>NC_083718.1:133301408-135801408 GCF_028564815.1 Eubalaena glacialis | reverse complement strand
TAAGAAAAAAAAAAGAGATCTAGCAAAACAAACAAACAAAAAAGTTAAGGATGACAGACTCCAACCAGCAAACCTAGAGGCAGACGTGAACTCTATTAGCTTGCTTTGGCAGTGGTAAAAGAGCCCAAGATGAAAGAACGGCTGTCCAGCCATGACAGCTGGCAGAGTTTGCGTTCTAGCTCTGGCATTAGAATTCCTTGCTGCTTAATTCTGCAAGTTCAAATTTTTAGAGAAAATATTCCATTTAATGGTATATCCTTATGAAGAGATTTATACAATAGCTCTAAGCACTTTTGTTTCATAGATAGCCAATGGTTTCTAACAAGTTAATGGTAATGATAAGCAAGACATTGGTTATCCTTTGAGACAAACTTTTGAGATACTTTGTAAAACTGAAATTACTCTGTGTGTGTGTGTGTGTGTGTGTGTGTGTGTGTGTGTATAGTTTGTCAGGAAAAAATTGTGAAAGACTAAAATAGGCAAAAAAAGATTTTGGGGGTCTCCTGTCTTGTGTATCCTTCTGGATTATCTTTGCCTTTCATTTTCTTTGAGCTATTTTACAATTCTTAGCATTGCGTGATGCAAATAGTAAATGATTCTTGTCCATAGAAATGGAAATTGTGTCCCGCTGGAAATTCAGTTGATTATTGCTCTGTGGGCATTAACCAGTTTTACATCTGTTAAGCAAATTCATTTCAGCATTCTTTATGGTCTACATATGTGTGGTTCCTTCAATTCCCTTTTGTGCCATTTGTAACATTTTATTCATTCCCTCATTTAATGAGTTAAATAAAATCTTGGGCCCATGTGCTCATTTTATATTTACATGTGTTTTACTTCTTAAAAATTATCTTTAACTGTTTATACTTATGATCTTACTAAAATAGTTTAATGTGGCAGGATGATTCTTCCTCCGTCCCTTCTTCCCTCTCCCTTTCTTCCTTCCTTCTTTAACAAGTATTAATTGGTTGCATACTTTTTTGCCAGGCATTTTAAGAGGCACTGGGTATGCAAAATCCAACCTGAATCTGCCTGTAATTTTTACATTTTTTATTATGATCTATAATGGCTTTCACAGGGACAAATAAAACTATATGAGATAATGAGAATAATAAGGCCTATGAGTTTACATAGGTTCATATTTGGGTTTTACCTCTTTCCTACTGTGTGACATTTGGTAAGTTACTTAATTTTTCTGAACTTCATTTTTCTCATTTAATGATGGATTATGCTAATACCAACCAGGCAGAGTGGTTGTTGAAAAAAGTAAGATTTTATATATATAACTGCTAGGTACTTAGATGGTATCTGGTTCTTGGTAGGGACTCTGTGATTCAGTGAATGTTAAATCCCTTCTCTATGCCATGTCTTCAACCTTTTTTTTCAATCTTTTTTTCCCCCCCATTGTCTCCAACACGTTATTATTACCATTTCTCTTTTATTGATGCTGGAATGACTAGGCTGATCTCAATAAACAAGAATCTAGAACCGAGTCTCGATTCAGTACCTAGTTCAATGAGTCCTGAAAACCTAAAACAAGGAATAAACTCACAACCAGGAAAACCTCTAAATGCTGAAAACCACGCTTATGGTTAAGGGACTATTAGTGTAAAAAAAAGTGATTACAAGAATGACCCCATTGCAGAAAGCATAATATTAGTCCACCTGGATAATTACAGATCAAAATTTGTGAAAGCCACATTTGCCCTGTCAAATTCTTAAAAATGAATGCTTCGCTTCCTGTCTTTGTGGGCCCACAGCAGCATTTTTTTACCCAATTCATGCTAAATGTCCCTCTATTATTTTCCCCTCCAGCTCTGCTTGTCACTTCTCCTTTAGCAGCTGGACATGTTTGCATCTTTCCCTTACAATCTTTTACTAGGTAGTTTAGATTTTTAAGTTATTTACAATCCAAATGATATTTAATGGAATACTCATGATGCAACTTCCAGTTGCCACTTTTCTATTACTGCAGTGAGTCTGAAGGATGGCGAAGATGCAAATGCCTATTTCTTGTGAGTTTAATCTAAGCTCCCTGTGTCCTGATATATCTTATCATTTTGTTTGGTAATTAGACTTCTCTGATGATGCTATAAAATGTATCTCAGTTGTGAAGGGAAAAGTCATTATTTATCATTAGAGGGTGGGGAATATGCTCATTTTTCATTTACCTGGGCAGCAAAGACAGAGTGATACAATTTCAACTTGGAGGCCTGTGCTTGGTGTGATTCTAGGATGGAACAAATAACCATGAAATTAATCTGAGAATGTTCAATCATTCTCTTGCCAGGACTTGGCTGGCATCATCTTGGTATATGAAGTATAGCTTTCCAGGCTCTCATCTTCCTCCTGAGCATGAGCAAAGCAGGGGAAGATTTGTCCCTGTTACATATCATCCTATAAAGAGTGAGGTTTGAGACCAAAAGGAAACAAATTAATGAGAGGGGAAATATCTTTTGAAGCCAAGGGACTATAAATAGTACAGTTCTGTCAGTATTGTATTCATGAAGCAAGGCTGTTACCTAATGCGAGTTGGAGAATAATTTGTGTAAGTATAGTCCCAGAGAAAGAAAAAACAAGACTTACACATTTTATATCATAAGGAAAATGAAAATGAATAAATGTTGGATATGGTCACTGGTTTCCAAGAGAGGACAGTCTCACTTTGTGTTCACTCATTCATTTAATACTTACGAAGCTACAACTAAATTCCAGACACTCTACTGAGAAGTAAACAGTGTTCTGAAGTTTGGTAGGTTTAGAGAAAAACTTGAGTGTATTCTAAGAAGGTTAACTCATGAATTATATATTTTATGTATATTAACCTCTTTAGTTATTTTGTTGAATTTTGTTTTCCTCTAAGTTTTAAGATATATTTATTTCTTCTTTAGGGAAGATGATTCATTAAATCACCAAGTAGCCAGTCTACTGTTGCTGCAGAATTTACTATCATTGTTTGTAAATGATATAAATACTGTCTTTGATAACATCAGGAAGCCTTAAAGATCAGACAGATACTTCTGTGCAAGCTGTGAAGTGATTAGTGTCTTCTTTAGAGGTACACAGAAATCCCCCAGAATGTTGTCCTTGTTTATCCAAGGTTAGAAGAGGAGGAACTGTGATGTTCTGCCTCTGAAGAAAACTCTGGATTGCCACAGAGAAGAAAAGTCAGTAATTACTACTTTACTCCTTGTTGCAATGGTTTATCATGCTTGTTGATATTAAGTAGGTCATCAGTATTTTGTGTCATTTAAATGGGTGAATACATATCAAGTGCCTGGAATAAGGTCTGGGTCTTGGTAAAAAGGCAGTGACCTTATCATTACTTGCAATTATACACCCCCATAATCTCAATTTCATGCATCCCACTTTCTGGTCAGTACTTCATCTCTTTCTGGGTTACTCCATATAATTCTCCAAATTTAACAATCTTTCAGCCTTACTGGGACCTACAATCCTTTGATCCTACCACCTTTTCCACTGTCCCTCACCCTTTCATAATGTCACGTTCCTAGATAAAAAGGAAAGTGACATGATTCATGACAGTCATCCTCCTGCACATACAGTTATTTCTCTTGCCTTTTTAATACTCTGCCATATACCTCTTTTTTCTTTTTTTGTATTGAAGTATAGTTGATTTACAATATTATACTAGTTTCAGGTGTACCATATAGTGATATTTTTATAGATTATACTCCATTTAAAGTTATTACAAAATAATGGCTATATTTCCCTGTGATGTACAATATATTCTTGTTACTTATTTCTTTTATACCTAGTAGTTTGTATCTCTTAATCCCATACCTCTACCTCACCCCTCCCCCTTCCCTTTCCCCACTGTTAACTACTAGTTTGTTCTCTATATCTGTGAGTCTGTTTCTGTTTTTTTTTTTTTTTTTTAAAGATTTATTGATTGATTGATTGATTGATTGCTATGTTGGGTCTTCGTTTCTGTGCTAGGGCCCTCTCTAGTTGCGGCAAGCGGGGGCCACTCTTCATCACGGTGCGCGGGCCTCTCACCATCGCGGCCTCTCTTGTTGCGGAGCACAGGCTCCAGACGCGCAGGCTCAGTAGTTGTGGCTCACGGGCCTAGTTGCTCCGCGGCATGTGGGATCTTCCCAGACCAGGGCGCGAACCCGTGTCCCCTGCATTAGCAGGCGGATTCTCAACCACTGCGCCACCAGGGAAGCCCCTGTTTCTGTTTTGTTATATACATTTGTTTATTTTATTTTTTAGATTCCACATATAAGTGATAACATGAATATTCATCTTTCTCTGTCTGACTTATTTCACTTAGCATAATACTCCCTAGGTTCATCCACATTGTTGCAAATGGCAGAATTTCATTCTTTTTTATGGCTAATATTCCATTGAATATATATACCAATCTTCTTTTATCCATTCATCTGTTAATGGACACTTAGGCTGCTTCCATATCTTGGCTATTGTAAATAATGCTGCTATGAACATTGGGGTACATGTATCTTTTGAATTAATTAATCTTTTTTGATATATACCCAGCAGTGGAGTTGCTGTCTGTCTGGTAGTTTTATTTTTCATTTTTTGAGTAACCTCCATACTGCTTTCTATAGTGGGTGCACCAATTTACAATCCCATCACAGTGTACTAGGGTTCCCTTTTCTCCATGTCCTCACCAACATTTGTTATTTGTAGGCTTTTTGATAATAGCCATTTTGCAGATGTGAGGTGATATCTTATTGTGGTTTTAATTTGAATTTCTCTGATGATTAACAATGTTGAGCATCTTTTCATGTGCCTGTTGACCATGTGATATCTTCTTTGGAAAAATGTCTATTCAGATCTTCCACCCGTATTTTAATTGGGTTTTTTTTTTTTTTTGATATTGAGTTGTATGAGCTGTTTGTATATTTTTCATATTAACCCCTTATTGGTCATATCATTTGCAAATGTTTTCTCCCATTCAGTAGGTTGTCTTTTCGTTTTGTCAGTGGTTTCCTTTACTTTGCAAAGGCTTTTAAGTTTGATTAGGTCCCATTTGTTTATTTTTGCTTTTATTTCTTTTGCCTTAGGAGACAGATCCCCCAAAATACTGCTATGATATATGGCAAAGAGCGTTCTGCCTATGTTCTCTTCTAAGAGTTTTATGGTTTCAGGGCTTAAATTTAGGTCTTTAATCTATTTTGAGTTTATTTTTGTATATGGTGTGAGGAAATATTCTAATCTCATTCTTCTACATGTAGCTGTCTGATTTTCCCATCACCACTTATTGAAGAGACTGTTTTTTCTCCATTGTATATTGTTGCCTCCTTTGTTGTAGATTAATTGACCATAAGTGCATGGGTTTATTTCTGGGCTCCGTATTTTGTTCCATTGATCTACATGTCTGTGCCAGTACCATGCTGTTTTGATTACTGTAGCTTTGTAGTATAGTCTGAAATCCGGGAAGGTGATACCTCCAGCTTTATTCTTTTTTCTCAAGATTGCTTTGACAATTCTGGGTCTTTTGTGGTTCCATATAAATTTTAGGATTGTTTGTTTTAGTTCTTTGAAAAATGTCCTGGGTATCTTGATAGGGATTGCATTAAATCTGTAGATTGCTTTGGGTAGTATGACATTTTAACAATATTAACTCTTCAAATCTAAGAGTGTGAGATACCTTTTCATTTCTTTGTATGTTTTCAAATTCTTTCATCAATATTTTATAGTGTTCAGAGTATGGGTCTTTCATCTCCTTGGCTAAGTTTATTCTGAGGTATTTTATACTTTTTGATGCAATTGTAAATTGAATTGTTTCCTTAATTCCTCTTTCTGATAGTTCATTATTAGTATATAGAAAAGCAACTGATTTCTGTATATTAATCTTGTATTCTGCAACTTTATTCATTTATTAGTTCTAATAGATTTTTGGTGGAGACTTTAGGATTTTTGATATATAGTGTCATGTCATCTACAAATAGTGACAGTTTTACTTCTTCACTTCCGATTTGGATACCTTTTATTTCTTTTTCTTGGCTGATCGGTGTAGCTAGGACTTCCAATACTATGTTAAATAGAAGTGGTGAGACTGGGCATCCTTATCTTGCTCCTGATTTTAGAGGAAAAGCTTTTAGCTTTTTACCGTTGAGTATGATGTTAGTTGTGGGTTTTGTCATTAATGGTCTTTATTATTTTGAGATATATTCCCTCTATACCAACTTTGACGAGAGTTTTTATCATGAATGGATGTTGAATTTTGTCAAATGCTTTTCTGTATCTGTTGAGATGATTATGTGATTTTTATCTTTCCTTCCCTTTGTTAATGTGGTGTATCACATTGATTGATTTGTGAGTATTGAACCATCCTTGCCTGCCTGGAATAAATCCCACTTGATCATGGTGTATGATCCTTTTTATGTATTGTTGAATTCGATTTGCTAATATTTTGTTGAGGATTTCTATAGTCATTAGAGATATTGGCCTGTAATTTTCCTTTTTTTAACAGTGTCTTTGTCTGGTTTTGGTATCAGGGTAATGGTGGCCTCAGAGAATGAATTTGGGAGTGTTCCATTCTCTTCAATTTTTTGAAATAGTTTGAGAAGGATAGGTATTAGCTCTTCTTTATGCCATATACTTTTGTGAAACTCGAGTACTTGTTAAATTTAGCATAGGTTTGTTTGCTCCTTTGTAGATGAACAAGGCAGGAGAAAAATCAAAAGAACCTGGCTGACTGCTTTCACTTGGAATTTATTACATGAACTTTTAAAAATAAATTTATTTATTTATTTTTGGCTGTGTTGGGTCTTTGTTGCTGTGTGTGTGGGCTTTTCTCTAGTTGCAGGGAGTGGGGGCTACTCTTTGTTGCGGTGTGTAGGCTTCTCATTGCGGTGGCTTCTCTTGTTGTGGAGCACGGGTTCTAGAGTGCGCGGGCTTCAGTAGTTGTGGCGCATGGGCTCAGTAGTTGTGGCTCGCGGGCTCTAGAGCGCAGGCTCAGTAGTTGTGGCGCACGGGCTTAGTTGCTCCACGGCATGTGGAATCTTCCTGGACCAGGGCTCGAAGCTGTGTCCCCTGCATTGGCAGGCGGATTCTTAACCACTGTGCCACCAGGGAAGTCCATATTATATGAACTTTTAATGCTGCTTGTCAATCACAATACTTTTCCATCCACTTTCCCACTTCCTTAAAGTATTCATACCTTCTTCTCTTTCCTCAAATCTCCAAACCTTCTTCAACAATCTTCACTCTCAGCTATTGACTTTCAGAACATGGCTTTCATAGTCTCCCACAGTCAGTTCTAACTACCTGCCACCATTTCTTTACTGCTGCCTGTTATTATGGATGAACTGTCCCACTTTTATCTAAGGATGGCATCTATATTTGTAGGCTATATTCCATTATTTTTTCCAAAATAAGGAGGACATGTTTTCAGCAATTCTCTCCTCCTTCTTCTATACTAATGATTTCCTTCTCTTTATTGGGTCATTCCTATCAATGTAAAAATATTCCAGTTTTGTCCCATTTTTACAAGAAATTTTTGACCTCACCTTCTCTTGCTTTTGCAGCAAAACTCCCAGCAAGAGTTTAATATTCTTATATTCTTTTTTTAAAATTAATTAATTAATTAAATTATTTTTTTTGGCTGCATTGGGTCTTCGTTGCTGTGCACGGGCTTTCTCTAGTTGCGGCGAGTGGGGGCTACTCTTCGTTGCGTGGTGTGGGCTTCTCATTGTGGTGGCTTGTCTTGTTGCAGAGCATGGGTTCTAGGTGCACGGGCTTCAGAAGTTGTGGTGCACAAGCGTAGTTGCTCCGCGGCATGTGGGATCTTCCCGGACCAGGGCTCAAACCCTTGTCGTCTGCACTGGCAGGCGAATTCTTAACCACTGAGCCACCAGGGAAGTCCCTAGTCTTATATTCTTTACTCTTTGTCTATAGTGAAGCCACTTTAGTTAGATTTTGCTCCTAATGACTTTACCAAAACTGTTCTTGCTGAGATCCCAATGACCCTCAAATTGCTGACAATTCTGTCTTCATTTTACTTGAACCATTAGCTGCACTTGATAGACTTGAATCATCCTTTCTTCCTTCAATTACTTTCTTTACTTCTTGCTGTTAACACGACTTGTTCTTGGTTTTTCTATTACCTTCTTGGCTACTTCTTTTCAATTTCCTGTGCCAGATCCTTGTTCTTCTCCTCCTTGACCTCTTAAATTTGTTGTGTTCTAGAGCTCAGTTCTTGATCCTTCTTTCTTGTTTATCTATACCAACAATTAGCAAACTAAGGCCCATGGCCTAAATCCAACCTGTGCCTGTTTTGATAAATAAAGTTGTTTTGAAATACAACCATGCTCATTTGTTTATGTTTTATTTGTGGCTACTTTTGAGTTGCATAGATAGAGTTGAGTAGTTGTGACAGAAACCAAATGGCCCTCAACACCTAAAATATTCACTCTATGGCCTTTTTCAGGGAAAGCATGCTAATACCTAATCTACATTTACTCCTTCCCCCTCCATGAATACATTCAGATGCATGGTTCAGATACTATATACTGATATCTCTTCAACTTGTATTTCTAGACCAGACTTCCTCAAACCCCCAGAATTATAAATCCAATTGCTGGTAAGGCATACACTTGGATGTCTAATAGTAGAAATAGTAAATATGTTTGATTTTAACATGTTCAGAATAGAACTTCTTATCTTTATCTCCAGATCTGTTTCATCTACAGTTGTCTTTGTCTCAGTTAATGTCAACTTTGTCTTTCTAGATGCCTAGGTCAAAACCTTGAAGTTTATTTGCCTTTCATATTCCGTGTTCTATTTGTCTGGAAATCCTAATGGCTCTACCTTCAAAATATGTCCAGAATCCGACCACTTCTCCCATGGGACCACCAGTCCCATATACTTATATGATGACTGGTATAAGTCATCATAATCTCTTTCCTAAATTACTGTAACTGCCTCCTATTTGATTTTTACGGATCTGTCCTTGCTGCCTCCCCTATTTGGGCTATTTGCAGTATGGAAGCAAGGGTATTCTTTTAAAAGCATAATCCAAATACTGTAATTTCTCTGCTCATAATCCTCCAATAGTCCTTATATGATTCAAAATAAAAGCCAAAGTCCTTAAAATGGCCAGACAAGTCCTATAAGACCTTGCCTCATGCTACTGCTCCAAAATTATATACTACTCTCTTTTGCTCCTTCAGCTTTAGCCATGCTGAGCTAGCTCCTTGTTCTTACTTGAATATTCTAGGCATACTCTTTTTCAGAGCTTTTGTCCTACCTTTTCCCTATACTAGGAAAGCTTGCTTCCTCAGATATTTATAAGGGTTGGCCACAAAATATCACTTTTTAAATAAGAACTAATCAACTACCCTATTTAAAATTTTACATCCTCCTCCTTCCCAGCATTCCCCATCACCCTTATTCTGCTTTATTTTTCCCCATAGATCTTATCACCTTCCAATATACTATAAATATATAATTTAGTTAATTATTTTTTCTATCTTACCACTCATCCCTGGAACATGAGCTCCATGAAGAATAGGCTTTTCTGGTCTGTATCTTTCTTTAATATTAAATCTTCAAAACCTATAATAGTGCTTGGAACATAGTGGATGCTCAATAAATATTATTGCCTACACAAATGATAGTGTTAGCTATATTATTATTTATGTTGTCAAAAGAAGTATAAAGAATATTTTTGATGTATTAAGTAGGCATAGTATTTGAATTTTACATGCATTTTCTGTAGCAAGGGTAGACATTTCTGGGTTGATTCACTTGAGGAATGAGGATTATTAATGTGTTGGCATTTGAAGGCTTCAAATATTTCTATTAAGATTCTATGAAACTGATATCATAGGTTGCATTAATATATCAATCTAGATAAAAGTTAAATTGGAAGAATGAACACTGAACTAGTAAGTAAACACTTTGTGTCCCTTCATTTTATTCTCCACAATACTGTCAAAATGATGTTTCTAAAACACATAACTGCCTCTGTCATGTCCCTGATATAAAGTCCTTTTGTTACTCATAGTTATCTAGAATAGAAGATAACATTCCTCAAGGCCTAATGTTTACTTGTATTTCAAGTTTTACCACTTCACCTTTGTTTCAACTGTATCAACCCACTTGTAGTTTCTGGGACACTCTGTACTCTTTCATACATTAAAACAATTCTTTCTGGAAAGTCTAGCTTCCTTTTCTTATCAGTAGCATTGTATAATGCTCATCTCAAATACTTTCTCCTAGACACGGTCTTTCATCTGCTCAGTAGTTAGTTCTTGGCTTTCCTAATACCTTATATCTCTAGTTACACTTATCACATTATAACATTGTATTGTGTGTTTTCTTTCCCAATAGACTTTGAGTTCATTGAGACCTAGACTAATCAATAATCTATTTTTTCACCTTTTAAAATTTGAGATTTATTAAGATTTATAGAAGAGTTGCAACTTCTATAAAGTTGCAACTTCTGCAACTTCTAACTTCATCCAGCTTCCTCTTGTATTAAAATCTTACATAACCATAGAACATTTACCAAAACTAAGAAATTAATCTTGGTAAAATATTATTAACTACATGATTCATTTGGATTTCATCAATTGTTTCTCTGATGTTCCTTTTCTCTTCCAGGGTCTAATCCAGTACTTAGTTTTCATGTTTTCTTATTCCTTCAATATTGAGAGTTCTTCAGTCTTTCTTTAAATGTCTCTAATGATCTTGGCACTTTTGAAAAGTACTGGCCAGTTATTTTTCAGAATATCTACCAATTTGGGTTTGTCTGATGTTTTCTCAAGATTAGGTTCGGGTTATGCATTATTGGGAAGAGCTTAAGCTGTAGGTTGTTCCTTTATGTTGTGCCTCAGAAAGGACTTCTTTTCCTACTCTTCTTTCTCTCCTTTCCCTCTCCCAGGATTCTTCTGCGGTTAGCCAAAGCTTGTTAGCTTAGCTATAGGGGGTATTTTATATTTAAACTAAGCCTCATTCTTAGGCATTCTTAGGCATGCTTGTTGGTTCTTGGAGGTAAGGACTTCTCAGTTCTACTACCCATTATTTAAGAGTAGATTTTCCCCCCCTCTATCCCTTCCTCTAGCTGCAATGAGTTTTTACCACTGTCCTGAGGGTGGCAATGTTTGCCGCCCTACTCCTCACAGACTAAGGTTTTTGTTCCATAAATGACATAGGAGAGAAGGGTCTGTGTAGAATTTCTTGCCCCTTCAGCATGGCTGCTGTTTCCCTCTCCTGGGTTTGAACCACAACAGAAACTTCTTTGGGATCCTTCTGATCTACTCTGTGAGTGTTCCATAGTATTCATAGAGAAAGAGCCTGGAAAAGAGTACAGACTCCCTCAGTTTCTGCAGTCTCTGTGGACATCACACTGTTCCCTAGTTTCACACACAGCTTTCATTTACCTGTCAATTATTCTAGGTAAACTATTTTTATTGGTGTCTGGTTGCATTTACCCAAGTTAAGTGCTCACATTTCCTCTCTTCCAATAGGTGCCTATATCTCCAGATTTTGGGTCATTTGTTTGTTCTGAAAACTTATCTCAGTTGGATTGGGAAAAAAGTTATAAATTTGAAGTTAACACAATTTTTTTCATTATAATGATGGAAGGAATACTCTCTTCAATTCTCTAAGTCACGGAGTGGAAGCTACAATTCTCTTCACAACTGATTTTTATATTGCTAGTGCCTTGCAGAGTACTTGGCACATATCAGACATTCAATAATTAAAATATTTAATACATGCAATATGCATGTATGCCTATCCCCATAATTGACTAGGACAGCAGGAATAGCAGCAGAATGAGTTAGTACATCATGATACTGTATATCACCTCCATCATTAAGAGTATGTTACTGAATTTTAATTTTTCCTTCTACAGTTCTTTTCTATTACCTACAGAAGGAGCCTAGATTACATTTAAGAATATCATGTACTTTTTAAGTTTTGTGATAAAAGAACTGAGATATATTTTATATACAAAGCAAAGCATATTTTCCTTGTGTGGTGTGCAATATTTTGAAATATTAATTACGGTTTTTTCCCTATGGATTTTTTTGAATTCCACAGACATTTACCCAACCTAAACAGCTAAGGAATTCTGCTTTCTCTACTTTGGAAAGGAAAAACACAAAGTAAAAATAACAACAAATCAAACACTTGTCTGAAATTCAGACTCTTGGTAAAACCAGCGTACACAGAAAAATATGTTATCAATGAGAGCCAGTATTTCCCCCACCTGGAGACTGGGAAAGTTTTCTTATATTGAGGGGCATAATAGAGCTTAGATGCTGGTGGATCACTGTGAAGTAGCCTTGTGCCCTACTCACCTCAACCCTGGACTGAGATCTAAGATTGGGCTGGTATAACAGGCAGACAAGAGAAGCTTTATCTCTGGGTACAGTGCAAGGAGCTAACAAAATCTTATAATGCTCATTATCTAGCAGATAGGGGGCACAGTATAGTTGGAAGAGTTGCTTGGTGGTTTAACGGGAATGCTTAGGTAGCCCCTTTGAATTTCTTATTGCTCCAGAGTAGTGAAGAAACTTTGGAGAGGACAGGGAAGCCACCGAGAGAAAGTAAACAGGACCTGAAGAAGCTTTGTGAGCTTGACATGGAGGAGAGCTGCAGAAATCCATGTGTACTGATGACTGAAGAGTAGGCAGGAATATCTCATGGGATGCCGTTGTGCATTTTTGATGGTATTGAAGGATCAGATACACGTCTTCACTAGTTCCTTCCTATGCTGCCATGCTACAGAAATGCTCTGAATGTAGATGTAGTATTAGAGATAGGATGGGGAGGCCTCAAATTATCTGAAAACATAGGTGCCTACACATGGTGGAATGGGCGCCCAAAGTATACTTTAAGACTTGTTATATAGAAGTAATGCTGTATTGCTGGCACATTTCAATTTTGAACTGAAATTTGTCATTGCTGTGTGTTTAAAAACTTGTTTATTAAAATAGAATATCTGCAGTAGGCATCAATAAGCTTTTAAATGTAATGCCATTTAAAAATATTCTCTCTTGGGCTTCCCTGGTGGCGCAGTGGTTAAGAATCTGCCTGCCAATGCGGGGGACACGGGTTCGATCCCTGGTCCGGGAAGACCCCACATGCCGTGGAGCAACTAAGCCCGTGCGCCAGAACTACTGAGCCTGTGCTTTAGAGCCCGTGAGCCACAACTACTGAGCCCGCGTGCCACAGCTTCTGAGGCCTGCATGCCTAGAGCCCGTGCTCCACAGCAAGAGAACCCACTACAATGAGAAGCCCGTGCACCGCAACAAAGAGTAACCCCTATTTGCCACAACTAGAGAAAAGCCCGCATGCAGCAACGAAGACCCAATGCAGCCAAGAATAAAATAAATAAAATAAATAAATTTATAATAAGTAAATAAATAAAAATATTCTCTTGGGCCCATTAATATATAAGTGGGTTTTAATTTGAAAGTAAAATGACTTCTCTTATGAAGTATATTTTAGTTTACATTCTGGTTCCAGACACCCCAATTACTCAACAGCACTTTACCATGACAGCCTTGGATCAACCTAAATCAAAATATAAGTTAGAGCAAGATGTACAGATGAACTGTATATAAAACATACAGCAGCATGTGATAATTCTGTCCCTGTAGTCAGACATTTCTGGCTTGAAATTTGGCAGTCGCTTATCAGCTGTGAGACCTTGTGCAAGTCACTTCTCTCTAACTTTCAGTTTCTCATCTATCAATGTGGATAGTAATAGTACTAATCTCATGGGGTTCTTGCAAAGACTAAGTGTGATAATACATGTAAAGCTCCAGCATACAAACAAGAAGTATTCAATAAATACTAGCCATTATTATGTTTCAAAAGGGACCCACATGATCAAGTGTACTGAATCATGGGCCAACCAAATGTTTCCATGATACAGTCAGGCTTGGTTAGAAGATATTTTTCTTTCCTTATGTTTGTTTTCTTTTTCTCCTTTTTCATTACACTTACCTCTTTTTTGCTCCTTCCTTTCTCTTTTCTTCCCTCCTTCCTTTCCTTGCTTCCTTCCCTACTTTCCTCACTCCCTGCTTTTAAACTTTATTATGGAAGAATTTATACACAAAAGTAGATAGACTGGTATAATGACCCCCACATATCTGTCATCTAGCTTCTACAGTTGTCTGTCTTTTGTCAGTCTTTAGCCTCTTCAAGTTTATTTCTCCCCATTTATACCATGTCTCTTTCTTTATCTTCACTGGTATATAAATATGTCTTTATAAATTTTCTGTATTCTTTTGGCCCCGTTCACCAGAGTGATCCGTTTGTTGACTGTAATAGATTTAGGTAACATTCTAACCATATATGGTCTATAGAAAACTAGCATATTCACTGTTGTTAGTGTAAAAAAATAATTTACCTCTCCAACTTCTCAACCCATTGACAAATCATGCTGGTTCCAATTAGCTTCATCAAGCATATGAAATGCCAAAAGGTGAACATTTGTGATACTTAGTGTATGTTAGTGATAAGACAAAGCAATTTTACAAGTATATTTGTGACTTTCTGAGATTAGATCATTTAAAATTTAACTTCAGTTTTTTAATTGCTATTTTACTTCAATATCCATGTAACATAAATTTTTAAAACTCTTGCAAATTAGTACTTCATGTACAATTACGAACATGACAGGTGTACCTATAACTTATGCCAAACAAGTATGATAAGAAGTCAGAAGATAAAATTTAAAAAGAAACACTAATAAGCATCTCCCTAAAGTAATAAATTATTAATATTTTTACACTTGAAGTAACTATTACAAAAGTACATGTTTTCATTTAAAAATGTAATTTCTCAAAATATTAAAATAAGACATTTTAATATCTTAATTCAGTTATCTATCTATTAATACAATTTATTGAATAGAACTATGTGTCAGGTACTCTGCTAAGCATAGAAAAATAGAAATAAGATACATTCTGTGGTCAAGGAGCAATAGTTAAAGGTGTAAGTAGATGAAGAATGAGGAAGAGTTTGTCAAGTGAAAGGCATTCCACTTAGTAGGCATGGTATGGGCAAAGGCTTGGAGAAATAAAAATTGTTGTAATTTTTGGAAACGATAAGTAAATAGTTGAGGGCAGGAACCATGTCTAGTTGTTCACCACTGTATCCTTAGCACATAATATTGTAGCTGTTCCATAAATATATCCTGAATTGATTAATCGATAAATACAGTAGTAGATAAAGTTGAAAACTTTTTATGAATGGCTTTATAGGCCATTTCATTTTATAGTCCAATGTTCACTGAAATATATTTTATAGGATAGTAACTGTTTGGAAAATTAAGAGATATAGTGGTCAAAGAAAAAACAACTAAGAGATACTGATCGCACAGATTTAGAACAATATTCTTTACTGAAATATTTCTCAGACTTTAGTATGCTAATGTTGACTGTGATCATTAAGAGAGATTTTGATTAAACTGCTTCCCAAACTTCTCTACCTGAGACACTCCTACCCACTCACACAAACCCTGTCCATAAGACTATACTTGATACCATGTGCCTTGGGAAAGTCTACTCTACTTTCTACTGAGATCCATTCAAGAGTTTTAGGTAGGGAGCTACTCTATGGTCATAGTTTTTTAGAAAACTCCCTTTGTATGTGAAGGAAGTAGAATAAAGAGAATTTAGTAGTTAAATTGATGTGGACATCCTATAGAAATTTCCAGGTTTCTTTCATGGTGGCTAAGATGGACATGCCAATAAAAAAGGATACGGATTATAGAATGAGTAGGAGTTTTGGAGAGAAGTATAACACAGTCAGTTTTAGGCAACTATGTTTAAAGTTCAAGTGGACAGCCACGATTATTCAGTTTATATAATAGTTAGATTTATTTGTTTGGATCTCAGAAGAGACTAGAGATCATAGTGAAAGCTCTGGGAATGGCTTTTGTAGGGTTGCTCAGAATGTATTTCCTTTCTCCTCCATAGCCATTTAGATATTTGAAGTCAGCTATCGCGGCATCCCTAACCCTTTCTTCTCCAGGCCAAATAAACTCAGTTGCCTCTCACAAACCTTGCCTGAAATAATATCTGAACCATTTTACTCATGCAGTTCTTTCCTCTAAATGCACTGTAAATCATCAATGTTTCGCTTAGGATGCAGTACCTTACTGAACCTTATACTTCTAAAATGTCACATATTATTATATTATTGAATGTGTTTTTTTATACTTTTATAACCTTCGCCTCCAAACTGGCTCTAAGCCATTTACTACTTCCTTCTCCCCAACCCTTAAGCAGCCATGCCCCTGGAATTATAACCCCTCCCCAGTAAATGATCACCACATGAGATCTTTCCAGTGTCTGCCTCAGGAATCCTTACTTTGCCTTGTTTGGCTTAAGTGTTGAGCCTTCCTATGGTAATTACTTCTTGTTCTCCATCTGTTCTTGTGCACTCAAGTTTCAGACTTGTTCCTCGTTTCTAAGCAGTCTCACTCAAGATGTTGATTCTGGGTTATATTATGCTGGGTCTGCAGCATATATCCCATTTCATGTACCCCAACTTCTGACCTTAGTTTTTGTGTAGCTATCCAGGATCCTTCACTTTGAACCAACCAGCATCTAAGATTCATCCAGAAGACAGTAAACATGATAATATGCTAGTTTCCTTGAAAGCTGGAGCCATGTCTTATTCTTTGTATTCCCAGTGTCTAGCACAGTGCCTGACACCAATGATATTCAGTGCCTGAATGGATGGATGGGTAGGTGGTTGAAAGAAGCAGCTCTGCTTCTGGCTGTATTTTAACATAATGTTTTACGCTTCTACATAAAGTTTTGCTTGAGAAAATAGTTCTGGCACTAAAACTACTGGAAAACTAGTGATCTACTAGGGAATGCCGTGATTAACTGATTTAATTTTCTTTCTTATGACTAAGGAAGGAGAGATAATTGCAGGAGTATTTAGGCATTTTATACGTTTTTTTTTTTAAAGAACCTACTATATGAAAGCATGGAGATGGCATTTTCCGTTTAATTTTTATGTTACTCTCTGAGGTACATTTTATTATTCTCATTTTACAGATGAGAAAACTGAAGTTTAGAGAGCTTACTTGGTTGAAAGCTGATGAGCAGTGAGGGTGGGATTCAACCCTAGGTTTTTTGACTCTGATTCAATTTTTCTTTCTTATACTTGAGAGCATGTTCTCAGTATCTTTAGTGAGTACTATGTCACATAGAGTTATTATTTCCTTTTATTTTTATGTTTTCTTAACTTGAAGGGCAGAAAATGAAAAACCGCAAAATATCTGAGAATTTACTTTGCAGGAACGTTGATTATTTCTTAGTAATTGGATGCTCTAATTATTTTCTTGGAGAAAAAGTTTTAAGGTCAAGCATGTTTTTGGTTCCAGTGCTGATATACTAAGAAAGTACAATTCTAGAGTGACTCAGAAACAATTATCTGTTTATTGCTGTCATTTTGTAATCTAGAGAAGAGACAGTGCTGACACATAAAGGTAGAAGAAGATGAATTTTGTTGAAATACTTCAGATTGGGGATAGAGAAATTGAAGAGTTGTTGATTGATAGGACTTGGGTAAATCTATTATAGCACGACTGTGAAATATTACCATATAAAATTTCATAGTAGAGTTGGTTTGAGTAAGCTCTTGCCTGGCTAAATTGGACTTTTTGTTTAGGCAGTGGATTCTAAATGAACTAATGGTTCATTCTAACACTTAAGATTATTTACTAGGTCTAGGGAGAAAAGGAAGTGTTACCACTCTCCAATTCTTCAACTACAATAGACTTATAATAAAAGTCTGCTGTTTATTATCTATTATCTATTGGGTGCTCTGTGTCATATTTCTACTTTGTTCTCCCTAGAACCCTAGGAAAGAAGTTTACATTTTACTGGAGAGAAAATTGAGGCTCAGAGAGATTAAGTAACTTACCCAGGGTTCCCCATTTGAAGCTGGGATTTGAAACAAGATCTGACTGAATGTACCCATTTGATCTCCATTCTGTACTGTTTATTGAGCATTAATCATTTTTTGAACATGGAGCTCTACCTCTCCAAAATTATCTTCTTCAAGAATGCTAATGGCTACATTACTGACAAAAATAATTTTTTCTTTAGCAAAGAGCATAAAGTAAGCATACATTTCTTTCAATTAAGTAAACTTTCTACCTCATTACTGTAGGGTCTCTATGCAATATTTATTACTGTTATATGTTGGGGTTATATAAAGTAGTTTTTGTTTGTATGTGTAGAAAAGCAAAGGTGGCTGAGGAAGTTCTTCTAGATTACTCAGTGAGTTTTGCTGAAAAAACCTTTATAACGGGGGCAAATATTTTTCCTGAGATGTCCCTTGGTAAACTTCCTGAAGGCCTCCCTTTTCTGGGTGATGTGTTCACTTTGACCACTTCCTTTTTGGATTTCTATTGTATTTTTCTTCTGTGATTCCCATGTGGTATGTCTTATTGGTTTGTGTCTCTTGGCCCTTTAAAGATCAAGTAGATTAGGATAGAGATGAAGTGATGATTTAGGAGAGAGATGGTATGGGTAAAAAGAAGGGTGCCTCTCTTGTCTTTCTTGTGTTCATGGGAGGATATAATCAGACTGAGCCTGGTCTTACCTCTCAGAGATATGACTATCATTTGCATAGTTGATCTGATGGGAGTTAGGATATGTATCAGGAACTGAATTTTGGGAGGCAAGTTTATTTAGGGATTTTAAGACTTAGAGCAGTTTCTGGTGGTTGATATCTTATGTGGAGAGAAAAATATTCCTGATTTGGGAGACAATCTTGATTATGGCCTCTAACTAATGGGATGATAGGAAGAGGGATTATTTTCTGGGGTTCAGTCAGGAGATGTATGCAGTAAGATCATCTGGAAAACCACCATCTACTTGGAGCAATCTGGCTTTGGAAGGTATAGGGAGTCATTTCTCCATTTCCCAATTTAGGGAAAATCTGCTCAAAGAGCTTCAAAGAGCATTGGCTAGAGGCAGAGTGTCTGGCACTGGGAAGGGATCTCATTGCGTGTTGCTAGGGAGTGGGAATGTACTGCTTTAGAGCCTGGTTAGGCTTACTCCTGGTATGGATTGGAATTGCCAACTACTGGTTAGTGGGATGGCTTCTGTTCTATTTGGTTCTCTTTATTTGTTTGTACATATGTCTGTCCATCTGTCATCTACCATTTATCAACCATCTATCCATGCCTGATATATATTTCTAGAGGAAACAAGAAATAGAGAAATGTTGGGGTTCATATTATATCAAGAATGTATTCCCTTGGGCTGAGTGGAGGGAAAAAAATTAGCAGATTTACAGGGAACTCCACTTCACTGTACAGTAGAAACTAACACAACATTGTAAAACAACTATACCCCCCCCAAATAAAATTAGCAGATTTATTGCAAACCCAAAGATGAAGCGAGAGATTTTAAGAAGGATTTCACCCAGGACACTTTGGATCTCAGAGCTGTTTGCTTCCAGACAAAGGGAAAACACAATCAGCTGATTAAAGGCTTAGAATTTAGTATAAGAATTAAAGCTACTGCTTAAGCTTTTGAGGGAGAATATCAGAAACTCAGAGTGGAAGTGCATTAGCTTAAATAAGTTTTAAATTTTGCAATAAAATAAGGAACTGTGAGAGGATTAACAAGGGAAGGAAGACATTCAATTCAACAAATAATGCTAATTCTTATATCTATTTCTTATTTTATTTGCTTCTTTTTGTGAACTGCCTTAACACTAGGCCATATAATTCTGGTTGACTGATAATTGCAGAGCCCCTTCCTTCTCTGTGATGAGGCCAAGGGTGAGAGAGGGAGTTGAAGGTGGGTGTCGGGGGTCTAGACTGGTCAATAGACACTCTTCTTCTCCCATGATTGGTCCATGGATGTATATGTGCCTTAGACAAGGGCAACTGGTATCCTTTTCTGATAGGGTTACTGAAAAAAAGTCCCTTTGCTTCTAAAATCACAGGTGCTAAGGGGCACATTTGTTGACATATGAAGAGAGTTTGCCTGAGAACCGGCCAATACAGGAGAAAGATGAGCTGAAAAATGAAAGAGAGAGAGGGAGAGAGGGAGAGAGAGAGAGAGAGAGAGAGAAGAGGGAAGAGGGAAGAGGGAAGAGAGGAGAAGCATGAATTGAAAACTGCTAGACTCAGCTATGCCTGAAGTTAGCATCCCTTGGGCTTCCCAATTGCATAGATTGTTTTACTTATGAGAGTTTGCATTCAGTTTTTGTTACTTGCAAAAATAAAAAAGCTGAGAGAAAATGCAGAAGCAAATTAAGAAACAGATTGGAACTTTTAAAACCCAGCTGAGCATTCATAAAAGAAATGGGGTGAGCACAGAGGAAGTACATCTAGCAGTAGAAAGGAGTGGCAGAAAATATGTGCATGCTACTGTTTAAAGTACATAGTCCTGAGTAATTTTAAGGTAGAGAAAGGAGTTTAGGAGGAGAGCACATGGCTGAGTACACATCAGTTTTCTCTGGGCCCATGAATGTACTGGCTTATGAAGCATCAACAGTAGCAAGTACAATTAAAACATCTTTTGAGGAAAATCTACAACCAGGACAAATATAGGAGCAAAGGGTGAATCTGCTGGCCTCAAAAGTTACAGGCACCTCCTCTAGAGGAGGTGGTAGAGGCAGCAGCTATACAGGCAGAAAAAGGCCAGATGGGACAAGAAGGCCCTGGGAACTTACCAGAGTCATTGAATATAAACTAAAGAGTAGGAGGCTTGGATGGTGGAGATGATGCAAAGCCACAGATTTTACTTGGAGGATTTCTTGTTATAAATACAGGTTCTCTTCCTCACAGGAAAGAATAGCATCTTGAGACCACACTGAATTTAGCAATGGCCGTTATGAATCAAAAAGATATGGAGAGGGAATTCCCTGGTGGTCCAGTGGTTAGGACTCTGTGCTTTCACTGCTGAGGGTCTGCGTTCAATCCGTGGTTGGGGAACTAAAATCCCACAAGCTGTGTGGTGTGGCAAAAAAAAAAAAAAAAAAAAGAATGTATATTATTATAAAAAATTTAAAAATGATATGGAAATGGGGATCCAGAGGGGTTGGATATAGGGAGAGGTTGCTCAAAGGAAGAAGAGGATTTCAGGAAAGACCTTAAGACAACAGAATCCACCATTATATCTTTCTAAATTTTATTAGAGATTAAGGATATTCCAGATACCATTCTTGAAAAATAGAGTCAATCAATATATAAGGCACTGGGACAATGGTTTTAAACTTTTTCTAAAAGAGCAGGAGAACCCTTTTTAAGAAAAGTGTTAGGCAAAATTCTGATACATAAACCAATAAAATATTGAGTAAAATATTGGGCATCTGCCTGCTCAGTGTCCCACTCTGTGGCCCTTCTTGAGAACACTGGGGCCCCAATGCACACAGTATGAAAATCAGTGGCCTACACCAAAGGAATTTTTTGCTTAGTCCAGTTCTCTAGGGTAGGAAAATACTCATTGATTTAGGGCCATAGCCCTGGCTTTTAGTAAATACCATATATTTTCTAGGTCTGTATGATCTATATTTCGAAGATCTACATTTCGGCATGATTTTTATTTCCAGAACCCTGCCGAAGTGGCTGAAGCCAGCAGGTAGCTCCTTGTGGATTTGGAGATTGAGATTCTGTCACTTCTTCTCTATTTCTGTCAATGTCTATAGCCAAGAAGGAAGTGCTTTGTAAACAGGCAAAGAGTTATAGAAGCATAGTGGATCATTGTTTATTTTGATAGTGCTTCTCTCAGAGATGGTGCACAATGCTTATGACCTTTCCCCTCTAACCACATAAACCTTCCACCCTCTACATACACACACTACAGATTTCTATTCATCTTTCAAGTTTCACTGTGAGTAACATTTCTTCCAGGAAGCCTCCCATGTCTTTTTCTTTTCTTTTCCTTTTTTTTTTAGATTTTATTTATTATTTATTTATTTTATTTATTTTTGGCTGCATCAGGTCTTAGTTGTGGCACACAGGATCTTCATTGAGACATGCGGGATCTTTTGTTGTGGTACACGGGCTTCTCTCTAGTTGCGGTGTGCGGGTTTTCTCTTCTCTACTTGTGGCACATAGGCTCCAGGGCATGTAAACTCTGTAGTTGTGACACGCAAGTTCCAGAGCGTGTGGGCTCCGTAGTTTGCAGCACGCAGGCTCTCTAGTTGAGGCTCCTGAGCTCAGTAGTTGTGGCACGCGGGCTTAGTTGCCCCGTGGCATGTGGGATCTTAGTTCCCTGACCAAGGATCGAACCCGCGTCCCCTGTGTTTTGTACCACTGGACCACCAGGGGAGTCCCCCATGTTTTCTTCTGTCCCTCTTTTCCCCAGACTGGTAGGATTTTTCACACTATCCTGCAGTTGTTTGTCTCCTGCTGTTAAATTGTGAACTCTATACGAGAAGGGACTGAATTTTTTTATCTCTATATTTCTTCTGCTTAACATAGAACCTATTCAATTGTAGGTATTATAAATGAATTTTATATTTTATGAAAATATAAAAATATTTTTTTCATAAATTAATAGTGAAAAAAGAGATGAGGTAGAAGGAGGAAGGGGCAGAGACATTTTATAATTCATCAAGTATTGAGAACTTGCACCTTATTTGATATTAACACAGAGTCTTAAGGAAATTGGATAATCTGTTCCTCTAGACCAGCATTAGAACCAGCTGATGATCATGACACCTGTATGTAGACACAAAGGTCTCAAGTCCTAGCCAAATGTGAATTCCCACTTAGACATTTAGAGCTGAAATGAACTGTAAAAACCATTCTGGTGTCTGTGTCTTGTTAAGTTATAGCTGATATTTGTATATTTAATTTTTTTAAGTTTCTGATACTTAGAGTTGTCTTTTTCTGTTTGTTTGTTTCTTGATCCTGATTGTTCCATTCTACTGTGAGTTCTCGTAGGACAGAAGTTGTCAGTTTTCCTTAATATCCCTCCCCTCAGTGTCCAGCCCAGGACAGGAGGATTTACTAATTGCTTAACACAGCAGGGTTCCCCACAACCATATTTGTAAGAGTAAAGGTTATGAGACACTAGGAACAAGCATTTTAGTATTTAGATAGTTAAGTTTTATATTTATATAAAGACTCTCAAGTATGCATATGTATACAAACACACCACCATTACCACCACCACTACCACGGGCACAGCACCTGGGCTTATATGTCTGGGCAGTGTATGTCCTACATCTGAGAATAAAATTAATCAAGCAACTCCATAGCTGAGGCATACTGAGAGTAATAAAGCATTTTGCAGTTAGAAGTAGCACTCTCTAAATGCCATAATAGCATAGTCCCAATCTATGGAAAATAATGCCTAAGTGACATCAATGATGAAGTTGCTTTCCTAGCTTTGATAGCTGAGGTTGTAGCTAGTGTGAGAATAGAGAAAATGTCTGGATGTAGCAGTGAAGATGGATACAGAACTGATATGAAATTTAGTGAATTCAAGTGACTGATTTGAGTCTCACATCTTCAGATCCTTTGGAGCAGAAAACATGCAGAATTTCAAGGGCTTTGTATTAGTCAGGGTTCTCCAGAGAAATAGAATATATATACTATTATATATATATTTTTCTAGAAGTAGTGCCCATTGATAGGATTAGAAGAGAACACAGGTAAATATTTACATGATTTCAGGTTAAGGAAGGTTTCTCTACGTATAGCAGCTCATGAAGAAGCAATACAAGAAAAGCACATTGACAATGAAAAAATTAAAATCCGGGCCAAATGTTAAAAAAATAAAAAAAGTAAAGCTAACAAAAATAGAAAATATATATAGTATTTTTCCATTCACACATATATCTATGTTTTGGCTATTGTGAATAATGGTATAATAAACTTGGGGCTGCAGATATCTCTTCTAGATAGTAATATTATTTTCTTTGTATATATACCAAGAAGTGGGATTGCTGGATTATATGGTAGCTCTACTTTTAATTTTTTGAGGACTCTCCATATTGTTTTCCTTAGTGTCTGCACCTATTTACATTACCACCAACAGTGCACAAGGATTCCCTTTTCTTCACATCCTTGGGAACACTTTTATCTTTTTAATGATAGCCATTTTAACAGGTGTGACGTGATATCTCAGTGTGGTTTTGATTTGCATTTTCCTGATAATCAGTGATGTTGAGCATCTTTTCACGTGCCTGGTGGCCATTTGTATGTCATCTTTATAAATATCTATTTAGGTCCTTTGCCCATTTTATTTTATTTTTTAAAATTTTATTGAAGTATAGTTCATTTACAATGTTGTGTTAATTTCTGCTGTACAGCAAAGTGACTCAGTTGTACATATATATATTTTCATATTCTTTTCCATTATGGTTTATCACAGGATATTGAATATAGTTCCCTGTGCTATGCAGTAGGACCTTGTTGTTTATCCATCTATATATAATAGTTTGCATCTGCTAATCCAAAACTTTCAATCCTTCCCTCCCCCAGCCTCCCTCCCCCTTGGCAACCACAAGTCTGTTATCTATGTTTGTGAGTCTGTTTCTGTTTTATAGATATGTACATTTGTGTTGTATTTTAGATTCCACATATAAGTGATATCATATGGTATTTATCTTTCTCTTTCTGACTTACTTTGCTTAGTATGATAATCTCTAGGTCCATCCATGTTGCTGCAAATGTCATTTTTTCATTCTTTTTAATGGCTGAGTAATATTCCATTGTATATGTATACCACATCTTTATCCATTCATCTGTCGATGTACATTTAGGTTGTTTCCATGTTTTGGCTATCACAAAAAGTGCTGCTATGAACATAGGGGTGCATGTATCTTTCCAAATTATAGTTTTGTCTGGGTATATGCCCAAGAGTGGGATTGCTGGATCCTATGGCAATTGTATTTTTAGTTTTTTGAGGAACCTCTGTACTGTTTTCCATAGTGACTGCACCAATTTACATTCCCACCAACAGTGTAAGAGGGTTCCCTTTTCTCCACACCCGCTCCAGCACTTAGTATTTGTAGACTTTTTAATGATGGCCATTCTGACTGGTGTGAAGTGGTACCTCATTGTGGTTTTGATTTGCATTTCTCTAATGATTAGTGATGATGAGCATTTTTTCATGTGCCTATTGGCCATCTGTATGTCTTCTTTGGAGAAATGTCTATTTAGGTCTTCTGCACATTTTTTGATTGGGTTGTTTGTGTTTTGGATATTGAGCTGTATGAGCTGTTTGTATATTTTGGAAATTAAGCCCTTGTCGGTTCCATCATTTGCAAATATTTTCTCCCAGTCTGTAGGTTGTCTTTTTGTTTTGTTTATGGTTTCTTTGCTGTGCAAAAGCTTATAAGTTTGATTAGATCCCATTTGTTTATCTTTGCTTTTATTTCTATTGCCTCAGGAGACTGACCTAAGAAAACATTGGTATGATTTATGTCAGAGAATGTTCTGCCTGTGTTCTCTTCTAGAAGTTTTATGGTGTTTTGTCTTATATTTAAGTCTTTAAGCCATTTTGAGTTTATTTTTGTATATGGTGGTGAGGGTGTGTTTTAACTTCATTGATTTACATGTGGCTGTCCAACTTTCCCAGCACCACTTGCTGAAGAGACTGTCATCTCCCCATTGTATATTCTTGCCTCCTTTTTCGAAAATTAATTGTCCATAGGTGTGTGGGTTTATTTCTGGGCTCTCTAGTCTGTTCCATTGATCCCTATGTCTGTTTTTGTGCCAATACTACACTGTTTTGATTACTGTAGCTTTGTAGTATTGTCTGAAGTCTAGGAGTGTAAAGCCTCCTGCTTTGTTCTTTCTCCTTGGGATTGCTTTCTCAATTCTGGGTATTTTATGGTTCCAAATAAATTTTAGGATTATTTGTTCTAGTTCTGTAAAAAATGTCATGGGTAATGTGATAGGGATTGCATTAAATCTGTAGATTCCTTTGGGTTGTATGGCCATTTTAGCAATATTAATTCTTCCAATCCAACAGCATGGGATATCTTTCCATTTCTTTAAATGATCTTCAGTTTCCTTTATTAATGTATTGTAGTTCTCAGCATATAAGTCTTTCACCTCATTGATGAGGTTTATTCCTAAGCATTTTATTTATTTATTTATTTTTGATGAGATTTTAAAAGGGATTGTTTGTTTACATTCCCTTTCTGATATTTCACTGTTAGTGTAAAAAAATGCAACCAATTTCTGTATGTTAATCTTTCATCCTGCTACCTTTCTAAATTTGTTTATCAGTTCTAGTAGTTTTTGTGTGAAGTCTTTAGTGTTTTCTATATATAGTATCATGTCATCTGCGTACAATGACAATTTTTCTCTTCTCTACCAGTTTGAATACTCTTTATTTCTTTTTCTTGTCTGATTGCTGTGGCTAGGACTTCCAGTACTATGTTGAAGAGAAGTGGTGAGAGTGGGCATCCTTGTCTTGTTCCAATTTTAGCAGGATGGCTTTCAGCATTTCACCAATGAGTATTATATTGGCTGTGGGTTTGTCATAAATAGCTTTTATTATGTTGAGATATGTTCCCTTTATACCCACTTTTGTAAGGGTTTTTTATCATGAATGGATGTTGAATTTTATCAAATGCTTTTTCTGCATCTATTGAGATGATCATGTGGTTTTTGTCTTTTGCTGATGTGGTGTATCACATTGATTGATTTGCTATGTTAAACCATCCTTGTGACCCTGGGATGAATCCAAGTTGGTTGTGGTGTATGATCTTTTTTATGTGTTGTTGGATTTCATTTGCTAATATTTTGTTGAGAATTTTTGCATCTATATTCATTAAAGATATGGACCTGTAATTTTCTTTTTTGGTAGTGTCTTTGTCTGGTTTTGGTATCAGGGTGATGGAGGCTTCATAGAATGTCTTTGGGAGTGTTCCTTCCTCTTCAGTCTTTGGAAGAGTTTGAGAAGGATCAGTATAAGTTCTCCTTTGTATGTTTGGTAGAATTTGCCTATGAAGCCGTCTGGTCCTGGAGTTTTGTTTGCAGGGAATTTTTAAAATTACAGATTCTAGTTTACTTCTAGTGATTGGTCTATTCAAATTATTTCTTCTTGATTCAATTTTGTTGGGCTGTATGTTTCTAGAAACTTGTCCATTTCTTCTAGGTTGTCGAATTTGTTTGCATATAATTGTTCATAGCAGTCTCTTAATGGTTTTTTGTATTTCTGTGATATCAGTTGTGATTTCTCCTCTTTCATTCTTATTTTGTTTATTTGGGTCTTCTCTCTTTTCTTCTTGGTGAGCCTGGCCAAAGGTTTGTCAATTTTGTTTACCCTTGCAAAGAACCAGCTCTTGGTTTTATTGATTTTTTTCTATTGTCTTTTTAATCTCTATTTTATTTATTTCCTCTCTGATCTCTGTTATATCCTTCCTTTTGGTGACTTTAGATTTTGTTTGTTCTTCTTTTTCTAATTCTTTTAGGTGTTGGGTTAAGTTGTCTATTTGAGATTTTTCTTGTTCCTTGAAGAAGGCCTGTATTGCTATGAACTTCCCTTTAAGAACAGCTTTTGCTGCATCCCATAGATTATGTATGGTTGTGTTTTCATTGTCATTTGCCTCAAGGTATTTTTTAATTTCTTTGATTTTCATTGTTGACCCATTGGTTTTTTAGTAACATGTTGTTTAGTCTCCATGTAATTGTTTTTCTCTAGTTTCTTTTTCTGTGGTTGATTTCTAGTTTCATGCCATTGTGGTCAGAAAAGATGCTTGAAATAACTTCAATATTCTTATATTTCTTGAGGCTTGTTTTGTGGTCAATCCTAGAGAATGTTCTGTGTGCACTTGAAAAGGTGTGTTCTGCTTTTTTTGGATGTAATGTCCCGAAAACATCAAGTAGGTCTGACTGTTCTGTTGCATCATTTAGGATCTCTGTTGCCTTATTGATTTTTTGTCTCAAAGATCTGTCCCTTGAAGTGAGTGTGGTGTTAAAGTCTACTACTATTATTGTATTCTCATCAATTTCTCCCTTTATGTCTTGTTAGTATTTGTTTTATGTATTTGGGTGCTCCTATATTGGGTGCCATATAGATTGATGGGTGTAATAGCCTCTCCTTGTATAGATCCCTTTATCATTATATAGTGTCCTTCTTTATCTTCCTTTATAGCCTTTGTTTTAAAGTCTGTTTTGTCTGATATGAATATTGTGACCCCTGCTTTCTTGTCATTTCCATTTTCGTGAAATATATTTTTCCATCCCCTTACTTTCAATCTATGTATGTCCTCTACCCTAAAGTGGGTCTCTTGAAGGCAGCATATTATAGGCTCTGGTTTTCTTTTTTTTTATCCAATCTGCCACTCTGTGTCTTTTTTTTTTTTCCATATGACACGGTGTGCACAGCATGGCATGCAGTGCATGGCATGTGGAATCTTAGTTCCCCCACCAGGGATTGGACCCACACCCACTGCAGTGGAAGCACAGAGTCTTAACCACTGGACCACCAGAGAAGTCCCATGCTACTCTGTGTCTTTTGGTTGGAGCATTTAGTCCATTGACATGTAAACTTTGTATTTCCCATACATTAAACTTTGTTTTCCCATTGGTTTTATATTTCATCTTTTATCTTTGTCCCTCTCTTTTTCTTTTTGTGTTTCCTTTTTTGGTTTGATGATTTTCTTTTGTATTATGCTTATGGTCTCTCTCTGTCTTTCTTTTTTTTTTTTTTTGTGGATCTATTGTATGTTTTTGATTTGTGGTTGCTGGTTTCCCTATATCTACTTGCTTTAGACTGATAGTCATATAAGCTCAAACACATTCTAGAAAAAAAAAATTCTGCATTTTCTTACTCTCCTCCCCCACATTTTATAATTTTGTTGTCCTCTTTTACATCTTCATGTTTATCCTTTTGCTGTTCATTGTGGTTATTATTGCTTTACAGAAAATTTTTGATTTTTTAAAAAAATCTGTGTTCTGGTTTATTTAAGTGATTTACTTTCCAATTGTGATTTCCTCTTTTCTATAGATTTGTACTTCTTTCATATTTATAGAAGACCTTTCAATATTTCCTTTAGGATAGGTTTAGTGTTGCTGTATTCTTTTAGTTTTTGCTTGTCTGAGAAATTCTTTATCTCTCCTTCTATTCTAAATGATAATCTTGCTGGGTAGAGTATCCTAGGTTGCAGATTTTTCCCTTTCAGGACTTTGAATATATCTTGCCGTTCCCTTCTGGCCTGCAGTTCTGTAGAGAAGTCAGGTGATAGCCTTATGGGTGTTCCCTTGTAACTAAGTCTTTGTTTTTCTCTTTCTGCCTTCAGAATCCTCTCTTTATCTCTAACTTCTGCCATTTTAATTATAATATGTCTTGGTGTAGGTCTGTTTGCATTTATCTTGTTTGGGACTCTCTGTGCTTCCTGTACCTGAATATCTATTTCCTCCTTTAGGTTTAGAAAATTTTCGGCCATAATTTCTTCAAATACATTTGCAATCCCATTTTCTCTTTCCTTTCCTTCTGAGATCCCTATTATGCACAGATTGGCACACTTTATATTATCCCCTAGGTCTCTTATATTGCTTTCTTTTTTTTTTGTTCATTTGGGTTTCTGTTCGCTGTTCTAATTGGGTGATTTCCATTATTGTATCTTCCAGATCACTTATTCATTCTTCTGCATTATTCATTCTGCTATTCATTGCCTTTAGTTCAGCTTGCATCTCTGCAAATGAATTTTCTAACTTTTCTTGGCTCCTCCTTATAGTTTCTAGTTCCTTTTACAGTAATCTGCATTTCTGTCAATAGCCTTTCTTAAGTCCTTCAGTATTTTCATTATCTCCTTTTTGAACTTGGTGTCTATTAGACTGAAGAGGTCTGTTTCATTGTTTGTTCCTTCAGGGGAATTCTCTTGATCTATTAACTGGGAGTGGTTCCTCTGCTTCTTCATTTTACTTATATTTCTCTTGCTCTATGAGTTTAAGAGAAGCAATTATTTACTGTGGTCTTGGAGGGCTATTTTTATGTGGGAGCATCCCTGTGTAACTTGCCGGGGTTTATTATTTTTTGATGCAAGGGCTGTTTTTAGTATGGATGCCTGCGGCCTCTTTCCTCAGTGTATGCTGGCTGTATACCCTTGATAGGAGGTGTGACTGGTGTTGTGGGGACCATAGCCTGCATTGGATATTGGATGGGGCCTTCTCTTTGCTCTGTGGTTGTCACTGCCCTGTCAAGGTCAGGGTCTGCTCCCTAGTTGTTGGAATAGAAGCCCCCAGATCCGTTTCTGAGCTGTGCTGTGAGGTAGGCAGGATTGGAGTACTCTCACTGGGAGAGGACTCACTGAGTATTCCTCTGCCAGAGCTGTTCACCCATGAGTGTTGTTTCACTTTTCACCCATTGTGTGGACTCACAAAGTACACTGTTTCTGTTTTTTATTTATTTATTTATTTTTGGCTGTTTTGGGTCTTCATTTCTGTGCGAGGGCTTTCTCTAGTTGCGGCAAGCGGGGGCCACTCTTTATTGTGGTGCGCGGGCCTCTCACTATCGCAGCCTCTCTTGTTGCAGGGCACAGGCTCCAGACGCGCAGGCTCAGTAGTTGTGGCTCACGGGCCTAGTTGCTCCGCGGCATGTGGGATCTTCCCACACCAGGGCTCGAACCCATGTCCCCTGCATTGGCAGGCAGATTCTTAACCACTGCGCCACCAGGGAAGCCCCAAGTACACTGTTTCTGGCACTACCCTTGGCCCCGCCTTATCTGTGGGAATGCCAGCAATTGGCCCTGGTGTCCCTCAGGCATTGTTTTCACAAGGCCACCAGCACAGATCTACCACAGTAGTTGCACATCTGGAACTGTTGTGGGACCTATGGAGGCAGCTCAGACCCTGGCCCAGCCTAGCCCTTGTGTGCCTGCACCCACAAAGCCCACAGCTGCTAAGGCCAGACTCGTCCCAGCCACAGGAGCACCTGTTGTTCGTTCAGATGTCCTGCAGGTGCCGAATTTACAAAGCCAGCAGCAGAGGTGTAAATCCGTGACTCACACAGCCATGGGGAGAGATTTCAGCCCTACTTCCTAACTCATGCGGCCCCTGGGGCTCAGCTGCAGTTTCAGCCGTGCCTCTGTACGTGGGCAACCTGCTGGCATTTGCTCCCGGGGCCTGCAGAGGAGGTGGTTGGCGCAGGAGCCCCCCATGGTGGGCCTGGGGTGCAGGAGGCTGCCCAGCCTTTGCTCATTTTTTTTGATTGGGCTGTTTGTATTTTGCTGTTGAATTGTATGAATTACTTTTATATTTTGGATCTTAACCTCTAATGAGATATATGGTTGGCAAATATTTTTTTCCATAGGTTGCCTTTTCATTTTGTTAATTGTTTCCTTTACTGAGCAGCTTCTTAGTTTGATGTTATTCTACTTGTTTATTTTTGCTTTTGTTGCCTGTGCTTTTGGTGTCATATCAAAAAAAAAATCATTGTCAAGATTGATGTCAAGGAGCTTTTTCCCTGTTTTCTTCAAGGAATTTTACAGTTTTAGGTTTTACATATAAGTCCTTAGTCCATTTTGAGTTAATTATTGTGAGAGTATAAGATAGGGTCAGATTTTATTCTTTTGTACGTGATTATCCAGTTTTCCCAGCACCATTTATTGGAGGAACTCTCTTTTCCCCATTGTGTGTTTTTGGCACCTGTGTCTAAGATTAGTTGATCATATATTTTTGTAGGTTTATTTCTTAGCTCTTGATTCTGTTCATTGGTCTGTGTGTCCATTTTTATGCCAATACCATGCTGTTTTGAGAAAGGTAGCTTTATAATTTAGTTTGAAATCAGGAACCATGATTCCTCCAGCTTTGTTCTTCTTATGCAGAATTGCTAAATCTCAAGGTCTTTTCTGGTTCCACACCAATTTTAGGATTGTTAGGATTGTTTTCTCTATTTCCGTGAAAAATGTCATTGGAATTTTGACATAGATTGCATTGAATCTTTAGAAGACTTTGTCTAGTATGTATGTTTTAACAATATGAATTCTTCCCATCCATGAACATAGATAACTTTCTATTTATTTGCATCTTCTCCAATTTCTTTCTTCCGAGTCTTAAAGTTTTGAGTGTACAGATCTTTCATCTCCTTGGTTTAATTTATCTGTAAGTATTTTATTCTTTTGATGCTATTGTAAATGGGATTGTTTTCTTAATTTCCCTCTCAGATATTCCACTATTAGTGTATAGAAATGCAACTGATATCTGTATGTTGATTTTGTATGCTGTAACTTTACTAAATTTGTTTACTAGTTCTAACAGTTTTTGGCAGAGTCTTCAGAAATTTCTATATATAAGATCATATCATCTTCAAAGAAAGACAAATTTACTTCTTTTCCAGTTTGAATTCCTTTTATTTTCTTTTTCTTGCCTAATTTCTCTGGCTTGATTTGTAGTACTATGTTAACTCTAACTGATGAGAGTTTGGCACTCTTGTCTTGTTCCTGATCTTAGAGGAAAAGCTTTCAGCTTTTTACCATTGAGTATATTATGTTAGCTCTGGGTTTGTTATATATGGCCTTTATTATGTTTAGGTACATTCCTTCTATACCAAATTTCTGAGAGTTTATGTCACAAATGGGTGTTGAATTTTGTCACATGCTTTTTCTGCATCTATTGAAAGGATCATATAGTTTTTATATTTCATTCTACTGATGTAGTGTTTGATTGGCATATGTTGAACCATCCTTGCATCACAGGGATAAATTCCACTTGATTGTGGTGTATGATCCTTTTAATGTGCTGTTGAATTCAGTTTGTTAGTATTTTGTTGAGAATTTTTGCATCTCTCTCTTTTTTTTTAAACATCTGTTATTTAATCAATACCCTCAGAACAATTCCATGTAGTTGAGAGTTGCAAAATCAACTCTGGTTTCTATACAGCAGTATTCCTCCATGTGTTGGAACAGTCTTTTCCTCCTGGAATATATTTCCACCCAAGGTTAACAGATAGGGATTCAGTGGTCAAACACATTTGTTTAATCACACATTTATTTAATCCCACATTCCTCCAAATCAAGCAGAACTGCCCAGAGCATTTTCTTTAGCAACGTGCTCTCTTGGGGATTCAGTGGCATAAAATAATCTGGATTTGGGGACTTCCCTCTTGGTCCAGTGGTTAAGACTCCGTGCTTCCACTGAAGGGGGCACAGGTTTGATCTCTGGTTGGAGAACTAAGATCCTGCGTGCTGCGCAGTGTGGCCAAAAAAAATTTGGATTTTAAGGGAAAGCTCCAGCCATCCCAGAACTCTAAACTTTATGCTCAGCAGCCTGGAGTCAGGCTCCCCAGTGTTTGAGTTGTTAGGGCAACCGTCTTTCCAGAAAGGACCTACCAGGGCAGCCATGCCTAATGACCCCACTTGTGGAATTTTTGTTGTTGTAACAATTGTTGTCATTGTCAAGTTCCAGCATAGAAGGAGGGTCTATGTGAAATTTGGGCAGCTAGCGAGGGAAGTGTACAGAACATTGTTAAGTTTTACGCCTGGTTGTCAACATTTTAAAATTCCTGTTTGAAGAGTTTTCAGCCTTATGGGTCTGACTCCTCAAGGATTCACTGGTCCAATGCACCCAAAGGAGCAGTTTGAGGAAGCAGGGCCTCCTCAGAAACATTTGTGGACCAGTGTGGGGGTGGGCGTCCAGCTCTGGCGCAGGACTGGTTCTGTGAGGGTGACTGTGGCCAAGTTGTTTCCGCTTGTGCTCAGCTGGCCTGCAGCTGCCACAGCAGATTTCTCCTGAGGTCAGGCCTTCGGCATCATTCCTAAACTGTCCTTGAACTTGTCCTCTGCCATTCCCAATATCTTTGAAATAAACTTCTCTTCTATTTAATAAGCCAGGACCAGCTTCTGATTCTTGCAGCAAGAAAGTCTGACACATAGAAATTGAAATAATAATAGTAGTAATATAGTAGTAGTAGTAGTAATAATAATAATGATAATAATAATAAAAGGAAAACTTTATTGAGCATCTGGTATATGCCAGGCACTATATTATATGCTAGATATGCATTATTTCATTTTCTCCTTTTTTTTTAACATCTTTATTGGAGTATAATTGCTTTACAATGGTGAGTTAGTTTCTGCTTTATAACAAAGTGAATCAGCTAAACATATACATATATCCCCATATCTCCTCGCTCTTGCATCTCCCTCCCATCCTCCCTATCCCACTCCTCTAGGTGGTCACAAAGCACCGAGCTGATCTCCCTGTGCTATGCGGCTGCTTCCCAGTAGCTATCTGTTTTACATTTGGTAGTGTATATATGTCCATGCCACTCTCTCACTTTGTCCCAGCTTACCCTTCCCCCTCCCCGTGTCCTGAAGTCCATTCTCTATATATGCGTCTTTGTACCTGTCCTGCCCCTAGGTTCTTCAGAACCATTGTTTTTTCCTTTTTTTTTTTTAGATTCCATATATATGTGTTAGCATATGGTATTTGTTTTTCTCTTTCTGACTTACTTCACTCTGTATGACAGTCTCTAGGTCCATCCACCTCACTACAAATAACTCAACTTCGTTTCTTTTTATGGCCGAGTAATATTCCATTGTATATACGTGCCACATCTTCTTTATCCATTCATCTGTCGATGGACACTTAGGTTGCTTCCATGTCCTGGCTGTTGTAAATAGAGCTGCAATGAACATTGTGGTACATGACTCTTTCTGAATTATGGTTTTCTCAGGGTATATGCCCAGTAGTGGGATTGCTGGGCCGTATGGTAGTTCTATTTTTAGTTTTTTAAGGAACCTCCATACTGTTCTCCATAGTAGTTGTATCAATTTGCAGTCCCACCAACAGTGCAAGAGGGTTCCCTTTTCTCCACACCCTCTCCAGCATTTGTTTGTAGATTTTTCGATGATGGCCATTCTGACTGGTGAGGTAATACCTCATTGTAGTTTTGATTTGCATTTGTCTAATAATTAGTGATGTTGAGCATCCTTTCATGTGTTTGTTGGCAATCTGTATATCTTCTTTGGAGAAATGTCTATTTAGACCTTCTGTGCATTTTTGGATTGGGTTGTTTGTTTTTTTGATATTGAGCTGCATGAGCTGCTTGTAAATTTTGGAGATTAATCCTTTGTCAGTTGCTTCATTTGCAAATATTTTCTCCCATTCTGAGGGTTGTCTTTTCGTCTTGTGTATGTTTTCCTTTGCTGTTCAAAAGCTTTTAAGTTTCATTAGGTCCCATTTGTTTATTTTTGTTTTTATTTCCATTTCTCTAGGAGGTGGGTCAAAAAGGATCTTGCTGTGATTTATGTCGTAGTCATTTCATCCTTTTAACGATCCTACACGTTTGGTATATTTTTACTTCTTTGTTTGGTTTTGATTTTTAGTAGCAGAGGTAACCAAAGCTTAGAGATTTCCAAATTTGTCCAAGGTCACAAATTAGGGATTTATGTACATGAAACTTGAAAGGCAGCAGAAAATAAGTCCAAAGTACAAAAGAATGTTTTAGGCTTTTTTATGGGAAAATTTAGAACATGCACAAAAAGGAGGTCACTTCAGATCTAGAGACACTTGCAGACAGAAAGTGAGGGGATGGGAAAAGGTTTTTCACGCAAATGGAAATCAGAAGAAAGCCAGAGTAGCAATACTTACATCAGACTATAAAATAGACTTTAAAATAAAGACTGTTACAATAGACAAAGAAGGACACTGCAAAATGATCAAGGGATCAATCCAAGAACAAGATATAACAATTGTAAATATATATGCACCCAACATAGAGGCACCTCAATATATAAGGCAAATATTGACAGACATAAAAAGAGAAATCAACAGTAATACAATAATAGTAGGGGAATTTAACACTCCACTAACATCAGTGGACAGATCATCCAGACAGAAAATCAATAAGGAAGCACAAGCCTTAAACAACACATTAGATCAAATGGACTTAATTGGTATTTATAGAACATTCCACCAAGTATTATCTCTTTATATAATAAAGATGTTTTTAAAATATCACATCTGTGCCAAATAAATTTTAGTCTATTGTTTACATTTTAATTTTTAATGCTATTTTGACATATGTTTTAAATTTTACATAGCTTGAAAACTTACTATAATTTTTAATTAATGTTGGTCCTATATCTATAGTCAACTTGAACTCCAAACCCTTAAACCTGACAGCATTCCAGAAAACTCAGTATAGCTAACTCCTTTGTACTTAAACTAATAGTATAAAGCATATTAAACTAAGAGTATAAAGTATATTATACTCATGTATATTGATGATTTGTTGAAACTGGAGTGATGACTTCACAGAAGTTTGTTATACCATTCTTTCTTTTTGTGCATCTCTATTCATCAGGGATATTGGCCTTAAGTTTTCTTTTCCTATTGTGTCCTTACCTGGCTTTGGTATCAAGGTAATGCTGGCCTTGTAAAATGGGTTTGGGAGTGTTTTCTCTTTTTCAACTTTTTGAAAGAGTTTGAGATGGATTGGCATTAATTCTTCTTTAAAAGTTTGGTAGAATACACCAGGGAAGCCATCAGGTTCTGGGATTTTATTTGTTGGGAGGTTTCTAATTGTTGATTCAACCTCCTTACTCATTATTGGCTTGTGCAGATTTTCTATTGATTCAGTCTTGGTAGTTTGTATGTGTTTAGGATTTATCCATGTCTTGTATTCTGTCCAGTTTGTTGGCATATAAATACTCACAGTAGTCTCTTATGATCCTTTGTATTTCTGTGGTATGAGTTGTAGTGTCTCCTCTTTCATTTGTAATTTTATTTGTGTCCTTTGTCTTTTTTTCTTTGTAAGCCTAGCTTACAAAGAAAGCTACAAAGATAGGTTTACAAAGATAGGTTTGTAAATTCTATCTTTTCAAAAATCCAACTCTTAAGTTTTATTGATCTTTTCTATGGTTACTATTCTCTATTTCATTTATTTCTGCTCTGAATTCTGTTACCTCTTTCCTTGTGCTAACGTTGGGCTTAGTTTGTCCTTTTGCTAGTTGCTTGAGGTGTAAAGTTAGGTTGTTTGCGATTTTTTTTTCTCTCTTCATGTCGGTATTTATCACTATAATCTTCCCTCTTTTAGAACTGCTTTTATTGCGTCCCAGAAGTTTTGATATGTTGTGTTTCCATTTTTGTTTGTTTTTGATTTATTTTTTGACACATTGGTTGTTCAGGAATGTGTTATTTAATTTCCACTCACTTGTGAATTTTCCAGTTTTTCTCCCGTTATTGATACCTGGTTTCATACTATTGTTGTACAGATACTTAGTATGATTACAGTCTTTTTAAAATTTGGTAAGACTTGTTTTGTGACCAACATATGTTCTGTCCTGGAGAATGTCCCATGTGTGCTTGAGAAGAATGTGTATTCTGTTGCTTTTGGATGGAATGTTCTATTTATGTCTGTTAGGTCCATTTGGCCTAAACTGTAGTTCAAGTCCAATGTTTTCTTATTGATTTTCTGTGTGGATGATCTTTCCATTGTTTAAAGTGAAGTACTGAAATTCCATGCTATTATTGTTTTGCTGTTTACTTCTCTTTTCAGATCTGTTACTGTTTGTTTAATATATTTAGGTACTCCAATGTTGGGTGCATATATATTCACAGTTGTATCCTCTTGATGAATTGACCCCTTTGTCACTGTAAATAACCTTCTTTGTCTCTTTTGATGGTGTTTGATTTAAAGCCTATTTTTTTCTGATATAAGTATAGCCATCCCTGCTCTCTTTTGGTTTCCATTTGCATAGAATATCCTTTTCTATCCTTTCACTTTGAGCCTTTGTGTGTCATTAAATCTGAAGTGGGTCTCTTAGGCAGCATGTAGTTGGGTCTTGTTTTTTTATCCATCCAGACACTCTATGCCTTTTGATTGGAGAATTTATCCATTTACATTTAAAGTAATTATTGATAGATAAGAATTTACGAATGCCATCTTATTGTTTTCTGGCTATTGTATAGTTCCTCTGTTCCTTTCCTTCTGTCTTGCTGGCTTCCTCTGTTATTTGAAGATTTGCTTATTTGCTCTAGTGGTATGCTTTGATTTCTTTCTCTTTATCTTATGTATATCTACCGTAGGTTTTTGCTGTGTGGTTACCCTCAGGCTTACATAAAACTTCTTATAAACATGATAGTCTATTTTAAGCTTTAACAACTTCGATTGCATACAAAAACTCTACCCATTTACCACCGCCCCCACATTTTATATTTTTGATGTCACAAATTTCATCTTTTTAAATTGTATATCATCAACTCTGAGGAAGAAAACAATAGCTCCCTGCCCCTTGCCACCCTCCAGCATTCAAAATTTAAATCTCAGGGAGATCCTCTGGTGTTGGTTGGGGCAAAAGCCCACCTCTTGGAGTAATCACAGTAGTCAGGGAATAGGATCTCATCTGGAGGATAACTGGGTTCCATGCTGATTCCTGCAGTTAGGAGCAGGCAAAGATATTTTGCATGTCAGCTCCATCAGAACCACGTGGGAAATGAGAGAGACAGTTCTCAGAAAGGGAGATACAGGCCAGGCAAAAAGACCAGGTGGCCGCTACAGATATACAATGTCATATGTACACACAAAAATGTACAGCCTAACTGGCAATCAAAGAAATGCAAAATAAAGAAGGTGGAATGTTTTTCACTCATTGAGTTGGCAAATAATAGAGGAATGATAATACTAAATGATGGAGGGAAATAAGAACTCTTTGATCTTCTGTTTTATAGGTATTTTTCTCAAGAAAATAATCATGTTATAAAATATTATTTAATATAATGAAAAAATTTAATTGTTATATGAAAAAATCAGGGCATTGACCGTTCAACAGGGCCCCATTTTTATAAAATTATTTTATAAAAATAGTACGTATATATATTTACAGTTTGGTACAGTTTTGCCTCTTGGTTGTAGAATTATGAGTGGTTTTAATTTTCTTCATGCTTTTATACATACCCAAATTATCTTCAGTGAATGTATATAATTTTATTTATTTTTAATTTTTATATATTAAAATATAGTACACTACAAAGAATAGTATAAAAAATACTTATGTACCCATAACCCAAATTAGTAATTATTATCATGTTGCTATACTTGCTTCAATTCTTATTTTAATAGAAGAAATAGTCCCTTTTATCCACCATCGTCAGCACCATTCCTTCTACTTTTCCAGAGCTAACAACTGTGATTAATTTGATGTTTAAACTGCCAATCCACTTCTATACCTTTGTATAAATTGCTTTATTGTATTCATTTTATAATTGGAAAAATAGCATATCAATATGCTGCTGGTACAAACAAGCTCCCAAGATTTCAATGGCTTACATCAAAAAAGGTTTATTTCTTGACACTGCTTGATTCCCATATTTGTACAGGTGTTGTTTTTCTAATTTTTATGTTTCTTCTTTTTTTTTCAAAGAGAATTCAGGAAGGTGGGTATTAAATACATAGGCTCAAATGATTACCCTTTACCATAAGCTGCTTATCTGACCATGTTGCTTTTTAAAAACAGTGTGATATATCTTCACATTCCAGCTCCTTTGGTACTGATACACTCACATGAATGTGCCAAGAGCAGGTAAAAAACCCTTCAATGGGCAGTAACAGCTGTCTGCCAAATTTGTTTAGATCAGCTTTTGTTCATGGGCTCCTATATGCCGTTTCCCTTGCATCTCAGTTCCCAGTATTCTCCCCAGGCTGCCCTTGTTTGACTCTCTATTTTGGATAAGCTTATTTGGTTCAGTTTCACACACCATATTCCATAGACATCCTACAGCCTCATTATTTTTGGGTGGGGCCACAGCAGATGCTCAGTTACTATTTGTTGAAAGCACTTGAAAGGCATGGTTCTCGTTCTCCATGCCAACTATATAAGACAGATTGGCCAGACCTACTTCCCACATGGCCTCCCAGTTGTGGGAGGAAAGGATGTGGCTCAACTCAATCCTGAGCTCACATTTAGTTAAATATTATATTACTATTTAAAATTATTTGCACAACACCCTGTACTTTAACAAAGATCTCATTTTACCTGGGAAAATAGCAGGCACACAGGGAGCAGAGTTCTCTGTATGGTGGAATGGGTGTACTCTTGTTTCCCCTCTGGATAGAGTAATGACTTTTAAAACCAGAATGACTACCATGCTTATAAGCACTCTCGGTTTGGTGTGTTTGAAGAGGGAATCTCTATGTCCAGATTTGGAGGTGTCCATTTTTGGCTCAGGTCATACTATTCTTCATTCCAGAGTGTGACAGAACTCAGCAGCACTGCAGTATCTGGAGCCCTCAGCTTCCCACTGTACCCCCCGCCCCCCATCTCAAGGAAGTGTGCTTCTAAGTCCTGCTGGATTTTGACTAGGTTTCTTTACTTCTCTCAGAACTGTATTGTAAACACTTTCATTCTGTTCGGCTGACAGCTTTACTTCTCTCCTCTTTTCCCACCCAACTCCCCATCTTCTTGTTCTACTTATTGCCAACCAAGACTATATTCCTACCACATTTCAGCAAGTAAAATAGTGGTTTTCCCGAATTCTCGTCAAGGGAAAAGGAATGTTGCAACTAAATACTTTGTGACTCTAATTGAAAATTATTCAAAAAAGTTGTTTTCAAAATCTGTTATTGGCCACTTTTTAAACATTATTTTCTGAATTTCAGCATTTCAACCTTAGGTTGGTGAACTGCTTTTCTGCAGCCTAAAGTGGATGAATTTATGGGGAAAAAATAAGCTAATGCAGTCTCTCTGTGGTGTGACAAGTGACTGTGATAATGTATGCAGTTTCCCATAATGCCAGAAAGGCACAGAAAATTACTGCAGCTGCTCCATCGATGGTGGTTTTGTTTTTCCTAATTAGTAGCTTCTTTTGTATTCTCACCAGAACACATATGACTCTCATGAACTTTTTTGTTTTCATATTCCTCGAGCTGTGAGGTATTACAGGTACATGTGAATTTATTTTTACTGTGGCACAAGCTCTGGGTAAATTAACACACATTTTAAAAGAGTGGTAGGAACAAAATGGATGAATTCTGTGGTATCCAAGTTTAGCTCTGGCCTTGCCCAGATTAGAAGATTTAATCAAAACATAATAGCCTTTTGAGTATTTTTCACTGGAACATAAGTCTGAACCAAAAGAAAGAAGTACAGAAGAATCCTCAATTTTGTTACTTGGACTTGGTTGTCTGAAGCAAACTGATCCAAGAGGAAGAAACTCAGTATATTTCTGAGTCATATGGGTTCCACGTAGCCCTGGTGGCCAAAGGGGCATCCTATGAAACATGGATGTACCATGATGAGATTCTGGTTTGAGGTCTGTGTGAAGTTCTGTTAGTGGCTTCTTCCCACTGCAAATCTCATTAATTATTTGGATCTAAGAGAAATAAGCCCTTGGAATAATGTAACACAAATTTTCTCTTAAGAGCATGTTTAAAAATTAAAAGTGCAGCTGTGCTTGAGAGACTTAATTATTCCAAATTCATACTTTGACACCATTATATCAAATCTTGATTCTGCCCTTAGGTGAATCGGTAGGTCCTACTTTGTAGCTCTGAAAGCTGGGATTTACTCTAAATCAATTTGTAGATACTGAGAGCGTGTGAGTAATAGGAGGCTGTCCAGTGTAAGTTTAGGGGTGATTTTTATAAAATCACGATTTGTAAAGCCATCAAAAACTGAACTATCTGCTTTACAAATATAAGCTCACTATCATGTATAACTAATATTCTGAAGTCAGAATTAGCTAATTTTGATTTAGACACAGTAATATAAGTTTCTTGTTATCCCTCTGACTCAAATATGTTCATCTATAAAGAAAGAAAAATAGTATTTACCTCTTGGAGAAATGGTTAAGAACTAGGCTCTAGCATGAGGTAGATAAAGCTATGTTTGAATCCCAGTCTTGCAATTTGCCAGCTGCTTGACTTGGGACCAATTACTTAAACTCAGTAGGGTTCAGTTTCTCATTTACAAAATGGGGATATCAATACTACGCACCACAGAGAGTAGTTATTAGCACGAGATAAGGTAAACTATGTAATGTATAGTTCAAGCTACTAAACTATACATAAGCATCAGCACAGTGCTTGGCCCACGTTAAAGGCTCAGAAATTTTAGCTCTTTCATGAAGATGAAATGTAATAACAAATTAAAAGCATCTTGTATTTTGTCTGACATTAATGGGCACTCAGAAACATCAAGTCCTTTTCTCTTTTTTCTTTTTGCCCTCATTCTGGGGGGTGGGGAGATGTGTGAGAGGTGGGGGTGGAGTTGGCAGAATGTGGCCATAAAAGTGACAGGATATTTCAATGAAAGTTTTTTTTAGCTTTTGAAAACTGTTAAGTAACCCTTGTCAACTCCCACCTGCCACCCACTACGTATCCAAGCTAAACATGATATCTAAGGGCTGGGTGTCATGTAGCTCTGCCTCATCTTTCCTGTAATAACATTGGTCTGGGTGAAGACATTTACTTCACCTCATCCCTCCTGTTGGTTGGGTACAGGAGTAAGTAAAAACTGATGTTGCTTTTAGATCAGGTTATTTCTGAGAATCTGTATGCCTCTCCTCATCCCTCTTCCCCTACTCATCTGTAACCCTCCCTCGTGCTTTCCAATTTGTCTCCTTTTTCCTTTACTTCTCTTAGCATTCGGTCAAAGAGAATTCCAGGTAAACTTTAGATCTTGCCCGGTTATGTTGGGATCAAGGGAGTATAAGATTTCATCTGAGTAATGTTGAAGGAAGTGTGGGTTGCCTAATATATTATTTTTACAACATTAAATCTTTTGCTATTTTTAAAAAGTTATAGCATTATTTGACCAAAAAAGACAACATTTTAGTTTCACCACAGTTTTTTACTCACAAAAGTTTTCTATATGGCTCTTATGGATGGATGAATGACTTCATGTATGAAGTTCTGAATAGATTTTAAATTACTTGTTTTTCAAATGATTATGGAATGGATTACAATCTTTGGTTTTCTACACTGACATTGCAAGATGAAATAATTAGCTGGAATTTTTTCTTTGAGTAACTGAGGAAATGAAGTAAGGCATAATAATTAAGATGATGGAGACCACTTTAATTGGGATACTCTAATTTCTTCTCTCAATTTAAATATATAAAAAAGGTGAGACATTTAGGATTTCTTTTTCTGTTGGGAAATTGTTACCCTATTGCTACTATAACAAATGATCACAAACATAGTGGCTTAAAACAACACAGATTTACTCTCTTATAGTTTTAGAGGCCAGAAGTCTAAAATGGGTCCACCAAGCTATGCTCCTTTTGGAGGCTCTTGGGGAAGATGTGTTTCCTTGCTTTTTCCAGCTTCTAGAGGCTACCTACATTCTTAGGCTTTGTGGCCCCTTCCTCCATCTTCAAACCAAGCAGCATAACATCTTCTCTCCTCTCTGATCTCTGCTTCTGTTGTTTCCATCTCTCTTTCTCTTCTGCTTCTCTCTTTGCCTTGTAAGGACCTTTGTGATTACATTAGGCCCAACTGGGTAATCTAGGATAATCTCCCCATCTCAAGATCCTTAAGCAAATTTACCAAGTCCATTTTACCATGTAAGGTAACATATTAAGTTCTGGGAATTAGGAGATAGACATCTTTGGTGGACCATTATTCAGCCTATCAAAGCCAACATCAGAATTCTGAACTATTTGTGATAAAAGAGGGAAAAAAAGTTGGTGAAAGTTTCTAAGAATCAAGGTCAAAAAAGGCAATCAAAGATTGAAAAATGGGCATGATGAGAACTGACAGATGAATAACAGCAATAAATAACATGTCATAATGCAGCAGCACATGTTTCAGATATATAGCAAGGATGACCACCCAAAGATATTTCTGTAGCTTACCAACAGCATACAAAGGGAATAGAAAACAGGTAACAGAGTGTGAGATGGATGGGGTCAAGAAAGCCCTGTCAGAAAGGTGACGATTTAGAGAGTGTATTGCCATTGCTGTGAGAGGAGCAGAGCGGTACTTTTCTAGTCTCAAATTTCATTGGTGGCCAGCTAGTTGACCTCAATGAGACATAAAGAACTCAGGTATTATTGTAAAAAATACTGTATTGAGATTCGTCTATTTTTTAAGCAAATTAAAAAAAAATCTTCTGAAATGGGAATTTAGAAAGTTAAATAGTCTGATGTAGGTTAAAAACTTAATTTTTATTTGGAAACTATGATTTATATGAATAAAGCCTACTTTAAATGTACACTAATTTATTGTCTGAGAGATATATATTAGAAAACCGTAAGTTTTCCTTTGATAATAAACCAGAAAGATGAATTTCCTGCTCCTATTTTCACCTGCCCCTATCCTCTCCCCATCTTATACAAAACAACACGACTCTCTCTGTTCCCACTGCTGGCCTCAGTTCAGGCCTTTGTTCCCTGTCTCCTGGACTATTCCAGTAGCCTAACCAGTCCCACAATTTTTTTTCCCTCCTTCTATAATCTACTTCATGTTATTGCTGTTAAATTAATTGATTATACCACTCCTTGCTTAAAAACCTTTAATTTATTGCTGGTGAATAAATTTTACACCCTTTGACCTGACATTTAAACCCCTCTGAAATCAGGTGGCCTAGTTTGAACAAGGGATGTGGTGCAGTGGAAAGAGGTGAGGAGTTGGCATACCTCGGCTCCCACCCAGCTCCACAACTTACTTGGGCAAAACAATGAACTTCCACAAGCCATAGCTACTTCATCTTTAAATTGGAGAGTATCTAAATGCCTGGATTAAAAGGTTGTTATGGGAATCATATTTTTAAAATAATGAATATGAAAGCACTTTAAGTGGAAAGCAAAATATTATTATTACTCCTTTTTGTTATTTTTCTTTTCATCTTGTCCTCCGTTGAATATCCCTGTGCACCCTGCACTCTGAAGTTTAATATCTTTACAAATAGTGCACATTTTTCCATTTGCCTTTGTGTATTAGTTTCCTATTACTGCTGTAACAAATAGCTACAAACTAGTGCTTTAACACAACACAAATTTACTATTTTATAATTCTAGAGGTCAGAGATATGAAACAGGTCTCAGGAGGCTAAAATCAAGGTGTTGCAGAGCTGCATTCTTTCTGGAGGTACTAGGGGGGATCTATTTACTTGCCTTTTCCAGATTCTAGAGGCTGCATCACTCTGACCTCTGCTTCTGTCCTCACATCTCCTTCTCTGACTCACATTCCTGCCTTCCTCTTATAAAGAACACTTGTGACACTTAGGGTCTACTTGGATAATCAGGATAATCTCCCCATCTCAAAACTTCCTAATTTAATCCCCTCTTCAAAGTCCCGTTTGCCACGTTAAGGTAACATGGTCATAGATTCTTGGGATTAAGACGTGGGCACCTTTTCAGGGACCCTTTTCTGCCTACCACACTTGGCTTGTACTCTCTTTCCACCTTGGGTTGCTACTTTTCCTAACACATGCACACATTATGTGTGTTTGTATCCTTTCTGCCATAAAATCTTTCCCAATTACTCCCAACAGGAAATAATCTCTTCCCTCAGTAAACTCCCTGTGTTAGGAGAGACATTTTTAATGTGTCCACAGCTTTTCTCCACCAGTCTTCAGCTGAATACTTTGAGTACTGTCTTCTTAGCTTCTCTTCACTTCTCAACTCTGTGAAGAAGGAAAGGGTAAAAGCTACATGGGGCAGGTTCGTAAGAGAAGACAGTTGAGTCAGGTGATGAGCTGCACTTCCCAGGGTTCTGCTTGTAGTTAGGCCTGGTAGTGGTGTGTCAGAATACTGGTGCTGCAGAGGGACCTTAGTGAGGGGAATCTGGTAGAATCCAAAGGCTGAAATAAAAGACCTCATTCTTCTAGAGCAGGAGAGGCAGAGCCTCCCAATGTCCATCACAGTGCTGTACTAGCAGAAAAAAAGGCATTTTAATGAGTTGGCTACAGACAGCTATTTGAACCCTCATTAAGTGTTTCTGAGAAAGGGCAAGGAAGAAAAAAAAAATGTGACTAGCAGTTATGTGTTTCTCTGGGAAACTTTGCCTAGAGATTTGGATGCTTGGCTTCCATTATGAACTTGATTCTCGAGGGCCATGGGAGGTTTAGGGTAAAACTCTAATCAACTGGTTCAAAGTCTTGAGCTTAGAAAAATAATAAATATTTTCTATTCTATCTCATTGGACTGGAAGGGTGGAAGCATAGCATGTTTCTCTTAGACATAAAAGTGTATAAAACACGTTATTTATACTTTGTTTTTAAAATTACAAATAATTTTTTAAGCTAAATACTGATATTTTTAGCATTAGAATTTAAGGTTAATGTAATTGACTTATATTACAATTTAGCAATAGAGAGGTGTTAGCAGAACTTTTTCTTCGTTAAAAAAATATTTCTTCAGAAAGATTTTAATCATAGTTAACAGGTTGGATTTTTTTTCTAAATGGAGAAAATATTTAATTAAAGAAACTGGATGTCTTTATCTGATGGTAACTATATAGACAATACAATACTTACTGACACTAAGACTTTTAAGAAGTGATATGGACAAGGACAGATGTCGCAAAGCTTAAAAATAAAATGCAAAAACCCTCAAATAATATAATAAAACAGGTTATAAGCTGATCAGAATTCATCAGTAATGGAGTTTAATTCCATGGTACTGTACTGTTATCTGTCAAACATTCTTACAGTTAAGAGAAAATATCTCCCAGCGTTTCCATGGTGCTAGAGCATTCCAATAGAACAGTCAGCCCACACAGGGCCAAGAAGCTATAAAATATTAATTCAGTACAAGTATGCATCCAACAATCTTAACATTTATTACAGGTTACAGTGATTTTGCCCTAAGAAGTGAATCAGTTAAAATGAACACTGCCAAATATTGCAGAATAGGGCAAACCTTCCCACTTTCTTAAAAGGCATTTTATTTTAGCTTAAGATAATAAGGACTGTATGCATGATAGAGAGCTCTCCACAATCACCATTTATATATAATGGGAGATGAAGAACAATGAAGGTTGAATGACACCCATTAGTAATGTAGCTATGGTATGCTGCATGTATGGGGCAGGGAGGGAGATTTTGAGGGCACAGTGAAATAAGTTTTGGTTTTTTAAAACTCATCTGTTCAGGAATCAGAGAACTGCTGAATTTTGAGGTGGAAGAAAAAAGCTGTCTGTTCTAACCAATTTCAGAGGAAGAAAACATCCAAAAGGGAAGAAGGGAGCCCAGATCCTTTTTGACCAATCCTAACAGTGGCTCATAGGGGAGCCAGAAATAACACCATTCAGACAAGAATCTCACTGCACGCTGAACTAAAAATGTCATTTCTATTTCCAGTTAGAGGAATGGCTTCGTATAAGGTTTTGGTCAATTAAGCTATTCCTGTATTAGGACAGGAGTATTCATAACTTGTAAATGAGAGATTTCTTTCACTGTTTATTTTCCCCAAAAAATTCTCTTTATTTTTAAAAGATATTTATCATAATAAGAGGCTGAGATTTGGAGTTATTTGTGGAATTTATAAAAGGTCTAACAACATTTATCATATATGATTTCAGCTGTCTTTGAGGTGACTCATTTTGGCATTAGTCATGTCATTAACTGTCATTGCTGGCATTTTTGTCTGAAATGCTATAGAGAAGAAAGTCCAGTGTTGTAGCTTTAATAGCACAAATGCCTTATAATGCAAAGTATCTTGGAAATGCAGGAAGATAAGCCAAAATTTTCTCACCCTCTTATCAGTGATTGATTTTCCAGTGTTTCTAAAGTCACTGATTTTTTCAGTTTTTCAGATACTCATGGCTGGTGTCTGTAGGTGTTGCCATTTGACTAGTGAAGAAAATATGGGTACTTACATATATATCTTAAATGCGGAAATAGACATTTCAAACAATGAAGTAAAACTTCCCTTTTTTATGATTAAAAATGGCTACTCCCAATGGAAAAATGAGTACAAAGAATGAATAGGTAATCACAACAATTTAGTAATAAAAGTAATATAATAATTATAAACAAAACCTAACATTTACCAGGTTTTTAAAAATTTATTTCATTTGTCTTCATAAAAACTCAAAGGGTAGATTCTATTATTATTATTCCTGTTTTTCAGAGAATTTTCTAACTTGTTTAAGATGAAACAACTCTACCTAGTCAGGGACCTTCTGATTTTAGAGCCCATGTTTCACAACTAAAAAGTCCACACTGATAAGAAAGAAAAGAAAAGAAAGAAAAAAGGGAATAATGGCCTACTCTTTTTAGTTGTCTGGCAGCTTTTGATTTTACTGTGATTTTTTTTTTTTTTTTAAATACTGATTTATTAGGTGTATATTGATGTGGCCTTTGGACTGTTGGTGTTAAATAGGGAGATCTGAAAGTTCTTCAGTTCATCTTAATTGTGAAGTAATTGCCCGTCAAGGAAGGAAATACTTCCTGAGATAATCAGGTCTGCAGTTTTTTGTTTTTTTTTTAATAAATTTATTTATTTATTTTCATTTTTTGCTGTGTTGGGTCTTCGTTCCTGTGCGAGGGCTTTCTCTAGTTGTGGCAAGTGGGGGCCACTCTTCATCGCGGTGCGCGGGCCTCTCACTATCGCGGCCTCTCTTGTTGCGGAGCACAAGCTCCAGATGCGCAGGCTCAGTAATTGTGGCTCACGGGCTTAGTTGCTCCGCGGCATGTGGGATCCTCCCAGACCAGGGCTCGAACCCGTGTCCCCTGCATTGGCAGGCAGATTCTCAACCACTGCACCACCAGGGAAGCCCTACTGTGATTTTTTTAAAGGTTAATTCTCAACATTAGTGAAGGCTGGAGGAAACCTGAACTCACACTATTTGTGGGACTATATATTGACAATATCTAAGCTGCTTGTCAAAGCTCAAGAATGGGCACATGACACAAACTGATCTAGAGTAAGATTTAGGATTTTTGTTTGAGGTTTGGGGAAGATGTGCTCTTTCACTGAACCTAAAAGAGGAAAAATGTGTTCCCAGGAGTTGTTGGCAACCATTTGGTATGTAAGTGAGAAGAAGGCTCTTATCAGTGTAGGCAGAGCAGAAGACAAAAAGAAGCAGGATGTAATGTTGTTGAGCTACTGGAGGAAACCGATTTTGTGACCTGAATTATCTCTGGACTCTATGAGATCCATTAAAAAGCCTTTATTATTTAAGACATTTAAATAATAATTTAAATGTTGATTGGTTTTTTATTGTCATTAATAGCACCTGAAGCCATCATAATTGATACACATATCAAAAGCCTTAACATTTTGAATTTGACCAAGCAATTCCAACGCAAATTTTTTCAAATAATGATATAATTAGAGAATGTAGCACTTTGTTTTAAAAAATAAAACAGTATTAAAAACACCTGAAACTAACACAACATTGTAAATCAGCTATACCACAAGAAAAATTTTTAAAAAAGAGCAAATAGAGAGAAAAAAACTTAATATACAATATGTAATTTTATTCTTTCTAGGTAAATATGGGGATGCAGGGTTTCTAAAAGCACCATCCTGGCATTGTGTCTAATGTATACAATAAATAATTCTGGGTGTGGCAAAAATGCAACAAAGTATTGATTGTAATTCATGGTGTTTTCTTCTACAATGAAAGAAGATAAAATTTCTTTGAAGTAAAAAAAAAACAGTATTAAAAAATAAATTATTTTAAATAACAACATGGGGAGAACAAAACTAAATTTCTAACAATGGGAGATTGCTTGATTAAATTTGGTATACCCATAAAATAAAATAGCTGATGATAAACTATTACAATACTGAAGGCAGTTTCCTACCATGGAAATATTTACAATATATTTATGTGAAAAAAGAATTAAAAGCATATATATAATATTAATCTGTTAAACAATATATATAAAATATATAAAATGTATTTTATATTAAGCTAATTTAATTAAATATATATTATACTAAGCACATACAAACACATGTGTGCATGTACACACATGTTAAGCTGGTATAAAACTTGCAAAAATATTTCTGATTGTTAGAATATTATGGATGATTTTAATCTCTTTTTTTCTTATTTGTATTTTTCAATTTTGAAGGTGTCTATTTTTATCAAAAATATAAAGGCTATATATAAATGGCTAGAATTTATCTCAGCTTGGTGTACACAATGTTTGAGCCCTTAACAAGAGTTTGTAATATTTCTATGCTTACTTCTATTCATGAAAGCCTATTGCCACTTTCAGTGAAACTCTCAGAGCCTGCTGTTTTCAGAAGCAGAAACATTCTCACTGCATCAAGATTCAAGGTTGTAGTCAGAGCAAATCCTCTAACCTCCCCCTGGCTCCTCTGCTCATCTTTAAGAGATGCTGTGATTTTTTTTCTTTTTCCCTGGGGCTTACAAGTTCTACAATTTTATTTATTGTTTTTCTTCTCCTAGATTCTGTCACCTTATTCACATCTTTAGGGTGTGATTTCTTTTTATTTCTCTCCCATCTTTACCATGGGACTGACTTCACAAGCTTCCTATGAGCACCTTTAAGTTTTCCCCTACTTTATATAATTATTCTTTTGTTTATGCCTTCATTTATTATTTTACTTTTCTATTCACTTACTTTTTCGCATATTAAGCCATGCGCATGAAAGAATCCATCCATTCATCTATTCTTCCATCCATCCATCCCCCACCATCTTCTTCCCTTAGTAGTTTTCATATGGGTCAGATACTGGTGGGCACAGCAGCATCCATAGAGAGAAAATATATATGGCATTGTTTATCCTTTTCTTATCCACTATTGACTAGGGATATCTGAAAGAATGGTTGGTATTGAGGAATAGGAAAGAGAGGGCTCAGTAATTAGGTGAGGGTCACCTAATATAAAGTCAGAAGGGAGCACCAGTGACAAATTTCTGACTAGATTTTGCCTACAGACTTGCCTTTTCCTCTTCCTCTTCCCAGAATTCAGATAGGATGGGCTCTCCAAGCTTTCTTCTTAGCTAAGGATATCTGTCATTCAATCCTTGACAGCCTCTGTCTTAGATACCCGATTTCATTTTTCATTCTCCCTGAATCTTAGTGCAAGAGGGAAAAAAACCTATTTAGACTTTGTATATATGCCCATGTATCCACTAGAATGTTTACTCCATGAAGCAGGGATTTTTGTTCATTTAACTCATCTCTCTATTCTGTATAAGTATTAATTGGATGTTGAATAAATAGGATAGGATGGGCTCTCCAAGCTTTTTTCTTAGCTAAGGATATCTGTCATTCAATCCTTGACAGCCTCTGTCTTAGATACCCAATTTCATTTTTCATTCTCCCTGAATCTTAGTGCAAGAGGGAAAAGAACCTATTTAGACTTTGTATATATGCCCATGTATCCACTAGAATGTTTACTCCATGAAGCAGGGATTTTTGTTCATTTAACTCATCTCTCTATTCTGTGTAAGTATTAATTGGATGTTGAATAAATGAATGCTTTGAATTTTACTCTCTTAAATCAGAAAAGTAAACTTTTCCCTGATACTTGTGCTCTGCTCTTGCCTTTTCTTCACTTGTTGCAGTATATTTGGCCTTTGGTGACTGAAGAATAGGGTACATTCTACAGCAGTAGAGTTAGGATCAGCTATGTACAGACGCATATATGTGTGGAATCCTCTCACATCATACAGGGCCGTACATTGTTCAGTCTTGCAGCTCTCCTTTAGATGATACATGTTTAGCTTCTATGGTCTGTGCATATATAGTGATACATTAATAGATGAAATCAATAAATTTAGTTATGTTTTAACTGACTTTTAAAAAATTATTAAATTCAGTTGAGATGGTTAGTCCTATCGCCCAGTGTACACATAATTTTAGGTAGGCCAGCCCAACTTTTGCTCTATGAATCAGTTATGTGAAAGTTGAAGCTGTTATAGTGCAGTTGGGGCTACATATAGTGTAATTTTGGACTATTAGCCATCACTTACATAGATATATAAATGTGAGTATTTGTGCCTATTCTCAAAAAAGGGGTTCCTCAGGGAGTTGGCAAGTCCTCTTGAGAGGTTTGATAATTCTTTGTTTACCCTAAGCTCTTCCCAAGTGGGTAGGAGAATCATTATGGATAAAATCAGCATATTGGGTTTCAGGTGAGCTAATGCTGTATAGCTAAAGGGTGGCTGCATGCTGGTGCTCCTCCAGGGATAAGATGCAGATTACTTAAAGATTTCATTTCTAGAGCTCTACCTTTTTGTGGGCTTCCTCTCAACCTGCAATTGGGAACTCTTAAAATTCTTCACCAACACATTCTTAAAGTCACAGTTCCCATTAAATCTTTTTAAAATGTGAATTTGCTTTATTATTTCTTTTAAAGTAAATTTGAAACTAAAATTTTTATTACTGGAATAATTCATAAGCATTAAGAAAATTTACAAAATACAGGAAGTCATTAAAAAAAAAAAACTATCCAGAGACGACAACCATTTATATTTTGATGTATTTAAGTCTTTTTCAATGAATATATATATTATTTTACAAAAATAGGATAATTTATTAAGACTTCTGAACATTGTAAAACAAAAAATGTTGCTCACCATCCAGTTCTACAAGGATTAAGTCAGTAGCCATTGTAGTCGCTGACCAACAGTACACCCAAGAGGAATTCAGGATGAAAAACAGGATGAGGTACTCTGTGCTTTGGAAAAATATGCCTCTTAGATAGTTACATGTATATTTCAGGAAGAATTTTAACGAACGCAGATTCTTGCATCTTCCCATACATAGAAGAGCACCAAAATCATTAACCAAGATATCTGTTGCTTGTGACTAACAGTAACCTTTTACCGAGATGTATGCCTGACTGCATGTATTCCGTAGCCAAAATCTTACGTATATATACTGTACTGGCTTCTCCCCCTACATCTTTGGAGGAGTTCTCTCAGAGGTATGGAGAAGCTGTTTCCTGGGCTATAGTCCTCAGTAAGCCCCTGGATAAAACTCAACTCACAGCTCTTACATTGTGTGTTTTTCTTTTAGTCGACAATATCTTAAAACAGAATATTCAAAATTTAAAACCAGGTAGCCAACATGGATTATTCTGTTGGTTTTAACAATGTACAATATATATTGAGCAGTTTTACATGTCAGTAACTATTCTCCTACATTATTATATGTAAAGGTTGTATAATATGTCATTATATTTATGTATCAGAATTTATTTAACTAATTTTCCATTGTTGTACATTAATTTTTGGATATCCTAAACCAACATAATAGATACATCTTTGTATTTAACCATGATTATTTCCTTGGGATATATTTTAAGATCTGATATTCTGGAACAAATGTGTATATACTTTTAAGGCTTTAATATTTAGTCCAATTTTTCCATAAATATTTAAATAATTTATTGCTTCATACACTGTGCCTAACTAAACTTGTTTTTCTGTACAACCTCAGTGCAACTAGTCTATCCCGCTTCCTCCATTATGTAACAGCTACATGACTTAAAGAGAATTCACCCCACCTTGGACACCAAGAATGGGCCCTGAATGCTTTAAGTCAATCATCAAACTGTTGTCGCCCTTGCTGTGATGATTGGTTTAGCCATGGGCACTTAACTAATCCAATTGGAAGGTGCTATTTCCCTGGCCATGGTTAGTTACGGATTGGACACATGACCTAAATTTATTTAATCAGAATGAATGCCAGGACCAGGACTGAGTTGGTTAATAGAAGAAATACTCTCTTTTTTTCTGAATGGTGTTGTGCAAAGCCAACTCTTATAGTCATTTTGCCTCATGAGGGTAGCCATCTTTAGCACAATGTTGATAAATAGACCAAATCCAAAGAATTGAAGGGAATTAGAGCTTGACTACTGATTAAACCATGCCTGAAGGCAAACTTCTCTCTGGAGTTTAAAATTTTTGAGGGGTCACTAATTTTCCAATGTTTTTAAGTTGTTTTGAATCAATTTTCTGTTATTTGCTACCAAAATCATTTGCACTAATACATCTGTGTACTATTTTTTAAATAAGATATCTCTACTCATATACAGACAAAAAAAAGTTTATTGCTGTTTTAGTTTATTTGATTATATGCAAGGCTGAGAATTTTTTCATATATTTATTAGTCATTTTTATTCCTTCTTTATGAATAGCTTCATATTCTGTGCTCATTTTTAAAAATTATGTTTCCACGTGTTTCTTCTTGCAGGAAAAAGAGGACAAAACTTCTAGTCACACCCATTGAAATATTTTCCATATTGGTTATTTGTTTTTAAATTTTGAATATTCTCTTTTAGGATACCCAGAAGTCTTAAGTTTTTATGTATTTAAATCTGTCACTTTGTCTTTTAGATTCTTTTACTCGTATTCCTAAAGAATCCTTCTCCACTCTAAAATCAGAGAGATATTTACTTACATTTTTCTAGTTCTGTTTTTTTGTGCTTGTCTTCACACTTAAATCTTTCATTAAATTGAAAAATATTTTGGTGTATGATGTATGGTAGGGTTAAACTTTACTTTCTTCCAAATAATGACAGCAACTAAATAGTTGAGGCAAATAATCTTCAAATATAAGAGTACCAATACATTATTTGTTGTTTCATTTTCCTTAAATTTATTCCATGGAAGGTAGGAAAAATTTTTCTCATTAATTTGTTATTCAAGGTGTGATATTTAAAAATCCATTTTTTATAAGCAACTTTTAATCTAAATTGTCTTTTTTTTTGGCCTGCCTAGGGGTATTGGTGCTATGACTAAGATTAGATGTTTCTATGCCTGCAGATTACTTTTTTTTTTTCTTTTTAAAGAAAGGAGCTTACCTTCTTTCAAGTCCTGATAAAAAAGGCCTCACAACTGGCTGACTGTGTCCTATAAATACATTTCACCAACACTTTGTAGTGTGTATTCAAACAGGAAGTGGAGAACCAGGAACTGAAAAAAAATAGTCACCCTAAATCTGCTGTTCAGAGATTAACACCCACAAAAAGGACCATGACAGTTCTTTACTTTTTCTTTGAATTGCAATCTTTTATGTTCTGACCACATAGAGAAGGGAAAAGAAATTCAAAAAGCCTTGTGGAGACTTTTCGGGTGAAAAGTTTTTAGAGGACTCTGGTGCAAAGCAGTTTAATGAGGTGAAAAAGATTTAGGCCATCTCTGAAGACCCGCAGTGAAAACACGAACGTGACAATAATTTAGAGGTTGGGAGCCTTTTAGAAGATTTATATAAGGGACCCCAGGGCTGATACTGTCCCATTACTGCAGGACTATCTTTGTCTAAGTGGACCAAACAGATACTGCTTCTGCTTTGGATCTGTATCCCTGTGTGGTAAGTGGACTCCACTGTGTGTTCTTCAGAGTTTAAGGATCTTTATGGAAATGATAGTTCAATTTAAATTTGAGAAAGTAAATAAGACTGGTCAAAAGTTGCATTGGGACACTTGAAAGCTTTTTATACATATTTATAATGTGGGCCTCTAATGTGTATATGATATTGAGAAATAGAACTGGGAACAAAGAGTAGTGACTACACCAAACAATTTTGCCTTCTAAATATCATTTGCATCCATCCCACCTATTCATTTATAGGACTACTGCTTCAGTTTAGTCCAGGGGTCAGTAAACTTTTTCTGTAAAGGGCCAGATACTAAATATTTTAGGCTTTGTAGGCCATATGGTTTCTGTCGTAATTACCCAACTCTTGCTGTTACAGCATGAGTACAACTATAGACAATGTGTAAATAAATTGTTGTGGCTGTTTTCTGATAGAACTTTATTTACAAAAAGAGGTGGTGAGCCAGATTAGGCTTGTGGGTTATGGTTTTCTGACTCCTAATTTAGAACATCTCTCATCTGAGTTGTAATGATTTCTCTTTCTTGTGATCAGTTCACTTCAGTTCCATAAATATTTATTGTTTTAGGCATTCACAATAGAAAGATAAAGAAGGCAAGTTTCCTTTCCTTAAAGAACCAACAGCCCAGAGGAAACACAGATGTGAAAGCCCCATAACATTAATGTAATGAGGTAGGGTTGCTCTCTGCATTTTTGCCAGAATGGGCTTTCTGTAAAAGATGATCATTTTCCTTTTCTGCTAAAATACATTTAGTGGTATCTTATATTTAGCATCATCACAAGTTTTCAATGAGGCATGTAGGTCTTTCATTATTATCTGGCTATCTGGCTTATAACCATCTTCCTAGACTCATCTTTTTAACTTTCTACTTCTACACCTTAAGTTCTAACTACAATAAATCTTAGTACCAGCTGTGGCAACACCACATACCATTCTGCCCTTTCATATTCTGTGCCTTTGCATATGCTGTCTTGGAATGACTTCTCTCCATCCTCCCACATCCAACAAAAGGAACACTTTTCTATTTAAGCTGTCCAAGGATTATAACAGGCTGCCTTGTTAGGTGAAGAAGGGGGTGTGATGGTGAGTTCTTTCTCTCTAGAAGTATCTAGGCAAGGATTGGCTAAACACTTGGCGAATTTATCAGATATTGTTGGAGCCATGCCCAGATTAACAGGCCTTGTATCCATATTCTGGCTACTACAGGTGTTGGTTGTTAATGGCACATACCTTATTAATGGTTGGTTGTTAATGGCATCCTTATTCTGAGGATTTCCCTAACCTAATGGGAGTAATCTTGCCTGGACATGGCAGGGAGGTTATGCCCTTCCCTTCTTCCTTTGTCTCCCACTGCGCCAACCTTGCAGCCAATGACTTTCTGAAGTGGGGTGTAAACAGCCTAGTAATCTTGCCTCTGGGTGGGACAAACTCTCTGGTATAATTCTTGCACCAGAGCTTCCCAGTGGATCAGGCTGAGACTAGAATTCTTTTTTTTTTTTGCTGGACCTTTTTTTTTTTTAACTTTTATTTTACATTGGAGTATAGTTGACTAACTATGTTGCGTTAGTTTCAGGTGTACAGCAAAGTGATTCAGTTATACATATATATGTATGTATTCTTTTTCAAATTCTTTTCTCACTTAGGTTGTTACATAATATTGAGCAGAGTTCCCTGTGCTATACAATAGGTCCTTGTTGGTTATCCATTTTAAATACAGCAGTGTGTACATGTCAATCCCAAACTCCCTGACTATCCCTCCTCCCACCCTTCCTCTCGGTAACCATGTTTGTTCTCTACCTCTGTGAGTCTGTTTCTGTTTTGTAAGTAAGTTCATTTGTATCAACTTTTTAAAGATTCCACATGTAAGTGACATCATACGATATTTCTCCTTCTCTGTCTGACTTACTTCACTCAGTATGACAATCTCTAGGTCCATCCATGTTGCTGCAAATGGCATTATTTCATTCTTTTTAATGGCTGTGTAATATTCCATTGTATATATGTGCCACATCTTTATCCATTCATCTGTCAATGGGCATTTAGGTTGCTTCCATATCTTGGCTATTGTAAATAGTGCTGCAATGACATTGTGGTGCATGTATCCTTTCGGACCATGTTTTTCTCTGGATATATGCCCAGGAGTGGGATTGCTGGATCATACGGTAGCTCTATTTTTAGTTTTTTAAGGAAGCTCCATACTGTTCTCCACAGTGGCTGTACCAATTTACATTCCCACCAACAGTGTAAGAGGGTTCCCTTCTCTCCACACCCTCTCCAGCATTTATTATTTGTGGATTTTTTGATGATAGCCATTCTGACTAGTGTGGGGTGATATCTCATTGTAGTTTTGATTTATATTTCTCTAATAATTAGTGATTTTGTCATGTGCCTCTTGGCCATCTGTATGTCTTCTTTGGAGAAATGTCTGTTTAGATCTTCTGCCCATTTTTTGATTGGGTTGTTAATCCCTTGTCGGTCGCATCGTTTGCAAATATTTTCTCCCATTCTGTGAGTTGTCTTTTCATTTTGCTTATGGTCTCCTTTGCTGTGCAAAAGCTTTTGAGTTCAGTTAGGTCCCATTTTTTTTTTTGTAGTTTGTTTGTTTTTATTTCCATTACTCTGAAAGACAGATTGAAAAAGATATTGCTGCGATTTATGTCAGAGAGTGTTCTGCCTATGTTTTCCTCTAAGAGTTTTATAGTGTCCAGTCTTACATTTAGGTCTTTAAGCCATTTTGAGTTTTTTTTTTGTGTATGGTGTCAGGGAGTGTTCTAATTTCATTTTTTTTACATGTAGCTGTCCAGTTTTCCCAGCACCATTTATTGAAGAGACTGTCTTTCCTCCATTGTATAGTCTTGCCTTCTTTGTCATAGATTAATTGACCATAGGTGTGTAGGTTTATATCTGGGCTTTCTATCTTGTTCTTTTGATCTGTATTTCTGTTTTTGTGCCAATTCCATACTGTTTTTATGACTATAGCTTTGTAGTATAGTCTGAAGTCAGGGAGCCTGATTCCTGCAGCTCCGTTTTTCTTTCTCAAGATTGCGTTGGCTATTTGGAGTCTTTTGTGTCTCCATACAAATTTTAACATTTTTTTTGTTCTGGTTCTGTGAAAAATGCCATTGGTAAGTTGATAGGGATTGCACTGAACCTGTAGATTACCTTGGGTAGTATAGTCATTTTGACAATATTGATTCTTCCAATCCAAGAACATGGTATATCTTTCCATTTGTTTGTGTCATCTTCGATTTCTTTCATCAGCATCATATGGTTTTCAGAGTACAGGTCTTTTTTCTCCTTAGGTACATTTATTCCTAGGTATTTTATTCTTTTTGATGTGATGGTAAATGGGATTGTTTCTATAATTTCTCTTTCTGATCTTTTGTTGTTATTGTACAGAAATGCAACAGATTTCTGTGTGTTAATTTTGTATCCTGCATCTTTACCAAATTCATTGATGAGCTCTAGTAGTTTTCTGGTAGTGTCTTTAGGATTTTCTATGTATAGTATCATGTCATTTGCAAACAGTGACAGTTTTACTTCTTCTTTTCCAATTTGGATTCCTTTTTATTCTTTTTCTTCTCTGATTGCCGTGGCTAGGACTTCCAAAACTATGTTGAATAAAAATGGTGAGAGTGGACATCCTTGTCTTTTTCCTGGTCTTAGAGGAAATGCTTTCAGCTTTTCACCGTGAGTATGATGTTAGCTATAGGTTTGTTGTATATGGTCTTTATTATGTTTAGGTATGTTCCCTCTATGCCCACTTTCTGGAGAGTTATCATAAATGGGTGTTGAATTTTGTCAGAAGATTTTTCTGCATCTATTTAGATGATCATATGGTTTTTATTCAATTTGTTGATGTGGTGTATCACACTGTGAGGCTAGAATTCTGAAACCACATCTATGTTAATTGAGTATTTCCTCCTTGCCAAAGAATCCTTTGAAAGGTAGTGAGATTAAATGACTTTTAAGATCTTTTATTAATCTGCATGATTCTGAGTGTAAAAGGACATTTTCATACTCTAACTCTATATCAATTGTCCTCCCTCTGTCACTTACTGTGTTACCTTAAGCCACCTTTGCAGTCTCTCTAATTCTCAATTTTCTCACTAGTAAAATTGGGATAATAATAGTATCTACCTTGAAGCATTGTGAGAATTAAAAGATGTAATGAATATAATTTTAGCACAGCATATGGCACTTAAAAGATAGTCAATAACATTAGCTATATATACACACATATATATATACTTTTTTTCTTTTAATTTCTTTTGGACGCACCGTGTGGCATGTGGGATCTTAGTTCTCTGGCCAGGGATCGAACCTGCGCCCCTTGCAGTGGAAACACTGGAAGCGCTGAGTCTTAACCATTGCACCGCCAGGGAAGTCCCTAGATATTTTTATTATTGTTATCATAAACATTATTATGTTTTCCCAAAAGATAAAATATGAAGGCAGTATTTTTTATGTGTTTTAAGGCAATAAGAAAATCGCCTGAGTAAAATAATGGGAACTGTGAAAAATCCATGTGCTTGTTGATCATATTTGATTTCTCCATTAAGGATGGCTTTGTCTATGTACTTTTAGCCTAAAACACAGTAGGTGACTATTAACTGTTTATTGATGAATATAAAGACATGTTGGAATGAAAAAAGGTTTGAATTTCTCACAAATCTGGAGGCTGAAAGTCCAGGATAAGGGTGCCAGCGTGGTCATGTCTGGTGAGGACTCTTTTCCTGGCTTGCAGATGACCACCTTCTTGCTGTGCCCTCACATAACAGAGAGAGAAAGAGCAAGCTCTCTGATGTCTCTTCTCATAAGAATACTAATCCCATCATGAGGGCCCCACCCTAATACATAATTACCTCCCAAATACCATCACAGTGTGAGTTCGAGCTTCAAGGTATGAATTTGGGGGGAACACAAACATTTTGACCATAGCATATTTAAGCAATACTTCCTGTGCAGCAACGTAGCACTGTTGTTACCTTGTAACATAATCTAATCAAAGGAGTGACATTCTATTGGTTAGAAGCACAGTTGTAAGGTTAACACTCAAGGGGAGGGAATTAAACAAGTGCATGTCTCACTGGGCCCCCTTAGAGTGTGTCCACTATAGCGATGTGGACATACTCTTCCATCAAGAGGTGGGGTCCATATGTTTGTTCCCCTTGAATATGAATCCTTCTTTGTGACTTGCTTTTAATCACCTTAGAATGCAATAGAAATGATGATATTCTGAAGTTAAGTCATAGAGGTTGATAAGGCCTCTCTCTGTTTCTCCTTATATCTTTCTCTCAGGACATGTGCCTTTGGAGTCATGAACTGCTGTGAAAGAAGTCCTGTGACCTTGAAGCTACCATTTGGAGAGACTTCATGGAGAGGCCATTGGAGAGGAGAAGCTGCTAGCCAACAGCAGACATCAAATGCCTGACATGTAAGCATGCCAGACTTTAGATGATTTCAGTCCCCTGTCTTTGAGTCTTCCATCTGAGACCTAAGCCATCATAAAGTGTAGACAAGTTATCTCTATTGTGCCCTATTTGAATTCTTCACCTATAAAACCATGAACAAAATAAGTGGTTTGTTTCTTGCCACTAAGTTTGGGGGTAATTTGTTATGTGGTCATAGTAACTGGAACAACAGTGAAGAAAAATAATTTAAAACTAGCTACTCTACTATATATAATGGCTTCCAACCTCATAACCAAGACTCTCCATAAGAAGACTCCTGCTGGCCATTTATCTTTTAGTTTCTGTCTTTCTACCCTGTTGTAGAGACGAGTCTACTTCCTTTCAATTAGAATGCCTTGAAGAGATCCTGCCACTTCCTACTAAGTTCAGGCCCAAATTTTCAGGCTCTCTGAAAGGAAAAACAGCATCCTGAAGAAGAAACACATTCTGGATATTTATAATTATCACCAGCAATGAACACATAGCCATTGACATTTCATGAGGAGCACTTAAGCACCTCAATATCTCACACATTCCTATGCCATTATGGGTTCTTTCCTTATTTTGCCCAACCAAATTATGTGTTAAGCTGTCTTACCCTAAAACAAAGATCTAGTCTTGTCTTGGAGGTGAATCAAATCCTTAATATCTAGAAAATGAGAAAAGCTATTTACTGCTTTAAGAATAGCATTTTTTTTCTCATGTCTCAAAAATTTGAAGTTCAAATCTCAAACTAAAGACACGATAATTTCTATTGTATTCCAGAGGATGGATTTGGAAGAGATCAAGGAATCATCTCACTTTAAGGCAAGTGGCCTTTTATAAAAAAATTTTTTTAATCTATCTGACGGTTTGGTAACAGAGAGAGGTGGGATATGTTCAGAAGAGACCTACCTTATTATATATCAAGAAAATAGATTCCTAATAGTTCTGAATGTGGCACTACCCCCAAATTAAGAGGAAGTTGTGATTTGCCTTATAATAAATAAGAACTATGAAATGCAGCAGACAATCCATATTCTTCAACTAAATTACTCTTGAAATGCATTTGCCATTGGCAAAGAGTTAAACTTAAAATATGGTTTCCCAGGAATTTTTCTTTGTGTTTTTTAGAAGTGGATTGTCACCTTGTCATCTGTCTCTTAGACCACTTTTCTTGAGTAGTTTCGGAAACCACAGAAAGTATTGTTTAAATTGTTTGTCCTTGTTTATCTTACTCTCAAAACAGGACCCCAGGGGTAGTTGGAAAGACAGAGAAGAAAAAAACCCAACGTATCTTATATTCTGTTAAATCACTGGGTCATCTGTTTTTGGCAACAGTAATACCATGTGGTCGGTTGAAAATGGGTTTAATAAATATCCTACGTGACACTAGCTGCCCAGCCAGATTTACTCAGGGGACTAATGCTCAGAGTTTGAGAACCTTTGCAGGACTCATTAATATACATTTGATGGAGGGATGCCTGGTGACTTCAGTATGTCCATAGGGAATTTGCATATTATAGAGTTGAGGGGCTGTCTTCAGGGAATTACAGTCTGGTCCTGTTCTTCAATATTGGCTTTCTTTAAGGTCACTGCCAAAGAGGACCTTTTCATGCTTGCCAACCTCCTTTGCTTTTGCAGAGTGTGAACCATTTTGATTAAATATGCCGCTCTGTTTCAGAGAGACCTTTGCTCTTCCTTGTTAGGAAAACTACAATCCTCTTCTGAGGATTGTTGGTGCTATCATTTGTCAAAAAAATGAGATTCTGACTGGTTCAAATACAGTAGTTCTTGCAGTGAGGGTGGAGTTGTGACTTGCATTACAATAAAGAATAGCATTGAATATGCTTGCTGCAGATAATTTCTAGCAAATAATCAGTAAATTTTATCGTATCAATCCTTTTGTGAATTTTACCTACAGAGTGTTTTTACAAGTGGAGGGCGGTGGTGGGAGTGGTCAGGAGGATAGCTTCCTTTCCATTTCCTGACACACTAGATTTTTGACTAATCTGAAGATCCTGAGACACAGATTTAAGATTTTTCCAAATGCAGAAGCTGTTTTAGCAAATTAGATAAAATTAATCAGCCCTTCACAGGAAATTTTTCTTATTAAGAAGAAAAGCTCACTCATTTTGGTCACTTGGCAATAAACTTTCTCCTTTGTAGGAGAAAAGTCTGGTGTAATTCTAGGGCTTTATTTTTCCTTCCTTCCTCCTTCTTGTGTAGTCATTTTTTACTCAAGCTTCAGTATGCCATGTATAGTCATCTCTTCATTTCTGCCTTCCCTAATTTCTCCAGAGGGTTAGTTGCTTCTTCCAGAATTCTTACATGTTCCCAGAGATGGGACCAATCTCCATTACAGTGGTTAACACAGTGTATTGTAATTATCTCTTTATTGTGCTTGTTTTTCTCAATAAATTTGAACCTAAATGTCAAGGACTATGTCTTTTTTTCACATTTCTATAGTTAGCACCTACATAATGGTATGTGGTTCTGAAATGTTTCTTATAAGAAAAGAAGTCCTTCAGTGTAAAAGACTCTGGCAGATTATTTGCCTCCTGACACAGAAGTTTCTCCTATAAGCTTCTACCCCTTTACAGTGAATTTCCATGCCCAAGTGTGATTTATTTCATTTTTTTCTCAGTGTGGTTAGATTTTTTTTTTCCTGTGTGTGTTGTTGTTTTCTTATTCAAATATAATTAACCAGCAGCACAATTAACATTAATATCAAGATGAATAATTAGGATATTCATTAATATCAAAATGAACATCACTTACTAATGATGTTCAGTGATCCAATTGCCACTCCACCTTTATTTTTGTTCCTAGAGGACCTTGTATTTATAATGTAAATACTGTAGATACTGCAAACTCCATCAAGAGGAGGACACTGGAAGAGGAGGCAGGTGCTCTTAAATGCCTGACACAGAAAGGAAGGAATAAGCTAAGGTTGCACATTTTCTTTGGACATTGCATAGTACATTATAGTATCACCAATATCACAGCCATAAAGTGTTGATCTTGTCAAGAAATAATGCAGCAACTAGGCCCATCCCCAGAGGGGTTCTGATTCAATAGATGTGGGGTGGAGCCAGATAATTTGCATTTCAAGCAAGTTCCTGGGTGATGCTGACGCTGTGGGTCTAGAAACACAATGGTTTGGATCAGTGCCTGCTTCTCAAACTTAAAAGTTCATGTGAATCATCTAGGATCTTGTAAAAGTGCAGATTAAGTATATGTGGGGTGGGGCCTGAGGTTTAAAATTTCAAATAAATTCCCAGGTGAGGTGAATGCTGTTAGTGGACCACACTTTGATTAGCAAGGGTTTAGAGTAGAATTCAGTAGTTCCCACATTTGTTTTGTATCTGACTCACTTGATGTTATGGACTGAATGTTTGTTTCCCCCCAAATTTGAATTTTGAAATCCTGATCCCCAAAATGATGGTATTAAGAGGTGGGTCTTCTAGAGGTCATGAAGGTAGAGCTCTCATGATTGAGATTAGTGACCTTAGGAAAGAGACTTCAGAAAGCTCCCTTGCTCCTTCCACCATGTGAGGACACAGCAAGAAGGCAATGGCCTATGAACCAGGAAGTGGGTCTCTCCAGACACTGAATCTGTTGGTGCCTTGATCTTGGATTTCTCCAATCTCAGAACTGTGAGAAATAAATTGTTTAAGCCAAAGAAGAAAGAGAGAAAGAAAGAAAGAAAGAAAGAAAGAAAGAAAGAAAGAAGCAAGTATATTTGTGTTATCTAGTATTTAGCAAAGCATTTCATTAAATTCTGTAGACAGTTCTTCAGTAATCAGGTGTTTAAAAGAATTTAAGTCTTTATAAAAAATGTCAGACATTTTTCACCTCTTATTCTTTCTCTGTTGCTCCAAATATTGGTCTAAAATACAGAGTAATATAATATTTTTGAAAGGGTTGATGAGGTTTAGGGTAAATCTCTTGCTAAATCCTGCTTTTTGTATTTCTTTATGAAAACGATGCTATTTTCATAAGAATTCATCTTTATTTTCATTTTGGTTTAAGCTGCTGTAGGACTTCCCTGTTCATGGTTTATTTTGTTTAGGTTTTATTCCATTTCTTAGTAGTTTTCTATAGCATTTATTATCTGTTACACATATGATATTTACACTGTACCTGAATCAATAAAGACTGATTGTCCCAATTTTGTTGAAGACTTACTTTATACATGTAGGCCTATTCTCAACAACTAGACTAAACTCCTTTTGAGACCAGGGATACAGCTTACATTTGTTTATATTCTAGGCAGTGCTTAAGATAATGCTTGCCCAAAGCAAACGTTCAATAAATATTTATTGATTTATTTATTTACCTCACCTTCTAAATGGTATTTTAAGTCAGAAATGCTGTTTTAAACATTATGCTGTATTTCTTTTTAAAAAGAAACATTTAAGATTGACTTTTCATATGAGTCCATATAATGTAATCATACATGGGGGCCATGTAATGTTTAAGAGGACAGTCTCTCTGTCCAGCTACTTGGGTTTGAATCCTAGCTTTACTATTTGCTGCTGCAAATACTTTGCTAAACAAATGATTTACCTCTCATTTCCTCAGTTTCCTCATCTATAAAGTGCAGATAGTAATACTACCGACTCATGGATCTGTGAGGATTAAATGAGTTAAAATATATGTAATGTACTCAGAAAAGGGCTTGATATAGAAATAAGTGCTATATAAGCTGTATCTGTATTTATATGTGAAAAGAGTTCTGCAATTTCATAGGATTATAGAACACTGAAAGTGACAGGAACTTTTCAAACCAGAGTGTGAAGAAAATGAGAACATGGTCAGAAGACCTGGCTTTGAACTCTAGTTGTGACATTTCTGAATTGACTTCATTTGTGAAACAAACACGGGAATAACTTCATTACTGACCTTAAGGGTGATTTGGGGACTAGATAGAAAAATATGTTCAAGATCTCACTGTAAGTGGTAAAGCACGGTTAGCATGTTAGTTTCATTACTACTAACAAATGAAGAAACTGTAGTTCACTCTATGGCCTCGGGAAAGTTATTTCAGTGCCTGTTTTCACATCTGTAAAGTATGGATAATAATAGAACCCAGCTCACGTGATGATTATAAGGATGAAATGAGTTAATACATGTAAAAGGTAGAGCAAAGTGCCTCTAAATAATATGTGGTAAAAGCATTAGTTACTTATTATTATTACTATTTTTTTTTATAAAGGTAGAGGAATGCGGACATTTTAAATTTATTTATTTATTTATTTATTTTTGGCTGTGTTGGGTCTTCGTTTCTGTGCGAGGGCTTTCTCCAGTTGCGGCAAGCAGGGGCCACTCTTCATCGCGGTGCCGGGCCTCTCACTATTACGGCCTCTCTTGTTGCTGAGCACAGGCTCCAGACACGCAGGCTCAATAGTTGTGGCTCACGGGCCTAGTTGCTCCGCGGCATGTGGGATCTTCCCAGACCAGGGCTCGAACCCGTGTCCCCTGCATTGGCAGGCAGATTCTCAACCACTGCGCCACCAGGGAAGCCCTACTTATTATTTTTATACTCATCCAATAAATATTTGTGATTCAGTAATAATCTATGCTTGTTTATAATGATATCTGGGAGTATTGTTAAAAATACTGACCCCTCAAAAGGACAGTTTCTTTAATAAATGGTGTTAAGAAAATGGACAGCAACATGCAAAAGAATGAAAGTGGACAACTGTCTTTTACCATACACATATATTAACTCAAAACGAATTAAAGACTTGAATGTAAGACCTGAAACCCGAAAAATCCTAGAAGAAAACATAGGTGGTGAGCTCCTTGACGTCAGTCTTAGTGATGTTTTTTCAGATCTGACTCCCAAAGCAAGGGAGACAAAAGCAAAAATAAACAAATGGGACTACGTCAAACTAAAAAGCTTCTGCACAGTGAAGGAAGGAAGCCATCAACAAAATGAGAAGGCAACCTACTGAATGGGAGAAGACATGTGCAAATCATATATCTGATAAAGGGTTAATATCCAAAGTATATAAAGAACTCATGCATATCATTAACACCAAATATCCCCAAACAATCTGTTTAAAAACTGGGCAGAGGATCTGAATAGACATTTTCCCAGAAAAGACATACAGATGGCCAACAGGCACGTGACAAGCTGCACAGCGTTACTAATTATCAGGAAAATGCAAATTGAAACCACAGTGAGATACCACCTCATACCTGTCAGGATAACTATTATAAAAAAGACAAGAAATAACCGGTGTTGGTAAGGATGTGGAGAAAGGGGAGCCCTCATATACTGTTGGTGGGAATATAAATTGGTGCAGCCACTATGGAAAATAGTATGGACGTTCCTCAAAACATTTAGAAATAGAACTACCATATGATCCAGCAATTCCACTCCTGGATATTTTTTGGAAGAAAACAAAAACACTAATTCAAAAAGGTATATGCACCCCTATCTTTATTGCAGTATTATTTACAACAGCCAAGCTACGGAAGAAACCTAAGTGTTCATTGACAGATGAATAGTTAAAAAAGATATATTATATATGCAATGGCATACTACTCAGCCATAAAAAAGAATGAAATCTTGCCATTTGTGACAACATGGATGGACCTTGAGGATATTATGCTAAGTGAAATAAGTCAGACAGAGAAAGACAGATACTGCATGATTTGCCTTTTATGTGGAATCTAAAAACAAACAAACAAGCAAAACTAAACACAACCCAGACTTACATATACAGAGAAGAGATTGGTGGTTGCCAGAGGAGAGGGGGGTTAGTGGGAGTTAGTGGGGGGGGGGCAGGTAGGGTGAAATGGGTGACAAGTACAAACTTCCAGTTATAAAATAAATGTCATGGGGTTGTAAAGTACAACATGGAGAATAATGTCAATAATATTGTATTAACTTTGTATGGTGACAAATAGTAACTAGACTTCTTATGGTGATCATTTATCAATGTATACGAATGTTGAGTCACTATGTTGCACACCTGAAGCTAATATAATATTGTATGTCAATTTATACCTCAATAAAAAATACACTTATTGTAGGAAAAAAAATACCTCTTCTGCTAAAGGTTTTGATTGGCAGTTTTAGGATAGGTCTTGAGAGGATAGATAAGGAACATATCTTTCAGAAAATTCTCAGCTCAGTTTTCCTATATTGACATACATAATGCTTTAAATTCCTTATATCGGCACTGAAATCTATTATGGGTTGTGTTAGTTTTGTCTTATATGTGCTTTTCTAGTGATTCTATGTAAATGAAAACAACAAAGGACATTCACTATACAGAGAAAGACATATAAATATAAGTTTAGCATATATCATACTTGGGTTTTGTTTTGTTTTTCTACTAAGGGAGTATCTTTTAGTTTTGCACAATGTAATTTGCTTATACAGGAAAGAACTGTGTAGCATATAAACAGTTAAGGCAATTGTTTTTCAGTTCAAGGTGGTTTCCTGTTTTACGCTCAATGTATCTTTACAAGGACTAGTCTTGCTTGAACAGTCTAAACTCTAAACAATAATTTTCTAGGTGCTAGGAGCTACCAGTTATGAGAGATTTCTTTATGAGTGGCATGGGAGTTTACTTTATATCTTTAATAAGAACAATGAGGCTAATTCTTCTTTTCGAAAAGGTCTAATTTAAGGCTGTTCTTTTACTTGCCCTCGCAACATCAAATCATTCTTATTCTTAACACTTAAAGAATTTGGCGGAATTCATGATTAGCTTTCAAATCATAGAAACCTGAATGTAGAAGTTATGTCTGCTTTAAACATTACCTTGGTAGAATTATTTGCAGGTGGTTTAGCAGTCCAATGTTCTTTGATTCATCTTTGTATTCTTGGCATAATGTGAGTCTCTGGTACCTATTAAATCCCCCATAAATATTTGATGAATAGTAATGGCTTATATTGTGCCAGACATTATGCTAAGTATTTTATTTGTATTAGCACTTTTAATCTTCACCTGATGAGGTGTTATTACCCTTATTTTACAAAGGAGGAAAATGACGTACAGCTAGCTTGAGTAACTTTCTCAACTTCTAAGAGCTAGTGAGTGACAGAGATGCTGGGTCTTTTTTATTCTAGAGACTAGCTCTAAAAATGCCTTCATTAACTTATTAATGAGAGATGGATGAGTAAATGTTACCAAGTCAAGTTTTGATTTCTTGGTGATATTATTCCAGGTTAACCCTACTTGGCTCTGCTGAATCTGTTAATTGAATATATCTGCTCTAATTATTGATTCTATTTGCTTTGTATTGATATATCATGTCTCTTCTACTAAATTATAAATGATTCTAGTGTAGAGACAATGACTTTAGTTATTTTATCCCCTTAACTGTGCCTAATGTGGTGGACTCACCATAGGTATTTGCTAAAAATTAGACTACACAGGCAACTGGCTAGAATATACAAAAATTAAGAAGCAGATAAACAGCAGGTAACAGGCCTCAGTGCTGTCTATTTAAAAGGTTATAGGGATAACTAATCATTCTTTAATTTCTTTGGTAAAACCTGATACAGCTTAAAAATTTCTTTTCAGCTTTTCCAGGTATCATTGACAAATAAAATTGTATATATTTAGAGCATACAGTGTGATCATTTGGTGTATGTATGCTCTGTGAAATGATTACCACAGTCAGGTTAGTTAACACATCCATCACCTCACATAGTTACCTTTTTTGCATGTGTGGTGAGAATGCTTAAGATGTACTATATTAGCAGATTTCAAATGTACAATATATTATTAACTATAGTCACCATGCTGTACCTTAGATCCCCAGAACTTATACATCTTGTAACTGAAGGCTTGTACCCTTTGACCAGCAGTTTCCCATATCCCTCATGCCCTAGCCCCTGATAATTATCATTCTGTGTTTCTATAAGTTTGACCTTTTTTTTTAAGTTTCTACATATAAGTGAGATCATCCAGTATTTGTCTTTCCCTGTCTGGCTGATTTCACTTAGCATAATGTTCTCTCGTTTACTCATGTTTTTTCAAATGGCAGAATTTCCTTCTTTCCCAATGGATGAGTAATATTCATATATATACTCAATACATGCAGTGTATTGAGTATATATATGTGTGTGTGTTGTGTGTAGGTATATATATGTATAAATGGATATATATATATATATATATCACATATATATCCATTTATCAGATGATGGACACTTATGTTGGTTCAATATCTTGGTTATTGTGAAAAATGCTTCAGTGCACATGGGATTGCAGATATCTTCTTGAGATACTGATTTGTTTCCTTGGATATATACCCAGAAGTGAGATTGCTGGATCATATGGTAGATCTATTTTTAAATTTTCAAGGAACTTCTGTACTGTTTTCTATAATGACTGTTCCAATTTACCTTCCACCAACAGTGCACAAGGGTTCCCTTTCTCCACACCCTCAACACCACTTGTTGTCTCCTGTCTTTTTGGGAGAAGCTATCCTAACAGGTGTAAGGTGACATTTTATTACGGTTTTGATTTGTATTTCCCTGATGATTAGTGATATCCAGCACCTTTTCATATACCTCTTGGCCATTTGTATGTCTTTTTTGGAAAAATGTCTGCTGAATTCTTTTGCCCATTTTTAATTGGGTTATTATTATTATTTTTTAACTATTGAGTTGTATGAGTTCTTTACACATTGATTCAATATACTGAGGCTCAGTGCTGGGGTGAGGATTCAATGGAAAAGTGCACTGTAAATGGTAAAGATCTAAATATAGCCTGATTGTCATTAGGGTATAACACAGACCAGCTGCTTGAGGACTCTTTCTGTATGCTTCACTGCTGTCCTGCAATGGCTCCGACCCTGTTTATGGGGTTAAAGCATGAACTTTGGAGTAGTTGCTATTATTTCCTTTACCTGAAAAACTGCTTACATGTAAGACCAGTTGTACCTCAACCTTAACTTCTGTGAAGTTGCCATGACTTGTCCTCTGTAAATGGCAGAGTTTATTATTCCCTCTTGTGGGCCACCACTATGCACCCCGTCTCACAGACCCACCCTTGTACTCCACACTCCTGTGAAAATATGTTTCATGTAATTCCTTAAATCTTAGATGTTCTCTCTTGTCGCTGGACCTTTATATATGCTACTTCTCTGACTAGAACATTATTCTCTGCCTCTTAACGCTTGTCTCATTATTCTTTAGTCTCTTGGACAACCTGCCTTAACCCTATCATATACCTAATCACAATTACTTGTTTAAGTTTCTGATTTTCTCTGATAGACTGTAAGCTCCATAAAGGCGAGGGCCCATTTTTCTTGTTCACTGCTATATCCTCAGTGCCTGTCAAAATGGCACGTTATGGTCACTTAAATATTTATTTGAGGAATTAGTGTTTTTGACTTAGTATGGAGTCTTTTGGAAAAATTATCTGATCTGATATGAGTTTTATGTTTATGGGGCTATAAGAAAGTAATAAGATATATCATATACACGCATGCATGTATGGGCATATGTGTATTTTTATACACATATACAAACACATATTGTGTGTATGTACACATATCCCTTATCAATTGCAAAAAGGATGGATCTACTCGCCTAATGCTAAATGCTCTCAGTTTGAAATTGTTCTATAATCCAAGAAAGAGAGAATAGGTAGTGTGAGGCTAGGGAGACATTCCTGAAACGTGCTCCATAGAACATATAGGAAATGCCCAGAGAATAGGGTTATTTTGGAGTAGACTGCTGTTACATGCTAGAGACAGTTTTCTCCCAAATGAACCAAACAGTCAGATAAGATATAGACAAATTTGATATATTTCACATTCAATTTCACTTTTATATCAAGATAGCTTTAAAAACAGAATAAAGCTGCTGTCCCTTTCTTGAAGAATACGTGAGAAGACATTGAGTTTTAAGCATTAGTTTGCTAATGGCCACCTTCAGTTATCAAAAAATGGCTTGGGAGTGACTTCACCAAAACTCAGCCAGACAGCAGCACAGACTAGGGAGAGACGAACTTGCAGACTCACCAAGCACAGGGTTTCTTTGCAGCATATGCTCTATGGAAATAAATATTGTAGAATTGTGTTTTTTTGAAGATTGGAAAATTTTATAGAAATCGTATTAAGAAGAAAAGTTTCTGACTGAGGAAAGATATTTGAGTATGTTGACACCATGTCGCTGAGTGTTTATGTAAACAGTGTCAGGCATTTTCCTCCCACGAGTCCACCAAATCACAAACTCAAGATTATTGCATTTGCTTACTTACTACCTGACATAGATGCTGTAAAGAACTGATATAGGTCATAGCACAATCCTCTCAGCAGCATGCTTAGTACAAGATTTTGGGTGAAAATTTAAGATATGAAACAAATATATGGCATATTTTATATATTTATATAATGAAAAATTGAATCTGGAGTTTGCATGTAAGTAGCAAAGGTTTCACAGAATTCCTGTTCTCATTATCTACCAAATTAACCAATCAGAGTTGGAAGGAAAAACTCTGAGGGAGAAAAGAACAGTAATTTAAACCCAGTGATCTGTGTCCTTAATGTCACAGTTTCCTGTGTTCCTGGGGCGTTATCCACTTTTGGTGGGTGCCTTCATTATTTTTTCTTTAACAATTTGTTTTCTCCCCCATTAAAATGGATCTTCCATTATGATCTCCATTCTATTTCTTTCCTCTTCTGTGATGCAACATTTTGGCTCCTATTCAAAGGTTTTGTTTTGTTTTGATTTATAGAAAGAAATTCACTTTCAGGTGCTGGAGGCAGGAAGGCAAATGAGGAATTAGAGTGCTTACTAATGTTTGTATTCTGTTTTTCTTCCTGGATCCCCTACTTTCCTATCCCCCTTGCACCTAAGTGTTAGTTCTGGCCAATGGAATACAGAGTGATGAATGCCATCTCTAGGCTGGTCCCTAAAATTTGTGAAGTCCCTCCACTATTACTTTCATTATCCTGGTCTGGTGGCTAGTCCTAAAGCAGTACTGTCCAATACAAATATACAGTGAGTACATATGTAATTAAAAAATTTCCAAGAACCACATTAAAAACAGTAAAAAGGAATGGGTAAAATTGATTCACTGATATATTTATTTAACACAATATATCAAATATATTATCATTTCAAAATGTAATCAATATAAAAATTATTAGATAGCTTTTTTCCTTTTTTATACTGTACCTTTATTTTTTTCTTATTATTTATCTATTTGGCCACGCCACGCAGCTTGTGGGGTCTTAGTTCCCCTACCAGGGATTGAACCCTGGCCCTTGGCAATGAAAGCAGAGTCCTAACCACTGGACTGCTATTGAATTCCCCTATACTGTACCTGAAAATCCAGTGTTTATTTTATAATTATAGCTCATCTCAATCCAGACTAAATCCCCATTTCAAGTGCTCAATGGCCACAAATGGATAGTGGCTACTCTTTTATTAGGACATTTCTGGGGGTGACATGGAGAGAATGACATAGCAATTAGATGGGAAAAAACCCTGGGTTACTGAATGACTGTGGAGAAGTGTCATATACCGCTGATCTACATCGTAATGTGAGTAAGAAAGAAACCTTTGTTAAGATATTGAGATTTCTGGGTTTGTTTGTTGTCAGCTAGTGTACTGTGTAAGATTAGATTACTGTGCAGCAAACATTCACTACCTTGCCCCTTGTCTTCTCTTGAAACTCCCTGAGAGGAATATACTTTCCTGCCTAATTGATGTTGCGGTTGGCCATGTGATTTCTTTTGGCCAATGGAATGTTGACAGGTAAAAACTTTACTGGCTCTAAGTCTAGGCCTTAAAACTTTTGTGTGATTCTAATGAACATTTTTTGAGATTTTTTTTCTCTCCCATTAAAAAAAAAAATGTGAACCAGAGGAGCCACTGGCCCCAGAAGAATGAGGAACACATTGCACAGTCATGAACTGAACCTGTGATTGGCAGTTAAGCTGAGTCTACACTAGAACCGTTGAACATCAACTAGTCTGCTTATTGTTGTATGCAGCTATGTTTTGGGGTAGCTTGTTGTATGGCATTATTGTGACAGTAGCTGACTGACTGAACTACCCTAATAGAATTTCATTTCTCACGGAAGAATCTCCAGCCCTTCACCAGTCCATAGTCCTCCCTTCCTGTGGTACTTTTCCTATGCTGCATCTCCTCTGCTGTCCTTTCTTCCCTTTTACAAGCCCCTAACCCATATCCTTCTGTGTTAGCATTCAGTGTTGGTCTGATTTTGTTTTATAATTATTTACACCTATAACTGAGAGATTAGCAACTTAAGATCTTATAACTTAAGATCTGAATATACAGTCAGCCAACAACTTTTTAAAAAAACTCTTGATATGTTCCAGGCACTGTTATAGTCTACAAGGACAAAACAATGAACAAGAACCGTTCTCATGATATTTACATTTTTTTGGGAGGGGGTCATAGACAATACACAAATAAAATACATGGAGATATAATATTCATATAAAGAAAAATGAAGAGGAATTAGAGGTTGGAGATGGGGGCAGTTATTGCTATAGAAATAATTTCGTAAATCCCTTATTCTATACCCTGAAGAAATAGAAACCCTTTCTAAGATCTTTGCCCATTACTAGGGGCTTATGTTCTTATTCTTCTCTGTGCCTTCCACCTGCTTTCACTGCATTAGTTGAATTTAAGGATTAATTTTGTCATTTTGTTTGTGTCTGTTCTACCTCTCATTAACTGAGTTAATTAAATTATTATCACACAAACCATTCACACAAAGGTGTGTGTGTGTGTGTGTGTGTGAAAGACCTTATTCAAGGTGTTGAAAATATGAAAGTATTTTCATCATGGTAACACAGTTTAAAATTCAATATTAGCTATTCCTGATCCTAAAAGTAACAAAGCTATACCCTAGTCTCCTGTCATGTTTTGTTTTGCTTATATTTTTCTGTACTCTTTTGTTCTGATCTCTGAATTTTTTGTTTTGTTTTATTTTATTCAGAAGAGCAATTTAGCTAGCACTCTCATTTCCTTGGTTACAACAACACAGGCCCCCAGAGTCTCAATTTTCTACTAAATAGCTTACAAAGTTATGTTACTACATTTGAAAACACTGAGGTTTAGAGGCATTGCATTATATGCTCAAGGTCACACAGCTAGAACATGGTGGGACTGAGATTTTGTTCTAGTCTGTCTGAATTTAAAACTCATGTTTGCAAAGTGAAAACAAATTTCATAGTCACATTTAGGTGAGCAAACACCTAACTTATTTATTTTTTTGATAAACTTATTTGCTGCCTATAGAAAGTAACTGAATCTAGTCCCCTTCATGTAAGGTCAGTTATACCATGATATGAACTCAGTGAAATAAGAATTTACGCACAGACATATCAGTAAAGTCTAATTCCAGGGGGTTATGCATTGTTGGACGTCAGGGACAGACATGTCTTATTTGTGGCTATCCTCTGTCCATTGCTGGCATCCATTGAGTTATAAGTTATTTAGCCCAGTCATGAGGCAATGGCCCCTTTCTTTGACATATCTACTGTTTATGTCCTTTGTCTTTCCATGGTCACTGGTAGAGTGTGCCACACTGTACACTCTGACCTGGCTGTTTACCATATTCTTGAGCCTGTCCCAGTCAGTCTGCTCTCTCTCAGTCACTTTCATGCCCTCTGAGAAGAAAGTAAATATATGCTTCTTCCCAAAATAGTATATGGGGTACTTCAAGACTCCATTCAGGCCCATCTAATTATACATCTTTCTCAGGCATTGCCTGGTAGGTATCGCCCCCCCAAACATGTCCACATGTTTAACCCCCAGAACCTGTAATTTACCTTACATGACACAAAAAGTACTTTGCACATGTGATGAAGTTAAGGGATCTTGAGATGGAAGTTTATATTGAATTATCCAGTTGGGCCAAATGTAATCACAGAGGTCCTTAGAAGTGGAAAACCTTTCCCAACTGAGGTCAGAGTGAGATGTGACTATGAAAGGACAGTCGTAGAGATGAAACAATGCTAGCTTTGAAGATGGAGAGAAGGAGTCATAAGCCAAAGAATGAAGCTGGTCTATAGACTCTGGAAAAGGTTCTCCCCCAGAACCTCCAGAAAGGGATATAGCCTTGCTAAGACCTTTATTTTATCCCAGTGAGAACTGTGTTGGATTTCTAACCCACAGAACTGCAAGACAATAAATGTATCTTGTTTTAAGCCACTAAATCTGTGGTAATTTGCTTCAGTAGTGAAAGAAAACTAATATACTTGGTAATATACTGGACCAAGACTTTTCTGTGAGGCATGCCAACTCTCAGAGTTCCAAGATTCTCCTGAACTTTTCTGAGGATTCTAAGATCCCTCACTCTGGGAATCATCCTGAAGAGGGGCAGGATCCCAGCATTTTCCCCTACTCACAACACTGGACAAATTTCCCTGTATTCTTCACTAATGAAAAGACATCTCCCTGCTTCCCCCAGTTAATTGAACTTTTCAGTAGTTCTTACAAGACCATGCAGTTTTTCTAACACTGTCATTTATGGTACAAAATTTATGTCCTATGTTCTTCATGCTTTTAGCATTTTTAAAATTCAAATACTGCTTTCTATAAAGAAGTCTATTTACAATCCAAAGCCTTGGCATTCAGGATTATTGATTCTATACAGAGTTTCAAGAACATATTTTATAAGTTGAAAAGTTAAACAATAATTCTTTATTTTGCTCTGCAGTTTTGCAAAGCAACCCAACTTACTGCCTATGGAGAAAATTCAAATGTTGCCTGAATAAAGGCAAGGATGGGTTGTCTTACAGTGTTCATAGAATTCCTTGTTTATCCTTTTAATTTCCATTAGATCAGTAGTAATGACTCCTCTTTAATTTCTGATATTGGTAACTTGTATTCTCTCTGTCTCTCTCTGTCTCTGTCTCGCTCTTGTTAGTCTGGCTAGGGGTTATCAATTTTTTGATATATTAAAAATTCACCTTTGGAGTTCCTTGATTTTCTTTATTATTTTCCTATTTTAAATTTCATTGATTTGTATTCTAATTTTTATTATATCTTTTCTTCTGCTTGCTTTAGGCTTAAATTGCTATTCTTCCTTTAATTTCCTAATGTTCAAGCATAGGTTATTGATTTTAGACCTTTATTATTTTCTAAAATATGTATTTAATGCTATAAATTTCCCTCTAAGTATTGCTTTCACTGCCTCCCACAAAACGTGATAAATTTTGTTTTCATTTTCATTTAGTTCAAAATATTTAAAAATTTCCCTTAAGATTTCTTTCTTGACTCATGTGTCATTTAGAAGTTTGTTCTTTAATTTTCAAATATTTGGAGACTGTCCCAATACCTTTCTGTTACTGAGTTCAATTCTACTGTGGTCTGCAAACATACTTTCCATGATTTCTATTCTTTAAAGCTGTGTCTTAGGGCCTAGAATATGGTCTATCTTGGTGAAAGTTCCATGTGAGCTGAAAAAGAATGTGTATTCTGATGTTGTTGGATGGAGTATTTTATAAATGTGATTTAGATCAATTTGATTGATAGAGCTGTTCAGGTTAAATGTATCCTTACTGATTTTATGTTGGCTTGATCTATCAATTACTTAAATCTATCAAGTCTCCAACTGCAAGAGTGGATTTGTATATTTCTTCTTGCAATTCTGTCAGCTTTTGTTCCTATATTTCAACACTCTTTTTGGTTGAATACACATTTAGAATCAGTATGTCTTGTAGAATTGACCCCTTTAATAGTACATAATGTCCTTTTTGTCCATGATAACTTTCCTTGTTCTGAAATCAGCTTTGTCTGAAATTGATATAGCTATTCCAACTTTCTTTTGATTAGAGTTACCATGGTATATCTTTCTCTATCCCTTTATTTTATAGACTTATCTGTGTCTTTACATCTAAAGTGAGTTGCTTACAGACAACATATAGTTTGTTGTTGTTTTTTTAATCCACTCTGACAATCTCTGACTTTTAATTGGTGTATATAGACCATTCACATTTAAAGTAATTTTTGAAATATTTGAATTAATATCAACCATATTTATAACTGTATATATTCATTGCCAGAGCCTTCTTTTTCTACCTCTCATTTTAATTGAGCATTTTATATTATTCCATTTTTATATCCTCTCTTAGTGTGTCAGTTATACTTCTTAAAACTTTTTTAATGGCTGCTCTAGAGTTTACAATATGTATTTTATAAATAATCTAAACCCTCCTTCAAATAACCCTATTCCGCTTTATGAATAGTAAGGTAACTTAGAGTACTCCCGATTCCTCTCTTCTGTACCTTGTGACATTGCTGTCATTCATTTAACATCCATATTCTATAATCACTCAATACATTATTATTATTGTTTTTATTTTAAATAAACAGTTATTGTTTGGATCAACTAAGAATAAGAAAAATAAAAGATTTAATTTATTCATTTATCCCTCTCTGATTCTCTTCCTTTCTTTATATAGATCTGAGTTTCTAACATAACGTTTTCTTCTCCCTGAAGAACTTCTTTTAATATTTCTTGCAGTTGCTGGCATTGAATTCCTTCAATTTTTATTTGTCTGATAAAGTACATTTTGTTAACCTTTGAAGGATAATTTTGCTGTATATAGAATTCTGGGTTGGTGGGGTTTTTTCCCCGAGTATTTAAATATTTCACTCCACTCTCTTCTTGGTTCTGTGGTTTCTGATGAAAAGTCCACTAAAATTTTGATCTTCTACAGGTAAAGTGCTTTTCCCTCTCTGGCTTCTTTCGATATTTTTTTCCCTTTGTCTTTGGTGTTCTGCAGTTTGAATATGATAGAGTTTTTTTTTTTTTTTCTCTTCTGTTTTTTCTGTTTAATGTTTTCTGAGCTTCCTGGATCTGTGGTTTGGTGTTTACCATTAAGTTTGGAAAGTTCTTTGAGTAGAGTATTTTCCACTACTCTTAGAGGAAAACGTAAGAAGAACACTCTCTGACATAAATCGCAGGAAGATCTTTTTTGATCCACTTCCTAGAGTAATGACAATAAAAACAAAAATAAATGAGTGGGACCTAATTAAACTTAAAAGCTTCTGCACAGCAAAGGAAACCATAAACAAAATGAAAAGACAACTCACAGAATGGGAGAAAATATTTGCAAATGAAGAGACTGACAGGGGATTAGTCTTCAAAATTTACAAACAGCTCATGCAGCTCTATGTCAAAAAAACAAATAACCCAATCAAAAAATGGGCAGAAGATCTAAATAAACATTTCTCCAAAGAAGACAAACAGATAGCCAAAAAGCACATAAAAAGATGCTCAACATCACTAATTACCAGAGACATGCAAATCAAAACTACAATGAGGTATCATCTCACACAGGTCAGAATGGCCATCATCAAAAAGTCTACAAACAATAAATGCTGGAGAGGGTATGGAGAAAAGGGAGACCTCCTAGTCTGTTGGTGGGAATGTAAATTGGTACAACCATTATGGAGAACAGTATGGAGGTTCCTTAAAAAACTAAAAATAGATTTACCATATGATCCAGCAATCCCACTCCTGGGCATATATCTAGAGAAAACTCTAATTCGAAAAGATACATGTGCCCCAATGTTCATAGCAGCATTATTTACAATAGCCAAGACACGGAAGCAACCTAAATGTCTGTCGACAGATGAATGGATAAAGAAGATATGATGTATATATATACAATGGAATATTACTCAGCCATAAAAAGAATAAAATAATGCCATTTTCAATAACATGGATGGACATAGAGATTATCATACTAAGTGAAGTAAGTCAGATAGAAAAAGACAAATATTGTATGAAATCACTTATATGTTGAATCTAAAAAAAATGATACAAATGAACTTATTTACAAAACAGAAATAGAGTCACAGATGTAGAAAACAAACTTATGGTTATCGGGGGGAAAGGGAGGGGAGGGATAAATTGGGAGATTGGAATTGACATATACACACTACTATATATAAAATAGATAACTAATAAGGACCTACTGTATAGCACAGGGAACTGTACTTAGTACTCTGTAATGACCTATATTGGAAAAGAATCTAAAAATGAGTGGATATATGTATATGTATAACTGATTCACTTTGCTGTAGAACAGAAACTAACATAACATCATAAATCAACTATACTCCAATAAAAAAAAAAAAAAGTTACAGGACAGAGACATGGGTCCATTAAAAGACTGAGACTTAATTAAAAGATTATAAAACACTCCCCTCTCCCATGCATTACCACCACACCAACAGGGCTCCTATAGATTACAGCTGAAAAAGCTGGAAGGCCCAGATTTTCTCTGAGGAGGTATTTAGGGAAGGTCAAAGTCAAGAGGGGAGCCAAAACAAAACACTAGAGGAAATTGAAGTCCCTGGCACCTATAGCTTCAGAAAACGTTAAACAAAGCCCAACTCCTAGCCGAATAAACATAAATCTTCAAACAAGAGGCCTATTGACCTCAGTTCCTGTGGTAAGTAAAATAACGCACCCCCCTCCCCAAAAGATGTGCAAGTCTTAATTCAGAACCTGTGACAAGGAAAAGGGGAAATAAGGTTGCAAGTGGAATTAACATTGTCAGTAGCTGATCTTGAGATGGAGACATTATCCTGGATTTCCCAGGTAGGCCCAATGTAATTATAAGGCTAAGTGAAAGAGGAGAGCAGAGTGAGAGAACCAGAGAGATGGCAGTTTGTAAGGATTCAGCCAAATGTTGCTGGCTTTGATGATGCAGTACATAATGGGACCACTAGCCAAGGAATGCAGGTGGCCACTGGAAGCTAGAAAATACTTCTGACTTTCCCCAAGAACCTCCAGAAAGGAACGCTAACACCTTGATTTTAGCCCTGGGAGACATATTTTGGACTTCTGACCTCCAGAATCGTAAGACAAATTTGTATCATTTTAAGTCACTAAGTTTGTGATACTTTGTTACAGCAGCAATAGAAAATTAATGTAATTCCTCTTTCCCAATGCAATAGGTCCTGCTTTCAACAAAAAATTAAAAGGCACAGCACAGGGAAAAAAAAAAAAAATTCACAGCCTGAAGAGACAAAGCAACCATTAGATTCAGATATATTGGAATTATCAGGCAGAGAATTTTAAATAGCTATGTTTACTATGTTAAGGGCTCTAAGGAAAAGTAGACAACATCCAAACACAGATGAGTAATTCAATCAGAGAGATGGAAATTCCAAGAAAGGATCAAAAGGAAATGCTAGAAATCCAAAACACCGTAACAGAAATGAAGAATATCTTTGGTGTGATCGCCAGTAGACTTAACATAGCTGATGAAAGAATCAGTGAATTTTCAAGTAGGTCAACAGAAACTTTCCAAACTGAAATGCAAAGAGAAATAAGAATGAAAAAGAATAGTTCATAAAATAAACGTGAGACAATTTCAAAAGATGTAACGTATATGTAATTGGAGTAACGGAAGGGAAAGAAACTGAGTAGAAGAAATATTTGAGGTAGTATTTTCTACCTCAAAATCTTTAATCCATTTTGAGTTTATTTCTGTGTATGGTTCTGGACTTTTGTTTGTTGGAAATTTTAAAATCATTATTTCAATTTCAGTATTTGTGAATGGTCTCTTCATATTTTCTATTTATTCCTGGTTCAGTCTTGGAAGGTTGTACCTTTCTAAGAATTTGTCCATTTCTTCTATGTTGTCCATCTTATTGGCATATAGTTGTTTGTAGTAGTCTCTTATGATCCTTTGTATTTCTGTGGTGTCAGTTGTAACTTCTCCTTTTTCATTTCTAATGTTATTGATTTGAGCCCTTTCCCTTTTTATCTTGGTGAGTTGGCCTGTGACTTCATAAGGGTTTCTTCTTGTATAGATTCCTCATCACCTTATCTGAGATAGGAAGGCTAGAGGGCGCTGGAGGGTAATTTTATTTTCCCCCTGGAGGATAGGCTTTTGTTATGGAGAGGACTCTGGGCTTGTTTCACAGGGATTACCCTTTTTCTTCCCCTGCTAGACACCTGAAGGGATCTTTCTTGGATCTTCACCTTGAGAATCTGGTGGGTTTCCTGGAGGTAAAGTCCATAAAAGTTTGGATGCCCACCTGAGACCGTAGCCCCTGGGAATTTCTCATGCTCGCATTTCTCCATAATCATCCTCCAGAAATTTGTCAAAATTACCATTTCAGTGTTCCTACCAGTATATTGCTGCAGTGGCTTCTGCTACAGGTAAGGAAATCTTGGCTGTGACTCTCTGGATTTTCTTGTTTCTCCAGATTCAGGGGGGTAGTTTGCTCTGTAAATTCACTTCTCTGATGGGTCCAAGAAAAGCCATTGAGTTGGCTTGTCTAGATATTTCTTGTTGTAAGGATGAGAGCAACAACTTCCAAGCTCTTTACATGTCAGAGCTGAAACTGGAAGTCTCCTGTACCTTTTAAACTCTATTCACCTTTACCTTTATTTTCACTTAGGTTTTTCCTCACAGGAGTACCTCCTGAATTTGTCATCATTATAATTCCCCTCCTCAGCAACTGAGACTCCAGTAACACTTTCATTCTCTGCTTGTAGCCTCTGACCTCATCACCCAGCTACTAACTTTCCTTATATCTTCTTCCAATTATGGGTCATATATTTCTTGAAATGCTTCCAATTCCTCTATTCTAAGAGCCTCCTATAGACCTCTGTTCAGTTTTTTTACAAATTGTTCAGTTGATTTTCCTATACCTATCTAACTGTTGTTCTCTTCTGGTGAAGTGTAATCATGATTCATTTTGCCTTCTTTCTTTACTTAAAAAATTATTTATTTATTTATTTATTTATTTGAAGTATAGTTGATTTACAATGTTGTGTTAGTTTCAGGTGTATAGCAAAGCAATTCAGTTTTATTATATATATATATATTTTTTTTTTTTTTAATTTTTTTTTCAGATTCTTTTCCATTATAGGTTATTACAAGATATTGGGTATAGTTCCCTGTGCTATACACTGGGTCCTTGCCTTCTCCTTTCTTACCTTCAATTCCCAGGATGATTTAAAACAACGCAAATTTATGCTCCCTAACCCGAACTGGGTCTTTAGAACTACTTTCAATCCTTTTACTTATCTTTGGTTCACTCCCTCTCCCACTGCATCACTAAGTATTATAAGTATGTACCTCTTTCCTTAACCCCTCTTGTTCTCAATCTTAACAGATAACATATAACTCCTTTTAACAAAAATTGAGACCATCAGTCAAAATCATCAACTTCTCTTTTTCTCTGTTATTGACTCAGAAATGGCATAGGAACTAAGTAATTGATGAGGAAGAATAAGATATGGTCCCTGCATTAAAGGAGCTTAAAAAACTTACGTGCTCAAGTACAAAATGAGTGTTATATGCAGCAAGTCCTAAAGTTTGTACTGATAACAAAAATTTTAAAACTTTAAATGTATTATTTTCTTTTATGCATAAAACCACTTGGAAGGTGAGTATAATTATTACCCTCAGTACATAAATGAGTGAACTGAGAGTTGAGATGTAATGTAATTTGAAAGAGGTGCTGAGTGAATAAATGGTAGAATCAGGGCTACAACCATGTCTGACTTATAATAGACTCTCCTGTAAACCTAAGTATAGTATTTTGCTAATAGTTTGTTGACTCTGTTCTATGCCCCCTCTCTGGGTTATCCCAAACCTCTGGAGGAATGCAAAAGCAGTCAAGCATTCCCAGCAGTGGGCTACAGATATTTCCTTGAACCTTATTCATAGCCTCAGTAAAGTATACATCTCTCTTTTCCCAGCCCTGGATTCCTGATTTCTAGAGTTTCTTTCCAAGCAGAAAAGTGAAAATGGATGGGTGAGACATAGCTGTATAATAATGTGGTTTATTACTAACCCTGCCTCTGACCAGTAGCAGGAGAAACAAAATGTCAGCAGTAGCTGAAAACTTCCTCAAGCAAACAGGCTAAAATCATCCTTTTTTTTCTTATATAAGTCATATGCTTTCATTTGTTGGCATTCTTTTGTCAGGAGTACAAACTCTTTCACGTACCTTCTCATGGCTGGAGCCTACTTAGCTGTGTGATGTCCTCCCACTTTTTACTTTTATTTCAAGTGCATGTATTTTTTCTTATTTTATTCTTATTATCAAAAAATGAGGTTCCCCTTTCACAGATATCTGAAAGGGGAATATACTCAGTGTAGCTTTGACTGATATCGTTATATCCATCTAATTAGAATCCCATCATGTTCGTGGCTACTCTCACTCCTGTGGTTAAAACTTCCAGAATCAAACAGAATTTTTAAATGCAGAAATTATCCAGTTTGTTGTCATTCCTATTATTGAAATAAATTGCTATCCCCAAACTGCAAGCCTGCAAGATTTCTTTGTTTTCCACTTCAAGCAAAACATATTCTGAGTAGAAACTGCCTGAGATAGTGTCTGTGGAATGACTACTATAGGAAATCTAATTTTGGAGGAATGAAGGAAGCAAGGTCTTATGTAAACTCCATGAATTCCCAAAACAACTTTTAAAATAGCAGTTTTTAACCAGAGGAACACTGTCTGCTCAGAGAAAGTCCTTGACTGTACACTAGCCAACTGGTGTCAAAACTAGATTGTTTTGTACCAATTCTCTCCCATATGAAATTGTTTTGTGCAATACGAATGAGCTCAATAGTTTGTTGGTTGTAATGAGAGGCAAAGCCTGGAGAAACACACTCTTAAGATGGGGTGAGGGATAGAAGGACTGATTGTTTTGAAATGGGCAGCACATATTATAAAGAACACTAAACAGCTCCTCAGGGCACCCTGGGTGCATGTTTTGCTTCAGGTTACTTTATTGTGGCGTACAGTCTAAGCAATCTAATGTCTCAATTTCAGGAGCTCCTGAACAGTGCATATTTTGCTCTGGCAAGTCTGTACATTGTGTGTGTGTGTGTGTGTGTGTGTGTGTGTGTGCCATTCTTATTCTTTTTGATTTGTGAGGCTTGGCAACATGTGACACAACAGGAAGACTTCAAATATATAATCATTCTGGCTTTCAGGGTCTTATACTTAGACCAAAGCAGATAGCTCTTTGGTCTAAGCTCTTAGACCAAATTTGATAGCTCTTTGCTGAGAAAGATGGTAGGTCCCCAAGGTACAATTTTCCTGACATGGTTGACAGTGTATTACTAGAATGTTTGGCTTGGTGTTCCTTCATATGGGCACAGTTATCTTTCATGAAAGTTAGGCACAGGAATAAAGAAAGGGGTTGGGAGTATGTGGTGTGGAATTAAATGGTTCAAGTTAGTTAGGGATAGGAGCTAGCTTAAACAGAAAAGTGAATATTCTTGAATGGCATTTAATTCTTGAGACTTAACCTGAACTAGCTGCATAATTTGCCTAATTTACATTCATGAATTAGCAGAAGAGATCTAGTAGAATATAGGATTTAGAACCAGAGAAGCCTGAGCTGGAATACCAATTCTTCTATTTATCAGTAAAAATACCTTGAACAAAGTAAGCAATCTTTTTGAGCACCAGCATCCTCATCTGTGGCAGAGGAAAGGATAATGAATAATTCCCTGAGTTTTGGCATGGAATATTATAATATATGCAAAGTTCCAAGTGCCTATCTCACAGTAGGCATTTAGAAATATTACTTATATTTCTCCTACTGCCAGAAAAAATAGGGTTATGTGTGGTATTGTTTTGTTTTTGGCATTTCAGTTTTAAGGCTCTTAAGGCTATGGCATTTTAAGGAAATTGAATGTTTAACATTCAGTTCTCTAGGAGGATGTCTGAATAGTCAAGTTAATGGCACGCACCTAAATTTGAATCTTCTAACACATCCTCCAAAAACTATAAAAATCAAGTAGATCAGGGATCAGCAAACTTATTTTGTAAAGGGACAGATAGAAAATATTTTAGGCTTTGTGAGCCACAGAATCTCTAACTAATTTATTCTGCTATTGTATTATGAAAGCAGTCATAAAAAATGCATAAGTAAAAAAAGCATGACTTTATTTCAAAAACAGGTGGTGTACCAGATTTGGCCTGGGAGCCATAGTTTACTGACTCCTGAAGTAGAAGAACAAATATAACCACACAAATCCCATACCTTTAGTATAATTATAAGTCAGAGAAATTACATACTTTAAAATGCCCACAAGTAAAAAAATAAACATCATTTTCAGTGGAGCTATTTCTTGGATCTCCACCACAAACCTTTGCAGAAAGCAAGATGGGTACAGAAAAATTGTGGAAGAAAGAAGAGGGAAATGAAGGGCCTAGAACTGAACTAAAATCAACAGGAAAAAGGGAAAGTCAATCTATGTAAGGAAATACTGAAAAAAGAGTCCTGCTAATTTTGAGCACTGAGTGTAAGAAAGATGCTTACGTAAAGGTGAGGGAGGCCTGTAAGGAGGCAATTGGAAGGGCAACATTTGTGAAGAGGAGAGTAAAAAGAACAGAAGAAGCACATTTTGGAAACTTCATGGCGAAGAGAAAAAGAGCAAGAGGGGGAAATTTATCATCCTGTAAGATAAAATAAAATTTAAAATAATCAAAGGATATCACCCTTTACTACCACCCCTCAAAAAAGAACCATCTATTAAAGAAACTATGTTGTAACACTGACAGAAAAGTGCTCTTGAATTAACAATCTTTTAAACTATCCCAAACTTTCAGCCTGTTCACAGAAATGCAAAAGTACAAGCAGTTTTACATATAAAAAGGTACTATAAGAAAAATAATAGAACACATGAATGCTAATACAAATTTTTCAGATGAAGAAAATCCCACTCCCCCACCCCTAATTAACCAGGAAGCAGAAGATAACTGTAATACATAATTCCATACTGAAGCATATATCATCAAACAAGCACATGAAGAAGTAGCTTATATCAGATATTTTTAAATTTAGTACAAAAATGAACATAAAACAATAAGAAGAAATAAGAATGGATTGAATTCAGGAAAATATAAGAAATGACAAAATCATATGAGAAATAAAGACCAAGTTACAAGAGGCCCGGAAGGAATAGATTTGAATAAAAACTAAGATACTCGAAATAAATTCAGAAAACAACAATAAAAAAGTAAAAAGAGTCAGAGATAAAGTATTTAAATTAATACTGTCAACGAAGATACAACGTAGTAATGTCTGGAATCCCTGAAGATGAAAAATTAAACATGGAAACAGAACTAATATGTAAAATTCTAATAGAAGAAAAATTTTCTGAAATAAAATGTACATATGTATATATATAATATTCATTTATTTATTTATTAAAAGGACCTACCTGGGAAAATTGTCCCGGAATTACCAACACCGATATGTATTCAAGTAAAACTACAAGTTATAAAGAGAAAATTCTCAGGGCCTCTAGAAAAGCAGCATGTAAATCAAGCTATCAGAGGAGCAGCATTTTCAAGAAACTCAAAGAAATAAAACGTGGATCAAGGATTTTATATCCATATGAGTTGTCCTTTAAATATCATGGCCATGTAAAAATAGTTGTAAACTTGCAATAACTCAAATAATATTGTATCCTTGAGCCCTTCTTGGGCCAAACTATTAAAGAGTGTACTTCATCCAACCAAGAAATGACTAGAGAAATTTAGCAACAGAAGCTTTTTAATTTAAAATATAAGATTAGGGCTTCCCTGGTGGTACAGTTGTCAAGAATCTGCCTGCTATTGCAGGGGACACGGATTTGAGCCCTGGTCCAGGAAGATCCCACATGCTGTGGAGCAACTAAGCCCATGAGCCACAATTACTGAGCCCATGCTCTAGAGCCTGCGAGCCACAACTACTGAGCCCACGTGCCACAACTACTGAAGCCCGCATGCCTAAAGCCCATGCTCCGCAACAAGAGAAGCCTGCGCACCACAATGAAGAGTAGCCCCCACTCGCCGCAACTAGAGAAAGCCCACACATGGCAATGAAGACCCAACGCAGCCAAAAATAAAAATAAATAAAATAAATAAATTTATTAAAAAAATAAATAAAATATAAGATTAATAAAGATGAGGATGGGTAGAAAAATAATGTATAAATATATGCTCTTAGAAAGTAGAAATAATGCAGCTAAAAAAGGAGTAGGGAGAAATAATGAGAAAGTAGAATAAGCTCATTGATTATTATATAAGCAATACTTGAGAGTCAAAGAGTGGTATTAGATAGTAAAAGATTAAATAAGAAAATTGGATTATAAGGAAATTTTAACAGTTGTATAAGTGCAAAAGTAACCAATACAATCAAAATGTAAATCTTTCTAAATACCAAAGAAACAAAATTAAAAACAAGAAAAAACATATAATGTAGGTAAACAAACACGGAAAATAAACATAGTACATGTAATATTTATATTAAAATTTATCAGTTATATCAATAAATGTGAATGGGCTTAACCAAATAAAAAGAAAGAGATTTTAAATTTGGTTCACAAAATACATCTAACTATGTGTTTTATACAAGAGACAAATCTAAAATTGATTTATAAAGGGTGGCATATAGGAAGGGCAAAGATATCCAGGTAAATGAAAGCAATAAAAAAAAAAAAAAACAGATTTGCAATCCTGATGTCAAATAAAGTTTAACAGAATAAAAGTATTGAACTTGAAAAAAGAATAGTTGTATATTCTAAAAGTCGTAAATCATAATGAAGATATAACAATTAATAATTAGGCAAAGCAAGAAACACACTGATAAGAGCAAACTTTAAGATACCAATCTCAGTACAAGACAGGTCAAGTAACAAAAATAAGATAAAGAAAACCTAACAAAGTAATAAGTTAGAAATTATGAAAATATATTTACTAATATTAATACTAGAGAATAAAACTTCTCAAGCCTATGTTGGATATTTATAAAAATCAATTATATATTAGGTCACAAAGAGAATATCAGAAAGTTTAGTAAATTAACTCTGTGTTCATAATGAAATAAACTAAAACTCAACAAAAATATCTTTTCATCTAAATATTAAAAATACTTCTATCAAACAACTCTTGGGTGAAAAGGGAAATGCAAACAAATTATAATATTTAAAAAACTCTGTGATGAAAACACTACATATCAGAATCTATGTGTTACATGAAAGGAGTGAGCTGAGAAAAATATTACAGCCTTGAAAACATAAAAATAAAAGAATGAAAATAGATGTATTAAAGTCTCAACTAAAAAGCTATACAAAGACTAAAAAAAAAGAATGAAAGCTTAAGAAAGGAAACTATAAAGATAAAAGCAGAAATTAATGATTTAGCGATTTGAGACTCAGTGTATCTAATTAATAAATGAAATTTTGGCTTTGGAGAAGAATTAACAAAATAGACAAACCACTAGTTGATCCCGAAAAAAATGGGAGAAATCACAAGTAATGCAAACTAAGAAATGACAAAGGAAAAGTCGTCATGGAAAGAGAAGAAATTGTTTCAGAAGAAAAAGAAGAAGAAAGAAGAAAAGAAAAAAAAAGAACAGAAGAAAACAGAAGTCATGGAAACAGAAACAATCAAAAGAGACTATGTTGCTAAGCTCGATGCAAATACATTTGAAGATCTAGATGAAATGCATGATTTCCTAGGGGAATACAGTTTACTTGTTTAATCGAACCCATTAGAGATATAAAGTTTAAACAGACCAATTTTCACAGAAGAAATATCAAAAGTTATCAATAAACAACTTAGAAGGGAATTCTATCAAATATTTAAAGTCTAGATAGATAGTCCTAATGCTCTATAAATTGTTCCAGAACAAAGGAAATCAAGGGAAATATCCAAACACTTTTTATAAAGCAAATACAACCTTAACTGCTAAAACTGGTAAAGATAGTACAAAGAAATTACTGACCAATGTAATGTACAAGCATCACTGCAAAAAAATGCTAAATAAATATTAGCAATCAAAATCCAACACTACAAGAAGAAAATAAAACACTCATGACCCAGTAGGATTTATTCTAGGAATGCATAGGTGGTTTAATATTTGAAAATCTACCAATGCAATATACTGTGTTAAGAGCTGTAAGGAGAAAAATAGAATTAATGAATACTTTCTTAACACACACACATACATGTGTGTATATATATATATATATATATATATATATATATATATATACACACACACCTCATGGTCATAGAGGCAGTATGCCTATCATATTCACTAATATTTAACATTATACTGGAGGTATTAGCAAATGAAATTAGACAAGTGAAAACATTTAGAGTTATAAGAATTGGAAAAGAAGTAAAACTACCTCTATGTGCAGATGATACAATAGTATATAGTATACCTGAGAAATACCAAAGGGTCAGTGATAAGACCTAAACAATAAAAGAATTCAGTAAGATAGCAGGCATAGAATTAACATACAGGAATGAATGACTTCACATTCACAAATGATAAACTGGGTACTTCCTTAACTATGCCTTGAAATCTAGATTCAGTAAAAACAATTAGTACATTTGACTACACAAATAAAAAAGATTTGTATGACAAAGTCAAATGACAAAATGATGTGTTTGCAATGTATATCTCAGGTAAAAGAGAATTATTTCTAACTTACAAAGAACTTTAAAAAATTGAAATGAAAAAGACCTTATATAAAGTTGGCAGGAGACATGAACAAACAACCAATATTGAAATGGTCCTTTAATATAAGAAAATATATTTATCCTCACTTAAAATAGGAAATTGAAACTAAAGTAGTATTTCTTACCTATCATATTGGTAACAATTTATCACTCTCTGGGCTACAGAAACTCACCAGTGCAGTATAATTTATTTGTTTCACATCTTTCAGGGATTACTGTTCTTTGTTGCCTGGTGTCCCATGTCCTGAAAGCCATTTCTTCTTGTATTTTCTCTGTTTATTTCAGTGGGTGGGGAGGTAAATCTAGTCCCTGTTACTACATCTTCCAGAAGTGGAAGACTCTGATTTGAGCTTATCGCTTGACCTGGAGATTTTTACAAATCAGCAGATGTCTTGAGGGGAAAAATTAGAGGGAGAATGTCAAGCTCACTTTTAATGAGATTTCTCTCTTCTCCAGGATCTTGGTACTTAACGTCCTAGCTGTCTTGGTTGCTTGCTAATGGTTTTAAACAGTTGTTTGTTTATTTATCCAGTATTGCAGTTCTTCTTAGTAGGAGGTTGGTCTGATAAAAGCTTTTTCTTTATAGCCAGAGGCAAAAGACTCAGCCAATAACTCTTTCTAATATGGCTCCTCCCCCATACTTTCTAGTCTCTTCATTTAGAGCTCTGATACTCTATCTATGTATTTTAATGTCTTTTCCACATATACTATTTTGTATATTCTCTGTGTTGAATTCTTTATTTTTAAATGCCCATTCTTTAATGTATGAATTCCATCTTTAGCTGGTAAACCTGTCCATTAAGTTTTAAATTTCGGTTAAAATATTTATTTCCAGGATGTTTGTTTTGTCCTTTATCAAATCTTCCTGGATCATGTTTGATAGTCTTTTATTTCTTTTATTATTCTTTAGTCTCTTTTGGTTCTTGAAACATATTTTATACTTTGTGTCTGATAATCCTAATATCTTCAGATTTTTGTTTTTTCTATAGAATTCTCATTCCTAATGATTTATTTCCTTGGTGTTCTGTGCTTTTCATCTATTGTTAGATAATTTCTATGAAACTCCATCTGTGGCAATTCCTGGTTTTAATGTGCACTATGTCACAGGGCATTTTCATTTTCTTTTGCCTGGTGCTGGTTGCATGACCAACCTGGGCCTCTTCAAGACTATACTATTGATTTCTTGGGAAAAGGGAAGGCTTACAGGTAGTGTGAGTTCAAACTGTAATACTCTATGAGTGCTGGTTAGGAACTTTAGGGGAGATTTTCTGCCCTGTACCCAAACTTTCCTTACTTTCTATCTCTGTGTTTTGTTTTGTTTTTTTTTTTAGTTTACCACCTAGGGAGATCTCTTTTCTAGGGTTTTTGCTTCATTGGGGGTTTCTGGTCTGACCTCTCGCAATGACTGGCACCAAACCTTTTCTCTTGTTCTTGATAGGTATAAGCGGCTGCCCTGTTGATACCCAGGCTCCTGTGTACTCAGGATTGTAAGATATCCCAACCCCCTGAGAAAATGAAGACCACAGAGCTCACCTATATTTAGGAATCGTGCTCTTTTGACATTTTGGACCTCAGATGGTTTCCCTTTATTTCCATTTCATTCATTGTTAAAAATGTTATTTAAATTTAAACAGTCATTGTTAATAAAAATTTTCTTTTTGTACTGGAAGGGTTTTACACACATCTAGTCTACCATCTAGTCTCCAATATTGCTAGAAATGAAGTCTCTTCAACCTATGTATCGTACTGCAATCCAGGTTTATACTCAACTGCAAATATTATCAAATCTCTCATATGTTTAAAGCATTTGATTCTTTCTGAATGTCTTCTATATCAAGGGCACACTCCTTTTCAAGTCACCTGATTTGATTTCCTTCATGATTTGATCCTTGCTTAGCATTTTAGCTTGAACTCATATAACTCTTCCTTCCTGTCCTTTTTTTCTATTAAAATACTTGCATTTCTCCCCATACAACATCATTTATCATGACTAGGTGTCTTTGTCGGTTTAACTCTCAGACAGAGATTTAATTTTAGTTTTTGTTGATTTGCTGAACCCGTCTCTCAGGATTGAAGTGATGCTTTGATATAACATCTCATAGGAAGCATCCTTTGATGCTTTCCTTCATATTCATCATATTCCATCTGTCCTCTGACTGCATCCTGTCTTTAAGTTGTAGCACTTATCATACGGATAACAAATTGAGGTCAAAGACTTTCTTTTTGTCTTACATATTCCCAGTACCTATTATGTTACCTACCACACGTTAAGTCCAATAAATGTTGAATGAATGAATATACTTGTTAAAAATCTCATTACATGATCCAGCAGCTTTAATTGTTATATATATTTTTTGTCACCAATTTTTACAGAGAGTGTGTAAAGAATGTTATTTTATACTGTAGTTTTTTTGGTGTTTTTTTGTATTTTCACAAAACATTTTTCCACATATGACCACATTTTGTGCTTGAAAAACTCCTCTGAAAAGTAAGTAACTCCTCCAAAGTTTAAAAAAGTGCAACATTGTCTAGACTACAAAGAGGGTTTTAAAAAAAATTCCAAAACCAGATTTAGCCCTGCCCACATCTGCCAGTCCATGAGAATCATATAATCTAAAGTCACTGTTAAAGATGTCAAGATGGTAACGTGTGATTCTGTTGGTTGCTGACTTGATGAATATTTCTAAGTCATTCCAATTCTCTTCATTGTACCTTTTATCTTATTTTACAGTTGCAAAAAGTTTCAATCAAATCAAAATTAGGTTTTCTTAGTTTTTCTGTGGTGCAGTTTGAATGCTAACAAAATCAATTTGGTATTGATATTTTTCTTCTGGATGACAGTCATTTTCTCAGTGCTTTGATGACATCAAAAGATATTTGATAATAAAGCTTTTCTCATGATATTTATGGAGAGAAGTTCAAAAATTTTTTAATATATCATTAAAAGGCTGAGGATATAAGGACATTTTATTAGGTAAAAGATGTGTATTTTGGACATTACTTAAAGACATAGGAGGTAAATGAAGTGGGATGCTTGATCTCCTTGTGATCTAGTTATAGTGGTGAAAAATGAGATATATGAAAGCAAGGAATTTAGATAGGGAATATAATAAACACAGATATCAGAGTCAACCCAAGTTTATCTCAGAAATAGAGTAGCAAAGATGTTTGAGCTCATGACTGAGCTCAGAACTGCTCACTTGTTTTTTATTGAAGTGAAATTCAAATAACATACAATTAACCTTTCTAAAGTATACAATTCATTGTCATTTAGTGCGCTCACAGTGTTGTGAAACCACCACCTCTCTAGTTTCTAAACATTTTCATCACATAAGAACATCCCTACCTTATACTCCATAAGTAATCACTCTCTATTTTCCCCTACTCTCATCTCTGGCACCACTAATTGATTTCTGTCTCTATGGATTTTCCTATTCATGACACTTCTCATCAAAGGGCTCATACATGTGACCTTTTACATCTTGCTTTTTTCAGCATAATGTTTTTGAGGTTCATTCAAGTTGTAGTATATATCAGTATTTGATTCCTTTATATGACTGAATAATATTACATTGTATAATACACCACAGTTCGCTTATCCATTCATCTGTTGACAAACATGTAGGTTGTTTCCACCTTTTGACTATTGTAAATAGTGTTGCCCTGAACACTCAGGAACAAGTGTTTGCTTGAGTACCCATTTTCAGTTCTTTGGGGTATATACCTAGGAGTGGAATTGCTGAGTCATATTGTAATTCTATGTTTAATCTTTTGAGGAAACACAAAACTATTTTCCAAAGTTGCTGCAACATTTTACATTCTCATTAGGAATGTGTGAAGGTTCCTATTTCTTCACATCCTCACCAACACTTGTTAGTTTCTGTATGTATGTATGTATGTATGTATGAACTTAACAGCCTTCCTAGTGGGTGTGAAGTAGTATACCATTGTGGTTTTGATTTGAATTTCCTTAATGGCCAATCATATCGAACATCTTTTTATATGCTTGTTAGCCATTTCTATATCTTTTTAGAGAAATGTCTATTCAAGTAGTTTGCATATTATTTAATTGGGTTGTTTGTCTTTTTGTTGTTTAAGTGTTCTTTATACCTTCTTGATACTAAACCCTTATCAGATATATGATTTACAAATATTTTCTCTCATTCTGTAGGTCATCTTTCTACTTTATTGATATGTATGAATGGATATGAGTGTCCTTTGATGGACCTAAGTTTTTATTTTTAAGAAGCTTAATTTATCTATCTTTTAATGTATCTACCATCTTTTGTTGCATGTGCTTTTGGTGTCAAATCTCAGAATTCATTGCCAAATCCAAAGTCATGAAGATTTATCCCTGTTTTCTTGCTAATAGTTTTATAGTTTTAGCTCTTACATTTAAGTCTTTGATCCATTTTGAGTTAATTTTTGTATAAGGTATGAAGTGGGGGGTCCAGATTCACTATTTTGCATGTGGTTATCCAGCTTTACCAGCATAATTTATTGAAGAGACTGTTCTTTCCCTATTGAATCATCTTGGCACCCTTGTCAAAATTAATTGTCTATGTATATATGGGTTTATTTCTAGACTCTCAATTCTATTCCATTAGTCTGTAAGTATATCCCTGTGTCAGTACTATATTGTACAGTTGATGTTTTGTTTACTTTTGGTACATGAGTACCTCCCCAAAGCAAGAGAGCCTTTCACTTCTTCCTACTATCAAATGACAGAAAAGGGGCATAATAGAGTATCCCCACCTTTCCTAACTCTAATGCCTGCCAAATATCTGTGACAAGAGATGGAAAAGATGGGTGATCACATTCATAAAATCAAACTGGGGTATGATGGTAAAAAAAGAAAGTAGACTTTATAGTCCAACATACTTAGACTGGAGTCCTAGTTACCAGCTGTAACATCTTAAGCATGCAATTTTAACATCTTGAACCTTAGTCTGTAATTCTGTTAAATGTGGATAGAAATACCTACCCTGTAGTATTTTTGTAATGAGTAGGCATAATATATGTAAATTTCTCCTAGTTCAGTGCCAGACACAAAATAGTTTTAGAAAAAAATAAAAGCTATTAATAATAGCCTGAACCTTGAAAAATGGTCTTCTGCAGACCTTAGAAAAGCAACCCATCTTACCCAATTCAAATTATGCTTCCTAGGAAAATGGCTTCTTACTTGCTAACCATTAAATTTTGGCTTTGAGTGTCAGGAGTCAGCTTCTTTTCATTCAGATACCAGCAGTTTGGTGTGTGTGTGTGTGTGTGTGTGTGTAAATCTCTATGAGTGTATATCCACTCTGCTTCTGTTTTACATGCACAGTCTGTAATCCTTGGTTCAGGCACTGTCTTTTATTACTGTGCTGTGTAAATGTGCCTGAGGTCTGTAAAAGAGTATGCTGCATATCAGTAAAAAGTAAAGAAGTAATCCATTACTGGCAGTTGAATGGGGGTCTTCTGACTACCATTCCCAGACTATCCAGTTCTCAGATTTGTAACCAAGCCACTTTCTTAATATAATTGGATTGTAGGTAAAAGAATTTAGAGCTAATTTTATTTCTTTGAAAGTATTATTTTATTTCCATTGCTCCTCTGGGACCAGATACATTGTTAACAGGATATGGTCTCATTAGAGAGCCAGAGAATTGCATATAGTGTGACCTGGGTTCAGGTCCACATGCCACCACTCACTGGCTTTATATTCTTCTAGAGTCACTTCACCTCTTCAAACCTCAGTTTCTCATTTGTAAAAGAAAGAGTAATTGCCTCATAGGGCAGATTGTAAGAATAAAATGCAATAATTGAAGTGAAAGTGATTTTCAAACATAAAGCATCATACACATGTGAATTCTCATTATCATTAACATTTAGTACTATTTATGAAATTGTGAAATCTTAAATTAGAAAGGCAACTTATAGGCCACTTTGCCAATTACACACCACTGTATTTGCCTCTCTAGCAAGGCTTATATACTGCTTTGTAGAGTGATAATATTTATTCCTTGCAATGGATGCTTGAACACGGTACCATTGTAGTGTGAAGTGGTGTATCCAATTAAAAATATGAACCATTCAAAACAAGCCACACTCTCCTCAGTGGTCTGCATAAATGACGTTTTTACTTTTGGAGGCAGTTAAAAAGCCTTTGGTGAATCCAAGAAAGACCTGCTTCTTTGGAGTCTGCTTCCTTGATAGTCCAGTTCCAAGCCCTCTGTGAGTGTAGAGAGGATGCTGATTGGTGCTAATGGTAACTTGGCCAACTTCCCACTCCTTGTGCTTCCATTCTCCTGCTTAGCTGAGACAGACTTCTGTAATTTGAACACAGGGAATATGGAGGCAGGACATCTTTAAAAAAGAACCATAAATACTATAATGATAACTATTAAGAGCTTGTTAAGCTCATTACTCTGTAACAGTGGTGACTTTAGATATTCTGTACAACTCTCTAATTTATAAAAATTTGAGGTCAACAGGAAGGTGTTATTTGTAAATCTAATTTATTTATTTTATTCCCCCATCTCTAATACACGTTATCATCTTTGATGTAGTAGTAGGTTATGTGTGTATTTTTCCAAAGTATTATTAAAGACTGTATCAGAAAGTAAGCAATTCCAAGATTGCCATTGGTAGAGGAAAGACAAATCATGTTTGCTTTTCCAAATCCTTGATGATAAATAATGTAAATATGAAACAATAACATCTAGTAACAGGAGTAAATAAGTTTTGATGATGTCTTTCTATGTTGGACAGCTGTGTGTTTGCACACAGTATTCACTCTCTATTCTTCTAGTAACACCACCATAATTTCTTTGGAGAATCATTTTTCCTTTATTCTTAGTTCATGCACTACATTTATTACTTCAACAATAATTTATTTTAAATTAAATTTTTAATCTTGAGATAATTATAGATTTACATGTAGTTATACGAAGTAATACAGAGAGGTCCCATAAATGCTTTACCCAGTTTCTCCCAATGATAATGTTTTGCAAAACCACGGATAGCTGTCTTCTGGCTGTGTCTTCACACGGCAGAGAGAAGAGAGGAAGCAAGCTCTCTCCTGTCTCTTCTTATAAAGTTATTAAGCCCATCATGAAAGCTCCACTTTCCTGACCTAACTACTTCCCAAAAGCCTCATCTAAAAGTACCATAATGTTAGGGATTAGGATTTCAACATGTGAAATTTGGGAGAGACAAATACTCAGTCCATAGCAGCTAATCTAGTTCCTTTGCCTTGCTACATTAATTTTAGAATAGTCTTATTGGTATCTACAGAAATCTTGCTGGGAGTTTGACAAGAATTATGTTAAACTTGTGTATCAATTTGGGGAGAATTGATATCTTTACCATATTAAGTCTTCCAATTCATGAGCATGCTATATCTCTCTAATGAAATAAATCTTTGATTTCTCTTATTAGTATATTGTGTAGAATCATGTTAATTCTTCTTTAAATGTTTAGTAGAATTCTCCAGTGAAAACATTTGGGCCCAGTGATTCCTTTGTTTGGAATTGTTAAGTTATGAATTTGTTTTTCTTAATAGTTTTAGGGCTATTCGAATTATCTATTACATTTTGGGTGAGTTGTGGTAGTTTGTGTTTTTTGAGGAATTGATACATTCATTTCATCTAAGTCATCAAACTTATGGGTGTAGAGTTGTTTGTAGTATTTCCTTATTATTCTTTTGATATCTTCAGGGTCAGTAGTGATCTTGTCTGTTTTATTCCTGATATTAATAATTTATATCTTTCTTCTGTTAGTATTGCAACAGCCTTGTCAATTTTATCAGTCTTTTCAAAGAACCAGCTTTTGTTTCACTGACTTTATTGATTTCTGCTTTTTATTATTTCTTCCCTTCTGCTTGCATTTGGCTTATTTTGCTCTTCCTTTTTTAAGTTTTTGAGATGGGAGCTTAGATTGTTGATTTGGGATTTTCCCTCTTTTCAAATATAAAGCATTTAGTGTTATAAATTTCCCACTCCATTGTAGCACTTATCACATTGCATTACAATTGACTGATTTTAGTACTTTAGTTGTGTCTCACAAAATTGTTAGGAAGTATTTTCATTTTCATTCATTTCAATGTATTAAAATTTTTTTTTCCTTGAGAGTTCCTCTTTTACTCATGGATTATTTAGAGTTAGCATGGGTTTGGAGATTTTCTGCATCTTTGTGTTATTGATTTCTCATTTGATTCCATTGTGGTCAGAGAACACTCTGTATAATTTCAATTCTTTTAAATTTGTTAAGGTTTGTTTATAATCCAGAATATAGCCTATCATGGTGTATGTTTTGTTGGTCCTTGAAAGAATGTATAGTCTGCTGTTGTTGAATGGAATATTTTATAAATATAAATTAGATCAAGTGATGGTAGTGACAACTTCTAAATTATTTATATGTCAGACTGAAATTGACTAGTCTTTTACATTCCTGGTGTTTTTTCCATTTTGCAACTTATTTTAACATGTAGCTATTCAGGGATATCAACTGAATGCCCGGGACATTTACTGAGTTTGTTTACCTCAGTAGATTCTGAAATCCAACGTTTGTCTTCTCAGTTTTATAAGACTTCTGAAAGTTTACCTCAATTTCTCAGCCTTTTAGCTTCTAGCAAATAACTTGAGAAAAACAGTGCCAAATATAGATCTTACTACCTTCTTGCCCTTCTCACCTTTATGGGATCTTGGCCACTGAAGTCTCTTGGAAACTCTCTGGTATGTGCATTTGTGTGTGTGTGTGTGTGTGTGTGTGTGAGAAAACATTATGTTGTTGAATCAAAGTTTCTTCAGTTTTCCTACTTACTTAGTAGTAGAGCTGGTTTGATACAAAATAATCTGCTATAGCCAGAATTGGAACCCTCAACATTTATTTACTGAGTACCTACTATCTGTCAGGTACTCTTCTAGAATCTCTATTCTAGATTCTCTCCCTTAATGGAGCTTACATTCAAGTGGACCAGTCAGTGCAAGTAGGGCATATCACTAAAGCTCAGTCAATAAGAATAGTGTCTCATTGGTAAGTGGTTTCTTTAGTGATATGCTTTACGAAAAAAACCAACCCAATTAGAGGGTTTTGAAGGGACTGTTTAAAAGAAATGTTATTTCTTCAGGACATGGAGTTAAGAGAATGTAAGCCTGAAGATGCTGTGTTGCAAGCGAGGAGAGAGACAATTTTTTTAATAACAAAGGCATGAAGTCAACATAAGGAAAAGCAGGGCCAAGAGATGGAGAGAATGACCATACTGATAAAATTTTTCAAATTTCTAGCACTACTTCTGGGTATATCAGCCATGTGAGGTATACTGGTTTTGCTTAAGCCCATCTAATTTGGGTTTTTTTCTCTTAAAACTTCATAAACACACTTTTTAGCTAGCAAATTCAATGGATACTTTTTGGTACCTATTTTATTTGACTTCTTTTTGCTTTGGCTTTGTTTGACTTTCTCTTTTCTTGAATATTCCTTTTCCTTTGGTTTTTGTGGTATCACTGTCTATTGTTATTCTGAGGTTCATACTAGTTTTCCTCAGACTCCTTCCCAGGTTTTTTATCTCCTCTCTATTTAGCACTTGCATCACTCATGTTTATATACTTGCTCCTAGGTTCCATTTTATCTAAATGAATATCTTTGTATACGTTAACAAAATTAACATCAACTAGAATGTTAGTTTTGATTCATTGAGTCTACCTCTTAAGTATCTTTTATTTCCATCCTTTGATTAGAGTTAACCCTGCTTCTCTATATTAATTTAGGCTTTCGTAAATTTTCACTTGTGTTAATTAACAATAGCCTTCCAGTCTCATCATTTTCTAAGTAGCCACCAGCATGGTACAGCTTCATTGCAAAGTGGACCATGTCATTTCCTTACATTACACATAAGGTAAAGTCAGTAGTGCCCAGGATGTGGTCCTAGCTGACTTCTTTGTCCTTTCGGCCTTTGTTGATCTTCCTTTCCACCCTTTGCTCTTGTCAGAGAAAATTGCTTGGAGTCCCATCAAAATAGTTATGCTTTCTTATGCTTTGGTTTCATTGCACCTGCTATTCCCTATAAAATGTATTTTTCTGTCTGCCAGTCTGCTGAACTCATGGTTGTACTTCAAATCACAGCTCAAATTATAAACTCCTCCTTGAAACTTTTTCCAAACTATCTCAGGCAAAATCAGGTACTTCACTCCACTTACATTATAGACCTATTGCATTACAACATTTATCACATTACATTATAATTGACCGTAGTTCTGCCTCTTTCCTAAAGAGAAATTTTAATTCATCTAAAAAGAAATTTTAATTCATCTTTGGATTTCCAAAATCTTCAACAGTATCTGACAGACAGTAGACACTCAATAATCTAAGTGGATGCATTAGATAATTGGGCAAATCTTATTATTTTTATATTCTAGTTAAGTAGGTTGTGATATAGTTTAACTTACTTTTTTCACTTACAGCTTTATTTATGGACCATTACTATGTTTCTCATTTTTTTAATCCTGAAAATATCTTCAGAAACATTAAGGAAGTATAAAACTATATGATTATACCATCCATTGAATACTTAATATAATATTGATATAAAGCTAATCACAATCCCAATCATATGAAAGGGATTTGTTACACTCATTTTTTAGAGATGGGTAAATTAAAGTGAAGAGAGTTAAGAAAATTGCCTAACAGAATAAAGAAAAAAGAATGAAAAGAGTTGAGGACAGTCTCAGAGACCTCTGGGACAACATCAAACGCACCAACATTCGAATTATAGGGGTCCCGGAAGAAGAAGAGACAGGGAAAGGGACTGAGAAAATATTTGAAGAGATTATAGTCGAAAACATCCCTAACATGGGAAAAGAAATAGTCGGTCAAGTCCAGGAAGCACAGAGAGTTCCATACAGGATAAACCCAAGGAGAAACACGCCAAGACACATATTAATCAAGCTAACAAAAATTAAATACAAAGAAAAAATATTAATAGCAGCAGGGAAAAGCAACAAATAACCTACAAGGGAATCCCCATAAGGTTATCAGCTGATTTTTCAGCAGAAACTTTGCAGGCAGAAGGGAATGGCAGGACATGTTTAAAGTGATGAAAGGGAAAAACCTACAACCGAAATTACACTTCAGCAAGGGTCTCATTCAGAATAGACGGAGAAATCAAAAGCTTTACAGACAAGCAAAAGCTAAGAGAATTCAGCACCACCAAACCAGCAGTACAACAAATGCTAAAGGAACTTTTCTAGGTGGGAAACACAAGAAAAGAAAAAGACCTAAAGAACAAACCCAAAACAATTAAGAAAATGGTAATAGGAACATAAAATTACCTTAAATGTAAATGGACTAAATGCTTCAACCAAAAGACACAGGCTAGCTAAATGGATACAAAAACAAGACCTGTATATATGCTGTCTACAATAGACCCACTTCAGACCTAGAGACACATACAGACAGAAAGTGAGGTGATGGAAAACGGTATTCCATGCAAATGGGAATCAAAAGAAAGCTGGGGTAGCAATACTCATATCAGACAAGATAGACTTTAAAGACTATTACAAGAGACAAGGAAGGACACTACATAATGATCAAGGGATCAATCCAAGAAGAAGATATAACAATTGTAAATATCTATGCACCCAACATAGGAGCACCTCAATACATAAGGCAAATGCTAAGAGCCATAACAGCCATAAAAGGAGAAATTGACAGTAACAATAATAGAGGGGGACTTTAACACCCCACTTACACCAATAGACAGATCATCCAAACAGAAAATAAATGAGGAAACACAAAACTTTAAATGACACAGTAGACCAAATAGACTTAATTGATATTTATAGGACATTCCACCCGAAAGTGGCAGAATACACTTTCTTCTCTAGTGCTCATGGAACATTCTCTAGGATAGATCACATCGTGGATCACAAATCAAGCCTCAGTAAATTTAAGAAAATTGAAATCGTATCAAGCATCTTTTCCGACCACAATGCTATGAAATTAGAAATCAATTACAGGAAAAAAAAAAACTGTAAAAAATACAAACACATGGAGGTTAAACAATGCACTTCTAAATAACCAAGAGATCACTGAAGAAATTAAAGAGGAAATCAAAAAATACCTAGAAACAAATGACAATGAAAACACGATGACCCCAAACCTATGGGACGCAGCAAAAGAAGTTCTAAGAGGGAAGTTTATAGCAATACAATCCTACCTCAAGAAACAAGAAAAACCTCATATAAACAACCTAACCTTACACGTAAAGCAACTAGAGAAAGAAGAACAAACAAAATCCAAAGTTAGTAGAAGGAAAGTCGTCATAAAGATCAGAGCAGAAGTAAATGAAATAGAAATGAAGAAAACAATAGCAAAGATCAATAAAACTAAAAGCTGGCTCTTTGAGAAGATAAACAAAATTGATGAACCTTTAGCCAGACTCATCAAGAAAAAAGAGAGAGTACTCAAATCAGTAAAATTAGAAAAGAAAAAGCAGAAGTTACAACTGACACCATAGAAATACAAAGGATCATAAAAGAGTACTACAAGCAACTATATGCCAATAAAATGGACAATCTGGATGAAATGGACAAATTCTTAGAAAAGTACAACCTTCCAAGACTGAACCAAGAAGAAATAGAAAATATGAACAGACCAATCACAAGTAACGAAATTGAAACCGTAATTAAAAATCTTCCAGCAAACAAAAGTCCAGGGACCAGATGGCTTCACAGGTGAATTCTATCAAACATTTAGAGAAGAACTCCAGGGACCAGATGGCTTCACAGGTGAATTCTATCAAACATTTAGAGAAGAACTAACACCTATCCTTCTCAAACTCTTCCAAAAAATTGCAGAGAGTGGAACACTCCCAAACACATTCTACCAGGCTACCATCATCCTGATACCAAAACATGACAAAGGTATCACAAAAAAAGAACATTACAGGCCAATATCACTGATGAACACAGATGCAAAATTCCTCAACAAAATACTAGCAAACAGAATCCAACAACACATTAAAAACATCATACATCATGATCAAGTGAGGTTTATTCCAGGGATGCAAGCATTCTTCCATATACACAAATCAATCAATGTGATACACCATATTAATAAATTAAAGAATAAAAACCATGTGATCATCTCATTAGATGCAGAAAAAGCTTTTGACAAAATTCAACACCCATTTATGATAAAAACTCTCCAGAAAGTGGGCGTAGAGGGAACCTACCTCAACATAATAAAGGCCATATATGACAAACCCACAGCAAACATTATTCTCAGTGGTGAAAAACTGAAAGCATTTCCTCTAAGATCAGGAACAAGACAAGGGTGTCCACTCTCGCCACTATTATTCAACATAGTTTTGAAAGTCCTAGCCATGGCAATCAGAGAAGAAAAAGAAATAAAAGGAATCCAAATTGGAAAAGAAAAAGTAAAACTGTCACTGTTTGCAGGTGACATGATACTATATATAGAAAATCCTAAAGATGCCACCAGAAAACTACTAGAGCTAATCAATGAATTTGGTAAGGTTGCAGGATACAAAATTAATACACAGAAATCTCTTGCATTCTGATAGACTAACAACGAAAGGGCAGAAAGAGAAATTAAGGAAACAATCCCATTTACCATTGCAACAAAAAGAACAAAATTCCTAGGAATAAACCTACCTAAGGAGGCAAAAGACCTGTGGTTAGGAAACTATAAAACACTGATGAAAGAAATTAAAGATGATGTAAACAGATGGAGAGATATACCATGTTCTTGGATTGGAAGAATCAGTATTGTGAAAATGACTATACTACACAAAGCAATCTACAGATTCAATGCCATCCCTATCAAATTACCAATGGCATTTTTCACAGAACTATAACAAAAAATTTTACAATTTGTATGGAAACACAAAAGATCCTGAATAGCCAAAGCAATCTTGAGAAAGAAAAATGGAGCTGGAGGAATCAGATTCCCTAACTTCAGACTATACTACAAAGCTACAGTAATCAAGACAGTATAGCACTGGCACAAAAACAGAAATATAGATTAATGGAACGGGATAGAAAGCCCAGAGATAAACCCATGCACCTATGGTCACCTAATCTATGACAAAGGAGGCAAAATGGAGAATACACAATGGAGAAAAGACAATGGATCTACAATGGAGAAAAGACTGCCTCTTCAATAAGTGGTGCTGGGAAAATTGGACAGCTACATGTAAAAGAATCAAATTAGAATACTCCCTAACTCTATACACAAAAATAAACTCCAAATGGATTAAAGACCTAAATGTAAGACCAGACACTATAAAACTCATAGAGGAAAACATAGGCAGAACACTCTCTGACATAAATCACAGCAACATCTTTTTTGACCCACCTCCTAGAGCAACGAAAATTAAAACAAAAATAAACAACTGGGATCTAATTAAACTTAAATGCTTTTGCATAGCAAAGGAAACCATAAACAAGATGAAAAGACAAACCTCAGAATGGGGGAAAATATTTGCAAATGAAGCAACTGACAAAGGATTAATCTTCAAAATATACAAGCCGCTCATACAGCTCAATATCAAAAAAACAAACAACCCAGTGAAAAATAGGCAGAAGACCTAAGTGGACATTTCTCCAAAGAAGACATACAGATGGTCAACAAACACATGAAAAGGTGCTCAACATCACTAATTATTAGAGAAATGCAAATCAAAACTACAATGAGGTATCACCTCACATTGGTCAAAATGGCCATCATCAAAAAATCTATAGACAATAAATGCTGGAGAGGGTGTGGAGAAAAGGGAACCCTCTTGCACTGTTGGTGGGAATGTAAATTGATACAGCCACTATGGAGAACAGTATGGAGGTTCCTTAAAAAAACAAAAATAGAACTACCACATGGCCCAACAATCCCACTACTGGTCATATACTCAGAGAAGACCATCATCCAAAAGAAACACATGCACCCCAATGTTCACAGCACCACTATTTACAATAGTCCGGATATGGAAGCAACCTAAATGTCCATCAACAGAGGAATGGATAAAGAAGATGTGCTACATATATACAATGGAATATTACTCAGCCATAAAATGGAATGAAATTGGGTCATTTGTAGAAACGTGGATGGACCTAGAGAGCAGCATACAGAGTGAAGTAAGTCAGAAAGAGAAAAGCAAATATTGTATAATAATGTATATATGTGGAATCTAGAAAAATGTTATAGATGATCTTATCTGCAAAACAGAAATAGAGACAGAGACATAGAGAACAAATATACGGATACCAAGGGGGAAAGGGGTGGGGTGAGAGGAATTGGGAGACTGGGATTGAGACATATACATTATTGATACTATGTTAAAATAGACAACTGATAGGAACATACTGTATAGCACAGGGAACTCTACCTAATGCACTGTGGTAACCTAAATGGGAGGGAAGTCCAAAAGGGAAGGCATATCTATATGTGTATGCCTGATTCATTTTTTTGTGCAGGGGAGGCTAACACAACATTGTAAAGCAACCAAACTTCAATAAAAATTAAAAGAAAATATTCTCTGGAAAAAATTTGTTTAAAAACTTTAAAACTTTCCTAGTAATGACTAAGAGACTGAGGTAAAAGATACAGTGAAGAATTTTTAAAAACAATCATGACATAAGAGTGGAATAAAGCAATATTAATAATTACTTTATTATTTTACATAAGTTTTTAATATACATAAATAAGGTAATTAGTTTATTATAATTATTATAAGTAGACATTTGACTACCTTCCTTGCATCCCTAAGTATTTGTATGTTCAAATTGACTGAAAAAAATCTTTAATTGGATCTTCTTCTGGAAAAGTGAGGAATTGCCTTATTTCATGATCACCTTATATTTGGTAATGTAAGATATCTTGAACTTTCCCAAATAAATTTATTTTCAACATTTTCCAAAAAAAAATTGCCTAGGGATATAAGACTAGTAAATTTTGGAAATGAGATAAGAACTTAAGTTTTTCTAACTCTGAAATATTTACTTTTTCACTACAACACAATTTGTTTTTCAGGACCAAGGGGACAAGTATACATCATCATGCTTATCCTTCTAAAATGTTAAGCATTTTTGAAGGATAGTATAATGAGCCCAAAATTTTATCATAGGGCCGATTTTCAGCACCATTGCTAAATGCCAGGAAAAATCCTTATGCATTTTCTCACCTGCTTCAAATCTTTCCTCAGGTGTCTTCTTATTCAGGCAACCTTGTTTGATCCCTTTTATAAACTTAACTGCTACCCAGCTCCCAACCCTTTCACCATGCTGTCTTTTTTTCCAAAGCGCTTATTATCTTCTAACTTAATAAAAAATCAATTTATTATTTATATTATTATTTTCTGTTTTGGATCCACTTGAATTTAGATTCCACGAGAGAAAAAAAATTGTCTATTTTGTTTACTAATGAAAACAGAATCAATAAGAGGGTTTTGGATGTATTAGGTGATGGTTTAGATATAAGTGAGAGAAATAGACTAGACATATATAAAGTGAATTGAGAATGAATAAGTAAATGAATGAATAAAAAGACATGCAATGCCAAGAGTTGACAGGATGTATCTGCCACTTTTCGTAGAAAAACTCAGTTAATGGAGCATTTGAGAAGCTTGGATAGTCAGAGCTGTTTGACGGTAATGCTTGCCAAATACAAATAGGTTCTTACAAATTTAGAATCTTTGTGAACAAACAAAATATAAACAAAATGTTTACCTCATTCCTACCCATGACTACCAATTGAGGAAAGACAAAGCCAAAACAAAACTCCCAATTGAATTAAGCAGTGGTGGATTGTGAGATTGGCAGTACTTTTATGTGCAGGCTTGATCCTTTCCTCAGTTTCTTCTAAAGAAATGAAAGAAAATAAGGAAGGCAGGGTGATAGCATAGCTTAATGTTTCTTTCTGATGAGATGATTTAGGGCAGTTATCAGAAATGGCATTTGAGTTGCTAGAATTAAATAGGGCTCAGGTGAGGACTCAAAATGGCTCGGGATAATTGATAGACAAAGAGAGCGAGAAAACTAAATTGGTTGTAGTCCCATCAGGTATTTTTATTTTGTGTTTTTTTTTTTAATATTTGGGAGAAACAAAAAGAATATTTATGAAAAGGAGTAAATCACAATATCTTTTCTAGAACTTTAATATATCTGGTATTGATTTTAGCGTATGGTCTGAGGTAGGATCCAATCTCAATTCTTCCCCATGTGATTGACCCATATATATTTTCTATGTATTTAATGTACATATACACATATGTGTGTGTATATATATATACACACACACATACATTCTGTATTTCTAACATACACGTGTGTGTGTGTGTGTGTGTGTGTGTGTATACCTTCTGTGTCTTTTTTGTGTGTGTGTGAGTTGTTCTTTACTTTTCCTTCCTTGTACTATCCTTTTAAGTTTTGGTATTAAATTTAGTATGAGTTATTTGTATCTATGTTCATGAGCAAGATTGGTCTTTATTTTCCTCTCTTGTTCTGTCCTTTTAAGGTTTTGGAATCAAATTAACCTAGGCTCATAACATGAAATGCAACTGTTTCCTCTTTTACCCTATAATCTGGAATATTTTGTGTGATAATAGATTTGTTTGTTGACTGTTTTATAAAATATATTCAAACTTGCAAACAAGGTCATTTGGGCCTGTAATTTTGTGAAAAGATTTTGACATACTGACTCAACTACTTCATGGTTGTCATTAATCCTAGTTGGGCTTTCTATTTCTTTTCAAATGAGTTTTTGTTGCATTTTTAAAGGAATGTATCTATTTCATCTAAGTTTTCAAACTGTTTTCATAAAGTTGATCAGAGTATTTGCTCATCTTTTAAATATCTGCTGAATGTGTAATGTCTCTTTTTCATTTACAATATTGCTTATTTTGCTTTCTCTCTCACTTTTGATTAATGAATTGTAGCAGAGACCTGTCAATTTTGACGGTTTTTAAAGATCCAACGTATGTACTTTTTAAGGATCACTATTTTGCTCTCTTTAAAGGTATTTTTTTTCTTTTACCTTAGATTTTTTTTTAACTTTTCAAGATGGATGTTTTGCTATTTAATTTTTAGTTAGTCTTTTCTAAGTTTTAAGCTTTTATATATTTCATTCTAAGAACAGTTTTGGCTGTACCATTACAGGTTTTGAATTGTAGTATTTCTCACTAGTTTGAAGTCCTAAATATTTTCTAATTATCATTATGACCCTTTAACTCATGGATTTAAAAGTGTTTATTAATTTCCAAACTCATGATATTTTACTATTTGATGTTTTGTTATTGATTTTAAGTTAATTGTATTGTGACGCATATAATCCTAAATCTTTTAAATACATTTAGGCTTGACTTTCTGCATAGCATAGGATCAATTTTCATCAATGTTCCATTGTGGTTGAGAATAATGTATATTTCTTTGTTGTTAGTTTGCAGTGTTCTGTGTATTGCCGTTAGATCAATTTATTAATTATTTCATTTAAATGAACTCTTATTTTTTTCTGCTTAATCTATCAATTACTGAGAATGTTATACTAATCTATGCTAATCTACTATAATGGTAGATTTCTCAATTTCTTTTTAGTTCTCAAATTTATACCTTATATATTTAGGGTTTTGTATATATATATGATTTTTATGTCTTCATGATGAATTAAACCCTTTATTATTATACAGCACATGCTGTCTCTTGCAGTGTTTTTTCCCTTAAATGTGTTTATTTCAGCTGTAGTTATATATACCAGTTTTATCTGGTTTACCATTTGCATGATAGAATTTTTCCATTTTTTCTTTTACCTTTTAATATTCTAATGTTTCAGATTTATGCAGTATTTAGTTGTACTTTTAAAATTCAACATGACAAAGTTTCTTTTTCAAGTTAACAATTTAGTCTATTGATATTTTTTTATTGAGGTATACTTTCTATAGAATAAATGAAACAGATCTTAAGTATGCTACATTTAACATAATTACAGATTTACTTGGATTTAAATTCACCATCTTTGTGATTTCTATTGTTACTCCTTGTTCTATTTTTTCTTCTCTCTTTTTTTGCCTTCTTTTGATTCACTGCTCTTTTTGGTCTATCATTTCATTTTCCTCTTCAATTGTTTGAATTTATATATTCTGTTAATGCTCTTCATGGTTATCTGAGAAATTATAATATGCACCCATATCTTATCAAAGTTAAAAACATTTACCCACAGTTCGTATTCAAAATATTTGATACCAGCACACTATGAGCTCTGATAATTTTAAATGGATATTGAAAAGTCGGAACTGATAGCAGCCAAAACATCTGATTATCAGCTCTACCTATCTGCCTACTATTGATATAATATACACACACCTTAGAATACTGTATCTCCATTCATCCTTTCCCAACTTATATGCCATTGTTGTCATATATTTTAGTGTGTTATTTTAAAATATTATGTTTTATTCTTTTTGTATGTCAAAATATGTTTAGAATTATTAAAATATTTACAATTCTTTTTGCTGTTCATTACTTCTTGAAATTCACACCTCCTTTGAAATCACATTTCTTCTGTCTAAAATATGTTGTTTATAATTTCTTTTAGTGAAAGTTCGTTGGTGGAAAACTTAAAACTTTATTTTCCTGATATCATTACATTCTCTCCATTTATGAAAGTAACTTTACTATAATACTCTAGAATAAGAGTTATTTTCTCTCTTTATAATGAAAATATCATCCACTGTCTTGCTTCCACTGTTGCTGAAGCTAAGTCAGCCATCTGTCTAATTGATTCTCCTTTGAATACAATCTACCTTTTCTTTCTGTCTGACTTTAAGATCCCTTAACATTCTACAGTTTCAACATTCTTCTTACTTGGATTTTTGGGGTTCTTGAGTTTGTGATATTATGTTTCCTTAGTTCCAAGCCATTATCTATTCAAATATTGTCTTTGCCCTGTTCTCACTCATCTTTCCTATGGAACTCCAGTAGGTTAGCTTTTCCCACTTTAAAAAAATTTTTTTTATTTTAGCTTTTCCCACTTTGTCATTCACATCTCTTGATACTTATTTGTCTTTCTGTGCTATATTCTGAATAATTTCTTCAATGCTATCATTCAGTTTACTGATTATCTCTTTTGCTGTGTCTAATTTGCTTTTAGGTATTTCCATTTATTTTTTATTATATTTTAGTTTCTGGAAGTTCTTTTTAGTCCCTTTTCAAATAATTTGGTTCTTAACTCATTCATAATATCAAACCTCTATTTTAGTTCTTTGAATGTATTAAACATGGGTGGTCAATATATTGTTTCTGCTAAATTTAGTATTTAAATTCTGTGTGGATCTGATTCTGTTATGTTTTTTCTGCTTGGTTTTACCTCATGATGTGTTTTTTGTCCTTGGATGTTTACTAACTCTTGATAATTAGGTATACTTTTTCTGTGGACACTCTCTAAGGTCTTGCATAAAAGAGAGTTGGTCTAGGTAGAATTGTTGTTTGCTTCTGGCAGGTATCTAGAGGCCTTACCTGATTAGGACTACTCCCAGCAAATTCTCAGCTTGAGGCTTTTCTGACCACCAATGTAGTATGAACTCAATTCACAAACAATATGAGGTCTAGTTTTTGGTTATAATTTCTCAGGGAAGATAGTTTTTTATTCACTGACACAAAGTTTTGAGATCATCAGTTTTTTTGTGTGTGCGGTCCATCAGAACAGGGATGGTAGAGTATTGCCCTTTGGTGCTTACTTTTTATAGTGGGGTGATCTATTGGAATCTCCACCTTGAGTGAGCCCTAGAATTTTTATTCCTATTCTTCAAACTTCGTAAGGCTGAACAACAAAGGCTTGATCTCCCTGGTTTTATAAATACTCTCAAGCAAAAACTATTTTAAATAATTACTACTTAATAAATATAATAAATAAGTATTTTAAATAATAAAATTATTATTATTTTAAATAATCTAAATATCTTACCTTTCTAGATTCCTGTCTTCACCTTGTTTTTCACCCAAATAGCCCATATGTTTTGTTAGTTTATGGATAAATTTAAGACGAGTTAAAAAGACTTCCCATCTATCACTGTAAGTTGATTTAAACAAGATAGTCTGTCCAGGTCACTAGTACACCATATTCCTAAAATGGAAATCCAATGCCTTTTCTTTTCAATCATTTTATAAACATTTACTGGCCATTTCTTATGTGCCGGTCATTATGGAAAGAGCTTGAGATACAGAGTTCAGTAAGTTGTAGGCCCTAACTTCAAGTTAATCACAGTCTAGAGGGGGGAAAAACTCACATAAACAAAATATTATAACATGAAAAATGATGAAAGATCAGAACATTATGATGTCAGAGAACAGATGCAGAGACCAATCCTGTTTCAGCCTAAAGCAGGTGGTGTGAGAGAATGAGCTTTGAAGGAGTAATGTCGGAGGAATATAAGCAGAATGTGAGATTCATGAGGGCAGGTCCCTAATCTGACTTGGTCAATATTGTACTCTTTATGTCTAGAACTGGTACTTACTAAATATTTGTTGAATTAACAAACGTTTGAATAAGATGTAATTAAAATCTGGCTAACTTTTCTCGCACTTGCCTGAAGGAATCATGACTATTGATGAATCACACCATGTCTTTATTTTTCCTAATTTTCTCTAATTTATACTTCCCCAAGTTAAAAATCATGTGTACCTTCATCATGTCTTTCTTAAGTATACAAGAATAGAAGAAGAGGGGAAGTGGTTCTGGAATTCAGAGGGTATAAGGCCCGTGACAGAACAAGTTATTAGTCCATATTTTTCTTTATTTAATATTTTCATTTATCCTCAGCCTCTTTTTAAAATACAAGGGAAAAAAGAAATAAAATAAAATACAAGGGAAGAGTTCACTCTGACTCTGAATTTACATTTAAATAGTTATGTTATAATGAAAAGAGCTTTGGACACAGATCTTGATTTGAATCTTAGCTCTACATCTTGTTAGCTATATAAACTCTAAGCCTTGTTTCCCTTATTTATAAAATAGAGTTATGGGGAATTCCCTGGTGGTCCAGTGGTTAGGACTCCACGCTTTCACTGCTGAGGGCCCAGGTTCAATCCCTGGTCAGGGAACTAAGATCCTGCAAGCTGCGTAGCGTGGCCAAAAAAACAAAAAAAAAAACACACAAAAAAACAACAAAACTTTAAAATAGAGTTCATGTTTGCAGTATTGCAACTCTTAGAAATAATTGTATTATATATAAAATATGTAAATAAATATAAATATATACAAATAAATTATATGTAATATATATATAAGCTTATTAATATATGGAACATTGTTATTTTTATTAGCATTATTGTTATTCTTGTAATATATCTGACGATTTTCATAGCTGAACTTTTCCCTACCTTTCCTCTACTTACCTCCAATTAAATAATTGGAGATTGTTAAATTAAATATTAAATAATAAATTTAAAAATTTTATAGGACAGTATGCTTTTGGAGGTTGTCTGTTGGGAGTTTTGGTGAGTAGATCATGTAATTTTGGGTTATAATGTTGACTCAAATCTTGGTACTCTTATCTCTTCAGTCCTAATCTGGACAAATAGCAACAAGTTCACTTCATTAGTTGCACGGAGTGGTGAAAGTTGTAAATGGTAGGAAGAATTTTGGCACATGAAGTTTGATTATATTTAAATCTACATTATAAATCCCCCAATAAATGTTATTTTTGTAAAACATATTATTTTATATTCCCATTTTATTTTTTATATAACCACAGAATATAATATACAATGGGTTATATTCTCTGTCCCATCCTAGTTCATGTGCATTTATTTCCAAAGGTAAAGTAGAATAATAAAAATAAAGAGCATGCAAAGAGTAGAATAACATTTCCTTTCTTTTTGGTATATTAAAAAAAGAAACACAAAATTTTGATTCAGAACCTCATGGTTGTATGTTTGTTAATACAAGAAACTCAAAGGGTCAGGAAATATGTACTAGAGTTGATGCATATTAATGATATCAATTTTCTTTTAAAATGTATGCCTAGGCTGTTTTTTTTCTGGAGTACCAAAATTATGAGTATCAGAAGACTAGAGAACTATGGAAATATAAACTCTGACTTTGTACATGTACTTTTTTGGTTGGCTATTCTAACAATTAATTTTCTTCTTTCTTTTAAGTGCCTTCTTCAGTTTGGAACATACTCTCAAATTTTGAAATTAGCAGAGGCATATTGAAAGGTTAGCAAGTTAGCAAGGCAGTAGTGGGGTTTATGTTCTCATTTCATGTGAGTGAAATTAGTCAATTATGTTTGACTGGATTTATATAAAGTTTAATAATCTTTCTTGTATTGTCTGGTACTGTGTTGGTATTTTTCTCTTGAGATTGGCAAGGTCAAAATTCAGGTACTCAGAAAGGGAAAAAAAAAATTAAGGGAAATTTAACCAACATTATGTTAAGAGAGTGCTGATTTCCACATGTTATAATTCAACTTAAGCTGTTCTGATTTTTAGAATAGGTGTCTCAGTTTATCCCTTCCTTATTGTGGGTGTAACACTATCAAATGCTCCCTCTGTTATCAATGGTTGGAAAGAATTTGAAAATCAAAATAGTTAAAATGCAAAAGAATCTTTTCTTATTGGAGATAGAACTTTAATCTCTCCAGAATTAGGTTCTTTCTGATAAAAACTGAATCAATACAACTATAATTTCAATTAAAATATAATTTGTGTTCTTGAGAACTTTAGGCATTCTGCGGAGAAGTTTTTTTTTTTTTTTAAATAAAGCACCTACTCTCTAGAAATCGAGGAAGAAAGTTACCATATTTAAGATAACAGATATTTATTGAGTGTCTATTTTAGGTTAAACATTCTATTACATCTGCAGGAGATACAAAATTAAGAAAGACATTTTTCTTGACTTCAAATATCTTTCAAATTATTGGGTAATTGGACAAATGTAATGATCTATCAAATAAGGTACAGAATTAGCTCTAAGGGCTTTTGGATGATGGAAAGATTGTATCTCCTTAGAGGTAGAAGAATAAAGAAAGAGATCACAAACCTGTGGGCTTTAGAGGTAAGCTTTAAGGACAAATAAAATTTTGGCAGCTGAGGATATGAAATGTTACAGGAATTACAGTCTAGGCTAACAGCATAAGATGACAAGAGGCAAGGAATTCTGGGCATATTTAGAGAACAGTGAGTATCATAGGCTTAATACATAGAGAATATATTTTAAAAATTTTTTATTGGAGTATAGTTGCTTTACAATGTTGTGTTAGTTTCTGCTCTACAGCAAAGTGAATCAGTCATGGAGAATATTGAGAAGCTGAAAACGTGGGCTTCATCTGGTAGATCGAGAAATTTAGGCTATATTAGCTGTCAGTACAAAAACCTGCAGAGATTTTTACCAGGATAATGTCATCATCCAAACTATTCTTTAGGAATAATACTTTAACATCATGTTCAAAGACCTAGAGGCTGCGATAGCATAATGTACACTGAGAATCACGAAGACTTTGACACAATTGGAGTGAAGCAGGCATTCTGGGGAATGTAGAAGACGAGGCTAGAGAGGAGGCAAGAACCTTAGGTTCTAGGAAGTATTAAATTGATCTTAATAGTGAGAATGAATCAAGAACGATCCTTAACTAGAGGTATAACATTAAGAACATTCTAGAAGTTTGGGAGTGGAACCATTTCTCCCTCATCTTGTGCTTCTTCCTGAAGGGACTATTCTTCCTTCTCTTTTGATTCCTCTTCTCAATATCATTTTTCTTCTTTTTTAGTTCCAGGAAGATCTACTGTCAGAGAATCTGTCCTTTCTCATTTCTCTGTGCCCAACACATTCAAAGACCTCATATTTGAGGACACGAAGACACAATAAGGAAATAGCCCCAGATGATTCTAACTTTCACAAGAGAGATTTCATGGCATGGAGGAGAGAGTTGAAACTATTTCAGTGGGTGAGACTGCCAAGGGAGAGAATGCAAACAGAGGAGAAAAGAAAGTCAAGGACAGAGCCTTGGGGAATGCTTATTTTTAGATGATGAGAGGAGGACAAAGAGCCTGAGAAGGAGAAAGGACAGATCAGAAAAATAGGAGCAGAACCAGAGACAAAGAAAGTAATTGAATAGAAGAGAGAAGAGAGTTGCCAGTGGAGTGGTGTGAACAGGATTGACAGCATAGAGACAGTAATAAAGAAGACCACTTAGGTAAAGCAGGTGAATTAAGAGTAGATTTAACACTGCTACTAAAGTGAGGGTGGTAAACAGATTCTAGATTGCAGCAAGTTAAGGCAGGGAGAGGATTGAGACTGAAGATGGAAAAAATCAAAGATGGATGGATAGAGAAAACACAGAAATGAGAATGTTATTAAGAACACAATGGGAGACAGCCTTGGAAGAGAGGACAGAGACCAGAAAGAAATGAGGAGGACAACCAAGACAGAGAGATTTTAGGTGGAGAAGGGGAGGTTGAAGGTGTTCAGTGTGACACGTGTAGCATAGTGGTTAAGAGTGCTGTCCCTGGGAGCAGACCCTAACTCTACCTCTAACTTTGAGACCTTATATATGTCACTTGAGCTAACCTCATCTCCCTTCTAACTCTCCTCTCAAGTAGGAATAATGACAGTACTTACAGAGTTGGAATGAAGACTAAATGAGTTAAAACTTAGAGCAGTAGTTGCCCATGATCATTACTTATTATTGGGGGGACAGTATGGGTGGTATTTTCTGTGGAGTTTCTGGTAAAAACATCATGGCAAGTGAAGGCTTAGAGGTAGAGCCAGGGAATGAGGACCTTTGACATGGTTGATCATGTGCTCTAAGTGAGTAAGGGGCCAGATGGATCACTGAGCATCACTGAGATAGACTTTGAGAATATGGGAAGAGGAGGGAAGGGACTGGAGCCTAAGTGAGAAAAAAGAGTCTTAAACCTTATACAAGTACATATATAGAAAAAAATGTAAAAAATGGGGAACAAATCATCTGCAAGAGTAAATCTTGAATTTTCATAAGTCAGGTAGGCACAGTACTGCCATCCTGTAAATTACAGGTGGTACAGGGCTTGTTCATGGGAAGCTTCTCAGATTTCTTACATACTGGATATTCTTCTGAAGAGATCTGAATAAATTAACAGAGAAAACCAGGTAACTGCTGGCTTATCATTGTAGTATAACATGAGACTCCTCCTTCCGCTGAAGTGCAGAAGAAGGGATTATAGAGCCTCAGTGTTGGAGGGTGCTTGAAAAGTGGTTCAGTAGGACCAACAAGCAGGCACTCAAATCCTGTACCACTGGAGCAGGTGATTGTTTGGTTGTTTGTTTTTTAGTCTCTGTTTTAAACTATGCACCAACAATAGAGAACTAACTGATCATTAGAAGGAAATGCTTAAAACTTTCCTTTTTGTGGTCAAACTAGGTCATAGCTCTACCATTTGGCACTCAATAGAATATGTGTAATGTCATTTCCATTGCCAATTTGTTAGATATTTGAACACAGCTATTTTGTTCTTTCTGAATCTTTACAATGGGAGGGAGGTGGTGTGGTGAAACAGGTTCAGCTTACTCCATCACTCCTTCCCTGAGATGTTTTTGAGTTCCTGTGTTGCTTTGGCTACTTCGAGCCTCAGTTTTTCAGTGTTCTGGAAAGGTTGTCCCTAGGAAGGAAAGGATAAAGGTAGTGCACAGGTCGTATTTGATCAATGTGAAGGGGAGGAGGACTAGAATCTAAATTTGTGTTATTTGATGTAAAACTTGCCTGCTGACCAAGCGGACACAGAGGGTAAACAGAAAGTTCATATGAGAGTCTCAGTTATCTTATGAGTGAAATGGGGGTGACATTACCTCTTCAGGTTGTAGTAAGGATTAAATGAGCCTATAGCCAGAGACTGACATCTTAGAGGTACTCATTAACGAGTACCTATCATGGTTATTATCATTATTATCAAATGGTGTCACCAATAATTGTAATCCAATCTATTGTTTTGTGTGTGCGTTGGGTAAAATTTAATTCTTTTCTAAGTTATCAGTATGGAGAACATGTACATATAAATTCTTTACACATTTTATGGAACCACTTAATTGGAACTGTAATATTTTTCATTTAAAATGGAGATTATTTAAAAAGTGAATATGATGTATCATCAGGCTTCTTGTTGATCTTTGTGTTCAGAATTTAAATCCATGGGATAGATCACATTGCAGTTTATATTGATATGCAGAAGGAAATGGCAATTCTGTATTCATGACAGCCTATTTAAAATGGGCATGAAAGAGTCTCTTATAACAAGGTTATGTTGTATTGATTTGCCTTTCAAGTATTTATTTATTTATTATATGTGCCATTTCTGAAAAATGAAAAGTGCAACAAAAATTCATGGTTATCTCCAGGTTCCAGGGGGCAGAATAGATGCGAGAGTGTATTTATGGGGTATTTATTTCCTAATATATGCAATGGAGTTGATTCCAAATGATTTGACCTAGAAACAGAATGTGAATCTCTATAGGCACAAGTAGAGTTAAGGTTTGCACTAAATCTTTGGTAAAATACCCCAAAGTAAGTTATGAAATATTCCTTTCCATGTATCAAATTAAATATAACCTTACTGGGAAGCCAGTGATGAAACAGGACCCCTGGACCACTTTGTGTTTATCACAGCATCCATCACCAACTTATATTTGATTTATGGAAGAAATATCTTATTTCTGCCACTATCATGTACATTCTTTAAAGACAATATCTTTGGTCTTTAATGCCTTGCATATAAGTGAAGCTATGGGGTAAGGAACTACCCCCCATTTATCCGGCTCCTCCTATGTGCCTGGCACTGTTCTGGTCAGTTCAATAATAGTTAACATTTATGTAGTACTTAGTGTGGGATAGGTATTGTGTCCCAAATGCTTTATATACATTATGCATTTAAGTCTTCAAATAGCCATATGACTAGATATCATCTCCATTTTCCAGTTGAGGAAACTCAGATTCTGAGAGATTAAGTAACTTGCCAAGAGTTAGCCAGTTCATAATTGGTGAATTCAGGCTAAGAACCCAAGTTTGTTTGATTGAAAAGCCCATCTTCTTTCCATTAATAGTTTTTAACACATTTTGATCCAGGACTGAATGCATAAATGAGAATTTGGGGAATATATCATTTTTCTGAATCTAAGACCATTGCTAAAACATAAAAATTCTCACTTACCTCAGAGAGAGACCAAACCAAGAATATAATGCTCATTCATTCATTCAGTAAATTACTTATTGCAATTTACTTCATGCCAAGCATTTCGGTAGGAAATGAAGACATAGAGATAAAAGATTGTCCCTGATCCCCATTGCCTTAGGGTCTTTAGGGGATTCAGACAATTAAAAAAAAAAAGTCTAATATGCAGCTACTATAGAAACTTTCACAGCATAGGGGTGCAGGGAGGTTACTAAAGACTTTCCAGGGTGGCTGATAGCCCAGCTGAGTCTTAGAGAACAGGAGCACTGAACCAAGAGAAGAGAAAAGGTAGGAGAAAAGAAAAACAAATAAAAACCTTTGTTTTAAACCTCTCAATTCAGTCAAAAGCTGTTTTCAACTCATTCACTTGCAACCTATGGCAGTAGCTTAATGTGACAAAACTCTTGTCAGTGGAGATATGTGTGTGTGTGTGTGTGTGTGTGTTTGTGTGTGTGTGTATGTGTGTATGGAGCAAGAGAAAGAGAGAGAGAGGAGGGGGCTAAGGGGAGAAGAGAGGAGAGGGGAAGAAAGGAAGAGAGACAGAGAGACAGTGAGAGAGAGAGAGAGAGAACAAGTGAGAGCCTCCTGAAATTTCACCACAGTTTGCAGTTTGGCACTGTATTTTTATCTGGTTTGGGAAATTATACCCTTTCTCAGGAATTGATTGTCATTTTTGATTTTCTGTAAAGGAGGTTGACAGTTGAAAGACTGCTGAACTTTTCTGAGATTCTGCACTGTCACTTGCTTCCTTTCTCCTGCATTCCTTTCCTGTCCTAGACTGACACCGTCAGTCACTGCAAAGGGTGATGCTGATTTCCTTAATAGCCAGATTGGGATGTGAACACAAAGGCTGTACTGAATCAGAGAGGGTGGGAAGAAATGAGCAGCTAGTTAAACAGCAACCATAATTGCATTTATTCCCAGACTCTTGGTAAAACCAGAGTAGCTGGGGAGAAATACAGGAATTGCTGGAAGTGCTACAAGAGTGAATTACAGGTGGAGGGCTCTAAACTTTATGCACACTTCAAAGCTGGCAATTGTCAATCATTTCAATCATAGTGCAGTTAGCAAGGGGACCCTTTCCTTTGGAACGTTATATGTACTCTTCCCCCCACCTCCACACACACTCACTACTATAGAGTTTAACATACAATGCGAGCTCAAGAAATGTATGCTCTATAAATGTTACACCTAAGGGAAGAATGATAATGCTTGTGGGAAAATGGGAGCATTATTTTCCACCTCCTTCCTCTGGTTCATTCCCCTCTTAGTCCAGCACTGCCACAGATTTTCTTGTTTTTACTTTTTTCATGCCCGGGTTTTTTTTAGTACTCTCATGACAGACTAAGTATTGTTTTCTTATAGTTCTATTCTTGTTGACTTGCATATAGTCTAATGCAAACCTTATCCTTTTAGGACACTGCAGTCCCTCTTCTTTCCCACCCCCTCAGCCATCTTCCTTTTCTATATATACCCCTTCAATTTTAAGCAGTTTTCCTACCTTGTCATAGTCCCATGTAGAGACACATTAACTGCAGCATCTGTGTGGATGCTTTTCTCTGTTGTGAGGCTTTGGATTGCATGGAATTCTCTCTCCAAGACAATGATTTCCCTGTTTAAGATTTAAGAATTGAGAACATTTATCTTCTTCACTACAGTTTTATTTTTTCTCGCTCCCCTTCCTTGAATCCATCCTAATGGGTGTTTGCTGATGGTTTGGTGCAACTGTAAAATAGAAGGAGAAAGTTGGTTAAATCATTCTTCCTGTTAGGCATTCCCAAATACTTTCTTGCTAGAAAAATACTTGTTTAAAAAAAGAGAAAAAAACACCACTGGAGAAATATCTTAGATCTGGGATGCTGTTAATTTTGAAGACATCTAATTTCAGGCAAATGAAAATTTCTATATTTTTCATACCTCAGTCACAGCCTATATCAGGTTATATGTCAATTATTAGTGTAAATTTTTATCTTTCTTATTAAATAGTGTGTACTTCAAGGACAGAAGTTTCTTCTGTTTATTCCTTTTTATGTCCCTAGCATCTAGCATAATGCCTGGCATGTAGCAGGCCCTGCATAAAGATTCTTGCATGTATCTTTTATCACTGTTATCTCCTAGGAGTAGCAGAGTTTTAATTTTCCCAGTGAATATTATATAAAATTCATACCATTCAGATTCAAGTCATACTTTGTTGATTTGCACTCTTGTGTCACAATTTAAGCAACTGTTCTACACATCCAAATGCCTTTTAAATTGTGAATATGTTTTGCACAAACACATATTAGAACATTAAATTATGCAGCAAACTTGAGAGAATGCTTCTGAAAATATGAACATATGTGATTTAAAAACAGAAAGGTAAAAATTAGCATCTCAAAATAAAAGTTCCAAGGGAACTTAACAGATTTAAGAGGATGGGCTATGCTGTATGGTATCATATAAAATGTTAAGAAGAAAGTCAATCTTTCACCCAGGTGTTTAATTATTAAGTCAAATGTTTAGATGCTATACTGTCCTCACCCAGATTTCTATTATTTAACAAAAGCTAAAGCCTTCTAAGCCGGTACAGATGGATTGACTAGCTATTCTGATCGTAATCAACCATAAAGGGAAACAAAATGCCCAAATGTATTTCTGTCCATTGATTCATCTGGGGCAGAGTAGAAGATGAAAAATGTGCGAACTGCTATCAAGCACAAATGCAAAGGTACTATCCCTGAAACAGAAGTAAGAAACCTGAATAAGAACCCCCAAATACCATTTTCGTGAAGACAACAGAAATGCTGCAGTCTGAGGGGGAGGAATTCAAACTGAAATGAGCTAGCAGGGGAGCTGTGCCATGGAAACTCCTCAGCTGCTGCCTGCAAGAGATCTTCAAAAGCCCTAAAAAGGAAGAAAAAGCATCTTCTGTATGAATAGGATGAAAAAAAGGGGGAGAAAAATTTAGAAGCTGGTTTGTTGATAGGCATGCATGTTTCCAAGCTTACTCCAACCAGGGAAAGGAAAGGGATTGAAAAAAATGAATTCTGGATGAAGGGCTTTTGGGGGATGACTAAAAGATCTAGATGTTAGGGTATTCTTTGGTCTAGACTAAGGTTATATTGTCAGCTTCTTAATACATATTGCTTGAAGTGGTTCTCTCTAGGTGTCTTCCATGGTTTTACATCTTATAGGAAAAGTTAGATGCTATCTAGCCTCTTCATATTTCCTTAGAGTTTTGTCTACATGACATAGAAAAAATCACACGCAAATTTAAAAGTAAACCCGAATAATTTTCTACACTGTGCTGATAATAAAGATGCGCTATGAAGGTAATTGGATGGGTTATTTGGAATTCGTGATGGCAGGAATAGGTTAGGGAAGAGAATGAAGTTGGTGGGGAAAGCGTGGGTAATGGAGGTAAGCCTTTTTATATTCATTAAATATTTATTGAGGGTCTACTGTAAATCAGGCATTGTTGTGGCTTCTAGGTAAATAGTAGAGAATAAAAGAGAGGAGGTCCCTGTCCCCATGGCACCCATAGATTTGTAAGGGAGAAAATCATTAACAGTGGCACAATGAATCTATGATTTCATTTTGCCATCAGACACTAAAGAAAAAATATTGAGAGAGAAAGAGGTTACGGTGTTTGAGGAACTAAAAAGTGTACTAGTCCTATTTTTGAAAATTACGTGTGTTTTTACCATGGAAAAGTTACTTAATCTCTCTGAGCCTCAGTTTTCTCAGTTGTAACATAGATTTTAAAAGAGCTACTAAATAATGTGATGTGAATAAAGTGAAATGAGATGGGTAAAGTGTCTAACACAGACCCACTTTGGATCTTTCACATAAATAAGAATTAACTAGAAAATGCTTTTATTCTAGTTATATCACCAACAACCTAATCTACATTTTCTTCTCCTCCCTAAGTGTCAAAGAACGTGACCCCAGACTTAGGGCAGTATAGATTACTGAAAATTGACCATCAAGGTCAAATCCTGTCCTTTCAGGCAAGGATCCTGTTCTGTAATGGCCAATTAGGTACAGATACGACTTCTATATAAAAATGTATCCAAAATCTCTCTCCTAATTACTCTATTTTATTATCAGCGAACAGTCCATCCCTTATTTTTTTGAAGTGGTAGAAAGGACCTGAGCTCTTTATTTTTGGACTAGTGTTCTGATTAATCTGTTGTTAGCCTATACATTTCATCTTTTAAACACCCTTCAGGGAATTGGGTATTGGGCATTCGGGAAGCCCTGAAATCCAGGGTGGTCTGGCATAAAGAGGATTGTTAACATTTCAGGCTAACAGCACAGTGGCATGAACATAACTGAACACTGCTTTGAAGATTCAGAGTCCTGCAATGCCCTTGGGTCAACATGCTAATGACTCATAACTCAGCATGTTAGGAGCTGAAAGTGAATGGGACCCAAGCCCAGGATCACACCTCAGAAGTTGATTTCTTTAAAATGGAATTCTTGTATGTCCTTATTTTAAATATTTTGCCATTTTCTCTTAAAGGAATGAGTTTTGTTTCATCAAGTAATCTGGAAAATTTATTTCTGGTTATTTCAAATTTTAAGAATTGAATTCAGGAGAATCTTAGCATTTAAAGAACAAGTTGTTGATGTGTAGATACATTTCCTCTATCCCTGCTTCAGTGCCACATATTTTAATGGCATATACTGTAGACTCAGAGTGAATTTTTCCCAACCTGGAAGACATCCTTAGTTCAGGTGGTATAATACATATCCCAATTAGGGAGGCAATGAGTGACAAATCTTATAATACATCATCTAAGAGAAGCTTTTAAAAATACTGCTTCCTGGGCTCTATCTCAGATATACAGAATGAGAAATTCTAGGGGTGGAGCCCCCAAATCCATAATTTAACAAAATCTCTCCAGGTGATTGTGGTGAATGAGGTCTGTGGATATGCCTTTGAGTACTAGCTGAGAGCAAGTGAAGAGTGGTGTGTGTATTTTGGGCTAATGTGAATCCCTTTTTTGCCCACAGGCACATTTCTGACAGTCATTATAGGTGTAATCAGTGATTCTGCTGATTGCAGTTGTTCCTCTCTCTCTAGTTATGCCCCAGATGTGTTGTAATTCAAAATGAAGCTCCATTTCATGTATTGGGAGGGAAGGTAACGTTGCTCACAAGAACGGAATCCTTGCTCACTTATAAATATTCTCTCTCTCTTTTTGGAAGTATTCTACTGAGAAAATACTGAAAATAAGGTGCATATATGTGTGTATTTATGTGCATATATGAGTGTGTATTTTTTCCTAGAATAATAACAGCCTTGTGAGAAGCCCTTTCATTAGGATTATAGCATAAGGGACTATAAAAACATTCTTAGGTAAATTGCCATTTTGTAAACTTCTCAGTTTGAATTATTCAGCTGTGGTTACTATGGGACCACGAGCCTTGTTCACTTTGCAGAGGAAAATTCTAATGGTCCCCCAGTGTCCCCAGACTGTGGAAGAGCTCATTAAAGGAAAAGTACTGCTCTCCCTGCTAAAGACACATGAGCCAACTGTAGAATGTCCACATCAGGGTGTTAGGTGTACCTTTCGTTTTTCAGAGCTTGCACTTTCAGATGGGGGTTGTCCTTTGAAGTGTTAAGATGCCTCCTTGCTGGAAATAGTGATCATGCTTAGGTAGGTCCACTCTGTCCCAGGGATCTGATATTTTGGCATAATGAAACTCGCTTGGTCTTCTTTTTGGATAGGGTGAGTGAAATAATGATTTATTTACCATTTACTTATTTAACACTTAATATTTTCTCCTTATACTCCTAATGGTTTATGTATATAATTTCATGTAATTCTCCTAATGATTCTAAGGGAGGATTACTCCATGTTACAAAGGAGGAAACAGATTCAGAGTAGTTGGGTAAACTACCCAAGTAGGTAAAAGAGCCTGGATTTGAACCAAGTTCTAACTCTAAATCCTAGACTTCATCTCTAAGTTAGAATGCACAGTGTAGGCTCAGTGGTATAGAACCTTTGATTGCTACTTATTATTCTTCAAGAACCAGGGATATAGTAACTGCTGTCCCAGCTGAGGAGAAATTTTGAGCAAACTGTATTCAGCAAAGCCCACTGTCTCATCCCAGAGCTGGAGCCAGGAATTTGTGCCTCATTAGATGACCATAGCTCTGCCTTCCTTCATTTGAATTTATGAGGTTCTGTGATACTGAAAGGGAAATGGGTTTGTGGTCCCCTATTCTCCCACCCCTACAAGGTGAATTGGATAGGGAGCAAGTGAAATTGGGCCCATCTGTTGGGCAAATGTTGACCTTGGAAGCAGGCAGTGGTCAGAATTTGGTAGGGAAAACATGGGGCAGTCTGGGATTATCCTATTAGCTCAATCACAAATATTGAGTTGAACTTTGCAAGTTTACAAAGGAAACTAGTGAAACATTAATGCAGCAATAGATCAATGACCTCTTTATATTCATTTGTAAAATAAAAATATTTTATTGACTGCTGAAAAAAAATTCTAGGTCCAAGATGGAGCCGCTCCTGCCCAGGGTGCCACACCAGCAAACTGAAACTTAGATAACTTTTGTGTCCCTATACATGCTTCACTTGACCAGAAATGCAGTATATCCAGTTAGCCAATTCCCAAATGCCAAGCTAACTCTGGACTCTGTACTTATTTCCTTCCTTATTTCCTTTCCAACATCACTACTCTTGTGCTTTGGGGCTATTACTGTGTAAAATAAATGTTTCTTGAAGACAAGCACTGTGATACTGTGACAGTTGATCTGATAATCAAGAGAGTTACTAAGTGACTAAGGGTAGGATCCACTGGACAGGGGGATGATTCACTTCCCAGGCGGGACGGAGCCAGACAAGATGAAATTTCATCATGCTACTCAGGATGACACACAATTTAAAACTTATGAATTGTTTCCTTCTGGAATTTTCCATTTAATATTTTTGGACCATGGGTAACTGAAACCACAGTAAGTGAAACCGCAGATAAGGAGGGACTACTGTACTTTGTAGTTCTCCGAACTGTTGAGATTAGAGACTGCTTCCTTTGTGAAGTATTAAAGTTTGTTTGTATCACCTAAATTGTCTTCTTTAATCATTTTAACATGGTTTCACACATGATGAGAGGAAGTTGAGGGCCAGGGAGATAATACTTACCTGAGGAGTTCAAAGACCTAGAGGATACACCGACAGGGAATGGAACCCTGGTCCCCTGACGACAAGAGCAGACTTTCCACACTGGATCCTGCCCCCTCTCTTGTCAGGGGTCAATCTGCTTGACGTTATGTGTCGAACAGCAGCCTTTGGCTGGGTGGAGGGAGAACTGGTTGTGGAGAGGTGGACATTGGAAAAGAACAGGAGATAGGAGGGGGTAGGTGAAGATTAAAAGAGCAAGGCGAGGGGATCCAGGTGACAGGCAAATTGTACCTACTTACAATTGTGTCCGAAATTGCTTAGTGTTGGGGTGATACTCTTGATTTCCAGGAGGTATGGAGCCTCAGTTAATGAAGCAAATTGCATTCCTTAGAAGAAACCTGGAAGTATTATAACATTTTTTCCCCCCTCTGGGTTTCATTGCCTCAACTTTCACATTTCATATGCAAAAACAGCTGCTTAATAAGCCTGGAAGGTTCTTCTCCAAATTATCCTTGAGTCTGTGAACTGCTTTTAACTTTTATCCCAAATGTCAGTTCCTGACAAGGTTTCCTCCCAAATATTAGAGGCAATGTCTCTCCACAAGAGGCACTGAAAATGGCTGGTGTCCTCAAAGCATATATCAGCTTCCAAGGGAAAAATGACAAGGTGACAGGTAAACAAGAGATTGAACTCATCTGTGGTACTTGAAGATGGTCTTGGGGACTAAGTCTAAAATTTTGGTGTGCATAAAATTGCTTAATGAAATTGTTAGAAATGTGTATCCCTGGGACCCACCTTCTGACCTAGAGTTTTTAGTTCAAAAGCCTGGGCTTAGAAATCTGCCTGCTTAACAAGGGCCCAGGTGATTTGGCTCTAAGGAGCTCCTAGACTGCACTTTGAGAAATTCTCATTTAGAGTCTTGCTATTTAAAGTGTGGCCCTGACCCTCAGCATGGGCATCACCTGGGAGTTGACAAAAATGCAAGATCTGAGGTCTTACCCCCAACCTTCCAAATCAGAATCTGTATATTTTTTTTAACAACAGAAATTTATTCTTTCACAGTTCTGGAGGCTGGAAGTCCAAGATCAAGGTGTCAGCAGGTTTGGTTTCTTATGAGGCCTCTCTCCTTAGCTTTCAGTTGGTGCCTTCATGCTGTGTCCTCACATGTTCTTTACTCTGTGTGACTGTAACCTTGGTGCCTCTCTTTGTGCCCAAATTTCCTCTTCTTATAAGGATACCAGTCAGACTGGATTAGGGCCCACCCTAGGGACTTCATTTGAACTTAATTGCCTCTTTAAAGGCTCCATCACCAAATCCAGTTCAACATAATAATTTTGGGAGAACATAGTTCAGCTCATAGCAGAAGGTATGGAGACCATTAATAATCCTGCTTATATACAACTCTGTCATTGAGAAGAACCCTGAAAATAAGTTCAGAAACTCAGATCTAATGGGGACCTGAACTCCCTAAATCCATTCTTTGCCTTGTGTCCTCCGTTTTGGTAATTGGCAGTATCTTTGCCTTGATTTGCCCAAGTTAGACATCATGGAACCTGGTGCTCCCTCTCACTTGCCATCACGATTAATTAGTCACCCTACCATATTTATCTCTGCTATCTTTCTAATACAATGATTTTTTTTCCCCTTTTCATCTTCCACTACTCTGGTCCCTACTCCTCATCTCTTATCACACTAGGCATAAGCCTCACCATATGTCGTTCTCCTGCTTAAAATCATTCATGGTTTGCATTGCCCTAAGAAGAAAATGCCATCTCCCTAGGATGGCCTACAAGCTACTTATGATATAGCAAACGCTTCTCTTGCCAGCTCCATCTCCCCCTTCTGCCCCCCGCTACAGTTCTTCACAACAGCTCTGTTCTCTAGCCATATTGGATTTTTTTCTAGCTTCTCTAATGTGCCACGTTATGTCTGATGACTGAGCCTTTGCAAAAGTTATAGTTCCCTCTACCTGGGACTCATTTTTCTTTTCTTTCTTTCTTTTTTGTTCCCTCTGCCCAATTTTTATTATCTTTCAAATCTCAGCCCATATGTCATTTTCTCTCTAAAGCCTTGTTTACTTCAATTGTCTAACATAGGTGGCTTTCTTCAGTGCCCCTAATACGTTTTCATCACAATTACCTGTTCGTTTCCTTCAATGGACTGAAAACTCATCGAGATTAGGGACTGTGTTTTACTTACAATGGCATTTCTGAAACCTGTCCAGTGTGTGACAAATAGCCAGGGCTCATACATACTTGTTGAATGTACTAATGAGGAGTCATTGTTTATATGAGTCTTAAAACCCCGGGGACTGGAGCACCTGAATGCGAGTAGAAATGATTACCATAATGTGACATTCTCAGGGAGTAACTTCTAATGGGAAACAGGTGTTGGAGAGAAGTACTTGGTCTTCTCTGAAGAAGTTAAAAAAATTTAGCCCTATAAGCATGTGGTTTTAGAAGTTTAAGTGTACTTATGGGGACAAAGGGACAGACTCTGAAACAGGGATGGACACTGTGCCACCATACCAGTATGCCATCCCTCAAACATCTCAGTCTTCCGTGAATCTCTAAAGTCAACCTGCCGCCCAGAATCACTGTGAATCCAGCCTGGCCCTCCCTCCCGATGAGGTGGCACAGAGAACATTTTATCAAGCTTGTTTTATCAGTCCTCCATAGCAACTCAGGGGAAAGAGCAGGCTAGTAGCAATCCTTGCTCTTTCCTGGACTCTCTTTTTAGAACTGTTGTGGTAACTGGGTCTCAGAGAATAGTTACCAAGTCATACTCGTTACTCGATATTGGTTCAATATCTGTTTTCCTGACATAGCTGTAAATTCCATAAAGTCAGAGATCAAATCTATCTTGTTTACCACGGATTAACCAGCTCTTAATAGAGTACTCAATAAATACTAACTGATTTTGAAGACTTTTGCTTAGACAATTAGGGGATTGTGACGGCATTAACTAGGACCAGGAATAAAGAAGTGCACATCTGACAAGGGAAGGGAAAGCATGGAGGCAGTCAAATCACAGTGCAGATCCAGAGCCTAAGAAATACACTGGCATTAGAGATACATAGGTTTATTGTCATGGAATATTGCTGATCTTTAAAGCTTTGGGAAAATATGAAAGTATACAGGGAGGACATATTTAACCTATGTACATAACAATTATAATATTAACTAATATGTATTAAACACTTACCATATACTATGCACTGTTTTAAGTGCTTAAAAAATATCCACCTCCTTAATTCGTACAAAAACTTGCAGTTACTGTAAGAATTCGTTTTAACACATGAAGAAACTGAGCCAAAAATGAGGTTAAGGAACTTGTCCAAGTTCACACAGCTTTTAAGTGGCTGAGACAAGCTTTAGACTTAGCCAGCCTGGTTCATGAGCCAAGAGGCCTGAAGTAAGAAGAGGGAGGATGGTGGTTTATCCTGTTTCTTCCCATCTTATTTTAGTAAGTGTTGATGAAAAAAGTTATTTTCTATGAAATATCAAGGTAAATTTTAGCGTTTGATACCTTGTCCTAAGAGTATTGTGCATTTATTCTAATGTGCAAGTCTGTAGACTGGCAATGGCTTTGCCTAAACTGTTCCAGGTACTGAAATGGCCCATAGATAGCACGATAGCAAAAGAGTTTCTTTTAAAGCACCTTGAATTATTCTTGGCAGCTTATCCTCCAAAAGGAAGGAGCATCAGAAAGATGAACTGAAATATGCTTTGCATTGCTATGCCAGCTGTCTGTCAGAGTCCAAAATAGCTGAGACTTTCCAGAAACTGTAAAACCATCTTACAGGTCCAATCACACTTTTAGCTTATCTGATTTTCTTAAAAAGAAAGTAGCTTAATTCATTCAATATTTAAAAAATATTTTTTTAAAAATAGTACTATATTCTATTTTGAATGAGTTGGCACTAATGTAGGCTAAGGGGATTGCCTCCCACTAGACCAGATCATGGAACTGCTTAAGAGCACCCATTATCATATGTAAGTCACAACTGACATGTGCTTTTATTTTATCTGTATTTTCATGTTATATTTTGATATACTTTTTGATAGCATATTAGGTGTTTCCTGTTCCCAGTAAAGCAATAAATACACTGAATTGAACACTTTCTTGTATGTATAGTTGAAAAATACGTATTTTTTATAGTAAATCTGCTTATCAAATTTTTAAAGAAACGGTTTTGCTGAATTGCAGCTTCAGGTAGGTATCTCTGCTTCTCAATAACTGCTTTAAGGGGAAAAAAATCTCCAAATTCCAAAAGACGACGGGCATTTTAAAATAAGATTCACAGAATCTGATTTCTGAGGATGTGCCTGGTGAAACAGACCAGCATGATCACCAGCTTTGCACCTCATTAGGAGATTTTAGAACCCTGCACCAAGGCAACTCCAGCCAGCTGACTCTCCAGTGAAGTCATGAATTTTAAAGCATCTTCAAATATAAATTCTATTAAAATTAGGTTTGATCTTTGGTTTGGCTTTTTGGTTAGCAGTTTCTACCCAGCAGTCAGTTTTATCTGCATCATTGGATGCTTGTTTAAAGATTTCATTGTTCATCTTTGTGTGTTTGTGTGTGTGTGTGTGTGAGAGAGAGAGAGAGAGAGAGAGGGAGAGAGAACCAGAAGTCTTAACAATAAAGTGTTGAAGCTGAGAGCAAAAGTCCATCTCTATATTTTCTCACTCCTGCCTCATTTTGCAGTTCTCTTTGTTAATACTTAGGACAGCAGAGGGATGACCACCTGAAGAGCTCCCTCCCTTAAACATGGTGATATGAATGTCCCTGCAATAGCTATGGCTAATACTGCAAGATTCCCACTGTGTTTTTACTAAGCTCAGCTTGCCCTTTCCTGGGGCCATGGAGAGAAGCCCATTTATTCACTTGAGCATTCTGGATATTGTTGACTTTTTCTTCGACTGTGCCTCAGGCTGTTGTAGTGGCGAAGGCTTTTAACAGGAGGGTTAAGTGCCTGAATGTCAGAAAGCTTTAACATCCACATGCTTTACCAGCAAATAAATTCATGTGTTTTTGTACTTTCAAGTGGGTCTGAGAGCAGGTCACACATTAATAGGTTATGTGTTGGAATGGGGATGGTGGGATGGGGCTTTGAGGAACATTTCTGGCCCTTGCTGCTGTCCCTACATTTGTGTATTGGCAATTGCATCCTGACTAGGGATTATGGTGATAGAGGATGGGTTGGAGCTCACAGAGCAACCTTGATAATTATATATTTATTCTATCTTATAGTCTACATACTTCCAAGCCCAGCTTTAAATCCATCAAACATACGTTATCAGGATGGAAATTGCTGGATCCATCAGAACTTAACTATTTTGGCCTCCAGACTCTTCCTGGTGATTAGAAATGAGGCTTAGCTGCCAGGTTTCTTTTGTTGATTGCCTCAATGTCCTCAACTGAAAAATAAAGATAAGAATAGTATTTTCCTTAGAGGGTTATTGTGGGAATACAAGGACTAATACATGTAAAAGACTTAGATCAGTGTCTGGCACAGAGTACGTCTTGCTTAAATGTTCCCTCTTATCATCATATTCATCAACAGTCATGACTCCATCTTGCTGCTGTATGCAGTGGTATTGGTCTGTTGGCCCAGTTTCTACACCTTTTTCTCTTCCGCCAAATGAGGACACAGTGAGAAGGTGGCCATCTGCAACCCAAGAAAGAGCTGAATTGGCTAGCACCTTGCTCTTGGATTTCCCAGATTCCAGAACCGTGAGGACTAACTTCCTGTTATTTAAGCTCGCCAGTCTATGATAATTTATTCTGGCAGCTTGAACTGACTAATATAGAGGTAATTTGTCTGAAGTTAAACAGCTATGATGTGGAGAAGCCAGAACTCAAAGCTGGGTCTGCCCTTAACTGCTCTGCTGCATGGCTGCCCAAAAAGCTGCCCCTTTTCTGATCAAGGCTGAAATCTCTACTGGGGCTCTTGCTTCTGCAGTCTGGCTTTTAGCATCTGATAAAACTTGCACTATTTCTTTCTTTCTTGCATTTTCAAGTTTACTGTCAGTTGTCTCCCTCCTTCCTTAGATATACATGCTCTAATTTCATTTTAAATTGTATTGCAGTTCTTCGTCTCCTAGTCAGCTCCCTTAGTTGCCAAAATCAATGCATTCTGTTCAGTTGCTATGTTTAGTGATCTCATTTTAATGTTAGGGGACAATTTGAGCTCTTTTAGGGGACAATTTTTCTCTTGATTTACTAACATGACAGCATTCTCTTCTGATCGTCCTCCTTTTCTGTTTCTTCTCGGTCCTCTTTGTTCATCAGGCTTAAATGTTAGTGTTTCCCAGGATTCAGTCCTTGGAAGATACTCTCTTTCTACAGCCTCAGCCTGGGAGATCTCATTTACTCTCACATCACCATGTTGCTTATGGCTTCAGAATCTATATATGTGGTCCAGACTAGTGTGCAGAGCATGCCTTGCTACCTCCATTCAGTGTTTTTTTTTTTTTTTTTCAAATATCAGAGCCTCAGAGAGAACTGTTCTAATTACGCAATCTAAAATGACACCCCAGCCCACTGCCTAACCCTGCAATTTCCTTCTTCATTTAAAAAAAATGTATCACCACCTGCCTTTATATTCTATATTCATTTATTTGTTTTTTTTTCCCCTACTAAATGAATGCCTCAGAAGGAGGGGTCCAATATAGTGATTAAAAACATAGAATCCAGAGCAGATTGCCTCAGTTTGAATTCCAACTTTGCCACTTACTATGAATCTGACAAGTTACTAAACTTCGTGCCTCAGTTTCCACGTTTATAAAACGAGGATAAAATTAAGAGCACCATTCAACATCATTTAATGAATGCTTCCTATATCCCAAGCTCTGTTCTAGGCATTGGGGGTGTAGCACCAGACAGAAACCTGCAGGCAAAAATCTCTGCCTCATGGAGCTTATATTCCAATGAGGAGAGACAGACAATAAGCGAGTTAAATAAGCAAACCATACAGTTTGTCAACCAGTAGCAAGGCTGTGAAGAAAAATTAAACAGGAAGGGGGATGGAGAGTAAAGGTGTGGTGTTCAGTTTAAATCAGGGTGGTCAGAGGAGGCATCTTTATAAAGGAGACTATGAGCAAAGGCCTGAAGCAGGTTAGGGTATTGGCCATATGAATACCTGGGAGAAGAGCTTCCAGGGCTCCAGATTGATCCACTGCTTCCCTTCCTGTTCTCACACTGTCCCCCGCCACCACTGAATTATACTTTGGTCTTTCTGAACTATGAATGTTTCACACCTCTGTATTCTTGCTTACTGTGCTCCTTCAGTTTGTAATCTCCACCTTTATTTTTTTCTGGAAAATACCTATGCATTTGTAAAATAAGGATGAAGACAATTGTACCTACCTCAAAGGTGGTTGTGAAGGCTATTTCATATGTTTAAAGCACATAATAGAGTGGTTGACCCATAGTATGTGTAATAGAAACATCAATTCTTAATATTACTGAAATACAAATATGAGTCATGTAATCCTCATTATTATGGCTGCTTGCCTAACCCCTGCTCATCCTTTAGGTCCTAGCTTCCCTCAGCCCCTTAGTCTAGTGTGGTGCTTTTCTTATGTAATCCTTTTGCTTTCTCTAATACTGCATTTAGCACAGAGAATTGCAATTTCCTATTTTGGCTGCATTCCAATTTAGACTTTAAGCGACTTGAGAATGGTTTACTGTTGGTTAACTGTTGTATCCCCAGTACCAGTACTAAGTCTCTGACTGGCACATAGTAAGAACTCAATAAATGAGTTATTATTATAAATAGTAAATATTTATTAATTATATATTATATTAATAAATGATAAATATGAACAAAAATTATTAACTAGGTAAATTGTATTCTATTGAAAAAGTTATCGAAAAACCTACCATAAGGAAAGCTTGTCTGAAAGGATTTGATTTCTCAAGGCTTCAGTGAAATCTGGAAATTCTTCAATATGGCTTCTTTCCCTTCTGTCCTCCCACAGAAAGTATACTTTTCCACACCAATTTCTGTCCCGAGCATCTATTATTGTCAATAATGTATGTCTTGAGGGATTTACTTTGTGTTAATCAGAATTGGTCAGGTTATGCTGAAGGAACAAATAATCTCCCAATTCTAGAGGCTTACCATAACAAGGTTTTATTCCTTGTTCCTTCAGTGACCCGAACTGACAGAAGCTCCACAAACTTGTGACTGCCATATCAGGAGTAAGTGGCCTCCCTGGCCATCATAATATAGGAAGAGAGAGCCTGGAGAATTCTCATGGGCTTTTCACTGCTCAGCCTGAAACAGAGAGATGTGTGTCTCTTCTGCTTCTTTTCATTGGCTGTAATAAGTCACGTGGTTCTACTCCCTTTGAGGCTCAGAAGTGCAGTCTTTATGCCCAGAGGGGCAGGAGAACTGGATATTGAACATTAATAGTATTTACCTCATATATTAATCCATGACCAACAACTGGGGTGAGTTTTCTGCTTATAGCTCTGCAGTTGGCCAGATTAGATAACCAACTTGGTACAGTGTCTTCTCTTAACCTTGGGGATGATCATTTCAGATGTGATTTCGTCAAAAGAACTGACTTGTCTCTAGGTAGACAAGTTTTTATTTATGTGTCAAGTATCATTTTGCCTATGAAATCATTTTGCCGTCTTAAATTTTATGCCAACTGACCTGTAATCATTGTTGAAATTCCCTGAAATGTGAGCATCTAAAGGGTAGAAACTAAGCCCTAATCATCTTTGTATTTTGACATCTAACAATACTTGATGTTAAAAATAAAGCACAGCTTTTTGAGTGAATAAATAACTAAATGCCCTATATGAAAATAGTTACTTATTATCTTAATCACTCACTTTTATTGACCCGTATCACTCCATTTTTTGGAGGGGAAAAGGGGCAGTGTGTCACAGTGGCTAGGAACAATGACTCAGAAGGGAAGGAGATGTGGATTTGATGCCTGGCTCTGCTACTTACAGCTGAAAGCCTGTGGGCAAGTTAGTAAAGCTCTCTAAGACACATCTGTAAAATTCAATCCATAGTGTTCCCACGAGGTTGTTGTGAAGATTTACTGAGATAATCCCTATAAAGTGCTGAGTATAGCATCTGGCATCTAAAAGGCTTCAGTTGATGTTAGCAATTATTATTGTTCTCTAACTGAACTGTTGCCAGTTCTTTCCCAAGACTTAGGCAGGATAGTACATAAACATGAATAATGTTTATTGAACAATTATGTGCTAAACATTGCATATTTTATCTACATTTAATCCTTACAGTAACCTTATGTTGCTCTTATTATTTCTCCTTAGAGAAACTGAGCCCTAGAGTAGGTAAAAACCTATCCAAGGTCATGCAGCTGGTAAGTGGCAGAGCTGAGAATTGGACCCAGAACCACTGAACCACTTTGTCCTAACTACTTATTTAAAACTACATGGGTGATCTTCGGTTGCCATTCTGTGGAGATGCTTTCGTCTTTATTAAAGCTTGTTCTGTTTGCTTGGCTAACAGAAATAATTAAGCTAGTTATTAAACTGAGCCATTAAGACAAGTTCATCATATTTTTGTTCCAACTTGCCAACATACTTGTACATGACAGGAAATACTCAGCTTTATTGTCACTCACTAGATAACCGAAATTTAACCACAACAACTATAAAAGTACTAGTAGTAATACTGGGTTACTGAGATTCTGTGTAACTAAGTTCTGTTATCCGTGTTTAGTGCCTATGTTTCACTCTGGGTACATTCTTAGTCCCAATTTACAGAGTGGTAAACTGCAACACAGAAGGATTGACTTCTCCATATTACCCGCTGAGTTGGTTGCGAAGCAAGATTACTCCAAAACTCCAAAGCTCCCAGGCATGGTAAATTACTGTACCACTATACCTCACATCCCAGAGAATGGATTGTGACCGCTTAATCGCAAGGTGGCAAATGAGATGATCATACTTTTATGATTTGTTTACAGAAGCTCAGTCCTGGAGTGGATAATAACTTGACCAATATCATACAGTTATTAAGCTGTCGAGCTAAGAATTGGTCCATATGAATGCAAAACCTATGCTCATTCCACCATACTGTCATGCCTCTCATTTACACAATGTGCTTTAAAAACATCACTTAGCTTAAAGGCAGGGAGCAGGAAGAAAAGGATGAGAACACTATATTAAGAACTGTATTGAATTTGAATTTGTGGGCATGAGGTTCTATGTCAAATGGCGATTGCCTCAGAAATAACTGATCATAAGGTCATTGGTTGAATTTGATAAAATTAAAAGTGTACTTAATTATAGTAGAATAATAGTAATATGGAATGAAATGCATATACAGCCTTAAAAATAACAATTATGTTTATTTTAAAAGCCTTAGGAAAAGATCCGATGTCTTTGGGGATGTGCTTTTATTCTGCTTTGGATCCCCAGCCACTAAATTAAACCAGGAGACTTGCTTGGTAAGGTGATAAAAGTAAGATAATATGGAAAAGTTCAAGTACTTTGCACATATGCATCTACAAAAATGCAGTAAGTCTTGAATGCAGCTGGCAGAAGTCTCCACAAGCATTATCATTATAAAATCACACATAATAAATAAATAAATAACCAGATGAGGAGCAACCCAGCAGCTAACTCTGCTTTAGTTAAGAAAGGTTTGAAAGGAGTTTTAAGAGAGAATAAGATCACAAGATCCATGTAGCTTGAAATAAAAACAATTCCAGCAGCTTACACACTTGAGAACTTCCTAGGTGCTGCACATGTTGGTCACTCTACTAGTCTGGTTGGAGCCACTACAAGTTTGTTGTTTTGCAGAATTACACTTCTTTACTTCTCTAGCAGGTTGGCATGACTATGTGGAAGGTATTTTCCACTGCAGGATTGCAGAACTCAAGATCTGAGGAAGTTATTTGGAAATTGTAACCTTTCCACCTCGAGGAGATAAGAATATGTATATCCTGAGGTCAGGCTGAATCCAAAGAGAGCCAGCAAAGGGGCTGAACAATGCACATTCTGACTTCTTTTCTCAGTCTCTAGTTAGAGAAGTCAGGGTTTCTTCTTATGGAAAAAGTAAGTGAGGTGGGTGCAGAGAATAGCAGATACATCTGTAGTAAATCCAGTAATGGAATTCACAGACATCTGGGCAGAGGTGATAAAATATCCTAATTCTTTGCCACTAAAGCTTTGGACTATGACTCAGGCCTGGTGTATAAGAAAGGTGGTTGAAACCATTGTGACATGTACTCTCTTTCCTGATTATCATTGTTATCATGGTGATTAACTTCAGGAACATTGTAGGCATAGTCAAGTATAGCATTGAGTAGCAAGGCAGGCAGGGTAGGTGTCTGGAAATCTTGGCTGCTAGGATATAGGGCAAGGTTTGGAGACCATGGTTTTAGATAGACATAGGAAGGCCAGTCCAGGAGGCAGAATGTCATTCTAAAGGTATTGCAGTAGTGAACAGTTCAGTACTGTCTCTCCAAGGCACTGCCATAGTCTCTTGTACTTTTTTCATTCATTCATTCATTCAATCATTTATTCACAGACCTAGTATATGCCAGATATTATTCTAGGTTCTGGGAATATATCAATAAACTAAGGAGTGAAAAATTTCTGATTTTATGGTACTGCCTCACTCTTTGTCTTATTACCCTCCATCAGCTGTTAAGCTCATTTAGGGTAGAAATTGTATTTTATTCATTGGCAAGTCCCTATCACTAGCACTGTGCCTGGGAATCTGTTTGGCCTATGTGCACTCAATAAGTGTTTGTTGAATGAATTTTGAATTTGCCAGCATTGGCTAATGATATGTCCTGAAAGATGGACAAAGCAAGTAAAAAGAGATTCCTGTAGTGTTCTGTTTTGTACCACAATACCTATGGCTTTCTATGGTATTTATTTGTTTCATGTTGTCAAAGTGTGGATGACATTCAGATATCCAAGGAGGTAGATAGGAAATTGACATTAAGAAAGTTTGCCAATAGGAGTACAAGCTATAGAGGACACAAAATGGGAAGCATGATCCATTCCACCTTAGCGCAGAGGTTTAGATGGCTTAATAGAAAAGGTGGCACTTAAGTTTTGCAAACTAAGATGATATTTCCAAAATTAAGAACAAAAAAGACAATCTTTTATGTTAGAACTAGTTGGCAGAGTAAAATGAAGACCCATAATATGGTTCTCTCTAGATGGAGATCTTTGGGTAATTTATAGATGCACAGACTACATGTCTGCGTTTGTGGGATTGTGTGTATTTGTTTATTCCTGTCTGGTTTAGACTTCCGAAAAAGGTAATATCAGTTTCTTTGGCTGATTTATATTTGTCATCTTCTAATGGCTTCCCTGAAGTTTCAGAAGTGCCCATGTTAAAGAGAAGGCATTTGACATGAGGGGAGAAAATCAGCTGAGCTTGCTAACCAGATCCTCCTCTTCCCCTGAGCCTTCAGAATTGATGTTTTCTGGTTATGGAGAAACTGGGCATCCTGCCACCATGGCGGTGCCTGGACTGTGTATAACAGAAGCTTCATTAGACTGTCCTCAGTTTCTCGAGAGGTAACCCTATTAGGCTGTGTTTATCAGTCATTTCGTGCTCTTCTTGTCATTACTATCCTGTTCTTTAGCAGCAGCACCCCTAGAAAAATATGGTGTGTGTGTGAGTAGTGTGTGTGTGTAAAAGCAAAACTGCCTGAATTGTCTTTTAGAAGAGATATCCTCCCAATGTAGTGAAAATAGAGAAGAAAGAGACTGAGCATTCAGCCCCTAAAATACACACACACGTGCACACACACACACTACAATAGTGTTTTCAGTTCACAAACCAGATCTGTGCCAAACCCAGAAAGAAGACCAGTGTCAATTATTTAGACCGTTTAGTTGACCTAAGTAGCACACACTCTTGTGAGCCTCCTGAGAGAGAATTTTTTCCCGTAATTATTTGATTATCTTCTGAGGAATAATTTATTTCCTGGTACACTGGAATATACACTGGAAATAAATATTCTCTTGCTTTCTTTTTCTCTCTCCCATACTCATTTCTAATAGATATATATGAGGCATATGTTAAACAACCCTATCATATGTTCCCCAGCTCTTATGTACTCAGAGTTGAGTGGACAATATTTCTCTCTTACCTGATATTTCTGGTAAATATTCTGGAAGAGGTGTGTGCCCTCTGGTTCATACTTCCTATTTATTATCTTTCTTTCATTTTACTCTTTATTTATATAGCTCTTTCTTCCTAACCTCACTCATCACTAGATTATATGTTTCATATAGCCTTAGTCTTACATCATTAAGGTTTTATTTTTCTTTTACATCTTTACCTAAATCACAGCTGTTTTATTGCTTTTTCTCCACTTAGAGATTTAGAGTTCCTTGAAAAGAGTATTAATTAAAGATTCTCTTCTAGTTGTTAAGTTTTTAGCACTCTAGGTTTTCAAGAGATGGAGGCATCTTGGCCATTTTGTTATTGTTGGCATTAAGAGCTCTTAGAGAAGTGGCCTCTGACCACCTTGTCAAAACACTTTCCCGCTAGTATCATCCACTTACCCTCAACTCTAGCTATTCTCTTCCACAATTCACTATTTCCATCTCTTAATTGCTTTTCATCTCTTCACTTTTGTCTGTGCTGGTCCTTCCTTTTGCAGTGCCCTTCCTATCTTCTCTGCAAAATCCAAAGCTTCTCATTCTTTAAGACCCTTCTCTTCAGAGTTTTGCTTGACCCCTTCCTCTGAAAGTTCACAGAATTTTATTTGTATCTTATTGATAGGACTGATTAATTGATAGGACTGATGAATCTGTTAATTATCTAGTGATAAGCTGCTGAGGGCAGAAACAGTGCCACATTTAACTTCATATCTTTTTGCAATGCTTAATATGTAGTAGGTCCTCAATATTAATTCTTGAATAATCGCTATTTTTGTATGATTATTTTAGCTACATATTCTCTTTATAAATAGCTAATGAATTCTTCAGTCTTTGAGCACTCTCTGTATACTATGCTGTAGGCATCACATTCTTGGATCATAATGTCAGTAAAACAGTGTTTTTTTGTTTGTTATCTTTCCATCTAAACTGATAGAACTGACTAGGGCCTGCACTAAGGCAAATGGAAACTTTCCTATGCTAATTTTTTTTCTCAAATATTGGCCACCTCCCCTTCCGCCGATCTGCTTGCTTCTCTTCACGCTCCAGTACCTCCAGATAATTGTTTTTTAAATATATTTTGCGCAGAATTTATGGTTGTTATTGGCAGGAAGTTTGGTTTTAAGGATATACTCAGCTATTTCCAGAAGCTGAAACCTATAGGATTATTTTTAAAGCAATCACTTTACTATACTTTATACTATTAGATATGACCAATAGTAACTCCTTTGTAGCAAAAAATATTTACTCAAGTAAGTAAGTTCTGATACTTTGTAAAATCAATCTTTTTTTTTTTTTAATGGCCACATGCCTTTACCATTGTGCATGCATTGTTTGTTAGTTTCAGTTGAGATTTGCTTGATTCTTGACTTCTTCTTTTTTAAATGTGTCATATGTCCTAAATGTCATTTGCTCAATTCTTCTGTAGTGCACATCAGATGAAATTAATAGACTCTGTAACATCCTTCATTATTTCTCCATTAAATTTTGGCCTAAAGTATCCTTTACCAATAGCTCAAGCACCTAAACTTACTTCATCTTCCTGTTCTAACATACATTTCACTTTTTTTTTTTTTTTAATCAGTCATCAATTTTATACACATCAGTGTATACATGTCAATCCCAATCGCCCAATTCAGCACACCACCATCCCCACCCCACCGCGGTTTTCCCCCCTTGGTGTCCATACGTTTGTTCTCTACATCTGTGTCTCAACTTCTATACATTTCACTTTTTAAAGGTAAGCATTTAAGGCTACAAATTTCTCAGTTATGTGTTATTTGCATTTCATAGGTTTCAATATGTCATGTCTTCATTTTTATTCAATTCTTATACATTTAAATTTTCTTTATGATTTTTCCTTTGATTCATAGATTATTTAAAACTGTGCCTTGAATTCCAACATAGACAGATTTTTAATTGTTTAAATTAACTTCTAATATATCTTTGCTGTATCAGCAGACAATTTGTATGATACTGATTCATTGATACTTGCTTTAAGCCCCTTGGTAAGAGGTCACTTTTTGTAGATATTCAGGTGCACTTAGAAATGTTTGCACTTTCTAGCTGATGGGCATAGAAACAAGAATTGTGGCCAATAAATTGAAGTTGCTAACTGTGTTGTTCAAATATTCTATATTTTCACTTACTATTTTGGTAGTCTTTTCAAATGAGATAGTTGTGTTGATATCTCATTTTGATGATAGATTTATTCATATTTTCCTACAATTCACTAAAATGTATTTACAAAGTTTGAGGCTTTTTTATTATATTTAATATTATATCTTGTGAATTGAAAAATTTACTTTTATGTAATAATTTGTTCGACCCATGGCAGCACTTTTCTTAAAATCTATTTTGCTTGACAATATTACATTAGTGTGTCCTTTGTTTAGTGTTTCTAGTATCTTTTCCCACTTTGAACTTCTGTTTTTGTCCTTATATTCTTGGTAGTTCTCTTAAACAGCATAAGGGTTTTTAAAAATTAAATTTTGTTGTCTGTTTCTTTTAAATGGCAACTTTAGCTCATTTCTACTTGCTGTGAGTATTCATTTATTTGAACGTGTTTCTAGCATCTTTCTTTTTGTTTTCATATGTCCAGCTTTTCTTATGCTTGTTTCTCTTTTCTTTCTGTTTTTTTCATTTTTGTCATTGATTAAGTTTTGTGGTTATTCTTGTTTGTTTGTTTTCCTATTCCATTTCTCCCCACTTTAAAGGTACGGGAATTATATACCCTATTACTGTATTTTAGTAGTTAACATCAAAACATTTTGGTGCATACTTACCTAACAAATTCAGTGATTAGTATTTTAGCTCCTTCTCCAAATAAGCCAAGGGCCTAAAACACTTTAATGACCCCATCCTAATTACTATATATTATTTTGTGTTTGAGATTTACATACATGCTTATATATATTTTTGCTAACCATTCCTTCAAGTTTATAAACTTCTTTGCTTACCATTTCTTCTCATACATTCTTTGTGGGATAATTTTATTTAATAATGAAATGCATCCTTTAGAATTATTTTAGCACATGAGTGTTGGTTGAAAACACTTTGTTTTCTTAATTAACTGCTGGATTTATTTTCCCTCTTCCTTGAAAAATAATGATGGTTTTCTGGGTACAAAAGTGACACTAGATAGTTATTTTCTCTCAGCAATTTGAATATATAATTTTGCTTTCTTTAGTTTTCCATTGTTGCTATTAAGAAGCATGGTATTGGCCTAATTGTCTCTTCTTTCTAGCTGCACTGTCTTTTGTTTTTCAGTTCTTTTTATATTTTCTCTTTGTTTTGGTTTTCTGCAGTTTCAATAGTGTTTCTAGGTGTTGTCTTCTCTTTGCTTATTCTACATGGTATAAACTGTGCTTCCTATACCATGAATTCGTGCCTTCTTTCGACTTTAGAAAATTCTAAGCCATTATTTCTCCATATATGGTCTCTTCTCTTTTTTCTCTATTCTTTCTTTCTGGGACTTCAGTTAGCTTCATGTTAGATTTTTCGTTCTGTCTTCTATATCTCTTAATCTTTCTTTTATATTTTCTATCTCCTGTCTCTCTATATTGCATCCTGGGTAATTCCTTCAGTTCTGTTGCTTTCTTATTTTCTCTTCATCTATAGATAGTATGCTCTTCAACCCCACCCATTACATTTAAAAAATTTTAACTACTATATATTTTTCTTTTCTGAAAGTTCTAGTTATTATTTTGTAAATATACCTAATTATTTGGGATAATCTCTTATTACTTACTCATTGTTTTTATTCCATTCTTTATTTCTAAATACCTCATACATAGTTATTAAATATTGTATGTCTGTTTAAGATCTAAATTTGATGAGTAATCTCTTAATGTCGTTTTCATATGTATTTTGTGCTTTCTGATTTTGAGCCCATTCTTAGCTGACCTTAAACTGTGATGAATATGGAAACTGAAATTGATAATTACTTCATTTAATATTTGCTTTATTCAACAACAGGGACCTTCTGTCCTTGAACTTCTTAGCTTCTTTCCATTGTCCATAGTCCCCATGACTTAAGTTAAGCTCCATCAACTTGCTACTGTCTCAAAGCTCAGTCTTCCAATACGTGGCAGTTGTTCTCATGACCACTCTACATTTTGTATGTAGTTAGTACTCATTGCTATTGTTTTACCTCATATTTCTTGAAGTGCTTTTGCTTGGGAATTTTTCTTACTTCTCCTAAACCTGGAATGCATGGAAGTTACATTTTATGTGTGACCTTATTGTTTTGAACTGGGAGGGCCATTCAGAGTATTTAGTCCACCATACTGACCTAGTCTCTTACTCTGCTTTCGTATTTGGAATTTCTTATGTTATTTTTAAGATATGTAATATATACATAATTTATAGTCTGTATCTGATAGTTTAAATTTAGAATTTTTTCAGATCTAATTTTATTGTTTTTTGTTTCTACTGGCTCTTCCTCATGTTGTTTTATTTCTTGTCACTTAGATCATTTTAGACTATAATCATAGTCCTTAGAGCTTTCTTCCTGGTAACTCTTTGAGATCTGTGATGGAAATGCATTCCTCTACAGAAGATTTGTGTTTGCTTATTTCAGGTACCTGGAAATACTACAAATGTGAAAACATTTATAATCAAATTCTCAGGTTGAGGTTTTTCAGACCATCATAGTGTGATCTCAGGCTGTAAAGCCAAGTGAAGATTAGTTTGAGGTTCCACATTATCCAGGGAGATTTTTATCCCCATCCATTCAGTGCCAAATTCAAGCAAAGCAATGTTCTTTGTAAGACCCTGGGAGGAGGGAGAAGGGTCTTTTCTAGTTTTCCTTTCCCTGGAATCCCTAGTTTACATAAGGTCCTTGGATTACACGGGGTGGTCTTCTGTTAGACTCTATGTTATTGATTGGCCCCAACTTTTGTCTTCCATTCTCTGTGTTCATAAAAAACAAAACTCAAGTTCACTAGTTCAGCTTAGCTATTTTCACTTCTTTTTTGGTTATTTCTGAGTATTTCTTACTTGCTAGTCCACTGATACATCAAGAGTTTCAAAATATCATTTATGCTTCATTTTCGGTCATGTACAGTGGTAGGGTCAGTCAGGGTATATAGTTGCCAAAGTGCCAGAAACAGAAGTCAACCTATTCATTTGGAAAATTAGATTTTTACCCCAAATAGAGTGAGTCAGTATTTTTAATTTAATTTACTTGCTTGGTTGGTCAAGGAATTTAAAAAGCTATCCAATCAGTTTTCAAATGACAAGAGACCATGCAAATGCTAAATAAACAAACAAATAAATAAACCTTTGGGTTCAGTTTTGATCATCTTAAGAGAATGTAGAAATATCATTATGTATGACAAGGTACTGAGTCTGCTTAGCAAAGTTTATTTCACAAAGTCAAAATGATTTGGTGTGAGGGGAAAGCTTATGTGTTAAGTAGGTCATTAAATACGAGTATATACAGAGAAAGCTATGTCACTTCTTTCTTTGGAGTTTTTGTTACACTTGAGCTTGATATTTAACATTTATAGAACAGTTTTGGACATTATTCTTTGCTGAAGCTGTGGGAAGGATGATATGAATAACTGTGTACACACAGATATAGTGTGTGTGCTTGCATAGTATATATAAAGAGTGTACCACTTTATTCTTCTTGAAGAATAATTTGTTGAGGTTCTATTATATGGAGAGTTTGGCAGTATAAGGGGTGAACCCCTAATGAGCCTGCTCTTGGGAAACTGACACATTTTCTAGGGAACACAGGACATGTGCTCTTCCCCAAGCTCCTGCCTTCACACCTGCAGTATCCTCGTGCATATGCTTGACTTTCTTATTTTCCTATGGTTTAACACCTCCACCTATTGCCTATCCAAACTTTCTGTTTAAGGACATTGTCCTTTTAACTCTCCTGTCTCTCCTGCACTATCAGTTTCTCTCCTTTACCTTGTTCATTCTATGTGGTGATATTAAAGTTGTTTTTATCTGTGTTTTTCTCTTTAGCTATAATCTCACTTTTCAGGTCTCCATTCACAGGAATATTTCTTAAAGAGTGCTCTAAACTCTATTTACAAGTCTCATCTTACTCTGTCCAAAATTCTTTCAGGTTTTTGCACCCACTGTTAACAAAATTACTCTCCTAAGGTCAAACATCATCTCCATGTTGTTGAATACAATTATTGACTCTCAGTCTTCTCCTTACTTGACCAGTTTGAAGCAGTTGAACAGTTGTTCATTCCTTCTCTCTTGAAACATTTTTTCCACTTTGTTTCTAGTGCAACACACTTTGCATTTCTTCTATCTCAATAACTACTTTTGCTCAGTTTCCTCTGCTGGTCATTCTTTGGAGTGTCCCAAGGTTCAGTCCCTCCTCTCTTTGTACATTAACTTGGGGATGTCACAGAGTATCACTTATTTGAATGTCATCTATCTGCTAATAACTCCCAAATTTAAAGCTCCAGCCTGATCCTCTCACGTTAACTCTAGACTCTTTGTCTAACAGCCACCACAACACCTCCAAAGGATATTTACCCATCATACCAAACTTGAGATTCCCAATACTGATATTCCTCTTTAAACTTCTTCCAACTAAGTCTTCTCCAACTCAGTAAATTGCAATTCTGTTCATCAGATGGCAACCCTGTTCTAGTTGTTTAGGGAAAAGAAACAAACTGAACTTGAAGTCATTATTAACTTCTCCCTTCCTCTCATAACCCACATCTAACCTGTAAGGAAATCATGGGTCAAAATCTGTTTACTTTTTTTTATCATCCCTTCTGATACCAGATACATGCTACCATCAATTTTTTACCTGCATTATTACAATAGCCTTTTAATTGGTCTTTCTGGTTCTACCTATAATCCATTCTCAGCACAGAGCCAAATTGATTTTTTAAAACATAAATCAGATCACATCACTTCTCCGCTCTGCTCCAATGGATTTCCATTTGACTCAGAAAGAAAGAAAAATAAAGTCCTTAAAATGGCCTACAGGCTTTGCATGATCTAGTTCCCATTACTTCCCTAACTTCATCTCCTTTTCTCTCCCTTTCTATTATACATTGTTTCTAGCCATATCAACCAACCTATTTGCTTCCCAGCGCATGAAGGCTCTTCTCCCAACTCACAGTTTCTGTTGTTTCTCTTGCCTGGAACAGGCTTCCCCTGATTTCCCTTGTTAATAACTCCCTTGTCTCCTTTAGGTCTTTATTAAAAGTGATCTTTCTTATTGAAGCATTTCCTAACCACCTGCTTTAAAACTGCAATTTGCATTTCCTTTCTCTCTTCCCTGATTCATTTCTCTCCTTAGCATTATATCCTTTATAATTTACTAATTTATTTTGTATATTGGCTGTCTCTTACCACTGAAATATGAGCCCTATGAGAGCAGGAAGTTTTATCTGTTTTGTTCAGTACTGGATCCTCAATGCATGGAACTATGAAATGGTGTAAATGAATAAATTCCTACTCACCTCTTAAATCGCACATCCCTCTCAATGATTACTCTTCAGTGTCCGTCCAACTTATATCTTAGGGCCTTTGTAAATGTTTTTTACTTAGAATAATTTCTCCAAATCTCCCTGTTACCTTTTCCATCTCAGGTCACTTCCTCTAAGAGGTAACTTTTAAAATTACTGAGCTGGATAGACCCTTTGAAAGGAGAAAGATGGAATAAGGCAGGATGGAGTTCAGAATAAGAATGAAATGTTTATACAGGTGTGAGAAATAAAACTTTAATTGCTGACTGAGTGAATTCTATTTGCTAGGCACTTGGTTAACCATATTTATACTGTATTGTGGCCTTGAAAATTGTAATAACAGCATCAGGGAGTAGGTACTATATTATCCTCATTTCATAACTGGGGAAACTAGAGATGTAAAATAACTTGCTTACTTGTCAGGTAAGGGGGAGATGGGATTCAAACCCACGTCTCTCTGCCTTTAGAGTCAACATTGCAATGACTGCCCAGTATACAGGCATACCTCATTTTAATGTTCTTCACTTTATTGTGCTTTGCAGATACTGTGTTTTTTGTTTTTTGTTTTTAATAAATTGAAGGTTGTAACAACCCTGGGTAGAGCAAGTCTATCGACACCAATTTTCCAACAGCATTTGCTTACTTCATGTCTCTGTATCACATTATGGTAATTCTCACAATCTTTCAAACCTTTTCCTTATTATTATATTTGTTATGGTGATCTGTGATCAATTATCTTTGATGTTATTATTATAATCGCTTTGAGGCGCCACAAACCTTGCCCATATAAGATGGCAAATTTAATTGATAAATGTTGTGTGTGATCTGACTGTTCCACCAACCACTCTTTCCCATGGCTCTCCTTTTCCTCTGGCCTCCTTATTCCCTGAGACACAACCATATTTAAATTAGGCCAATTAATCACCCTGCAATGGTTTCTAAGGGTTCACCTGAAAGGAAGAGTTGCATGTCTCACACTTCATTATTATTAGTAGTATTTTTTGTGGATTGCCATACAAGGATGTATTTTCTTGAATTTTACCCACCCATTAGATATGTTGATATGTTGTTTTATATTTTAGTTCTATATTTTAGTTCTAGCCTAGGCATAAAACCCCTGCAACTCTCAGGAGTATCTCTGAGAATTTTTAAAATATATTTTATTTATTGTCTTTTTTGTTGTTTATGAAATATAGTGATGTACAATATTATGTTAGTTTCAGGTGTACTACATAATGATATGACATTTGAATACATTGTGAAAGCACCACAGTAAGTCTAGTAACTATTTGTTCACATACAAAGTTATTACAATATTGTTGATCATATTTCTTAGGCCATATATTATATCCCCATGACATTTATTGTATAATTGGAGGTTTTTTACATCTTAATCCTGTTCACATCTATTTTTGCTCACACCCTCCATGTCCCTTCCCCTGGCAACCACAAGTTAGTTTTCTGTATCTATGAGTCTGTTTTCATTTTGTTTCATTTGTTAGTTTGTTTTGTTTTGTTTTTTAGATTCCACATATAAGCGAGATTATGCAGTATATGTCTTTCTCTATCTGACTTATTTCATTTAGCATATTACTATCCAGATACATCCACGTTGTAGCAAATGGCAAGATAGTCAATTGTGTGTATCTTTGTGTGTATATATATATGTATAAAACACAAGTTTATGCATTCATCTATCAATGGACATTTAAGTTGCTTCCATATCTTGGCTATTGTGAATAATATTGCAATGAATATTGAAGTACATGTATCTTTTTGAATTAGTGTTTTTATTTTTTTCAGGTAAATACCAACAAATGAAATTGCTATTGCAATTATGTGGCAGTTCTAGTTTTAATTTTTGAGGAACCTCCATTCTGTTTTCCATAGGTGGCTGAACCAATTTATAATCCCACCAACAGTGCACGAAGATTCCCTTTTCTCCACATCCTTGTCAACATGTGTTAGTTGTTGTCTTTTTGATGATAGCCATTCTGACAGGTGTGTAGTGATGTCTCATGACTTTGATCTGCATTTCCCTGATGATTAATGATGTTTAGCATCTTTTCATGTGTCTGTTGGCCATCTGTATGTCTTCTTTGGAGAAATGTCTGTTCAGGTCTTCTGTCCATTTTTTTAATCAGATTGCTTTTTTTTGACATTCAGTTGTATGAATTCTTTGTATATTTGTGATATTAATCTCTGATCAAATAAATTGTTTACAAATATCTTCTCCCATTCAGTAGGCAACCTCTTCATTTTGCTGAATTTCCTTTGCTGTACAAAAGCTATTTAGTTTGATGTAGTTCCATTTGTTTATTTTTGCTTTTGTTTCCCTTGCCTGAGGAAACATATCCAAAAAAAATATTGCTAAGTCCAATGTCAAAGTGTTTACTGCCTCTGTCTTCTTTTACGAGTTTTATGATTTCAGGTTTTACACTTAAGTCTTTAGTCCATTTTGAGTTTATTTTGTATATGGTGAGAGAAAGTGGTCCAGTTACCTACTTTTGCATGTATCTGTCCAGTTTTCCCAACACCATTCATTGAAGATTGTCTTTTCCCCATTGTATATTTTTGCTTCCTTTGTTGTAGATTAATTGACCATAAAAGTGTGGGGTTTTTTCTGGGCTATTCTGTTCCTTTGATCTACATGTCTGTTTTTGTGCCGGCACCTGTTTTTGTGCCAACACCATACTGTTTTGAATACTGTAGCTTTGTAGTATAGTTTAAAACTAGGGAGTGTGATACCTTCAGCTTTGTTCTTTTTTCTCAAGATTCTTTTGGGTATTTGGGTCTTTCGTGCTTCAGTACAAATTTTAGAATTATTTGTTCCAGTTCTGTGACAAAATGCCATTGGTATTTTGATAGGGGTTTCAAAGAATCTGTAAATTTCCTTGGGTAGTATTGTCATTTTAACATTAATTTTCTAATCCATGAACACAGTATAGCTTTTCATTTGTGTCATCTTCAATTTCTTTCATCAGTGTCTTACAGTTTTCTGAGTATAAGTCTTTTATCTTCTTGGTTAGTTTTATTCCTAGATATTTTAGTCTTTTTGGTGTAATTGTAAAAAGGACTGTTTTCTTAATTTCTCTTTTTGATTTTTTTTTATTTGTGTATAGAAATGTAACACATTGCTTTATGTTAATTTTTTATCCTGCAACTTTGCTAAATTCATTTATTAACTCTAATGGTTTTTTTGGTGGTGTCTTTAGAAGTTTCTGTATAAAGTATCATGTCTTATGCAAATAGTAATATTTTATTTCTTCTTTTCCAATTTGGATTCATTTTATTTCTTTTTCTTGTCTGATTGCTGTGGCTCGGACTTCCAATACTATGTTGATTAAAACTGGCAAGAGTGAGAATCCTTGTATTGTTCCTCTACTTAGAGGAAATGCTTTCAGCTATTCATTGTGGAGTATAAAGTTGGCTGTAGGTTTGTCATATATGGACTTTATTACATTGAGGTAAGTTCCCTGTATACCTGTGTTGTTGCATATTATAGGGGTCCCAGAAGGGAAGGAGGGAGAGAAAGGAGCAGAGAATATATTTGAAGACATAATAGTTGAAAACTTTCCTAACTGGGGAAAGGAAACATCCAGGTCCAGGAAGCAAAGAGAGTCCCAAACAAGATGAACCCAAAGAGGTCCACACCAAAACACATTATAGTTAAAATGACAAAAATTAAAGATAGAGAATTTTAAAAGCAGCAAGAGAAAAGCAAGTAGTTACATACAAGGGAACTTCCATAAGACTATAATCTGATTTTTCAGCAGAAACTTTGCAGAACAGAAGGGAGTGGCATGATATATTCAAAGTGATGAATGTAAAAAAGCTACAACCAAGAATACTCTACCCAGCAAGACTATTATTCAGATATGAAGGACAAATAAAGAATTTTACAGACAAGCAAAAGCTGCAAGATTTCAGCACCACTAAACCAGCTTTACAATAAATGTTGAAGTGACTTCTCTAAATGGAAAAGACCACAACTAAAAATATGAAAATTATAAAAGGATAAATCTCTCTGGTAAAAGCAAACATATAGTAAAGGTATCAGATAAACTACATATAAAGCTTGTAGGAAGGTTAAAAGACAAAAGTAGTAGAATCATTTATATTCACAAAAAGTGGATATACAATACAAAAGATGTAAAATATAATGTCAAAACATTAAATATGAGGGGGTGGGGAAGTAAAAATGCAGGATTGTTAGAATGTATTCAAACTTGAGATCATCAACTTAAAATAATCACATATATTCATATAGGTTGTTATATATGAACCTCATGGTAACCACAACTCCAAAACCTATTATAGATACATGCACAAAAAAGAGAAAGGAATCCAAAGGTAACACTAAAGATAGTCGTCAAATCACAAGGGAAGAGAGCAAGAGAAGAAGAAAGGAACAAAATGAAATACAAAAACAACCAGAAAACAATTAACAAAATGGCAGTAAGTATATGTCTATCAATAATTACTTTAAATATAAATGGACTAAATGCTCCAGTCAAAAGACATAGGTTGGCTCAACAGATAAAAAAACCAAGACCCATATATATGCTGCCTACAAGAAACTCACTTCGGATCTGAAGACACACACACTCTGAAAATGAGGGGATAGAAAAAGGTATTCCACACAAATGGAAATGAAGCAAAAAAACTGAGGTAGCAATTCTTATAGACTTTCAAAGAAAGACTGTAATAAAAGACAATTAAGGACATTAAATAATGATAAAGAGATAATGCCAACAAGAAGATATAGCAGTGGTAAGTATATATGCACCCAACATAGGAAAACCTAAACATATAAAGCAAATATTAACAAACATAAAGGGAGAAATTGATAGTAACACAATAATATTAGGGACTTTAACACCCACTTAACATCAGTGGATAGATCATGCAGACAGAAAATCAGTAAGGAAACCCTGGCCTTAAAGAACACATTAGAGCAGATGGATTTATACATATGGATATGTGGATATATATACAGAACATTTCATCTCAAAACACAAGAATACACATTCTTTTCAAGTGCACATGGAACATTCTCCAGAATACATCACATGCTAGGCCACAAAATAAATCTCAATAAATTTAGGAAGATTTAAATCATATTAAGCATCTTTTCCTACCACAATTGTATGAGACTAGAAATCAACTACAGGGAAAAAACTGCAAAAATACAAAAATGTGTTTATTAACAAAATTGATAAACCTTCACTCACTCTCATCAAGAAAAAAAGAGAGGGCCCAAATAAATAAAATAAGAAATGAAAGAGGAGAATTTACAACTGACTCCACAGAAAAACAAGGGACCATAAGAGATTACCACAAACAATTATACACCAATAAAATGGAGAAACAAGAAGAAACAGATAAAACTCCTTGAACTATACAATTTCCCAAGACTGATCAGGAAGAAATACAAAATATGAACAGACCAATTACCAGTATTTAAACTGAATCAGTAACAAAAACTTCCAACAAACAAAAGTCAAGAACCAGATGGCTTCACAGGTGAATTCTACAAAACATTTTTTTTTTGCCATGCTGCACAGCTTGCAGGATCCTAGTTCTCTGGCCAGGGATTGAACCCAGGCCCTCAGCAGTGAAAGCACGGAGTCCTAACTACTGGACCACCAAGGAATTTCCATACAAAACATTTAAAGAAGAGTTAACACCTACCCTTCTCAAACTATTCCAAAAAAATTGAAGAGGAAGAAATGCTTCTGAACTCATTCTGCAAGGCCAGCATCACCCTGATACTAGAACTAGACAAAGATACCAGAAAAAAAGAAAATTACAGGCCAATATCACTGATAAACATACATGTGAAAATTCTCAACAAAGTACTAGCAAACTGAATTAAACAATACGTTGAAAGGATCATACACCATGATTAAGTGGGATTTATCCCAGTGATGCAAGGATGGTTCACTATTCACAAATCAATCAGTGTGATACACCACATTAACATATTGAAAAATAAAAATCATATGATCGTCTCAAGAAATGCAAAAAAAACCAAAAAACTTTTGAGAAAATTCAACATCCAACGTGGATGTTTAACTCTTTGTTAAAATTCTCACAATGTTCCTGCATGTTTTCCCTGAGTTCATTGAGCTTCATTCATTACCTTGAATTCTTTATCAGGTAGGATTGCTTATTGCCACTTTGTTTAGTTCTTTTTGTGAGGTTTCGTCTTGGTCCTTCATTTGGAATGTATTCCTCTGTCTACTCATTTTGCCTAATTCCCTGCGGTTATTTCTATGTATTAGGAGGGTTGGTTACATTTCCTGATCTTGGCAAAGTGGGCTTATGTAGGAGACGCCCTATGGGACCCAGCAGCACATTCTCCTTTGGTCACCAGAGCCATATACTCAAGGGGTGCTACATATGTAGGCTGCATGGGCCCTTCCATGGTGATGGGGCTGACTACTGCAGGTGTGCTGGTAGACGGGGCTTGCCCTGGTCTCGGTGACTGCCGGGCGCTGACTCAAGGGATGGCTGCTGGCTCACTGGTGGGCAGGGTTAGATCCCAGAGTGGCTGTCTGTGGGACCTGGGGGTTGCCAGGCCAGGTGGCAGCCCACTGGTGGGCAGGGCCATGTCCCAAAGAAGCTGGATGCAGGGTCCTGGGGTGCCTGGGGCTCATGCCAGCCCACTGGTGAGGGGGTCTTTCTCTGGGCAGCTGGTTGTGGGGCTGGGGCAACCTGGGGCTGGTGCTGATCTGCTGTTGGGTATGGTCAGGTCTCCACACAGCTGGCTGCATGACCGGGAGATTCCCAAGACTGGCCCTGGCCGGCCCCCCCCCCCCCCAAAACACACACACACAGTAATAGGCCATAGGGAGGGCTCCAAAATAGCATTCGCCAGCACGTGTCCTCGTTGTAGAACAAGCTCCCCAAAATGGCTGCTGCCAGCATCTGTGTCCCCAGAGGAAGTCCTAGTTGCCTCCTGACTCTCTGTTGGCCACTATCAGCCAAGTGGATCTGACCTAGGCTCCTTTCAAATTACTGCCTCTGCTGGGTCTCATAGCCTGTGAGATTTCGTGTGAACCCGTTAAGAACAGAGTATCTATTTTCTACAGCCCTCTGATTTTCCCATACTCAAGCCCTGCTGGCCTTCAAAGTCAGTCATTCTGGGAACTTGTCTTTTTGGTATAGGACCGCCAGGCTGGGGAGCCCGATGTGGGGTTCAGACTCCTTGTTCCATGGGGAGAACATCTGCAATTGTGATTTTTCTCCCATTTGTGGGTCGCCTACCCAGTGGTGTGTGTCTTAACCATACCGCATTTCTGCGCCTCCTAGCCATCGCATCGTAGTTCCTTCTTTATATCTTTAGTTGTGGAAATCTTTTCTGCTAGTCTTCAGGTCATTTTCATAGGTCATTGCTCTGTAGATAGTCACGATTTTGGTGTGGCTATGGGAGGAGTTGAGCTCAGGGTCTTCCTACATCTCCATCTGAGCCACACCTCCACATGTCTCACACTTTAAGTCAAAAGCTAGAAATGATTAAGCTTAGTGAGGAAGGCAGGTTGAAAGCCTAGATAGGTCAAAAGCTAGGCCTTTTGCGCCAAATAGTTAGCCAACTTGTGAAAGAAAAGGCAAAGTTCTTTAAGGAGCTTAAAAGTGCTACTCCAGTGAACATGCAAATGATAGGAAAGTGAAATAGCCTTATTGCTTATATGGAGAAAGTTTTAGTGGTCTGGATGGAAGATTAAACCAGTCACAACATTCCCTTAAGCCAAAGCTCCATCCAAAACAAGGCCTTAAGTCTCTTCAATTCTGTGAAGGCTGAGAGAGTTGAGGAGCTGCAGAAGAGAAGTTTGAAGTTAGTAGAGGTTGGTTCATGAGGTTTAAGGAAAGAGCTGTCTCCGTAACATAACAGTGCGAGGTGAAGCAGTAAGTGCTGATGTAGAAGCTGCAGTAAGTTATCCAGAAGATCTAGCTAAGATAATTAATGAGAGTGACTACACTAAACAACAGATTTTCCATGTATATAAAACCTTATATTGGAAGAAGATGTCATCTGGACTTTTATAGCTGGAGAGGAAAAGTCAATTCTTGTCTTCAAAGTTTCAAAGGACAGTCTGACTCTCTTGTTAGGGGCTAATGCAGCTGGTAACTTTAAGTTGAAGCTGATGCTCATTTACCATTCTGAAAATATGAGGGCTCTTAAGAATTATGCTAAGTCTACTCTGTCTGTGTTCTACAAACCTGGGATGATAGCACATCTGTTTACAGCATGGTTTACTGGATATTTTAAGTCCACTGTTGAGACCTGCTGCTCAGAAAAAAATTTCTTTCGAAATACTACGGCTTGTTGATGATGCACCTGGTCACCCAAGAGCTCTGATGGGGATGTACACCAAGATTAATGTTGTTTTCATGCCTGCTAACATAACACTCATTCTGCAGCCATGGATCAAGGAGTAATTTTGACTTTCAAATCTTACTATTTAAGAAATACATTTTGTAAGGTTTTAACTGCCATAGATAGTGATTTCTCTGATGAATCAGGGCAAAGTAAATTGAAAAACCTCTGGAAAGGATTCATCTTTCTAGATGCCATTAAGAACATTCATGATTCATGGGGAGAGGTCAAAATATCAACATTCACAGGAGTTTGAAGGAAGTTGATTCCAGTCCTCATAGATGACTTTGAGGGGTTCAAGACAAGTGGAGGAAGTAACTGAAGATGTGGTGGAAATAGTAAGAGAATTAGAATTAGAAGTGGAGCGTAAAGATGTGACTGAATTGTTGCAATCTCATGATAAAATTTAATGGATGAGGAGTTGCTTCTATTAATGGATGAGCAAAGAAAGTGGTTTCTTGAGATGGAATCTACTCTTGGTGAAGATGCTATGAAGATTTTAGAAATGACACAAAGGATTTAGAATATTACACAAATTTCATTGATCAAGCAGTGGCAGAGTTTGAGAGGATTGAGTATGCCTGTATTTTCATCATCGTAGGGGGCCTTGGCACAGGGAGATGATTTGCTAAACACTTGTTAAATGAATAGCTAAATCAGTTTGTAGATGTTTGTGGGAAGGAGAGCATTTTTCCATCAGTAATTTTTAAAATGCTTACTCTACATGAGTATAAGATTAAAAAACAAAGACAAGAGTGAAAGGCTTTGAGACATATAAAACATCTTTGGCAATCATTCTATAATATCTCTGTCAAGTCCCAGCCCTGGCATGCTGTTAGACCCCCTAGATTGCAGTCTCACAGGAACAAGATTGTAGATTCTTATTTTCATGACTTTCTGCCCACAGGGAAGCAATATTCTTTCATACTCTAAAATAAGCATAGCTAACTGTTGGTGACAAGAGGCTGAAGAAAGCAACAGTACCTACAGTATGGAGGAAAAAGTGCTGTGGATTTTTAACTCACAGGGTTCTGTTGGTGTTTAGGCACCTTCCTCCACCCTCACCATTAATGGATGTGATCCACAGAGGAGATGCTGCAGGATGAAGAAGCCCGCTCTCCCTAGAAAAGATAAAATTAGCCACAGGGCTCAGATTGCTTAATCAACCATCTGAAGTTTGCGTAGACTGACTTTCTCTTTTCTTTTTTTAAATGATTTTTTTACTTTGCTAGACCAATTAACTTGGTACTTAGAGTGAACTTAACCCAGAGATACCAGTGATTCAGCCATTGATGCTGAGCCTAAGAACAGAGTCAGCCAGTAAGATTCCATCTTCTTAGGGAGACTGCCAAGAAAGAAAGAGTTCTGAATGCAAACAGTGGACTTGACTAACAAACAAACAAAAACAAAATAAAGAACACAGTTTCTTTATCTTGCACCAGTGTGCCCTTTTAAAAATTTAGTTCTTATTCTTAAAAAAGCTGATTTCTTATACCACCTGTACCATGGACAACCCTTTCCCTTTCTTCACTTTCACCTTTGGAAAGCCTGCTAATATGCCATTCTGACCACCTGGTGATCCTAGTCTTCCTCCTGTTCCCTCTGCAGCCCCAGAAAAGGAGCAGACTACTAGACAAATAGCAGGGTGATTTAAATCTGCATGGTTTTCTATACCCCTGGGAGCAGGCTATTTCCTGCTGTGAATCTGGCAGCCAACCTTTTAAAAAAAATTTTTTTTTTAACCAAACCATCTGGCAGCCTCAGTTCTCTGGTAATAATTGTGCTACTTACTCCATCTGTACTTATAAGATAACTAGTTGTCTTCACAAATTAAGCCAGTTCCATCTGTTTCCCTACCTTATAAATGAGTACAGGGGCTTCATACCCCTCCTGGAACATGGACGACATGAAGCATGGAGGGTCATGGAAGGGAGAGGAGGGGTTTCTCTTCCTACTGCAAGAGAAGTGCTGGCTTCTCAGAGCCCAGCATTTTCTATCCTGGGTTAGCAAGGGTGCAGGGAGTCCATAATGGGTGCTCTGTCTTGTTTACACCCAGGCTGCTAGAATTCAGAAAAGTCATAGTTCCTTCAGAGGATTGGCTGTGAGTAGGCTCTGTGGGAGCAGAGTGCAATTGCTCAGTTAAGAACCGAGGCAGAGAAAAATGCTGATGCAGTGACCATTCTGTTTTCTGTAATATTGCAGTTGAGAAAAGGAGAGAGATTAAGAAATAAGACCAATGGGACCTCACCAAGTTGTTCTGTCCCCTTGCTACTTTCAATCTGGACCCATGGAACAAAAGCCTAAATTTGTGGCATAACATCCTAGGACCTATAAGAGTTAATACAGTTTCCTAAAGTGACTAACAGAGAGCAGTTTTACACATTTTGAGAATCAGGCCCAATATTTGATATAGCACATCATCTTTCTGCCACCAAAATTCACAGGCTGGAGACTCCCCAGGGAAATTTCCCTTGTGTTCCTAGAAGGGTATGAGAGCTGGTCGAGATCTCCCCAGTGTTAAAGGATAATTTCTAAGAAATAAAGTCAAACCATGACTCTACCACAAATATGAAATGAATGCATGTGAATGATTTTATTTAATTCATTAATTAATGAAGAAACCAGTAAGGTGTTACAACTGATTCAATGGAGAACCCAAGAGCAGGAATATTTATAGGCATTTAGGACGCTTAATGAATTTGCTTAATAAACACAAAAATGATTTCTGAAGTAGGGGAGGAAAAATCATTGCATCTGTACCAGTCAAAATCCATTTGCATATATATGGACAATTATCATTTGTGTTATCAGTTATCTACAATTTACAGAATTATGAAATAGCTCAAAGACAATGAAAGGCACAGGGACCTTATAAAATTAGGTAATGAGAAAAGTTTTCCATTGAAGACACCCAGTAATATTTTTTTGTCCATTTCAAAGGTATTTATACCTGCTTTGAGGGTAAGAATTGTGAAGTACTGACTGGGGCCTGAGCTGTAGAGTCAAAAACCTAAGTTTGGCTTCTTGCTCTGTCACCTACCAGATTTTTTATTTTTAAAAATTAAATTTGTTAATTCTTAAAACATTTCTCTGGGCCTCTGAATCTTCATCTATAAAATGGAATTGACTACAATATTTACCTCACAAGGGTGTCAAAATCATCATTTATACTATAGCTTCCTGTGAAGTAGGGTGTAGGAAGTGCTTTCCCATATAAATGTTATCAGTAACAGTAATTAACATTGTTTTGAATTCTTACTGTATTATGCACCAGATATTATGTCAAATACTGTCCATAGGTTGTTACCTCATTTAACTTTCACTTCAACTCTATGCAATTCTTACTATTATCATTATTATCATATTGCAGATGACAAAATTAAGCTAAAAGAGGTAAATTACCACCCAGTGTCACAGAGTGGCCGAGCAGGAATTCGAAGGCTGAAAGCCTGAGCCAAAGTCTGTGATGTTAACTCTACTACCCATAACAGGGCTATATGTATATTGAAAAGGACTTTGGGGCTGTTCACTGTCTCTCTCTCTCTCTTTTTTTTAGTATGTATGTATGTATGTATTTATTTATTTTGGGTTTGCCTTTTTTTAAAATAATTTTTATTGGAGTATAGTTGATTTACAATGTTGTGTTAATTTCAGGTGTATAGCAAAGTGAATCAGTTATACATATACATATATCCACTCTTTTTTAGATTCTTTGCAAATATTTCTTTGGAGATTTGAGATAACTGCCCATCTGGGGATCTGGTTGGAAGGGAGGATCTTTGCTGAAGGAGTGGGTTAGAGAAAGCTGACCTCTGGAATTTCACTTTAGATATATTAACACATACCTAAGAAGGTCCTCACATTGGTTTGTCCACAACTCAGTGCCTCCTTCTCTTCCCATTTTAGACAGTGGACTCCAAGCAGGAAAGGGAGGAAGGTGGCATATTTTGCTTGAGGCATACCATAGATTAAAATTTTGGAATGAATATTTCTACTTTTCCTCACTTAATATTATGGAGTTTCCTGAGAGTTGAAGACTGTTTCTACCCTCCTACTTGAGAAACTCATAAAGACTATGTCATTGTAACAGAGCTATTTTATAGCATTGATGATGTCATTGGTATTTATATCAGACATTGATTGATTTGTTCTAATATTAACAATCTGTTTTCATGTGCTTTGATATATATGACTTTCTTTAAAAAAATTTTTTTTGTACTCACAGATAGAATCATACAAAAATGATGAAAATTTATTACAACTGTTAACATGTATTTCTGACAAAAAGACCACACAAAACAAAAGATAGGTGTACATGGGTGTATTTAGCAAAATTCAATGAATTCAGTTTTCATTGACATGTTTATTTTTTGGTGAGCTGAATATTTATAAATGCTTTTACATGTGAAAACTGAGTTTTGTTTTGTTTTGTTTTAAAAATAATGGTGATTAGATTTGGCTAAAGACAAGGTAAAATAGAATGTTTCTTTCTAGGGTTTATTTTGTGTGTTCCTCCAGACACTAAATTTGATAGAATTCCTTTTTTGTCTGTCATTTGTATCAAATGATCTACTTGTAGAATTGGAGAGCCAATCTGCTCTCATCCTCCATCACCTATTTTATAGACAGGTAACCAAAACCTAGGTTATTTTATGAGTAACATTATTGAAAGGGTAAAGATGGGTTAATTGCTCAGGCTCTGTAAACCTTTCATCATTGTCATGAAATCTCTGTCAACAAAAAATGATTTATGCATTTTTGAAGCTAGGCATTTCTCTTCCTTTACATCTCTGAAAAGGAGAATCATAGACATTTATTAACTTCTAATGTATTTGATTTCAATTGTTTGATTTATTTTCAATATTGGTTATCTAGTTTAGGCATGTTAATTGTATAACCATCAGTCCCTTCCTCTCTTTTTCTGTGAATGTGATTCTGAAAATGTACAGAATAGCATCACAGTTGAACTCTTTAGGAACATTCCAAGCACTCTAGAGAGTTTTCAAAGTATCATCCATCTCCACCTAAATACTTCAAGCCCAAGGAAATGAATACTTCAGTAACATTTCCACATTCTAATGTGTGGTTAGCTGACTGAAGCTAGGGTAGCAGGAAGACAGTTTAGAGACGTTTGGCTAAGAGGGAAGTGGCTGCTTTTCAGACTGAATGCTAATACACTAGTATTTCTTTCTAAATTAAAGTCTTTTGTGGCGCTTGCATGAATATATGTTAGGGGAAAATCAGCTACTTTTGAAATCCTGGGTCAAGTAGAAAAGGCCCTGATTCTTTCCCAAACCATAGCAATGCAGTTGTCTAAACTGAGTGATGCCGGTCAGAATGGCCATCATCAAAAAATATACAAACAGTAAATGCTGGAGAGGGTGTGGAGAAAAGGGAACCCTCTTGCACTGTTGGTGGGAATGTAAATTGATACAACCACTATGGAGAACAGTATGAAGGTTCCTTAAAAAACTAAAAATAGAACTACCATACGACCCAGCAATCCCACTACTGGGCATATACACTGAGAAAACCATAATTCATAAAGAGTCATGTACCAAAATGTTCATTGCAGCTGTATTTACAATAGCCAGGACATGGAAGCAACCTAAGTGTCCATCGACAGATGAATGGATAAAGAAGATGTGGCACATATGTACAATGGAATATTACTCAGCCATAAAAAGGAACGAAACTGAGTTATTTGTAGTGAGGTGGATGGACCTAGAGTGTGTCATACAGAGTGAAGTAAGTCAGAAAGAGAAAAACAAATACCGTATGCTAACACATATATATGGAATCTAAGAAAAAAAAAAAAGAAAAAAAAATGGTCAGAACAACCTAGGGGCAAGATGGGAATAAAGATGCAGACCTACTAGAGAATGGACTTGAGGATACGGGGAGGGGGAAGGGTAAGCTGGGACAAAGTGAGAGAGTGGCATGGACATATATACACTACCAAACGTAAAATAGATAGCTAGTGGGAAGCAGCCGCATAACAGTGGGAGATCAGCTCGGTGCTTTGTGACCACCTAGAGGGGTGGGATAGGGAGAGTGGGAGGGAGGGAGATGCAAGAGGGAAGAGATATGGGGACATATGTATATGTATAACTGATTCACTTTGTTATAAAGCAGAAACTAACACACCATTGTAAAGCAATTATACTCTAAAAAAGATGTTAAAAAAAATAAATAAACTGAATGATGAATTCCTGCAAGAAGAGTAATTTGGCTACTTCCAACCTATTGCTATGTAGTAAAGGGTTTGCAAAGTCCTGGAAGTAAACTACAGTCATTTTATAGAAAGAATGACTCCTGGACTTGAACATCAGTGTATGCACATGTGTAGAAGAAAACCCAGGGCTAAATCAGTAGCTGGAAAGCTTTTCATCCCATCAGAAATCACTCTGAACTCTCACAAGGCCTTCTAGATGGGCTTGTTTAAGTATTTTATCATTGCCATGAAACCTCTGTCAGATCTAGATTTTTCTCTCTTGCTCATGTACCACACTCTCTCTTCACGTTTCTCGGTCTCTATGAGATTGCTTATGTCTCTGTAGTGTATATTTTTAACCTCAGTTTGTCCTTTACTGATGCTATCGGTCTTCATTATTGTAGCAAGTGGATTAGAAACTCTTTAGCATCATTCATTTTTGTTGTTCAGAGCTAAGAACACTGGATTTGAGGTCACATAGGTTGAGTGCAACCTGTTCTCTTCTGCTCACCAGCTGTAGGACCTTGGACAAGTTATTTGACTTGACATCTGTGAGTTTCACCTTGCTCATCTACAAAACGGAGCTAAGTGTGCTTACCTCACAATCATGAGGATTGACCGATAATGCTGTGCTGCAGTGAGTGCCTGCTTTTGACAGACACTGTGCAAGATGCTTCACACAGATTTTCCAGCCTTGAAGCAGCTCTCCAAGGCAGGCTATTTTATCACCACTTTATGTATGAGGAAACTGGGACCCATAGAATTTCCTCCAGCTACTGAGTGCCTGGACAGGATTCTAACCCAGGTATCTCCTCCCACAAAGAGGTTGTCTCCTGGAATCTGCTAGTGCTGCACTTGGTTTCAAGTCTTGTGTGTAATCTATCCCTCTAGTTCATGACAACCTGAACCACGCATGAACTTTCTTCACTGGTTGGATGTTGCCCTTTGGATTGTCTGTTTGCAGTTCTAGCCTTTAGAGCCAAGTTATGATATTACCTTTTCTGGGCTTTTCTTACATTCTAAGTGGTAATTAAGAGCATAGACTTTGGAACTCGGTAGCCTAGATTCAAATCCCAGCTTTCCAGCTGTGTGACCTTGAGCAAGTTACTTAACTTCTGTATGTCTCAGTTTTCTTATATGTAAATGGAGACAATAGTACCTATGTCAGGGTTTGTTGGGAAGATTAAGTAAGTTGTTTTATGAAAAGCACTTAGAATATTGTCTGGAATGTGGTAAGCACTATATCAGTGTTGGCTATAAAATTGTCCCAGGGTGCCCTGCTTTTTTTTAAGCCCACTTGCAGTATAGTACATAACTTTAGTTTCTTCTCCTAACCTTCAGTTTCCTAACCTTTAATTTGGGAACTGCTATAAACTGTAACCTTTGCTTGGAAATTTATGAAGCATATTTGTAAATTTAATTCTCTGAGAATTCCTGATGAAAAGGAGTCTGTTTAATTTTGTTTAAACCAATGTTTCTCAAATTATTTTTCCACTTCCCCCTCCCGTTTTTTAGGAGAATACCCAATACCCACACAGTGTTGGCAATGCTTGTCTAGTTGGATCTGCCTTCTTTTTTTAAGAGACCATCTGAAGAAAGTACTTAGGAAACTTTGTCTTAAATATGTACTGTATAGAAATTTTATCCTTGTAGCTAATTAAATTACCAGAAGGCTACTTGCTTAGCTTACCTTGATCCAGACTATTCAGAATCACCAACACCATGTTGCATTTTAATATTGTGAACTCTACTTATGCTGAAGATAGAGATTAGAAATAGTCATTTGCAATTCTTTTGGGCTACTGTGGTACACTGTGTTGAGAATATTATGTTTCATGTGGATTAGGGTCTTCTATATACAGTCACCTATGATGAATTTTACTCTGGAACTCTGCTGGGAATAAATTTGTTTCCCTTGAAGAACCAATATTTTCCTCCTTTCTGATGAGAATCTTTTCATGGCAAATTCCAAGAAGCACAAAGATATATTTGAAGCCTAAGCAGGGCAATTTTATGTTTGACAATTTTATATTCTTCTTTTCCGTGGTCCTAGTTTTCTATTTCCATTTAAATATTTGATTGCACTGTCTTTTATTATAAGCCACCTGAAGTTCTTTGTGGAAAGATGTAGGTATATAGTAAATATAAATACATTAAATAAGAATCACTTTAAAAGGGAAGCACTTGCCATCAAAGGAAGCAATTGTGATATAAGTTCCTGTGAGAGTTAGGTGCAGAGTGTTAAGCAGCTCAGAAGAATTCAGCTGTGGGAATGGGTGAAGGACAGGAACATCAGAGAGTATCTAACTTGTGAGATGCATCATGAAGGCAAAGGCAAAGGCAAAGGTCTTATTAAGAGAATAATACTTCTAAAGGCAAAGGAGCAAGCAAGTGTGTCTGCAGTGTATTTCGGGATTGGTTGGTAGTGTACCAGATCTGAAACATAGGGTTGTTGGGAGTAATGAAGCAGGAATGTTGAGTAGCGCCTTGTATTGAGCAGTTCCTTCTCATTGCCACAGTGATTAGTAATATGTCCTCAGAGTCATGGTGGCTCCTTCTTTGAAGACCCCCCTCCCCTAACCTTTGATGGTATTTCTATGTCTGATAAATTCTACGTATCTAATAGTGGTTTATAATCATCACGGACCAACATAGGGATTATAGATATATTGGGTGAGGATTTACATATTATAGAACAATGAGAGTCATAAGTAACCTGGGATTGTATGAAGTATAAGGTGTTCTGGGCAGAAATGACATTATAATGGAAGGTTTTTTTTTTTGGAGGAGTGGTTTTTATCTGATGCTGTTCTATCTGATTCTTTTATACACTGTTTTACCACAACCCATCAAGAAAGTTATTGTATATTAAGAGGAGTTAATTGTCTGTGCCATTTTGTGCATATATTATCTACTTAATAACAAAGGAAGATATAGTCTTCTTTCTTTATTAGTTGAATGTATCTTCCACAAGCTGCTGCTTCATTGTATTTTATTATATCACTGTGGCCAGGATGATTCACAGAGAACTCTGAACTTTTCCACTGCATGTTGCAGTGAAAAGACATCTTTGCAACTCTGCTAAAAGATGACAGCTCCACTGTAGAGACAGGGTTGATTATCTCCAGTTCTCTTTTTTTCTTTTTTCTTTTTCCTCTTGTCAGGAACAGTATGCTATTTGGGGTCCCCTATCCATGCCACATGCATTCCCTTATACCAATTCTTAGTTTTTCTACAAGGATATTTTCTGAATTATTATATCTGACAACTTCTCTAAATTGCCATTATTACTTTAAAAAATCATAGGATGTATGGTAAGAGAAAAAAAAAAGATGAGTCTGATCCATAAGAGCTTTGCTTGTACAAAGTCAATTCATTGGCGAAAAATAATTAATCTCCTGTTATGTGACATAGGGTTTAAGAATTCTTTGATGTTTTCTCTGAAATTTTTATTTTTTAACCCAACATTCAGTGCTGGGAAGATATAAGATACATTGTAAGCCTCCCTATATATCCTGAGAAGAGTGTTGGTATTATCTTTAAAAAATTTCTAGTCCCCTAGGATAAAAATCTCAATGTCCTCAAGATATCCTCTTACATGTGACCTAAGACCTTTTACCAACGCTGGTAGCTTCTGGCCATGGAGATATTTCTCTCATTAGTCATAGCAGAACTCCTGATCTATTTAGAAATCTTTGTGAAAGTATTATTTGCATTCTGCCTTTAGAAAACATAACATTTGGGGGCTATTTTATATTTGTGTCAATTTTTTTTTGTCTTACTGATTTTTATTCATTTGAGGGTAATAACCTCCCAAGTTTCACTTTTCCTCCATACATTTTATATGTGTGTTCAGATAGGGAAGTTTGATTGGAGGCAAGGGAACTAGATTTAAAGCTCTCAGGACATTATGGAAAAATTCTAAGTAACACAAGTCCTGTGTTTCACAATATATTCAATGGATGAAATTTATTGTATTATTAGAACAGATATTTTGTGGCTAGATGATAGTTAATGTCTGATAATTCACTGAAGTATGATTTGACTTCTGATTATTTTTACTCCCATTCTCTGATTTTTTTCTTGGATTGTTGGACTCACATGTACCTGAAATTCACTAAAGATTGGGGCCACCGTATCAGATTCTTTGGAATAGCTGACTATAACATAACCTTTTGCTAATTAAATATCTCCTCATTTTACCAAGCTAGGCCTTTGGCTGAGAGATAGTGAAGTAGAAGGTTATATAGTGAGGAATTATAAAGGTTAAGGTAGACTTACACCTAACCATATCAATATTAACATTAAATGTAAATGGTCTCAAACCACATCTTGAAGGTAGAGATTGTCAGATTGGATAAACATCTCTTTTGCCTACAAAATACTCACTGTAAGTAGAAAAACACAAATAGGTTAAAAGTAAAATGATGATTAAAATATACCATGATAACACTAATTAAAAGAAAGCTTATTTGGCTATATTAATATAAGACAAAATAGATTTTAGAGAGAGAATATTACCAGGGGCAAAGAATGTCATTTCATAATAATATAGGGATCATTTCATCAATAGGACCTAACAATTCTAAAGGTTTATGCAACAGTCCTAAACATTCAAATAATGGAGCAAAAACTGACAGAACTATGAAGCGACATAGACAAATCTACAGTTATACTTAAATATTTTAATACCACTCTCTCAATAATCAATGGAGCAAGTGTACAAAAATATCAGTAAGGATATACAAGATCTGTACAACATTATCAACCAATTAGACCTAATTGCCAGTTATAGAACACTTCACCTAACAACAGAGCAAAATACATATTTTTTTTCGAAGTGCACATGGAACATTTACCAATATAGACCATATTCTCAGCATAAAGCAAGTCTGTATAAATTTTAAAATGATCAAGTCATACAAAGTATATTCTCCGGCCACAGTGGAATTAAACTAGAAATCAATAATGTAAAGATATCTTGAAACTCTCCAAATATTTGGAAATTAAATAACAAACTCCTAAATATCCCGTGGATTAAATGAGTAATTGAAAGAAAAATTTGAAAATATCTTGAAAGGAATGGAAACAAAATACAATATATCAAAATTTGTGGATGCCACTAAAGCAAAATTTAAAGAAATTTATAGCACTAAATGTCTATATTAGAAAAAAAACAAAGAACTAATCAATGATCTCAGCTTTTACCTTAAAAAACTAAAAATAGAAGAGCAAAGGAAACCCAAATCAAGTAGATGACAAAAACTAATAAATATCAGAGCAGAAATCAGTGAAATAGAAAAAAGAAGTCAATAGAGGAAATCAATGACCCCAAAAGCTAGTTCTTCAAGAAGATTAATAAAATTAATAACTCTCTAGCCAAATTTGTGAGGAAAAGAAGGGCCAAGACAAAAATCACCAGCACCATGAATGAGAGAGTTGATAGTACTACATAGTCTAGAGATATTAAAAGGGTAATAAGGAAGTGAATGTTATGAAAAACTTAATGCCAATAAGTTCACCAACTTAGATGATATGGACAAATCCCTTAAAATGTACAATCTATCAAAACTCACTGAAGAAGAAATAAATAATCATCTAATATTTATTTTAAAAATTGAATTTTTAGTTAAAAATTCACTCACAAAGAAAGCTGCAGACCCAGATTGCTTTGCTGGTGAATTCTATCAAACATTTGAGGAAAAATAATATAAATTCTTCACAAACTCTTTGAAAAAACAGAAAAGGAGGAAATAAATCTCACCTCATTATTTGAGGCCAACATTATAACTAAAAGTAAAAATACTAATACTAAAACCAAAGATATTGATTGTTACAACAATACAACAATATATAACCCTAATGAGCATAGATGCAAGACTCTTTTAAAAACTTTAGCAAATATAATTCACCAGTATATACAAAGGATAATATTTCTGACCAAGTGGGATTTTTCCCAAAAATATATGGTTGGTTTAGTGTTAAAAAAATCAATCACTGCAAGTCAGTATATTCAAATAAAGAAAAATAAAATTCATAGTATTATCCCAATAGATGCAAGGAAAGCATTTGACAAGATTCAAAAGCCATTAAAAAAACAAAACAAAACAAAATAAAAACTCAGAAAATGAGGTATAGAAAGGTAGTTATTTTACCTGTAAAACAGGTATCTAGGAAAAACCTATAGCCAACATCATCATGAAAGATTGGAGTCTTTCTCCTATGAGTCAAGGATATCCCCTTTCAGCACTTGTATTTAACCTTATCGGTGACATTAGCCAGTGCATGAAGGCAACACGGAAAGTAAACGGCATCTAGAATGGAAAAGAAGTAAAACTATCTTTATTTGCAGATGATATGATAATCTTTGGCAAAAAACTGAAGGAATCTACAAAAATGCTACCAGAACTAACTGTATTTAGAACATTCACAGGATATAGGATCAATATACAAAGATCAATTATATGTTTATATAGTAACAGCAAACAATTGGAAATTCAAATAAAAATACAATTTATTATAACACTAAATAATATGAAATACTTTGGGGTGAATTTAATGACATATGTTTAAGACCTCCACAATGAAAACCGTGAAACAATCCTGAGAGAAATTCAAGATGACCTAAATAATGGAGGGATATACTATGTTAATGAATTAGAAGACATAATGTTTCTAAGATGTCAGTTCTATCTTAATTCATCTGTAGATTCAATGCAGCCCTAATCAAAATCTCAGCAGGCTTTTTTTTGTGTGTGTGTGTGTGTAAAAATTGACAAGCTGAGTCTGTAAGTCATATGAAAATGTAAAAGGAAGGCCTAGAATTGCCGAAACAACTTTGATAAAGAAAAACAAAGGTGGAGGTCATATACTAATTGCTTTCAAAACTTATTATAAAGCTACAGCAAACAAGGAAGTGTGGTGTTACAAATGGTAGACCTATAGGTCAACAGAATAGAATAGAGTCCAGAGACAGACAAAACATAAAAGGTCAGTTGATTTTTGATAAAGATGCCAAGGTAATTCATGGATTTGTTGAAAAGACTCAACAGATGATGCCAGAACTATTGGATATCCATGTGCAAACAAATAAATCTCAACCCTTTCTATACACTATACATAAAAATTAACTTGAAATGCATTATAGATGTAAAAATAAGAGCTAATATTACACAATTTTTAGAAGGAACCATAGGAGAAAAATTTTGTATCCTTTGGTTAGGCAAGGATTTCTTGGAATACCAACTGCACAATGCATAAGAAAATGATGTTATATTGGACATCTTGAAAATTAAAAACTTTGCTTTTCCAAAGATATTGTTAAGAATCTGAAAAGGTAAGCCCCTTTCTGAGAGAAAATGTTTACATAACGTACATCTGATAAAGGATTTGTAATCAGAGTATATAAACAATTCTTACAACTCAGTAAAAACAATAAAACCAGAAAATTTAGACATTTCACAAAGGGAGATATAAGAATGGCAAGTAGCACAGGAAAAATCCTCAACATCTTTAGTTATTATATAAATGGTAATTGAAACCATGACGAGTTATCACCACCACACACTAGAATGACTAAAAGGAAAAAGACAGAATTAAGTATTGGCAAAAATATGAAGCAACTGGAACTCTCCATACATTGTTGTTTGTAATTCAAACTTGTATAACCACTTTGGAAAAACGTTTGATAATTTCTTATACAGTTAACCATACACTTACTGTAGGACCCATTAACTCTACTCAAAAATACTTACCCAAGAAAAATGAAGACCTAAGTGCACATGCACACTTGTTCATAGCAGCTGTATCCATAACAGCCATAAACTGGAAAACATCCAAAGGTCCATCAACTGGTGAATGGACCACACATAAATTGTGGTCATACCTGTAAAGGAATGATCATGACCATTCTTTACAAGGAATTTGGTGATGAGGGTCCCACAGTTGATCCTGTAACTCATTCATATCAGGCTGATCATTTGTCTTGAGTGTGATTCACTTGGCATTCCTTATGGTTCTAAGATGGTTTACATAGCTTGAGGCATAACACGCTAAGGTCCAAAACAAGAGAGGGAGGGGTGGTGAGGTGAATGGTGCAAAACAGTCTTTCCTATGTGGGTCTTTATTTTATCCTGGACCAGTGTTATTTCTAGAAGCTTCCAGCACACTTTCACGAGTGTAGAAAACTACGATTTGTCTGACTAGCTTTACTAATCATGATTCTTCTCTTGGATCTGGGGGCAAAGGTCCACCATCCCTTAACACAGGAATGGATCTAGCTTTTGTAAAGCCTAAAGTTTCTTTAAGGACAGGAATACAAAATTCCAAACACTAACTTGCTAGGGCCCCTATTAAGGCCTCAGAAGCAGCCATGCAAGTGAGGGGGCCCTGAAGCTTCATCATAAACCAATCTACCTTTGAGTACTTGCTGCCCACCCACTAAACAAATTCAGGGCTTTGTTCATAAGGGTCAGATGGCTGTTACACAGTCAATCAGTAGTTTCTGCCACAATTTCCTTCTTAAGGAGTTTTGGAATCTTGGACAATTCTCTAAGGGTATGATGATGGAATTTATGGGAACTGTAAACTGATAGGTAGGGTCATTACTGTTTAAGTGTCCTTTACCAGTTAGATGAGAAGTGATGATAAATGCCAGCCCCTTTGTAGGCCTGAAAGAAGCAGCAGCATATGATAGGGCATAGTCAGGGCTTTGTTTAGAGTTTCCTCTTCACCATTTTTAGTTCCATGAACTTAAGCAAGTTATTTAATATTTCTGGGCTTTTATTACCTGCTGTATAATAGGGGTAGTGGTGGATAGATAAAAGCTAGATTTGAAATAAATCTGCTCACTATTTCCCTGGCAGGTAGTGTTTTCTCCTGAGGAAGTTATCCTAGGCATCTTGGAAGGAGTATTATGTCTGTGTTTTGATGCCTGCTTTCAGTTCATTAAATGGGCCTTTTTTTCTTTTTCTTTTACATCTTCCCTAGGCCGTTGCTACAGATGAGGTGTTTTTTTTTTTCAAGTGACCATTTAATTCCAAAAAGTTACAGATTGTTGGGTAGGTGGTGAGAAGCAGTATATTTTTCTTTCAAGTGCTTATTTAGAGTGATTGTTAACATGTATCCTTAGTGATTAAGTCATTAAGCAAGAACACAATTTGTGAAATAATGTTTTCTCAAGCTACTCGGTTTTTTTAAGCATGGCACAGGAAACATCAACTCATAGCTTTTATTCTGACTGATCTGAATTCCTATTACCAAACACTTCATAAATAATTCAAAAGGAAAACAATGGTTAACTCATGTTATATTTTTCTTTCATAAATAATGCTTTCAAACCATCAAGTCGTGTCTTCACAGCAGCTTGTGAAATGGAGACTTGCCCACTCTTTGGTTAAATCTGATCAGTGCATTCAGAGAAGATACATAATTATTATATAATAAGTATGATAGGTGCCTCTATTTATTGGGTACCTTCTGTATGTCAGGCACTAGTTTTGGTACTTTACATACCTTATTTTATTGAATTTTTACAACCCTGTAAAATAAGTATTATTTCTCCCACTTTACAAATGAGGAAACTGAAACTGAATAAAAAGTTGAGTAACCATCCTCAGGTCGTGCAGTTAAAAAAAAAGAAAAAAAAGCAAGAGCTCAAAGTCATCTCTGTCTGATACCAGACCAGTGCCTTCAATCACCAGCCCTATGGATCCATCACAACTATACCACACTGCCACGTGACAAATGAGCACCACCTGGAAGACAGAAGGTTGGAGTTTTGGGCCATCTCTCTGACACTAATTTTTATGCATTCAGAGTGGAATATTCATGCCTTACTCCCACCACTCACTCTTTTTCTCCTATGGGGATTCTTACTGAGAGGTCTTGACAGTAGAAATAATTGCCACATTGTAAACAAATAAATATTTTCAATAGGTAGCCAAGTCCTCAGGATCCTCAAGATTCAGGGTCTTTAATCGCAAGACTCAGCCATGGGGTTCCCAGCATAATCTCCTTCCTGACCCCCACCCTGAACCGGACAGTCTTTCTCACATGTCAGATCCTAATAGAAGTCCTGAGGTAATTCACCCAAATGACAGCATGGTCCAAACGCCAGATCTTTGCTGTGTGCTTGCTGCATGAAAGAGGAAAAACGCGAGAGGAGATAGAAAAACGGCCCACTGAATGCCTGGTAAGGAGTAGGGGACAGGATAAGGTGTGAGTAGACTCCTAGAGTAGAGAATCTTTGCCTCTTAATGGTCCATGTGACAACAAGTAAAAGCGGAAGGATCTCAATTGCTTTAGCCCCCATGACACAGTATTCTCGTTGTCCTACTAAACTGTGGCTCAAAAATATATTTGGCTTAGATCATTGCAGGAGAATGATAGTATGTCATTATTATTTAAGCCAAGAAACAGTATGGTGGAATGGAACAAGTTTTCCATTGTTTTCATTCCAGGCCTCACTATAGACTTGCTTTGTTGCTTGGGGCAAGTTATTTAGAATCTCTGAGCCTCATTTTCCTCACTTATAAAATAACAATTACAATATTTATCCCTTAGAGATATTATGAGATTGAAATATTTATGAAGTAAATATTACCAGGCATATATAAATATAACCTTTATTATTATTGATGTTTTAAGAATAATAATATTCTTATTATTATGTGTCCATGAATCCTTAGAATAATGGTTTTAAACTTACAAAATCACCACCACAACTAATATTTACTGAATTCATACTCAATTCCAGGCAGTTCAGGTGTGAACTATTGTTATACCCATTTTATACATAGAAGTCTTACAGAGGATGTTAATTACTTACAGTCACCTAGCTAATAAGCAGTAGGAAGTCAAGTTCTTGTGTTATTCTACACCAGTTTCACGAGTTATTGCTTATACTTGGATTGTTGCAAACATGAGAATCTTATTTTCAAAGTGATATGACCTTAATAAGACCTTATTTTCAAAGTTAATATGACTTCATTATTTCTGCTTTAAAAAATCTCTTATGTTTCTCTATTGCTCTCAGGATAGAGTATAGACACTTTGGCATAGTGTTTGACATAGTATCAGCACAGCCTTCCTCTCCAACCACATCTCCTAGCAGTTTCCCCCACCTCATCTCCACCCACTACAGCCACATTAATCTTCTCACCGTTTCCTGAATATGACCAACCCTGTGCCGGATTCCACACCTTGCTCTTTGCTTACTCTGCCTGGAATGTCCTTACAGCCCTCTATGCACCCTCCAACCACTCTTGAATTTATACTCCTCACTTAAGATGTGGTCAAAAGTTATCTTCCATGTGAAAGCTTGTTTGAATTCCCCATGCAGTATTAACTATGTTCTCTTCTGTGCTTACAGTTAGCATTTTTCATGTTGTATCATAAACATCTGTTTTGTGTTTGCTCTTCTAGCTAGAATATGAGTCTCTCAAGAGGGAGGCTCTTGACTTATTCTGTTCTATAACCTCAGTACCTATAGTTGACAGTGAGTAGGCAACCCGTAAATGTTGGCTGATTGAAAAAAATGAAATATACTGATTGATCTCTTCTCCTCAGCCCATCTCTGTGTTGATGAGTAGTGCTGAGTCCAATGAATGAGTGGTTTGGTAGTGACAGAACTCATATGGGAAGCCAAGGTGCCATTGAATCCAGCCCTACGTGTCTTCTGTGCCACACACTGGTCTAGTTGTGACAAGGCAGAATTTTAACAACACTTTTGACAAGCAGTCAACCCTGGAGGAACACATCTTTCTTCAGTAGCTTAACCTTAACGGTTGACTTTTCTTGTTCTCAGTGAGGTTCCCTTAGCACTGAAAGTATAGTGAAGCAGGTTCACATAAAGGAAAATGTGAAATCTGTGCTGACATTTATCTGCATTTTAGCAAGGCATTTGACATATTCTCATGATAGGCTGATGCACCAGATGGAGAGATACTAGCTGGATAAAATTAGCATTCAGTGGATTAGTAGCTGGTTGAAGAGTTGTACTAAATATCTATACAATGGGATTCCTGCTCCCAGAATTCATTCTTTCCTCTTCTCATTCTTTCTGGGTCTACTGAAGCACAGTCCAAGTTCTATTTTCTCCCAACAGCCAACCTTAACTGTTTTGATCTGTGATCACAAAATAATTTAAAAATAATTTGAAGCCCTTTTTATTTGTTTCTTTTATGTGTGTTGGTTTTATGATCTCCAAAGCTCTTTAGAACAGAGTCAGTATCTCATTATTTTCTCTTCCATAGAACTTACCTAGGTCTGGCATGATGGTAAGACCATAGGACCTACAGTTAGACACTTGGGTCAAATCTCTGCTCTGTCATGAATTAGCCATGTTATCATAAGCCTTTGTTTCATCCCTCATGTACAAAATGGGGACAAGGACATCTTTGACCCCCAAAATATAATCATTCTTCATGTCTTAGCTTACGATCACTTCCTCGGGGTAGCCTTTCTTGAAGCTTCAGACTATGTTAGCTCCCTATTAAAATGCTCTCATAACACTATGTTTTTTCTTAAAATAAATTACAGTACTTAATTTTATAGATAATTATTTGTTAAAAGTCTTATTCATGAAACTGTGATCTCTATGAGGTCAGGGACCATGTTTGTGCTTTATACGTCTGTATTTGCATTACCCAGCTGAAAACATGGACCACAAAAGACACTTAGTAAATGTTTCTTGGATAAATGAACCACCTTTAGCACTGCTTTCATGGTCCTGGCTGCCTCAGCAGTCCCATTTGGAGCCATCTTCCTCCTCACTCTCCAAGTGCCAGCCACAGTGGTCTTTTATTAGTTCCTTAAAGGTTGCATGCTTTTTCTCTCTTTGGCTTTTTCTCCTGTGCTCCTCGCACTACAGTCTTTGCCCAGCAAATACCTATCAATACTTTTCTTCCAGGTCTGGCCTTAAGCACCTCTTCCTCAACAAAGCCTTCTGTGCACACCTTTCCACCTATCCCCACTCTGGGCCAACTATGTTAGGACCCCATTACAACTCTGTTTCCTCATTGCTCTTATAATAATTGTAATTATTTATTTAATGTAAAGTCCTAGATACACGGTAAGCTTCAGGAAATTAGACTGTATGTACTGCTGTGTGAGTCCCCTAGGGTCCAGCACTTTGCTTGGCACATATGTACTGATAAATATTTGTTGCCCAAGGAATTAGGAACTTTAACTGCAGACAAGAAGACTAGGGGAAAGAGACAGGGAAGTGAACAGGGTGGCAGAGTGTGGTGGCAGAGACTGAAAGCTGCTCACCAAAATCCATTTTCTCTTCTTGAGCACAAGGCTAGAGTACATGTTAAATCTCCCGTGCAGCTGGATGTGACTATGTGACTGTGTTTTAGCAAAAGTAATATGTGCCCTGTGCTTTTCCAGATCTGACCCATACAGAATTCATAATCATGCTTTTCCATGCTTTTTCTCCCTTCTGGATGGCTGGACTTGAGATGGCTCTCATGATCTTGGTAGCCAAATGTTGAAGATTTCAGAGGGTCCATTAGCCTGGGTCCCTAAGTGTCTACACTGTCTTGCTGATCAGGAACACCTGCCTTGGACTGTCACATGCGTGGGAAATAAATCCCTTTCTGTATATTTCTTTCATCTTGTGTTTGAGCCATTCTACGTTTTGGAGTGTATCTGTTGCAACTGTTAGTGCTATGCTAACCAGTAAAATAGCAACTATAAAATATTGGAAGGACCATTTTATGGCAGAGGGAGCAGACTTATTCTATGAAGTAGGTTGAATGTGTACTAAGGCAGTTGCCCTCGAACTGTGAGTGGCAGCTTCACCATCCCCGGGGGTCTTGTTAAAAATGCAAATTCCCAGGCCCCAGCCCAAACCTACAGAATCAGAAACCCTGGGGAGGGGCCTGTTTTAACAAGCCCTTCAGATGATTCCGATACGTATTAATTTGGAGGAGCACTGCACTCTGAATACAGAGGGGCTTACCCCTTAGAAGGTTTTTGTCTTGGGACCAATTATTTAATTAGTCTGAGTTGTAATTTTTTTTAATAAAAGGTTAGAAATATTTACTTCGTGGCATTGTTTTGGGAGTTTGAATGAATGTTTTTAATAAAGTACCTAGCACAGATTAGATTCTCAAACCACGTCTGTTCTCTTCCTTTCGTTTCTGTGCTGCTCCATGTAACACTGGGCCATGGTGAGGATTCTAGGAAACAGAGGACCAGGAATGAATAGAAGATCACTAATGTAGAGTGTGGAAGTTACGATGTCCTGGGCTACTATGCCAAGCTCAAGGGAAGAGGAACAGTGTGTGACAGATAGAAGTGCAAGTCAGCTCTGCTTGTCAGGTTAGGTTGACCTGTTCAGTGTTTAATATCATGCTTTAACCTGATAATTTCTGAGCATTATTTTCAGCTGCTAACCTCTTTTTTTTCTTGTGAACTACACATATAAAGGGCTTAGAACCGTTCTTAATACCTATTAAGCACTCAGTATGTGGGAGCTACTCACTATTAGACTAAATTCCATGAAGTCATGGATTTTTATTTTATTGACTGTGGTCTCCTCAGCACATAACACCATGCCCCATACATGGCATGTGCTCAATAAGTATATGCTGAATGAACAAATGAAATAGCATCTGTTATGTAAATTGCACAGTTTTACACATAAAGCCTTCTTTTTTCCTCCTCTTCTCCCTCCCCACTGTGGCTTTAGTTTAGAACTGTGCTATGGAAACCTCCCTGACCTTTAGCCCACTGAGCCCCAAAGTTTATGTGTATTATCTGTCACAGGGGAGGTTATTAAAATGCAGATTCTGATGCAGTAGGTCTGGAGTGGGGCCTAAAATTCTGCATTTCTGACAAGCTCCCATGTGATAGTGGCGCAGCTGTTGTTTGCGCCCAATTCATCCCCACCTCTTAGGACACCTGAAATTCCATCACTATCACTATTGTTTCAAAAGGCTTAATAATCCTCTTTGGTTTGCAAAGTTCTCTAGGAAAGACATTGCTTTTGAGTGGTATTGGTCCAGTGTATTTTGAGTAAATGAGCTTCCACTTATTTTCTGAAGGCCTTTTATATTTTGAGAGCATTTTAGCTTTTTATTACAGAAAACTTCAAATGTAGAAAAAAGTGAAGAGAACAGAATAACAAACTCCTACATACCCACATACCAACTCAACAATTATTAACTTATGGCCAATCTTGTTTATCTGTAACTCCTCCCACGGCTAGATATTTTGAAGATAATCCATGTATCATTTGATTCATAAGTAATTCGTTATCTCTAAAATATAAGAAGTCTTAAAAATATAGCAACAATGTCATTCTCACACCCCCTGATTTGATCATTTCTTAATTTCATCAAATATGTATTCAGTGTTCAAATTTTCCAAATTGTCCTTTTTTGTTGTTCTTTTTTCAGCAGTTGATTTGTTTGTTTAAATCAGGGTTCAAATAAGGGCTGTACATTGAATTGTTTATGTCCCTTAAGGATATTTTATTCTATAGATCCTTCCCTCTTTTTTGTTCCTTAAAAATTTATTTGGTGAAATGATGATATCATTAGTTCTGTAGACTTTCCCACATTCTAGATTTGATGATTGGATTGTCATGATGTCCTATAAAATATTACTTTGTCCTCTGTATTTCCTGTAATTAGGTAGTTAGATCTAGAGGCTTGATATGCTTCAGGTTCTATTTTTTGGCAAGAATGCCTCATAGATTCTCTTGGAGGGCGTTTTTAAAATTGAAAGACTGCTGGATACCTGTGAGTTGGAGGAGGGGAGAATTCATTAAGTGTCTAAGACTGGAAGCTTTTGGCTACACAGACTTTAGAAACCCTGGTTTTCCCTAATGTGGATGAAGACGGTACCTTGTCCGAGATCCCTGACTCAGAGAACTCTACTGGGAAATGCTTGTAAGGTCACCTCTACTGGCTTCTCAAGAAAGTGGTGTGAGTCATGGCACAGAACTATCTTGGATTCAAAAGAAGAATAGAAGCAAGTTTTTAGAATAAATTCAATGTTTAGAACTTAAAAATTATGAAAGCAATTAAGCTCGGTTTTGACCCAGATGATAATAAAAAGTGCTACCCCTTTTTATGCAGGTTACATAGTGATTGCTGTGTGCCAGAGGTTAAATAACTAGGACATGCAGTTAAGTGTCAGAGGTGGGAGTTGAAGCCTAGGAGTCAGTGGGCACAACCACTGTACTATACTACCTGCTGAGGAATTATGTCACTCCTCTGCTAGAATCCTTTAGTGTATGTCATTGAAAATGTCAAAATGTGTTCATCTGTTTAAGGCTCTTTACCTGTGGACCTTCTTATCTTGACAGCTTCCTCTCCAGACACTACCCCATTCCCCTCCTGCCTCTCCTTAGAAACGCAAACAACACCTCATCCGGTTTTACTGAAATTCTTTCATTTCTTTGAACGCACTATACTTTTCCACTTCTTGGCTTTTGCACATGCAGTTTCCTCTCCCTCAAATAGCCTCTCCTCCTCTGTGCTTCCCTCCAATATAACCTCATCATACTAATGCTTACTTATGCTGCTGGTTCCAGGTTCAGCTTTCTTCTTTTCAGGAGTCTTCTGTGACCCTTCCCTCTAGGTTAGCAGCTCCTATGAGCTCTTGTAAAACCTGTGTTTCTGCTGTGGGAACACTCAGTGCACCACATTCCCATTCTGTGTCTTACAATAAGACCAGAAGATCTGCAAGACAAGAGGCCACTTCCACCTCATTCACTGCTCTATCCTAGGCACACCATTAGTTGCCTGCCACATATTAGATACTTGACATGGTCTGAATGACAGACAATCAGGCTAGCACCCTTAGATAGAAAGAACTGCTCCAGTGGACACTCAAACACGCTTCTCAGATCATGCCCTGTTCCTTCCACTGAACGTCATAAAATGAGGTCCTAAGATCCTTGGCCCATCACTGTGCTCTTCCCTGACACACTTAAACCTTTCAGTGAGCTGATCAATTTCTCCTCAAACTCTGTCCAACAGGTAGGTGAGACAGAGGAAGCACATAGGATCTTCATTCCACAAGTACCAAAACCCCCAATGGCTGAGATTTTTTAAATAAGGCATCTTTGTACATGGGCCTGCATTTTATAAAGCCCCATTAAGAGGCATGGGGGCAGCAATCTGTGGTGATCATTCATCACCCTGCCCACACAGCAATTTTAAGTTACTTTGAGGCAGTGTTTTCTTTCATCTACAAACTGATAGTTCACCAGGGGGCTGGCAGGCTGACTAATATATGTAGCGTTGTTGGTGGCTGCTTAGAAACCCCATTTCCCAGAATCATGTAAATTGTATTATTTTGACTCCCACTGACGAGATGTGACTTCTGTTAACTTTTCTTGCCAAACTCTCTTCTTCTCCCTTTGTCAAGTTCTCAAAGCACTTCTCAGTAGGACTCAGAAAATTACTGAGGATATTGTTAAAGCGTATGTATTTTTATGTATAATGCAACCCATAAATAGCATGTATATTGCAGGAAGAAACCTAGCCTCCCTTTTCCTTTTCTGTTTAAAATTATATATGAAATATTTAAATATGAGAGGGTATTTTGTCATTGTTGGTGTTATAATCTAGCTACCAAGAACTTCCTGACACAACATTCACTAACTGTGCTACTGGAATACTGCTGCAGATGAAGATGGTTGGTTTTTTGTATGTTTGTTTGGTTTTTAATTTATTTTTGATTGAGGTAATATTGGTTTATACCATTATATAAGTTTCATGTATACAACATTATATTTCCACTTCTGTATAAACTACAGCATGTCACAACCACAATTCTAGTTTCCATTCATCACTGTATAGTTGATCCCCTTTACCCATTTTTCCCTCCCCCCACTTCCCTTCTGGTAGCCACTACTATATTCTCTGTATCTACATGTTTTTTTTGGTTTGGTTTGTTCACTTATTTTTGTTGTTTGTTTCTTATATTACACATATAGTGAAATAATATGGCATTTGTCTTCCTCTGACTCATTTCACTTGGCATAATACCCTCAAGGTCCATCCATATTGTCACAAATGGCAAGATTTCATCTTTTTTATGGGGCTGAGTAGTATTCTACTATATATAATATATATAATGTATATTATATCTTATATATTATATAATATATAATATATTATATAATATATATTATATATAATATATAATATATTATATATTGTATGATTTTATATATATATATATATATATGTAATGCCACATCTTCTTTATCCATTCATCCATCGGTGGTCACTTAGGTTGTTTCTGTATCTTGGCTATTGTAAACAATGCTGCGATGAACATAATGGTGCATATATCTTTTTGAGTTAGTGTTTTCGTATTCATATTCTTTGGATAAATACCCAGAAGTGGGATAGCTGGATCATATGATAGTGCTGTTCTTAATTTTTTGAGGAATATCCATACTGTTTTCCACAGTGGCTGCACCAATTTACATTCCCACCAACAGTGCATGAGGGTTCCTTTTTCTCCACATCCTCATCAACACTTGTTCTTTCTTGTCTTTTTGATAATAGCCTTTCTAACAGGCCTGAGGTGATGTCTCATTGTGATTTTGATATGCATTTTCCTAATAATTAGTGATGTTGGATGTGAAGATGGTTGTTGATGCCTTGCTAGACATCTTCACCTGAAATGACTGGCTTTCCAGAAATCAAGTCCTTCCTCAAAGGGTGTAGATAAGAGGTGCTATGCTTTTCATGATCAATGAATCTATTATACAATTCCAAAATGATCATTGATTGGATTAATTGGTTTGATTCCAAATTTCAACTCTCTTGTTGGATAGTTAGCTTCTCAAGGACAGAAACAATGTTTTACTCATATTTGTGTCCCCTTTAGTGCATAGAGCTGTTCCATGTATAAAACAAGTATTCAATATATGTTGAATTTAATTGCGTATTCATTTCTCTGAATTGTGAAGAATTCATCCTTATTAGAAAGCATTAAAACATAAATACTTTTTAAGGTAGAGCATGCAATTAAATAGATATGATCCAAGCTTTTTAGATATTAAAATATTCAGCATCAACACCTCAATAAAAAGTTCTGTTAAACATTTAAGGAGTACAGCAATGACTGTGATATAATATCTGAATGCCAATACATCACAGTTATGGTGGTAGACATGCAAACAAATGATAAGTTACTTTTATTTCATAACGAAGTTGTTAGCTACTCTGAAGGCCTTCTGGACATTTTTAAAATTATCAGAGGATGAGGGTTGGCTGCTATTGAGGATGCTTATGAGATTGTGGTATAGATTCTTATTTTTAAAGCAGCTATTCCAAACTTCAAGACCATTCTAGTCTGCTTGGCATAGGACTATCACCCTGCAGAATGCAGGAGAGAAGAGAGTTCCTGCATTTGAAATAAGACCACCTTTCTGCAGGATATCTCACCTTACCAGCAGTAATAAAGGAGAGGCCCAGAACTCTTCTCGCTCTGAGAAGTATCCTCCCTATCTTGTCCTTCTCTTCCCTACGTACTCGTCACTTCTGCATCACTATCTGCCATGAGACAGCTAAGACTAATCTCCTCATGCCCTTTATGATACCCAAATCAATTAGTCATCCCAAGAAAACCACACTCATATCTCATACCCAGGACTCTAACCCCCAGTGACGTTTCTCACTCATTTTTGAACCCTCCCCATCTTCTAAGCTTCTCTGACTCCTGAAACTCTCCCCATGCTCCCTGGACCTCAACACTGATCCTCAGCAAGTCTTTAAACTCAACTGGTTTGTGAGCTTCCTATTTACTCTCTTGCTCTAGCAGAAATCTGTCTCTCCTCAGGTGTTTCCCCAACATGTCTCTCAATCATAGCCTGTTTTATCTCTCAAACCCTTCCTACCATAGGCCCTGAAAGTAGGGTAGATGGTATCCTTATTTCTCTTATTTCCCAACATGCCATTGTCCCTTTATCCACCATAAAAGCACCAAGCTTTGATTCTTATATCATCAGGCTATGCCACCCATCATTCTACTTTGCTCTAGTCATCCACCACCCCCTGGGTCACTTCTTACTTCTCAAGGATTTTAGCTTCTGGCTCATTGTCATTGTCCCATACTAACCCTGTCTTAATTGTTAATGATTTCAATATACATAGTGATGATTGTTCCAACACTGTGGATTTTCAGTCCCTTGAATCTTTTCCTGCAATAGTTTTATCCTATCTTACCTTGCACACTACCATGCTCATACCCTATACCTTGTCATTACCAATAACTGCACCCCCTGTATAACTGTAAATTTATATACTGTCTAAGCACCATCACCTTCCATCTTGATGGCTGACTATCTTTTGTCAACCGCAACTGTAATAACCCTTCATACACACTGGAACGTTCAGTCTTTCAATCTTAACTCTTTGTTCCTCACCACTCTCAGGGCTTCTCCACTAGGTCCTAATCTTGACTCTGTTGTTGACTTTTTGGAACACCTTGTATTAATTACTTTAGTTCTCTATGCATCAAATTTTTTCATCTGTAAATTAAAGAAGTTGCTAAAAGTAATAATGGTAATAATAATATGGTCAAATTTTATTGCATGCTTACCATGTGTTAAGCAATGTTTTAAACACTTTTTATTTATTAACTCATTCAACCTTTACAACAACTGTTTCAGGTAGGTGCTGTTATTAGTTCTCTTCTCCAGATGAGAAAACTGAGGCAGAGAGTGGGTAAATAGCTTGCATAACATAAGTAAGCTATTTTCTGACTTACGAGGTAATGGCTCATAAGTATGTGGATTTCTTTAGGAAAAATCTCATTTGAAGGCAGTTTTCAAAATAATTTGTTTTATTGTTGTTATTTTACCTTTCAGTAACTATAAGAAAATAGACAAAATTTGTTCTCTTTTCTAGACTTTGACTACTTTCAGATATTATGAAATGTAGTGGATATGCCTTATATTCTAGGTAAAGAAGAAGCTGTCCAATGTAACATGGTGTTGATAGGCAGATGGGAGAGGGTGAGGACTGGAAAGATTCTTTTCTGTCTTAAAATAAGTGATGATAAATATGTAATATCTATTCACGTTCAACTTGGAGGCCTGCAAGGGTCAGTGATACAGTTTGGGTAAGCATGGTTTTCTCTCTGCTTATAAACAAAACAAAACATATGTGGCATATAAAAGAAGCAAGGTCTACAACTGAACTTTGGAGTGAATAGTCTGCATTTAGTGTCCTCTTTATCATCCTCAGGATAGCAAGCCAGCATATTTGGGGCCTAATTAAGAACGCTCTTGAGCCAGAAAGTGCACCACACTATTTTCTTGGAGTTTAGAGTTAAACCAAAGGGGAAAATATCCTAATGTGAGGTGACCTGATTGGTAGGTGAGGGTGTTCTTTCTAAGGATCTCCTTCCTTCTCCTGTCTTTTCCCTACTTTTTCCCCATTTAATATTTAATATTTCAATATTATGTCAATGAGTATTCATACCAGAGAATAATACAATTTATTAAAAAAAGCTAACATGGGTCATGGTGATCTTCCTATGTGAAAATCTACCTATGTGAAGTATTTTGTTTAAGATTATATGTACCTTTGTTCAGATTTCTTGTAATTGCCATGTCACTCAATTTATTCTTTTTTTTTTAATTTAATTTAATTTTATTTTTTATACAACAGGTTCTTATTAGTTATCTATTTTATACATATTAGTGTATATATGTCAATTCCAATCTCCCAATTCATCACACCACCACCACCACTCAGTTTATTCTTAAAAACAAAAACTTTATAACTCATTCTAGTCTTGCTTATTTAAAAATATAGAGGGACATATTGAATTTGAGGATTGCTTCTTTAAGGATTACTATGCTCTGACAAACTTACATCTTTATTCAATTTAGGGCCTAGGGTTATATCCATGTTTGTTGTACCTAAGTGGGGTTTCTGAGTTTTGTACTGCTTAAGATTTTCGTAAATATTTTTTTTCATGAAGGTAAAAAATTACGGTAGAGACAATATTCCACAGGGCTTCTTTTTCCTAGAATCCTAAGGGTTCCTATTTCTTAAGGAGTTGATAGGTGGACTTCAAGGTTCTGTGAACTTTTGGAAATTATTTGTCAAATTGTTGCCTATATGACCTTATTTTAGAGTTGAGAGTGTATAGCTTTTGTCAGATTCTCAAGTGGATCTATAGCTCAGTAAAAAACATTTTTGGACAATCTCAATTAAAGGCATCATCATCTTCCCAGTGACCAAAGCTGAAACCCCACCACCATCAGTTATTTGTGTCTCTTCACTCAGCTCCCCATTTAATCAACCCCTGAAGTGACTCTAGTTTTCAACATTTGTCTGTGCCAACACATTTGAAGGGTGCACTCATTTTCATAAGTAACAATGGCTCCTAACAAAAGTAATTCTTAAGTAGGTATAAGTGGAGCAAGCCTTCTTAAAACATGTATCTCATGGAGAAGAGGCTAAGCATGTATAATTTACTTCTAAAAATATCCCAGTTTATTGTGATTTGTCTTTCTGAGGGTATGAACCAGATAGTCAAAAAGCATAGGTCTCACTGATTCATGAATCTATATATAATCTCAGTTCTCTTCCTCCATTTTCACTGCCATTATCGCAGTTTGGGCCTTCATGATTTCATGCTGAGATGATTACAATTTCCTCCTATCTGGTTTCTCTGCCTTCAGTTTCTTCCCTCTCCATTCCATTTGCCATAGGTAACTAGAATGATCCTTCTATTAGGTTGAACCAAAGGAAATTGCTATTTCACTATTTTTGACTAGCAAAAAAAAAAAGACAGTTTCATATGGTTCAACCTAATATAACATAGATACAATTGTGTCATTCCGTAGTTTACAATCTTTTCATGGTTCTCTATTGTATTTATGAAAAAGTTCAAAGTCCTCAGAGTGACATACAGGAGCATGCTCTGTTAACAACAGACCTTGAACTTGACTGCCTGACCAGGATTTGAAAATTCAAATGCCTACAGGAATCAAATGAATAGAGTAAATGTTTGACATGACTTAGAGCAAGACCTAGGAATGGTGCACATGAGGTGTGGTAATTGTAAGGCAGCATGTCTTCTATGAAGGAGCTTCTCCAGTAGATTGCTTCAATGGTTCCATATTTCTCATCTTCCAGAAAAAGCTGGAAATCTAGAGTTTTATTAGAAATATTTTGATTTTTCAATATTAATAGCAAACATGCATATAGCATACATTATGGGCTAGGCATTATTTTAAGCTCTTTTCAATGTGGCCAGCTAATTCAAAATTTTAATAATCATTGTACAGTTAAGACATAACACATGGAAGCAGCCGCATAGCACAGGGAGATCAGCTCGGTGCTTTGTGACCACCTAGAGGGGTGGGATAGGGAGGGTGGGAGGGAGGGAGATGCAAGAGGGAAGAGATATGGCAACATATGTATATGTGTAACTGATTCACTTTGTTGTAAAGCAGAAGCTAGCACACCATTGTAAAGCAATTATACTTCAATAAAGATGTTTAAAAAAAAAAAAAAAAAAAAAGACATAACACATCTATTAAAAAAATCTGATCTGGAAAATTCCAGTTCCTGGCTTCTTCCAGACAATTCTGCCAACATATCAAACTATCCCAAATCTCAGAACAAATAAGTCATATATAAACCTCACAGCTTTTGCTCCTGTGGTGTCCTCTACATTGAATTCATTTTTCCTTCTTTCTTTACTTTAGCTGAGATCAGCAACTTTCTATTCATTGGATAAATTCATGGGTTTGTCAAACTTTTCTGATTTCCTTTCTAGCCTTAATTGTTTCCTCTTTCCTTCCATCATTCTACTTTTCCCCCCATTTGTTCCTCAGTACACCGCTCACACATTAATAGGCATTCAAAACTGTTTGCTAAACAAGTGAACGACTATTCTAGAGAATTACATTCTAAAGCCTATTTATTTTTTTAAATTTTTGTTTATATTGGAGTATAGTTGATTAACAATGTTGTATTAGTTTCAGGTGTACAGCAAAATGACTCAGTTATACATACACATGTATCTATTCTTTTTCCAATTCTTTTCCCATTTAGGTTATTATAGAATACTGAGCAGAGTTCCTCATGCTATACAGTAGATCCTTGTTGGTTATCTATTTTAAATATAGCAGTGTGTACATGTCAATCCCAAACTCCCAATCTATTGCTTCCCCCACCCTTCCCCCCCTGGTAACCATAGGTTCATTCTTTAAGTCTGTGAGTCTGTTTGTGTTTTGTAAATAAGTTCATTTGTATCATTTTTTTTTTATTTAGATTCCACATATAAGTGATATCACATGATATTTGCCTTTCTCACTTCACTTAGTATGATAATCTTCAGGTCCATCCATGTTGCTGCAAATGGCATTATTTCATTCTTTTTAATGGCTAAGTAACATTCCATTGTATAAATGTACCCCATCTTCTTTATACATTCCTCTGTTGATGGACATTTAGGTTGCTTCCATGTCTTGGCTGTTGTAAACAGCACTGTAGTGAACATTGGGGTGCATGTATTCTTTCCAACCATGTTTTTCTCCAGATATATGTCCTTGAGTGGGATTGCTGGATCATATGGTAGCTCTATTTTTAGTTTTTTAAGGAACCTCCATACTGTTCTCCATAGTGGCTGTATCAATTTACATTCCCACCAACAGTGCAAGAGGGTTCCCTTTTCTCCACACCCTCTCCAGCATTTATTGTTTGTAGATTTTTTGATGATGGCCATTCTGACCGGTGTGAGATGATATCTCATTGTAGTTTTTGCATTTAGTTTTTGCATTGTAGATTTGCATTTCTCTAATGATTAATGATGTTGAGCATTCTTTCATGTGTCTGTTGGCGATCTGTATATCTTCTTTGGAGAAATGTCTATTTAGGTCTTCTGCCCATTTTTGGATTGGGTTGTTTGTTTTTTTATTATTGAGCTGCATGAGCTGCTTGTAAATCTTGGAGATTAATCCTTTGTCAGTTGCTTCATTTGCAAATATTTTCTCCCATTCTGAGGGTTGTCTTTTGGTCTTGTTTATGGTTTCCTTTGCTGTGCAAAAGCTTTGAAGTTTCCTTAGGTCCCATTTGTTTGTTTTTGTTTTTATTTCCATTTCTCTAGGAGCTGGGTCAAAAAGGATCTTGCTGTGATTTATGTCATAGAGTGTTCTGCCTATGTTTTCTCTAAGAGTTTGATAGTGTCTGGCCTTACATTTAGGTCTTTAATTCATTTTGAGTTTATTTTTGTGTATGGTGTTAGGGAGTGTTCTAATTTCATACTTTTACATGTACCTGTCCAATTTTCCCAGTACCACTTATTGAAGAGGCTGTCTTTTCTCCACTGTATATGCTTGCCTCCTTTATCAAAGATAAGGTGACCATATGTGCATGGGTTTATCTCTGGGCTTTCTATCCTGTTCCATTGATCTATGTTTCTGTTTTTGTGCCAGTACCAAACTGTCTTGATTACTGTAGCTTTGTAGTATAGTCTGAAGTCAGGGAGCCTGATTCCTCCAGCTCCATTTTTCGTTCTCAGGGTTGCTTTGGCTATTCGGGGTCTTTTGTGTTTACATACAAATTGTGAAATTTTTTGTTCTAGTTCTGTGAAAAATGCCAGTGGTAGTTTGATAGGGATTGCATTGAATCTGTAGATTGCTTTGGGTAGTAGAGTCATTTTCACAATGTTGATTCTTCCAATCCAAGAACATGGTATATCTATCCATCTACTTGTATCATCTTTAATTTCTTTCATCAATGTCTTATAATTTTCTGCATACAGGTCTTTTGCCTCCTTAGGTAGGTTTATTCCTATGTATTTTATTCTTTTTGTTGCAATGGTAAATGGGATTGTTTCCTTAATCTCTCTTTCTGATCTTTTGTTGTTAGTGCATAGGAATGCAAGAAATTTGTATATTAATTTTATATCCTGCAACTTTAGTGAATCCATAGATGAGCTCTAGTAGTTTTCTGGTAGCATCTTTAGGATTTTCTATGTGTAGTATCATGTCATCTGCAAACAGTGACAGTTTTACTTCTTCTTTTCCAATTTCGATTCCCTTTATTTCTTTTCCTTTTCTGATTGCCGTGGCTAGGACTTCCAAAACTATGTTGAATAAAAGTGGCTAGAGTGGGCAACCTTGTCTTGTTCCTGATCTTAGTGGAAATGGTTTCAGTTTTTCACCATTGAGAACGATGTTGGCTGTGGGTTTGTCATAATGGCCTTTATTATGTTGAGGAAATTTAATCCATTTTGAGTTTATTTTTGTGTATGGTGTTAAAGAGTGTTCTAATTTCATTTTTTTACATGTAGCTATCCAGTTTTCCCAGCACCATTTATTGATGAGACTGTGTTTTCTGCTTTGTATATTCTTGCCTCCTTTGTCATAGACTAATTGACCATAGGTGCGTGAATTTATTTCTGGGCTTTCTACCCTGTTCCATTGATCTATATTTCTGTTTTTTGTGTCAGTACCATACTGTTTTTTTTTTTTAATTTTTTTATTATTTATTTATTTATTTTGTTGTTGTTGTTGTTGTTGAGGTATAGTTTTTAACAATGTTGTGTTAGTTTCTACTGTACAGCGAAGTGGAGTTCCCTGTGCTATACAGTATGTTCTTATTAGTTATCTGTTTTATACATATTAATGTATATATGTCAATCCCAATCTCCCAGTTCATCCCACCGTTACCCCGCCCCCCAGTACCATACTGTTTTGATGACTGTAGCTTTGTAGTATAATCTGCAATCACCGGACCTGATTCCTCTAGCTCCGTTTTTCTTTCTCAAGACTGCTTTGGCTGTTTGGGATCCTCTGTGTCTCCATACAAATTTTAAGATTTTTTGTTCTAGTTTTGTGAAAAATGCCATTGGTAATTTGATAGGGATTGCACTGAATCTGTAGATTGCCTTGGGTAGTATAGTCATTTTGACAAAATTGATTCTTCCAATCCAAGAACATGGTATATCTTGCCATCTGTTTGTGTCATCTTTGATTTCTTTCACCAGTGTCTTATAGTTTTCAGAGTACAGGTCTTTTGCCTCCTTAGGTTACGTTTATTCCTATGTATTTTATCCTTTTTGTTGCAATGGTAAATGGGATTGTTTCCTTAATCTCTCTTTCTGATCTTTTGTTGTTAGTGCATAGGAATGCAAGAAATTTGTGTATTAATTTTATATCCTGCAACTTTACTGAATCCATGGATGAGCTCTAGTAGTTTTCTGGTAGCATCTTTAGGATTTTCTATGTATAGTATCATGTCATCTGCAAACAGTGACAGTTTTACTTCTTCTTTTCCAATTTCGATTCCCTTTATTTCTTTTCCTTTTCTGATTGCCGTGGCTAGGACTTCCAAAACTCTGTTGAATAAAAGTGGCGAGAATGGACATCCTTGTCTTGTTCCTGATCTTAGATGAAATGCTTTCAACTTTTCATCATTGAGTATGAAGTTAACTGTAGGTTTGTCATGTATGTCCTTTATTATGTTGAGGTATGTTCCCTCTTCACCCACTTTCTGGAGAGATTTTACCTTAAATGGATGTTGAATTTTGTCAAAAGCTTTTCTGCATCTATTGAGATGATCAGATGGTTTTTATTCTTCAATTTGTTGATGTGGTGTATCACACTGATTGATTTGTGGATATTGAAGAATCCTTGCATACCTGGGATAAATCCCACTTGATCATGGTGTATGACCCTTTTAAGGTATTGTTGGATTCAGATTGCTAGTATTTTGTTGAGTATTTTTGTATCTATGTTCATCAGTGATATTGGCCTGTAATTTTGTGTGTGTGTGTGTGCTATCCTTGGTTTTGGTGTCAAGGTGATGGTGGCCTCATAGAATAAGTTTGGGAGTATTCCTTCCTCTGCAATTTTTTGGAAGAGTTTCAGAGGGATAGGTGTTAACTCTTCTCTAAATGTTTGATACAATTTGCCTGTGAAGCCATCTGGTCCTGGACTTTTTTTGTTGGGTGTTTTTAAATCGCAGTTTCAATTTCAGTACTTGTGATTGGTCTGTTCATATTGTCTATTTCTTCCTGGTTCAGTCTTTGAAGTTTGTACCTTTCTAAGAATTTGTCCATTTCTTCTAGCTTGTCCATTTTATTGGCATATAGCTGCTTGTAGTAGTCTCTTATGATCCTTTTAATTGATATTTTTAGAGTATTCCGTCCAAAAGCAGCAGAATGCACATTCTTCTCAAGTGTGCGTGGAACATTCTCCAGGATTGATCACATGCTGGGCCACAACATGAGCCTCAGTAAACTGAAGAAAATTGAAATCATGTCAAGCATCTTTTCTGACCATAACGCTATGAGATTAGAAATCAAATACAAGAAAAAAAAAAGTATAAAAAACACAAATATGTGGAGGCTAAACAATATGCAACTAAACAACCAATGGATCACTGAAGAAACCAAAGAGAAAATCAAAAAATACCTAGAGACAACTGAAAATGAAAGCAAGATGGTCTAAAACCTATGGCATGTGGAAAAAGCAGTTCTAAGAGGGAAGTTTATAGCAATACAATTTTATCTCAGGAAACAAGAAAAATCATAAACAAACAATCTAACCTGACACCTACAGCAGCTAGAGAAAGAAGAACAAACAAAACCCAAAGTTAGTGAAAGGAAAGAAATCATAAAGATCAGGGCAGAAATAAATGAAATAGAAATGAAGAAAATAATAGAAAAGATCAATGAAACTAAAAGCTATTTTTTTGAAAAGATAAACAAAATTGATAAACTTTTAGCCAGACTCATCAAGAAAAAAGGGAGAGGGCTCAAATCAGTAAAATTAGAAATGAAAGAGGTAAAGCCCATTTATTTTTTGACAAACATGTTTAGCCATGTATTATGCCAGACAGTGTTTTAAAAGAGTCTAAAATGCTTTTGTTAAAACTAGAAATAATACATTGTAAAGTTTTCAGATTTGTACTTTCCCAAAGCATCAGTTGTGATACAATTTCATCATTTGCCTAAACCCTTTGCAAGGATCTCATTCCTTGGAGCCTCTATCAGCAACTCAAAGAATATGAGATTTTGTTACATCTTGAAAATGGCAGTTAGGTAGCAAGATGCAATTTCTGAAAGCTAATCCTTTCCAAAAGCTCAACTAGCCTTGTTTGGCAGCTTCCACTAGCTATATAGAAAAACAGGGAGAGTGAATTGTAATCAAGTTGCTTACTGAATGCTACATGACAGTCTAGTGGTAGAGTTTAAGAAAGCATTTTCTGCTTTGTTTAAAACACACACACACACACACACACACACATACATACACGCCCATGCATGCAAACACAAAAAAAAGGTAGAATGAGAGAAAAATAAGGCAAAGAGCAAACAGTGGTAGAGACATCACAAGAACTAGGAATGGGTTACTAAAAACAAAGACACATTTTTCTTATCAGTGTCTGAAATCACATTTCCAAGTTTCCAGATTGCTATACCTCAAGTGGTAATGAAGTCACTCTAGCTATGAATTAATTTCTATTGCTGAATAGCAACTTATCACAGATCTAGTGATGACACATATTTCTTTAATGACACATATTTATTATCTCACAGTTTCCAGGGTCAGGAATCTGCATGTGGTTTATCTGGGTCTTCTGCTCAGGATCTCACAAGGCTATAACAAAGGTGCTTGCTGGGCTGCATTATCATCTGGAGGCTAGGCAGGGGTGGAATCCACCTCCAAGCTTGTTCAGGTTATTGGCAGAATTCATTTCTTTGCATCTGTATGACTGAGGGCCCTAGCATTTTGCTGACTGTTGGCTTGGAGGCTGTGTTCAGATCCTAGAGGCCACCAACAGTTCCTGTCACATGGGCCTCTCCAGTGTGGCCACTCACTTCATAGAGCCCCCAAGGAGAGTTTTTCTCCCTAGAAAGGGCTCAGTCCCCCTTCCAGGGGCTTAGGCCTTGCTAGCTCTGCCCCATCCAGGGTAATTTCCCTTTTGATTAACGGAAAATCAACTGAATTGAGACTGAATTGAGAACTGAATTGCATTCAGAAAATCCCTTCGCTTTGCCATATTCTATTGGCTGGAAGCAAGTCACAGGTTGTTATGGGCTGAATTATATCCCCTCTGCCTTCGCCCCCCCCCCTCCAAAATTTATGTGTTGAATTCTTTAACCTCCAGTACCTCAGAATATGACTGTATTTGGAGACAGGACCTTTAAAGAGATAATTAAGGTTAAATGAGGTCATTGGGGGTGCCCTAATCCAGTATGACTGATAACCTTAGAAGAGGAGACTAGAACACAGACACATAGAGGAAAGACTATTAAAGACAGAGAGAGAAGACAGCCATCTACAATGCAAGGAGGAGGCCTCAGAAGAAATCAACTTTCGATCAATGCCTTGATCTCAGACTTATAATCTCCAGAAGTGTGAAAAAATTATGTTGTTAGAGCCACCTAGTCTTTTTTTTTTTTTTTTTTAATGACAGCTCTATCAAATGAATACAAAGGTCCCACCCAAAGTCAAAGAGCAGTGGTGGGGGTAGGGTGGGGGTCAGGGTACATACAGGGAATGAACACCAGGGGGCAGAAATCGTGAGAGCCATCCTAGGATCTACCCTCTACAAGCTGCAACCCCAAATAGCTTAATCTGGGGAAAAACGGATCGAGTAGACATTATACAACAATTTTAGGATCTCCTTTACTTTCTGGAACATGGAGGATTACACTTCTCTATCCCTTTAAAGCCAATGAATGTGAGCAAAGGTGTCTAGTATCACTTCCAGAATGAACCATTTAATGCTGGTGTTCAGTTCTCTAGCCCTTATTTCCCCTGCTGGTACAAACCTCAAGACTTCTTGGTAGCATCTTAACATTGGTGAATCACCAACTTGGGTCCCTGAATATTTATCATGAACAGAACTCCACCTACCAACCTACGCTAAAAATGTACAATGAGCAAGAAATAAAACTATGTTAATATTAAGCCACTGACATTTTGGGGTTGTTTATCATAACACCATAATCTAGCGTAACCTAGTAGACAATTGAGATGAAGTAAAGTTTTACACTGTTAATGAATTTGGGGAGTTAAGATAACTAAACAGTGAAAACCAAAGTATTTGCACAAACTTGTGCAAAGTTAGGAGTGAGGTGCCCATTTCTTTTATACCCTGTGAACTGTTGTCAGAAGGCTATATGATACTAATTGACACTAATGAAAAAGTAACCTGGAGTTCAGATGAAAAATAAGTCCTGCCTCCCCAGAAGATTCCTCTGATCAACAGTCTGTGTAAGTAAACTTATCCTCTGAGTCATCAGCTTCTATGATAGAGCTTCATCTAACTCTCTAATATTGTAGTAGAAGGAAACTATATAAGACAGACTTAGAAAATTCTCCAAAGCTTTGAAATGAGTAATCCTCAAGGTGAATTAAAATTCTGTACAATACTGCCTCAAGCTTGCTTTTCATTTCCCTCTCTGTCTCTCTTTTATTCCCAACCCTCTTGCATCTTTTTTCATTTTTCTACAGTGGTTCTGGTCTAAATGGAACCCTGGAAAAATGATTGTTTATTTTTCCTGGTTTGAGATCAAGAAGAAATAAAATTAAGGAGAACCTGCAAGGGTGTGTTTTTGTATAACTGTGAAGAAGAGTTGCAGTGAGACATAGCTAAAACAAAGGTGTGAGCTGGGAAAAAGCTCTTGTAATAAGATTAATTTCTGATTCCTAACTAGCCTTCATGAATGGAGGCAGACAGATCTAGTCTATGGAGTTATCTTTGCCTTTCTGTGCAGTGCTATCCTCAGATAAATGCTTTCAGGTAGTAATACTTTAGCTCAGATAAAAGGAAGGGTGGCTACCCTGTCTAATGGGAGGGAAGTCATGCAATTTATCCACTTTTGGCAAGTGACATCATAATATGTCAAATTCTGTAGCCTACCCCCTTTGTGAGAAGCAGTTCACTTTCTCTTCCTAGTCCATCATGCTTACTGAAGCGTTCCTTGGAAAGTGCAAAGCCACCTGGAAAATATCAACCTTTTTTGGTGAGGAGACTATGAGAAAGAAGAGACATCTGGGGAAGCTTGGAGAAGAAAGAATAGGTTAGATAGCATGCTACTTAAAAAAAGATGTGTTACCTCTGTTAACATTTCTCATATATACATACATATATTTATATAAAATATATAAAAGCTTATTATAGTTTATTCTATATATTATTATATGTAGTACATATAGTTTATAATTATATACCAATGATCATATATATATAATCAATTAGCAGAGAGTCAGACCAGTAAGTTTTCTGGTTAAGTTGGAGATAAAAGTGGAGCCTGGGGAAAATAAGACTTTTGATTTTTGAATGTTAACATTTTGCTACCATTCTTGAATTTTTAAAAATTCCTTAAATTACTTTAATTAGAAGTATTTAACACCTACTGTGAAATGAGTTTGATTATGTCTAGACAAGCACAGAATTTTTAATTTTTGCTTCTTTGTTACCCCACAGATGTGTCTATTTTCCCACTTTGAAAAGAAAAATGTTCTGAAAGCATACAGTCCATTTCCTGAACATTTACAAGAAGCAGAGTATTATACTTCATTTGAGCATATTTATATTCTTGAAGTTCGGGTAAACAAATAAAAGGGTTAAGTGAAACCAGGAAGAAGGCAAAAAAAAGAGCAATGAGATTACCTCTGTATGTGATGAATCTACACATTTGAGGGTCTCTGTGTGTGTGTATGTGTGGGCTACTCTTGGTTTATGTAATATAACAGAAAAATGAAATAAATGGAAATTACCAAAAAATGACTTGGAAATTTAAAACTAGCTTTTAAATGCTTGATTAACTAACTGTTAAGACAATTGATTAATGTTAGCTTTAGTAATTTTAAAGCATTCTTTTAGATAAACTGCCTTTCAAACTTTGAGCTATGAACTATTTTTATTTAGGAAGTCATGTGAAGCGTAATTCATGATGTTTTTTCCAGTCTTCTCAGGTTTAATGCCTTATGTATGAAAGAGAATAAAGTGATTTTGATAGTATTAATACTAAGTTTTATGGTAATGCCCAAACATGGCTGCAACCATTCTCCTTATTGAGTCCTTTGTGCCTTTTCCCCACTCTCATTGGCAATCCATTTCTATAAGTCCTTTTGATTGGTAACATTTGATTTATTTCTCATATTTATCTATATCCTTCCACCCCCCCATGCTTCCCCTTTTCTATAATCTCATCCCTACCCCACTGTACTAACCCCATAAATAATCTCCATGTCTTTGCTCTTGCCCACCTCTAATACATTTCCCACGTTTTGGTAGCATATTGTTTGTAAGACAAATCTGATGGTGTCATTCTCCCACTTGGAATACTTCAGAGGGGTCTCATCATCCTCAACATGAAAAGCAAGATGCATAACATGGCTTACAAGTTCCTTCGGGATCTGGTTTCTGCTGATCTTCCTTGTACCCCCAGATCCACACCCCAGTCTCATACCTCTTCATGCTCTCCATCATGCAGCCTCCTTGGCTGACTTTCTCTTCTATGGACATCTCATTCTCCCTCCTGTCTTTGGAGCCTTTGCACTTGCCGTTCCATATGTCTAAAGTGTTCTTCTCTTTTTCTGCTTAACTGTTAACTGTTTCATGCCTATACATCCTTCAAGCCTCATCTTAAATGTCAGTTTCACAGGGAAGACTTTTCATAGATCCCAGACTGGACCTATTGTATACTTGTGTGACACCCTGTACTTTTTCTTTACAGTGTTTTCCACAGGTTGTAAATATAAATCGTGCTTTTATGAACTTTCATAGTCACAAAGTGCAAATGTGTACAAAGATGTGATTTCATTTTGTCCAACAGGATTTAGCTCCTGGGATTCTATTTCATTCATAGTGTCACAAGTCACTTTTAGATTTTTTTTCAGTCTCTTTTAGATAAGTACTATTCTTTCAGTTCACGAGCTTTCCGTCCCTCAGCTCCTTCCCTTCTCTTAGGAGCATATGAGTTCCTGGACCTGAGAAGGAATGGCGTACCTCGTTCATAATGGTTCTCTATTCTCTGACCTGTGCTGGTATCTACCTGCTCTTCTTTGTTCCTTCCTGTGCTGGCATTTCCTACCACTATACCTGATCCTGCCATGACCTCAGATTGCCACATTCATGCCCTATGTGTCATCCTAATTTTTACCCCAGAGGCCTCCTGACTACACCTGATCCTGTTGTGGCTTCTGATTGCCATATTCATGACCTATGTGTAATCCTAATTTTCATCCCAGAGGCCTGATGACCTATTTTTAGGACTCCATTTTCTCTTGGTTGCAGGGGATAGAGGTTGCTTTCAAATTCAGTTGGTTTTCTGTACCCCACTGGGGTCTTCCGTGCTCTCTGAGGCTGCCTTCAGGCTCAGCTACCTAGGACAACTCACTCAACCACAGCTAGAGCAGGGCTGTGGTGTCATGGTAGAATTTTGTTTATAAGACTTATAAGCCTTGCCTTCTTCTCAGAATGCAGTAGGTGGGGTGAGGCCCTGCTGTAGTCCAGCTTATCTACAAATTTGTCTGAGAAGGAGGCTACGCCAGGGGTCCTTTCTCAGCAATCCACACCAACCACGGGCTTACTGTCTTGTTTTCTCTCCCAGTTTTGAAGCTCCTACTCAAGATGAAAACTGCATCTTCCCTGATTGCCTGTCTAATATAAAGCTATGGATAAACTTTGCACCCACCTCTTTAAGGTTTTGCCTCCTTTTGATATTTGGAGTCAAGTTTTTATCTTGAACTTCTTTTCATTGGTTTTCAAGACATTTGTTCCTGCAGTGAGATTAAAAAACCCATTCAGAAACTCAATTGACCTTTTTGCTAAAGCTGATTCACACTCTCCCAGGGCAACAAGGATCATTTTGAGAAGAAACACTTGGTTATTTTTCAAAATATTATCTTTCTACGTGTGATTGGTTTTCGTAACTTCCACAGAACTGTAAACTCTCCAAGGTCAAGAGTCAGGTTTTCATATATCATTATATCCCTTAGCCCACATTAGAGATCTTTATTAATAAATATTATTAAAGAAATAAATATATAAATAAGAATCTTAACAAAGGGAAACAAACTGATACTTCACTATTGATAGGTTGGGCCCAATCTTCCAAGCAGAAATCTCATAAGCTCTGCTAGAGTAGGTAGTCTGACCTGGGGTCTACCTGTTTCTGACATCTTCCCTAATATTAGGATCTTACCTCATCCTGGGCCTGTCCTGAACAGGTAAAGGCCACAGTCTTCTTTTGTCTCCAGATACATTGAGAGAGGAAAGAGATAAGAACATGTGTGACAGCCAGAAAAAGCTTACAATCCAGAGAAACGGTGCAGAAGAGAGAGAATACCAGAGACAGGGCTGAGCTTTTCAGGTGAGAAAATGTCACTGGTCACTTTGTTGCAGTGGTTGTGTCGATGAAAGAGGAAAAGAATCACTCTCATTAATTTCATACTTTAATGTACAGTGACCTATCATTGTAAATGCCTCCCAACTGGTGACTTGGAGTCTGACTATCCCTTTTCTTTAGGTAGAAGAGGAAAGAGAGAATGAGGAGAGCTCACCCAGCTTTTTACCTGTTATACTCTTTTCATTAAACCATCGTAGGAAAGATAGTCTAAACTGGCCCAAAGAGCAACTAATCCTTTCACTGTGTGTGACAGCAAACAAATATTGGGTCATGGCCAGCTGGTGGAAGCATATAGTTTGGGGAGCTGGAATCCAAACATAAAATATGATTCCATCTTCTTTTTCCTATTATTGGCTTTTACAGTGAGAGGAATTTTCCATTTTAGAGGTCAAATCCCTCTTTGCTTTATTTTGACCACATTTCAGATTTCACAAAGAAAAACATTTTAGAGGAAAATAAAACTAAACTGTCTTGAGCCTCGTGATGTAGCACAGTTAGAAAGAGGTTTGGAAAAATAACCAAAGAAACATTGAGGAGGTTTCTTAAGACAACCGTGAAATGTAAAAGGCCTAAAATTCTATTTAGATTATAATTTCAGAGCTACAAACAGTCACTGAAGTAATTTTGTTCATCATGCATACTAATCACTTCATATTTGCTTAAGGTCAAACTAATTCAGTGCAACGTCCTAGGCAGAGTTTTTGTCTTTGACTCCCAGCTAAGCCAGTCAGATCTCTATTCAGGTAAAGTGAATATAAACACAGGAATGGAAGGGGAAGGAAAGCTGGAGCCAAGGTATCTGATTGATGTGGCCTAAAGAAGGTCCATGTCCAAATCTGCCTTGACTGGCCCCTGTCCTTCTAGAGGACTCTTTTATTCCCTGCTAGAATCCATGAGCTCTCTATCTAGTACTCTTCTAACAAATTCCTTTGGTTAAGTGAACCAGAGGCCATTTCTGTTGCTTACAATCAAATAACTCAAAAAGACTCATTAAGTATATTTTTTGGTGTTTTTGTACTGCTTAAGATTTCTCAAAGTCCTTTGCATGCTAGTGTACATTTTCAAAAGGAGGTACAACATACATGTGGTGATTTTTATATTTATTTGACTGTTCTCAAGGAACATTATTTGGGATTTCTTTCTCTCTTTTTTTTTGGCAGAACACACTCTGGAAAACACTGTAATACACCATTGCTGCATTGCTGTTCCTTAAGGCACGGCCTTAGCCCTAGAGCTAATTTTCAACCTATTTAGCAGAGCTTCAAAAGCCTTTCCTATTTACTAAATAAGGATGCTGTATTTATGGTATGATAGTGTGGCCTCTGTGTCTTACTACTGCAGTAGTTAGAACACTGGTAACAATTTTACTTGAGACATTCTAGTTTAATTCTGTGGGTAGGGTTCCACGATTTCTATGATTTCTTTTTTATTGTTTTACTGACTCAAGTATATTCCAAAAGGATTTTATGCCTCAGATTCCCTAGAAGTAAAATAGAAAGGAATGATACTTACCTGATATCTCCCTGAGCACTGGCAGGTTGAATTAAGTAATGCCTACAATGTGGCCTGAATTCTGCAGAGACAAGATTTCTGAAACACCAACAATAAATGTTTGTTATAGAAAAAACTGCACAGTGCTTTTCATGTATTTTAATCCATTGTTTAGGTAATTGCATAACAAGTCTGTTAAATCCTTCTGAGAAAAGATAAAAATACAAGTCAGAGCAGTTCACAGTGAGTTCTGTACATGTTTAAGAAAGTCAGACCTTGTCACAGGGCTGTTACTTCCCACTATTCCTGGGGGTGGAGACATGGGTTACTCTACAATCAGTGCAGGATGCATTTAATAAAGCAGCATTATGGGTCATGTCCATGGCATGTCATATCTCCACTTCATGGCTGATTGGGAAATACATATATAAGTTGTCCATTGTCTTTGATCAATACTCTGTCCTTTCATTTTGCCACAGTTATTCCAACCTGAGGCAAGATAGTTGGGGAAAAAGTATGATAATTTTTAGTAGGAGCCAATGATGTATTTTACTAATTTATCTCCAGAAAATCTCCCACATTCAGCCCTCTCAATTGAACAGATACGGTATTGAATATTTAAAAGACAAACGCCATGGCTTCTTTCCTTGGTCTTCACAGAGAGTTTTTACAAATGGAGGAAAGCTCTCAGTGAAGTGAATCTGTTGTTTTTCTGGTATCTGCGGTACTCAGCAAAGGGCCCACAAGTGGGGGCTTGATGAACGGAACCTAACAAAGATTGAAGCAGTAATAGGCGAGCAGCTTGTCTGCAAGAGGAAAGGGGCATTGAGGAAGACACCACTGAGCCTCGAAGGAGGGCGGTGGTTGGAGGTTGCTGACAAAGGTGAATATAAACTCCTGAGTTCTCTTCCTCAGTGGGAATCTTAGCCACTCTTGGACAGAAGGGTACAGCAGAAGCAAATAATTGGGTCATCCCTTAGATAAGGTTTCAAAATCTGCTATTATCTGTTGCTTCTCTGACTGGGGACTCCTGGCTGGAATCACAGTTAATCAGAAACACTTCTCAATAGAAAAGAATGCTTTTAATTTCAACCAGGATATATTAATTAGTGACATTTAGATGGAACTTGCTTCCGTCTTCTTTCAAAACTACATTTCCAAATGTACCTCTCTTTTGAAGTGAGGTGCTATTTCATGGAGTTTGTTCATTAATTCATTTATTCAGTAAGTACTTACTGGGCACTATTTCGTGCAGCGTTGTCCTATCTTCTGGTGATATAATGCCGTCCAGGACACATTCTCTGCCCTAGGGTATCTCATATACTAGCTGTAAATTTAGACAGTAAACAGGTGATTTTAACTGTATTGCAGAATTGAAATTTGCTAAGAATAGAGCTTAAATGTTTTCACCAAAAAAAGGGTAAATATCTGAGGTGATGGATATTAGTTAACTCAGTGGGAATCCTTTCACATTGTATACACACACACACACACACCAAATCATCATGTTGTATACCTTAAATATCTTACAATTTTATTGGTCAATTCTACCTTAATAAAGTGAAAAAAATAAAATAAAATGCAACTAAAAAACAGGTGATTTTAGTACAGTGAGATATGCATTTGATAAAGTTATGGAACCTTAGTGGAAGGAAGGAATATGTAAACTAGTTTAAAGCATACTAGATGATGCGTTCCAGAGGAGAGCTGAGCTAAGAATTAAAAGATGAATAGGAATTAGGTAGGTGAAGAAAGAAAAAAAATGAAGAGAACCTTCTCTCTCTCACAGCCCTAGATATGCAACTTTTACTAGCCAGAAGTTTTGAACATTTAATAAGTGATCCATGATATACATGTATCTTTTTTATTTCTTATAACAACCTTCTGAAGAAAGTACTATTATTATTCCCATTTGAAAGGTGAAGTAGAGTCTCATAGAGGTTAAGTTGTTTACTCAAGTCACGCAGTAAATAAATAAGTAAAGGAATCTAGATTCAAACCCAGGTTGGTCTGACCACAGAACCTTAGTTTTTCCCCATGGTGTATATTGGGTCTTGTGTCTCCCAAACTGGCCATCTTTAGTTGGACATGGGACAGAATTGTGATACAAGGCCACCAATTGATTGACTGGGTGGGATGCAGTCAGATTATCTATCATATGCATGCTACAAAAGAAAGACATAGATACCGCAATGGGTTAATGGTTAGCATTGGAACTGAAAGCTGTGATATAGTGGCCAGGAGTGGCCAGGATGGAAAATGTATAAAATGCACAAACGGAGGGATTTTATTTAAGAGAGTGAAGAATGGGCGGTTTGCAAAGAGAAGAGCAAAGAGGAGTCTTCTGAGAGATGGAGAGAAGAGACTTGGTAGCTGCATCTTCAGTCGCAGTGTGTATGGGGCCATTATATTTTGTTTTCTGCCCTTTGACACCCAGGAGAGTGTTAATGACATCTTTACAATCCATAAATATAAGTCAGTCTCTGTTTCTCGCAGCCAAAAAGTTCCAACTGAAACACATCCTATGTGCCAGGCATTGTGCATATAATGTCTCTAGTCTCCCTAAACCCCTTCAAGTTCAGCAAGTATTATGTTGAGTTTTTTTTTTTTAATTGTTTCTAGCTAACAAGAACTTGTAGAGAGAAGCCAAGAAACTTTTTCAAAAATAAATAGTTGGTAAATTCTTGAGCTAGAATTTGAACCAAGACACTCTTACTCCAAGGACTATTTCATACTCTACACAAAATCACAGATCACATTGTTAGTACTTAAATATACCAGAGTTCTTGTTATATCCCTGCCAATAAATCCCTGTGTGATATGGGGCATTTACATAAAATCTTTGGGCCTCATTTTTATCATATGTAAAATGATGGAGTTTGGTCAAATCAATGTAAAGAAATAAATACACATATATTTAAAAATTCTATAAACATTTTTATAATACTTGGTATTATAAAATACTAGGGCTCTCTGTACAAGCTCTCTGTGCTAGAGCTTGCTATTTTAGCAAGTAGGGCATGGATACCATATGAAATATGATGTTAAAACTGTGTGACTTTTTGCATGTTTTAACCTTTCTGAGCATTTATTATATTTTGAAAGGAAAAATAACAATGCATAAGTTACAAGATAGTTGAAAGGATTAAATAAAATAATGTAAGTGAAGCTGTTGATCGAAATGCCTGAAATGTTGCATTTCTTTCCTTCCTGCCTTGGCCCTCTCTTCTCACTACTTTCTTTTCTTCCTTCCCTCTTTCTCATACTCCTTCCTTCCAAGAGTGCTTTATATGAAAATTCAGGGCTTATATTTCAAGAATACTTTTTAAAGGGAAATGAGAGACATGTTCCAAAAAATTTAATGGTGAGAGCCACAGGGAGGAGTAGGAGGGCAGGAATTCCTGTCCACTGTCATTGTTTCTCCAGAGCACTGCCAGGGGATGGAAGAGTTGAGCTAACATGTTGCCTCTAATCTCCATTATCATTGCTTCTGGAACTGATACAAGGAACGGATGTGGTTCAGAGAGAAAGTGTGCATTTGGCTTTGGAAAGCCTTGGAGCTTTTAACAACCCCTTAAGAATGTTTGATTAACCTTAAGAAGAAACCCAGGGGACTTCAAAAGACCTGTTCTGTGTCATTTTGCCCATAAAAATGTTTTGGAAGCAGAGCGATGAGTTTGGAGGGAGTAGGAAAGGGAGGGTATAAGTATAGTGTCAGAGTGCTTCATATAAAAGGTATCAATGTCAGATCAGAACTAGAGGGCTTCCTGACATGATTCCCAAGTTGTCAGGTTGGTTATGAAGGACTATGAGAAGATAATGAGAATGGCTGGCACTTTTAGGAACAAGTGACTGAAATCTTCTCCCATTGGTCCATTTAGAATAGAGCCTATCTAGAGTCAGCCTGCTAGGGCTGGAAGTTTCTTAAGCAGGGCTGTTGCATTGTACAGCTCAAGGGGCATCGTTTGCATTGTAATCTGTGTGAATGTTAATCCTGGGGTTGTGTAGTTGTGCAGTGCAAAGCCCGACATAGAGGTATTTAATCCAGTGCCTCATTTGTAGGTAAAAGAGCTTTGAGACTCTGAAAGGGCAAGTCCAGGCCAAGGTCATGTAGGCAGTTGCAGAATTGAATCAGAAGCCAAAATTCTGTACTTCAGTTTAGTGATCTTTCAACTCAACTTGTGACTCCCAGACTATGGGGTGCAATTCTCTAAGGACCATGGAATTGTCATGAGTACAAGGAGGGGTGTGTGTGTATGTGTGTGTGTGTTTCCCAATGTATGCTAAAAGTACAGTTATTATCATGTACTAAGCTTTTATAATTTTTGGCATGAATAAAAGGATTCCTCATTTAAGATTAGGTTGGCAAGTACTGCTTAAATCACTTTGCCTGTCAATCAAACTGCTAATGTATATTGGTCAGGTTTTTTTGCTAAAAAGAGAACATAATACTTTTGAAACATGAGACCTTCAGATATACCTATCAGATCCTGTATAATGATGGAGAATCCAATGAGAGTATTTTACTTTAACTTGAAAATACATCACAGTGAGATAAGACATATTTGTGGAAAATGCTCCAGATTTAACTCTAACTCTGTAACTATGTGACCTTTGACAAGTCACTTATCCTCTCTCATTTACTTAATAGGCAATTATTGAATGCTCACCAGGTTCTAGGAATTTTCCTGGTGTGAAGAAACAGATAAAAGAATCGTTTCTAACTGTAAGAATTTCACATTCTAATGAGAGAGAGAGAGCGAGATGAGAAACAATTGCCTTATATCACAATAAGTTCTGCCATCATTTTTTTAAAACGTATGAAACATTTTATAAATGTATATTATTTACTTACTCATAGGTAAACTCTGAGGCCTTTATGTGAATCCTCATGGATTCACTGAAGGCAGTTTTCTGGGTACTCCCATTTTTGAGAGAGAAGGCTCAGAGCTGGAAAGTTTTTCTCAAAGACACACAGTGGGAGCTGGGATTTGAAGCCTGGGTCTGATGACGGCATACCTTGTGTATGTTTTAGAAAATTCTCTCTGGAAGCCAGAGTGGACTGGGAGCCGAGAAGGGGACATGGGAGGAGCCTGGGCTGTGATCTAGGAGAGAGGAGATGGAGCCATATAGATGGAGAGGAGCGGGAGAAACTGACAACTATTGATACTTAGCTGGGAAGGATAATGCTGAGTGAAGGGAGGGTTGAAGCCCAGAAGGAAGTTGATGCCAGTGTCTTGGCTCCTGGTTGGGTTCCTGGTTAGGTGGTCAGAAGAGTGATTTTTCAGATCGTCAGTACAGTCTTTCTCACTCCAAGGTGCATCTTCACTCCATTGAACTTCCTCACTGTCCTGGAGTTTCTGTGTCCTCCAAGTTCCAGGCTGACCCCTACTGGGGGGGATACTTAGAGACAGTGCTCTAATGAGACTACTAGGGGGCACAATTATGGGGGGGCTTTCCCAGAGCCAAAGAGTTTAGGAGGTCTAGCATCAGTGTGGCTCAAGTTATCATAAAAATATGTTTTAAATTTTATAATGAACTTCAGGTGCAGAGGTTTAAGCAATGATATTTCCAGTTTGCAGCATTTGATCATCCTTGGTTTGTGCAAGATCCTTGTCTTATTTCATAAATTTATTCTTGTTCCTTCACCCAATTTCCTTTTTGTTTTGACAATCATTTAAAAATACTTCATGTGTACTCTTAGATTTGTATGTGTTCTTGCAAGTTATGTATTTTTTAAAAAAATTTTATTGGAGTATAGTTGATTAACAGTGTTGTATTAGTTTCAGGTGTAAAGCCTAGTGATTCAGTTATACATATACATATATTCATGCTTTTTCAGATTCTTTTCCCATATAGGTTATTACAGAATATTGAGTAGAGTTCCCTGTGCTATACAGTAGGTCCTTGTTGGTTATCTATTTTATGTAACTGTTGACAATGGGAGCCTATAGGAGTGAAATCTACCCTAGATCTGGAAAGGGAAGTGAGTGTTAGGATATTCTTCCCAGAGGATCCCATCCAGAAACTGAATTGTGAAGCAAAATTCACCCCTGGAAAGTGAAGAAAGAGGAAAAGGAAGACTTTCCAGACAGAAGGAGTGCCGTGTTCAAAGGCAGGGCAGGATGAAACACTATGTGCTGTCTGGCTCTCCATTTTCTTAACCTCAATTCCTTTGAACCTGAAATTGCTAAGGAGAAGCAAACTGGAAATCTATGAGCTAATTTACATATTTCAAGAAACTTAAATAAAACCACAAAATCTCCAACTTAAGGACTGCTGAGGCTAAAATATCAAATTGCTTAGCCTTTGATTTAAATTATATCAACTAAGTCAATCTCTCTGGGTATTTCATGCCAATCAGAAGTATCATGTGAGAACGCCATAAGGAATTGATTTGTCATAATGGAAAAGATAAACATTGTTACTTAATAAATATAATTTTGTAGACAAACTTTTTTCAGCTATAGGATGAATAGAGGAAGATATAATTAAATACATGGGGTCCTAGAGTACTCTTATATGCTTTTGGGAAACAGGACATTCATTGATGTGCCCAGCTGATAGATATTGCTCAAGAGCCACATGTTGAACTAATAAATACTGTAAACAGATATCTAGGTTGTAGGCTATATCGCTTGGGGAGTCCTTTAATTCCTTTGTTGTTCATTAGCTTTCAAATCCAAGTTTAATTTACTCCTTCCCCTCTTTGAGATTCATGAATCAAGAAGCAGATGGTAAACATACGTATCAAAATGTCTGGATTGCCATCTTTCTCCTAAAACAATTACATTTACAATTAAGTCAATAAGAACTCAAGGTACCAAACTAGGATACTAGGCTTTTGCCTAGAATAAGGATAGTAGAATATCCTTACTAAGATAAGGCTTCTATCTATTCTGAATTGTAATTCAGTTTAGTGACAACTTGCTTAGAGTATGAATACTTAAGAAGTTCAGGATACAAGGCCTGACTTAAAGGGATTTGTGAGTAAATTAGGTACAAATAAATACAGATAAAACATTTCAAGAAGAGAAACTAGATAGTCATGGTGCACCATTCCTCCCCACCCACCTCCAATTTCCCAGTTCCCTTCCAACAGATGCATTCTTTAGTCATGGCCATAACTCCACCAACACATCACTTTGCCATCTATATTACAGTCTCTGTAGTACTACTTGGTTTTCTTATCTATAAAATAAGAATATCAACGTAATAGTAAGTTTGCGAATTAAGGTGGCTAAAAAATATTTTGAACTGCCTTTCTTCCTAATAGTTTTACAGATGCCATCATCTCACGTGATCCAACAATCATGCCTGCAACTTTAATGTGCTTACCTTGTCCCTAGTAAGAGACTCAAAATCATATAAAGCCACTGCATTCAGTAGTGATGATATCCTGAAGTTCTTTTAAAGACCTTCATCTTCATGACCCACAAACTGCAGGTGATGCTAATTCTCCTTTAGACATATCATACTCCCAACTAAACTCCTCACTGTTTTACAACCTATAAATTAAATGGTAGTTATCAATACCAGTAATATACCAAATATATAATAGTGGAAAAAAAGAAGATTAAGATAGTAATGATTACCTTAATTATTGTTGTGTTTCAAACAAAGAAGAGATAGAAGACCAGTATCTTTCATTTCCACACGTTATGCATTCCTTTAATCTTCAGACAACACCTCAGCTAAACAGGGATTCTACTTTAGGATATGTGATCTTCATTCCTGTGAGGTTTGAATCCTTGGTAGTCTTACCAATATGAAATTGAGGTTATTTTCCATTAACCTGCTCCATTGGATATGATGATACAAAGAGTTGCCCAGGAAACCTCCAAATTCTAGGGGTCTACCCATACTCTTTGCAAGCACTGAATATAGTGGAAGCCAATTACCTCTTTAGACTTAGTGTCAACAATTTGGCCAGTACTGGTCCTATTTCCCAATAGTTCCATCAGTGGCCCAAGAAGCTAGAAAGGTCCACATGACAATCTCAACTGCAATTTAGTCTAAGAATTACTGTGCACCTAATTGGATGTGTCATTCTCTTGGAAACAAAAACTATAGGCCAGCACAGTTCAGAGCTTTTGGGATGGGAAACAAAATTTGAAAGTGATTGATTCTCAGATCTATATAATTTGGCCATGGAAGAATCAGCACCATTTATGGGTCATTGGTTCAAGGCATATGCCTCTAAAATACACAGCAACTCACAGGTTGATGTCTTACAGCTGTCACTGTAGGAAAGTTTTAAATTGGTCTTTCCACCATTCAGTAAAGCTAACTGTTTTTTGCATGAGAGGCTACCTAATAATTCCAGTTATCCCAAGGGCATCAGCCCATTGCCTCCCTTCTTTCATTGTGAAATTATGTCCTTTGATTAGAGACGATGTTGTGTCTTCAGAGTATTTAACAAATTCATGGATGGTGGTAGTCTCAGAAACATGATAGGTGGGGAAAGAAAGTCCAGGATAAGTGTCTGTTCCAGTGGCAGATGGAGTAGTGGGTATGGTGTTGGAAGAAATTTGATGTAACCGAGGTAGCACAAGCTAGCTGCAGATCCCTCTGACTGTAGGTACCAAATTGGGATGGTGGCAAAGGGCTGCTCTCTATCATTGCAAAGTTATTTATTTAGTTGTAATGATACTCAGGTTAGCCAAGGTGAGGTACCCATGTAAATCTCCTGTTTCTTCCAGTATCAAATTTTAACCCTAAATTAAGTTCTAGTTTTGTTTATGGATTTCTACTGGTGTTTTTTTGAGGAAGGGGTAGGAGTCACCAAATGTAATAATAAAAAGAAGTTTCTCATCTCTAGGGAACAATACATGTTTTCTGAGGAGAAAAAAAGTTACAGTAAATCCCATTTTTCTAGTTTTAGTTCTTAATTACAGTGATGATGCATATTCCTTGAGTTGTCAGAAAGGAACTATTTGGAAGCCTTTAGAGGCTAATTTTAGTTGCGGTGGGAAACTATGGAAATCAGATTATAGGACTCAACAAAGGAATGAAGAAATAAAGATATGGGTATGATAACCTTTAGGGAAGTCTGTCAATGGAAAGGAGCAAAATAGGGTCTTATCGAGCAGAGAAGGAGGCTCAGGTTAAGGCCCTTAAAAATGAAAAATGAAGGATTACATTTGGAGTCAGGGGTCAAATGGCTGGAAAAAAAGGCATGGATCAGGAATCATGAGTCCCAGTCTCAGTTCGTGGTTACCTACGTGAACTTGGGCAATTTGTTGGGTGTCTCTCTGCCTCAGACTGCTCGTTTGACAATGATAAATTAGCTCCTTTCCCCAAAGTTCACCAAAATAATTGCATCTGATTTGATCTCATACAAGTTTTCTGTGTAACTTGGAAGGAAGAAGGGGTTATTACTTTTGTTGAGGATCATGTTGTCCTTGATAACTCCTGGAATTCTGGCCACTTAGGATTAAAATGTATAAAAAACTATGAAAAACATCTCTTTGGCTTAGAAGGTATATAATTGGTGGCCTTTCACAAACCTTAGCTAACATCCTACACAGAAAATATCCTACTGCTGCCAGCCTTGCAAAGACAGCACCGTGTGGCCGAACAAAATGCATTCTGTTCTGCGTCATGCATCATCAACAAAATTGCCACTTAAGGCCTGACTCCAGAATCTTTATTGTTGGTTCTAATTTATGAAGCAAACATCAGAACACAGCTTGATTTTTCAAATGCCAAGATGAGTTGGCAGTTGCTAAAGTCTTGTTTTGACTTGCAAATCGATTGTATTTGAGCTTAAAGCTATGAGGGATCCACAAATAGGAGACACCAATGTCCTGTGGAAATTCCTTGATTTATTGTTCTAGCTTTTAAACTTTTGGAAATGGTGTTTGAGTTAGGAAAAGATAGGGATTGGGGAGTAGTCTTGCAAAATTAATTTTTATTAGCTTAACATTTGAATAAATAAATAAATAGTGCTAGCACCCAAGTGTACATTTAATTGTTCAGGATAGGAGGCTACTATAGGGCTAGGCGCTATTAGTTGTCTGGAAGACTAAGAACCTATTTAGGTCAAACTGACTGGCATTACTCGAGAGGGAAATTATCAGGGCCTCCTGTAGATTGCGTTGAGAGAAAGCAGACACCTATAAATCGTTTCAGAAGGGGTTGGTTGAGACAATCAATTGATCTTCCAAGTGTTCACAAAAATCTAAAGTGAGGTCTGGGAAACAGTTTAGGTAAAGAGGGGAAGGACTTTTTAAGAGTAGGGCTCTCAGGATCTAGGGATAAGGGCTGCCTGAGGAAAGGCTTAAAGTTGGATTCCAGGTACCACACTACCTCCTTATCTGGTCATTCAGGGCCTTCTATAACCTTGCCTCATCTCATTTCCCAACCTAATAACTCATGTTTTCTTTCATGTGGATATCATGCTTATCAATATAACAATATATAGAATTCCTACAGTCTCTACTATATATAGCCTGCAAGGGCATTCCAAGTACTACCTCAATCAATTTCTATAAGAAATCTACAATGTGGATATAATTATCTAAATCCATTATTATCCAAATGAGGAAAACTCAGGCACAGGAAGGATAATTCATTGACCGAAAGTCACACAGCATGTCCATGGAATGGCCAGGATTAAAAATTAAGCCTGAATCCCTAGATTACAAATGGAGGATAAAAGTATTATAATACTAGTAGTGCTCTAGGAAACTGAAAGAATAAGGCAGCCCTACTTACTAGCATAATACAATAGTTTCAACACTGGTAGAGAGACTCCCCTCACCTCTCACATCAGCATGAGCAATATATGTGGCAACAGGGAGCCAACTTCCCAGCAGTGGGTTATATGCAATAATGTTAGTAGCAAGGCCAGTGAGGTAGAGAAAAAAAGAATAACAGGAAACAAAAAATCCAAGACCAACACACAATGGTCATGCCAGGACCAGTTCACATCGTTGCTTAATACAGTAAGGAAGCAGAATACAGTAGTTTAAAGCACTTTATGGTACCAAGTAGGAAGAATGTCTCTAGTGGCTGCAGAGGAAACCATTTATCACTATGCTAGACAGAGCAATAGTTCCTCTAAGAAGTCCATGTCCTAATCCCCAGAATGCATGAATATGTTATTTTACATAGTAAAAGAGAATTGGCAGATGTGATTAAGAATCTCAAGATAGGGAGAATTTTATGAACTATCCAGGTGGACCCAATGTAATCACAGGGTCCTTAATAAGAAGGAAGGTGATATATCAATGAAAGCATAATTGAGAGAGAGACAGAGATAGAGAGGAGAGAGGGAGAGAGAGGAGAGATTTGAAGAGCTGGCTTTAAAGATGGAGGAAGGGGACATGAGCCAGGAAATTCAGGTAGCCTCTGGAAGCTGGCAAAGGCACGGGTATGAATTCTCCCCTTCAGAGGAAGACAGCACCACGAACACCTTGATTTTAAGCCAGTGAGACCTATTTCAGACTTGTGAACTCCGTAAACATAAGAAAACAGATGTGTATTGTTTTAAGCCACTAAGCTAATGGTAATTTGTTGCTGCAGCAACATAGGACACTAATACAGTGGCCAACAAAAAGACTTTGAGAGACTCCCTGAGAAGAGAACATTTGTATGTGGGGTCACTATAGAGTTAAACAATGGTTGGGTGTTGAGTGAAGGGAGAATGAGGCAAACAATTAATAAAAAGAGAAATCCCTGTTCCTGTTTCCTCTAGAGTGACAGAAGTGAGGTGTTGGTTCTTTGTTTGTTTTACATTCTCCTAATTCCTGAGAGAGCAGTTGTTGCCGGGGGAATTACTCAAGTGTACCCTACAATTAGAAGAATTCAAAGGAATGGCTTCCTGTGGGTGTATCTGATGTGTCAGAGGAAAGGTTTCCCTGTGTGGCTCAGGCATGGAGCCTGAAATGATAGCTGCAATGCCTGCGGCTTCCACATGTCAACATGGATATGTTTCAGAAGCAGTATTGATCTTAGGAGACAGAGAAGGTTTCCCTGAGTTAGTGCTAGGAGGAAGCCTGAAGGATTAATAGAAGAAACTAGGTCAAGTGCAAGGGTCTAGGTAAAAAGGATATTACGACAGAGGATGGAAAATGCAAAGCTCAGAGCAAGAACGTGCATGTGTGAGGCTCTGCAAGTCAGTATTCTTGCTTAGTGTGGCTTGAGGTGCTGAGCATGAAGAAGGAGGTGATGGTTAGCAACTAGAGATAAGACTGAAGGTGAAGTAGGTGTCTGGATGTGGAGAGCAGCTGGCCGCTGAAGCCTTTATGCTTGAAGGCTCATTTCTGCTAGACGGTAAGTTTCATGAAGGCAGTGACCATGTTGGTCTCATTTATCACTGGATTCTTAGTGTATGGCACAGTTCTTGAAACAGAGTGGAGCTTGGTAAATATTTAAAGAATGGAAGAAAAGGGTGGAAGGAGAAAGAGAAGGAGTGAGGAAAGGGACAAAGGGAAGGAGGAAAGAGATGGGGGAGAGAGAGGGAAGCAAGGAAGGAACAGGGCAAGGACAGATGTCACCAAAGGAAGCCCTGGAAGAGTGGTAGGTATATTAGTTATATCAATAGGAAGCACCTTCCGCTTGCTTTTGTCTCTGCCCTATATTTTATTGGCTCAGTTTTATTAATCTGCTTTGTACAGAGAGCAGTGAATGTAGACAGTATCCCAGTTTACAGTCCTAGCAAATTCTGTGGCCTATGAAGGAGATACTGACCTTATTTCTCAGTGTTCTAGTACAAACAGCAATATCTCTGAAAAGTGTGTTGATTTACCTGCTCACTCTTCCCCACCCTTTAAAACTTCAATATTTTCACTAATGCTGATGGCATTAACCATGATGGACACAAAAGGACAAAACAATGGACAGGCCAGGTAGAAAAGACTCTGGTAGATACATAATAGGCTCAGCTCGGATCCCATCTAATCTCTCTTCCAGGGAAGGGACAAGGTCTAGTTCTGCACCTTCACCAGGAAAGCTATAAAATGTGTGATTGTCCCCAAATGTGGAGCAGATGTGAGACTAGTAAGTTTCTGGGTTTGGTGTCTTCTTTGGAGGACTTTAGTTAATACTGACACATACTATATGGCTGGCTTTAGATGTATTTCCGAGATACTTGTCCTATTATAATGCCTGTATGAATGAATGAATGAATGAATAAAATGAATAGGATTCTAGAAACTTGAAACTTGAAATTAGATGCTTAAGTCACCATAATACAGGAAAAGGTTAACTCAGAAGGCTTGGGTTGCTAAAATCCTGCACATTCACAAGAAAAGCCTGTTTCTAGGATTGGGCCTTGGCTGGCCCATGGGAACTGAGAGCTCTGAACCCTTGAAAGGTCTGCCTGGTGAGTTTTTTTGTATGTTTGAGCAGACCTTGGGGCATGCTGTAACAGTTTGACCAGAGAGTTTAACAATGTGATTTACTGTGTCAAAACTACAATAAGGTATCATCGCACACCGGTCAGAATGGCCATCATCAAAAGGTCTACAAACAATAAATGCTGGAGAGGGTGTGGAGAAAAGGGAACCCTCTTGAACTGTTGGTGGGAATGTAAATTGATACAGCCACTATGGAGAACAGTATGGAGGTTCCTTAAAAAATTAAAAATAGAACTACCATATGACCCAGCAATCCCACTACTGGGCATATACCCTGAGAAAACCATAATTCAAAAAGAGTCATGTACCTAGAGAATGGACTTGAGGATACGGGGAGGGGGAAGGGTAAGCCGGGGAGAATTGAGAGAGTGGCATTGACATATATACACTACCAAACGTAAAATAGATAGCTAGTGGGAAGCAGCCGCATAGCACAGAGAGATCAGCTCGGTGCTTTGTGTCCACCTAGAGGGGTGGGATAAGGAGGGTGGGAGGGAGACGCAAGAGGCGGGGGGATATGGGGATATATGTATACGTATAGCTGATTCACTTTGTTCTACAGCAGAAACTAACACAACAATGTAAAGCAATTATACTCCAATAAAGATGTTAAAAGAAAAAAATTAAAATTAAAAAAAACAAACAAACAATGTGACTTACTGTGAACATGTGTTTTTCCTTTGGGGTTCTGGAGTCCGAGTAGTTGAGCTAGTTGTGCAGGTGGTACCTGCTTAAGTGACTGACTAACCTAACCCCCAATAAAAACCCTGAACTCAAGGCTGGATGAGTTTCCCTGGTTGGCAACACTGCACTTGTATTGCCATGCATCATTGCTGGGAGACTTAAGTGCATCTTGCTGTGACTACTAGAAGGCAACCCTTGGAAGCTTGTGCCTGGGTTCTCCCAGACTTCACCCCATGTGCCTTTTCTCTTTTCTGGTTTTATCTGTCTCCTTTCACTGTAATAAACAATAACCCTGAATGTACCAGCTTCTCGGTCCTGTGACTCCTCCTAGTGAATTACTGAACTTGCAGGTAGTCTTGCAGACCCCTGACACAGTCCTTTCAGGAGATAGCTCTCTTTGTTTAGGAGAAAGTCTTGAAAGTCGTTTGGTATACAAAAGAGACACTGAGTATATGAGTATAAAGACAACAGAAAGCCTTACTGACTACATAAGAAAATGGAAGGAATGTGTTCCTGAGAGACGGATAGAAGAGGAAAGGAAGAGAAGTGAGTGATAGAAAAAAAGAGGGGGAAGGCAAATGCCAGTAAAATAGCATGAGGGTGATGTACTCCCTGGGATGAAGTGGCCATGGAAAAAAATATTCTGATGGGAAAGCCAAAGGAAAATTTAAGCCCAGGGAAATCTAACCTGCAATTGAAAATATTTTCTTTATTAAAATGTCAACCCTTTCTTGATGTCCTCAGATACTCAACAAAGTCAACTCTACTCATTAATGAATGGGATTTTTGTAAAAATTGAGTGAAGTTTTTTGTCTGGAGTGATAGAGTTCAAAATAAAGACAGTAGGTAGGACAATAAAATGTTTAAAACTGATCAAATTGTCAGTGCAGTCCTGAGATCATTATTATTCCTTTTCCTCAATAATTCATTAAAAAAAATCAGGACTTTTGATTTTCAAGTGGCATGGAATGAGGAGGGGCTTAAATTGATCTCATCTCATTGTCAAGAATTAGGTAGAGCCTAAGTTATATCTAAGTCACATCTATATCACAAACAATTGACTGGTCTAATTGCCTGTGAAGAAAAAAGGGGTATTGAAAATTATTATCTCCTTGACAGGCAACTTCCTTGTTTGAATTTCCTATATAAATTGGCCAGTCAAGTTCCCTAGGAACCAGATTCTGTGTCTGAGACTTGCTTGCAGAAGGTTTATTAAGGAGTGCTGTCAGCAAAATTTTGTGTTTCCTCACTTAAGTGGGGAGAGGACAGGGAAAGCAGGATTGGGAAGAAAGAGGATATGAACTGGGTACAGTGGCAACAGTGGCCCCAGCCAGTCCCACAGGATGCTGTGGAGCTAGAATGCCCTTAAGAGATGTCCTGAACAGAGGTGAGAAACCAAGTCTTTGTATCCTTACATAGATCATTGGATCTCATCTGTCTATAGGGAGGAAGAATACCCTCGTGCAAACCAGCTTCTTGGCAAAGGGCAGCTCCTGGGGAGAGGCTCATTTGTGAGCTTCATTGGAGAAGCACCCCCTGCAACTGTGATCATGAATGCCTCCATCTTGAAGAGGAGGATCTGGGATCAAAGTTTAGCAAGTTTATGAGTCCTACTATGTACCTGTGACTGCTATTGTTGAGGCTAAAGAAATTGTTGCGCCACGCTGCCTGCTGTAATGATGCTCATAGCCCAATAGGGAGAGATAGATATGTGAAAACAAAGACAAATAAATCACAGCAATTAAAAAATGGTGTACATGCTAATAGAAGGACGTGTGGAAGGCATAGAAGTAAAGGAAAGGTGGACTACCACGTGATTCAGCAGTACTACTCCTAGATATCTACCTACGGGAAATGAAGAAAACATATGTCCTCGCAAGTAATCTTATGTGAACGTTTGTTCACAGCAGCATCATTCACGATAGACAAAGTGGATTAGGCTAAATGTCTATCAACTGGTGAATGAATAAAATTTGGTGTTTCCATGCAATGGAAAATTATTCATCAATAAAAATAATGAACATGCTATAACTCAAATGAATCTCAAAAAAGATGTTATGCTGGGTGAGAGAAACCAGACACAAAAGAACACATATTGTATGATTCCATTTATATAAAATGTCGAGAAAAGGGAAATCTTTTAGAGATAGAAAGTACATTAGTGGTTGCCTAGGGCTGAAGGTAGGAATGGGGAAGGACTGTAAATGGGCATGAAGTTTCTTTCTTGAGTGATGGAAATATTCTAAAATTAGATTGTGATGATGCCTGTATAACTCTGTAAATATACTAAAAGTCACTGAATTGTATATTTAAAACAGGTGATGTTATGTTATATAAATCATTCTTCATTGAAGTTGTTAATAAAAATGAGAGTTATTTTAAAATATGTGGGAGAGACTCAGCTAGACTGGCGTGAGGAGAGACAGAGAAACTATGAGAGAATTAATACCACCTGAGAAAAGTTTTTCAGATTAAATATATTGATACTTTTCTTCTGTGTAGAGATTCCAGGAAAGGATATTTCAGGTAGAAGAAAAACATATGCAAAAGTATAAAGGCATATGCAGTTCAGGAAATGTTTGGGGTATTTTCTTCGAGTGGAAGGGTGGAAGGGATGAAGAGCAGTTGGCACGTAATTCGTACTTGGGAGCCACTTCATGAAGGAAATTTTATGTTGTGGTAAGAAGTCAGAAATTTCTTATTTTAAGGCCTTTGCACAAACCTGTTTCAATGCTCTTCCACTGTTTCTGTTTGTTTCTCTTAACGTGTGGCTCATCCTTCAATCCTTAGCTTACAAATAACCCTTTCCATGATGTCTTCCTGGATCACTTTATCTCAAAAGGTTCTGCTCTCTGCCTATTATTGGTCTCTATCAGAAAACACTACTTATTCATTTATTTTTGCTTATAGCTTTTCAGTGCCTCATCAGGCAGTAAGTGGGGACTATGACTGTTTTACTCACTGAAACTAGGACACTAAAAATTGGACCCTAAGTTTTCTACTTTTTAACTGTATGACCTTGGGACATCTTCCTGGACCCACACTGACTTTCAGCTTTTCCTTCTGTAAAAGCTGGTAGATTTAACATCTTCTATCATTTGGTCTTATTGTAAAGATTAAGTGTTATAGTAGATGTAAAAATGCTTTGTAAATGTTAAATCTCTCTGAAAATTTATTGAATTATTATGACTGAATAATGAATAATGTATTGTTAATAATAGTTATTAATAATTTATTAAAAGTTTATCTCCCTGTAAGTTTATTGAATCATTATAACTGCATGATAAATAAGATATTGTTAATAAATAATAAATAACACATTAAAGTATTTGTTTAGGATTCAGGGTATATTTTATGCACATCAATTATTCCTCTGACCTGTATCATGCTAACTGCCTCAGGTGCACAGGAATTATTTGTTCTCATATAAATGGCCGGCCCCAGTGAGCTGTAGTTTAGGGAGGCTTGTATTTGCTTTTTGTGTTTTCTGGCTTCCTGTTCCTTCATATCAAGCTTCTTAAAATTGTGTATAAACTATAAGTTAAGAGGCCTAAAGGACAATCCAAAAGATCCTCTTATAGGTAGAAAACATTCTTTTTATATATATATATGTGTGTGTGTGTGTGTGTATACACACACACACACACACACACACATATATATATATAAAAGCTATGTGTAAAATGTACCACATCAGATGCTTGTGAGACTCAGATATGGGTGCTGTCTTTAAGGATTTTGTATTTTAGGTGGAATAAGTTCTAAGAAGTTAAAATGCCAGGTAGAAAGAGAACAGTACCATATGAGAGATGCAAATGAAATATGTGTTTGGAGGAGGAAAAAAGTATCATAAGCTAGAGTGAACAGGGAGGATTTCAGTTAAGTGTTACAAGTGTTTTGAGTGACACTTTGATGATGGATTAGTTTTCTGCCAGGCAGAGTGACAGTGATGTGGCTCAGCAGGCATTACAGGCAGCAGAAATAGCATAAACAAACCCAGAGATGTAGACAAAGCATGAGATCTCTGTCCAGATAAATCTGAGCCAGGTGGCTAGGAGCATGGCAGATAGAAATGAAGGTAAATATTAAGGAATAAAAAGAGGTCAATGGATTGTTCTGTAAGGAGTCAGCTGATCACTTAGGGGTAGCAGTTAAAATGGAGTGCTTTACTCATTTGACAAGCATGTATTGAGTATCCAATTTATGCCATGCAGAAGCCAGATTGCACTGCTTGTGTGTATTAATTACATTGTATGAGCTCTGTGAAAGTTATATAGCCTGAAAAAGATACAGATGTATATAAGATTAGACTTTTAAAAATAGGGAACAAAATGGACAAATCACCATACACACAGGTGCACCATTTGATTGAACAACTCAGAGAACTACAAATATTTGAGAAGATATGTGAAAATAAAGGAAAACTTTATTTTAAATGGAGTCAGGAATCCCTGAAAGGAGAGCTCTCATGCATATACCACTTTTTGTAGTCTGCCTAACCAGCAGGAAGAAGGAAGATAAGAATTATTTTAAAAGGTCTGTTTGTGTAGAATTCTTTGTATAAAATTCTCTTGGTCTCAACTTCCTATCCATGTTGATTAGAATGTTACTTTCCTTCTAGTAGGGAGGACAGTTTTCTTATGGGAATTTCATCTCCTGAGTTTAAGAGAAGAAAGAAAGATCCACACCCCTCCACCCTTCCCAACAACTATGCACTAACCACCACCTGCAGCCAACAAGAAACTGCCACAACCTCGAACTCTTGTTCTTCTCCAATCAACTTTTATCCCAAACAACCCTACCCAATTTCCGCCTACAACCTGCTAAAAGCTGACTTTCCCTTTGTCTCTTTGGACTTGCCTATGATTCACCATAGCTTGCCTGTCTGGGTTTGCAACTCTCTGCTCTTCCTAAATTTTGCTGATAAAATAACTGGATATTTTATTTTTGAGGTTGACAGATGGAATGCTTGAAAGGCAATGCTACTCTCACAGAGTTCCATACCTTTTTTTGAAAAGCTAACAGTTTTTTTTTTGTTTAATTAACCATGGGTCAGCACCTGGCCATCTAGCACCTTTCAATAGCAAGAGCAGCCACTTTGAATATTTTGAATTCATTAAGGAAGAAAGTTGAGGCTTCCATTTGCACACTATTTAAGAATAACACAGGCTTTTAAAATTACATTAAAAATGGTTTCATTTTAGGGAATGCTTTTGGCTTTTTAACTATAGCCTTTTATAAATTTAGTTCAGAAGGAATGTGGGTATTTTTTCAATTAGTATTTTAAAGCAGATACTATGTTTTTAACTTTTTACTAACTTCTGTCCCTTAGGGCAAAGTGCTTCTCACTGATCGTGGGTAGAGTCTAGTCTGGAGCGTGTTTTCCTGTCCTTCTGCCTTCTTGTTTTCTCATCAGTACATAGCTAAAAGAATACTTACTGCTAAATATTATATAGAAAGAATTTTCATAAATTTTATACAACTTTAACCACAAACATTAATATTTCACCATCTCTGCTCTCCTCACATCCAGTAAAGGTAATGAATACAGCTCAGGACCTACTGGATTAAGGGTGATTGTGGAACATCTGAACAGGGATGTTTAGTAAGCAGTTGAATATTTAGGATTTATACTCTCTGACAATCAGGAGAGTGTAGGAAAACATTTGAGGATCATTGGTTTATGAGGAGCACAAGCTATGTATATGGCTGGCCTGATTACTGACTGGGAATGTAGAGCATATGGAAGAATATGACTATAATGTAACAGATAGATACAGATATAAATCTAGGTATGTCTATATGTAGACATAAAAAATAGAGAAAAAATAAGGGGGTCAATCAAAGAGGATGATGAAATGTTTGGTTTTCAGGCCTCTGCCATGTACATTTATGGACTGATCTCATTAAAACCCATAGCTTTGACCACCACTTACACGCTGATACCTGAGCTCTGGTGGCAGTGACACGATCCTGTTACCAAATACAAGCTCATGTCCCAATACACAGTAAGGCCAAACAAACCAAAACGTTGGAGTTTGGCGCTGAGGAAGGTTTATTGCAGGGTCATGCAAGGAGATGGGTGGCTTGAGTCTAAAAAACCCCCGAACTCCTCAAAGTGTTTCAGCAAAGCATTTTTAAAGGCAAAGCGAGGGAGGGGCTTGGTTATTTGTTGCAAACTTCTTGGTGTTGGAATCCTTTGTTCTTGTACCTGTCCATGTAGATCGGGTCATGATGTTCCTGTAATCCTCCAACAAAACAAATATTATTCTCTGTTCTGCAACTTTTTCTCTCTGTATGAATGGACTCTTAAAGGTCAGAGCCCTGAGAATAGGCTGGCGATCCTATATATTTCAAGCTATAGGCAACATTCTTTTACAAAATGTGCAGAACTGGTATGAATAAGCATGGGAACAGACAGATCTAATATGGAGTCAGATTTGTTCTTCCCTATTATAATCCTCCTGTTATACTTACAGAATAAAGAGGTGGCCTAATGAAATAAAGTGACTACACCCAAGTAATATAGGGAAACAATGAAATGACATCTTTCCATTTCTTTTTATTCTCACTGTCCATCCCCTACACAATATGTTTAGGTTATAAGTTACTTAGTCATAACTAGGTTACTGCAGTAGCCTTTTATCTGTGACCATTCTCCAGAAAGCTATTAGATTACTGTTTCTAAACAATGGTTTTTATTCTGTTGTTTCCTTGCTCAAACACATTCACTTGCTTTCCATTCCCTACAGAATCAAGTCCAAAATCTCTAGCTTGGCATTCACAGCCCCTTAGTAAGACACCAACTAGCATTTGTAACCTTTTTTTCAGTTGATTTAGCAGACATTAAGCACCTCTTATTTAATACTGTTGACTAGTAGCTGTAGAGAGCTGTATAAAGAAGTTATATTTCTACCCTCACAGATCTTTAAAAAAGTTGAAAATATTGACATTGAACAAATATTGTGATATTGTACTTATCACAATGAGGATGAAACAAATTCATCCTCATTGTGATAAGTATTAGGAAAGAGGAAATATAAGGTGATAGAGCATACATATCCTGAGGATCTAATCTGGAGGGTAGGAAATTCTCTGTATTGTCATCTTTTTTAAGGGCTAGTTGTCTCTTCAGTAGGAGTTAGCCAGACCACAATGAAGAGAATGATGGTTTGGTGTCAAAGTTCAGATGACTAAATTTTAGAGAACAAAGTTGAGACAGAAAAAGTCAAAGAAGCTGAGGCTTGAGATAGAAGCAGTACTAAGAGCCAGGAGGGCCTCGTAAACCAGGGTTAGAGTTTGGAATTTTAGAGCAATGGAAAGTCACTGTAGAGATTTAAGCTTTGTAGGCAATTGATCAAAATGGCTTCTAGAATGATACTTTGTAGTGTGGAAAGCTGGAAGGAGGCTCTCTGGAGGCCTGATTGTTAAGATTTTTAAGGAATCTGATTCTTTGTTACCCATCATTACATTTTTGGAAATAGAGATGGAAAGAAATTAAATGGATTTTAAAAATCTATTTTGAAAGGAGAATTGGCAGGATTCTGTTATTGATTGTGTGTGTGTGTTCCTTGTTGTACTTTGATCATTCACATTTCCTTACTTGATCTCATGCTGTTTATGCTGGCTAGAGAGAGTTTTCCAGCAGAGCTAAGAAAATGGACTAAATGATTTATGCTTTTTTTTTTTCTTCCTACTTTCGTATTTGGGGTCTAGGTTGATAATCTTGATTTATCAGAATATCACTCTGATAGGCTGAGTTCGAAAGGAAGGTAGGTCTCCATATACGCCATATATACTCCCAGGCATTAATCAATTTAAAAAATTCCATTTTGTGGTTTTCAAAAGGTACCTTCACCAGTATTTTACACATTTACAGTTTAATTTCAGGGGACGTCAGATTAGAGCATAGGCAATCTGCTCCACCCCACTGTTAACAGAAACAATGCAAAACTGGCATTTCAGGGATACCAGGTTAACAGTATTGTAAGAAAAATGGCTGTAAAACAAAGAAGGATGAGTACGTCTAGACATGATAAACACCTACTTTAGCTAAGTGATCTTTCATTTTGTTGTTCATGAATATATTTCATATTTTATACTGTTCAGCTATTAACATGGAAGATCCATAATCTATGTGTACTAATGATGCATGGAAACTATTAAGGTTTCTCATGAGCACAGGAAATACTATCAGCACCCTTCACCATGAAAAATTACATTTCCATTCTCAGAAGTGTTATACCTTACAATAGATACATCTGACATGTACTTGAATGGGTTAAAGTGTTGGATCAAGTTCAGCAGGTAGTATCCTTGTGCCTGCTCTGAATTCTGTGGGATTATGCAGAGACATTCGGCTTTCTTTTTCATATTTGCTCAGCAGTTCATTGACTTTTTGTACAGTAGAAGGAGCTATTTAGAATGTGAGTGGTCCTGAGCCTACCTCTGAGAAATTATCTGCATACTAATATGAGTCTCTTTTCAGGAAAAAAAAATAACCTTGACCTTTTGAATCATACCTATTGGGGAAGGCTATGGATCATGAATTGCTAACCAATTCATATTAATAAACCGTGTGCCGACAAAAATCATATTCATTTGCATAAGCTTCTTCTCTCTGTAGCCCATGAAATTAACATTGCTTAATGGCTGGAAATAAGATCACCTTTGGCTGTACCAGTTATATTCTCATCTTGAAAGGAAAAGATAAAGGGGTCTTGACTCAGTAAGCAGAAAACTGCTTTAAATTACAAGTACTTTCATTAGACAACCAGTGTGAGCCCGTGACAAAAGCAGTGTCATCTCTAGATGAGTGTAGGATTCTAGGGCAAATCATAGAATAAAAAGCCTTTTTCTACTTAGTTCCTTGACCATCATTTCATTCAATGAATTTTTTATTGAATGCCTACTTATGTGCTAGTTATTGCAATAGTTCCCAGGCCCTGCCTTCAAAGGCATCACAGTTTATAGTGTGAAAACAGTACCCAACTTTGTCCTAGAGGCTTTGGGAAAATTGTCACAGAGAAGGTGACATTCATGTTGGGCTATGAAGAATGAGTAGGAATTCTCAGGTTTAGAAGGAGAAGAACAGTGTAGGCAGAAGAATGCATGTGCTATGAAAGTATTTTGAAGAAAGAGCAAGAAGTTAAGTGATACAGAGCTGGCTACATACTTTTCAAAGCTCAGTTGCAAAATGAAAATGTGGGGTTGTTTGATTTAAAGAAAATCAGTAAAATAAATGTTATTGAAAGTTTCTTCCACAGTTTTTCTCTTGACTTGTCATGGTGTTTTTTATTTGCTACTTAATGTTGTCCTAAGTAAAAAAATTTAAAATTTTAACTACTGTCATGAATTTTTCCATTCATCTTTATATTGTGCAATGCCAGTTTTAAATGCAAGTATTTAACTCATATGTGGAATCAACAAAATTACACAATTCTTTCAAAGAAAATACATGCATCTATATTTTGTTCTTATCACAATAATAGAAATGCCACAGAAAACTAACTCAGCTATTTTACATCTTGATCTATGCATGTTCTTCCACTACTCTCAACCTTCAGCTTACCGAGCAGTAAAAGGGAATAAAAGGAAGCTATAGGTTTTCCTGTCTCTTTTTTCTACATGATCATGTTCAGTAGGTAGCTTGTTAACATAGGGAAATAACATGCATAAGAAAGGATATGATAGGATTTCTTGGTTGTTTGTGCTTTTTAGAATGCCAGTGCCTTCTTTTTGCATTTAAAGTGAGTGCTTGTTCAAAGTGTCGTGCCGACTCTCAAGGCTATCATAAACCCACTTACTTAGTTTTAGTTGTAACACGCATACCTTGTATTTGCTTTGAGTCCTACTGAACTCCCACACATTGTGGGTTCTCTGGAATTCTGTGCTCATGGGAGCATCACAAATGCTATTTGTGGAGACAGCAGCAAAGAACTGCAGACATGCATACTGTGTGTACCTCCTCTGCTCATGCACATGTTCTGCTGTTCCATTGGCCTTCACTTATAAAACAGATGTCCAAAGATAGAATTATTAGGAATTTCAAGAAGGCAACAACAGAGCATTAAACCAAAAGAGGGGCCCCTCTGAGGACAGGACCCTGTGCGAATGCAAAGGTTGAACAACCATGAAGCTGGCTATGATGTGATAGCTATAGGGTGCATGGAATAGAAAGAGATTATGGGAGGGGTGAGATGTGACAAGGTGAGAGAGTGTCATGGACATATATACACTACCAAATGTAAAATAGATAGCTAGTGGGAAGCAGCCGCATAGCACAGGGAGATCAGCTCGGTGCTTTGTGACCACCTAGAGGGGTGGGATAGGGAGGGTGGGAGGGAGGGAGATGCAAGAGGGAAGAGATATGGGAACATATGTATATGTATAACTGATTCACTTTGTTATAAAGCAGAAACTAACACACCATTGTAAAGCAATTATACTTCAATAAAGATGTTTAAAAAAAAAAAAAGAAAGAGATTATGTTGGAAATTCATTTGGGCCCAGATTATAAATTACCATATATGCTAAGTTATGAATTTTGGAATTGATACTGTTTCATATAAGGAACCAAAACATTTGTATGTATAGCTGTACTATATCATATTTAGGTTTACAAAACTAACCCTGGAGGCAGTGTGCAAAATGTACTGGGACGGTGGCAGAGAGGTTGGGGGACTGAATGCTGCCAGTGGCAGAAAGACTGTGAGATGAAGTACATGGATGACAGTTCTGAGAGAGAGAGAATCCTTAAAATTTGGTCACTGCATTTAGGAAATGAGGGAGGGGCAGAGGAATGTGAACAAAACTGATTTCTGAAGTAAGCTTAGCTCTAACCTTTCAGCGTGCAAATCACACCTTTCAGCTCCAAGTCTCCTAAATTATAATCAGTAAATGTGCAGCATTATATGTATTTCCCTCCTTTTAAAGTCTTGAAAAATTGGTGACAAATGTTTAGATTATATAGCAGATCTCATTTATTGACAACCCCCTATGCTCTGCTCATGTGTTGTAACTGAGCTCATTGGAACCTTTTAAAATGGGTGGATCAAGAATGCGACTGTGAAGGGGGGAAAGTGGCAGGGGGTGGTGGTGGTGGTGGTGGGATGAACTGGGAGACTGGGATTGACATGTATACACTAATATGTATAAAATAGATAACTAATAAGAACCTGCTGTATAAAAAATAAATAAAATAAAATTCAAAAATTCAGAAAAAAAAAGAATGCTATTGTGACTCTGAGCTTTTAGTATGTGGAACACATATTTTGAACACCAAGCATAATGACCTGGCCATATTCCAAAAACCAGAAAATATACTATGTATGCAAAGCAAGACTTGAAATCCCATTGTTTCATATAGTTTACTGATAATTAGGACCTCAATTATCAAGACATTTCAAATAAGAAAATCCGTTTCATATTTGAGTCAGTGATTAAGAATGAGAAATATGAATGATGTTGCCCTTCCAGCTGCCAGGATCAGCTCTCTCCTAGCTGGAATAGGTGAGATGTGTTAATTACTCAGTTGGTAGTTTACTTCAAAGAAGGTGTTAATTGAAAAGGGTGACGTACTCACCTTTTCATTTTATTAGCCAAGATGCTTTCCTGGGACTTTCTTTGTTGCTGCTTTTTAGTTGAAAGCATTCTTTAAAATGTTATCTTTTATTGTACAGATATTTTTATTAACTTTTTAAAAAATTGGCAATATATCTCCTATAAGGACAATGGTTTTCAACCCTGGCTGCATAGTAGAATCACGTGGGGAGGTGCATCACAATGTACTTTTGTCCCTTCCTAGGCCAATTAATTCAGAATTTCCGGGAGAGAGTCCCAGGCATCTGTGTTTTTTAAAAAGCTTCCCAGGTGATTCTAAAGCATAACCTGGGTTAAAAACAACTATGATGGTTTTTTCAGATTCTCAGAGACACAATTTTCATCCCAGTTCAAAGCATATGAAAGAAATAAAAGAGGGGAAAAATTGTTTCAGTCAATTAGAGGTGGAAATAATTCAACCAGTAAAGAAAACAAAGGTTTTTTGTTGTTGTTATTTCCTTCTTGTGTGTGTGTGTGTGTGTTTCAAATAAAAGAATTAACAAATGTGTTTCTTTAATAATGGTTGATCTGGTCAAAGATAACAATAATATTTTAAAGGGCATTAATCACTTGATATCTCAATTTCATTATATTCCTATTAAAACATGGAGTTTTATTTCTTTTCTATTTTCTTTGCATAGAACCTTACTTAATTGTCTTTAGGAATACTAGTTTAGAACATATAAGAACACCATTCTCCAAAACCTTATATTCTCCTTTTATTATTATTGAGCTGTTTCTAGAATTCTCCTTATTGTTCAGATACATTTTAAAAGGCATAAACATGGAAATTACTATTTTCCTAAGGATGATTTTAACAGTATAGTAGTCAGGTATTGCTGCAATAATACTACATGACTAGCAACCTCCCCAAATCTCAGTAGCTTATATCAACAAATTTTTATTTTTCTCACTCATGAACCTGTGAGTCATGTGCAGTTCTGCTGATCTTGGCTGAGTTAGGCTGGGCTTGGCTCTAGGCTGCAGGTCAGGTCTGGGTCTGCTTCACATGTCTCCTTTTGTGGCTAAATCAGGGGCAGAGGAGAACTGGGACATGCTCCTCAGAGAGCCAATCACTGGGGTCAGGAGAGAAAGTGGAAACACATGATGCCTCTTAAGCCCTCAGAAACTGACACAGTGTCCCTTCTGCCCTCATCCATCTGCAAAGAAATTTGCTTGGCTAGGCCTGACATCAGTCTGTAAGGGAAATATACCCCAACTACAGGGAGGCCTTGCAACGTCACATGGTAAAGAGTTTGATGTGTAATTTTATTAAAGAATTGGGAACAGTAATCCAATCCATCCCAAACACATGGTTTGCCCTTAAGAAGTTATTTAGATGTATCAAAGGTAATTTCAAATGAATGTGAAACATAGAGTCCAAAAGGTGATTTTTCTGGGGTAATGGGCTGTGATCATGCCTGGAATATCAGTAAAGTTGAGAGTAGGGTAGACAACTTAAAGAAGGTGTTAGAGGCACAGATCCACTGGTGCCTCAAAACCCAGTTCTGCCATACATTTCAGTGATGTTAAAGCAGTTTCCTTAGTCTTTCTGGATCCATTTTCCTCAACTGTAAAAAAATACCTAAGAATACTTACCCTACTTATGAGGAAAATCTAAGACAGTGTACTTGAACACACTTGGCAAAACTTAAAATACCATAAAAAAAAGAAGTTTGATGTAATTATCAGTTTTACTTAGTTATTTCAAAGTTCCAATTTGAAATTACTTGTAATTATATAATTGAGAGTGCCATATTTTTCCTCAGGCTTGTTTCAAGTGTGACAGATAAAGAAGCTCTGACAAGGTCACAAAAACTCCATGATCCCTAAAGCAGAGGTCACAAACTTGTGGCCCATGGGTTTGGTTTGGCACACACAATATTTTGCAAACATCTTTCTTTATTGCAAATGTTAAGAAATTATGAAGTTCCTCATTAAAATAAAAATATCCGGCTTCTTTTGAAATAGCAGAATATTAAGCCCCCTTAGCCTACTTTCCCACGTGACAACAATCTTCCACAGCCACAGAGCAGCTACTTCTTTAGGGGTGTATGCTTTCCAGTTGCCCACATTTCTTATCACCTCCTACTGTATTATACCCACCCACTTAATTTAATTATTTCCATTGTCTTCTTGACCTTTTAAACAGGGTTAATATTAAATATGTTTAGCTACTAGAGCCAATCAATCAGAAAGGACACCAGTTAGTATAGGGAACTCAATTATCAAGACATTTCAAATGCTGAACCCTGCTGAAAACATTTCAACCCTGCTGAAGCAGGGTCCTGGGGCACATCTCCTTGTGATGCCAGATAGTAACCCTAGGTGGTTATGTGGGAAGATTCAGGGGTTCCTGGGGATGGGGCTCTGGTGGCTGTGGTGATGAGAGCACTCTAGGGGCTCAGAGTAGGAGTCTTTATTAAACGCTAAAAAAGTATTTTAACATTTTAATGACAGGCATGCCTCTATTTTACATAGCTCTGAATAACAGTCCTATTGTAAAATTTTCGTTTCTATCCTAAAAGGCAAGGATATGGATTAGGAATAGGAATTATTGAGAACCTAAGTTCAGAAAACTTGACTAAGTTCCTTGGGAGTAAGGCTAGAGTATAGAAGATCAAAAGGAATAGTTGCTTATTCTGAAAAAGCTGTTTGTCTCTCCTATTATGCCAGTGTTATTCTGTTGTCTGTCTTAGGATAGTCCTTCAGTCATTCATTAGGTGAGCTTCTTCTTGGATCTGAGAACTCCTTGTCTTTCCTATGACTGGTTCATCTCAGCCTAGCTCCTCTTGCTGTTAGGAGTTTGGGTGATGTCAGTGAGAAGCAGATGCTTGGGAAACTGCTGGACAGCTTTTCATCTTTTAGAAATAAGATAGCACTGATTTATGGTGTCTCTTAATGAAATATAATGGGTTTAGCATTGAAAGTTATAGCTCCTTTATGAAGGTCTCTATGAAATATCCATTTTTGGTTTATAAGGTTTTTAATCTCATCATCCCCAAAAAAGGTAAGTATGCTATTTCAGTTATGATAGAATATCTTTTCCCATGATCATCTTGAAGATTTTGTGCTTGTAGCAGGAGAAATGAGTTTTTAAAAAATGTCAATTTTATGATTCTTCCAATAGCATATTTCTCTGAGTTTCCGTTTTTAGATAGAGTAGAATGTGTCATTTAGACAGAATAGTCCATTTTATGGTGAAAAAATCTGATGTTACAGTGAAAAAGAGCAATAATTCAATACCACACCATGATGTGCACCAGAGAAGATGGAATAGGACAGTTTGGAGAACCTCGAGCTATACCTGTAGTAAATTCTTACTTCATATGCCTCAAACCTGGCATCAAACACTGTCAATTCACTTTCTTTAGAACTGTGCAGCCTCAGGGCACTGAACTCAGTTTTTGTAGGAGGAAAGTGATTTACAATATTTCTCTGGGACCCCCTGCAAATATAAAGTTTGGGATATTTTCTTGAAAATTAAAGAAGCTGTATGATGCGATCTGCATTGATTTAAAGTCTCCATGAGATCAAGGAAATTAGCTGGCATATTAAACCAGCTAATTAAACTCCAGATTTTTAAAAAATAGTGATAGTGGGTTTTGCGAAAGTACAACAGGTAATGGCAAAGATTTCCTGATGGTTTATTTTCTCTGCCAGCACAACTTCTCTACATGTAATTGTATCTGGGATGATTCTCCATATTTCAAAACAGTCACCATGCCAGCTGGGGAATGTAAAATGAATAAATAACCCTACAAATTTTTGAATACATTATTATTTTCTCTTTTTCTTTCTTTTCTCTTTCTCTGACCCTTGCCTTTTCCCTTTCCCACTTTCCCTGAAAGCCTTTGTTTTTTTCCTCATTTACTTCTTGCCATTTCTTAACCTCCTCTGGTTTTTACTGAACAAAATCTGAAGCAATTGGAAATGAAGTTCCAGGACCATGCAGGGGAAGTAAAGTGAAAGAATACCCATCAATGTGGAATGTCTTATCCAGGTTATCTCATCCCCTTTTACAAACTTACATGACAGGTATTCTTATTGCTTTCCTTTTACCACTTGAAGAAATTGAGGCCAAAGGACTTTAAGTTAAAAGGCTTGACCCTAATATTTGTATCCAGGTCTATTTTACATTAAATCTTCCACCTTGATTTCCCCTACCACCATGTTGAAAAAGAATTGGATGAAAAAAAAACTTCATTCTTTCCTGTGATTTTCTTTCCATTCTTTTGATGTACATTCCTCTCCTCTTTTCATTTGACCTTCCTTAACTTCTAGGTTGAGTAGCATAGAAAAGTAAATCTTATGATTAGTAAGATGACAAGGAGCTTGAATTTAGGTATAGAGTGAATGAGCAATGGGGAGTTATAATATTTTATTTCAGAGAGCAAAGAACAGACCATGGGTAGACAAATCTATTCCCAAGGTAAGTTTAGAATTAGTTGGATCAACCTACTGGTGAGCACCTACCGTGAGCAAAATACCCTATTGAGAATACAGAGATAAAAAGATGATTAATACAGAGTTTGTCTCTTCAGGGAGTTTATGCAAATTGGCAAACACATATGGATATCCTAGTCTATAATACAGATGAACTAAAATAGATGCTGTAGTTGAGATACAATTAATGGGTAAGGAAACACAGAGGACAAAGAAAATTCATTTTCATCAGAGTTAATTGGGGCCCATTTGTCAAAAAAACTGCATTTAAAATTTTCCTTGAAAGATAAGGAATTTGATGGGAGGAGAAGATGGATACTAACATCCCCAACTGAGAATATACCGTGATATAGAAGATATGAGAAGTTGTTTTGGTCTGGCTGGATCGTAGTAGGGTTCTTGAAGGACATAATAGAAGATAATACTGAAAAAATAGATTGATATTAGATTCTGAAGAACCATTTAAAAAGTCTGGACTTTAACCAAGAGGCAATTAGGAATTATTGAAATGTTTTTAAGTTAGAAAATAACATGATTCGACCTGTGCCAAAATAATTCTGACAGTGTATGAAGGATGTACTAGGGAGAATCTGTGGGCAGAGAGATGTGTTAAGAAACAATTGCAATAGTGCAGGTGAGAGAAGAGAGATGATCCATTAGTTATTTATTGCTGTATAACATATTACCCCTAAACTTATGATTTAAAGCAGTAAACATTTATTATCTCAAAGTTTCTATGGGTCGGGAATCCCAGGATGGCTTACTTGGGTGCCTCTAGTTAATTCAGTCTAATGAGGCTGAAATCAAGTTGTTGGCCCTGGTTGCAGTCATCTCAAGGCTTGACCCATGGACAGTCCACTTCTAAGCTTATTCATGTGACTATTTGCAGGCCTCAGGTCCTTGGTGGCTGTGGTCTGGAAACGTCAGTTCCTTGATGCATGACCTTCCATAGGGAAACACACACACAAGCAAGAGAGGGTGCCCAAGGCAGAAGCCTCAGCCTTTTTGTAATCTAATATTGGAAGTGACAACTCAACAATTTTGCCATGTTTTGTTTATTAGAAGCAAGTCACTGAGTCCAGCTCATATTCAAGAGGAGGGGGTTACAAAAAGATATAGCCTTGATGTTGGATTTCCAGTCTGCTACTGCTCTTCCTGCAGTTAGGCAGAAAGTTCTTTCTTGAAGAGGATCAGGTGACACATCTCCAGCTTTACCAAACCTTCTGTGCTATGGGGTGAAATACATGTTATAAGACAGCATGGTTAGCTGAACTCAAAATTAGCCTACATGTAAAAATATTTCCAATCAGAACAATACTTAACATTTTTTTAAAAAGCTGATTGTGTGTCACAATGCTATGGTCTATAACATAACCACTTATTCTTCAATAAAGCTTTATGAGGATATCTTATGATCATTTCCATCACATAGATGAAAGATTTAGACAAGTAAAATTACTCCCTCAAAGTCGTATGAGGTGGCAGAGCCAGGAATAAAATCTAGGCCTCTTGACTCTAGAACTCATAACTTAATTACTAATCTATATTCCATGTTGATTAACAGATGGTGTCAAACTTAAAGCATTTCTTAAATGATGTGCTACAGGATCTTGCTCATGTATCGGTACTCTTGGGTAACACTTTCCATGACTTGTTGAAGGCATGGTAGACTAGCTTGTCAGATCTGTAGATGACAAAAAGCTGGGAAGGATAAAAAAAATACTTTGGACACAAGAATCAAAGGCATTCCTAGACTACAGTGATGTTCAAAATAATCAAGATGAAATTTAGAAAGGATACACATTAAATTTTACACTTAGGTTCAACATTTTCCTGCACAAATTCTGCATGAGAGAAATCTACCTTAAGGGAAATTCATGTTGGAAAAAAAAAGCCTTAAGGGATTTAGCTGACTCTTAAGACAGCTCAGCAAAAAGGAAGAAGATTAAGCCTGACTATCAGCTAGACCTGGATTCTATTTCCAACACTTAACACTTGGCCAGATACTTTGACTCTCTGAGACTGAGTTTAGCTATCTAAAATGTGAATAGTAATAATATTTGCCTTAATTCAGAGACTTCTCAAGCACGTTTTGTGGAAAAAAAAAAAACACACAAGTAAAAAGAGCTTTATAAACTATTATATAGAAGATAGATAAAAAAACCTTCGCCCCTGGCTCTGGAAAATTTGTCTTCCACAAAACCGGTCCCTAGTGCCAAAATGGTTGGGGACCGTTGGATTAGTACATAGAGCAATATGAATGGATCTCAGTGACATAGTGCTGAGCGAAAAGAGCAAGGTATTATATTTAATAAATACTTTTTAATGTGAATTTAAAACATGTGCACAAACACCAATACAATTTTTGCAAGAGCCCATAAAAAGAAAAAAAGATATATATTAAATACATTAGTATGCTGCCATAGGGAGAAGGGAATGAGAATGGAAGATGAGGAAAAAAGGCAATGAGGTGAATCAGCAAGTGAGCAAGTGAGACCTAAAGGAGCATCACTGAGTGGGCCGATGGTGCTAATATGTCATGATTAACTTAACTGACACCCAAAGTCTTCTCATTTCCAGGATAAGTAGGACTCTTTGAGCAGCTCGTCATGTGTCACAGTTTACAGGACCCATAGCACCCCGGATCATCTCTTCTGAATCATTTCACTCTCTCTCCTGTTTATCTACTATCCAGACACATTTTCCAGAATTCCTACAGCCATGTATGGAACAATAATTCCTAAGAGTCAAAGTTATATCCTTGGGAACTTAGGAGATTCTAAATTTGAAGATAAGAATTCAATTGTATTCTGTATTCTGTACTTACTAAGGCAGGGGAATGGTTACTAAAAATGTTAATCAAAAAATTCAGTTAGCTAGATGCTGTGAACTTTCCAGTTGACTGATATTTTATGGTATGTGACTTAAATAAAGTTACAGAGCACACTCAACAATCATGAGCAGCAGTAAAAATGAGTCATGTAGTGGCCCAGAACACTGAATATTGATTTCTTAGAAGACAGTGTAGTGAAGTGGTTAAAAGCAGTGTTTCTGGATTCAGCCTACTAGTGTCTGAATTCTGTTTCTTCTACTTGCTGACCATGTGACTGTTATGCTTATATAACCTCACGAAGCCTCAGTACCTTTATTGTTAAAAAAGGGATAACATCGTAGCTTATAGGTTTGCTATAAGGATTAAGTGAAATATTTCATGTAAAGCACCTAGAATAGTGCTTAGTATCCAATACATACTCAATAAATGTTAGCTTTTCCTCTCTCAAAGTAGCTCGTTCTTTTCTCTGACAGTATTCAGACTCCACTCCCATACCAAGTGCTGTGTTTGATGCTGAGAGAAAAGAAGACCAAGAACTAGATTTTTTCTTTGATAGTCTAATAATCTAGTGGATACGATTAATACATGCACAAACTCCTGCTGTACAATTTATTAAGAACTCAATATGTACAAGATGCTGGACATAATGTATTAATTCTGTGTGAAGGTGTCAGGAAAACCTTTTAGAAGTGGTGACCCTTGGAGTTAGGACATTCAGACTGTTAAAAGTCTACTATGTGACAGAGCTTTGTTTTAAAGGCAAGGAACATAACATTAATAAACATAGTTCCTTAATAACATCTCAATTTAGTGAGAAAGGTAGACATACAGTGATACAAATTATAATATATGGTCAGTGTTTTGATAAAAGTATGAGTAAAATATTATAGGATGTCATGTCATGTCATGTCATGGCAGGCGTCTCCAGAGATGAGGTAATATGTTAGCTGCATATGAAACAATGAGCAGGAATATGGCAAATAGAGAAAAGAAAGGAGAGACTTCCAGGCAGAAGAAACAATGTCTGTAAAAGAATCATCAAGATAAGATCTGTACAGGAGCAGAACTACCAGGAAGCACATGAAGTTTAAGTTTCAGGGCCTCTTATTTGAGTGTGCCCCTTCTATTGCTCCCTGTGTTCTTCTCTAAGATGGTAGGAATCAGCAGAAAAATGGGATATTAGAGGCATGGAACTCTGCTCCCGAAGATGGTCCTGGGGCTGTAGGTGGGGCCAGCAGGCTGCCAGCACTACTTCTACCTCTGCCTGATCTCCATCAGCACCCTGCCCCCAGAGTACCTCATCAATCATCCCAACCCTATCTTAGATTCTCAAGAATAAGAATTTGAATAGGATGCTGCTCTGCGTCCTGCTTAAAGCCATTATGATTCAGATTATAGCAACCTAGACCCCCCAATTCCAAGGATCATCATGGTGGGACAGTATGGGGGTGGGGGCATGGTGCTGAGGTCAGTGAGGAGCTGTCTGGGCTGTGCTGGACCAGGGGAGAGCAAAGGCTGGAGTTCTCACTGGGTTTGTTACTGAGCCAGAACTGGCACCTTAGCAGAACCATAAAGAAAGTTACAGATGAAATGGAAATAAATATTTCTAAGCTACCAATAATAAAAAACAAATATAGATCAACCAGCTAGAAGAAATTCAGAATAACATTACTATTCTACAGAAAATATTAAAAATTATTGCATATGAAGAGACAATCAAGAAATTTGCAACCTCAAAATTTAGAAAAAGATATTAAAGAAGTATGTCAAGACTCTAGATAATAAAATACTAATTTTCTGGATTGTTTTTTATATTTATGGTATTTGTCAGCTTTCTAAAATGTATAATTTACCATGAATTTATGTTTATAATTTTATAATTTTTTTCTTAACAAAGATGCCCCAAATTTATATAAACATCTGGCCTCACAAAAACTAGATACCTTCCTGATTTATAGCGCTAAGAATGAGAGGTGAAATATTTTTCCATTGCAATTTCTCCCTTCTCTTCATGTAATTTCTAACCAAGAGAGCTGTATGAAGGACAATAGCCAAAAGTATTAATGTATGTATGAGCACACACATACAGAAAATTTATTAATAGCTGGACAAAGTATGATAACTTCCAGTGCAGTACTTTAATACTTTCTTGCAAAATGTGGTTTGGGAAATATTGTATAAGCTAGGGGTAAAGCCTTCTGCTGTTTTCCCTTGAATTTGTTATGGTTGTATCTATATACCAGGGCCCAACTTAACTTACCCACTCAAGTTAAGTGGGGTCTGAAGGCTGAGTAGAAAGAGAATAACTATTACATCTAATGAATTCACTCACCCAATAAATATGGCCCAACCACTGTCCTAGACTCTGATTAATCCAAATTGTCAGCTTCTCTTCCCTTGGCCAGTGGTGTTGAATGAAGGAAGATGGATAGAGGCAGACAGTCCTTGTTCAGTTAAGGGCACTTGTGAAGAGCCCTGTATTATAAACCTGATTTTATACTGTGTACAATTGGGAGTAACTGTAGGTTTTTAAAAGGTCGATTTAATTTTGTGGAAAATAATTTTGGAATGAGTGGATAAATGAATGGAAGTGAGAGAGACTATTCAGAGACATAGCGCCACATTTCAGATGAAAGATGATAAAGACCTGGGCAGTGACAGTGGCAGAGGGAATGGAGAAGAGTCTGAATTTCAAAACCTTCCCAAGGGATGTTTGAAGGTAATAGATGACTAGTTCGATTCAGAGACTGAAGAATTAAGAGAGGTTTAGGTTTTCTTCTAGGCTTCTAGTTTTGGAGAATAGATAACTTCTAACATTGTTTGGAGAGAATGATAATCCAGAAGAGGAGGTTTTATAGGAAAAATAATGAGCTCAGTAGCTAGATAGAAATATGGATCTTGAGCTTCGGTGAGATGTCAGGGCTAGAAATAAAGATGTGGGTGTTGTCAACATATGGGTGGTGGTTGAAGCCGTGCGAAAGGAGAAGATTTATAAAGAGAAGAGTAAAGAACAAAAAAAGAAATTTCTGGGAAGAAAAAGAAAAAAGGTACGATTAAAGAGGGAAAGTAAATAAAGCCAATGAGTAAAAATAACAGAGGGCTGTCACAGAAGTTGAAACCACAAAAATTGTGTAACCTGAAGGCTAAGGGAGGAGAGAATTTCAAGAGGTAGAGGATGGCCAACTTGAAGAGTTGAATATGATCAGTATTCAATATTGGGATAGAATATGATCAATTTTGCTTTTAGAAATTGAACTAAATGGAAGAAAAACTTGAGGCAGGAAGCTATCATAATACTCTGAGAGAACAGGAGACCTCAACCAAGCAATAGAAGTGGGAATGCAAAGAGAAAAAAAAGAGGCATTTAGAAGTTGCTTTGGCAGAAACTGATGGTGGCTGGATGTGAAGAGTGGGAGAGGCAAGAGTCACAACTGATTTTGAGGTTTCTATCTTAATGAATGTTGTGCTGTTAGCTGAGATGGAGAGAACCTGGTTTGGGGAAATTTGCGGGGAGCTAATGAGTTTTGTCTTGAATTTGTTTAATGTGACATGCCTGAAGACACTCAGGTAGAGATGTCCTGAGTGGGTCTAGGACTCGGGAGGGAGTTTTGGGAGGAAGTTTTAATTGAGAGTGGGAAGAGTATAGGTCCTAGGTTAAACCACGATAGAGACTGAGATTGCATAGGAAGAGCACATGAGTATGTGAGAAATATGCTTAGGACAGTAAACTGTCAGATGTGTGAGAAAAGTGGAGCCAATACATAGTCCTAAATTAAAAAAATTACTCCATGCAGCCAAAAAAAATTACTAAATGCCTTCATAGAAGGTAACCAGCAACATCATAGTGAAGCAGTAAATTCACACTAAGCATTTGGCTTGGGATGTGTGATGATTATTAATAACATGTAAACTAGATGGGAAGAGAAGAAAGCACATGGACTTGAGTGTTCCAGTGTATAACTGATTCACTTTGCTGTACGCCAGTAACTAACACAATATTGTAAATCAACTATACCCCAATAAAAATTAATGAAAAAAATAAATTAAAAAAAAAGAGTGTTCTAGAGTTGGATTCAAATCCTGGCCCTTCTAGTTACATGTTGTGGGACTTTGCACAGAGTAGGCACTCAGTAACGCTAACTTCTCCCATCTCTCCATCTCTCATCCTTGTCTTTCTCTCTTCCCTCTCTCCCTCCCTTTCCTATGTGGGTTCAATCGTTTGAAATGAACCCTTCTTTGGGTTTAAAAATCCTCAATTGAAACGCAAGGATTCAATTATGTACCGTACTGATAAGGAATGATATCTTAGGGGATGTAACCATAAGTTAAAACAGCTGTACTGATACCCATGTAAGCAGCACTTATTTGAGAACATCAATTGAGCAGGTTCTCTTCCTAAGATGAGTCACCTACACACAAGGGAATAACTTAAAAGAGAAAGAGGAGAGAAGGAGGAGGGGAGAGAGAGAGAGAGGTGTGTGTAAAAACGTTAATTATTTACAGGGTAAATAATTTCTAATTTTTTTTTCAAAATAAAGACAATTAAGAAATAATATGTCCATAGACGTATTATAGAATCATTGAAGGAGCTGGTGGTAAGGATTTTAGAGGTTATGGAATATGTTATTTTCTCTTTTATTTTCTTTTGCAGCAGAATCTTCCTCTCACAAATGAAATCTTACACAAATAACAGAGTTATTAACAAAGTTAACTGTTTCTCAGATTGATTCAGGGGTAGGAGACCCTGAATCCTGCTTTCTCAGTCTCTCCTAGACCCCTGCTTCAGTTGGTCCCTGAGGTGCCACTGTGAAACTCGAAGGCTCTATAGAAGACAATTTCTAATCATGACTCTAGTCCAACTGCCTCATTTAATGAAGGGAAGACTGAGTAAAATGGTGAGGGTAAGTAGCTTGCTGTAGGTCCTGATGGTAGTGTGGCAGTTTTGTCTTGATTTCTCCTCCAAGGCTTTTGTGGGAGGGACGTTTTAAAGCCTGCATTTTGAGCAAATCACCATCTTCCCACTTTATTTTTGCATCCAGTGTTCCACAAAAATAAGATTCGGAATGTTACTCCAACCCTTTCATCTCCAAGCAGAGTCCCAGGAGGTTGACAGCCTCATGAGAAAACACACAAAGCTTTTCACTGGGGGGACTGCCAAATTTGATTAAATAGGAGTGATAGTTGGCCAGGGAGATGGAACTGAATGAGTAGATTCCTTGAGGGCAGCCAAGAAACAGAAGTCTCCCACATGGCAATTGGGTACAGAATCCCACTGGGACTAAAATTCATGTCTGGGAGCCAGGACATAATGAGCACACATTCATCTCTCGTGCTCAGATGAATAGGCCATTCTAGTGCTTTCTGAAGACCATGTAGGAATGTATATGAGAGGAAAACTGAGAAGGCTGAGCTCTGTAATGGCCAGGAGACATCGAAGACAATTAGCGGGCACTGGGGAGGGTGTCTGCTAGTTTTAGGAAGAGGAAAATGTAATCAATGCCCTCTTCTGAGTTAAAGTTTTAACTCAGTTGTAACTTTATCCCAGTGGAATATTCAACTGATTTAAAATTATTTTCGTGAGCATTTTCTGAGTCCCTACTATGTCCAAAAAGTTGTGTGGTGAGCTTTGGATGATCAAAATAATTTCTTTCCATCAAGAATTATGTGTCCAAAGGAAGTGAAATCACTGTCTCAAAGATATCTCCCCTCCCATGTTCATTACAGCATTATTCACAAAAGCCAATATGTGGAAACATGTCTTGTGTCCATCAACAGATGAATGGACAAAGAAAACTATATACACATACACACACACACTGGAATATTCTTCAGCCATAAAAGAAGGAAATCTTGACATTTGACAACATGAATAAGCCTTGAGGCATTATGCTAAGTGTAGTAAGTCAGACGGAGAAAGACAAATACTGTATGATCTCATTTATATATGAGCTCTAAAAACTCTGAAGTTGTAGTAACAGAGTAGAATGGTATCTTCCAGGAGCTGAGAGGTGGGGGAAATGGGGAGATGGGGGTCAAAGGGTACACATTTTCAGTTATAGGAAGGATAAGTTCTGATGATCTAAGTTACAGTGTGGTGACTATAGATAACAATACCATATTGTTTACTTGCAAGTTGCTATGAGAGTGGTGCTCTAATGTCCGCACCATAACAATAACAACAAAATGATAATTAATGTGAGGTGAAAAATTTATTAAATTAACCTTATTGTGGTAAATATTTTACAATATATATCTGTATCAAATCATCGCATTGTACACCTTAAACTTACATATATGTCAATCATATCTCAATAATAGAATTAAATACAGTGAGAGAAACAGACGTGTGTAATTTAACTGAAATAATGGCTTATACATCTTTTGTCTTCATAGTCTAGTAAGACGCTTAACTTATAGTATATCTATTTACTGAATGTATTGATAGTCCATCTGTATACGAAAAGGATTTGAAGCAGTTACAAAATGCTTAATAAGTGTATGAATAAAACGGAAAATCAGGACCAGAGCAGAAAGAATAATATGATTTTAGTCTGCAGAGGAGAATTGCAGTAAATTGGTTCAAGTTATGGCTCCCCCACTTATTACCTGTGTGAACATTTGTAAGTTATTTAAGTCTCCTCATCTGTAAAATGATGATAATAGTATCTACCTCATGGGTTATTGTGAGGATTAAATGACATGTGCTAAAATTAATAACTGGTCAATAAAGTTTAGATATTATTTTGCTTTGCTTTCTGGGAAGATTCTTCCATATTATCTTCCCATTATTTTATGAAGTTTTAAATTGCTATTGCATCTTGATGGTATTGTTTAACTTCCAAGTGCTCCTTTTGGTTTTATAAGTGTTCCTTTCACTTTTTTTGTAACTTACTTCACTAATGCAATTATAATGTCTCTGATTATAGTAAGGGTCTTTGTTCATAATTAATTTTAGTTTTCTTCTATCTGCATAGATTCTGATTCTTCTAGGTTGTTATTTTTATCAGTGTTTTTTGTTCTAATTATTATCACTAAAATTAGAGTATTGACTTTCAAAAATGTTTGACTATGACTCTCAATAAAGAGTAATTTTTATATCAGGACCCACTACACAGCACACACATACACACAAACATACAAACACAGACACAGATACACATATTTACACACCATCTGGAATTCAAAATTCATATAATAATACTTACTATGTGAACTATCAGACAAATGATAACCTATGATTTAAAAACCCTGAGGTGAGGGCTCTAAGTGCACAGGTAGGCATTATTGACTGAGTTTCACTGAATTGGTCTGACTGGGCCATTCAGGAGATGATACTTCAATGTTAATATCATTAAGTCTTTCCTCTTAGTCTGGGCAAATTCCTAGGGAGGTTGCTACCAATTTCCTGTCAGCAGGGTAAAGGCACCAGCATGTCTGTCAGCACTGGGAGCTGTCAGGAAAAGGTGCTCGGTCTCAGCATCAAAATACGTGTTCATTTCCTCTTTTCAGTACAATATATCAAGCCATGGGTGCGATTTTTTAAATGCCAGGCTCCTGCCCTGCTACCTCATTAGGATGGGGTGACTCAGGTAGAAAGCAAAGGAAACATTTTGGGATCACTGAGCTTTCTACTCCCCAGCCAGAGACTTGAGAGTGAGAATCTCTATTGGTTGGGGCAGATGGAGATAACTTTTTCTCCAGACAGTGAAGAAGTGGGTGAATTTGACCAGGAGGTAATGTAGCCGCTTCATTGCCCTCCCATAAAGAGTGGCAAACATTGATAATGTGTTAATGAGAAAGAAGAAAAAGAAAAAACATCTCAGTCAATGCAGGCTTCTATACTACAGCTTTGGGCTTTTCCTCACAATCTTTTTCTGGGTAGAGCAGACAACCATATCCCATTTAAGAGGTACTTTCTGGTTTCATTATGCTTTTCTTTTTCTTCGCCACACTCACAGTTGTACAAGTACCTTATGCAATTTCAGTGAATTATTGCTCAGCATAGATCAGTACCAGTTCTGGTACTGACAATTTCTCAAAGCGTGTACCCCTATAAAGCCACCTTGTGAACAGTTCCATACAAGCTCATTTAAGGCTCCCTCGGAACTTAAGTACCCTGTAGGGATGGCACCTAATCGATTTTCTACAGCAAACTGACCCCCTCAGACCTTGAGCAAGCATCCAAGCTTGCTATAATACAGTGAAACAGGAGCCCTTAGGATAAATGGTTGTGGCTGGGGGAAAAGGTTCAGAGGTGCTGACCTGAAATGGAAAATTCTGACTAATTCATCTTCCCCAATAGTATGTTAGCATGGAAACATGGAAACTCTCATAGCGGTGAGATAACCAAAATGTCTGAATTCCATCCTTTGCTGAAAACTCCAGAGCCTTTAATTCACATTTTTGTGATATTTTCCCCTAAAGATAGAGAATCCCACTACATATACTGATTATATTTTTAAAGAAGATGTATGTATTTTTTCCATTACAAGAAGAGAACATACTTATAAAAAGAAAATGTAAAGCCCAAAAGAAGCAGGGAAATTACCGTCCTGCCACATTTTTAATCCACGGAAATAATCACTTTTTATGTGTGTATTTTGATTTTTTTCCCAAATATAAATGTTTGAATATTTGAAAAAATACAGTTGTAATCCTATCACTTCTAGAATTTAGTTTCTTGCTTCCCCCGCCCCTGCACACTTATCATAAGATAAAAGCATTTTTAAGATATTGCAAATTAATTATAAATATAATATTTAATTATATCTCAATATGCTATTGAGTAGACGATTTAATTATCTTTTACTGTGGAATATTTAAGTTATTTCCAACTTAGAATAAAATCATGGTAGCATTTCATAGTAGTGGGGAATAAAAAGACTCCCCAACACCATCCACTCAAAATGGATAACTGTAAGTTAAAGCCCACTTCTTACCTTAATCCTAAATAAATTCCAGATGGATTAATGATTTAATATTTTAAATGGTATCATAAAAAGGCAAGAAATATACAAGGGTGAATATTTATATAATTTTGGTGTGAAGGGTCTTTCTAAGCAAGAAAACAAAGCAGAAACCACAAGGGAAATAATTGGTAGATTTTAAGGAAAAATGGCAAACAAAGCTACCTAAAATAATTTAGAAATCAATAATAAAACAAAAAAGGTATATGTATAGCTGATTCACTTTGTTATAAAGCAGAAACTAACACACCACTGTAAGGCAATTATACTCCAATAAAGACGGTAAAAAAAAAAGGTATAAAAATGGTTTAAATTTGATATGTAGATGATTCACTGTAGAAAAAATGACAATCACTTAAAGTATTCACATATGCTAGTAATAAAAGATACATTGAACATAAATTAAAATAATGATATATCATTTCCCCTATTACACTTACAGTTTATTTTTTTTAATTTAATTTAATTTTTTTATTTTTTTATACAGCAGGTTCTTATTAGTTATCTATTTGATGAACCGGTTTGCAAGGCAGAAATAGAGACACAGATGTAGAGAACAAACGTATGGACACCAAGGCGGGAAAATGGGTGGATGGTGGTGGTGGGATGAATTGGGAGATTTGGATTGACATATATACAGTAATATGTATACTTACAGTTTAAAATGGTTAAAACACCTTGTGTTGTCATGGCTCTGGGAAAATAGGTACTTCTAAACACAGAGTGGAATTGTAAGTTGGTACAACTTCCCTGGAAGACATTTTGACAATATATATCGAAGACACTAAATATTGAGTACTTTTAAGAAATTCTTGGAATTTATTCTAAGGATTAAATGTGTTCATAGATGTGTATACATAGATAGTCATCTCAGTGTTCTGTATTATCATGAATGATGGACAGCAACTTAAATGTCCAACAGCACTGTATTGTTAAAACATTTTGGCATGACCATACAATAGAAAGCCATGTGGTTCCTAAACAAAATGATATGAATTTATATATAGTGTTAAGAAGTTGAGGACAATCGTTATCTATTAAAGAGAAAAAGCATTACTGAAGAAAATGTATGATATTCTATCTTTGTATGTATTTATGTTTCTGATTACTTGGGGGAAAATCTGGAAGAATAGGCAAGAAAATGTTAACAGTGGTTATTTCTGGGGAGTGAGATTTTAGCTGGTATAAATTTATGTACCTCCCCCAATCTATATTTCCTATTTTTTTGTCCTATTAGAATGTACTTTTCTGAATAATAAAAACATATAAATGATGTTTTGGTATATACTTAAGCCCATATGTCCTTAAGTACATTTATTATTTTTTCTTTTAGGATAAATGACCTTCTCCTTAGAAGTGGGAAGGTCACTTCAAAGGATGTGAATAATTTTGAAACTCCTGATATAGCTTGCAAATTGCCCTGTATCAACATAACACCCTCATGGACATTAACATAAAAGTGCCATTTTCACCATACGCTTATCATCATTGGCAAAATGATTACTAGTAAGAGTACATTTCTAAATTTTAAATATTTGTTAATCAGTTGACTTTTCACTGTTGGAGTTTTTTCTTTGATGGCATATTTTAAAAACCATAACAAGAGCTTATATTGTAAGCAATGCATTTTCGGATAATCATAAAAGCGAATTCACTTTTTAGCCACAAAATGCTAACAAATTATGATGACTTTTCTCGCTTTTTTAGCTAAGAGAACACAGTGGTAGGCAAATTCACTGATACTGATCATTTTCTTATTGTCTGTCTTTTGCAGTTCAGTTGTGCCTTTTGGAGGACCTTACGCCTTTCCCCTCTTCCTTCCAAAGAACAAGTCAATGTTAAGGTAAAGGATATTTTATTGAATTCTATTTCTAATAGATGATGCTTTCACTGTACTAAGCAAAGGAGTTTAACATTCTGGACCCTGGCAGCAATTGTCTGTTGGTTTTTTTCTTTCTTTCTTTCCTCTTTGAATCATTTTCATACAGCTAATGGCGAATATGGACTCAATCTTGAGAAGGACTTATATGAGTTGCCTAACAACTCTAAGCGCTGGAACAAATGTTCTTTTTCTTTCTTTCTCTCCCTCCCTTCCTCCTTTCCTTTTTTTTTCCTTCCTTCCCTTGCTCTATTTCCCTCTCTCCATCTCTCCCTCTCCCCTGTCTTGTATATGCTGCTTCTCATTGACGACCTTGCTCTTCCTTGTTCTAGCCTTTCCTCACCATTCTCCTTGGAATATACAGAGGATCAAGTTTGAAGTTAGGCTTATGTAGAAAGGAGCTAGGAAAGCTACTAGGCTTTATTTGGTTTACATCACATTGGTAAAACACATTTTTTTTCTGAGGTCTACATTGGCTCATCAGGGGACTACATTTGGATTATAAGCAAAAGGTTCAAAGTCCTATAGAGCGTGCACTTACCTAGCTTTGTCCTCTGGGCAGTATAGTTCATAGGAACATTGGGAATATTGTGTTATGCTATTATAGTAGGGAATGCTAGCTGCTCACGAAGAACAATACTCTTCTTCTTGGGCACAAAGTTGAACTATATTTCCCAGCTTCCTTTACAGTGAGCTGTGGTCATGTATTGAGTTGGAGCCAAAGCAATGTGAGTGGAAGTGATTAGTATAACTCCTAGGCCATGCCATTAAAACCTCCTACATGTGCTTCATGAATTTTCTGCCTCTAACTGGAATGGACACATCACCCATGGAGACCTCGAGATTCATGAGTTAACGACTGTATAGGCTGTCAGTTGGATAAAGAGTGTTTATCAATGCAAGGATACTCTCACCTGATATAGGATTTTATATCAAGGCAAAGATCCTGTTGATGTTGCTAACATGCTGCTAGGATGGCTCTTGAAAGTCTGGAGAAGGCAATGGCCTGCACTAAGTGGGGTAGAAAGGCTCCATGGTGGAAAAGGATATCCAAAGTTTCAAAGACGTGTGCATATTGGAGTGACTATAGGGTTGGAAGGCCCACCAGCCAACTGTGGTGGGTGGGAAAGTCTAGAGTAAAGAATTACGCAGGTTAGAGGATCACCAGCATCACTGAGAAACTCAGTGGTGTCTGTCCTCTGTAGGCCAAGACTGACACCAGGAGAAGCTATTAAAGAACTAGCTTGCCTAATAACAATGAGGATGATAGGACCTCAGAATAATAAAGACCAGGTGCAGGCACTCAATCATGAGAAACAAAGTGAGTGCAATTATCATAATGGTCAGAATAACATAGAAAGGAGCTTGAGCTGCAAAGAGCTGTAGTGATGATTAATAGAACGTGGCATCCCTAAGGGAAAATAAATGGGCAGCCAATAAGGGAGTTGCTAACTTTATTCAAACAAAAGAAATCAAGGGTGGGTGATGAGGAAGGTGATGATAACCTCCCCATTAGAAGACACAATCCGTTGCATGGTTTCTGGACATGAGACTTTTTTTAAACCTGTAACTCGCTGACTGAAGGAGATACTGAATCTCTAGGAAGAAGGACCCTGCAGTACCACAGTAATTGTACACAGTAATGATTTTCTCTGTTCTTCTTCAATGGTATCTACAGTCATTTACTTAGCTATCCATAGGCTGAGACAAAGGGTAATATCCAGCCATTTCAAGAACAACTGAACATAGAATCCGAACTGACATCAATGTCTAGGGGCCCAATGCCATCAGAGCCCCCTTGCGTAAGAGTGGGAGTATATGGTGTCCAGGTAAAAATGGAATTCTGGTCCAGGACCTGTTCACAGAGGATCCACTGGTTTCACAGATCCACATAATGGTTAATTCTCTGTCCCCAAATGTTTAACTGGAATGGACCTACTTGGTAGTTGGCAGAACTCCCATATTAGTTCCTTGGCCAGTGGAGTAAGAGCTATTCTATGGGGGAAATCCAAATGGAAAGCTCTGGAAATCCTTCACTCCAGGAAAGATAATAACAACAGAAAACAGCAATAGCCTTATCCTGAAGGGAAATGGTAGAAATAGTGTCTACCTTAATGCACTTAAGGTTTACAGGTTTGGTGATCCCATTATATTCACCAATTAATTCACCATTCTCACCATGAAAAAAGACAGGTCCTGGAGGATGATAGTGAACTATCATAAATTTAAACAAGTACTAGTCTCAATTGCAGCTGCTGTACCAGATGTGATATCTTTGCAAGAGTACATTAATGCTGCCTCAGGACATGGTATGTGTCCACTGATGTTGCAAATGCATTTTTTTCCATTTTTATCAGGAAGAAGGACTGCAAGCAGTTTGCGTTCACATGGGATGGACAACATTTTACATTCATGATTTTGCCCCAGGGCTGTGACAACTCTCTGGGCCTGTCATAATATAATCCAAAGGGACCTGGATTGTCTGAACAGAATATCATTTTAGTCAGCTGAATCAGAGTCATCATATATATAAGACCAGATAAGAAAAACATGGCAAGTATATTAGAAACACTCCTCTATGTAAGAAGAGGCTGGAAGAGAAATCTTATGAAATTTTAGTGTCTTGACAAATCAGTAAAGTTTTTAGAGGTTCAGTGTTCTGGGGCATGCCAGGATAACCCCTCTACATTACGGGACAAATTTATTTTATTTTGGACTTTCCACTACTAAGAAGGAAGCACAACACTTGGTAAATACTCTGCATTCTGGAAGCACATATTCTACACATATGGCTGTGACCCATTTGCCAAGCGATTAGAAAGACTATTAGCTATTAATGAGCCTAGAGCAGTAAAGCTCTTCAGCAGATACAGGCTACATTGGGGATATATATCTGGATAGTTCCTATAGTGTTATAAATATCTGTGATTGGAAAAAGGATGCTATGTGGAGTTCATGGCAAACTGCAGTAGAAAAATCACAACATAACCCTCCAGTGTTCTGAAGCAAGGTCAAGCCATCTACAGCAGTGAACTGCATACCAGTCAATAAACTGCTCATGCCATGCTACTGGGCCCTGATAAAGCAGAGCTCCTGACATGAGCCATTAAGCAAGCATATGAACTGAACTGCTCATCACAGGCTTGGTTCTGTCAGATCCACTAAGTCATATGGTTAGACAGGTCCAGCCATGGATAGGGTCACTTTGAGGAGTGCCATGCAAGAGCCCAGGCGTCACATTGGAATAGAGGACTAAGAAAGACTGTCTGGAGTTGGCCAGCTCACTGATTGAGTGGGAACATTTTCCAGTCATCCTTCAAGACCTTGTTCTCTAAGAATTCTATCATGAAATGAGCCAGTACATTGTCCTGCAAATGTTCATGAATTACTGTCAAACTTCTAGTATTCAAACGAGTAACATCATTTTTCTGCAAGTGCCTTGAGACTGATATTTTGAATAACTGTATACATCACAAGATTAATTCTCAGTTAGATCCCAGAGCTTTCATAAATGCTAGAGTGATGCTGGTACTTATCTTGTTTATTATCTCTTTCCCCCAATAGAATGCAAACTCAACGAGAGTAGTAATTTTTGTCTGTTCTGATCACTGCTATATCCATCCCTAGAACGTAGGACTGTGCCTGACATACAGCAGTTGCTCAATAAATATTTTGGGGAATAAATGAATGATACATAGGAGTCTAGTACAGTATACTATTTCTGTTCTCTTTTGTTAATGGGGGCACATTAGTGCACTGAACTTGGAATGAAATAGAATGGGTACTCAAGTTATAGAGACAGGAGATGTGGGGAAGCCACTTTATGAAGGTGTTGACTATTTCTTTATATCCTCCCTTGAGGGGATATTAGCAGCCCTAATTAACCATACACCCAGCTCTAAGCCATTCATCTTAATGAAAGGAAAAATCAGAAGTAGGAAAATGCTGGTCTCTAGGGGCATTTTAAAGTTTTCCATTTGACAAAGGACTACAGGTACAGAGGACGTCCTACTGGCTTGGGGGCTGCCCAGACTTGCTAAATTCTGGGTATTGCGAAATTCTCTCTTACCCTTGCTTCTTCTTTCCCTTATGTCTTTATCTTCCTTAAACTAGAATGGCCTTGCCCTCAGAGTGATAGATACTGTGGGTCAAGGTTCAGGGTAGATAAATGTAAATTTATAGTTTGGTCAGTATATGAGCACGCCAAAAATGGCATGTGGATTTAATTCAACCCACGAGCAAATACAGTGCAGAATGGGAAAAAGAAAATTATTTTTTATGTCTAACAGCATGCCTAAAGGCAAAATAATTTATTGTGATGGTGAGACTATGAATGTCTTAAAGAATAGGGAGTTAATAATGTTGCCTCTGTACTCTTGGAATCAGACTTGAATTCACTAGTTCCTGGGGATTCCGACAGCTACTTCTCAGCAATATTCAGATTGAATTCATATCAGCATCAAAATAAGAAAAAGTATACCTGCCAATTTATTCTTACAAATTGTCACATATCTACTTTCTATCTTAGGGAATTTATCACCTAAAACTCTCATTTGACATAGAGAATCCCTGCCACGGCGTGGTAGTAAAAGCCTATTTAGGTGAGAATTTTTAGCTAATATTGCATTCTAGTCCCAAGTGAAAAAAATAACAAAGTAATAAATTGACACAAGTTCTTGATAACCTCTTCAGTGTGCTTACATAAACTTCTGTACTGTTCCATTAGAATGTAATCACTTGAAATTCATTTTCTTTTGAGGGTTCATTGCAAATGATAAAATTATTCCTAAGTACTACGACTAGAGTGAACTAAAATGAATTTTTGAAGCTTCAGTGTCTAAAATAAATATTTTTTTTTCAAATCTGTCAAAATGCCAGGGGTTCGTAGCATGACTCTTGAGGGAGTCTATCTAGCAAAAAAAACCCTGACTTTCTGCATCCTTTAAGTTTTAACTGAATGTACTGAATACCTTGAAGGAAGTGCGGTTTGCTGTAAACTGCATTCCGTTCCATCCCATTTCCAGCTGTCTTTGCTTACTGAATGACCTGCTGCCAACAGCTACCGCTATAACAGTAGCTGCTACTAACTGACGGCAGTCAAGTCAGGAACTTAATGAGGTTATATATATAATATAATGTATTCCTCATAAATTCTGCTGTGGATGCAACTATGAACAGTTGGTATGAGTATTGCCATGTTAAAGGTCAAGGAACTAAGGCTCAATGAATTTAAATAATTGTATCCCCAATACTATGTAGTCAGTAACTGTGATTGGCACATATTCAAAACCAGATTTGTCCAACAACAAAGCCCATGCTCACTACCATTATGCTGGGCTGCTTGTTACCATCGTGGTGACATTTTCTGACATCCATATCATTGTTTAATGTTTACCTGAAACTATCTGGAAAGGTGGTAGAAAGGAAGCCGATCACTTTCCTGCCTTATTTTTTTAAAAACAAATTCTATTCTATGAACTAAATGGTTTTTAAAAGGTACAAACAATAAAAGGAAACGTTTATTTAAGATATACTACATACAAAGAACTATATTCACTTGAAAGACAGCACAGCATATTAGAAAGACTAGGTCTAGATGTGTCTTGGGAGGTATATAGGCCTGAGTTTCAATGACAGGTTTATTGAAACCTGTCATTTATGTGTTTATTGAAACAGGTTTATTGAAACCTGTCATTTATGTGCTGTGAGCCCTTGGTTGATATTCTGGTTACTTGCCTATTTGCTCTTAGATCCATTCCTTGTGCTTCCCCTGTTCTATTCTGTATTGCAGGTCACTGGCTTAAGCAAATTGCATTTCACATGCTCTTTTGCCAATTGAATTCTAGCTAGGATCAACTAATGGAGGGCACGGGGAGAAGCCTGGAATTGAGAGAGAAGCCGGGTAATTTCTCTCGCGCTCTCCCTGCTTTAGGCAGAACCTTGGCTGTAGTTCCATCTTTTTTCATATTTCCCAGTTATTGAAGGATATTGGTTCTAGCTTACACTGGGCTACCCTAGCACTTGGGTTCTGGTAACATCACCCACACTTTGTCCTGCTAGTCCTAGATCTGGTGGTGGCTTCCCTCTATTCCTGCTCTGGGTTGCCTCACTGCTCCTATTTGCCCTTTCAGCATCCCTAACCCCTTGGTGAGTAGTTCTGCATGTTAAATATCCCTTATTGAACAACTTAATGTGGGTTCTGTTTTGTTAACTTAACCTGACTTACATAGTATAACCAAATACTCAACTTCACTGAGACTGTTTCCTTTTTTATAAAGTAAGGATGATAATAACTACAGTTGACCCTTGAACAACATGGGGGTTAGAGGTGCTGATCCCCACACAGTCAAAAGACACATACTGCTACCTCTGTCTCAAAAACAAAGGAATTGATGAATGATTCACCCAAGGGCCGGAAGCTGAAACAGTTTGGATAGAATTAGGACTCAAACCCTAGTTCTTTTGATTCCACATATTGTGATCTCCAATCAAGCACAAACTTTCCCCCACACTTAGTTAATTTAAAGATTTGTAAAATGAAAATACAGGTACTATATTTATTGAAAAAATCCACATATATGTGTACCGGTGCAGTTCAAGTCCATGTTAATCAAGGGTCAACTGTACTTGCAAGTTACATAAATTCTCTGTGCCTCGGTCTCCTCATCTGTGAAATGTGGATAAAAACACTACTTAACTCAGAAATAACCTAACTACTCTAAGAAAGAAGCATCCAAATTCTGCAGCTTACCCTAACAGATGAGCAGTCCAATGCAGATCTAGGCAATATAGGGTGGAGATGGGGGTGGGGGTGGGTCTCTAGTTCACACAGTCATTCCGGGGGTCAAGCTGATGGCAACTTGGGTATCTTCAGCACATGGCTTCCAAGGTTGCCTTGGGGGTCATGTCCATTCCACTAACCGGAAAAAATGAAAGGATCGTGTGAGTAATTCTTGTGGCCTGAGCCTGGATGAGGTTTGTATCACCTCCACCCACAATCCATTGATTACATCTCCATTACACTCCCTCATCCAATAGCTAGGGAGACTGGGGAATGCAGTCTTGGTAACTGGCAAGAAGGAAAAGGAAATGATTTTGGTGATCAGCTAACAATTTCTGCTGCAGCTTCATAGGGTCTTGGGAGGATTAAATTAGTCAATACCCTAGACTGTTTAGAACAGTGCCTAGCACAAAACTAGCATTATGTAAGTATAAGGTGTTACTGTTATTATTAGTATTAAAGAGATAATGTTTATAAAGAGCCTAGCAAAGAGTCTGACACATATAAAATACTGGAGAAATATATTGTATCACTATCATCATCATCATTATCATCATCATCATTGACATAACCATCATCTGAGAACTGAGATCGCAATATAAAATTTGGCTTTACCACTATCTTGGATAAGAATTTTCTTTGTAATTCACAGTTTTCCATCTGTGAAACAGAAATGTCAGTATTTTTATTGGTGAAGATGAGGATAATGATTTAACTACCCTAAATTATAGAGTAGCTAGGAATATTAAATGAATTTAGATATGAAGTTACCTACTGCAATATTTAATCCATGATATATACTCAGAAATTATTAAGTCTCATCTCCTTCCATAGATTCCAAGGATAAAAGGAAGATGAGAGAAACCCAAAGATCAATCAAAATAGTTATTATATATAAAGCTAGATACAATCTGTAGGGAAAGAAGAAATATATCACACAATATTCTAGGTACTTTGCCCTTCATAGAAGATATATTTTTATGGTGAAGCAAATGATAAACAAGTAAACAAATATATATGTGTATATGTATATTTGTGTGTCACACATATGTGTTCAGATAGTGAGAAGTGCTACCAAAAATCCCAAAAGGAGGAGAAAATGTTTATAAAGTAATGGTGATGGGGGGACAGGTACTTCCATAGGGTACTTAGTCCTAGTTAGGGATCACTGTAAAGAGTCATTTGAGCAGAGATATGAAGTCTGTGATGGAGTTGGTAATGAGGGGAAAGGAATGTGAAGTGTGGCCTGCCATAACCTCATGGCCTGAGGATCAAAACTGGAATATAAATGTGGTAGGATGTCCTGATTTTAACTTTTAGACCACCAGTGCTCTTTGTCAGGAAATCTTTCCCATGATTGGAGATGGGAAAAGAAGCCTGATGAGAGACCCATTTCTAAGTGCTAACTCAAAGGCCTGGTCAAAGGTAGGGATCATTCCTGGGATTAGAGAGAGAACAGCACTGGCAGATTCCACCCCAGGTTAGTCCCTCGGCAAGAGTCTTCCCAGTACTTGGGGAATGGCAAAGCTGAGTCAACTGAACATGCTTGGTGTGGCCAGCATAGAAAATTTGAACCAAGGTTGTCAAAGAAAAAGGTGGTATATGGGGAGGGGTGTTCTAGAAATCTGCCTATATATTGAGCAGAAAAACATTATGTCTTAGATCCCCCAAGTGACCTGATCCAGTCAGAATTTTATATGAAGTGTGAGTATCATGGAGTAAAGAATGACAATGACAGTAGAACTTATATGGTGTAGTGGTAAGTCACGGACCAAGAATGGACTCTGTCTTCACCCCAACTCTATTACTGGTTTACTTGGTGATATTCTGTTTCTTGATTTGCAAATACTTCCCAATCCACAGGACTGGCCTCTGGTAATGTGAAATTCAATTCAACAGATAATTTGTTGACTTTTATTATGTGCCAAGTATATGTCTGGGGGTGCAGCAAGGAGATTACGCTTCATTAAAAGAGTCAGACAATAAAAAAATGTGAGTAGCATGGATAGTGTGTTAGATGATGGTAAGTATTATGGAAAAAAATAAGTAGGGAGTGTGGGGAAAGGATCAGATTTTAAATAAGATGATCAAGGAAGGCCTCAATGAAAACATGAAATATAGGTAAAGACTCTAAAAAAATAAGGAAGCAAACTGTTGGCTTTCTGGGGATAGGTCATTCCAACAGAGGAAGCAGAAAGAGCAAATGTCCTGGTGCAGGAATGTACCTCGGGTGTTTACAGAATAACAGAAAACCAGCATGTGAGTGAGAGAGAGAGAGGGTAGGGGATGATTCAGAAAAGTAATGGAGAAGGGGGTGGTGGAACAGACCAAAGGATGGAATCAGATCTATAGGGCCTTGGAGGCCACACTGTAAGGACTTTGGCTTTTAGTCAGAATGAAATGCAAAGCCATTCAAGTGTTTTGAGAAGATGAATAATATTACCTGATTTATGTTCTAACATGATGCCTATGGTTGCTGTTCATTGATAGAATGAAATAGGGCAGGGGCAGGAGAAAGGAACCCTATTAGGAGAGTACAGCTTCTGCTTGCTTCTTTCTGTGCCCTTAGCCTCTCCTTGGTGGTAATATACTTCCTTCCCAACCCTTCTTCCATTGCTCTCAAACTTAAAATTCTCTCATGTTCCCTTTCGAATCTCCTAATATCCTCAGGAAAAGAGATACTAAACTCATTCACTTTGAGATGCAAATGATTTATAAGCAGAGCATCTAGTTTAAACAGAAGGAATGGTGCTCTAATTGTAGAATTTCAGGCATAAATGGGCATGTATTTTATTTGGGTAAGTGGGTCTTTTGAAAATAACTAAAATTACTTTATACAGATACCCAGATACTTTGTATCTGGGTATGTAATAAGGCCAGCCTTAGTTCAACTCTTTTGTAATAGAAGCCAAGTTATACAAACAGAAATAAAAATATAAGGCCAGACTTGCTAATAATTCTCATAGGATGACAGGATAGTATATTCACATACCCAATCCTAACCCAATCACTCACTAAATCATTATAGATTCCATATCTTTTATCTGTCTCCCATTTGTCTCCCCCTCCCATTTTATTGTTAAGACTTTCATCTTTGACTTGAGAATTGACCTAGTTTCCTAATTTGTTTACAGCATCTCAGGCTTAATCCCTTTTCCCCTACCCAATCCAATGTCTACACCAGAATGATCTTCCTAAAATGCAAACAATGTTATTTACCTTTCTAAGACTCTTTAGTTGTTCTCTGGTGCACTCACTTTAGGACAATCCAACCTCCTTGGTCAGACATATGAGGTCCTTTAGGAACCAGTCTCTTCCTCCCTCTTCAACTAATCCCCTGACCATTCCACCTTCATCTGAGCACCCAGCCCCGACCAGACACATTTTCTGCTCCCTCCACATTCCATGCTGTCCCTTTCTTCTGGGACTTGGTACTTTTCTTCTTCTCTTCCTGGTAAAAAGTTTTATATTTTTAACCTCCCTACTTTCCCTTCAACTTTGAACAGCTAACTTCTATTTGCCCTTCAGGTTTTAGTATAGATGTTCCCTCCTCTGAAAATCCTTCCCTGATGCCTGTGACTTAAATACACCTCCCAAGGTTTCCATAGCAATCTTCTCTAGAGCTTTTGCCTTAAAAAGCGAGGAATTTTCTGTTATTTCCTGGTTTGTCCTCCACATCAGATTTTGAGCTCTTAAGGGCAGAGACCTTGCTTTATCTGTGTGTTTATGATTTCTAAGAGAGCACTTAATATGTAATGGAACCTCAATAGATGATTGAGTGCATATATGAAAGATATATATGGAACTTCTTATAAAAGTTCAAAACATGAAACAAGGTATTAGTGGTCTCCAAACAAACTAGTTGCCTGGGAGAAATACAACATACTTCTGATACTGAGGCCAAAGGAAGGTTTCTCTCTTGAGTCCTCATAGAAAAAGCACTAATAGTACAAAAGGCTTAGATACTATGTAAAAAGAAGTAAATAAATCCCTTGTCAGTTGCATCATTTGCAAATACTTTCTCCCATTCTGTAGGTTGTCTTTTCATTTTGTTTATTGGTTTCCTTTGCTATGTGAAAGTTTTTAAGCTTAATTAGGTCCCATTTGTTTATTTTTGTTTTTGTTTCCATTACTGTAGGAGGCGGATCCAAAAAGATATTGCTGCGATTTATGTAAAAGAGTGTCCCACCTGTGTTTTCCTCTGGGAGTTTTTATAGTATCTGGTCTTGCATTTAGGTCTTTAACCCATTTTGAGTTTCTTTTTGTGTATGGTGTTAGAGAGTGTTCTAATTCCTTCTTTTACATGTTGCTGTCCAGTTTTCCCAGCACCACTTATTGAAGAGACTGTCCTTTCTCCATTGTATATTCTTGCCTCCTTTGTCATAGATTAATTGACCATACGTACATGGATTTATTTCTGCACTTTCTATCCTGTTCCATTGATCTATATTTCTGTTTTTGTGCCAGTACGTTACTGTTTTGATTACTGTTTTGATTTGAGGCTTTGTAGCATAGTCTGAAGTCAGAGAACCTGATTCCTCCAGCTCCATTTTTCTTTCTCAAGATTGCTTTGGCTATTCATGGTCTTTTGTGTTTTCATACAAATTTTAAAAACTTTGTTCTAGTTCTCTGAAAAATGTCATTGGTAATTTGATAGGGATTGCATGGAATCTGTAGATTACCTTGGGTACTGTGGTCATTTTGACAATGTTGATTCTTCCAATCCAAGAACATGGTATATCTTTCCATCTGTGTCATCTTTGATTTCTTTCATCAGCCTCTTATAGTTTTCAGAATACAGGTCTTTTGCCACCTTAGGTAGGTTTACTCCTAGGTATTTTATTCTTTTTGATGCGATGGTAAATGGGATTGTTTCCTTAACTTCTCTTTCTGATCTTTCATTGTTAGTGATAAGAATGCAAGAGATTTCCATGTATTAATTTTGTATCCAGTAACTTAAAATATACAAACAGCTCATACAGCTCAATATCAAAAAACAAACAACCCAATCAAAAAATGGGCAGAAGATCTAAATAGATATTTCTCCAAAGAAGACATACAGATAGCCAAAAGGCACATGAAAAGATGCTGAACATAGCTAATTATTAGAGAAATGCAAACCAAAACTGCAATGAGATACCACCTCATGCTGGTCAGAATGGCCATCATCAGAAAAGTCTACCAATAATAAATACTGGAGAGGGTGTGGAGAAAAAGGAACCCTCCTACACTGTTGGTGGGAATGTAAATTGGTATAGCCACTGTGGAGAACATTATGGAGGTTCCTTAAAAAACTAAAAATAGAACTACCATATGATCCTGCAATCCCACTCCTGGACATATATCTGGAGAAAACCATAATTTGAAAAGATACATGCTCCCCAGTGTTCATAACAACACTATTTACAATAGCCAAGACATGGAAGCAAACTAAATGTCCATCAACAGATGAATGAATAAAGAAGATGTGGTATATATATATATATATATATACAATGGAATATTACTTAGTCATAAAAAGGAGTGAAATAATGTCATTTGCAGCAACATGGATAAACCTAGAGATTACCATACTAAGTGAAGTAAGCCAGACAGAGAAAGGTAAATATCATACGATATCGCTTATATGTGTAATCTAAAAAAAAAGATACAAATGAACTTCTTTCCAAAACAGAAAGAGACTCACAGACATAGAAGACAAACTTATGGTTACCAAAGGGGAAAAGGGGGTGGTGGTGAGAGGGATAAATTAGGAGGTTGGGATTAACATATACACACTACTATATATTAAATAGATAACCAACAAGGATCTAATATACAGCACAGGGAACTATACTCAATATTTTATAATAACCTGTAAGGGAAGAGAATCTGTACATTATATTGTATATGTAAAAATAACACAATGTTATGTCATTATATCTCAATAAAAGATAGTTAAAATGTTAATAAATAAGAGAGTGAACTGAACAATGCATTTGGAGTCATTTAACAGCCGTGAATTTTAAACCCAAATTGTGCTTTAAATGGCTGTGTAAATTTGGGTAAGGCACATTATGCCTCTAGGTCTATTAAATGAGATGTTTGGATTAGATGTTCCCTAAACTTCATTTCATTTTTACTGTCTTAAGTTATGTGACCCTGATTTGTACAAGAAACCTCAATTCTTTCTACAAGTCTTCTAGCCAGGCCGTACCGAACTGATGCCTTGGGCAATGTGTACTTCTCTGAGCCCCAAAGATGGGTGAGTACTGACATTATCAGTGCTTCGATCCCCTGTTTGGGACCAGGCAACTTGGGGTCCAGGATAAACTAAAGAAAATGCATATATTTCAGCCATCAAAATTTTTACTATTCCCATGTAATCCACTACCATGGAAGTTAGGTAACGTCTCAGTCCAAGCTTGCTCAGAGAGAGCTGCTAAAAGATATTATCAGCTTCAATAATGACAACATTTTCTATATCTTCTCATCATCACAGTAACCCTCACACAAAGGAGAGGTCCACTGAGATTTCAAGTGCCACATGGGCTGGGTTCCAAGTTTAGAAGGCTTGTCAATTCAAAATTATACATGGAAGATTCCAGGGTATTTTACATTCTCTTAGGGCTAGTGGGAACAGAAATCAAAGGGAGGGAAAAGAAAAAAGTGAAAGTCAGTATGCAAACTAATTGCCATTTAAATCTATTTGGCCTTGAAGACATGAGATAACAGGGAGAAAATGGATTTAAATTTTTTATGCTATTTACTCTCATTTCTACCATGAAGTTGGTCCCTAAGTGCAGAACTCTAACTAATTAAATATATTAATTGAACATATTGCATCTATAGCAACAGGTTCAATGATCTAAAGTATACCATTCTTTAAGAGGTAGGAAGTGTGGTATACTTAATGATGGTGAATTGTTTCAACTTGACCTGAAACAAAACTTTCTACGTCATACCTCTATTATCAACTCTGGCCTCAGTTACTTTAGGAATTTCTTTCTCCTGCATTTAGCTCAACAAATTTGGAGAGTTCTTAGAACAAATTTAGACATGAGGATTTCCAGATCAAGGAAAAGTTGTTTTCCATTAGATATTTCATGTCTATCAAAAGCAGATCATGGCAACTAAATTTATTTCCTCACCCCAAACACTGATTTGATGAGGATACTAAATTATTATGGATGATTGAATCTACTGAATAATATAGAAAATCTAATTTAGCAATCTAAGGATTGGTAGTTGTCTAACCTAGTGAGTTACTCAGGTGACAAGACAAATGTTGATGTGTGTATTATAATCTATCTTAGTAACATTGGCCTTAGATTTTATTGAGATGGCAAAATAAAAGTGATCTAATCAAATAATAGTAACATTGTAGTGAATTACCTCATATCTGTGCTCCAGAGAGAAGGAGACGAAAGAAAGGAGAAGAAAGAAAGAGGAAGGAGAGTGCCTGTATCAGGAAAGCAAAAACCTTCCCAGAGGTTTTGGCATCAATTCTCGGAAGAAACAATCTCTGAGCATGAGGTGGGAGTGTGCATAGGGGAGGCATCAGGAGACATGGGTGCCATTCCCACACATCAGGACCCACTCTGGATCTGTAAACATTGGTTCTGGGCTTCTCATATTCTACCTGTATTAACACTAGGCTGGTTTTATGGAATGAATCAGAGACATTTCCATGTTCATTCATGGCCTGGAATAGTTCCTATAGTATCCGATTCACCTGTTCTTTAAATGCTGACTTCAACCCATCTTTCAAACTGTGTGTTCCTGGTACCATTATTAAGTTATTACAAGAGAATATTTGGTACAGTGAGTAAAAACAGGGAGGAGAGACATGAGCCATCTAACTCTGGTGGTCCTGCAAACCCTGGTTCCAGCTGTGTCTGAGGTCAGAAAGCAAAACTATGTCCAGAAAACTCACATGGAGATTTAAATGGTAATTGGAGATTATATAATTTATGGTTGGACTAGATGTAGGATGTGACAGAGAGAAAATAGTCAGGAATTACTCCAAGATTTTTGACCTGAGCAAATAGAATGGAATTACCATCAACTGCTATGAAAAAGACTATAGGAGAGGCAGTGTGTATTAATACCAGGCTGGTCTTGTGAGATGAATTGTGCATCTTTCCATGTCCATCCATGGCCTGGAATAAGTGCAGCACCATCAGATTTATATCTTCTTTATGTTCCCTCTAACTTGGATTTTAAAACCTGTCCCTGGTACCCGTTATAGAGGACAAACCTCTCTTGGCGATATAGAAACAACCAAACCACTTGAAGTAAGGGACTTCCATCTCAAGAAAAACATTCAAGTACAAGTCTTTGATGAGGAATTTAAGAATAATGACAAAGCTACTACTGTGAAAATCCAACAAATCTTCTCTCTTAAAGTAAACCTCAGTTTTATAAATTCTCCAAAAGAAACATAAAAGTTTGCAGACATTTTTGCATCCAAAAAGAAAACAATTTGGTTCTGTGGAATTTGGCTAGAGCCTATTCCAGAGGTAAAGTGTTGGAAGTCCTCAGAGTACACTATTTAAATAGATTACAGTGTCCACGGAAATTGTGCAATGCAGTGGTCCTGACCTGATCATTCTACTTTGATTTAGAAGAGCTGTGGATAAAATGAATTGGGAAGCTGTGCATGTGGTAATTGTAATAAAGTGTCCACTGTGGATACCTTACTTAAAATCTTGTGAATAAAAGGGTGAATGGGTAAAAAGCTTTTTAAAAAATCATTTCCAAAACTTTCTATAAGATTTCCATTCACTCATCTCTTTGTCCAGAACCATGTGACATGGACACCCTAGCTAAAAGGAAGACTGGGATTTATGTATTTATTTTTTTGTAAGATGGGAACATTGATGCTCTTAACAGATGAGTCTCTTAGTCACAAAGAAGAGAATGGATAATTTGGTAGGCAACTAGCACTTGTAGTGTCTGTCACATATACCACTTTCTTACATTATATAAATGAACTGGGTCAACCATTTGTTTTCTTCGCAAAAAACATTTAGATACCAGTGAAGAATTCTAGTTAATATTTCAGTTGTCCAATGATGATACATTTCTATATATAATACACTTTGTCACGATGAGAGGCAATAGAGACAGATATCTGGGTTTTTGTTTCTCTGTTTTCCTTTTAATACAGAATGGACTGAGAACTTTCTGAAATCCCCTTAGAATTAATGTCTTATCCTACATTTGATTTTACCAGTTCACTCATTGGGAGTGACTCATGGTGTACCAACTCAAAGAATCATGTATTTAAGCACATTGTTTATTAATATAAAATGGAGCATGCATCTCAGTGACCAAAATTACCTTTATTCAAGGTACTGTTAAATATGGCAAAGTACTGAAAACAGTAGTTTGATTTTGTTAGGCTCTCAATCATAACTCTTCCCTTTTCCACCCTCACCAGGAACTGGGAAGCCAAATTAGAAATAAGCTGGACCTGAATGGTACAGTCCATGTGGAGACCACAGAATGGTCATTATTTCAGTTTGACAGTTTGATGAGGAAAATGCATATTTTCCATATGTCTCTCTCTCTCTCTCTCTCTGCCTCTCCTCTTCCCTCTCACTCTCCTTTTCTCTGTCCCTTCCTCTCTTTCCATGTGAGGATAAGCTCTGACCAATGACATTTTCTATTCTCTGGTCTTTCATTTCTAAAAACACAAGCTAATCAACATCTTATATCTAGTTACAAAATTTCTTTATGATAAACATTTTCAGGTTTTCATACTTGTTTCTTTTTAAATGGATTTCTTCCTTTTTAGGGGAATTCACTTGACTCCCTGCCAACCTGAAGAAAACATCCCAACCTGTCAGCATCAGAGCTGCAATCATATCTTATTTTTTGGAAAATCTTATATTATTTCCTAGGAGAATGAGTAATGCCATCTATCTACTTTTTCTTTCACTATATTACCTTAGGTTCAGAAAATGCCATTTTTTTTATCCTGTCTTTTTGATTCCAGGAGTTTTCCTGATTGTAGTCCTGCTACCTTGTATTCCCTGCTTAAAATAATAATCTATTCTTTGGAAACCATCTAATGTTTAATCTTAGAAAAGACCCACTAATGAACTGAAGATTGACATAGTAATTGTTATTCCAATGGAAAAACATTTGGGGGTGAGGGGTATAAGTTTCTCTTGTTTCATTTCAATAGTAGCAATCAAATTTCTGATTAAAATTAGTCACTCAATTGCTTTCTAAATGATTCTGGTGACTTCATTAATCTGCAGTGAGCTACCTCTGTAATATTTAATATCCTGACAAGCTATGTATTATCAAGTCTGAGTCAAATTTCAGGCAGCCCTATGATATTTCTGGACACTAGAAATCCATTGCTTCTCTTTTCTGATGAGGGCATATTTTCAGACACAGTTTATGTCCTAAATAGTCTGAATACTTGTCTAACATTGTAAACTCCCAGAGGGCAGACACCAATGGCAGCTACAGTGCATTTCAGCTCACTTGAAGGAATACTAAAAGGAAGTGACAAAGCTGCTTATCAACTCCCTCAGTCACTCGGCTGGATCTCCTTGGTTTTGAGGGTGGAGAGATTATTCTCAGAGGTTAGTAGGATGTCTGTTATCTCTGAGGTGAGATTTGCCCTCTTGTAGGCATCATGTCTCTTCAAAACAATTTTATTGTAACATGTCCAGAAGTTGCTTTTCTCACGTAACCCTGTCCCTGGTGGATTCCATCTATGATTCCGTCATGCTCCTAATCTTTATTTCTAGTCCCATTCCTTGTGATTCAGACTTAACCATCCAACTGATTTCTACACATCACTTGAATAATTAAGAATCAGGGCCAACTAACGTGTTCAAAAGTCAACTCATTATCTTTACTTCAAAATATGCTTATCGTCCAGGGATTCTAGTTATCTGTGTCAGCAAGTTGAACATTCTTTCTCAAATCCCTTCTTTCTTTGCCTCCCACATTCAACCAATGACTGAGTCTTAATCCTTCCATCTTTTTTTTTTTCTTTCCATCTTTTTAACATTTCTCTGTCCTCTCCTTTACTTCATTCCTGACACTTCTTTTACTCAGGTCATCATCATACAAGGTGGATCTGATGACTGCATCCTAAGCACCACTTTCCCCTTCCTAGTAGTGACATAAATCTTGTCCATATGTGCAATTCACCTCTATATGGGTAATTCAGGGAGAGCTGATCCAATTCCCAGATTCAGGGGTAGGTCTGGTCAATCCAATGGTAATTCTGTATATACACCTTACCCCAGTAATTGGTCCAGGAACCTAGGTTTTCACATTCTGGGACAAAAGATTGGATCAAGAGTACATGATTCATTTTGCCAAAGAGATGCAAGGAGATTATTTCTGGGATATTGCAGTGATGATATAAAGCCTGGATTCATTTACCACCATGAGGGAAGCCAGCCAGAGGATGAAGCATAGCCAAGGGAAGAGCAGAAAAATGGATCTGGAGACACTACATTAAGCCATATTTGAAGCTCACCCTATTTTACTACTTTCATTACATGAGCCAATAAGTTTACATATTGATTAACTAAATTTGGTTAGGAATTTCTCTCATATGAAACATACAAATTCTAACTGATACATCTTGTCTTGCCAGTTATCATGATGGCCTGGCAACTCATTTCTCTATCTATGGCATATACCCCTCCAGTTGACCACACACTCTCCTAACAGGGTGATCTTTCACAAAACCCCACAGATCTATTCATGTGCTCTCTACTTAATCCCCTACCATGGTAACTTATTATCTTCAGAATAAATTAAACCTCATCAGCATGACACACAAGGTATCACATTATTGGATTTTTTTCCTGCCTCCCCAGCCTCATATCTCATTTCTTCTCAATGTGAATTCTATACACAACTCTGCTTAAATAATTTTGGCTCTTAGAATAGAAAGTCTTTATCACTTACCTCTTTGTCTTTGTACATGCTGCTTCCTCATCTTAGAATTCAGCTAATTCTAGTCTATTCTGTAGCCAGCTACTTTGAACCTACAGTATACCCAAATATATGCAATGTGCTGGAAAATCTCCTCCCCTTTTTGTTTACCTGGTGAGGTTCTGCCATAAAACTTGTCTGCCCCTCAGAAGAATTTGTGCTTTCTCTCTTGTTTCATGCCTCTCTTCCTGTTGGCACTTATCACACTCTGTTTCAATAGTTTGCTACAATTGGTCTCTCCTTAGTTCCTCCCTTGAAGATAAGAGCTATTTTTAAATTAATCTCCATATTCCTAATTCAAGCATAGAGGTTGGATTAATGACTTATTCACAGACTTAAGTAAGCAGAAAGCCAGATTATTCAAATTGGGAGGTACATTAGACATCAGCTAATCCTAAAGTTTGATGAGGGAGGTGACCTACTGCCTGATGAAAGTTGGCAAATGATACTTGATACCCATGTAAGAGAGTTCATAGAGTCACTGAAGAGTACATGCAGATGCAGAGGGCATCCATATTCCAGTTCAGCAGATCATTGTCAGTGGAAAAATGGGGCCCATGTTGCCAACACTTCTGATGTTTGTTCAAGAAAAAAAAAAAAAAAGAAACCTCTGTGCAGGCCAGTACTGTAGGTGGATCTCGCATCTGTGAGCTAGACATACCCATGGCCTGAGAGTCACCCTCCTTGGATTTATTCCAACTCCTTCATTTTACAGATGAGGAACCAAAACCAGGACCAAAACAAAGTTTTCCCTGAGAGATCCCTCAATCCAGGGTATATCCTCTTCTATATTTTCTCATGGGCCCCTGTGCCCTTAACTCATGTTTTATAGCAGTCTGTCTATCTCCCTCTTCCATCACAGCACGTGTTGTCTGATCACAGAGAGTGCCCTTGTCTTTCATCGTTCACAGGACCAGGTGCTGAGTAAGTGCTCAGTAGATACTCCTTGAATGAACATTGAATGGAAATCATGCTCCTGGCAGACAGCCTTTGACTCTTGACATCACCAGCACCTTTAACATGTAGATTTGTAGATTTACCTCATGGGACATTTAATAAAGCTTTCTGTGCTGAGACCTTGGAAATGGGGAGTGGGATGGAAAGTAGTCCTAAAATACTGGGAGAGTTATGTAGATCATAATCTCTACTACAAGGCATAAAAATCAAGTAGATGAACAATGTGTTGTATTAGATAAAGAGGAAGGAGCATTAGTTATGGAGGGAAGTGTGGAAAGATTCCTAAACTGAGTGACCAATGATATGTAGGATTTTGGTAGGGAGGGAATTAGCTGTTGGCCTGGGGAGTTGGTTTGCAGTCTCCAGTGAGCCCTGGTATGCACTCATAGTGTCTTGCTGCTTTCACTTTTTCCTCCGTAAGCATCTCTGTACTGGTTAGTCTTGATGAAGGGTCCCTCTTCAAGGTTTAGAGCAAGACCCTAAAGGAAAGCATCCTCCAGATAGAGCCATTTTATTTCCAGTCTGTGGTTCTGGACATGGGAGAATGCAGTCAATACAAATAAAACATAAAAACACAAATAAAACAAATGAATAAAACACCACCAACAAAATGAAAGTCCTGGAGATTCTAGGTGAGTTTTTTTTTTTTTTTTTTTTTAATAAATTTATTTATTTTTGGCTGTGTTGGGTCTTTGTTTCTGTGCGAGGGCTTTCTCTAGTTGCAGCGAGCGGGGGGGGGGCCACTCTTCATCGCGGTGCGCGGGCCTCTCACTGTTGCGGCCTCTCTTGTTGCGACGCACAGGCTCCATACGCGCAGGCTCAGTAGTTGTGGCTCACGGGCCTAGTTGCTCCGCAGCATGTGGGATCTTCCCAGACCAGGGCTCGAACCCATGTGCCCTGCATTGGCAGGCAGATTCTCAACCACTGCGCAACCAAGGAAGCCCCCTCTAGGTGAGTTTTAAACTCTCTTGCTGATTATCTTTAGCCCAGTCAAATTCCACCTCAAGGTGAATCCTAGAAAGCCATAAAAAGAGGCTGCTCCTCTCTGGAGGAATAAATTCTTGTCATGAAATGGAGAATTCTACCTGTCTTGAACTCTGAGGAAACTGGCTCTAGTTGCACATTACCAAAAACAGTAAGATGTGATGCCATTCTTAGAGAAATTGTGAAGCCAGCTGGTTTTTCATGCAGTAATAACTAGATACCATTATTATGCACCTATTAATAACTGGATACTATTATTATGCACCTATTGTGTGTCAGGCTGTTTCTATCATTATCACTATTTTATCTAACAAGCTTTCAGAATAGGTATTCTTGTTTTCCATTTACAGATGAAGAAACAAGACTCAGAGGGTTTGAGGGGCTTATTAAGTGCCGCATAGCTAGAATGTGGAGGAGTTGCAATATGAGTCCAACTGTAAATGACTTTTTAAAACTGGAGTTCTTTTGATATCACCTGGTGTAGGGGGAGGTGTTTAAAGAGGCCAGATCAAAACCTCAGGGTTTGAAATGGTTCTGTCGTTTATTAAAAGTGAAACTCTGCTCGTGACACTTATTTTCTCTGATCCTACTACCTGAAATGGGGATAATAATAACTCTTTTGCTGCCCACTTTATTCTGCTCTTTGTTTTTTGGGTTTTTTTTAACATCTTTATTGGAGTATAATTGCTTTACTGTGGTGTGTTAGTTTCTGCTGTATAACAAAGTGAATCAGCTATAAATATACATATATCCCCATATCCCCTCCTTCTTGCGTCTCCTTCCCACCCACCCTATCCCACCGCTCTAGGTGGACACAAAGCACGGAGCTGATCTCCCTTTGCTATGCGGCTGCTTCCCACTAGCTATCTATTTTACATTTAGTAGTGTATATATGGCCATGCCACTCTCTTACTTCATCCCAGCTTACCCTTCCCCTCCCTGTGTCCTCAAATCCATTTTCTACATCTGCGTCGTTTATTCCTGTCCTGCCCCTAGGTTCTTCAGAAGCTTTTTTCTTTTTTTACATTCCATATAAATATGTGAGCATACGGTACTTGTTTTTCTCTTTCTGACTTACTTCACTCTGTATGACAGTCTCTAGGTCCATCCACCTCACTACAAATAACTCAATTTCATTTCTTTTTATGGCTGAGTACTATTCCATTGTATATATGTGCCACATCTTCTTTATCCATTCATCTGTCGATGGACACTTAGGTTGCTTCCATGTCCTGGCTATTGTAAATAGAGCTGCAATGAACACTGTGGTACATGACTCTTTTTGAATTATGGTTTTCTCAGGGTATATGTTCACTAATGGGGTCATATGGTAGCTCTATTTTTAGTTTTTTAGGGAACCTCCATACTGTTCTCCATAGTGGCTATATCAATTTACGTTCCCACCAACAGTGCAAGAGGGTTGCCTTTTCTCCACACCCTCTCCAGCATTTACTGTTTGTAGATTTTTTGATGATGGCCATTCTGACTGGTGTGAGGTGATACCTCACTGTAGTTTTAATTTGCATTTCTCTAATGATTAGTGACGTTGAGCATCCTTTCATGTGTTTGTTGGGAATCTGTGTATCTTCTTTGGAGAAATGTCTATTTATGTCTTCTGCCCATTTTTGGATTGGGTTGTTTGTTTTTTTGATATTGAGCTGCATGAGCTGTTTGTATATTTTGGAGATTAATCCTTGTTTAAGTCGCTTCCTTTGCAAATATTTTCTCCCATTCTGAGGGTTGTCTTTTTGTCTTGTTAATGGTTTCCTTTGCTGTGCAAAAGCTTTTAAGTTTCATTAGATCCCGTTTGTTTATTTTTGTTTATATTTTTATTTCTCTAGGAGGTGGGTCAAAAAGGATCTTGCTGTGATTTATGTCATAGAGTGTTCTGCCTATGTTTTCCTTTAAGAGTTTGATAGTGTCTGGCCTTACATTTAGGTCTTTAATTCATTTTGAGTTTATTTTTTTGCATGGTGTTAGGGAGTGTTCTAATTTCATTCTTTTACATGTAGCTGTCCAGTTTCCCCAGCACCACTTATTCAAGAGGCTGTCTTTTCTCCATTGTATACTCTTGCCTCCTTTATGAAAGATAAGGTGACCATATGTGTGTGGGCTTATCTCTGGGCTTTCTATCCTGTTCCATTGATCTATATTTCTGTTTCTGTGCCAGTACCATACTGTCTTCATTACTGTAGCTTTGTAGTATAGTCTGAAGGCAGGGAGCCTGATTCCTCCAGCCCCATTTTTCTTTCTCAAGATTGCTTTGGCTATTCGGGGTCTTCTGTGTTTCCATACAAATTGTGAAATTTTTTGTCCTAGTTCTGTGAAAAATGCATTGGTACTCTGACAGGGATTGCATTGAATCTGTCGATTGCTTTGGGTAGTATAGTCAGTTTCACAATGTTGATTCTTCCAATCCAAGAACATGGTATACCTCTCCATCTGTTTTTATCATCTTTAATTTCTTTCATCAGTGTCTTATAGTTTTCTGCATACAGGTCTTTTGTCTCCTTAGGTAAGTTTATTCCTAGTTATTTTATTCTTTTTGTTGCAATGGTCAATGGGAGTGTTTCCTTAATTTCTCTTTCAGATTTTTCATCATTAGTGTATAGGAATACAAGAGATTTCTGTGCATTAATTTTGTATCCTGCTACTTTACCAAATTCATTGATTAGCTCTAGTAGTTTTCTGGTGGTATCTTATGATTCTATATGTATAGTATCATGTCATCTGCAAACAGTGACAATTTTACTTCTTCTTTTCTGATTTGGATTCCTTTTATTTCTTTTTCTTCTCTGATTGCTGTGGCTAAAACTTCCAAAACTATGTTGAATAATAGTGGTGAGAGTGGGCAACCTTGTCTTGTTCCTGATCTTAGTGGAAATGGTTTCAGTTTTTCACCACTGAGAACGATGTTGGCTGTGGGTTTGTCATATATGGCCTTTATTATGTTGAGGTAAGTTCCCTCTGTGCCTACTTTCTGGAGGGTTTTTATCATAAATGGGTGTTGAATTTTTGTGAAAGCTTTTTCTGAATTATTGAGATGATCACGTGGTTTTTCTCCTTCAGTTTGTTAATATGGTGTATCACATTGATTGATTTGCATATATTGAAGAATCCTTGCATTGCTGGGATAAACCCCACTTGATCATGGTGTATGATCCTTTTAATGTGCTGTTGGATTCCGTTTGCTAATATTTTGTTGAGGATTTTTGCATCTATGTTCATCAGAGACATTGGCCTGTAGTTTTTTTTGTGTGTGTGTGTGACATCTTTGGTTTTGGTATCAGGGTGATGACGGCCTCGTAGAATGAGTTTGGGAGTGTTCCCCCCTCTGCTATATTTTGGAAGAGTTTGAGAAGGATAGGTGTTAGCTCTTCTCTAAATGTTTTATAGAATTGGCCTGTGAAGCCATCTGTTTCTGGGTTTTTGTTTGTTAGAAGATTTTTAATCACAGTTTCAATTTCAGTGCTTATGATTGGTCTGTTTATATTTTCTATTTCTTCCTGGTTCAGTCTCGGCAGGTTGTGCTCTTCTAAGAATTGCTTCCAGGTTGTGCATTTTATTGGCAGATAGTTGCTTGTAGCAATCTCTCATGATCCTTTGTATTTCTGCAGTGTCAGTTTTTACTTCTCCTTTTTCATTTCTAATTCTATTGATTTGAGTCTTCTCCCTTTTTTTCTTGGTGAGTCTGGCTAATAGTATATCAATTTTCTTTATCTTCTCAAAGAACCAGCTTTTAGTTTTATTGATCTTTGCTATCGTTTCCTTCATTTCTTTTTCATTTATTTCTGAGCTGTTATTTATGATTTCTTTCCTTCTGCTATCTTTGGGGTTGTTTTGTTCTTCTTTCTCTAAATGCTTTAGGTATAACGTTAGGGTTTTTATTTGAGATGTTTCTTGTTTCTTGAGGTAGGATTGTATTGCTATAAACTTCCCTCTTAGAACTGTTTTGCTGCATCCCATAGGTTTAGAGTCGTCGTGTTTTCATTGTCATTTGTTTCTCAGTATTTTTTGATTTCCTCTTTGATTTCTTCAGTGATCTCTTGGTTATTTAGTAGTGTATTGTTTAGCCATCATGTGTTTGTATTTTTTACAGATTTTTTCCTGTAATTGATATCTAGTCTCATAGCATTGTGGTCAGAAAAGATACTTGACACGATTTCAATTTTCTTAAATTTACCAAGGCTTGATTTGTGACCGAAGATATGATCTATCCTGCAGAATGTTCCCTGAGCACTTGAGAAGAAAGTGTATTCTGTTGTTTTTGGATGGAATGTCCTATAAATACCAATTAAGTCTATCTTGTTTAATGTATCATTTAAAGCTCGTGTTTCCTTATTTATTTTCATTTCGGATGATCTGTCCATTGGTGAAAGTGGGGTGTTAAAGTCCCCTATTATTATTGTGTTACTGTCGCTATCCCCTTTTATAGCTGTTAGCATTTTCTTTATGTATTGAGGTGTTCCTATGTTGGGTGCAGAAATATTTAAATTGTTATATCTCCTTCTTGGATTGATCCCTTGATCATTATGTCGTGTCCTTCTTTGTCTCTTGTAATAGTCTGTATTTTAAAGTCTATTTTGTCTGATATGAGAATTGCTACTTCAGCTTTCTTTTGATCCCCATTTGCATGGAATATCTTTTTCCATCCCCTCACTTTCAGTCTGTATGTGTCCCTAGGTCTGAAGTGGGTCTCTTATACAGCATATATATGGGTCTTGTTTTTTGTATCCATTCATCCAGTCTATGTCTTTTGGTAGGAGCATTTAATCCATTTACATTTAAGGTAGTTATCAATATGTACGTTCCTAGTACCATTTTCTTAATTGTTTTGAGTTTGTTATTGTAGGTCTTTTCCTTCTCTTGTATTTCCTGCCTAGAGAAGTTCCTTTAGCATTTGTTGTAAAGCTGGTTTGGTGGTGCTGAATTCTCTTAGCTTTTGCTTCTCTGTAAAGGTTTCAATTTCTCTGTCGAATCTGAATGAGATCCTTGCTAGGTAGAGTAATCTTGGTTGTAGGTTTTTCCCTTTCATCATTTTAAATATGTCCTACCACTCCCTTCTGGCTTGCAGAGTTTCTGCTGAAAGATCAGCTGTTAACCTTATGGGGATTCCCTTGTATGTTATTTGTTGCTTTTCCCTTGCTGCTTTTAATATTTTTTCTTTGTATTTAATTTTTGATAGTTTGATTAATATGTGTCTTGGTGTGTTTCTCCTTGGATTTATCCTGTGTGAGACTCTGTGCTTCCTGGTCCTGATTAACTATTTCCTTTCCCATATTAGGAAAGTTTTCAACTATAATCTCTTCAAATATTTTCTCAGTCCCTTTCTTTTTCTCTTCTTCTTCTGAACCCCCTATAATTCGAATGTTGGTGCATTTAATGTTGTCCCAAAGGTCTCTAAGACTGTCCTCTATTCTTTTCATCCTCTTTTCTTTATTGTGCTCTGCAGTAATTATTGCCACTATTTTACCTTCCAGGTCACTTATCCATTCTTCTGCCTCAGTTGTTCTGCTATTGATTCCTTCTAGAGAATTTTTAATTTCATTTATTGTGTTCATCATTGTTTGTTTGCTCTTTAGTTCTTCTAGGTCCTTGTTAAATGTTTCTTTTATTTTCTCCATTCTATTTCCAAGATTTTGGATCATCTTTACTATCATTAGTCTGAATTCTTTTTCAGGTAGACTGCCTATTTCCTCTTCATTTGTTTGTTCTGGTGAGTTTTTACCTTGCTCCTTCATCTGCTGGGTAGTTCTCTGTCCTCTCATTTTGCTTAACTTACTGTGTTTGGCCTCTCCTTTTCGCAGGCTGCACGTTCGTAGTTCCCCTTGTTTTTGGTGTCTGTCCCCAGTGGGTAAGGTTGGTTCAGTGGGTTGTGTAGCCTTCCTGGCGGAGGGGACTGGTGCCTGTGTTCTGGTGGGTGAGGCTGGGTCTTGTTTTTCTGGTGGGCAGGATCGTGTCCGGTGGTGTGTTTTGGGGTGTCTGCAAACTTATTATGATTTTTGGCAGCCTCTCAGCTAATGGGTGTGGTTGTGTTCCTGTCTTGCTAGTTGTTTGGCACACGGTGTCCAGTAGTGTAGCTTCTTGGTCATTGAGTGGAGCTGGGTCTTAGCATTGAGATGGAGATCTCTGCGAGAGCTTTTGCCATTTGATATTATGTGGGGCTGGGAGGTCTCTGGTGGACCAATGTCCTGAACTCTGCTCTCCCACCTCAGAGGCTCAGGCCTGACTCGCAGCCAGAGCACCAAGACCCTGTCAGCCACACGGCTGTTGATTGTTCCAGTGAGGTGTCAGTCTGGACAGATGATGACTGTAGATCACTCCCTTCTGCCTAGTGCTTTGACACTATGTAAGCTGGGTCCCCTGGAACAGTCTGAGGTGGTCTGCCTCTTTCTTCAGTCTCTCCTTTCCCTCTGTGTACAGGGGCCAATTTGGGAACCAACAATTATGATTACAAACTAAGTCAAATTATACATATATTTGGATGAGAAATCTGGGTATCTAGAAAGGAAGTCTTCATTTCAATCTCATGCCATTGTTACTGACCCTTTGGAGTCAGGCCCCAACAAGGGTCCTCCTGACCGATGTCTTGCTCACCAATATAATGAGACCGAGTTTGGTTCAGAAGCAAAGGAAAGCGTTATTCTAGGATCCAAGAACGGAGAATTTTGAGCTCCAGCCTTAGAGTATACCATTCTCCCTGACAGGCCAGCAGCGGGGCTGCTTTATAGGATGCTCGTCAGCTGGCAGAGTTCTCTCCTGGTGGGCTCAGTTCTCGCGAGGTGGGCACAGCTGTGCTGCTCACACCCCAGATTATAGTGCTGGGCAGGCGCAACCCCGCTTTTTGTTGTGCTCAAATAAGATCATAGAGTATCAGATTAACAACATAAATATTAATCATTAAGTTGCTTGTGGGAATAAACCTGGTGAGAATCATCAGAACCATTCTCAGTCATTTCCTTTTGAAGATGAGGACCTGACGTTTTTGCAATAGTTTGGTATAGTGTGATGGTTAAGAGCACAGCCTTCAGAATCAGATATATTTAGGTTCCAATCCTGGCTTTACCACTTCTATTAGGTATGATAGGCAGAATAATGACTCTTCAAAGATATGCATATGCTAATGCCCAGGACCTGGACTGTGTTAGGTTACATGGCAAAGGATTTTTAAGTTGCAGGTGGACTTATGGTTGCTAACTGGCTGATCTTAAAATGGGAACATTATCCCAGATTAGCCAGGTAGGAGCAATGTAATCATAAGCGTCCTTATAAGTGGAACCCTTTTTTTTTTTTTTAAAGCAAAAAACAAACAATAATTTTATTCCATAGAATTCTTAGACTATACAAAAGTTGGGGAAAACTAATAAACAGAGTTGCAAATCAAAGAAAGATAAACTAATTGAATTCACATACACACAACGTTGAAATTAGTAACTAATACAAAGTTAAACTTAACAATTGTATTTATCAATAAAATGGAAAAAAATAAATTTTACATATTTATGTGATCCAACACCATTCACACTTAAAATATATAATGCCCATAAGTTGTAGGGAAACTTTCATTGGTGAATTAAGCAAAACAGATTTTTGTACAGCATATTTCTGAAAGACAAAGGAACAGCTATAATTAAGCTATAGTCATATTTAAGTATGACTATCTGATATTCCACAAACCTACATTTCAACTAAAATTGCAAAATCACATTATGAAGATCAGTACTCTCTTCCTATTCCATTCCCAACGGTCTCCAAACCAACCTGTTGTTTACTCTGGTTATTGATTCATCCATAAGGGTATTCTAGACTGGTTTCAAATCCCAGCTCTGCCTAAGTGGAACCCTTATATGGGTCCTTCCAATTCTAAGATGTAAGTAGAAAGCAGAGGAAAAGATGTGACCATGAAAGCAGAGGTCAGAAAGATGAGATTGTTGGTTTTGAAGGTTGAGGAACAGGGCCATGAGCCTGGGTACGTAGGCAGTCTCAAAAATGTAGAAAAGGCAAGGAAATGGGTTCCTAGAGCTTCCAGAAAGAAATGCAGCAGTTCTGTTGACTCCTTCATTTTAGCCCTGTGAAACTTGGATTTCTCACCCCAAGAACTGTAAGAAAATAAATTAGTGTTGTTTTAAGCTACTGAATTCATGGTCATTTGTGATAGCAGCCATAAAAACTAATATACTACTTGTGTGACCTTGGACAAATTAGCAAACCTCTTTGAGCCTTACCTGTATGACACAGTAAGTAACCAACCAGTAAAGGTAGCTTTACTAGTATGATTAATATCACATAGACAATACTAATAGACTAACAGTAGTTTTAATAGGGTGTAGGACCCTGTCTTTATCATAATTAGGGTCAACCTTGATTTTCCTGTTTACACGGTACTATCAACCCTAAGAAGCTCTGGGCAGAGAAATCTCGCTGACTCACTGCAAGCATAACTGAACACCCACTGCACATTGCCACGTTAACTGACTGAGGTTTCTGCCGGAAATATCTGTTGCCTGGTTAAGGGAGTATTCCCTGCTTTGGAAGCCTAGGCAACTGCATATGTGAAAGTTTCTGGTTTCCTGGGATTGCAAATTAAATGTCAGGGAAGGTAGAAATGCTGTAAAAGGATTCCAAGAAGCAGTACAATGAATTAGATAAGGGGAGAGATCCTTATTTGGCTCAGAAAGACCTTTCATAGAAGCCATTAATGGATAAGCCTTAGATGATTGCATCTACCTCATCCAAAGTTTCCTATGTATCATAATGAAATTGGAAGTTGTGCTGGATGGAAGCCATGTGCTTCTTCTCTCCTGTGTAAGATCAGGAATCTGAAGAGCCTGGTTCTGATTGACAAGTTACTTAACTTCTCATTGAGATTCTATTTCCTCTTCAGTACCATGGCACACATAGAGTAATAAAAAGCACTGTGAAATTTAAACATGATAATGATAGCTGTTGTTTATTGATTGCTTACTATATGCAAGGAATAATTCTGAGTACATTATATTTCACTTGTCTTTACAGAAACACTGCAATACTTTCTATTTTTACAGATAAGAAAACTGAGGCATAGGGAGATTTCATTTCCCAAGGTCATACAGCTAGTAAGCAGTGAAAGCACTTAACCAACATGCTCAAATGCCTCCCTAAGATTTGGTATGTGGCGTGATAATGGCTCAATAAATATGAGCAGTTGTTAATATACAGTTGACCCTTGAACAACATGGGTTTGAACTACATGGGTCCACTTATCTGCGGATATTTTTCAGTAGTAAATACTAGAGTATTACATGATCTGAGGTTAGTTGAATCTGCAGATGGGAACTGCGGCTGTGGAGGAACCATGTATATGGAGGGTTGACTGTAAGTTATACAGCAGGGATTTTCTAGCATGGACGGTTGGTGCCCTTAACCCCCTCTTTGTTCAAAATTCAACTGTGTATTTATCTTGCGGTGTAGTTGTTAGGATTAAATAGGAAGTCTTTAAAAAAATTTTTTTAAATAACATTTAAATAGATTCTATAATTGAAATGCTGTTGTTTCTTCCCCTTTCATGTACTCCTGGCTTGCCTGGTTTTTTGTAACAGCCTCCTAACTCTTCTTCCAGCATGTTCCCTGACCTCACAATGCTGGAGGATGGCATTCCCTGACTGAAAGCAAATATGCAATACAGTTGAATCCCATATAGTACATCAAAAGCCTTTCAACATGATGTGATTAATGCCAATCTTCCAATTCTGTCTGGATCCCCATGTCCACAAATCAAGGCTCTGTCAGAATACTTGCTAGTTTCTAGTTATGTCACATTACTCTTTAGTTGGGCACGTTATACATGTTATGCCCAGATTACCCTTACTCCCTCTTCCTGCCAGATGAGCTCATGCCCACCTTCAAAACTTAGTGCCTGGACTGATGCAACATGTTTAATGAGCATTATATACATGGTGTAAAGTGCCTGGTCTGTAAATACCATCTTTGCAAAAAGGGAACATCTCAACTTTTGTTCACTGTTCTTATTTAGTTTCCTGGATCATCCAAATACCCTCACTCCACCACTTGTCCCTTGCTTTATTCATGCAAGCCCCCTTGGCCCTTTCCTATACGTATCATCTTTATTCTCCTGCTTGGTACATAATTCAGGATCTCGTAACTCCAGGGTTCAGCTTACTTCACAACTCCATCATTGTTCCCCTTATGGACAACCATCCTGGTAACAGCTTTCCAGGCTTTCCCTGGCCTCAGGACCTTCCCTTACCAAATGCTGAAGGTTAGGACCCAGAACCTAGGGTCACCTTCTTCTTTGAAGAAGCCTTTGGTGATCTCTCCAAGTATAGTTGTGTTCTCTTCTCCTAGCTCCTACAGAGCTGATTCACTACTTTATTATGGTATCTCTCTTGTTGGAGTAACTATTATACACTGATTTTTTTAAAATCCAGAGTAGGCTAGACCTCTGGAAAGCAGGTATAATGTTTTAGTTATTCCTGTTTCAGGCCTTGGCACTTAGTCTTGAGTGAACCACTTAACCTTCTTTTAACCTCACTTTCCTAAACTGAAAAAAGGGTATAATAATTAATATTCTGAAGATTTATGAGGATTAGGGATAGTGTATAAAAGGGGTCCAGCACAGTGTCTCGATATTTGGTAGCAAATATTTCTATTGCAATTCATAGAGAAAATGAACAATTTGCTCGAGTGGAAATGAAGAAAATGAACTGTGTTAGGTTTTGCCTTCTCCAACTCATATAAGAACCACAACTGATTCAACGTTAGCTATGGTATTAGCCCTAACTGCCAGGTTAAGGGGTGAGTGTTCAGGGTTATAAATTTGTCTTTTTGCCATTGCATCTGGTGTCTGGTGTATCTGAAAGAATAGATCGTGGGCACCTATTAATTCATCAATGTTTAGCCTTTGCCAGCCCATCTTTGTGGTGGTGGTTATTCTCTCTGCTGGCTGATTGGCTCTCCAGGCTTTCCACCAACCCAGCCTACGTTCTTACCTGCACCCCAGTTGATATCTGATCTGGACATTGCCAACTTTCTTCTCTGAGGGCCAGATATGATCCATTCTGAGTCTTGGCTAAGGTCCCCCAAAAGCCTGTGTTTGCTCTACCCCTTGAACACAATCAATTGGACTACTGCCTGGGGAGAACACAACCCTGCAGCCTATTTTGGTCCCTCAATCCTGGCTTTCTCTCACTACTCACCTGTTGGCACTTCCGAGGTTCCAGAATTTCTTGCAACTCAGAGTTCACATGAGTTATATGAAGGCATGACACATGTTTTTGCAAGGATAGAAAGACTAATGACACATAGCTAGATTCTGATGTTCTATTCCTTCCTCCCAAGCCAGTTTATTAATTCTAGTGATGCATTTATTGGCAAAGATTCTCCCTTCACTTTAATAAGCTTTATTTTTCTGTGCTCAGAGACCATCACTACATCTTGCAAGAAGGGAAGTTGTTTGAGCAAACTCCTTAGATTGCTTGGTTGCTTCAAATATCTTTTAAAAAATTCAGAGAGGAAAATATTTTTCTCTGAGACCTAGATATTGATACAGGCTATTAATTTGAAAATAACTCATAGCAAGTATTGTTCATTAATACTGTCTTTAAAGTCCACTTAGTACCTAAATTCCTAATGTTAAAAGAGCTTTTGTGGCACAGAAAAATTTCTAAAAGAGCCTCTATGTAGTGGAAAGGGGTGTAACTTTAAATTAAAGCAGTGAGTGTTCACCCAGTCCCACCTTACCTTTCTTTCTAAAACTTTTCTTTGAATGAAGGAGAGGAATTCATCTTTTGGCATACTTTTCAGTGCATAGATTGCCTCTTTCTACTGTACCTAATAGCAAACCTCAAGTTAGGGACCAGATCTCATCTGTAGAAATTCCATTCCTCCTTCATTTGTAAATCAGTTGAGAATTCAAAGTAAGTTTTTCCTTTAAGCACTGAATTTCCAAAAGACCTTAAAAGGTACCTCCTCGAAAGTTTTCCTAGTGAATTAAATTGTGAACTGGACTATGTGACTTATCATTGCATAAACCGTTCAGCCTGTGTCCCTCTTGATAAGAACAGAGAGAAACTATGAATCATCAAAAAAAAAAAAAGTGCCCGCAGAATTAAGTAGCCAAGTATAAGGATAGGGGTGGGTAATAATGTGGATCCTATAATGAATTTATAAGACTATGTTAGGGAACTCTTCATCTATCTATTGGTCTTTTCACTCTTATTCTGGGCTTTGGATATTATTGGATGTTCTTTTCCATCCGAAACTCCTTATTTGGATTTTGAATTGATATTATCACTCTTTACTTTTAAACTAGTTTATCTTCCTTGATACCCTTGATTCCCTGTGTCAGGGAAGATTATCTTCAACTCTTCCCTTTCCCATGCTTTACAGTCAGTCAACAAATCCTGCCAGGTTTGCATTTGAAACATTTCTCTAGTTCACGCACACTACTACCACTGCAAGACACAAAGACTCTTCCAATTACATTGCCAGTATTCTAGTTCAGGGGTCAACAAACAGCTTCCCACAGGCTACATCCAGCCTGCCAACTATTTGGGTTAATTTAAATTTTATTGGAGCACATCCATGTTCATTTGTTTACGTATTATCTGAGACTGCTTTGGTGCTACAATGGCAGAAGTGAGTAGTTTCAAAGCCTAAAATATTTACTATCTGGCCCTTTTCAGAAAATGTTTGCTGATCTCTCTTCTAGTTCATGCTCTATTCATCTCTCACCTGGGTAATTGTGAACAGCCTTCTACTTGGTTTCCTTGCAGTTAGTCACTCTAACACCAGTCCATCCACCATGTTGATACCAAAATCCCTTTCTATCTCAAATCCTAGCAAATTCCTTCTAATCCTTCAAGGCTCAGTTTATTTATAACCATTCTTTTACAAGTTTAGGCACTGGAGAAACAATGGTGAGCAAGATAAACCAGATTCTTGCCCTCACAGCTTTTGTTCTTTATTCTAGAAGAACAGATAGGCAAAGTGTGAACTGTGCTGTAACAGGTATGCTAATCTAGACAAATTGGCTAGATTTAAATACTTGTTTCATTCCATATCAACTGTGCGACCATAAGAAATTTACTAACATTTAGCCTCAGTTTTCATATCTCTACTCTGATTTTGGTGATCAAATGAGATAATTCATGTTGGACATGTGGCCTTGTATCTGGCACATATTCAATACTTTTAAATAACAATTATGGTGAAAGTATAGCTCTTGGGAAATGTTAAGCAAAAATGTTTAAGCTAGTCTTGAATGTCAGGGATTGGCTGTTATAACTAATGTTTATACTGAGATCTCAAGGCTAAGTTATCAATAGGAAGAGGAACAGTTTCTGGGCACAGGGAATGTACCTTATAAAGAACTGGAGGGGGAGGAGTTCAAGATGGCAGTGTAGGAAGAACCTGAACTTACCTCCTCCCATGGACACAACAAATTTACATCTACATATGGAATAATGTTCCTTTGAAAAGGGCCTGAGAACTAGATAATAGCACCCCCCCACAGAAGACAGAGGAGATGTATTGAAAAGGGTAGAAGAGGCAGAGACATGGCCTCATCCAGGACCCCACCCCAGATGCAGTGACTCCACAATTAGGAGGGATCTCCAAATACAGATCTCTCCCCTGAGGAGTGAAGGGATTGTTCCTCACATAAGGCACCTCCACCCTGGGAGCTGGCACCAGAAAGACAAATCCCCAAAATGTCTGATTTGAAAATCAGTGGAGATTAAGACCAGGCGAATCATAGAACTGTAGGGAATGGAGATCCCACTCTTGAAGGGCGCATATGAAAACCCAATCTTCCTTAGATTCAGCACAAAAAGAGCAGATTGAAAAACACCTAGACCGTAAGTGAGAGAGACCCAATTACTAATGTTAAAGCAGTTTCTGGAGAGGCAGGAACCTGCGGGGACCTTATCCAGGGACAGAAGCTCTGGAAGATGCCATTTTTGTAATCTAATCCTAAGTTGCTGGTGACAGAGCTGATGGGCACCATTTTTGGTGCCCTCTCTCTAGCCTGCCAGCACTGGAGGGCATGCTCTGCCCACCCCACACTGTAATCAGGTTGGACAAGCACCCTGTGCCCCACCGACCCTGCACAGCATTGAGCTGCAACTGGGCTGAGTGCCCTGAACCCTGGCCACTCCATGTAGAGACCCAACTGCAACAAGACCAATTGAGTGCCCCTAGCTACACTCTTCCTGCACAGGAGATGAGCTGTACCCAGGCTGGACAGTGCCCTGAACACTGCCACACCAACAGAGATCAAGCTACAACTGGCACGGGCAAGCAACTTGGCCCCCCACCCTCCCTGCACAGTGGCCAAGCCACAACTGGGCCAGATGAGTGCCCTGAGCCCTGCTATCCCTATGTAGCAGCCACAGCCCTATCACAGCTGGTGGGTGCATGCAACCCACATGAGGGACACTCATAGAGTGCCTGGCTCTGGTGGCCAGGAGAGATTGTGATTCTAGGCCACACTGAACAGCTCCTAAAGAAGATCACTCCTTCAAGACTGAGGTAGGTAGCCATTTTGCCTAAGACATACAGACAAACACATAAAGATAGGCAAAATGAGAGAGAGGAATATGTTCCAAACCGAAGAACAAGGCAAACCCCCAGAAAACTACCTTAATGAAATGGATATAAGCAACTTACCTGATAAAAAGTTCAAAGTAATGGTCATAAATATGCTTACCAATCTCAGGAGAAGAATGGATGAACACAGTGAGAACTTCAACAAAGAGACAGCACCAAACAGAAGTTATCAGTGAACTAAAAAATACACTAGAGGGTTTCAACAGCAAAATGGATGAAATAGAAGCGTGAATCAGCAAACTGGAAGACAAAGCAGTGGAAAACACCCAGACAGAGCAGAAAAATGAAAAAAAAAAAAAAAAAATTAAAAGAAGTGAGGACACCTAACAAGCCCACCTCTGGGACAATATCGAGTGGAATAATATTCTCAATATAGGGATCCCAAAAGTAGAAGAGAGAGAGAAAGGGTCAGAAAAATTATTTGAATAAATAATGGCCAAAATCTTCCCTCATCTGGAGAAGGAAACCACCATCCAGACCCAGGAATCCCAGAGAGTTCCAAATAAGATGAACCTAAAGAGAACCACACTGAGACACACTATAATTAAAATGATAAAAGTTAAGGGTAAAGAGAGAATCTTAAAAGTAGCAAGAGTAAAGCAACTTAATACATACAAGGGAAACCTCATAAAGCTATGAGCAGATTCTTCAACAGAAACATGGGCCAGAAGAGAGTGGCATGACATATTCAAAGTTTTGAAAGGAAAAAACTGACAACCAAGAATTCTCTACCCTGCAAAGTTATTGTTCAGATTTGAAGGAAAGACCAAGAGTTTTTCAGATAGCAAAAGTTAAAGGAGTCCATCATCACCAAACCAGCCTTAAAAGAAATGTTAAAGGGCCTTCTCTAAACCAAAAGAAAGGGCACTAGTTAATAATACGAAAACATATGAAAGTAAGAATTCACCAGAAAAGGTAAAAAATAATAAAGGTAGTAGATCAGTCACTTATAAGGAAAGTATGAAGGGTAAAAGACAAAGGTTGTAAAATTAATAAAAAATACAATAATTAATTAAAGAATACATAAAATAGAAAGATGTAAAAAGTGTTATCAAAAATATGAAACATGGAAGAGGGGAGGAAAATTATAAAGCTTTGGAATGTGTTCAAAATTAAGTCACTGCCAACCTAAGAGAGACTTATATACATAGGATGTTATATGTAAACCTTATGGTGACCACAAAAAACCCAAATTTATAGTAAATACACAAAAGAAACTAAGAAAGGAATCTAAACACAATGCAAAAGAAAACAAACTACAAACAAAGAGAGAGAAGAAAAAAGGAAGAGAGGGGAACTATAAAAACAGCCAGAAAACAATTAATAAAATGGCATTAAGTACATATCTACCAATAATTGCTTTAAATGTAAACAGACTAAAATCTCTAATTAAAAGACATAGGGTGGCTGAATAGAAAAAAGAAGACCCTTCCATATGCTCCCTATAAAAGACTCACTTCAAAACTAAAGCCACTCACAGACTAAAAGTAAAGGGATGGAAAAAAAAGTAAAGTGATGCAAATGGAAAAGAAAAGAAAGCTGGGTTAGCAATACTTTTATCAGTAAAATAGACTTTTTAAAAAAATTAATTAATTTATTTATTTATTTTTGGGTGTGTTGGGTCTTCGTTTCTGTGCGAGGGCTTTCTCTAGTTGCGGCAAGTGGGGGGGCCACTCTTCATCGCGATGCACAGGCCTCTCACTGTCGCGGCCTCTCCTGTTGCGGAGCACAGGCTCCAGACGTGCAGGCTCAGTAATTATGGCTCACGGGCCTAGGTGCTCCGCGGCATGTGGGATCTTCCCAGACCAGGGCTTGAACCCATGTCCCCTGCATTGGCAGGCAGATTCTCAACCACTGTGCCACCAGGGAAGCCCAGTAAAATAGACTTTTAAACAAAGACTGTAACAAAAGACAAAGATGAGCATTACCTAATGATAAAGGGGTCAATCGAACAAAAGATATAACATTTGTAAACATTTATACACCCAACATAGGAGCACCTATATAAATAGGTATTAAATACAAAGCAAATATTAACAGAAATAAAGGGAGAAATAGACGGCAATACAATGATAAGAGGGAAATTTAATATCCCACTTACATCAATGGATAGATCATCCAGACGGAAACTCAGTAAGGAAACATTGGCCTTAAATGACACATTAGACAAGATGGACTTAACAGTTATTAAAAGAACATTCCTTTCAAAAACAGCACTTTTCAAGTGCACATGTAACATTCTTCAAGGTAGATCACGTGTTAGGCCACAAAACAAGTATCAATAAATTTAAGAAGATTGAAATCATATCAAGCATCTTTTCCAACCGCAACAGTATAAGACTAGAAATCAACTATAAGAAGAAAACTGGAAAAAACACAAAAACGTGGAAACTAAACAACATGCTATAAACAATGAATGGGTCAATAAAGAAATCAAAAAGGAAATTAAAAAATACTTTGAGCCAAATGAATATGGAAACACAATATTCCAAAATCTTTGGGACCCAGCAAAAGGCATTCTAAGAGGGAAGTTCTCAGTGATACAGGCCTATGTCAAGAAACAAACAAACAAAGAAAGCCTGAAACAATCTAACTTTATACTTAAAGGAAGAAGAAAAAGAAGAATAAACAAAGCACAAAGTTAGTAGAAGAAAATAAAGATCAGAGTGGAAATAAATAGAGTCTAAAAGAACAATAGAAAACATCAATGAAACTAAGAGCTGGTTCTTTGAAAAGATAAGCAAAATCAACAAACCTTTAGAAATCAACAAACTCATTAAGAAAGAGAGAGCCCAAACAAATAAAATCAGAAATGAATGAGGAGAAATAATAACCAATACCATAAAGATACAAAGAATCATAAGAGAATACTATAGTTATATGCCAACAAATCAGACAACCTAATGAAATGGATACATTCCTAGAAGCATACAATCTTCCAAGATTGAATCCTGAAGAAATAGAAAATCTGAATAGACTGATTACTAGTAACAAAATTGAATTAGTAATCAAAAAACTCCCAACAAACAGAAGTCCTGGTCCAGATGGCTTCACAGGTGAATTTTACCAAACATTTAAAGAACAGTTAAATGCCTATCTTTCTCTAATTATTTCAAAAAATTGAAGAGGAAGGAACACTTTCAAATTCACTTTATGAGGCCAGCATTACCCTGATACCAAAACCAAAGACACTACCAAAAAAGAAAACTACAGGCCAGTATTCCTGATTAACATGGATACAAAAATCCTCAACAAAATATTAGTAAACCAAATTCAACTATACATTCAAAGGATCATATGCCATGATCAAATGGGATTTATTCCAGGGATGCAAGGATGGTTCAACATCCACAAATCAATCAACCTGATACACCATATTAACAAAATAAAGGACAAATATGATATGATCATCTCCATAGATGCAGAAAATCATTTGACAAAATTCAACACACATTTATTATATAAACTATCCACAAAGGGGTATAGAGGGAATGTACCTCAACATAATTAAAAGCCATATATTACTAACCCACAGCTAACATCATACTCAACAGTGAAAAGCTGATAGCTTCTCCTATAAGATCAGGAACAAGACAAGGTTGCCCATTCTCACAGCTTTTATTCAACATAGTATTGGAAGTCCTAGCCAGAGCACTTAGGCAAGAAAAAGAAGTAAAAGTCATACAAATTGGAAAGGAAGAGGTAAATCTGTCACTATTTGCAGATTGCATGAAACTATATAAAGAAAGCTGTAAGACTCCAGAAAAAAAAAAAAAAAACTATTATAACTAAGAAACAAATTCAGTAAAGTTGAAGGGTACAAAATTAAAATACAGAAATCTTTTGCAAAATATCAGAAAGAGAAATTAAGAAAACAATCTCATTTACAATTTCATCAAAAAGAATAAAATACCTATGAAGAAATTTAACCAAGGAGATGAAAGACCTGTACTCTGAAAACTATGACATTGATAAAAGAAACTGAAGACAACACAAATAAATAAAAAGATATACCATGCTCATGCATTAGAAGAATTAACATTGATAAAATGTTCATATTACCTAATGCAATCTACAAATTCGATACAATCTTTATCAAAATACCAGTGGCATTTTCACAGAACTAGAACAAATAATCCTAAAATTTTCATGGAACCACAAAAGAACCCAAATAACCAAAGCAATCTAGAGAAAGAAGAAGAAAGCTGGATGTATCATGCGCCCTGATTTCAAACTATACTGTAAAGCTATAGAAATCAAAACTGTATGGTACTGGCACAAAAAATAGAAATCCCAGAAATAAACCCACATTTATATAGTCAATTAATCTACTACAAAGGAGGCAAAAATATACAATGGGGAAAGACAGTCTTTTCAATAAATGATGTTAGGAAACCTGGAAAGCTACGTGCAAAAGAATGAAACTGGACCACTTTCTTACACCATATACAAATATAAACTCAAAATGGATTAAAGACTTAAATATAAGACCAGAAACTATAAAACTTCTAGAAGAAAACATAGGCATTAAATTCTTTGACCTTGGTCTTAGTTTTTGGTTTTTTTTTTTTTTCTTTTTGATATGTATCCTTAGGCAAGGACAACAAAAGCAAAAATAACAAATGGGACTGCGTCAAACCAAAAAACTTTTGCATGGTGAAGGAAATCACTGACAAAACAAAAAGGCAACCTGTGGAATGTAAGAAAATATTTGTAAATGATATATCTGTTAAGGGGTTGATATCAAAATGTATAAAGAACTCATATAACTCAATATAAAAAAACCCAAACAATTCAATTAAAATGGACAGAGGTCCTGAATAGACTTTATTCCAAAAAAGACATAGAGATGGCCAAGAGACATATGAAAAGATGCTCAGCATCACTAATCATCAGGGAAATGCAAGTCAAAACCACACTGAGATATCGCCTTGTGCCCATTAGAGTGGCTGTTATCCAAAAAGCAAGAAATAACAAGTGTTGGAGAAGATGTGGAGAAACGGGAACTCTTATACACTGTTAGTGGGAATGTAAATTGGTGCAACCACCATGGAAAACAGCATAGAAGTTCCTCAAAAGATTAAAAATGTAAGTACCATATGATCCAGCAATTCTACTTTGGAGTATATATCTGAAGAAAATGAAAACCTGAATTTGAGAGGATATATGCACCCCTATGTTCACTGTAGAATTATTTACAATAGCCAAGATATGGAAGCAACCTAAGTGTCCATCGATAGATGAATGGATAAAGAAGATGTGGTATATATGTGTGTATGTATATATGTGTGTGTGTGTGTGTGTGTGTGTGTGAGTGTGTGTGTATATAATGGAATATTACTCAGCCATCTCAGCCATAAAAAGAATGAAATCATTCTGTTTGCAACAATGCAGGTGGATCTAAAGGGTATTATGCTAAGTGAAATAAGTCAGAGAAAGGAAAATATCAATACCATATGATTTAACTTATAAATAGAATCTAAAAACAAAACAAACAAGGAAAGCAAAGCAGAAACAGACACTTAGATATAGAGAACAAACTAGTGGTTGCCAGAGGGGATGCGGGTGGGGGATGGGCAAAATAGGTGAAAGTGATTAAGAGGTACAAACTTCCAGTTATAAAATAAATAAATACATCATGGGAATATAATTCACAGCATAGGGAATATAGTCAAAATATTGTAATAACCTTGTAAGGTGACAGATGGTAACTAGACTTATCGTGGTGATCATTTTATAATGTATAAAAATATTGAGTCACTATGTTGTACACCTGAAACTACAATTAAAAAACTAGAGAGGGAAAATTTCCTAATTCCCTAAATGCTAAATTATTGTTGTCATGTCTGTGTTCCCCAAAGTACTTTGTTTATACTGCTAATATAGCTATCATCATAACATATTAGAGTTGTATTTTTGAGGGTAGAAGCTATACTTACATTTTATATTTCCAGCACTTAGAAGTGGCCTGACACACTACACAGGTGATCGAAAAAGACTGTTTCATGGGAAGTAGCATGACTGAGCCAAACAGCGTGATCTTTGGGGAAAAAAAATGTCTATGCTTAATCCTGTTTCTACCATTAAAGTGGTAGATGACCTTGGACCTATTAAATCTCTTTTCTGATTCCCAACTTAGCTCTCAAGTGTGGACAGAAATACCTGCCACATAGTCTTGTAGTGTTTAATTAGAGGACGTGAGTAAAACTCTTGTGTCTGTGTGTAGTTGGTGTTTGATAAATGACAGTTGTTATTGATAATGAAGCTTTTTATTAATTCTGACCCAGGGTATTAGCACAGATCTTTTAGAGGTAAATGAACTGAACAGCTGAGAGACACAGATTAACTTCACAAATATTTAGTCTGTGCAAACCCAGAATTCTATCCAAGTTTCATGCCTACTTCTTTTCATTTCACGCAATGAATATTTATTGAGTGTCTACTATGTGATGGGTGCTGGGCAAGATGCCAGGAAATTTCCACTGAATAAGACATGCCCAGCCTCTGCCCTCTTGGAGCATACAATCTAACACAATGTGATTTTCAGGCATATCATGCATTTTATTCTGGACTATTTTTTTCCCCCAAATAACCTTATTGGAGGCACTTTCCATTCCCATACATAGGTTTCTATTTTGCTTTACCACCTCCTTCTTATTTTTCTTTACATCTGATAATCTGATAATCAATTAATTAATAAATATTTATCGTTTGGTTAATATATGTTCTGGAAAAGGAGGTAATGATTAAAGAAAATAACATATTATAAGTTAAATAAGATCGAAAATGGCTACTCTTGACTTTCTTTCTACCATGACCCAGACATTTTATATTGGGTTGGCCAAAAGGTTCATTCGGGTTTTTCTGCAAGATGTTACAGAAAAACCTGAACGAACCTTTTGGCCAACCCAACATAAGATGTCTGAATTCTGTAACATCTTACAGAAAAACCCAAACCAACTTTTTTGGCCAACCCAATATTATTTGTAGTCCTCAGGACAAATCTTGCAAGTTAGGAATTACTAAATTCATTTTTCAAATGGAAAACTAAGACTCGGAGAGGTTAAGTTATCTAGCCAAGCTCATTCACTTGGTAAGAGGCTACTCTGAGATGCTAGTATAGACCCACCTGACATTAAAGCCCATGCATTTTTCCATGATGCAATACCTTTTGTAGGAGGCAAAATAATGCACACACCCCCACACACACCAAATCTCCACATCCTAATTCCCAGAACTTGTAAATACGTTACGTTCCATAGCAAAGGAGAATGAATTTTTCAGATGGAACTATTCTGGATTATCTGGGTAGGCTGGTGTAATCACAAAGTCCTTAAAAGTGCATGGGGGAGACAGAGGAGTAGGTCAGAGTAATGCGATATGAGAAAGACTCAACCCACCTTTGCTGGCTTTGAAGATGGAGAGGGGCCATAAGCCAAAGAAGGCAGGCAGCTTCTAGAAGTTGGACAAGGCAAAGAAACAGATTCTTTTCCATGTCCTCCTGAAAAGAACACTGTGCTACTGATGCCTTGATTTTAGCCATTGAAATCCATGTCGGACTTCTGGTCTATAGATAATATAAGATAATAAATTTATACTGTTTAAGCCACTAAACAATATTGCTGTTATGACAGCAATAGAAAACTAATACACTACCTCTCTAGGTGTAAAATGATTTTTAAATGTGTGCAAGGAAATAATAAAGGGCTATATTTTATCATCCTACCAGAAAGAACTTTAGAGCAAGATGCATTCAGGGTCAATTTTGGTATATGAGTAAGAATTCAGGTAGAAGTTAAGTATTGTAGGGGTGAATTTAAATCAGGGCTTATTAAAATAGAATGTGATTACATATTATGGCTTGGAAGTATGACTGAAAGGAGGGAAGAAAGGGAAGGAGGAAAGAAAGAAAAGAAAAAGGAAAGGAAAAGGAAGGAAAAACTTTTAGATTATGTTCTATTAAAAAAGAAAGAGCAGATTTAAATATTTTAGTTTTTCAATTGTCAAGAAAGAAGCAGCTTGAAAACAAAAATAATCAAGCAGGAAACATCTTTTATCATTCCTTTCAGTTCTCAATCTTCGCATTAGATTAATCCAATGGGGAAGTTTTTTCTTTTCTCTCTGCCTTATCTGAGCAATCATCTCAGCTTTTTTAAAAGAAAAATAAATAATACAAATAGGCTTCATGGAGAGCTTATATTCATTCACGAAAATAATAGACAAACTGAATTATTTATAAAGCCAATTATTTTTACAAAGACAGTGAATGACAAGTAATGGTTAAGGAGTGCTTTGCTGGTAATTTAATTTATAAAAAATTGTGAAGAAGTCTGTGCCAGCTTTTAACATTTAACAGTAAATCTGCAGTGGATTAATAGAAACTCTTAAAAAGAGACCCATCTGGTTGTGACTTTGATCAAACTGGGAAGGCTATAGGTAAATCCATAATACCTAGGGTCTCATTTAGGTAATATCACCCTAGGTATTTTGTAGTTTCCAGTGGGAATTTGGTGTGTAAAAATCATGCATAGCCTAGAAATTTCAGGCAGAGGCTCAAATCCTTTTCCTTGGAAAAGATGAAGTGCTGCCAAACAATAAGAGTTGATAAGGTAGAAAAGGGGTGAATTTCTGTTGGTGTCTTGCTATTGGATCACAACAGGCAAAGGCAGAGAAATGCTTCCCATGGGCTGGTTCTGGCCCACAGTAGCCATGTTAACACACATGTGCACTCTAGATCAAAGGAATTTATGATGAATTCCTTTTTATCTTTCCTTTTCTTTACTAAAACAAACAAAATTCAAAATACTTACTTAATAATTGTTCTCAAAATATACATGTTATGTATATGACCATGCACTGCTTAAATAATGCCAGATGAGGGGTTGAAGGTAGTAGAGCATTTTCATGTTCAGGGAATGCATTTCTTGCCCTTTCGAACTTTTGCCTGCAAACCAATGTAAAGATGTGTGATGATATCAACATTATTCTGAATTATACTCTAGGAGAAAAGCTGAGTCCCAAAGGCTAAGAGCTAGAAGTCCTGACGCAAGGTCACTAAACTCTTTAGGTTTACCTATTTTTCCAGAATTCCAAGGAGATATAATTTCTTCTCAGGTGAAACATTCCTTAGGCTGTCTATTCTTTGTTAGACACAACTTTCTGAGTTTAAGCTATGATTACATTTTTGTGATAACATCTTTTTTTTCTTTACTCTTCATATCAGTTGAAAACTGTGATTGGGTGCTAGATTTTTTTTTTTGAACCCAAAGTAAAACAAGCATGGGGGAAAGGAACTAACAGTACAAAAGTATATTCAGTGAAAAGTAAATTTCCACCATTCCAGATCACTAGTCCACTTTCTAGTGGCAACCACTATTACCAGTTTCTTAATCAGCCTCCAAGAAGTACGGTGCTTCTACAGGAAGCACACATCTCTTTCTTTCACACATTATTTCGCATTGGGCAGTATGCAGTATTCTGCACCTTGATTTTCTCATTTAACAATGCACTTCAGAGATAGTTTGATATCTGCACCTACAGATTTTACCTCGTATTTATCAACAGGGGAAAGTTATTCTGTTGAAAAGATATAATCTATTTAACTGACCTCTTATTGATGCGCATTTATATTATTTCCAGGCCTTAACATTCACAAACAATTCTGCAGTGAGTGAACATATTTGAACATGTGTTTCTGCACACATGAGTATATCTGTGGAATACATTCCTAGAAGTAGATGAGCATGACTAAGGGGAACATGTGTTTAAACTGTTAATAGAGATTTCTATCTTGTTCTTCAAGGAGAATGTACCAATTTACATCCTTGCCAATGGTATCTGAGAGTCTTGTTTCACCATTGTGTCTCTAACATGTTGTTAGCAATCTTGCTGATTATTACTAATGTGACAGGGGTAGAGAAGAGACTCATTGCTTTAATATGTATTTGCTTAATTAGACATTCAGTCAACAAATACTTTTCAACAAACATATTTTTCAATAAAAAAAATTATGAGAGAGATTGTTCCAGGTATCTATTGCCATGAACAAACTATCCCAAAACTTAGTAGCTTAAAACTTTTTATTCCTATTTTATCTCCTAATTCTGTGGTTTGGGAATTCTGACAGAACATTATGGGAACAACTTGTCTGTGTTTCATGGTATCTGTGACCTCAGCTGGGTTGAGTCTAATGGCTAGAGTCTGGAATAGTGAGTTAGCCAGAAATTGTTCTCTCTCTTTCTCTTTTCTCTCTCATCTTTCTTCTTTCTTCCCTCTCCCTCTGCCTGTCTGTCTGTTCTGTTTCTTTCTCTCTTTCTCTCTCCCTCTTCTTCTCTCTGTGTACAAAAAGCTCTTCATTTGGCCAGCTTGGGACTGAAACAAACAAACAAACAAAAAAGCCTAGTCATTAGGAACTCTTTCAGTTGTGCCTCACAGGCTATCTCTTTTAAAGACATACATTAAAAAAAAATCCCTGTAATTGTGTCAATTTCAAGATTTGTGAAACATTTTATTTATTGTATGAGGTCTTAAAATATGATTAGTTACTACAGGCATACCTCAGAGATATTGTGGGTTCAGTTCCAGACCATCACAATAAAGTGAATATCACAATTAAACAAGTCACACAAATTTTTGGTTTCTCATATAAAAGTTCTGTTTATACTCTACTGTAGTCTATTAAGTGTTCAATAGCATTATGTCTAAAAAAACAATGTATATACCTTAATTAAAAGTACTTTATTGCTAAAAAAAATGCTAACCATCATCGGAGCCTTCAGTGATTCACAATCTTTTTGCTAGTGGAGGGTTTGAAATATTGTGAGAATTACCAAAATGTGACACAGAGACTTGAAGTGAGCAAATGTTGTTGGAAAAATGATGCCAATATACTTGTCTAATGCAGGGTTGCCACGAATCTTCAATTTGTAAAAAATGCAATATCTGAGAAGACAATAAAATAAAGCAAAATGAAACAAGGTATACTTGTATAGAAGACTATGACAGTTCACAAATGCAATCCTTTGTTATCCACTGAGGTTGTAATAAATTGAAGTGACAAGTTTTTCCCAGTTTCTACTGGGGTCTTCTTTCCGCAAACTCTACATATCCGTTAGTAATAGAGAAAGTCATTTTTTGATGAAATGCAAGCAACAGTTTATATCAAACTTGAATTAAAAGTGAAATTTTTTCAGCAGATGCTAATATTTTACTTTCCAACAAACCCATTTCTTATCTTCATTGGACTTGTGTTCTGATAGGATCACAGAGAGTAGTGAAATCATTACACAAAATACAATTACAAACTGTGCTGAATGCTATGAAATGTATTTTGATTATTTTCCCATATAGGTTATTACAGAGTATTGAGTAGAGTTCCCTGTGCTATACAGTAGGTCCTTATTAGTTATTTATTTTATATATAGTAGTGTGTATATGTCAATCCCAATCTCCCAATTTATCCTTCCACCCGCCCTATCCCCCAGGTAACCATAAGTTTGTTTTTTAAGAGGTTCCTTAAAAAACTAAAAATAGAGCTACCATATGATCCAGCAATCCCATTCCTGGGCATATATCCAGAGAAAACCATAATTCAAAAAGATACTTGCACCCCAGTGTTCATTGCAGCACTATTTACAATAGTTGGGACATAGAAGCTACCTAAATGTCCATCAACAGAGGAATGAATAAAGACATGGTACATATATACAATGGAATATTACTCAGCCATAAAAAAGAACAAAATAATACCATTTGCAGCAATATGGATGGACCTAGAGATTGTCATACTGAGTGAAGTAAGTCACAGAGAAAGACAAATATCATATGATATAGCTTATATGTGTAATCTAAAAAAATGGTACAAATGAACTTATTTACAAAACAGAAATAGAGTCACAGATGTAAAAAGCAATCTCATGGGCCATATTAAGGATTTGGTTTTTTATCCTGAGATCAGTTGGTAGTAAATAACTAGAAGATGCCTCTTAACTCCAGGCTCTAAGTTCATTGCTGTGTCTACTTCCAGCCCCCAGACTTTCTACAAATTAAGCAGGAGACTGGAAAGGGGAGAGAGACATTGTTCCAGGAGCTTGGACCCTGGATGGAGTCTGAAAAGTCTAGGATTTTGAAGGAAAAGATCTGAGACCTGAAAGTTTTCACTTTCAAATAGTGACTATATTAGGAGTTATTGCAAGAAAGAGGAACAACTCTATGTTTTTCTAGAAGGAAGGGATTTAATGTAAGAAACTAGTTGCTTACAAAATGAGGGTTTAAAGAAGTAGAAGTCAGGAGTTTTCCTACTGGACTACTGATTCCAAGATCCAACAAGTTGTAAACCAGACGTTTGCTGCTACGCCCATAGTCACAACTACCTCACATCCATGCAGCTGGTGACTAGACACTAAAACAAAGAGTCCAGCTACCTTGAGCAGTGACATCTGTTGGAACTTGAGAATGGCCTCCAACTCCTTTCCATCGGCCAAATCTTGAATGAGTGCATCTTGTTGAAAGAAACCAAACTGCATATATATCTCTATCTGCAAGAGAGCTGGGGTTAAGTTGTTTTCAGGCTTGTAATTGCTGAAATACGTAAAAAGGCAGGGGGAATGGATGCTGAGAGCCAATAGATAATAACAGTATATTAACCAAACCTAACTTTCCTGAGAAATAGTGACAAATAAGCCAGGGATGAGAAATGAAGAATGAGCTATAGCAAACTCTCAGTGATCTCCAGCAATAATTGATGGCTCTGTTCCAAGAAGATAAAAATTCAAAATGTCTGATACTGTGTTGGCCATTATATATATACTTCTTGGATGAGTGTGCACAATAGACAGTGTTTTGTTTTCCTAATCTGTTTATGGAGAAGTTGAAAAAAATTACAAAGGGTAAATATAGTGGTCAAAATGTTTCACTCACAGTTCACTAAAAGGTGAACTTTTATGTGTAAGGTTTTTTTTACAGGTGAAAGTATGTTATGTGTGATAGTTCTTTCAATTATGACCAGAGCTGTGATTCATTATCATACTAAAAGTAATGTATCTAACTGCCTTCCTTGGTTTAAAAAAATAGTGTAAATTGCCTGCAACTGGGTATGTCATAGTGGAGAAAACATGGTACATGGTAATTAGCATTTAAAAATGTGTGTTCCAGTTCTTGCCACTTCCTTGGAAAGGTTACAACTTCTTGGTATCTCAGTTTCCTCATATGCAAAGTTAGGAGCTTGAGATTAAAAAATTTCCCAAGCTCCTTCTGCTTTAGAATTTGACTTTGTTATTTTATAATGTTATAAATGGACAAGAGTTGTATGCAGGCATAACCACACTGACACTCAAAAAGATGATGAGTCAAATGACTTAAATGCTCTTCTGTTCATTTTGAGGTCTAGAGATTGCTTAGGAACTTTGATCTATTCTTCTCTTGTTGCTTTAAAGAAAACAAGCCTTTATGCGGCTGCTTTTCTCTCCACATCTCTCTCCACAGTTTCCATTTTGTTCCTGAGGTAAAAAAACAATCAGCACAGTGTACCTATTTTTCAAGAAGAAAGTTTGCAGTCATGGAACATCTCTTTAAATCAGCCTATGTGACCTTCCACAATGAGCAGAATGCCCAAAAACTCGGCATCCATAGCACAGTGTGTTTAAAATCTGCCACTGGTAGTTTGCAAATACCATGGGAGCCGCTGGGGGCCAGGTCCTCGTTCGAGACAGTGTAACCATTTTGACCTAGAGAGGACTCCATCCACCTGCATCCATTCAGTTCTCAGAAGCCTCTTGTGCTGCTGCCAAACATGCAGACTCTTCTCAGAGACGGGAGACTTCTTATTTGAAAAACCAATTTCATAAACAATAAAATTTCACATTTTTTCATTCTTACCGATTGCAATTGCTTGAGATTGATGCTCAGTTTTCACGGGCTGCTTTTTGAAATGTGAAGAACAAAAGCCTCCCAGACTTTGCCGGAGGTGCCAGCTGTGGCTTGCTATGAGGACTTGTATAATGCTTCTTGTTCCATAAAAGAAAATGGGAAATTTGAATTTGTATTGGGCATTTTCCCCTTCCAGCTGCAGAGTTATCTTATTTTTTTTCCTAATTCGAAGTTACTTTACTTATGCTGATGCTTATTATATCCTTATTTGGCCATTGGAGCAATTTATTGAATGCCATCTTTCTAGAAAGACCTCAGTCTCTCCAGAATTAACAGTCAGAAGCTGCCCCATAAATCCACCAAACGAAAGCATCAAGACTCCTGATTATATCAAGCTTACCCTGTAAGAGGAAGATATGGACCCAGAATGTCTACCGATATTCTTAATTCCCTTCAAAGAAACTAATTGGCTATCCTAGTTTTCTCCTTGACATAGCATTACTGAAGTAAGGAAGCACAAGAGGATTCAGGGACAGACTTAGAAGGATTGAAGAGAGTGCTTCAATTAAAGGGGGAGTAAAAATGATAGGAGGGAGCGGTAATCAGAGAGGCCACAGGACAAAGAGAGTTCCCTGTAGCAAGGTCTGAAAGGATGCATGCTTTCCCTTCATGTTCCTCCTCATACCTCCTCCTAACTCAATCTATATTTTGCTCAGTATTTCTACCATTCCCCTTCTCAGATGTTTAAAGTTGTACGCCATTGATAATCTTAACTTTAAAAATGGTTCAAAAGAAGAAGAAGAACCATATAGACTGATGTTTACTGAAAATATTCCCTAGAGCTTGTTAATTTATTGAGCCCATGCTCCATACACACTATACCAGAAGCTGGGATACAAAGATAAAGTCTGACTGGAAGAAGCTCACCCTGTAGTAGGCAAGAGAACAGGGTATTTCAGTAGAATAAGTGCTAAATTTGAGGGAGATATCAGGTGTTAGGGAATAAGGAATGGTTGGCTTAAAGAATAAATTAAAGGTGACATTTGTGCTGAATATTTAAAGGAGTAGTGGTGGTTTATCAAGAGGTCAAATGCATAACAAAGGGAAGATGTGATGAGGTCAGAGGTAGAGAATTCTACTTGGGGAAATAACATATGCAAAACTATGAAGAAACACATCCTTAGAAAACTATTATCAGTTTGGCATGGTAGGATATCCAGTTGAAGAGATGAGTGACGGTTATAGGATGAGTTATAGATAAAATAAATACATATCAGAACAGTGGAATTTTCCCTCATTGCTTCAGTAGCTATACTGTTTTTTTTTTTTTTCTAATTGAAGGCTTTCTCTTTCATCTTCCACTTATTCTCCTTATCAAATCATTGATACAATCATTAGGTTCTTAGAACTCCTCATGTTTAACTTTCGTTTTCAAGTTGATCTTCAAAACCTTGGTTCTTAAGGTGAGGGCAGTGATGATACCTGCTTTTTAGGAAATACAACATGTGTAATTGTGACAGGCTGTGAGGAGAAAGGCCTAGGGTGAGTGGGGGTAAGGTGGGGTGGGTGTTGAGAAACAGTGGCTCAAAAGCTGCCAGAATTCTTCATGGAGATTGTGGAGCTGCCTAAAACGAGTATAGGAACTAATAGGAAAACAAACTGAGATCTTCTCTTTTTACTGGAATGATGATATTCTGCAATTGGAGCTGTAGAGACAAAATAGGAAAAGTATGTGAGGATTGAATATTGGTGGATTTGTGGACTAAAGCATAAGTTCATGCCTTCATGGAAACAGAGACCGGGACAAATGGGGTAGGATTAGGGCCAGAGGAATGGGTAAGGCTTAAGGAGAGGTTGAAGCTCAGGAGGAGATAAAGGTTGAGGTAAAGCTCAAAGTTGGTTAAGAGCTCAGAATGGGAGTAAAGAATTGGAATAATAATCAGGGATGTGTGTCTCCTATCTTGGTAGTAATGTGGCTATTGTGATGAATCCATATCAAAATTGCTACCTCCAAACATTGCATTGGAATGTTCTTCTTTTAGCCAAGAAATACCAGTGCTGAGGCAGGGGACAGTGTTGGGATCAGAGAGGATTTTCTGCCTAGAATCAAAATTCAGTATATGTTTTCTGTGGGAAAAGTATACATCTGTTACCCGAGAAATCTGGCAAAAGAAAGAATTTAGCATTTGTACTAAAGCCCTAGGAAATTAAAGGAGGTAGATCCCAAATTTCCATCCCAAGAAAGCGTAAGTATTTTCAGGTTAGGTGATTAGTTTTACAGTCTGTGGATCATCAGGAATTCTCAACGTCTGAATACAATCTACATACTGTGTTGATAAATGTGGTCTATTGCATTTCTGTTAATCATACTTCTTAATATAAATGTATGTTAAGAGTGCTTAGATAACAGTTCATATATTCTCGGGAGTTCTGCAAATGATGAGGTAGAATGCCATCTCCACTTATTCATGAAAATACTTGCATAGAGAATCCATGAAGAATTTCATTGTTGAAAATGCTATATAATTTTAGTTCCATTGTGAGAAAAGTATACCATGTTGATATGGTTGTGAGAAGACAAGCATTTTGTAAAAGCAGAAAATCATGCAATAAGAGTTCAAAAAATTTATGTTTTAGCACTAAGAGATTTAGCAGAGTTCAAGAGTAATGGATTAGTAATAGAAAATCTAAAGAGCAGTTAACACAATGGGTTACAAGAGGGTAACAGAGTTCTGGGCAGGACTGCTCATAACCCAGCAGGGTAAGAAAATATCTGAGATTAAGGGAAGGAAACCTGCACAGAAATCTGAAAGCTGTTGGCATGGCTGTTGACCATATTTAAGACTCAAAGATAATAAAATTGAAGCCATAAGCCAAGTCATTGCAGAGAAGAGCAAGACAAGAGGAAGGAGGAACTCCAATGCTTTCCTGCAAAATTGTTATGATTCTAGCTTGATTTTAATGGCTCTGAGAGCAACTGAGATGTAGTATGGAGCTTTGTATCCTAAACTATTCACTCCTTTATGCAGCCTTCTTGGAGGATCCATTCAACAAAGAGAACCAACCTCAGGCAGGTTCTCCTTGGATACTCCTCCAGGTACATCCATGGAGGCAAGGCAAATGATCCCTTGGTCATAAGGCTGTGAATGGCCAGTCAAATGGGCAAGGTGGCCTGTGGCATGGAGAGAAACTAGAGAGAATGGACACCTTGATTCTTACTGCAACCTGTCAATGATGGATGAGCACGATGCATGGAGAATTTTCATTTAAAATTTCACAGAGAACATAATGTGCAGCAATTCACATTTTATCTATTTTTGAAATGTTATTCCATCACATATTTATAAGGAGGAAAAATATTTAAAATGTAGTAAACAGTGAAAGCATGACAAGCTCTTGAAGATGTAAACCAGTCTCATATAGCAATAACTCTTAAACGCTAACACTGAAAATGCCTGGCCAGAAAGTACTTCATCACCTGGAGGATTTTAAGCTCAACATCTCCACTGACATTTTGCCTTGATTAGGGCTCCTGCCAATAGATTTGATCAATGTTCTGCTTGCCTAGTGGAACCTCCTCCTAAATTCTCATTTGCAGCTGTCACTTTGCAGGGACTTGCAAACTCTCAGATCATTAAAGTGTCATGCCACGTGACTCAGATTTGACAGACAATCGCTTACTAAAAATATCTGTCCCGATCAGTGCTGATGTTCTAAAGGGATATTTTCAGCTTCTTGTTCTCTCTTCCTCTCTGTGATGACACTGTACCTGGTGAGTTGAAAGCAGCAGAGAAATAGCATTATTAAAGGCAGCAGGTTATTGCGGTTCACATCCTGCCAATGGGGCTTTGGGTCAGAAGCAGGAACCTATGCAGTCCTCTGACACTCTAAGGTCTGCTGATCCTAGTAGCCCATGGACATGTCATTGTACACTCCCATGCTTCTCGGACAGTCATGACTCTTCTCTCCAAATGGCCCTTAATTAGAACTGCTGTCGCTGTTGCTTGGTTGGGTAGGTTTGATCTGACTTTATTCGAGGCCATTATAATCTCTCCTGGTTCATGCTCAATTGGTGTGCCAGAGATTAAGGCCTTGCATGATTTCTCAAACTGACAAGTAGTGATGGTTATGGGCTGGGAAGGCTATTCACATTCTGAGAAATGGATCTCAAAAGATATCATCACAAGGTGAATCTGTGGTCTCCTCAACTCCTCTAGCGCATATGTTCAGAGTTTTTAAACAGGGTAACACAGTAAGGTAGAAACTCACCTTTTAAAGTGCATTTTTTGTGAGTTCTACTTACATGGTCTGCCCACTCTGGGCTTTGGAATTTTAACTGCAATTGCCATTGGGATTTATCCCTTCCAGTGTATGTCTTTTACTATTCCTGAAGGGATTGCTTTACAAATGTTCTTGACATTTCTGTTGAAAAATACCTCTTTCCAAACTGAGTACCACCTCAATAAAGACTCCCCAGCTGAACAGAAATAAGTTGTTATTTCTCCCTTTGTCATATTTTCAGAGTCTTCCTTTTAATTCAAATCTAGAAACCCAAGGTTGTGCTGTTTAAAATTTTCACCCACATTATACACATGTTATATTTGCTGACAGTTGGTTTTACCAAATACTTTATTGTAATTGAACACAATGAAAACGTGATTGTTATTTTTTTTCTGTATGCCTATGACTTCTCCAGTACTTGAATTGGATTAAACAATGAGGTCTATCAATAAGCTAAGGCCCACAGACTACCAGGTCCCACAGATTTCTGAGCTAATGGAGGCAGGGACAGAGAACATTAATGGTATCCGTTTCACAGTATGATTGGGTTTGGATTAAAGGTTTGTTTTTAACTGACCCACTATCTGATGGGTTGCAGGTAAGGCCTGTGAATAGCCTCTTGAGTTAAAGAATCCTACTTGTACTCTCTCTCTTCTGGCTCAGGTCATAGTGTAATTTTAAATTGGATTCTTTGCCCAGCACTCCACATGAACTGGAACACTTGCTGAAATCTCGTGTCTTTTTTTTTTTTTTAATTGAATGAAGGATTCTTTAAATTCTGTAGTGCTTTACAATTTTCAGAAGTTTCACACACATGATTTTATGTAATCCCATAATAACTGTTTTTTCCCCCACCCCTATCTTGCCCCTCCTCCCTTCCCTCTCCCCAGTGGTAACCACTAGTTTGTTCTCTGTATCTGTGAGTCTGCTTCTTTTTTGTTTTATTCACTAGTTTGTTGTATTTTTTAGATTTCACATATAAGTTTTATCATACATTATTTTTTTTTCTTTTTTATGGCTGAGTAGTATTCCATGATACACACACACACACACATATGTATATATACATAAATATATATGTATGTGTGCATATATATATATATATATCACATCTTTTTTATCCATTTATCTGTTGATGGACCCTTAGGTTGCTTCCATACCTTGGCAATTGTAAATAGTGCTGCTATGAACATTGAGTGCATATATCTTTTCAAATTAGTGTTTTTGTTTTTTTCAGATATATACTCAGGAGTGGAATTCCTGGATCATATGGTAGTTCTACTTTTAGATTTTTGAGACACCTCCATTCTGTTTTCACAGTGGCTGCCTTAATTTACATGTCTTTGTATGGGAACTCTGACCCTTCTGTGTCTTCTGTCTACTCCTTCCCTTCAGGATCTGTATTCTGCTCTTGACTACTCTGTGACTAGCTGGAATCCTTCCACAAATAGTCTGGAAGTTCTCCTCTCAATATTTTCTGAGGAAATTAAGTTCCTCTAACTCTCTCCTGCCATTGATGAAGGTCCAACCACTCCCAGGTTTGTGAAGTTGCTGTTCCTTCACAGCCTGTTTTCCCTAATGCATCCAATAATCTGTAGTGGCTAAGGCTGCATCTAGTCCTAGAGTCCTCTGCTTCCCATTGGCTAGTTGTGCTAAGCTCCTAGGAGACTTCACACTCACTCAAGCCTTCTCTCACTATAATCCATTACTGGTAAGTAACATCAACAAGTGCTATAGGATTTGGGAAAAAGGAAAGGGTAATTTAGTAACACTGAAAAGGCTGTTCAACATTTTTCTGCAGAGCTGAATTAAAATTGCAATGTATTTTTTCTTTTTTGCTGGTTTATCAAAGTTTTTAATTCTTTTCTAAGTAATGCATGTATATTCATTTTATTTTATTTTTTAAGTTTTTAGTTGAAGCATAGTTGATTTACAATGTCATGTTAGTTTCAGGTGTACAGCACAGTGATTCAGTTTTCAGATTCTTTTGCCTTATAGATTATTATAAAATATTGAGTATAGTTCCCTGTGCTCTACAGTAGGTTCTTGCTGTTTATTTTATATGCAGTAGTGTGTATATGTTAATCCCAAACTCCTAATTTATCTCCATCCCCCGCCCGGTTTTCCTCTTTGGTAACAGTAAGTTTGTTTTCAATGTCTGTTAGTCTACTTCTGTTTTGTAAGTAAGTTCATTTGTATCATTTTTTTAGATTCCACATATAAGTGATATCATATGATATTTATCTTTCTCTGTCTGGCTTACTTCATTTAGTATGATAATCTCTAGGCCCATCCATGTTGCTGCAAATGGCATTATTTCGTTCTTTTTTATAGCTGAGTAATATTCCATTGTATATATACATACACCACATCTTCTTTATCCATTCATCTGTTGATGGACCTTTAGGTTGTTTCCATGTCTTGGCTATTGTAAATAGTGCTGCAATGAACATTGGGATGCATGTATCTTTTTGTATTATAGTTTTCTCTAGATATATGCCCAGGAGTGGGATTGCAGGATCATATGGTAACCCTATTTTTAGTTTTTAAGGAACCTCCATGCTGTATATTATTAAAATATCAGTTAATAATTGAAGGCTTAAAATGGAAAGTCAGGAGCTTCTTTCCCCAATTTTCCTTTGCCTGATTTTCATTCCACAGGGACAATCTCTTTAAGGGCATTTAACTGTTCTGGTATTTAATAGTATATTTTAAAAATAATGTTATTTCTTGAGTTATTGTTTCAGCTTTTGACATTATCTTTGCACTTCAAACTTATGGAAGATAAGGCTCACCATCCTCACTCCTCTTGCCCTACAGCCATGCAAGTTTCCTTCTAGCCATCCTCTGAATATACTATATCACAATTTAGAATGAATAAAAATGTAGTATTTATATTATTCTGACTACTGATTCTGTTCATAGATATGCAGCTATGAACAAAATGTACTATGATTACATTTTCTTTCCTTAACTTTTAATTTTTCCTGGAGTTATTAATTGTCCTATTTTTTGTTTGCTCAGTTTTCTATTTATATATCACTACTTAATCTGCAAACTCTCCAACACAGCTATGAAACTCCTCTCAATACTGTAAAATGGTTGAGCAATCCATTGTTTTATATATATATTGTGGCGATATCTCCCTGGGAGCCCTCTCTTCTCCTCTTCCAATCTGGACCATTTTCTCTCTGTATTTGCTGCACAGCTGTCACCCCAAGGTTTCCTTTCACCCTCTTTCCATGATTACCCTAACTTATCTCCTATTTCCAGGAGTCTATATTTTCATCTTTCTTGGTTTACTCCAGTTTAGGATAACATATCTGTGGCACAGAGATTCTAAGATTACTGCAATGATTCCCATATCCTGGTATACATGTCTCTATGTGGGGGGACCTAGTGAATTATTTCTAGATAATAGAATATGGCAGGGGTGATGAGTTGTTGGTTCCATGATTGTATTACATAAGATTGTAATGCTTGTCTTGCAAGAAAGCTCTCTCCTTTATTGGCTTTAAAAAAGACAACCTGCCATATTGTGAGCTGTACTATGAGAGGGCCACATGGAAAAGAACTGAAGCAGCTTATGGCTGACAGTCAGCAAGAAATTGAGGTCCTCAGTCTGGCATCGTGCAAGGAGCTGAATGCTGCCAACAAACAAGTGAGCTTGGAAGGAAACCCTTCCCTAGCTAAACCTTTAGGTGAGAACCCAGTTTTAGGTGGCTACCTTGGTCGTAGCCTTGCAGAGGACACAGCTAAGTCATGCCCTCAGATCCCTGACACACAGAACATATGAGATAATAAATGTGTGTAGTTTTAAGCCACTACTTTTTGATACTATTATGGTATAACAATAGAAACTGAATATAGGTTTTGGTACCTGGAAATGTTATAGCAAATACTTAAAGATGTGGGATCAACCTTGCAACTAGGCAGTGGATGATGCCTGGTAGAGTTTTAAGGAGAATAATAGAGAAAGCTTAAATTGCCTTGACGGACAGTAGAAATCTAGACTTTAAGGAGGATGCTGTCAGTGGGGACTCAAAGGTAGTGAGTAGCATGTTATTGGAAACTGGATGAAGGGGCATCCCTATTAGGAAGGGCAGAAATCTTAGTGAAATTCTCACCTGCAGTTACGTGCAGAGCAGAATATGTAAGAGATAAACGTATTTTGTGAAGGAGATTGCCAACCAAAGTTTTGAAGGTTTAGCCTAGTTTCTTCTTGTTGCTTATGGTAAAATGTAAGGAGAGAGACATATAAGGGAAGAACTGTTAAACAAGAAGGAACCGAAAATTGATGATTTTGAAAAATTTTAGCCTCTCCAGATGGCAAAATACAGGAAAATTAGGAGTTGTCTTCTGAGTACTATCAGAAAAGTGTATGGTTTAGAGAAAAGCCAAGAGTATGACTGTACAACCTTTTGTTACAACTTCAGAAATATCAGGGGATTAGAGTAGTATTCAGTCACACAGGGAACCATTGAAAGAGATTAAGAGTATGTTTTGTGGAATCTCTCAAACCTTGGGGCCTCTAGGAAGATTAAAGCTGTTGTCCCTCAGCAATTTTAGCAGGAGCCCAAGATAGACAAAAATTTATCTCAGAAAAAGTTGCTTTTGCCTAATGGAATGAACCATGGAAGAGCCACAAGTTTTTGAGAAAGTTATTCAGCAAAAGCACTGCCAGCTTGAATTGAAAGGTATAGTGATTGTGTAAAATGAAAGAAGGCTGTCAGTCCCCAAAATTAATGTCAGGAAGCAGGCTGATATTACTACTCAGCAGCAAACACATATTACTCTTGATCACTCAGAGGGTAGAACCAAGAACACAGAGGGTAGAGCCCAGAGTCAGGGGAAACTATTCCTAGATCTTGAAAGCTAATCAAAGAACTCCCAATATTTGCACAACTGGATTTTAGAATTTCAGTGGATCAGTGATACTTCTACACCTTTCATTTTTCCTGTTTTTGAATGGAAATATCTATAGCTGATATCTTACACCTGTCCTACCTTTGTATGCTGGTTGTATATGGAACAGATAACTTGTCTCTTTAGTTTTATAGTTCAGTGCATCAGAGAACTTAATTATTATAGATGATAAGATTCTGGACTTTGAAAAGATGCTGTAATGGGATGAGACTTTTGGAGACCTTGGGAGGGGTTGAATGTATTTTGCATGTGGAAGGGGCATGAATCAATGATGGCCAGAAAATGGATGGAGGCAGGCAGACTCTAAGATGGCCCAATGATTCCCACCTATCTGTATCCAAGCCTTTTGTAATCCCCTTCCCTTATCCAATAGAATACAACAAAAAGGACAGGATGCCACTTTTGTGATTATATTACATAAAATTGTAATGCCTGCCTTGGTAGGAGACTGTATCCTTTGCTAACTTTAAAGAAAAGAGCTGTCTGTTGTGAGCTGACCCATGAAGAAAGCTCTGTGATAATGAACTGAGGGCAGCTTCTGGCCAAAGGTCAGTAAGCAACTAAGGCCCTCAGTCTGGCATCTGGCAAGAAATTGAATGCTGCCAACAAAAATGTGAGCTTGGAAGTAGATCCATCTCCAGCAAGCCTCCAGAGGAGAAACCGTTTAGTCTTGGCCAAGACCTTGATTGCAGCCATGCAGAGGACCCAGCTAAGCTATGCCTCGACTGCTGACTCACAAACTGTGGGATAATAAATGTACGTTGTTTAAAGCCACTAAGTTTGTGGTAGTATATTTATGCAGCAAAAATTAGCTAATGCATTATCTTTCTTTACCACCCTGAGAAAGGGAACACATTTCATCTGTATGCAAGTGCTTTTCTTCTACCCTCACCCTTGATTGATAATTTTGTTCTGTGTAAAATTGCAGATTGGAAATAAATTGTTTTTTTACTCAGAATTTTGAAAGCTACATTGTCTTCTAACCCATAATACTGCTATTTAGAAATCTGATGTGTTACAATTTTTGAACCCCTGTATTTGACCTGTGTTGATGGGCATTGGGTGGCTTCTGCCAATTTGAAAATGGTATCCATCAATTCTGGGAAATTGCTTGAGATTTTTAATGCTAATTTCTTCTGGTTTTTTTCCAGTTTTCTTTTTTGGACTTCCTATTAACAACACTCTTGAATTGATGTTCTAAATTTCTTATTTTTTTCTCTATTATTTCCCAAGACTTTTAATCTTTTTATTTTCTTGGACATTTTCTGGCATCTATGAAACATTGTATTTCTATCATACTTTTAATTCCCAAGTATTATCTCTTTTTCCTTTTCTTTTTTACAGCATTTTTATTTGTTTGATTGTTTTCATGTCTTAAGACCACTGATTTCTGTTGTTGAAGTTGTCTTTTGTTTTCTGAATTGCCTGTATTACCTCTAAGCTACTTGCTTGTTAGTTTAGGTCTCTGTCTTTCATGTTAGAGCCATTCCTTAAACATCTGGTACTATTTGGCTGTCCACTCATATTTCACAGTGAGGCACTAAAAGAAAGGATAAAAACTGTGGATAGTAGTGGGTAGGTGCTTGTATTCTTTTGGGTTTCACTGTAGGGTGATATGTTTCCCCAAAATCAATATCTGTGGATCTTTTCTCTTGGCCTATTTTGTTTTCCAAGATAGAAACCCTATAGAAGTCTCCTATTTGGGGGGTCATAAGCCCATCTGCTCACATTCAGAGGTCTGAGTGAGTGAAGGAGAGTCAGATTCTATTATTTATGTCAATATGGTTTCTTACTCTTGGCCTCAGCTGTGCCTGCTGTTCCCAAGTTCTTCTGCTAGATCAGAGAAGCAGTATTTGGCTACCCAGTATATTTTGAGACAATTTCTGATAACATGTATGGAAAATAAGTTTGGATAAGCAAAAATGATTGCCAGAGGATAATTTGTTATCATTTGAATGGCATTCAAGTTCCTCTGCTTCCCAACAGGTGTGAAGTGACACATAAGTTTGCTATGAATGGGTTACAGGTATGTGAGCTACCCAACCACCTCAGCCCTTGGAGAGCCACCAGGCCACCGGCCATGAGCACATAGTGCATTTACCCCTGTGAAACATATACACATGATGATTTCCTATATGAGTCATTACATGAAAAACATTGGAAAGCACCATCCTCTACAATCTCGCCCAATCTACATTTCTAGTCTTGCTTCTCACAACTTCCCAGAATAAACTTTTCTTTTCTAGTCAATACCTGGAAAATCCCATTGCCATCCTTTTTTCCCCTCCTCTCTCACTTTTTGCTTACTCACCTGGTCTGCTCACCTGTATTTTCCACTTATTTACCCTTAAGTCTAATCTCAAGTTTCAGCCACTATATAAAGCTTTCCTAGATTATTCTAGCTGTTTGTGATGTTTTTTCCTCTGGATTCTCATAGCATTAATTTTTCATAATACTCATTTCCTTTTTCTTGATCTACTTTATATTGCACTTATATTCATATATATTTTCTGTCCAACTAGATTGTGAGCTTACTAGAGGATCAAACCCTGTCTTATTCATTGTTTTGACCCCTTTACTGTACTATCTCATTCCCTCAACAATCTTTGTTGGAGTGTATGAATGAGTGAATGAATGAATCAATCAATAAAAATTAATGCAGCTAATACACTATCACACTCTCTGGCAACTTGTATTGCTAAACTTTAAGGTCAAATCTCTTCACAAATCCAAGTGAAGTTTCTATGGGAACATGCTTGGTAGTGATTTTTTTAAATTTTTATTTTGTTGGAATAGTAATGTACTGTCTAGATATGGGGTGTGATTTGCCCTTTAGTGAAACTTCTATCAGCAGCGCAAGTGTTTTTTCTTTCACTGTCCTCAGAATATAAAAATCAACATGATTCTGTCAACTGTGTTTATAATTTCTTTAGAAACACTTTTTATTTCTTTTAAAGTGATATGTAAGAAAAGGAAAACCATAGAATTAAACAGAACATAAATCTGCCATGCAGAATTTCACCTTTTGTTTTCTCCTTCATCAGTTAGATTTGCATGTATAATGCATTTTGAAAATACCAACCCACTTATATTTTCCTCTGAAGCTAGCCTAAGGGGTTGCTGCTGTTGTTTTCCACAAGATAGCAACTTTATTAGCTCTTTCTCCAAACTTGTCCATTTGAACGTGTTTATTTGCTTTGTTTCTTAATTTACAGTGTTACATTTCCACAGCTTTCATTCCAGAGTTCTTTGCGCAACTTCTCTTTTTCCCCTACTTTCTAACATCTGTCCTCATCTGGCTCTGACCTTTGACCTGTGTGCTGGTAAGGAAGAAGGGTAAGTTCTGTACTCATTCTTTTGCTACAAGTCATTTATTAAAGTAAGTCAAGGTTCTTAGAAAAGTAGGACATAGGGTTAAAAGCCCTAAGTGTGAATTTTAATTCTACCAGTATTCAGTCAGTAACCTCTGGCAAATTATGGCCTCTCTCTGGGCATTTTCTTTCATCAGAAAGTGAGTAGGTTGGACTAAACTAGTGGTTTTCAAATTAAAATCCTTAATGACCCAAGAAAGCAGGAAGATATATCCCAGACCAGGGGAATAGAAAAGACCAAGCCACACACACATCCGCAAAACAGTTGTTCTAGCTAAAGCTACAGTGGGGAAATCAGGCTGGCAACAGGATGAAATCGCATCATTACATCCCATACCCACATCCCTAATGTACAGGAGAGTAAAGGAGTTACCGCCGAGAGGAAAAGTCATTTAAATTTGTGGTGAGATATTGCTTTACAGTTTGGCAGTAGAAGTCATCAAAGAACGTGATATGATCTTGTCAGCTTTCAGTTTTGTTTTATACATTGGAAATCTTTGCAAAAGTTTATTTAAAATAAGTATTTCATGGCTAAAAATTAAAGTTTATAAACTGCTGGACTATCTAATGCTATGGTTCCTTTCAACTCTAGATGTTGTGCTTGACTCACCAGGCAATGCAATAATGACTGGTCCAATGGGGTCTGTATTTGGTGATTTCTGGTTGAAAGTGTCAGAAGGGCATTGGAGGGTGCAAATTAAGGGACAGTATATGACAGCACTGATCCTCTGCACTATAAGTTCTGTGATGGTCTCACATGCTTTCTCATCTCTGACCTCATTTGATCATAATAAGTGTTCTTTCAAGTCACTGAGGATAAAATCCCCTTGGTTACGGGAATGGCGTTTATAGTCATTAAATCTGGGCTTAAGTCCTGGTTTTGTAACTTAATAACTGTGATGCCTTGGGCAAGTTCTTTTACCTCCTTAATGCTCTAATTTTTTCATTTATAAGATGGGACCAATAATATCTTCTTTAATTGGTTAGCATTAAATTGAAACTATATAATTAATATCAAGTCTTAATATAGTGCTTGGTAAATAATCCACAAATGTACCTATTGTTTTTGTTGGTGGTGGTGTTATAACCCTCTTTAGAGTCAGCCGGAAGAATACTTCTGCAAAGCCCTCTTTGACTACCTTTGCTGTACACTTAGGTGTTTGTTTTCCTGTGTTTCTACTTCACTAGTCCAAGTCCCATTAAATAACTATGTTTTTGTATTCTAGTTTCATACTTGAAGCTCCCTGAGGGAAGACTGTATGTGTTCTCATTCATGTATTTCAGTGCCTAATACAGTATCTGTATTACATTAATGCTCAATAGTTTTTGAATGAATGAATGAATGAATGAATCCTCAAAAGAAGTTTACATTTTGTGAACTGAAATTTGTCTTTAGTCAGTTTTTACTTTGTGTTTCATCCACAGTTGCATCTGAGGCAGCAGAGACATTGTTGTTAAAAATAGCTTTTAGCAGCTTAATATGCTATAAGCCACAAGGAAGATAACTCTGAAGCTGAATCATGTACAAGCACAAATTTCACTGAAAAATTTGTTCAATTCAAGGACATAATTTCTTTCTATTTTTTGGATATACAAAGATGTAGATGCAGCACTAAAATAGCTGTTTATATTAAAAATAATCATTCTTTTAGACCTAACTAAATCCCACCTCTCCTGAAAGGACTTTCTTGTCTAAGCTGACCCAAACAGATTTCCTTTCCTCCTATCCCTCTGTCCCTCCCTTGTTTATATTCATCTTTCATGTATATTTATTGTGCATTTACCCACAGGATGCCAGGCATTATGACAGGTGCTAGATATTAAGTCATACACTCAAGATAGACATTATCTCTTGCCCTTGTGGAACTCACCTTCTACTGGAGGATCAGATGAGAGTCTTCATGTGGGTCAGATTGAACTGTGACAGACAACCATGTAGATAGAGCATTATGCTCACTGGAGTTGTTGGTGTGTTCTGGGAAGGCCAGGTTCCTAACTGGAAGAGAATATTTGTGGACACTGAGAAAGATGTCCATCCTGTGGTTTACATAGTATCCTAAAGACCTGAGAGACAGAACATGAGTCTGGCCAGCGTTGGGGCACAGGCATATAGAAGGAGAGATAACTGTAAGGGAAAATCACGTGAGGAAAATGGCCTCTTGGACAGGGTCTTCCCTGTGCCCCCATATCCTCCCTTTGCTAAAGATCTTAAACAGCAAGGCCTGGGTGCAACTGTGTGAGGCTGGTGGTCTTCTGAAACTCTCCTCTCCAGTGTCCAGTGTTCTGAGAAGGGCCAGGGCAGTGGTATAAATCGAGCACCATATCACTTGGTCTCCAGAATCAGAGGAGATTTGCTGCTTGCTGGCACAGGAGAAGAGCACCAGAGACCAGCAGTTCTGAGAAAGCCTGCAGGGGGCCAGCTATAGCCACTTGTCAGGAGTGAGCCAAGAGGGACCATGGAAGCAGCAGCCATTGGAACAGAAGGGCCACAAAACCACTAGCAGCAACTCTGATTATTTGTGGAGAATCACATCTCTCCCCAGGCCCAGAGATTCCTGGTGAGGCTGATTAGGGAGAGAGATTCTGGAAAAGGCAAGACTTCCTATTAGTCCAGAGAGTGAGGTCCCAGACCATTGTGATTTGGAGTATTGCTATAATTTTCACACAATTACACTTGGTGGCAAGCGAGACAAAGTGAGTCTCACTATTTACTATTGACTTACAATAGTAAATGCATAATTACAGTAAAATATAAGTGCAACAACACCTAATATTTGATGAATGCTTATGATATGGAAGACACTTTTGTAAGCATAGTACATGAATTATTTCATTTAATACTTCAAACATGTGAAGTAGGTACTGTTATGTCCAATTTACAAATGAGGAAATTGAGACTCAGGGAAGTTAAATAACATGCCCAAGGTCACACAGGTGGGTTGTGGCAGAACTAGGATGGGAACCTAAGTGGTCTGATCACAGGGCGTATGCTTATGTCTTATGTATTCACCACTTCTTTGATTATTATGTCTATAAAGCCTTGTCTCCTGACTAGATATAAGTTCTTTAAGGGCTGAGTGCCGCCTTGTGCTCATTTTATAGCAACCTCAAAGGCACTGGGCATGGGGTGCCCCTCTGGGCAAGACTTTCAATATGAAACTTGTACTGTGTAACCCTAATGTGCTACCTGCTATCCTCCCTCTTCACCCCCTAGCTACTCTTACTCATGCATCTCAGACATCTGGTGATTATGTTGCCTAGCACTTCTTCAAACTACTTGTCTTGGGTAATTATCTACCCAACTTCATCCCAATTGTCTCATATTCTAGTGTGTTCCTTCTTTCCCTCAAAGAAGGTTCTATTTCTTTACTACAACAGATGTGGTTCAAGTGAATGGAGGAAAGTGATTCAATTAAGATAATTCAAGTGAGCCTGAAATCATTCAACAATCATTTATTGAATGTTTCTTTTGTTTCAAGCACTATCATGGATAATGGGTAAGACACAGTTTCTACCTTAATAACTTCATAAACTAGCCTAGGAGAGGCAGCATTTGTAGTAAGAACTATAAAATTAGGCAGAATGGATTAAGTATACAACTTCGGGTATGGCAGGAGAATTCAGAAAAGGGAGAAATCACTTTGGATGTGGGATACCAAGGCTACATGAAAGTAGCATTTGGTATGGTCCTTGAAGAGTTGAAATAGAAAATGTTTATGTCTTGTCTTAAGGGTAGGGTCATTCCAATATGGAAGTCCTTTTACTCTTCCCAGGATTCCTTTAATTTTTTAAATGAATGTCTTTTAACTTAAATGGATCCCTAATGGGTGAAACTGCTGCCAGTAAGAAAAAGTAGTGAGTTCTATGTACATGCTGTTATTATCTGCATTTATTGATGAGGATATTAAAGCTCAGACGTTAAATAACTTAACCAATGTTCCAAGCTAACAGATGGGTAAGCTGAGAGGAAGATTCAGACCTGCTGGTTGTAGAACTGGACTTTCCTCTGCCTATTTTAAAGTCTATACGATGAAGAATTACTTAAAAATAAGGGGAAGGAAAAAAAAAAAACTTTATTGGAGAAGAAGAGTTCTATGCTCAATTAAGACTGGAAGATGACACTAAAGTTAAGCAGATACCATTACTATACGTGTTCTCAGAGTCTTACCATTAAAACACATTAAAAATCTCCAAGAAGGGGGTATAGACTGCATTATTTCTCCAACTGGACCGTGAAACTGGATATTTGTGAAGCATCTCTGGGATGAGTGTTCATCAAATGTATCTTGGAGAGTGCTGCATTGTAGCCCAGAAGACTGAGCAGAGTTTCAGGTGATATGGAGGAAGAGGGATATAGGGAGGTGGCTATTTAGGACCCAGGAACCTTCCTTGTTCTACTTGAAGCATAGCATGTAGGCAGTCACTTTCTTCAGTTTCAAGTCAGGGCAACCTTGGCTGAGCACATCTTAGGAGCTCAATCAATACTTAGAGAATTGACTTGAATTAGAGAATGCAACACTTCCTCCCATTTCAGTAGAGGCTCTACCAATAACAGAACTATTTGGAGAGAGTAGCTGTGTAAAGAGCTGCCCTGGCAACAGTTTTGATTTGGCTTCTCTGGAGGCAGCAGACAGTCATGTCGTGGGGATCTTCCCTCTCTGCACAATCCAATAGAAAATTTCAGAGTTTCTCTTCCTACTCAGGATCATCCCCTCTCCTTACACCCAGCCCCAAACTGTGACTTAAAGCCTTATGGTTTGTTTTCATAGTGTTTCAAATGGAGACTCTTTTGCAGTTCTCTTTTAATCAAACGTTTATATGGTGGTTCACTTTGAAGACAAAGTATTGTACTTTAAATTCACCCTGAGATAATTACAACATCATGGTCTTTATTTGAGCTGCAAAACCCATAGTGTTTTTGTGGAAAATGAAGCCATCAAAAATTTGAGTCTGTATAATTTCCTGAATTATCAGATGGAGAGAAAATAGGATTTTAAGAACAAAGAGAGAAGATATCTGACCTATATGACTCAAATTTTATCCAGTTGCCCTTTCAGTTTTCAAGGAATGGTGGCTTTTTATTTCACAAGATATGTGGTAGAGAAGAATAACGATATCTTCACTTACATGGCGCTTTTAGCTTATTAAAAGTTTTTTTTAATATCCATGATCTCACTAGACTTGACTGTTACTACAATCCTGTAAAGAAAAAAGGTCAATTAATGATTGACCTCCATGTCGTAGAGGAGAAAACTGCGACCTGAGAGGATAGTGACTCTTAATTCGCACAACCCTATTTAACTTATTCAAACATATCTTTTGTGCCACTAATATGTGCTAAGCACTGTACTAGGATATGGGAATACGAGGATGAAGATGAATAGGATACTGTACCTATCCTCAAAGTTCGAGCCATCCAGGAAGAAAGACCAACAAGAAAATGATAAATTGGCATGTGTGGTGATAAGGTCTGTTCACAGTGCTGAAAGAGCATCTGCTTTCTCAGTGAGACATGATAGACAAGTGTTGAGAGTGATTCAGAGCAATGGTTCTCAAACTTCAGTGTGCACCCAAATCACTGCAGAGTATTGGGTGCCTCTTCGAGAGCTCCTGACTTAATAGTTCTGGGGTGGAGAATTTGCTTTTCAACACATGGTGCTGATGCTGCTGGTCTGAGGACCACACTTTAAAACCATTGATATAGGGACTGATTGATGCAGGCCCTGGGAAGTGTGGCAAAAATTGGATCATTAAAGGACAAGGAAAGACTCCCAATTAAGACTCAGCAAGAAGGCTGTCAAATTGTTTTAACAACCCAGTGAGATGGGAAATTATACATTTTTAATGGGATAAATTAATGCCTCGTCAATGTTGCTACCAAGGCTTGGGAAGATGAGAAGGGAAGTAGAAAATTGTAAATATGGGTGGATCCTTGTTTAAGACTGACCTAGGAATGGAAAAATTATAGGTGCTGGTAGCATGGTTTTTGGACATGAGGTCTCATTTGGGTAGGAGGGAAATGAAGATAGGTTAAGGGCGACAGGCCCACCACAGTTTTCATACTGTGAAGCAATGGGACTAATTCTTAAAGTTGCATATTATGGAGGTTTCTTGAGAGGAAGAGGCAGGCTTTGTGCCCACCACCATTGCCTCAAACAGAGCAGCTGTGCTTTTATTTATGTTGAATCTACTGGAATTCCTTGTGATAATTTATTTCCATAAAAGGTTCTATAACCAAATGGAATTTGGTCACAATTGAACTACTATAAAAGAAAGAGGTCAAGGGTTTGGGGGTCTTGATGCGTTTTGCTGAAATGGGGATTTTTTTGTAGTTCCAGTCACAGCTTGTGCTCCTTCTGGTTGCCAAGGTAAAATTTCCTTTGTGTAACAGTGATTCTGGAATAATGTTTTCACAGAGAAAACCCAAGTGAGACGGAAACACAGCTGTCTGCTAGTGAAAAGGTTATACACAATTACTCCCAAGGGCCCTGGGAAGACAAGAAATGTGTAACCCTTTTAGCTGTATACTGTGTCCAGGGGTCATTTGCTTATTGGGAACATAGGATAATTAGTAAATTTTCAGGCCCTTTTGGCATTTGTCTTATTGATCTCCTGATATTTTATAAATGTTTTCATTCATGTAATGCTATTTGCTCTCCTTATATAACCCTTTCTGGTGTGCTTCTATAGACAGTATTTGGGGAAAGATGAGACAATTATATACAAAGATATTTATATATTAATTCACTCAGCAAAACAAGGACGAAGTGGAGGCAATATATAAGCCATGTCGTAATTTAAGCCAGTATTTCCGAAATATGTCTGGATAACAAATAAAATTCTTGTTAAAAATAAAATGACTAGATTTGAAATTACTGAATCAAAATTTTTAGTGGAGCATCTTGAATCTGTATTTTTAACATGTTCCCAGGTGATTCATATGCAGTCAACTCATTGTTGGGTATTTAAAAATCATAGCTTGAGGCCATCAAGGCACCTATATGTGGCCCTATATGATATATTCAACCAGGGCCAGTCTATAATGTAAGAAGTTATGCATAACCTGTGGGGCAGCCTAACCTTATTGCCCACTACTCTTCACAGCTACCATGTTTATTTGCCTCTATGAGTCTTGTTTCCCGACACATATTATGTTCAAAATAAATATTCTCTAATGATCCTCTGGGGAACAGGCAGCAAAAACTGAAAAGTATATAACTTACAGAACTACCCTCAGGGAAACATGTAAACCAATTCCAGACTTATAAATGTTGCCTGATTCTTAAGTATTTAAGAATTGGGTTTCATCATTTGGTGCCACTGAAATAATGCAGTGCTACAGCATATGCAGATAATGTGGGAAGAAGGACTAATTTAATTACATTATCTTTTTAGATCCTCAAAACAATTTTGCATTGTAGCATTATTACCCCTCGTATATAGTTGGGGGAACTGAGGCTCTGCAAAAGTAACTACCTCATTATCATACAGCTAATAAATGATAATGTCAGGACTAAAACCCAGATCTTTGTGGTTTCAAAGCCTGTGTTTTTTCGCTCTGTCACATAATGCCTATGCAGTTTATCTGCTATCATTAACACTGACGAATACCAAGATGCGTTCTGAGGAAAGAGCCGTGTATCTGGGATTGCTTGACTAAGGCTCCTAGGAAGGAGGGCTATTGTGTGCATGGAAGCTATGGTACACTGAGGATAAGAGCATGTGCTCTAGATTCAAGCTTAAATTTAAATACCCCCAGTAAACGTTTGTGTGACCTTAGGCAAGTTAGTTTAGGATCAGGAAGCCTCAGTTTTCTCATCAGTAAAATGGACATAATTATTCTATCTACTCAGAGGGTTGTCATAAGAATTGCATGCTATATTGTATGTAAAGTACTCAACACAGGGACTGTAGAGTAGTAAGTATTGAATACATTGAACAAGTTGGAGTCATTATAATCCCCAGGTGGTCACACAGCCCCACCTGATCCAAGTCCAGTACACTGAAAGATCATATTGTGGTTTCTTTTTATTAAAGTATTTTTAAAATAAAACAAGAGCTTGCACTAATTGTATTAATGAAATCATTTTTTCAGTGTAATTCTACTTCCATATAATTAAATGATTCTTGATAAACAGGATTTTTAACTATATAATTAAAATAGATTGACTTTGTACTGTCATAAAGCAGAATTTTGTAATGGGAAGGACTTGGATTTTGAATTCATACAGGATTGGGTCCAGATGTCTCTACCATCATTCTCTAGTTGTGTGAACTTGGACAGTTCCTCTGAGACTCAGTTCCCATCTATAAAATGAAGATAATAATGTCTATGTCAAACGGTTACTGTGAGGATTAAATGTTGAAAGGATCTAACAACATATAAAATAGCTGGCAGTTAATAAAAGTATATTTAAGAATGTTTTCAGCAGCAAGTAACATAAACCCAACACACACACACACTCAAGTGGTTTAAACAGATAGGGTTCTATCTTTTTCTGATAGCAAAATCTCAGAAAGAGATAATTATTGACATTGGATGAGATGCTCAGTAATGATGACATAAATCCTCTGTTCTTTTCACTGTTCTTAGAACATTTCCTTTCATCCTAAAGCTGTTACCTCATGATCACAAGATGACTTTCACAACTCTGATTTCAGTTTCAAGAGGGAAAAAGAAAAAAAAAAAGAATTAAAAAGTCTTCTCTTTGGGAAGCTTGGGCTTTGTGTTCAGAAATAGAATCCTCCCCTGCCAGAGTACCCTTTTATAGATCATTGGCCAGAACTGGGTTCAATGAATGGCCATGGGTAATAAAATTATCATTATTCAACACCTGGGCTAGAGCAAGTAAGGGTCTAGTATATATGACATAAAAGGATGTCAACTGGATCCCTGAAACAGTAAGGTTCTGTCAGTCAACTAGAAAGAGATGAGGTGGGCAAAGGAGATGCTGGGTAACCATAGAAAGTATCTGCCACCAGAGTCATTCAACAAAGCCTAAATTTACTCTCCCATTACCTAATAAAAATGAATAAATGTACAAATAGAAAGTCCTTGGCTAGTTTAGGAGTCCTGATATTTAGTTTATGAAAATATGACTTCTGAACGCAAATATACTGTAGGATCCAAAAAGTTGCCCTTAAAAAGAGTCAAACTTTCCAGAAATAACCTTATTCATTTGGATCAGATTTTTTAGCATGGATTCCAAAGAATGGATTTTAATCTAAATATTGGAGGAGACTAATAGTGACCATTTGGCTACTTTCAAAGAATGGTGGTCTTAGCTAAACACTTAGGTAACAGGACTATCTGGGAAGGTAAATTTGCACTGGACCTTTTCCCAGAATTGCATTAGTCGGGCACTGTCAATGGAGGAGGAAAGACCTGGACACATAGCTAAGTGACAAGAACTGCCTCTTCTCATGTGAGAAGATATGACGTAAAAAGTCTGGACACTATTTCATTATAGGTATATCCCAAGCCAAAATCTGACTCCTACTTTCATTTCTAGCCTCAGATCTCAGCACTCCCCCCTGTACCATCTCTCCCTCTGCACCACAGCTCCTTGACTCTCCTGACACGATCAAATAGTCTAGGTCTCCCTGTTACAAATTGCCTGAGTGCCTGGTACTTTCCTTTGGAATACATGCAACACTTATAAATAAGTGACTGGCTACTTGTGTAATTATGATTTACTGTCTCTCACCCAGAAGAATATAAGCTCCTTGAGGTGCTACATCCTCAGCGTCAGAAAATGTTTGGTACGTAGTAAGCAATCCATAAATATTTATTTTTGAACATGTATATTTAGGATGTATCAATTAAGAAGGTTATCTGAAAATCCAAATATACTGATTGGGAAGGAGGGAGTGAATTTTCACTTCATAAAATAATATCCCAGAGGAGCCCTTTAAGCATGGAGCTCCTTTCAGGCATTTAAAATAGGATATGATTTACCAGAATTTGATTCATATTACTTTTCAGGAACACACACACACACACACACACACACACACACGCCCCTAGTACAAAGCCATATGCTACAAACATATCCTCTAAATTCCTAATTTTCAGGCATGATCTAAAACCAATTATGAAAAAAATTGAAAAAGAAGGGGAAAAAACAAACTAGTTCTAGCCCCATGATTAACAGGATAAAATAATGATGAGAAAGATCAGATGCCTACTAGGGAAATTAGGATAGGAGTATGTGGCCCTAAATAAATCATCTCCCACCCTTTCTCCTAATAGTGGGTTTGATTTTGAGTCAGTTCTTGGGCATGAATCTGCTCTGTGGAGGACTAGAATAATTGTTCCTCTCGAAACAAGCCATGTGGGCTGCTGGCCGAGTGCATTAGTGTCAGTGGGGGATAGGTGGTAGGGTGGTGATGGAATACCAAGACCTGGGTAATAATAATGATGAAGGCAGCTACCTTCGCTGTGAGCTACAAGTCCCTGTGTGCTCCTCGTGTACCACACACTGTGCTATGCACTGGACTTGGATCATCTCTTTTAAACCTTGAACTCCTATCTGCCACTTACTTCATAATTTTCAGAAAGTCATTTAAACTCTTATAATTCAGGTACTGAAACAAATGATGCCTGCTTTAACTTTCTCCCAAAATAAGGCTCAAAGGAGATCATGGATGTGAATACACCCTGTCACCTGCGAAGCATTATAGAAATATAAGACATTTACCCATGCCTTATATTTGTATTTACTTAAATATTTTCGTAGTTATATATGTTTTGTGTATATATATATAATATATTTTATATTTTGATATATATTTGTATTTGTTTTGTTTCAACAAACGTTTAATTAGATCTATGCTTGGGATGTAATGGTAGCTGAGAGGCCGTCTAATTCATGAAGCCTTGAGATAAAAAGAAGTCTTCTTGGAGAGAGTACAAATTTGCCTTTTAAAGGATGAAGAAGAGTTGCCCAAGTGAAGTGGGACAGTGGAGTCCAGGACATGCCAGACAGAGGCAACAAAATGAGAAAAACTAAAAAGGCATCCAACATTTGGCACTGGGAAGAAAATCAGTTTAGTATTACTAGATGTAGAATGTGTAGGAGTGTCAAACAATGAGGCTGGAGAATTACACAAGAGCCAGGTTTTCTAGGGCATTCCAAGCCCTACTAATGTGTTTGATCTGTATTTTTGGAGAACAAATGAACTGCTTTAAGCAGAAAGATGACATGGTCATATTTGTATTTTAAAAGGATCAATCTGGAGGTATCATGAAGGATAGATTTAAGGAGAACCAAACTGGAAAGGGAAAATTAAGTTAGGAGGCTAAAACAGTAATTCTAGCCTGATGACAAGGCCTTAACTGGAGTAATAGTTGTGGGTAGGAGAGGAGAGAATGGATTCCCTAAATATATGTGTATGGGGGAGGAGTTTCACACTGGAAAATCTGCTTATTGATTAAATATGGCAATAAAGAAGAAAAAAGTAAAAGTCCATGGTGAATCCAAGATCCATAAATCTTTTTCTGGATGAATGGATGGATAGATGGATAATTGGGTTATGTAAGTGCTGAAAGAGTTTGATTTGATTCTGGACCTCATGAGGTGCCAGAGATTTGATTTTGATTTTAATCCTGTAAGTCTAATTACTCAAATTACTCAGCCACTCAAACACCGAAATCCCCTTAATTCTACCATGTACCAAACACTGTGCTCTGTTGGGATGCAAAACTGAATGATACTGGCCATTCGCTTTAAAAGGTTTACATTCTTGGTAGGGAAACAAGACTTACAGATAATAATCTAAGGCATCCTGGAGGCAAATGATGTGTGCAGAAGATCAGTGGTTCAAATTCTCAATGTGAAAGAGACGGGGTAGAGTAGTATCGATGGCTTCCTGTTTCAGGTGCAAGCTTTATTTGGGCCTTGAAGGAGGACAACACAGGTCAAAGGAGAAGGGAAGGAATTAATAGCAGAGAGAATGGAAGCAGTTGAAGGGTAAGGTGATTGGCAGAGCTTTGTCTGAAGATTGTAAGTAGGCTAGTGTGTTTGGAGAAACCCTCCCTCTTGTCTAGTCGCATGTGGGACGTTTTTAAAGTTGCCATTGCCTGAGAAAATCCAAAGACTCTGCAAAAGCCCCACCTGCTTTCTAATGAGGGTGGTCAGAGGCCACTCAGTAGACTTCCCGTTTGAAAACAATGGCCAGAATGAGGGAATATTTGCTTTTGGCAGCGAGCACAGTCATGATGTGCCTTGTATTGCCTTAGAGAAGAGCTAATTTCCCCTGCTCTGTGTTCTGAGGAAAATATCCCCACTCTTGACAGATGTTCTAATTCAACAATTAGCAGTGACTATGACATGCAAAAATTACCAGTTGCTAAAGCCTCACTTAGCCAAATGGGAGACATGGAGTATTTTTATACCCGGCAGCCTTGGGCTGTGTAGCTTGAAGCACACACTTCCAGCATTTCTCTAACTTATGAGTTTCACCACTAACTGTAATTTATTTTTAAATATTCTAAAAATGTGCCCATCGCAACAGTTTCTGGGTGGTGGGAGGAGAAAAGAAAAGGATGCAATGCTGTATGAAATGGCATCCACTAAACAGCTTCCTTTCCAGCCTTTTGTACCATTATATCACAGGAAAGACTGGCAATGCTTCAGCCAAAGGGCAGCTTAGTTATGAGAGCCCTAATGGGACATTTCTGCTCCAGCAAATGATTAGTCCCTTCCTTGCCACTCAGGTATTCTGGGTAAAATTAAAACAGGAGATTTAGTTGGTTTTGATGGTCCTAGCTCCTCTCTCTGCATTTTTTTCCTTCTCGTATCAATAATAGTATACTTCTTCCATTTGTCCATTTTACACCACATCTCCATTTTTTGCCCCAACAAAGTCTTCTCAGAAAAAATTCAATCTCAGTATATTGAAATAACCACAGGGCCTCGGGATTAGAAAATCAATGATAACTGTGATTTCCAAACCTTTTGTACTAAACCTGTTTTAGGGAAATAAATACATATACACCTATATTTACATGCATACAAATGAGCAGACAGTCACAATATAAGTGTATTAATAAAATAAAAGCACAGCATACATTTAAGTAAATATTAATAACTAATTATGGTGGATACAAATAGTCTTAATAATTTCAATAATTTTAACCAACTTGTTGTCAAATCTGATTTGAATGTCAACCTTTACTTTTTGGTGTGGTTAATGAAGACCTCATACCAGGGATAGAAGTCTTAATTGAACCATTTTCCTGTAGTGAGATACTACATAAATTATTTGTATTGTCTTCACTCTGCAGTTCCTCTGAGGGGATTATTATATACCAGAAGTGTATTTTGTGAGGGTTAGCTTGTTTAATATCAGACACTCTGCTCTGTAAAACTACTTTATGTAAGTGATAATATGTAGCAATATCTCAAAAACAATCCCACAATTCAGGTGCCACTGCCAACCTCTCCACCTGTGAAGTCCCACTCTTCCAACAGGAATTTCTTTCACTGACGTACGTACTCTAGCCAAGAGGCTGGTCTCAATCTGGATATTAAATATTAGTATTTTTTAATCTACAGTTATCTTTATATTAAAAAATAAAAGTTCTAAATTAATTTCCCATCCCTTAGTTGTTCATCCTGAACATTCCACTTTGGAGGCTGTAAATGGGCCTGGGTGGATGAGCTCCTCTGTCTTCTCTAGAAGTCATCTACACTCCTGGCTTCCTGAATGGTCTGTGTTAGTTGTGAGACATCAGAGAGAGGCAGTGTGTAATGGGAGCAAATTCTCAGTGGTCAGAAACATGGTTTCTAGGAGGTGAAGGTTATACGCAGTCCAGTTCAAGTTCTTCAAATCCACATTTGCAGGTGACCCTGTGTACAGCCCAGGAATGTATGGCTGGCCTGATCTGACCTCATAGGGACTATCTTCTAAAGGTTAGTGGGGCTCTCTTTCTGACTTGGTCCCAAATTCCCTCCTAACAATCTCTCTCTCTCTCTAACGATGTGATTCTCTTACCTCTTTCTGGCAATCAAGCTGTCTGCTGTTCTCTTCTGCTTACCATTCAGGGCAGCCATAGTACTTCCAAATAGAGCATGTCTTGCTCCCCACATCCAACTCCTTACATATTCCTGTGGATTCTATTCTACAGTCTCTCTCACATTTGTCTGCTGTTCTCTGTCTTCACTGTTAGCACCCTCATTCAGGCCTCATTATCTCTTGCCTGAACTGCAATTACAGCCTCTCATCAACACCCCTGCCACCTGTCTCCCCTCACTCAAATCTCTTCCCCACATTACTGCCACCTCCAAATGTTGCTCTTTTTTGTCAGAAATTTCCAATGGCTCCTCTGCTATCTGTACCATTAATTAACCCACTCAGGATGGCATTCACGTTCACAACTCTATGTGCCCAATCTGCCTTTTCTGACTCCCTGCATTCTTCTGCAATTCTTTATTTTCCAGATAAATTAATTCTTCTTCTACTTCATTAACAAATCCCACATTTTCACTTCTTTGTGCCATTGTTACCAGTTTCCTCTGCCTGAAAAATAATCCTCCCCCTTCATATTTTAATCCTTTCATTCAACCGCGACTTTTTATGCACTACTAAGATTTTCAGAGGCTCTCACCTGTAAAATGTCCACCTGTTTTTTCAGGCCCATGTCATATACAACTTCCTCCACTAAACCTTTTTTGCCTTCACAAAGCAATGCCATTTCTATGTCTTCTAAACTTTCTCAGTATTTTATTTGGCTTTTCTTATGGCACTGTTTTTTGGTTTAGTCTTACATTTTGGCTAAAACCACACAACAAATACCTAGTCTATACCAAGCACTGTGATAGGTCATATGAGATTGTATTTAATACTCTCTATACCCTTACTAGGTCTATAATATTATCCCCCTTTTAAAGAGTGGGAAAATGCCCAAGGTCAAATCGCTAATGAGTTTTAGAGTCAGGAATCGGCCAAGCCTGTTCTCTTTCCTGATTATATGATGGCTTGATTATAATCATCGTTGTACTTTTTCATCACCAATAATACACCACAAACTCCTTGAAGACATGGGCTCTGTCTTATTAACCTCAGTGCTAGCCACACCGTATTTATTACGATCTAAATTGATTGAGTTTCATTCAGTTGAACTGTAGCTGAGGGACCTTGGGGAAGGGAGTAAGTCAAAGGAGTAAGTGGTCTCAACATGCCTTTAGATTGGCCAACCCCACTAGTGTGAGCCTTTCCACACACAGGTCAGGAAAGGGCCTAAATAATTCAGTCAGCCTCAGTCCGCATAGGTCTTCATTTTCTAGCTTTCTAGAAGTCACTGCTGCCTAACTCCTGGCTGCCACAGTCTGCTGTAGCTTTAAATATTCACTGCGTTAATGCTGATTACTGAATAAAGTGGCAATTAAGTTTTCATGGCATAATTTCTATGTTTCACTGGAACAGTGCTAATAGTACATTTTGTCTTTCCCTTCAAAGAACCCACCTGTTTTTTGGGGGAGACGGCAGCAGGCCGGCGCTGAGGGCTGCTCTGTGGCGTGCTGGTGTTAGTTACGGGATTCAATCCCTACATCTAGAGCCACAGAAGGTTTGAACCATGGAGAGGGGAAAGATGGGAACCTTCCTTCAACTCTGCCCTGACCAGAGTTAAATGTTTTTAGACTCAAAGGAAACCTTCATCTATGTCCTTTGCCACTTTGTATTTCCTGGTATTTCAAAAGGCCAACTGGAGCCGTATTCTACAGGCTGGCTCCCTCCTCACCAGCAGGCAAGACCACAAGACTTCTCTAAGATTGTACCTGTGCCACAAGGAATTTCTGTGTCTTGTCTGAACAGCTACACTTGAGGTCTCAACCTTCATTTCCCAGGCAGTTTCTTAACTGTTAGCCTGTTTTCTCACATCTGCTTCCATCCCTTCGGGACTAAATCTTCGTTTCCCCAGCCCAATACTATTATTCAGGAAGCTGACTTCTGCTCCTCTCTGCCCTGGCTTTAGGTCCCACAGCCAAGGGCTAGCCCCAGCTCCTAGACTCCAGCCCAGTTCAAAGTCCTGAACACACCCTTCTAGCAAGCCCTGCTGTGAAATGGGCTGGGAGCTGAGGGGCAAGCAGGCTGGGACGGAGCCGAAAAAGGGAAAAAGAAGGGCTACAGCTGGAGGGACTAGCTCAGCTACAGAGATGGCCACTGAAGAGCAAGGCCCTCAAGCCAAATTTTACTTTCATAGAAGCCTGGGGGAGGGAGCCACCATCAAGGCCCAAATGGTTCTATCTGGTGGGCAGGGCATGGAGATTAGAACCCTAGTTAGTGGCCATAGCAAAGTTTGACTGGTGGCAGCTTTGTTGATCTGAGTGGTTTACATTATTTGGAGAAGTCTACTCTAGCCAAAGGTAAGTTAGGCATAATGCAAAGGCTTTGGAACTAAAAGGAGTTGGGTTCTAATTCCTGCCAGTCCCTAACTAGCTCTGTGAGTTTGGGCAGCTTAATTAATCTCTGTGAGCCTTGGGTTTCTCACATAAAATTGGGGACATAATAATTATCTTGTAAAGCTGTAATGAGATTTAAATATGGTAATACATGTCAAATACCCCGCATAGGAGCTGACAATAAAAGATATTTATTCATATTAGATGGGAGGGTTGAGACCTCAGGAAAAGTGAAAGGATACAGACAGATAGTAGATAGCAACTTGTGTCCAGGGTCTCAGCAGTGGAAATGAAGTGCAAATCAAGAAGCAAGGTCAAAAGATCAGGAATGCAGATGGGCACACTGAGCCAGAGCCAGGGGAAAACAGTGTCAGGGCTCCCTGGTGCACTTGACTCACACAAGATAAATTTTAGCCCTCACCAGCTGGTCAGAGGCTATTTGTGTCCTCCCTGCCTTCATCAGGTCTGGTCCAGTAATTGGGCAGGGGACCCTTTGTGCCTATGAATGAACAGGCAGGGGCACTGCAGAGCAGGCCAACTGCTCAGGTAGATGATGAGAGCAGCTGCCTGAGAAATAATGGGAAGGGCACTGCCAGCAGTCCCGCCTACCTCACCTCTGCCAGGAGCTGGTGCAGCCACCTGGAATCCTGTCCCTGGAGCCAGGGACACAGGTTGCAATGACACTGTACTTGGTTCTTATGTTAGAGGACCTGAGTAGGGCAGGAGATTACTGGTGTTCAGAAACAGCTTGGAACAGAGTAGGGTCATCCCCCAAGGCGGAAGCAGATTAGAAGTCAGGTACTGAGATAAGCCCACTGACAACATCTGGCTGGCCCTTCTCTGTTGCTTTTGCTGGCTCTTGGCTAATTTCCCTGCACCTGACTTTCTGAGCTACTGTCACAGTCATGATAGATGCGTATGTGTGTGTGCACACACGTGTGTAAAATTAAGACAAGAGTGAGCATTGGAAAATCAGTGGGTATGGTAATCAAGTTGCCTACATATTTTAAGGGCCCCATGATTTCAGTCTTTCTTCTTATATTAAATCACTGTCTCTATAAACATCTCTACCTCAAACTTTAAACACTGTGAGGGCAGGGAAATTCCCAGTGTCTACCTAGCACAGAGTAAGTGTCTGAGAAATACTAGTTGAATGGAACATCTGTATTTTAGTCCCTGTATGAGACACTTTAATATATTATTTCTAATTTTTGTCACAACCCTGTGAAGCATCATTAACCTAATTTTATAAATGACAAAACTGAGATACATAGAAAGTCCGTACAAAATTTGTAAGTGGCAGAGTTGGGAAATAACCTTTACTCTAGTTCATGTATCATATAACATGTCTATGTTTGTGATTTGGAAACATGGTTATTCATCACTGTAGCTTTAAAGTAAGAGGGAGAACACTTAGGAATTCTGGGGTCAAATGGAGCAAATGAAGTGTTGGAGAAGGGAGGAACAGGAGTCTGACATTTCCGGAGTGACAATTAACATTAGCACGCTTGGCCTGGTGTAGTATTGGCCTGATTTAGCAAATAAAAATACAGGATTCCCAGGTAAATTTGAATCTCAGATAAACAACAGATAATTTTTTAGTGTGGGTGTGTCTCAAAAATTGTGTGGGACATACTTAAACTAAAAAATAATTTGTTGTCTATCTAAAATTTAAATTTAATTGCTCGTCCTGTATTGTATCTCCCAAGCCTACTCTGGTTTGATCTATAGGACAGTTCCAAGAGACACTGGTTAAGATCGACAGGAAGAGAGTTCCGGTTAAGGAGGTCATCTACAGGTGGAACAAGCTTGTGTGATTGTGTCTCCTTTCAGTCATTCAACAAACATTTGGGGGCCATTGTCTCATGCAAGGTATTGTGAGGAAGGGAGAAGTGTGTGGGCGCCAGTTAATACTCCTTCAGTTCTTTGAGCCCAGTAGAGGAGCCCAGGAATATACATCAGTTACTGCGATATTAGTCTACGGGAGGCATGTGACACATTGCTGGAGGAGATTTGGCATGGCCTGGGTGCAGGGAAGGCTTCTTAGGGAAGAATTTACTACAGTTAGGCGTGACCCAGTTTCATTAAGCTGCTCCACAATCTAAGCTCCGTGATCCTGCTGAAATGATCTCCCCAAGTGCAAGTCTGTGTACATCCCCACCCTCGCTTAAAATCTTTTATTGGCCCCCATAACCTTTTAAATTAAATGACCAAACACTTCTGTTGAGATAAAAGTCCCTGTCTGACAGAGAGTCTGTGTACTGGCCCAGCCTCATCTTCACTTTGCCTTGGCTGTGAAGAAATGTCCTGCAGGATCAGACATGCTGTCCTTGTCCCCTCAAGCTGGTCATCTTCCTGATACGGCTTCAGCTTCACCTCACCTGCCTAACTCCTACTCTCTTATATGTGGCTGCTAGGTGTGAAGCACCTTCTATATGGCCAACTCTTCATTAGATAGTTAAATTATTTAATCCTCCAAGACTCTGTTGCAGTCACACCTTACTGAAGCACACCTCTCCCTGACTGCAATCTTATGGGCTCCTCCTATTAGCTTTCCTTTGTCAACACACCTGCACCAGGTGTGGTCATTGTCAGTTTGCTGTCTTTACTACAATGTGAGCTTTTTGAACAGAAAGGTAGCGTATTACTTTTGTCTATAATCTTCAGGATCTAACACCATGCCAGACAGGTAGGAAGGACCCAGACATTTGCTGTATGAATGAATACATATTTCAAGGCAGGGGTCCCCAACGCCCGGGCCACGGACCAGTACGGGTCCGTGGCCTGTTAGGAAGCAGGCCGCACAGCAGGAGGTGAGCAGTGGACAAGCGAGCGAAGCTTCGTCAGCTGCCCCCCATTGCTCCCCATCTCCCACATTACCGCCTGAACCATCCCCCACCCCGCCCGGCCTCGCCTATGGAAAAATTGTCTTCCACAAAACCGGTCCCTGGTGCCAAAAAGGTTGGGGACCGCTGTTTTAAGGGAATTAGAAACTCCTTGTAATAATAACATTGCTACTAATAGTAGCTTTCGTTTACTGAGCCTGTGTTAAGTGTTTTATATACATGATTTTATTTAATACTTTCAGCGACTATATGAGGTATAACTTTTTATAATTGCCATTTCACAGATGAGGAAACAGAGGTTAAAAATGTTAGTTAACTTGCCCAAGCTGGTGGTGGAGCTGGCATTCAAACCCAGGTGTGACCGACTACAGAGCCCATGGTCTTAATCACTAGGCAGTCTTGCCTCTCAAATGTCCCTTAAGACTGTCATCATCTTCCCTTAGTCCCTTACTCTTTCCCTAGTGGGTTAAACGCACTTGTCACATCTGACTACTCAGGAAAACTCAGCTGGGCCAAAGAAAACATCTCTGTGGGAGAACCAAGGTTTGTGCAAATATCCAGACTGTGAGGAAGGCCTGCGGCTTTTTCGTTTGTGCCCTGTTTGTAATAAATAAGCCACAGCAGCATGCTTAGATCGTTAGCAGAGATAGATGGAGCCAGCCAAGCCATTGCTCTACACTTGACAGAATGGAAATGCTGCTTCTCCATTTGTGGAGCAGGGTGGTGAAGGAATTCCCCAGCCTTTATGTGCTTTAAGAGGATGATTGCATATGGGAGGAGAAATAGGAGGTAGGAGATGACTCCAAACGGATTTATTGGGAGACTCATTACAGGAGAAGGCAAATGAAGGGGCTGGCTAGTGCTGTACCTGAATAGTAGAGTCTAGTTTGTACTTGACTGTGTACAAATCCCTGCCCCCCGGGACCTCAGTGTCCTCTATAAAGTGGGGTTGGGGGTGGTCGCATTATATTAGGACTTCCCACAGTATGTCCTGATATATACCAGTTCCGTGTGTGTTAAAAGGCATTATATGGTGAAAGTCACTTTATATTTAAAACAAAAAGTGAAATACTGTTTAAAAAAGGTTTTTTGTTTGTTATTTACTGCAGGATTTCTCAGGACCTTTATATGCTAATGTAAATTACCAATCTCCCAGTGGTCACATACTTGGTGGCATTTCCTAAACTTGATTGATCACCAAACCACATTTTCAAAGAGCTATCATGTGATAGAGTTTCCAGGACCAAGCTCAGGGGAGCGCTATACTAGATGGTATCTGGGGGTCACTTACCAGAAGGAGAGCTGCGCTACCATTTACGTTAGCTAGGGAACACCTTGGGCAGGGTGGCAGAGCTGGTTTATCTTCTAGAGGGAGAGAGGATACATACAAATGTACTTTCTTGGTTTAAAGGCTCTGTGCCCAGCTGTGTACCCAAAACTTCCCCACGTATTTAGTGCCTAAACTCCTGTGGGAGGCAAATTGAACTTTACAGTATTCTTTGAAAGATGGAGTTTATGCCTGTATTGGACCACACATTTAATATAAATTTTATATAAATGATCTCATTTAATTTTCACAAAATACCCCAGCGCAATGGTTGTGCATATTTTGTAGGAGATAACATTCACAGCCCTGCCTGAAATATACATATCATTGTTCTTATTTGACAGATAATTAAACTGAGGTCCAGGGAGCTTAAGTACTAGAATAGCTAATAAGTATTGGAACCAGGATACAAACCCAAGTCTCTTTCTATTGAAGTGACAAGGAAAATTTCAGTTCTTTCCCAGTTTTTTGATTTGTTTTCAATCAGGCTGACCTAGATAAATAGTCAATATATGAATGAAAGCCTTGGTGCCAATTCAGGATTCTACTTTAGTACCTTCTTTGTCAGCTGAAGGACAAGTAAAGTTACTAAAATTTATGAACATTTACGTCAGTTAACCATTTCTGCATAATAAACCACCCCAAAACAAAGAAACTTAAAACATGGACCATTTTATTTGCTCACAGTACTTCCCTTGATCTCATCCGAGGTCACTCACATGGCAGCAGTCATCTGTTACTTAACCAGGGCTGGACAGTCTAACACAGCCTCATTTTCATATCTGGTGGTTAACGCTGGCTCACAGTAGGAGCCTCTGTATCCAGTGGCAAACGTGGGATTCTTCAAATGGTGGTGGCAGTGTGCTGAGGCTTCTTGAGAATCAGGCTTCGGGACTCTCACACCATCAATTCCCCCACATTCTGCTACTCAAAGCAGGTCATAAAGCCAGCCCAGAACGAAGGGCGGGAAATGGACCCTGATTCTTGATGGGAGAAGCAGCAAAGTCAACTGCAGAGGGGCCTGTGGGCAGGGATTATTGTAGCCATCTTTGCAAACACTCGACCACTGTTTTAGTGGATATTTCTTTGCAAACCTGTTCAGGCAATGCCTCCTTTTCTGAACATCTGCCTCACTTTTAGTGGGATAGGGCTCCCTAGTAAGAGCTGATTAGACAAAAGATAGACCCTTACCCAAGAAGGAGTTAATTCTTTGCCAAGTTGAGTCAGTAGATTCTTTTCCTAAGAATTTTAAATTGCAAAAAGAGATACAAGTTAGTCAGCAATGCTGGAATCAAAAGCAATTCTGTGCAGCCATTTCTTCTCAATATTCATGAAGAACCAGAGATATACCATTCATTAATTCATTTAAATATATTAACAGCACACTCATTGCATGCTTGGCACTGTGGTAGGCACTGGGCCCACTCGACTGGGAAAGAACAATGAAAGCGTATCCACAGGGATAACGGAACAAACATTACCTGTTTCCAAAGAGACAGAGGCTCTGGCTCCAGAACCTGGAGATCCCTGGTTATACATCTTGCCCTTATCTGCTCTAAGTAGCCTCTAGAACTGTGCAATAAAAACCGTTACTTTCCTTAAGCTGGTAGAAATGAGTTCTGTCACTTGCATCTAAATGAGTCTGAATATAGTATTCTACTGAGAGAAGCTGCCAGTTACTTTCTGTATTGGCAGAGAGAATATAACATTGGAACAAATTGTCTACTATTCTGGGACTTTAAAGAATTAGTACCTGGGTGACATGGTCATTTGGATTTGGTGACAGCAGGACCTCAAGATGTCAAGTAGATTTTTCTTTATTTTTATACAGCAAGACACTTCCAAATATAGTAAATCTCTGACTTGCTTACTGGGCAAGAATTGACTCAGGAGGAAATAAGCCTACCTTTCTGATAATAATTATTTATTCAACTTTCCACTGATCATTTTTTGAGTCCCAGGCACCATTCTAGGAACTTAAGAAACATCAACCAACCCAGCTGACAAAGGTTTTCGCCCTTACAGAGCTTGCAGGCCAACATGTTGTTCCCAAGTTATGAAAAGTGAGAAACACGTAGAGATCATTTTGGTATGTTTAGAATTAGGTATTTTCTAAAATAAGTATTTTCTAGAATAGGTATTTTTCTCATTGAGAAATCTAATGGCCAATAATATATCAATAAACATTGCTGAATGTGTAAGTGCAATAGAAGGTGAAAAACAAGGGCAACAGAAATATTAAAAACTCAGTAGTGTTGATGTAATTGTTTCTGTGAAATAATTCACTGACTTACTCTCTTGCAAGATTGACTCTGTGGTGAAGTGCTGAGCTGTATTCTACACTGGGATAGAACTGGTAAGGTTGGGGATAATATATACCATAGCTGGATTTGGGGCATTGTAGCTCATCTAATGTATGACTGTAAAGAATCTGATTTCACTCTCATTAGTCCTGGGCAGTATTTGTTTCTCCTCTGGCAGTTATCATTGTTGAGACAGGTTTAAATCATTTGTATTGCCTATCTTGTACATAAACCTTGTGAAAAGAAATCTGTTTAGTTTTTAAAAGTACTATTAAAAATGAAGAATCAAATCTTTTCTGAGTTGTTTTACTTGGAAGAAGCTTAGACTTTTTTTAAAATGTAGCTCCTTTTAGAATAGTCAAATGGCTGGGTTTGATTCTCGATTCTGGGAGTTCAAACATTAATGTGTTTTCCAAATTTTCTACATAGGTTCACGTAAGAATATTTATTAAATCAATTGTCATAAGAAACTCTCCAGGATATTGCAGACACTTCAACAGAAAGATAAGGGAAACAGATAGATGGATATAGATGAATGGATGGATGGATGGATGGATGGATAGAGATAGATATAGATAGAAGATAGATAGGTAGATATGGATAGATATATAGATAGATACATATATATGTATATATATACATACATATTTATATACTTATATATATGGCTTCTGATGTTCTTGCTGTATTTGCAGCCTGAGGAATCATTTTCTTCATGGTGGACCCTTTGAAGGCTTAATCGAAACAGTTGATGATGTGCCTACGCTTGTTTCTGTGCCCTTTTGCTCAGCCCACAGAAACATGTCTGTACAATTAGTCCAGTCTATCAGAAGATATCATGATATCACATACCAGCTGTTCAGAAGAGATGTGATATAGCATAGAAACTTAGAGTCAGGTCTTGAAGGTAAACAGACGGTTTCGGATCCAAGCTTGGTCACTTACTGGCTACAAGACCCCAAACAAATTGCCTATCATCTCTAAATGTTGAGTTTCCTTATCTGTTATGTGGTCACTCTAATAACATCTAGTTTATAAGTTTATTGGAAGAAATTAATAAAGTAATACAAAGCACAATGGCATAGGGTAAGGCCCTGTTATTGCTAGTGTAAGATGATAGAACAATAATGGGGGTAAGGGAATATGAGTTAGTGGAACACAGATTCATGGAATCTTAAGGCAGAAAAGGACCTTTTCAGATCTTCCAAGTTTTCTATTTCGTGGACTGGGAATCAGAGGCCCAAAGAGGTTAACCTAGGGTCACCAAGCAAGGTGGGTGGTAGAATTAAGAGTTACACAGTGGTCTAGAGTCAGAGATAAGATACTTTTCAACTGGTCTGTTCTTTTATTTTTCCCTCTCATAACAAGAAAGATATATTTGTGATCATTATAGTCAGATTACCCGAGTGACTTTTGCAGTAACTTCAATCCAGGGAACTACCTGAAGCTCCACCACTTAAATGTGGCTTTTTCAAGAAGTGGGAACTTCTGTATCATCAGGATAAAAGGGAGCACAGTGCTTAAAGAACAGACTCTATCCCTGACTCTATTAACCCTATGTGTATGCTTTCAAAAGGAAATTCTCTTGGGCAGATAAGAAGTTGGCACGCTGAAAGGTGATACAAAATTTCCATACTCAGTCGTCAGGACTTGAGCAGGCTCGTCTGCGATGCAGCCCACGCCATCCAGAGCCTTCCTCCAGCCTCCCAGCTCCGTGCATTATTCATGGCTCTGAGCAACAGAGCAGGGCAGTGCTTATTGTTCAGGGTACGAATTCATCATGTGAGGGGCTGTTCTGAATGGAAACCTACCCCCTTCTATCCTCCCGTATCTCTCCCCCTCAAGATGCCTCACGGACTCTGAGGAGATTGGGAAGCAGTAGAGGGAGGGGCAGTTAGCACTGCATTGTGTGGACCCCTGAGGCTTCTTTGCTGGACCAGGATGCTGAGTTCCCTTTTCTTAGCATCTGCACCTTATAAATAGATCCTTTAAAAAGTATGTGTGTAGCTTCCCAGGTGATTCTCTCTTGAAAACCTGGAGAGAGGTGGAGGCATGAAGAATCCATCCCATTTTGAGATAGCAGCTCAGAAATGCAATAGAGATCAGCTGTTTAGTTCCTGGACATGTCCTCCCATGATCTCTAATGAGAATATGTTTGTTTAATCTCTTTTAGATTGCTGGGCCAGGCTGTTTTCAGTGGGAAGGTCAAACAAAGAAAATACTTTTATAATAAGGTAAAAGTTAATTGCATATAATTAAGTTCTATAAAGTTAGCACCCATAATTTATTAGTTACTTTTTAATTAAAAGTCTTTAACGTTTTATATATGCCTGTTGGATGAAATGGCAGAAGGCTATTTTACTAACTATGATTCAAATAGCTGGGGGATGATTTTAGCCTTCTGGGCCCCAAGTTTCCAATCTAGGTTCTTGGAGTTCTGAGGAAAACAACCAAAACAGGTTTTTGCCTCTGATGTTCCTGGAATTACACTACTTGGTCTTAATACTTACCTTGAGGAATATTAATGAATTTAAATTGCAAAGGCCAAATGATGCTACTTAATGTTAATCATAATATTCTAACTAAATTGAAATATGAAGGGGCACAAAATATTTGAATTTGAGCCCTGATCCCCTACCCACATTGGCTAGCATTATGTGAAACAGGTTAGCTGTGAATGGCCCTACATGGATTTCTTGGTTTGGTTTTTATTTTCCTTTGTTCCTCAGTTCCCCTAATTACTTAGAATATCTGAACTAAGGCATCTTCGTTTGGGACCAGTTATAGCCTTTGTGAATAAGACTGTAGTCTGGAAAAGATGTATTTTCCTACTAATGTAAAATAAAAGAAAATTCTGGTAACTTGGTATCTTTAAATCTCAAGCCTGGATGTTCTTGTTGGTGCTGTGGATCACGGAGTAGCTAGGGAGACAAAGCACTCCCACTTCTCTGGATAATCATCAGCAACCTCTTCTCCGTTTTGTTATATACGTTGCCATGGTGTTGGAAGGTTGTGGCCTAGATAAAGCATTGGAATACTGGGGCTCTTAGAAAAGCTTTGAGAAATATCCTCTCTCTCCATCAGGTTTCGATTAGCCAGGGTCCTCGTCTAACTTCCATGATCTGATGTATGCAATATCAATGGTATCAATAAAAATTTCTAAAACCTCCTAAATGATTTCAGCTCTCTTTTACATTTCTGAACATCCCTGAGGTGCCTTGATTACTGTCTTTCATTTTACCTCTCTTTTCTCTCTTTACCTCTCCCTTTCTCCGTCTCACCTTTCCCTCTTTTACACATGTTTATTGAGTGCCACATATAGTACTATACTATAGGAGAATGGTTCCTGGTAACACAACCCTGAAACACATGTATTATTTTTCTTTTCTTACACATATTGCATCTGAATGTCAGGGGGTTTGAGTGCCATGATCAAAGTCACACTGCCAGGACGTTTGCCAGAGCCAGGTTTCAAGCCAAGTTCTGTGACTTCACAGCCCCTGCACTTTTCATTCTCCCTGCCTACTTTGTGGGCCTAAGGTGGTCTATCACTACAGCTGCTCCTTAAGCTTTACCAGTAGTTGACTTGTCACTAATCTGTAGATCCCAGGATCTTCTTACTGGCGAGAAAATTGATAGTAAAACCTAAAGAAAACAAATATCTGCAGTGGTTGAGGGGATCCTATAAGAATCAGAAAATTCCAATGATCTAAAAATTTTCTACATCTATGTAAAAATTATTTAATGTAATATATATGTATATGTGTGTGTATATATGTATATATGTGTAGATATTTATATATATAATGTGTGTGTGTATGTGTATGTATATATATACACATACACACACACACACACATTATATATATATATATATATATACCATTCATTCAATAAAGATTTTTAATACTGAAGCATCTTGGTCACACCCTATCACATAATCTTGAGTCTTGACAGAAACCAAGTCCATCTAAGTTTTGAAGATGGTAATTCAGAAAGCTCAGTCACATAGTTATATTATAAAATATTTTTAAAGCAATAAAATAGTTTTCCCTAACCTTTTCAAAGACATTTGGCAAGAGCAATGATGACTGGCAGACCATATTCTCTTTGGCATATGGGACAAGAAAAAAAAAACATAGTTTCACGTCATGTGTAACTGCAGTCTTCATCTTGAAGGAGGAGAGGGTAGGACCAGCATAGGTTGATGTCTCATTAGGAGCCTAGGTTTTTGTTATGCATATTCATACATGATCTTGTTCAATGTTGACATTCTACAAATGAGGAAACAAAGGATAAAACAGATACTCTTAGGTGAATAATTGACAAATTTTTGAAAACTCAGTGAATTTTCATCCTGATCTCTATCTAGGTCTGTATCACTATTCTTCTGTACTCCCCACATGCAGAATATACTACTGTTTCCACTTTTCTTCTTATCCAAAAACTGAGCTCAAGTATCACTTCCTCCAGGAAGCCTTCCAAGACTAGCCCAGATCATACTGATCTATCTTTCTCTCTTTAGAATTCCTATAGGACTACTTCTCAGAATTATAAATGTAGTTCATCTCATACTGCCTTAAGTTGGTCTCTTTCATTAGGATCTGCCTTACCTCGCTATGTAGCTTGACTTATCTGAGTTCCTTGAGAAGCAGACCTATACCTTCTTCTTTTTTTGTTCCCTATTACAGCTAAAGACAGCTGGTTACATACATACTTATCAAATGTTACTTATCAAATGTCTTTGAACACAGATTAGTCATGTTCCCAGAATACCCAAGAAGGACTGGACATTGGCAAAAATTCAGATTCTTGTTGCTGTAGCCCTTCTTTCTAACTTACTAGGGTAGAAAGGGGGCCCAGGAATCTGAAGTTTAAGCATTTTCCCTGAATGATCCTATGCAAGTGGTTTGGGGATCATACTTCAGCATTCACTGCTGGAAGGCAGTGGTTACCAAAGTGGACAAGACTGGAATAACCTGGGATGCATGAAAATAATATAGATTTGCAACTCTCAGCCCAAACCAATGGAATCAGAATTTTTTGGAATGGGCAGGGGAGGGGACCTGAGAATCTGTATTTTTTGAAATTTCTGCAGGCGATTTTGAAATGACCAGTCTTCCTATTTTTTTTTTTTTTTCCTGCTGCAAAAAGCTTTACTGTTTCCATTCGGTCCATGGTTTGGGAGAGAGCTGGTTAAAAAGTTGCTTAGTGGCAGCTGGAAGAGGCTCGGGGAGAAGCCCTGACACCAGGGGGATGCAGAGGGGCTCCTCAAAGGCCGCTGGGCTCTGGGGGCTCCTAGCTGTGCTTGGGGTTGAGTCTTTCTAAGAGATACTCACAAACCCAGACTGGGGTCTGGCCAGTCTGTGGGGGTTAGTCAGGTGACTACTCATCTTCTGGACGAGTTTCCCCCACTCATCTAGGAAGCGTATCTCCAGGAAGTCACAGAGATGGGGGTCTGTGCAGGCAGAACCCAGGGCATGCAGATCCAGAAGAGCCTGCTTGAGGTTCTCCTCCAGGACTATGGTCATTTCTATAGCATCCAGGGTCTTCCCCAATCATCTTGGGACACTTCCTGGAAGAGGGCACATCTTCAAGAGATGCTCAACGCCCTTCAGAGCCACATGCTTGTGGTCAAAGTAGAAGCCCTGAGAGAGGTAGGTGCAGGAGGCCTGCAGATGCAGGTGGGCCAAGTGGTTGATGGCAGCCTCTACCTTGATGGAATAATTCTGACGAATCTGGGAGCTCACGGTTGGTCTATAATAAGGAACTAACCACAAAAAATGGTGTTGGCTGGCTCTGGAGGTTGGAGGGTACTCAGAGACCAGAAGAAGGGGTGTCCCCCAGTATGTTGCCTCCAAACACCAAACCCCACTGAAGCAAGAGGCAGATCCGCAGGACCCCCAGGTGCACTCTGAATATCCAGTCCTATTACCACCATTTGGAAAGTTCTTTTAACTACTCTCCCATCCAGTTTCATTAGCATCAGACTCTTGGTTCTACGTCCGCAATCTCGACACCTTCTGCCAGGCCTCTGGCTATATCCCATCACTCTTCTCTCTCTAAGCAGTAGGAAAATGCCTAAAGCAAGACTGCCATTTTGAAAAAAGTCTCCCCTAGGAGACAAGCACATTTCAAGTACCATTCTGAGTTAAACTCTTGATTTCAGCAATAAATCGCTTCTAAAATTATGAAGAAACATGGCTTAATGAAGCTATTGAAAATTCCATAAAATTTATCCTACATGACTAAGATGTTGCAGCTTTTTGTATCCAGTTTAACCCACATGGAAAATGTTAAATCACCATATTAACAACACAATCCAGCAGTTAAATAGCATGACAGTTACCATGGAAATGTGCCAAACACAGGTGGGTTGGCAGTGTGTGTAGGGGGTATTGGAGGGAGGAATGTATTGTAGGTTACTTGAGAACTGCTATGCCCCATTTTTGTATTTAAATTATTCGTACTCTCAACCAATTTCAGGAGATGCAGCTGAGCTTTTAAAACTAAGACCTCCTATCTCTCTATCTGGTTACTCCTTTGGTGGAAACATGGTTATTTCTCCCTTCAGCTAGAATCATTGATTTTTCATGCATAGTTTTCTGAATGTAATAATATTAATACTAATACTGACAACCATCAAAAATGTAAAATCTGGGACTTCCCTGGTGGCGCAGTGGTTAAGAGTCCGCCTGCCAGTGCAGGGGACACGGGATCGAGCCCTGGTCCGGGAAGATCCCACATGCCGTGGAGCAACTAAGCCCTTGCGCCACAACTACTGAGCCCGAGTGCCACAACTACTGAAGCCCGCGCACCTAGAGCCCGTGCTCTGCAAGAAGAGAAGCCACCGCAATGAGAAGCCCAGGAACCGCAACGAAGAATAGCCCGCACACAGCAACAAAGACCCAAGGCAGCCAAAAATAAAAATAAATAAATAAATAAAAAATTTTTTAAAAATGTAAAATCTAAATACATTCCATATCCTGCAAGGCCCTAGATGGATGGAGCCCTGCCTAACTCTCTGATGTCATTTTGTACCAACACTTCCCTGTTTACCTTGTTCTAGGCACACTGGCCCATCTGTCTGTCAAATATGGCAAGTCAATTTCTCCATATCGGGGGTTGTTCCAAGCTGAATCGTACTACCCTGCAAATTCATGTGTTGAAGTGCTAATCCCCCGTGCCTAAGAATGTGACTGTATTTGGAGATAGGGTCTTTAAAGAGCTAATTAAGTTAAAATGAGGTCATTAGGGTGAACCCTTATACAATATGATTCATGCCTCTATAAAAGAAGGAGATTAAGACACAGAACACAGACACAAAAAGGGAAGATCATGTGAAGATACATGCTATGGACAAGCCAAGGAGAGAGGTGTAAGAAGACAACCCTGACAATGCCTTGATCTTGGACTTTTGGCCTCCAGAATAGTGAGAAAACACATTGCTGTTGTTTAAGCCACCCAGTCTCTGGTACTTTGTTATGTCAGCCCTAGTCAGCTAACACATGGGTGTTTGTACTTATTTCTTTTTGTGCATGAAATGTTCTGACCCCAGAGTTTCAAAGGGCTAGATGTTTCTTTGACATTCAAGTCTCATCTCAGATGGTCATCTCCTCAGAAATACCATGATTATCCTAAATTTTGCCCTTTCCCCAATCATTTACTGAAGTGGAAACTGGAGAGGAGAATGGAGCTAAACTGTCAATCAGGACAGTGTGATCCCTTGCAACACTGTTTAGTTCAAATAATCCAGTCCTAAGTCAATTAACCCATGCCACTGTTGTAGCCATAGGAATTTGTTCACTGGCAATCCCATCAGTCACAGCATAGGACTTTTGTCATAATTATGGGATGTGACCACCAGGGAAGCCTGCCTTGGTACTCCTGGTAGCCTTTTTGTGACCATAAGTACCACCTGAAGATGACACAGACATACAAAAGATAACAGGCAGAGAGAGACATACATACAAAGCCAGGTCTTGAATAACCATGCTTGAATCCTACTCTATCATCAGACCTTGTTACCAATAAAGTCCTTTTATTATTTAAGCCAGCTTTGTTTGGGTTTCCTGTTCCTTGCAATGGAAAGCATACTGACAGATGCAATTACTATCCCATTATTGTATTTTAGCTTCCCATTTTCTATGGAAATGTCCTGTACAAATATTGGAAATTGCCCTGTACAATTATTTCCTTGCTAGTTTTCTGCTCTTTCTGACAGCAGATACCCTTTCATGTTCTCTGGATTTTCAACATGTGGAACAGCCTGGTACCTAATTAATATACACCAAATATATGTGTAATAGATAGTATTATATTAAGTATGCCAGATACTATGCTAGGTGCTTTATGTGTATTATGAGTTTCCTCCCTTACCCACTAGAATGTGAGCTTTATGAAAATGGAGACGTGCTTTGTTCATTGCTGTATTCTCTGGACCTAAAACAGTATCTGATATAGAGGAGGCACTACTGAATACTTGCTTTTGTTTTGTTTTGTTTTGTTTTTTTAATTGGAGTATAGTTGCTTTACAATGTTGTGTTAATTTCTGCTGTACAGCGAAGTGAATCAGCTATACATATACATGTATCCCCTCCTTTTTGGATTTCCTTCCCATTTAGGTCACCACAGAGCATTGAGTAGAGTTCCCTGTGCTACATAGTAGGTTCTCATTAGTTATCTATTTCAGCGGTCCCCAACCTTTTTGGCATCAGGGACCAGTTTTGTGGAAGACAGTTTTTTCACGGACAGGGGGGTGGGGATGGTCCAGGTGGTAATGCGAGCGATGGGGAGCAGCAGATGAAGCTTCGCTTGCTCGCCCACTGCTCACCTCCTGCTGTGCCTCCTGGTTGCTAACAGGCCGCGGACCACTACTGGTCTGTGGCCTGGGGCTTGGGGAACCCTGATCTATTTTATACATAGTAGCGTTTGTATATCAGTCCCAATCTCCCAATTCATCCCACACCCCCTTCCCCCCACTTGGTGTCCATACGTTTGTTCTCTGTCTGTGTCTCTGTTTTTGCTTTGCAAATAGGTTCATCTGTACCATTTTTCTATTAATGGATTCCATATATATACGTTAATATACAATATTTGTTTTTCTCTTTTTGACTTACTTCACTCTGTATGACAGTTTCTAGGTCCATCTACCTCACTGCAAATAACTCAATTTCGTTTCTTTTCATGGCTGAGTAATATTCCATTGTATATGTGTGCCACATCTTGTTTATCCATTCATCTGTCGATGGACACTTAGGTTGCTTCCATGTCCTGGCTATTGTAAATGTTGCTGCAATGAACATTGGGGTGCATGTATCTTTTGGAATTATGGTTTTCTCAGGACATATGCCCAGGAGTGGGATTGCTGGGTCATATGATTTTTCTATTTTTAGTTTCTTAAGGAACCTCCATACTGTTCTCTATAGTGGCTGTATCAATTTACATTCCCACCAACAGTGCAAGAGGGTTCCCTTTTCTCCACACCCTCTCCAGCATTTGTTGTTTGTAGATTTTCTGATGATGCCCATTCTAACTGGTGTGAGGTGATACCTCATTGTAGTTTTAATTTGCATTTCTCTAATAATTAGTGATGTTGAGCAGCTTTTCATGTGCTTCTTGGCCATCTGTATGTCTTCTTTGGAGAAATGTCTATTTAGGTCTTCTGCCCATTTTTGGATTGGGTTGTTTATTTTTTTGATACTGAGCTGCATGAGCCATTTGTATATTTTGGAGATTAATCCTTTGTCAGTTGCTTTGTTTGCAAATATTTTCTCCCATTCTGAGGGTGTCTTTTTGTCTTGTTTATGGTTTCCTTTGCTGTGCAGAACATTTTAAGTTTAATTGGGTCCCTTTTGTTTATTTTTGCTATTATTTTCATTTCTCTAGGAGGTGGGTCAAAAAAGATCTTTCTGTGATTTATGTCATAGAGTGTTCTGCCTATGTTTTCCTTTAAGAGTTTTATCGTGTCTGGCGTTACATTTAGGTCTTTAATCCATTTTGGGTTTATTTTTGTGTATGGTGTTAGGGAGTATTCTAATTTCATTCTTTTACAGGTAGCTGTCCAGTTTTCCCAGCACCACTTGTTGAAGAGACTGTCTTTTCTCCATTTTATATTCTTGCCTCCTTTGTCATAGATTAGGTGACCATATGTGCATGGGTTTATCTCTGGGCTTTCTATCCTGTTCCATTGATCTATATTTCTGTTTTTGTGCCAGCACCATACTGTCCTCATGACTGTAGCTTTGTAGTGTAGTCTGAAGTCAGGGAGCCTAATTCCTCCAGCTCCATTTTTCTTTCTCAATATTGGTTTGGCTATTCGGGGTGTTTTGTGTTTCCATACAAATTATAAAATTGTTTGTTCTAATTCTGTGAAAAATGCCATTGGTAATTTGATAGGGATTGCATTGAATCTGTAGATTGCTTTGGGCAGTATAGTCATTTTCACAATATTGAGTCTTCCAATCCAAGAACATGGTATATCTCTCCATCGGTTTGTGTCGTCTTCTGATTTTTTCGTCAGTATCTTTTAGTTTTCTGAGTACAGGTCTTTTGCCTCCTTAGGTAGGTTTACTCCTAGGTATTTTATTCTTTCTGTTGCAGTGGTAAATGGGAGTGTTTCCTTAATTTCTCTTTCTGATTTTTCATTGTTAGTGTATAGGAATGCAAGAGATTTCTGTGTATTAATTTTGTATCCTGCTACTTTACCAAATTCATTGATTAGCTCTAGTAGTTTTCTGGTGGCATCTTTAGGATTTTCTATGTATAGTATCATGTCATCTGCAAACAGTGACAATTTTACTTCTTCTTTTCCAATTTGAATTCCTTTTATTTCTTTTTCTTCTCTGATTGCCATGGCTAGAACTTCCAAAACTAAGTTGAATAATAGTGGTGAGAGTTGACATCCTTGTCTTGTTCCTGATCTTAGAGGAAATGTTTTCAGTTTTTCACCATTGAGAATGATGTTTGCTGTGGGTTTGTCATATATGGCCTTTATTATGTTGAGGTAGGTTCCCTCTATGCCCACATTCTGGAGAGTTTTTATCATAACTGGGTGTTGAATTTTGTCAAAAGCTTTTTCTGCATCTACTGAGATGATCATATGGTTTTTATTCTTTAATTTGTTAATATGCTGTATCACATCGATTGATTTGCGTATACTGAAGAATTCTTGCAGCCCTGGGATAAATCCCACTTGATAAGGGTGCATGATCCTTTTAATGGGTTATTGGATTCAGCTTGCTAGTATATTTTGTTGAGGATTTTTACACCTATGTTCATCAGTGATATTAGTCTGTAATTGTCTTTTTTTGTGATATCTCTGTTTTTGGTATCAGGGTGATGGTGACCTCGTAGAATGAGTTTGGGAGTGTTCCTTCCTCTGCAATTTTTTTGAATATTTTGAGAAGGATGGGTGTTAGCTGTTCTCTAAATGTTTGATAGAATTTGCCTGTGAATCCATCTGGTCCTGGACTTTTGTTTGTTGGAAGATCTTTAATCACAGTTTCTATTTCATTGCATGTGATCGGTCTCTTCATATTTTCTATTTCTTCCTGGTTCAGTCTTGGAAGTTTGTACCTTTCTAAGAGTTTGTCCATTTCTTCCAGGTTTTCCATTTTATTGGCACATAGTTGCTTGTAGTAGTCTCTTATGATCCTTTGCATTTCTGCAGTGTCAGTTGTGATTTCTCGTTTTTCATTTCTAATTTTATTGATTTGAGTCCTCTGCCTTTTTTTCTTGATTAGTCTGGCTATACGTTTATCAATTTGGTTTATCTTCTCAAAGAACCAGCTTTTCGTTTCGTTGATCTTTGCTATTGTTTTTTTATTTCTATTTCATTTATTTCTGCTCTGATTTTTATGATTTCTTTCCTTCTACTAGCTTTGAGTTTTATTTGTTCTTCTTTCTCTAGTTGCTTTAGGTATAAAATTAGGTTGTTTATTTGAGGTTTCTCTTGTTTCTTGAGGTAGGATTGTATTGCTATAAACATCCCTCTTAGAACTGCTTTTACTGCATCCCATAGGTTTTGGGTTGTTGTGTTTTCATTGTCATTTGTTTCTAGGTATTTTTTAAATTTCCTCTTTGATTTCTTCAGTGATATCTTGGTTATTTAGTAGCATATTGTTTAGCCTCCATGTGTTTGTGTTTTTTACAGTTGTTTTTTTTTTCTTAATTGGTTTCTAATCTCATAGTGTTGTGGTCGGAAAAGATGCCTGATACAATTTCAATTTTCTTAAATTTACCGAGGCTTGATTTGTGACCCAGGATCTGATCTATCCTGGAGAATGTTCCATGTGCACTTGAGAAGAAAGTGTATTCTTCTGCTTTTGGATGGAATTCCTATAAATATCAATTAAGTCTATCTGGTCTAATGTGTCATTTAAAGCTTGTGTTTCCTTATTAATTTTTTGTCTGGATGATTTGTCCATTGGTGTAAGTGGGGTGTTAAAGTGCCCCACTGTATTGTGTTACTTTCGATTTCCCCTTTTATGGCTGTTAGCATTTGCCTTATATATTAAGGTGTTCCTATGTTGTGTGCATAAATGTTTACAATTGTTATATCTTCTTCTTGGATTTATCCCTTGATCGTTATGTATTGTCTCTCTTTGTCTCTTGTAACAGTCTTTATTTTCAAGTCTATTTTGTCTGAGGTGAGTATTGCTACTCCAGCTTTCTTTTGATTTCCATTTGCATGGAATATCTTTTTCCACCCCCTCACTTTCAGTCTGTATGTGTCCTTAGGTCTGAAGTGGGTCTCTTGTGTACAGCATATATACAGGTCTTGTTTTTGTATCCATTCAGCCAGTCTGTCTTTTGCTTGGAGCATTTAATCCATTTACATTTAAGGTAATTATCTATATGTATGTTCCTATTACCATTTTCTTAATAGTTTTGGGATTGTTTTTGTAGGTGTTTTGCTTCTCTTGTGTTTCCCATCTAGAGAAGTTCCTTTAGCATTTGTTGTAAAGCTGGTTTGGTGGTGCTGAATTCTCTTAACTTTTGCTTATCTGTAAAGGTTTTTAATTTCTTCATCGTATCTGAATGAAATTCTTGCTGGGTAGAATAATCTTGGTTGTAGTTTTTTCCCTTTCATCACTTTATATATATCCTGCCACTCCCTTCTGGCCTGCAGAGCTTCTGCTGAAAAATCAGGTGGTAACCTTATGGCGATTCCCTTGTATGTTATTTGTTGCTTTTCCCTTGCCCCTTTTTAATACTTTTTCTTTGAATTTAATTTTTGTTAGTTTGATTAATATGTGTCTCGGTGTGTTTCTCCTTGGGTTTATCCTATATGGTACTCCCTGCGCTTCCTGGACTTGGGTGGCTGTTTCCTTTCCCATGTTAAGGAAGTTTTTGACTATCATCTCTTCAATATTTTTTCAGACTCTTTCTCTTTCTCTTCTTGTTCTGGGACCCCTATAATTCGAATGTCGGTTCATTTAATGTTGTCCCAGAGGTCTCTGAGACTGCCTTCATTTCTTTTCATTCTTTTTTTCTTTATTTGCCTCTCAGCAGTTACTTCCACCATTCTGTCTTCCAGGTCACTTATTCATTCATCTGCCTCAATTATTCTGCTCTTGATTCCTTTTAGTGTATTTTTCATTTCAGTTATTGTGCTGTTCATCACTGTTTGTTTGTTCTTTAGTTCTTCTAGGTCCTTGTTAAACATTTCTTGTATTTTCTCGATCTGTGCCTCCATTCTATTTCTGAGATTTTGGATCTTCTTTACCATTGTTACTCTGAATTATTTTTCAGGTAGATTGCTTATTTCCTCTTCATTTATTTGGTCTTGTAGGTTTTTACCTTGCTCCTTTGTCTGTAACATATTTCTCTGTCATCTCATTTTTGTTGATGTGTGGGGCTGTATTCCTGTCTTGCTGGTTGTTTGGCGTGAGGCGTCCAGCACTGGAGCTTGCAGGCAGTTGGGTGGAGCCGGATTGGTGCCGAGATGAGAACCTCTGGGAGAGCTCATACCAATTAATATTCCCTGGGGCCTGAAGTTCTCTGGTAGTCCAGTGGCTCCAATTCGGTTCTCCCACCACAGGGGCTTAGACCCAACCCCCGACCCAGTTGCTCAGGGATTTTTCTTGTCCCCTTAGGTGTCCAAGGTCCTCCACTAGTGTCGTGTAATGTTGTGAGTGCTCTGTGAGAATTGTTCCAATGTGTTCTTGATGTACTTGTGAGGAGATATAAACTCCATGTCCTCCTATTCCACTGTCTTGACTCTGCTGCAATTGCATCCTTATATACAGCAAAAAGTTAAAGTCAGTGTTCATATAATGGACCTTAGAGGCTTCCATGAGAGGCCCCACCCCCAACTGTGACCAATACTTGATTTTGAATGAATGGATTTTACTGAATTCTTTTAACAATCCTGTGACACAAGTACCCTCCTTATTCCCATTTCACAGATGAGTAGGGAGCTCATTAAATATGAGAGCTGGAAAACAAGCCTAGTCTTTTGGACTCCAAAGCTCACAACACTGTAATGCCTCATGACCAAAAAGCTTACAGATTAAAACAACAATAAAATTGATATTGAACTTATTAAAGAAGGCTTTCCACCTGGACACAGTTGAATTAATTACTCGCACCAGTTTGGTCAACTCCCTGTGGCCCATTTCTGAGTCTGCATCATAATCACTTGTGTAGATTATTAAAAATAACAATGCCTGGATCCATTTCAGAACTACTTAATCAGATTCCTAGGGGTGAGGGGTAGGGAGATACAGAGCTCAGGTTAAGGTGGTTTTCAAAACACTACAGGTTATTCTGATGCACAATAAGGGCTGAGAATCACTGTTGAATTATGAAATAGTTTATTCTGCTAGTGAGACAACTGTGCTGAGAACTGTTAGGGAACGACTGAGAAAGAAGCTTTCTGAGGTCACCTCCATGTGCTTTTCACCTTTGAATTGTCAATGCCTAGTCCAATGTCAGGTCAATAGTAGCAATACCACTACTCTTAGTATTCCAAATAATGATAAATACTGACATAAACTGATTTCTCTGAACTAGGCTCTGTATTAAATTATACCTATTTCCTTGTTTAATCCCAAACAATCTAAAGAGGTATGTACCAAAATTATCTTCTGCATTTTTCAGATGAGAAAACTGAGCGTCAGCCAGGCTGTTTTTTGCCCTGGGTCCCATATTAAATATGTGAAGTAGGTTTTCTCCTTATTCTAACTCTAATCTTAACATCCACAAAATATTCCTTCTCAGAGATAATCAGTTAATGCTTTGGGAAGGAAGCAACTGGCAATAAGGAAAGAAAGAAGGAAGGGTGGAAGGATGCAAGGAAGAAAGAGGGGAACAAAGGGAGGGGAACAAAGGAATGGAAGAGGGAGGAAAGGGGGAATTCCGGTGCTATGAAAGTAGAAATACAAGTCAGCTCTGAAGTCATCTCAGACCTGCCTTTTCTTCAAAAGGTTAGGCTGTTTCTTGTCACCTGCCAGTGAAGTCTCAGAACTTTGTCACCTGTGGGGTTGCTGGCTTCCAGAACTTGCTGAAACACCACTTTTCCCTCTCTCCACAAGGAGAAGTGCCAACATGGAAGGGTTAAGTTCAAGTGCATTACTAGGGCATGGTGTTTGGGGACTAGAAATTTTGGCGTGTTGAGCAAAGAGATTAAAAAATTCAGTTTTCTACGGTGAGTCTCTTTTTGGGGTGGCTTCTATCCATGAATTATTTCTTTCTCTTGCCTTCTCTGAGATTTGCATGGAAATATGATGAAATATTACTTTCCTACCATATACTTAATTTAAAAAATGAAGCCTAGGTTATTTGGTAAGGTTTGGGGGAAAGGGAGGAAAACTCAGCCAATTGCCCCAGGTTTTAGAGAGAAAATCTGTTTTTGGATTTATCTTTTATTATCTCTTCTCACCACTGTAATGGTAATATTTAGAGGGCAAGTTAGGGTGTGGGCCTGGGGTAAGGTTCCGAGGAGGCCATGGTTTACTTTCGGTCTAGGACACTTGGATATGCCTACTATAAGTCAAAGTTGTCTCCATTTGTCTACTGGTACAGCTTGACCATGCTGGAATTCCCACACGGGGTCAGGGACCAGTGTCCTTCAGGGTAAAAAAATGTGCACGTTTGCCTAGAGTGTCCCTTCTACATATTTTATTTTAGAATCTGTATTAGCAAAATACAGGTAGTCAAAAAATGCATGAGCTTGGGTCCTTGTCAAATATCATCTTCTCATGACTAACTGAGCCACCTCCTACTCTTCTGAGAGCCTGCAGTGAAGAGAGTCGTATCTAATTTCAGGAGTGTCCATCACCACTGATTAACAAAGTCCCCAGTGGCTCAACAACAATTTCTTTTGTAAGGGAGACAGCGGCTTTCCAGGCAGAACTTTACCTGCTTGAATAAGCAAAGCTTTCCTAAGCCCCAAGTCTCTCATCCTGTGAAAAATGCTGCTTGCATTTTCCTTCAATGAGAAACCAGAGCAGAAAAGTATGATGTATGAGAGCACAGCCTTCAGAATCAGACACACTCAGGTTTTATTCATGACAAAGTTATTTAACATGGCCATGGATAAAAGTTACCTAACACCTGTAAATCTCATTTCCTTATCTGTATATTAGGGATAATAATAACTCCATAGGCATTTTCTGATGATGAAATGTAACAATCAAGGCACAAACTAAGTAGCAATGAATGGATGCTATTATTCATTAGAAAATTTTATGAAATCAGATATGAAACCCAAGAACTGGGTCTGAAGTTTTTAATGTTGTGTTGTGCTTCCTCCTCCAAATCCTGCACCTTTGGCCTCAATGGGCTTAACATCTTGCACATTGAGTTCTCCAGGATGCAGACTCTGAGATGCAGTTTAGTGCACTTAAGTTCAGACTGGAGGGTCCTTGGGACCAGTCTCTGTGAAAGGGAAGGAAGGGAGCAGGCTTGAGCAAAGGGAGAAGCCGGGCTGTGATGCAGGCCAAGCAGCTTCAACTGACCCCTCAGGAAGCTCTAGACTAGACTGGTGCCAGAGTTGTCATGCATTGGGCCAAAATGACCAGGCCTTTATATCTCTGCCTTAACAGTCACTGGATGTGCCTGCCTTTGGGAGGAGTTGATCTTGGGCGAGGTGGCTCTCTGCAGCTGAGGCAATCCTTGAAGGGACTGAGAGCTGGAATGTGTCTGCCTGCAGCACTCCCTATAGCTTAGCAACAAGGACTCTTTGAAAAGGAATTGGGGGTGGACCATCCCCATGTCCACCAAACCACATCCCTGCCATACTGGGGCATAATGATAGCTTTTGGTTTTCTATGTGCTAAGCAATGTTAGACATATATCCATATTTCTTACTGTCTGTCTGTCTAGTTTTTTTAAAGCTTATTCTTTTTTTAAATTTTTTTTTAATTTTATTTTTTGACCACACCATGCAGCATGTGTGATCTTAGTTCCCCTACCAGGGATTGAACCCGCGACCCCTGCAGTGGAAGTGTGGAGTCTTAACCATTGGACCACCTGGGAAGTCCCTGTCTATCTATCTATTTATCTGTCTATCGATTGACCTATCTAAACTGAGGCACAAATTTAAATAAAATGCCCCAAATCAACCACCCAGTGAGCAATAAGAGTGACTGTTGAAACCAGATGATCTAGCTGCAGTGCTCACACTCTTAAACACTGCTATCTAGTAACTAGATAGATAACTAAACACTAGATAATCTATCTAATAGTGACCTGGGTCTCCAAAGAGATCTACTGGTCTTGTCAGATACACTTGTGTATCTCTAGTACAGTGGTTCTGAAACTGCAGTCCCCACATCAGCAACATCAGCATCACTGGAAGTTTATTAGAAATGCAAATCCCCTGACCTTACCTAGACCCAGATTCAGAAACTCTGGGAATGAGGTCTGAAATCTGTGTTTTAACAAGTCCTTTAGGGGATTCTGATGCACCCTCAAGCTTGAGAACCACTGCAGTAGTGTATAGGTACCACCGAAAAAAAGGACCTACCATCTTTCCTAACTGTTCAGTCTTCCTGTCAGGTATACCCGAGTGGCCCATCCCTCTCCCATGGAACTTTGCCCCCTCCTGGCCATTGGCTCCCAGCTGTGAGTACTCTCCCCTGCTAGGTTTCACATTTAGAATAGAGTTCTTCCTTGTATAATGTTGTCATCATCCCCTCTCAGCCTCAAGGATAGTATTTAATTGGTTTTCTAATTTACAATCTGATGTTATTCCAAGACAACATAGTTGGCAACCCAAACCAAGTATGCTGATTTTATTGGCAGGTCAAAGAGCCCACAATTCAAATCTCAGGCCCATGGCTTACTAACAGCATGCCCTTGACCAAGTTCCAATTCATCTGTAAATTGCAGTGGTTTTATCTACAAAATTGGGAATAAAAATACCTGTCTCACAGGCTTGCTCTGCATAATTATTTAGATCATTTATTTAGATGACTGCCTAGGTGCTGACACATAGAGTATGCTCCATAAGAGACTTATCTGAAATTTATGTGTATGCCCTTTTCCCTCTCCTCTCTCAGCTACCTTTGAAAGACCAGCTAAACGTAAGAATCAATACCACGTATTGGTATCTTCATGCCAGGTAGAGCATCCTACCCATCCATCCTTCTTTCTTTCCCTAAGAAAAGAATTTATTGAAATATTTTACATTTTTTTCTAAAAAACTCTCCTGCAGAGTGACAGAAATATATTAGTTACTCCAGTGAATTAGTTAAATCTGAACAATATATGTATATGTGTACATACACACTCTCACCACACACACACACACATACACACATACATGCACATATACACACCTAAGCTGTTGTAACAAACCTTTACATTATCATACTATGAGTCTGATATCAACCTTATGAGATAATATAGACTCCTTTATTTTAATGATGATAAACTATTATAAATAGTGGTTAACTATCTTGCCAGATATCTCATATAGTTAATAAGGGGCAGAACCAGAACTGAAGCTCAGAATCCCAGTATAGCCTTCTTTAGATTATAAAGCCCTCCAAAGAATTCTGATTATCAATTAAGGTAATTTTTTTAACTGAGAAATATGTTTAGGTGTTGGTGATAGATAAGGACAGTACCCAGATAATGGCATTCACCATTTCTAATCAGAACATTACCAACATTTGCTCTGTGGATTGCAGTAGAGAATCCTGCAGAGAAAAATTTAAGTGATCAGCAGGGTCCAAGAAGGTTGTAATGTGGAGGAAGCCCAGAATTTATTAAAATACCAAGGGATTATTATTTAAAGCTAAACTAAGGAACCTGTGAATGGAGAGAAGAATGAATATCTCCTGGAGTGAGGCCCATTAACGTCCTGGGAAGAGCTAACTGTGGAATAGGACACAGCTAGTAACTAAGGGCTTTCTACAGGTTAACCCTAAGGACCCAGCCAGTCTCCACAGGAGCCTGGATCCGCTGAAGTTCTGGCTGAGCTACTGGTCCTTGGGAGTCAGTTCACGTGGAGCAACCATAGCAGTGGTTCTCAACTTGGGCTACATCTGGGGAGATTTAAGCCACACCTGGATCACTTAAATCAGAATCACTGGGGGTGGAACCCAGATACTAATATTTTTTGAAGCTCTCCATAGGATGATAATGTATAGCTAAGGTCAAGGGCCACTGTTCTGGAAACTAAAATGTTTCCCTCTCTTTTTTTCTCTTTCATTCCTTTTATTTTTTTATCTTCGTTTCTCCCTCCTTCCCTTCTTCTCATTCTTCTTTTAATTTTTTCTGAAAAACATGATTAAGGACTTATTACATGAGAAGCCATGTGCTATAAAGATATATAAGATGTGGTTCCTGTCCCTGTATTATTTTTATGCAGCAGTGTAACAAATGAATGCAAATGTAGAGGTTTAAAACAATACCCATTTATTAGCTAACAGTTCTGTAGTTCAGAAGCCTGGCACAGCATGAATGGCTTCATTGCTCAGGATACCACAAGGCTGAAATGGAACTGTTAGGCATATTTAATTCTTATCTGAAGACTCTGGGAAAAAATCCACTTCTGAGCTCATTTACATTTTTGGCTGAATTCAGCTCCTTGTGGTTGTAGCACTGAAGTTCCATTTTCCTTGCTGGCTGTCAGTTAGGAGTCTCTCAGCACCTAGAGGCCATTCACATTCCTTACCACTTGGTGTCCTCCATCTTCAAGACAGCAAGGTGCATTGAATCTTTCTCATGTTTTGAATCTATGATTTTCTCTTCTGTGACCAACTGGAGAAAATGCTTAGCTTTTAAAGGATTTGCATGATTAAGTCAGGACCACATGGATGATTTCCCTAACTTAAAGCTAATTGATTTGGGACCTTAATTACATCTGCAAAATACCCTTCATAGCAACACCTAGATTAGTATTTGATTGAATAATTGGGAAAAGGTTAGTGTGCACACTGGACAAGAATTTGAGGGGGCCTCTTAGAATTCTGCCTACTACATTCCCAAGGAGTTCACATGTACGGAAGCAGATTTAGTACTCCATGTAAAGCAATACACGATGATAACAGATATAAGGAATACTAACAAATTGTTGAAAGAGTGACTAACTCCGGGGGATATGTACAGAGGGTCAGAGTAGGCTTCCTAGAGGAGGTATACCTGAGCCCATTCACACATTGGACAATTACTTATTGAACACACACTGAAATGAGTTTTGAGAAATGACTAATTATTTTCCAGATGAACAGGAGTATGAGTGAACTTTCCAGAAAGGAAACACCCTATAAAAAGAGCACGTGTCCGCAAGTGACAGAAGGAGAATTATTTAAGGGAGGAGATGCTGTTCAGTCCTTCTAGAACATAAAGTGTTCAGGGGAAGTGATTAGAGAGGAGGCCAGAGTGAGGTAGGGGTCTGAGTTATGAAACCCTGTGACACAAATTTTACTTTAGTCATTGGTGATAGGGAACGACTGAGGGCTTTCCCCCAATTTTGTTGAGGCATATTTAAAGTACAATAAATTGCACATATTTAAAGCATAAAATTTGATGAATTTTGACATATTTAAACACCCGTGAAATCATTACCACAATCAAGAAAACAAACATTTTCCATCACTTCAATAGTTTTCTCATGCCCTTTTACAACCTGTCTCTCCCCTGAACTCTGCCCCAGGCAACCTCTGACTTGGTTTCTGTCACTATACATTAGTTCCCATTTTCTAGAATTTTATATAAATGGATTCATGTAGTATGTACTCATTTGTGCTTGGCTTCTTTCACTCAGCTAATGATTTTGAGATGAGGTTCATCTATGTTGTTGCAATTACCAATAGGTCATTTCTTTTTGTTGCTGAGTACTATTCCATTGTAGTATATGAATATATACCACAGTCTTTTATCTATTTTCCCGTTGATAGGCATTTGTGTTGTTTTCTGGTTTTGGCTACTAAATAAATTATTGAAATAATTTTAATAAAGCAGCTATGAACATTCATGTTCTAGTCTGTGTAGATATGTTTTCATTTCTCTTAAGTAGATATTTAGGAACAGAATGTCTGTGCATAACTTTTTTTTAAAATTGTATTACATTTAACTTTTTAAGAAAAATTTCAAGAGTGCTTGTACCATTTTGTAGCAGTATATGAAACTTTTAGATGCTCTATAATCTCATTAACACTGGTATTTTCAATCTTTAAATTTCATCAAAGCAAATGGGTGTGTATGGTATCTCATTGCATTATTAATTTGCATTTCTGTGATACCTAGTAATGTTGATCTCCTTTTCATATGCTTATTGGCCATGTGTTTACAGTTGGCCCTCCATATCCTCAGTTCCTCATACATTGATTGAACCAACCATGGATGAAAAATATTTTATTTATTCCAGAAAGTTCCAAAAAGCAAAACTTGAATTTGCCATGTGCCAGCCACTATTTACATAGAATTTACATTGTATTAGGTATTATAAGTAATCTAGAGATGATTTAAGTATACGGGAGAATATTCATAGGTTATATGCAAATACTAATCCATTTTACTTATGATACTTGAGCATTGGTGATTTTTGGTATTCTCAGGGGTCCTTGTACTAATGCCTTGTGGCTACCAAGGGATGACTGTACTTTCTTTTGTGAAGTCTCTGTTCAAATATTTTGCTTAATTTTAATGAAGTTGTTTGTCTTCTTATTGAGCTATAAATGTTCATGATAGATTCTAAATACAAATCCTTTGTTTGATATATGGGTTGTTAATAATACACTAGTCGATGGCTTACAGTTTCATTTTCTTTATGATGTTTTGAAGTGCAAAACTCTAGTTTATCATTTTTTTATGTTTTGTGCTTTTTGTCTTATATCTGACAAACCATTGCCTATCCCAAGGTCACAAAGACTTTCTGCTGTGTTTTCTTCTAAAAGTTGTATTGTTTTAGATTTTAAAGTTAGGACTATGATCCATTTTGAGTTACTTTTTGTATATGGTATAAGATAAAGGTCAATGTTTGTTTGTTTGTTTAAACATAAATATCTAGTTGATCCAGGATGATTTGTTAAAAAGACTTTCATTCCTCAATGAATTGCTTTGGTAACTGTTGAAAATCAATTAACCATATATGTGGGCCACAGAAGAGTTTTAAGTAGGAGAAAGATGATGATCAATGCACTTGAAAAAAATCATCCATTCCTTTTTCATTAATTCGCTCCATAAGTATTTCTGAAAATTCTACAATACAGCAAACATTGTGCCAGGAACTGAGTCTTGCTTGTGCTTCTGTCTTCAAAGCTAGAACAGAATCTAGTAAACAATAGGCCCTTAGAAGTGTTTAACAAAAAAGAAAGACAAATAAGATAGAGCCTCTGCCTTCAGGGTCCTTAGAATCTAGAATAAAAGATCCTTGGTGAGAGTGAGTGAATCTGCAGGCAAGGAGATGACTGACAGTGAGGGCAGCTCTCCTCTAGATAAAGAAAAGATTGGAAGGCAATGAGCTAGGGTGGTGGTAGTGAAAAGAAATAGTGAGTTCGAGAAATATAGAGAATGGTAACCGATGAGAGTGAGTTTAAGATGCTTCCCAGGTTTGTAGCTTCGAGGATACAAAAAGTGGAACAGATTTAGTAGGGACAGAAGCAGGGAGCCATGCATCTGTTTGAGTGCCCTTGGGTAGAGAAGGGAGTACAACCTGACTCCTGCCTTCAAAGAATTTATAGCCCAGTAAAAATGGAGACCAGTGCAGAGAAAGTATGATGTGTGTGGAAAGAAAGGCATCAACAAGAGGTGATGGGAAAGCAAAGAGGAAACTCTGTGGAGAAAGCGGTATTTGAGTAGAACCTCAGAGGAAGATGAAGATTTTTATTGTTTGAAATGATCAGCGAACATTTCAGACAGAGGGAATAGTATGCGTGAAAGCAGGAGGGTGTGTTTTGCAGGTCAGTGAGTTGTGTGTTGTGAATAAAGCAGGGAAGTGTGAGTAAGGGATGGACGGGGGGGTTGAGTGAGATTGGAGGCTAGAAAGAAAGGTTGATGTGTGATTTCATGTTCCTGGGTATATCATACCTACTGTTTCACCAGGTCCTGTGTTAGAATCATCTGACAGTTTAGCAAGATGTGGTCCCTGCCTCCAAGAAACTCATTCTCTAGTGAATAAAAGGACCTGATAAGTCATTATAAAGAGGCTGAAATGTGCAACAAGGATATATCTAAAGTGGAAGGCACAAATAAAGAGTAACTCACTGAGGGAGGTTTCTGGAAGGTGTGAGGTGGAGCGTTGTTCAAAGAAGGATTTACAAACAGAGGCAGAAGCATGAGCAGAAATGTGGAAGCAAGTGCGCTCAGGCTCCATGCATCTCTCTTGTTTCTTTCCTCCTTGCTTCTAGCTAGAGGAAATCTGAGTTTGGGGCTTAAGGTGGAAATGGAGACATTGCTTTGGCTTCCACTCCAGTCTTCATTGGGTCAATTTAATCTACCAGCACCAGAGAGTCCTTATTGCAGTATCAGATGCTGACGCATCTTTCACGATGAAGCGGTACTTTATGTCTCTTCTAGGCATTGATCCTTGTATAAATCTGCCTCAGAAATCTTATACGAGGAAGTAGCGATTACAAGGCAGGATTCGGGTTTTCCTGCATTCCCAGCCCTAATAATTTGGAGTGCAGGACTTAGTTCTGCTCAGAGCAGACAAGGCTTTGATTGGAAATGCTAAATTTCCAGAGGCTTCTACAAAGTTATTTGTTGTTTTCTTGGCTCAGTGGGCCCTTCTTATCACCTGTCTCAGAGCTCTGCAGCATCTTGCATTTTGATGGTAAGAAGCCTCAGAGGGGACAATACAGGTGTTTGGAATTTCAAGTGATTCAGCACCACTGGGAACATGACGTACTAGAAATGACAATCTCTCCATTTCCACCTGCCAGAAACTCAGGGACCAGTGGCAGGCAGCCTCTCCCCAAGTCATGAATATGATGAATAGCTTTGTGCTCACCAGGCGGTTATCTTCTTAGTGTAATTCAGGCTGAGAAGATACTTTCTAAATGGAAAGCTTGAGTTTCAACTCAGAAAGCACTTAAGCATATTGGAATCTCCACGTAAATAATTTATTTGTTTTATTTTCATTTGAGTCTGAGGAATTGTTCTGATTGCACAGTCAGTGGTGATTGCAAAGGGCCAGCGTTGCAGGTTGGGTTTCCTGGGAAGCAGATGCTGAGACAGAGTGTATTAGCCAGTTGGGGCGGCCATAACAAAATATTGTAGACTGGCTGGTTTAAACAACAGAGATTTATTTTCTCACAGTTCTGGAGGCTAGAAAGCTGAGATCAGGATGCCAGCATGGTCAGGTTCTTGTAAGGGTTCCTGTCTAGGCTTGCAAATGTCCACCTTCTCACTGTATGCTCACATGACTATTCTTCTGTGTGTACACATAAAGATACACGCACCCCCCCCCCCCACACACACAGATCTTTCTCTTCCTATTAGGCCACCAATCTTATAGAATTAGGATTCCACCATTATGACCCCTTTTAACCTTAATTACTTCCTAAAAGCTCTGTCTTCAAATATAATCACATTAGGGGTTAGGACTTCAATATATAGATTTTGGGGAGGTGGGGGAACACAGTTCAGTTCATAGTGCCGAGATTACTAATCAGGAGATTATTAGGGAAAGCTTGGACTACTACTTCTAGAAGGGACGAAAAAGAAGCAGAGTTGAATAGAAGGAGAAGCTGGGCTGTTAAACAGTCTCACCAAAGATGTCAGCTGACCCTACAGGGAGCTCAGAAGCTGGGGAAGGTCTTTCAGAGCTGTGCCAAGTTGAAGTCTTTTTATTACTGTGTTAAACAGTGACTGGATATGGACTGACCCTACTGAGAGTTTTCTTATTCTCTCCTTGTTGATCTGTATATATTTTGAGGATGTGTGGATAGATTTCTAGGCAGCTTGGCATTATTCCCTGGGAATGTGGTAAGCCTTTTTCAGATTCTTGCTGTACATGATGGTTTTGATGACTCATTCCTAAGGAAGAAAAAAAAAAACAAAACAAAACAACAAGGAGAATCCAGACAAAAGGAATTTGCTTCTGAAGTCAGCCTAATGATAAGACACTCAAAAGCTCCTAGTCTCAGGTGAAAATGAAGAAAATACCAGCATCAAAAATGTGACTCTATTTCTAACAAACCTACTCGTCTTTCTTTATTTTTTTTAAACCTAGACTGGCTGGCTCAGTTGGCTCAGTTGACCATTTTGGTTCCTCACTTGTATCTAGAAAATATTTACCATTTCTCTACCCTCATATATTTACCATTACAAACCTTTAGGGCTTTAGCATTCCCTAATCTCACAGAATTAAGTCTTCTCATTATGATCTTCTTAGCATACTGTGCTGTGTCCTTTGCAGCAATCTCAACAGGTGTAATTACCTGATTAATGATTGTTTCTCTGTTAGAGTGTTAGTCCTATGAAGCTAGGGAATCATGCTTGTCTTATTCACCATTGTATTATCACCATCTAGCACAGCTCTTGGCACATAGTGTTCAAACATCATTCACTGAATAAATAAATGGATGAGTCAATGAATGTTAACAAGGCAAATGTATCAACCAGACCTTTTGGGGTCATTTAGTATCTTTGATCTGAAGTCCCCAGTGTTTTCTACATTCTTAAATGGATCGCATTTAATAAGTCATTTTAAAAACTAATTGCTCAAGTTATACACTGTCATACTTTTTCCTCAGACCATTGCTTTGGGGAAAATATATCAAAATGTATCTTCCTGACATACATCAACAGCAATCTGTAATTATGAAAAAGTCAGTGATTAAGATTTATCCTTCATGGTGCCTGACTTGTTAGGATGTTCTCACAGGGAAATGCACACATCTATTCATATCCCTTTACTGAAAAACAATCCTTTATCATGGAAAGTCTTCCTCTCTGAATGGAACAACATGGAGAATACTTACCTCGCTGGTCAGAGTACCAGAGTTCACCTTGCTTTTCACTGAGTTCACAGCTAGATCCCTCTAGCATCCAACATTCATTTTCTATTTCAAAAAAATTTTAATGCCCTCAATAACTAATTTAAGGTAGTGCAAAGAGGCTTTATTATTAATTACTCTTGAAAAAACTAGGTGATGTTTGTCTTGGCCAGGTGGGAGAGACTGATGCTAGGTAATGTAAATCTTTTATGTTCTGTGTTAATGTTGGTCCTGAAGTTAGCAAGGAATATCCAGTTTTTGGAATACCTGTCTTGAGTTTTAAGGAAGCTATTGCCAATGTGTGGCATGGCCACTTATATTTCTGTACTTGTCCCCATGGGAGATGTCATACTTAACAATACTTATTTTCTATTAAACCTAATATTTTTTCAGAAACCCATTCAAAATAGTATTTTAGGCAGCCACTATCACTTACCGTGTTGATATGTGAGGTGAAATCTCTTCTACTCTCACTCAAAGACAAGGCATGGTTTAATTGGGCAAAACTCTAACTTAGGAACACACCAGAAAAATGAATGATGGATTCAAGGGATAGTGTAAATACATGGTTGGATGGATCAAACATGTTTATATACATTCCAGTTACCAGGAATTTCATGCACATTTTTTCATTTGATATTCATAAAATGCCTGTGGAATAGGCAAATCAGACATTTTCTTTCTATTTAATAGATTAAGAAGGCAAGATTGAGAGAAATTTAGGGACTTATTTGGGATCAAAAACCTAATAAATAAAAAAAAGTGTGTCCTCTGATTCCAAATTATTTTTATTTAGAAATTATTTCTATAGAATTATTTTATAATTAGAATTTTTCTATTACTATAATTATATAGTTATTATTCTTTATAATTAGAATTATTTTCATTTTCTATAGTTTATTTCTAATGACCTAATTGATTGATGTATAAAGAGTAAAGGCAGAAAATTCATAAGGCTAAAAAATATACTGTAGCAAGCTTCCTTTTCCCCGATACAAGACCAATTAAAGAAATCAGGGATAAAACTTGATTCTTGTATGAACTTTACTCAAGACATCTGAAAAGGTCTTCTGACTCAGGGAGAAACTGGTTGTTTTCCAGTGCTGTTGTCAAAATACTGGCTGATTATTATCCTTCTGGCAAACAAGCTGTTTAAAAGCCATTGTGGGGTGCTCATGTGAAGCCCCATCACTAAACAGGAAAGCAGAGAATATTATTATGCATACTTAGCATAGGCACAGTTACTCTGGAAAGGAAGACAACATTGAGAATCCAATTCTGGCTGTCCTTTTGTATTTTCCACCAATAATACCTCCCCTGTGACCACTCTCAAAGTCTTCTAGACAATTTCAATACCAGTGGGTCTGTCTCTTTGACTTGTTTTTGAGGCTACTTGGATAGCCTGAATTTTACCAGTGTAAAAAATAATTGTATAGAAGCCAGGTGCTGAGAAATAGGGGTTAGGGTATGAAGGTTTCTACAATAAACTTGTATGTGTGTTAATGTTTAGAAATGAATGACCTAAAAACAAGGCATGAAGTTTACTAAACCTAGAGGGCCTTCCAAATTTATAAGCGATAATTTAAAAACTTAGGTTGGAAAAAATTAAAACAAAACCATTCAAGAATAATAAAAATAAAAATTCTTTAATAATACAGAACTATATGTATCCATTACTCAAACCAACTATACAGTTAAAGTCGAAGTCATTATGTTAGCTACCTTGAGCAATCAAAGAAATCCAGACCATTGGGTGTGAAAAGCAAGTATTGGTTGTACTTAGGTTGAGCCCTGAGTAACACTCCAAATTAATTATTTTCTTGTGTCTATTTATCTTTGTTGTAATGAAACTATAAAGAAAGAGTACCTAGCCCAATGCCTATTGGATAGACTCATTTCATGTGGCTGCTATTATTAAAAGCAGATCAATGGTCTATCACAAAATAGCCAAACACTAATACCTTATACCCAAGGAAAATAAATTCATTATGGTTAATTTTATGGTCTTTGTCCTCCGTAGTTTGCAACAATATGCAGTGTTTCTTTTCTGTTTTATTCGCATATGCTGCATAACGATTTTTTGTTTTCTGGAATTTTTATCACATGTCATACTGTCATTATTACACAGTGGTATTTCAAAACTTAGAATAAATGAAAACTCCCTAAATGTGGTTAAAGAATCTGTGTGGTAAAATGACATGAATTCTGAATTTGACTCAGTGATTCTTCTTTAGACTCTGATCATGTACCAGACTGAACCAGGCATTATTGCACAGGGGAACATGTATGTACTTTGAAATCAGAGATAGTTATTGAAATTAAAAATCAGTAGTTTGGATTGTCAAATTTGATTCACAAGAATCAGGTATAATACTCAGTACTGAGCTTTACTAGTAATTAAAAGTGTATGGGTGACAATGTAACACAGGCAATGCATTTTCCTTTGGAAAGGTTTGAGATGACCAATGCCACTCCCTAGGTCCACTAGGACCTATTCTGATTTTGATTAAACATGGGATGTTCTAAGCAACACATGCAGGCCATTGCTTGTTACAGAAGGAGCCGTTTTGGTTATGGAGCATCTCCTTTTTAAAACTTCAATATAGCTTACATGACATTTTCCAGTGGGCCATGTCTCATGTATCTATGAATTCATAAGGTATGTACAATAAGCAACATAGACAGACCAGATATATTTTGTTAAAAGCATTTCAAATACAAGGACTTTCTCTGTTATCTTTCTGCTAGTAAGTTTGCAAGGGGCTTTGACCAGTGCAGCTGTTCTTTCCCAGGTGTCCCTGGTAAAGAAAAAAGTATTTCACAGATATCATAGGCTTACTGCTAACCTTTTATTTCTCACATGAGTTCAAATCATTACTTTACTACTTGGTTACTGAGTGTGATTATTCTGGGAGACCTTGGTCAATTTCCACTATATAGGTTTTTTAAGACAGAGGACATTCACTGTTCAGAATATTATTTTTCCTTCTTTCTTAGGTGAGCAATGAGGATAATAAAATGTAACTGTTAGGTATTGTTCTCAAGGATCTCACACCAAGCAGTGTATGTACCTTTCCAAGAAATATACATTTCACTTCATTACAACAAATGAAACAAGAAATGCTTTCACAGTTTCTGTAAGAATTCTGTTTTGTTTCTTTTTAAAGTCCCAGCTCACAGTTTTAATGCTACAACTAATGAACAAGAAAACTATCTAAAGTAAAGTAATAGTGTTATGTTTCAATACTACCACTGCCAATTATGTCTGACCCTGGGCGTGGGTTACCAGTGGCAAACAATAGGAGAAAGGTGTGGCATCCATACAAGTAGGTGAGAAGAAATCTGCTAAAAATTTAATGGATTGCTGAAAGCCAAATGCAGGCTGGTGTTATAGTATAGAATCACTGGGAGGCCTAGATACAAAGGGAGTTGACATTCACTCATAGATTAGGGGCAAGTCAGGAGTCCAGAGCAAGCTTCTCTCAGTGGTGGTGTGTAGGAGAGCATCTGCCACCACTCCCACCACTGCAGGAAAGGCATGACTCCTTATTCCCTGATTAGACTCTTTTCTCAAATGGGCAAGAGCTTTCTTTTTTTTCCCCCCAATTGAAGTATAGTTGATTTACAATGTTGTGTTAGTTTCAGGTGTACAGCATAGTGATTCAGTATTTTTGTAGATTGTATTCTGTCACAGGTTATTACAAAATAATGGTTATAATTCCCTGTCTATACAGTATATCCTTGTTGCTTATCTATTTTATTCATAGTAGCTTGTATCTGTTAATCCCATACCCCTAATTTGTCCCTCCCCTCTTCCCTCTCCCCTTGGGGAAGGGCATCAAACCCTATCACCACCAAGGCTCAGGTAAAGACCCATTGTGCTGAAAGAAGTAGAGGGAAGCACCATCTACTCATGGGGAAGGGGAAGTCAAGAGTCCTCTGCCCAAAATGCTACAAAATTATTAGACATCTCCTACCACAGGGGGAGGAGCAAAAAATTTTCACCTGTACAAGGCCCACCACAGACACTAGGCAGAGTTTGGCTGCCACATAGAAGAGGGCCATGAGCACTGAGGAAGCCCCACCCCCAAAGCCCAGACACACAGAGCCTACCTACACTGAGCTGGCCCAGGCAACAAAGAACCTCACTATCACCAGCATAGGAATCACTGAGGAACAGGGACAGTACTCAGATACAGAGAAAGGTCAAAAGTGTGAAGAGAAACCCAGCTATGTGGTGTAAGCATACTGGGATGGTAGAAAGCTGAGGGTGGAGCACAAACATTGAGATAAAACTTCAGAGAAAATTTAAGTTTATGGTGTCCTGAGGGTAACCATAGCTACAACAAAGCCCAGCTTCACTCCTGACTGGATTGACTCAACCCTTAATACTAATAACCTAACCAAAAAAAGAGCCATGCCCATTTTCAAGCATAAATGCTAATATTTACCTCAGTCTCCACTGTTAAATATGTTATATGTTTCGTATATAATAATATGTCTCACATTTAATATAAAAAAAGTACAAGACACAGGTATGAGCACACCTCCACCCCCAACCAATTGTCAAGAGAAAAAGCAATTAATATAAACAGACTTAATTATGACTCAGATGCTGGAACTATCAGAGAGCGACTTTAAAACAACTATGTTCGATATCTTAAAACATCTACTTGAAAATTTGATGATTTGCATCAAGAGAGGGGGAATTTCAGCAGGGAGATAAAACTATAAAAGAATCAAATGGAAATGCTAGAAATAAAAAGCATGGTATAAATGATAAAGAATTCATTTGCCAGGCTCATGAATAGACTTAACACAGCTGAAGTAAGAAACAGTGAATCTGAGGATAGATGAAGAGTATATACAGAAATTGAATCACAAAGAGAAAAGCAGTAGGGGAAAAAAGATATCCAACAGCTCTGGAATAATACCGAATAGCTTAATACACATGTAATTGAGGTCCCAGACAAATTAGAGAGAACATAGCAGAAGAAATATTTGAAGAGAAGACAGCCAAGAATTTTCCCAAAATAATAAAAGTAATAAAACTGCAGATTCAGGATGCTTAGAGAAACACAAAAAGATAAATAAAAAATAAAGCATACCTGATAGAGCATATTTACACTTATGGTAACTAGAGAAGAAAAGAAAACACTGAAATTAGACATAGACAAAAAGATATACTACACACATTGAAAAAAATATGGATAATAAGAGACTATTAATAACAATTTCACCATAAATTATGCAAGAGAGGAAAGAGAAGTGACATCTTTAAGGTAAAATTTTCCAACTCTTAATTTTATACCAAGTGAAAACATCTTTCAGAAATGAAGGTGAGGGCTTCCCTGGTGGCGCAGTGGTTGAGAGTCTGCCTGCTGATGCAGGGGACATGGGTTCGAGCCCTGGTCCAGGAAGATCCCACATGCCGCAGAGCAACAAAGCCCATGCGCCACAACTACTGAGCCTGCGCGTCTGGAGCCGTGCTCCGCAATGAGAGGCCGCAACAGTGAGAGGCCCGTGCACCGCGATGAAGAGTGGCCCCCGCTCGCCGCAACTGGAGAAAGCCTTCACACAGAAACGAAGACCCAACACAGCCAAAAATAAATTAATTAATTAATTTAAAAAAAAAATAATGAAGGTGAATAAAGAGTTTTCCTTAAGAAAAAAAAAAAAATGAAAATGAGAGAATTCTTCGCTAAGACCTAAGACCTATGATATAAAAATGTTAAAGGAAGTTTCTTAGGCAAGAGAAGTAAGATATCAGAAACTTGTATCTACACAAAGACATGAAAAGCTTAAAAATGGTAAGGGTTAAGATAAATGCAAAATTTATCATTTTTCTTATTTTGAATCAATCTAAAATATAACTGACCATTACAAGCAAATTTTTTAATATTATATTATTGGACTGTAACATATTTTAAATTAAACTGTATGTCAATGGTAACAGAAATGGGAGGAGGGAAAAAAATGAAAAGTTTTCTTTTAAGGTTCTTACACTATACATGAAGTAGTGAAATATTATTTGAAGGTAGCCTGAGATAAATTAAAGATGTGTGTTATAAACTTTAGGGCAACCTCTAAAAATTAAAAAGAAAATAATATTGCTAATAAGCTAATAGTGAAGATGACTACAATCTTAGAAATACTCAAATCAAATCCAAAAGCAGGCAACAGAAGTAAAAAATAATAATAATTAAAAAAAATAGAGAACAGATAGAACAAAGAGAAAACATCCAATAAGATACTAGATTTAACTCTAACACTACAAATACAGTAAATATAAAAGGATCAATCATTCAAATTAAAAGATAGAGGTTATCAGATGGAATAAAAAGCATGACCACACTATATGCTATCTACAAAAATACTCACTACAAATATAAATATGTTGACAAAAGTAAAAGTAATAGGATAGAAAAAGAGATATGTAAACACTAACTAAAAGAAAGAAAGAGTGGTTGTATTAATATCAGACAAAGTAGATTTCAATACAAGGGATAGTACTACCAGGCGTAAAAGGAGGACATAATGATAAAGGAATTAATTCACCAAAAAGACGTAACAATCCTAAATATGTATGCACCTAACAATTAGCTTCAAAATATGGAAATGAAAACAGATAGAACTGAAAGCATAAATAGGCAAATTCACAGTTTTAGTTGAGAGACTTCTGTGCTCCTCTCTCAGTAATCCATAGAACAAATAGAAAATCAGTGAAGATATAGAAGGCCTTTACAATATTACAAACCAACATGACTTAATTGACATTTTAAAAAAACACACTTCACCCAAAATAGAAGAATATGCATTTGCATTATTTCTATGCCTCCTATAAGCAGATCCCAAGATGGGATTAGACATTAAAGAGATTTACTGGTGAGACTCAGTCTAAGGAAAAAAAAAAAAAAATAGAACCAAACTTTCAGTTATAAGATAGATAAGTCCTGGGGATGTTATATACATCATGGTAACTATAGTTAACAATACTCTATTGTATATTTGTAAGTTGAAAAAAAAAAAAAAGAGATTTATTGGTGAGACTTCATTTAAGGAGTCTTCAAGCAGCCCATGGGCAGTATGACTTAGCATGAGTGTAGTGGTGAATTCAGTGGGTAGCAGCTGGGGCCATCCAACAACTATCCTTCCCCAAGCAGGAGATCTGAGTGCCACGTTTTCATGGATGCCAAGCACATGTTTTATGCTCCACAGCATATACTTCACACAGCTTTGGAGAACAGCTCCTCCATGGTTCCTATGACCCTCTCTTTCCGAGGAGAAACTTGGAAAAGGAAGGTTAAACTAGTGGGATAAACTATAGGCATTAATGGTGGAGAAATCCAAATAAAGTTGATAGTTTAGTCATTAGTATTGTACCAATGTTGATCTTTTCTGAATTGTAGATCTTTTTTAAATGAAGTATAGTTGATTTACAGTATTATATTTAAAGTATACAGCATAATGACTCAATATTTTTACAGTTTATACTTTATTAAAGTAATTACAAGATAATGGCTATAATTCCCTATGCTATTCTATATATCCTTGTTGCTTATGTACTTTATACATAGGAGTTTGTATCTCTTAATCCCGTACACCTAACATGCCCTTCCATCCTATACCAATGTTGATTTATTAATTTTGATAAATGTACCTGTGATATTGTGATATAATAAGAAATATATATTTGGTCTTTTTTCCTGGTACCTAGCACAGAACTCTTAAAATCTTTCTAATTTCCTAAGTGATAGGGGTGAGAGGAGCATCAATTATTTTATATATATATCTCCCCTTTTAACCATACCTGGTATATGTCAATGAGGTGACTTTTAGTGGACCCCTAAATAGAATCAAGATGGGGACTGGTTGCCAGAGAATGCAACCGTGTAATTATAGGGTTGAAACTTTCAGCCCCACCCCTGACCTCCAGGGAAGGTTGAGGGGCTAGAGATTGAGTTAATCACCAATGACCAAAGATTTTATCAATCACACCCACACAATGGAACCTCCACAAAAACTCTATAAACAATGGGATTTGGAGAGTTTCTGGGTTGGTGAACATATCCATGTGCCAGGAGGGTGGTCCTTCCCAAACTCCATGAAGACAGAAGCTACTATACTTGGGACCATTTTAGACTTCATCTATGTACCTCTTCATCTAGCTGTTTATTTGTATCCCTTATAACAGCAGTCCCCAACCTTTTTGGCACCAGGGACCAGTTTTGTGGAAGACAATTTTTCAACAGATGGGGGTGGGAGATGGTTCTGGCGGTAATGCAAGCGATGGGGAGCAGTAGATGAAGCTTTGCTTGCTTGCCCGCTGCTCACCTCCTGCTGTGCAGCCCGGTGCCTAACAGGCCACAGACCAATACTGGTCCGCAGTCCAGGGGTTGGGGACCCCGGCCTTATAATATCCTTTATAATAAACCAGTAATAACAAGTGAAATGTTTCCCTGGGTTCTGTGAGCTGCTGTAGCAAATTGTTGAACCTGAGGAGGGGGTTATGGGAACCATCAATTGGTAGCCAAGTCAGGCAGAAGTGTGGGCAATCTGGAGACCCACTACTTGCGATTGGCATCTGAAATTGGGGGCATTTTTATGGGACTGACCCTTAACCAGTGGGGTCTGTGCTACTCCAGGTAGTTAGTGTCAGAATTGAATTGTAGGACACCCAGTTGGTGTCTGCAGAGAATTGGAGAACTGCTTAGTGTGGAAATCCCATGTATTTGGTGTCAAAACTGTTTTGCGGGTAAGAAACAGATCATAATACTAGTATTACCATAAATATGTCAGATGTTAACCCTAAGGGAGATGGGTGAATGATACACAAGGATTCTCTGCCCTACTTCTGCAAAATTATTTCAAGATAAAAAGTGAAAAGAAAAGGAGAAAAGAAAAAAGAAAAGAAATGACCCTATTTTCTCCTGCTAATTAGTCAATTTCCCTGCCAGTATTGTGAGTCCTCTTCTTGCCTGTTGGTCTTTGGACACAAGAAGTCCAAAGAGCCCTGATGGTAGCCATAGCTTGTGGTTTAATGGAACTCTGGTTGAATCCCTTTAATGACCATTTAGTCAGAAAGACCAAGAAATAAAAATGAAAGAGAAAGAGAGAGAGAGGGAGAATGTGTGTGTGTGTGTGTGTGTGAGAGAGAGAAGAGATCCAAATTACAAATCACAAATGAAAGAGGGGGCATTACCACAGATCCTATATAAACATTATGATGATAATAAGGAAATATTTTGAACAACTTTATGTCCATACATTTTTACAAAGTTGGTGAACTGAATGACTTCTTTGAAAGACATGAACTACCAAAGATCAGTCAAAAAGAAATAGATACCCTAAACTGTCAATCTAATACTGTTATCACATTGAGGAAGTTCCCTTTAATTTCTAGTTTGCTGAGAATTTTTATTATGAAGGATGTTGGATTTTTTTTCTTATGTTTCTTCTGTGTCTATTTAGGTGATCATATGGTTGTTGAATAAATGTAACAGAAACAGACTCACAGACCTAGAGAATGAACTTCTGGTTACCGGGGGAAAGGGTGGGGGGAGGGATAGATTGGGAGTTTGGGATTGACATGTACACAGTGCTATGTTTAAAATAGGTAAACAACAAGGACCTACTGTATAGCACAGGGAACTCTGCTTATTATTCTGTAATAACCTAAATGGGAAAAGAATTTGAAAAAGAGTAGATACCTGTATGTGTATAACTGAATCACTTAGCTGTACACCTGAAACTAACACAGCATTGTTAATCAACTAGACTTCAATATAAAATAAATTTTTTTAAAGTAAAAATATAAAATAAAATAAAATCACCTGGGCTGCTTATTAAAATGCAGATGCCTGAGTCATTTCCCCCAGAAACTACTTCACTAAACCTGAGTTGGGGCCTGGGGATATGAAAAAAATAAATTAAATAAATAAATAAATAAATGTAGCTATTATTTTCATCAGTATAGGCCCATTTTCCAAAGTCCCACAATTAGATATAGATACTAGGATCACAACATGTGGTTCAAAAATAATAGCTATTTTTGTTAATTTGGGATCAATGTTGAGATTGGTTACTTGTTTCTTGCCCATATTGATTTATGCCTGCTTAGGTTCTGAAGAGATTCAATATAGGGACAATAAATCCCAATATATTTTTATTGTTTCTGATCAGGTCTCCTCTCCTATTTACCTGGTGTAATTTTTTAAGGGTGAGCTTGAAACAAACACTTTAGAAAGAAGTACCACGGTTAACACTTCATTTTTTCCTTAAAGTCTAAAGTCACACTTCAGCAAACAATTTCACCCTTCCTTCCTCCTGGATCCCACAATGGCCTCTTTTCAGAGGTGCTTCTCAAGTGGAAAGTGCATTGCTAGTTTCAACACTGAAAATAAAAATTTTAAGGGGGAGGATTTTCTTCTTTTAATTACAGCTTTTTAAAATTTGTTTAACCTCTTTATTGGAGTATAATTGCTTTACAATGGTGTGTTAGTTTCTGCTGTATGACAAAGTGAATCAGCTATACATATACATATATCCCCATATCTCCTCCCTCTTGCATCTCCCTCCCACCCTCCCTATCCCACCCCTTTAGGTGGACACAAAGCACCAAGCTGATCTCCCTGTGCTATGTGGCTGCTTCCCACTAGCTATCTATTTTACATTTGGTAGTATATATGTGTCCATGCCATCTCTCACTTCATCCCAGCTTACCCGTCCCCATCCCTGGGTCCTCAAGTCCATTCTCTACTTCTGCGTCTTTATTCCTGCCCTGCCACTACGTTCCTCAGAACCTTTTGGTTTTTTTTTTAGATTCCATATATATGTGTTAGCATATGATATTTGTTTTACTCTTTCTGACTTACTTCACTCTGTATGACAGTCTCTAGGTCCATCCACCTCACTACAAATAACTCAATTTCGTTTCTTTTTATGGCTGAGTAATATTCCATTGTATATATGTGCCACATCTTCTTTATCCATTCATCCGATGGACACTTAGGTTGCTTCCATGTCCTGGCTATTGTACAGTGCTGCAATGAACATTGTGGTACATGTCTCTTTTTGAATTATGGTTTTCTCAGGGTATATGCCCAGTAGTGGGATTACTGAGTCGTATGGTAGTTCTATTTTTAGTTTTTTAGGGAACCTCCATACTGTTCTCCGTAGTGGCTGTATCAATTTACATTCCCACCAACAGTGTATGAGGGTTCCCTTTTCTCCACACCCTCTCCAGCATCTATTGTTTGTAGATTTTTTGATGATGGCCATTCTGACCAGTGTAAGGTGATACCTCATTGCAGTTTTGATTTGCATTTCTCTAATGATTAATGATGTTGAGCATCCATTCATGTGTTTGTTGGCAATCTGTATATCTTCTTTGGAGAAATGTCTATTTAGGTCTTCTGCCCATTTTTGGATTGGTTTGTTGGTTTTTTTGACTGAGCTGAATGAGCTGCTTGTATATTTTGGAGATTAATCCTTTTTCAGTGGCTTCGTTTGCAAATGTTTTGTCCCATTCTGAGTGTTGTCTTTTCGTCTTGTTTATGGTTTCCTTTGCTGTGCAAAAGTTTTTAGGTTTCATTAGGCCCCATTTGTTTCTTTTTGTTTTTATTTTCATTTCTCTAGGAGGTGGGTCAAAAAGGATCTTGTTGTGATTTATGTCATAGAGTGTTCTGCCTATGTTTTCCTCTAAGAGTTGTATAGAGTCTGGCCTTACATTTAGGTCTTTAATCCATTTTGAGTTTATTTTTGTATGTGGTGTGAGGGAGTATTCTAATTTCATTCTTTTACATGTAGCTGTCCAACTTTCCCAGAACCAATTATTGAAGAGGCTGTCTTTTCTCCATTGTATACTCTTGCCTCCTTTATCAAAGATAAGGTGACCGTATGTGTGTGGGTTTATCTCTGGGCTTTCTATCCTGTTCCATTGATCTATATTTCTGTTTTTGTGCCAGTACCATACTGTCTTCATTACTGTAGCTTTGTAGTATAGTCTGAAGTCCAGGAGCCTGATTCCTCCAGCTCTGTTTTTCTTTCTCAAGATTGCTTTGGCTATTTGGGGACTTTTGTGTTTCCATACAAATTGTGAAATTTTCTGTTCTAGTTCTGTGAACAATGCCATTGATAGTTTGATAGGGATTGCATTGGATCTGTACATTGCTTTGGGTAGTATAGTCATTTTCACAATGTTGATTCTTCCAATCCAAGAACATGGTATATCTCTCCATCTGTTTGTATCTTCTTTAATTTCTTTCATCAGTGTCTTATAGTTTTCTGCATACAGGTCTTTTGTCTCCTTAGGTAGGTTTATTCCTAGGTATTTTATTCTTTTTTGTTGCAATGGTCAATGGGGGTGTTTCCTTAATTTCTCTTTCAGATTTTTCATCATTAATGTATAGGAATGCAAGAGATTTCTGTGCATTAATTTTGTATCCTGCTACATTGCCAAATTCATTAATTAGCTCTAATAGTTCTCTGGTAGCATCTTTAGGATTTTCTATGTATAGTATCATGTCATCAGCAAACAGTGACAGATTGATTTCTTTTCCAATTTGGATTCCTATTATTTCTTTTTCTTCTCTGATTGCTGTGGCTAAAACTTCCAAAACTATGTTGAATAATAGTGGTGAGAGTGGGCAACCTTGTCTTGATCTTAGTGGAAATGGTTTCAGTTTTACACCATTGAGAACGATGTTGGCTGTGGGTTTGTCATATATGGCCTTTATTATGTTGATGTAAGTTCCCTCTATGCCTACTTTCTGGAGGGTTTTTATCATTAATGGATGTTGAATTTTGTCGAAAGCTTTTGCTGCATCTATTGAGATGGTCATATGGTTTTCCCCTTCAGTTTCTTAATATGGTGTGTCACATTGATTGATTTGCATATATTGAAGAATCCTTGCTTTCCTGGGATAAACCCCACTTAATCATGGTGTATGATCCTTTCAATGTGCTGTTGGATTCTGTTTGCTAGTATTTTGTTGGGGATTTTTGCATCTATGTTCATCAGTGATATTGGCCTGTAGTTTTCTTTTTTTGTGACATCTTTGTCTGGTTTTGGTATCAGGGTGATGGTGACCTCATAGAATGAGTTTGGTCTTGTTCCTCCCTCTGCTATATTTTGGAAGAGTTTGAGAAGGATAGGTGTTAACTCTTCTCTAAATGTTTGATAGAGTTTGCCTGTGAAGCCATCTGCTCCTGGGCTTTTGTTTGTTGGAAGATTTTTAATCACAGTTTCAATTTCAGTGCTTCTGATTGGTCTGTTTATATTTTCTATTTCTTCCTGGTTCAGTTTCAGAAGGCTGTGCTTTTCTAAGAATTTGTCCATTTCTTCCAGGTTGTCCATTTTATTGACATAGAGTTGCTTGTAGTAATCTCTCATGATCCTTTGTATTTCTGCAGTGTCAGTTTTTAGTTCTCCTTTTTCATTTCTAATTCTGTTGATTTGAGTCTTCTCCCTTTTTTTCTTGATGACTCTGGCTAATAGTTTATCAATTTTGTTTATCTTCTCAAAGAACCAGCTTTTAGTTTTATTGATCTTTGCTATCATTTCCTTCATTTCTTTTTCATTTATTTCTGATCTGATCTTTATGATTTCTTTCCTTCGCTAACTTTGGGGTTGTTTTGTTCTTCTTTCTCTAATTACTTTGGTGTAAGGTTAGGTTGTTTATTTGAGATGTTTCTTGTTTCTTAAGGTAGGATTGTATTGCTATAAACTTCCCTCTTAGAACTGCTTTTGCTGAATCCCATAGGTTTCGGATCATCGTGTTTTCATTGTCATTTGTTTCTAGGTATTTTTTGATTTCCTCTTTGATTTCTTCAGTGATCTCTTGGTTATTTAGTATTGTATTGTTTAGCCTTCATGTGTTTGTATTTTTTACAGATTTTTTTCTGTAATTGATATCTAGTCTCATAGCATTGTGGTCGGAAAAGATACTTGATACGATTTCAATTTTCTTAAATTTACCAAGGCTTGATTTGTGACCCAAAATATGATCTATCCTGGAGAATGTTCCATGAGCACTTGAGAAGAAAGTGTATTCTTTTGTTTTTGGATGGAATGTCCTATTTATATCAGTTAAGTCCATCTTGTTTAATGCATCATTTAAAGCTCGTGTTTCCTTATTTATTTTCATTTTGGATGATTTGTCCATTGGCGAAAGTGGGGTGTTAATGTCCCCAACTATTATTGTGTTACTGTCAATTTCCCCTTTTATGTCTGTTAGCATTTGCCTTATGTATTGAGGTACTCCTATGTTGGGTGCATAAATATTTACAATTGTTATATCTTCTTCTTGGATTGATCCCTTGATCATTATGTAGTGTCCCTCTTTGTCTTTTGTAATAGTCTTTATTTTAAAGTCTATTTTGTTCTGATATGAGAATTGCTACTCCAGCTTTCTTTCGATTTCTATTTGCGTGGAATATCATTTTCCATTCCCTCACTTTCAGTCTGTATGTGTCCTTAGGTCTGAAGTGGGTCTCTTGTCGACAGCATATATATGGGTCTTGTTTTTGTATCCATTCAGCCAGTCTATGTCTTTTGGTGGGAGCATTTAATCCATTTACATTTAAGGTAGTTATTGATATGTATGTTCCTATTATCATTTTCTTAATTGTTTTGGGTTTTTTATTGTAGATCTTTTCCTTGTCTTGTGTTTCCTGCCTAGAGAAGTTCCTTTAGCATTTGTTGTAAAGCTGGTTTGGTGGTGCTGAATTCTCTTAGCTTTTGCTCTGTCTGTAGAAGTTTTAATTTCTCCATCGAATCTGAATGAGATCCTTGCTGGGTAGAGTAATCTTGGTTGTAAGTTTTTCCCTTTCATCACTTTCAATATGTCCTGCCACTCCCTTCTGGCTTGCAGAGTTTCTGCTGAAAGATCAGCTGTTAACCTTATGGGGATTCCCTTGTATGTTAGTTGTTGCTTTTCCCTTGCTGCTTTTAATAATTTTTCTTTGTGTTTTAATTTTTGATAATTCGATTAATACGTGTCTTGTTGTGTTTCTCCTTGGATTTATCTTGTGTGGGACTCTCTGCACTTCCTGGACTTGATTGACTATTTCCTTTCCCATATTAGCAAGTTTTCAACTATAATCTCTTCAAATATTTTCTCAGTCCCTTTTTTTTTCTCTTCTTGTTCTGGGACCCCTATAATTCGAATGTTGTGCGTTTAATGTTGTCCCAGTGGTCTCTGAGACTGTCCTCAATTCTTTTCATTCTGTTTTCTTTATTCTGCTCTGTGGTAGTTATTTCCACTATTTTATCTTCCAGGTCACTTATCTGTTCTTCTACCACAGTTATACTGCTATTGATTCCTTCTAGAGAATTTTTAATATCATTTATTGTGTTGTTCATCATTGTTTGCTCTTTAGTTCTTCTAAGTCCTTGTTAAACGTTTCTTTTATTTTCCCCATTCTATTTTCAAGATTTTGGATCATCTTTACTATCATTACTCTGAATTCTTTTCAGGTAGACTGCCTATTTCCTCTTCATTTATTTGGTCCAGTGGGTTTTTACCTTGCTCCTTCAACTGCTGTGTATTTCTGTGTCTTCTCATTTTGCTTAACTTACTGTGTTTGGGGTCTCCTTTTCGCAGGTTGCACATTTGTAGTTCCCTTTGGTTTTGGAGTGTTCTCCCAGTGGGTAAGGTTGGTTCAGTAGGTTGTGTAGGCTTCCTGGTGGAGGGGACTGGTGCCTGTGTTCTGGTGGATGAGTCTGGATCTTGTTTTTCTGGTGGGCAGGACCACGTCCAGTGGTGTATTTTGGGGTGTCTGTGAACTTGTTATGGTTTCGGGCTGTCTCTCTGATAATGGGTGGTATTGTGTTCCTGTCTTGCTAGTTATTTGACATAGGGTTTCCAGCACTGTAAATTGCTGGTCTTTGAATGGAGCTGGGTCTTAGCATTGAGATGGAGATCTCTAGGAGAGCTTTTGCCATTTGATATTACGTGGAGCTGAGAGGTCTTTGGTGAACCAATGTCATGAACTTGGCTCTCCCACCTCAGAGGCTCAGGCCTGACACCTGGCCAGAGCACCAAGACCCTGTCAGCCACATTGCTCCGAAGAAAAGGGAGAAAGAAAGGAAGGAAGGAAGGAAGGAAGGAAGGGAGGGAGGGAGGGAGGGAGGGAGGGAGGGAAGGAGGAAGGAGGAAAGAAAATAAAATAAAGTTATTAAAATTTTTTAATGTTATTAAAAATTAAAAAATTAAAAAGTAATAAAAAGGAAGTAAAGAGAGCAGCCAAACCAAAAAACAAATCCATCAATGATAACAAGCACTAAAAACTATACTAAAAGAAAAAAAGAAAAAAAAAAAAACAGTGGGCAGACAGAACCCTAGGACAATTGGCAAAAGCAAAGCTATTCAGACAAAATCACACAAAGAAACATACACATACACACTCACAAAAAGAGAAAGAGGAAAAAATATATATATATTTATATATAAATAAATATATATATATATATCTATACATATATATATATATATATCAGGTATTTCAGAGATGCAGGGTACATCAAGTTGATCGTGGAGATTTAATCCGCTGCTCTTAGGCCTGCTGGGAGAGATTTCCCTTTCTCTTCTTTGTTTGCACAGCTCCTGGGGTTCAGCTTTGGATGTGGCCCCGCCTCTGAGTGTAGGTCACCTGAGGGTGTCTGTTCTTTGCTCAGACAGGACGGCATTAAAGTAGCAGCTGATTAGAGGGCTCTGGCTCACTCAGGCCAGGGGGAGGGAGGGGTACAGAATGCAGGGCGAGCCTCCGGCTGCAGAGGCCGTTGTGATGTTGCAACAGCCTGAGGTGTGCCGTGTGTTCTCCCGGGGAAGTTGTCCCTGGATCACAGGATCCTGGCAGTGGCGGGCTGCACAGGCTCTCGGGAGGGGAGGTGTGGCTAGTGACCTGTGCTTGCACACAGGCTTCTTGGTGGCTGCAGCAGTAGCCTTAGCCTCTCATGCCCGTCTCTGGTGTCCGTGCTGATAGCTGCGGCTCACGCCCGTCCCTGGAGATCGTTTAGGCAGTGCTCTGAATCCCTTCTCCTCGCACACCCCGAAACAATGGTCTCTTGACTCTTAAGCAGCTCCAGACTTTTTCCCGGACTCCCTCTCAGCTAGCCGTGGTGCTCTAGCCCCCTTCAGGCTGTGTTTACGCAGCCAACCCCAGTCCTCTCCCTGGGATCTGACCTCCGAAGCCAGAGCCTCAGCTCCCAGCCCCCGCCTGCCACGGCGGTTGAGCAGACAAGCCTCTCGGGCTGGTGAGTGCTGCTCGGCACTGATCCTCTGTGCGGGAATCTCTCCGCTTTGCCCTCTGCACCCTGTTGCTGTGCTCTCCTCCGTGGCTCTGAAGTTCCGCCCCCCCCCTGCCCACCCCCCGTCTCCGCCAGTGAAGGGGCTTCCTAGTGTGTGGAAACCTTTCCTCCTTCACAGCTTCCTCCCAGAGGTGCAGGTCCCATCCCTATTCTTTTGTCTCTGTTTTTCCTTTTTTCTTTTGCCCTACCCAGGTACGTGGGGAGTTTCTTGCCTTTTGGGAAGTCTGAGGTCTTCTGCCAGCGTTCAGTAGGTGTTTTGTAGGAGTTGTTCCACATGCAGATGTAGTTTTGATGTATTTGTGGGGAGGAAGGTGATCGCCATGTCTTACTCCTCTGCCATCTTGAAGGCGCACTCCAATTACAGCTTTTAACAAGCACTTTACATGTTGGTCTCCTTCACTATACTGAAGTTCCTGAGGCCAAGATCATGTTTTATGTTTATACTTTATTATTTTTTGTTTGTTTTCACAAGCTCTACTACAGGCTTTGCACAAGGTTGTTTTTTCATTAAATATTGAATAAGTGAATAAGTAAATGTTCTACCCTAGGGCATTATGTCATGTTGACCCATTTTTTCACTCTTGGTAGGAGTAGATTTTGTTCTCTGAAGAGACTAGAATATTTGTGTGAGTCAGACAGGTCACAAATGATTGCCAGTAATAACATAAACCACAAAGAAAGTACCTGGTATGATTTAGAGGCAAATAGAGTTGTTAGATGGAAAAGGAGCAGGTGATTTATTTAAAATGCACATGTGTTTGTCTAGAGGGAAAACAGAACTTTACTTTTTTCTAAGAGTAGCATCTAGAAACTTATTTGGACACACTGGGCGGCAGTAAGTTGGCTAATAATTGTGTTATTCCTGTTGCTAGTTTAGAAAGATAAATACATTTTGGGAATCCCAAGTTTCCTGTTACCCTGGCAACCACAGGAAGAGCACTACAGTGATGGGATTGACTCACTAAATCCTTTTCTAAATCCTCTCAAAGATTTAATGTTGTTAGCTTATCAAGTATATGTCTCAAACTCTTGCTCTTCTAAAAGACTTAGAAAAACCCTTTGATTGGGATCCAAAATGATTTCTCTGTATCACTGATGAACTTTTATTAAGCTTGATCTTTTGAAAACTCATCAAACTAAAATTTGAGCTTCTTTTACAATGGCAATTGAAAATCTCCCCAGGAGATTTCAGCCAAAGGGAGGCTCACCTAGCTTTAGTGTTTTTACTCAGTATTTACTGAATACTTTAAGACAAATATGTCTGTTGTTGAATAATAAGCAAACAAACATAACAGGACATTTAATTTTCTTCTGAACTTTGCATATTTACTAATATCCAAATGACCCTTCTAAATTTTTCCTACTCTTCATACTGTGTAGCCATTGAGAAAATGCATCAGCTTTTTCCTTAGGATTAAAAGCATGCATTTTCAGTCCCACGATATGTTACCACACATTGATAAATAAAAGTAACAATGACCACAATATAATGCAACACCAAATAGTATTAATTATATATTTCCATGGAATCTTGCAGCCTAAAAAGAACTTCAGTATCACTCATCTTAAACTTCAGGACAACTGAAATGGATGTTACTATCTTCTTTGTATAGATGAGAAAAGTGAAACACAGAGAATCCAAGTGATTTTTCCCAAAATAATACAAGTAAAAAAGCTAGAATTTAATACCCCATTTGCTGAGACTTCTGTTGCATCAATTTAATTCTCCCATTCATGAAAACTAAGATTTTGTCTTGGTTGAGATGGCAGGTATATACAAGGAAGAGCAAAGAATGCTGTAAAAGTACCTAGGGATCAGATAATAAAAGTCTTGGAGTATTTTAAAGAGGTTGAATTCCATTCTGTAAATTTTAGGGAAACTTTGAAAGTCATTAAGCAGGAGAGGAATATAATTAAATTTATATTTTAGAATAGTAACTCTGGAGTTATTAATGAAAGGGTATTTAAGTGGTGCAAGACAATAGACAGAGAGGTCAGTTAGGATGTTATTCCTAATGAAGTGGTCCACCTAACTCACAATTACTAAGTGAAATAAACACATGGGACATGGGTAGAGTAGGAAGGTACCTACTAATGAGCCAGGCACTATGCTGGATGCTTTGGAAAGACTATCGTTAACCCTCCAAAAAAAAATCCCTATTATGCACTACTGTTTTTATGGCCTAGAGAAATTATATAATATATTCAATTTCTCACAGCCAGTAAATGGCATAACCAGGATTTAAAATTAGGGTTTATCTGGTTCCAAATCTCTTAATTTTTCATCAACATAATTCAGGTGAAATGAGATGGCGAGGAAGGAACATAATCAGTCCCTATTTAGGAAACAAACATTTGATTGGATTAGAATACTAGTGATTGAAGGAGGGAAGAGTCCAGAATACTTCCTAGTTTTATGGTTTGAATGCCTGGATGAATTATTGTACCATTAAGAGAAATGAGAAATTGGGGATGAAAAGCAGATTTGGTGGAAAGATAAAAATCTTACTTGTGACTTCAAAACTGTTTTACATTAGGATCACCTGAGATGCTCTTAAAATCAGTTTTAACTGCCTGATTTTCACACTAGATGTAATCATGAGGGCAAGGATCAATGTATCTGAATGTACAATTACATCTAACAGCTTAGTTCTTGGCATATAATAGGTATGTAAAAAATAAATAAAATTCCTGAATCAGAAGGAACTCTGAAGCCTATAATATTTGTCTTAGGTTGAATCAGTAAGGGTTTGCCTAAGAAAACAGAAACCACACTAATTGTTTCAAGTAAGAAGGGATTTAACATAGGGAGTTAGAGTCATACAACCTTTGGAAGTTCTGGAGGAATGAAGGCGTTTGAACAATTATTGGGTTTTTTGGTTTTTTTTTTTCAGGGAAATTCAGAAGAGAAAGAATTGCAGAGAAGATGTTGTTAATAATCTCAACTCCCTGCAAAGTCCAGGTGGGGTATTTTAAGGACAGCTGGAACCTGCTAGCAAAATTCCACATTTGCCATCTCTCTAATCCATTTATTTGTCCATTGTTACTACTGGAAAACAATGGCTTCTTCTTTTCTTCCACCTTTCAAATATCAAATAAGTTCCCCAAGATTATCCAAGAAATGTAGTTTCTAGGCTTTTACCCAGTGTAGTCAAATGGAGAACTTTGAAAGGTGGTGTGATATCGTCATCAAATGACATCTGGCAGATACGTCATGTGCTTTTTCCTCAGGCTCTTTTAAAGATATAAGGCACTACTATTTCTGCCTTCTTTCCCCTCCAATGTGCAAAATTTATAGGCTACCTTTCTTTTCTCTTCTCCCTGCCTCACAAATACACGTTTTCACGTACTTTTGTTCAATGTAAATATTTTATATAATATACTGATAAGACGATTCTTCCCATTTAATTCAGCTGTGTTTAATACCTTCCAGTGTGATTCCAAATCAGTGTTACTGTCACAGATTATGCTCTTTTAGAGAATGGGTATGACTGCTTTATTGTAGTTTTGTTTATTTATATGACATTTGGATTGTTTACAGGTTTGACTATTATGAATAAATACCTGCTATGAGAATTCTTACACAAGTGTTTTGTTGCACATGTATTCATTTCTCTTGGATAAATATTTAGGAATAGAATTTCTGGGTCAGAGGGTAATTGTAGGGGATTTTTTCCAAAATTATTGTACCATTTTATATTTACATCAGGATTATGTGAGATACCTGGGTGCTCCAGACCCTCACAGCTAGTTTCTTTTATATTTTAATCATTCTAATGTGTGAGTAGTGATATCGAGCTTCTTTTATGCACTTGATGGTTATTCACCTATGTTTCTTTTTGATGGGTGTTTCAAGAATTAAACTATTTTTAAAATTGGGTTAGTTTTCTTTTTAGTGACGTAGGAATTCTTTATATAGTCTGGATACAAGTCCTTTGATACGTAACACACACACACACACACACACACACACACACACACACACACACAGTGACTTGACTGTTGTATCCCAGTCTATAATTTGCCTACTCTTTTTCCTAATATTGCCTTTTTATGAGCAGACATTTTAATTTTTTAAGTAAGTGTAATTTATAAGTTTTTTAATGGTTTCTTCTCTCTGTGCCCTATCTAAATTTGTCTCATGAAATATTCATGAAAATATTCTCGTATGTTTTCACCTAAAAAGTTTATAGTTTTAGCTTCTATACTTAGGTTTATGAAGTAAAGCTTTAGTTTATATTTTCTCAGTAGTCTTATTGCTATCTGTTGAAAGGACTTTCCACATTGGATTGCTTTGACAAATTTGTTCAAAAAAATAAATTGACCATATAAATGTGGGTCTAATTCTATTTTATTCCTTTAATCGATTTTTCTATCTTTGTGACAGTATTAAACTGTCTTATTTACCACAACTTTACAAAAAGTCTTGAAATTACATAGACCAAGTATTCATTCTTTTTTTTTCTCTTTTCAAGGTTGTGTTTACTATTCTAGGCCCTGTGAATTTCCATTTAAATTTAGACTTACCTTATTAATTTCTACAAAAAACGCTGTTGGGGATTTGCTGGGGATTGTATTGAATCAATGAATCAATATGGGGAGAATTTATAGTTTACTGAAATATAAATTATCAAGTCTTTTGGTCCACGAACATGTTTTCACTCTACATTTATATAGGTTTTTTATCATGTGTCTCACAATGTTCAGTATATGTCAATGTAGAGGTTTTGCATTCTTTCAGAAAAATAAACCAAACCATACTTTTTGTTTTTGCTATTATAATTGCTATCTTTAAAGATTTTATTTTACATTTGTTGTTAATATAATTAAAATGATTTTTTGTATGTTGACATTGGGTCATAGAAGCTTGCCAAAGTCACTTATTAGTTTTAGTATTTTTTCTTTGTAGATTCATTGGGATTTTTATGGACACCATCATGTTTTTCTATGTGAGTGCTTTATCTCTCCCTTTTCAATCTCTAGGACTTTTAATTATTTTTCTGGTTTTACTGCACTGCAGTACAATGTTAAATAAAAGGGATGAGAAAGAATATTTTTCAGTTATTCCTGATCTTAGGAAGACTATATTTAATTATTTAGTGTTTTATCAGTTCTGATGTGAGGTTTATCATTTTTTTTGTATCAGGTTGAAGAAAATTCTATTCTTATTTTTCTGAGGGTTTTCTGAGACTGTCCTCAATTCTTTTCATTCTTTTTTCTTTATTCTGCCCCCTGGCAGTTATTTCCACCATTTTATCTTCCAACTCACTTATCTGTTCTTCTGCCTGTTATTCTGTTATTGATTCCTTCTAGAGTATTTTTAATTTCAGTAATTGTGTTGTTCATCGCTGTTTGTTTGCTCTTTAGTTCTTCTAGATCTTTGTTAAATGTTACTTGTATTTTCTCCATTCTGTTTCCGAGATTTTGGATCATCTTTACTATCATTACTCTGACTTCTTTTTCAGGTAGGTTGCCTATTTCATCTTCATTTATTTGGTCTTGTAGGTTTTTACCTTGCTCCTTCGTCTGTAACATGTTTTTTTGTCATTTCCTTTTTTTGTTTGTTTTGATGGGTGGTGCTGTATTCCTGTCTTACTGGTTGTTTGTCCTGAGATATCCAGCACTGGAGTTTGCAGGCAGTTGGATAGAGCTGGATCTTGGTGCTGAGGTGAGGACCTCCAGGAGGCCTGACTCTAATTGATATTCCCTGGGGTCTGAGGTTCCCTGTTAGTCCAGCAGTTTGGACTCGGCGCTCCCACCACAGGAGCTTGGACCCAACCTCTGGCCTGGGAACCAAGATCCCACAAGCTTCGTGGTGCGGTAAAAAGAAAAAAAACAAAAGGAAGAAAGAAAGAAAAAAAGGAGCAGTACAATATCAAAGAATAAAAAACAAAATAAAGTTAGAAAGATAAAAAATATATTAGGAAAAATAAAACTGTAATTGAAACAACTGCAACAAAACCACACCAGAAAAAAGAAAAAAAAAAAAAAGTGCCGGGGGAACAAGCCAAAAGGAGTGTTCACTAACGAAGTATAAAGAATAAAATAAAACTAGAAAAATAAAAGATTTATTAGGAAAAATAAAAATATAAAAGCATCAAGAACAATGAATCAACAAGGTAAAACAGAACCCCAATCTAAAAGAGGGAAAAAGAAAAAAAAGTCTTGGCTTTGGGGGTGGAGTTTAGGCAGGGGTGGAACTTAGGCAGGGGTGGGGTTTAGGGTGGGGCAGGACCTAGGTGGGTTGGGGGTGACGTTTGAGCATGGAATGGGGCCTAGGTAGGGTGACGTTCAAGTGTGGGGCAGGGCCTCTACTTAGGACCTGCGTGGAAGGGGAGAGGCAGCATGTGGAAAGAAGGGCCTCTGGAGTGTGGCGTTCCAGAGTTTGGAGGTAGGGCTCTGAGTGAGGGTGTGTGGGTGTGGTTTAGGCCCAGTGCATTGGAACGGGTCTCCAAGTGTAGAGGTAGGGCCCTGGGTGGGGGTGTAGGGGTGGGGCTTGGGCTCCACACGGCCTGAGGGAGGCTCCAAGGGCAGAGGATTAGGCCAGGGAGCCCAACAGGCTTCCCGGTGCCTAAGTGGACAGGGAAAGCACTGGCCCCGCTCCCTTCTGTTCCTTCACACCCCTCCGCCACCGTCTCCCCCACAGTCTCCCTCACAGTCTCCCCCATCGCCGCTGGACCCTTAACCGTGGGTGGGTCCCGCTGAGTGCAGTACCTTCATTTTAAAGGATATTTTTGTAGGGTATTTTATTTTTGGTTGGCAATTACATATATACTTTTTCTTTTAGCAACTTAAAAGCAGCATTCCATTGTTCTCTGCCTTTATTTCTGACTGGAGTTCAGCAGTCAATCTTATCTTTTTTTTTTTTTTTCTTTACATCATATATCATTTTTTTGTGGATACTTTTAAAATTCTCTTTTTATGTTTGGCTTTCAGCAATTTCCCTATGATTTACCAAGATGTGGTGTTTGCTCTGTTTATCCTGCTTGGGATTCAGTGAGCTGCTTATATCTTTGGTTTGATATTCTTCATTGAAATGTAAGTTTTACTGGCCATTATTTCTTCAAATATTTTTTGTTTTGCAATCTAATTCTCTTCATAGATTATGTAGTAATCCATGTCTCTTCTGTCAATTCTGGAGCAATCTCCAGATTGCTCTGGAAGATAAATCTGTCTCTTCTCCAAGTCCATGCATGTTAACCTGCTTGCCATTGCTCTGTTAAGTTTCTCAGCTTTTTTCCCCTCTCTGTGCTTCATTTTAAATCATTTATGTTCTGTTGTCTTTAAGTTTGCAGACCTTTACTTTTGTATTTCCCAATCAGTATAAAATTAATCTGTTTAATTTTTATCTCAAATATTGTATTTTTCAATTGTAGATTTCCATTTTTTCATGGTGTTAATTTGTTTTTTGAAATGTCCTACCTCTTTGCTTATTTTGTTTTATCTTTTAATTCCTTAAAATATTTGTGATAGCTCTCTTAAATTCATTGTTTCCTAAGTCCAAAATTTCTGTTAGCTCTGTATCTTTTTCTATCAAATGCTAGTTCTTTTTTTTTTTTTTTTTTTAATTGGTCATAGGTAACAAATTCCTGCTTCTTTGCATGATTAGTAATCTTTTACTATTTGCTACCTATTGTTGATAGTATGGTGTAAGGAATCTTGATTGTATCTTACTTTATAGAGTGCTGTGTTTTGTCCTGGCAGGCAGTTAATTTACTGGATCAGCTTGATCCTTCTGAAGCATCTTTTAAAGTCTTTCTAGGGTAGGTCACAAGTAACCCTTGTTCTAGGACTAGAGTAGCCCTACAGCTTTTCTGTAGTATCATTTGCATTTTCAAGGTGTTCACTGAGATCCCTATTCTGTCTGTTTGTGACTCCTACTTTCCTTTGCACTATATGATCTCAAGAATATCCATTCAGCTTGCATTTCCTCAGTAGCAGTTCTCTGCCAGGCCTCCAGGAGATTTTCCGAGCTTATATTCAATTTAGTATTGGCCAAAGACATTAGAATACCACTGTAGGTTTGTGGTTCTCCTATTCTGCATAGCACTTTTCTCTCCAGCATCACGTCCCGCACATTTTATCTGCCTCAGTATTGCCGAACCCTGGTCTCTGCCTCATCAGCTTATTGAGAATATCATGCTTTGCTTGGGGTCTGTCTCCTAATGTAAGAGTACAGCCAGTGCCTGCAGACAGAAAGTCAGGATGACTGTGGGACTTACTTCATGGATTCCCTTATTCAGGGACCACAGTCCCATGCTACTTCTTATTGAATATCTGACAACTGTCATTTCATTCATTTTGTCCAGTTTCATAGTTGTTCACAGTGGGAGGGCTAGTCCAGTAGTTGTTCATTTATGTCCAGATGCAGAAACTTCTGAAATAAAATTTTACTACAGCTATCTCAGTCTTTCAGACAAGTAAAAAAAGTTTATCCCTACTTCTAGAGTCAAAATAATATTCTTAGAATCAATCTAAAGCAAAGACTTGGTTATCTGAGGTTAAAAGAGAAAGCAATAGATGTTAGTTGGCCACTTTGGGATGACTGGCAGTTTAGGTTAATTGTCCTGATAGCACAAACTATGAACAAAATTTCAACTGGGAGAACTCTCCCATCAGGAGAGTAATTACGAATAATGTAAATTACCACAGGTAGAAAAAAGCCTACCTGTGTATTCTGTCCTCTGCTGGTAGAGAATGGTGTCTGAGACATTGCTACATTCTTTAGTGCAGTTTTTTTTTTTAAATTGAAGTATAGTTGACTTACACATTTATTAGTTTCAAGTGTACAATATAGTAATTCAATATTTTTATAGATTATACTCCATACAAAGTTATTATAAAATAATTGACTATATTCCCTGTGCTGTACATTACATCCCTGTGTCTTATTTATTTTATACTGAGTAGTTCGTACCTTTTAATCCCCTTCACCTATTTTACCCCTTCCTCTACCCCCTCCTTTCTGCTAACCACTAGTTTGTTCTCTGTATCGGAGTCTGTTTCTGTTTTGTTATATTTGTTTTATTTTTTAGATTCCATATGTCAGTGAAAACATACAGTATTTGTCTTTCTTTGCCTGACGTTTCACTCAGCGCAGTGTGGCAGTTGCAATGGTCACAGTCCCAATCACCAGATCTTATTTTGAGGTGTCTTTCTTTTCCACCTAGCATATTAAAAACTTATTCATTTCCATTTAACCTTTGGCACCCATTTTCTGGCACCAGTACTGAACTGATTATAGGCTCTGTTTACTGACGTCTTCCTTACTAACTTTGAGCAGACATTTTCAGTTTTGTGCTGTGGTAACTAACAGTTGACAGTTTTGCTATGGAATTGCTTACACCTGAGAAACCTGTGTCCTTGGGAAGATACCCCCAGTCTTCACATTTGTTCCATCTGAATAATCATCTTCAGTGGATTCGGAAGTAAAGCTACTGTTGATTTTTTGGAAGCTTGTTTCCCCAGGGACCTAGTGATGCCCATGACCTCTTCCTTGTACTAATCAAGTCACTTGTTCCTTATTTTTGGAATGTTTTAAGTCTTTCTTTCTGCTAACTCTGTTTCTGCAAGAGTGAAATTTGCTTCTGGTGTTTGAATTTTTCTCTACTCTCCCCCTACATATCTTTTATGAAGGTTTGATTGTGTTTGTAATAGCTTAACTGACTTCTTAGACTTGTCTTTTCATTTCTCCAGCACACGTTACATGAGCACTTTTACCTGGAACCAAAAACTTTATTTCATTTCATCTTCCCTTTTCCTTCTGCCCAGATGTTTGATTTTCTATACACTTCTCCTGATTTTGTCTTCTGGTTTGTCCTATAGTGAGATATAAGAAGTTAATGAATTCTTGGAATAACCAAAGCAACCAGTGAAAAATAAATCTTGTCAGTGTTAGCTTTCTGAGCTGGATAATTTCACCCATTGGACCAATATTTTGTCCAGGCCTGAACTCAACCTACTGTCTTTCTTATATCCACTTTAATCTGTTTTATTTTAGCTTTGTCTACCCTCAGAGTCATAATTCCAAAGTTTAGGGGCATAGTTTCTCAGGACACACTCAGTGTCTACATGCCACTCACAATGGGTGTCACCTTAAAGCTCACTAGCAATTCTTAAAGTCTGTGTTCTTATGACACTTTCTGATCTTTTCGTCTCAAACCTATATAATTTGTAATATTGTAAGTTAGCTGTTGGGGGAGGGGTAGTATTTTTATATGCTTACTGTGAAATCTCCCACTGCAGCTTTAAGAGGGTACTTCTCAATAGCTTCCTGGAACCTGATACTTTCTGGGCAGCCTGTTTGCTAGCTATGCATTTGCCATTTTTCTTTTGTTGGTTACTTTGGGCCCTATTCCCCTTTCCTGTTAATAAAAACATCTCCCTTTTTTCTAACACCCTCTTTAAGAATAACTAGATCTGGGTGATTGACTTTTTCCTCTTCACATATTAGTTTCTCTTAATCTTTAAGATCTCATCTTCTTTTTCATCTCTGAATAATCTGTTCCACAAGATCTTTATCATTTCTCTTCAAGAAATGTATTTTTTTCTTCTAGCTTATTAGTTTGTCTTCATTTTTTCCCCTTCATTTACTCATTTACATTCCTTTGCTTTGATTCTAATCAAAAGTCTGAAGAATATTTTTAACTATGACAGTTCTGCTCTTATTTTCTAGGCAAATGTGATTCTTAGAAGTGAAGTTCACTTAAATACTGTTTGGTCCATTGGATTTGCCATAGTTTCTTTGATTTGTTTTTCTGCATTAACCGAATAAAATATTTGCTTTAAAATTAGGAACCCCATTCATTTTTCATTTGTTCATGAAAAAATATCTTTCACTCTTTTGGGAATGTGCCACTTTGGTTGTGTGAAATTAAGTTCAGAATTTGTGTAATGGGCAAAATCCATTACAAGTTGTGGTCATGGGCTGGTGAGTGATTCTTAAATTTGGTGAAGTTGTTACAGCTCTACCTACCAAGGCTTGACACTAAAGATTTAAAGCTAGAAATTCAAAAGGGTTCTACACCAGGGAGGCTCTCATCTGCTTTTAGAGTTTTAGGTCCAGATCTTGTGGCCAGATATCTGACTGAGAATCAGAGTAAAGGAAGCAATTATTTTTTCACAATTCTCCCTGGAAAGCAAGCCTTTTAAGGGGTGGGGTTGGGGGTGGGGATAAGAAGGAAGACTGTTTTTTCATTACTCTGTATATTTTCTAAAAACTCAAACCTAGAAAAAATTTACAAGAGTATTACAAAGAACATGCATATACACGTATCCGTCACATAGTTTCACTCATTATTAATATTTTGCCACATTTGTTTTTTCCTTTTTCTCTCTCTCTCTCTCCCCCACCCACATACACATACACACACACACACCCCCTTATATGCACCTATATAATATATACATTGTTTTATTTGAGGAACCATTGGAGAAAAAAATTGTAAAAATCGTGACCTCTCACTCATAAAAACTGTAGCATAGATAATGTATTTCCTTTTTACATAGTTGCAGTGAAATCACCAAATTCAGGAAATTTAGCATCTGATACTGTTCCTAATATACAGTCTATAATCAGAGTTTTGTAATTACAGCAATATTATCCTTTAAAGAAATATTTTTATCAGTACAAATCCTTTCCAAGATCAAGCGCTATATTAAGTTGCCATATCTCTAATGTCCTTTAATCTGACAAATATGCTCAGCTTACTTATTTTATAACATTGACATTTTTGAAAAGTAGAATGTCCCTCAACTTTGACTTGTCTGTTATTTCCTCATGCATGTTTCTCCATCCTCATTTTGTGATTTCATTCTTATTCTGGCTTTGTCTAAAATACCAAGCTAAGCAGTACTATGTTGCTCAAGCTCCACTCTAATTGGCCAGTACACTATGGTCCCTACAGCTGGCATGTGCTAAGATCTGCACCTGCATCCTACTCTTTATGAAAACAACACTTACCTGAACAATGTACTAATGTTACAGTGACCAAGGTTAAAATCCTATATTTCTACTGAAGCCTGAAGCTTAAAGCTACTTACTCAGGCCATTTGAGTTTAAAACCATCTGCCTAATTGTAAACAATCATCTGCCTAACACAATATAAGCTGCCATGAACCGTTAAGAAGTACCTAGATGGACTATGCTTACTAACGTGCCACAAAAGCCTAAAGTCACCTATCCTGGCCAGGTTAAAAGCATCACTCTTTCTGTGTTACCTGTGTCATCATTTGCTTATTTCCCAAGAATCCCAGTCCATTTATACATAGTGCCTATCCTCAGTGGCACCTCAATATATGGTTGCTACATTGAATTGGATTGCACTGTATTAGACTGATGTTTGAGTGTGTGAACCTAAAGCAAGATATCCTTTTGCATCGTAAAAGCATAATTGTCTCCTAGTGTGGTAAAAAGTTACCTCCCTTTTTCAATTAGATTATCCACCCACATAGACAAAGTCAAATTTTACATGTCAGCAAGGCTTAACTGCAAGTTCAGTTAAACAAAAAATTGAACATCCAAAGAGAAACACTCCTTAAGTGATAGGCTGAGCCTCAAGGGCACTCATCAGACCCTGGATTTTGACATCCATAAAAAAAGAATGCAGGCCCACAGAGTACAGTTGTGTGGTTGTTGCTGTTGACGGAAGGAGACCCTGCAAAATCAGAAAAGAGAAATGGAAATAATGAATAAATCAACCCAGAGAGCAGGCGCTGACATGTGGCTTCATATCAGATAGGACACTTCCTTCACTGTGTGACAAGAAAATTGAGGACAGAACGCCCAGCAACATTACACAAAAACAAAATCTCAAAAAAGGAACACAGAGAGGCATAAAATGATAGATGAAAGGGCTCTAAGAGGTGGCCTGACCAAACAATTTGAAAACTACTGTGGTTGAAGGCTGTGTGGCGCTTTACTCCTGGCTTCTGTTGGCCTCTAGTGACTTCACCTCAGCTGGCTTTTGCATTGAGTGAAGTTTGCAATGCAGAGTTCTTTTTGGTGGACCGAAAAGGATCTTTCGGTTTCAGTGTGGATTTGAAGAGCCCTAGATTTCTAACCATGAAAAAAGGGAAAATCTAGGACCAGGAAAGCTATTTTAGCACATCATAATGCTGTATTTTATAACCCACAGGATTTTGCAGAAAGGATATTAGCCAGAGGTTCTCAAAGTTTGATCTGGGAGCTTCTGGAAGTGCCTGAGACCTTTTAAGGAAGTGTTTAAGTGCAGGTAAAACTGTTTTCATAATAATGCTAAGATGTTATTCACCTTTTTCACTCTTACTCTCTTGTGAGTGTACGGTGGGATCTTCCAGAGGCTACCTGAAGTGTGATGACATCTTCCTTTTGAAAGCTAATAGGATGTGTACTTACGTATTTTAAATGTTCTAGGGTAATATATTTAGGGTATAAATATATACTTTTTCAGGGATTAACTCAGTTTGTTCTCAGTGATATTACTTTGCTATCACTGGTTATTACCTTTAGTAATCTTACTAACCTTATTATCATCTAAAAATAATTATTTTGAAATTCCAGGATAAACTATAATATTTTATAAAAAATGCAAAAGGCAAATTTTAGAATTCCAAAATAATGACCTATCAGACAATAGGTTAGAGAGCTTATGGCAGGTAAACTTGCTCTTACAGCTGTGACAACAAGCTGTCCTAGTAGCTTTTCACCATCAAACACTTATAATTTTTTTTTAAATGCCAATTTCACTTAAGCATGTCCTTAATGAAGTACAGATCTTCCTCAAATTACAATGGGGTTACATCCCAATAAACCCTTCATAAGTTGAAAACATCGTAAGTCAAAAATGCATTTAATACACCTAACACACCTAACATCATAGCTTAGCCTATCCTACTTTTAATATGCTCAGAAATTAGCCTACAGTTTGGTAAAATCATCTAACACAAAGCCTATTTTATAATAAAGTGTTGAATATCTCATGGAATGTATTAAATACTGTACTGAAAGTGAAAAACAGAATGGTTGTGTGGGTACAGAATGGCTGTAAGTATACCCTTGTGATCACATGGCTGACTGGGAGCTTCGGCCAACTGCTACTGCCCAGCATCACTAGCCCAGAAAACATCAAAATTAAAAATTCAAAATACGGTTTCAGCTGAATTGAATGTGTATTGTTTTCACATCATCGTAAAGTTGAAAAATTGTAAGTTGAACCATCATAAGTGAGGAATTCATCTGTAGTAAAATATTATTGAGTTTATTAACTATTGACCCTTGAGTACTTGCTTTTTTTTTTTTATTTTGGCTGTGTTGGGTCTTCGTTTCTGTGCGAGGGCTTTCTCTAGTTGCGGCGAGCGGGGGCCACTCTTCATTGCGGTGCGCGGGCCTCTCACTATCACGGCCTCTCCCGTTGCGGAGCACAGGCTCCAGATGTGCAGGCTCAGTAGTTGTGGCTCACGGGCCTAGCCGCTCCGCGGCATGTGGGATCTTCCCGGACTGGGGCACGAACCCCTGTCCCCTGCATTGGCAGGCGGATTCTTAACCACTGCGCCACCAGGGAAGCCCCGAGTACTTGCTTTTTAATATATTGTAAGACAAAATGGGAAGTACACATAAAGCAATTCTGCATACTGAAGTACAATGGTTGCCTCAAGGAAAAGCGCTTGTGTGATTGAATAATGAGCTAATTGCTTTATTTTCATGGAACAACAGACAGACTAACTATGGTTATTCAGACTTTGGTATTTGGCAAGCATTTTATCAAAAATGGACAATGTGGACCTGTCATTTTAAGAAAAATAACTGCCAGTATTTGTTGCCAATGTTAAAATTTGAGCTTTCTAGCAAAAATTAGAAATTTGGTAAACTCTTATTCAGCAGCGTGAGCTTGACAACTTCACAGTACTTAAAAAAACTTTACTGCTGAGCTCAGTGATGATATTAACAAATGTGATCTATTGATGCTATTGTCTAAAGAAATGCATTTGCATATGGAAGTTCTACATAAATCATTGAACCGATATTTTCTAAATGATCCATGCATGATGTTACAAAATCATGTATGAGTAAAAGATTCACTCAGATTATAGGTAGATTAATAGAATTTAAGGCAACAGAATTCACTGACATGATTTCAAATTCCACATTGCAAATAACTGTGAAAAAACTACCACTTGTGTTTTGGTATACTATCATATAAGAATATTTATAATTATCTGAAAATGCTATTGAAATACTCCTCTTTCCAATACAGAGCTTTGTGAAGCTGGATTTTCTTCATATAGTTCAACTAAAACCACATAGTGTAATTGATAGGATGTTGAAGCTGTTAGAAGAATCTAGTTAACTTCTATTAAGCCAAACATTAAAGAGGTTTGCAAAAATATAAAACAATACCATTATTCTCACTAACTTTTTGTTTTATTTTGTTTTAGAAAGTTTGTTATTTATGTTATCAAGTAGTAATTTTATTTTTATTATTTTTAATTTAATTAATATTTGCTTTTTATCTCTAATACAGTAAATATAGATAGATATGACCAAAATAATCAAAAGCTCTTTGGGATCCTCAGTAATTTTTACAGTATAAAGGGATAATGAGACAAAAAAAGTTGAGAACAGCTGACATAAGCTATTTCTCATTCAGATAATAACAAAATTATTAGATGCTTTTTATGTGTTAGGAGTTGTTCTAGGTGCCAGTGTCAGAGAAAAAAGACAGAACATACATTTAAGATGCATATTGTTAATTGTTAAATGTAGTAAAGAAAAGATTTTGAAATGCATTTTACCTTATTCCTGTAGCACCAATGTGAACTACATATTTATTGAGTACCTACAATGTGTAGGTGATTTATGTATATCATTTCTTATTTTTACAAGATCTCCATAAAATATCCCCATTTCAAAGATGAGGAAGTTGAGACCTAAAGAAATAAAATGATATGATCATGAATACATAGCTACTTATTGGCAAAGCCATGAATCAAAAACAGATCTGCCTATTTCTGAAATGCAGACTGCTTCCCTTATACAAAACTTGTACTTTATAGGAGATACTTAAGTAGGAGTTTGGTGGCCCAGTAGGTGAGATGCTATGTAAAATTTTCATGGAACAGAGGTGGTTGAACTAATTAGCATTTACGTATTAACTTAACTAGAGATGTTATGATTCAAAGATTCACATTTATTCTGTTAATATGGCAGTTAATGCAGGAAAGAGTTACGGTTAAGTTCACAGGCAGTCTTCTACAAAAGCCAGTGTTTCAGATTAAGTCTGAAGGCAACCTGCTGGAGAATTTTTTTTTTGGTTGTTGGAGGTCAGTCTTTTGTTCTATTCACACCTTCAACCAGTTGGATGATGCCCAACCACATTATGAAGGATAATCTGCTTTACTCAAAGTTCACCAATCTAAATGCAAATATCATCCAAAAACACCTCACAAAAACATCCAGAATAATGTTTAACCACATATCTGGGCAATGTGGCCCAGCCATGTTGCCACATAAAATTGACCATCACAACCAGTTGGGTTTCACTAATTTTCTCTATTTTTTCCCCGATTTCAACTTCATGGATTTCTGCCCTTCTCCTTATTATTTTTTCTTCTGCTTGCTAAGGGTTTTTCTTTTTCTGGTTTCTTAAGGTGAAAAAGTGAACTATTGATTATGAGACCTTTCTTCTTTTATATTACTAATAGTTAAAATTATACATTTCCCTCTAAGAACTGCTTTAGCTGCATCCTACAAATTTTGATATATTATATTCTCATTTTCTTTCAATTCAAAAATGTTCCTGTTTCTCTTGAAAACTCCTCTTGCTCTTAGTTTAATTTTGAAGTATTTGAGGATTTTGTTCACATCTTTTGTGCAATTTATTGCTAGTTCAATTCCATTTCGGCCAGAGAACAAACTTTTTTTTATTTCAATTTTTTTTTAATTTATTAAGATTTGTTTTATGACCAAGGATGTGGTCTATCTTGTTAATTGTCCTGTGTGCATTGGAAAGGCATGGGAATTCTGCTATTGTTAAATGGATAGTTCTATAAATTTCAATAAGATCTAGTTGGTTGATGTTTTTATTGCATGTCATCTGTATCCATGCTGATTTTCTATCTACTTGTTCTATTGATCAGTGAAATTCACTATAATTGTGAATTGGTCCATTTCACTTTTTAGTTCTATAAGCTTTGCTTCATGTATTTTGGATCTCTGTTGTGAGATGCATATATATTTAGGGTTATTATATCTTGTTGGTGAATTAATCCTTTTATCATTAAGTGATATCCTTCTTTATTCTTGGTAATTCTCCTTTTGCTGACATATAATTTGTCTGATATTATCATGACTCTTCTAGTTTTCTTTTGATTAGTATTTTATGAGAATCATTTTTCATCCTTTTAATTTTATCCTACCTAAATCATTATATTAAAAGTGGCTTTCTTGTATATATCTTATAACTGGACCTTGTTTTGCTTAATCCATTTTGACAGTCTATCTTTTACTTGGGTTTAGATCATTTACACGTAATGTAATTACTGATATGCTTGAATTTATGTCTAGCATTTTATTGTTTATTTTTATTTTGTTTTTATTCTGTTGTTTTCCCTTTCCTGCCTTCTTTTAAGTTATTTGACTTCTTTTTAGTATTGCTTTTTCTTCTCTAATTTTTTACTATATTTTGTGTTCAGTTTTTTTAGTGATCTCTCTAGGGATTGTAATATATATATTAACTTTACAGTTATGTACACTTTACATAGAATTAATATTTTATCACTTTAAATGGAATTTAGAAAACTTGTACCATACAGTCCCTTTACTTTATCCCATTTTTTGTAGTTGGCATATATATTACACTACACACATTTCAAAACTCACCAATGTTATAATTTTTAAATATAACTGTTATACATATTTTACAAAACTTAAGATAAAATATTTTAGTACAGTTAATGAGGTATTTACCATTTCTGTTGTTTTTCCTTCATTTCTGAAATTCTTTCCACCTAAAGTTTTCTTCTCATTGAAGAACTTTCTTTAATATTTCTTTCAGAGTAAGTCTTTTGATAACAGATTCTCCTTGTTTTCCTTCATCTGAAAATGTCTTTATTTCACCTTCAATCCTGAGGGATATTTTCTTTTGATATAGAATTTGGGGTTGACAATTATTTTATTTCATCACTTGACAAATGTCTTATTGTCTTCTGGCCTCCGTGGTTTCAGATGAGAAATCCACTGTATTTGAATCATTATTCCCCTATAGATAAAATGTCATTTTTCTTTGGCTAATTTCAAGATTTTTTCTTTGTCTTTGGTTTTCACCAGTTTGATAATCATGTATCTAAGTGTGAACTTCCATGAGTTTACCTTTTAAGGGCATTTTTTAAACTGCATTTAATCTGTAAGTTTCTTCCAGCCATTATATCTTCAAAAAAAATTTTTTTTGCACCAGACTCACTTCTTCTGGAGCTTCAATAATATAAATAGTAAATCTTTATGTTGTCTCACAGGTCAGTGTCAAATTAATGTTTCAAAGTATCAGGGAATCCTTGTGGGTTACAAGACAAGACAAAGCTTTATAGACAAAATAGACCAGAACTGATCCATGATAAATCAAAAGGAAATATACTGAGAGAGATGGAGAAAATACTATTGGTGATTGGAAAACCCTGAAACCACACTGTGAGACTAAAATTGATGATTCCTATAATTCTTTATAAATCATACTTCTATTTTAAAAAGGTATCTCCAGATAAGCATACTATACCCTAGGTCATAAGGCCAATCATGACAAGGGTGAAGATGTTGGCCTACTCCACAAAACTGGGAGATAAGCAAATATATCCTTGGCATCTCATGCCTACCTTCTCTCTTTGTCTGCCCCTCGGCCATCCTCTATCTTGTGTGCTTACCTGCCTGCCAAAGATGCAGGGCACATCTTTATCTCAGGTTGCTCGTGAATTTGGGGCAGCAAGCTGAAAAGTTGGAATACAGCTGTCTGTGAAAAGCTCAATGTGATACTCTTTTCAGGAAGATTTGCTTTTAAAATAGTAATTAGCTTATAAAAATAATTACTATTGGTAGAATATCATAACTAGCAAATGTGTAATAACTTAGGATAGAGGCAGATCTTTCTTCTACAATATGTGGGTAAAAACCTAGTCTGCTCATGTATTACGTAGAGCTGACCCATTGATATTAGTAATCAATATCTCCTCTTCAAAAAACATTTTTAAAACTATGCAAAAATTTTATGTGCTCAGAAGAGAATGCAATTAAATAATTACATATATATAATATTTTCTTGAGGAATGTTCAGTGGGTCAAAATCCGTCTCTAATAACCAAGGCAGAAGAGCAGAATGGAGTGAAATAGGTTTATCTCAAAATAAACATGACTTTAATGGGGAAGTTCCTCAATGTCATGTGTGCATTAAATTGAGAGCTGATTCAGGAGAATGTAGTTCTTTGATTCCAACTCACAAAGAAAACATCTTCTAGTTAAAAGTATTTTAAGCTTGCACTGTAGAAGAAGTTGTCATATGAAAACTAGTTAAAGACAGCTGAAGAAACAGAGAAAATGATTTTGAAGTAGTATAAAAATCTAAGTAAATTCAACCATAAATAATAGAATTAAAATAAAGGAATTTGAGGAGATTAAACTTAGCAGTTAAACAGGACGGGATAACATTGCGTCTTGCATCCATGGCAAGTAGCCAAGATTTTATTCTTTAGGCCAGCCAGTCTTAAACACTGATTTTATTTCAGCTGCCTAAAAATAAACTGGGTATTTTGATAAATACACATTGGAATCATACTTAAGGGAGAATTAGGTTCTAAAGACAACTTTAAAAGGCAAAAATAATGTATTATCAAATAACTTCATAAAATCTCTTAAATTGTCTCTGAATTAGAGTATACATGATGTGTGAGCACCTTATATATTAATTTTTATGAATGCTAAATGCATCAAAGATGGAATAACAAAAAAGGAGAATTGATATGAACATGACTGAGCATTCAAACCTTTCTACCATTAGGATAATTATCCATCCATATTAGTGAATACAGACTAGGTTTAAGTATTGGTTCTGGCCCAGTCTTTCTCCTCTTTTCTTCTGGAACTCCAATTATTTGTGTGGTAGTCCTTATTAACGTAACTCCTATTTCTCTTAGGCTTTTTTTAGATTTTCAATCCTCTCATGTCTCAGTGCTTTAGTCTAGATATATCCTTCTAGACTACTTTCTAGTATACTGATTCTTTTTTTGTTTAAGTCTACTCTTCTCTTAGGGCCATCAATTAAGTTTTTACTTTCAGTCATTATATTTTTCAATACTAAATTTGTTTGTTCTTTTATATAGGTTCTAGTCCTCTGCTTAAATTCTCCACTTTGTATTTTAATTATTTGAACATATTTATCACATTTATCTTAATGTCTAGGTTTGAACATTTAATTACATGTGTCTCTGGTGGGTCTGTTTTTATATTTGCTGTTTTTCTTGGCTTTTGATTAAATATTTTTGTATGTTTAATTATGTTTTACTGAATGTCAGACATTAAACATAAAAATCATAAAAATAATTTGAGACTGGATTTTTTTTCTCTAAAAAGAATTTTTTAATTTTGTTTCTAGCCTGCATCTAGGCTAAAGACAATAGCAATACCAGAGTATCTTAATACAATAAAGGCCTGAGAGGATTTGAAGCTGAGATTTAGTTCTTTTCATGGCTGTCACACCTTCTCATATGTTTAACCATTTGGAGTCATAATAGAAAGCCAGGTAGATACCAGGGTCCTTCCTGCTTGGTGAGTCCTGAATCCAGTTTTGGTTCTCCCAGCACCTTCAGTCTGCCAGAAACTCTGCATACCTTCTCAAAATCTCCAACAGTACTTTTAGAATTAGTAAATTCCTCAACAGAAAAAAGTAGTACTAATTGCCAAGCTTACCTCTTTTGCTTTCCTTCCTCTCCCAGATTCTTGTTGTTGGTAACTTTTCAATTCCTTCCAATTTTTTAAGCCTGATTTGCCTGACTTTTATAATTGTTATCCATAAGAAAGTTTGTCTGAAATAACCCAGTCAACCATTGCTGGATTTGGAACTCAATTTAAAATTTTATATGTTTACTCTAATGAATGGGGTTTCTGAAGAAGTAGAAAGTAGGGAATAAGGGGATAAACCAAGAGATTAACACAACAGTGTAAAGGTATAGGGAAAAGATAATGAGGATCTAAAGCAGGATTGTAATGGTAAGGATACAGAAGCTCTGAAGGGTTTTAGAAACATTTCAGAAGTAACGTTGGCATCCCAAGTAAAAGCCTGAGGTCTTTCCAGAGCTCCTTCTTTTTGGGTTTTGAACTACTGATTGTTTGGATGTGGCCATAAAAGGTATTGACACTAGGTTCTGCTTTAGATGACACTGGATGATGGTCTTATTAACAGAGAGAGGAAATACGGGAGGATAAATAATATTGGGTAAGGAATTGGAAAGAAGTAAATTCAGCTTTGGACATACTGCAATTTGAGGTGTCTTGAGCACATACAAATAATGATAGGGAGAATTCTAAAGATTTCCACCCTCCCAAGATTCTTGTCTCCTGATGATTCCATCAAACACTAGTCTATATACTGTTGTGAAGGGACTGTGCAGATATAACTAAGGTTACTATCAGAGATTAAGATAGAGTGTTTAACCCAGATTATTTAAGTGAGCCCAATATATCGCACAAGCCCTTAAAATCAGAAGAAGAAGGCAGAAGAATCGGTCAAAGAGATGGAACAGAAAAGGACATGAGAGAGCTTCCAAGTGTGAGAAGGATTCTTGGTGCCATTGCTGGCTCTGAGATGTAAGTACCCATGTGCATGGATTGGAGTGAGGTTTCTAGGAGCGAAAGGGAACCCCAAGCTAACAGCCAGCAAAGAAGGGGGACTCAGCTGTACAACCATAAGGAACTGGATTCTGCCACCAATCTGAAGGAACTTGCAAGTGGAATCTTCCTCAGAGCTTCCAGAGAGGAACACAGCCTGCCAACCACTTTATTTCAGTTTTGTGAGACCCAAAGTAGAGGAAACAAATGAACCATGCTGTACCCAAAACTGACCCATGGAAACTGTGAGATAATAAACGATTGCTGTTTTAAGCTGATAAGTTTGCAATAATTTGTTACAATAGCAATAGAAAACATATACATTACACACACATACATACACCTACAAACACATCTCAAATTCAGGGTAGAAGTACAAGAAGAGGGTGTACTATAGAGTTCTATAGTTCTATTGAGTGAGAGAAGTAGATCAATAATATACACTTGGGAAATAAAAGAAAATGTTTAAAGGGTAAATAGCACAAGAGGATCCCAAAGAAATAGAAAACCATAAGATGTGTTATAGAAGCGAAGAAGAGAGAAAATCTTAAGAATGAAGGAATGAACAGCAATACAGCACTGTAAGATGCCACAGAAGGGAAGAATTCTTGACAAGGAATGTTACTATACTATACCTCTTTTTTGCTATATTATTTTGTAAATGGCTGCTTTTTTCCTTATTCTTATAATATCACCCTATTAGACTGTGGTATGAGTTGTGTCACATACCATCTTTCACACTCTTCAACAGTGCTAAGAAGATCAGAACCAAAAATGGAGTCCATCTCTAGGAAATATAAGGCTTTGATGTCAGTTGGGGTCCTCCAAAAAGCAGAGGCCAAAATAGAATTAGCCAATGAAAGAGATTTATTAGGAGCAATGCCTGTGAAGATAAAGGGAAGGGGAAGGAGTAGGCAGGGAGATTCTTCAGACCCTGATGCAGGTCTGAGCCCTGGGAAAGGAGAGAGGAGAGAAAAGAGGGTTGAGTAGTAAGAGCCTCAGGCTGTGAGGAAGTTCTGAGGAAGTCTCAGTCCAGGCAAGGGGAAGCACAGAATAAAGATTACTCATCAGAGGAATGTCATATTGGCACAAATGGTGCACTTCTTGTATCCCCTCCAAGTTTAGTCATTAGCTTTGAGCAACTCAGGGTGAGTGTGGGCTTGGAGAGAACACTGTAGTGCATCCAAAGATGTGGCAGCTGGAAGCTATCTGCCAACTATGCTCTTCACAGCAGATTCTCTTAAAGGCATGTCTGGGCAGCCCTAGCCAGGGCCACCACAAACCATACAGCATGCATTTACTGCATAAATATTTCTTAAGAATTACTCCCCTACCTTGTTTCACTTTTCTTATCTTGTTATTTTGTGGATATGTATTTGTATAAGAGTGCTTCAAAATATTACTGTAATAAAGCAGATTATAAAATACTTTCACCTGGAAGACTAAACTAAAAAGTAAGATTCTAAAAATAAATGCTGGACTATATTAGAAATAGAGTGGATATTGTTCTGCTTTATTGGATAGTTTATTAAACCCCTTAACTTTTGATTTTACTTGTTTTTATCCAAGTCTAATATTTTCAGAGTAAGCGTGTTACTTTATTCACATGATTTCAGACATTGAGGAAGGCCAACACGTGTTTCCTTCCCTTTGCACCTATTGCCTGATGCCTGAAGTTACACAACCAGATTAGCGATATAGTCTTGCACACTTCATGTTTTCTCTTGCCTCTCCCTGGAGTACCCTCCGATTGTTCCTTCTCTGCTTTTACTACCTATCTTTCAAGAATTAGTTCAGGCATCATCATCTCTAGGAAGCGCCTCCACATACCTTTTCTCTGCATCTGTAATTCCTCAACTATATATCTGTCATATCGCTTATCCCACAGTGCTATCATGATTGTTTGAGATCCTTGGACAGAGACCTTCCTTGTGTTTTATCATTATTCCTTACAGTTAGCACTTTGCATGGAATAAAATAGGTACACAGTATGTGTTTGTTAAGTGAAAAACTTAAATTCCACTAAAATATATATAACCACAGGTGTGTTTAGCACTTCACATAGTCATTTCCACTTGAAGATGATTAAAAGATAGAAGTAGGTTTTGACTGGGGTAGAGAATAGTCTGGGGGCCAGTGATAGGGACAATGCTACTGAAGAAGGTTTTTAAAAAGCCATCCTCTGAGATAATAGAAAGTGTTCAGAATTGGAAACCTGATACTAGGTTACTTACGCAAAAGAAACTCACAATTTTTCACAAAGCTGGCCCAGGGATAGGCTCATTTTAATTTCAATATGCTGCCTAAGCCCAAGTGAATTGATTTGGTAAACTCAGTTTTTTCAGCCATCAGAAAAGGTAAATGACATTCAGACATCTGCTTGAAGGAAAAAAAAATTTTCTCTTGGTCTCCTACAGATGTGTCTTTAAGAATGGCACATTAGTTAAAATCCAGGCGCAAATAAATGAATATCAAATGTGAAGTGGCATTTAAAGGTTTATCTCATTGCCAGTTCTCTTTTAGACCTGGCTTGATTTCTTTCAACAGCCGACCCTCTGGGACTCTACTAATTTGCATGGTTGTCTTGGTGGTTTCTCCTCTGGAACATTTACTGACCTTCTGAGAATATTCCTAACTCCTCTTGTTTCTATAGTCTCTGTCTCCAGGACTCTGTTCAGGTGGAATGAGAGCTAGGCTTGAAGGATGATATATCTCTGCCTTATGTAATACTGCACTTAGCCATTGGCATAATCATTATGTTCTAAAAATTAATGATGAGGATTATGACATGCTAGAGATTTTATAAATACACTTATTCTGAGTGATATTTGTGAATATACCTTTTTTCTCTTATAATGAGCTTAAGATAATTAACTGTGGAAAACTTATTGTAAGAGGGAAAAGCAGACTACCTTTCTTTATGCTTTGCAGACCTTACCCCTCTGCTTAAAACCTTTGCACTGCAAAATGAATGAACTTTAAATGTTATCATGGTCTGTAAGATCTTACGTGATCTGGATGTAATCTGTCTTTATGACTTCTGCTCTTCACATTCTTCCCTTGTTCCCTGGCCCCAGTAGACTTCCCTTTGATACCCAGACCCATCTGGGCCCTTCCTGCCATAGGAACTTTATATATGATGATGGTCCCTATCTTCCCTGGTCTTCATGTACCTGTTTCCTTTCCATTCAATCTCAGTTTAAATGTCATCTTCGTAGAAAGGCCTACTTTGGCCATCATAGATAAAGCATACCCCTCCCCCACTATCTATTCCATTATTCTATTTTATTTGCTCTAAAACACTCTGAAGTTACCTTCGTCTGTTGACACTGAAGGGGAGAATATGCCACTCCAAAATATGCCATTTTTTTTTTTTTTTTAAAGGAATGCCTTTATTTTTATTTTTTATTTACTTATTTATTTATTTATTTTTGGCTGTGTTGGGTCTTCATTTCTGTGCGAGGGCCTTCTCTAGTTGCGGCAAGCGGGGGCCACTCTTCATTGCGGTGCGGGAGCCTCTCGCTATCGCGGCCTCTCTTGTTGCGGAGCACAGGCTCCAGACGCGCAGGCTCAGTAGCTGTGGCTCACGGGCCCAGTTGCTCCACAGCATGTGGGATCCTCCCAGACCAGGGCTCGAACCCGTGTCCCCTGCACTGGCAGGCAGACTCTCAACCACTGCGCCACCAGGGAAGCCCAAAATATGCCATTTTGGCATATTGATTATTTTGAATTAAATTTACTTGAGAAATAGCTGGTGCAAGAAGGACATTCTGATTCTCTTTTATCCCCTTGAAAGCAGCAAGTAAATCTTCCATGTGATAGGTACCGTCCCTGTACCAGGAGGTAAAGAGATATCCTTATTACTAGAGATAGGGAATTTAGGACCAAGATGGCCATATAAACAAATCTTGTTACTTCTTCACTCATTTACTACCCCAAGCCCAAACCTCGTTATCTTGTCAATTCTTCACAAATTGTTTCTTTGTCTAAAAGGTCTAAAAGCTTCCTGCTTTGGTCACTTCTTGCAGTCTCATATTTTTATGGGATTCCTGTATGTGTGAAATTAAATTTGTTTTTCTTCTGTTAATCTGTCTTATGTCAATTTAATTATTAGAATGACCAAAGAAACTAGATGGGAAGAAGGGAAAAATTTTCTGCCCCTACAGCTCCGTGAGGGCATGGGCTTCATTGGTTTGTTTATGGAAAAGCAGACAACTTGGTGGCAAATATCAACAGGCTTATATATGATGCTCAGCTTCAAGTTCAGCTCTTTGAAAGTGCCAAGATTAGCTTTGATTGAACAGTCTTTGATGAAATGACCACTCCTGAATCAAATATTGAGGTCAGGAGGGTGAAACACAAATGAATCAAGCTTGGATTACATGCCTTCTGCATGTAAAGAGTAGAACAAACCCTGATAGCAAAGACCAAGAATGTGAACAAGGGTGATTTTCCAGAGAAAATGAGGGTATTGTTTTTGGAAAAAAAAAGAGAAAGAGAGAGAAATAAAGACTTAGAAGTTGAAAGCAACAGCTGCCCACTACAAGAAATAGAAATTGATATCATTACTTTAAAGGGCTACAAGGCATTCCTCAGTGTAGACGAATCCTAATTTAGTTAACTAATTCCCCGTGGATGGACATTTTTAGGTTGCTTGCAAAATGTTGTGATGAACACCATTGTGCATACATCTGATTATATCAGGATAATTCCTAAAAGTGAAATTGCTGGGCTCTAGTGTACACATTAAATGTTTGATTTAGAAGAGTACTATTAAATGAAATTAAGTTTCATTGTGGAAACTCATTCCTCTTGTTATAACAGTACTGTCCAATACAAATATAATGTCAGCCACATATGTAGTATAAATTTTCTAATAGCCATTTTAAAAAAGTAAAAAAGAAATATGTAAACTTAATTTTTAAAATGTGTATTACTTAACCCAGTATCTCAATAAGACTGTCATTTCAACATGTAATGAGTATAAAAATTTATTCATGAGACATTTTACATTTTTTCCTCATACTAAGTCTTTGCGATACAGTGTGCATTTTATACTTACAAAACATCTCAATTAGAACTAATACTCAGTGGCCACGTAAAATTAGTAACTACCTCATTGGAAAGAACAGCTCTAGAGTGTTCTAGTTCTAGTAAGCACATAGAAAGTTTTACACACCTACGTGCTCTGAGACTAGTTTCTGGATGATTATTTAAAGCTAGCTCTAACTGAACCTAGTACAAATCACCCATTAATAAGACTGTCCATCTGGTGAACTACAGTTATCTGGCAACAGAGTGGTCAATTCTGTAATGATCACAGAGAATTCATCAGCCTTTGGGGAGTCTGGATGAAATATGCTTTTAGACTATACAAATCTTTTTACTCTGATTTCAGGAAAAGGTCTAATATGTACTCAGTGCTTACTTAGAGCTGTGTTCTGTATTCATTTGTTCCTCACAGGATGTGAATTAGATACAATTGCTACACCCATTTTGCAGATAAAAAACTGAAGCCCAAAGAAATTAGTTTCACAGCTAGCAACTGGTGGAACTGGAATTTAAACCTCTGACTTCTAACTCCAATGTCCATATCCACTAGCTCTGTTTCGTTTTATTCTCCCTGTACCATACATGCTGATACAACAGCCTTTGACTAATAGTTAATTTCTTGTGCACACTGACACAGCGAGTCGGTGCCCTAAAATTTTAGATGTTAATAGTCTAGTCATCAAAGTTATATTCCCTTTTGAAAATTAGTATTTAGGAAATTAACTTACCTATTGATGTCATGAAATGGCTAACAGGTCAGTCCCAAGACCCTGATCAACTCTGCTTATGCAAAAAAATTAACATATAAAAGAGGTTATCTAAAGTTGAAGACCAAATCCTGAATCCTGGAGATTCCATGTGACCCAACCTGAATCGCCAGATTCTCCCCCTTTTTATGGTCTCTTCATCTCATCTTTCAGATGATTCTATATAGTCCTTTAGGAAAAAATTGCCCTGGGAAAATAAGAAAGCATCCATCATTTTAATGTGACAGGTAGAAAAGTAGCACAGGACCAGAACAGAAATCATTTAATTGTTCTTGAATGCTTGGGAGATACCACTAAGCTTCCAAAAAGTGCCTGGGAAAGTATGTGATAAACATGTTGTTGGAGTGTGCATTATCTTATTCCAATTCCCAAATCTAGCTGGAGACACAATATTCGGACCAAAAAAAAAAAAAAATCAACAGCCTGAAAATATAAAGGTTTTCATTTTCTTTGCTATTAGTGATTTTGAGGCTTCAATTAGAAATCTCTCTGCTCGCTCTATTTACAATAGCCAGGACATGGAAGCAACCTAAGTGTCCATCATCGGATGAATGGATAAAGAAGATGTGGCACATATATACAATGGAATATTACTCTGCCATAAAAAGAAACGAAATGGAGTTATTTGTAGTGAGGTGGATGGAGTTAGAGTCTGTCATACAGAGTGAAGTAAGTCAGAAAGAGAAAAACAAATACAGTATGCTAACACATATATATGGAATCTAAGGAAAAAAAAAAAAAAGGTCATGAAGAACCTAGTGGCAAGACGGGAATAAAGACGCAGACCTACTAGAGAATGGACTTGAGGATATGGGGAGGGGGAAGGGTAAGATGTGACAGAGAGAGTGGCATGGACATATGTACACTAACAAATGTAAAATAGATAGCTAGTGGGAAGCAACCGCATAGCACAGGGAGATCAGCTCTGTGCTTTGTGACCACCTAGATGTGTGGGATAGGGAGGGCGGGAGGGAGGGAGATGCAAGAGGGAAGAGATATGGGAACATATGTATATGTATAACTGATTCACTTTGTTATAAAGCAGAAACTAACACACCATTGTAAAGCAATTATACTCCAATGAAGATGTTAAAAAAAAAAAAAAGAAATCTCTCTGCTTAAAACAGATTTGACCTTGACAAATGCACAACTTTCTCATTGGTCAAATGAACATATCACCTAAATTTGAAAACATGCTTGGGTACTTATTAATTGTCCACTTAATAAAATTTGGAGGCTTGTCTTTGTAATGGAAGTGTTAAATTTAATTAAATAAGGTGGCTATTAGACTAAGGTGGTTCTAATGCCTTAACAGCCTAGTAAGTAAACCAAAGCCTTTACCTGCAAATGCCTCAAGGTCGAGAAAGCGAAACTTAAGGACAACCAATCACAAACAGCCAACTAGGCTTTACCAAATAAGGAAGTGGTTTAAACTGTTAACCAATCAAAAACTTTCCTTACTTTGCTTCTGTGTCTTCTCTATAAAAGTTTTGTCACTAGTTCCTGGTTGGTGGAGTGCTCCTAACCACTCCAGTGCTCAAATAAACTCTTAAAATTTTAATATGCCTTAGTTTATTTTTTAATAGAAGCATAGAGAGAACCCATGAAATTATCTCCTGAAGCACTTAAGTAGGGGGCATTTACAAGATCTTCAGCAAATGTGTTTGTGTGTCTGTCAGCTTGTGGTACTAGAGTGGGGCAATAGAAAAAAAAAAAAAAGTATTTTTCCTGCTCAGAAGCCGGAAGAGGAGCATTGCTATGCACAGTATTTACAAACCCAGACAGTGATCACCACATTCAAAGACAGTTTATGGTAAGTAAATGCAAGGTTGAGCTGAGAGAGACTTAAGGATTTAGAAGTTTTAAGTTGCAGACAAAATAGCTCTTTCTTTCAAGGGTATGTTTTGTTGAAATGCTTGAAATATATTCACCAGAAGTAAAAAGATGGTCTAATAGACTTTTATGGAATCTCAGAAGTGTTGCTCAGGGAAGGAAGATCTGTCCTTTTTCAACCTGCTTTGGAGTCCTAACAGCATGACAGAGATGGGGGGGCAGGTAAACCTGCCTGAGACCAGGGTCTGTGTTCCCCTGGTTTGTCACTGTATTCTTAAGGTGTGGCACTGGCAAAGCATTATGTAAATGATGCCAAATAAATAAGAGACTTTGTCTCATTGATCAGAAGTTTCTCTCATCAATCAGCTGTGGTTTGGCCACACAGCTGGCCTTAAGTGGACCTCTTGGTAGGCTATTTTAAAGGAAATTTAGGGAGGGTCAAAGCAGATGACCTTAATGTCATTTCTAATCTTAAGAGACTACGATTTTAAGATCTTTCAAAGACTTGTGATTTGATGGGCATGATGGATCAAAATGCTTAGTTCCTTAGTCCTAGGAGCACCACCCCTCTGACGGAATTTGAAGAGAAACATTTACAAGAAGGACTGCTCTATCCCTTCAGATACGGGCTGGAGCACAGGGTTTGTCTGACACAAATTGAAAATCAGAGCCTCCAAACAATTCTGGAAAATAATTGTCATTATATGAGGATCAGAAATGACCTCATCAAAGTGTTGAAGGACTTCTCTCAAGGCCTGTAAGCTCCATGGAAACCATCTGAGTCTGGGGGAAGCATGTGGGGGGCTCCTTTTCTGGCTTCTCTGAGACCCTCGCTCTCTCACCACAGACATGGAGGTAATGACACTTGCCACCTTGCCTTCATTAGTATAATGGCTTTAATGCTTTGATTTACTCCTGTAAAATGTGCTGCATAAACGCAGATGATCACCAAGAATGATAATTAACAGTCTTCAGCTGCAAACCTCTCCCACCTAAAGTCCATATATCAGAGAATGAGAAATGTATGTAGACGCTGTCCCCTCTTTGTGCTAAATATGGTGACAGGTATTTGTAAAAGCTGTGCCTTTCTCTGGTTCCATAGCCTAAGTATTTTTGCTGACTGAGGGAGATACTGATATAATTTATCTTTCGTAAGAGTTCAGTGCTAGGGTGGCAAGGTGCTGCATTCAATATGGGGGGTGAGGAGGAGGGTGGGAGCAGGGAAGCTATTTCCAGGTGGGAAAACATGAAGTCCCCAAACCCTAAGTGTATTTAATGGAGAGAGATTTATCATGATTTGTACCCTGCCAGCATTGTACACAAATAGCTTTACAAGATGAGAAAAGTACCGAAACAGGGCCTGAACATCTCAGGTTTAAAAATGTAGCTCAACCCATGCGCATTGTTTTGCACGGCCCTGACCAAGTATCAGATGCTGCTTATTGACACCATTGATTAGTTCCATGAAACCAACAATCTGATTAAATAGCAAAAGCTTCAAGCCTCTTGATTTAAATCTGGAAGGAAGAGGAAAGTTTCGTTCCTAGAAATGTAGTTCATTTGCCCATTAAAGTTAATCTGCCTATTCTGTTATATTATAAAAACAAAATAAGCTAAGATGAAGGATGAGGGTGGCCAAGCTTTCATTCCTTTAGCAGGTTGACTCTTTTTTTTTTTAAAAAAAGGATACATTTCATGAGGTTTTGATTTTTACAATGTGAGCTGCAGCACAATCTTTGTTTATCCTATTAACTGATGTATTCCTTTAATAACCCTGTTACTGATGAACATGTGGCAAAGCCCTCTCCTCGGCACAGTACTTAAATAGAGCATCAATTATGAATAAGGAATCTTTGTTGTTAGCTTAGGCCTCTTATCTTTCTTGGTTTGCTTGGGACTGTTATTTTTACCTTCTTTGGAGATTTCTTTTGACTTCTTGCAGTGTCACAACGTGATCTAATCTTAAATGCTTGCCTTCTCTTTGCAGCCCATTCTAGCTTTATAGCTTGGGTCTTTCATCTATTTCTTGATCCAAGATCAGGTTTTTCATTCATTCATAGATAATTTACTTCTACTGGTTATTTGAGTTTTTCAAGCTCAAAATGCCAATTGAAGTGAAAAGTTCAGAAAAAAGAAGAGACTCAAGTACTTTGGAGTCTAAGACATTTAAGGTTCCTCCCAGGAGGTTAACTCTTCAATTCAAGGTGAGAAGATTTGCAAAGTTAGAAAGGCTGGTAAATTCATGAATTGACTTCCGAAGTCGCATGTAATTCGCTTTTTTTTTTTTTTAACATCTTTATTGGAGTATAATTGCTTTACGATGGTGTGTCAGTCTCTGCTTTATAACAAAGTGAGTCAGCCATACATATACATATGTTCCCGTATCTCTTCCCTCTTGCGTCTCCCTCCCTCCCACCCTCCCTATCCCACCCCTCTAGGTAGTCACAAAGCACCGAGCTGATCTCCCTGTGCTATCCTCTGCTTCCCACTAGCTATCTATTTTACATTTGGTAGTGTCATAATTTGCTTTTTAAGAAGAAGAAGAGCATTAGTAATTTGGGTTCAAAATAGAATATATACAATGAGAGAATTCAGTCCTGAACTTTTTCTTGTATTTTTCCATGCAAATAGGGCAGTTGGTGTGGAAAATAGGAGAAATTGACCCTGCAGTCAGCTAATGGTAAAGCTTAACATATAAGAGATAATATTTTAAGAGCATATTTTAAAGCAGTCTAACTCCAGTAACAGGATTAGAGTCATTTGAATCCTCAGCAAACTTTCAAAATTTGCGGCTTTGTTTTGGTTTCCTTCTCTCTTTCCATTCTTTACTTCTTATTTTCATTCTGGTGCTACCTTTGCTTCACCCATATTTTAACTGTTCAAACCTCGGCTGGCAACCTAACATCCCATTATGCCCGCTCTTTCCCCATACCATTCAAAATTACTTTCTTTTTAAGGTAATTTCAGCTAGGTGTTAGGAGAGAAATAATCTGAATAAATTTCCCTTTACCAGGCTATTTGTGAAAAATGTACACAGGAGAGAAAAAAAATTTTAAAGCAACAATATTCTAAAAGTGATGTGATGGCTATTTACTGGTTTCACCCACTCTGAGCAACAGATTCTTGACTTTAATGGTTAGATAGGGTCTCCCCAATGAAACAATTTATATGTAACAGAAACAGCAAATAAATTCGTCTTATTAGGCTAATTCAGGTTGATAGTGCTGCCTGAAGCACTGTGTTAAGAAAGTTTACAAAGCAAAGTCAAGGTGCAGTAAGAAAGAACAGTTCAAATAATTAGAGCTTTCTTCCATAGATGAAGGACGTGAGAATGGTAGTCCTAAGGCCAAACATTTACCATTCCTAATATATTGAACTATACTAATGGAACCTATGCGTTAAAGCAGTTGAAACAATTAAATGAAATAATGCTTAGAAAGTACTTAGCATGATGGTCCTCAACTCTAGCTGAGATTTTGATTTAGTATGTCTGAAGGGATTAAAACAACACAGCAACAACAGCAACGGTAACAACAATAGCAAATGACTAGATGAAAATGACTTTCCACTGGGATTGAGGCCCATTGGCTTTACTCATAGTAGGCCATCAATATATATTAGCTGTTATTATTATTATTAAAATGGAGAAGCATTTCCCAAAAGTTGTGCTACGAACACCAGAGCATTAAATGATGTATGAAAATGAAAATTGCAACTATATGTGTGGGGAAATGCTGCATAGTCTGTCCCCTCCTTTAAAACTAAAAGGCGCTTTACTTATTGAAAAAGTTGAGAAGTCCTTTAGTAAATAAATTTATTTTCCAAATTTTTGTGAATTCATACCTCTATCCTTAACCATCTATTGACATTCATTGAAAGTAGAATTTGGAAGAATATATTCTGAGTACAGTTCTTACAAGTTTAACTTAAGCAGGAGTACACAAAACAAACTACACATAATATATAATTGTGTTCTGTATAATCTCCTATTTTGCAATGTTAAGTAACTGTTCCTCTGACCAGATCAATTGCAGTAACATGAAACATCATAAAGTCACTTCTGCTATAAAAAGGCAACAGAAAACCTCTTTTTTGACTGAACCCAGTTACCATCCCAATTTTCTTTTCTTTTTTGTTCCATATTTCCAGCATAGCTTGTCCTATGCTCATATGCTTTATTTATTTATTTATTTATGAAATTAATTTTTATTAGAGTATAGTTGATTTACAATGTTGTGTTTCTGCTGTACAGCGAAGTGAATCAGTTATACATATACGTATATCCACTCTTTTGTAGATTCTTTTCCCATATAGGTCATTACAGAGTACTGAGTAGAGTTCCCTGTGCTATACAGTAGGTTGTTATTCGTTATCTATTTTATATATAGTAGTATGTGTCTGTCAATCCCAATCTCCCAATTAATTAATCCCTCCCCAACTCCCTTTTCCTCTTGGTAACCAAAAATTTGTTTTCTACATCCGTGACTCTAGTTCTATTTTGTAAATAAGTTCATTTGTACCATTTTTTTACATATAAGTGATATCATGTGATATCTGTCTAACTTACTTCACTCAGTATGACACTCTGTAGGTCCATCCATGTCACAGCAAGGAGCTAGAAGATTTTTTTAAAATCCCAATTTTCTATGCCTCTGGACAGCATATCTCCTTAGAAGAGTTGCCTATATTTGCTATGTTATGGACTGAATTGTGTCTCCACAAAAATCCTGTGTTGAAGCCCTAATCCCCAGTATCTCAGGATGTGACTGTATTTAGAGATAGGACCTCTAACGAAGTGATTAAGTTAAAATAAGTTCATTAGAGTGGGCCCTAATCCAATGTGACAGATGGCCTTATAAGAAGAGGAAATTTGGGTACACAGAGATACCAGGTGTAACGCACAGAGGAAAGACACTGTGGAACACAGTGAAAAGGCAGCTATTTGCAAGCCAAGCAGAGAGGGCTCAGAAGAAACCAAACCTACCGACACCTTGATCTTGGGCTTCCAGCCTCCAGAACTCTGAGAAAATAAGTTTCTGTTGTTTAAGCCACTCAGTCTCTGGTATTTTATTATGGCAGCCCTAGCAAACATGCTGCCTTCAATTTGTCTACCTTGTATTCTCTTGAATCTGCTCCATTTAGGTGTTTGACCTCACCATTTTTCCCAAACAGCACATCTGAGGGCACCACAGCATTTGACACAGTTGATTACTCCCTCCTTTTTGGAAAGTTTTTTCCACTTGGCTTCCAGGACATCACACTCTCCTGGTTTTCCTCCTATATCACTGTCACTGTCATTGACCAACCTTCTCACTCTTCATTCTGGTTTTCCCTCATCTCCCTGACCTCTTGCTCCCTGGGACTCCCTATTCCTCTTCCTTCTATTTCTTTTACCCAGAACTATCATTATCAAACACCTACCTTATATATTTATCATCACTGTCTGACTCCCTCCCCAGGAATGTGCGAGATTTTTGTTTCTTTTAGCTACTGATATATCATCAACATCTAGGACAGTGCCTGGCACATACTAAGTAGGTTTAACAAATGCTTTTTGAATAAATAAAGTGGATACAACCAATTAATTCACTTAGGAAAATGGTCTATTTCTTTCCTCATTGTCATTTTCTGATGAACTCTTGTTGTGTTCCACTCTGTTTGGAAGCAGTAGAGGTTCATTTCTGCAGCACTTTAGTAAATTCTAGCATTGTCTAGTGGTCAAGGGTATAGGCTCCAGACCTGGACTCTGCCTTTACTGGTTGTGATAACACAGGCACATTTAGCCTGTTGCCTCAAATTTAACCAAAAGCTAATGATTATTTCACCCTATAGGAGATGAAGGGAGAGAATGCATGTAAGGTACTTAATACAGTGCTTGGCACCTCGTACAAGTTCAGTGTTATCTTCCATCATGATCAGAATTTCTACAGCAGAATTTCTACAGTAGAGCTACGTACTTCCTTGAATGCAGAAACCTTGGATTCTATACTTTCATCTTTACCAGTTGCTAGTGCTATAATCTACATAGCAAACCTACTCAGAAATGCTCCCCACTAATGTAGAAGCACAGCCCTAACTAGCTACATAGGTGTTAGGAGACAGCAGCCTTGCAAGAGTTAACAGGACTTTCTGGGTGGAAGAACACTAGCACTTGTTTTTTTTTCTGTTCAAGGAGTCACATACTGCCCAAAGTATCTCTTATAATTCTGTGCAAAAAGACTGAAAAAATCTGAGATCCTCTTCAAATGTAAGAGTTATGAGTCAATAAAATGTGTGTTTTTTTGATACGGAATTGCAGCATAAAATAGTTAGATAAGCAGAGCATCTAACATAGAAATTTTGAGAGTGTCTATATCTCTATTCAATTGAGGAAGTGAGTGGTGTAGGTAGGAAAGGGGCTGTTTTAAGTTCACACTATGAAAGGGACTTTAAAGAATCCTTTATTTGTTGTATTCTCTTCTATTTGCGACACAAAGCAAAGGGGTTAGTTCACAAGGCTATGAGCCAGAGAGCTTGGGGTATCCTGAGGGAAAAGGCTTCAGCATTAAACACACAGACAAGAGAACCCAAACACAGGGTGTTAACACATGCAGGAAGCCTGCATTTGACAGAGGGCTTTGGAGGGAGCAAATCTTCTTAGCAACACTGATAATAAATATGCAGTTGAGAATGAACATTAAGGGTTAGAATAAGGAAAGGCTGAACATTTTGTAAAATTTAAGAAGGGAATTAGAGGCAAACAGAAAAGCAAGTGTAAAGCAGAGCCCAGTTAGAATAACAAGTGGATTAGTGTGGTTGGAACATAGTGTAGGGATGAGATTTTCAAAGCATTTTTATTTATAAGGTAATTTTTAGATTGTTGCAGAGTTACTGGATCTCCCCAACCCCTTAAACTAAAAGTAAACTGCAGTTTTTCTTTGCTGGGTGTTGCATGAGGGACTGTGGTCACTGAAATGTAAAACTCTAGCAAGGAAATGGAATAAAGTTGAAAGAGGGGTTTAAGCTCAGCCTTGGAAAGCAATGTAGAGTAACACCTAAAAGACAGACCTTGAGTTCAAGTGACTAGGTTCAAATTTCAATTCTGTGACTTGCTAATTGGGTGATCTTGGGCAAGTTAATTAATGTTTTTGAGCCTATATGCTAATTTACGTAATGTGGGGTTAATATTATCTTCCTCACAAGGTGGTTATGAGGATTAAATGAGATCATGTATAGAAAGCATTTTGCACAGCGCCTGCCTTATTGTTAGTGTTTGGTAAAGATAAATGATGCCATTGATTTTGACAGTGGCAACGATTTAAAAGGGCCTAGGAGGGAGATCTTACGAAGTTTTCAGTATAAAAAAATGGACATAACAAACCCACATTTACATAGATAAGCACATCACAATCCCTAGATTATATTGGGGAAAAAGGAGAACATCACAGCTTCACAAGAGAGAAAGTGCTGGATATTGGACCTTCTTACGTAACTGGAGCTAAGAGGAGTAAGGACATGTAATCAACTTCCTCCCTCTGTGCTGTGGACCTAGCTCGCTTGAGTATGCTTTGCTCTCATCAGCTGGCCAGCTAATGTCAGAAGGTCAATGACAAGCTCAGTAAACTCAGATAAGCTTGATTCGGAACCTTAGAGTGCCACATCATTCTTTTACTGAAGTGAGCCCAATAACAGAGAAATGACCTTTTTGGATTGTCAATGACAGAAAAAAAATATACATACTTAAAAAAAATCCTTTTGGGCTTTAAGAGAAGGTATTTTTCTTGCAGCAGTATTCCACAGTTCAGTGGGGCTAGCCAGATCTTATACTAGAAAGGATGTACAAATGGTGTCTGAGGAACATGCCTGCTGCTCTTTGTTCTAAATTTCCCCACGCTGCCATTCAGGACCATGCTCCCCATGGAAATGTTACATAAGGCCCTCCTTTATCCTGAATTGTTTATTAAAACCATTTTGAAATGAAGATTTTTATCTATGCTACCATCATCCACGTCGATAAAATATTTTCCTGCTGATCCTCTCAAGCTCTAAAGCATGCCCTGACTCCTGAGATGATTACATTTTATGCTGGCTCATGGCATAAACTTTCAAAACCACTAGGTGAGTTGTCTTTATAGTACAACTGATTTCTTGATTGATGTACAGTGTCTGACATGGCTTTGTTCTCCTGGCTTCCCATTGGTTATCAGATTATAGATAAGGAGAAAAGAAAAGAGTGTAACAATCAGAGCAACCCTGGGATCTCTAGTGATATTAGAGGTTACCTTCTCTTTAAGAGAGCATTTGTTATTTTTAAATGATTGGATCATCCAAATATGTCATGCTGGGCAAGTCAACTCAACTACAGACTGGGGCTTTGGAAAGCTTTCTTCCTGATCCCAGAGTTCATCTCATTTTTGGCTTCAGGAAATCTATGCCCTGAGAAATTAGATGTCTGGAATGATCTTTAATCTCAGCGGAAAACTTTTTTGTTGTTGAAATCCTGCCCAATTGTGAGGAAAGACACAATTTACTTACAGTGCAGAGAAAGAAAAAAAATTTTTTTTTTTTTTATTTAAAGGAAGGTACTTAATGCTGGCCTATTACTTTGCAAACTGAGATAATACTTTCCTCTTGTTCTGAGAAAACTTCAGCTGTTTTGTTTTCCTTTCTTCCAAAGTGGAAGAAAATTGACGTATTGAGACGTTCTTTGGAAAGCACATAGGACATTTAGATTTGGCTTGCAGTCTTGGCCTATCAAAAGATCCGGAAATAAGCTTTGATGAATCAACCAATTTTCCTGTTTTGAAAACTTTTCTGAATCCATTATTATGTAAAACAAATAAAATTGGTTTTTCTTTCAAATATGCTTTCTAATATTCACTGTGCTTCAGTACTAGTTAGAATTGCAACTTCCTATGTGCATATACTGTTTTTCTAACACAAATGGCTACCCTCTCCTATTCTCTATGGTGCAGTGGCTCTGTGAGTGTGACAAGGTTAAATACTTTGTGTTTAAAAGATCTTTACTGAATCCCAGCTGTGGGCTTTTAATCCTAATGGAGAACACGGACAGATCTTACATACTTGTCTCATGCACCAATTACTTGGTGAAGGAAGTTGGCGTGCAGATGTGACCTCTAAGAAGGAAACCTCAGACAAACGATAGCAAATTGTATTGAAATAGGCAGAGGCTGAGGTCACCATAGAGAAAACATACAGTCTGTAATTCAAATGGCCAAGGCAGATTGTTGAAAACACAAATCATTAGGCTGAAAAGCATTCTGCTTAGCAGTAAAATTTGAGTTATCCTTCCATCCCTTCAGACTCTTCTCGTCCTATTCAGCCCTCCTGCACCAGGCTTAGGGGCTCCAGTCACAGTTTGTAGCTCACCCATCCCTCTTGTGTTGCTAGCAGGTAAGGCTGTTCATGTAGAAATCACTGATGACAGTGGGAATGACTTTACTTTCTTAGACGCAGACCCAGAAGGCTCTGGCTCCGTCAGATGTCAGAGGCTGATGTACTCGTCTGATTAGTCACGGTGGGACAAGTGTCCGGCTGCTGCCTCTGGTCAAGCTCACCAACAGTGCAAAAACCCCATGGCTGGAATTGTCGTAACTTCTACCTTGTAACCAAAAGTTGCCCAGAGCTGGTGAGCATGCAGGCTTGACAGAGAGCTGTGGGTAGGAGAGCTGGGGGCCAGCACGTGGCTATTTCAGAACAGCAGCTCTAGCTGAGGAGAGAGAAGGGCAAGACCTAAGATAAAGTGAGCTTGGAGAAAGCATCTCCAGGAAGAAGAGGCTTCCCTTGGGTCTCCTGGTTCCCCTGGGATCAGATTCCTGTGCTAACCATATGCTCTGTTAATGCTTCTGCCCTGTGTCTGGCTGTAAATGACACATTTATTGAATGCCTGTGTACCAGGCACTATTAATTTAAAGTCTATTCTGTCAGGTATTAGTATTGTATCCTTCATGTTTTACAGGTAAAGAAAATGAGGCTTTGGGAGATTAATTTGCCCCAGTTTAAACAGTTAGTGCATTTGTATTAGGATTCAAAGTCAGGTGTATCCAACTTTTGTGTTTTTAACACAATACACAGCTTCCCCATTTCCTCTCCACTCTTTGCTGGTCTCTTTTCTACCCTGAAAAGTCTCAGGTTTGATTGTCAAGTTAGTATCCTAGAGCAGAATTCTGCCCAGAGCATCCTTACTGAAGGGGTTGTCTAGACAGGCAGGTCATCAGGACAGGGATACCCACGGGGACTGGTACTAATTGATTGACCACAAGGTTCCAGTGCAAAAGGGGCAAGGCTGGGTGGACCTTGCAGAAACACAGTTTAAAAGAGGAACTTTTGGCAAACAAATAGCATCGACTACATGACACCGACCAAGCTCAAATTATTCTCACGCATAAAGTCTAATGAAAAACAGAGGCATAGAGATTGATTCTGTTTTGTTTTGTTTTGTTTTGTTTCCTACTTGAGTTGGACCCACGGCTGGATCTGTATTAGGTCTAGGCACATGTTCGCTTTTATGATTTACTTATTCCATTCTGTAACAGACCTTAAATTACTGATGTTTAATGAAGATACACATTCCCAGACTGATAGGTCTTAGGCCAAGACATTGATGCCACATAACCCTATTATGCTATTCCTAACAAGAAATACAGAATTTTTCTGATTCCCTCAAATCAGCAATGAGAAAAGCCTAACAAGAGGAGCGAGGGAGAAGAGTGAATGATGTTGCTTTAGCTGAGAAGAGCTGGCATATTTGAGATCAGTCTCCAGCCATGAATCCCCAGCCTGCGGTCCCTTCTGCCTACAGTACCACCGCTTTGAGGCTTCTACGGGACAAACTCTATGCCTAGGAAAGTGAGACTCAGGGCTTTTGAATTTAAAAACAAACTCTGGTTGATTTTGATTAGCAGCATTCTTTTGGGTTTGCTGAGGACAAGCTGTTGATGGAGAGGTGGACTTAAAGAAGTTTAGGATATGATCCCTAACTCAAGAAGCACAAGGGCAGGGGTGGTGATAGAAGGGAGAATGTGTGAGATGGCACAGTGCTCAATACAGGTACTGGTAAAAAGCTGAGTGCCAGAGTTGTGGGATGGGCATTCAGACGAAGGCGAAATCTTGCCATCTTACACGCCATATTCCAACCAACGATAGTAGCTCATAGCTGTGAGTACAATTTTGAGAGGCTCTATGAATAATTTCTTTTCTTTTCTTTTTTGCTCAATGGCCTGTAGTCAGTCTGTCTGGCTTTGACACCCACCTTCACTACCTAGTAGTTGCGTGATGGTGTCCAAGTTTCTTTCTGTGTCTGTGCCTCCGTCTCCTTATCCATTAAACAACAACACTTGTACTAGTAATAAATACATCATTGCATGAAACGTGAGGAGTAAATGAAATAATTCGTATGAAGCACTCAACACAGAGCTTGGCACATGGAAGAGTCAGTAAATAATACTATGGCAGAAAGTGTTGATTTTCTGCTTAATACCCATTCTCTCCTTCCCTGCTGACAAACTCCAACTGAGCTGAGTGGCATTTTCCCTAGACGAATGCTCACTCTCCAGCCTCCCTTGAACCAGAGGTAGCCACATGGTGCTATTCTGGTCAATTTGTTGTAGGTGGAAGTCTCCTGGAAGTTTCTGGGAAAGGTTGCACTTCCCTATTCAAAGGGAACATAACCTGACATGTGCCTGACATAACCCCTTCCCCAGTTTTTCTTCCTTGAATATGGATCTAATGTCAGGAGTCAAAGCTACAATTTGTGACAGAAGCAACAAGCAAAGGGAAATTTCAAGAGAATTGAAGATATGCCAGCCCAAACCCTGTCAACCTACAAAACCAACACCAGCAGGAACCCATATCCATGTTTCTTTTTGTGTGAGAAAAATGCCCCCTAATATTTATTTTTATTGTTTTAAATTGACTCTATCAGAAGGTCTTCTGTTATTTGCAGGTGAAAGCATTTTTAACAGAGTTATGTATCACCACTTTTTTTTTTTTTTTACTTAAACCCAGGGATAATTTTAATCTTTGTAAAAACCCAGGAAGGTAAGGTATTGTTTTCTCAGTTTTCTTCAGATGAGACTTAAATTGAGGCTTAATAATAAAAAGTAACATTTTAATATTAAAAATAATTAACAATGATAATACTACAAATAATGAATTATAATAAGGTAATAAAATGTTAATGTAATAATAGCTGACAGTTTTTGAGTGCTTATTATGTGCCACTTGCATTTTATTTGTTTAATCCTCATAACTCTATAAGGCAGGTATTTTTATCACCGCCATTTTACAGATGAGAAAACTGAGGCACATAAAGGTTAAAAAACTTGCCCAAAGTCACAGAACTGAGATTCAGATTCAGAGCTTTCGGACCACCAAGCTTATGTGCCTAATTATTTAACTAATTCTACCCGCCTTCCTGCAGTTCCCAAATGTTTTCTGTCTCCTCCAGGTCTTTTTGTACATGCTGTTCATTGCGGCTGGAACAGTTTTCTCTCCACTACCTTTTCTTGGCTAAATATCATTGATGTTTCCTACCTCAACTTAAATATATCTTCTTGGAAGCCTTCTGTGACACTCCCTCCCCTCTATGTGATTCCATTTTCTCTTGTGTTCACTCCTGTCACAGAACTTAGTCCACTCTTTTGCATGTTCTATTTATGAATCTTGCTCGCCCCTCAGAGATCGTCTTTCAGGACATTGGCTCTACGCTCTGTTCACCAACATTGTCCTAGGATTTGTCTTATAAAGACATTCAATTAAAGGTGTCAGAGTTAACTGATGCTTTGTTCTCATTGGATGCTTCAGGGGAGGAATGGTGCCTGAGGAGGTAAGAACAAAGCAGATTTAGGGAAAGGAGGAATGATGGACTCAATTCTAGGGGACCCAACAGGACTTGCACACAGGTCAGTTCATGTAGTGCCAGTGAAATTATGCTCACTATTTTAGCATTTACTGCAATCAGCCCTAGGAAGGCTACTAAGTCCACAGCGAAAAAAACAAAAAAAGGAAGGAAGAAAAAAAAATGCTCTGAAAAGGTGGCAATGTGTGTCTCTGGAAGGCAAGCCTAGACATGTGGTGGGAGTTAAAGAAATGCAGAATTACAAAAAGAATCCCTCCCACGGATGTCTAAAAATGACGTTCCTAGCAGCTTTAGGTATCACAGTTGTTCAGGCAGAAAACTATTTGATTAACTCACTGGCATTATCTCCGAGGTGTGGGTGTCTTGGAAATCTGCATGCACAATATTTCCTTAAGATAAGCTACTGGGCATTGTTGTATATAGGCTTCATTGCTGCTCTTCAGCTCACTCTGTATATGGCTGAAGTCATGCACTTTAAAAATTGTCCCTCCCAATGTTAAGATAGGTGTGCTGTGGTCATTTTTGTGCCTGGCCTTTGGGAACAAGATAATGAGATTTGACATTGACATGAAATAGAATTTCTGAATGTACCAGAATGGGCAACATACCCAACCCCACCCCCTTCATTCTCTCTACACTGCTTTCCCTTGAAGGTTTTCAGGTAGCTCCTTTCTCATCTGCATTTTTCCTTTTGTTTTAGATATTTGGTGAATCAGACTTGGTTCATCTAGGTGGCAGAGTTAGTCATAGTGTGATATTGAAGTCTGCAGAGGCCACATACAGAAGGATCACCAGAAATAATGGAATAAGTACATGGGTTACTCAGTAATCCCTACTCTGACCCGTACCTAACCCTGGGTCGGAACTCTAATCGATTTCCATGGTTAGAGAAGAGAGCTTTCCACCCCAAGTTTAAGAAGCCCAAGCAACAAGAAACCTGACTTCCCAAATGTGACCTTACTTAAGTCCACTGATTTATAAGTGATTCAGTTTCTCTGTTTGATTTAGTAGTAATGATAAATGATATTTTAAATCATAGGAATACCTAACAGTTTTATTTGCTTGTCAAATTTCAATCACTCTTAGGGGGTGCCAGGAGCAATTTGTTGATAATGACGCTGAAACTATGTATTTGTTGGTAGAAAATTATACTCTAATCCAGGGGTTGGCCAATTTTTTTTGTACAGGGCCAAATAGTAAATATTTTAGGCTTTGAAGGCCATACGATCTGTGTTGCAACAACTCAACTCTGCCATTGCAGCCCAAAAGCAGTCAAGGCAATACATAGAGAAACGGGCGTGACTGTGTTCCAGTGAAACTTTATTTATATAAACAGGAGGCAGAATTTGGCTCACTGCAGAGCCATAGCTTGATGACACCTGCAATTAACAATTTCTTTAGTGGACAGAGGGAGATATTGATAGAGATTGGTGACACAGAAGCCATGCATTTCCCATTGCTGTTATAGAGATTTGCAGCATTCAGACCTTTTCATTTTTAAAGTCTTATTGGTTCCTCCCAAGAAACGCATGAGGCAGCTCAGCAGCAGAAACTTTTAGGTCAGTGGTGCATTCTGGTTGAAAGCACAAGCTTTAGAGAGAGACTGGTGTTGGAATCGAGCTCTGTACTTAAAAGCTGTATGAACTTGAGCAGACTATTACCCTCTTAGTACCTCTGTGCCTAATCTGTTAATAAATGATAATAATAGTATCTACCTCAAGTATAAAGGGCCCTTCAATCAATGTTTGTGATAAATGCAATTATTATTATGATCTTCCCTATCTATAAACCAGGGCTAACCACATGGTACTTACGAGTATTAAATGAAGTAGCATATGTAGAGCTTATATAGCACAATACTTAGTGCATAGTAATGCTTAATAAATGTTAACTAGTATTCACATTTCCATTTTACTGATAAAGGAAGTTTAAAATGATAAAATAGTTCTGCCAAATCTTTATAGTAAATAATAGCAGAAGTGGGACTAAAACCTAGTCCTTTGGACTCCAGAGATCATGTTATGCCCACTAAAAATGAGGAGAAGTACATTAAACCTCCCTGGAAAGGTACAAAGTGAAACTCAAATGGAAACATTTTTCATTAGAAGTGATAGGATATACACAAGCCCTCACTTTCCATTAGCTGCATTTATTGATTTGTTTATTTTTAGTCATATATTTTGTCACATACTTCTCTATAAAATACCTTGATTTGAGGTATATTTTTCTTATTTGCCAGTCAGGAGGCAACTTGGCCCTGGGAATAGAGCACAGGCTTGAGAGCTGTTAGGGAGAAGAGATTTTATATTGCCTTTTCTACGAGATATATTTCATCCTTTATAAAACAGACCCGATTGCCTAAATGCCCATGTTTTATTCCATGTTGGTACCATAATCTTAACCTTATCCCAGTGGAGAAAAATAGTGGACATATACACCAAAGTGGGGGGAGGCTAGAGACCTCTAACTTGTGTGCTTGTGTGGCTCAGAAAGATGATCTGAGTCAATTAGATTAATTTCCACTCCTGTTCTTTCTCCCATGGAGAATGTCAGAGCAGTGAAGGGCTTCAGAGAGGAGATGGCACTTGGAAAGTCATGAAGAGTGAATAGAAATTCAGCAAGAGCAGAAGGGGACAGACATTATAGGCAGAAAGTACAGGCTAAGCAAAGGAGGGTTGACTGCAAAGGGAAGAGAGATCCTAAAGAGAGCTGCCAGGAGGGTTTTGAGACTGTTGCTTGGTAACCACCTAGCACAGTTTGGTGACTGTAGCTGAATCATTCAAATAACTCTTGGCTGCCCAATCCCTTTCTCCACCCCCATAAGTGTGAACACAGAGTGGAATCTAATTCTAAGTCAGCAGCTGATACAGACATCAGTGATGGGGAGTAAGTTATCTCAGGGACATCTCTTCTTAAGTTGTGGGTAAGTTCTTACCTTCTCTCCTAGGGACACCCATAGACTCCCTTACCCATGTTCAAGTTGGCCCCTGGACTAGTGAGCTGTGGCTGACTTGAAAGAAACTCACCTTTGTAAACACAGTTCCATGAATTATACCTAACTCTAGAAGAAGAAATCAAACTTAAAACAGAAGGGAGATGAGGAGGAAAAGTCCCCAGGGGAAGGTGCAGATGAGCGTTTTCATGTACTAAAAAAAAAGTAAACACTTTCAAAAGATGGCACTTTCAGCACGGGCAGGCAATGAAGGAAGAAATTTGTCAAGATCCCATGTGTTTTCTTGATGATACTTCTCTCCCCTCAGTGAATAAATTGATAAAATATCAAGAGCTGTTCTGGAGGTAACGAGCACACGAGAATTTACAGTAGGGGTTGTTCACTGCAGCAGTTGACTGTCTATTTGATTCTAGCCCAGACAGTCTCCTACTCGCCTACAGAGAAGGGTGGAGATTCTTCTGGTCATGACTCATGAGGCCGGCGGCCAGAGGAAGGGGGGAGACCAGCGTGGAGAGCTCAGGCTTGAGTGGGCCCGTGCACCCTTGCAAGCCGGGGACTCGTGGGAGATGCCTGCCCCACGTTTGCCTCCATTTCCTTTTTACTTCTCTCCTCCTTTCTCTTTCCGTCCCCACAAACACACGCACACGTTGGAGGGAAGAGGCTATTTCCGGCTTGCTAGCAAAGACAGAAATCACACCCAAACACAGAAAAGCTAGGAGAGGATACTGCTGAGAGAGTGAGCCACATTTTTGAATAGCTGAGTTGAAGACCTTTCAGAAGGAAGGAGACCTTTTGTGACATTTGGTTCTTCCCTTGTGATTGACTTGTTTTGCTTCAATGGCTAAAATTCTTCTGAATTTCTATCAGCAGTTCCACGACAGTTTTGGAAAGAATGACAGAATGGCTCCATTAAACAGAAAATTCCTTCTCGATAAGCCACTTGAATGTTTAACATGTATTTCTTTAACTTCTTGGAAGAATGGCGTTACCCGGCTAATGCCTGGGGGTCTGGTCATGTTCTATTCTTTTTTGATTCATATATTGGGAAGGAAATGAGTCACACTTGATTAAGGGGTTGATACCACCTACTCATGCAAATTATGTGTGTGGACGGAGGCAGGATGAAGCAGAATGCCATAGGGTGGGCAACGTTCCTTCCTGTGCTTGAGTGTTGACTTTGCAGACCGCAACTCCCAGCATCTCCATCCATGAGCTGTTCTGTGACCAACTCTGCAGAGAAGCAGTGTGTGTGTGTGTGTGTGTGTACCGAAACAGCTTTGGTTCATCACAAAATGTCAAACTATTATATTTATATGGTCCTTATTGCCTCTATGGAAGAGACTGTTTGAATGCCAAATCAGACTGCCAGGCACAAATTATGGTAATAACAATAATGGTTATTTATTATTTGTTTTGTGTTTGGTAGTGTGCTAGGTGCATCTCCTCATTTAATCCTCCCGATATTCCGCAAGTAGATATTTATAACCTCTACTATAATAATCTCAGGAAGGTTAAATGAGTAAACTCAACCTCAGATCTGCTTATCTCTAAAATTTGTTTTATTATAAAATAGCATCCTCAATCTGATTTTGGAATTGCACTGTGAAACCCACCATGTTTCAAAAACATTTTTATAAAATGTAAGGCAGTGAGATAGAATATTTTATTCATAATGCACTGCAAAGCCAGAAATTTAAAATGATTCAATATCTGTACTACTCAATTTAGCACATAATTTAATACTCTCACAAATTGTTCTTTCTTTTTTTTTTTTTATGAAGACCAATCCTTGAGGGCAGATTTTTTTTAAACTTTTAAAATGTAAACATATATATAGAGTCGGTATTTTGAATATGATTCAAAATTTCTGTGTCTGTTTTACTTCAACTGCATTTTTTTCTTTTCACCTTTTGACTTCCTTCATCCATTTCTCCCACCTTCCACCCCCTGCCTCTGCAATCACTAATCTATTCTCTGTACCTATGATCTTGGTGTTTTGTTTTGTTTTAGATTCCACATATAAGAGATATCATATAATATTTGTCTTTCTCTGTCTGACTTATTTCACTTAGCATAATGCCCTAGAATTCCATCCATGTTGTTGCAAATGGCAAAGATTTCATTCTTTTTCATGGCTGAATAATAATCCATTATATATCTACGTGTGTGTGTGTATATATATATACATATATCTTTATCCATTTTTTTAATGCATTCATCCGTGGATGGACACAGACTGTTTCCTTATCTTGGCTGTTGTAAATAATGCTGCAATGACTATGGGGGGTGGTGCATATATCTTTTTGAGTTACTGCTTTTTTTTTTTTGATAGATACCCAAAAGTGAATTGCTGGATCATATGGTAGTTCTGTTTTTTTTTTTTTTTGGCTACATGACATGCAAGATCTTAGTTCCCCAACCAGGGATCAAACCCGTGTCCCCTGCAGTGGAAGCACAGAGTCCTAACCACTGGACCACCAGGGACTTCCCTGGTAGTTCTATTTTAATTTCTGGGGGAACCTCCAAACTTTCTTTGTATCCTCTTCTGGACCTAACATAAGATAAGAAATCCAATTACAGTAAAGACAATAGAGCAGATGAGACATTAACATGTGTGTGCCCAGCACAAGGAGAGATATTTTTACATGGTTCCTATGGAATCACATTTTATGTGAGGATTCGATTATAAAGTCAGCACACATGGTGATTATTTGTTAGTCTTTTACCCAATATCAAGTTGTCTTTCTTTTTTTTTAATTTATTTTTTGAAGTATAGTTGATTTACAATGTTGTGTTAATTTCTGCTGTACAGCAAAGTGATTCAGTTATAGATATATAGATAATTTCTTTTTCTAGAAACATACAGCCCACCAAAACTGAATCAAGTTGCCTTTCTAGTATAATCCCTCATTTTCCAGCCATGTGGAATTTGGATGGGACTGGTCTCATCACAGCTCCAAAGTGGGTCCTGATTGAATTAAACTAATCAGTGAATTCCATCCCCTTGGCTACAGTTATTGATTCAGGGATGTCATATGACCCACACAAAAACAACCAGGACACAATTCCTGAGCTTTGATTTGAGCCATGAGAAAATTTGAATTCCTATTTTTGTAGCTTCAAGAGCCTTTTGAGGATGAAGAAGGAAGGACCTTCATGTGAACCTGCCCAACATTGAAAATGCAGAGCTATGAAATGATGAGAAAAATCTGTGTCTCAGGAATATTGTTTGAGTCCTGAGTCACCCCTAATCTAGGAGTAGGAACCAATTTTCTTTTTGCTTAAGGAGTCTGAGTTGGTTTTTCTGTTCCTTACAACATGAATCCTACCTGATTCTCCAGGAAAGGCAAAAAGAAATCTCATATGTTATTACTTTATAGATAGTTATGAGGCAGGAGATAGATGGGCTCCAGGCCAGACATTTACAACTAGCCTCCTGTTCATATTTCTTGAGGCAGGGGATAGATGGGCTCCAGGTTAAACATTTGCAGCCAGTCTCCTGTTTATACTTCAAGATAGAAATACAACAGGGACAGAGTAAATCTCTGAACTTGGTCTCCTGTGGACACTTTAAGATAACAGTAATGGCAGGGGCAGAGATGGGCTAAGCACTGCTTTGGTAAAAGATCAAGAGGTCACATATTTCTCATGCTTGGGGTCAGGGAGACCTCGACTGCACGTGCACAGAAAGGCTCCTCGGGGGTCAAAAGGGAGGGGACGCCAGACCATAATAAGTTGTGGTAACTCCCTCAAAGGCCCTTGCACTGGAATCCATCTTGGCTAAAGGATGTGTACACACATAAGGGAGGGCCCTGAGGCAAATCAGCCATGGGGTCAAAGCAAGACGATTGGTCAGAGGAAAACAAAAACCTGGAAGACTGCCCCCTTATAAATGATTTAAACTTCCCAAAGGTGCTACTTCTCTTTCAGCTCGCCCATGCATCTGTTGGCATGTCCTCTGCTTTTCTAATAAACACCCTACTTTCCTCTTTACCTACTGTCTCCTTGTCAAAAAACATTTTTTCAAGGCAGACAAGAACTGGGACCCAGACTTTGTCTGCTGGCCCTAATGGTCTAGTGGTTGCGATTTGGCGCTCTCACTGCCGTGACCAGGATTCGATCCCGGTCTAGCTCCCAGCTGCTGCTCACTGTTGTCTCTCCAAAATCAGTCATCGAATCTCATAGTAGGGCCAAAACAACCAATTTTTGTTGTTGTTGTTGTTGTTTATCATGGAAACAGATTGCTGTTTCTTGAGTTGGGCAGGTAATGAAGTGATTGGCTTTCATTTAAGGGTCACATTAGGAAAAATATATTTCTTTTAACTCTAGAGTAACACTGTGCTGTTTTAGATGCTCAAAATGTGCAAAGCAAGTGGAAACTGGGTTAATCCCAGGAAACAGCAGTTTTTTGTGCTTGCTCTAGGACATTTGCTCACTGAGTGGATGTTAGGTAACATCACTGTCTTTGTCACCTCGGGCTGCTATAACAAGAATATCATAGACTGGGTGGCTTGAGCAACAAACATTTATTTCTCACAGTTCTGGAGACTGAGAAGTCTGAGATCAGGGTGATGGCATGGTCAGGTTCTAGTTCCAGCCTTCTTCCTGGTTTCCACGTGGTGAAGAGAGAGGACTCAGGACTCTTTATCCCCTTATAAGGCCTTCAATTCCACGATGGGGGCTCCACCCCCATGATCTCATCCAAACCTAATTACCTCCCAAAGTCCCCCACCTCCAAATATAATCACATTGGGGATTAAGACTTCAACATATGGATTTGGGAAGGAGACAAACATTCAGTCCATAGCAATCACCCAAACTATTTAAAATCCTTCCCCACGGCAACTCCGCCAAGCACTTGTACTTGAAATCACATAAGAAAAAGAAATATATCCAGAATATGACTCCACAGAATTATCTAATTTTATCTTCACAGCATTACTTTAAGGAAGAAATCAGTATTTCAATATTCTGCATATGAGGGCATTGAGACTCAAGGAAATTTAGAGTTTTCTTTCAGCATTGTAAAGATGGTAACTAAAGCCAGGATTTACAGCCAAGCCTGTCAGACACAAGCTACATGATACAGGAGATCAATAAACTCTTTTTTGATTAATTGAAAATCTTATTAGATTTCAATTTAATGAAAGTTATAAATATGGTGGCAAATTGCTACCTCTCAGGAATCAATGAGCCTGTCTTAAAATGTGGTATTTAGAAGTCTTGGCCTATCCCCTTGACTGAGTTTTTTTCGAACTGTACTTCAGTTTTAGAATCATGGCAGTCTTTAAATTACAGAATACATGGGGATCATGTAGTGGCATGTCCCTCGAGTAGTTCTTTATGGCTAAAGAATGATAATTGCTTTTGAAGCAAAGAAGTCACACAGTGCAATACGGCAGAAAATAGTTATTGGAATGAAGGAAATAATAGGTATTCTTTGAATTCTTCAAATTTGTATCACTTTGATAGAGCCCATAGAGTTGAGTTTATGTTGCATTTAAGTGACTCCAGTAAAGAAGGATGAAATATCACTTGTTTTTATAAGTCAAAAGGGAAACTACTTGGCAAAAATTACAATTCAGTGCCCTAGTTTTTGACAGCCTATTGGGGAAAATGTCATACTGCAATGCCAGGGAAATTGCCAATTTCCCACAAAGGAAAGCATTTTTTTTGTAACTAAGGAAGTTTAGTGTGCAGTAGGATATGAAGACTTGAAAGCACTTGAATCGTCTCTAGAAATGGCTGAGCTGTGCTTACCCCTCTCTGTGTCCACATCAATCAAATGCAGTTTTTGTCAAAGTTGCTTTACTTTGCTCCCTAACTTATCATGACTTCTGCTGAGATTTGGTTATGGGGACGGGGCTTGGAAATGAAATAACAACAGTGGTTTTCGAGGTTTTCTTCCTTTTCATTTTTTAATATATTGATTAAAATAAATTAAGCTTCAACTAATTTATCAACCCTTATAATGAATTCATCAGACCTCTGAAAACATAGAGAAGCACAAAATTGTTGCTACCTGTTTGTATTAAACTTTGGCATTTAGTGTTCCATGGTTTATCATGGCAACCATTCTTTGTATTACCCTTCTTTTTTAGTGTTGGGAAGAAGGAACCAGGAAGAAAAGCAATTAACTTACAGTTTCCTGAATTGTGTTAATACAGGTAGTCTTTGTACAGTCTTTAGATTTTGTTTTCACTGAAAAGATAAGAAGTATTAACTCATTTAAGGCAGAGGGTCTGGACCCATATTCATCTGAATTTTGGCCTGTAATTTTCTTTAAAGTAGAAAGAATTAAGAAGCATTTTGATGGCAGCTATTTATGCATATGTTGAAGTAATCTTCAGTGGTTTTTGTTCTTTTTTTAAAAAATTTGTTTATGTCATCATCATCCCAAAGTGGGAGGACAGGTTTTATGATTCACATCTCCTAACCCCCAGTGTGATGTCTGCCTCATTACATTGTATTGTCCCTGGGGTAGGGAATAATTTTGTTGCCCAAAGAAATATACAGACTAAAATATATGAAAAAAACTGTCTTGTAATTTAAAAGTAAGGATTCGCATACGGTTGAATAACTCAACACTATGAAGCGTTTTCTAAAAGAAAAAATAAGTAAGATACAGCACTTGAATTCAGGAAATTTTACTTTACAGGATAAACTCCATAAAATGCATCTGACATCCTCCTTCATCTAACTGCTTCCTACTTTTCTAGCTCATTTCCTGTCATTCACCATCTTACACTGAGTATTCCAACAACACTAAACTGTTTGAATTTCCTAGATACATCATGCTGGAAGTAAAAAAGAAACAGGTGGTTTATCAGAGACTAGGATTTGGGATTGTCCTGCAAAAGCTAGAACCATGGTATGGGCTGCCAGGTGGGACCTGATGACAGACTGCTCCTTGGGAGTTGAACCAGAGAAAGCACAGCTGCTGCTGGAAATGCCATCATGCAGAGTGAGAAATATATAAATCTCTTGCCTTCTCCTCTATTCTTGCCCTTGCCCACCAGTGACTTCCATTGCCCGCACCAACCAGATGTCAGTTGCCAAGGGGAGCCTGGGAAAGTTAGTTCCCTGAGATGCAAAGCAGATCAGGGAGGAGGTAGGGAATGGATCTCAGAGCAAACATGCAAATGAAATTTACAACCTGTCTTAAGTTGAGCTTACCCAAAAGTACCCTAAGATGAGGACTTTCATTCAAGCAGTTTCTTTGGGAGGTGAATCCAAGATATAAAACAGAAGTGGAAAAATGATGTGTGGGAGGTAAGGAAGCTGATACAAGGAAAATTAATAAGCAAGTTGTCACTGTGGGAAGCTGGGGCTCAATCATGTTGGGAATCTCTGAGAAATTGCGTAGAAAATGCCTCAGAATCCCACCTGAGGGATGAGGAAGCTGGGATATGTATGCACCAACTCTCTCCCCTCATTGCTTGAGAACTGCTCCTGCGAGGGAATAGGCCATTATCTTGGTTGTACTTCCAGCCTGCCCTGAGCATGGGGTGAACATCCGCAAATAAAGATGATCAGAGAATGTCCAGAGGCAGAAAAATCACAAGTGCTTGCAGTAAGAACCTGTCAGCAGATAAAGGAATGATGAGGGTCAAGCGGCAATGAGAGCACCTGCTACATGCTCAGGACTGAATTAGGTGCTTCCTTTCTGTGTGTCTTTTGTACTTTCTTCATATGTCTATCATTGTGTTTATTACATAGCTGTTTCTAATCTATTCTTTTCTTCCTTAAACCAGAGCTATTTCTTATTCTTTATCTAGTCTCCACCAATCAGCCACAGAACTCCTTACATATATAAAATATTAAATTGATGTTTTTAATCCTATCAGACCTAACTCCTCCCTTTTTATAACAAATAATATGAAATATCCCATTTAATGTCCTGAAATTTAAATAATAAAACCTATTTACACACATTTAAAAAAAATATCAATATTATATCCTAACTCTAATAAAAAGAAAAAAATCAGAAGAAACCAATTTATCATAAAGTAGCATGTGTATCATTAGTAAAGGATAAGGTATGAATACACTAGAAAGCATAATAAGTGGTTAGACACTTGCATTTACTTATGAAAACTACATGAAAAACAGAAAATTTTTGAATATTATTTACATTTTTATCTTTGTTAATTGAAATATAAGCTAATATATAGACTCAGTGTATATATACATAGACATAATGTGGATGCAGCAACTAAAAGTGCAGAGTGACACGGAAGTGTTGTATGGAAACTTAAATTTCATAAGATTATTTCAATTTATGATGCGCTTTTCCAAAAAAGTGAACAAGTCTTGATTTACTAAGAAAGTACTTTTTGCTGATTAGCATAATGGCATTTCTGAAAAATTCTGTGTACTTAAAACAGAGAAAATGTGTGTATATATGTGTGTTTGTATTTTCGTGCAAAATAGAGTTAGGACATAAGCTCAGATATTATATAGAGATTATTCATCTATATGAATCTCCCACAGGATATTTGATAGTTGCTGGATGTGAGTTACTTATCTAATGTGCGGGACAGACCTGTGCATTGAAGTATATATAGCATCCCTGGTCATTCCTATACACTAAATTCTAAGGGGTCCCCTAATTATTGTGACTATGAAAAAATACTCTCAAATTTCTAAAACACCCCTTTGAAAGTGAGACTTGCCCTTTGAGAACTACTTTGTTAAATGTTTGTTGAATGCATCTGCTCCTCAAGTAGATAGGCCCCAAATAGTGGATTAGTTATGGATGGGTGAATAAGAAGTTGAAATTACCTAGGAATATAAAAAGTGGAAATTCATCAACATATCAAAATCACTTTCTGAGTATAAAGATGATTGATGACTGCTTGGAAATATATATTTTAAAATGTGGCTATTTATTGATATATTTAAAACTGTCCTCCAGAAGAAAATATAATGAACTTGGCCTTTCAGCTCAGCATTTTAATAATGGCTTGGAAAAAGATACAGGAGCCATGTTTATCAGATTTGGAGATAACACAAAGTTGGAAAACATAGTTAATGTGATGGGTGATACCCATGGTAAAACAATGAGTTAAGACAAATACAATGATATTCATACTCTGGTCCCAGAATATGATTGCATCAGTATGAAACAAAGGCATAGGCTCTCTTATACACATCAGCTCATTACTATCTTAATAAGTAGAGAGACACTGGTTTCACCTGTTTCCATGTGATCTTTAACTACAACAGATGTCTAATATTTAACACAGACAAGGTTATAATCCCACTATACTAGACTTGTTTATGGTAATATGTTTAAGTCTGAGTGGTACCCTTTAAGAGGAGCATTAACCAACCTAAAAACTTAAAAAAAAAAAATAATGCAAGATCTGAAAACTCCTCCATTTGAAGAATGATGAACAGAATTGGGGGTATTCAGAGTGGAAAAGAAAATATTTAGGGGAGACATGGTTTACACATGAGTGAATTAAGACTCAGAGGTTAAGAAATTTGTGCAAGGTAATAAAACTAATACATTTAATATATCAAACATGCATTGCTAAGTGATGGACTATGGATCATTTGCAGTGTTCATAATAAGCACATGTATTGGCAATATAAACAACGCCCAAATTTTAGTAGCTTACTAATTCAGCGACTTATTAAAGTTTATTTACACACATCTAAATTGTCCCATCTTTGATCTTTTTAAGTGATTTTCTTTCCTCCATGGGGTGATTCTAGAACTCAGGCTTCCTCCATTTTGTCGTTGCTCTTTCCTCTAAGTTCTCAGCATCCTCCACATTTAGTCAGCCAATAGGAAAGAGAGAGCATGTGTGGTAGCACAACTGCTTCTTAAAAACTGCCTGGGAGGTGACATACACATATTCCATTAGCCAGAAGAACTCACATGACCAAACTTGGAATCAAGGGAAAGGGAAGAGAGCAAGGACTCAGGAGGAAGCTGAGAAACATAGGCCTGAATTAGGCAGTTGTCTCCCAAATATTGCTGGCTATGGAAAGAGAGAATGAATTTGTTGGAGGAGCCACTAACATTTTCAGCTAGCATCAGCAAAATAAACTTTTCCACTTATTTTACAATTGAGGACACCAAAGCTTATAAATATTTAAGAACCTTTCCCAAGGTCTCATAGCTTTTAAGTGGGTACTGAATTTTTTGTCTAATTTTGAAGTCTAGGTTTGTCTTTACACTATTCTAAACCATCTCTAGTGAGAGATAGACCTTCCTATTACTACATTTTGCTTTCTTCCCCAAATGAGTTCACTTTTCCTATTTTTACTTACTTCTCTGATCAGCCAATGGGATCTTGACTAGTTCTAACTTTTCTAGAATCAAGCGTTACATCTCCTTTCTAGACAAATTATTCTGTTAGTCACCCAGAGGCACGCCACCAATAATCTTTCTTCTGGGAGTGGTTAAAACAGATACATCCAAAACATACACACACATACATTCACACACACACACACACACACACAGCTGCTTACACATACACACACTCACAGTCACTCATACACTCATACTGACACACACACTCACACACACATATACACGCACAAGCTCCTTCTCTGACCTTTTCTAACTCATACATTTTTCTCCTTTGGGGGATTAAACTACTCCTGGCTCCCCTTTGCTGGTATTTAAATAAAGTCTGCATAAAATACTGAAGTCATTTTCTTCCTGGCTTTGCTCAGTCTCCATAGCAACCTGCTTAGCAACAGACTTCTTTAAAAAGGAATCTCAAAAAAGCTGCACAGGACCATATTTCTTACAATTGTACTAAAAATTGGAAAAAAATTAAAATAAGAACTCTCATCACAACTTACACTAACTTTCCTCTCAATAATTCTCTGGTCTGTTGACCTGCTTCTACTCCTGCCCTGTGCTGTCCATTCTCCACATTGCAGTCAGAGCCACCTCCAAACACAGTTCAGTTTGTATCATTTTCCTTCCAAAATGTTTCTTTCCAAGTGTTCTGTTCCATTCTGATACAGCCCAAATTTTGATCAGGGCTCACAAAGCCTTACGAAGTCCCCCCAGTCTCTGGGACGTGTTCCTCTTCGCTCCCACAGTCCTTTCTTGTTGTCACTCCCATCTGCCAAGCTCATTGCCCCTTCAAGGCCTTTACATCTGCTGTTCTCTCTGCCTGGGCTGCTCTGCCCTGAGATTTTTACATGATTCATACCTTCTTATACTCACCATCTGAATTAATCTGCATGTTTTTAAATAGAAATGGACATCATCTTTTTCAATAAGTGGTGCTGGGAAAACTGGACAGCTACATGTAAAAGAATGAAATTAGAATACTCCCTACCACCATACACAAAAATAAACTAAAAATGGATTAAAGACCTAAATGTAAGACTAGACACTATAAAACTCTTAGAGGAAAACATAGGAAGAACATTCTTTGACATAAATCACAGCAGGATCTTTCTTGACCCACCTCCTAGAGTAATGGAAATAAAACCAAAAATAAACAAATGGGACCTAATGAAACTTAAAAGCTTTTGCACAGCAAAAGAAACTATAAACAAGACAAAAAGACAACCCTCAGAATGGGAGAAAATATTTGCAAACGAATCAACAGACAAAGGATCAATCTCCAAAATATATAAACTGCTTAAGAAGCTCAATATTTAAAAAAAAAAAAAAAACCCAATCAAAAAGTGGGTAGAAGACCGAAATAGACATTTCTCCAAAGAAGACATACAGATGGCCAAGAGGCACATGAAAAGCTGCTCAACATCACTAATTGCTAGAGAAATGCAAATCAAAACTACAATGAGGTATCACCTCACACCAGTTAGAATGGGCATCATCAGAAAATCTACAAACAACAAATGCTGGAGAGGGTGTGGAGAAAAGGGAACCCTCTTGCACTGTTGGTGGGAATGTAAATTGATACAGCCACTATGGAGAAGAGTATGGAGGTTCCTTAAAAAACTAAAAATAGAATTACCATATGATCCAGCAATCCCACTACTGGGCATATACCCAGAGAAAACCATAATTCAAAAAGACACATGCACCCCAATGTTCATTGCAGCACTATTTACAATAGCCAGGTCATGGAAGCAACCTAAATGCCCATCGAAAGACAAATGGATAAAGAAGATGTTGTACATATATACAATGGAATATTACTCAGCCATAAAAAGGAATGAAATTGGGTCATTTTTAGAGACGTGGATGGACCTAGAGACTGTCATACTGAGTGAAGTAAGTCAGAAAGAGAGAAACAAATACTGTATATTAATGCATATATGTGGAATCTAGAAAAATGGTACAGATGAACTGGTTTGCAGGGCAGAAATAGAGACATAGATGTAGAGAACAAACTGTATGGACACCAAGGGGGGAAAGCGGGAGGAGATGGTGGTGCTGGGATGAATTGGGAGATTGGGATTGACATATATACACTAATATGTATAAAATAGATAACTAATAAGAACCTGCTGTATAAAAAATAAATAAATTAAATTAAATTTAAAAAAAGAATTGACCATCATCTGAAAATACAACCTTTATTTGTTTATGCACTTATTATGCATGTGATTTCCACGAAGGGAGGGGCTTTGTCTTCTTCACAACCTTATTCCGACCACTTAGCGCAGGGTTGGCAATGAGTAATCACTCACTGTTGAATAAAATCAACAACTAATGACCAATGTTTGTTTAGTGCCTCCCACATATCAGGCTTTCTCGAGGAATGTATTTGTTTGTTGTTTCAGAGTGTAAATAAAATGACTGAAGTTTCTAGAGAATAGGGCCCAGTGTCTGTGTCCATCCTGAAAGTAAATGCTTATGCATTAGGGACATTCCACTCCAGATTTAGATTAAGAGCAGAACTGAGATTGTGTCAGGCGGCCCAAACTGGCCATAATTAGTCTGCAGAGGTGGAAAAGGACTGTCCATGTAATTTTGCTCACTGCATTCATCTAGACTCTAAGATCATGCATAAAACATGTTTGCTTTAACTTTACGCAAAGTTCAGTATGCTGGAGTTTGAGGGAAATTCATCTTTCAGACAGGTGGTTTCCAAGATTATAAAATTGAGCACAGGTGACTAAAGGGGTTTGCTTAAGAGGGGGAGGAAGGATTCTTTAGTATTTTTTACGCCTGCCCCTCTCCTCCTTTCCCAGAAATGGTGCTTGATAAAGAACATTGATTAAGTGGGTACTCCATGGATGATGCAGATTATTCCAGAGGAAATAAATGCAGTGTATAAGTTAATCAGAAGAATTTCCCCCGCATTGACTTTACCCCTTAGCTCTTTAATTAGCTGTTCAAGAGCAGCACTCCTATACATGTCTAAAAATAGACAGAAGCTTCCTCAGGAGAAAAGTAAGGCAACCTGTTTTCTCTGCATTTCAGTAGTGGTTCAGATTTGCACTTTAATTTCATAAGACTGATAAAAAGTTTGTATATTTTTTTTCTTTTAAAAGTGTACATCTGTAACAGAAAAGACATGCCCAGAGGTTTTACTCACGTAAAAGCATAGTATTACATTACGCTTGTGTAGAACTTTGTAGTTTGCAAAGCTCTTTAATATAGATACTGTGACTTTTCTTCCTCGGATACAAGTAGGTGATGTTAACATTAAAAAACAGTTGTGGAGGCATCTTGATCCCATTGGCACTTAAACTGGCAGCCCCTCCCATCCTGGTGTTTCTGGGAGTCCCAAGGAGATGTTTGACCTTGTCTCACAATGTTGTGTGTCAGCTATTGCTACCATAAGAAGCCCTTTATTTTCTTTCTCATCCGTACTGGATTCTTTTGTTAATGTTCTCTGTTCTCCAGATTACTTTAAAAATACCCACTAGTGCCTCTGTGAGAATGCTAATATCCTTGCTGACCCTTGAGGTGCCAGAGGAGTGCTGTGATCTCCATGGAAGTGGACAGAATGCTTTGCTTTAACCTATTTTATGCTACATTTTCTCCCCTAATTCTTCCACCTTCAGGGACACTTATGCCAAATACATAGATTCTTTGAGCAGGCCCCCCCATCAACTCACAAATTATGCTCCGATTAACCCTAGCACTGGATCTGATTGAGGCCCAAGTGGGAGTCTGCTATACATTATTTCATTAGGTTTCCATGACAACTCTATGAGATATTTAGGGTAAGGCGTTTAGGTGAGGTTTATTATTGGTTCCATTTTATGTATTAGAAACTAAAATACAAGGAATTTGACTCATTTTTTAAATTTTTAAAAAATAATTTTAAAGAATTGTCAGGTTAAAATAGGAATGAGATACCTTTCTACTTACCTTCCCCCACATCCTTTTTGTTATTTCTTTGTCTAAGATCAAAGTCTCCTTTTTTAAGCTCATGCAAAGACTCTTTTTTTTTTCCAGCTTTATTGATGAATAATTGACAAGTACACAGGTAATTTCTAATTCTCTTTAAATGAGAAAAGCTGCCCAGGAAGGAATGAATTTTATGTGAGTGGAGGTTTGGAAGCAGAGACTGGAAGGTACAATGGAGTGGTCAGATACCAGATGGAGAATATGGACTCGATACATCTCTAAAATCCCTTTCCAATCCTTTTGTGGTCAATAATCCCACAGCTAAAACCGAAATCAAGTGAACAACAATGTGTCTGCTAAAGGAAAGGGAGAAGGTCTGGACTTTTATTAAAAGAGGGGTGAGGAGAGCACAAAGCAAAATGGTTGATGAAATCTGAGAGAAAAATCAGAAGAAAGGCAGAGGGAGGAAGTTTTCAGTTTAGGCAAGAGCAGCAGGGTCTGGAAAGAGTTTGTGGATTACTAAATCCATTCAAGTTCAAAGGCAGAGAGCTGGTGGCCTGACATGAGGTCTTCTATAGCTGTAGGAGTTTGAAGAGGGGGCAGGGATACTGCCAGTGGGCGGTAGATGGGTGGGATCAAAGTCTTGAGTTAAGAAGCAGCTTAGCCCCATAGAGGCATCTCAGAACCCTCTTGCATTTGGTTTCAGGTCCATGTCCACACCTGGGAGCAGCATCCCCCAACAGACACCAGGGTGATAGTGCTGGTAGTGGTAGAACAGACCTCTCTGCTACATAAGAACCAATCAGGGGAAACCAGTCTCACAGGAAAGAAAAACTAATGACAATTGTGGGACATCCAGAAATCTCTTCTCTGCCTTAGTTTTGAGTAAACATAACTCAAAAAGTTCTGGGACAAAGAATTGTGACTTGACCATTGACATAGGCCATTGGCCTATGTCAGAACTATCTGTTACTCTGTTACTTTCTATATATCTATTTAATTGGTCCTTCCCCACAGATTACTGTTCATTGATCTTACTAAAGGTTTTCCAGCATCTTGGTTTTCTGTATACTTGTTTTCCCTAGGACACTGGAGCTCATTGCCTTGTGCGTGTGAGTTGGTAGGGAGTTACTTAGTTGCACATCATCTTTCTCCTGAAGTGACCTTTTTCTTAGCTTTGACCCATGGACCATAAACACTTACACTGCTAGGCTCTTGAACCATTAGGACGTGATGCTCTGTCTGGCATCCCATACAGATGGCTTTGCCTCATTTATCTCAGCCTTGGAAACTGAGCATTCTAATACAAACACCCTTATGCATGATGTAATACTTATTTTAAAATTGTATATCTTTTTTGCAATAAATAATAAATAGTAAAAAAGTGAGTTCAGACAGCTTTAATAATCTAGTTAAGGCTTGCATCAGAAAAGAAGAGCAATTTTTATTTCCAGATGGGTAAATTGAGACAGGTTAAATGTTTTCTCCTGATAACAGCAAAATGTAACAGAGTTGAGAGTATAACTCTGCAACCCTGATTCCCAGTTCCCTGTTCTCATCAATAAAACACAGTCAACACCCTGCTCTCTTGCTCTGATTGCTATATTTACATGCCCCAATTCTCCCATTAAATCTAAATTGTATTTGTATTTAAATCTAAATTGTATTTAGCATTTCCAGCAGAAAGCTTTAATTTTTAAATTATTTCTAAGAGCTCTGAGGAGAGGTTATTGGCATTCTATCTTGAGAGCACAGGAGAAAAGGTAGTACAAAAGTTAAGTGACAAACCACAGGACACAGACTGCTATTGCCAGAATAGACAGAAATTCATAGAAATTCATTCCCTCTACTTTTGAGTATGAAAATTTTCTTAGTGAAGTGTTTAAAACAATCCTAAAATCAAAATATGACGAAATATAGAGAAAAACTAAGTATCCATTTGCCCACTAAGCTTACTCTTTAACTTAATACCTTGAATAGTTAATTATCTTTATATAATTCCTATGTTTTCCAAACCCTGTTTGGCTCTATCAACAGGCTAACATGCATATAGTGACTATAATGTGTTGAATAACTCCAGGAAAAACAGTAAAGATTTGAGCTTACACAGTCTTGCTATATTTATATGTGCTAACTATTGACATCAATATACTCTTAATTGCTGAGTACACATGAGATCACTATTTACTGTGAAAGACACTGGATAGGATTGAAAGGAAAACATCACGATAAAATTGCCCAGTAATTCAAAATATTAGCATGTGACTAGGAGACTGAAAATACCACCAATACATTCAGAAATTTCTGTTCCAATGCAGAGTGTGAGTGAAGATAAGATAAAATTCAGATTTTAATGCAAGAAAGTAAATAAGACTATAGATTTCACCAGGACTTGGTAAATGAAACTCTCAATTAGAGTAGAACAATTAAGGGATAGAATTTGTACAAAATGTAGAAGGAAAGATGGGAAAAATCTTTTACATGGGTACATATCCTATACAAGATATAGTAATTTCAGAGATTTAAGCAGGGAATGACCTAATTTTCATAGAACTGCATGGCATATGATTAGAGGGTGGAAAACAGGAGTCAAAAACCAATTTGGAGGTTTTCCAGTGATGTAGGTGAGAAATAATAGATGTTTAAACTAAGGAAGAGACCATCTTTGAGAGATAATTAGGAGGAAGAATTGAGAATGTGAGACTTCAAAGAGTCTACCCTAGAACAATGGGTGGATAGTGGCTTCATTTACCAGGATAGAGAATGTGAGAAGTGAAAAAAAAGACTTTGAGAAGACATTGAGGTTTAGAAATTTTACTTTGATATTTTTGTGAGACATTCAATTTAAAATGACCATCAGTCAATAGGAAAATCAAGCCTGAACCTCAATCAGCAAGTCTGGGAAGAGATACTCATAGTCCTGAGGTTTTTGTTGTACAAAATAACCTGAAGATACTGTTCCATGTGGGAAGAGACTCACGGATTGAACCTTGGAAATTCCACATGTAATCAACTAGTCACATCTTTGTGATTAGTGTTTTAAAGAACTAAATATAGCACTAAACATAGGTATATGCCAAGAACTTAGGAGCAGAAAAGGAAATTGAGTTGACCCTTGAACAATGCAGGGGTTGGGGCACTGACCTCTGCTTAGTCGAAAATCTACATGTAATTCATAGTTGGTCCTCTGAGTACACTGCCCCTCATCCCTGGATTCAACCAGCCTCAGATTCTGTAGTACTGTAGTATTTACTTTGGAAAAAAGTCCATGTATAAGTGGACCTAACACAGTTCAAACCTGTGTTGTTCAACTGTATTTTGTTCTGCAGTCTGTTCTGGTAAATTAGGGATGTTTTCCTTAATCTTGGAGGATGTCTTCTAAAAGAGAAAGAAGACTTAACCTATGTAGCTTCAAAGGCTTAATCCAGAAAAATGAAATAAGGAACAACTGTCTAATAAATTGAACTGTGCCAAATAAGACAGTTTGGTTAGGCAGAAAAAACTTTCTAGACACTAAAGCTGTGTCTGACATACAGGCAACACCCAGTGAACATTTGTTGAATGAATAAGACTGATCACTTTGCTGAGAGTTGTAAATAATGATGAAATATTGAATGAGGAGTTCCCTAAAATTGATTTCTGTCCAGTCTTATGTATCTAATATTTTACATTGAATAGTTCTTTGGTCCATTTTTTTGAGACCTTTAAATGTAAAGACTTATCTGAAGATAAGACTTCCCTGTAGATATAGCTCCATAAAATTAGCTTATCACCCTTTCCTGAGAAAATAGTATATATAAATGTGCTGGAGTCTACTTTGTCAAACATAATCTGTAAATCTAATAAGACATTTGCTCAGAACTATCACTTTGCCAATATCTTTACTTTGAACATGGTTGGCTTCCTAAATATTTTTTGAAGACTTTATTTTTTAGAGCAATTTTAGGTTTACAGTAAAATTGAGAGGAAAATACAGAGATTTTCCATTTACCCCCTGCCCTCACACATGCATAGCCTCCTCCATGATCAACACCACTCACCAGAACGGTGCATTTTTTTACCAAGGGTGAACCTACATTGACACATTATAATCACCCAGAGTCCATAGTTACCTTAGGGTTCACTCTTGGTATTGTACATTCTATGGGTTTGGGCAAATGTATAATGACCTACAGCTATCATTATAATATCATACTGCCCTGAAAATCCTCTGTGCCCTGATTGTTCATCTCTCACCCCTGCCTCACCCCTGGCAACCACTGATCTTTTTACTGTCTCCATAGTTTTGCTTCTTTCAGAATGTCACCTAGTTGGAATCATACAGTATGTAGCCATCTCAGATTGGCTTCTTTCACTTAGAAATAGGCATTTAAAGTTTCTCCGTGTCTTTCCATGGCTTGATAGCTCATTTCTTTTTAGGACTGAATAATATTTTATTGTCTGGATACAGCACAGATTATTTATTTACCTGTTGGAGGACAATCGTGGTTGCTTCTACATTCTGGCAGTCAAGAGTAACTGCTGTAAACATCTGTATGCAGTTTTTTGTGTAGACATAAGTCTTCAATTCCTCTGAGTAAATACCAAGGAGTGTGAATGCTGGATCATGTGGTAGGAATGTTTAGTTTTGTAAGAAGCTGTCATACTGACTTCCAAAGTGGTTGTACCATTTTGCATTCCCACCAGCAGTGGAGGTTTTTTTCAGTATTTTAAGATTTTGTTCTTCTTTCATTTAAGTTTCTCCTTTACTATTGTTGTATCCATGTAAAATTATAGTGATGAACATGGCTAAAGCATTCACTAATTAGCCCATCTCCCTGGATTTGAGCAGAATAGTGATTAGATAATTTTGGATTAATGGGGTAATAAAAATATACATTACAGCAATTTTGTGACTTCTTAGTTTTATAATTTGTCAGTTTTATGCACATTTAAAAGTGTGAAGTACATGGAAGCATGTATTTTCTTTGCTTCATGACCTCATCTCTAACCTCTATGGTTTAATTTTTTTTTAAAAAAGGTACTAGGTTACTTCTATATACAACTTAAAACATATGTGCACAATATCTCCTAATATTAACCTGTATGTATCATTCCAAAATTTGTTTCATTTTATCTTCCTTTTTTCTTACTGATGATCCAATGTATATTTTCTTATTTTATTTTTCATGAAAATGCATTCACATTTTATATTCTATATATTTTTCTTTATTAAGTTTTCAACATCACTAAAATGCTTCTGAACTTGAATGGTGTTTATCATTCTCAAAAAACATGTTTCCTTGTATTCCACCTCTGGGTTCTCTGAGAGCCAGTATTAATATGTAAAACACATTTTTTTTATTGCTTTACAGAACCTTCTTTATCTTTAAAACATGGTACAACCTTATTATGCTTCCCTGATGCAATTAGGACAGAATATGTGAAAAATGTCAAGACGAATAACAGTTGAATGTTTGACACTGAACATGTGCTATAGTCATTTTAGGGGCAAGTCTAAATTGGAAACTCTAGTTAGAAAAAGGTCAGCTTTCCTAAATAGATGAGTCAATGTAAAGAAGCAATAGCTTCTTCCATAATATTTATACTATAGTTAACATATGTAAGCTGTTTTTTCTTTGAGTTCTATGTGAAACTTTGTAGTTCAATATCCTACCTAACATACTAATGCAAAAACAGAAATAGCATATATCTCATTTGAATATGCATAGCACAAAGTATAAAAGGGCCTCCATCCCTATCATTCAGTTTGATGGTGGGAATACATGCCTTTTTGTTCTGTCCAAACCGATCCAAATACTGATCAACTAGTTATTACCAAGTATTTACTTTGTTCTTGGAATTTGCATATTTGTGTTGAAAGTCTAATGCCGTCAATTAGGATTATAAGGTAATTGGTTCAGACAAAGGTACTAAAGAGATAATCAGTCCAGATTTGATTTAACATATATTTAACACATATGTATTAATCATTTCCTATATACTACATATGTGAAGAAAGAAAATTAATATGTTAGTGCAACCCAAAATATTAGCTGTGAGTAAGAGATGGTTTTAGGTAGCATGTTGAGGTAGTATTAAATGACAGTGGATCATACACTGGGCAAGCTCTTTTCACTTCTCTTCCAAACCTTCTGATTATCATCAAAGAGAATATTCAATTTGATACCCCCATATCTTTAGCTCTTCTCTAGACAAATTCTCTCTCTCTCTCTCTCTCATGAAAGCAAGGGGCATCAATCTAAGAGCTCAAGGTGGAGAACAATATTACAATTTAATAATATGATTTTTATTTTTGTCATTTTTATTTTCGGCCTTCCTCCCTTATTAGAGTAAGTGATATTTTTTTAAAAGATAAGTCGATTTAAGTGAAAAAGCAAAAAGTTCAAGTTGAAGGAACATTAACAATACATGTGATATACCGTTGCAGCAAAGCTGGTAGATGGTTACACAAATGCCTGGAGATGGTAAGCACTGGAAAGTTATATCCTATGTTCTTGAGCATCACCATTTAGATTATTTTTTTGTGGGGCAAACGTCTATTCCTGAATGTTACATATATTATGCCGCTAATCTAAATGCTCTGTTTTACACTACTGGTTATATGGGGACAAAGATCATTGCCATCCTGTTAGTTTATTTTAAGGTTTATATGAAAAGACAAAATTAAGAAAAAAAAAAAACTGAGAGCTAGTCACTGCCTCTACTGCATTTTTCATCAAACATGAGAGCTGAATGTGCCCCGTGAACTTGTTCTACGATGCACAGCACTATGGTTGTGCATTTTAAAACAGTGAGCTTTGTGTCTTGTTTGGTTATAAAATTACCAAGTCACCACACTTTGGGCACTTTAAGAGGGTAGCTATGGCAACTTGGGATGGTACAGTATGGTACAGGTTATATATACCACAGGCATGTGTCATTTCAGGTCATGAATGTGCTTCTGAATCAGGGACTGGCAAAAAAAATAAGCAATTAACAAATCAGGTACTGACTGTGGTTTTCTGCTCCCCATAATCAGAAAGAATAGTGGCCTTTTGTTTGTTTATTACTATTATTTCTTTATTATGAAGAGAATGAATGGCAGAAATGAGAATCAGACTTGGAAACCATGATTGCTGGAGCATGGTTTGTTCACTCACAGCAACAGCATGAATACCCCCAGACGAATGCCACAATCAGACTACAAGAAACAAGAGAAATCCTGGACTAACAGTTAGGAAACTAAGCTGTGTGACCTTTGGCAACTCATTTAACTTGTTGGAGCCTCAATTTCCTCAATTGTCAAATAGAAGAGTTAATATTTTCCTTGTTTTTGTCTTACAGATTTGCTGTGAGGCTTAAAGAAAATGCTGTATATGAAAGAGGTATGAAATTCTGAACTGCCATGCAAATGTAAGGCATTATTATCCTTATATATTACCTCTTTCACTCTTTTGTGATGTTGATCATTTTCTCTACCCTGCTCCTTAGCCCATGATCTTTCATATGTGTTCTTGTGTGTCTATGCTTCCCATTTCCTGATGGATGCAGAAGCTTGACAGCTGCCATGAAGTCACTGGTATTTGGCAGAGAGATCTCTCCTGTCCATCTCTTTGCTGGGACTGCCTCCGAGGGACTCTGCTGGATTTACTGCCTTGGGCAGGGCTCCGTTAACATCATCTGTTCTCCTGTTTTCATGAAATAAGAGAAGCTAAAGTTCGAGACAGAGAAGAGTCAAGATCCCAGAGGCATTTGGTGAGCACTTCCTCCTTGCCCTGGACCCTGGTGACATATGGATAAAACTAGGGGTTATGGTAATTTGCAAAAAATTTCAACTTTCCTGATCCAACTCAAATTTCATATTCCCTCTGAAGCCTTTTCTTATCCCCCCAGGCAGAAAAATAGATCCTAGATCTTGTGTTCTCATTGCACTTTGATAAAACCTCCATTATGACACACACTATAATATATTGTACCAATTTCATATTTTTAAGCTTCTCTTTTGCAGCTGATCTTCTAGAGAGAAGAAATCTGTCTTATTTATTTCTATCACCTCAGTACCTACTCAGTGTCTGCTGTATAATAAGTAGTCACATTTTGGGGGGAATAAAAGAGTGGGAAAGAAAGAAGAAAAGATTAAAGAGAGGGAAAGAAGGAGGGAGAAAGAAGAATAAGTGAATTTTCTTTATTCTCTGGAATGGATGATTTTTTTTGCAGCATCCCTAAATCTAGAGCTGTAATTTAAACCTAGGTTTTAGCCCTAGGATATATTGTTTTCCTAGGTGGTGAGAGAACTGTGATAACTGTTGCTCAAAAGGTTTGTTTCTTCCTTAGAATCCATTTTGACTACAGGTTTTTTTCTTTGCTTTTAATACCCCCCAAATTTTTTTTCTTAAGTAAGCGCTGTGTGTGTGACATGGTAAACATATATAAATGGTATTCTCAAAATGTTTTAATCAGTTTTTCTTTTGCCTATGAGATTATTTTTGTTTTCTAGCTCCAAAATGCCAAAAGAAAAAACGTAGTGCATTTTTTAAAAGTCTAGACAATTTTGCCTTTTGATTTGAGATCTGGGCACTCATCTTATTCTTGTACTGCAATTAGAATCAAGCAAATCATTAAGCATGTCTAAGAGGACATCCTATGTGAATTTAAATAGCTTATATTTTTAGTTCACTTTTCCCAATTTTAAGCCACTGCACCACACATAAAGAGGCCTATCTAGGTCAAGTGTTTACCTAACAAATTTCTTGCTATATTTTCTACTGAGATAATCCTGTATGATTATGAAAGAAAAAAAGAAGGAAGGCAGAAAAAGAGGGAGGCAGGGAGAGAAGAAGAGAGGAAGAAAATGGGGAAGAAGCTTTTTACTTAGATTTTTACAACATCTACAGTAAATGTTTTGGAGACAAGGCCATGATACTGGTAGAAAAACAATCAGAATGGAGAAAATCCTGCACAGATGTAAAAAAAATCTAAGAATATTTGTCTTTCTGCTATGCTCTAAGAATCTTTAAGGAATAGCCCTATTTATTATTTTTTCTTTATTATACAGCATTCAATATCAGCAATCTCCATTGCATTTGATGTTTAAAAGTTGCTTATTTTCCTCTTGAGATTTTAGTACAGTCTCATTAGAAGTGATCTTATCAACACTGAGTGATGGTCTTCAGAGAGCTAGCATTGTATAAATACTGATATTTCATTGAGATCAGAAACCATGTATTTTTCAGCTTTTTATCTTAGGGCTTTGTAAAGTGGCTGGTATGTAGGAGACATAAAAAAGCATTTGAAGAAAATGCATAAATGATTGAATGACATATGAATGACAAAATCAAATTTAAAACAAAACAAAACAAAATAAAACAATAGCCTAAGTATTTAATTTAGTTGGAAATCACAAATGTTTACTGTGTGCCTGTCATGGTTTACACACTGAATTCAACACTGTAAATTATATAAAATTAGTAAGTTTATGATCTTCAAAGAACAGTTTTAATATCAGTCACATATTCTATCATGACAGAATCAGCATCAGTTTTTGCTTAATTGATATAATTGTGACATTATGCATTGGTTACTAAGAATGCCATGATTACCCTCACTAACTAGTTTTCTGACTTTTATCCAGTTTGCAGAAACTCATAGAGGAAAAAAATCTTCTTGTGATGTGTAAAACTTTGTACCAGGACAATTTAACATTCTTTCATTGTTACTAGCAGAGTTTCATATGTTTAGGCTTATCTTTTGCAGCTGGTCCTATGGAGCTTGAAGTAATTTCATTTTAGTTTGAAAATAGTTCATTTTTTAGTCCCTGACTGGTGAGGAACCAGATATCAAGGTACTCAATTAGGATAATGAGCCAAATTGAAAGTAACATGCAAGCTTTCATTCACTTAACTGTGACAGAGCAAGCAAGAGGCAAAAAGTAGCCCTGGCTCCTCAGTGTTCCATTTCTTTCTGTGGAACGCACCAGGCAAGTCAGGTGGATTAGCCCAGGCAGGGGAATCTTCTTACTGTGGAGGAGCCTGGACAGAAGGTCACTGCCTTTTTATAGCCCTGTGTGCGTGGTAGTGGCAGGGGGTGCTGGTAAGGGATGGGAGTGGAAAGGTACTAAGTTAAGTGGAGAAAAATACCTCCGCCAAGGCCCTCAATAAGGAGGCCTCTGAACTGAATGGAGGTGCCTGGATTAGGAGTACAGATATGTATATGAGCATGTCTGGCTGGCCCAGGGATGGGGGCGCTTGAGTCCTTGACTATAACTCCCTCCAGGACTGCGATGCACAGGCTATGCACCAAGTCTGGTGTGGGGAAGGCAGCTTCCTCCCATGAGGCCTGCAAGGAAAAGCTTTGTAATTGCCTATGGTTGGGCCAGAAAGATCACACATAGGATTTGGCCTGGCACCAACTCCTCACTTCCCCACCATCTTCCCTCTGCTCCTCAGCACTGGGGAAGCATCCACACTAGCTCCCTCCTGTTCGTGTCACTCTGCCTGGAATTCTACAGCATCTGGCTCAAAAATATCATTCCTTTCCATGCATTTACTATCTTTCAGACACTTGATCTCATGGTCAATTACCCTCTGCCTCTATTAACCTTCATTTCCACTTCTAATCAGCCATGTGCCACAAATAACAGAATAAAGTGCTATCCCTGAGTTTCCTCGGTACTGTCCAAAATTAAACTATCCTCACCTGTCGTCTCTTGCATTGCTTCCTCTTAAGCACAAAAATTGTTTTCCGTGCATATTGACATTTTAGAATACTGTTTTCCTAAAGTATTAAATGAGTCTCCTTATGGCCAAGTGGTATTTTTTGTTGCCAACCCAGCTACCTGAATTATTTTACTTCTATTGTCGACATCTATCGCCCCGACCCACCCCTCTCCTTGCATTCCAGTACCGAGCCCTACATTATCCTCACATTTTACTTTCTCTGCTCTGTTCCTGCTTCTATACTACAGTGTTTGCTGGAGCCATAACGTTTGGCTTACTAGAGGTTTGTTCTGTCCAACTACAACTTGGCCGTGGATATTTGCTTGGCAACTGTCTGTTCATCCCTCATTGGATTTCTGGCTCCCTCTTTTCAGCGGCATATCCAGCCTTTAGTCTTCTATCACTTTTCTTTCCCTCACCTCTCCTTACAGCTGTCAACTTTCTCTATTCCTTCAGTGAGATGTGAGCTCACCATCTACATCCTTAGTACCCCTTGTATATTGTATATCCTTTATAATTCCCCTATAAGACAAAAACTGCAATAATGTAGTGTAGCATAATGGTAAAGGACATGGAAGAAAATATAAGACACTATATTCACATCTAAATTAAAATCTAATATGATGAAGTAACAGGATCTGGACTTCTACTCAAGTAAAAAACAACCTTGAAAAAGACCTTGGAAAAAAAAAAAAGAGAGACAACTATATGGAAAAATTGTTTTTAATACACTGGAGTTAAGTTACAAAAGATTACCCATGAAAGACAAGAAACAAATGAGATAAGCCCTATGATTTCCTAAGCTTAGTGCCTTGAGAGAATTTCAGGCTCCAGCTGAGGGAGAGGGAATTCAGGTAAAAACCAGCTGACTCTCTGAGTTGAAAAGATGAGTAGTTAGTTCAAGAAAACCAACAGGCTTGACAGAGTACCAGAGAGCTGCATGAAGAAAAACCCTTGAAATTTACAGAAGATCCCTCTCAAGTATTCAATCATGAAGTGATCAGTGCATGCATGTGAAAAAACAACTTGAGGCTGGAGAAAAAAGGGAACATTGCCTCTATACTCATGCAGGGCTGGGAATACTACCTCTTTCCACCAGCCTAAATGGAAAAACTTACAGGGCATTGGTAGAGAAGTCAAGAAGGTCTTTCTTTAATAGTGGGGAATAATTAACAAAATATAAAGGGAAGATTCAAAAGAATCAAATTGTTTTTAAGTAACTAAGCTATATTTCACAATAAAGCTCAAGGATGTTTATGAGGACAAAAATATCTGGCACATAAAAAGGTAAAATTCACAATGTATGCACCCAATCAAATATTATCAGGTATGAAAGAAAGCAAGAAAACATGACCCACAATGAGAATAATCAAAAATTGAAATGAACCCAAAATAGACACAGATATTAGAATTAGTAGACAAAGAACGCTAAGATAATTATTATAACTATACTCCATATGTTCAAAAAGTTAAGTAGAGACATGGAAGATATAAAAAAGACCAAAGTCAAAAGAATGCCAAAGTAAATGAAAAGAGCATCAGTGGGCTGTTGGGACAACTTCAAGCAGCACAATATGCAAATGCAGAGTTCCTAAAGTGAAGAGAAGGGAGGTAAGTCTACAGATGCAAGCTCAATGAATCTCCAAAACAAGAACCATGAGGAAAACTAAACCAAGGCATATCATGATCAAATTCCTCAAAACTTGCAATGACAAGAAAATTGTAAGATCAGCCAGAGGAAAAAAAGACACATTTCATACCAAGGAGCAAATTTAAGGATGACAGCAGATTTCTCCTTGAAAATAGTGCGTGTGAAAAAAATATAGCAACATCTTGAAAGTATGGAAATTTAAAAAAAAAAAGTCAATCTAGAATTCTGTACCCAGCAAAAATATATTTTAAACATGAAGGTGAAATAAATGCACCTTCAGACATACAAAAGCTGAAGGAATTCATTACCAGCCAACTCACAGCACAAGAAATATTAACGGAAGTCCTTTGGGCAAAACAAAAATGATACAAGTTAAAAATCTGGATCTACATAAATGAATGAACAACACTGGGAAGGGTAACCATGTGGGTAAATATATGACTGTTTTCTTATTAAATCTCTTTAAAGGATATTAACTGTTGAAACAAAAGTAATAACAATGCATTGTGGGTTTTATTACATATCTGTAAGTAAAATGTGTGGCAACAATAGCATTTAGGCCAGAAAGAGAGAAATAAGAGTATACTATTCTTAGATTTTTATAATATGCATGAAGTAGTATCATATCACTTGGAGTGTACTGTAATAAATTAAGGATGTATACTCTAAACTGTAATGCAATCACTAAAATATTTTTTAAAAGTTACAGCTAATAAGATAATAAGAGAAATAAAAAGGAACCTTAAAAAATGCCCAGCGACTTGAGAAGAGCACAGAAGAAAGGAACAGGGAGAAATGGGACAAATAGAAAACAAATAGCAAGATGATGAACTTAGCTATCTCAGAAATCACATTGAATGTAAATGATTTAAATACCCCAGTTTAGAGATAAAGATTATTTCAATGGTTAAAAAAAAAGCCAGACTCAACTATATACTATTAGAAACTCACTTAAAATTAAAATTTAGCACAAATAAAGTTCCAGACTCAGATGATTTCACTGATAAATTATAACAAATATTTAAGGAAAAAAATAATATCAATTCAATAGAAACTTTTTTGGAAAATTGAAAGAAATACTTTCAAACTCATTGATGAGTAAGGTCAGTGATAGATGTTATTGCTGTACATATAAGGGATTGATCAAATCTACCTGGGATGATTAGGAAACCTTAAATTTTCTTCCAGTAAAACCTTGTTGATTTTACATTTCTTTTCATTGACAGTACAATACTATACCTTCAAATAATGCCTAATATCTTTCCTGTTAGTACTATAAGAAGTATATTGTAACCAAAGACAATGACTAGCAAAGGAATGCATGTTAAAATGCATCATGAACAGAGTATCAGCTGTGAATGCATTAAATATCTATAAAATAATTCTAAAATCTTGATTTATTTATCATTTTCTGAGAAACCTTTTAAAGGTTATTGTAAAAATGAAGCGATTTTTCTTGATAGAAATTTTGTATATCATTTCTTTAATGCAAGCTACTCCAATTACCATTTAGCTAATGAATCCTTCAAATTTCATTTGCATAATTGGTGCCAATTTTGACAAGGGGAATTTATCCTGCTGTGATAAAAGCATCATCGGACTCACCAATAGAGTGATGATTATTTAGTTTGAAATCAGCATGGACATGCCACTGAACAGACAGCCAGAAACACTGGCTTGTCATTCTAGGTTTCTAAAGTCTTAGCTTTTTTTCTCATTACAGGGCCTGGGACTCAAAACATGATTGACTATACTGATGTTATAACTAGTGATGAACCTTTCATTTGACTGGCATCTTCAGATGTACTAAAAGCCCTGGTCTTCAAAATGAACTACCTTTTTTTCAAATGTGAGGGCATTTTTGTACATTACTATCTATATAGTGGTGACTCTCAATTCTCTATTTCTAGAGCTCCAACTTTGCTCCTGAGTTCCATGGCCATGTATTAAATTGCCCACTAGATACCTTCACCTGAGTGCCTTGTATTATGCTGGCTCTGTGCTAAACATTTATCATACATTATCTTATCCTTACAACAGTCTGGGAAAAGAGATATTGTCATCTTTATTTAGAGATGACAAAAGTCAGGATCACAAGTAAATTCCCAAGGTCATGCTGCTAACAGGGGAAGGACATAGGATTCAAATCGAATAACTCTGAGTCCAAAGCTATTTTATACTGCCTCCAAGCTTATATTACATCTTAGACCTAATCTGACTTAAAATTGAGTTCCTAGACCAAATAGTACTAAGTTTGAGATCCTACCTTTTAAAAAAGTACTCCATATTGATGAATAGCACAGAATTCCTTCAGTCAAACAAGTATGCCTCTGCCTTCCTCCAGCCCAGTAGTGGTTAATAACAGCAGCCAGATTGCAAAGGCTGTGTTTGGGGATTTTCTTTAAGTAGAATGTAGCCTGATTACTTGGGGAAATAAAGCAGTGATAGGCGAAGCAAATTACCAGACAAAATTAATCTAAAAATGATCATTCTCTCAGACCCGAGTATACTTGACAATTAGTACAGACCCCTACATTACAACTAAGGCAATTCAAGATGATTACCCAGGTATGAAAAATTGATTCAGACCATCTAGTCTTTGGTATTTTGATCTGCTTTGTGTAAATACAACCAGATTCCCAATATTTTATAAAATTCACAGGTCCATGAACTATTACTGAGTTTGATTATTATGGTGAGGAGTCAGAGGATAAAGCTAAGCTAATATTTCTTGTTTCTTATTAAGTATTATGAAACCCAGTTTCCTCCTGAAATTGCTGTGTGGATTAAATGTGATATGACAAAATCAGTGAAAGCAGTGTTTCCTGTATAACACAATTAATCACGTTTCTATAAAGCAGAGGTTCACTAATTGTTTTTTTTGTTGATTTAGATAAGTTAATATGAGAGTCCTAGCCACTACAGGATGGAAACTAGCCATTATTAAAAAGTGGAGGAATATGTAACAAAAAAAAAAAAAAAAAAAGAAGCAGGAACTTACTAGAAATCAGAACTCCAGTAGTCAGGGGAATTTCAGGAATTTGACATTTATTAAGTAATGATGATGGTCTGGGAAGAGTGTGAAAAATGCTTAATATGCTTTGTTACATCTATCCAGAAGGATTTACTGAGTGCCTACTGGGCTGTTCCAGGCATGATGCTAGTTAAGAAGCCTGTGATATCAGTGCTATTTTGTCCTTTTTTCCCCCTTGCAAATAAACTGAACATTGGAATTCTAAATAACTTGCCCAGGATTGTACAGTCTGTGTCAGTCAAAACTTAAACCTGGGTTTATTTGACTCCAAAGCACATGTTCTCAAACCCTGTGCAATTCTATCTTCTACATTCATAAAAGTTTCTCTTACCAGACAGTGAACTTAGGGTAAAACACATGGCTTCCAGAAGGGAAAAAAATTGGGGTTTAAGTTCTAGTCCCGTGTGTCATTAACTTACAATCATTGGCAAGTCCGGCCTCATAGCCCTCAGTTTCTTAACTAGTTTAATGAGAAATAAAACTCCCAGTTTATCTGGTTTGCAGTGATGATTACAGGAAACAATGTATGCAAATTGTGTGGCATATTATCTTGTACTCAGAAAAAAATAAACATTATTATATTATTTTAGAAGATTGGTGACTTCTTCATTTTTTATTCTCAGCATCTAGCACAATGTCTATTATGTTATAGATACTTAAGAAATGCATGTAGACTCAATAAGGAATAAAGGAGTGAATAGATGCATATAAAGCATCCAAAAGGCTATATACCTCTCACAATAGTTTTCTCATTCAAAGTCAAGATATGCTTATCTGTTCTTGCTTATCTGTTTGCTTCTGAATGATTCCTGCTTTGAGGTAATATTAATAATGCTTCACCTTGTATTTTTAAAAATATGTCATGCCAGAGCATGTAGCAGGAACTGAGTAGGCACAAATTACATACAAACTAGGACAAGAGAAAATAATCCATTAATCCAGAGTGTGAAATAACTCTGTTATTAGATCAAAATTACCAGAGATGATTGAAGGGCTTCTGATTTTATAAAATAATGCATAGAAAAACATACTTTAAAAAAATTTCTCAGTCCTTCCCAACTTGATATATAGATTCAATGCATTCCCAAACAAAATCCCATCAGGTTATTTTGTGGATATCAACAAACTAATTCTAAAGTGGAGGCAAAGACCCAGAATAGCCAACACAATATTGAAGAAGGACTGATACCACTTGATTTTAAGATTTACTATAAAGCTGCAGTAATCGAGACAGTGTGCTGTTGGTGAGAGAATAGACAAATATTGATAGATCAAAAGAACAGAATAGAGAGTTCAGAGATAGACCCACTTAAAAATTGTTAACTGATCTTCGACAAAGGATCAAAGGTAATGCAATGGAGCAAAGATAGTCTTTTTAACAAATGGTGCTGGAACAACTGAACATCCAAATGCAAAAAAAAAAAAAAAAAATGAATCTAGACACAGACCCTTCACAAAAATTAACTCAAAATGGACCGCATACCTAAATGTAAACTGAAAAACTATAAAACACCTAGAAGATAACAGAGGAGAAAACCTAGATGACCTTGGGTATGGTGATGCCTTTTTAGATACAACATCAAAGTCATGATTCATAAAAGAAATGATTAATACACTGGACTTCATTAAACTTAAAAACTTCTGTTCTGTGAAAGACAGTATCAAGAGCATGAGACAACAAGCCACAGGCTGGAAGAAAAGATTTGCAAAAGACATTATCTGATTTAGGACTGTTATCCAAAATATACGAAGAACTCTCAACAACGAGATACTACTACACACCTATTAGAATTGCCAAAATCTGGAATACTGACAACAGCAAATGCTAACGAGGGTATGAAGTGACAGGAATTCTCATTCATTGCTGGTGGGAATGAAAAGTGGAGCAGCCACTTTAGAAGACAGTTTGGTCATTTCTTACAAAACGAACATACTCTTACCGTAGGATCCAGCAATCACACTCCTTGACATTTACCCAAAGGAGTTGAAAACCCATGTCCACACAGAAACCTGAACATCAATGTATATAACAGCTTAATTCATAATTGCCAGAACTTGGAAACAACCAAGATGTCCTTCAGTAGATGAATGGATAAATAAACTGTGACCCTCCAGACAATGAAATGTTACTCAGCGCTAAAAATAATGAGCTATCAAGTCATGGAAATACATGGAGGAAACTTAAATGCATATTGGTAAATGAAAGAAGCCAATCTGAGAAAGTTACATACTTATGATTCCAACTATATGACATTCTGGAAAAAAAAAAAACAAACTATGGAGACAGTAAAAAGATCAATGGTTGCCAGAGGTTGAAGGGGAAGGGGAGAATGAATAGGAAGATCACAGAGATTTTTTAGGGCAGGGAAAATACTCTGTATGATACCATAATGATGAAATACATGTCATTACACTTTTGATCAAACCCATAGAATGTACAACAACAAGAGTGAACCATAAGGTAAACTGTGGACTTTGGGATTATAATGTGTCAATATAGGTTGATCAATTGCAACAAATGTACCATTCTGGTAGGGGATGTTGATAGAGAGGCTATGCATGTGTCGGGGTAAGGGGGTATATAGGAAATCTCTGTATTTTCCCCTAAATTATCCTTGAATTTAAAACTACTCAAAAAAAGTATTTTTAAAAAATGTATTAAAAACTTCTAATACATAAACATGTTTGGAGCTGTGCTTGAAATGGATTCTCTAACGCAGAGATGAAACAGAAGTTTGCACTGTAGCCAAGGTATGATTAAAAAAAAAAAGTATTCAGATAAGCACAGAATTGTTTTAATACAAACAGGCACAAAATTATGCATGGAGGAATTGAAACTAAAAAATACTATTATTTTAGGAAATGGGTATTTAAATTTAACTGACATATTATTGGGAAATATTTGTATATTACCTTTACTGTAAAACATGAGAACAAAGATAATGAGACTGATTTTATTTTATGGTCTATGGAATTGATGATATTATTTTATATTGCTGACATGGGTTTTTGAAAACTAAGTAACAGAAAAAAGTTTAAAATATCTAACTTATGTTCTATTGCTTTTATTGCAGGGCTTAACAAATTGTGGTAGATTGTTGTTCAAAATATTCACTCTCTCCTCTCCATGGCTTATATGTACCAGACCCTTTGCTTTGGGCTCTGCCATGTGGCTTTCTTTGCCAGTTCCTTACCTGTGTCTTAAGATTAGAGTTGCCAGATATAGCAAATAAAAATACAGGATGCCCAGTTAAATTTGAAATTCAGATAAGCAATGATTTAACTTAGTATAAGGATGTCCCAAATATTGCATGAGATGTATGTACTTATGCTAAAAAATACTTGTTGCTGGGACTTCCCTGGTGGTCCAGTGGTTAAGACACCGCCTTCCAAAGCAGGGGGTGTGGGTTCGATCCCTGGTCGGGGAACTAAGATCCCCCATGCCTCGCAGCCAAAAAACCAAAACATAAAACAGAAGCAGTATTGTAATTAATTCAATAAGGACTTTAAAAATGGTCCACATCAAAAAAAAAAAAAAATACTTGTTGCTTATCTGAATTTCAAATTTAACTGGGCACCCTGTATTTTACTTGGCAGCTCTACTCAAGAGCTGTTGAATGCTTTTGCTTGTCCTCTTGCCACTGCCATGGAGAGGATATATGTGCCCTGGCAAGCCCACTTGATTCCAGGAGGTGGAGAAGAGGTTCATAGATCAGATCTATTCTTAACCTGTGAATGAGAGCTGCTCAACTGAAATTTATCTAGATCAACTGATTCTTCACCCACCCATTCAAACTACGGATGTGTAAGCAAAATAAATACTTATTGTTGTTTGTCACTGAAATTTTTGTGGTAATTTTTTATATAGCAATAGCTGACAGACACACAGATTTTCAGAAAATAAAAGGAGTAAAGAACACATTGGCATAATTATCAAAAAACACAGAATCAATAACTTTTGTGACTTTTTTCTAAGTTGATCAAAGGTTTCATGGCGATATACTCTATAGTAGATATTTTAATTTATACCCAGATAAAATTTGTTCATTCAGTAACACAGAACAGTGTACCATCTCTGTGAGATTTACAAATTATTGTTGATTGATTACTGGACTGAATCTTTTCCAGATCACACCTTTCTTGTTCTTACCTGTTTTCTACCACACATAGACCAACTGTTAACACTTACGAGTCTCATTCACTTATCATTTTATTCAGTGGATATTTACTTAGTGCCTTGTTATTACTGCTTGACAAATTATTTCAAAATTTAGTGGCTTAAGACAACATTTATCATCTCATAGTTTTTGTGAGTTAGGAATCTGGGAATGGGCTGGCAGAGTCCTTTTCGTCAGCGTTTCTCACAAGCTACAATGAACATGTTGGATAGATTGTATTCATCAAAAGACTCAACTAGGGAAAGATTCTGTTTCTAAGGTTATTCACTTAGCTGTTGGTAAGATTCAGTTCCATATGCGCTGTTGGACTGAGAGCTTCAGATTCTCAGTGGCTATTGGTCAGAGACTTCCCTCAGTTCCTTGCCACATGGGCCTATCCAACATGGCAGCTTATTTCATCAAAGTATGTAAGCCAAGAAAGAAATGGAAAGAGAGAAGACCAGCAAGATGGAAGTCAAACTGTTTTATAAACTAGTCACATAAGTGACGTCACATCAATTTTGCCATATTCTATTCATTGGAAGCAAGGTACTAGGTCCAGCCCCCACTCAGGGGAGGGCATCACACAAGAGTATGACTCCTGGGAAGCGGGCATCATTGGGATCTGTGGTAGGCTGAAAAATGCCCTCCCCCGAAGATATCTGTGTCCTAATTTCTAGAACTTGTGAATGTTACCTTATGTGGCAAAATAAGAATTTTTGCAAATGTGATTAAGGATCCTGAAATGGGGTGATTGTCCTGGATTATCTGGGTGAACCCTATAAGCAATACATATATCCTTATAAAGGGAGCCAGAGGGAAATTTATACATAGAAAGGAAAAGAGGATATGAAGATGGAGCATAGAGTGATCTGAAGATGCTGACCTTCAGAATTGGGGTAATGCAGCCACAAGCCAAGGAATATCAACAGTCAACCAAAGCTGGAAGAAGCAAGGAATGCATTCTTCCCTAGAGCCTCCAGAGGGGTACAGCACTGCTGACTTGATTTTGGCCCAGTGATACTGATTCTGGACTTGTGGCCTCCAGAACTGTGAAATAATAGTTTTCTGTTGTTTTAAGCCACCAAGTCTGTGGTCATTTGTTACAGCTGCCACAGAAAACTAATATGGGGTCATGTCAGAAGCTGCTTACCATAGTGCCATTATATATATCAGGGTATTGTTCAGGAGCCTTTCAGTCTTTCATATTCAGCTAACAGAAAGTCATACTTAAACTAGCCTAAACAAGAAACATTTGTTTCAATTACTATCCACACTTAAGACTAAAATAATGTCATATATTTTCCTTCATGGTTACTTTTATACTTAGGCAGAATAAGAATCGTTGCCAAAATGTGGTGGCAAGATGATTGACAGTAGCTCCCGCTTTGCATCCTATTCTCATAAATCTGAGCCGACAGAGTATTTCTTTCCTCCAGATATACCCCCATAAACCCAAGAGTAATTCTCATTGATCTTGATTGTGTCATATGCCATCGATGAAACAAATCTGTGTTCAGAGGTATGTGATGGTCTGATTTTCCAGGCTGGTTCCTATATCTCCACTGGGCATGATGTTAGCTCTACAAAACTCATGGATTAAGAGGACAGGAGTGATTTCTTAACAAAAATTAGAAACTGTTATTAGAAAAAGGATGAATGTATCCAAATAAGTGAAAGGGAAAAAAGGAATTTCTATTTCAGTCAATCCTAGTGAGAAGTAGTATGAAAAAAATCAATCTCTGTGTTTTTGAGGAATTTTGAGTCTTATGTTGGGTGCAAAACAATAAAGGCATAAATCTACTGTGTCTCAAGTAATTACTTTCTCAGAAACCAAGACTAAGCAATATCATAAATACAGATAGCAGACACACACACATTTACATATATATATACACATTCTGCTTTAAGCAAGTACCTCCTTGACCTTCTTGGTACTCCCTGGAAATATCACACTATTCTACATCTCAGCACCTTTGAGATATAGTGTAATGTACTGTTTAAAAACATGGGTTGTGTGATCATACTATCTTGGTTTAAATCATGGCACAACCATTTTCTAGTTCTATGATATTTGGTAAATTACTTAGCCTATCTGAGATTTAGCATTCTTGTTTTTACAATTGAAATAAGATTACCTACTGCATAAGATTTTTCTAAATCAGGATTTAATGAGCAAGCACATGCTTAGAATTTTAGTAAAATGTCCAGCGGTTACTCCATAAATATTATTTATCATTAACTCTCAGCTTTCCTGGGTCTAGAATATTCTTTCTCTGTTTTCTCCCCTGTCAGTGAACTTCTTTATAATAAAGGAGTAGAGTAAGTCTGCTCTTCTTTGAAGTCTTGTTTCATAACTTTTCTTACACATTGTCTACAGCAATCCATGGTAACATCTTCCCTTGGTCTTACTGCTATTACCACATCACCACATAATCATGTGAACATACACTTTAGCACTTCTTTCTCTTGCTAAATGTGAAGAGCTCTGTTTGACTTATACTGGGCCTTCAATAGGAGTTTATTGAAATTTTCATGAAATATTATCTTAGGGAGCATGGTGAAGCCTTTGACCTCATTGCAAATCCCTGGAAATCAGAACATTTTTACTCCTTTGACTGTAGCAGAAGTTCACATAATGGTTTCCACAGTCTAATTAATCTATGTATTTTTTTAACATCTTTATCGGAGTATAATAGCTTTACAATGTTGTGTTAGTTTCTGCTGTATAACAAAGTGAATCAACTATATGTATAAATATATCTTCATTTCCCCTCCCTCTTGAGCCTCCCTCCCACCCTCCCTATCCCACCCCTCTAGGTGGTCACAAAGCACCGAGGTGATATCTCTGTGCTATGCGGCTGCTTCCCACTAGCTATCTGTTTTACATTTGGTAGTGTATATATGTCAATGCTACTCTCTCACTTCGTCCCAGCTTCCCCTCCCCCGCCGTGTCCTCAAGTCCATTCTCTACATCTGCGTCTTTATTCCTGTCCTGCCCCTAGGTTCATGAGAACCAATTTTTATTTTTTAGATTCCATATACATGTGTTAGCATACGGTATTTGCTTTTCTCTTTCTGACTTACTTCACTCTGTATGACAGATTCTAGGTCCATCCACCTTACTACAAATAACTCAATTTCGTTTCTTTTTATGGCTGAGTAATATTCCATTGTATATATGTGCCACATCTTCTTTATCCGTTCGTTCATCTGTCGATGGACACTTTGGTTGCTTCCATGTCCTGGCTATTGTAAATAGTGCTGCCGTGAACGTTGTGGTACATGTCTCTTTTTGAACTATAGTTTTCTCAGGGTATATGCCCAGTAGTGGGATTGCTGGGTCATATGGTAGTTCTATTTTTAGTTTTTTAAGGAATCTCCATACTGTTTTCCATAGTGGCTATATCAATTTCATGTATTTTTTTAAATTGGGATATAGTTGTTTTACAATGTTGTATTAGTTTCTGCCGTACAACGAAGTGAATCAGCTGCATGTATACATATATCCCCTCCCTCTTGGACCTCCCTCCCACCCACTGGCATTCCACCCACCTAGGTCACCGCAGAGCACCGAGCTGAGCTCCCTGTGCTATACAGCAGGTTTCCATTAGCTATCTGTTTTATACGTGGTAGTGTATATATGTCAATCCCAATCTCCCAATACATCCCACCCCTCCCCGTGTCCACCCATCTGTTCTCTACATCCGCATCTCTATTCCTGCCCTGCAGATAGGTTCATCTGTACCATTTTTCTAGATTCCACATATATGCATTAATATACGATATTTGTTTTTCTCTTTCTGACTTACTTCACTCTGTATGACAGACTCTAGGTCCATCCAGAGCATTGTCAATATGTCAGAATATTAGAAATAATATTAATTGTGCATGAAGTGTTGTAGTATATGATTAAAATTGTTGTTTTCACGTTTTTTCAATGACATAATTTTTCTCAAGAGACATTTTTGTCCTTGGAGAAAACATTAAACCATTTGAATATTTACCATCATAATCTATGTTTGATTGCCTTTTGTAAATAAGATTGATAGCTTAATAGGTGAGAGAGGAAGAGAGATCGAGAGAGAAAGAGAGAAGGAGAGAAAAAAAGGGAGAGAGAGAATAAGAATCTTTTTTAAAAAGTCCAAATTTTTGTTTTTTTCTGGAGGTTTGTTTGAAAAGTCACATCCAGGATTACTCAGTCCATGGCTGTGCTCAACAATACACTATTACTGAAGAAAAATAGTCCATTTGGATTTACTCTTAGTTGGGGGTGGTGAATCAATATTTGTGGAACAAAACTGAACTGAGTTGACAATCCTTCTCCTGTAACTCTTTTATATAGAGAGACTCTGAGTTATTTCTCAGGTCTAAGAGGTCTAAGTTTGAAAAGCTTAATGAATAGCAACAATTGTATTTCCTAATGCCTTCTTTATCTTGCCTTTCTGTGCCCACCTTTCACTGCTCTTATAAACACTCTTTTAACTTTGTTTATTAATCTCGCAAATAGCGTATCAGCAAATGGGGCCAACTCACAGATGGAAAGTTAGAACTTGGGCCAGACAGCTAACGTATTCGTCCACTGCCTTCCAGAGTTAGTCAAGTGTGTCCAGCTGGTTTAGCATAATAGGAAGTTATTAATACATAGCATCATAATCAGTGAATTGAGACTAAATTTTCTTTCAACAGAAATGAAACTACAGAGTCACAGTGAGTTTTCTACAGAATCTATGGGGAAAAGCACAACCAGTTTAAAGTTATGATTCCTCAACATCTAACAGAAGCATTTCCATCACCGGAAGCAGAATGTATATTTGCCTTGTAGTACATCTTACATTTCATTTTTCTTGAAAACCTTTCAATCAATAGCTAATAATAGCTAATAGGGTAGATTGTTAGGGCATTTATAAATAGACAACTTACAGTGTTTAAATCTAAATTTTTTTGCAAGTGATTTGAATTCCACAAGATATAAAGCCTAGAATGCAAAATCCACAAGCACCATTAAAAAAAATTCACAAGTGCCACAACAACCTGATTTAAACATTAAATAAGGGCTTGCCAACTTACCACATATTTTACAGGGAATATCTTAGTCACTATTATTGTCTAATTATGAAAAGAACTCTACATAGTCCCTACCAGCAGACATGCTCAGTGATGTGGAGAAGTGAGACAATTCTAAAGCTAAATTGAGCAAGTAAACAAAGCACTTACCCTTAAATTATCTAAAGGAGTCCAGAACTTAAATTATGTAGACAAATTTTTCAATTTTCAAATTTCTCTCTCTGGATTTGGCCTCCAACATTATGATCTTCATTCATCTTATCTCTTTGAAGAATTCATTAAAAGTATAAAACCCTAGAAATAATCCTAGGATGATGAGATTGACAATGATACCATTATTGTCAGTGAATGTCAATCAATCTGTAAGAAGATGGATGCCCTATTGTAAAGAGCATAGTCTTTGGGGCAGTACGGTATACCTAAGGGATGGTCTCGAGGGCGTAAATATTCCTCTACCAATTACTAGCTTGGGGTAGTTATTTAAATTCTATGTTACACTCTAGTTAATAAACTCTATGAATATTATTATGAATATTATGAATTTTAATTATGAATATTATTAATATAATATAATAATATATAATATATTATTAATTATGAATATTATTAATGTATACAAATATACACTTTAAAAGAATGAGATAAAATGTTATTAAAGGTATAGAATCATTTTTACTCTCACTAATATATTGTTATTAATATATAAATATATTATAAGTAAGGGGAAAGCAATGTGATTGAATATGTCGCATTGTCTTTTTTTTGTTGTTGTTGTTTTTTTAACATCTTTATTGGAGTATAATTGCTTTACAATGGTGTGTTAGTTTCTGCTTTATAACAAAGTGAATCAGCTATACATATACATATATCCCCATATCTCCTCGCTCTTGTGTCTCCCTGCCATCCTCCCTATCCCACCCCTCTAGGTGCTCACAAAGTACCGAGCTGATCTCCCTGTGCTATGCGGCTGCTTCCCACTAGCTATCTGTTTTACATTTGGTAGTGTATATATGTCCATGCCACTCTCTCACTTCGTCCCAGCTTACCCTTCCCCCTCCCCGTGTCCTCAAGTCCATTCTCTACATCTGCGTCTTTATTCCTGTCCTGCCCCTAGGTTCTTCAGAACCTTTTTTTTTTTTTTTAGATTCCATATATATGTGTTAGCATACGGTATTTGTTTTTCTCTTTCTGACTTGCTTCACTCTGTATGACAGACTCTAGGTCCATCCACCTCACTACAAATAACTCAATTTCGTTTCTTTTTATGGCTGAGTACTATTCCATTGTATATATGTGCCACATCTTCTTTATCCATTCATCTGTCGATGGACACTTAGGTTGCTTCCATGTCCTGGCTATTGTAAATAGTGCTGCAATGAACATTGTGGTACAGCCGCATTGCCTTTTAATCTTTAACATTTTGTGACATGCCAATATAAAGGTCTTATTTTGGTTTCATTTATTTTTATTCCTGATTCTTATGGCTGCCATAGCTGAAAAAGATTTACAAATCCAAATGGTAGAAGGGCATCATAAAGTGCCATTTAAAAAATTATTACACAAGATTTTTAAGTTTATTCACCACTTATGGACAGTTTATATCAAGTTACATCTTGTAAATTTCCTTCTTCTCTGATTCAATTGGTTGTTTTTCAACCTAACTATAAAACACTGTGCTTTTACATTTTTAAAAAAGGGTTTCAAACCCCTTCCCCGCCGAATACTATTTGTGAGAATTTTAAGAAGGTTAAAAGACTATGATTCTGAGTTTTTAGAGTCTGCAGATATGAGCATTTTTATGGGTGATATACAGCATTTTTGGCAGCAACACTAGAGAAGGGTGGAAATAATTCTAAGCATCTATTTTCCAGATACTCTCTCGACAGCAAGAATTTCTTTCAAAAAGCAATTATTTTCTTGCTTATTGTTGAAATATCCCTTTTAGCTTGAAGGGATGAATTAAAAGAGTTTATTTATTTAAAGATCTGATAAGTAGCAGCTACCCGACAGCCACTTGTCATACCAGAAAAAAAATCAGCAAATTTGGAACTATTTTCTTTTTTAAAACAAAAACACATAATTTACCTTTAAGGTCAACAGCTCAACTCTTTTTACTATATTGCCAAAAGATTTTATAGCCAGTTCTCATTTTATTACACAATATTGTACAGATTTTATTTTTAAATCTTTATTTTTTTTAACACAGTTAACCATATGATATCCCATAAAATGCAAAATGTTTTATGTTCAAACACAAACCGTCCAATGAGAACACTACTGTCGACACTTCTGTCGTGTGAAGTGTTCATTCTTTTCTGGGATTACTTTCTGATAATAAGCTTAGGTAGAGTGAGGACTGAATAAGGCAGAGATTGAGTACGGCAAGATAAAGAAGAGGTCGGCCCATTTACTGAATATTAGAAAGTTTAATTTCTTCCTCATATTTATATTAAAAATAAATATGATGTACTCTATTTTCTCCCTGTTTCCAATGGATCATCTTACACATTCCTGGGTTTGCAGCTCCCGCTTTGGAGATTACTGCAGAGACTGCAGACTTTGAATGTAATATATGTAGGAAAAGCAGCAAATGCTGGAGTGGTGAGAAAAGCCTAGTCCATTGGGTTGGGGTCAGGGGGAAATAGCTTTTAGTGGCTTGTAAAGATTATAGAATATTTCCATTGTTTCAGAAAGCTGGTCTGGAATGAGACCTCTTAGAAGGCCTTGGGCAAGCAGAGCTTTTCTTTGTTGCCACTGGTACAACATCCTAAAATTCTGAAGAAAAAAACCGCACTTTATTTTAGTCTATAATATCATAGAAAGAATAATTGTCCTTCCTCAATTAGTCAAATAAAATTAAAACCCCACACATAATAATACTAGCTATTTATTGAGAACTAACTTTGTGTCAAGCATTGTACTGTTTCTGAGGATTATTTCATTTAATTCTCAAAAGAAATCTGTGAAAAAAGTTTTCATAGAGGTAAAGTAAATAACCCATGGTTATAGGATTGATAAGTAGTAAAGCTGTGGTATGAGTCTAAGCAGTCAGAAATGGTGCCATGTTTCTGGTGATGTCACACATTCTGTGTGGCAAGGACACAAGTGGTGTGAGGAGACACAGGTGCACACCTTGAGTACAAAATTTAGGGGAAAAGAGTATGTCAGAAAACTCGGTAATCAAGATAAATAATCTTTTAATGCACTAATTTTTAAAAATCAAAATTAATGCAAAAAATCCATGGTGAGCACAATGTCAAAATTTTAAATAAAGACAGGATCACTATTTCTGATTTTTCCTTTTGCCTGAGGTTCCAGTGTGGTTCCGTATGACACTTTATTTAAAATTGTGATATTTCAGCATTATGGATTTTTTTTGCATTAGTTTTTTTTAGCAGTCCCTTCATAAATTCTTTGAATCACTTCTTTTGACCCTTGCTGGAACCGTGACTGATACAACTAATTAATCAGAATCTCTGAGGGTGTGGAACAGGAAACTAAATTTTTTGAGCGCTCCCTAGGTTAGATTTTGTAAATACTGACCCATGGTTCTTTCTCCTGCTTTGTTTTCTGGTGGTGTAACCAGATAAAGTAACCAGTTGGGCACAATGATTTCATTACACTAGACTTTTGCAATAACGTGACCTGTCTTGCTATCTGTCTTGAACACAGAATTATTGAGGGGCACATAGTAAACACTCATTAAAATGTAGCAATATTTTTTATTAGAAGACTTTTTTTTCCCTCTCCTTGATAAATTTTTCTTGAGAGATGAGGAAGTTGGTGTAGTATAATTAAGACCTGAAACATTGTACTGGACCTTCTAACATTGCAGAAAATGAAGGCAGCCACAACAAGTGACTAATAAGCAAAAACATTATGTTCTATAAAAGAATAGTACCATCTAGAGTTGCCTTCGACCACACACCTTTCACCACTTTCTGTTCAATGTTATATTCCCAGGTCTCACACTTTACAGAGCACCTCAGTTTCTAGGAGACACTCTGTACACAGAGGAAAAGAAAAAGAGAAAGGCATGGATTTCTGATACAAACAGAAGTGGATTCAATCTCGGGCAAGACACTTGATCTCCCTGAAAGCTCAATTTCCCCACAGAAGAAGCAATGATTATCTGAGTATTTTTATATTTCATTGTGCCTTATGGGGTTATATTTTCCTAACCCTTAGTTTATAGAGCTTGGTTAGTTATACAATTTTTAGAAATAAAACATAACCTTTGCTTGGTTATTGCTAACTACAAGACACTGTATTTTTTTAGCTAATGAGGATAGAATCCTAATGAGAAAAGGAAAACTAAACAAAGAAGGGCAATTTAATTTGAGCTTCTCCTAAGGATATTAATCCAGCCTCCATCCTAATATGTGAGTACACGACATGATTAAAAGCATATCTAGTAGGCACATTATTAATGTTCAATATCAGTCACCCTACCTTTTGGTATACATTTGTTGAGAAATTTACAATCACCTTATAACAAACAAGATACCAAGGAATCAATTCCTACACATTTGTGGAACCCAAATATACAATATATCTTATTCAGTCTTTTGTCTTTCTGACTTACCCTAATATGTTTAATGAAATCACTAAATAAGTAAATAAACTATTCTCAATCCCACATTATTCAGATACTTTATTTTGAAGTATACAAGCAACTATCTTAGTGTCATGATTATATAAGTCAGTTATGCTTGAAGAAACCACAGTTTTAGCTGACCCATAATATAACTGTGTTATATATAATTCCATGATCAAGATTTGCTTCAGTTACTTGTTGCTGCCATAAAAAAGCACTAAAAAGTTAGTGATGTAAAAATAGTTTATTATTTTTCATAGTTCTGTGTGTTGACTGGGCTAAATTGGGTATTTTTTCCTACACTGTACAGGCTGAATGAGGTCACATTCAATGGGGAAGTCCACTGGGGCTGAAGTGGCCAAAGTTGCAGCTTATCCACCACAGTGTTTCTACATGTAGCCTCTTGATATATACTAGTCTAATGACTGTCCCCAAGAGGCAAAAAGCAGATGTCAGTCTTCTTAACACTTGGGCCAAGAATGTAATTTCAGCTGCATTCAAGCAAATCACGAGACCAGACCAGTTTCCAGAAGAGAGGAAATAGACTCCACCTCTTGATGGGAAGAGTGGCATGTGTGTACAAGGGTGGAAGAAATGTTGATAACCGTTTTCAGAGGCCATCTGTCTCTGTAGTCTGCCACAGCAATTCACACCCCCCAATCTGCAAAACACCTTCACCTCTCCCCAGTCACATCCCATTATCAAATCAGCTCCAAGTCAAGGATCCTGTTACCTTAATCAAACTCATATGTGGATAAAGCTCCTCAGGGGCAGTTATTCAGATGTAAGAACTTCGGTGCTATTTCCAACATAAAATATATGGCATTGGCATTGTGACTGAGTAGTTGGCAGAGGCCTGAATGGTGCTGAAGATTGTTAACAAAGAAGACCAGAAAACTGGGAAAATTGCTATGAAAGACTGGAGAAAGTGTAGGGTATGTTAAGTATTGGCAGAAAAATTAAGATTATTGTCTGAAGTTACTTAGAAGATAGAAGAAGTACCTAATGAACTCTGTATGGCTTGGAAGCTTTCCAGGCAACATTTTGAAAACATTTTTTAAGCTATGAGAAGATATTATAAGAGACAAATGAACTAAAGAAGGAACTTTTCAGTGTTCAACAGAACCAAGAAGAAATATTTTCAACTGGGTTTTGCTGGGTTAGAAAATAACACTATTTCTCATTCCCAGTTACTCAAACCTACAAAAGGTTCTCAGCATAAGAAATAGTTTCAGAACAAAGATCAAATTGAGGCTCTGACAGCAAAATGTGGACTCAGAGTTAAGATCGAATCAATGGCATAACTTTAATACTGCTTGTTAAGAACACTGAGAAATTTAAGTCAGGGCCTTGTAGACCCTTTTGACCAGACAAAAGCCTTCAAAGAACTTTAAAGATGTTACCCCAGAGCATCCTGAATCTCAACCCAAAGTAGAGAGTGAACTAACGAGATCTGTGGTTGTGGCATTTTTCTAGTGTAGTGGATTATAATTTGATAGCTTGGAAACACACAGTGTTTTTTTTTTAAGGTAGTTGAATTAGATTGGATGAAAAGGGACAGAGAAGGTTTAAAATGAAGAGACTTTTAGGCCCTCAACTTTGTATTGGCAGGATGAAGGCTGAAAATGCCGCTCAGCTATAAATATAGGACATTTCTTAAGCAAAAAGATGATCTGAAAGGCAGAGGTAAGAGTTCAAGGATAAAGCTTAGAGCCATAAAAAATCACTCTCAGGGAACAGACTGAATCCTAATCAAGGAATTTTCCTTGTTCCAAAGTGGGGTGCTCAGAGAACATGTGCCTTGCCATTGCTGAATTAGTCTTTTTAAATTACAAGTCTCCAGATTGACAAGACACACACTAGAAGAGCCTTATCTGGACATGAATGTGGATCACGAGAAACTGGACGTTAAGCCTGATAAGACTTCTGAGTTTTGAGTGGGGGTGAGAGCCTTCTGCACGTGAAATGATTGCGAACTGTGGCCAGAGGGTGGATTGTAGCAAATTGCCTGCAAATATTGCCATCAACAATTTCCCCCATTCCAGATGTTTAGGATGCTCCCACATTAAGAGATGGAGCCTATTTCCCCTGCCTTGAATCTGAAATAGCCTGTGACTTGCCTTGACCAATAAAGTATAGCAGAAGGGAGGTTCTAGGACTTCTGAGTCCAGGCTTTAAGAGAGATGGCAACTTACACTTTCTCTCGCTTAGAGCTCTGAGCCGCTCTGCAAGAAGTCCAGCTCTTCTGTTGGAGAGACATGGGGGGAGGGGGGAGGGAGTGTTAAGACCATTCCATACATTCTGAGCTTCCAGCTGAAAGCAACCACATGATGACTCCAGCTGACCCCCATGTGAGCCCGTGTCAATCCAGAGAAGCCTGAGAAATAAAAAAACATTTTTGTTTCAGGCTACTGTATTCATTTGTATTGATATATAACAAATTACTACAAATTTAGTGGCTTAAAACATATGTTTATTATTTCCATTTCCCTGGGTCAGGAGTCCTGGGTCATGGCCTGGCTGGGTCTTCTGCAGAGAATCTCACAAGGCTACAATCGAGGTGTCAGACAAGCTGCCATCTCATCTGAGCCTTGGCCAGATAAGAATCCACTTTCAGGCCCCTTTGGGTCGTTGACAGAATTCATTTACTTGCAGCTATGTATCTGAGGGCCTCGGCTTCTCACTGGTTGTTGGCCGAAGACCTCTCTCTGGTCTTAGAGGCCACCCACAGTTTCCTGACACATGGCCTTCTCCACTGGCAGTTCACAAGGTAGCTGTTTATTTCTTGCTCTAATCTGCTAAGACAGAGTCTTATATAATGTACCTGAATCAAAGGTGATATCCCATCACCTTTGCCATATAATGTAACCTAATCAAGGGAGTGATAGCTCATTACCTTTGCCATATACTGTTAGAAAGAAATCATAGATTCCTCCTGCACTTAAGGGGAGGGGATTATACAAGAGTAATTGCTGGTCACTTTAGGGTGTGTCTGTTGTTTTATTTGGCTTGTGAAGCAGCTATAGATAGTCAAAGCACCTTCCCTTCAGCAGCAACCCTATGAATAAAAGTTGTCATTTTTAGTCATTCAGTTAAAGAGCTTAGAGAAGTCACTTCATTAAATGTTTACAAAATTAAAGAAGCATCTTTTCAATAGAAATCTTGGCCACAATATATAGGTAGAGAGTGCTTCCCATCTGAGTCAGCAGGTGAGAAGTGCCAACTCTAGAAAATCTTTAGGCATATCAGATGCTGAGCTTAGGCTGAGCAGTGTTCGATCCATATTCTGCTTTCAGATTCAAGATTCTAGCAAATTCTTTTAGAGGCAGGACCGTATGGGAGAATATGCCATTTCAAATCTCAAGAAGGAAGTTCAGAAAAAATTATAGTAATCCACATCACCTGACATCAGATGATCTTGAAAGCTGAAAGCCAAGCATTGTGACATGTTCTGTAGCAGAGCTCTTTGAATGTTATAACTTTTGTACTAATTTGGAAGCACCTTAAGTGAAGATAGGAAAAATTTGGATCAGACTGAGTGTCTCACATGTAAAGATAGGTCCCAGGGAATGCTTTCGTCAAAGGGCTGTTTACAAAGATGACAGGATCAGCATGCGTGTTTCAGGCTCAGATTGTATAACAGCATACTGTTGCAAAAACTCCGCTGCAGATGTTGCTTCATGGCAAAGAGTAACTGTAAATTGTATAGTTAAACTCTGTACAATAACATTAGATAAAAGGCACTTGATGTGTGTTACTCAATTAACACTCAAAACAATGCTACTGTAGGTACTACGATAAACTGTTTAAAGAAATAAGGGGGAAAATGAGTCTAGGAGAGTTTAATAAAATACCAAAGTTTATGAAGCTAGGAAGTCACAGTGCCATGACTCTAACTTTATTCATTTTCATCCAGCTCCAAAGCCCATATGTATTTTCCATTTGATGATCTGTTCCTTTATTCTCACAAGTGCATGATGACAAAACTTTTGGGAAGGATTTGATTTTTATCACTAACATCTAAGCATTCCTCTCATTGGAAATTGCTAATAGAGATAGGGAATAGATTTTCCCCCATTTCCTTCAAAGAATTGAGATTATAGATGGTAGCGATAGTTTCATTCCATATGCATCAAATCACTGATGTCTGGAAATGTACTTTTTGTTTGTTTTTTTAAGTCAGAAAGTAAAGTTTGAATATCTAAACTAAATAAGAAGACCTTGACCCAGTCAGCATAGCTGGTTGGTTTTACCAATTGTAGTGGTAATAAAAATCAGTGGTAGTCTAAACACAGAGGACTGAAAAGAAGAATCAAGTAGAGTTTTAGAAAAGTAATTCTAAGTTTATGAAAATAAAATCAATTAGTTGGAGAAGAAATGTGCAGTGAAAGAATCAGCACTTCTATTCTCATAAATAAAGTGTGAAAAAGTCTCTTACTGCTGAGGAGAGGAGAGTTGCTATACTTCACACCACAGAACTTCATAGAACTGCTGAACTTCAAACAGACTAGCTACAGACATCTATGAAAACTCAGGAAAACAGTGATTCTTCCAGGGTCACCACAGAGGCTGGAATAAAGATGAAAGGAGTTTACACCCACCAGTTTGACCTAGATGCAGCTTCAAAATAGGCTCAACAGTCCACTTGTCCATTCGTTCTTTTTATCATGCATGGGTACTGCAGTTCCTACTATGTGCAGCGGGTATTGAGGTAAGCACTGGGGATACAATGGTGAGCAAGACACACCTGGTTTCTGCTTTCATAGAGCTCAGAGTATAAGGGAGCATAAAAAGAGGACAAGTGAGCAGGCATTTTTAATACAGTGAAACAGGTCAAGTGCTGTGTTACATGAGCCATAGAGGGAGAAGGGATATATGTCAGGGAAGGCTTCCTGGAAGAAATCACACATATGGTGGAACTGAGTAATGAATGGTAGATTGCCAGGTTAAGAAGACTTGGGAAGCCAGTTATAGACAAGGAAATGACTTGTGTGAAGACTTAGTAGTGAAAAAAAGCAAGATAGATTGGAGGAATGGAATGAATTATAAGCTGGTGGAGCCCAAGTGTAAAGGAGGGAGTAGCCAGAGATGATGCTGGAGTATTGGGCCAGAACATAGTCTGGCGAGTCTTGTGAGACTTGTCTAGGCAATGAGAAGGAGTTTGCACAAAGGGAAGTACTGGGGGGAAGAGAAATGTTCAGATTATTTCTGGCTGCTGTTTAGAAAATCAATTAGGGTCGGCAAGATAAAATGTAGTGAGACTAGCATGGTAGCTATTGTATTATAGAATCAACAGGATTTGATGATTGGCTGTAGAGTTGATGATGAGGAAGAAGGCCTTCCCAAGTCACTGGATTAGCCAAGGGTGTGGATGGCAATACTATTCGGTGCACAGGAAATCCAGGAGGAGGAGCAGGCTTGGGGATTAAGGACAGGGTGATGCAATTAGTTCAGTTTGAGGCAAGAAAAGGTATGTGTGGGTTTACTGAGAACCACTATAATAAGAGTTCAGTATGCTTTACTGTTTCTTTTGAATTGCAGTTTAGCTTTTAAATTTAAATGTTTTCAAATGTTTGATTTTTAAAATGTTATCAACATTATTTCTATTTCTGCTACTATAGACTGTCCCCAACTTATAATGGTTAAACTGAACAATTTTTTGACTTTACAGTGGTACAAAGGTGATACACATTCAGTAGAAACCATACCTTGAATTTTGAATTTCAATATTTTCCTAGGCTAGCAATATGCAGTACGATACTCTCTTGTGATGCTGGGCAGCTGCAGCTCCCTCAGCCTTATGATCACGATGGTAAACAACTGATTTCTGCTTAGAAATGTAATGTTTTCCACTTTCTGTACAATATCCAATAAATTACATGAGATATTCAACCTTTTATTATAAAATAGACTTTGTGTTAGATGATTTTGCCCAACTGTAGGCTAATGTAAGTGTTGTGAGCACCTTTAAGCTAGGCGAAGCTAAGCTATGATGTTTGGTAGGTTGGCTGTGTTAAATCCATTTTCAACTTATGATATTTTCAACTTGTGATGGTTTTATCAGGGTGTAACCCCATCCTAAGTTGCGGAAGATCTGTACTATTACCATGACCATAATCTGCAGTTTTGAACAGCTCCAAAGTGCTAGGCTTTGTACTAATGAATTATATTATTTAAATCTTCATAGTCATCCGATGAGGTAGGCACTATGAGAAAACTGAGGTTTAGCAAGGTTACCTAACTTACCTAATGTCACACAGGTAGTACCTAGTAGAGGAAGGACTTGAATCCCGTTTGTTGCCAAACCCTGTGTTCACGAGTGTGTTATATTGAAAGTAATGGCTAACTTTACAGTTAGAAGAAGAAAAATCCATTCAGGAAAAAAAGAGATATTGATATTGTTTCTGTTAAGTTCCAAATGCCATTTCTACAGAGATAAACATAACATCAAGCCTACCTTAAAGAGCACACGTTTTAGTGAAAGAGGCAGAAAGCAAACATATACTATTTCATGCAGTCTGTAAAAATTGCTTCGAAGGAAGTAGGTCAGTGGCAGTGAAGAAACAATGAACAAGAGGCTTACATCAGAGTGGAATAAGGGAAGGTCAAGTAAGTGAAGTAAGTAAAGTCGGGGAAGTCTGCTAAAAAGTTGCGAATGTCACAGAAACAATGTAGAGCATAGGACATTGTATGATCTGACAGAATTTCAGAATAGCAGGATCACAGTGTGAAATGGAAATGGTAAGGGATATAGCTGAAGATAATCAGAAGTCAGATAATTGAAAGATTGAGTGCCAGGGTAAGGTATTTTGATTTTAGCCTAGAATTAAATCATTGAAAAACTTTGGAGTAGAGGAATGATATTATTAGATTTACATTTCTAAACAGATCATTCCAGAAGCCAAATAGATGTGTAAGATACATGGTATAGAGACCATGTTCACAGAGTTTGCAAACTAGCTCAGAATTTGGCCACAGAAGTATTTAGCCACAATGATGGAAAACAAAACAAAACACAAACACAGAAAACAGAACTTTGAAAGGGAATGCCTTTGAAAGTGGCAAGAATCCTCCACCTCCTCATAGCCCTCACGACTCTGGATTTTCTTAGAGCTGTCCACTTCACTTATGTATATTACCATCTGGTCCCTTAATTAACAACCTTTATGCTAGTAAGAAATGAAATGATGAAGACCTAAACTAAGACTGACTTTAGGATTAATGCAGAATAAACAGGTTACAGAGAGGTTAAAGAGATCAAACACAGAAATTGAAGTCCATGGAATTGGAGGCAGGGAATATAATTCGTGAATCGCCACAAATGATAAAAGACAACTTCAAGGTAGTTGAGTTCACCCTCTGAGGCTTTGCAGTCTGGTGAGAGAAGCAGAGCAGGGGAGGAAGTGTGGGAAACATGGACTTTAAAGGGTGGATTTAGGAAGGGTAGTTCATAAAGGATACTTTGAGGGTAGGCCAGAGTGCAATCTCTGGCTGTCTTTGCCCTTCTCAAGCCTGTGCCATTTGACTGGGAATAATGATTAAGAAAAAAAAGAAATTAGAAAAAAAAAAAAGGAAATGGCTCCACATATACAAGTAATGTTCATAGATTCATAGAGTTGCAGTCAGCTCATTCCAACCTCCATCTTCTCAGAGGTAAGTAAGAGAGCCGGTAAGCCCAGACTAATGCATATGAGCTAAAAATGGGACTCTTCTTAAACCTGATTTGTATACATTTACGTTCATATTTATTTAGTGGAAGTAGGGAAAATCTCATTTTTTTAAATAGTTGTTTAAATCACATGAGATATCTATTAATTGATTCTTATTGTTTAAAAAATATCCAAATACTTAAGAAGTACAAAGAGCAAAAAATTAATCCCTCCTTACATTCCTGACCCCCAGTATTCCTATGCTTTCCTCATACATTGGCGTATATTATAGTTTACAGTTTAATGTACATGTTTCCAGAGATTTACCATTACTTTTATATGAAAATGTGCAGATTATTTCCTATTTGAATTCCATGCTGTACACTAAATTTCCATATTGTGTAGTGAAGAATTAACCTTACCCAAAGAGAAGTCTGGGCTTTGCCCTTGATTACTGGGAAGAGAGCTCTAGGACCCTGTAATATTCTGCCTGACAGGAATGCCTTTGTGTCTATGGGGGTTTTGGCCACTGGACAATCTAACAGTGTGATTGATGATGAGGGCTTTGAGCTGCAACATACCAATTCCAACTTCCAGAAGAACTGATGACTAAAGATATTAGCCTAACTTCTAGGAGGGGCTTGAGACTAAAAGTCAACCATGCAGGCAGTATGTGATAAAGCCCCAGTAAAAACTCTGGACACTGAAAGCGAGCTTCCCTGGCAGGCAATACTCTGTGCAGATTGTCTACAATGTGACCAGGCTGTCCTTGACTTGAGGGAGAGAGGACAACTGGAAGCTCCATGTTTGGACTCCTTGTGAACTCGACTCTATGTGTCTTGTCTCTTGGCTGATTTTAATCTGTATCCTTTTCCTTCAGCAACTTGTAATGTGAGTGTAACAGTTTTCAATGAGTCCCCTTACTCCTTTTAGCTAATTATTGCACCTAAGTGTGGTATGGGGAACCCCATGAACTTGCAACTGGTGTCAGAAATGAGGATGGTTTGTAGGGACCTGTGCCCTCAAACCTCACAGTTTAGATAACTCTGGGTACATGTAAATATGGGTCTGCTTGATACCTAAAAGGTTAAACCTTTTAGATATATAAAAGGTTTTATTTTCTTTTCCAAACATTTCTTCACTACCTATGTATTTTCCTTTTCATTTTGAATTGAAGAATTAACTTGTCTGAATCATCTGAGAATATAGGCTTGGGATAGCTTTGAATTTACAGATTAACATGAGAATTTTATATATTTATAATATTTAGTTTTTCCATTTGTGAATTTTATATGTCTACTTAAGTCTTCTTTTATGTTTATTAGTAAAAGTTTACCTCTTTGTTTGAATAGGTAGTGGTTATATTAGGTATATTCCTAAATGTTTTATAGTTTTGGTGCTAATTCAAGTAATATTTTCTCCTTTTTTTATTATTAATTTCTATTGTATAAAGTAGTGATTTTTTTGTATGTAGATCTTTTTATCCAGTAATATTACTAAAGCCAATTATTAATTTTATGAACGTTTCAAATAATTTCTCCTGGATTTCCTTGATAGAGAATTATATCATTTGTAAATTCTGACAGTTTGTCTTTTTTAAATATGTAAAGTTTTCATTTATTTTTCTAAATCTACTGCTTTGCCTAGAATCTCCAGTAAGATATTGACTAATGACAGTAGTAGTTGGTATCTACAATTTGTTCCTGAGTTCAGTGTAACTTTTAAAACTACTTACCCTTAAGTATAAGTTTTGCTGGGAAGTTCTGGTATACACATGTTGTCAAATAAGTTTCCTTCTATTTCTAACTTGCTAAGATGTTTTTAAACAAAAATCATATCAAATGCTTTCTACATCTATCAGGATGATCAAAATTGTTTTTTCTTAATCTACTAATGTAGTGAATTATAATATATGATTTTCCTAATGCTAAACCCTCCTTATATTTCTTAGAAAGAAATCCTTTTTGATTAGAATAGATTTATTCCTTCTCCAGTTTTGTTATTAGGACTTATGCTTCCTTTGTGGAATTATCTTGGAATCTTTTTATCATTTTACATATTCTGAAAACTTAATAATGTTGGCACATATTGGTACTCTGCTTCTCTTTGGAATATAATAGCTATGGAATGTTGAAATACGTATTTTTTGATCACATATATCTGCCTACAGAATATATATATATATATATATATATATATATATATATATATATATATATATATATGTATGTATATGTCGCTCCCTCTCTCTATGTGTATATTGAGAGAGGTGGATAAAGACAATTAAAACTAACCTGCATGGTTCTGGGAAGAGCAAGTAATTTTCTAAGAACAGAAATGACTGACTAGCCCCTGCATGAGTACAAAATATTCAGGTAATAAATGACTGATGATGATTTACAAAATCTAAGGTTAGCTAAAACCTAAGGTTAGTCAACATGACATCAGTGTGTCTCTGTTGAACTGTAGCTCCTGAGATGTTATCTCCAGGAACCAGGGCACAGGATTGGGAATAAAAGTGAAAACCATTGCTGCTACACTGACTCTGACTCCTTACTCAAGAAGGTTGAGCATTACAATTGGAGTGGCTAAGAAATTGCCCAGGTAGAATGAGGTTTGGTGTTAATGATTTGGAGCCTTCAAGTGTCATACTCCTTGACCCCAGGTCCTATACCATACTGTACCTATATTTTAACATCTCCTCTCTCCCCACAACACACGGCGCTTCCTAAGTAAATGACATTTAAGAAGTTATCGCCTGAACTGGTAATCATCCTTAACTACTACCTTTCCTTCAACCCCACATTTCACTGATCCAGTTTTTGCAATTCTATCTCGTTAATCTCTTGGAAATCCCTTTACTCTGCATTAAGCCTATAGTCATCCTTCGTTTAGATCTTCATCATTTCATTTCTTACTGTCACAGAGGTTGTTAATTAAGGGAACAGATACAAGTCAGGGACAGAGTTAAAAATTATAACACAGAAACAATTGGGTCCTAAAATTTGCTAGGAATTGCCTATAAAATTTTGTGATTCCAATAATTTTATAGGCAGAAATTTGGCTATGTTTTCTCCTTTTTCTATAGTTATCATTCAGTTCAGTTTTTTGAAGTGTTCTTGAGTTAAGTTTTAAAAATTATACATTATATTTCTAGGCTTCCAATGATTACCTTTGATTTTGAAGCTGATATTTTGACTATTTTTTCTAAGAATAATAAAGTCTAGAGTTAATATTTATACTCTCTCTTTGATCAAAATCCAATCCGAGGACCTTTGCAGTTTCACTTATCACCAAGTTCCTCTTCCATCTGCCCCTCCCCAATTTTTCATGTAATGATTGTATTGGATTTTTGATCCACATATTATTTTTGATATTGCATATCAACATTTATTGAAACTTTACTATTTTTACATTTCTTCACTCAGCATTCTTTCTTAAATTTCAGTGTTTTTCTTGATTTCACATTTCACTTTCCTGCAGAACGTCCTTTAATTGTCTTCACATGTCATAACTTGCTCTTCTTGACCAAAATATTGGCTAAGTGTAAAATTATAGTTTCAAAGGTATTTTCCAATTTGTTTTTCTGTAGAAAACGTAAGATCCATTCTACAATATAGGCACCACCCAGATCCCTAATGCAAATCTTTTTCTTTTTCTTTTGTGAGTAACTTAGTGATTTTGAAAATTTTAGCAGTTTTTCCTTATTCTTGAAGTTCTTAGGTAAGTCAGGATATGTGTATGTTCTTTTCTTTTTAAATTTATGCTGTTTGTCACTCAGTGGACAATTTTAATGTAAGACCATATGTCTTTATCTCAGTGGGAAGGTCTTCTATTATTTCTTTTCATCAATTATCTCTGTTTTTTGATTTGGAACTCCTTTTAGACAGATATTAGATATCCTGCATTGATCTCTATGAGTCTTAATTTGTTTGCACTTTTAATTTCTTTGTCTTTTTACTTTTTTAAAAATCTCTTTGACTTAATTTTACATGTCATTAAATTGTTCTTTAGCCATTTCTCTTCTCTATTTCACCATTCTGATTTTTCTCTAATTTCAGCTACTCTTTTCATTTTAGTAATTTTTATAGTGCAGATTCTTAATATTTGTTATTGCAAGAGCTCCTCTGTTTTTTGGAGAATGTTAATTAAATAATTTTTTAAAATCCCCCTTTATTTTTGGAATTTCTCATCTTTTTCCAAAGTTAACTGTTCTTTGTTTACAATGTTATGGAATGATTAATGTATATAAAAAATCTCTCATTTTAAACATGAAGTAAAAGTATCCACTCTTTATTAATTGACAATCATAGAGACTAGATGAAGAATGCAGATACAGCATCATCATCAATTCTACTTTCTGCATCAAATCTGCTAACATTTACAGAAAAATATGTTTAAAATATATTAAATACAGAATATCTTGTTTATCTTGTTCATTCCCTTTCAGTTCACTGCCTTTCTCCAGAAGTCTGGTGATCCGTGGTTTGCCAATCTGAGTTAGGAGCGAAGGACTAGGCAGATTAGTCAGGGTACTGAGAAACAGTTCCTTTCCACGTATGCCAGTCTCTGTCACCAATAGCCCTCTCTCTGACTGGCTGAGGTGGCTGCGAGGTTTGTATCTTTGTGGAGGATGCAACAAGTAAGCTTTACTTCAGGATGTGTTGGGGAAAATACAGACAGAAGAACTAGTCATCTTGCCCCATGCTTCCACCAATTACCAGAATAAAAATGTTTGACTTGGCTTGGAAGCACTGTAAATCATTTCGTTTCTGTCAGGAACCACCTTTCTTTGCTTTCCACTCTTCCCCTGTCCCTTTACCCCAACTTCAACTTAGGCTGCAAATTGGCGTTAGCTCAAGCTTTGCTCTGCTTTTCTCTCAGGCCCCCAGGCCCACACTAGGAGCCTCAGAAATGTCCCTGCTGCTCCTTGTTCAGTCAGAGCAAGGGAAGAGAAAGAACTCAGCATTCCAAAAATATAGTCCTGCTTAGGTAAAATCTCCAGGGTCCTCTCTGACTCTTTGGACAATCTGACTCTGAGTTTTGAGAATCATTAAAATTGCTTGAATTTACATTCCAGCTTTTCTTCATATTTTGGAGGCTGTGGTTTTCTTAATTTTGTCTCTGGCCAATCAGTTATGTCTGCAATTCACCTTTCAGGTGGTTCTCAAAATTTCTGTTCTGTTGAAGTCACTCTATCTTATTTTCCATTATATTCTGTACTTATTATATTTAAAACATATTTTTCTGTAATTTTTAAAGGATTTGGTGCAGAAGGTAGATTTGATGATGATGCTGTATCTGCATTCCTTACCTTGTCTCTATTATTATCAATTAATAAAGAGTGGATACTTTTACTTCATGTTGAAAATGAGAGATCTTTTATATGCGTTAATCATTTCATAACTGTAAAATTCATAATTATCTCCCAGTTCATACCTTTTCTGCCATTCGTAGGTAATGTTAGTCATTGTATTAGTCTGGGTTCTCCAGAGAAACAGAACCAATAAGATACGTGTATATATAGAGAGAGATTTATTTTAAAGAATTAGCTCACACAATTGCAGTGGCTGGCAAGTCCAAAATCTACAGGGCAGGCCAGCAAGCTGGAGACCCAGAAAAAAGTTAATGTTTCAGCTTGAGTCTAAACGTAGTCTGGAGGTAGTATTCAGTCTTCCTGGGGGGAGCTTCAGTCTTTTTCTTTTATGGCCTTTAGCTAATTTGATGAGGCCCACCCACATTCTGGAGAATAATCTGTTTTACTCAAAGTCTGCTAATTTAAACATCAATCTCATCTAAAAAATACCTGCACAGAAACCTCCAGACTGGTGTTTGACCAAATTTCTGATTACTGTGGTCCAGCCGAGTTTGCACATATCATCACCATCATACATGTTCATTAACATATGAATTATAGTTACATGTGTATCATTACAAAGCCTTACTCAAAATACATTTTAAAAGTTCACAAATACTTCTTGAATTTAAAATTAGATTTTTTAAAAAGATCATTTATTCCTAGCAGAGATTCCCATGTCATGCATTACTCAATTTCAGAATTTCAACTGTTTATAACGATTGAGTTTAAGCAGTCCTCAGTGGACCAAAGATTGCTGTAAAATTCTCAGCAGAGATAATTAGTACTGTAGAGGAGGTTACTGCTGTTTATTGTTGTTGCTTTAAAATTTTTATTCAAAAACAAGTCATCTTTGGTGGATGAGTTAGTATTTTTGTTCCCACCCTTTACGCCCTCCTTATCTTACAAATTTGTGTCAGTACATTTTGCTATGGACCTTCCAGGAGAGTAGATAGAGACTGTATCTCCTCTTTGTTGATATTCAGCTTGGCTCTGTGCCTTGTTTTGAGTAATTAAATGTGCACAGGTGTGCAAGCAGAAAGTATAGTTGCATGGTTTGACTTATTCTATTGAGCTTCTATGGTTCCACATGAGGACAGAATTCACTGAATAGCAAGTTTTAGAATGAGAAACATGTGGAACAGACCTAAACTGGACTTATAATTAGAAACAGAGCCATACCAAGTGTCCCACAGACCTATGAATAAGGAAACTTATTAATTTTCTAAGCCACTGAAATTCTGGGTTTGTTTCTTATACAATTATTTTACAGCAGGAGAAGACTAATACTGCAGGAAAAAAAGACCAATTTGCATGTCACTGTTACTTGAATTAACTGGTATTATATTTTATCCATTCATCCCACAAATATTGATTGAGCGACTACTACATGCCTGGGATCACTCTGGGCAGCATTAGTACTTTTCTACTGCCAGCGATATTTCTTTGCTTTTCATATATAGGACACAAGAAACCTGCCTTGCTGGCTTCCTATTTAATTTAGATCCAGGTAGAGCTGCTGTTGAAGAAAAAAAAACCTTCACATTATCTTTCAAAATAATCAGTGTCAGTCACCATGTGTCTTGAAGGAAAAAAGTCAGACACAAAATATGATGTTCTCTGATTAACAAAGTAACAATGGATTTTAAATGTCTTATATACAAATGAAGTTACAGATTGCAGGATAGACTGCAGTGACAAATGACTGTAAAATCTCAGTGTTCTGCAACAGCAAAGATTCATCTATCACTAATGCTATGTGTCCATCATGGAGTGGTGTATGGCTCTTCTTCATGGTGTATTCCCTCTGGGCCCTCTGCAATATCCAATGTATAAAACATTGTTGACTCATAACAAAGAGAAAGTGTGAGCTGGTGCTTAAAATTTCTGCTTGAAATGGAATTCAGTCATTTCTATTCTCACTTACTGTCTGATTCTGTCATCAACTGGTCATGAAATTATAATTGTCCTCCAGGGAGGGGCAGCAAACAATTATGAGTCATAATATACTTGTTGCATGCAAACAACTAGAATATATAGCTTCAGAATTATTGGTTACATTTCATAAGAGAGGCCTTTAAACTTTTGAAGTGACTAATTTTAAAGGAAATTCTTCAAAAATAGGCAAGGAGTTTTATGATGAGGAGATAGAGAACAGGTATAAATCTGACACAGATCTTACTCTAGCAAGAAATAGAGTGTGTATTTGTGATAACACTAAGTCAAATGCCTTGCAAACATTCCAAAATTTTATCTTTATCAATGAGCAGTAAATGACTTTAGAGTTCAGAAGTTTGCTTCCTGCAATATACCTGAGTCCACAATCTTTTATCCTCTCCCGATTTTCATTAACATTTGCTAATAAGATCCCTTATAGCCTCTGGTATCAGCATGATTTTTATTAGATATAACTGAATCAAAGAGTATGGAGCTTATAGGTTTTCTACTTTGACATTAAAGATTATAGAGCTTATATTTGTCTATCTTCTCAACAAAGCAAGTAGCAAAATCCCTGACATAAAGTAGGACTAAGAAAACCCTCCTTCTCTGTCTACAAAAACATACTTCCACCTACCCTTAAGGATCATTTAACCTTTATTAAACCTAAAAGTAATGTTCACCATTTATAAAGCACTTTTTGAAAATTCAATTAATTCCCATCACAGTCCTATGAAATATGTATTACTACATTCCCTTCTTTATGGATGAATATATTGGGACTACAGGAAGTTAAATAATTTTTGAAACATCACATACCTCAGCAAGTATTTGCTAAAGAGACCTTTGTTCAAAATCCCATACTTCTTCCAGCACGTTTTTTTATAATGCTTATAATTTGCTTTCAAACACTTCAACATAGTTAACGTGTGCCAGTTATTTTTAGCTCTAGGGGCGATTAGACAGTACCATGCTATCAGGACTTTAGAGTCCAGAGGTCTTCAACTAGCAATATGATAAAGGGCCACATTCCAGAGACAGCAGAGAAACACATCCTCTGCTATCAACACCTGATCCACAACTGATACTTTACTAAGTGGACAGTAGATATAAAAACGGGGTTTTACTGATGAAATTAATGTTGTTATTATCATCATTTATTTTATTTATTTATTTTTAACATCTATATTGGAGTATAATTACTTTACAATAGTGTGTTAGTTTCTGCTTTATAACAAAGTAAATCAGCTATACATATACATATATCCCCATGTCTCCTCCCTCTTCCGTCTCCCTCCCACCCTCCCTATCCCACCCCTCTAGGTGGTCACAAAGCACTGAGCTGATCTCCCTGTGCCATGGGGCTGCTTCCCACTAGCTATCTATTTTACATTTGGTAGTATATATAAGTCCATGCCACTCTCTCACTTCGTCCCAGCTTACCCTTCCCCCTCCCCATGTCCTCAAGTCCATTCTCTACATCTGCATCTTTATTCCTGTCCTGCCCCTAGGTTCTTCATAACCTTTTTTTTTTTTTTTTTTTAGATTCCATATATATGTGTTAGCATACGGTATTTGTTTTTCTCTTTCTGACTTACTTCACTCTGTATGACAGACCCTAGGTCCATCCACCTCACTACAAGTAACTCAATTTTGTTTCTTCTTATGGCTGAGTAATATTCCATTGTATTCATCATTTATTCTTAAAAGGAGACTTGTTTGAAAAATTGAAAGCATTCAAGATATGTGGTTTGGCTAATCCATCTTTGCTTGTTATTTGCTCCTCTCAGAGACAATATCCATGCTTTTGATCCCCTAATTGGTCATGTGTCCAGTTATTGGTTTTGGAAGAATGCCTGGATTGCATGACGCCAATTAGATGGATTCCCTGTCTCAGGAATTTTGCCGTGTCCTCATCAAAACCACTTAGTGATGGACTCACCTAGAGGACATAGAACTGGGGATTCTTTTTTTTTTAATTAATTAATTAATTAATTAATTAATGGCTGTGTTGGGTCTTCGTTTCTGTGCGAGGGCTTTCTCTAGTTGTGGCAAGTGGGGGCCACTCTTCATCGCGGTGCGCGGGCCTCTCACTATCGCGGCCTCTCTTGTTGCGGAGCACAGGCTCAGCAATTGTGGCTCACGGGCCCAGTTGCTCCGCGGCATGTGGGATCTTCCCAGACCAGGGCTCGAACCCATGTCCCCTGCATTGGCAGGCGGATTCTCAACCACTGCGCCACCAGGGAAGCCCCAGAACTGGGGATTCTTAAAGTGTAGAAAACAGATTGTATGAACCCCTTCTGTACCAGCTTTCCTAATAAATAGTAATGTAATAAATGTCCATGTAGGGGACAGAACTGAGGACTAATTCATGACTTGCTTTCTTTATAACCCGGCAGCTATGTTATGGGGAGTAAGCAACACCAGCCAGCTTTGACTTTACCGGCAGCTCCTTTTATCTATGACCAAATTGGTACAGGTCAGTTCTCAATCACACTACGTATCTTCTCATGAATGCCATGCAGCAGCCTTTCTTGAATGCTGGTCTTTGTCACCTGAGATTACCTGTGTGCTAATATAGAGGACAGTGACATTGTGACTAGAGCATGATTTTTTTCAAGGCCTTGAAATGCTTTGAACATATATCTGAGCTCTGTAAATAGTTGTATAAGCTAGAAATTAGCTCCTTGAGAATGTTTCTTCAGATGCTTTAGAGTCCCCTGATTCTTTCTATAAAGCTATGTAGAATGAGAGATTCTACTGCTATTTTAAAAATTAATGTTCTTTATATGCAGCAAGCACACAGACAAAATATTGATACTTAGTAATAAAAAAACCTCTTAGCAATTATACAAAGCCAGTCTTTAGACAGCTTTACAAATATCAGCTAATTAAATTTTACTAAACAAAGTTTATTTATAAGATAATAAACATATGGTGGAAATAAGAAAAACAAAGCATAGTCATAGAAAATTACACCCAAATCAAATGCTAATTGATTGAAATTACTTTTTCTTCTTATAAGGTACATGCCCCCACCATCTTCAATATTTTTTTTATTAATTCATGAAAGTTGGATAAATTTATCCTGAATTTCACATCTTTACTATGCCTTAGATATTGCCTTCAATTATCATAACCGTCATTTCAAGGGAAAAGACTTCTTTAACTGTTAAAGTAAGAAACAATTTTGAGTAAAAAATCAAGTTGCATTGTTATTGAAATCAGGCATAAAAAGTAATTTTCCTTTGGTTTTCCACCTTAGATGCTTTGATGCTCTGATTACCACCAATTTTTGTCTTTCTTGTTATGCTTTCCAAACTGGTACTATTATTGTGATGGTGAATCTTTGTTGATGGCAGAAATACTCAATTTTGCAACGCCAATCAAATTTAAAATTTTTTATACAACTTCACAACTTCTCTCTGCCTGTTTACTTCTCTCTCTTTCTGGTCATCCTTCCCACAGTGTCAGTAATCTGTAGAACAGTGAGATTTGGCTTTCGGGGTAGAGATAAAAGACTTATTAAGCTTACAGTTTAGGAGGATTTGAAAGAGTTCTTTCTGTTGACCATTCAGAGCACCACCAGCTCAGGCTCTCTTCTGAACACTGCCAGCTCACAAGGTTAGAAAATGTTTTTCATCCCATAATTTGTGAGCCGATTGCTAGTTAGGGAATTTCAGAACTTGTCTCTAGTAAGCTGACAAAAAAAAAAAAATCATAACATATTAAAGGGGGTCCCACACCTGCAGAGACAGGACAATCAAAAGATCAGATGGCTGACAAAATATAGCTGCTGGAGGAGAAAAACATCAACTTGAATAGAAAAGTAATACACATAAGACTATTCAGATTAAATACAGAAATTACTTTTTGGAAATAAAAATTTCACCGTTAAAACATGATTTCCAACTAAACGATTTGATAAGTAAAGTGAAGAAATTGTGACCATTGTTGAGACCTGAATTAGTATCCAAAAGATCAAATAGAAGAAGGAAAGAAAAGTTCAGAGCAAATATTTTAAAGTGCAGATATGGATGGAAAAGAGGTTCTGAGGGTAGATCCAGGATATAACATGCCAATAATAGAACTTCCAGAAAAACTGAAAGGGACAGATGTAGGGGTTACACTAATTTAACAACCATTTAACACAAATATCCCCAGGCTAAAGAAAGACCAGATTTTATCATTTTAAAAGATGCACTGAGTTGCTGGTATGAGTGATGAAAAAAAAGGACATGTACCTAGGCATTAAAATTTCTAAATTTAAAGATAAAGAAAAAAAATCTCTTAACATTTCAAACAGAAAGATCAAACTGCCTGCAAAAATAAAATATACTAGAAGATGGTGGAATAATACATAAATAAATAATAAATGAGTCAGAAATAAAAATTAAAACATTAGAAACCTATATCTGACCAAAGTATTAATACATAAGGCCAAAATAGATAGATAGATAGATGGATAGATAGATAGATACAGATACTTAAGAATTCAGAATATGTGTTCCCTTACATAGGGTAATATATAATTTATCATTCCAATTGAGAGTGAAAAGTGCCACTATTAATAATTATTCTACAATAACAGGCATAAACTAGGACTTGCTAGGAAAGCTGGAGGGGAATATAATTTATCATCCTAACTGAAAGTGAAAAATGGCATTATCAATACTTCCACCAAAACAAGTAGGACTTCCTGGGAAAATAGGGATGAATTGTCACTACCCATATACCACATTTGAGAAACATTCTGAAGAACTTGATCCATTAAAAAAAAAAAAAAAGAATCAGGAGACAAAGCTTAGAACTCAGGATGGGAAAAATGAATCAGGAGGAAACAAGTGGTGAGCAATAAAACTAACAGTTAAATTTAAATAAATAGTGACAGATCCTTTGAGAATGAATGTTATGTTTAACATTGCAAGAATGCAATGTTAAATGAAGTTCCTGAAATATAGGAAGCATATTCAAGATAAATTCTAATAATAGTACAGAAATAAGAGTAATAATATGTCAAAAAGAGTTGGAGTAAGAATAGGAAAAAGAGGAGAAGTAAAGTATTTTTATCACTTATCTGTAGGGGAAGAGAGTATGAGGGTATAGTAGAAGTAGTCTTATACTCTTAGTTTTAAGTGAGTAGAGAAGTAGTACAGTCGAGTGCCCAGAATTAGCCAAACTTGGGGTTAAGGGCACAGTCCTTAAGTCAAGACTTCCAAGTCTGTCTGGTTTCTGACACCAGCCAAGTCACAAGTTTAGGGTTCTCAAGGGCCATCCTCTCTTCAGACCAGCTTGATACAAATTTGGGGGTCTCCACAGAATTCCTCAGAATCAGTAATTTGCCAAAACTCACAGAATTGAGGAAAGCATTATCCTTATAACTGCAGTTTTATTATAGCAAAAGGGTACAAATCAGAACCAACCAAAGGAAGAGATATATAGGGCAGAATGGGGGACTGAGAGGATTCCAAACATGAAGATTGCATGTCCTCAGGGATGTGTTACCCTCCTAGCATTGATGTGTAACAGTATATGCATCCCAGGAAGCTCATCTGAGTTTGGTATCTAGAGTTTTTACTGAGGCTTCATCATGTTGGCATGATTGATTGCATTACTGCCCACTTGGTTGAATTCAATCTCCATTACCACTACTGTTCCCTGGAGGTCAGGCTGATCGCATGTTACTCAAAGTCCCAAGCCTCTAATCAATCACATGGTTGGTCTTTCTGACATGGCCAGCCCCTATCCTTGTTAGTATAAATTACCTAGTGGCCCACCATGATCATCTCATTAGCATAAATGATCAAGTGTTGTCAGAGGGGCCAACCATGAATAACAAAGTAACTTCTATTACTTGAGAAATCATCAGGGTCTAGATGTTACCCCAAAGGAACCGGGGACAAGGGCCACACCTCTCTTTGGGCTGAGACCAAAGTTTTTATTATACAGAATCGTTTCTGTGGAGGAATTATTTGGTAACATTTTCAGTTTATATTATAGAGGTTATGTACCTGAAAAAGAAATGGAACTATATAGCACAACTTATAAATTGTACAGGGAGAAAAAATGAATGAAATTGCTGAGCTAACGCACCAAAAATAAATTTAAAAGATGAACTATTGGTGAATGGATAAAAATGGAAGTGATGTTTACAACTCGCAAATAATTCCCTTGAAAGGGAAGGTCCTGTTCACTCATTTGTTCCTTTCTCCATCCAATTAGCTGAAATGTCGATGTGATAGAAGATAGAGAGCTATTTTAGAATACAACATGGAATCTGTGAATTGAGAAGATAGAAGCCCTGGACTTAATAGCATTTAGCCACAAATTCAACTGTGGATCACCTGTCTGGATATTTGTGAGATGGGAATAACTGTGTATTATATATTACCCATATCCTATCTAGTACAGCTTGGAAAAGAGACACTAAGAAATTGCTATAAGTAGATAACCATAATGGCAATAATAATATCAGATAAGATGGCATTTAATATTAAAAGCACAAAAATGGCTAAAATAAGTCGTTGTGTAATAATGAGACCCAATATGATGACATAATAGTCATAAATGTGTATACTCCAAACAATACAGCACCTAATTACATAGGCATAACTGTTAAAAAACATAAGAATAAAGTGAAAAAAAGATAGAATTGTGAATTTATAACGGACTTCAAAATACCTCTCCAAAATTAAAATGACTCAGTAGACATAGACAAAATCTTTAAAAATAAAGACTATGAAGACTTTAATGATGTGATCAATAAGCTTGATTTAATAAACATAAAGTATTATAATCATTTAATAAAGAATATCTAGAATTTTATTTAGTATGTGTCTGCATAAAAATGTCCTAAGATTTTTTAAAAGTCAGGATTTTTTAAGGGTGGATTTTCTGATTATGAGCCAATCAAATTAGAACTAAAAATCTTAGCAACTTGAAAGACGCTAATAAATAACTTAGATTAACAAGGAAAAATCATAAGTGAAATTAAAATTATCTATAAAACAAGGAACAGGAGAACATCTTGTATCGAAACATAGGATACAGAAAGAGCAATTCACATGGAAAAATGTATAGCCTTGAGTGACTACATTTTCAAGAAATGAAAAATAAAGGAACTTGGTACATCCTAGGGAACTAGACATGCAAAGCAAACAAAAATGAGATGAAACTAAGAGGCAAAATTTTCACATTAATATAATGGAAAAGATAGAGAAAAGGATTTTTTAAAAAACTAAAACCTGGTACTACGAGAAAAATAATTACTTTGGTTAACTTATGAATATACTATGAGCTTGGAAACTTAGAAGAAATCCTATATTAACACGGACCAAACGTGGTTGATTGTTTCCATGGCAGAATGTTTTCAATTCTATTTAAATTTCTCCAGGTTTTCACTGTGGTAACTAATTTTTAAAAAATTAACAATAAGCAAAAACCATCTGAAAGCTGAATTCAAACTGTATGTCACCAGTTTGCAACTTGTTGTGTATAAGATTCCTTAAGGTTGCATTCCCAATTTTTAGCATATATATCAAGTATGTTAGGTAAAATATCACAACATTGTCATATAAAAATAATCAGCCTCTCTTTGAGCCTAACATTTTTATTCTCAGTATACTTCTGTTAATATTACTCGGAGCTCAGTATTCCATTTTTAATTTCAAGGAGAGTGGCATTGCGTTGACTTCAAGAGTGAGAGAAATGAAATAAAATAAAATTTCTTCTTAAAAAAGATGATAGTTTCATAAAGATGAAAGGGATAAACAAGGAAAGGTTTACTTAGTGATTGTCAGTTCTAAACCCCCAAATTATACTTTTCAACCACTTTGTGGGATTTGCAAGTCATGGTCTTGCAAATGTACATGTACATGTCATGAGATGTTCAATAGTTTGATTGAACTATTCTTTCCCTCTTTAACCAAAAGTTATTACAGGAACCCAGAAATCAATATTCTGGTTTATTTCAGCCAGGTAGGATGGAGTTAGGGTTTACTTCACATGGCTTTCAAGCCAATGACACTCATCTTTCTCATGAATTCCAGGTGAAATTCAGAATTGCCAAGGATTACACCATAGCAGATTATTTAGGGATGTGGATTAGTCACACAAATCTTCTTGAATTAGTTCTGTAAAGATGATAAATGTCTAAAACCATGGTGCCAAAAGGAAGAAAAGGACAAGATACAATCTATGAACAAAAATGCAGGCCATTTAGCTTTATGTGTAACTGTGTCCAAGTACTTTGCCAGAGGAGAGGAAGGGCTTGGAAGGTAAATAATGAGTCCAGAGATGTAAGCCCCATCTGTTCAGACAGGCTGAAGCTCACTGGGATGACAGTGTTTATGCTGGGCTTTGATAGATGTCATCTCAATTGACTCTTGACATGAGAGATAGTTGAGGATGTCTGAATTAGAAATTGATCCCAGGATCCTGAACGTGAGCTAAGAGCAGTGTTCATGAAAACACTGTAGTAAAAGAAAGCTAGTGTCCTCTTCCCCCTGTCCACTCCCTCTCAAAAAGAAAACAAGAAAAAGTAAAAGATAAACAGTAAGAAGAAAATGTAGAATGCTACCCAAGTCTAGAAAATGTCAAAATAGAAGTTTCCTATGTGTAATTAATAATTATTTGCATATATTTGACCCACGTGTTCCTTTCTGTCACACTTATTTTATTTTTATTGTTCTTAAATGTTAGTTTTCTCTTACATTCTGAAAAGGAATTTATACTCAATATTGCCAATATCTGATGATAATTTATTTTATTAATCATTTAATTTATTGTTTTGTTTTTAATTGACAGACAACATAATATTCCATTATTATTTTAGTTTATATTTTTTTAATTACTTGTGAGATCAAGTAATGTTTAATATACTTCCATACATTAGTGAATCAGTTACTTACTCTCTGATATTTGTTGGTCCAGGTTTTATTTTGTATATGTCTTAGCATATCAGGCACTGCAATCAGACCTATCCAGTCTCTGCCACCTGTAAATTGTATGGCCTTTGACAGTTTTCTTAGTTCCTCTTATTTCAATTAGTTGGCCAGTTAAATGGGAATAATATTGGTATGGTATTGTTTACCTCTTGATTCATAAAGTTACATATATTTTTAACCAAAACAGGCACTTGAGTCATCTGTTTCCCTTATTTTCCATAATCAATACCTAACTAGCCTTTGTTGGTTTAACCTCTAACATCCTTTTGTCATATTTCAGTGAATCTAAAATCCCATCAACTGTAACATACACCATTACTTTAAGTACCCATAACAGAAAAAATGCTGCCAATGCATGCATTGACACATTGCTTGACTTAAGAGTTCTAGAGCACCAAGTTTTTTCACACAGTATTGTCATCACGAAATTTGGCTATATACCATTTCTAAGAGAATTGCTCTGTTATCTTTTGGATTTTGCAAGTTTCCATGCACTTACACAGGCCATGGCAATTGGATAATTAATATAGCACAGACACTATAAGAAGTATCCTGATTTCAGAGACGTTAAACTTTTTTCAAGTGTGCCTTAGAATTTCAAAAGACAGTATTTCTCATTATCTCTACTGCCGTCAAAATAGTCTAAGCTGTAATCATTTCTTAGATAATTGCAATAGTTATTGAAGTAGTCCATCTGCATTCACCCTGCCCGCCTTCTTCTATCCCATCCTATCTCCACCTAGTAGCTAGACAGTTTGAAAATCTGATAATGTCACTTGTGCTGGGTCTTCTTCCTCTGGCTCCCTTCAATGGCTTCCCGTTGTACTTAGAATAAAGACAAAACTTCTCTATCGACCACATTTTGCATGGTCTGGGCCCCATCTCTTCTCCAGCCTCATCCTTCTCTGCTTTTCTTCACTCTGCATTCCAGAGGGCAGAGCACCTCTGCTCCCTGCCTCACCTTTGCACATATGTGCTCTTCCCTCTGACCAAATGCTCTTCTCCCCTTTAATTAAGTCATCTTTGTCCTTCAGATCTCAACTCAAATTATTTCCTCAGAGAAGCATTCTTTGACCTCTTCAGTCAGGTTTAATTACTGATTAAATTCATCTATACAGCAGTTGACACAGTTGCAATGTTATAATTATTTTTGTGATTATTTGTTTAGATTATAAGCCCTATAAGGACAGGGGCCATGATGACTTTTGTTCCTTACTATATTGCCACCAACTAGCACAAGGTCTACTAAAGAACAGATGGTCACCATGTATTTATTGAATGCATGAAAAAATAAAGAGTTCTTATTAAGGCTGAGTGTGATAATGCAGATTATAATAGTGCAGTATTGACTCTTTCATAGTAAGCATTTTATAAATCTTAGCTCTTATTATCGTAGTCGTTGACTCACATTCTTCATAGGGCATCTCTGGCTTCTCATCTACTTTTAAAGAGTTAACATGCTCTATATATCTTCACTAATTTCAATGTGCTTGCAGTGCAGTGGACCCAAATGATCTCTCTTAGTTGTAAAACAATTGTACCTGCCCTGCAACATTTGTTTTCTTGGCATCAATTATACTGAAAACTACTGAGTTGAGAGCAAATCAAGTTAGCACTGTCTATTTAAAGCCCAAGATTTGCATCTGTAGAAGGATGAGAAACAAAGGGCCAAATTTGCCTCCATTTGGGAAGCACAAGTCTGTAATCATGATTTATCTGTTTTTGTTTTGCTTTGTTTTGTTTTTTTCCTAGTAAAAACTGAGGAGGATAATAGGTTTGCTAAATAGATTGTTTAATAATGCTACTTAAGGAATGCCAGCGTTTCATTTTAGTCATCTCTCTCCCCAAAATATATGTATTTCTTTGCTCAAAGGCCAACTCTACTTTTGCATTACTTTAAAATTCCTTCTGTACAAATACCATGAGTATAGAAAAGGTACCTATAAAAATGTCCCATTCAACACTATCATTTTTGTGCATTTGCCTCTGGGAGTCTTTGATGGCTACTTCTTATCATCACACATTTATTGACCATGCATTGTGGGTCAGGAACAAGATTAGGTATTGCAAGGGACACAGAGGAAGAATAGAGGCATACACCATAAACTCTCTCAAGTTCCTTCTTTTTTCTTTGTTAACATCTCCCAATACTGGAAAGCCATTTTTCTTTGAGAATGGGCAGAAAAGATTTACTGTTTCAGTTAAGAGCTAGCTAACCAAAATCAAGTTTGTTAAGCAACATAAGTCTCTAATTCTTCATCTGCAATAATATTGTAGATATCTGTGGTAGATTGCATCATTGTCACCAAATCTTTATCTTCTTTGTATCCATGTCTTTTGCCATATTACCTCTGCAGTTTCTTCCACTAAGTCCAAATATGTTCCCGAACTCCATTGATGTTGGACTTGCCCATGTAACTTACTTTGGCTGAAGGAATTTTATTAGGTCTGATGAGAAAAAAGGCTTGACATTTGCTTGTGGGGTTGGGTGGGGTTTGCTCTCTTGTGCTTCTGTCATAGTCATGAGAAACATATACTCAAGTTAGCTGAATGGTCCAAAGAGAATGAAAGGCATGTAGAGCATATCTGGATGATCCATGGCTTGCAGCCAATTCTAGCTGAGCCTGAACTAGATTAGCTGGCTCCCAGTCTGTCTCAAAAATCCATGAGTGAGAAAAAATGCTTATTGATTTTGCCACTCGTTTTTGGTATGGTTTGCTATATACCAATAGCTGACTAAGACATACCTCATCATATTTTTTAGATAATTAAGAAAGACATGATATATAAGGTACCCAATATAGTAGGATGCTGAATAAACTGTACAGAATAGGTAATGAAGGAAAAGTTCATAATCCGGTAAGAACAAAGAGTATTGGCAAAGTGCTTTTAGAGCTCTGAAATCAATAGAAGCATTTGACATTCTTCTCTACCATCTCTGTGTCCTTGAAGAAGGTACTGAACTTCTGTAAGTCTTGGTTTCTTCACCCGTAAATTGAGGAAGATAATGGCAAGTAACTCAAAGTGTTTTTCTTTTATTGAAGTGTAGTTAACTTACAATGTTGTGTTAGTTTCTGGTGTACAACAAAGTGATTCAGTTATACATGTATATATGTCTATATATATCTATATATATCTATATATATATATCTCCTTTTTCTTATTCTTTTCCATTTTAGTTTATTACTAAATATATTGAATTAGTTATTGAATATAGTTCCCTGTGTTATATTGAATATAGTTCCCTGTGTTATACAGTAGGACATTATTATTTGTCTGTTTTATATATAGTAGTTTGTATATGCTAATCCCAAACTCCTAATTTATCCCTCCCCTACCCCTTCCCCCTTTGGTAACCATAATTTTGTTTTCTATGTCTGTGAGTCTGTTTCCTCATAGTGTTTTAAAGATTCAATGAGGATATGCTTTTGAAGGGCTTTGCAAAAATGTGATTCATTGTAAACTTTCAATAAATGTTAACAATTGTTATTACTATTATATTATTATCATTATAAGTATTTATTAATCATTATCATTATTATAATTGCTATTTTAATAGGTTCTTTAGGGGCAGAAAGAGTATTCAATTTCAGAAATATTGGCCAATTACATTTTCTTTTCATTAACCTACTTCAAAAAGGTTACCAAATCCAGAAGTAACAACCTTTTTTAAAAAAATAGATACAATTTACCTATTGTTCAGTTTGTTTACTTTGATAAAGATTTCAAAACTCACAATATATGTAACCCCTAGTAGTTTGACTTCCACTGTCCTCTTCAACTTCAAGTTTCTTTGCCCTATGTCTGGTTGGTTAGTGGGACAAGATCATGAATGATACTATTAGGATCATTCTATTCTGTCATCTAAATCTGGTAATCCGTCCTGTCCAGAAATCCTATTGATATGTCATGGCTTTTTGTTAAAGAGCTATACTAAAATGAATATTTTTCTTCATAGTAAAGATCATTTCTAAATATTATAGCATATATTTACTTATTTTTTTAATTAATTAATTTATTTATTTTTTGTTAACATTTTGCCACATTTACTTTCTCTCACATATGTGTAAGTGTGTATACACACATTTACACACAAATATACAAACATATATGTATACACATACACATACACATAAGACTTTTTTTGCCAAATATTTTAAAGTTGCAAACATTGCAATATATCACCCCTAAATTCTTCATCATTCTTTCACCCCTAAATTCTTCACCTTATCCTAAGAATAAGGAAATTTCCTACACAATCCCAATAACCATTATCACATCAAAGTAAATGAACACTAATTAAATACTATCATTTATTGTTAATGTTTGTCTATCTCACTAGTAAGTAAGGTCTCTGAAGGAATGGATCTTGTCTTCCTCACTGCTACATCTCCAAAACCTAGAACAGTGCCAGACACATAGGGCTCGCTCAGCAAATACTTCCTGAATGAATAAATGAACTTACATTAATAAAAATGGTTAGAATTTCAAACATTTTTACATGAATTATTTCCTTTAGTTCTCATAGCAGCCCTAAAATATAAGTACTATTAATCCCATTCTACATATAAGAAAGCTGAATTTTCCAGTTTTTTGCCTAATATTACACAACTTTTTGAAATGAAACCAAGCTGACCCCAAAACCCAAATCTTAATGACTACCCACTAGTTGCATTATTGATGCACCCATCATTTTAATGTTATTTAAGCTACCTTTTGGAGAAGTTACCTGGATTAGACCCATTTGCAAAGAACCAAAAGAGAAAAAAAAAAAAAAAAAAGACATTAGTGTACATAGAGAAAATCTCCCAAATGTAATTTCTCATTCAAAAAGATTTTTACTGCAGATGAGTTTTTAAAAAATAGGAAAAATATTTCATGAATCATTTATCTTCAGTGGATGGTTTTCTTCTACATTCAGGTGAAGTCTTTCTTTCTTGTTTTCATATATTTATCTTTTGGGATCATTGAATCATAGCTGTTAGAGATGAACACAACTTCAAGAGTCTGGTTCGGGGCTTCCCTGGTGGCGCAGTGGTTGAGAATCTGCCTGCCAATGCAGGGCACACGGGTTCGAGCCCCGGTCTGGGAAGACCCCACATGCCGCGGAGCAACTAGGCTCGTGAGCCACAGTTACTGAGCCTGCGCGTCTGGAGCCCGTGCTCCGCAACAAGACAGGCCGCGATAATGAGAGGCCCGCGCACAGCGATGAAGAGTGGCCCCCACTTGCCACAACTAGAGAAAGCCCTCGCACAGAAACGAAGACCCAACACAGCCATAAATAAAAATAAATAAATAAATAAATTAAAAAAAAAAAAAAAAGTCTGGTTCATTTAGAATCATGTATTTTTTGTTTTGTTTTGTCTTCTTTTCTCTTGAGATCTCTCAGTTTGGAAGGGAAATTGGTTTTCCCTGGATCACTGAACCAGCCGCATGGCTTTTACTTGCCTGGGCAGCATCACTTAGAATTTAAAGGCTGTGACTCCAAAATATGATTTATTCAATGAAAGTAAAGTAGTGAAGTAACCAAGTAGCCACTGATTTATTTCAGACTAGAAATGTAATCCCCCAAAGTACAAATTTCCCAAGGGAAGTTACATGTCTTTTTTGGTTCCTTAATCAGATCACACAACAGTCCGGACACAATCACACTTCAAATGAATTGAGCTGAATGAATAGTGACTAGCAGCTGAAGACAAATTACTGAACCATTTTGTTCAAGGCATATGAATATATATCTTAGACATTTTGCTGAAACCAACATAAGGGCAGTGCAGTGTGTTGAATTAATTTCGAGAAGTGATTTTTCATTGTCTAATTGACCTGTTATGGAAATGCAACCTGCACCACGTAAAGGGTGATTCTAGCTTAGATTCTAGCTCTGGAATACTGGAGATTCTAGCTCTTCAGCATACTGGTTAGCAAAGTAGCTCTACAGCTAATCAAATAGATTTCCCGGAGAAACTGAACTTTTCATCTGAGGGACCGTGTGCATTTTGCCTGTCTCCCAGAGCTGAAGGCTTAATGCTCAAAAACGGGAGTATACCTTTCCCCAGAGGATTCAGTATCTGACTTGGTTACTGTAGTCTTTTATTCGTTAGAACTCATTAGTTTCGATGAAATAAACCCATTTGAACTAGCTGAAGCAAAACAAGAGAATTTATGAGTTTCTAGGGATAGTTCCCAGAAACTGAGAGCATGCAGTCCAGTGGACCTCCAGAGTTACTTAGGTTGTAATATGGCTCCTGTTATAAACTGGTCAAGACAAGAGTCCATTGCTGAACTTCCTGAGCTCTAACAATTCTCTCCGCTTGCCGCTATTCACAGCAGTTCCTAGCTTCAATGCTGCAATTATTTTTCTAACAGTCTAACACCTTTGTTTTCCCTCAGTGCAAAGTGTTTTAAGCTTCCTTGAAAGAGAAATGACAAAGGAAGCTCACCTCTCCTAGTTAATATGAATCTTTCCTCTCTTTCCTATAAGCTCCAGAAAGCAGGATATTGGCCCTCTTCAAATTATGGACAATTACACTTGCAAATAATTGGACTAGTTAACCCTCTCATTACTGTCTCTCAGTCTGGGAGGGGAGAACAGCTTCAGCCTCAAAGAAGGTTTCCTGGGAGCAGAAAAGCACTTCAGCAAAGAAGGCTTATGACATGACCAGGTCCCAGAAGCCATTAGGTGCCTGTCACATAGAATGAATTGTTATTTGCTCTACCTATAATTATTCCAGACTGATATTTTATGTATGTTGAGGAGGATTAAGAAAAAATAAATATGCTAGGAATTCACATCTTGTGAAAGAATGATATATATAAACAAACAATTCATGCCAATAAAACCAAAAAAGCTATTGAGAAATTTGTGACATTGAAGTAATATTCACGCTGACAATCAATAGCATTTGTTGTCCCTTCAACATGAAGCTGTTGAAAGATAAATATCGGGGCCTCTTATTACTGCCCTGACTGGAAATATTTATTGTTTAGATTAGTGGATAATTGAAAATAAATTAAATATACTTATGCGTCCAATTCCAGTCACAGTCTCAGAGGTAGATAGTACCTGGTAAAAGGATCCTCAAATTTCATCTGCAAGAACAAATAGTATCAGCTATAGGCTAAAGATCTGAATTCACTAAGGTATTTTAGCTCCATTTTTGATATTTTAAATAGAAGGAACATAGCTTTGGAGTGGAGCATGCAAAAGTTTGAATCTTTGCCATATTTTAGTTGGATGGCATTTGACATATTTTTAAAATCTCTGAACTTCATTTGTGAAGTGGGGGAAATAATAACCACTTCATAGAATTATTATGAGGAACAAATGGGGTATTGCATGTGTATCAGTGAGTAGAGTGACACACATCAGACAGACAGCAGAGAGACTCAATAAATAGTAGCTGTTACTAGTGATACTATTATATTAGAAAATAACAGCCCTATACTATAATTAAGTAATAGTTGTGCTTTATAGCATGTAGGGTCCTGGAGGAACTGAAAACCCTGATTTCCAAAAACGTCAATACACTTACTTATTTTTCTTACCTACATTGTACACAAAATAATTCCAAAATTATAACACCTGTATTATTATCAGGAACAATATCATTAAATAGAAAACCCAGGAGAGTAAGAAATCAAATATATAAATACCAAAAAAAAGATTCAGAGTTTCAAAATAGACACATAAAAAATAATTCATTTCAACCAACATTAAGTCAGAAAATGTAATTGAAGAATTTTTATATGCCCACGCTTGCACACACGCACACACACACACACACACCCCTATGAATAAACTCAACCAAGAACTTTGCAGAACTCTCTGTACAGACCAGTGTTTCTCGGTCTTGGCATGATTGATATTTTGGACTGGATAATTATTTGTTTTAGTGGTCTTCCCTGTTGTAAGATGTTTAGCAGCATCCTTAGCCTTTATTCACTAGATTTTAACTAGATTCCAGTAACACCTCCTTTCCCTACCCTCCTCGCAAAGTCATGACAATCAAAATCATCTCCAGACGTTGCTAGATGCCCTGGGAAGCAAAACTGCTGGCAGTTGAGAATCATTGGTGTAGACTATATCATGAAAGAACACTCAGATGGAGAGAATGACCGATTTCTTTCATGTTACGCTCAGTACTATACAAATGTCAATACTCTTTGGTTTTGAAAAGTTTTATAAAATATTTTTAAGGAAAATAACAACCAAGAAGAATAAACAAAGTATGTGGACATATAATTCACAAGGAAAGAGATATATTTATTAGCTAATAAATATATAAATGAATTTTCTAACTCATTAATAAGGAAAATAAAAACATAATTAAATAACTAGATAATATATTATTTAAAACATCAATGTTAGTAAATGTGCTTTGAAATAGATTTTCACCTTTCCTGCTGGTGGGAGTGTGTATTGGTGTGAGATTTTTCAGAGGGCAAATTGACAGTAACATCAAAACGTTTTAAAAATATGCATCCTATTTTACACAGTAATTTCACTCTTTCACAAATGTATTTATCCTTCACAATTAATTAGATTTAGATATGTGCAAAAATATTTGTAAACAAAGGTTTTTTTGTGATATGATATTTAAAACAGCAAGAATTAGGAATACAAAAAATATCCAAGAACAGGAGTTAGATAGAATAATTATGGAATCACCATTGAATACAATATTATTCCTCTATTATTAGACTATCTCTTTAATAATATGTGGTTATTACAACAAATACCTTTAATAAAGTGATGTGTGTGTATTTGTATATATAAATATGGGAGGTTAAGTTTCTCAGGAAGCAGACTCAGCAGTTTCAGAGATGGAATTTGGTATGTCGGATATTTCTCAAGGAGGGGCCTTGGGAACAACATCTGTAGAACAGAGAAAAAGGAAGCAGTTGTGAGCAAAAGAAGAAACCAAGCTATGACTTATACCCAATGATAATCTTTTTTTGATGTTCGGGGAGCTCTGGGGCTAAAATGACCATTGAACGTCCCAAAAGATGGACCAGGACTTTATACCCCTGCATCAATCAGCTATTGGATGTAGGCTTCCAAAGAAAGGTCATGACCTTGGATGGGGATGCTCTTCACATCTGAGGTGGTCCCTGAAGGGGCTGACAGCCCTGTGCTGATGCTAATTCCAGAAGCTGGGAAAACAAGCTTTTATGAAAGGGCCATCTAGATGGCACATCACAGCATCCATCACAGAGCACATGTGTTTCGTCTCTGTGTGAAGAATAAAGCAACATCCTTCTTTCCTGTCCAAGTCCTGAACAACTTGAAAAATAAGATTAAAAGCTCCTCAGAATGAAGGCTAAAATATCACCTTTATTACAAAAAAAGCCGCAGTTGAAGAAAGTGGCATGTGGTCTTTGTAACACTCCAGAATTAGACAGAGCTTCCCATTTGGTCTTCAGCAGAGTTGGGCTGGGATAGGCCTCCCACCGGCTACCCACCTCACTAAGACTTACCACATGGAGGAGTAGAACAAAAAGTTTGCTCCTTTGTAGACGACTGGGTCCCAAGAGAAGGAAAAGAGGAAGGGGCTGGACAACTCATGTGCCAGTTTCCACTTCTAAACCCTCCGCTCTGATTTTTCCTCTTGGAGAATAGTGAGAACCAGTGTATAGAGAAACAAAGCAGCAGAGTGATCCCCTAACTGGCTTCCTCCACAATTTAGAAAATATCAACAATTCCAAAAAATCATTTACCTAGTAAGGATACACATGTGGGGAAAAAGATTGTAGGCAAACACAGACTACCAAAAATGTTATATCTGGGTTGTGCTATTGGGGCAATACAAATGTTCTTTGTAATATATACTTTTAAAATTTTATAAATGTCTTATATTGAACATGTATTTCTTTCATGATCTGGAAAAAATTAATTAAAAAATTAAAGCCAGTTTGTTCACAACAGGACAGGTAGTATACAGATCATAGAGATGGTGAAGTAGGGGAAGATTGAACTACATAAATAGAGAAGAGAAGAAATAATATGGAGACAAGAATAGCAGGTGCAAGAGGTTGGGACGTGAGTTGAAAAAATGGCAGTCAGGACTCTTGTTACTACTGAATAAAAGACAAGTACACAGAGTTAATCAGTACCAGCTACAGTGACTGGTGGGCTGTGTTAGGAAACGGGCTTCTTTAACTGACCCTTAGAAAGCAAAGTGCTTGGTAGCATGGCAGTTACTCTGGCTGTATCCCAGTTCGGATGCCAAAACTTCAAAAATGGCCCTCAGATCCACCAGACAAGTTGAGCCAGAGTTGAGATTCAGAATGCTCTGGACACTTACTTTATTTTTGTCCCTCTCTCCAACACTAGAATGTAAACATCATTGACAGGACTTGGTTTGCCATATAAACTGCTTTTTTCCCCTGTACCTACAACAGAATTCATAATAGGTTATACAATGGTATTTTTTTAAATGCTCGGAAATGAGCTAGATATGACTGTTTATCAACCTGTGAAAAAGAACCCCAACTTAATCTGTAATTCTTAAATTATAACGGTTAAATAACCCCAATTTTTGGATAGGCTTTGTAAAATAGGATTTTAGGGTAAAATGCCCACTTTACACAAAAATGTTTCTGTTAACATGGAATATAGTCTAAAAATGGAAGTTTTTGATAATGAACACATAGGCTAGTTTTTATAGCATTAAAGCAGCCTCAATGAAAGGTTTTACGATTTCAAATTTTAAAAAGGGCAAGCATCATTGTCATTTTTTCTATGTGAGTGGTCAGCACTGAATACGTAAACAAACACATTCACAACTCATAAACATTTAAAACATATTAACCAGATAACGCAGCTTTCTGCCCATGCCCTTGCTGTTAATCATTATGGCCATTGTCTTTTACGTTATTGCTAACATTTTATAGCCTTCTTATGAGGGAAGAAATTAATGATTTGCACTACTTTTGGGGGATAATGCAGCTTATGTCCACAGTGACAAGACCAACATAACTCTACCTGATGCTTAGTTGTGGTTTGAGACAGTGGGTTTAAAGAATCTGTACATTTTTAATTTAGAATGCGTCTTCAATACAGTCCCTGTGAAACACAGAAACTACAGAAAAGTGATTTTCTTTGTCGTATACATTGATTCTTATGTGTCTTTCAGTTATAATAATAAATTTATTAAGTGCTTGCTATATGTTGGGCACTCTTATAAGCACTTTTTATATATTTTGTAAATCTTCATTGTGACACTATGAAAAAAAATGCCATACTTTCCCCCTTTTAATAGGTATAGAAACTGGGAGAGAAGGGTTAGTAAGGTAACAAATGGTTTACACACTTCATCATTTATTCACTCATTTAACATTTAACAAGTGTTATTAAATGCCCTTTTACGCTAGGCTTTGTTCTGAGGATTAGGAATAAAACTGTGGACAAATGGACAAGTTTCCTGCTCTTGGAATGTTTAAATTCCTTTAAAAGATAGAGGCAATAAATAAAAACAAATATAAAATAAATAATTTCCAATACTGATATATGCTATAAAAAAATAAACATAGTTCTAAATACAGTAGATATGGTAATAGAGTGTGACTGTATTTTACTCTATTTTATTTTTTATTGAAGTATAGTTAATTCACAATAGTATATTAGTTTTAGGTGTACAGTGTAGTGATTCAATATTTTTATAGATTATACTCAATTTAAAGTTATAAAATATTGACTATATTTCCTGTGCTGTGCAATATATCCTTGTAGATTATTTTATACATAATAGTTTGTGCCTCTTAAGCCCTTCCTTACCCCTACCTTGCCCCTCTCCCTACTGGTAACCACTAGTTTATTCTCTGTATCTGTGAGTCTGCTTCCCTGGTGGCGCAGTGGTTAAGAATCCGCCTGCCAATGCAAGGGACACGGGTTCGAGCCCTGGTCCGGGAAGATTCCACATGCCGTGGAGCAGCTAAGCCCGTGCGCCACAACTACTGAGCCTGCGCTCTAGAACCTGCGAGCCACAACTACCGAGCCCACATGCCGCAACTATTGAAGCCGGTGCCACTGTAACGAGAAGCCCGTGCACCGCAACGAAGAGTAGCCCCCGCTCGCCGCAACTAGAGAAAGCCCACGCGCAGCAATGAAGACCCAACGTAGCCAAAAATAAATTAATTAATTAAAAAAACAAAAACTAGTGGTTACCTACTGGTAACCACTAGTTTATTCTCTATATCTGTGAGTCTGTTTCTGTTTTGTTATATTCATTTCATTTGTTTCATTTCTTGGATTCCACATATAAATAATAACATACAGTATTTGTTTTTCTCTAACTTATTTCAGTAAGTATAGTACCCTCTAGGTCTATCCATGCTTTTGGTCCTTCCATGTTTTTGCAAATGGCGAGGATGTGGAGAAAAGGGAACACTAGTGCACTGTTGGTGGGAATGTAAATTGGTGCAGCCACTATGGAAAACATTATAGAGTTTCCTCAAAACTGAAAATAGAACTAGACTGTGACTTTAGATAGGAGAGTCAAAGAAGGTTTGAATAAGTGAAAGTCTAGCTGAAGCTCAATGTGGAGATAGACCAGGCATAAGAAGATCTAGGGAAAGAGAGTTCCAGCCAGAGTGAAGAGTGAGTAGGAACAGAAAGAAGTCCAGCATACTTGGGGAATGGAGCAGGAGAGATAACAAAAAACAGATCAGTCAGGTAAATCCAGGTCCTCTGACTCTGGAACCTGCACTCTAATGTAATGGCTAACATTTAGGAGATTTTCAGCTACAGAGTGTTCTCAGCTCATCAATGAACCACAGGAATTCTGACACTTAGGCCAAGGTAGTTGCTACTCCAAAGTGAGAAATCTCTGAGAATTTTCCAGTGCTTATGTAAAAAGTACATAAATTTGGCATTCTATTCCCAATGCATCTTTGTTTGTTTTAACATGAGAATACACTCTCCTCCTCTTAGAAATTTTGAATTCTGGGAAGATGAGCTATATTTCTTCTGAGACTCTGCCTGGAACCCCCATGGAGCACTTCTGAGCACACCTGGTGTATACACAACATATCTTGAGAAACACGATTAACATAGCTCATGGTAAGTACTGGATAAATGCTTAATGAACAGGTGAGTGAACACATTCAGCTTGTTCCTCCCCTCTGAGTGCATGGAGGTGTCACAACATAACCTTAAATATCTTGTCCGGAGGTGGTAAATCCTAGTGTTAAGTATATCTATGAGTTGTTTATTAGGTTTGAATTTTGATTCTAGAATTTGCTATCGTGCGACCTAGGGCAGATCATTTAATCTCTATGTGACTGAATTTCGTCACCTGTAATAGCTGGGGTAATAAAAATACTATGGTACCATCAAAGGATGAGGATTGGATATGATAATGTATTTAAGGAACTTAGCATGATGCCTAGGATATTAGGTCCTGTATAGGAACATGGAATATCCCACTGTTTGCCAATGACTAAAGAGGAACTGCTTTCAGGGACATGTGGATGAAAATCTCAATGCTGAGAACAGTAAAACTCAGAATATACTAACAGCTGGAAGTGGCATCAGAGGACAGTATTCAACTATAGTATCTTGGTACACTAGTGTCTGTTGCTTAGTAGGCTCTTGAATAATTACTGAATAAATACATCAATAAGTGAAGGAATGATTGTAGGGGGGTATGCCACATGTAATTAACACAGTAAAATAGTTGATAATATAATTTTTAAATTAATTCATTTTTCTTATATTTTATAAAGCGTTCAATTTTGTCTTGACAAAAGTATTTCATGGCCAAATATCTTAAAGACATCATGGGTATTATAATTTAAAAATCTCTCAGAAGTCCTGTGATAAAGAATTTATCATCCAAAGGTATGCTGATAAACTGCTCTCTGGAAAATAATCTCCAATTTGTAGTCTTTGCAGATCTCATGCCAATACTCCCACCTTGGCCTATTTCAAAGTACCCATGTGGCATTACTGAATGCAGAGATGGAAAGAGACAAGCGGATTTAGCTCTTATGAGTTGGTATGAACCAGCTCCAGCAAACTACTGCTTTGTCATATCAGAATTTTCTAAACTTGTATAGTTTCCCCACCTTTTATCTAACAGCATGCCTGTTGGTAAAGTATGGAAATGTTTTATAGGGCATGTTTTTGTGAAAGTATGCCATAGGTTGTAATGTTCTCTTACTTTTATTCCCATACACTTTCTTGAATGAGCAGCAAATGGGGAAGGCTAGAGCTAGGGCATAGTTCCCGGAGATGGTGTTTTAGGTATGTGAGCTTGTCCTGTCATGTGTGTCATATGTAAAATGGACTGAGACCTGGTGGTGTGAGAGAAGGCCCATCTAATATGGTTCTGTTCTTTGAAGGCCCAGAGATTCACTCATGTCAGTGCCCAGAAGGGGTCAACTCCTAAGAGTTTGACTAACTTGGGCTACTGAAGTTAGAATGATACTGAGACAGACACAAAAATGACATGTTGAATATTCTTTTATGCTAGTCATGCCTGATGAGAAAGCAAATATGAACCAGAAACTGACTTACTCTAAGAAAATAAAATAATAGGGACTGAAATAACTTGAAATCTATTGATTTTAGCCATTTAATGGCCCTACAGGAATTAGATAGTTATGTAATTTAACAGGATTGAGACAAGATCATCTGATGATCCCATTTCACTTTAGGGATGATCTTGCCAGTGACACTATTGGCTGAAGTTGCTTTTACCAGTGTGACCAATAACAGGATCAGCTCTGCCAGAATTTGCTTCTGTTGTCTTTTTTCAGTGATCCCATTGCTGACCACACCCCATCCCCAAACATCACTGCATTATTTATTTATATATTTTTATATATTTAATTAAGTTATAATTTAGTCCTAGGTGTTAGAATATTCTCTTTCAGAGTTTTTGAATATCTCTACTCTGATCCATTATATTTTGTTCTCACTAGTTCACAGTCAGATAATAATCCTTCCCCTTAATTTCCTAGCTGTTGTGGGTACCACACCATAACTCTAAATTGCTACAAGTTTAGCAGCAAATATAATATTGGAATGAACTTAGGATTCAGGGTTTTATTTATTCTTCCAAAAATACTAAGTTTACCTTTACTATTGCCATATTTTGGTGGAACACTGGTAATAAAATTATCGGCAAGACAGACATGATCCCAATCTTTGTGAATTTATAAACCCACTAATTCTACAACATAGTAAGCTGTAAGACTGTCTGGATAGGCAAATCACTTCATCTTTTGGATCTTCAGTTTCCTAGCATGTAAAATGAGTGTAGTAATATTTACCTTGTGGATTGTGTTGGGGAAATATAATTAAAGACAAAACATCTTCTCCCAACCTAAAAATTCTCTCTACAAAGTTAGTAGGGAAAGAGAACAGTTTTATTATTACACAAGCATTAAACCAGGAAGTTTTGCACATCACAGGCAATCTGCTAAGAGACTGCAAAGACAGAAAGAAATCTCACCCTTTAATGTAGCCAAGCTGATATGACTCGTTACATACCTGTGCTCGAGATAAAGAAAAATTTGTCCTCAAGTAAGAGGACTTGACAATACAATTTGCCACACATAGTTCATCCCAATATCACTTCATAGTTGGAGTGACTATCTGTATTAGTTAATTGGCTTTATCCAGAAGAAAAACAAACTTTTCATATCTTTATAATAGGAAGCAGTTATGCAACTTGGAGCAAGGGATCCATGAAGTTGGGTTCCTACCCTCCCACTGAAATGAAGAGGTAGGGGTGCTAACTCCCTTGATGTTTATATTTCAAAGAAATGGCTCCCATGTATTTGAGAAAGATATTCCTGGTCATAAAGCTGACAAAGGGCCTATCTAGTTTTTCAAAGAATCTATATGCATTTCAAAGCGAAGAGAAAGTACTTATAAGTTGAAGTTTTCTCAAGTAAACAGTCAGAAAAAGGAGAGGAGAAGGATATCTTCCTTTATTTTCAATAGAGAGAATTAAGCCTATTATTTTTTATTTTTATATGCCCTTTCACCTGTTATAAGAATTGAGTAATGTGTTTATAAATGTAAAAGCATTCTGTAAACTCTTAAATGTTTTTACAAACTGAAAGTGTCATTTTAAATGGAGTAGACATTTCCTTGAATTAGAGACATCTTGAAGGCAGATGGGTGAAGCGCGATACTGCTAGAGAGGGCCCAAACCAGTCTGAACAAAGAGAGGAAAGTAGGAAGGAGCAGGCCTCTGCAGGTCATGGTCGAGTGCTTTGCATAATTAGAACAAACACTGTCTACTGGGAAAAAGTTTATGATATTATACCCAGAGTATGTTGGAATTTGTGTGTCATGAGAACGACATAGCCTTTTTTTGATAGGCAAAAGGCAAAAGGAAATATTTGTAATTTTCCTTACAGAGGAATGACATGAGATAACAACATGCAGGCAATTCAAATGATTAGCATTTGAATGGATTAAAATGTGATAGACTGGCTATTGAGAGTCCAGGTATTGACATCCAGTAGACCTGGACTTCCATCCGAGCTTCAATACTTACTAACAGGACAAACTTGGACAAGTTTCTCAATATCCTTACAGCTCATTTTCCCTCTCATCTATAAAACTAGGATCATAGTACCCACTCAGTAGGATCACTGTAAGATTTAAAAGTGTTTAGTCAGTGTCTGGCATATAACAAATGCCAATAAGTGGTGACTGTCACAGCACCATCTTCATTATTAAGAAAAATAATAAATGAGTTGGGAAAATTTTGGAATAATTAAATGATCCATGAAGAGCTGTTTAGAGTCTGGTTTGGTTTCTAGTTTTTTAGTCTGTATAGAAAAGTTGCAAGTATTGCAGGTACGTTGAAAGTTAAATCAATAGAATGTGGACAGCAATTTGGTGAAATAAATAGACAATATTAAGCCTTTGTCGTCTGTTTGAGATTGATTGCTTTAATGGGCCCAATTCTTCATCCCTTGTCATGGGACTTTGGAGTGCCTCCGATCGAGAGGCAGAGTGTATTTTCTCTCTATATCTCTGTGGCCAATGAGGTGTTAAGAGGAGTGAGCCAACAGAGGTTTATAAAAGGAAATGCACGTTTCCACTAGTCTAGTCCACTTTTACCTCTGCTATTGCCATGAGAAGGACATGTCTGGGGCAGCCTGTGGCAGTTTGAGAGACACGTGGAGCAGAGCCAAATAGCTCCAGTCACCTCAGCTGATAGCCAGACAACCTCTAGACCTGTGAGGAAACCCAGCCAAGATCAGGAGAGCTGATTCCAGATGCATAAGCTATCAACTGTCTGTTGTATATCATGGAGAGCTATGGTTGTCTGTTACTCAATAACAGCTAACTGATACATCATCAAACAGATATAACATCAAGCCATCATCAGAAAAAAAGAAAAAAACTGCCTCACAAGGTTGTTGTAAGGATTAAAACAAACAAATATACAAAGCACCTGCCATTAAAGTGGTACTTAGTAAGGGCTGGTTTTTGAGGCTGAAAAAGTCAACTTCCAATAAAGGTCTATAAACTTTTCACAATGCAATATATTTTGATGTTTGTGATTACTATTTATTAGATCCAACAAAGAAAATAGAAATGCTATATTAGAACCTTAATGATAGATTCGTGTATGTTTATAATCCCAGAATAGACTTCCTTTTTGAATTTTTATGTATTGCTTTTAAAAGACCCATTTTATATGACAGACATTAAAATAAGTCTCTCTTTAAACAATGAACTGCTAAGATAAGACTTTATTTTTCCATTTTTTCCCCCATTAATACAATGGCCTTATTTTCCATTTACATAATGGACTCAGGCAGTCAGTGATTGGTTAAATTGCTCATTCCGCCTCTTGCCTGCAAGGCTTTTGCTGTGAGCAAGCATCAAGCACAAAATCTGACTACCATGCAACATTAAACAGGTATTCTCCTTTTTAAACTTTGTGATCTCAATTTCCCGGACTTATCCAATAGAAAGCAGATGCAAATTAAGAGCTCGATTCACAAAAATAATAAGTAGCATTTACACTGGCTTCCTATGGAGATGGCTCAGAAAAGGATGGAAGGCACAGCTAGCACTGCCAAATGAAATGTGTGTTCCTACAGTTTCATAAATATCCTTCTTGTTCTCTTCCAAATATTGACCTTTCTGTGCTGAATGAAAAGGTAAGTACAGGCTCAAACAGGCACAAACAGGTAGAATCACAACAGAAAACGGCCTCTCTTTAGAACATGCTTTGATGGGTTTTACTGTTTCTTTTTTTAGACACACTAAAGAAAGAGGAACAGATTGATTCAGTCTGACTTATGCCTGCTGTATAGTGCAATAAAGGGCCACGAAGCTGATATGTTTCTAGCCCTCTCTCAATATCACAGCAAAAGATCTCTAGCATTCTAGAGAGAAAGTCATTAAGAAAGAGGTTCTTTGGTTTTTGTTTGTGTGTATTGTGTGCGTTGTGTGTGTTTGTTTTCTGTTTGTTTGTTCATTTGCTTTATTTTTGCTTTATGAGAGAAAGAAAAAACCTGGAAAAGATAAATGGCTCTGCTATATGTTGATGCATTTATAGCAATCCTTAAAAGAGTTGACAGCATATTTCACCTACATTAATTATAGAAAGTCTTCACATAGACTTTGGTTTTCTCTAGAAAGTTTGAAACCTTTGGTGACAATAACAGAAAAGGACATAGAAAAGTGAATCCAAAATGTGACTTGTATTTAGGGAAATGGAAAATCAGCTTGAAGATTGATCACAGCATCAACCTCCACACTGAACTAAACTGTTTTAGATGATCATTTGGTCTGAACAATTTGTAGAACCACATCAAGTTTACTGGGGATTTTCACTAAGGAAATCTATGATACACATATAACATAACTAGGTACTCAATAAGTGCTTAATGAAATGGAGTGAAGCTGGTCTAAGCAGATACTAAGGCGAAGAATTGGTAACTTGCATGTTAGATCAATATGGAGACAAAAAGTTGGATTCTTGGAAATAACCAGATATTTGGCATATAATAGAGAGAATAGCTGCTGATAGTTCATTTTTCTTGTAATTATTTTGGCAAGATAAGATCATCAGTAAGGAAATCTTGGCTATAATGAAGGTGTCAACTTCCACCCCACCTCTTACATCTCAGATGTCTGCAGGCAGGTGGTGCCAAAAGGGACTCATTTGTAAATGCAGAAAGCAGACATTGATACCTATTCTGACAAACTGCCCGAGACCATTCTCTAATTATATTCAATCCTCTACCCCTGCCCTCATTTCCATAGCTCTCATATTCCAGGCTTAGAATGTTGCTGTTGTAGAGAACTGGCTGAAGCCAAATGGTCTATGTACATTTATTAGATTATTTGTGGTAGATTTTGGTAGCTGCTGCAGTTAGATAGAGATGAGTGGTAGCTACTCGCTGACAACATCAATACTTGGATAGCAGGTTATTATAAAAGCGAGTGTCAGAGCAGATTCATACACACTTGGAGATATTTTTTAGAAATGCTATTTGTTTAAAAAGCTGGAACAAATAACAGCTCAACAGCCCTACTCTGTACATTCAAAGATGCACCAGTTCTCTGTTCTTGAGGTGCTCTGAACATAACACGCTGTCTCTGGGTTCACTAGAGATGATGCAAAATATAGAAGCAGGATTCAATTAGTCTTACAGTCATCATCCACTCTCCTGAAGAGTGAACGGTGGAGGTCTCGCTGGACTTCCTATTTATGCCAGGGTGAGGAGTGTCTCCAAATATCTTAGACAAAGCATAGATCTTGAATACTACTAATTTGTCACCATTAAAAACCCATTCTTAATATTTATTAAGTTAATTAGCAAAGCCTCTGGTATTGATCGGAAATAAACATAGCTGACTCAGGTAACGACCACCTCTGGAGCCGGGCCTTTCTGCTCTAGAATTCCTATGACCTGTGAATTCTTCAAATGACTACCTCTAGATTATAAATTCAAATACATTACGCACACACACACACACACACATACACACCATATTGTCTGCAAATTTATAAATTGCATACATACAACAGATGTCAAAACCTTCTGGCTCTCTCAGCTTTTTTGAATCTTCACAGAGTTTTGAGCCTTCCTGTTTTGATTTTTGAATTTCTATTTGGGACCTGTTGTTTTACAGTTTAATTTTAGCAACCCTATTCCCCTCTCTTGCCCTTCCCCAAGGTTTTCTCTGTCTCTAGCCACATAAAACCCTGTAGGCCATGCCTGCCCTCAGTCCTGTAGTAGAGGAGGGTTGAAGAGAACAGTATTTCTAAATACTTCTAGAACGTTGAAGAGTAGAGTATGTGTGATTTGGAGCAAGAGGAAATGGTGCTCAATGAAAAAAAAATTCTTTCTGGTAGGGTACAGTAAGTAGAAAGATCACATATAGGTTTTACATTGAATTCTCTTTATATTTGAAATCTGACTTCACCATTTGCTGCCTGTATGGCCCTGTGCAAATTGCTTAACCTCTTTTAATCTTAGTTTCCTCATATGGTAAATGGGGATAATTTTTATTTACATATATATATATGTAATATATATAATAACATATATAATATGCTTAGGTAGTGCCTGACATACCTTACTTCTATAAATGGTAGAGTGTCAGTGTTAATAAGTAATCTGTATTATTATTGTTGTGGTTGTTGACATTATTAATTGATGTTGAGGACATTAATATTATTCTACAGACTAGATATGAAATTGTAAGAAATCATTGAGACTCATAAAATGAAAAAGTCCTCTTGTGGGCATATGAAAGGAATTACCTTGTGAATTAGGTGTAGATAGAAGACTCTACTAGTGATTAGTATATATTAGTTTGTATGTACACAGATTGCTCACCACTATTGGTGTTTAAAACTATACCTGTATGCTATGATTGTCTTCAGTAGTGCTATCTTTCTTCCTGAAAGTCAATGAATACAGACTTATATGAGCAGATATAGTATACTATATTTTACGTGGGTGCTAACGCCAAAGAGAGGAATGCAAATGGGAATCTTTGTAGGGATCTGCATTATAATCCTAAAAGGAAAGTCATCATCTTCACAGTAGGCATTCTAGTACAATGGTTATGAGCTTTAAACTTTGATTAGGACAGAGCTAGATTGTAATCTGGCTCTACCTCTTACAAGCCATGAGATCTCACTTATAACAGCGATGGGAAGAACAGAAAAGTTTGAGGATAAAATGAGGTAATGTATAGAAAGCATTTATCACGGTACCTGACACATAGTAAATGTTAATTTTATCCATTTGACAGAGAGAAAAACAAAAAACAAAATCTCTCAGATGTTCCACTGATGTGTGTTTGTGTGCATATATATATATATATATATATATACATATATCATGCATGATGGGGAGACTATGGAAATCAACTTACAAAAATAATAACTGTAATGATAAATGCAAACATATTTGCTTTTTCATATGTGTTCCAATTACTGGGCTAAACACTCTTGTAATCTCCCGAAGAACAGTATGAAATAGGTACTATTATTTCCCTCTAAAAATTAGAGATGAAGACACTGAGACTTAAGAAGCTAAATAACTGCTCAAAGCTGCACAGCTCACTGAGATTTTGATTCAGGCTATCTGACTCGAGAAAGTAGATTTTTAGCCTCCAAGCTATAGCACCTCTTCTTTACAAGCCTTCCTAACCATTAAGTGACAGGTCACAACCACCAACAAATCCTGAAAACAGCTACTATTCAGGCCCTGAGCCAATGTGTTATAACGCCACAGCTGCTGTACACGCTGCAGTCCAGGCATTGCCTCAACCACCTTTAAAATGGATGGAAAGCCCTTCCGTCTTGCCTCCATTGTACTTTCTAGTCCTATCTCTCTCCACTTTATTTCTCACACTTTATTTCTCAGTCTAGGCTCCACACATACTAAATTGCTTTAATTTCCCCAGATGAGCCTGCCTTCACAGCTGTCAGGACTCTGCCCAAGATAACACTGTCCACCCTTTTCTTCTCATCAGCACCCTGGTGTCCCGACTAGCTTACCTTGTGCCCTGTGCCTGTACCACCAGTGGTCTGACTATAGGAGCAGTGATTTTCTCTGCTAACCAAGCCTTGATGTTTGCCCCTGACATTAGGAACACATTTCCTCTCAATTACATTTCCCAACATTTTACATCTTTTGGAAATAGCACCTTGTAAAGGAAACAAGAACCGGAAGTGGCTGGTGCCAGCAAGCCTCTAAGAATTCTTGAACTTAAAACACTGAACTGAGTCAGGGTACTACATAGATCATGGGGTTTAGCATCAGTCTGTTTTTCTAAGTGTCTGAGTCCTGGCTGTACAATTGCTGGTATGCATCTGTCACAGTCAGTATTGAAAATCCTACAGCCAGAGACTGTGAGAAAAGGTAACATTTGAGGTTTATTCACATTTTCTTTACACTTATTCATTATTCATCTTGTGTGCCTGTCATCTTGGAAGCTACAAAGTTCTATTCACATGGCACCTGCTGACCAATGATCACTTTGAACGAATGGTCTAAAAGTAGCTAAGAAAAGAAGGACAAGAGAAAATAGAGCAGCAATTTATCCAGGACGCCAGAGCCTCATTGTGTGTCTGTGTGTTTGAACATTTACAATTCAGTGTGACTTTAGCATTTCATGAGGGAAAATGAGCAACAAAAGCAAAATGCAAAAGTGTCTTTTAACGTGAGCTTTAAAATTTTAACGTACAGAATGATTTATTTATCATTTAGAAAGATCTCCCAAGGGAGATATTTATCAATACTCATGTAGAATCTGCAAAGTGGTTTCACCTTTCTTTTAATTCTCCCACACCGTATGGCAGACAGGGCAGGGTCTATAACCCTTACTTTAGATGTGAGGGGGAAAAAGGAACAGGGAGGTTGAATGATTTACAAAATTGAACCTTTAAAACTTCATCTTCTAATTTCTCTGACATTCTTCAAATCTCTCTCCCTGTGCTCTCCAATATATCATTAGACATCAGAACTTGGGCTTCAAAGATCTGGTCTTTATTAGGAAGAAATAAGCCACTTGCCAATGGGTCTTACATTGTGGAAAATCATTTTCTCAGTCAGAAGATTATTTTGCCAGTCCTTCTCTCTGCTTCTCCCTTGTAAGGTTTTGTTCACAGTTGCAATTGTCCTTCTGTATAAAAAGATACAAGGCTTCATAAGTCAAGGGAGTGTAAATGGTAACAACATTCCCACTGGGTCTTGGCCTGCTTCCAGCCCCAAGAAGGATATCATTTTCAGTGTCATGTTTCCAACTTCCCTGGAAAGGTCTCACCTCTTTTCCCACACCCCAGCTCTCCCTAATCTTGCAGGCTTATGTCTGAATTGCCTCTGCTTGTCTCTGCCTTTTCAAAAACCCTAGGTGCTTATCTCAGATATACCATTACAAGCTCCTCATCTTTTCTACTTTTGTCACTGATACCAGACTCTGCTGTCAGAGTTGATTATCAAGATGGTAATCTTTTCATATATAAATATGCCTCTGCTCTCTGAATGAGAAAAAGTTTGGATGCTGGCCTTGAAGGATGTTTTATTATGATCCTTATTTGCCATCCTTGCTTCCTTTCAGGAACATAGAGGAATCATGTTGATGTTTACTGGAAATGCTGTAATCCCAATAGGATTTGCATAATAGAATAAATTTCACTGTCATCACCTTAGACCCCCATAACTTTGCGCCAGTTCTATGACAATGGCCTCCTAACTGGCCTTCCTGCCTCTTTTCCAAGAGTGTTTCTCAATATTGGCAAATAGAATTACCTTTTTGAAGTGCAAACCTTCTCATGCTGCTTTCCTATTTAAAACCCTTTCAGAGATTTCCACCAGCCTTTAGGATTAGAGTCCACACCCTGTAGAATTATCTACAAGCGTTATCTTGTAGCGTTATCTCAAGCGTTCCACCATGTGGTCCCTACTTATCTCTTTAGTCTCACTCCTCTCCTTGCAGGGTTCCTTTCATCCATACTTCTTGCAATTTCCTAACCGTGCTGGGCTCTCTCATGACTCTGGGGGTTTGCATGTGTCATCTTACTGTTTAGGATACCTTTTTTTTAGCTGCCTGACCACCGTTTCTTCATTCTGTAGGACTTACCAGGCATCATCATTTTTGACTACACAAACACCATGAGTCTGGAAGAATTCTTTGCCTGGGTTCGAACTACTCCACGATTAGTTGAGAATGTGTAGTTTAAGGGCAGAGGCTCAGTATTATTCATGTCTGTACTTCAGTGCCTGGCACAAAGTGGGTACTCAACAATGATCGTGGAATGAATTGTTGATGTTCTACCCTCAGTATATGAGTGTGCACAGTACCCTTTCTATAACTCCACAGTCAGAGATTGGGTTCTTGGTGGACTAATGTTCAGGCATGATACCACCAAACTGGGAGTCAGGAGGTCCAGTTCTTATTACTGACTCTCCAAGCTACTGTCTGAGCCTCTATTTCATTCACATACTTTAAAATGTATACTTGCTGAGTCACTACTAGGGGCTGACACAGTTCTAGGTGCTGAGGATGTAGTAGTATCCAAAACAGGCAGAGTCCCTTTCTCATAGCATTCACATTGTATTTGAGAAGACAAAAACAAATGGATAGACATACAGTGTGCAAGCTATTGTAAGAGTTATAAAAAGTGAAACTGGGTACAGAGGTTAAAGAAGCAAGGGGGGGCTTCCCTGGTGGCGCAGTGGTTGAGAATCTGCCTGCCAGTGCAGGGGACAAGGGTTCGAGCCCTGGTCTGGGAAGATCCCACATGCCGCAGAGCAACTAGGCCTGTGAGCCACAACTACTGAGCCTGCGCGTCTGGAGCCTGTGCTCCGCAACAAGAGAGGCCGCGACAGTGAGAGGCCCGCGCACCGCGATGAAGAGTGGCCCCACTCGCTGCAACTGGAGAAAGCCCTCACACAGAAACGAAGACCCAACACAGCCAAAAATAAATTAAAAAAAAAAAAAAAAAAAAAAAAACAGAAGCAAGGAGATACAATTTTCAAATAGGATGGTCAGAGGAGGCATTTCTGATATGGCAGTATTTGAGCAGAGACCAGTGAGCATGTGTATTTTTGGAGAAAGAGCATTCCAGGCAAAGGGAACAGCAAGGTCAAGGAGCCTGAGGCAAGATCATGCTTATCGTGTTCTAGAAATAATAAGGGTCCCATTGTGGTAGGAGCACAGTGAAGAAGGGGCTAGTGGAAAAAGATGAGGTCAGAGTGGGCAGGGCCAAGTCATTCAGGGCCGGTAGCTAGTGGGGAGGTGTTTCCTTTCTACTCTGAGTTGCAGAAAACTCCATTGAAAGATTTTGAGCAGATTTGAGGCACAATCTGATTGCTCTATTAAAGCATTCTGACTCTTGTATGGAGTAAATACTGTTAGGGGGACAAGTGTGGAAGCAAATCAGTTAGGAACCACTGCTGATGACTCGGGCTAGGGCGGGAACCGGGAGAGCAGAGAAAAATAGTTAGGTTTTAGATACATTTTGAAGACAGATTTCATAGCATAGCTTTTTTGCTGATGAATTGGATGTGAGATGTGTAAGAAATAGAATAATCTGTGATGATTTTAAAATTTCATGCCATTTACTGAGGTGAGGAACACTGTGAGAAAAGCAGATTTGGGGAGGGGAGAAAGAATCAAAGGATCCGAGTTAGATGTAAATAGATATAGACATAGATACAAATATAGAGCTATAGATAAAGATGTAGATACAGATATATAAGTATATACGAGAGGAAATCTCGAGTCAGCAGTACGATAATTGAGCCTGGAGAGTAGGAGAGCTCAAAGTTTGAGATTAAAATCTGAATACGACTGAAACACGGATAAAGCAGCCATGGAATTGCACGTGGCTGCCAAGGGAGTGAGTGGAGGCAGAGAAGACAAGCGTCCTGAGCGAGGTTTAGACGCGGGGCCATCAGAGCAGACTGAGAAGGAGGGAGCCGTGCAATAAGAGTGAAACCAAGTGAAGCCGTAGTTTCAAGGAAAGAGTGATCAGTTGTTTCAAAAGCTGCCTAATAGGTTGAAAACAATGAGGACTGGGACTTTACCCTAGATCTAGTACTGTTCAGGGTATTAATATCCCTGACAGATGCGGTTTGGGGGAGTGGTGAGGACAAACCTGATAGAAGGGAGTTCATGAATAGTTAAAGAGCAAGTAGACGCAGGGGATATAGACAACTCATTAGATGAGACTGGTGGGCTAAGTAATTTTCCAATTATCTTTTCATCTCTAATTTCTATGATTTTAAAAATCATATCCATGTTGTATACCTCAATATTTACTTGGGTTGCCAATTCAGAACATTTGAGTTCAACCCAATATCCTGAGCATGGCATTATTTTGAATGCACTTTTTCTTTGGAGAATTCAGAAGGCACGTTAGCTTTTTCAGAGCCTCAGGGCCACTTTTAGCTGCTTCAGTTATCGCTGTGCTGCAGAAGTGGTGAAGTGCCAGGTAATAGAATGCTGGGTAACCAAGAGCTCCTGGCATGTATAGTCACCTTGTCTTTTGCTTCATCCTTCCATCTGTTCTGCATACCTTATCACTAATGCATCAGTCCATCCATCCATTCATCCATCCATCCATCCACCCTTCACTTATTCATCAAGCCTTGGTGATACTAAGACCTCGGAGTGTTCTCTCCTCTCTATCTGGGGACACAGATATGGAGTATCTCCTGACCCATAGGAGAGTCTCCCAGTACAGATTACACTGAGCAGGCCCTGCAAACGAGCAGGCCCAGAGCTGTAAGAGGAAGGGGAAATGAAGACAAGCAGGGGCATTATAGTCCAAAGACTATTTTAATCATTATCTGAGAATGAACCTTGGGTTGAAGCTATAAATATTTTGCTAAAGCATCAGATCCAAAAATGATTATGTGGAGAAGGTTCAGTGTGGTGTACAACCTGAGTCAGGAAAAGGGGTTTAGGACGAAGTCCTTGTGAGGGGTGCTAGAAGTCTGCTTTTATGTTATGGAGGTTCATGGAATAGGAGCAGGACTGATTGTAAAAGGTAATATGCAGTGCCAGAATAAAACATGTTGGAAGTAACTAAGATCCTGAAGTGCTCAGTTTTTTATTCTTTTATTTCCTCTTTTCCTATCCTCTCCTTTTTGAGTCTATACTTTTTTTCTCTTACATAGCACAAAGAAAAAATTGATACAAACCATGACGATGAAATTCAGAATAAAACATTTCTTTTTTAAAGCATACAACTAAGCTTTAATACAAATTAAGCCATCCCTTTTAATTTAACTCAGTTTCTTAAGTTATATATCTAATTTTTTTTCAGAAGAAACTTATTTTCCCTAAGTGACATTCTTGACACATTCTCAATGGGCAGAAAACATTGCATTATATAATATTTTAAGTGTATCCTTCAGCACAGCAACATGGATAAACAATGAATATAAGATAGAGAGAAAATGAGAAAAATGGTCTACATTTTTTTGCTCTTTGCTACTTCATCAGGACAAGGAAATAATGATTTAGGTTTATGTGGAGGGGCTCAGAATCAAAGCCAACAAAGCAAAACAAAGTCAGGCTATCAGATGGAGAGGTACGTAGCTACAGGAAGGAATAAACCTTCCCTGCCAGAGGAAGAAGATCCTGATACTCACAGCTGCCTCTTGATCAGACACTTGAGACAGCTGGAGCAGTGGAGCACATGTGCCCGGAGACAGCAAATAGATGTGCTTGATAGGGGGAACATGGAGCAAGATAGCTTCAAGTTCTTGAAGAAAATAAGCTGCTGCGATCAATGCAACTGAAAAGCCTCATTATGTGGGAAGCTTCTTATAGGATGTGGCTCTTCCTGAGGGAATTCTCTGCCCAGGCACATTCTGAATGTTAAAATTAATTTCTCATTTTGAAATAGGTTAAGATTTCCCTCCTACCTTGAAAAAGAAGTTTTTAGTGGTTATGACAGAGAGAAAGAGAGAGAAAGACAGAAAGACAGGAAGGAGGGAAGGAAGGAAGGAAGGGAGGAAGGAAGGAAGGAAGGAAGGAAGGAAGGAAGGAAGGAAGGAAGGAAGGGAGGAAGGGAGGAAGGGAGGGAGGGAGGAAGGAAGGGAGGAAGGAAGGAAGGGAGGGAGGGAGGGAGGAAGGAAGGAAGGAAGGAAGGAAGGGAGGAAGGGAGGAAGGAAGGAAGGAAGGAAGGAAGGAAGGAAGGGAGGGAGGGAGGGAGGAAAGGAGGGAGGGAGAAAGATTCAACCCCAGAACCTGTCTCTGAATTAAAGGCGGGGTAGCTGTGCTTTGCTGATGGATCCTAAGACTAATTACTGAAGGGTAAGACCTGCTAAATTCTAGAGTTCTTTCACCTTTCGCTGGGGTGCACAATTCAATAGTGTGGGTATACTAACTGAAGGACTGGAGTGCCAATCACTTTGAGAGAAAATAAGGCGCTCCCTGGTATAGGGGGCTGTTTTAGGGGACCCAAAACACTCTCCAGTTTTCTGTGACCCTGCCAAGTGGTGTCCTTAAGCCCCAAGTTTCATTTCAATGTTGTGGAATAGCATTTTTCAGCTCACTTGCCCTCATCTAAAAAACCCTGATAATTCTACTTAGTTCACAGTTTGTTAAGTAGATTAAATAACACCTGTGTAACTGTAGTTAAACTGTAACTTGCTATATAGCTTTTATTAATCTAACTCCATGTTGGCTACTAAGTTACTTAAAGACAGGGACATTCATCACTGAACCCCCAGCAGCTGATACATTTCTGATATCAAATAATTGCTTCTTAAAGTGAAATGTGAGGAATTATTATTATTGTTACTCTTCTTATTATGGATTGTTTGCTGTGCTCCTGTACCCTCGTGTCCCTGCTTATGCCTAGTACCTGTTGTACTATTATATTTTATCTACAAGCTCGCCCGAAGCCCTGAAGACATTATACTCTAGAGCTGGCACTGTCCAATATGTAGCCACTAGCCCTGCATCTACAGAGCACTTGAAATGTGTCTAGTGCAACTGAGAAACAGAAGTTTTGATTTTAATTGATTTAAATTTAAAAACTGACACTGAATTCAGTTATGGGAAAACTTTAAGTATGTTTGGGAATACTTGGATATGTGATTCTACCTTTTCTCTAAATTTTATGAAATCTAAATACAGATCAAGTATTTTTGGTGAAAATTCAGTATTTAATTGAGATGGGATAAAGTGTAAAATACACATCAGATTTTTAAGATTTAATATAAAAAAGCATGAAAATCTTATTAATGATTTTTCTGATGATCACATGTTGAAATGATAATAGTTTGGACACATTAGGTTAAATAAAATATAGTATTTAAATTAATTTCACCTGTTCCTTTTCTTTCCACGTCTAATTACGGCTGCCAGAAAATTTAGAATTGTTTATGTATCTTGCATTATATTTTCAGTGAACTGTGCTGATCAAGACAATCCCCACTGATGACCATTTATGCTCCAATTTTGATTAATACTCTGAACTTGAAACTAAATTTGATGATGATGATGATGATTGGAACAACAAAGACAGTATCTTAATCTAACTACTTACATCGAAATTTAGAGTTTATAAAGCATCCTTAACTAGAACACTATATTAAATGCTATAAATCACTGCAATGTGCTATAAAATTCATGGAAGCTCAGAGAAGCAAAGTGATTTACCCAAAGTTATTCTGTCCATTATTGGCAGGGCTGAGATCAGAACCCATGTGTCCTGATTCCAAAAGGCTTTTTCCATCCCCTCACTGAACTTCCCTTTTATTGTGTTGTCTGTGATTTTTTTCTAAAATACATCACTTAAATTATAAGTGTACTAAATATAATTAAATACGTGTATGATGTCTATTGAACTCAATCATTATACCAGGCAGAAGAGTGGCCAAGGGTTAGGATTCATAACTGGCCCTTGGTTAGACCATTTTTTCTGATGAATTTTTTTTCCCACAAGATTATAACAATAAGGTTAGAATCCTGACACTGGAATTTTTCATACCTCTCTGGAGTTAATTTTTCACTCAGGTACTGTTTCAGCACCCAGAATGATAGAGACCTGAGGCTTCCTTTCACTTTCCACATATGTTGCTTGGCCATCAGTGTGTCTGTCTGCTAGTAGATGACTGTCTATTACAGAATTTAGTCTGAGACATATTTACGTGATACATGACTTGTTAATGTTTGGACTTTCTTGAGAAGGAGTACAAGGGGGAAGAATTCTTTTTGAGAGCCTTTCCACATCTTATCTAGCATTAATGTAATGACCAGATTCTATAGCAGTAATCTGCTACATTAGCAGTAGCAACTGGTAAGAATGAAAAAAGTAAAGAATTGTTGTGCTATAAATTAGCACAACATATGATCAAAGCAGATTCCTTTAACTTGTGTCGAATATCTTCTATGTGTTGGGAGATTTCATCATCTCATTTCATTTAAACATAAAACAGCCTCATGAGAATGATATCATTACCATCTTGTAAGCAGAGGCCCAGAGTGCAAGTGGTAAGATGGGTTCAATCCTGGGTATATGACTGCGGCTTGATCTCTGTATTTTTCCTTCTGTCTAAAAAGTGGCAATTGTGGTGCAGTGCAGTAAACACTAGACTTTGAATCAGAATTGAATCCAAATTACAGGCATAATACTTAAGATTACATAATACTCAAGATTCAAAAATATTCATAATACTCAAGATTTAAGTTACAGACACAATATTCAATCCCTATGCAACATCATTGTACATTTGTTCACTCATTCATTCAACAAGTGATTGCTGATTGCCAAGCCATGTGTTAAATGCTTAGATGTTGTGAAGCTTAATGAGATGCATCTAAAAAAAAACTTTATAAAACAACAAATGCTTGAAAGTATTTTCTATTTATAAATTAGTAATGATTCAATAGTCTGTGGTGATGTGGAGAAATACTGCTGTCTAAAGTAACAGACAACCTCATCAACCACTTGGTTATCCAGGCCAGAATTCACTGTCATCCCCACATCACATTTCTAGCATTAACTGTTGGACATCTGACCATTCCTCGTCATCCACATTGCTATTGTTTTGTTTAGGCACTATCTTCTTTAAAATAGACTTTACTTTTAAAAGCAGTTTAGGTTCACAGAACAAATTAGCAGAAAGTACAGAGATTTCCAATATATGCCCTGCCCTGACACATGCACAACTTCCCCATTATTCACATTCCCCACCAGAGTGATGCATTGGTCACAACTGAAGAACCTACACTGACACATCATTATCACCCAAAGTCCATAGTTTATGTTATGATTCACTCTTGGTGTTGTATGAATACATTCTATGGGTTTGGACAAAACTATAATGACATGTATCTACCATTATAATATTATACAGACTAGTTTAATTGCCCTAAAAATCCTCTGTGCTCTCCCTTTTCATTCCCTCTTTCTTACCAATGTCATGAGGTTGGAATTATGTAGAATGTAGTCATTTCAGATTGGCTTCTTTCACTTAGAAATATGCATTTAATTTCCCTCTATGTCTTCTCATGGCTTGATAGCTCATTTCCTTTTAGCACTGAATCCATTGGCCAGATGTATCATAGTTTATTTATCCACTTACCTATTGAAGGGTATCTTGGTCGCTTCCAAGTTTGGGCAGTTATAAATAAAGCTGCCATAAACAACCACGTGCAGGTTTTTGTGTGAACATAAGTTTTTAACTCATTTGAGTTTATACCAAGGAGTGTGATTATTAGAGAGAGTATGTTTAGTTTTGTAAGAAACTGCCATACTTTCTTCCAAAGTAACTACACCATTTTGCATTTCCACCAGCAATGAATAATGGTTCCTGTTGCTCCAAAGCTTCACCAGCATTTGGTGTTGTCACTGTTTTGGATTTTTGCCATTCCAGTAGACGTGTAGTGGTGTCTCATTATTGTTTTTAATTTGCAATTCCCAAATGACGTATGAAGTTGAGCATCTTCTCATATGCTTATTTTTCATCTGTATATCTTGTTTGGTGAGGTGTCTTTTAAGATCTTTTGCTTAAGTTTTAATTTTTTTTATTTAACTTTTTTTTGGCTGCATTGGGTCTTTGTTGCTGTGCACGGGCTTTCTCTAGTGCAACGAGCAGGGGCTACTCCTTGTTGTGGTGCACGGGCTTCTCATTGCGGTGGCTTCTCTTGTTGCGGAGCACAGGCTCTAGGCGCACGGGCTTCAGTAGTTGTGGCATGCAGGCTCAGTAATTGTGGCTCACAGGCTCTAGGGTGCAGGCTCAATAGTTGTGGCGCACGGGCTTAGTTGCTCCGCGGCATGTGGGATCTTCCCGGACCAGGGCTCAAACCCGTGTCCCCTGCATTGGCAAGTGGATTCTTAACCACTGTGCCACCAGGTTAGTCTCTCTTTTGCTTAATTTTTAATCATTCATTTTCTTACTGTTGAGTTTTGAGATTTATTTGTATGTTTTGGATAACAGTCCTTTATCATATGTGTCTTTTGCAAATATTTTCTTCTTACCTATCCTGAAAGGGCAGTTATGATGATCTCTTAACTATCTCATTGACGTCAGCCTTAACTTGTTCTCCACACTGCTGTTAGACTCAGAACCCCATAGTGTGGACTTTAAGATGATTATCTGCCCCTCTAGCTGCTTCCCACCATACCACTTCACCCCTGCACTCCAGATATACTCAACTACTTTCAGTTTCCAAAACAAGCCAGCCTGATTGAAGTCTCCATGCCCCTGACCATGTTCCTGCCTGTACTCAAAATGCCCTTTTCCTGCTCCTTTACCAAATGAGATCTCACTGATCTTTCAAAAGTCATCTCATCAGCCTCTTCTTTTAGCTTGTATTTCTTAAACCTCTTACCTTAAATACTTAGGTTAAAATGACCAATTCCTCATATCTCTTTGTTATCCTTAAATAAACATAAAATACGATGATACTAAAGCACTACCAATATCTAACTGTACTTATTTATTTACACAAGAAGTTGCCTCTACTAAACTGTGTGCTCCTTGGGATCGAAGGTTGTTTCATTTATACATCCCCAGTGCCTGGCACACAAGAAGATTCTCAGTACATGTTTTCTAAGAAATTGAATAAATAATTATCTTATCATTGCTTAAAATCTTTTAACAGATGCCTTTGTCTACAAAATAAAGCCTGAACTCACGTCAGTGGTATATCAATCTCTTCCTCATAGAAGAGACTTAGTCTAGAGTCTTTGCTGTGTCTATACATTTATTCATGATCCCATTCTACTAAAATATAAGCAGTTCTTCCAGTGGGTGTTAGGGTTTCAGGCTTCAAGGCCATGATTCACCAAGGTTCACAGTTGAACTATTTCAGGGTCTGGTCAATCATGCCATCCTTGCACTAAGGGCTCCCATAAAGAGCTTGTGGGAGCTCTTTGTTACCTATGGATCTAAAGAGAGTGGGTGTGCTGAAATGTAGGCCAACCTTTAAAGCAAAACCTAAAATGTTCCCAGCCTGTTTTATATACCCCTGTCCTTGCCAATTCTGTCTCTCCCCAGCTGAAGTTCTCAAATGCTTTCCTGACCACCATTCTTACATACTCCTAGATGTTCAGGTCTTTTTTGTGGACTCTTAGGTTGCAGATAGCACCCATTTTTACCACCTTGTCTTGACTACCATCCTCTGACTGCCTGCTAGGAAGCAGTGTATTTAGGCCACTTCATTCCTCAGGAAATGTGTAAGTGATAAGAAATGAGAAGCTGTGCTTTCCAAGAGAAAAAACTGGGAGTGAGCTTTCTGCAAATTCCTTACAGTTAGTGAGTTAACTTGACATTCCCCACTTTACGTGGGCTGAAGCTGGCACACAGCAATGCCAGCATTTCCTCCGCTGCTAGCATGTAATTAAATGCTTTGTGAAGCATTTGGGGACATTCAGTTATGTGAAAAACATCACAGAAATGAGGGTTGTCTTTGCCTTTGTTCTTTAATCTAAGGCATCTTGTTTCTTGCATTCATTCCGTTATTCTTTTTTCAGATAATTATGGGTCCCCAAAAATGCTGAGTTGGACATTTGGATAGGAAGATTTTGTTTTTCAAATTGGAAAATCCCTAATAAAGAATTTCGAAATATTAGCTGCAAAGGGCATACCTTTCATCTTAAAGCAGAGCAACGGTTATTCCTTTTCCTGCCTCTCAAGTATTATCTGGTAGGTCAATAACAGACTGCAGTTTCAGGTCAACCTAATTTCAGCCAACTTTACCTTTCCAAGCGCCTCTCTGCCTACCTCCCTCCCGAGCCAATTATGGCAAAGTCAGAGGCTACGTAAGAAGGTCTCTTGCTATCATGTGAGGGGCTTTGGACTGCATTATGCAGCCAATGGGCCCAGTGTCTAGTGTGCCATGGATAAGCTCTTGGTTGAGTCCAAGAAGCTTCTGAGTCACAGGATTCTCTGCTCCACAACCTCTATACCACGTTAATACTTTTATTTCCAGAAGACAAGGCAGGTACGTTGGTTTCTTTGCCCACCCCATTTGCCTGATAACCTGAACTGCTCTGAAACTGTCTAGCTCTTACCAGCCTATCGTTCGCCTCTCCTTAGTGGCACTTTGACTTCCTGTCTAAGATGGTGAGATTCACTGCGTCACCCTGAGAGCACCATCCGCTGAATGATGTTAGCTGCCCCCCACCGGCACTGTTCACAGGCCATTGCTGTGCCTCACACTCCAGGCTGGACGTTCCTCTTCCTCCTCCTTCCCCAGGCACAGAGCGCTGAGGTCTGTCCAAACCATGCCAGGCTTGCACGCCGACAGAGCCAGTCTCACAGAGCCAGGCCCTGTCTCCTGTAATTCTCCTCACTGTCCTTGTTGCCAAGGGCTAAGGATGCCATATTGTGAGGCCACTTCTGTTATGACAGATCCCGACTTGGAATAGTCATCTGCCTTTTATCACAGAAAAATATATTCCTTTGACATGTCATTTTCATCTTTGATATTAAAAATGCTAGCTGAACGCTCTTCACATTTGCAGACCTGGGCACATTTATCACTGTGCTCAATTTAAAAACATCCTACTCATTATTTATTATCTTGTTGTTTGTTTTGTTAAAAAGAATGTTGTCGACGGGTACACTCACATGCACTTCAAACATTTATTTATATATACAACATATAAATACATATGTATATTATACATATATATGAATCTACATTTTTTAAAAATCATAGAGGCAGAGCAGAAGAGCACTAATACTTCAGCCTTGAATATACAGCAATATTCTTTCATAAAAGCAATTCTAAATATTTGCTCAGTTAAAGGACTACAATATCAAGAGCCTGACTACATTCCAGGGTATATGAAATACAAAGTACAGCCAACAATGTTCTAGTAATTCAAAGAAAAAGAAGCAAAGGGAATAGCCGCTGGTGTGCCACTGGAGGCACAGAGAAAATTCGTAACAATGTTTAATTATGCTCTTTGTATCAACTCAGCCTAGATTATATAATAACAATGATGACGCCAACAAACAGATGATTTCATCTAGAAATCATATTCTGCTATTCTACTACCTGGGAGGTACAGTAGCTGTCTGCTTATATGAGAGGGCAAAGATGACTCTTCTATTTGCCAGTAATCCTATGCCTACTACATTCTGAAAAAGTAGACTGGAAATTTTCAAAGGACACCTTAGGTTTTAGTTGTTATGCTAGATAGTACATTATGTGCCATTTGATTTGGCAAAGAGATGACATTGTTCTATAAACACACCTGAATTGCAGTTAAAGAGGGCAGATATTCAAAGTCACTATTTAATAACATGCTTCCTAGTGAAATGACTATGGTGTCTTTATATATTATACACATACACACACACATTTTTGAGGTTTAATTGGCTGTTTTGGACTACAGTATTAGAAATGCATATATTTAACTTCTCCAAATCTCAGTTTCTATGTGTATACTAAGGGAACAATAATGACTACTTACCGGCGTGGCTATTGTAAAGATTGAATGAAATAACGTACATGAAACACGTAATAAGAATGTAACAAATAACAATCATTCAATAAATGTTACCTACTTTCCCATTCTCTTTTTTTAAATAAATTTATTTATTTATTTATTTATTTATATTTTTAACTTTGGCTGCATTGGGTCTTCAATGCTGCGCGCGGGCTTTCTCTAGTTGTGGTGAGCGGGGGCTACTCTTCGTTGCGGTGCATGGGCTTCTCATTGCGGCAGCTTCTCTTGTTGCAGAGCACGGGCTCTAGGCCCACGGGCTTCAGTAGTTGTGGCACACAGGCCCAGTAGTTGTGGCGTACAGGCACTAGAGCGCAGGCTCAGTAGCTGTGGCACACAGGCCCAGTAGTTGTGGCGCACGGGCTCTAGAGCACAGGCTCAGTAGTTGTGGCACACAGGCTCAGTAGTTGTGGCGCATGGGCTCTAGAGCTCAGGCTCAGTAGTTGTGGTGCACGGGCTTAGTTGTTCCGCAGCCTGTGGGATTTTCCCGGACCAGGGCTGGAGCCCGTGTCGCCTGCATTGGCAGGCGGATTCTTAATCACTGCACCACCAGGGAAGTCCCTCTACTTTCACGTTCTCCTACACATGAAATTTGAGGTGATCTTGACAGTGGTCATTTCTACAAGCAGTGTTGTGCCCCCAAGAACAAGTCTGGTTTGAGTGGACATACCACTGTATTGATTTAGTCATCTGGATTAATCCTCCAGGCTGAATTGGTTTAATAATCCTGGCTGCTCTCACATTAGCTGATATGCAAGGTCATACTACAATGATAATAATGGCACCCACTTATTGATAATTATGCTCTGGGCATTATCTGTACACCTAAAAGTCTCTCTGAAAGGTGGGAATTTACTCCCCTCATTTTGCAAATGTAAAAGTTTAGGCACCAATAGATTAGGAGACATATCCAAGGCATACAGCTAGCAAGTGTCAAAGCTGGTAACTAAGCAGTTGTGCTGGCTCTCCAGTTTCTGTATTTCCACTGCACTGCATGTTTTCATCTCATCTGTCTACCTCACCAGTCTATAAGACAAGACCGATGTTATATTCATGTTATTATCTTTAATTCATGACACAGTTCAAGGCATAGAGCAGATCCTAAATGATTTCATGAAAGAAGAAAAGACTATTCAGCCCGACTAATCACGTAATTCAATTCAGTTCAATAAATACCTCTAAAAGTTTATACAATAGGCCTATTAAATTCTGGCTGTCGGAGAACTACAGTACTAAATAAGAAATATTATTGTAGTTGAAATTCCCTAAATCAGTCTTGTTTTTATTCCCTAAGGAACTTGCAATACACTAGGGGACTCTATGTGTTTGACACTAAAGCACTGAAAGACTAGGTATAATGAACTAAGAGTGATGCAGCATGCTTGGGTGTGCTCTTGGATTCTGCATCAGGTGGTCAGAGAAGTATCCATGGTGGGAATGGGGTGGTGATATCTAATTTGGACTTTGAAAGATGAGCAGAGGGCTTCCCTGGTGGCGCAGTGGTTGAGAGTCTGCCTGCCAATGCAGGGGACACGGGTTCGAGCCCTGGTCTGGGAGGATCCCACATGCTGCGGAGCAACTAAGTCCGTGAGCCACAACTACTGAGCCTGCGCGTCTGGAGCCTGTGCTCCGCAACAAGAGACGCCGCGATAGTGAGAGGCCCGCGCACCGCGATGAAGAGTGGCCCCCACTTGCCACAACTGGAGAAAGCCCTCGCACAGAAACGAAGACCCAACACAGCCAAAAATAAATAAATAAAATTAAAAAAAAAAGTAAAGAAAGAAAAATGAGCAGAATTTCATTATGTGACAATAGAACAAATGGCATTTTGAGCAGAGGAAGATATATCAGCATAATAGAAAGAGTAGTTTGTATGCATAAAGGCTGTACTTTGAGATAATTTAGGCTGAATTAAGGACCTTCTAAAAATCCAGAAGAGACAAGCTTGCTGCTTCCTTTGAACTCAAAGTAACCATAAAAAGGAGCATTTGTATATCATCTTTAAGAGTCAGTAACAGTAGCCAACATTTATCTTTAAGAGTCAGAAACAGTAACCCACTTTTATCAAAAAGTTTACCTGTATCTCTGCCCTTGCAAGGCATGGCAAGGAGAAGTCAGCTATCATCCTTGACTTCTAGAGAAGTAGTTAAGTGTAAGTGAAGTTGAATAAAAATACTTTAAAAATAATAAAACTTAAAATAAATAAATAAAGCACTTAACCAAATCTAGGACTCAGGATACTTGCCAATTGTTAGTTTTCTTTTCCTATAGCTATCCAATAAATCAACTAATTAAAAAAAAGAAAGAAAAGCAACTCCAGCTGACCACACTCGTTTCCTTTCCTTTCCTTTCCCCATAGCACTTTGCATCATCTGACATTATGCATCTACTTGTTTGTTTATTATCTGCCTTCCCACTAGAATGCAAGCATCATGAGGGCGAGAACATTTTTTTCTTTCAGCATCTAGAACAGTGCCTTAAACATAGCAAGTAGAATTGAGTGAGCCGCTGGTTGAATGAACGAAGGAAAGAAAGAAACAAAATTAAATGTGAGGAGCAGTAAAAGCTGAGCCCAAGGAGAGGGGAAGGAGCAAGATCAAAGAAATCCTTGATGTGTTAATTGCAGTCACTGAAAAAGAGGTAACACGAAACTGAAAGTAAAATGATCTGCTGTAAATAGAATTTGAATGCAGAGTATTATAAGGTCAGCAGATGGGGCTCTAAGAGGTGAAAATTACATATAAATTCAGACTAAGAAATAAGGTGATGTGATAAATTCAGAAAAAGATAAGGTTAATACAAGACCAGGAGATAAATTTTTACTTTGTGGGTTAAACAAGTTAAGAACAAAGAGTACAGGTAAAACCAGCTCTCTGCAGAAGAGAAGAAAACGACTCCCAAAATAAAACAGAGAGCAGAGAGTTTGTGGGAATAGAATCCACAGACCAGCATGTTGTCCTAGGAAGACAGGACATATAAAGGAAAATATACAAATTCTGATCTAAGGAGTGTTAAAGTTTGCATACTATCTGTAGTTCTTACTGACTGTGTGACCTTGGGCAAGTCACGTAACCTCGCTGAGCCTCAGTTTCCACATATGTATAATTTCTCTAATAATGCCCTGAAAGGCTGTATAAGTGTGTGGGCTCCAAAATCAGACTGCCTGGATTCAAATCTTAGCTCTACAACTTAACATCTGTAAACCTGAGTAAGACAATGTCCTTGCCTCAGATTTTTTATCTGTAAGATGTAAATAATTACCTATCTGCCGCAACATTCATAAAAATCATTTCCGGGGGTGAAAGGCAAAACTATCAAATCCTTTGAAGGCGACATTGAATAATATTATTACAACCTCAGGATTGGGAAGGATTTTTTCAACAAGAAAAAAATAATTTTAACTTATAAAGAGAGAGATTGATAAATTGGACTACATTAAAATTACTTGCAAAAGATACAGTAAAGAAAGTGAAAATAAAACCATAAACTGGGAGAAGATATCAGCATCTTATATGAAACATAAAATATTGATATTCAGGATATAGTGAAATAAAAGCCTCACAAATCAATAAGATAAAAGACAATCCAATAAACCAAGAGAGAAGAAATGGAGTTATTAACAACACATTCAAGATACTGGTCCATTGAGACAATGTAGGAAAGGAGGGAGATGCATTTTTTATTTCTTAAGCTGGGTGGTGGATACTTAGGTGTTCGTTTTATCAATATTCATATTTTATACACTCCTTTGTAAAGATTATGTGTTCCTCAGTATATTTTTTAAAATAGAGACTGTAATAAGTACCTACTTCATAAGATTGCTATCAGGATAAACAAGTTATTTAGAACAGTGCCTGGAGTATAGTATTTAATGTGTTTATTATTATTATTATTATTATCTTAAAACATTAGAAGCATTGCAGGCACTTAATATAAGGTAGTTATTATTTTGAAGCTATTGTCCCATGAAAGAATATATGAATGGAGAGAAAGTGGTCTGCGTGCAGACTAGAACAGAAGAAAACCATCCAAGAGAAGCTCTGAGTCTCTACTTGGCAGGATTGTCCTTACAAGTGGAGGTGGCTCATCGCAATATTATATTATACTAGCTATTATACTAGCCTTTATGAAGCCTTGCCGTCATATCAAGTTCACATAAAAACACTACAGTTTCTCATACAGCTGTTCTCAGAGGAACAGAATGTGCAAATCAAACAGTATAAATATTCCGATCTTTGGTTAGTTTTATCACGTTTTATCTATTAATAGAGGAACATTCTATTTTATGTCTCAATTGCTTGTGAGCTCAGTTAGGGGAAGTTTTAGCTTTCTCAATTCTGAAAGCATCAATAAAATGGTGCTTCAAGACCAATGAAGCAGAAGACTGGTTCCAGGATTCTGATCCAGGCTCAGTCGTAAAGCCTGGACTGAGCAGCCCAGCAGACAGACCCCTCTTAGATTTCAGTCCCTAACTACAAAAGATGGAAGAAAAAAAGAGAAAAATGTTTTGATAAGAGACTATGTTAAGGGTTCTTGACAATGATACTGAATAGCAAATAGATGTTATCTCTTGAGATCATTTAAATATATTGAAATGGGCAGCTGGCAAACTGTTCTGAGTGAATTCTGAAGCATTGGTCACAGAGTGTAAGACAGGTTAACCGGGGAGAAAAGGAAGGCATGTGATAGCAAGTGTGCCATGACTGATAGACAAGTGCTGATCACCAAACCAAGAGGGGAGTAATATTTTATGTGTTTGTTGTAGAAAGACACAAAATGTCAAGACGAAAACTACAGCTATTATTAAGAAAGGATGAGGACAAGACTTGGGAATACATGCCCCCTATAAATGCAAAAGAGAGAAGTTGCCCAGGGAATGTAGCGCAACTTGTAATGTGTACAACTTAAAGCATGGAAATGTGGAGTAAATTCATCTAGGTGTCTAGGTTTAAAAATAAACAAAAGTGATCAGAGAAACCACACAGTAAAGTATTATTTGTATGTGAATACGATTAGAGACTCTGGATGTCAATATCTGTGCTCATACGTTGGTCAGTATTATCAAAAGTGTGAAGTGATCACCAAGAAAATTGATAGAGTTTGTATAAATAGAGATTGTAATAAAGTGAGAGACATTGTGTTTTCTGACCGTAATATGACAGTACTTAAAATTAATTTCTCAGAAGCCAGAAAATTTGACAGAGATAAATAGAAGAAGGTCAAATTCCCCTTAGAGCAGATGAATTGTTCTTAATGATAAGCAGGTTGATAAATAAGAGAGAAGGCTCTCTCTCTTCTGAAAATATCCAAGAGTGGTGCTAAAGAAATATTTATTCTGACACTTGTTAAAATGGAAAGGCAGATTTTATTCAGAACTGTCTTGATAGTTATGGAGACTATTGCAGTGGGGTTTTGCAGTATGGAGAGATTAGGCTCAACTCCAAATACAGCAAGGAAAAAGGGGAACTTATAGCCAAGGAGCAGGGTAGGGGTCTGTAGATAGAAAACTACTAAGGAGAAACATCAGGGGTAAGGGGGGATTCTGGCTAAACTGATTGGACAGGATTTTTACTAAAACTGGTTCTTGAAGACATGCCAAGGATGGGGCCTAGTCAGGCTCAGAGGTGCCTATCTAGAGTTTGGTCAAGGAGAGAGTCGTTGTCAGTGATAACACGTGGTAATAAATGATATAAAAGAAAGTTTTTAGGAGAAGGAATAAAGGCCCAAACTCAAAGCCTATATGTAGAAATTAAGGGAGTCCTCGTACAGAATTTTTTAATGTGAATAAATTAGAGCAAAAGGTATACACACCACCAAGAGTACAGGAGGCAAATATGAAAACTCCAAGTTGGTGAGGAGAGAAGATAGATGGATGATTGATAGATGACAGACAGCTAGCTAGATCGTAGCACAGCAAGGATGGACCCCCACTGAAAATTTGTTCTGGATGTCAAGACCAATAACCACACACACATACACACGCACACACCCCAAGAGAGTACGAAAAGGCTTATTCCTTATATAATCAGACTTTTTGGAAGAACAGGGTGAGCGTCCCGAGCTGGTTAACAAAAAGGACAGCGCAAGGAAGGAGACTGGCTTAGGCTTTCACTGTGGTTAGTGGTGGGGCTGAGGCCCACCTGCACCGAAGGAGGGTGCAGCCTTCTAGGCCTTCTAAGCAGTTTGCCCAGATGTGGTCGAAAGGGTAATGGGCTTCAGCTGTGAGCTGTGAACAGGAGTAAGGTATTTTTGTGACTGTTGTAGGAAAGTATTGGAGAATTTGGGGCAAAGGAGTTATGTGATATGATTTACATGTTCAGAAGCTTTATTCCTTTTCTGGTATATTGAGAATGGAATGTAGGGAACAAGGGCAAAAGCAGGGACATTAGTTGAAATAATTATGCAGCAATTCAGGCCATTTTTACTTGGCACGTAGCAGTGAAGCTGGTAGGAAGAGCTTACTTAGATTTGGGATGTATTTTGAGAGTACCACTAACAAGACATGGTGACAGATTGAATTTAAAGAATGAGAAAAAAGAAAGGGACCTGGACATTACTTAAGTGTAAGGCCTGGTCAACTGGGTGAATAGTGGCCCCATTGAATGACATGGGGAAGACAGCTGTGGGAGGCAGCCCCCAGAGGTGTGTTTGCACACAGGCGAGATTTCAGGTACCAGTGATATATCTAAGTGGAGGTGTCAATTAGGCATTTGGTTGTGCCAGAGACAATACACTCAGAGGTCCACATTTTAAAGTTATCGTTGAGTGAAGACCAATCGAAAACTAAGAACAATTTGGCAACACATGTAAAAAGTCCTGTACTTCAATGTAATTTATTTCAGCAATGTTAATCAACAGACATCATGAATTTGTTCAAAAGAATAAAACCCTTAGGGTGAAGCTGAAATCTCGGCCCAGGTTCACTAGCCAAGAAGTGGGGAGAAACCCATTGTGATGCTGCCCAACCTGATTGAGATCACTGCTGAGTTCTCTAAAACATCTGAGAATGGGCTTCCAGCCAACCTTTGGCTGCACTTTTAATGGCATATGGGCTGAAGATATAATAAACGGCACAATGAAATAAGAGATGTCAATAATAGCAGAGGTAAGAGAGAGAGAGATTTTGTAAAGTGGAGGCAACAAGCCATACTTATCATTGACTACCTGATTTTTGAGTAGGATCTTGTTCACAGTCTGGGGAAAAAAATGGGAAGATATAGCTAAACCGCGAACCATAAACTTAAGGTAAAAACATGTAAAGTGTTCAATAAAGGAGTGGTCTGGAAAGAATTTAGATTTTGTGTTGTTTAGACAAACTAGAATTTCTCTGTTTATAAAAGGTTACATTATGCTCCTCATGGGGGAGATGATAGACTGATAGACTATGTGAGAACATTACATTAAAGTGACCACACCTTCAAAGCTCTTCGCTATTTAGAGCAATAAGTTAACTTAGGAAGGGACATCATGTTCAGGTTGCCCTTGAAAATCTGGCTAGTAAACTCTCATAGGAAAAGTTGTCCACCTGCCTGCTTTCCTATGTGCATGCTACTTTCACATGCTTCCAGAACTGTCTTCCAGGAGAACAAATCAGATTTTATTGCTCCCATTTCTCAAAATCTTAGTCAAGGTCCTACATTATCTGATTTTCACAACTGTTTTTCACACCAGGTGTTCCACTCACTATGTCTCATCTGTATTTTTCTCTTTTGTTCTCTTATGTTCTGCCTTAACCTTTGGGAAACATTTTCCTACAAAATCCTTCACATCCTTCAGGACCCAGTTTAAATGTCTTCTCCTATGAGAAGCTTTCCTAGACTCTCTAAACTTAGTGAGTCTTTGCTTCCTCTGTTTCTATTCATTAAGTAACCTAGACTTTATAAACAAGTACTACAGTTATTATATATAATACTGTGTATAGCATATGGTTATGCGTTACAGTTGTTAGTGTCTAATTTCCCAGTTAGACTGTGAGCGCCCTTGGACTAGACACCATGTTTCATTCCATGTGTTGGTATTTCCACAGCCCTTAGCAGACTGCCATGGTCATTGTGTTCAAGAGAGCCTTGAAATCATGAACTTTAAAATGTTTTATGTCTGGTATAGGATTCAATTAATCTTAATTCTTGATATTGATATTAGTAATTTAAACACAATGAAAAAATAGGGGCTGAGTTTTTTTTTTTTTTTTTTCCCTAAATCCATTTTTTCCATTATCTACCTATGGATTAAAGTGAAAGCCAGAAGTTTGGGGGAAGGCCTGGTCCTAAGTCTTTCCCATTTAAGTGGCATACTCAAAGGATAAACAGAATATAGGCACCTAGGCATGGATCTGGGAATTTCTGAAGAAACTTCTGTTTTTCTCTTTGTTCCATAGTCAGGTTGCAAGATCTGAAAATTTCAGATTTGTATACAAAGGTAATTTCCAAAGTGCAGTGTACTAGATAACCTACCTAATGAGCATTTGTAAAGTTCTTAATGTCTCCGTGGAAAGGTGCTATGAAAGAACAAATGAATTTTCTTTATGGTTGCTCTTAATTTCATTTCATTTATAGCTATTTGTTCCAAAGATAACAGGTTTTATCATTATTCTTACTCTCTGTGTTTAGCTTTATTAAAACAAACTGTTCTCCAGGAGGAAATTGTTTTAATGTGATTTTAGAACCCCATGTCACATAGAAATATAACAGAATAAATCTGGTAAAATATAACCCTTCATTTTTCAAAAGATAAATTAACTATCCTCTTATGTTTATTGGCACTTCTGAAATGATTAGCCACTTTGGAACATTTTGAACTTGCTGGAATTTAATATGTCCTTCAAGAAACCAGGCAGTAAATGGTCTTTTTAAGATAGACTTGGCAATTTCTCATTTTGTTTCTGTACATCACTGATACTATAAGCTACTGGCTGCAGGTTTGCCCCTCATTGTGCCTCATAGTGAAGGCAGCTTAGCTCCCGAAAAAGCTGCCTAAGAAGGAAAGGAAAGAGGAAGTTACAGAAATATTCATCGTGATGCACAGTCTCTAGTTATTACTATGCTGTTACGGGCACATTGATTGTTATGGACTGAACTGTGTTCCCTCCAAATCATTCATGTTGCAGTCCTGACCCACAGTATCTCAGCATGTGAGTGTATTTGGAGATAGGGCCATTAAAGAGATAATTAATTAAAATGAGGCCATTAGAATGGCTCCTAATCCAATCTGACTGATGGCCTTACAGTAAGAGGGAATTTTGACACATAAAGAGACATCAGTGATACAAGCACACAGAGGAAAGCCCATGTGAAGAGCCAGTGAGAAGGGGGCCATCTGCAAGCCAAAGAGAGAGGCCTCAGGAGAAACCAAACCTGCCTACACTTTGATCTTGGACTTCTAGCTCCAGAACTGTGAGAAAATAAATTTCTGTTGCTTAAGCCACCCAGTCTGTGGTATTTTGTTACAGCAGCCCTCACAAACTAACGTATTTATTCTCCACCGACGTGGAGGACCATCGATTGGAGTTAACACTCCTGTCTCAGTCACTCCTTTTCATCTGATTGGTGATTTGGGAGATAAGAAACTGGGAATGCTTGGCTTGACTCTACTCTCCCCGCTTCTCTCTTTTCAGACCTGCCCACCTCCATAGAACATGTGCTCCAGTCTGAAGTTGGCCAGAGCAGCTACTGGATGTAAGCATCTCAGCTGTTCTCTCCTTTCTTTGTCTTTGGAAGCTGCCTGCCTACCATGACCATGCATTCTATTCTCATTCATGCTTCAAGTTTTCTAGTGGTAATCTCTGCCCCTGAAGCTCTTTTCTAGTGCTTCCAGTGCTTGGGTGTTCACAGTGGTCTAATTCTGGGGTGCAGCTTTAAAAATTCCACTATTACCCCAAACCTAAGCCACGTTCTTAAGAGCTAACTATTTAAGTCCTTAAGTTCACCTTTTGTCTCCATCTGATACCATTTTGTCTATTCACTTTGCTTCCATTTCATGTGACTTAGAAAGGGAAATAATTCATTTACATGTTTAAAACTCAACATATAAGAAATTAAACATCAAGTTAGAGTAATCATAGATTCTGCATCTGTTCATGATAAATAGTTTATTACAGACTAATTGATTCTTGTCTAAAAGCTAGATGAGCCAGCAACTAAACTACTGATAGACACATTTTAACTCTTCTCAACTACAGATGACTGGTTGGCTGGTTTTGTTTAACTTGCCACTTAAAAATCAAATTTCCAGTTTATGATGGCCTTATTATTTTCATTTCTTACCTATTCTCTGGTTTTTGGATACTTTATTAGCATAATCCACTTTTCAAGAAGATGAACAGCAAGCTCAGAGAAAGGAAGGAGAGCTAATTTCTGCTAGGATGTTTGGTTTTAATAAAAAGGGAAATATTGGCTTAGCAGTGTTGTCAGATTATTCAAGCTATAAAATTAATATAATAATGACATAATTAAAATTCACTGCATGTGTATTATATGCTAGTATGTATATATTATAGCAGAAATCTGCTAAGTACTGCACATGCATTATCTCACTTAAACCTTATAACAACCACATGATGAAATGGAAGTACAGTGTTTAAGTACCTTGCCCAGTGTCACCCAGTTGGCAAACAGTGGAGCTGAGAACTGAACTTGGGCTTTCTGACTCCAAAGCTGATATATTCATCACAAAAACTTGCTGCTTGCCCTATGCCAGGAATAGGCATTAAAAGCCACTCAGAACCTTTCAATAGTGGGAAGACACAGAATCAATTCAGGAGGTCAAGTGGAGAAGAAGACTAACTGATGAATCAGTGACTTATTTCAATTCACATAAAAATAATTGGAAGAGTTTGAAACATAATTCAAAAACATGTCTCATTTTTTCCCCAATAAGTCCACCAAAATTCCCTTCTTTTGTGAAATAAAAGAAAATGGTAATTTAGTCATTGCTATAATTGCCTTAAACAAATTGGTGGCTTTTAAATCATATTCTTTTTTTTGTTGTTGTTTATTTTTTGGCTGCGTTGGGTCTTTGTTGCTGCGCGCGGGCTTTCTCTGATTGCGGCGAGCAGGGGCTACTTTTCGTTGAGGTGCGCAGGCTTCTCATTGCAGTGGCTTCTCTTGTTGCAGAGCACGGGCTCTAGGCACATGAGCTTCAGTAGTTGTGGCTCGCGGGCTCTAGAGAGCAGACTCAATAGTTGTGGCGCATGGGCTTAGTTGCTCCGTGGCATGTGGGATCTTCCCGGACCAGGGATTGAACCCGTGTCCCCTGCATTAGCAGGCAGATTCTTATCCACTGTGCCACCAGGGAAGCCCCTTAAATCACATTCTTATGGCTCTTGGGAGAAAAACAAAAAGTCCACGTGGTTTTGCCAGCAACATACCTTTTAGTGTTTTAAGATTCCGAAGTAAACTGTCCTCAAAAACAAACACTAAAAATATATATTTAGCAAAACTAAACTTACACATGGGAGCTAACCTAAAAGTTACCTAGCACAAGTAATCAAAGGGCCTGTTTCTATTAAACTTGTTTTGTAGAACAAAAATTCCCATTTGGTTCTTCTTTATTATAAATAAACTTCCTAAATATTAGCAGATTTCTTTAATTGCCATTGCAATCATGTTCTTCTGTATTAAAATCTAAATCTGGATCATGTGAAAATAGCAGTGTAAGTAGAGTGCGTGTTATTTCATGTGCTAGATGAGCTAAGTGTAGTTCTACAAAATGCATATTCTCTGATGAGTTGGTCACTCCCAAAAATGACCTCAAATGCAATATGAAGATCCCCCAAACCACGTGCAGAGAAATTTAATGAGTATTAATGATACTCTAAAGAGATGCTAGACTTGTTAGTGGTGAGCAAGAATGCTTAGATCATGCTAATATTATAGCCTAACAGATTCCCTAAATGCCTTTCATGTTGATGCGAGATTCCTGTTTCCATGGCAACCTGCAGTGAGTTAAGAAGAGTACTGTTAAACTGTACTGCAGTTTTGCTTAGTCTCTCTGAAAGAAAAATGTCAGAAGAAACCATTTCTCTATCCATGATTGTAATTAGAGATCCTCCACCTCCACCCACAAGCTTCTGTTGCTGATCCTGAAGAAGAAATTAAAGGCAGTAAATCAGGAATCTGTTTAATGACCTGCTGTGTTCTACATGAGCGTGAGCTGCAGACCCTTTACTGGATCCAAGAATCACATTTGCAGCACATTAACGTTGGAAAATCTGTAGAAAGGGATCAAAACAGGTAATGGTGCCAAATAATGTGCAGGAGAAATAATGAGGAAAGCATCTATGCCCTGATTCTTAGAGGCTGCTTTTAAATTTGTTCAAACGACTTCCTCTAGGGTAGTGCGTTACTGTCCTGTTTTTGAAGCTCTGCTATTCTTTGCATTTTGAAAGGAATGAAAATATAATGAACATTTCTGTTGTTCTTCAAGGAATCTAAATCAAGGCTCTGACAAGGGTTATCCACCCACATGTTTGCTTCAGCTTTCCTAATTCATTCATTATCCTGCTCAAAGCTCAAGACCAAAAGATTCGCCCAGAATGACAGAGGCAGCATGTCCATTGGCAATTATCCCAGACCACTCAAGGGGGAAAATGCAACTGAAAATCAAAGATCCTGATACAGGGCATCTTTTATAGGAAATGAGTGATAGGAATGCAGAGTCAATTTTTAAAACCACATTTATTTTGTTATATCATAGAACACTGTAGCTAACATTTATTGCACACCTACTCTGCTTTAGGAATTATGTTTTATATGCATCATCTTATTAATTATCATAAAACTAAAAAAGATAGGAATTACTAATACTATCTCCAGTTTTAAAATGAGAAAATTACCTATGAGAAATGCCTAAGGTCACCCATATCCTAGAAAAAATTTTAAAGTCATCAGAGATAGACTTTGAGTCTACCTACCTCCCTGGTAGGCATTCTTTTGTTGTTAAAAAATAGTAATACTAATAAAATAATAGTAATAATAATATCTATCGATCCAAATCTAGATGGAAAAATCAGTAGCTATATAAATACAAATATCTTCAGAGTCATGCCAGTAATTTAACCGAGTAAAGCAGGCTGATTGAGTGGAAAGGCAATAGAGACTGGTGCGGACTGTGGCCAGCTGGAGTTCACGTATCCCATGTAAAGGAGGCAGCTGCTGCTCAGCTCCCACTGCTGTTTGTCATGCTGAAACATAGGCTTACTGTGGCCAGATTTTCTGACTTTTCAAGACAATCCACTAATCACAATTTTCATGTGAAATCTACACATTTTTAAAAACGAGTACAAAATGAAGTGTGAGAACCAAGAAAAAGATTTGCCCCAGGCTTCCTTATTGTTTTCTCCATGTTAGGAATTAATCAAACTTCTCTACAGAAATGAAAGTAATTTCAAGAGGAAACCACCCCCCCCGAAAAAAAAATACCAAGGACAAAATTAACAAGGAAGTAGGAGTGGTAGAATTTTAGGCATTGGTGAGCCTTTCTGATAAATGTAGTGGAAAGAACAGTTGCATAAATAGCATCTAAAAGTAATGTCCAGTTGTGATTTTGATTTCACTTACTGAACTTCTCATAGAAACTTAATGCTTTCCCTTTTCTTCAATGTTGTATTTTTTTTATACCAAAGAATTGAAATAGAACAGAATTCTATTTGCTCCTCAATTAAATGAAATAACATTTTTAAAAAAAGTTGTCCTGTAATTTTCTTCTGTGTGATGGTACAAGTGGCAAGTTTAATTTCATTCAACTGAACGACAGCAGTAAATGCACAGCAGAGATGAGTAATTTAGATTCTCAAAGCTCCTGCTATTGAAGTTACCCAAGGTGTCAAGGGTAGGGAAATCTTTAAGGCATAAGCTCCCACAGCAGCAGTCCCTTGCAGACAGCAAGCAAGGATGAAGCTGAAGCTTACACTGGAAAATGTTTACTATTGAGTTTCTTAATACGTTTACTTTTGATGACAGAAGGTCAAGTTACATGACTATTTCTATATAAAGAAAAAAAAAGAATATAGTGCCTTGTTTCAGCTTAACTGACTCATTAAATAAACAGTAAAATTCTCTCTCAGGGGAGAATATGGATATATATGTTTAAAACATGTCTTAGAGATTTTCTAAGGCAATGTTAGTGTTACATTAAATATCAGTAAGTCATTTTGTTGGAATAATGATGTTAGACCATTTCCTCATAATTTTACTACAGTCATTAGCTGGCCAAATAAACGACCTTAAGTTACACAAAAGTGAGAATGATCATAAAAATAAATTTGAGTGCTCACAGTGGTCCAGCAACACATGTAATAATTCATAAATATGGCCCCCACAATGATAGTTCCGGGATTTTTTTCCCTAACTTTACAAAGCTGTGAGAGACTATAAAGCAACCAAGCTCGACCAGCATTCTGGCATTAATAGCAGCCAATCAGACCTAATTGAACTCTTTAAATGCAAGCACACATGGATGGAAGTAAAAATTTGTTTTCTGGGAATCTGAATTTGAGGGTCAGAGCAGGAAATCAGAATAAATACCTGACTCTACATGTCCCTTCATTTGCATACTATATTTCCCATTATCCACTGTTACTTCATAAAGATGATGATAATGATTTTAGGCAATGATATATTTAGTTCTTATTAAGTACCAGGTATGGTGCTGTTCATATACAGTTTCTCATTTGATGCACACAGCAACTCTGAGAGATAGGGATTGCTATCTTTATGTCACAGAGTAGAAGACATGAGCCAAAGAGGTAAAGTAACTCAGTTAAGGGCATAGCTAGTAAGGACCAGAGCAAAGATATGAAGCCACCCTTTTTCATGCCAATGCCCTCACCACTCCAATGTTATAATCCTACTGTTACACTACTATGGTAGCACTGGGAATCCAGGACACAAGTGAATTTCTCTGGATGACAAAATGCAGGGTTCCAGAGAGCTGAATATGTTGAGCAAGCCATTTCGTCATTTGGGGTACAATCTCCAAATCTATAAAATGGGAATAATGCCTTTGCATTGCCAACTCCATGGAATTATTGTGACGATCAAAGGAGAAATTGTATGTGAGAGCAATTTGAGCAGTAGAGACTGTTAGCTAAGGTCTCTTGAGAATAAGCAGATATGGGAAAAGCTCTTTGCCCCCCCCATATTTGCCTAAAAGAAGGACAGAAATTTGTAAAGGTGTCCCCTCTCTCCTCTGAATAAGGAAGGACAAAAGTTAATCATTGGAGACAAGTCTAAACCCTTATCAGCCCAGAGAAGACACTAAAGGAACCAACATAACAAACCTTGCTCAAACTAGCCCTTATCTACCATTAGTTTTTCCATATATTTACCTTTCGATATTTGCTGCCCCTAGAAGCTACAAGCCCTTTTCCTTTGTCTTGTCACTTCTCTAAAATTTGTTATTATTTTGTTAAGATGCTATACAAACTCAAGTTCTACCCACCCCTGTGAGTTACTCATCTCTGAGTGCCCCCCTGTGTATGCCTGTGATGCACATGCTAATACACTTCTGTTTGTGTTCCTCTTTGTCATCTGTCCTTTGTTAGTCTAATTTATAGGACCCCAGCCAAGGAACCTAAGATGGGTAGAGAGGAAAATGACTTTTTTCCTCCCCTACACTGAGATCCACTTAGAAAATTTTTGACTGAAAATAGCCCAGAATAGTGGCTACTCTGAATTTGATCCCATCCTTTATTTCTAGCCTCACTTCCCCAAACTGCATCCCCACAGGGACCGCCTAACACACAACTTGTGCCCCAAGCACGTTATACATCCCACTCACCCCAGAACTCCAAGCTCTTCCGTACACCCAGACATTTGTATCCAATTTCCCCTGCCTAACATGCCATAATGTCTCTTCGTTGCACAATAAATTGCTACTCATTTTTCAAGATTGAGCCCAAGGGTCACTGCTTTGAAAAAGATTTCCAGAGCTTCCAGAGAGAGTGATCTTCTACATGCCTCAAACTCTGTTCATGTCTCATATCACTTACCATGTCCTGTGTGTAGCAGGGTGTCCTATTTGAGTCCAAACTAAATCAGGCTGTGCACATTATTAGTGGGCTGGTGGCCACAATTTGCATGAATATTTTGCATGAGACTTTTTATGTGTTTTGGCTAAGGGACAGGGAAAGGTTTGTTCTGTTGTGTTTTATCTGTTTGTTTCAAGCTCTTAAGAGACAGAAACAAAAATGGAAAATAATGAAGCATGTGTTCCTGCCTAGTCCTTTGGATACGTTGGCTTTTTTAGAGAAGGAAGAGTCACAGCTGGGGATACTGCTTTTCTGAGAGTCGCTGAGACCCCGAGTACCACTGGGTTATGCTACAGAATGCCCTACTAACTAAACCCTATTAAGTAACTCAGACTCAGAGCAAGGGCAATCTCCACACCCCACCATGGTCCAAGGGAGAGGAGTGGCTTAGGGCCACTGTCAACAGTGGCCCTAGTGAAGTTCCCATTAGCAATTTAATGAGAACAGGATGGTGTTCCTTCTCTCCTCCTGTGACTCTCCTAATCAGTGTGTCTACTGTAAAGTCCCTGTAGCTAATGGATCAGTTCATGTACCAGAAGAAGCATCCACTGGGTATTTCTAGAAATCTTTGGGGGTATTTTGCAAGAGGTGGAAAGGTCCCAAGTGAGCAGTTAGGGAAAAGAGCAAGGCTGGGAGTCTTTAAGACACTGAATTACATATTCTCTAGAGCATTGGCCTAGCCTACAATTAGTAAACAAGCAATGTGATTACCATTCTAATTGTCTCCTTGCATGCCTATATATTCCCATATATTCTCCTTGCATGCCTATATATTCCTATAGGCTGTGCAATTCTTCTGATCAGGAACAATGTCTTGATAACCAAATTTAGTGCACCTCAGCCACTAGGCACTCCATGCATGACTTTTGAATAAAAGAGTGAATGGATATAGATTCAGTCAAAGCACAGAACTGATTGTTGCTTTGAGCAAGTATTGTTCACAACCACACTTACTTTTTTTTTAGTGTAACATAAATCCTTGTAAAGTCACCTAGAATCATGGAACTGCAAAGGGAAATTGAGAAAACTGTTAGACTTGAACTTATTACCAAGGCAAAGCAATGTAAGCTAATCTCCATTCATATTTTGTAGACCACACAAGGATTCTCCGCTGTTAAAAGGTGCTCCATCCTCAGAATAAGAATAGTATAGTGGTTCAAAGTACAAGTTTACAGTCAAATTGCTTGGATTATATCTTTATCTATCACTCTTGAGCTGTGTAAGCTTGGCTAAAAAGTTGTGTTCACGTGTTTCAATTCTCTCACTTGTATAATGGTAAAAATAATAAGACCTACCTTGTAGGACTGTAGTGAGTATTAAATAGTTATGATTAAAGTGTTGATGACAGTTCCTGGCACATGGTAAGCATTCATGAAATGTTAGCCTGAACGGATATTTATTAGCTGAACTCTATTTCACTTAGTATGGTCTTGGCTTGCCCGGAAATCTAGTAATTCCAGCCATGTACTGAGGCTTGGGTTTCCTATACTTCAGTTTCACTTTTGTAATATTGACACTAGGACTGGATGGGCATACTGAAGGTTAGCAATAACATGTGTTACATTTCTGGGGTAGGGAGGTGTTTTAAAGTACCTACCATGTATTGTAGCCACATACCTGGCCTTGTAAAAAAAATGTCAGTGCTTTTTCAAACTTTGTCTTTGGCCTTTTCTTTTCTTTTCCATTTTAATACTGCTCCTACCACTTACTGACCTCCTATGGAGAGACTGGTTTCCTGGTGATGCATGTACTCATACAGTTACAAGCCCACAAACTGACCCATCAGTAGGTGAGAACAACTCGTTCCAATCTGACCATTACTCTGTTCCAGAGAGTTGCAATTAGAATTCTAACAACTGCCATATGAGAGAACTCCTAGGGAAAAGGTTACAAAGAAAGGACATAGAGGTATTTAGGAAACAAGTGAAGTCAATTACAAAAGAGGATTTGTGTTTAGAAAATGGATATTAAGTCAGGAGAATGGTTTCTGTTTACTGGTATTGTGCCCATTTCTTCTGCAGGTAGCACGGGATGCTGTTCTTCTGATGGATCATGTTTGAGTAATCGCAGTGTCAGCCCATTTAAAACACCTTGCTGTGAATCAGACTGAGGTGGCCACGAACTCAGCAGAAGTCACTGCATTCTGAAAAAGTCAGGCACAATAAACACAGGCTTTGTAGAAGATTAGGGAGGTGTAGAACCTAGATTTCAATGGAGGCAAAATGAGTGTGCCCAGTTTCACAAGTGAAATTGCTATGTTCGTCAGTCACTTTTGTGTATTGCTTTTTCTCTACAGAGCATGAACGGTAAGAGATAGAATCCAGACTCCATTTTTGTTACAAGTCAACCTCGTCTGCCATATTACTGAGACTGTAATTTATCTTTATCAGCCTGTATTTACAGTATTATCATGAGTCACAGGATATAACAGGCTCTCATTATTATAGGTTTTATGGTGAGGCCATGTTGGAAGGGGCGCTAAAGAAAATTGAGAACATTTGGAAAGAGACGTTTGCCTTTTGCTGCATGACTAGTTTTCTTTCTCTCTGATTTCTGATCACTTGAATGTTTTCAAGACTTCAGTGATTTGCCATTTCCATAAGGATAGAGTTGCGAGATAAAATAGAGGACCCTTAGTTAAATTTGAATTTCAGATAAACAAAGAATAGTTTTTAGTGTAAGCATACTGCCTATATTGCAAATGTTGCATGGGACATACCTGTACTAAAAAATATTTGTTTTTTTATCTGAAATTCAAATTAAACTGGAGTCTTATAATTTTATTTACTTAATCGGGCAAACCTACCTTAGGGCAAAAATCTCAACTCCATAGCCAAGCTCTACACAATGTTTCCTTAGTACGTAGATCCGCTTACTTGCTACTTTTTTTGCTCTGATCATATTGGATTTATTTCAGTTTATTAACTATGTTATTTGCTCTATCAGTGCCATGCCTTTGCATAGCTATTCTCTTTAGCCTAGAAATCTCCACTCCACCATCACTATTCCTTTGCCTAGCCCAACAACTTATATTTGTTCAAATCTTTAAAAGGTTCACCAGGAAAGCCAATATTGTATAGTCTTGCCCTTGTTAGGGTTTCAGTGGAGGCAATAAATAAAAACCCTTCCTCGATCTCTTGAGTTAAGAGCCAACTGAGAAATAAGATGCAGAAGACAGAGAGAAAGCAAAATTGACTGATGAATATAATTATAAATTTGCAGCCAGATGGACTTCTACAACTCTCCCTGAATTGGGCTTAATCCCCCAATTTCAGGGGTTGTAAAGAGCAGGCCAGAGTGTTGCTCCCAAAGCAGAGGAAAAACAGAAGGACCGAACTGAGTCTCTTCTCCCAAACTGTTGTGTCAGACAAGTCACTCTTCCTCCCTCGGGGCTGGAGGGAAACTCAGAGCCTTCCATCTAAAACTTTCTTTCCCAGGAAGTTGAGTAGAAATTCTCTCCTTTCTCCATTCCCCTTTCCTTTGAAAAATTAGGAATATGGAATAAGTATCTGTCTCCAATGTCCCCAGCTTTTTATTTCTTTAACCCACTAAGTTTATTCATTAAGTCTATGGTCAACTATTGGTGTAGCTGGTTTACTAGTGGGAAGAGATTAGGATGGTAATGCTGTTACCTTCCTGAGGCTACCTCACCATATCAGACACTCACCCTTTAAAGTCCTGCCAGGCAACTGGCGGGCAATTTAGCTTTTGCCTCCGAAAGGCTTTGAAATGGGCCAGAATGGGACTAATTTCTGAATCCTGGGTAGAAAATCCATCCTTTAGTTTTTCCTTCTGATTTACAAATAGACATGTCCTCTAAAAACAATCCTAAAGAAGTCCAAAATTTGAATAAAAACCATCTCTGATTATGAAGAACATGGATACAAAAGGAGGTCCAAAGGTTATATTCCCTTTTCTTTACAAGTTAAGACCAAATAGAATGTAAAATTCTTTCATCACAATCACCCAATTTCTTATTCTGCTCATCTGACTCAGAGAGATCTCTGATGCTATTGTTGGGTAGAGTTGGGACTGAGTAGACCGCTTCTACTAAAAAGTATAGTTTCTAAATCATGTCAATGTGGAATTAATCCAACTTAAAACCGCTTATGTGCCATGCTTTTTCTAATATTTGGACATAAAAGAATATCACAGCATCAACCCCACACTGCAAAATTTAAAAATTCAAGTCAATCTCCAGCCTCTACAGAAATACTGTTCCCAGAACCCTATACTCTGTACAATCCAGACCCATGTTGTTGCCAGAAATGAAAGCAGAAACGTAGTAGCTGAGGAAAAGAGGAGAGATACAGGGAAGTTTTGGTTTTAGCGATTTACCAGGATGCCTGTTAATTCATGTCAGTAATCTGAAGGCTACAGACTGTGAAATTAAGCTCTTATGAGAAAAAGCTCCCATAAGTTTAATTGTAATGCTATGTTTGTCGTTTGTAAGGGGAGAGCAGGGGGGAAGGATCTACATATACACCATCTCAACTCTCAGAGAATAGCATTTGAGACATCCCTGCCTCCTTTAAAAGACATTATAACTGAGCACAAGTGGCAGCTTCAGTCACGAGATCTTACTATACATGCTGTTATTCCTCATTTGGCATATGCAAAATCTCTTCTTTCTGCTTTCCCTCTAACTCTCTAGCATTCAGGGCTGTGTTGTGTGTTTGGTCAAGTGACATAGGCTCCACCCTTTTTTTGGTGAGAAATCTTTGTCTTCTGTCATAGTGATCATTGCCACTGCTACTTGTGAAAATTCTTTGACACTTGAAGCCTCTTTTCTATATTTGTTTATACCGGAGAATTACCATACAGTTTCCTGCATTGTAAATATTATTGATGCTTCTGAACCTGAGCTACATGGGCCTAGGGAGAACCAAAACACCTGCCATCTGCTTCTCAGCACCTTGCCTTTCCAGGCTCCTTTAGAGAAGTAACACTGATCTTCTAAAAACTCAACTCTCTTTTTCTATCCTTTGCTCTTCATCATCCTTATTGATCTAGAAATAACTATCATGTTCTTGAATTCGTTTTGATCTTTTTGAATTTTATTTCTTGTCACTGTTACTATTCTGATGGTAAGAAATAAACATATTTTTAAATTATCTTTCCCTTTCTGATTTGTTCAGCAAGTTTGACTTCTAAAAGCTGAGTAATCTAGGTACTTTCTTTCTTATTTTATTTTATTGGTATATAGTTGCTTTATACTGCTGTGTCAGTTTCTGCTGTACAGCAAAGTGAATCATCCATACTTATACATATATTCCCTCTTTTTTGGATTTCCTTCCCATTTAGGTCACCACAGAGCACTGAGTAGAGTTCCCTGTGATATACAATAGGTTCTCATTAGTTATCTATTTTATACATAATACTGTATATATGTCAAACCCAATTTCCCATTTCATCCCACCCTCCCCTTCCCCTCTTGGTATCCATATGTCTGTTCTCTACGTCTGTGTCTCTATTTCTGCTTTGCAAATCAGATCATCTATACCATTTTTCTAGATTCCACATGTATGTGTTAATATACGATATTTGTTTTTCTCTTTCTGACTTACTTCAATCTGTATGACAGTCTCTAGGTCCATCCATGTCTCTGCAAATGACACAATTTCATTCCTTTTTATGGCCGAGTAATATTCCATTGTATTTATGTAGGTACGTTCTTCCTTAACTCATGAGTTTGGGAAAAATTCATGGAGTTTCTATGTCAATCCAAGGAGAAGCCAGATTCTCCATTCCTTTCAAAGTGTTAATTAATTGTTAATTAATAAAGACTAACATGCTTCTGTGATCAATACCAAGGTATGAATCTCTGTAATCTAAAAACCATGGTCAAGGCTTATGTAACCAATAAATCAGAGTACTAAGCAGAGACAACCTGTTAGTAGGGAAGATGACCCAGGAGCCTATAGATAACCTACATGAATCCTAGAGTTTAGCCATGATTTGTTCCCCACTTAGTCCTGAACCTTGATCTACATAGAGAAAAACAGAATTGGGGGTATATAACCTTGCATTTCTTCCCTATGCCTGGCACAAAACACATACCAATGTTCAGTAGCCCTCACTGAGATTAGCTGTCTTTAGAGTTTAAAGATTTAGTCTATAGTCTTCATTAAGAAATTCAGTAAATGCAGGAACAAAAATTATTCTGCCCAGCAAGACCTAAAAAAGCCAGTGTATTGAAGTACTGCCTATCTTAAGATGAGGTTTAGGTAAGACACATATACTCTCTTTCCTCTATGATCTGATCCCTATGTGTCTTCTTAAATCACATCAAGGTCAGTCATAAAGGTCAGTCATAAAGGTCCCTGGTTATTGCAATACCCCAAGTGTTACCGTCTTCAGTAACCAAAGGCAAAGCCCCACACAGGTAAACTTCCTAGCTTTAGCACTGGCAAAACATTTCAATACCTCCTCGGTTTAAGCCAAAAACCTTAATCTCTCTTTTTGCCAGTGGGTTAATTTGGTTCTTAAATGTCAGTTTCTTGCATCTACTCCTCAGATATCAGGCAAATGCTATAAGATGATGGGGTATAAGGGACATCAATAAATAGCATGTTTATTTTCTCTTCCAAGTTTAGAATCCATTGAGAAATTAGGCTCAGGACAAACGGATGGTTATCAAAATATCAGCTCATTTTTAGATCCATAAATCTGATTGGAGAATGTGGTTTAGCTCTGATACTGAAGTCTGAATTAAACCAACCCTTCACCATTTCTAGCTTTCTCCCTGCAGGGCCAGAGTCCCTCTGCTGAACTATCTTCTTGGGGAAATGAAGATCCTGGGGTGCACAATCCCTTGAGGCTCTTTATTCAAAAGAGAGAAACCAGAGGTTTGGAGTATGCTTAGATCCCCCCTGCAACTCACCCTTCAGGCAGGCATTCTGTAGGTCAAAGAGACACGAGTGAGGGGTGAGGGGGCAGGGAGAAGATGGGAATGAGAGGAGTGGGGAATCCCTGGTCCCAACTTCCCTGCCTAAATCAAATCACCCTGTTATGAGTGTTATAGCAACTCTCCTCATTTTATCTGTCTTCTGATATAGAACATCCTTGAAGGCAAGGATTCCTTTTGCCTTGATTGTCAATGTATTCTTGGCACCTGGTAAAGTGCTGGCACTCAGCAAATATTTGCTGAATGAATAAACGACTACATGGGCTCACTAGCGTGGAATTCTGGGATAGCACATTGCTCAACCAACCTGTTTGCAGCAGCTGGCAATGGTATCACCTGGAGATCCAGATGGAAGATCCAGGTTCCTTCTACTCTCTTTCCATAGTACAGGAATAACTAGCATGTCTCTGATATAAAGATATTCACTATGTCACTGTCCCCTGTGTGTCCTATTTCTGGCAATGCACAATATCACTGAATAGCCCCAGGGACCCATCAGTCATTCTTCTCTTCTCGCCCTATGCAGTGGCAACAGAATAATATTCTAGGCATCTGTCCCCTGAGACTACTGAGTAGTTCTCAGAAACGTAACCTCCTCATAGAATGACAGGTTAACTGGGTATCTTCAATTAAAGAACATTGTATACAATGTTTATTTTATTTTTCCTAAGCTCTGTTTTAATGTAAAGTTGTAACTCAAAATCTTTCACATTGATGGCTGCATGGTCTAGAAACAAGTTTTTCGATAAGAATAAGCATTTTGAAGGGAAATGGTGTGATCACAAAACCTCCCTCTTTGCTCTAATTTCATGTGGATGTCCTGGCATCAAAAACATATGGGAAGAAAAATTGAATAATGAGGCTGCTATATATGGGAACTTCCTATATCCTTTTGAAGGACTGGAAGTGAAATCTTTAGAAGAAAAATTAAATAGATCAAACATAAAGTAGGATGGAGGCCATTTGCTCTATCCTATCCAGCGGCTGGTATGATATAACTGAGGTTATAACTGAGGTGAGGAATGGACTGTCCTGCATAAAAATTACTGTCACTTATAATGTACTTAGTATATAAGTCAGACATGGTGCTTTATGCTTATTGCACATGATCTCAATTATTCATTATAACTGCAAAGCAAGTACTATTATCCTCACTGTACAGATGAGAAAACTGATGCTTAAAAAGGTAATACACCCAAGGTCACAAAGCCGGTATTATGCATTAGGATTGGAACATAAGTCTGTTTTTGGAGCCCATGCTTATTACCAATAAACTATGATGCATCCTTTCAGAAGAGGAAAGGAAGTAAAGTGTGATTGGATTGGCTCTAGCTTAGGGTTTAAGGGGGAAAGCCAAAAGAAGGGTTCCCCAAAAGTTCATACATTATCCTGTTTAGGTTACCTGGTAGGGGTGAATTCCAGCGGAAATAAAGAGTATGCAACAGCTTAAAGTTTTCTCTGCCATAAGACCCTCAAGGAACAAGACAGTGGAAAGCTGTACAAATATTTGGATTAGAGTCTGATACTAAGGGGACTTGTAAGCATTGGATGAAATGAGAACCAAAAGCTCTAAGTAAAAATAATCCAAATAAAACTGTCCATCCTTTAGCAGATGTTCAGTGCAGGGGGCTCCTGCATCAGAGTCAGGACCTGGTCCTGTGAATCTTCCTTGGTGATCAAATGGCACTCCAACAGTGGGGTGGGTTGAGCAAGCTCAGCTGGTTTGAGAGGTTGTTGAGTTAAAAATATAAAGTGTCTCTGACGTCCTGTAATAAGTACTATCTGCTAATGAAGTTATGTACACACTGCCTAACAATAGCATATCGAATTTCCACAAAATGAAAGTTGTCCTTCTTTTTAACTTTTTTCTTTTCTTTTTTGATATTCCTTAGCTCTTGAGAATATTTGGTGCACAGAGAACCATGCCTGTAGATTTTAAATACTTTTTCTGTGTTTCTCTTCTGAGTTGTAATTTAATTATTTATGTGACCATAAAAGATAGACTGGATTCAGGTAAATGCATTTGACAACAACACCACCTAAAACAATAGGCCAACCAGGGATCTATCCAAAGGAGGCGCAGAGCTGGCAAAAGGTTAGATTTCTTTTATACACTGTATGGCTTCTGAGAGGACCACATGGATTTTTTTTTTTTTTTAAGTCGTCTTCGCAGCACCAGACTCAAGACAGGCATTAGCATAACTCTTGATCAAATTCAGAAATACTTTGTACAGTGTCTTGGAAAGGGGTCATGTAGATCTTTAAACAGTGAAAGCCTTGTTGGATGGGGAGATAACCACTTCCTCTAATAGCCACTTTGTTTTGAGGTTGTTCTAATCACTGAGGTTCTTCCTGACAATTCAAAGCATACTCATTGTAATTTAGGATAATGGAACTGAAAAAGACTCTAAATTCATTTGGCAAAACCCTCTTTTTTATAATAAGAAGTCCATTAATTCACTCTACAAAGAAACACTGTGAATCCACCATGTGCCCAATATTGTTGCAGGTACTAGGGGTACACAGTGAATACAGTGAATACTAGTGAATACAGCAGACAGAAATCTCTAACCTATGGAGCACACCTCTTTTGAATTGGCTTGCTCAGTCACCCATATTTTCCATGTTAGTCTTCTATATGTTCCCAGAGTCCTTTTTTATAACTCTGTAACAGTGTCTTTTATTGTTTTATGCTACCTTTATTTATATACTTAACTCTCCCAATAGACTGTAAAGTCCTCAGTTAGAACTTATTCATGTTGTAGCCTCAGCATCATTCTGAGTGTTATAATTGAATGAATTAGTGAATTATTGTATATTATCTTTTCATTTATTTATTCACTCAATAAATATCTGCTGAGTGTCTATGCTTTGCCGATCGCTACACCAACTACTGAAGATCCGTCATAAAAAAGATGCAAAGCTTATATCCTGATATCGAAAATGAGACACTGAACAACAAATTAAATAAGTAACTTAAATGTTAAGTAGGAAAGTAATAAATTTTATATGAAAAATGGATGAGTAAAAGTTTTCAGTAATGCCAGGGTGCAGAAAGCAGTTGTAGTTTGAATGCAGTAGTGAAGGCAGGTCTGAGTGGAAGGTGATGTTAGAGGAACGCCTTGAAGGAGATGAGGGTGCGAGCTGTGTGGCTATTGAGGGAACAGCATTCTGGCGGAGGGAGAAGCCACTGCGCGGGTCCTCAGGGAGGAGGGGGCCTAGTGAGCTTCAGGAGTAGAAGACTGTTGATGTGGCTGGAATAGAGTAAGAGATGAACCATTCATAGGAGAGGAGGACAGAGAGGCAGTGAGGGCGTGGAGACTACCACAGCCTTGTGATGATTATAAGGACTAGCTCTTACTCTGTGAAACTGAGGAACCATGGGAGCATTTTGAGTGGAGGCATGATAGGATTTGACTTGGATGTTAACGGGATCTCTCTGGATAGTCTATCGAGAAGAGTCTGCAGGAAGGCATGGGAGCTAGAAAAGAGACCGATTAGGAGGATATTGTAATAATCCAGTAGCTAAATGATTGTGTGAGATAGAAAAGAAGGCCTTAAGAAGTGGTTGAATTCGTGATATATTGAAGATAAAACCAACAGCATTTGCTATTTGGGGTGGCATGTGTTAGAGACAGAGACAGCAAGAGTGATTTTAAGATTTTAGGCCTGGGTGACTGAATGAATGGAGTTGCCATCAACTAAGATTTGGAATGTAATCAGTGGGGCAAACTGTGGAGGAGGGATGAGGAAGCAGTAGTTTTGGACATAAGTTTGAGATCCTCATTTGGCATCCAAGTGGAGACATCATATAGGCAGTTGGATACAAACGAGGAAGCTCAGAGGAAAGTGTGGTAAGGGAGGAGATGATCCTCATTGTCTCTGTGTGTGTGTGTGTGTGTGTGTGTGTACGTGCATGTGTGTGTATAGTATCAGCACATAGGTAACATTAAAAGCCATGAGATGGGATGAGATTATCAAGGGGCAAGGTCCAAGCTGAAATAGAAGAGAGAGAATGAAGAAGAAAGGTCAGTGTTGTGGTGTTAAACAAAGAGGAATTGTGAAGTGGCTGTTTATGAGAATGCAGCAAAGGATAGAGTAAGGAAACATAGTATGATTTCCAGGCAGCATTAAGGGCACATCTGAAGTTCATGGTCATAAATCTAAAGTAAGACTAGTCAGCATAGTTTTTGTTTTTCTCCAGCCATGTTCAGTTGCATGGGTGCAGGAAGAGTGTAGATGGAAAGTTGGGTTTAACATTTTAGACAACATTAAATACATCCTGCATGAACTGTAGCTGTTTGGGAAAGTATATTGATAACTAGCATCAGACTTATTAAGAAGAGAATTCTCTATATGTCAGAGTGTATATTGATTAGTCTTTTGGGTGCAAGAGGTAGGACTCCAAGTACATAGGTTAAAAGGATACAATTAAATATTCACAGAGAAAAAAAAGTACTCTGCATGAGAAATGACCAAGTTTTTATAATGGAGAATGTAGGGAATGAAGAATGTGCTGGTGAAAGAAAGCAATATGGCAGAATTCCAGAGTCTGAGGAAAACATTACTAGGAAGAAATTTCTGGTAACCAGGCAGACAAGGAGATTTTATGAACAAAAATAACTAGCTTATAAGTCATCTTTAATATTTTATGGTGATCAAATCCAGTTACTCTAAACATTCAAAGAAGCCTGCCTTACACACAAAAGCCTGAGTGAATGAGAGGAAAAATCAAAGGAAAATCAGAGGTGAGAGAAGAGAACAGACACAGAAAATGAGATGAGTCAGAGCTCAAGAGAAGCAAGAACTTGGAACAAGAGCTACCAGGGAGGACATGAACCCAGAGGGATGTGCAGAAATATTGGGAGGACCGTAGACATGACATAGACTTTGTGGGTTCAGATTAATTTTGTATTAAATTTTTAAAAAATAGCAAGATATCATATGTTATTTCAGTTAAGTGAGGACAATAGCTACTGTTTTTTGAATGCCTACTTTGTGCCATACATACCCACAGATGTGCCTACTATAAATAAAACTTATTTTTTTATTACAAGACCTTGCAAGATAGGCTTTATTAAATTTTCATGATATTAAAACACCTAATTGTTTATACCTTTTTATACTGATGCATGCATTGCATTTGATATAGGCTATAATTTTTGTGAAATGCTGCTATTAAATTGCTGACATGCCTTATGTTTGATATCTTAAAATTAAGAAAATATGGCAATTTAGTCACTATATGTGATAAGGCTAAAATTCAGAAAGGTTAATTAACTTTTCTAATTTCCCACAAATGACTGACTCAACGATTCAAAATCTAGGTCTCTAGGACACCAAATCTCTGACTATTTCCTCATGTAAATTATGGTTATTTCTCCCACTATTTCAGAACCAGCCCTGATTCAGCCTAGCGAGCCTAATTCCGTCTGCATACCCAGGAATACATGTTCATGTCATGAAAGCAAAACATGTTCACGGGCTTCCCTGGAGGCGCAGTGGTTGAGAATCTGCCTGCTAATGCAGGGGACACGGGTTCGGGCCCTGCTCCAGGAAGATCCCACATGCCGCCGAACGACTAGGCCCGTGAGCCACAATTACTGAGCCTGCGCGTCTGGAGCCTGTGCTCCGCAACAAGAGAGGCCGCGACAGTGAGAGGCCCGCGCACCGCGATGAAGAGTGGCCCCCGCTTGCCACAACTGGAGAAAGCCCTCGCACAGAAACGAAGACCCAACACAGCCAAAAATAAAAATAAATTAATTAATTAAAAAAAAAAAAGTCTGCTGGCCCCTGAATCAAGTCCCTCGCACTAAGGTATTACAGTTTAAAAAAAAAAAAAAAAGCAAACATGTTCACACAGCAACAACTCCTCAGACTAAAAAAATCTTGGTGTCAGCAGTGGCACAGAAAGTGTCTCGGTGGTAGAGACAAAAACAAGTAATGTAGCTATCTGATTTATCAAAGAAAGCGCAGGGGTCACAAACAGTAAGATAAATTCTGAAGAAGGGAATAAATCTTGTTTTCTTAGTGAATCAGGGAAATGAAAAAAAAAAAAACCAACCAGAAGTAACTGCTGAATTTGAAACACTAGAAACAATCAGTTGACAAAAACAAATGATTCAATCAAAGTTGTTATTTCATGTGGTGGAACAAGTGTTTGCAAAACCATTAGTCTACTAGCAAGTCACTCATCATATAACCCCAACATACCTTTCAAGAAGATGTCCTTTTATGGATCTAAGCTATTCCAACCAGCCTGGGATTCTTATGTTTTCCCAAAATGAACTATGTATTTCAGGTCCTAAGCTCAGGAACTGGTAGCCCAGTTCTGAAGCTGTGGCAGAAGAGGTCAGAAATTGACTAAAACTGGCATTAGATGGGTGATGAAAACAGGAGGAATGGCTAAGTCACAGGAGAGAGAGAATTCTAAGCAGAGTTACATGTACCTATGCTATGAATATGAATATATATATGCTATGAATTATAGCAGTCAGCCAGGGGAAGGAAGTACCAAGTAATACAGCCAGAGACACTGGGGAAGAGCTATTACTGGAAATATTATGCCAAGGGAATAAAACAAAATTGTTAGTGGTATAAGGTCCGAGAAGGCAAATTCAGGGCAAGCCTGAAATAGTTTCATGGTAAAACAGTGGCAAACGTGCATAAGGTTATCTGAGATTTTTCTTTTTTAGCCATTTGCATTCTACCTCTTTTGCTACCATACATTTTTTTTTTTTTCCTCTTAAAGTGATCAACTTCATACTTACCTGGCAGGGGAGATACCATGATCATGAAGGTGATTTTCCCAGGGGGTGGCTTATCTATTGCACTCCGGATGTGCTGACCTCTTTGATTTCCCCAAATGTGGGAAACTCGACTGCATAATTTGAGGTAGTGGGGGACTGCATTTGCGCTTTCCCCAGATCTTTGCAAGGTTTTAAAAAAACAGACATTTAGTAGTTTTATGTATTTCTCTAGTGTATTTAGTGCTCCCTCCTTGTTACCAGAATTTTTCTGCTTGTTGCTCAGTCTGCACTTTCGTTTCCTTGCGGAAAAATGTAGGTGAGGTGCCCCTTCATGTCAGTTAAGCCTTCTTTTTATGTTGCCACGTAAAGTATATTTTGGGTTGTAACTTTGATGTTTTGTATATCTAGCTCCACTTTTTCTCTAGTCAGGGAATGTCTAAGCAAAGGGCTGGTGGGCCGTTACTGGCACTCCTCTACCCAGAAGCAGCGAAACACAGAATTTCCCTTCTTGCTTTTACAGCCTTGAATAGCTACCAACTTAACCACGACAGTTTTCCTTTTAAACCCCACCCCACCAAATAAATACGTACATACATACACACATACGTAAGTGATCAACTTCAGGAACCACTCACTACCTCCATGACTTGATGCCTTAGATAATCTACGGTTAAAATGGAGATCTGTTAAATTCCTAGCCGTATTTCAGCAACCTTTGTCTAAAATGACAGAGCCCTAAATAGCTTCCTCCCAAATCACTGGTAAAGCCACCTGAATTCCCACCTCTGAGTACAATACCATCCTCAATTTACACTTCCACACCCTTCATGTAAGCAGACTTTTAATTTTATAAATCTGATGGGTGTGAAAATGTGAAGTTGAACATTTTCTTTATGTATATCTTTATGCCTTCTGTTCATATCTTTACCCTCTTATCTAATGGGTTGTCTTTTGCATACTGATTTGTAGATTTCTTTTTATATGTAATGAATGCTAATCTTGTTTTCTTACATGCATTGCAAATATCTTCTCCCAGTGTATGGTTTCTCTTTTAGCTTTGTTTATGGGGTCAACTTATTGATGCCTTCATTTGTGGTTTGTTACTTGGTTTCCCCACCTTAATTAAGAAAGCCTTTCCAATCAGGACATAAATATAGTCTCCTGCATTCTCTTTTAAAAGTTTAAAATTTTCACTTATCATATTTTTGTCTTTAATCAATCTGGAATTTACTTTTGTATATGGTGTGGGGTAGGATATCAATATTATTTTTTTCTGTATATAAGCCAATTGTCCCAGTACAATTTAATTAATATCTCAATTTTTTACTGATTTCTAATGCTACCTATGACATTTACAATGTCCCATATTTTCATGAGTCTATTTTGCCTTCTGCAATATGATTAACTCTTTTTTTCTGACTTTCAAAGCCCTATATAATCAAATCATATAGACCTCAGGTGTGTACCCTGTAGTACAACAACAGCACTAAACCCACAGAATCAAAGAATCTTAGAGCTTGAAGGTAATATGTAGTTTTAAAAAAATCTAGTTATATAATTTTATAGATAAGAAAACTCAAGCCCAGAGAAGCTAAATGAATTGTCCAGGGTAATACAGCCAATCAGTGGTAGAGCCAGTTATAGAAATATGTTAACTCAACATCCACTGCAGTCCCCTATCCACAAAACTAGTGCTCAGCACATATTAGATTTACTTACTGTTTAAATCAAATGACAGCTTCAAATTAAATCAAATGGGAAAATGTGATTTGTTGAGTGCCTACCATGTATTAGACATGGTGCTATATTTCCCTAAAACTTGAGAGCAAATTGCCTTTGAACTTTGGCCCATGAGTTCTAGTCTGTGTGTTCTTTTCTCAACCTCTGTAACATGACTGATAATTCTAAGAATACTCTTAATCTGATAAGAAGGTTCTATTCAAAATTGAGTCCTACACTGCTGGAATGCAATTTTCTCCAACATGCAGAAAAGTTTTGCAAAACCCCTGAATGATACTTACATGTGTATTACACAAGAACTATGAGAACAGAATTTCTCCTTAGAAATTCAAACTGCAACTGTCATCTACTTCTCTTGCTTCTGATTACATATTCCACAAACATATTTTAAGAACCCACAATAACACAGATCACCCTCATGAATAACATTCCCGTTCATTAGGGTCTTATAGGCTAATTGTGGAATTAGGCTCATAAAAAAAAGCCACTTATAATTCAATTGTAGTAAGTGTCATTAAATAGATAAGAACAACAAAGTTATAGAAAAGCACAAAAAAGATCAGACCTGATCATTCTACATGGTAGAGTCCAGGAAATCCTTATGAGTGGGAATACATGAAATGAACTAAAAGTACAGGAAGGGAAACAAGTATTTGTGTGCAGATATACATATTGATATGGAACATTATGGCACAAAAGTTAAAGAAAATTGAGATTTTTGTGTTAGTTGGTAATGTGTCAAACTTTTCTTCCCAAGATCTCACATTGTGATCAGTATCACTTAATATTTATTAAGCGGTCAATTATTTTACAGGCACAATGAAGGGCCGGGAAATACAGGAATGGACAAAATTGATTTGATTCCTGCTTCAGAGATAGATATGTATACAGTTTAACATGCAAATGAGTACACTTTGAGATTGTAAAAGGATACTATTAATAATTACAGTGTGGCAACAGATGTGAATCAGGACTAGAATTTATGTCACCATATACAAAGGAAAATATCAGTGTGTGAAGTGACCATGCAATAGGGCTCATAACCCTTTTTGAGGTGTCATAGAAGACTGTGGAAATGAAATTTCTCCATAGAGTCAGAGTTTCATCAACATGCAACCTATGCTGTTACACAGAGTCCTGCACCTAGAAGGGCTCTGCAGTTGGTTTAAGGCTCTGCTGTTGCTCTCTTAAATTATGAAAATTTTTTAATCAGAGGTTTCACATTTTCATTTTGTACTGGGCTCCCCAAATTATGTAGACAACACTATATGGAAAATATAATTTAATCTGATTTAGCAGGAAGACATTCAGAATGCCAGAGGACTCAGGAACCATGTGGTATGAGGCTGGTTGAAGAATCTGGAAATACTTAGCTGGATAAAAACTATCCAAGGATGAATTAATAACTGCCTTAAGATAGTGAGAGTTCAGATGGCCTAGAGGAGAAGTAGGATTTTCCAGTGCAGTTCTAGAAAGGGAACAAGAACAACTTTCGAAAGTTATAGGAAGACTGAGACAGGGCAGAATTTCACTACAGTGGAAGGCAAGACATCATACCTGTAAACTCCCTAGTATCAGGGGTATTAAAGTTGAGGCTTGGTGATAAGAAGTAATGATTATTGAAAATTAAATTTTGCATTCATTAAGTGGAGAAAGAATGAGATGATTACAATTGTCCAAACCAATCCTAAGATTTCATATTTAGGAAATACATTGAAACTTCTTTGTCAAAATGAACCATATATTAGAATTCCAGGAAGTAAAGCAGGGAACATGAAACATCATCTACCTTTGATTACCTGTATACTTTTTTGAACAGAGAAAATGAGGAAAAATGTAGAAGTCTAATAGTGTACTCACTTAAATTATCTCATTAACAAGTACACAAGTCATGCTGACCTTAATTGTGGTTAAGATTTCCAAGACATGACTTTAAAATTAGCAAATAATGGTAATAACTCAACATTCAACAAGTGAGGTCTAACTTAGTTATTTAAGCCTCACAAAGAACTTGTGAGTTAAGACTATACCATTTTATAGATGAGGAAACTGAAGCTCAAAGAGTTGAGGTTTTAGGCACATAGCTAGTTAACAGAAGAGTAAGTAATCAGTCTATTTATTCACTTAGGAGCTATTTATTGAGTGCCTAGGATGTTCAGGCACTGCACTACGTGCTAAGAACACAAACGTGAGCAAAATGGAATAGAGTTTACACTGTAACAGAATAGCCAGGATGTAGTAAACTTTTTGCTTTATTACATTCTAAAGGAAACTCTCAGGCAACTTTTCTCATTGACAAGCAATTGTTATTTTGGATAATTGGGATTTACATGTTTATTAAGCCTTTATGTCAAGTCTACATGAGCCTGGTGTTGTTATATCAGCAAGTGAATAGAACATATTCTCTGTCTTTTGAGAGGTCTAGCAGAGACAGACTTACATAAACAACTGACCACAAATACAAAGCAGAATGAATAAGTAGTAAGTACATTTGTAAATATGGGAGAGGCTGAGGAGCAGGAGAGTTAAATGTGATGGTGTTACCAGGAAAGGTTTCATGGAGGTGAGCCTAGAACCACGACGTAGGGATAAAAGTTCAAAATGATGAGAACAAGTTTCAAGAGGACACCCTATGATGTCAACCCTCATACCCAAAGCACTAACACAGTAACTAGCATATATCCAGTTAACAAATAATAAGTATTTATTAAGTGAATGAATATTAAAAAATAATTTCTTGGTGTGTATTTAATATTGAACAAGGGGAAAGATCAAAGTCACAGAGTTATGAGTATCCATGGAACATATGGGTATTAAGCAGGCTGATGCGTATTCTTGGTGAGTGGTATGACTATGTTAATGAACAAGTGCTTATGGAAGAGAGAGAAAATGATACTTAGAAAGACAAGTAGGAATCACATTGTGGAAAACCTTACTTTTTAGATGAAGCTTAAAGTAAACTCAGTAGGAAATGACAAGACTGTAACTTTTAGCATCTAGCACCTATCACAGTGTCTTAAACAATAGTACACAATATGTGTTTGCTGAATGAAAACATGTCTCCCCACAACTAGGATGCCTGCCGGCCGCTGTGAGTGACCTCGACACCCAAGCAGATGGGAAGAACCCTGAAGCAAACCGGTAGGATGTGGGGGGACTCCGGGGGGAGAAAAGTGGAGGCTGGACAGGACTGGCGCCCCTGAGGGGTGGCTGAAGGGGGGAGAGATTCCCACGCATGGAGGGACCCTTGGGGGCTCAGATCGGGGGGAGCGCGCCCAGCGTTCCCCCTGCCCAATCGGCTGGGGAATTCTGCCTGGCTCTTGGGCCAGGTCCTATGCTCTCAGAGGCTCCCTCTGGGCTGCGTTGGTCCTGGAAGCATAGGAGGGTGGCCAGGGGAGAACAGGAGAGGCAAGCAGGAGGGGGCCTCCAGGACCTGAAGAGCAGGAGAGGAATGGAGGGCATTGGCACCACCCACTTGAGCCTGGGAAACCTACTGAGCTCCCAGGTGGGGTCCCCTGCCCTCTGAGACCAGAGGCGGGAGGCACGTCTGGGCCCCTTCTGTTCCGTTGAGCCTAAGCCCAACCCGCACACCTCCCAGGGCCTTTTCCAACCCTGTGGGGCCTAAGCATAGGCCCCTCCCACCACCCAAACCTTGCCCCTGCTTAGGACCTGCCTTCCACAGCCAAGGCCTTTTCCACCATTTTTCCTTTTTTTCTCCTCCTCTTTTTTGCTATTGTGGTTTTCTTTAACCTTCCGTTTGTTGTTTAATCTATATTTTTATTTCTATATTCTTTCTAACATATTTGTTAGTTTCCTAGTCTAATTTTATTTTTTACTTTGTTATTGTTTTCTTTTCTTTTTTTTTTACCCACACTGCACAGCTTGCAGGATCTTGGTTCATGAGCCGGGGGTTGGGCTGAAGATCCTGTGGTGGGAGGTCCTAGTCCAAACCACTGGACTAACAGAGAACCTCAGAAGCCAGGGAATATTCATTGGAGTGAGGTCTCCTGGAAGTCCTCATCTCGGCACCAAGACCCAACTCTACCCAACAGCCTACAAACTCCAGTGTTGGAAGCCTCAGGCCAAACAACCAGTAAGACAGGAAAATAATCCCACTCATTAAAAAAAAAAAAAAAAAAAAAACGAGATGGCAAGAAAATATGTCACAGATGAAGGAGCAAGGTAAAAACCGACAAGACCAAATAAATGAAGAGGAAATAGGCAATCTACCTGAAAAAGAATTCAGAGTAATGATAGTAAAGATGATCTAGAATCTCAGAAATAGAATGGAGGCACGGATTGAGAAACTAAAAGAAACGTTTAACAAAGATCTAGAAGAACTAAAGAACAAACAAACAGAGATGAACAACACAATAACTGAAATGAAAAATACACTAGAAGTAATCAATAACTTCTGCCTCAGAATAACTGAGGCAGAAGAGTGAATAAGTGAGCTGGAAGAGAAAATGATGGAAATAATTGCTGAGGAGCAGAATAAAGAAAAAAGAATGAAAAGAATTGAAAACAATCTCAGAGACCACTGGGACAACATGAAACGCACCAATATTTGAATTATAGGAGTCCCAGAAGAAGAAGAGAAAAAGAAAGGGTCTGAGAAAATATTTGAAGAGATTATAGTGGAAAACTTCCTGAACATGGGAAAGGAAATAGTCACCCAAGTCCAGGAAGCACAGAGAGTCCCATACAGGATAAACCCTAGGAGAAACACACCAAGACACATATTAATCAAACTAACAAAAATTAAATTCAAAGGAAAAATATTAAAAGCAGTAAGAGAAAAACGAAAAACAACATAGAAAAGAATTCCCATAAGGTTATCAGCTGATTTTTCAGCAGCAACTCTGTAGGCCAGAAGGGAGTGGCAGGGTATACTTAAAGTGATGAAAGAGAAAAACCTATAACAAGATTACTCTACCCACCAGGGATCTCATTCAGATTCAACGGAGAAATCAAAAGCTTTTCAGACAAGCAAAACCGAAGAGGATTCAGCACCACCAAACCAGCTTTACAACAAATGCTAAAGAAACTTCTCTAGGCGGGAAACACAAGAAAAGAAAAAGACCCACAAAAACAAACCCAAAACAATTAAGAAAATGGTAATAGGAACATACAAGTTGATAATAACCTTGAATGTCAATGAATTAAATGCCCCAACCAAAAGACACAGACTGGATGAAGGCATACAAAAACAAGACCCATATATATGCTGTCTACAAGAGACCCACTTCAGGCCCAGGGACACATACAGACTGAAAGTGAAGGGATGGAAAAAGATTTTCCATGCAAATGTAAATCAAAAGAAAACAGGAGTAGCAATACTCGTATCAGATAAAATAGACTTTAAAATAAAGACTGTTACAAGAATTAAGGAGGGACACTACATAATGATCGAAGGATAAATCCAAGAAGAAGATATAACAATTATAAATATATATGCACCCAACATAGGAGTGCCTCAATACATATGGCAAATGCCAACAACCATGAAAAAGGAAATCGACAGTAATACAATAATAGCAGGGGACTTTAACACCCCACTTACACCAATGGACAGATCATCCAAACAGAAAATAAATAAGGAAACACAAGCCTTAAATGACACAATAGACCAGATAGATTTAATTGATATTTAAAGAACATTCCACCCAAAAGTGGAAGAACACATTTTCTTCTCAAGTGCACATGGAACATTCTCCAGGATAGATCACATCCTGGGTCACAGATCAAGCCTCAGAAAATTTAAGAAAATTGAAATCATATCAAGCATCTTTTCTGACCACAAAGCTATGAGATTGGAAATCAATTACAGGAAAAAAACTGTAAAAAAGACAAACACATGGAGGCTAAACAGTGCGCTACTAAATAACCAAAGATCACTGAAGAAATCAAAGGAGAAATTAAAAATATACACAGAAACAAATGACAACAAAAACACGATGACCCAAAACCTATGGGATGCAGACGCAGTAAAAGGCGTTCTAAGAGGGAAGTTTATAGCGATTCAATCTCACCTCACGAAACAAGAAAAACCTCAAATAAACAATCTAACCCTACACCTAAAGCAACTAGAGAAAGAAGAACAAAGAAAACCCGAAGTCAGTAGAAGGAAAGAAATCATATAGATCAGAGCAAAAATAAATGAAATAGAAATGAAGAAAACAATAGCAAAGATCAATAAAACTAAAAGCTGGTTCTTTGAGAAGATAAACAAAATTGATAAACCCTTAGCCAGACTCTTCAAGAAAAAAAGGGAGAGGATGCAAATCAATAAAATTAGAAATGAAAAAGGAGAAATCACAATGGACACCACAGAAATACAAAGGATTATTAGAGACTACTACAAACAACTATATGCCAAGAAAATGGACAACCGCAAAGAAATGGACAAATTCTTGGAAAGGAACAATTTTCCATGATTGAACCAGGAAGAATTAGAAAATATAAATAGACCTACCACAGGTAATGAAATTGAAACTGTAATTAAAAATCTTCCAACAAAAAAAGTCCAGGACCAGATGGCTTCACAGGCAAATTCTATCAAACATTTAGAGAAGAGCTAACACGGATACTTCTCAAACTCTTCCAAAAAATTGCAGAGGGAGGAACACTCCCAAATTCATTCTACGAAGCCACCATCACCCTGATACCAAAACCAGAAAAATATATCACAAAAAAAGAAAATTATAGACCAATACACTGATGAACATAGATGCAAAAATCCTGAACAACATACTAGCAAACAGAATCCAACAACATATTAAAAGGATCATACACCATGATTAAGTAGGATTTATCCCAGGGATAAAAGGATTCTTCAATATATGCAAACCAATCAATGTGATACACCATATTAACAAAAAAAGGAATAAAAACCATATGATCATCTCAACAGATGCAGGAAAAGCTTTTGACAAAATTCAACACCCACTTATGATAAAAACTCTCCAGAAAATGGGCATAGAGGGAACCTACCTCAACATAATAAAGGTCATATATGACAATCCCACAGCAAACATCATACTCAATGGTGAAAAACTGAAAACATTTCCACTAAGATCCAGAACAAGACTAGAATGTCCACTCTCACCACTCTCATTCAACATAGTTTTGGAAATCCTAACCACAGCAATCAGGGAAGAAAAAGAAATAAAAGGAATCCAAATGGGAAAAGAAGAATTAAAACTGTCACTGTTTGCAGATGACATGATACTATACATAGAAAATCCTAAAGATGCCACCAGAAAACTACTAGAGCTAATCAATGAATTTGGTAAGGTTGCAGGATACAAAATTAATGTACAGAAATCTCTGGCATTCCTATAAACCAACAACGAAAAATCAGAAAGAGAAATTAAGGAAACAATCCCATTTACCATCATGACAAAAAGAATAAAATATCTAGGAATAAACCTATCTAAGGGGGCAAAAGACTTGTACTCAGAAAACTATAAAACACTGATGAAAGAAATCAAAGATGACATAAACAGATGGAGAAATATACCATATTCTTGGATTGGAAGGATCAATATTGTGAATATGACTATACTGCACAAAGCAATCTACAGATTCAATGCAATCCCTATCAAACTAACAATGGCATTCCTCACAGAATTAGAACAAAAATTTTTACAATTCGTATGGAAACACAAAAGACCCCAAATAGCCAAAGCAATCTTGAGAAAGAAAAACGGAGCTGGAGCAATCAGCCTCCCTGACTTCAAACTATACCACAGAGCTACAGTCATCAAGACAGTATGGTACTGGCACAAAAACAGAAATATAAATCAATGGTACAGGATAGAAAGCCCAGAGTTAAACCCACGCACATATGCTCACCTAATTTACAACAAAGGAGGCAAGAACATACAATGGAGAAAAGACAGCCTCTTCACTCAGTGCTGGGAAAACTGGACAGCTACATGTAAAAGAATGAAATTAGAACACTCCCTAACACCATACACAAAAATAAACTCCAATTGGATTAAAGACCTCAATGTAAGACCAGACACTGTAAAACTCTTAGAGGAAAACATAGGAAAAACACCCTTTGACATAAACCACTGCAAGATCTTTTTTGACCCACCTCCTAGAGTAATGGAAATAAAAACAAAGATAAGCAAATGAGACCTAATTAAACTTCAAAGCTTTTGCACACCAAAGGAAACCATAAACAAGACAAAAAGACAGCCCTTAGAATGGGAGAAAATATTTGCAATGAAAAATGGAGAAAGGATTAATGTCCAAAATAAACAAACAGCTCATGGAGCTCAATGTCAAAAAACAAAGAATCCAATTAAAAAATGGGTGGAAGACCTAAATAGACATTTCACGAAAGAAGACATACAGATGGCCAAGAGGCACATGAAAAGATGCTCAACATCACTAATTATTAGAGAAATTCAAATCAAAACTACAATGAGGTATCACTTCACACCAGTCAGAATGGCCATTATCAAAATATCTAGAAACAATAAATGCTGGAGAGGGTGTGGTGAAAAGGGAACCCTCCTGCACTCTTGGTGGGAATGTAAATTGATACAACCACTATGGAAAACAGTATGGAGGTTCCTTAAAAAACTAAAAATAGAACTACCATATGACCCAGCAATCCCACTCCTGGGCATATACCCTGAGAAAACCATAATTCAAAAACAGACATATACCACAATATTCACTGCAGCACTATTTACAATAGCCAGGACATGGAAGCAACCTGAATGTCCATCGACAGATAAAAGGATAAAGAAGATGTGGCACATGTATACAATGGAATATTACTCAGCCATAAAAATAAACGAAATTGAGTTATTTGTAGTGAGGCGGATGGACCTAGAGTCTGTCATACAGAGTGAAGTAAGTCAGAAAGAGAAAAACAAATACCGTATGCTAACGCATGTATATGGATCCTAAAAAAAAAAAAAAAAATGGTACTGATGAACCTAGTGGCAGGGCAGGAATAAAGACGTAGACATAGAGAATGGACTTGAGGACACGGTGGGGAGGGGGAAGCTTGGGCAAAGTGAGAATAACATCGACATGTATACAGTACCAAATGTAAAATAGCTAATGGGAAGCAGCCGCATAGCACAGGGAGATCAGCTCGGTGGTTTGCGACGACCTAGAGGGGTGGGATAGGGAGGGTGGGAGGGAGGCTCAAGAGGGATAGAATATGGGAACATATGTATGTATATGGCTAATTCAGTTTATGTGTACAACAGAAACTAACACAGTATTGTGAAGCAAGTATACTCCAATTAAGATCTATTAAAAAAAAAAAAAGCAGCATATAAGTTAAAGTTTGAAATATGAGCAGGAGTTGGGGAGAAGGAAAAACAAAGTGTGCAAAGGGCTAGAAGTTAGAAAAGTTCAGTAAAATATTCAAAGAAGGCAACAGGAAGAGCTAAGCCTAAAGATGTGGAAAGGAAACAGATGAAATATAAAATCAGAATGCTGAGAAACTGAATGCCAGAATGCCAGTGGGGTGACAACAGCAGTAGGTTCACAGGAGAGCTAACTAAGGCAGTGGCAAAGGGAACAGAAAAGGGGGGCGGGGGTCTTTGTAACTTCCCCGTACTCAATGTTCAATAAATAATGCATGACAATAGGATTTTGGGACTAATTGCTTATGTAGGATAAAGAAGAAAGAGAAGAGAAAATTGACTCTGAGTTTTAGAGTTTGAAAGGTTAGATTGATATTGACTATATAATTTGAAATTGGAAATATGGTCATTGAGCAGATTTTGCAGTTCAATTAGTAAATTTAATTTCAGCCATAACTTGGTTAAGAAATCTGCCTGCCTTCTCTTTTGTCGTTGCCTAGAACAGTGGAAATAAATGTGGAGCTCAAACCTCATAGTGTTAAAGGAGAATCCTAGGAGAATCCTAGGAGAATCCTCTCCATCACACCACTAAGAAGCAATTTTTCCTTTTCATGGAAAGCAAATGGAAGTAACAAATGGTGACTATTTTCTATTGCTCTTAAGTAGAGATTGTCAATATGTGATTGCCCTTTCCAAAAAGGTAGGCTGCTCCTCTTACATTAAAAGATTAAACGACCTCTTCAAATTTCATACTTAAAGCCATTTTACTTAGAAATCATGCATGTTTATCTTTGTATGTTTATGCCTAAATAACTAACTTGTAGGAAAATATGTCCCTTTGAATACTGAATAAAGCCAAGCAAAATTATGCTTGGATGTTTCCTAATTTCTTCACAAGAAGGATAATGAAAGGAATCAGAACAAATCCTTCTCCCTTGAAGAAAGAGTTGCTCATAGGAGCTTGTCTACCAGCAAGGATCCTTCTTTATGCACTCTTTTCACTCAGCTAGCCCTGCCTGGACTTCTCAGAATATTGATAAATCCCACCTTTGGCAAAGAACTGAATGCAGTATTTCTCGGCATTTGTTTCATGGAGCATTAAAGGAAAGTGAAAACATGTCACTGGATTTGGTCTACTGATGTCCTGAAATATCTTTTTAATTACAACCAGAGACATCAAAGTATAGTATAGCTCAGAGAGGGAGGCTGCCACTATTTTGAGAACTATGAGAACATTTATAAAGACATAAAGCATTTGAGTTCAAGCATCATCTAGAAAAATGTAGCATATGAGTCCAGGGGAAATAATAAAAGAGAGAGAAAGACAGAGACAGAAATGTGGGGGAGAAGAGGGAGAGAGCAAAAGGAAGAGGGAAGTCGGGAGAAATGAAGGGAAGGGGAGGAGACAGAAGAGAGAAAAGGCTGAGGTGAACACTCGAAACTCAATATTCTGAAGAAACGAAATTTTAGGAGTGAAGAAGAGAAAGGTGAAGCAAGTTCAATGAAATGTCGTGAAGAATAGTTGAAAAGATGAAGACAGACATGAGACCACTGGATCTGACCATGAGGCACTTTTTGGTAATTGATGGAACCACTTATACAAACATTTCAACTTGGATGCAGTGGAAAAGAAATTACTAAGTTTAAAGAAGATACTTAACGATCCTAGTGATAAAAGTGAGATGAGATACAGAGTGTGTGTTTTGTCAGGTCCCAGAGGTAAGCCCAGGTAAAAATCATGGATTGGAAATACATGAAACGTAGCTAATATTCAACTCACAAATCACTCAGTATATTGCACACAATTAGAACACAACACAGGTTAGTCAGAGTAGTGAAATTAGAAAAAGGGGTAACAAACCACTCCAAGGAGAAGTTCAGGAAGAGGCATCTCAGCATGAGCAGTGGTCTTCAGTCCGACAACAGATCTTGAGACAAGCCTGAGTGGAAAGTCACCTTCTGCTCCAACAGGACCTCTGGCAGCGCCAACTAGACCAGCTCCCAGCAGCATGGAGTCAGGTCCTCCAGCAAGGAGCCTTCAAGTGTCTTGGATCAGTGGTTTCATTTTAGAAGTCTGCCAGCGTGGCCTAATGGTTACACCCTAGGGGGTTTTATCTCTATAGTTGCTCCTATGTTCCAGTAAAGTCTTTCCTCTGACATTACCAAACCAATTCCTTATCTAAAGTAACACTCTTATTTATCACTCTAAGACACTTGCAGGCCTGTATCAGACATTTCAAAACAACTATCGTGGAGTTCACATTGGCCACTGTAACTCCGTCTTGAATTACTTACCATAGTAATTAAATCCTAGGAATTTCACACAAAATGAGTAGGAATCATAACACAAAAGAATCACACCATAACAGTGTGTGTGGGCTGGTGAAATATTTTAGATTTTTAAGAGAAAATCAGATTTTTACACATCATAGCATATTCCTCTTAGCCTGATTTCTATACTTAGCCTTAATAGCTGTGATATGGTCTGGTAGAAAGACAAAATTACCCTCTGGTGGAGAGTCTGTTTCTCACTAAGTCCATCCCTCAATATTTTGAGTAGAGAACAGAAATCAAACGCACAAGGTCAGTGCATTTTAGGCATTCAGGTTAATTCTTTTAATACAGATATATTGGCCAGATAGATGACACTTATGTACAGTCATTCTTCAAGTCTGGTTACTCCTTAATCCTAATTATGCCTGACCTAATTTAAAGTGAACAAAAATTCATTTTCAACAAAGTAAACAAGAACCGAAGAGCTTTTATTATTTGTTAGAACAAGCCTTGTTAAATAGTGAGCATCTGCTCTCCATTCCAATTATTGTTTGTAGGTTTTAAGGGTCTAGGTTAAGTAGAGTTGTCAGATTTCACTTTGTTAGATAATGAAGTCAGAAAAATGATAATAACATCAGCTCAAATCTGTCGTGCTTTGCAGTTTGCTAGTGCATCCATTTGCCCCTTTGATTCTGATAGTGCTGGGAAGTAAGTATGCCTGGCTCTTCATCTGTACAATGGGGATAAGAATTATATCCTCCTTATAAAGTTGTGGTAAGTATTAAATGAGTTAATAAATGCAGGGAGCTTAAAATTATGCCAGGCACAAAGCAAAATATTAATAAATGTCAGCTGTTTCATTGATCCTATTATTATGATTATTAACTTCAGTGTACTTTGTACAATTTGTATCACACCAAAAGAAGAGGGAGCAGAAAAGAGATGATGAGAGAGAGAGGGAGGGCAGGGAGATAAATGAAAAGAGGAAGAAGGGATTTATATCAGACTTACAGGTGAGAGGATCTGCACCTTACCTATCTGAAAAGGCTATTCAGGATTGTGCCATGTCAGTAAGTAAAGTGGATTGAAGCAGATACAATAAACTGGTATTGATTAGCTTTGTAAATATCCATTCTCTTGCAGTCAGTCATGGGAGATCATTTAGATTAGAAAGAAGTGTGAGGCGACACAGCGTCCCAGGGATTAAAATGAAAGTCTAAGAGCCAATGACTATCTGTATGACCCTGTGTGTGCTTGTAACTAATCTGTCAGGACCTAACCCACTTTCTCTAAAGTGTGAAGTTAAGTAACAGTTTCATATGTTTATCTTGTGGCAAGGGTACCAAAAGGAAAGTCAGAAAGGCATATGGAGTCCTTCACATAGGCTGACTACAATGATGAATAATCTCAACAAATTGTACTCTGCAGTGGTTTCAGTCGTTGTTTCTTTTGTTCTACATAGCCTGTGTTCAAGTCCTCACCATGCCACATCTGGATGATTGCATACCTTCTCACTTTTCAGTTTTTCACCTCCTCTGTGTATGTGCCATGTTATACACCAAATATACACCTGATCAAGTTAATTCTATCGCTCAACGAACAATCAAGTCAATCACTATAGCACGGATTTCACAACCTGATATTAGAAACTTTCTTAAAGCTTATTCATTATGTCCTCATCTTTACAGAGCATTATTCATTATATCTTTGTCTTTACAGGGGTCATACAGACTAACTTCCCATTGTTGTTTTACTGTTATTCACTGTGCGACTTGGAAAAATTGCTTAACCTCTCTCAGCTTCATTTTCCTGATTTTAGCAGTGATCGAGTCTCAGTGGGGGTGGGGCAGTTGATTGTGCATCCCAGGGGACATTTGTCAATGTCTAGAGACATTTTTTATTTTTACAAATGGGGGAAGAGTGCTATTGGCGTCTAGTGAACAAAAGCCGGGGATACTACCAAATATCCTGCAATGCACAGGACAGCTCCCCACTGTAAAGAATTATCCATTCTCAAATGTCAGTTGTGTCAAGGTTGAGAACCTCTGCGTTATGGAGAGCCTAAGCCTACTGACTCATGTCACTGTGACAGTTAAAAGTTAAGGGCCAGGGCTTCCCTGGTGGAGCAGTGGTTGAGAATCTGCCTGCCAATGCAGGGGACACGGGTTCGAGCCCTGGTCTGGGAAGATCCCACATGCCTCGGAGCAGCTGGGCCCGTGAGCCACAACTACTGAGCCTGCGCGTCTGGAGCCTGTGCCCCGCAACAAGAGAGGCCGCGATAGTGAGAGGCCCGCGCACCGCGATGAAGAGTGGCCCCCACTTGCCGCAATTAGAGAAAGCCCTCGCACAGAAACGAAGACCCAACACAGCCATAAGTAAATAAATAAATAAATAAATAAATAAAATAGTTACATACAGTGCCCGGCATTCACAAATACTCAACAAATGTTCATTTTGATTGCCTGTCCAATCTTATTTCCTGCCTTTCCTGATTCCTGTTTTTATTTATTTAACGAAACCTCCTTTAGTGCTTGCTAAGTGCCAAGCACTTTAAAAATATTAACCTATTTAACCCTCAAACTAGCCCTACCACTGTAAGGTCATGCTCATTTTCCAGATGAGGAAACTGAGTCACAAGGAGGTGGAATATTTTGGCTAAAGCCATACAGCTTGCAAGTTGCACATGTGGCATTTAGACATTGTCAGTCTGACTCCAGAGTCTGTGTTCTAACTATGGTGTCACACTGCTTTCCTACATTCTACTGTCCTATGTACCAGTCACTTCAGTCTTCTGTTTAGTTCATGATATTGCAAGCATATCCATACCACTGAACAAGAAATGATAAACTTTTTGAAAAGGAGACCACATTGTTGTTCCTCTTAGAATCCCTTGTAGCTAGCAGAGTGCTTAGTGTGAAGTAGGCTGTACATGAGTAAATGAGCCAACCCATCAATCTATCAGCCAGAGTTCTCTGGTGCAGTTTCCCTTTCAGTCACGAGTAAGGCAGAGTCAGGGGGATGTACTTGACCCTAGAGCAGAAGAAAGTCCACTGATCCTCCCAGGGGCTTTGTCTTTGTCTTTCATCATGACTTCTTTAGCCTGGGCCCCAATCACCTAAACTAACCAAAACCAACCCTTAGTGAATTTGTGGGAACTGAGTCTCCCAGAGGCTCCATGTGGCTTGATGAAAATGCTTTCGCAAAAATGGATGCATTTGTATGTCCATTATTTGGTGACTAGACAGACACTAACAGGAGCATATTTTGGTTCTTAACAAGCAAAAAACAAACAAACAATCATGTATATTATCTTTTGAGGAAGTAGGTAGGAAAATTTTTGAAGCTTTCTCTATTTTTTGGTGACACAATTCTAACACATGAAAAGAAAAAAAAAATAGCATCCTCCTTGTATGTGTAATGTTCCAGCATAAATGTTGTTTTAAGGCCCAGGATTTGGATTCAGAAGCCTCAAGTTTAAGTCCCAGGTCTGCTACTTCCAAACTGTGAGCCCTTGACCAAGCCAATTAACCTGTTTCTGTTTCTTCAACCTGAGAGAATATTAATGCACACACATGCAAACACACACACACACACACACACACACACACACCATTCATGGCTGTTGCAAGGGTCAAGTAAGATAAAGTATATAAAAGTACCTAGTAAAGTTTTATAAAAAACTGCTTGAATTTAGTTAATATTAGGAAATTAATGATCATCTTTGTAACCCTCAGAAAGGGGATAGGCTAAAAGAATGATTTGGGAGTGTTACCACAAAACACACCTATAGTAGCTTTAAAAAATTGACTGAAAAAATCTAGACAAGGCTGATGATAGCTGATAGGATACAAAAGCTTCATATTTGAGAAGAAGCCCAGTTTTTACTCACTGCTTTCATCTTTATCAAGATGTTAGCTTTAGGGAGCCCTCATTTTAGGGAGCAAGGAACTCATCGATATGCTCAGTCCTCTCCTCCTGTTCCAAGTTGCCCTCACTTCCACCCTCATGACCATGGACTTCAACATATAAAGGAAACTCCATTGACCATTCTGCCTGCATGCAGGATCTTGTCTTCGGCCACCCTTCACTGCTGATTGTATGATGTCCCTGGATGAAGACTTTGGTTGTGTAAACCATTTTCTTGTTGTCTCTGTGTATATATAGCCTTACCCTTGACGAAGACTCTTTCCTTAACCAAACTTTAGTCAGGTTCCTCTGGACACTTTTTGATTTGGCCCTGTCCTTGGGCCTTGTCTGCAAGAGCAAGAGTCTCGCCAAATCAGTTTAGTGAGAATCCTCCACCCTATAAATCTGATCATCCCCAATGTTTGATCAAATTGCTCATTCCCCATCATTCCCCAGGTGATATCTGATCACCCTGACATGGCTTCAGCAAGAATCCTGTCCAGTCTGTTTAATTAACCAGAATCCCCCCTCCTTACTTCTGATATTTCCTTTAGTTATTTCCGGTCCACAGACAACCCCCCCCCCCCACACCGCCCCGCTCCTTGCCTATACATTCCCATTTTTCCTTGTATACACAGTCTAGTCCAAGTCCTCTCCTCTACTGCAAAACCCCATTGCAATAGTCCCTTGAATGCAGTCTTCCTTACCATCTTTAACAAATACCGGAATAATTTTTAAGTTAACACTCTGAATTTGATTCCCTGAATCAGCTCCTTATAATAGTAATTATGGTTCACAGTCATGTTTATGCTGCCACACACCACCCTTGGAGAAATACCTCTCCCCCAACGGCCGACCCCAGGTTCAGCTCAGTTCTGAGATCATGCAGGCTTATGCCAGCTCCCAGATTCAGCACCCAATGCATTGCACTCTTACTAAAATTGTAATTCTGAATACATGTGCTTCTTTATTGCTGGTGCGAGAAAGTTAAATGCCCAGCCTGGTAGTATGTATGGTACTCTCTGTGTATGTATTCTCATTTAGGAAAAGTCATGTACCCACATGAGAATCATGTGATAAAATCCACATACTGAGAAATCCTGCCATGACTCTTGTTTATACCCAACAAGAATTTTAAAATAAAATATAGTTGAAGCCAAAGCAGTGCATATGGCAGATGCTTTGCAAATCCAGTGTTTCAAACTGGAATTTAAAAGGTCCATTGCCCTCATTTGGCATCAATTTCTAATATACTTCACCTAGGATATATGCAGATTTGCCACCCAAATCCTAGCTACAACTCAGTCCCTAGTCTCAGCCATCTAAGGATAGATTGCTGGAGAAGTAAAACAGCCAAGTGAATCAGACGGAGTCATTAGGACCGCCGCCTGGCCGGATCACAAATGAAACGATTTCACATTTGCAGCATTCTTGGCAATTGACTTGTACTTTTAAAAGTCATCCTAATACAGGGCTTCCCTGGTGTTGCAGTGGTTAAGAATCTGCCTGCCAATGCAGGGGACATGGGTTCGAGCCCTGATCCGGGAAGATCCCACATGCCATGGAGCACCTAAGCCTGTGCACCACAACTACTGAGCCTGCACTCTAGAGCCTGCGTGCCACAACTACTGAGCCTGCATGCTGCAACTACTGAAGCCCGAGTGCCTAGAGCCCGTGCTCCGCAACAAGGGAAGCCACCGCAATGAAAAGTCCGCGCACCGCAACGAAGAGTAGCCCCCTCTCGCCGCAACTAGAGAAAGCCTGTGGGCAGCAACAAAGACCCAACACAGCCAAAAATAAATAAATAAATTTTAAAAAAAGTCATCCGAATACAAATTCAGTTCTTGAGCTCTCATTCCTTGAGTTTTTCTAACTTGTAGCAAAATGAGCCAAGAGAGGTTTCATAAAAAGTCCATTTTCAGACTCAAAGATGGTGAGCCATATCAAAGAGGTCTGTGTAGACACAGAGTAAGGCTTTGCTACTGCCAACTAATCAAAGAAAGGAGAGTAAAAGTGTGAATTTTAGGCAACTTTAAAAGAAATTAAAATAAATATATTCTGAATAGTACAGTAATTCAAACCTTGTGACAATAGCTTATTGTTTAATGAAGATTCCTGCTCTCACAAACAAGTAAGATTGAATTATGAGTAAGAGCACCACACTGCACACAGTTCTCTGAAGAGATTGTTCTCCAAGCAGATTAAAAACTTTCGCTTTCAATGATATTAACCGAGTACAATTTAAGGGAAACTATATAGCTATAGATAGAACAAAAATGAATCTCAGTATTTCTATTCCCAAACTTTAAAAATGCATAAACTCAGGTTTCTTATATAATCTTACATAATGTAATACAAAGAGAATTGAACTAGAGGTAGAAAACACTGAGTCTTTTTCTCAGCTCTAAACATTGTTTCCAAGTCAATTGTTTCATTAATTTATTTATTCAATAACAATTATTTATCTAAAGTCTGTGCTGTAGGCTGTTTCAGACATTAGAGATAACAGTGGTAACAAACAAGCTCATGACATTATGGATCTTAATTGCAGGTGGATAAAATAGAACAACAACAAAAAGTTGGCATATATATAAAATACGAAAAGAATCATATATGTATAATTTCACATGGTGGTTAGTTACTTATTTAAAAAATTGCAGTGTATAGGCATAGAATATGAGGTGATAGGGGCACGGGAAACCCAGATACAACTTGATATGGGGTGATTAGGAAAACTCTGTAAGTAGGTGACATTTGAGCTGAGCCTTGAGTCTGGAGAAATTTCCATAAGCCTCAGTCTCCTTATCTGAAAAATGAGAATAATGATAGTATAGCATATTCCATAAGATTATTTAAAGTATTAATGTCTTGCATTGAAGATACTTAGCAGCTGAATGATGGCACAGGGTAAATACTCAATGAATGAGAGCTATTGATGTTATTATGTTAGGCATCACAGTGATGATAAGTTTGGATATATTTAAATAATAATATAAATAGCAAATGTTCTCTATAGAGGATGAAGTCAGGTGGCATATTTAATTACGACACTAATTAGGTAGAATGATTACAACAAAGCAAGATAAAAACTATTAAAAAAATTAAAAGTTATATTGTCACCTATCACCATTGGATTACCACTCATAATCATATTAGATTGAAAAGAATGAGGCTTATTTATATAACACCTTTTATCTGAGCACCTTAGCATGCTTGGATGACATCTGGGGGGAAAAAAGCTATTAACCTCTGTTGATGTTTTATCAAAACGAGTTCCGTTGGTTCTCATGCTACAAGGTGGAATCAGAATTGCAGGTGAACTAGAGTCTTGTATCACATACAGAACATGATTTCCTTCCCCTTTTAGAACTCCAACAGCAGCAAGATGTTGTAGAGATGTTGTGAGAAGTATGTTTGAGAATGGCAGATCTCTTAGAAACAATCATTCCTCGCCACTTACCAACTGTGTAACCTTTAACGTGACACTTAACGTCTTGAAGGCTTAGTTTTCCTATCTGTAAAAGGAAGATGGTAATTCCTAATCACAGACTGGTTTTGATGTTTAAGTGATATAATAGATACAGAATCAACTAGCACAATATCGCCGATAAAGTGGTAAACAGAACAAATATTGTCCCTCTCCCACTGAATTAATCAAATGGGAAAACTGGACAAACAAATAAGGTCATGATTGAGCAAAACCATGGAAAATAAAATGATATAAAAATGATGAAATAATAATGAAAATATGAAGAATGCCAAGAACTATTTTTTGTAGCAGTGCCTCTTTTGGAAATAAATTCAAAGAGGGCAGTAATCACCCTTCCTTAAGTTACTTGGTAGAGGGCCTGAAACAACAAAAATGTCACACTTAAAAAATTGATTTGATAAAGGTGATTGATTATTGTTTTATAGTATAAGTAGGCAAGGAAAATATAGTTATAGGAAAATAAAAAGATAACTAAGGCAAAATGTCCACTCCATGCTTCAATGAGTCTAAAATCTAGTGGGAAATAAAAAGGAAGAAATACGCTCGGTCAAAGAACAGTATTCCTTCTTGTGGAAAGATCACCCTTTTAAACAGCTCCTAGAAGAACAAACAAAACCAAAAAGGGATGCAAGCGAGAAAAAGAAAACCTGCTTTATAGTAGATCAATTTGTCAATCAAAGAGGTTACTGTGTTGTCAGAACCACATCCTTCCCCAGGGCCACAAGAAGAAGGCAGAATGCTACAACTGATTTGAAAGAGTCACAGATAAGTCAGCATTGCCCTAAAAGATGCTGACCCTCTGAACTTGGGGAGTCCAAATTTCAGAAGTTATATCCGTTGTAAACCTGTAAAGTATTCTAATTCACTTGACAAGTTTAGACAGGACTCAATGAATTTACATAATTGCCATGTAAGTCTTAGTACAGAATTTTTCTACTTGAAGAAAATAGGTCCTTGGCACCCAAGCCGAAAGTAAGACACCAGGTCCTTCTTGTATAAGAAAGTTAGAAAGATTTTGCTTACATTGCTCAACAAATGCATAACAAAGAGTAAAAGAGATCATAGCGTCCTAAATGCTGTACACTTTTCTTACACATAGTAGGAGCTTAAAGATCATTATTGAATAATTGACCCTATTTAATGAGACTGTTTCAGGAGACCAGACAGAAGAGTACGTTCACACACTTTCTGGCAGCCTGTTTATTATCCTGCCACTGCAATTATGAAAACCAAAAAGAAGTGGCAGCTAGGAATGGGAATTGTTCTGGGTTTTTTTTAAACACGATAGATTTCACACATACATATAAATTGCGTTTTCTTCAAGCAAGTTTACTAGCTTCTGCCACTCAAATAACTGCCCTTCTCTCTTCAGAAAACTCAAGCTACCTGTCTTATTGCAAGTGGTAGTTTCCTTACAACATAATACAAAACATTTTGGCGAGGAGAAACGCCAGAAGGAAAAAAACAAACAAACAATTAATGAATATGGCAAATGCATCATTACCTTTCTATTCTTATGAAATAGAATATTCTTTCAATATTCTTATGATTGAAAGCTATGTAAAAAGACTTTTCCATCTTCTTTATTATTTTAATAAAATAGAGAGTTGGGAAGATATGTGAAACTGGAGTCCTGAGATTCTTTTGAATATTGATTTCACTCAAATATTATCCAGTGATGTGACTTCTATTTTTTGAGGATGAATGAGATTGAGAGAAGTGGAGTGACTTAGTCAAGTTCACACGTTAAGTCAAGGGTAGAGAAATCAGATATTCTGACTGTCAGCAACATGCCCTGCTCTCATGAACACACTGAACGCAATTACTGAATTTTTCCCAGACCTATCTGTGTAAGAGAAAAGTCACCGAAGCTGGTAATAACAGTGGCAACAACATTTTTTTTAAAGGCAAAGGAAAAGCTCTGTTTCAGAAAATGTCTTTGTGAATCTTAAAGGTACATAAGAACCTAAGGTACACAAATATCTTAAAGGACATAAGGCAGGTGGGATAGCATTAGCTGTTATCTGTCACTCCACTTCCAGTTGATAGGGTGAAGGAGAGTGGCCTCCTGCTGTTAGCATCTTTGTGTTCCTTACACTTCCTTTGGCAGAGGAATGCTGTCAGCCCAGGATCATCTCTGGATACCATGAATCCTGAAGTCAGATACATTTTGACAATTGTGGATGCTTATCCCAGAACCTTGAAGATACCAAGAGAATCTGGTAGGAGTTCCTGAAATAAATATTTAGACTTCTAAATTATAGATTGCAAAGGCTTTAAAATTATAACAATAATATCAAAAGAATCAACCTCCCTCCAGATCACAGCATGATAAGATTTGAACACAGAATGTTTCAAAGGAGCCATGTTCTCTGGTTTGGCATAATTTACATATAGTAAGTAAGCAACACATGTCTTTATCTACATCAAAAATGCATATAGTATCTTAATTACTATAATAAGCTAATAACTTTGAGGAAAGGAAAGACAACATCTAGTAGTTTTCCCACTTTCTAGTCCTTGTTTGGATGATTTTTCCTGTTAAAACACACAAATTAATGTTCCCCAAAACATGCATTTGGAAATATGGAGCATCTTGGTGTAGAGGCAGTGTAGTATAGTTGTCAGGCTTTGCAAACAAGTCAGCCTGAGTTGTACTCTGAATTTCACTGATTACTAGCTCTGTGTTATGTCACAGTCACTTACTCTTTGTGTTGGATATAGCTTATTTAATTGGCACTCCACATTTATTCCCACTTTCTACTAGGATGCCTCCCTTTACAGTAGATGATGAAAGACTGAAAACTACATTTCCCAGATTCCCTTGCAGCCAGAATCTGGTGACAAATTAGGTTCACTAATTCGATTGCATTCAACAAGGTTTTGAAAGGTAGAGGAGGGACCACATAGACCACATTCCCATTGCACTTAGTTTACTATGCTGCTTGAAAATATCATAGAAATGTGGGCATTTTCTGCAGCAGCGCACTAGTGTCTCACCTTGTAAGTATCAAGAGGGGATCATGATGGCTTCAAGGGCTTCCTGGTCCTTTCTCCCAGTTTCATGGCTTGCACCTCTAGCTGTGTTTTCTTATATTTAATAGCTTAGCAAAGACCTCCTGATGCCCCACGTTTCTCCAGGGAAATCAGTCCTGTCCTGTTATGTTTGTGGATGTTGTTCCCAGAGACCCTGCATAGAGACCACTCCTCCCACTTTTCAGTGATCTTGATAAGTACCTAAATCTATGTGTTGAATCTGTTTCTGTTTAAACTGTCTTAAGCCTGTTCGAAAGAAATAACACCCCCAAAATGGAGTCATTTGCCTTCCATGACAGCAAACCAAGACTTAATTGCAGTTCCAACCCCTACCAGAAAGGTGACCTTTAAAATAAACAATCTGAAATTTTCTGATCAATGCTAGTGAGGTAATCTGCATGATAAGGACCCCTGCAATTCCCTTTCCCCCAAAGAAGATGTCCTGGCCTGAAACAATACTTTATTTTCTTTTGCTAATACCTTCTTACTCCACCTTCCTTCTCTTTATAAAAACGTTTCATTTGTACAACCTTCAGAGTGCCCTTCTATTTACTACATGGGATGCTTCTTAATTCATGAATCATTGAATAAAACCGATTAGATCTTCAAATTTACTCTGTTGAATTTTGTTTTTTAACAAATTGGTGGCAGCAGTGGGATCTGAAGCAAACTTCCTACGGCATTTGGGGAAAATGAGAAACAGAGATGACACTCCACAAATCCTTTTGAGTTCACTGCATTTCTTGCTGTTCCCAGGGGCGACTGGTAACTTCCTCATTCCTCTTTATGTTCAAGCTCCCAGTCTCATTGGTTTTTTTTTTTACAGGGCAGATCAGCTTGAGCTGGTAACAATTCTGCCTGGAGCCCAACAGAGCTAGCAAATGGTTCCTCCTGGGGCCAAGTCCCTAGCCTTTTAGACCAAAATTCTTTGGATGAAAAACCTAAGCCCTTAATTCTGTCCCCAGACTCTGCATTGGGAACTGCTGTAGTTCCTCCATTTATTTGGAATTCTTTCCCAGATTCCACTCTGACAACTGCTGGTGGAAGCTTCAGTTCTCCATTTGTTTGGAGTCCGTCGGCAGTTCTCATTCTTAGAAAGCTGCTGGTACAATCCTTTTTCCAGTCTCTAGTTTTCTGTTTACTGCTGGTTTCTGTTCATATGCACATGAGGTAAAGTCATTGCTTATGGAAATCCTGGAAGCCAAAAAGTCACAAAAATTGATGGGCATGAGTCAGGCATTTAAAAGCTGTTAGAGTGCTTGTCACCTCAAGAAGATCCTGTGATAGGATAAGTTAGTCATGGAACAGGTTAGATTGACACAAGTCACATGCCAACTTCAAGAAAATTTCTGTGAAACAAGGTACACTGTAAAACACCCCATAATTCCCAATCCCATGGCATATCCCTTCTAGGTATTAGTTTGGCTCCAAGAGAACCAAAGGCCTAGCTAAAAGAAGTGGAATCCTTTATATCCAAAAGTTGAGCATACCACATTCCAGCACACCTGCTCATTTTATGTTTGACAACTATAGTCTTGAAAGTTTCAGATATCTAATAAGATGGTAATATTTTACTAAAAATAATCTATAATTACAACGGCCATTATGTGGAACATTCCAATTAGACCATATCATTCATTTAAGAAATGCACTTGAGAGAAAGGGATCCCAAACTGGACAGATAGAATGGAATGCCTACTTTAACTGGTATGCAGAAGCTCATAAAAGGCTTCAAGATTCCAAAATAGCTTCATTAAAAGAGTCATTACAAAAGGCTAATGAAAAATTAAAGACACTAGAGGTATCTATAACAAAGGGTGGCAGGACCAATGTGACTACTGATGTGACTCCTGCTGGCTCCTCCATCCTTTTTCACCTGCGTACTCATGATCCATTCCTAAAATCTTCCCTGTCCACCTGACTGGTCTATTTTTCAATCATGCAAACAAAAGAGAGATGAATCTGTGACAGACTTTAAAGCCCATTTAGAAGCTTTCTTTTTAAGGCATTTGGAGTTCCATACAGGAACTAAGGTCACCCAGCCTACTCTAGCTGCCCATTTGTAAATGGATTATTTCCTGAGATTAGTGGGTAAAAAGGCAGAATGTAGGATGGGAGGCTACCAACCTGATTAAACTTGTGACTATAGCTGAGCCTTTTGAAAGGACTCTGGAGCAAGGTTTCAAACAGAAATCTTCCAAACAAATAGCTTTGCAGCTACAACAGCTCCAAGGCCAGAGACCCAAAATAACACCTGGGTCTCCTCCATTACACCTTCCTAGGAATTCATCATCCAAACACTGGCCCAGAAATTGATATCTCAATTATAATCAACTGAGGGAATGGAAAAGAGATTGTCCTCAAAGACTCTATGCAAATTCATCAACATCAACTCAAATGTTCCCATATGGGCTTCTCCCAATGTTGATTGGACTCTGAGGGATTTTCTAGTAAACTGCTAAGTTTATTACCTTAAACGGTAAAGGGGAAACTAAAAATTAAAATTAATGGGGTTGTTCAGTACTGCCAGAAATATTTACTGTTTTCCAAGCTGAAAACTGACAAGATATTTGAAAGAATTTAATAACTTTATGATCAGAAATTTGGCCAAATTGGAAGCTAATATTCAGAGCCTGATAGGAATTTTTTTAGCTTCTGCCATAAGCTAAATGTGCCCAAAGAGAAAGAAAATCATTCAAAATAACCCAGATGTCTTTGTTTCACAAATCAGATATTTACAGGACAAAAGTGTGGCTCTATAAGTTCAAAACTCACTTGCTTTTTTTCTTTGTCAATACACATTACCTTACCTATTCCTCGAAAACTACTTGAAGAGACCAGGACATTGGAAACAGAACTGCCCTGCACTTAATCTGTACCTTTGTGATGTAGATTTCCTACCCGCATTTCTCTATGACCTAAGAGCCGTTCTTTGAAATTCAAACTTTAGGAAAGCAGTTCTTATGGGAAAAGGGAAAGGCCATTTGACACTTAGGTCATCTGAAACTTAAAAAAAATTACGTCTTCTCCAAAAATATTTTTAAAAAACCCAAAAAAACAACCTTAGTCATCGGAGCAGGTAACTTTAACTTATTCCGTATGTCAGAAAAACAGTTTGGATCTAACTTCTTTTATGAACGAGTGAGTTTTACATTATCATACCCACCTTAAGGTTAAATTTTTAGAATGGAAGCTCTGAAGTTTCTGTGTCTGTTTATATGTTCATGTTTGTGTGTATATATATATATGTGTGTGTGTCTGTGTTTGTGTGTGTGTATTGTGGATGTCTGATGTTTTTCTACCTCTGAATCATATTGTAAGATAAAATAGTGAAACATTAATTATTAAACTGTTTATTTACTTTTGGCTTCCTATTGCAGAGAAACTAAAGATGAAATTGGATCGATTAGTAAACATGTTTTATGTCACACTGAGAAATTTTCTATGAAAAAGCACATTTTCCAGAAATTATAACAAGTATAAGTCTGCCAATACACAGAATGCTAATGTAGAAGAGAATTCATACTTGCTTATTTCTTAGTTTTCACCAGAAATTAAAGGTTTCTAAGGGTTAAAAATTCTAATATATATAATTGAAACTGCTAGAAATAATAAAGGAAACAACTCTGTATGCAAGGGAAGCAAGATATGTTTTTGATTAAGAAAAGACATGAGGTATGGAGATACATTCTTGTTAAGGGAAATGACAATAATTTTATCATCTAAAACTTTTGGTTGTTTCGGAGAGAGAGAATCTTGCCTTGCATAGTCAAGTTGGCTAAAAAAATAAAAAATAAAAAATAAGATGTGTTATTATAGGGTTTTTGGAAATAAGCTTTTATGTTATGTAAAACTAACTTTAATTTTCTTTTATCTTCTGAAAGGACAAGTTTTCTGGGATTGTTGATCAGCTCTTAATAAGAAATTGTAAACAAAGTTCTTCTTTATCTTTTAAGCGATTGACCTAGTAAACAAAGGTTTTGTGTTTTATCAAAATAATTTTCTTTGTTTGCTGTCTTTATCAGGTCTTTGATTACTTAAGAAAACTGAGTCTTCTTAATATTAAAAGACCTAAGTTTTGCTAAAAGATATTAAGTATTATGTCATCATAATCTGTGATCCTATTTAGTCAAGTGTTTTAGAACATTTTGACATTTTTGACAAACTTTCCAAAATCATATTCTAAATGAAGTCTTCTGACCACAAACTAACTTTGAAATTTTTCAGAGGGTCTCTGGAACATTTCAAAAGATTTGTTCAACTAATTAAGCTTATTTGATATGTTAAATTACCTGGAAAGCAATGCCAAATAAAAAGTGATACTAAAAACTATGGAGGTTTCTTAAAAAACTAAAAATAGAGCTACCGTATGATCCATCTATCCCACTCTTGAGCATATATCCAGAGAAAAACTTGGTTAGAAATTATACATGCACCTCAGTGTTCACTGCAGCACTGTTTACAATAGCCAAGACATGGAAGCAACCTAAATGTCCATTAACAGATGAATGGATAAAGATGTGGCACATACATACAATGGAATATTACTCAGCCATAAAAAAAAACAAAATAATGCCATTTGCAGTAATATGGATGGACCTGGAGATCATACATACATACATCTGTCTGAAGTAAGTCAGACAGAGAAGGACAAATATTGTGTGATATCACTTATAGGTGGAATTGAAAAAAATTGATACAAATGACCTTATCTACAAAACAGAAACAGACTCACAGATTTAGAGAATGAACTTATGGTTACTGGGGGGAAAGGAGGGGGAGGGAGGGGTAGACTGGGAGTTTGGGATTGACATGCACACTGCTGTATTTAAAATAGATAGCTGGAGGGGACCTACTGTAGAGCACAGGGAACTCTGCTCAGTATTCTGTAATAACCTAAATGGGAAAAGAATTTGAAAAAGAATAGAAAAAAAAAGGTATTTAAAAATAACTGGCAACAACTTTAGGTAAGTGAGGTTATTGCATCGTAGGGGGTGGGCAAGACATTTGAAAGTTTATATATAATTGTTTTTTAAATTTATTTATTTATTTATTTATGGCTGTGTTGGGTCTTCGTTTCTGGGCGAGGGCTTTCTCCAGTTGTGGCAAGCGGGGGCCACTCTTCATCGCGGTGCGCGGGCCTCTCACTGTCGCGGCCTCTCCCGTTGTGGAGCACAGGCTCCAGACGCACAGGCTCAGTAGTTGTGGCTCACGGGCCTAGCCGCTGCGCGGCATGTGGGATCTTCCCGGACCGGGGCACGAACCCGTGTCCCCTGCATTGGCAGGCGGATTCCTAACCACTGCGCCACCAGGGAAGCCCTGTAATTGTTTTTATGGAACAGTTATCTGTACAATAAGATCAACAATTTACTTTATATTCCTTTCCTTACATTTTAAGTAAAAGAGCCTTTCATATTTGTTTGAGAATAAAAATGTTTTAAATTTTCAAAAAATAAAATAAAATAGAATAAAATAAATAAAATTAAAAGGACTCTCCCATGTTTGCTGTAACATATGGGTAGTCCTTCCATATTGTTTTAACAATGGCTCACAGGCAGTAATAGTTTTATCTTCTAGATATATTCAGATTGCTATTTGACATCAAAGGCTTACTTTTTCATAGATATGAATTAATTCATGGATTTGAAGTTTCTTAGTCAGCTACATATTCAACAAATATGTATTGGATGCCTGTTATATACCAAACATTGTTCTAGGTTAGTTGTGATCTATCACACTTAAATATATTCTAGTGTTAAATATTTGTTTAGTATAACGTGTTACTGTTAATTATATATTTAATAAATAGTTAATATAATATTTTTTTTAAAAGTAATACTAGGCCTTCTTTATTTTGTATTGGCACAGGTATGTAAGTGTTCTAGAAACTGTGTGAAATTCCTAGAAATGTGATATGCCTTGATATAATGTTATCACTTGTAATTCTAGCCATTGTCTTACAGCATATGATGTTCTCTGGGACCATGGTCAAAAATGGGCAACAAATAGGTGATCTTCTCACTGCTATTCTCTTACTTTCTGAAAAGTAATTTGATGACAAAAAATGAGGTTCACACTAAATGAACTGAATCTGAATATCAAGAAAACGCCCTAGCTGACTTTCATGCAAAGGCAGCAGCAACAGAAGCTATTAGGATTGTGGCAAATGTAGGCAAAATCTGTTCTGCTTTTGCAAAAATGGCCACTCAGTTGCCAGAATTTTGCCATCCTGATGTCCTTGTAACATGACAATAGTCTGCTCCTAAATCAGAGATATTAAGAGAAGTAAACATGTCTATATATTAATGAACATTCAGGTCTGGGCTATGGGAACTACAAGACAGCTGCTTGATTCTTTCTGGCTCCCTGGAAAACCCATTTTCTGGTTTTTGCATTCCTTTACCCACCATAGTGCATTTAAGAAAAACTATTTTTGTCCCTAGAGGCCTCAGACCTCCTCTCTCTGGACCCTTTGAACACCTTTAGCTGGACTTCATTCAACTCCCACTTAGTATGGGTTATCAATATGTTGTTGTTATTGTACGTATGGTTTCCAGATGGGTTAAAGCCTTCCCCTGCTACAAGGCCAATGTCCTCACAGTGGCAAAGAAAGTTAGAAAATGTTTTTTCTCATTCGTGGTATATCTTCCACAGTCTCCAGTTACCAAGGCACCCACTTCACTGGGCAACTCATATGATCCTTAAAGATAACTTTGCAAGCCTCCTTGAATTATCACTGTCCCTACCCTCAATCATCAGGCAAGGTCAAAAGAACTAATGGAAAAACTGGATAAAGCAGAACAAGAAGTAGTACTAACATGGAATTAAATGAACTGATGAGGATGATTATAATTTTTATGACTTTGTGTTTAAAATATTACAGGTTCTTAATTTTTTTCCAGATTTAAAGAAATCTTTTCTCTAAAGCTATCAACACTTTGGTAAGATATACCTTTTTGTAAAGAGGTAAAGCATTTACTTTTTCTTCCTACCTAGTTCCTCCAGAATTCAGAAACTCTCAGTGAGTATTCTTATTTTCATATTCCTTGTCAAACAAATTAGTTTTACTGTGATTACCTCTGGTAAAAAATGAAGATAATTGTGGAGAGAAAAACTATGTTTGCACCTTTGTAGATATTAGATTCTAGTCCTGTTAATTGTCTTCGAGGTCTTATTATATACCTTAAACTGGACTGAATCCTGAATTCTTCTAATATCCTCAAATATCTGACTACAACTCACCAAACTGATGTTTCCAATTTTCTCCCACCCTTCTGATTTGTACTGACTAAGAACTAAGACATTCCTGGAACTCCATTGGAAGGGACCTTACCAACTGTCCCTGACCACTGACACTTCTGAAAAACTAGAAGACCTTGAGCCTTGGGTGCACATCTCATAGCTTAAGAAGACCCCACCTGACACCTGGTCCTGTAGGAATGCTGGAGACCTCCGAATCAAATTGATGAGGAAGAGAAGCAGTTGACTGAGGTAGACTCCTTCGATCCAAGATGACAGATCAAGACTTCATACTTTTACTGAACATGAACCCCTTTCTTCTTGTCTTTCTTTCCTTTATTCTCACATTGGCCTGGAAAGACAATGCCCTCTCTTCACCTCCACATTCCCATGCTAATAGAGGTAAAATTTGTCCCCACTCACTAAGAGAGCTCACCAGCAGCACCCATCTTTGTAAAGCATTTAAGATGACTCTTTATTCCAAGCTAGGAAATTCTCTTCCCACGTGCACTAAAAACCTGACTGACCCTTAGATATTCCCTGATTAGGAATACGTGCAAATGAGAATATGATCAGAAATCACTCCTTGACTCTTGGAGACATTGCAGATTCCATTGCTAAGAAAATTGCTGCCCAACAAACATCCATAGACTCTCTGGTTAAAGTTGTTCCTGATAATAGGATAGCCCTTGATTATCTTTTAGGTGAGCAAGGAGATGTCTGTGCGGTGGCCAACACCATGTGTTGTACCCAGATTGAAAATTCTGGGGAAGTTCAAACTCAATTACATAAGATCATTAAGCAAGCCATTTGGCTTTAAAGAGTGACTCCTTCAACAGGGTCTTTCTTTAATTGGTTCAGGTCTTGGGGACCATAGCTCTGAAGTGCACTCCAAACATTTGGAATTATCATGCGTATACTCTTCCTGGCACATTGTATTTTATCAAAAGGTTTAAATGCATTTTTGTAGGTACTGACCACTAGATATGATCTCCCTAAGACTGGAATGTCAGAAAAAAAACAAAGAGAGTAACTGACTTAAAGACTGTAAACGTGAAACCCTGACCTGTGAATGTCACAGGGATTAAGCAAAAACATCATGACCTAGTGACACCACACAAAGGATCAGAAAAAGCTATAAGATATAGAGCAGTAGTGGAGAGGGGCTTTAATGCCTTCAATTTTGATCACATCTCTCAGTTAGGCAGAGAGTTTGATCAAAGGGGAGAATTGTTAAAAAGAAATAACAAGCCCCAAATGGAGTCATTTGCCCCCTATTGACAGTAAAACAAGACTTAATTGCAGTTTCAACCCCTTCCAGAAATGTGACCTTTAAAACAGTCAATCTGAAATTTCCTGATTAACAGGAGGTAATCTGTATGGTAAAGACCCCTGCCTTTCCCTACCCCCAAAAGAAGATGGCCTGGCCAGAAACAATTCTTTCTTTTCATTTGCTCATACCTTCTTGCTCCACCCTTGGAGCAACCCCTTGGAGTTGAACAACCCCTTGGAGTGCCCTTCTGTTTACTAGATGGGATGCTGCCCAGTTTATGAATCACTGAATAAAGCCAATTAAATCTTCAAATTTACTCTGTTGAATTTTTTTTTTTTTTTTAACAAGCCTTAGCTTCCTCATCTATAAATGGGGGCAAATTGGGTGTTTAATTAAAAAGGATGTCATGAGAATAAAGTCAGATGATTTATGTAAATACTTAACCCAAGGCCAGACACACGGTAAGCACTCAGTGTATATTAGATATTATTCTTTTAAATATCGAATTAATGCTGCTGTGCCCAATGACGTCTTCTCGCTAAACCTTGGACACTCATTTAATAATGGTAATAGGAACAATTGAGAAAGATAAATTGAATAGGAACACTTGAGATAAAAGGAAACACTTCTAAAATCCGTATTAAAAACAAGGTTGTAAAACTGGCATTTTCCATAAAGAGAGATATGGGTGAGAGGATTGTCTGAAAAGAGAGACACCAGGAAAGAAGAGATGTGTCCCTGGACAGCAAAGAAAACATTAGAAGGATGATATAAGAACAAGGGAGCAACTGAATGTGAATGCAGTGGAGGGATCTCTGAGGCCAACTCTAACACATTAAAATAATTAACTGTTGAAATTTAGGAAGAATGCCCCGCGGAGGGGGCGAGGTGTTACAAACCAGAATGTAAAGTTTTTGACACTAGGCAACAAAATGTCTTGGGATAAGGCATTTCTTCTTCTTCCTTCAGTACCTGAAATGTCCACTGCTTTGTTCATTGCCCCTTGATTTAGAATTATTTTAGTGGTATTTATACCCTGACCTAAGGAAAATAAACTTAAGGGGTATTAATTTTAAAATTATATGAGGGAGTTAATTTTAAAAACCAGCAGAAATAAGAATTATTAGAGTAATTATAGCACAGTCTTAATCATTTTCCGCATCTTTTGGATGTGCTTTAAATTAGGCAATTGCTCCCCCACCTTTGTCAGGTTCAGTCAATCAAACTTACTGCATGTAAGTTTAAGCAGTATCTCTCTTATGCAAATTGGAGGTCACACCATAGGAGATAAAATTAGAAGAGGCTCTACAAAGAGACTTTAATGGAGGCTATTGATCGGCTCATTACTTGGCCTTCGGTTTTTAGACATCATTAGCAGGAAAGGACTTAACAGAAAGCCTATTAGTATAGGAAATGTGCACGGGCATGAGAAATGTATGAAGGTAAAATCAGGTATTAGAATTCTTTAGACATGTATGAAGTATTCCCTGTGCTCCGGAAAAAGCAGAGGAAATGCCTCCCGAAAAGCAGCTCTCATTTCACATCCTGCAAAGATGTTATTGTAAACTCAGATCTAGACACAACTTTGAGAAGGAGTTCATCGTTTCCTGTTCACCCCTTCAAACCTTAGGAATTTCAAAATGAATGTGTAGAATGTATAACCCAATCAGAAGTAGAATCCAGATTTCCTGATGCCCTACTCAAATAATTTTTCTACTATATTATACTTTGTTACTTCCAATTAATATAATGTATGCCCTGAAGTGATTTCTTTCTTTCTGAGTTACCTGGTAAGGCTGGGCACACATTCTAAATTAATTGTTTTATTCTTAACATTGCATTTCATTATATCCTGGGGAGGTCTGGTTTCAGAGAGGTTCGCATATCGTCATATAAATGTTAATCTCAACATGTAACTTTATTGTACACATCATAGATCAACTTTTAGAGAAATTCATAAGTCTTCATATGAGGTGTGAGAGTCATCATGGAAACTAGGATTTGAGAACTATAATTTACAAAGTTTAAACAGGAGATCTCAACTTCTCTCTGCTCATAGATATATTGGTGGGCTCTGAAAAGAAAAAATTTCTCATGAAACAAAGAAGAAAACCGTGAGGAAGATGGGAAGATGGAGAGTAATATTTTTCTTATCTTATTCGGTCAAAAAATATCTTTGTTTTTCGGGAAAATAAATTACAATTTCAATGTGATGGAGAAAATGCATAATTTGCATCTAAACAACCTAACTGAACTCATAAGGAAAGATCTTCAAGAAAGTTTGGCTTTTCTCCTGATATTATCAAAATTTCTGTAAGTGATATGTGGGCAAATCATTTCACTTCTCAGGTCTTTCGTGTTCCTTAGCAGTAAAATGATGGCTCTGGTTTTCAAACTGGGTTCTGCAGAGCCCCGGCCTCCTCTTGAAGGTCTGCAAGTATAAGGAGGAAGCCACTTGGGTAGGACCTCAAGAAAAATAGAGAGCTGAGCTTTTGTCCCTCTTGAATTTCACTAATGGTTTTGTTTAAAGATAAAGGTTCACTACCAAAACAAAGTAAGCCCTGATTATTTGAGTGCATTTCTAGCTCTAAATGCTAAGATTCCAAATGGCTGACTTAATTGTCAGATCTGGCTTTTTGTAATTGGATCAAAATAATGTAGGGGAGGAAAATAATTTTTTTTCCTACCTGTTTAAGTTCTTACTTGGATTCCTCATAACAAGAGACAGATTAACAAGAGACAAGCATACAAATTTATTTAATATAAGTTTTATGTGACACAGGAGCCTTCATAAGGACATAAAGACCCAGAGAAATGGTTAAATTTGAGTGTTTTCATGCTAGGTTTGATGAATAATGGGAAGTCCTGAAAAGATGTGGTAGGACAAAGGTGAGCTAAGTATAGTAAACTGGGGGAAACTTAGCAAGGCCTGTTTGTTCAGATTTCCTTCTTTGTCCCTTCATTTTCAAAGATAAGAATGTTCCTTTCTTCTGAGTATTGGGAGAGCACTTCTCACATGAGAGTTTTATGGCCTACTTCAAGGGAAGGTCAGAAAGTCCTCCCTGCATACACCATTTCTCAAATTTCTTCAGCTTGAAATATTTAACATGCTAAGTTGCCATATTTTGAAGTAGCTTACCCTGGAGTAACTTATCCTGAACCCCATCAGAGAAATTTGTGCCAGAAATAGAAATAAAAAATGTGACCAATGAAAATGAAACTGAGGGCTATACCCTGGTTAGTCCCACCAAGCGTAATCTGCCTCACTTGCTTTTAGTCACTGGCTTTTAGTTGATTTTAAACTAAACTCCCACCTCATTATAGTAATGGTGTTGCTTAAATTGTTTTTCAGGAACATTAAACTAGTTCTTGCCCAGTTCAGACCTGCTGAGACCACCAACCATTCAAGTGGGCCTGTGTGAGTGTCCCATGGGTAACCTTTTGACATCAGAGGGCCCCAAACTCCACCCTCAGAACATGCAAATGCCGCCATTTTCTGAACTTGCATCCTATAGAGCCTTGAAGCTTGACTACCCTTGCACAGACCACTGATTACCTCACTTTTCTTACCTCCAACCACCTTTCCCCACACCTCAAACCACCCTGCCTCTTTTTCCCATAAATAGCCCTAACCCTTGTCTTAGGGGAAGGAAATCTGGATTTGCTTTCCTGCCTCCTTGGTTGGCTGCCTTGTGAATTAGCCTTTTCTCTACGGTAAACCTCAAAGTTTCAGTGTTTGCCTTGCTGTGTGTCAGTTAAATGAACCTCATTTTGTGACAGAACTATAGAAGAAGGTACATGTTTTTTCCTATGAGAAAATGTCTTAGGTCTCATTTTATGCCTATGTTGTCTTGAGTTCATCCCAGTGTTGGTATAAAATCCTGGTAGAATCTGCAAACAGCAGATGTTGGACAAGTCCTCAGCATGCAGTTATACTTATTCAGCCAACAAATATTTCCTGAGTTCTTACCAGGAACTCTTACAATTCCAGGCCCCAGGATAAAAAAGAGTTATATAATAGTCATGTTCATTGGCCTCTTAGAGCTTACAGTACCATGGGGGAGGCAGACAGTAAACAAATCTATACCCAGTAAAGATTTTCACTCTCCTTAAAAAAATTATTGTAAAATAATTTTAGATTTACACAAAAGATGAAGAGAATTTGATGCCAAAAACTTGGCCTCTGTGCACCGGTGCTGAATCAAATCTTGGAGACAGAGTTTTGGGTGAAGTAGAAAAGAATAGCTTTATTGCTTTGCCAGGCAAAGGGAGACACAGCAGGCTCAGGCCTCAAAAACTGTGTGCCCTGACCTGGGAGGATTTGGTGAAGAGTTTTATAACAATGGTTCAAGGGCAGAGTTGCTAATAAAGATCAAGTTGTGTGCAGGGTCTGCACTCCTTTAATCTGGCTTCAGGTGTTTTCCTAATGAGCTTCTCTGGTTCCTTTAATCTGGCCTCAGGTGGTCTCCTGATGAGTTTCTTGAGGTTATCAAACTGACTTTCTCTCTGGCACATCTTCAATTTGGTGGGGGTTTTAGTTCTGCAGAAGAGCTCAAAGATATTGTTATGTGTATCCCTTGAGGCAGAACCAGCTCCCTGCCCCAAGACGGCACTACTGTTTCTTGACTGCTCCTCTCTTGTCTCTGCATCCCCTCCCTTCGCTGATTAGCAACAGTTCAAATCTGCCCTTTGGAACTCAGGGAAGGTCATGGAGGCTGGAGTCTATTCCCTACAAACAAGAAATGGGGACATAGAAAGGCTTCTGTGTCCAGGAGCTCCCCAGGGTCCTGCTCAGTTTCAATAGTACAGAGAGTTCCCTAATGTCAACATTAACCATGGCATGTTTGTTAAAAGTAAGAAATTAACATTGGTAAATACTATTAACTGAACTAGAGATTTTATTTGGATTTTGCCAGTTATTTTTTATTAATGTCCTTTATTTCAGTGTCTAATCTAGGATACTACATTGCATTTAATCATTATGTCTCCTTAGTCACCTTCAATCTGTGACAGTTTCTCCTTACTTTTCATGATCTTGATCCTTTTGGAAAATACGGGTAAGGAATTTTGTAGAATGTCCCTCAATTTGAGTTTGTCTGATGTTTTTCTCATGACCAGACTGGGGTTATGGGTTTGGGAGAAGAATACAAGGATAAAGTGCACTTTCATTACATTATACTAGGGGATACATGCTCTCAGCATGACTTAATCATTGGTGATGTTAACCTTGGCCAAGAAATAGAGCCAGTTTTCTCCACTGCAAAGTTACTATTTTTACCTTCCTATACTCTTCATCAACAAGGAGTCACTGAGTCCAACCTACACTCAAGGGGAGGAGAATTAAGCTTCACCTCCTGGAGGGGAGGAGTCCATATTTATTATTTGGAATTCTTCTTTAAGCAAGCTGTCTCTTCATCCCATTTCCAATAAATAGTTTTGCAAATTATGATAAGTGCCCTATAGGAAAATAAAAGGGTGTTGTGAGAGAGATAACAGGAGAGATTTATTTAGAAGGCTCTCTAAGCAAGACATGAAACTTCAGGTCTCCTACACTGATGCCCCTAAAGACATGGAAGAAGCAAAGAGAAAATGATAGGAGAAAAATATACCATTACTCTTTTGGTTTCCTCTCCTGTCCTACCACTCATGGCAGGAATTACAGATACTCGGGATAAGGGGTGCCAGGAGACAGCATCAAAAAATAAACAAACAAACAAAAGGACAAAATGAAAAACCTGCAAAACTCTATCTGGGACATGAACAGAATTCTTGTACTGCAATGATGACTACAATTGAAACACAGAGTATCTTGAAGGAATTCTTGAAGGAATAGCTAACTTGAGCAAAAGAAAAGAAAAAGGTCACAAGTTTATTTTGCTACCTGAGACATTAGTTGAGAGATTACATCCCTTCCTCTTTTTCATGCTTATTAAACCCAGTTGTTGTATAAAAGACAAGAATTATAATATGCAGCATCACAGAATCTCAGACTGATGTACTTGAAGTATGTAAATGAGGAAAGTAATCAAGGCAAGGTTATGGGGGACAATAGACTGGAGTTAGCATGAAAAGAGTTAAGTAACAGGAGTCAGGATGAGTTCACATTCTAGCTTAAATCCGTGTAACCTCAGTTCATGGGCCAAATTAGAAACTGGCAGATATAAATGTCTGGCTTTAGAATCTTTCCTCAACAGGATGTGAAACTTCAAACCGCTTGTGAGTTTGCAAACACTATCCTGAGATGAAATACAAAATGTAAGAAAACCAGTATTTTAAATAAAATAATAAAAAGGACAACTGCATTATGAGATCAAGGAGAAAGTAGATTGATTAGTTAATTGAAACACTACTTCCAGCAGAAAAGTAGATGAAATGGGCAGATAAAAGCGCTTTCTAAGCTTCCATGCCCTTGTTTTGTATGTTTTAACTTTCTTTTCACAGGTCTCAATCCTATGCCCTATTTCAGAGCCTTTTTTCCACTCGTCTTGGGAACCTCAGGACACTGAGGAAATTTTGATGTTCAGACATTTTATTTTTGGGATATCATCTTATATAATATCTTAGGCTGGTGTCATTCATTTCAAAAACTGCTGTTTTGAACAAGAACTGAGAAAAATGTATCCAGTAGATATGAACCTTTTACATTTAAACTGTCTTGAAAACATCTTATAAAAACTCAACAATCCCTCCTGAAAGCATTTTTCTTCTTTTATCCATTAACAAATACATATGTGACTCCAGGTTCATTTTCAAAGTCTAATCCTTGCACCTCTATTTCTGGCAATTTTTCCTCAGTTAATTAACTTTCCTGAGAGCACAGTTAGGCACAACATTGAAAAAGAGAACTTTTATTTATTTGGTTTCCCTGCTGTGTAAAGGATGTTATGACTCCAGTATACTTCATCCTTTGAAAAACATCCTCTTGTTCTCCCATCAAGGATACCCATGAAAGCAACAGATAGAGAAAGAAAAGGAGAAAAGGTGCAAAGATAAAGAATAACGAAGGATGTTGTATATCTACTGAGGCTCAAATATCAATAGGGCTCTGCCACGTAAAGGGCCTGCAGTTGTGCCTGCTCACCACTCACAGTACTCTTTTCATCTTAAAGGAAAAACATTTGTGGGATGTCACTGACCAGATCAATGTCAATTTTGAAATTCTGCATGGAAAACAATAGTGAGCTTCTGATCAGCAATTATCATAAAGTCAAAGCATCTTACAGTTTTATGGTGAATTAGTAGAACTGTTTTTGCTATGGTATTTATTTGAAAAGCTTTTCATCAGCTCTACCAAGCAGTTGATTGGTGAATCTTGGTAATGTAGCCAGTCTGATGTTTAAACAGAATTCTGCAGAAGTAAAGTGGGGCAGCAATCCTAGAATGCTGCTGAAATGACCATGGATAAGCCAGCCTAGTCATTAGTTTTATTGCTAACAAAGAAGAAAATCGTGCATATAATTATACGGATTGCAGAACTGGCAAAGAGAGTTGGCACCAGGGAATTATTTCCCTGCCACCATTTCTTCACAGGATCAGAAGTTGTCTATATGCCTTCAAAGGAACATGGGGTTGGGAACAACATAAGCATGTGTTCTCTTTTTGCTGTAGATTATTTTTTACCCCTAAGCAAACCTCTCTCTAGCCTGGGCCAGTTAAACTATTTTCAGAAGTCAGTGAACCCAATGAGTCAGTGACTTGACTTCTTATGATAACTGTAATGTCAATACAATATAACTAGTAAAAAATAACTATATTAATGAGAATAGGAGATAATGAGAAGTGAAGTTCAGAGAAGTTTGAATGATTCAAAGTTACAGAGCTAGTAGTGAGTGTGTGTGTGTGTGTGTTTCTGTGTCTGTGTCTGTGTATCTGCATGTGTCTGTGTGTGTGTATAGAGGAGCTGGACCTAGAACTTAGGTCTTCTCTCCAGGCTAGTGTCTTCTACATATATCTTCATATCTTCAAAATTTGGAGGTTCAGTCACAGATGGCCTGTCTCTAAGTGCCACAAACAGACAAGAACACAGGACCAGATGAGCCTACTACTTGGGCCTGCTTGGGGAATTCTTACATTCTTATTCTGTAAGGCTCCTTTAGACATCAGCTTCTTAGCCATCCTTGAACCTCTCTTATTTCTCTTGTTCAATTAAATGGGATAATATGCATAATTCACCAGCACAGTTCCTGACACAGCCAGACATTCTCCCTTATCCAGATGCATTCCCATTCCTCTCTGCATTTGTAGTAGAAGAACCCTCACTTTGGAATCCAAAGGACCCTTACGGACAATGATCTTGAGCCATTCAGATTTCTCCCTATAACATGAAGATTGTAACACCTGTCCTACCTTTCTGAAAAGGTTGATATAAAAATGAAAGCAAGATAATGCATATGAAATTGTTTTGTTTATGATTCATTAGCTGATTTTACTTCAAAGTTCCATGTCATTTTTATGAAGCATCATTGCTCTAATCCATTGAGATTTCTTTCCTCTGGGAAATCTGACTTTGTCATTATCCTTGATTTTCTTTGGCAAATAATATTTATAGATTTTAAAAATGTGTTTCCATATGTCCAATGCCCAGAGATTTATAAGCAAAGAAAAAAATGGTCCCTGTAAGCTTTGTCAATATGGGGATATTGGTGAGGTGAAATATCACCCTGCAGAATGAAGATAAATGACAGTTCCACATGGCCTTATGGTTGGAGGCCTCCCAGTGACCAGCTCAGCTCACAGATGCAGCTGCAGCAAATAATAGCCAGGGACTGACGAACATTGTGATTTCAGTCCATTATTACAGGAAGCCTGATATACATAAAATGTAGGTCAAAGCATTCTGTTTAATGCCATATTTATCTTCAGGCTATGAATCACGAGAATGCAGTTCCAGCATTAAAGAAACAGAGGTGATAAATTAGTAGTCTCCAAAGTGCTGTTTAAATGACTACATTCAATTTCTATCTCCTCAATGAGATATAAATTCCACAAGGGAGAGGACCATGTTTATTCTGTTCTCTGTCATCTCTCAGGGCTTGGTAGAGTGCCTGCCTCGTGTAGGTCCTCAATCAGATGTATATAAAATGTTTGATTCATTAGTTACTTGATTGAGACCTATATTGTTTCACTTATTTATTTACAACTGTTTTTCCTTGCTAAACTAGCCCTCCACATGGGGCAGGATTATATTGTATTCATCTTCATTCACCCTCTATCTCGAAAGGTGCTTATTCAGTGAATAAGTAGATATAAGAAGGATGCTATAAATATAAGAAGTTGCTGCCAGATGTTGCTTTCTGCTCTGGGTCTTAAGCATAGGTAAGAAGAGAATACAAGATTTATAATGGAAACAGTTGTTTTCCAGGATTAAACCAGCAAGAGGAACTGATCAACGAAACAAGGCAGAAACTGTTATGGATAGAAGAAGTTACAGGAAAGACAAGAAAATTAATGGGATGTTCTGGGGTAGACTAATTGGCACAGAAGACCAAAGGTAACTCTGGAACAAGAAGAAAAGAAAAAGGAATGGAGGAAATTCATGAAGTCAAAGAAGTTAACAGAGAATGGTAAATACAGCATGTTGCTTTTTAAATGTCAGAACACAAAGAAAAATTTAGAGCTAAGTTATGGGTTTCAACTGTAAGAATGTAAAAGAAACAGCATAGAGACAATTGTTAGAGGGTGAGTGATATGTTTAGATGTAATTATGTGAAGAATATGGCCGTTTTGATTGTGAAAAGCTGTGGTTAGGAATATAGGGAACTGTTTTTTTAAGCTATGTAAGTAAATTCAGATTGTTGGCGATAATCCAACAGCTGCTGTGTATGGAATTTAGTGTTTACATCTTGGAAACTAACACGTTGTATTTGGACTTTAGTCAAAAATGAGTTAACAAATGATTTTTCAGAGAGATTATATAAAATTTACTATCATATTTTTCACAAATTCTATTCACCATTTGAAATTCTGAGGGAAAAATCAGGAAGTAGTCTTTTATATGCACTTTTCTTTATACATCTCATTCTTTCATACAAAGATGGATTTTGATAGTTTATCTGTTACCAAAATATGCTTCCTACAATTTATGAAAATAAGAGTTTTAAAGGTGAAAAAAATAGTTGAACAATATTTTGCATTCCTCAAAATGATTGATTCCTTGACTTAAATTTTCATTCATCCTGAATTTTAAAAAGAACCTGTTCGGGTGTCTATATACACCCTCTATCATCTGACATATATCAGCAGTATCAAGGTTGCCATGAGATAGCAATGGTTTAAACACTTTACATCTAACTGGACACTTTGGAAAGTTAAATAGCAGAATAACCCAGAAATATAAAAATGGAAAAATAAACTATGATTTTACTTTAATATTATATTTTAGGAAAAAATAATAAAAATATGAATACCAATTTATTCAATATGGAAAACAAATTCATTTTAAGAATCCTAATACACACAAGGGCTATGGCTTTTTGAGGAGAGACCAACTAATGAATTTATATTGGTGCCTCTCAGGACTGCTATCTCTCTTTCAAGTCATCACTTCCTCTTGAAATAATATTATTAATATTTGTGCTGACTAATGAAGAGATATATCTCTCTTTTATCTACCTACAAATAAAAAGTGAATTTAATGATTTAAAAATAAGTCTATGGAGTACTTGTATCCCAAGGATTCAGTAAATGTTTCAAAAATCTCTATAAACATGCATTTATGCATAAGTAAATAATTTGCATTTAAATATTAAAATTTCTTTTATGGGAAATACATGTGCTAAATTGAGAGTTAAGAGAATGAAGACCTTTTCCCAGTTTTGTCACTAACTAGCTCTGCATTATGAGCAAGTCATTTAGCCGTTTGGCTCTCAGTATATAAAATGAGGAGAAAGTGGTAAATATCCTTTAAGCATATTAAATAAATGAACTTCTATGACAACATTAACTACTGAAAAAAATTCATATAAACTGAATAGATAAAGTGAAGAATATCATCAACCATTATGGATTGAGTGCTGGTGGTTAAAGCCAATAATCCTTTGGAAAGTAATTAAGTATGCCCAGTGGGTTATAGTGATTGTTCTTACACTACGGTTAATATGTGAGCAAAAATGACCCCACTTTAGTTAAGCGAAAGATGTATTATGAGTTTGTACAAAGATTAAACTCTGGAAATTGATAAACTATCAAAAACATTTTAATAAGCTTTGATGATGGATATTAGTTCTATTTCTAATTAATGTCCTCAGTAACTGGCTATTTAAGTCTGAAGTATCTAGGGACTTCCCTGGTGGTCCAGTGGTTAAGACTCTGTGCTTCCACTGCAGGGAGCACAGGTTCAATCCCTGGTCAGGGAACTAAGATCCTGCATGCTGCACAGGCAAAACAAACAAACAAACAAACAAAACAACAAAAAAACAAAGATGGTATGAAATATCTATATTGTCACTTGAGGTAATAGTGCCAATCTTATTAGCAGTTCAAATGTGTATTAACATCTTTATCTAGCTAGTTAACAAGAGATTCTCATATTTGGGGACATTTGTCACCTCGTTAATGTTAAAGTTAGGAGGATAATATTGATTTTGATTTAGGTTTACCAATTATAGTCCGCATGGTGAAGTTCAGGCCATAGCATTTGATTGGTCCTGGTGCATAATTGTGGCCAAAAAGCAGAGCTAAAATCAGTTATTTTATAAATAAAGTTAGTATTTTTACTAGATGATTTCAACGTTTTGACTGCTTTATAAAGAGCATAATACCATAAATCAAATGACTGGTTTTTTTTGACCCATCACATTTCTAATGATGGCAGGGACAACTGGGAGTTTTCACTGCTTAACTTTTATTTGAAGCAGGTAACTATTGTGTCAGTGAAAAAAGGAACATAATTTGGATCTAAATTGCCTATTTACTTATGTGCATAAATGAAATCAAAATATTTCAAAGAGAAGAGTTGATCTTACTGGTGAGTTTTCAGACAACTTTCAAAATGGATGTTTATCATTATCTCCCATGATCTGTTAAGGCACATGAGTCTTTATATAAGTGGTAGCAAAAAAATACCTGTGTATCAAGACCTTGCCATTTACTTACTAAACAAATTTGAGCTGGCTATAACCCAGTATTTTTCCAACGTTCATTTGAGAGATATAATGTACAGGAATAATTATATGCAGAGCAAACAGTCCATCCACCTTCTCCGATATTCTAAAATATCAAGCCAGATCAGTGGAGAGGTAAACATACATACTATATTATAAAGGCTACAGCTCTGCCCAAATTATTTTGTAAATTGTCTTCTGATTTGATGACACCAAGAGCTTACACTGAAATTTAGTAACAGATAGTCTTATGAAATTCAGTTTAGTTCAACAAATTATTGAACACCTACTATGTGCTAACCATTGGGCTAAGGACCAGGGGTATGACAGTGAACCAAACAAAGATGTCTTCAGTCCTATGGTGATGTATACAGGTGTATACTGATGCATACAACTCAGAGAGGAAAGTGCTGTGGTGGGAGCAGTGCAAGGTGCCCTAGGAGCCAAGTGGAGGAGCTTGGAACTCATTCTGGAGGCTTCAGAAAGGCTTACTAGAGAAAGCAATATCCCAACTGAAGGATTAGTAAAAGTTAGTCAAGGAAAAGGACAGTTTTGTGCATCATTATTAAATCTTTGTCTTAAGGATGTTACCAAAGATATTGTTCTTTATCTCAGAATGCTGTTTTTAAAAAGCAACCTTAGAGTAATTCATGTCTGACTTTAATACCATGACTGTTTGGTTTCCTTTGAACAATTCCTTTTTCCTCTTATGGATGAAGTTAAACTACTTATTGGCTATTAAGAGTTCAGATCAAATGGTTAGGTCATTTCCGGATGCATGTTTTGCCAAATGTCTAGTACCTACCTATGTCCCTACCTTTCTTTTTCTTTCATTTTTCAACCAGTTTATTTCATGTAAATAATTTTTCTGTTTACTAATGCAGTACATGTTCACTGTAGAAAATTTGAAAAGGGCAATATCAACAAAAAAATTAGAGGTGAAAATAAATCACCCATAAATAACCTCGAGACAATCTCCAAATAAGAATCCATATCTAAATGTTTAGACAGAGAAAGACAAGGGTATGGTTTTGTAAATCGAACTACACTACGTTTTAACCAGATATTCACATATCAATAAATATCTTGCTATATCTTTAAATATTATTGGCAAAAACATTTTAGTGGTTATACAACAACTTATCCTCTGGACATATAATTTATCCATCTAATAGTATTTTTTTTTCAGACATCTATGTTTCTTGCAAATTTTACCCTAATACACAACTCAAATTTTCACTTGAGGAATATTTTATCAATACATACCTCCACTTTTGTTTTATTTTCTTTAGTTTTTGTTTTCAATCCTTCACATGATATATTTGTTCAAAATTATCAGTCTGTGTCAATCCACAATGTGAAAAATTGTATTACTATAAACTGAGATGAGATTAGTCTACTAAGAGCTGGCAATTGGGCCAGGTACCTAGGAATTTCTGAAACTGCCTTATTTATTTAGTCTTTCCTTATAGATATTTGACAACTTGGTCTATAATATGTATATCTTTCAACCTACTTTTTTAAAATTTTATTTCATATATAGAATTTTAACGTGTCAAATTTGTTTCTGTAATATATTTAAACCCACAAAAATTTTTCTTTGTGTTCATATCTTTGGTTATATTCTTGGCAAAGTACTTCACCATATCAAGATCTATAATTGATATGTATTATGTATATATATACATATATATATATCACTTATTTTTCCTTTGGTTCTCCCTACTTTTCTTTTCTTTTTTTATTTTACATATCCACGTATACATTGCTTTAAATTATTTCTGAAACAAGACAGTACATAAATACATATTGTATTTCTTAAGATCCATAAAAACACTGAAATCTGAAAAACAATTAACGTATAATAAAAAAGATCAATAAGAATATTTAAAATTACAGTTCTCTTTATAATTCTATATAAATATTAACTTAGTGGCTTATAAGTTGAGTCTTATTGTAAGAGCTGTGTAAGTTTCATTAAGTTAAGTGTACCTTGTGGCATCCAAGATATATAACATGCAAATATACTTTGAAATTGAAAATGTATTTTCACCTAGACATATTAATTTATGATCTTCATTAAGAGAGAGTGACAAAATTTTATTTAAGTCAAGATAAGCATAATCTTCATAGCAAAGATGATATTTACAAATGTGTGCATTGCTAGCCCTTACTGTAGATATATGTCAGTATTCAGTATTTTTCTACGATGTACGTAAGAAACCTAGGGAGAAATGAAAAGATCAATAGAATGGCAGATTGAGTCAATCTTTTAATTGGTAACTACCAGGTAACGCTGAAGTTATGTTTTTCTTATTTTAAGTGGGAGTTCAGTCTCTTGAGATGACACCAAGCCAAAAATCCTGCTTCTTCTCAGTGTTATTGTTTGTTTGTTTTTAAATATATATATATCTCTCCTGAATTGGACCAAATGGATTATACACTTACATTTAAAAGTCTCCAATTTGTTAATGCCTATACTTATAATTTTGGGTGCTATAAATTGAGTTATTTGATTTTACTGAAAATTAACTTAGCCATTACAGTGGGTAGGAGTTTGCTATAGAGAAAAGAATATGAATTATAGAGTTAGAAAGAGCTGAGTACACTCTCAGTTAGATAGCTTGCTAGATCTGTAGCTTTGAAAAATTATTCAAGCTCTCTGTTACAGATTTTAACCTATCTAACAAATAGGAGTAATAGTTACCTTACCAAGGCTTACTTTAATGATTAAATTAAATAAATTAAGTAATAATATATAATTTTAAAGCCCCAAGCACCCAGCCCAGAGTATAGTAGGTGCTAAATGGTTACTCATTTATTTTTTTTTAAGTACTAAACTTTATTATTAATTTATATATATATATGTGAGAAAGGGAAATAAACTTCGGTTTAGCATTGATATTTTAAGCATCTCTGGGCAAATCAGTTGACAGTAAGAATTGATTAAATACTTCTGGTTCAAAGTAGTAGAATAAAATTAGCATTATCTCACATTTTCTTCTCAAATAACACCCAAAATTAGCAAGAAAAATAAAAACTGGAAACATAAACATATCCTGTAATAAAACTATGAGCTGTCTTATGGCTATAATCAATAACATATGTGGAAGCATTACCACAAGCAATGACCATCAAAAAAAGTGAAAGAGGATTAAAAACAAAATGTCAATCCAGCAACTGTACTCATATACCCCAAAGAATTGAAAGCAGGGACTCAAACAGATACTTGTACACCAATGTTCATAGCAGCATTATTCATAATAGCTAAAAGGTGGAAATAACCCAAGTGTCCATCAGTACTTGAATGAATAAAGAAAATGTGGTGTATACATACAATATAATGTTATTCAACCATAAGAAGGAATGAAATTCTGATACATGCTGCAACATGGATGAACCTTGAAAACATTGTGCTAAGTGAAATAAGCTAGACAAAAAAGGAAAAATATTGTATGATTCTACCTATATGAGGTATCTAGAATAGGCAAATTTATAGAGAAAGAAAGAGAATAGATGTTACCAGCAGCTGAGGGGAGGGGGAATTGGTGAGTTCCCCCTAAGAATTTTGTACTCAGCCAAATATAATTCAAATGTAAAGGCACAAATATTTTCAACATATAAGAAGCAAGAAATCAGTGATGTTATTCTCATGACTCTTTCTTAAAAATAAAAGCACTATAGAACAAATTTCCATGACCAAGGATGGCAGGGACATTATAGCAGAAGAACTGGTAGTGAACACTAAATATTTGACAGTGGGTCTAATATTAAATAAATTAAGTAATATGTAAAGTGGAATGTGAGTAGTTCAAGCTGAGACAATACAGAAATTATATTTTTCAGAAAGAGAAACTAAAAGTGGAAGGAATAGAGATGATGAGAGGGAATATAAGCCTGCTGACTTCCTCATATTTATTAACAAAAGGTCCAGAGATACTATGTGAAGTTGATAAATCAATAAGTAGAGGTAAAAATAATGTATCAGTCAGGGTCTCAGCAGGAGGCAGATGACATACTTGAATGGGATAATTGAGAAGAGTTGACAAGTGGATTTTTTTTTTTTTTTTTTAATGCTGACAAAGTTAAAGGAAACCAGCTAGAAATGGTAAAATTCCCAGGAGCTAGCAACAGTGAGGAGCTCTTACTACAGACGTGAAGGTGAGGGAGAACCTATTATATAGTATAGGGTCACTCAGTGGGGGTTTCCATTGACTGATGCACTTGGAAACCAGAAGGTAACAGAAACTTTTGATTCAGCCCATACCGTATGTGTCAGCCTTTCAGGTCACAGAATAGAATGGAGAATTACAGATAGTCGTTCTTGAGAAATAAGTGGAGAATATCCAGTACAAACATACTTAATCAAACAAAGAAAAATGCTAAGAAAAATAAGATAATCTGCAAAGAGAAAAGGGAAGAGAGTGGAAAGGAGAGGAAGATAGAATTATGATGTCATTTGTTAAGGTGAGAAATCAATAGATACTATCTAAAGAAGTAGAAAATCAAGGTATTATACAGAAATTACATTTAAAGTTAACCATTAGAAGCAAAAAGAAACATTGAACAATAACAGAAGATACAAGTACCCTAAACAAAGCAAAAAGATTACATATGACTTGATCCTAATACAAAATCTAGATCTGTTATATTCAGAAAACAATGTAAAATTGAAAACACACATACCAACACATAAACATGCACATAGACACAGAGAGAGAGAGTCAGGGGTGGAGAAAGTTATATGGGGTAAATGTAGACAAAAGGAAAGAGGATCACTACCATAATTTTAGACAAGGTTGAATTCAGGAGAAAATAAACATTAAATGAGAAAAGAGTCACTTTGTAATTTTAAGACCTCAACTCACAAATAAGCTATGAGTATTAATATCTAAGTGCTAAGATCTTATTAATAAAGCATTAATTATGAAAGTTACAGGAAGAAATAAAACCAAAATCCAGTAGTTCTAAAATTCATCTTTCTCATTCCGTGGCTAATCAAGTAGACCAAAGCAACGCTGTAAAATACTTAGTGTGTCAACAAGTTACTTTGTATTTACTATATATGTTCACTTAAGACAAGAAGAAGAAATTAATGATTAAAAAAATAAAAATGCTACTAGTATTGCATTTTATTATTATTTTTGCATTACTTTTTGATTAACCTAAGAACACACAACTTTAAATCTTCTTATTCAAAATTCTATGCCTTTGTGTTTCTCTAAATCTTTTGGCTTCCCTCAGTAACAATTACTTTTTAGTATAGATTTTCCTATATATTTTAAAATATATTTTCCTATATTTATTTTTAATTATTTTATTGGTATTGTGAATAGACATATTTTTTCATTATATCTTTTAAATGTTTCTTTTTTCTGTATATGTAAAAGCTATTGATTTCTTTATGTTATTTTGGTATGCAGACTGAATTTTCTCATTTATAGAAAATTTTCAACTGACCCTCTCTGGCCAAAGGGACATATACTTTTTACTATTGTTAAGTACAATTGTGTTTTATCTTCCCATTTTTATTTTTTAATCATTAATTTCTTTCTCTTATCTTACATGGAATTGTTCAGCTTGTGAAAATTCATTGATCCAGTTGTGATTTTGTACATTTTTCTGTACATGTGTCATTCTTCACTTTAAAAAATGAAGTCATGTTTTTCACCTATGAAAATGGCAGAAATATTAAAAGTATTTTGTTTTTTTAAATTTTTATTTATTTATTTATGTCTGTGTTGGGTCTTCGTTTCTGTGCGAGGGCTTTCTCTAGTTGCGGCAAGTGGGGGCCACTCTTCATCGCGGTGCGCGGGCCTCTCATTATCGCGGCCTCTCTTGTTGCGGAGCACAGGCTCCAGACGCGCAGGCTCAGTAATTGTGGCTCACGGGCCTAGTCGCTACGTGGCATGCGGGATCTTCCCAGACTAGGGCTCGAACCCGTGTTCCCTGCATTGGCAGGCAGATTCTCAACCACTGCGCCACCAGGGAAGCCCCTAAAAGTATTTTGACTAGGGAAGAAGAAAGTACTCTCTTGCAGTGATAGTAAGAATGTAAATTAGTGTAAACTCCATGGAAGACAATTTTTATTGCATCAAAAATCAAAACTACAAATGCACACATTCCTCTTCCCCACAAATCTACTCCAAAGAATATACTCTTCGGATACTCTCACACATGAACAAAATGATGTATGTTCAAAGTTATTCATTTCAGCATTGTTTGTACAAACGGTGTCCGACATAATGGTTTGACTTACAATTTTTTGACTTTACAACAGTGGAAAAATGATATGTATTCAGTAGAAACAGTACTTTGAATTTTGAATTTTGATCATTTCTCAGGCTAGCCATCTCATGATGCTGGACAGCGGCAGTATGACAAAGCTTCCAGTCAGCCATGCAGCCACAAGGGTAAAAACCGATACACTTACAACCATTCCGTACCCATACAACTATTCTGTTTTTCATTTTCAATACAGTATTCAATAAACTACATCAGATATTCAACACTTTATTATAAAATCAGCTTTGTGTTAGATGATTTTGCCCAAATGTAGGCTAATGCGTTTTGAGCACGTTTAAGGTAGGCAGGCCAAGCCATGATAGTAGGTTAAGTGTATTAAATGAATTCTTGACGTATAATATTTTCAGCTTACAATGAATTTGTTAGGATGTAATCTCATCCTAAATCAAGGAAGATCTGTATTAGTAAGAAATTGAGACAACCTCAAAGGCCATCAATAAACACCTGTTTAAATAAATTATGGCTACAACTATTCAATAGAAAATTTTGGAGTTATAAAAAAAAAGCATGAGGAAGAAGTTTATGCACTGATAAGGAGCAATTCCTAAAATATATATTGTTAAATTTCAAAAAAAATAGTAAGAAGTAGGAGGACTGAATGGTATCTTTTCACTTATTAAAAAAAGTTTGTATATACATAGGGGAGGGTAGATTAAAAATATGTAACAGTTAATGCTTCTAGGCGAGGGAATGGGTAAAGAAAAACTAATAGTAGTAGTAGGAAGACTTTCTACAGTATACTTTTTTTTTGAATAGGTAAATGTATCACTTATTCAAAAATCAAATATAAGTTACATTAAAATGAAACATCAATTCATTAGGGAGGAAAATATACATATTCTACCACAGAATAATTGTGAAAAAAAAGGGAAGTGAATTTTCTTACCTGGATACTGTACCAATGCCATATTCTAAAGTCACACCTTATGTTATTAAGTGTGAGATTTAATAAATCATTGAAGACGTTCGGAGAAGGCAGTTTTATAGTTCCTGCTTGATAGGATATAGGATATCCTGTGAGTATATTTATTGGACTATGTCACTGTCAATTTAAGATCATGTCTACTTCTTTATTCATTACATTGAAAAGAAAATAGATTACCTAACATACAGTCAGTTTACACTTGCCTTTCTGTTTTCCAGTTTTTTTTATAATTTAAAAAAACTACTGCAGAGACTTGTTCTTTAGGAGTAGCTGCGTTTGCAGGCTATGTTATATATCTGGATGGAAAGTCAAAAAGTGCTTTAGTTCTAACTCTTCTCTTTGTTTATATTCTTGGATTAACAGCCTTTTGTTATTTCAGCAACATACAGATAGAGTTAATATGGTTGTAACCTAAAAGGTTTTGTTAGAATCAGTTTTTTTCCCCTAATTATAAAGCACATGTGGAGATATTCAAGGAATATCTTCTGTTAGCATGGAAATATGTTCAACAGAAAGGCTAACAACTTTATTTCAATGATTTATTAATGTAATATATATTTTTCTCTCATTATTTGGCAATATGGTTTGATTTATATCCAGTGGTTAGTCAGGAAAACATTTTATCATTGATACCAAACATTAATATACTTTGGATATATAGTTTTTTAAATGGAGAATTAACTATAACTTTTATTCATTATTTTAAAACAGTGACATGTTTAGTTTTCATATAAATTTTATAACTACATCAAGAAACTGAATGAAGAATTATTTAAGAGTTTGAGAAAATCATTCCACTAAATGCAACCAATATTTATTGAGAATCTAATCTGTCTGCTAGAAACCAAAGGAGGTATAAAAGAACTATTGGGTCATAAAAACCCCTTGACTGGCTTCTAAGGACACAGAACAATAAGATCCAATCTCTACCTAGAAGAAACTTACTTTATTTTGGATATGAGTTATTTAACTGTAAATATATGTAAAGATACATAAAAAATTAAACTTCATGTGAGTTGTATAGACAACAAATACTACATGAGAATGCATTAGACACAAGGACGTATCAGTCAGGGAGGAAATTGGGAAGCTGACGGGACTACAGAGAATCTAGAAAGAATTTAGTTTTTTAAATACAGCTTTTTTTCAATCCCATTCTATAGTTAAGTCTACTATGTTGTATACTATAGAGAATTCATACAGTTGATAAAAAATATTTGTTGAATAAATAACTGAAGTAATTTTCTGCTTTTAAGTAAATTACCATCTGCTATGGACACAGCATTTTCATAATAAAAATTAAAAATAATAAGTACTATAATACATGAATAGATAGGCAGCAAATAAAGGACTTTTATAGTACTTAGCAATTAGTGAGGAGCAGTTTTTTATTATTTATTTTTGTTATTTTATTTTATTATATCACTTATATATTTTGTTTGCTTGTTGTATAAACATTTGTTATTGAGGTATAAATACCTGGAGGTAGTGGTATCTTGGAGCCAGCCTCATAACTCTGCCTTAAGTCATAGGGTCTTAAAATATACCATAGAAATCAACAAAGGCCAAAAATTAGGACTTACACCCTGCCTCCAGAACAAGTGATAAACACAGCACCATAAACACAGTTTAATGTAGCACCGCATTGCCTAGGGGACAGATGAATATGCATTTCCTCAGGTAAAATTTGTAGTTTACTTGGAATACTTTGGACATAATTTTGCCATCCTAAAATTGGATATTCTCCCAGCCATTTTGCCTGGTTAATTGGTGATATATAAAGAAAACTACATTATCTAATTTGTACTAATAAGGTTCTTCAGAACTTCTTTGTGGGGTCCACATTTCTCAGAATAAAATGTGTTGTCCCTTAGGGGTTGCAGTTACCAAATGATTAGATAAGAATGGGTAGGCAAGAGACAGAGAGGAGGAAAAATTAGAATTAGAGAAATAATCTTAAAAAAATACCTTTCAACAACTCATTCATTTGAAATATAATTATTAAATACAAAACTGGGTACCAGACACTGTTCTAGTTACTGTCAATGCAGTGGTGAACTAAAATAAACATATTTGGTCCTCATGGAGCCAGTGGCCTTTCCAAGGTGGAGAGGCAGCTGTAAAATATTATGGTTTGTACATATCTTGGTTCTCTTACCAAAGGGGTAGATAGAGAGATACATTATTTTCCAATTTTATTTTAAGCAGAGACAGGGACTTTCTTTCATGAGATAAAGTGTCTGTTGACCATCAATTAGTTGCTGAAACCAGAATCATTATGATCTCTTATAATACCTCCCGGGTTCTGTCAATAAATGCTGTGAAAATCAAAGACTTTTTTTTAAGTTTATTTTTTTTCTGGTTCCTTATGAGTATTTAAGCTAAAAGTTGTGAGAGGTTTCACTGGGGACTACTGGACAGGCTAGTTTGCATTCATTGGGCATAACTCCACCATCCTAAAATTGGATATTCTCCAACTTGGAGTCTTCGCTTCTTTTTGTAAGAGAGAGCTTTATTTCAAGGGATGTTTACAACTTGAATTGCAATATTCATTCATTCAACCAGTGGCTATTGAACACCTACTGGGTGAATAATTCAGTCCTAAGCTCTAAATATTATATTTTGCCAGAGAACACTTACCAGTTGTTAAAAAAAAATGTACCACACTTGACTATTCCTTTCTACTTTATTTATTAGTATGACTGTATTTTATTTATTTTGCTCAAGCATCATAATTTTCCCTGGAAAACTCTGGTTCAGCATCAACATGAACCCTTACCCCACTATCTAAAGCAGAAGCATTTTGGATTCTGAACAGACCCTGGAGCCACTTGAGGAAAAGTGTTCTTGAAAGATTGGTATCTTGATACCTTTTACTCACACCCTATGCCAAACTTTTCCTTCTGAAAAGATCGATAATATGATAGTCTCCTAAGATTGCTTCTGATCAAATGTCCCACTAAGTAACTGAAAGGTGCCTCAAATTCCTGTGATACTGGCAATAAAGTAAACCAGAAAATTCCTTTGATTTGGTTGATAAAAGTAGATACTTTATTCGCTTACAGTTTCCCTCACACAAACATTGTAAACTGTGTAATCGGGACGGGGGCAGGTAGGGGTGGTATACTAGAATGTTATTCTACTGGCCGCATCAGTGACATAGGAATACTTTCAATTTTTAACGTAGATTTTTCTTTTGAAATAAGATTTTTTGGTATTGTCCTCAACATTAAAGTAAATACTTTTCAAATTTGCAATTAGCAGTAATTTAATAGGAAAACCTGAGACCAACAATTAAATATCATTTAGGAAAATTAATATACTCATGGTACATTTAATATAACTATATAATTAATCTTTATACTGTAGCCATCAAAAACCAATGCAGTTTCCTTTATATATCCAGTTTTAGTTAGAAACTTCTTACAACTCAATTGGCAGGTTATCCATTTTCAAATGTCAGATATTATTTGATTAAGCAATTTAATCACTTACTGGTGACATTTTCTTTCCAAATAAAGTTATGAGGATATGCATATATAACCACATACCATGATTTTAATGAATGCTATACTCAAAATCTTTTTATCAATGTTATAGTTCCAAAGTTTTGTATTGAATGATTCTTATCTCTATAGCATATATTTAACCTCTTTAATGTCAGCATGAATTTATTGATTGATTAGTTAAATCATTCATTGAAAAGTATTTATTGCTGGCTTGACTATATGGCAGCATTGTGACAAGGCTAGAGATGTTTGAAGGTTGCTACTCTCAAAGATTTTCCATTTCAATGGGGAAAATAGCTATACAAACACATTATATTCAGAATAATAAAAAAAAAAGGTTGCCACAGGAGCAGAGGAGAGAGAACAAATTTTAGTTTTTGGCATGGCAAAAGGCTTCATGGGATAAGTGATATTTAAGTCTTAAAAGTCAAGAAAGAGTGCCACACTGGGAGAAAAGTGCATCTCACACAGAGGGGGAAAAAGGGTATTCCATTCAGAAGGAAATATAAGTCCACAGTCATGGTTGAGTAGAAGAGTGTGGTGTGTTCCAGAAATTTCAAGTACTGTACTCAGTGTAACTGGATACAGAATGCATGTGAGCAGGACAGCTGAGCAAGGAGGGCTGTATGCAGGTGGAAGGAGCTTTGACCCACATCTACAGTATGGGAGGGAGGACGCTAAAGAGTGTACAATCTTCCCTTGGTATCCACAGCGAATTGGTTCCAGGACCACCTCTTCCTCCTTGAGATACCCAAATCCACAGATGCTCAAGTCCCTTATGTAAAATGGTACAGTATTTGCTTATAACCTATGCACATCCTCCCATATACTTTAAATCATCTCTACATTAGTTATAATGCCTAATACAGTGTAAATGCTATGTAAATGTTGTAAATAAAATGTAAATGTTATGTACATAGTTGCCAGAATGTGGCAAATTCAAGTTTTGCTTTTTGGAACTTTCTGGAAATTTTAAAAATATTTTTAATTGGCAGTTGGTTGAATCATGGAACCTGTGGACAACTATATAATCCATAATGAAACCAAATTTCCCAGTTTGGCAGCAAAGAGTAGGGTGAACTGAGAAGTTGGGTGAGATGAAGTGTAAGGAAGCTGGGCCCATTGCTGTTCTAAGTATGTTGTTGAAAGGCTCTGGGAGCCTGAACCACAGCAGTTGTGGTGAAATAAGGACAGGAACAGCAGTCTGAGAAGTATTTAGGAGGTCAATTTAAGATGAGTTCTAACTAGAAGATGAAGTAGATGTTGCATATGCACATGTATACCTATTCATCCAGTCATTTCACAAGCGTCTAGGAGCATGCTTTATGCAAAATACTGTGATGGATCAGTCATAGTTCCTGCTCTTAGCCAAATCACAACCCAGAAATGGAAAAAAGGCATGTTTAAATACCTGAAAGGAGAGCTAAAATATGGCTAATGTCTCACTTGATACATAATGAGAAACTTGATATATAATGTGTAAAAAGACAAAAACTGGATGCAGAGTGTTGTACATATTACTAGCTCATTATTAAGTGAAATGGAAGATTTTTGTAAGATGTCAAACATTAGGGTATGACCCACAGGCTAATTCATTCCAGGAATGCTAGTTACTGAATTGAATTCAGGTATAGTTTAAAGGTTAAGTGAACATTTTCTATCTTCTAGGAGACGGTGTTATTAAACTTAAAAAAAAAAAAAATATATATATATATATATACACACATATATATATATATATCTCCCTACCTTGAGAGAGTTTAAAGTGACGGAGAAAATGGGAGGTATTCCAGATTGGGGAAGAAGTGCAAGCAAATGAAAAGGTGAAAATGAGATGTTCTGTATGACCAGAATTAAAATTTAATTTTAGGGGGGAGTGGTTCTCAGGAAACATGGATCTTAGTGCTACGAAAGGCAGCTTATTTTAAGACATAATCTATTGACTAGTCAAAAGAAGAGGTAAGGGGAAAAATCAATGTTTATCAGTATTTAGAAACTACTTATCAAAAGGCAATAAAGTGAACGTTTTAAAAAGCACTGGATTATACCACTTACTAGATATTGTGAGTTGCTTAAGCTTTCTGTACCTAAATTTTATATGTAGAGGTGATAATAATAATACCTACCTTATAGGATTGTTAATAAGTTGATACGTATAAAGTACTCAGAACAGAGCCTGGCACATAGTAAGTGCTCTATAAGTGTTGGCTATTATTGTATACAATATGATAGGCAGTTCTGTATGGTTAAAAGCTCATAGCCCATGGCATATGGTGGGTTTTCAAGAAATATTTGCTTGGAAAAAATTAAGGACTACTGAAAAAAGAAAAATGTAAATTTGAATTCCTGCTCTATTATTTACTGTTTGTGTGACCCTGGACAAATGGGTTAGCTACTCTGTGCTTAATTCACTCATTAATTGATTAAATAAACACTTGTTGAATATCTATTCTGTGCCAGAAACAATAGCAAAGGAGACAGACTTGTTCTTTGTTTTTATAGTTTCCCTTTAGAGAGAGCGTCAACCACAAATATGTAAACAAATATGTAAAAATAAGAATTTCAGTTTGTGGTAAGCACCTCAGTTCCCTCATCTGCAAAAGGAATACAGCAATACTTCGTTTTTAAAGCCACTGCAATGGGGCTTCCCTGGTGGCGCAGTGGTTGAGAATCTGCCTGCCAATGCAGGGGACGCGGGTTCGACCCCTGGTCTGGGAAGATCCCACATGCCGCGGAGCAACTAGGCCCGTGAGCCACAATTGCTGAGCCTGCGCGTCTGGAGCCTGTGCTCCGCAACAAGAGAGGCCGCGACAGTGAGAGGCCCGCGCACCGTGATGAAAAGTGGCCCCCGCTTGCCGCAACTAGAGAAAGCCCTGGCACAGGAACGAAGACCCAATACAGCCATAAAAAAATAAATTAATTAAAAAAAAAAAAAAGTCACTGCAATGATTATAAATAATGTGCATAAAAGCATTCGCATAGCTCCTGGCATAGACTATAGGCGAGTATTGAATGACTCATTAGTGGTAGTATTAACAGTGTTCAAATTAATATAGCCTGGTTCCAGCATTTCAGAAGTTGATGGTCTAGTGCAGTGATCAACAAACTACAACCCTTGGGCTGGCTAACTGTTTTTGTTGTGTAAATAAAGTGTTATTGGAAAATGGCCATGCCCATTTGTTTACATAAGCAGTCTACAGCTGCTTTCTCACTAAAGAGGCAGAGTTGAATAATTGTGACAAAGACCATATGGTCCTTAAGCCATATTTACTTACACATTTACTATCTGGCCTTTAAGGAAGTTTTCTGACCCTGGTATAATATACCAGTTAGGTGATGTTACAAAAAATTGGCTCTAACATGTATGTGATGCACCCAATGATGAATATCAATCTTTAATGTTGTGAAAAGGGAGAGATTGATTGCTTCTAATTGGGGTTATCCTAAGGAAGAAAGCATTTTAACCAGGGTTAGAGGGATAAATAAAAATTCAAGAGATGGAAATGGCTGGGAAGAGGGCATTCCAGGCAAATTTCTATAAGGAGAAAAGCCTCAATAGAAGCATAGTATGTGATGAGTGCCACATTTCAGAAATTACTGGATAGGAGGCTAAAAGGCATGTTAGGAGATGAATGAGAAGTGTTTTGATAACCAGACCAATGTATTTGAACTTCATTTGGTAGGCAACTGAAAGTCACTGAAAATTTCTGAGCACGAAAATGACATAATCAGTATTTTAAAGATATTCATTTGTCAGTTGGTACACAAAATGAATTGAAGCAGAGATAATGAAAAAAGTCAGCCATCAGCAAGTGAATAAAAAATTTGCACAGGCATAAGATAATGAGGGCTAGCACTAGGATGATAGATGAAAAAGTAAAAGATGACCACAAATATTGATGTAGTTACCATGACAGATTGAGCATGCAGGGTGGAACTGGGGGGAAAGCATGAAAGCTGGTATATGCCATCAGTGCCAATGGTGTGAGAATGGATGAGAATGATGAACAATGTCAAAGGCAGCAGAGAAACCAAGATGAATGTGGACTGAGTAAAGATCAGTGGATTTGGGGATGTAGGCAGTCAATTGCCTCTAGCACAATGGTGGCAGATGTGAGATTATGACTTAAAGAGGTAGTGTACTTGAAAAACAAGAGAACAAAAAGTAGTAAGGTGGTGGTAGTAAAACCTGTCTCACCATCACTGAGGGCTTACTGTGTGCTAAATGATGTTTTAAGTACTTCAGTACACTGTTTCACTTAAGTTGCATAATGTCTCTATCAGTAGTCATATTATTATCATTCCCATTTCACAGGTAAGGAAATTAAAACTTAGCATCATTAAATTGCCCCAGGCTTTCACAGTTAATACTAGAGTTTGAACTCACGTTGTATGACATCAACACTTTTTGCTTAACCACACAACTGCACTGCATCTCACGGGAAAAATAAGTATGATGAACCAAAGCAATGGTGCTTTTTAATCTTGTTAATTATTGAAGTATTTTGCTGTCATTTGGTAAGGGTTACATGACTACTAGTTAGAATGAAGTCTTCATAGTTGCAGGGAAGGAGGTACCTAATTTCGAATGCAACAATTACTTAACAAAAACATACCATAATATTTTTGATATTTTAATTAGTTAGCTTTTTGGTAAGTGTTGAGAAGCAAGTAGGTTCTTACGGCTGGCCTCATTTGAGGTAGAACAGCAAGATCCTAACTACTGTAAAGGTGGCTTCCAGCACTCCAGCTTCCTGACAGCAGCAGAAGCAGCAGCTTTGCATGGGCCAGTTCTGAGTCATTCCTACAGAAGTACAGCCTAGAGCCTGCCAGACCCAGCTCCAGCTCTCCCAGTGATTTTGAAAGCACCAAATTCCCTCTGTTAAATCCTTTTCTACTTAACCTAGCTGCAATGATTTCTGTTATGTGAACCCTAATCTATCCTATACAGTATTGAAGCAGTAAAATTAGCAAGCATGAGATTGACAACACTGAAGTTCCAGGGATTTCTCCAAAATGTCTCTTGTAAGCTTTCCCTGCCAAACAAGGGGAGTGAACAATCAGACAAGGGCTGGATTAGAGGAGGTGTTTTCTTAATTGTGGTTGTTTTCCAAATTAACAAATGGGTGGAGAAAAAGACCAGTGACCAACAGATAAGATTCCTTAGGTTTAAGATCTCTTTCTCTCTCTTTTTTTTTTTTAATATTTATTTATTTATTTGGCTGCGCCAGGTCTTAGTTGCAGCACACGGGGTCTTCGTTGTGGCATGCAGAATCTTTTAGTTGTGGTATGTGGAATCTAGTTCCCTGACCAAGGATTGAAACTGGGCCCCTGCTTTGGGAGCACAGGGTCTTAGCCACTGGACCACCAGGGAAGTTGAGGTTTAAGATCTTTGTCTTTGGAAATAGTTTACTCTCTTATGAAATTGACCAGAATCAAATAGTCCTGATGCCTTCTAGGATTTTAAGGAAACTGTTGCCAAAAAATCTGTCCAGTAGCAGCCTGTGACTGTTCTACCTAAAGAAATCCTTGGGCTCCTGAAGCTTACCTATAGGAACAAGGTGTGAACACTGTGTGATTCCAGAAAGGTAACCCCTTCAGAGCTTACCTGAGATAGTTGGAGATTTTCTTTGGCTTCTATTTTTGCTCTTGATTTCCAGTTGAATTATATTATCATCTGATAATGCAGTCTGTACTATTTCAAATTTGGAATTAAATGACTTTTTCTTTGAGTTTAATATGTAGTCCATTTTTATAACTGTTCCGTGGTTGAGTTCCTTTCTTTAACTACATATATCTATAGATCTATATTCATCCAACTTTATTAATTCTTTTGTTAAAAACCCTCTATTCTTACTTATACTATTTTCTATGTAATCTAACATGAGGGAAAAGAGATACATTTCTGTATTTATTATTATCTATCTATTCATGTAATTCTTGAAGATTTGGCTTTCGGTATTTTGGTGCTATAATATTCAAATATTCATGACAAACTATGTCCTCATTGTGGATTTGCAAGTTACAGTTATAAAGTGGTACTTTCTATATCATTCAATTTGTCTTGAATTTAATTTTGTCTCATGCTATTTAAAGTTTTAAATAGACACTCAGTCTGATTGAAAATCAAGAAATTTAAAAGATGGTTGATGGACAAAAAGAACCCCCCCCCCCACTGGAATATGACTGCTACGTTCATATTGCTTCTACATATTTCTGAAGTGAAGGCCCAGGGAAGGAGAGAATCAATGTCTGCCAGTGACAATAATGAAGCTAATGAGAAAATAAACTTTAGCTTTCATCTTTCATAAAATACATTAACAGATAACATTAAAGTCTGGGGAAATAATTAAAATTCATTTTAAAAAAAGAACCCCTCACCCACAAGATAGTGTTATTTTTCCTGATCTTTCCTGGTAAATCTGTTTAATCTGAAATTCTTAGGTAGGAATATTGTCATATCATGCAGGATTCATAAATTATTTGTATTTGTTTACATATTTTTGTCATTTATATGGGGATAATTTTAGGAATTAGAATTCTCTAAGTGTACTTTAATTCTCAATATTTAATTCCTTTAAAACCCTAGCTAAAACTTCATTAAGTACTTCTTTCATTAGTTAACATAGTAGATTCAAGCTTTTTAATAGGGCTTTTATTGCAGTAAAAATGTGTTATTTTCCACCACACTTAAGATTCAAATAATGGGGACTTCCCTGGTGGCCCAGTGGTTAAGGCTCCGCGCTCCCAAAGCAGGGGGCCAGGTTCAATCCTTGGTCAGGGAACTAGATCCCACAGGCCGCAACTAAGAGCCGGTGCAGCCAAATAAATAAATAAACTATTTAAAGAAAAAAGATCCAAATAACAGTATCGTCATAGCTTTTCTGACTGTATTCCTCAACCTCCTTGGGAATTTAAAAAATGTAATACCATCCACCATCAATGTTCTTAACAGTTCTCAAAGGTCTGAAATAACCACTGTAAAGTGAAAATACCTTGAAGGGCAGCTATTCCACAGTCTAAACCAATAGCTATGATTGGGCTTGTTTGACTAATCGATACTTATAGCCATCATTTAGATCAAATCTCAGACTCTCCTTTTTTGTATGTGTTACTGAACTTGACCTTTCTTTACATTAATCATGGCATGCTTAGCAATCAGATTAGAAGATTTTTTTGACATTTGAAAAATGTCCTTGTCTCTGAAGGGCACCCCACTGCGAGTACGCTAGACCTACTTAATAGAAGCAAAGAGATGTGAAGCAGAGCTGAGAAAAAAATCTTATTTTACACTTTTCTATTTTTCTATTTTCTCATGCATGTGTTTTTTTTAATTTGGCAAGTTTGTTGCTTTTCATAGCTGCTAGCTGTTTTTAACAAGTTTTCAGTATTAGTTGTTTTGTAGTAGTTCCCCTATTCAACTTAGTAAAGTCCTAATAATTTTCAAAACCTGAAGATATAACCCCACCCCAGTGAGCCATTCCCCAAATACTTCAGACTGATTGATATCTCTTCCTTTAGAATGCCTCTAGTATCTGAGTTTATGGTCAACCTCATATTCAGGACATGGTCATTTGGTCTAACTTCTTTATCACTCATTTATGAGTCTAATCAGATCCCATCTATTGGTTTTACCTCTTGTTTCAGGTCCTTCTCCTCCTCTTTCAACACCATGTCACCCACCTATCTCTGTCTACTTGGTTTGTTCTCCTTCTAAGTCCCTGTCACCTACTTGGTTTGTTCTCCTTCTAAGTCCATGCCAGCCTCAATGAACAGCTATTTAGGATACTTTTTCTCCTTTAATACTGATTATCATCACAAGGTTGGCTGTAAAGAGTCTAGAATGAGTCTGGCTATAGCAGTTACCCAGACTCTCTCAGCATTTTATTTATTTATTTATTTATTTATTTGGCTGCACTGGCTTTTAGTTGCAGCATGCAGGATCTTTGTTGCAGCATGTGGGATCTTCATTTGCGGCATGAGGCATCTTTAGTTGCAGCATGTGAACTCTTAGTTGTGGTATGTGGGATCCAGTTCTCTGACCAGTGATTGAACCCAGGCCCCCTGCATTGGGAGCACGGTGTCTTAGACACTGGACTACCAGGGAAGTCCTCTCTCAGCATTTTTAAAAGTCTACTGTTTAATGTGCAAAACTACTGGTTTCACCAAAGTTGTTCTGTGATGCTACTTTTTAGTCTTTGCAGCTACATTAACCCTTGCTTCCTTCTTTATGTTCTTCACATCTGCCTCTCAAGACTTTACATTCCCACTGCAGAATTTTGGTCATACAATCCTTTGAGAGACTCTCTAGATCATAGGTCACAGTTCAAGGACCTTGGTGCTCAGATATTCTTTCAAACCACATTGGCTCTCCTGACCGTATTACCCAGTCTGGCCTCACCCATAATTTTTACTTTCCAAAAGAAAAAACAAAACAAATTTTATTTCTCTCACACACATACACTTAAATTCACAACTGCACACAGAAACTGATTGTTGGATGAGACTAAGGATTAATAAAGTACTTCTAGGATATTAAATATTGCTTCATACCCATGAATGTATTTTTAAAAAGTTTAAAAAGTCATTTTTACATAACAATATGTAAAATTCTAATTCATCAGTTACCTATACAGACACAACCAACAGTTATCTTGATTTACATATTTCTTATGCAGGTCCTGAAATTTTTTGCCTGTACCATGGCTGCCAAATGTCAACTTTATAAAGGCAAAAGTCAAGTCTATTTATATTGTTTTCAATAGCATGAGAACAAGGATTATTGATGATTTTTTTTAAAATAAAGATTAACCTGCCAGGCCTATTGTCATGTTTAATCCCAGTGAGATTCAAAGGTGAGATTGATAATTTCTTGAGAAAATCTTTAAGTTAATCGGCTACACAAGACAACTTTGTCAATCAGTATCTGGATATAATTTGTCCCTGGATTTCTCTCTATACTAGCCATAGCCTCATAGGACCTAAAGTAAAATTAGAGAAAGCAGAGACTGTCTAGCTCACCGAAACTTGCAAAATTTTATTAACTATTAGAAGTTATAATAACCAATCCAAATTGAAATCAGAGAACGAGATTTCACCAAGTTCTTTGAGTTTCAATATCACAATTTTTCTCCAGTGTTTCTCCAGTTCTTATTCTTCCTACTACATCCACCAAACCAGAAGAGAAAATTCTAATATCTAGCTAGTCCTTGTCTTTGATCTGAAATCACATGGTCCGTTTTTGATATTCTAACAGCAAGTTCAGCTGTGTGCCCTTGAAGATTTTACATATTATAAATTGAGAAAGCTAAGTTCCCCTCAAAGAACTATAAAATATTTTAGGCAAGAAATAAATGATAAATAGGATCAATATTTTATGTTTTTAATTTTTATTTATTTATTTATTTATTTATTTTTTGGCTGCGTTTGGGTCTTCATTGCTGCGCACAGGATTTCTCTAGTCGCGGTGAGCATGGGCTACTCTTTGTTGCGGTGCATGGGCGTCTCATTGCGGTGGCTTCTCTTGTTGCGGAGCACGGGCTCTAGGCGCGTAGGCTTCAGTAGTTGTGGCATGCAGGCTCAGTAGTTGCAGCATGTGGGCCCTAGAGAGCGCAGGCTTCGGTAGTTGTGGTGCATGGGCTCAGTAGTTGTGGCACTCAGTCTCAGTAGTTGTGGCTCACGGGAACACAGGCTCAGTAGTTGTGGCGCACAGGCTTTGTTGCTCTGAGGCATGTGGGATCTTCCCGGATCAGGGTTCAAACCTGTGTCCCCTGCATTGGCAGGTGGGTTCTTAACCACTGCGCCACAACGGAAGTCCCAGGATCAGTATTTTAAAACAATTAGTTGGCATAACAGGAAAATTTATGGCTATTACACATTGAGGAGATAATGGCACATCTTGGTTATAAATACAAAGAATTTTTTCCTGCCTATCTTCTTAGTATTGTTAGGAAAAAGTATCCAAAAACATATAAATAACATATAAATAAGGCAAAAGAATGCTTGCATATCTTTTCAGTGTCACACTGAAGCATTGTTTAACTGAATCACCTAACAGTTAATTCTTTCAGAGAATGTACAGTTGTTTGACATTGATATTTATTATTTATTAAGAGTTAAGACTGTGAAGTTACATGTGAACTTGGAGATTTCATATGGCAGAAGTGCAAATAATTTCTGTTGTAAGAAAGTTAACCCTAAATGTGAACAGTATAACATTTACCAGTTTTTTTTAATCTAACCTAATAATTCTTCCTAAAATTCTTTTATCAAATATCCTATAAATATCTAGTTCTTAAAATGCCTTTTGAACCACGTTGACTATCATACTGATCCTTCATCAATTAATAAGTCAAATAAATTTTAGACATATGTTCATTCTACATTTGCATGCGGGTCATGATTTGTACCATTTGGAAATAATTTTTTGTTAGTACATCACAATTCTGCTTGAGTTCTAGACATCTTTTGCAGTTAATCTTAAGCATTTAAGGCAAGTGCTTCTGCAAACTTAACTCATTAACTCTGTGCAGTTTATGAAATGGAAGGATTCTCTAAAATGAAGAAAAGAATACTCCTTCTGTGGGTGTATTTTGTTTTCGTTTAATTAGGCACTAATCTACCCTGATTTCCTGGGCTTCCCTGTAGAGGACTAATCTTCTCAGAGCAGGATGGAAGTAAGTAGCTGACACTGTCCTCTCAGGTTCAAACTGGATGTTCATTAATGTAGTTTCCAGGCTGCCTCTGACCACCAGCTTCCTGCTGGGCTTCCACCTACTTGCTGTTTCAAATACTGTTTTGTTAACATTTCTTGCATAAGCAGATTCTTTGATTTTACTTTCTGGACGCTTATCTGTCACTGCATAAACACCTTACTATTGCTGGTGGTCAATTAACTGGGGTGCTAAAGGAAACTCAAAAGATCATAACACAGTTGTTAGATTCTATTATACTTTGTAAATAGAAAAGATTCAATAGAAAACAAAACCATTCAAGGAAATAAACAACAGGTGAATACAGGCTTCTTGTGTGAAAATGGTTTTAGAAACAAGCAAATATATTTATTTTTCTACTTTCAAGATCAAAAAATTTGAGTGTAGACATCAAAGGGTCAATATCACTATTGCAAAAGTCCCCAGGGGTCAGAGAAAACACACTGCCAACATAATGCTGTGGGCACTTGATATGGCCACTGTGCCGACTTCAAAGAGTAAAGAGAGTCTGAAGGATGGTAAACCTGCTCTATTTGCGAGTTCTAAAAATGGTTTCTCAACCAGCATATTAAAGCTGTAACAAACTTTTCAAAATCCAGTGTAATAATTTACACAGGATAGAAATACATCCTTTTCTGGTATGTTACCTGTATGTTTTTCTCTTTGCATCACAAACTAAAAGCAATTAATAGTAGACATTTCTCTGCATTTTTCTTTTCCAGGAAAAAATTTCTATTGCTCTTATTTTCATTTCAATGCAGTGCTACAGCCATTTAGCTTAAAATTTAGCTAGTGTAACACAAAATGACTGAATAAAGCATTTTGACTTACTGGAGTATTTAATTCTGTAAAACCAACTGCAAATTCGATGAAGCAAACTCACTGAGGTTTGGTAGGAAAATTGAGACAATTTTACTTTTTGTTTGCTTGTTTACAAAATTTATTGAATTACCATGGTTCAGAGACCAAAGATATGAACTGTATGTGACACTAAAATAATGAAATGAAATAGTTATATTTTATTTTTTATCAATCAAATCAATATTTTATAGACCAAAGATTTGATTGGCCAAGTTGAACTTTGTTTTTCCAGAATGTAATCAAACCATTTTATGTGCTGGTATGTATCTTAAAAATCCATAGGATGGAATTCCTGAGTTTATTCAAGAGATCTGACTTTCCAGAATGCAGACCTCTCTGAGGTAACTCAGCAGGAAATCCAGCATCTGCTACAGCAACTGGAGAAATCCCTTGGTTCCCAAACTACCTCTGTCTTAATTTCCTGTCCTCCTTTTTGTTAGCTTATTTAACCTGCAATTTTATAATTAAAGTACAATGTTTTCAGCTCACTGAAAATAACCTTATTCAACCTCTCTTCCCTTCACATGGGTCTTGGAGCCCTGGCGGATTTGCAACATCTTACAGGAATCTCTCTCCTTTTCTCTCTCTCTCTGAGTTTCAGCGTTCTACACAGAATTTTACAAATTAAATGTCTCATCTTATAGCACAAAAGGGAACACAGTGCAACTACTGGAATGATATTTGGGTCAAATAGTTACCGAACCAAACTTGGGTCCACTTGCCTGCATGCAGTAAAGCCAACCTACTGACACCGGGCTGTGGTGAAAGAAAGTGCAGCGTTTATTGCAGGCATCAAGCAGGGAGTCCAGGGAAGATAGTGCTTAAAAGACCCAAACTCCCCAAAGGCTTGCAAGGAAAGTTTTTTAAAGATAGGGTGAGAGAGGGGGCTTGTGAGGTATGTGATCAGCTCGTGGACATTCTTCTGATTGGTTGGTGGTGAGGTAATCAGGACTCAACATCATCAACCTCCTGGTTCCAACTGGTCTGGGGTTTACATATGTGCTTGTAGGCAGCATATGGTTAACTGCTCCCACCTGGTGAAGTTGTTTCAGTATCTTCAAAACAACTCAAAGGACATGGTTCAGAATACTATCTATAGCCCTTGAAGAGGAACTAAAGGTCCTTGACTTTGTTTAATGGCTAAACTATTATTTTGTCTTCCTTGACTGTTCTCTTTTCTTACTGCATTTTCTCACTTCTCTGATTAAATTTACTCTTTGGAACTCAGGGAAGGCCTAGGAGGCTACAGTTCTTCTGCAGACAAGAGGCAGGTGGAGAACATGGTGCTGAGGTGGTCTGTTCTGGGAAGGCCCCATAGGGTCCTGCTCGGTTACAAAAGGACCTGGGTCTAATTTTTTGGATCCAAAAAAAAAGAAAATTTCCATGAAGATGTTTGGTAAGGCTTTCCAACTAACCCTTCACAATGCCAGGCCTGATATAGAGGAAGCCATAGACCTCCTTTTTAATTCCAAAGACTATACAACCAGAACAAAAGCCACATTCTAGCTTTAGTGTGACTTTGATTATCTTAATTTTTATTCATTAGGCATTGATTTCTTGGTTTAATTCACACAGAACAATCTTATTTTCCAAATTTCAAGGGTCTTATGGGAAGCATCACAGTGACTTTCATCTACTGACATCAGTGAAATCTTTATATCTCTTCCTTCGAAATTTCTCCCATTTCATTTTTGCTTAGCAAATCCTACTCCAAGCAATCACAAGATATTTATCAATTGAATTAATCAGAATTCTTTCAGATATGAATTGTAAAAATCCAATTCAAACTAGCTTGAGCAAAAAGAAAAACATAAAGGAAATGTATAAATTCTGATGATATACAGTCTGCTCTGTCTGACTTCTGGGATCCTTCTATAGTAGTTCCCTTTTCCTTTAGGTAAAGATGATTATCAGGAAGTTCTCAGATCATCAGGAATCTGTCTCTCTCGATTCCTCAGCTCTACTTCTCCCACAATTAGGCTCACACATTCTTGTGGTGGCCCATGACCATTTCAAGCTTATATCATTCCAGCTTAGAAACCACAGTGACATATCATGCTTCTTTCCCAATAATTCTAGCAAAAATCCTAGGTCTGACAATTATAGGAAGAGTGTGGGTTTGTTATGGAATGCAAGTTCCTGCACAGTGAGGCAAACAAAGTGAAATGTCAGAGTTTGGAGCAAGAGAAAGGTTAATTGCAGAGCCAAGCAAGGAAAATGGGTGGCTCATGTTCAAAAAATCTCAAACTCCCTGATGGTTTCTGAGGAGAAATTTTTCTAGGCAAAATTCGGAGTGAGGGCTGCAGGGTGTGTGACTTTCTTCTGATTGTTTGATGGTGAGGTAACAGGGCAGTGTTCCAGGACTCTCAATCATCAGCCTCTGGTTTTCAACCAGTCTGGAGTCTGAGCCTATAGTTACCATCTTCTACATGGGTGGAGGCCTTAGTTCCTATAAAAGAACTGAAAGATATATTGTTATGTATATTCCTTGAGGAGGAACCAGAACTTTGTCCCATGGCTGCACTATTGTTTCTTGACTGCTCCTCCTTAAGTTCTGCATTCCCTCACTTCCCTGATTAGCAACTGTTTGAATCTGACTTTTGGAACAATCACTAACTAGAGCCTGGGGCAAGTATGTAGGAAGGTCAGTCAAGTGGGTAGGGTGTAGGTGAAGCAGGCACTGGTCCGGCAGCGGATGTACAAAGAGCAAGAGAACAGCCATCTTGAGTGGCCTGACCATACACAAGTGTTAGAGCCAGCTATACCATTATCACTTGAACTGAGGGAGTAGGGAAAAGATATATTCAAATAAAATTCTCTATTCACTTAATAGAAGGAAGCACAGAAGGTTAGCTATAAAAGCAACAAATATAAAACACAATCAGCCACTTGGGTGGCACATGCACATACAAATGTACACACACACACACACACACAAACACAAATCTCATCTCATTACCACAATTTAAATAATGCTCATAAGTAGTGTGAAATAAAATTCATATCTTATGGCAAGACAAGAAAAATTTAAATGAAAAAATCTTCTCTTTACTTTGGCCTCCTCTTTCCCTCACTGTGCATTGTGTACCTGCATTATGCATCAACCAAGCCTTCCCCATTGGCAGAAATACCTGCTCAATCATAAACAGCAATATTCTCCTAGCATCAATAAGACAACTCCTTAAAGATAACATTCCTTCTTGATAAGAGTTCACACTGGCACCTAGATCTGGATTATGTAAACTGTCAATAATATGTCATTTGATGTACAGCTTTCTGTCTCAAAAAACTTATATAACGGTGCCTTGACTTCTAATGAGTGGAACAGTTCTCAGAGATTTCTAAAATGTTCTTCCCAGGTTATAATCCTCAAATTTGGCTTGAATAAAATTTTCCATTTTTTCTCTGACAGTAGTACAATGCAACTATTTCTCCTATAACTAAAAATGCATGCTCTCTCTTTTCATTAAGACATAACCAAAGACTCATACAGTTACTGCATCTAATTCCCAATTCATAGTCACTGAATGATGTGCATTACCCCTACAAGGCCCTGATGTTGGATTTTATGTTCTGGAATACCATATTCTATGAACCCTGAAGGGGATAACTGTCATAAAAATACCTATTTGAGAAAAAGAAAAGAGAAAATTACGTAGACTGGTATGCAGAGGTACATCCCTTTAGCTACCTACTACTGGTTGGTGAGCATTTAAGAGTAAACAATTGTCTTAATGGTCAAATGATCAAAGGTCTCTATTTTCTGCTCTGGAAAAAAAATCTCCCTTTAAAGTTTAGGTAGGAGGGCAGGTCTTTAATTAACAATGATGGATTAATTTGCCTTGCTTTGAACCAAGCCTCCCATTCAGAAGAGTTGGAGTAGCTGGAAACAATATTTTAAAATCAAATCTATTTTCATTTATCAGAAAGCTACCAAGACACAAGACTTGTGAGAAAAAGAAAATCCAGAGAGGTGATCCAAAGTCCATACTGCTTTTCTCTGCCAGGCCTTGGCTGATTCATAGACAGTTGCTGAGAGGCTGAGAAAGCAGGGCTGTGAAGATGAGAAACAAAGCAGAGATTTCAGCCATTTCACATGCTGAGGGAATAAACATTGATGAGAGTTTTGTTCCCAGAGAATTAAAAAATATGAGGGGTGGATAATTAAAATTGCCTTTAGTAGTTACAGGTGCCAAATATCAACTGCTATCATGTTGCAGTGTTCACATTGCATCAGCTTTAACTTTTTTTTTTTCTCTTGTTTTTGGAATTAGATTTTGTGCGACCTATGGGTCATAAGTTGCTTATCACTGTTTAGGTCTCTGAAAGACAGGGCCAAGAACTTTCAAGAATATATATGAATTTGTTTGTTTGTTTTAAATTTATTTATTTTTGGTTGTGTTGGGCGTTCGTTGCTGTGTGCAGGCTTTCTCTAGTTGCAGTGAGCGGGGGCTACTCTTCGTTGTGGTGCGCGGGCTTCTCATTGCAGTGGCTTCTCTTGTTGCAGAGCATGGGCTCGAGGCACATGGGCTTCAGTAGTTGTGGCTCATGGGCTTCAGTAGTTGTGGCTTGTGGGCTCTAGAGTGCAGTCTCAGTAGTTGCGGCACACGGCCTTAGCCGCTCTGCGGCATGTGGGATCTTCCTGGACCAGGGCTCGAACCCATGTCCCCTGCATTGGCAGGCAGATTCTTAACCACTGTGCCACCAGGGAAGCCCTTTTTGTTTGTTTTGATTCTTGAAAATATTTTGCTGCTATGCATCTATTCACTCACTATTTGCTGATGGCAAAACAGAGAACTTAAGAGCACAGACATAGAGCAGACTGCCAGGGTGGAATCCCTGCTGTGTTATGTATTACCTGTGTGACCTTAGGCAAGTGAATTTGCCTGACTGAGTTTCAGTTTTCATATCTTTAAAGTGGGGATAAAAATAGTACTAACATGATAGGAGTTTCTTTGAGGAATAAATGAATTAAAATATACAAATAATTAAACAGTGCTTACCAACTAGTAAGAACTACATAAATGCTTCTTATCATCATCCCATCATCTTCTTTTTCTCCAATCGAGGGCCTCTTTGACGCCAGGAAAACAGACTTTCGTTATCTGAGGCTAACCACTTTATTTTGTGCAGTCATATATTCCCTTCCAAGGAGCTTCCGTGGTGGGTTTTCATACACCTGCCAATTACTCTGGCCATAGTCCCTTTAGATAGAAGACTTGATCATGATGTGAGAAGCAGGACATGGTCAAACAGATTTGGCTGTCAAGATTACTGTGTGTTATTTTTCACTGAGAGTATTTCTGTCCATTAGTGACAAAGAATTCTTGATCCTATTCTTTTTTCTACTTCCACAACGCTATGAGTTTGTCGTAACTATATTCGAGGTAGCAGAGCTGCTTCTGAGTTGTTCTGGCTACAACTTTTAGGGACACTAATAAGCTCAGGTCCATCCAAAAGATTGGCAGAGACCCAGAGAAATGTATATAGTGTACTGGGAAGATAAAGGTTTATTAATCCTTCTGAACTATAGAGCTAAAACAGTCCTGAAATAGGTAGACAGCTTTGCCAGCTGATGCAATGTTAATATTTTGATGTTACTGCAGGCTTTTGAGGTGTTTTTTTCCTCACTAATTTTGAGTGCCATCAAAGTCAAAACCACTTCTACAATTGTGATGATTCAGTGAAAAAAAATTTTTTTTTCTGATTTGAATCACAAAATCTCTTTACAGCTCAAAATGATGAGTGACTGATTGTGCACTCTTATCCACGGAATGTCAATGACATGAAAATCCAAATATACTCTCATCCTTTTATACTTAACAACATTTAATCCTGATTATGTCAAGCTCTTAGACAACTACTTGCCAAGTGAAGAGCTGGAAGAAATTTAAAACCAGTGGATTGGACAAGTATTATTCCTTCATTGCAATTCACGAATTTCAGGTGTCACTATCTTAATCAGTCTAGAGGTACTTTTACATATCCATAAGTGACTAATAATGACTACAGTAGTTTAAAGCTGATTTTGGTGAAGTTGGATTGATAAAGGACAGAGCATTTGACTTTAAGTCTTTAAAAATTACTGTATCACACAGTTTGGAATATGGTGTCTATTCAGATACGGGGTATTAAGTGAAATGATGAGTCAATTTTCTCAATACTAATGATGAAGACTCTAGAACGAGTTAATACAATGCAACAAAATTCATTTCATGTTAGGTGCTAATCCAGAACAAAACACATTGTACTGTAACTATACACAAATGATACAGGAAGACAAGCGTACAGCCATTTTGGAAAAGGACCTGGGAATGACCTTGGGCAAAACAGGCCTTGAAAGCTAAAGAACAAAGGCCCTGGGGGCCTGAGTCCCAGAGACAAAAATCAGGCTCCCAGGGATAAAAGATTAACTATCTCTGTTACACTAAGGAGTATACCTAGTTGCCACAAGACAAGAAGCTCAACTGTAAATTTTAACCTTATCTGTTCCTGTGTTTTCTTGCAGAAAATTCTCATGCATTTCTTCCTCCTCTCAGAAGCCCTCGCTATTCCTGATTGCCACAATGGAGCCACCTGCTGCTAATCATAGACGTCTGACCATTTCTGGAAATTATCAGTGATCATGAGACAAACCCTCCCTTTTGTTATAAAAGCAACTCGCCCCTTCTACTTGGAGAGCTTGCACTTTTTTCCTGCATTCTCCCTTGTGCAGAAGCTATCTATCTCTTTTAATAAAAAGCTTTGCTTGCCTGAGTCTTGTGGAAACGATATTCATTTCTATGGTGTTGCTGTCCAAGAATCTGGAAAGGGCCTGGTAACACAACTACATACAACACATTATTTATAACACATAACAATACAATGTACTGCAAAACATTGTATTATAACTTGTATAAAGCCTTTAGAGCTGGAAACATACAATTCATTTCTCTATTTAAATTGCCTAGTCCAAGGCATTAATAATTTAGAAAGTATTTGGTAAATAGTTTTGAAAAAAATATATGAATTAATAAGTGTAAAGGAATTCTACAATATTCACATTTTTAATAGGTGAAGTTTCTGGTAATGAAATGAACACCAGTGTTTTCAGCACACCAGTAATCCACATAATGCTTTGTTTATAGCTATGTTATCCTTTATTATAAATAATCAAATCACAGTTAGGTTCATAAGGTGCCTAATGTCTACCAATAATCAGCCACCTAAAGTTTAGGCCTGTGATGCTTTTCTAACTAATGGTTTATTTTTAAATTTCTGTCCTCTTTGGAGCTGTTAAAGCATCTGGATTGTGTTTGCTGAATCTGTCAGAGGGAAAATGTGTTTATATTTACTAAAATTTTTGGATATTATTTTCTTGAAATTAATATCCTTATTATTTTTATAACTTGAACTTTACATACTTGTAAATTTACAATTTACATATCCAATATTTTTAGTCATAATTGATTTCAATAACCTTTTATAAATATAAAATTAATATATGTTCAATTCCAAAAACTTGGAAAATATAGAGAAGCACAAAGGAAAAAAAAATCAACGATTCCACTAATTAAATGCCCCATTATAAGTATTTTGTTGTATATACAATTTGTATGTAAATCTTAATACATATGTTTGCCTTTATACATTATGATAATGTAAATGCTGTTTTGTAGCCATTTAGTTTTCTACTTACCATTTTACACAGCAATATTCTTTAACAACATATTTTTAATGCATATAGTATTATACCATGGCTTAGTAAATTAATTTTCCATTGTTGGATGTTCAGGTTGCTGTCAAATTTTTAGCATTATTAAATACACTCTCCTGAACATCCTTATGTCTATTTTTGCACAAATATCTGGAAATTTTCTTTTTGGCAGAAATAACCATAAGTGAACTGTTGTTTCAAAGGGTGTGTAATATTTTGACCATACTGAAACTAAAATATTATATTTTAGCTTCCATTGTCTTCTCCCAATTTGATGATAAAATGTCTTCCACTGACTTTTGAAAAAAATCATTCATTATAAATTGAATAAGCAATTTTTCTTATCTCACAAAATTTTACAGTCTCTTATGAGTTACAATAAACTCCTCTGATATAAAACAATGTCAATGGTATAAAGAAATAATTAATATTGTGGTAACATTTAGAACTGATTGCTTACTAAGTGCCTGGAATTTTTCTTAGAACAGCAGGTTGTGTAGTAAGTACTAACTCACCTAAACCTTGCAAGTCCTATGAGGTCAGTGCTTTTAACGAGCCCATTTCAAAACAGAAAACTGAGGCACAAAGAGGTTAAGTAAGTTGTCCATGGTCATGCAGCTAGTGAGTGACAGACTCGGGATACAAAGCTAAGCACTCTGGCTCCTGAGCCCACAGCATTAACCACCATGTTACACTTCCTCTGAAACAGCCATCGTGATGTGAATAACCTCTTCATTTGCTGATCGCTGATGGACACTGGGCATTCCCTAGAATATATTCAAATGACTCCATAAAATTCTGTCCAATTTTTACAAAGTCCTTCCTGACTTTTTTTAGATTAAAATATTTTCAGGTAGAAATAATAGCTATCTATGGCTCCTACTTGATACATAGATTGGTTTTGTGTGTACCATGTTTAAAATATGGAAAATTGCACATCTTTCTCCCGGTGGGCTGGGGTATCAAGTACGATATTTGAAAAGAAGGAAAAATATGGTCTGACTTTTACCTCAGCAAAGGCATCACTATTCTTCCTATTAAACCTGGTCAAATGTTCTTATTCCTGGTGCCAAGCAGAGCCCTTGAGATCTAGCTCATGTGAAATCTCCAGCTTTGCAAAGGGCAGAGAAAGCTTAAAAATTACTTCTGAAAAGGAAACTAGATGCTCTATCCTGTTATGCCTATTAGGCTAAATCCTAAAAGAAATGAGATTGTTCCATTCTCTCATACTACCTGAGACCTTGATTTATTAATTATCCTCACTCTCTTAAATAGTTTGCCAGTCCCGCCCTTAAGTTAAACAATGGAACACCATAGACTTTGGAACTATGAAGCTTGACACCATCAGTTAGGAATACTAAAAGGAATTAGAATAACAACACAGTTGTACATTGATTATTTCATAATCCATCTTGGAGGTAGACAGCTCTATTATCCGCATTTTACAGATGAGGAAGTAGAGGCATAAAAACAGTGTGTAAACTACTTCAGGACACATAGCAAGTGGGTGGCAGTTCATAGACTTGAACCTAAGTCCTCAGACTCCAGGGCCCTGTTTCGTAATCACATTACTTGATCCTCTATAGCATGTGGGTGATAAGGATAATGATCACTATCTTACAGAATTTCTGTGAAAATTAATAGTATCACAATATCTGGAACATGATGTACAAATAACAAATGATTGGATTATTGTTGATGACGCTTTGGTTGTTATCACCCCATTAAAAAATATACCTTCTATTCATGTGCAATATTACATACACCCCAATAATACGTGTATCCATAATAAAACAAATACCTACTGTTACCCATTTTAAGAAATAAAATATGTGTGAGCACTGCCTTTGAAGGCACTATACAATCATGTTACTCTCCCAACAACCCAGAAGAGTTATCTTACTCTGAATTTTTTGGCTTATTATTCTCTCTCTCTCTCTCTCTAAAGCAAGTTGTTATTTATTTAGTATCTGAGTTTTTGTCCCAGGATGGCTTTTCAATTATCTCATCAATAATACTGCTTGAGGAAAATGTCCATTGTGCCGTTTTTACTTCTAAATTTCTTGAGTGGGCATTCTGCACTCACCTCCTTTTCCTCAGCTGGGTTTATTCATCTAGGCTTGCCTCTTATAGATGTAGGAACATGACAGCTAATGGGGAAGAGCAAGAAGCTAGAATCTTGGCTGTAAAGCCAACACTTTAAATATGGTGTCCATAACAGCATGAAGAACTGGAATGGAAGAGATCCTGGTGTCACCTGGTATGGGCTTGTCAAAGTTTCAAAGATGTCTTTGGTTAGCGGGGATATTTGCACCCAGGCACAGAGGACTGCAGACCAGAAGGTCTATTCAGTGAGATGAAGGTTCTAATCAGGCACTGGGATTTTGGAGCTGGTCTGGTTTCAGAAGCAGAGCATGCCTGACTGAGTGTGCAGACCCTGTCCGACTGGCGCTGTCACGGCAGAATTTCTATCTCTGCAGGATATGGAGACCAATGAATGGCTAGTCTTATGCCCGGAGCTCATCTAAGATCCACTGAATGCTGTAAAGGAAATAGGATTCATTCCAGATCCACATGCCAATGAGAATGTGGCCCCTATAATGATACCAGATTGGTTTCTTTTTCTAGATTGTCTAGCTGTTCTCAGCAATTGTCTGTCCTGGACTAAGCTTGAAACTTGAATGTTTTGAGTCTGATGCCAAGTAGAGCTGATAAAGGAAACAATGCATATTCCTGTTCCTGCATCTTCAGTTCCTACTCCTCTCAATCCCTTCCACATGTGGCGTTTAACTGTGTCATGCTACCGAATTCTGCCGAACTGTCTTGGTTCTTCAGCTCGTTCTCCTTCACTTCTTTAAAGTACTTGAGAGTGCCAGCCACTCTTTCTTTCTAAATCTCTCTTTCCATTTTCTTCATTAAAGAATGTATGTCCTGGACTTCCCTGGTGGCTCAGTGGGTAAGTATCGCCTGCCAACGCGATCACTGGTCCGGGAAGATCCCACATGCCATGGAGCACCTAAGCCGCGAGCCACAACTACTGAGCCCGCGTGCCACAACCTCTGAAGCCCGCACGCCTAGAGTCCGTGCTCCACAACAAGAGAAGCCACTGCAGTGAGAAGCCCGTGCACCGCAACAAAGAGTAGCCCCCGTTCGCCACAACTAGAGAAAGCCCGCACGCAGCAACAAAGACCCAATGCAGCCAAAAATAAATTAAACAAAACAAAACAAAAAATATATATATATATGTCCTACTTCTGTTATCCCTCTGTATTTTACTTTTTGCTTTAATTTGCTGGTTGCCATTTGATTTTCTTTTCCCTAAATATAATTTTGAATGGATCTGTCTTTATATTTCTTTCCTTCTAATTTCTATATCCTCTTCTCTGACCATTTACCCATTCTTATAGTTCCAAACTACTCTCTAGTCTCTCTTTTGAATTATTGTTCTTTATTTCCAACTTGTCATGCATAACCCTACATGAATATCCTACATTAATTCCATCTCAATATATATAAAACTGATCTCATTATCTGTCCTTCCAAAACTTGCTCTTTCTTACATGTTCCCAATCTTTATGAACGGCATCTACATAATCCCCAACACCAAGGCTCAAGATCTTAGTTCAGCAGTTCTTGAAAGGAAAGATATTCTCCTAATGGGGCATTGTGGACATTTGTGTGGCCTTTTGGGTTGGAGTTGTCATAAAAATTGAGGGTTACCAGTACAATTTCTTTTGTAGGGGCTAGAGATACTAAAAACCTGTAGATCAGCTTGCCCACATTCCCCCCAAAATTGTTTCACAAGTTGAATGAATTTTAAATGTCCCACCAGACATTCAGAAAGGTAAAAAAAAACTTTTTTTTTTGAAATTCCTTCATCCTTGAATCCAACTCTCTTTTACATTAAGCATACAGAATTTTTGGCAGTTTCAATATATAATGAATTTCCAGAAATTCATACACCATGTAAACTGTCCATTTCCCTAAATACTGCCAAGAGGTTTTCATCATTACAGAAAATTATATCACTGTTGGCAACACAGCTCATGGTCTTTGAGTCTCCAATAATAACTACTCCATAAGTCTGCTTTTGTAGCTGTCATATTCATAGTTATTATTCATATGGGTGCAAAAATTTGTAGAATCGCTTTATTCATTCTTCATTCATTCATCCATTTAAGGCATAACAACTTCCTTATGCTTTCCCAAGGTAATCATGCTGTGGTTTATATACTGAAGTACATTTTGCTAAAATTGTTTTCCTTTAATTTCTTTTGTTATATGTCACATTTAAAGGATTATACTGATTTTGCTTAACAAATGGATGCAGATAATTTTTAGATATCTAGAAATTTTATTTCAGGATAAAGAAAAGGGAGTTGCTAGTACTATTTTTATATACGTGGACTTGAGAACTGTTGACTTATTCTCTAAATTCTTCCTTTCCCTCATCTACTAACATAAAAATATTTGCCAACTTCTATAAATTTTACTTCATAAATATTCTTAAATAATTTTTGTATATTACCACTGACTATATCTTAATTTATATAGCCTTAATCTGAATGCTCAGTGGCTTCTTCATTAATCTTCTTTCTTTGAAATGTTATAAAATGTTTTAACATATTGTATAAGTCAGACTGACTTAAATTCATATTTTATCTTTTCACTTATTAGCTGAATCTTAATTTTTTATATGAAAAATAACAATTCCTGCCTAGCAATAATGATGCTGTTAGAAATCAGTAGAGCAATATACAATATGTCTAATGCATAATAATAAATATTCATTTAATGTTAGTTTTCTCTCAGTTCTAGTACATATATATATTATGATGATCATAACATTCTAAATTGTATAATGTTATCTTGATTACAATATTAAATATTATGGTCAAACCATGTGACATGATGTTAGGCTTAGAAAATACAGCCAACATAATTGCAATATATCTTTTGGTGTGTGCACCAAAGGCCCAGATGTGTATGTACCCACAGAACAAGCAATTGAGAACTCCTTTAGTAATGGGTATTAAATGACTTCAGGAGATAAATTCTCATTACTTCTTCAATAATATTGCAGATACATTTGATGCTGGGTAGGAACAAAATTTTCTTTCCCATCTAAGCTGACATTTCTACTGGATGTCAAGAAGTTACTTATTTTCAGCTCACATTTTTTCTATGAACTGTATTTCCATTCAATTTCTGTTCACCTGAAATGGAAATATGAGGTAGTTATCAGGAAGCAGGACTTTTCCTGCCTCTTTATAAATGAAACATTTCTGAAAATTAATGTGGTACCCTAAGTTAACAGCAGTAATTTGAATACCGGCATGGCTGCTACTTTAAGGAATAGGGAACATAAGTTGTTTTTATTATTATCATTATTTGTAAAGCCCATTTTGGAAGATTGCTTATTTCCTCCAGTTTGGACTTCCTTATTTTAAATATTCACCTGCAAAATAAGTTGTCAGAAGGTTAATTTAAAACTGCCACTCTGGCCAATTTTCTGAGATGACTTTCTTAAATGTTAATATCAGGAATATTCCCAAAAGGAGATCAGAAACAACTATAGAAAAAAAGAAGTGAATCAAGTTTGGGGCATTAAGGACAGTGGGAAAAACTTGCCTTTAGCTAATTTTAAGGAACTGGATATACCTACAGAAAATATACAGAGCAAGTCCAGTGGGTTTCAGGCTAAAGGGAAATTATAACAGAAAATTGGATCTATGAGCAGTGTATTAATTTGCTAAGGCTGCTGCAACAAAGTACCATAAACTGGGTGGTTTGAGAAACAGAAATTTATTGTCTCACAGTTCTGGAGGCTAGAAATCCAAAATCAAGATATCAGCCTTTGGTTCCTTCTGAAGGCTGTGAAGAAAATCTGTTTTATGCCTCCCTCTTAGCTTCTGGTGGTTTGCAGGTAATCTATGGTGTTCCTTTTTTTATAGAAGCATCACCCTGATCTCTGCCTTCATCTTCACATGGCGTTCTCGCTGTGTGTACATGTCTCTGTGTCCAAATTTTTCCTTTTTAAGGGACACCAGTCATATTGGAATAAGGCCCACCCTAATACTTCATCTTAACTAATTACATCTGCAACATCCCTACTTTCAAATAAGATCATATTCTGAAGTACTATGGGTTAGAACTTAAACATATGAATTTTGAGGGGACATAATTCAACCTATAACAAACAGGATTGACAACCACTAGAAAGTGTAAATTTCTGGGTAAATAGGATAGACTACCACATTTTTTTTTCTTTTTCATTTCCTTGAGATAATTGACTGTTTAAGTGAAAAAAAATTTTTCTTATGAGGTTTATAATATTTATACATGTAAAATATATGACAACAATAGAACATCCAATGAGAGCAAAAATGGAGTTTTAGTGTTGTAAGGTGAATTTTAAAAATACATTTAGTGTGAAGTATACAATATTAACTCTAGGAAGACTTGAAAAGTCAAAGATCCATATTGGAATACATAGAATAGTAATAAAAATGAAAAACTCATTAGGAGAATTAAAATAGGATACTCAAAAATATTCATTTAATTGAACAGAAGGCAAAAAAGGAAGGAACAAAGAGGGAAAAAAAATAGAACAAAAAAATACACCTAGCAAAATTTTATAATTAAAGCAAACAATGTAAAAGTTACATTAAATATACTGAATTAATCATTTTAATCAAACGCCACAAATTGTCAAACTGGATAAAAATGCACTACCCAACTATATGCTGTCTACAAGAGATACATTTTAAACATAAAGTCACAGATTGGTAAATAAATAGAAAATATATGCCATGCAAAGAAAGTAATTGTGGCTATATTAAGATTAGATGAAGTCTACATCAAAACAAGAATTATTATCAGATATGTATATATATACACACATATGTACATATAAACATATATGTATACATATATTCATACACACACATACTTCTTGTCTCTCACTTTCTATGTGTATATATAAATATATATGTATAACAGACTTCAGAATACATGAAGCAAAAAATGACAGAAATCGAGAAAAAAAATCCACAATCATGGCTGGAGATCTAAATCTGATTGATATGGAATACTTCACTAACAACTAACAACTACAGAATACACATTCTTTTTAATGAACATGGAACATCACCAAGACAGATCACCTATTGGGCCATAAAATATTTCTCATGAATTTGAAAATATTGATTCTTGCAGAAGAGTTTGACCATAAGATAATTAAATTAGTAATTAATAAATAAAGATATCTGGGAAAACTGGAAAATCTTCCATTATTTATAAAGTAAACAACACACTTTTACATGAACCCAGGGTGAATAAAGAAATGACAAGGGAAATTAGAATATATATCAAACTGAATGATAATGAAAATATAATATATCAAAATTCGTGGTAAACAGCTAAAGCAGTGCTTAGAGGGAAACTATTACAGCTAAAGCAGTGCTTAGAGGGAAACTATTACAGCTCTAATTGCTTATATTAGCAAAGAAGAAAGGTTTAGATTCAATATTATAATTGTCCACCATAAGAAGCTAGAAAGAGCAAGGACATTTTTAAATGAAGATAAATGGAAACATGAAAAATAAATATAAAAATATGAAAAATAAAAAACAAAAATATGAAGAACAAAAATAAGTGATATACAAAACAGACATAATAGAGGAAAATAACAAAGGCAAAAGTTGGTCCTTTGATAAACTTAATACAATTAATAAAACCCTAGCTATATTGATAAAGAGCAAAAGAGAAAAAATACAAATTAACAATACCAAGAATAAAATTGGGATATCTCTACAAATCCTACAGATACTAAAAGGAAAATAAGCAAATATTATGAATGACATAAAGCCAATGAATTTGATGACTTAGATAAAATGAACAAATTCTTTGAACCACATAACTCAAAAAAACTGGTACAAGATGTTGAAATAGAAATATGAATAGCAATAATATGTTAAAATATTTCATTATCAATACCTTCCCAAAATAACAACACTTCATGCCCAGAAGATATTTTTGTGAATTCTATCAAATTTTTAAGGAAGGAATAATAACAATCTTCACAATATATTTTAGAAGATAGAAGACGAGGGAACACTTCCCAATTTATTTATAAGCCCAGTATATCTCCGATACCAAAACCTAGCAAAAACATTTTAAGGATTTTAAGCAAAGAAAAATACAGACTAATATCTTTAATGAACATTGCTGTGAACTTTCTTCATATATACTAGCTATTCAAATCTAAAAACAAATAAAATTATATCAAGAACAAGCTGGCTTTATCACAGTTATGCAACTTTGGTTTAACATTTAAATATCAACAAAGCTAATTCACCACATTAACAGGATAAACTCTCCAAAACAGGATCATCTCAACAGTAGCCTAAAAGAAAAAAAAAAAGGGCAAACCAACGACAATGACAACTACATGCTTGATAGAGTTATGGGGAGGAATAAATGCCTACGTGTATAATCTCCCGTGTAACACAGAGCCTGGCATACGGAAGTGCTTCATTGATGTCAATAGTTGCTGTTATTAAATGTGCCGAAGCCGTTTGCTATCGTCCTTGTTTTAATGTGACTTTCAGGACAAAAGCGTATATATTTCATCAAGGACCAAGTTTCAAAGGAGCTAATGAGAAGAGTGAGTGGCAGTTTAATTCTGAGAGGTGTTGAAGACGACTTCTCTGATTCATGGATACTGGCCTCCAGCTTACGGGCAACCAGAGGAATCTGTAGTTCCGCTCCATCCTCACAGCAGCAGCCAATACTTTTACACTGATTATTATGTGCTGGGCCAGAAAGCATGGAGAATATGCTTAGCTCAGTGCCTGGCAAACTGCGTTAGCTGAATCTGAATTTACCTCAAGAGCCCATCAGTGACTAACTACTTAGGAGACATGAACTAAAGAAAGAAAAAAGACTAGTGAAGTAAAAAAAAAGAAAAAGACAAGTAGGAACTCTAATAAGAATTTGCAGAAGAGCAGGATGAAAATTATATGTCTTCCATTTTACACTTAACAAGGGACTTTCATAACTATTATCTCAGATCTTTATTTGTTTATACTAAACTGATTTAAAGTAGAATTTTTGAAAGTCTTCAATATGCTAATGTGCATTACAAATCTCCAAAAGCTGACATATAGTTATACTTTTCCATCCAAACAATATTAACTTCCTAAAGGACCAGAGTGCCACGGAGTACAGTTTATAAAATGCTGCACTGAAAAGTTGTGAGATCTTTAGGAGTATGGTCTGTTTCAATTAAATCTGTATCTTCAGAACCAAGCATGAAATCTGGTGTTCTATGAGTGTTTCTTTAATTACTTTTTCCATTTATTATATTCTTGCTTTGCAGATGAAAAGTAGATGTTCAGAGAAGATAAATTATTTGCCTAAATCAATCAGTCAGTGACAGAGATGGGATTTGATTCTTACTTGCAGTCTTCTGCTGTGTGAACTCAAGTAGATAGGCTCCAGGCTGCAGGTAGACAGAGGGATTCATGGGGCAGAAATGGTATCAAATTGGTGGTTGGCAAATATATGATCTTGTGGTGTTGCTACTCTGGGCAGGGTGATTTAGAGCAAATTACGTAATGTTTCTGGGCTTTATATGCTTCCTTTGCTATGAAACAGAGGAGCAATTAGATTAATGATTTTTTGGAATACCCAATAACTCTAAAATTCTCTAACTTGATCTGAGTGTGAAGGAATGACAGAATGTAAATGGGTAAAGAAGGTGAACAAGATAGTTTCAGGTATCTGGGGAGCAACTTGACACTTCAAAGTTAGTATCCATTGGCAGACTCCCTCTAAAACTGAGCACCATCACCAGTCATCTTGTTTTATTAATATATGTATTATTTTAGCCGTGCCGCTAAGCATGCGGGATCTTAGTACCCCAACCAGGGACTGAACCCGTGCGCCCTATAGTGGAAGCACGGAGTCCGAACCATTGGACTGCCAGGGAAGTCCCTCTTGTTTTATTAATATTGTTTTTTAAAAAATCTGTTTATTATTACTATTATTGTAAATAATAATGATAATAATAATTACTTAAGTTAGAAGAGGGTTTTCCTTTCTCAAAATTGTTTGCTCATTTATTTCCCATCTTAACCTTTGCTTACTTTAGGGCAGAAAGTGAAGGCAGACATATCTGGCTGTATCTACACTATTAGGACAAATGGAGAATTTGCATACGTTCCCTCAATAAGCAAAGTTCAGAGTCAAGGTCTGCTGACTTCCAGCCTTATGTTCCTTTTTCAAGATTGCTTTTTCCTTTCTCTCACTAATATTTTAAAATATTTTTCTTCCAGATATAAATTTCTCACCTTTAATTTTGCTCAGGGATCATGATCTCTATACAACTGGAGCCAGAGCTTCTTATTTCCTTTCGGCCCTGGGGCTTTCTTCTTGAACTATAGATGATTAGAACATCTCTCTGCTTGTCAGGATGGTCCTTGTAAAACCACTGTAAACTCAAACTTCAAATCTCCTTTTATGAAAATGTCTCAAACCTCAACTCACAGATAAAGGTATTTATTATACCTTGAACTATGCTAGAGATTTAATAATTCACTCTTTAAACATAGTTTTCATACAAATTATTTTTATCTCTTCACAGCAGAGTAAAAAATGTATTTTAGGTTGCAGATTTGTTTGTCAGGTACTTAAGGGTGAAGATGGTGTCAATAGAGGGATATAACTACTAAACACCTAATATATTAGTTAACAAAAGTATGTTAGTTAACAAAATAATGTGAAATAATTCTTAAATGATTTATCTTAAATGAACAAAACCATGCTTTTTATTTGGTAGCATTTATTCTTTAACAAAATATTAGTAAAGTACCATCTTTTGCCAGAATCTGTGCTACGTTCTTGTTGATTTAAAGATAAGCAAGACAAGAAGAAAAACAGAAAAAATTATTAACCTCAAAGTCTTCATAATCTAATAAGATGAGAAAAGAGACAAAGTTTCATATTATTTCAGATTGTTAGATTCCAAGTGAAAATAACTCTAATATACGTAGGCAGAAGATGCTATGGCAACAAAAGAAGGCAGCTCCTGAATGTCAGGGTCAGTTCAGAGAAGAAGTGATGCTTGAGTTGAATTCTAAAGTATGGATGGGAAGCCATCAGGAACTGGGTGGGGAGATGATAATTCCGGGCATGTTTCAGCATATGGAAAGAGCATATCACTTTATGGGAAATAGATATTCTTTATTATGACTAGATTACTGGTCATTTGGAAAAGTAGTACTTGTTAAAGATAGAAGTAAAGTAAATCATACAGGGCATTGCATGCCAAAAGAATTTCTATTTTATGAGACATTTGAGAAAAATCTCTCCGGTGATTGTGTGAAGAAAGTTGGCTTGAATGGATTAAAAAGAGTAAGTGAAGGATTTTCCCAAATTGTGAACATGAACAGAAAGGTAGTTACTTTGAAAAAGGAAAATTTGGGAGAACAGAAGTTCTCTTTCAGACATGATATTAAACATCCAAGTAGAAGTATAGAAAGTTGGATACACAAGTCAGGAATTTTAAGGGACATTTCTAGGCTGAATTATAAATTTTGATTTTATCAGCATACGGGTAAGATTTAAAACCAAGGACTAGTGAAATCACCTACAGGAAAATATAAATGGAAAAATCTTCCAGTACTTTACCTGGGAATATATATGAGAGAGATGGTTGTTGGGGGAAAATAATTGCTGTTAGAGACGATCGTGCCTCTTTCCTTCCTTTCTCTTACTTATTGTAATCCAAGAATGAATCTGGGGCTAGAACAAGATGACATCTTGTTCAAAGTCTTGCAAACATTCCTCTGTAAGAATGAAGGTATTACTTAAATTTGGCAACACTATTTTCTGGGTTTGAGATTGCGAAGCAGATAAAATGCTAGCTAACTTTGATGTGTGTGGACTATTGTTCCTCTTCCTCTTCCACCTGGGTACCCTGAGTGGTAAACAAAGGATCTGCACCTTCAGGATCAGGATCAGGACCTGTCTCCTTTTAGGTGGGCTTTTTCTTCTTCCTATGTGAGGCCAAGGACTACTTCCTTAACCTGGGAAACCTGAGGCAAGCAGCTTAGACGTTCTTTGCCTAATGAATTTAATTTTGCTGATTCAGAGATTTTTTTTTTTCTGGCCACACCACATGGCATGAGGGATCTTATTTCCCTGACCAGGGATCCAACCCGCCCCCCTGCATTGGGAACACGGAGTCTTAACCACTGGACCGCTGGGGAAGTCCCTGATTCAGAGATATTAATGTAAGGAACCATACCTGATATGGAAAGAAAGCTTCATAATGCTACTAATGGAATGTTACATTGCTAAGTGTTTTTCTATGACCATGATTTTTCATTTTTGATGCCAATGTTATCAGACATCTTTCAATCTTTTTCTATTTTCTCTAGGATATGAAGGTTAGTCGTCAATTTCTGAAGCCATGAATATAGTGTATAAGAATGTATTCTGATTAGTCATCTATTAATTGACTTAAGAAAGTCTGTTTTACCTAGCTTAGATCCCACTCACTACCCTCAACTGATCGATCTGACTGAAGCAAAGGGAGTATTCCTGATTGACCAACCCAGGAAGGATGCACGGTTCATACCATGAGTGAAAACTCTTCTGCGGGAGGGGTGGAGACTCTTCTGGGGGAGGGGTGGTTTTTATCACACAAAGGCTGAAAGGGCAGTCATAACAATAGATGTTTTCTTTAAAATGACTGAGGAATGGAGTAATCTTGATTTATGCCTCTTCGGGTTGCTACCAACATCATTGCTTTGTTACTCTTTTGTTTCATGGATAAATAAAACAGTAACTACCTACCCTGTTCAAGTTATAAAGAATTCAAAAATTTGCATGGTTGTTCATGTAAATGAAGCGTGCTGTTTTTGCCAATTCCCTGGGAAAAAGCTTGTTAATATGAACAAAACAAATACAAGTAGGGTACAAATTACCCATCCATTTAAACCTCCTCATTGTATGTGTTTATAGGTAATAATGGAAATCTTCTCAGGATTCCTGTACTTAGTGTTATTATAATTTTATAGATGAAGTTAAAATCCAGAGAGTGTATGGTGTTCACCAAACGTTCTGGGAATAAGTAAGAAAACTAAAACTCAAAACAAGAGTTTCCCCAAGGATTCATAGGTAGCTAGGGGGGAAAATGAGATTTCAGCATGTTAATCAATACAAACACCATCATGGAAGACTTTCTGGGTAGTATTTTCCAAATTACTAATGAATTTTGACAGACTCAATAAAGCCTTCACTAGCTCCATAATCCTTTTTGAGACCTTCTCTCTGACCTTTTCTTTTCTTCCAGTTGTTTCAATTAGCAAGTACATTTTGCCAAGTAAAGATGCCAGTGTCCTTGAGCCTATCCACTCCCGGCCCAGAATCTTCACTTGCTTTCCACTGAGTGAAAAGAAACAAAGGCAAGCTCTTTTTTTTCGGTCTTGATCATACCAGGCTAGAGAGGGCAGGCTAAGAACTAAAAACTTATACTCACCCGTATGGGCAGACCAACCAACCAAGTTAAATGAGAGGGTATTATGGAATCACAGTAAAAATGAAACCAGAAGAGGTTTAATCTTGTAAAATATATACATATATCTTTATTGTCACTCTAAGAATTTGGTTTATTTGATAGCTTGGATAAATATTTATGTACTCTGCATTCCGCATTTGAATTTAACATAAAATCAGTTTAAAATATTCCTGATTGTGACACAGCTGACAAATTGAATACTAAATAGGATTACTGCTGTAAGGCAAAGCATTCTGCTGGTTTGCTTTAGGTAAAATGATATTCTCATATGAGTATCCACAACATCAAATATATCAACTTTCTATCAAAAGGCCAGATTGGAAGACTTCCATTTTCTAATTACTCTTCTTCAAAAAGCCAAATAGAATTACAGTAAATCCAGGAAATATTACAACCATTGTAATTGCAATTAAAGTGTAGAAAAGAAACATTCTCTTCTTCTCAAATAATAATGCCTTGCATGTATATGAAGCTTTGCCATTTTTAACTTGCTTTGACATGAAAAATCTCATTTGAGTTTCCTTCAATAAACACTCTATGTTGTAGATGAGGATACTGAATCAGCTACCTAAAATTATACAACTAGGGTGAGGTGAGACTAGGGCCTGCATTTGGTGTCTGCACTATTTCTTAGTTTAAGGGTCTTCAGCTACATTGAATTTTCTTTATCGTTTTGAGAGTATGACGCTGCAAATTATAAATTTTTTGACAAATTAATACACCAGCTTACTGTCAGGACCAAATTTTTCTTAAAATTGCTCCATTATTCAAAACCCAGAGCTTATTTTTTCTATTGCAATAATAGGGTTTAAAAATTCTGCTTTTGCTGTCTTTTGCCTGTTAGAAAAGAGTAGAAGGAAGAGAAAACTAGAATGAATAAAGGATAGCAGGAAGGGAGAAAGAAAGAAATAAGGAAAGGAAGAAAGAAAGAAAAAGTAAGGAGGGAGGGAGGGAGGAAGGAAGGAAGGAAGGAAAAGAAAGAAAGAAAGAAAAAAAGAAAGGAAGAAAGGAGAGAGGCAGTGAGGAAGGAATTGTGAAATTGTTCAGATTGATCATTTCATCAATATTAAATACAAATTACCCAAAAGATGAAAAGTCTGTCTTTCTTTACTATTTAAAATGGGGGACAGTTAGTCTGTAGCTGTTTTATGACACATGAAAACAGTCAGCAAGCCCTTGAGCAGGCTCTTTCTCGGCACCAATTCCCTAAAGCACCTAGAAATTATTTTCAGACAAAATCCAAGTACTTTATTTCATTATTTATAGGCTTAAAAAATACTACATGTAAGACATGCAAATAAATGTTCTTCTCCCGTTCACTAATTCTACAATAAAAGCCTTGTGATTCTATTAGCAAAACATTCCCAAGCTGGTGGATAGAGGTCTTGGGGAATAGTACAGATGCTTGCTTATCCAACTGATCTTGCTTATAAATTAAGAAGCTGTTGAAGCACAATAATTATTTAACAGGCATAGCTACTTCAATGGAAAGGGAGAGATAGTCTCTAGACTCTTCAATTAAGTATAGTTTGAGTTTGAGGAAACCTTATGTTAAAAAGTTTCCTCCATCTACCACAATATGGCTGTGATACAATCACTTTGCAGCATTTTGAAATTATAGAATTTGTAACAGAGACCTAATTCATTTTTTATAACTTGAAACTTTTATCCTATGTAATTTTCATAGCAGTACTTATCATTAGTAGTTACCAGTAGTAAAGTGTGTTGCTACAGTCCTGTTTTCTAAGGCACAATATAGTATCATAAAAAAAGGGGAGAAAACAGTTAAAAGAGTTGAATTATGGTAACTTTGTTTATTTAGCATGTTGTTTAAAATGCTCTATGTATGAGAAAGTGTGATTTCCAATTATTAAATGAACTTCTGTGGTCCAGGGTTATACAGACACATTATCAAAGGTGAGAGAAAGATACACAGACTAAGAAAATAAAAACCAATGTTCAGGTAAGGACCATATTTTTCAGGAAACTCATTTATTTATTCTTTCATCCATCAGCTATGTATTAAGCTCTTAATCCATCGAAAGCAATGTGCTTGATGTCTCTGGCACCTGGCAATCACAGTCTCCTTGTAGGGTGGCCATATGCAGTAGGAAGAGCCATGGCTTTAGGACCTGAAAACCAGAGATTACTTCTCTCTTCTATCCTTTATTAACTGGGTACTCAGACATACATTACCTAATCATTCCTGAGACTGTTTTTTATTTGCAAAATAGAAGTTTAACAGATGCATGAGAGTTTAACAGATGAGTTCATGAGAATTAATTGAGATACTGTCTATAAATACCTGGCAGATCATCTGATTCAGAATCCAGCAGTTCTTCAATTCCCTGTGCTGAAACAGGAGAAACTGAGGATAATTACATACTGATAAAATTCCTTTCATTTGACTTTTCCTCTACCAGATAATGAGTTTCTTAGGTGATCAAAGAATACAACTCTGTAAGTGGATGTAGATTTTTGAGGAAATCTGAAAAATTTTGGCATGCGAATTAATCAAATAAAGCTGGAGACCAGGGTGAGTGGAATCATAGAAGTATTTTATGTAAAGGTGAGTGCTGAAATAATTTAGAAACCTCAAAGTCTTTATTTTACAAGGATAAATAGATAAAAATTACCCATTTATTTGTGTAAAATACTTTACTGTTAAACATACCTTAAGTTTGGAGAGCTTTAAAACACATATTCAAATTTAAAGACTATTAACTAAAGGAATAACTGGAGACCCACAACCCAAGTTAAGAGATACCATGGCTAGTATTTTAGGAGCTTCATCTATGTCCCCTGTGTGTCCCTCCTCAATCACGCTAGTTCCATTCACCTCAAGAGGAAACCACCATTCTTATTTTTGTACTAATCAGCTCCTTGAATATCTCTATCGTTTTTGCCACATGTATAGGTGGCTCTAAAGAATATATAATTAGTGTTGCCTATTTTTTAATTTTTTAAATGATGGAATTATACTGTTTGTGGTTCTGTGATATATTCCTCCCAATATTATGTTTTTGGGAATTAGATTAACCCAGTGCATAGCTGTAGTCAATTTATTTTCATTGCTGAATATTATCATACTGTATGAATTTAGCACAATTGTTAATCTATTCTACAATTGATCAACATTTAAAATGTTAAAATTTATTTTCTATTACAAACAATCCTGCCTTGTAAATTACCTTCTTCTGTACTGGTGCAGGATTTTCCGAGCTTTACTAGACACTGGCGAACTGTCATCCAGAGTGTTTGCCACAACTTTCAGTTGCTGAGCAGCGGATGAAAGTTCTCATTGCCCCGCACTCCTGACAACACCGAGCGCTGTAAAACAATGTGTTACTGAGACAGCAATGTGAATTCTGTGGTTGCTAATGAGCTTGAGCATCTTTCTGTGTATTCAAAGGTCATTCATATACCTCTTCTATGAAATGTCTGTGCTTTTTGTTCAATTTTAATTGGTTGGTTTTTTTTTTCTTGTTGATTGATTGGTGGGGTAATAATCCTTTATTGGTTATATATGTTGTGAGAATTCTCTCAGTTCTTAGCTTGTATTTTGTGGTCTTTATGGTATTTGTGATGATCAGAAGTTATTTTAATCTAGTAATATATTTTCCCAGTCTGTTTTAAATGATTTGCATTTTCTGTTGTTTGTTTAATAAACTTTTCCTTGCCCTGAGGTCGTAAAAAATGTCCTGTAATAATTATAGAGGTTTTCATTCCCATTTAAATATTTATTCTATCTGGAATTGATTCTTGAATGATGTAGAGTTAATTTGACATTTTTTTCCCCAAGTGGATAAACAATAGCTCAAAACCATTTATTTCCATTGATCTGCTCTGACAACTATGTCATAACTTAAATTATATTTTCATATAGATATATGACTGTTTATGGACTTTCTATTCTGTTCCATTTTTCTAGAATTCTATCCTTAAGCCAATACTATACTATTAAAATAATTTTAGTTTCATAGTAATTTTTTATAGTAAAGAAAATCTTCTTCAGGGCTATTTTTGACACTTTATACCTCCAAATAATTTAAAAACTTAGTTGTAAATTTCCACAATGATCCTGTGGGAATACTGGTCTACGGAGAGGTGTCATTTTTAGTATAGTGAATCTAAAGATATGAGCACCTCTCCATATTTAGGTTTTCTATAATATCTTCAGATAAATATTGCAATCTTCTTCATAAAAATCTTAAACTATTTTTTATTCCTAAATATCATGTTTTTCCTCCCTATATGTAGTAAATGGTTTATTTTAGATTACATTTTCTAATCAATCATTGCTTTTATCTTGAATATTGACTTAATACCCATCATCCTTTATTTTTTATTAATTCTAATATTTTTATCTGTGGATTCATTATTTTTAATAGCAATCATATCATCCGCAACATCTGCAATATTGATTTTTCTTTTTTCTTTCTAATCGTTATACTTTTGTTTCTTTTACTTTTTTTTTTTTTTTTTTTTGTAGAACTGCAACAGGTTTAAGGTAAGCCAAGATTGTTTTAATGAAGATCAAGGTAGAATAACAAAACTTAATATGCAGCAACAATAATGTACAGAGTTTAGTACTGACTCAAGAGTAGAAAAACAGACGAATGGAAAAAACACAGACTACAGAAGTAGGACTATTCACGCTTAGATGATTTATGATAAGAGTGACCCTGCAGAGCAGTGGGTAAGTATGGACTTTTTAATAAATGGTCTATGTAAATTGTATATCTGAATGGGAAAAAAAGAATTTTAACCTTACCTCATACCATATACTAACATCAATCCCAGATGTACTGAAAATCTAAATGTGAAAGGCAATAAAAATAATGTTTCTATAACAAAGAAGACTGTCTTCATAACTTGGAATATACAGACTTTTATTCCAAATAAAAATAAATCTGTTTAACAGACTTGTTATATATTTGTGGTTCAAATATAAAATCCCCTATAAAAATCATCAAAGGTGCAATCATAAAATCCAATTAGTCAGAATACTTAACTCAATACTTTATCTTTAAATATAATACGCACTCTGGATGTTTTTGTAGGTCTCCTATATCAGCTTAAGGAAGTGCCTGTATTTATTTTTTATGTTTTTGCTCTATTTTTTGGGTCCTGAATGAATGTTTTTTTTTAAATGACCAGTCCTTACAAATGGCCAGAACCGAGGCCATACCCAGCTCTCTTATTATCTCTGCCGTCGCATTCCCTACCTCGCTCCCGCCCACCACCCCAGGCACGCGTGACACTGCAGAAGGCGTGTCTACTTCAGTGCTTTCGTTTGTTGGATCCTCTACCCTTTTCCCAAAATGTCTACAAGCGTTACACTTTCCTCCTTCATTTTGGGGTTATTACTAGAAAGCCCCCTTCTCAGTAATGCATCCCCCGGACACCCCACCTAAAACTGCAGTTCTCACCCTCACCCCTCTGACACGCCCTGTCTTCCTCACTTTATCTTTGCCGTTGGAATCTACTGGTACTGTGTTACATGCATGTTTTGTCTTTTTAGTGTCTTATTAAGGAAGATTTTCCTCTTGAGTATGCTTTCACAAATCAGTCAGCTGAGAAATTACTTTAGAGGCAAATAGGCTTGATTCTTTCTCCTCTATTAAATGCTTAGTATCATCCTAGGTAAGCTCTCTGTGTATTCTTTGTTAAAAGGGAAAAGTACCTCAAGAAACTTTCAGTAGCATCCTCATATCTCGGATTATTTATCTATGGAACTTTGCAGCAATATCTTCTGATCATGTTTTCTCCTACTAGGCACAAAGGCTGAATCATGGTTTTAATTTGTTTTTGACATTTTATCTACGAGATGACTCTAAATTATGAAAGAATACAGAAATAATTTCTTTCCCAGTTAAAAAATGATATATAGAATAGCAAAAAGTTATTTTTTACCATGAATCAGATTGATCAGAACCATGTTTTTATGGCTACCAGGATTCTTGAACAAAGAGATAAAATAAGCAGATTACTGAATGTTATGGTCTCAGGGCATTTGGTTTTCTTTTGGGTATCTTACAGGTGATAACAGTTGTCTTTCACTTAAAATGGAGAAAAGGTGTTGAATTTTCATTTATTTGTGAGGTAGTTGTATTGTGGTAGACAAAGGCACACATAATGGCTTTGTGTGGCCATTGGGTTGTTGTTGGTACTTTGACTACAGGAGAAAGGACTGGCTGAATCTTAAGCAGACAAGTTTCAGACTGTGGCCAGTTGCAGACTGCCTTGTGAACTCTCTTCCAAACCACTCCATTTGCTAAAGGCTTCTCAGCATGGCCAGGACTAGAGTGAGAGAAGTGAGGAGTCCAGTCCCCCGTATTTAAGAATGCATTCACTCTAAGGCTTGTGCAAGTACAGGATTGGCACCTTAGAATGAGTGCCATCATCGCTTCTCGGCCTTTTGGCTAAGATCAAGTGTAGAATGAGTGCCATCTTTTTAAAAAAAATTATTTATTTATTTATTTATTTATTTATTTATTTATTTTTGGCTGTGTTGGGTCTTCGTTTCTGTGCGAGGGCTTTCTCTAGTTGCGGCAAGTGGGGGCCACTCTTCATCGCGGCCTCTCTTGTTGCGGAGCACAGGCTCCAGACGCGCAGGCTCAGTAATTGTGGCTCACGGGCCCAGTTGCTCCGCGGCATGTGGGATCTTCCCAGACCAGGGCTCGAACCCGTGTCCCCTGCATTAGCAGGCAGATTCTCAACCACTGCACCACCAGGGAAGCAATAAAGAAATTGCAAATGATGCAAACATGACTGCCCTCCAAGAAGGCAAGAAGTATCTGTAAGGTCTAATATATCATGATTCAGAGTATTCATATTCAATGTTATCTAATTGAATATATTAATAATTTTAAAGAAAGAATTCATCAATTGAGAGTGACCAGGGATTGGTCTGCCACAGCTGAATAATAAAGGAAGAGTCACAAAGGCAAGATTGTCCACTTCACTGAAACACTGGCCACCAGGGAGGAGCCTCAGTAAAGCGCCTTAGAGTACTCCTAACTTCTATCCCATTGGAAAGACCATTCTCATTACCACAAATTATTCTCATTATCTTGACAAATTATTTTAGCTTGATTCCAATTCTTCCAATGCCTCTTATTGTATTTTCATGCCCACCAAGTGATATTCTAATTATGTTCTAGAGGAAATGGAATGACAGTGTTCACCTACTGTTTTCTTACAGTAGTTATACTTCTCATAACAAGCTATTCTATTGGTATTCTTGCTCTATTCATCACTTTTAAACTCACTTTATGGGGATCTGTTGCAACAAAATATATTACTTCTTGATAGCTTTATAAAACTAAGTTTGGAGACTGTAAACACTGAGGGTTACAGCCTGGACTACAGAAAATTTACAAATGCCAACCTGTGATGCCTCTCCTCAGATAATGAACGCACCTTTCCACAGGAAACAGGCACAAACCAGACATTACAAGACCACAAGCAGAGTTAAAAGATTTTGTTTGCTTGTTTGTTTTTGTTTTTGTTTCTTACAACAACTTTTACTTTTCCAGGAGCATAAGAAAGTGATTCCTGGAGTTCCTGTTCTACTTATTCACCCATTTCATCTGAACTTCTGGAGTTTTAAAGCTATGTCCAAAAGCCTTTATTTTCTTATAAAAGTATATTGAAATCTAATCCAAATTATTCATGCTATCTTAAGGTAGGATATCCATGCTATATTATATTTGCTATAGAATTTATTATTCTAGATTTAAGCTCCTGAATGCTTCCTTGTGGTAGCTTTAACATTAAATCATGAATACTTTAAAATGAAATTTAATTTAAACTTAACACATGTCATATTTCTTTTTAAGCACACACGGCTTCATGAATAGTAAATGGTTTATAAATGTTCCTTGATAGTGATGAAACAAGGTTATTTTAACAAGAATAATATATAAATTATGTCTTTTCATTATTTTCTTCTGTAGCCAAATTTGAGGAAAATTAATAACATTCTACATCACTTAATCTCTTTATCTCTTTTAAAAATTGACCAGAATAATTTTGATTCGATTTTGAATTGAATTATGACTTAGAGTTTGTAGACAAACATTTCACCAGCCCTGTAGAATATGACTAATCCCAGACCCTTTATTTAGAACAAATTATCATCCTAGTCTTCAAATTTCTGATCCAATAATAACATCTCTAAGCTTTTGTTATGGTGGGTAAAAAGTGCTTTTTTATCCATCATCGATTTGGCTTTAGCTTGACAAGCAAACTTGTTAGGTAGGCTGGAGTAGGGTTATTCATTATTTCTATCATGCAGTTGTAGAAAATGAGGCTCAGAGGATATACTGGATTGATTAAAGTCACCCAGTTACTTAGTAATAGACCCAATTATGAATTGAGGGTTTTTTCCCTCTTAAATCAACTTTATTTAGGTATAATTTATAAACAATACAATTAATTCATTTGAAGTATACAATTTGGTGATTTTTGAAAATTTCATACCCCCATGAAACACTGCAATCAAGATACACAACACTGACATCAGCCCAGTAAGTTCTCAGTGCTTCTTTGCAATCAATTCCCCATCACAACCAGGCATGGCCCTAGGCAATCCCTGATATGTTTTTAGGCCCTAGAGATTCCTTTTGCTTTTTCTAAAATTCACATAAATGAAATTATGCAGTATGTACATTTTTGTGTCTAGCTTCTTTTGCTAAGCCTGAATTTGAGATTCATTCATGTTGCTGTGTGTATCATTATGAACTGAGATCTTTGAATGCTAGGTAATTATTATTCCCAAGGGACTGTCTTATAATGCTTCTTCTCTTCATCCCAGATTTAAATAGTCTTAGTTTTTCATTCAACTGGGCTATTAAAATCATCTCCTCACAAATTTGAGTCTCCACCCTATCAGCCATACTGTTTAAGAGAACTCTTTCCAAAATACAACTCTTTCAGATTCCTTTGCTTATAGCAGTAGTCCTCAGGATATTTCATGGAAACTAAAGGGGTGATGAGAGCAAGTTGGGCCAGCTCTGTCTGCTTCCTACTCACCCCTCTGCCTTCAGCCAGAGCAAGCCAATATTTTACCTCTTTTATATATTGGATTTGCACATAAGTTTTTAATTGAAGTGAAAAAAAGTTCTGTGCATTAAAATTCTGAAAGTAGCTAATCTACAGAATAAATCCATCCTCTGGCCATTCACTGCCCCTCCAATATGTGTCTCATCCTGAATCCCCCCTTCAGTCATTTTTCTTCCACCCACAGGTTTTATCTGTTTTCAGACCATACACTGTGCCCATAACTCATCAGGCTCTTTAACTCTCAAGGCTTTGCTCCAGCTGTTCCATTTGTCTGGGGAGTTTTCTACTCTCAATTTTGACCCATCCAGCAAACACACATTTATCACTCAAGACTTTAAGCTCTAGGTGCACCTTATTCATAAGGTTTCTCTGACTTCATCTCCTAATATGCGACCTACTTGTGACACCACAATTCCCTAAACTTATCACAAATACTGTGCTAAGAAAAGAGTTTTTCCTACACATGCCTATTTTCCAGTAATTATTTCTTACCCATTATACATATTTACCTTGGAAGTAGCCACTTTATACAACTTTGACATGACCCAGTGGCCCCAGTTCATTGATATGGAGTGATTCATGACCCAACTTAGGCCAATCAGAGCCTCTTCCCCACTTGCTGCCACTTGGACAGTCCATTAGTTCAGGATGGGCATATGGTCCAGAATGGGCCACTCATAGCTCACAGTTTCCATTTTTGCTTAAGCTAGTTCAAGCTGAGACTTTGTTATTTGTGACCAAAAAAAAAAAACCCCTCCTAAAAACATATAAAAACTGAAGTGCATTTATTTGTTTTTTTCAAATCTGCATTTTTTTTTTTCCTTGACTGCATTCATGGTCTTTATATCTCTAGCCTAGTGCCTGGTACAAATGTTTAAGGAGTGAATGAACAAAAAGATGGGTGAAGAAAAGGTACCTGTAGAATATAATAATCAAGATGAATTTATTAGCTTGAATAATCAAGCTAATTTATTTAGTAATTGAAACTAAAAGCAACTAGACATAAAATGCACAGAAAAACTGATGGAATTTAACATAAAGAATATTACAAAATAAAGGTACAAACAAGTGGCTAGAGAAAGATCAGATCAGAGAACAAAGTTCAAGATTTTGAAATTTCAAACTGCCATAGGGTCTGACACTTAAATCTTGCAGAGACACCTTCTTTAATTAAACAATTTTCATATATTACAATTGCAGATAGTAGCCTGGAGGAAGCCCCAAGAGAATGAACAGAAATCATGGATGTAAGCATAGTCACAGCTGGGAAGAAAGTGGGAAAATCACACCATCAGCCTTTGTTCCTTAACATAAACAGGTGAGGTATGCATGTTCATTCCTTTCTGGTTAGTAAGTAATAGAACCCTGATTAACATGCCATGGCATCTTCAGAAGGAAATGATTTAAGAGAAATAATAAAGATCACTTGAATTCTAGACTTTATATGTTATTAAAGCATCCATATAAATAACAATATATAGAATGAATTTTCTTTATTTTACCATGAATCTTTACTGAGTGCATGAAGAGTACCAGATACTGCGTATTCCAAATCAATACAACAAAGACCTTGTCCTTGAAAACAGAGCAATTACATGGGGGACATAAACAGAGAAAGAAATTTATGACACAACATGGTAAAGTGCTGTAAAACGGTATGAATAAAGTGCAGCAGAGATAACCTTAAACACCACCAAAAAAGATTTTTGAAGAGCTTAGTAAAAAAATTAAAGAATATGACCTATCCTGAAAGTACAAGTTTTGGCCACTATTCACATCTCTTCTGCTAAGTGTAGCAAGTTTTATTGGCTCTTCCCCACACCCATATTTCACTGAGTAATATATCTACTAAGGAGTGTTGAAGAGAAAGGGCAATTTGCTAAATAGAATAGAATCAGATTGGAGGAATTACTTAGGTCCTATTATTTATTGCCAGCATAAATATTCTTGTGCTTGATTATCTACAAGGTACTTATTCTTATGAGCTTAAAAAAATAAGGATAATTGATAATTCTCTCCTCACATATGTGAGATACACTGATATTATGTATAGGTGGGATTGACCCTACAATAGAGGAGGATGGGTGGCTATTGATTTGATTTGAGGAATACAGGGTCTTACCTGCTTAAAAATATTACCTTCCCTCTGGGCTGCCTTTGCATGAATTTCTTATGAAGTGAGTTATATTTTTTGATTGAGACATTTCCTTCAGAAGGTCACTCAGACCATGCATATGAACTGACTGGAAAATGCATGCTAGCAATGGCTACGGTGTTAATGTGTCAATAAGTGTCCCGGCCCAAGAAGGATATGAAGGAACAGGTCACAAAATTGTTGAGTTTTGCTGGAAAAGAGGAAAATAAGAGGGTCTTGAATATGAGAAGCCATTCAAGAATGGCAGATTCAGTAAAAAACAAAAACAAAAGCATTTCAGTTGGAACAAAAGAAGGAAATCAAGCTCAGAAGAACAGAGAAGCACAAACTATTCAGACTAAAAAGAACGCATTTTGTTTACTTCATTATTTTTATTGTATGCATTACCTTTATAACCAATGTAATTTATGCATCTTTAGTGTATATATATATATATATATATATATAGAGAGAGAGAGAGAGAGAGAGAGAGAGAGAGAGAGCAAGAAGGAGCAAGAGAGTGCTTTTTTAAAGTAAATCTGTACATTTATTTGAGATATTGCTACTGAATCCCTACATGTGCCAGACTGTATTGCAGGACCTGGAGATATGATGGTGGTAAGAATGACCCAGGTCCTTGTATCTTAAATATCCTATGGTCTATTGGAAGACACAGGCAAATATAGTAAAATATCTTCTATGATAGGAAATATACTGGAACTATGGGAGCATTAAGGAGAACTTAAGTCTAATGTGAGGGGTTAAGAAGAGCTTCCAAAACAGTGATTTCTAAGCTGAACTATAGAGCATGGGCAAGAATAAGCTGGGTGAGCCCAGGAGAAGGAGAAGGAAGGGAGAAGGCAGAAAGAGCAACATGTGTAAACACTTAACAAGAAGAAAGAGAATATCAAATTCAGGAATCTGAGACATTTTTGTGGCTCAAGTTCAGAGCGTGAAGAGGGAATATCAAAAGATGAGTGTATTAGGATTCTTTTGGAGCAAGATAGACACATCGTTTCTAGCTTAAACAAGTAAAGGAATGATCATATTTATAAGCCTAATGTGATATCTCATGAACCCACATGTCAAGGAACTCTTTGGTCCCAAGAAAGGAGTGAATTCAGAACTATAATGGTTTATATTGTCTTTTTATCATTTGTCTTTGCTCTACTCTCTGGGTTGGCTTCATTCTCCATGCTCACTGCTGACACTGTCTCTAATTGATAGGCTATAATTTTGTCTTTCTTTGCTTTTCATAGTGGATACTCACAAAATTTTTGCTTAGTCCCTGACATTATACTGAAAGAACTCCTTATACAGTTGTCATGGTGGTCCCCAGTAGTCACTTTGTATCTGATTGATTGATAAAGAAATAAGTAGTTGGCTCAAGATAAGGCGATAAGAACATTTTCCTGGCTAGTCTCTTGCATGGAGATAATTTAAGCTTGGTTGATACAAGGTCAACATACCACCATGATGACTGTAGAAGGATCTCTTTCAGGATAAGGCAAGGGGCTAAGCAAATACCTCTGTAGGTATACATTACAAGATAGTAGAGTATTGAGGAATTTGGACTTTAGTATATAAAAATATGAGCTCATCAAAGGGCTGAAATTCTTCAGTTGATTAAAGCACAAATATTTCTTGAACTAGAATTCCCGTTTGCTTGCAAGCTGTCAGGAGAAAATTCACTACCAAAGCATGATGCATTTCTTACACAGATGAGTCCCTTTGATGCATGTGAATTTCTGCAGGTCTGAAGACTTGAACAACTGTCATGAAGGACCACATTAGTCTCCCCAGAGCTCCCCATGATTTCATGATTCTTTAGACTCAAAGTAAGATAGAAGAAGTAGTGGGTGGTAGCAGATGTTGTTCAAGAATTTCCTTCACTTTTGGCATTTTGTTTTCTGATCAAATGAGATTTTCCTGTATTTACTTTGGATACAGTCCTGCCACTTTCTCCCAAACCCCATCATCTGCATTTAACAGGCTGTGTACAGTAGAAGTACTGATCCTTGTCATATGACAGATCACATGTCATATGAACAGTGCAGTATGGTGACAAGCAAACAAGTAAATGCTTTGACAAAGCATGGAATGGCACAGACTATCTGGGTAGCCCTTCTTTATTCCTATTGGCATGTTTTAGAAAAATGGTTTTAAAAACTCCTGGATCTTGCCATACTGAGAGTGAAGCAGTCTTGCAGAGATTTTGTTCCTTGTATTATTCAAGAAGAATAACAGCTGTCTTTTATTTATTAAGTACATGTGTATTCCAAGTGCTTTATGTAATCATACATTAATATGACTCTTTCTTACTCAGATTTGGTTGAGATCCCAACCAAACACATGCATGCACGCACGTACACACACACAGATACACACAGCCAGTACTTGTTCCAATTACTACTGGGTGACCATCTAAGCCAAAACTTAGAAGCATAAGACAACCATTTTATTATGCTCGCAGATTCTGTGGGTCAGAAATATGTATACAACATATGATCACTCAACTGACTCCAGGGCTGGGGGTGACTCAAAAACTGTGAGCCAAAATCTTCTAAAGGCTCTTTTACACACATGTCTGACACTTGGTCTGGGAGGACTCAAATAGTAGAATTGAAAACTGAAATTGCTGAGTGTGCCCTCTCTAGGTGGCCTCACAGCATGGCTGCCTCAGGGGATTTGGACTACTTACATGGAGGCTCAGGGATTCCAATGTAAGTGTTTCAGCAAGCAAGGCAGAAGCTACATCATCTTTTATGACACAGCATCAAAAGTCACACAGTGTTACTTTCCCCATATTCTATTGATCAAAGCCTGTATGCATTCAACAGGAGGAGACATAGACCCTCCTTTTAATGGGCATCAAAATTTTGGGGGTCATGTTTTCAAAAAGCCAAGGCGTCAGATTGCCTAGGCATGGCATGCTTAAAATTGTAAAAATGGTATTGAAATTCTTAGCTCACCACCCTTTTTGGGGATAAATAACATATGTGAGGAATTAGCAAACATTAGGATTGCTTTGGAAAAATTGTCAGTATGTCCTATATTCCACTTCTTGATGTCAACCACGGTGAAAAACAGGGCATGGGAGGAGATTACTTTGCTCTTGCCTGAGAGGAAGAGATTCTTTAAGAATTTGGAGAGTCTGGTATGCAACTCCTGCAATTTGAAGGATGCAGTGACTACTATCTGATTCATGCCGAAGACGTCTAAAGGCTAGCAGCTTTGACTAGCTGAAGTAGCCTATAGCAGCAGAATAAAAAAGTCTTCACTGAAAGCAAGCCAAACTTTCAGAGTTTTCCTGTGTGATTTCCATGTGTCAGAAAGAGGATAGCCATGAATTGTCCTGAAAATGACTCTATGTCAATCTGCTTCCTCCAAAGACTAAGGCGACCTTGATATAAAGAAGCTAGAGGCAAAAGCTAGAGGGGGATGGGTGTGGCCAGCTGGAGATTGTCACATGCACCAACGAGCTAAAATCAGAGATCCATAGAAGTGACAAAGGAAATAAGTAAACGGCTTTTGACATCCACCACATCTAGTGGATGTCACTGAAACATTAAAAGTACAAGTAAGACCTCCTTTGTTCCATACCCTTCTTACCTTCTATTGTGTCACAAAACAACTACCTGGCATTGGAAGATGTGAAGTGAAAATAAGAATGGAAGCATTCCCAGCCTATCCCCACTAGAGGATAAAGGGAAAGAAAAGTTTTTAATTGAATGAGAATTCAATGTTTCAAATGTTTATGGACTGTTCTGTTATTAAAACCTGGGAAAAGAAAATATCCTTTGAATACCTGATGATGACTAACTGTTTTATGATATCTGTTGAAATTTTATGCAGGATTGGAGATAAACAAACTTCAGAAAATAAGGTAGTTTGTAGGAGAAATTGTTGGGAGATAAGCATGCAGCATGCTTGCTTTCTTTCTAACTTTTTCAAGTATTTCATTAAGCTTCATTCATATATTTTAAATTTTATTTAACTCTCATAATAACTCTAAGAAGGTAGGAAATATTATTCCTTGAAGCAGACAAAAGGTGGCCATAAACTCTCTGGCATTTCTTTCAACAAGAGATGGAGTCTTTGTGTCCTCACCTTGAATGTAGGTTGTCTCTGTGATTTCTAAGATGAAAAAACACAGCAGAAGTGGTGCTCTACCAGTTTCTAAGACTGAGGCCTTAAGAGACTGATGAGGGCTTCCATTTCCTTTCCCTTAAAACCTCTCTCTACAACCCTAAGCCTCAATGAAGAAGTCGAATTACCCTGAGGGTATCATGTTACAGCGCCCACATGTAGGTGCTCCAATCTTCTAAGCTTAGCTGAGTCCAAACATCCCCCACACAAGGTGCCAGACAAGGGGGTAAAGCCATTTAGGACCCTCCAGGCCAGACAATCTCCCAAATGAATAACACATGGGTGACCTCAGCCAACACTTCATGGAGCAGAGAAACTGTCCAGCTGAGCCATGCCCAAATTAGTGATTCTCAATAACATGAGGTGTAATGAAATATTATCCCTTAAAGCCACTGAGTTTTAGAGTAATTTGTACACAGCGATAAATAGCCAGAATATCCCCATTTTATAGATGAGGAGACTGAGGCTCAGAAAGGTCAAGATTTTTCCCAAAAAACATATTTAACAAATGGTAAAAAAACATTCAAATTTTAGATTGTTTTAGACTCCAAATTCTTTTCACTATGCCATGCTACCTCAAAGCCAACTGCTGGATTGACTAGCAAATATTTATTTTTATGTCACTCCTTATTTATTCTACATATAGAAACAGCAACAATAACAACAAAGTAGAATTATTACATCTAGGAAATTGGGATGGACTTCAAGTACTATTCGGGCTATATTTTCTTTTTAAAGCTTAATACTGATCAATTGCATTAATCTATTTTATAGGTCAGTTTACCTGACAGATAATTCTGCTGCTTTGTGTAATTGGTGTAATTGTACCTAATTTGCTGGTACAACATAAGTCCTTCTCATTTACCTTTTAACTGTATATTCCCTTGAAGAAATTTTGTACATATGCATATATGCATATATACAATCACTAATTTATTCATTTATTCATCCATCCATTCATTTGCTTCTCCCTTGATGCTTAATTTTTCATGGCTATAGGACTGGTTTCCATAATTAGATAAAAACTAAGCAACAGACATAGGGTTTTACATTTTTTTCCAACCCTCAGATTTTAATGTGTGATGCACAGAATGGCCCAAGTTGGATTTCAGGAATTTTTAACACCCTTAAATTTTATGCAAAATGTATTAATTTTCAGATATGCATTTTTTAACATCTTTATTGGAGTATAATTGCTTTACAATGGTGTGTTCGTTTCTGCTTTATAACGAAGTGAATCAGCTATACATATACATATATCCCCATATCTCCTCCCTCTTGAGTCTCCCTCCCACCCTCCCTATCCCCCCACCTAGGTGGTCGCAAAGCACCAAGCTGATCTAAAGTGCTCAAAACTTTTATGCATTCTCAAATCTAATTTTTTTAAAAAATTAAGACTCACTGCTCTTGAGCACTTGGCAGAGTTGGGGACTAGTAGTAAATTCACAGTATATCTTGGTGATTTACCTTCTGGTTTAGAACAAGATCTCCCCTTAATATTCATGAAACTAACAGCAAATGTGTGACATTGGGACTCTACTAGACTAAATTCAAATTCAAATTTTAGAAAAAGAAAAATAATAAATATACAGCTATAAAATACTAGCGAAGTCTAAAGGAGAAATAGAAAAATAAAATATAAATTCATACATGATTTCCTCACTCAGAGGTAACCCTGTTAACTTTTTACAGAATATTTTGTAAGTCTCTTTCACATCCTCTGTATATATAGTTTACAAAAATATACTTATATTTTGAACCCTACTATATTACTCTTTTTAATTTTTGTTTTCTGAGGCATTCACTTTATTGTCACTCTAAAGCCAAAATTTATATCTTAATAAAAAAGTCAGGCATTAGGATCAGTCCCTCTTTACTGATTTTTCCCAACAGCTATGGGTAGTGACCTGGGTTCCACCTCACCCAGACACTGAGGCAATAATAGGGAGACTGAACGAGATACCAGGAGTTCTATACCTTCTGTGGAATGTGAGTGTGTAAATAACCTGCTTCTCCTCCATCCAATTGACTAAGTGGCTGTGGAAAATGTAATTTCTGAGTCTCCGAGAAAGGACTAAGCAAGAACTTCCTTACCCTTTGTGGCAAGTTTATCTGCCTGGTCTAACTCTCTGATAAAGACATACATACATGCGTACAATACATACATACATACATACTTACATTTTTTTTACATTATTTTTTCCTGAATTACTTCTACTTAAATCCAAAGCTGAATGGAAGACGCCTGACCTGCTGATGAGTGGCTGCCAGTTTTGATTTCTAGAGCTGGATCCTGGGTCTGGTATCTATTACATTGCCTTAGATGATTCTCCTTAACTGTGACTTTAACATCACAACTGATGCCCTAAATCTCATTTATCTCGAAGAAGTAGGTAATGTACAGCTCCACATCACAGATAGCATATCCTTTAAAAAATGACATTAACCCTAATTGCACTTGACTTCACTAAATCCCACTCCTACCCCAGGTCTTAGATCTGGACTTAGAGTTTTGAAATATTAGCCTCTTATTGAGACTCTTAGTTCATTTCTATGAGCCCATGTTGTTGCCAGTTTCTGGCATATACACTACCTCACTACCTCTAGTGAAGTTTTAAAGACTACTCTGTGACCAGCATATATATGACAGTTGGGGGATATTTCCAATTGGTGGGAGATTACTTGGGCATTTGTCAACATGGAAATTGTTTCAAGAATATCAAGAGGTCCCTTAGTGCAATTTAGGATGGAAGCCATCCTAATTTCCTTCTTAGCCTTAGATCTTTCAAGCATCTCTGAACTCTGTGAAGAGAGAGGATCTTAAGTATTACATCAATACTGAAAATTACCCCTCCTATTAATTACCAAAGTATGTATTTCAATTTTATGTCTCTATAAAACCTATTCTTCACTATTAAAAATATTCTTTAATTTGATGTTTCTATATTTTAGTTTATTTTTCTCCTTCTGATGCTCTACAGTATTTTAGAGTGGCTATTTGCAATTAAGGAAAAACATTCTGAAATTTTCATAACGCTGAACAACAACCTAATGCTTTTTCATGTCTACTTTGGTATACATTGGCTAGGGAGTTTTCTGGTTGTTGTTGTTGTTTTTTTTAACTATATAATCATCCTCCCAGAGTCATTGCATCACTTAAATAATATTTATTCATTCATTCATTTATTTATATCTTCAACAAAAAAAATTTAAGTATCTACTCCATACCAGGCACTGTTCTAGACTTGGAGGATATACCAGGGAACAAAATGGACAATAATTATGCCCTCAAGACGTTGACTTGCTATATGAGGGGAATATAGATAATAAATGAGAAAAATGCTAAAGACAAAAATTAAAGCAGGAAATGAGTGTTGGCTGAAATATAACATGTGGTGGTCCAAAAAGGCTGAAATAAGAAGTGGACTTTTGAATAACACCCTCAAGGAATTGTAGCAATAAACCAGGAGGATTCGGGAGAGAACATTCTAGAGAGAGGGAAAAGCAAATGACAGAAGGCACTGAAAAAAAGCCATATTTTAATGTAAATTTTATAGCATTTTTTACTCAATTCTGAAAGATTATTATAGCCACTGTTAGCAATGTCCAGTCAAGAGTTAACATGAAGGAGGCTTAGACCAAGGTAGTGACAGAACACATGTTGAGAAGTGCAAATATTTCGAAGGGAGACCAACAGATTCACTGACATATGGGATATGAAATATGAGAGAAAAAGAAGAGTCAAGATTAACCCCAGGGTTTTGACCTAAGTTACTGGAAAAATGCAGTAGTCATTAACAGAGATGGTAAAGACTGTGGTAGATCAGGTTCTTTAGGAACATTCAAATGATGGGTAGGTGAAAGGATGAATCAATAGAAAGATAGCAATGGATGTAAGAAAAATGAAAACATCACATGTAACCAAGGATGCACTCAAACCCAGCAGCTCATGTATATATATATATATATTTTTTTATTTTATTCAATAAACAATATACATTGAGTTACTATAATGAACTACATGTTATACTATACTTTACATACTGCCTTTGTCTGGGTCCTGTCATGAAAACAACAACCATGTCAGGTGTTTTATGTAAGGAATCACTTACAGATGTTGGGAAACTGGGGAAAAAAAAAAAAAACAGTGAAGTAAACTGAAAATTAGAAGCATCCATGACCAGTTTCTACCCCTAAGTCAGAGAGAATAAAACATTACAGAAATGTAAGATTAGATAAACAAATATCATGAGTCAGGATTAGGCAGCCAAGCTAGAACTTGTAGAAAAGAACCACAGTTTTTAGGAATAAGAAAATGCAGTAGTGGCTAGTCAAGTCAATAAGAGATATCAAATTTGCTACTGTATAGCAAGTATTGAAAAATGCTGTGCTGGTCTTTGGATGTGTCAACTTGGCTAGACTACAATCCCCAGTTATTCAATCAAATAGCGATCTACATGTTCCTGTGAAGGTATTTTGTAGATGTGATTAAAGTCCTTAATCACATCTTGAGGTTGACTTGATGTTAGGGAGATTATCCTAGATAATCTGAGTGGGCCTGATTCTTTAAGAACTGAAGTTGCCCTGAAGAACAAATACCATTTGTGGATAGCAGCTTCATCTCACAACCCAGAATCCCAGAGTTCAGTTTGCCCTTCCTGATGTCCTGTGCTATGAATTTTGGACTTTCCTAACCAGCTCCCACAATCAACATGAGTCTGGCAATAAATATTTTAATATCTATCTCCTATCTTCTTCTCTGGTTGAGCCCTAACTGAGACAAGTGCTAAAAGAGAAGACAAGGGAAAGGATGTCTATAGCAAGTGAGAAGTCAGTGAGAGGGAGCGTAGGTAAGGTAACAGAGGAATGGAGTGGAGGCAACAATAATCAGGTGAAACCTTGACACATGAAGCAACTTTTGCCTCCACTATGGGACTTTTATCTTTTCTACTTGGGCATTAGTCCGTCCTCAAGCATGACTTAACTTGGGAATGTGAGGTAGAAATGCTTGGTTAATACTCTGCATATGAAATCAAAGAGAAGGGGAGCTATGGCTGGTGGTAGATTGTTATGCTCAAGGCCCCCAATGAATTACATCTGGTATTCACACCCTCATTTAGTCCCCTTGGACATTGATGCAGGGCTTGGCCACATAATTTAGTTTTGTCCAATAGGATAAATTGAATGCCGTACATGCTTGATAGTCATTGAGGATTGCACTCTTGTAATAGTGCCTGAAACCTCACGTGAAGAAACCCAGTCTAGTGTCCTTGAAGATGAATCCCTACAAGGAAAAAGAGGCCCAGCTTTCCAGCCCTCCCTGCTGGATGCCCAGTCCCCCTGCAAACCCACCAGCTGAATGTAATTGCATGAATGAACCCACACTGGAAAAATCACCCAGCTAACCCACAAAACCTTGAACAGGTAAAAGTTGTTGTTTTTAATAGATCTTTATTGGAGTATAATTGCTTCACAATACTGTGTTAGTTTCTGTTGCACAACAAAGCGAATCAGCCATATGCATACACATGTCCCTATATCCCCTCCCTCTAAAGCCTCCCTCCCATCCTCCCTATCCCACCCCTCTAGGTCATCGAAAAGCACTGAGCCGATCTCCCTGTGCTATGCTGCTGCTTCCCACCAGCCAACAATTTTACATTTGGTAGTGTATATATGTCGATGCTACTCTCACTTCGCCCCAACTTCGCCCTCCCACCCCATGTCATCAAGTCCATTCTCTGTGTCTACCTTTTTATTCCTGCCCTGCAACTAGGTTCATCAGTACCATTTTCTTTTTTTAGATTTCATATATATGCATTAGCATACGATATTTGTTTTTCTTTCTTACTTACTTCACTCTCTATGACAGACTCTAGGTCCATCCATCTCACTAAAAATAACTCAATTTCATTTTTTTAATGGCTGAGCAATATTCCATTGTATATATGTGCCACATCTTCTTTATCCATTCATCCGATGATGGACATTTAGGTTGATTCCATGTCCTGACTATTGTAAATAGTGCTGCAATGAACGTTGTGGCACATGTCTCTTTTTAAATTATGGTTTTCTCAGGGTATATGCCCAGTAGTGGGATTGCTGGGTCGTATGGAAGTTCTATTTTTAGTTTTTTAAGGAACCTCCATACTGTTTTCCATAGTGGCTGTATCAATTTACATTCCCACCAAGAGTGCAGGAGTGTTCCCTCTTCACCACACCCTTTCCAGAATTTATTGTTTCTAGATTTTTTGATAATGGCTATTCTGACCGGTGTGAGATGGTACCTCATTGTAGTTTTGATTTGCATTTCTTTAATAATTAATTATGTTGAACATCTTTTCATGTGTCTCTTGGCTATCTGTATGTCTTCCTTGGTGAAATGTCTATTTAGGTCTTCTGCCCATTTTTTAACCGGATTGTTTGTTTTTTTGATATTGAGCTCCATGAGCTGTTTGTATATTTTAGAGATTAATCCTTTGTCTGTTGTTTCACTTGCAAATATTTTCTCACATTCTGAGTGTTGTCTTTTTGCCTTGTTTATGGTTTCCTTTGCTGCACAAAAGTTTTTAAGTTTAATTAAGTCCCATTTGTTTAGTTTTGTTTTTATTTCCGTTACTCTAGGAGGTGGGTCAAAAAAGATCTTGCTGTGGTTTATGTCAAAGAGCGTTTTTCCTATGTTTTCCTCTAAGAGTTTTATAGTGTCTTGTCTTGCATTTAAGGCTTTAATCCATTTGGAGTTTATTTTTGTGTATGGTGTTAGGTAGTATTCTAATTTCATTCTTTTACATGTAGCTGTTTAGTTTTCCCAGCACCACTTATTGAAGAGGCTGTCTTTTCTCCACTGTATGTTCTTGCCTCCTTTGTTGTAAATTAGGTGAGCATATGTGCGTGGATTTACCTCTGGGCATTCTATCCTGTACCATTGATCTATATTTCTGTTTTTGTGCCAGTACCATACTGTCTTGATTATTGTAGCCTTGTGGTATAGTTTGAAGTCGGGGAGCCTGATTCCTCCAGCTCCGTTTTTCTTTCTCAAGATTTCTTTGGCTATTCGGGGTCTTTTGTGTTTCCATAAGAATTGTAGAATTTTTTGTTCTAATTCTGTGAAGAATGCCATTGGTAGTTTGAGAGGGATTGCATTGATTCTGTAGATTGCTTTGGGCAGAATAGTCATTTTCACAATATTGATTCTTCCAATCCAAGAACATGGTATATTTCTCCATCTGTTTATGTCATCTTTGATTTCTTTCATCAGTGTTTTATAGTTTTCTGAGTACAAGTCTTTTGCCTTCTTAGGCAGGTTTATTCCTAGGTATTTTATTCTTTTTATTGCAGTGGTAAATGGGAGTGTTTCCTTAATTTCTCTTTCTGATTTTTCGTTGTTGGTGTATAGGACTGCCAGAGATTTCTGTGCATTAATTTTGTATCCTGCAACCTTACCAAATTCATTGATTAGTTCTAGTAGTTTTCTGGTGGCATCTTTAGGATTTTCTATGTATAGTATCATGTCATCAGCAAACAGTGACAGCTTTACTTCTTCTTTTCCAACTTGTATTCCTTTTATTTCTTTTTCTTCTCTGATTGCTGTGGCTAGGACTTCCAAAACTATGTTGAATGAGAGTGGCGAGAGTGGACATCCTTGTCTTGTTCCTGATCTTAGTGGAAAAGCCTTTAGTTTTTCACCATTGAGTATGATGCTTGCTGTGGGTTTGTCATATATGGCCTTTATTATGTTGAGGTAGGTTCCCTCTACGTCCATTTTCTGGAGAGTTTTTTTTATCATAAATTGTTGTTGAATTTTGTCAAAAGCTTTTTCTGTGTCTATTGAGATGATCATATGGTTTTTATTCCTTAATTTGTTAATGTGGTGTACCACCTTGATTGATTTGCGTATATTGAAGAATCCTTGCATCCCTGGGATAAATCCCACTTAATCATGCTGTATGATCCTTTTAATGTGCTGTTGGATTCTGTTTGCTAGTATTTTGTTCAGGATTTTTGCATCTATATTCATCAGTGATATTGGTCTATAATTTTCTTCTTCTGTGATATCTTTTTCTGGTTTTAGTACCAGGATGATGGTAGTTTTGTAGAATGAATTTGGGAGTGTTCCTCCCTCTGCAATTTTTTGGAAGAGTTTGAGAAGGATCCATGTTAGCTCTTCTCTAAATGTTTGATAGAATTAGCCTGTGAAGCCATCTGGTCCTGGACTTTTGTTTGTTGGAAGATTTTTAATTACAGTTTCAATTTCATTACTTGTGATAGGTCTGTCTATATTTTCTAATTCTTCCTGGTTCAGTCTTGGAAAATTGTACCTTTCCAAGAATTTGTTCATTTCTTCGTGGTTGTCCATTTTACTGGCATATAGTTGTTTGTAGTAGTCTCTAATAATCCTTTGTATTTCTGCAGTGTCCATTGTGATTTCTCCTTTTTCATTTCTAATTTTATTGATTTGCATCCTCTCCCTTTTTTTCTTGATGAGTCTGGTTAAGGGTTTATCAATTTTGTTTATCTTCTCAAAGAACCAGCTTTTAGTTTTATTGATCTTTGCTATTGTTTTTGTTGTTTCTATTTCATTTATTTCTGTTCTGAGCTTTATGATTTCTTTCCTTCTACTGACTTTGAGTTTTCTTTGTTCTTCTTTCTCTAGTTGTTTTAGGTGTAGGGTTAGGTTGTTTATTTGAGATTTTTCTTGTTTCTTGAGGTGAAATTGAATTGCTATAAACTTCCCTCTTAGAACTGCTTTTACTGCTTCCCATCGGTTTTGAGTTGTTGTGTTTTCATTGTCATTTGTTTCTATGTATTTTTTAATTTCTTCTTTGATTTCTTCAGTGATCTCTTGGTTATTTAGTAACGCACTGTTTAGTAACGCCTCTATGTATTTGTGTTTTTTACAATTTTTTTCCATAATTGGTTTCCAATCTCATTGCGTTGTGGTCAGAAAAGATGCTCGATACGATTTCAATTTTCTTAAATTTTCCAAGGCTTGATTTGTGACCCAAGATAAGATCTATCCTGGAGGATGTTCCATGTGCACTTGAGAAGAAAGTGTTTTCTGCCACTTTCGGGTGGAATGTTCTATAAATATCAATTAAATCTATCTGGTCTATTGTGTCATTTAAAGCTTGTGTTTCCTTATTTATTTTCTGTTTGGATGATCTGTCCATTGGTGTAAGTGGGGTGTTAAAAGTCCCCTACTATTATTGTGTTACTGTTGATTTCTCCTTTCATAGTTGTTAGCATTTGCCTTATGCATTGAGGTGCTCTTACATTGGGTGCATAAACATTTATAATTGTTATATCTTCTTGGATTGATCCTTTGATCATTATGTAGTGTCCCTCCTTATCTCTTGTAACAGTCTTTATTTTAAAGTCTATTTTATCTGATACAAGTATTGCTACTCCAGCTTTATTTGATTTCCATTTGTATGGAATATCTTTTTCCATCCCTTCACTTTCAGTCTGTATGTGTCCCTAGGTCTGAAGTGGGGCTCTTGTAGACAACATATATATGGGTCTTGTTTTTGTATGCCTTCAGCCAGTCTGTGTCTTTTGGTTGGAGCATTTAATCCATTGACATTCAAGGTTATTATTGATATGTATGTTCCTATTACCATTTTCTTAATTGTTTTGTGTTTGTTTTTGTGGGTCTTTTTCTTTTCTTGTGTTTCCCACCTAAAGAAGTTTCTTTAGCATTTGTTGTAAAGCTGGTTTGGTGGTGCTGAATTCTCTTCGGTTTTGCTTGTCTGAAAAGCTTTTGATTTCTTCGTTGAATCTGAATGAGATCCCTGGTGGGTAGAGTAATCTTGGTTATAGGTTTTTCTCTTTCATCACTTTAAGTATACCCTGCCACTCCCTTCTGGCCTACAGAGTTGCTGCTGAAAAATCAGCTGATAACCTTATGGGGATTCCTTTCTATGTTGTTTTTTGTTTTTCCCTTACTGCTTTTAATATTTTTTCTTTGAATTTAATTTTTGTTAGTTTGATTAATATGTGTCTTGGTGTGTTTCTCCTAGGGTTTATCCTGTATGGGACTCTCTGTGCTTCCTGGACTTGGTGGCTATTTCCTTTCCCATGTTAGGGAAGTTTTCAACTACAATCTCTTCAAATATTCTCTCAGACCCTTTCTTTTTCTCTTCTTCTTCTGGGACCCCTATAATTCGAATGTTGGTGCATTTAGTGTTGTCCCAGAGGTCTCTGAGAGTGTCTTCAATTCTTTTCATTCTTTTCTCTTTATTCTGCTCCTCAGCAGTTATTTCCACCATTTTGTCTTCAGCTCACTTATTTGTTCTTCTGCCTCAGTTATTCTGTTACTGATTCCTTCTAGTGTATTTTTCATTTCAGTTATTGTGTTGCTCATCTCTGTTTGTTTATTCTTTAGTTCTTCTAGATCTTTGTTAAATATTTCTTGTATTTTCGCATCCATGCCTCCATTCTATTTCCAAGATTCTGGATCATCTTTACTATCATTACTCTGAATTCTTTTTCAAGTAGATTGCCTATTTCCTCTTCATTTATTTGGTCTTGTAGGTTTTTACCTTGCTCCTTCATCTGTGACATATTTTTTTGCTGTCTCTTTTTTTTTTTTTTTTTTTTTTTTTTTTTATGAGTGGGCTTGTGTTCCTGTCTTACTGGTTGTTTGGCCGGAGGCTTCCAACACTGGAGTTTGTAGGCTATTTGGTAGAGCTGGGTCTTGGTGCTGATATGAGGAACTCTGGGAGACCTCACTCTGATGAATATTCCCTGGGGTCTGAGGTTCTCTGTTAGTCCAGTGATTCAGACTCAGAGCTCCCACTGCATTAGCTTCGGCCCAATCCCTGGCTCCTGAACCAAGATCCCACAAGTGGCGTGGGGTGGCAAAAAAAAAAGAGAGCAATAACAAAGTAAAAAATAAAATCAGGCTAGGAAACTAACAGATATGTTAGAAAGAATATAAAAATAAAAATATAGATGAATCAACAACCAGAAGTTACATCAGTATCACAATAGTAAAAAAGAGGCAGAGGGAAAATAAAAAAAAAAACAAGGGGGAAACAGCCTTGGCTGTGGAGGGCAGGGCCTAAACAAGGGTGAGGTTTGGGCAGTGGGCGGGGCCTATGCCTAAGACCCACAGGGCTGGAAAAGGTCCTGGGGGCTGGAGGGCGGGGCTTAGGCTCAAGGAACAGAAGGGGCTCAGGCGTGCTCCCCACCCCTGGTCTCAGAGGTCAGGGGACCTCATTTGGGAGCCCAGCAGACTTCCTGGGCTCAAGTGGGTGGGGTAAAATCCCTCCTCTCCTCTCCTGCTCCTCCCGGTTAGCTCCTCCCACCTGCCTCTCTTGATCTCCCTGGCCTCAGGGGTACCAATCCTCTCTGGCCTCCACTTCTCCCCGCTCCTCAGTCCCCCTACATCCTACCAGTTCACTTTAGGGTTCCCCCCATCTTCTTGGGTGTCAGAGTCTCCCCAGCCACCGGCAGGTGCCCTAGTTGTGGGGAGACACTAACTCCACGTCTTCCCACACTGCCATCTTGTCTCTGCCTCCCTTAAAAGTTTTTTTTTAATCTACTAAATTATGGGATGGTTAACAATAGCTAACTGATACAGTGATATTCTTTGGTAATGCTATACCCTGAGAGCATGATCCCCATTAGTAATGGTCAAGTGCCAGTATGTAATATTTTAGCCATATTTATTTTTAGAAATTTTACCCTCCAGTTTGCTCAGTCATTTTGGGATTTATAAAGGTTAGAATATAACTTGTTTTAATTTCTTATCTGAAAAAAATGAATATTCTTGAATATTCATGGATATGAAATACGAAAAATGTAATAGTATAAAATTATTATCTGAAAATAAGTGATACAGTAGTCATTGTGGAATAAGGCAAAGGAAGGTGTGGATACTAATAACATTACCAAATAGACAATTTATATAACTTCAGAGAACAATACCATGCAATAATAAAATTTCCTTCTGCCCAGCAGGGCTGCAAAGTTGTTCTGCATGTTTGAATCAGAGCCATTCAAAGGATGTAGCTCCTAAATTATAACTAATTTCCTCTAAAGATGTGGCTCTGCCTACAAATATGGATTGGGAAAACTCCTAAGAGAATACTTTTGCTGCTACTGCTATTTTTGCCTGGACTACGTTCATTGCATTTCTTATTCCTTTGCACTTTGCACATCTGAGAGTTAAATTCAGTTATGCAGGACACAGCTACCCTATGTTGCTTTTGGTCCTGAATTTAGTGGCATATACTCTCAAAACTGTGCTTTCTCTTTGGGCATGTAAATGTCTCTTTTTCCCCTTTAACCCGTAAAATCTCTTGCCTTTTCTGCAGTATTAAAACTCTAGATGTTTTACTGGCCAGCTGGCATGATAGATAGACAAGCCAATTACTGGCCACATGTATCTTTAGCCTGCATGACCAGTTAATCAAGTTCACACTTAAGATTTAAAAGTCATGCTCCCAATTAGAATGGCTGTCATCAAGAAGACAAAAGGTGCTGGTGAGGATGTGGAAAAAAGGGAACCCTTATACACTGTTAGTGGGAATGTAAAGTGGTCCAGCCACTATGGAAAACAATATGGAGATTCCTAAAAAAATTAAAATTTTCAGGAATGAAAAATGGGCAGAAGAATGAAGGCTAGTGCCCCCGTATCCTAATCCCTTGTGTTAGAGTGAGAAGAACATTCTCATGGTACTATACTACTAGAAAAACTCTCACTCAGTGAGAGAAACAAAAAAGATTTTTCTAGTCTTTTCTCTTTACTTGTTTTAAATTATAACACATCTACATCATATGAAAATAGATCTTCAGTACATCAAGAAGGAAAATGTAGTAAAATGGTTAAGTTAATGGGCTCTAGAATCAGATAGACAAGGATTTACCAGACAAGGTGGCCATGGGAAAATTACGTGACATCCCTAGTCTTTAGTTTTCTCTTATGAAAACAAATAATAAGTTTGTTGTGATGAGTAAAGTAAGACAGTTGTTATAAAACTCTAGGCTGAGTTTGTGGCATATGCTGCGTTCAGTATCAGTAGCTGTCAGTGGTAGCCACGCTTGTTACCTTCATGTATTTGCTTGAGGGAATAAACAACTAAAAAAAATACCCCAAATTCCAGTCAGTCCAGTAAATTAGTAGTATTCTATCAGTAATTTAATCAGTAGTCTCTATCAGTAACTTTTTTGCTGGCCAGTTTCCTATTCTCAGATAAGAAATGCCACTTTTTCTTGTTTGTTCCAGAAGGTAATTCTGAGTGGTTCTGCTGAGCTTCACCTCTGTGGAGCTGGGGCTGAGTCATTCATCAAATGTTGTTAGAAGTCATCTGTATCTGCTCTAACAGTGGCAGCATCCCTGCTCCTGGTGACCTCACGTTGCACTGCTGCTTACGGGTGTTAAAAGCACTCTCTCCAGGGCACGGCTTTTATACACAGAACCTTCAAGCAAGCACTAAAATGCCTTGACAAAATTGGGCACTCTGTGACTGAAAAACCCAGTGTGTGCACTGAAAGTTGTTAGTAATACCCTATCACAATAATTGCTATCACAGAGCAAATATGAGGTTGTTTGGACTTATGCAGCTTAAGAAAAGCTGTATGTGGGGAAAAAAAAATCTCTTTTCTAAGATAGAGATTCTTTGTAGAGAAGCTGATCTAGTAGTGAGACAAGCATTGAACTTGGTGGCAGGAGAACTGGGTGACGTGCCAGCTCAACTTACATGTGAGCTTGTCCCAGTGGTTTACCTCTCTGTGTCTCAGTTTCCCCATTAGGAAATTGGAGATAATCCTATCTATCTAGAAGTCTCTGTGAGGTAAGGTATGTAAAAAAACTTCCCACTGTAAATGTTAAATAATGTGTATAAAAATCATATTTGCACAGGAAAGTTGTTAAAATTCCAGTTCCTGGGCCCTTTTCTAGAGATTCAGACTTAAATCTGGGGTGACGACTATAAATCTAAATATTGAACATGCATTCTAAAGACCCTCAGACTCTGTGCAGTTTATCTCTGGACCACACTTTCAGAAATCTCAACATTTTGTATATTGCATACTTTTGAGTTATTTAGTACTACTAATGGTCAGAAGAGAAGGAAATGTACCAAATTCTTTTCTCTAATGTTTGAAAATTATCGAATATGAAAACCCTGAGAGAACTCTATGGATTCAGAATGTCCCTTTCCTCCCCACTATTTTTAGCATAATTATTATCAACAGTGAAGCAAGAGCTGAAAACATTAATGTGCTAATAAGTAAAGACAGATTCTATTGTCCTAATCATCATAACATCATATGCTTAAATATACTTAAGGCTTAAACGTGAGTAGAAAGACCAAGAGAGAAAACAAGGGAGATATAGATCAAACTGATCTGTTTTGGTTGGAATAAGCTACGCAACACCCCTGACCTATGGATTCTCCTTAACCATCTAGCTATAGCTTCAAACATAACTTATTTTTCTCTTAGTCAATACAAAGATTTAGGACAGAGCAATAAATGGGGGAAAATCAAAATGAGAAAGGATATCACAGTATTTCTGCTCTCCCAAAACCAGGTGCTGAGCCATAGTTGTCATTGTACAATAGAAACAGGTGTTGTCATTAGTTTCCAGACACCACTATTACAAACACAGAAAATCTCTACCACCCCCATTACCGGGAGAGCCTTTACAGAGATGGAGTTAACATCTACCTCTGAGTTATCACTTGAAAGGTGCCTAAAGGACTCCCTTCTCTGGCCCAAAATATATTTCTTCCACTGATTTGTCACCAGTTGACTCCAAATTGACCTCTTTTAAAAGAGCTAAGTACATATAATAAATTAAACATATATGTTATTCCATATCATGAGAAGTCAGATAAACAGAAATTCACTGAGTTCCTATCTCTTTTAAGAAATTAGATAGCCATTAGGGGCCTTAATTACATTTTTGAATATATCAGTGTGTACAAAGTTTTGTTTTAGACAATGTAGACTAGTTTATTTTGAACCAACTCTCCTGCTTAAAACATCTAGAAAAAATTCAGACAAAATAACAAGATCTGTGTGTAAGCTTTGTTTGTAAGCTACCAAGGAAGTAAGGTTCACCAGACTAAGATCCCAAAGATGAAGAAAACATAGAAATGCGAACCTGACACTTAGGACAACTTTCCCCTCAAGCATTTGTTGATTTGAAAGTAGTAGCTGAAAGGTTAGGAAAGTGAACAGAACTTTTGGCAGGCTCACTATCTGGGGAAACAGATCAGAGCCCACCAAGAATGGAGGGGTCCCAAAATAGTACACCAAAAACTTACACCCCAGGAATAAGGCTCAACCTGAAATATACCAGCCCTCTTGGGGCTTCAAATTTTCTAAATCCCTGTTTCCATTAAAGTTAAATGCCCTTAACCTAGCATCTTACAGAAGAAATTCTTCAACCCCACTAGTGTAAGATGACATTATTTAGAACCTCAAGTTATCTCTAGAGAATTTCATCTAATATTTCCAGTCAATGGTGCTGGGTTAACCAGATATCTGTGCAGAAAAACAATGACTTGATCTTTACTTAATTATCTACACATAAAAACTATGTTTAATAAAGCTTAAACTGAAAGGCCAACAGTCAGGCTTATAGATTATAAGGCAGAAACAATAAGTTTCCAGGAGTGCATCTTTGACTACACTAAAATTAAAATTACTCTTAAACAAAAAGAAACCCTTAAAAGAGGGCAAAACCAATCTATGTAGTTTTGACATTTGCAAAACACATACTTAAATAGGAACTTGTGGTCAAATTATATAAAGAATTTCTATAAATCAATAAGAAAAATCAGACAGCCCAATAGAAAAATGGGCAAAAAGACTTGAACAGGCACTTCATATGAGAGAATTTTCAAATTGCCACAATCAGAGAAATGGAATGAAATAAAAAATAATACTGCAATGAGCCATCACTGCACAGCTACTATAACAGCTAAAAATTGAGAAGATTTACAATAGTCCTGTTGACAAATATGTGGAGCAATGAGAACTGTCACACCGGCTGGTAGGAGTATAAATTGGTACAATCACTCTAAGAAAGCTACATGGAAGTAACTATTAGAGTGAACATGTGAATACTTTATGTTCCAGCAATCCCAGACCTAGGAATGTGCACCAAAAGACATGTATGTATAAGTCAAGAGTGTTTATCACATTATTAGAATTGTCCCAAACTGGGAAATAACCCAAATGTCCAGTAAGCGAGGAATAAACAAATTGCAATATATTTATACAATTCAGGAAATATAGAGTATGGAAGAAAACAAATCTCTGCTACATACAACAGCATTAATGAATCTCACACACATAATGCTGAGTGAAACAATCAGATTTTAAAAATTTTATTATTTAATTTGTATGAAATTCAAAATAGGCAAAATTAATCTGTGGTGTTAAAATTCAAGAAAATAGTTATTCTTGGGGAGGAGGTATTTAATACTTTGGAAGTATTATGAGGGATGCTCTGGTTCTTTGTTCTTGACATGAGTGGACCTTCCATGAGTGTGTTCCTTTGTGATCATTCATTGAGCTATACACTTTTGACTTTGTATTTTTCTCTGTATTAAACTTTAAAAGTTAATATTAAATCCTTGGTGAAAACAGCTAACTTTTGTAGTGTTTTTTTTCTCGCTTTAAATTGTCAACTCCTTGAGGACATTTACAAGAATAATTAGGTCATGACCTGCAACTGAATTAATATCTTTAGGGATGGTACCCGGAAGTTTGTTTTTTTTCAATCTCCCTGAGTACATTTTGGCAGCCAAAACTGAGAACTACTATGCAAGGACCTCCAAGTCTTTCTCAGTTGCATTTATATACACAAAGCTATTTTTCCCATTTGGTACTCAATATTTATATTTATTAATATGCAAATATGTATAATGTGAGAACACACATAATTGTTTCCTCTTTCCATAAAGATTTCTGTAAGCTCAGTATTTGTAAGAAAAGAAGATGATTGATCTTTGAGTACAAATTGTGCTTAAAAGACTTTTACTTGTGCTTAAAAGACTGTTTTTCTTCATAAATGATTATATATAAAATTTAGATTTCTGTTGTATTATATTTAGTAAATTGAATCCTGTAATCTCAATATAGATTTCACTGGGATTCCTTAAGCATTACTTAAAATAGTAAAGCTTATAATACAGTAATTTTGGGAATTTTGTTATTGTCTCTTTGATATTGTATCTGGATGGGAAAAAAATAATTGAGCCTGATTTACGTAGGTCTTTAGAGACAGACTGTGGGCTAGATGACGTTGTTCAATATATTATTATAATAGTAGGAAGAATTCCCAGATTTCTGATGTACATGCCCTGTATAATTCCAGGAATTTTAAATTATGTACCTCTAATGAAAATAATAGATTTTATTCCTGTGATTATGTTATATCATATGGCTCAGTTGACTTTAAAAAAGGGAGATCGTCCAGATGGGCCTGACATAATCATATGTGCCCTTTAGAAGTAGAGAATTTTCTCTGGCTGGTCGCAGAATAAATTTTCAGAGAGACGCATTCTGGCTGACCTGGAGGAAAGCAAATATCCATGTTGTTGAACTGCCCATGGAGAGGAGTGACCTCAGGGGGCTGACAGTGGCCCTACTGACAGCCAGCAAGGAAAGGGGGACCTCAGGCCTACAATCCTTAGGAACTGAATTTTTCCAACAATCAGTGAGTTTGGAGGATCTCAAGCCACAGATGAGAAGTGCTGCCCCAGCAGAAATCTGTTTTTCAACCTTGTTCTACCCTGAATAGAGAACCCAGCCATGCCATGTCCAGATTTCTGACCTACATACTGTGTGAGTTAAAAATGGGTGTTGTTTTAAGATGCTAAATTGTAATGTATTACATCATAATAGAAAACTAATAGAGATTTTGGGCCTGGAAGTGTGGTGCTACTGTAACAAATACTTATAAATGGAATAGTTTTGGAACTGAACAGTGAGAAGAAGCTGGGAGAAGTTTAAGGAAAACGGTGAGGAACATGCTGGAGAAAGCCAAAATGACCTTGAGCAGACCATTCAGAGAAACATGGATATTGAAAATGATGTTGATGAAGGTTCTGGAAGAAGTGAGGATGTCATTAGTGGAAATTAGGGCAAGAGGGATGGATCTTCATTACGTAGTGGCAGAAATTGTGTCCTACGGTTATGTGCAAAGCAGGACTCGTAAGTGATGAATCTGGGTGTATGGCTAAGGAGATTTCCAAGCAAAGATAGGAAAGTTCAGCCTGGTGTCTTCTTGTTGCTTATGGTAAAATGGGACAGGAAGGAGACAGATTGAGGGAAGAACTATTTAACTAAGAAACTCACAGTCTGGAAAGCATACTCTGGAGAAAAGGCTGAGAACGTGACTCTATAGTCCTTTGCTGAAACCTCAGAAAGATCAAAAAAATCAGAGGATTCATTCATAAGATATTAAGGATGTGCTTACAGATCCTCTCAATCAAACCAGAGGGCGTCTAGGAAGATAGAGAATATTTTCTCTAAGTCACCTTGACAGGAGGTTGGGCTAGAGAAGGCATTATCTTAAAAATCTGTGCATGTAGTTTTTGTGTGATGGAATGAGTCTCTGTGAAATTCACAACAGACCCCACAAGATTCTTGTGGAAATTATGTCAGCAGAGATGCTTCCAGCTTGGACTATAAGAAACAGAGAGTGTGAAATTAAAAGAAGCTCTCGAACTCCCAAAATTCTACTGGCAGGCTGATAAAAATAGCCGCAAACACTTGCTACTTTTCATGAAAAAGGAATGATGATTCAGAAGGCAGAACCAAGGGCCCAGTGGGTATAAGCAAGTACCCAGAAGGCAGAACTGAGAGTTTCCAGGCCTTGAAACCTAATCAAAGAACTCTGGCTGGATTATGCCCAGCTGGATTTCAAAATTGCATTAGACCTGTGACTCTGTCTTACCTTCCATTTTCCACCTTTTTTTTTTTTTTTTTAACAGTAATGTTTCTATCCTATGCCTGCACCACGATTATATGTTGGGACGTTTGGGGTCAGATAACTTGTTTCATTTGTTTCAAAAGTCCAGGGATGGAGAAGAATTTTGCGCCAAATTTTATTTAACTGATTACTCATTGGGACCTTATTTAGAAGCTTTCAGTGGTGGAGTTTTGGACTTTGAACTGATGCTGTAACAGGATGAGGACCTTAATCACCTTGGGAGGTGGAAGGGGAAAGAATAGGGTCAACTGGAAATGTATTGCACCTTAAGTTTAGGATAAGAGGTGGGGTATTCCATAGGTAATGGGAAATCACAGAAAAAATTACACATTTTTAAAAATGGCAAAGTTCAAGAAATGCCTAAAAGAAAAGCTTCTGTCACTGTAATGCAGAACTTTAAAAAAAATTCTGTGTGAAATGAGGCATTATTCACAAAAAAATATCACTATAAAATGGGCTTGATCTCAAAGAGACTTAGTTTCTTGTCAGAGGTGATCTTACAGATGTGAAGATCCTATGAAAATCCTATCATGTTGGAATTTGCCTTTGGCTGGAAATATTTGTTAAGAACTGTTTGATGTTTTAGAAATTACAAGCCTTCTCCCCTTTATGTCAAGAAACGATGTGTAAATGGACTCATGTTTGTATTTATTTATGCCTTGCAGATTTAAGGCAAGTGTCTCACCAGTATTGCATCTGTGACAGTTTTTTAAAGTACAAATTAAGAAAACCTTTTTTTTCCCCTAATTATCCCTCATTTCAACTGCAAAGGATGTCATTTCTCTCAGAGTTTTAGTGTATCATATATTCAGCTATAACGAAGCCATTTTCCCCTTTGTTTCACAAACTCCAGAGTTGTATGCTTTACAATCCCCCAAACCTTGTCATGGTTTCTTTAGCAGATGATGGTCTTCTATATGGTAACCCATGATGGTTTGTCCTCAGTTTACAATGCGAATGAAACTCCCAGGCTCTCCATTGGCTGTAAGATGTCTTGAATTTTGGCACAAGCACTCAACTATAGACCATCCAATTAATTAGAAATAAGTTTCAAGAACAGAGAATTTTTATAGTAATTTTGACATTGGCCTGAGGGCTCTAGAACCCATGTCATATGAAGACCGATGCAAGAAATGAAGGACATTCCACCAGGTGGAAATCAAGCATATTTAGTGTTCACTAACAGACTGGTACCAATAGGTAGACACTGAATACAAATTACTATTTAGAAGAAATATCAAAGATCTTGATTTTTTCAACAAAATCAATTTATTTTTCCTAAATTATTTGTGAACATTTTCTAGGAGAGCTAACCAGGAGCATGCCAAGTGTCCACTGGACATCAAGACTGCATTGTTTGTATTGGCTGCATTGAGTGAAATGGAGTACATGATCTAAACTCCTTTTGAACCCAGAGTCTAAGATTCCCTCTTGTAGGGTTTCTGATGTAAAGAAGGACAGATCAACTGGTTCCAAAAAAAAAAAAAAATGAATAAAGGCGACCTATATTATTTTTTAGTAGAAACTTTGTTTGACAGAATTCAAAGCAAAAATAAAAGCATCCTATTCCAAAAAGATCTGAAAGCAAGCCCAGAATTCATCTGATCCAAACTTTTAATTTTACCAATGAGGAAACTGAGGCCTAGAGAGTTGATGTTACCTACCTAAGATTATACCAAGTTCACACCTCTAAAAGGTGGGCAAACCAACCAACTCCTGGTATGCAGGCTGTAGCTCTTAGCAGTAACCTGGGCTGTGTAACAACTGCAGTTCTTTTGTTTGTTTATTTCCTATTAAATCACCCTTAAAGAGTAGTGCATCCTTCCTCAACTTACTTCTGTTTTCTCACATAGTAAAATGATAATTTCTACTTCTCTTCTCTATCCCTTCATCTTACTTGCAACCTCACCCTGAACACTCAAATGCTCTACCTGCTTCTTCATTGAAATAACAGTGAGCAGTTGGATGCCTGATCTAAAGCAGGTCTCAGAGACACAGGTAGCAATGCTCAAAGCAGGAAAAAAACCCCAGAAAGCCCTATTGCTTGCTATTGTCAAAGGAGATCAGAAGCCAAAAGTCATGAAATACAAAGAAAAGGAAAAGAGGCCTTTAGGAGGAAATATAAGAGGTAATTGTGTAGGAGCCCCAAGACTAAGAAGACTTGTAAGCACGGACAACACAGGAAGTTATGGTTGAAAACTCCTCCCTCCCTCTCTTGACCCCCCTGGAACTCTGATCCTACTCATTACTTAAGAGGCTGTAGTAGAAGGCGCCATAACAAAATACCATAAACTGTGTGGCTTAAACAATAGAAATGTATTTTCTCACAGTTTTGGAGGCTGGAAGTCCAAGCTTTGAGTGCCAGCTTGGTCAGGTTCTGGTGAGAGCTCTCTTCCTGGCTTGCAGTCATCTCATTGTGTGTTCATATGACCTCTTCTTTGTGCTAAGAGAGAAAGAGTGAGCTCTCTGGTGGCTCTTCTTATGAGGTCATTAATGCCATCATGAGAGCACCATCCTCATGACTTCATCTAACCCTAATTACCTTCCAAAGGACTCATCTCCAAATACCATCATATGGATGGTTAGAGCTTCAATATCTTAATCTGGGGGTGGGGAAAGGATACAAACATTGAATCCATAACAGAGGGCCACTTGCTTGCCCTAGAATACGTACACTGACAAAAAAACTCTGATACCAAATTTTCATAGCAAAATGCATTTTCCACAGGTTTTCAGCCTGTGGAAAATTTTGAAATTGTGTACTTACACTCAGAACAACAACAAATATTAAGTTGCTATTCTCCTTTGTTTAGTAGGTTTAAGAGTTTTTTTAAAGGTTTATCCAGAGAGCTTAGTTAAACATTGACTATGAGACTAATTTGAAATTGTTCATCTTTATCTCAAAATTGTATTTTAGGATTCAGAATGAAAAAGAAAATCTCTCAACTTGTTATGCATGCTGCAGCTAACCCTTCCAATCATCCCCCTGTCCTATGTTAATACATTCGTGGTTAAAATAAGTGTGCCATGTACTGTGGAGAATATCACTTTTTTTATACTGAGATCTTTTGGGGGGGGCATTTAAACATGTAGATAGTTCAGTCTATTCTTATCATTTCTTTTTCATTTTGAAATGTTATTTCCCCTCCACTGATAGACATTTAATGTTCTAAGTGGAAAAGAATATTAAGTTCTTTTTTCTCCCACTTCTCTACTAACACACTGAATATTTTTGAGAAAATATCAGACTTCTACATGAAGGATCTAGGTTATGTATCAAAATACTTTTTTTTTTTAACATATTGGTGTTGGAGTAGAGTTGATGGGAGATGGCATATTAATGCCATTCTTCAAGACCTATGAAATCTGCTTATTTTCAAATACGTACTTGATAAAGATTTAGGGAAAATTGTATCCATCTATATATAATTAGAACACCACGCTATTGTAATATCTAGGTCAAACAAATTAAATCCAAGGACTCCAAAATGAATGTTTAGTATTCAGCAAATCTAGAAAGAAAGAAGTCTTGATAAAGTACATTTCATAAGGTGTATAACTAACTTGTTTTTTTTCACCCAGGACGCTCCTAATTATAAAAGGCAGATGGGAGATACTTTGGTCAAATATCGATCTGTAACAATGCCTGAAAATGTTCCTAATCTCAGAACAAATTAAGACAAAAGGATTTGTTAAGAATGACCAAACCCATGATGTAGAAACAGAAATCAATTTATTTTACTATATGTAATTATATACTATTTACTCTTAATAACATATATCCAGGTTACAATAAAAAATTTAAACTTCTCTCATTTAAGAAAATGACAAAAATTAAATTCTATATCTTTAAGACTAAGTTTCTATTCTGATCCTCTTCTAGTCCCCACTCTTCTTCTGCCTATATGGTCTGTATTCTGAGTCATGGAGTACTCTTGTTTAAACCCACTTGCAGTAGAATGGTGATAACTTGTGTTTGGTTCTAATGTTACAAGATGGATAAAATCATGTTATCTTTCTTTAAAATTCAGATTAAGCACCAAGTCTTTATCAGTGATATGTTGTATATATTGGGCAAGCCATAAACTGGAGTGTGTAAGAAGTGGAGGGGTATGTTTTGTATTAATGGACTTTATTTTAAATCCACATTCCTCTAGAAATTGGAAATTTATGTTCAGTTAACTTGGAGTCTCACCATCCTTTCCCAGGGGTTATATCCAAATTCTATAAGAAGAGGGGGTTATGTAGCACTCTGGTCTTGCCATGTTAACAGTGGGATAGCACAATAAACTCTCCATTTTCATTTATCTACTCTAACCATCATTGCTTGTTCCCATCTCACCTATAGGCAAGGATTCACCCAGGGAGCTGCTCACCCTCTTTGTTCTAAACTCAGGGCACCAATCCCTCCGGCATGGCCACACTGCTCTCCATGTACAAAAGATACATTCTGCTAATTCTAAACCCATCAGACTATGGGTACCTTTTGTACTTCTACTTTGAAGGGTGTTGGCTTTGTTCTTGCTTTGGCTTTTGCTCTAGCAACATACTGGTTGTGTGGTTACTCTAGGCTCTACTCTGGGGACAAGGTTACAATTCCTCTCTGCTCATAGATCTCCAAGTATATCCAGAATATTCTCTCCTATCCTTCCCCAAGAGCTCTGTATGTGGTGGGGCAAGGGCAAGGCATAAATCCACTTCTTGGGTAAACATCATAGACTAAGTTGTTTACTTTTCTCTGTGGTCTTTCTCTCATTTATTTCTAGTCTGGAGAGAGAGATGAGGTGGATAATCTATTTCTTCATCTTTTTTTTCAAAGTTATCATTTGTGGCATGTTATATCTGAGCAGTCTAGACTTAAAAAAAAAACTAAAGACTAGACTTTTGTAATCCTAAGTGATTTACTTTTTTTAATGTTTTTATGCTACATTGTCCCTCCAAAGGGGGGAGTGCAATGGGTAAGAGAAGGTCTGAGGAAAATTCCTTGGTAAATATTTCAAATACTAGCCTTGATATTTGCATTCTTTTAAAGTGCTTTGTATGCACCCTGCTATGCCTTTCAGCACTGTTTTGTATATGCGTATTTCTCCTCCAGTTGCCTCTGTCTTCTACACAAACTGCAACAACAGCAGGCAAGTTTACTTTTCCTACAAAAGAGCTGATTTTTAATTTTCTGTTTATGACTTTAGTACCCCCCGCACTGGGAAGAAATATGGATGTCACGACACCTGCTGAGCTATGTTATTCAATATGCTCCACTCTGCCATAACCCCATCCTATTTATTGTCTTTGAAGCCTCGCAGAATAATCATGTAATCATAGTATACTCAATATTGTATGAGCTTCAGACGCATGTAATAAACTCTGAAATACAATTGATATGCTTAATGCCAAGCCATCAGTACAGATCAAAAATGAGCTACTTTAGTAGGATGAGATCCAATATGAGCTGCTGTTGTTGAGGAAGAATCACGTGTAGAGGTTCAAAATCAAGAGTATTAGAGTAAATGACTCTTCTAGTGAGCACAGTGCAGATGTCAATGCTATATTTCAAGAGTAATATGGTTAATAAGTAATTGATACTGCCTTAATCTTGGCCTAAAGGATAGCAGCTGAATTTTCTACAAGACCAACATGTAACTGGGAGACCATGGATTCCATGCTCATGAGACATAAATCTTATATAAAATTGACCTTTAGTGATTAATTAAGTGGAAAGATTTTAATCTTCTGAAACAAATCCCTTCCAGAACCTAACACAAATCCTTTGTCTTATAAGAAAAACATTATTAAAATAATATCACTCTTTCCTTTATATCTAACAGTTGATCTCATGCCATCAAATTCAGACTTCAAAGTCATTTTAAATTTATATATAGCACAGAGTACTTGGAAGGGAAGGGAGATGGGATGCTCTAAATGCTGTTTCTACAAATTGATGCTTATAAATGGGCATTTACATTTCTAATAGACCTATTGCACCAATTCTCATCCTCATAATCTATTATTCCATTTTAATGTATTTATATAGATCATCCAGCTACTGTGAATAATATTTGTCTTGACTAAGGATTCCTGATAATCTTATCTGGTATGATGAGATGTAAGTAAACATCAATAAAAGTCATCTGTAGAAAATTCTGTGCTGTTCATTAAATCAACACATTTTTTTCACTCAGTCTTTTATTTTTTTTTCTATCCAAGGTACTAGACTCACCGCTGAAGGTAGCAAAAGGTTAAAAAATATATATTCTTATGAAATGAAAACAAGTACATAATTAAATAAAACAAATGCATGGCAAGCATCAAGCATCCTATAAGGAAAAAAGTGTTAAAGTGTTATGAAAATTCAGTTGTATGAATGTTCATATTCAACTGGAGAAATTAAAAGTCTTCATGGAGAAACTGTCACCTAAGACATGCTTAAAGGATACCTGAGATTTGAATAGCAGACATCCTGATTAAAGACAAGAAAATATAAATAAGAAAGGTCATTAAGATGGAGGATAGCATGAGTAAGTTGGAAAAATATGGGGCATATCCAAGGAATAGGTTTGAACTGAGTGGCTGTAATATAGAATTATTAAGAGTAGAAGGTAAACTGAAAATTGGTCTGAAACCATTTACTGAAGAACCTTAAAGATCAAGTTTGGAGGATCTACCAAAATTAATAGGCAATGAGAAGCCACTGAGGGAATGATATTATGTGGAGTGTGTTTTCTGCAACTTTTCTTGGATTACAAATTAGCTGTCATATTTAAAAACTAAACTTTATTGTTTTTTCCTGGTCCTGTTTCCTATGTCTATATCTTTTAAGTAGGTTCCAGATGTTGATCTTTATATTTCACTCACCCTTCCCACACACATACAGGCCCACATGTAAATGAACACGTGTACACACACTTTGGCACGCTCTTTTCCGAACTGACTTACTGTTTGTTGTTTTGTTTTTGCTTGTGGACTTTTTTCTTTCCTACCATGAAGTATAGGCAATATTTTTAGACAAGTATTGTGATGATTTCTGGTTGCATTGTATGGGAAATCCAACACCCATTTCCTACCCTTTTCCCTTTGCTGTTTCTATCACTGAGGCTGAAGGAATATTCACTTTCTCGTATTCTTTTGTAAGAAGAGAGTGGTCATGTGATACAGATCTTGATGTATAATTGGAAATCTGCTCGAATGGCTCCTGGGAAAGCTCTTGCTTTCTAGGTTAAAAGGACTGAATCAGTATCATCGCCACCACTTTCTTCCTCTTTTCTTTTTCCTGGAATGTGTATATGATAATTCTTATAGCTGGGGCAGGGGTGTAGGGTAGGGAATTTCAGAAATATTGGTTTCTATATATTTGAGCTATTGAACCAATGTCAGCAGAAATCTCTAGATAGCTCACATATGATAAAAGTAACTTCAAATTGCTTAATTCACTTTTAGTTTATTTGCTGTTAAAAAAGAGTTCTTAATTAACATATAATGTTTATTTATTTTATGTAAATCTTAACTATACATAAATCTATAGAGTATGTTTGGTTAAAGTCAAGTAATTTATTTGCTAAATTCATTTAACCTTTCTGATTCTCACTTTTTTATCTGCAAAAAGAAGAAAATTCCAGCTACTCTGAAGAATTATGAGGACAAAGGGCAACAAAACACCTGATACTGATTAGACATACCTTTACAGAATCCTGTTGGTTATCTTTTCTTGCCATCAGAAGAAAGTTGGCAATTAAAGAACATTTGATACCAGTCCAAATATAGATTTGGAGGTCATAATTATATCTATATTTAAACTGAATAATAGAGACAACATCTTGGATTTGGTTTCTATACCTTGAACTAGAATTTGATACTGAATCAACCTTGGCGATTAATAAGTGACAAGTATAGTCAAATTTGAAGTTGATATAATTTAACAATGTTTAGAAGATTGCCAATAAAATTTTGAGTTATATAATTCAAACTTACATTCCTTCTTTATTTGTGCATTGCTTAAGAGCTTACTCTATAGATAGGAGAATATACTAACAACTTTCAACATTGTACAGTAAATAAAAATTGCATTTGTCAAGGCTACATGCTATATCATGATTCTACTTAATACCATTAAACTATAGCATGATGATGACTGACAGTACAAAGTATTTCTTAATTTAATGCTTGAAAAGCAGAGAATCAGTCAATATATGAAGTAGGAGGATTGACATTTAATAACCCCAAATCAATATTACTTTAAGAGTTTGTTACATAATCAGAAGATAATACCTGACTTCAGATAAAGAAGGGATGTAGAAAACATAGTTGATAAAAAGTGGTGGCAGAGTGTATAGCTCACAGTTTGAGGATAGCTCATATCCATCTTCAACGTCTAGTAGAATCAACCTAAAGGTTAGATTCATAACCAGATCCTTATAAAATTTTACATAGAATTTCTGAAACTGGTTTTATTTTGAATCACAAAAAGTGGCTATTGTGTCTTATAGTAAATCATGTCAAAAATAATGTTTTTCCTTTATAAACTCTCCTCCTGCCTCCAGAACTCAATCCTGCTGAGCATGTAGAAATTCAGAAGAAAATATATGGAGGCTTCTTTATTGGAGCTCACTATCAGAATACAGACAGAACCTTTAAAACAATAAACATGACCTCACTGGCCATAATTCACAAGCAAAGAATCATTTGACTTCAAAATACTCTGGCAAAACTTTTTGCCTTTGAAGTTGAATGAAGGACAATCGGAAATACCCTCAGAGTTCAAACAACTTCCTATTCAAAGAAAAATCTTCCATTTCCTTCTACTCAGAGCATTATTTTAGGGTCTTCATGTCACTGCTACAAATGTATAGTTGTATTCCTTTCTATATTTCAGTGGACTTGCATATGAACTCTTGCTTCACATATAAGTGTTGAACAGAGCAAGGATGGGAACTTAAAATAGAGAAGTCATTGGTTTGGTATTAAGCTCTAAGATATTTTCTCCTGCAAAGATGAAATCTCCCCTAAATCTCCCCAAAATTTGTGTTTGATTGAAGTATTGAATTATAAATAAGTAGTTCAAGCCATACTGAAAAAAATGGCCTGTCTAGGTCACCTTTACCAGGTAAATCAAGATATAGTAAATTAATCACATGGCAATACTTTTGGAGAACTTCATCCTGGTCAGGAAGCACATTTGTGTTTATGGAAATTTAGTGTGAAGGTAATTAAGGTAAGGATTGAAATGATGTCATACTGGAATAGGGTGGGTCTTAAATTTAATGAGAGTGGGCTTATAAAACACAGAAAAAGACACACAGAGACACAGAAAAGAAGGTGATTTGAAAACAGAGACAGAGATTTAAGTTATGCTGCCACAAGCCAATGAATGCCAGAAGCCACCAGAAGCTGAAAATAGCAAAGCAGATTTGTCCCTTTGGAGGGAGTTTGGTCCAGGAAACACCTTGATTTTGGACTTCTGACCCCCAAAACTGTTGGAGAATAAATTGCTTTTGTTTTACATCCCCATGTTTGTAGTAATTTGTTGCATCCACCTTAGGAAACACAAAATACAGACAAGTTCCCAACCTCTGAGACTATCTCCTGTGTTTGAGAAATTAGCAAGTTCAAATGCTCATTTTTCCAACTTCCCTTATAGATAGTATACAGGCCTAAAGTCTAGGCTCAGTCACTGTATTTCTTGTCTATTGCTGTATAACAATTACCACACACTTAGTGGCTTAAGACAATGCACATTTATTATTTCATGGTTTCTGTGGTTCAGTAGTCTGGGCAATGCTTAGCTGGGTCCTCTGTTTCTGGGTCTCACAACACCTCAAGTTGTCCGCCAGGGTGCAGTCTCATGTGAGACTCAACTGAGGTTGGATCTACTTCCAGGCTTACGTGATTATTGGCAGCATTGAGTTACCTGTGGTTTCTTGGACTGAGTGCTTGCTAAAATAATAAATGTGTGAACAGATGAATGAATTTTTATTACTGCTTTCTCTGTAGTCTTGGTCCTACCTAGTAATCGTGTCAGCTCCACATGTTAAATGTGCTAGAGTTAACCTTAAATCATTTTGAACTTTTTCCCTGAGAACGCTGTTTCAAAATTCATTCACAGCTAAATTTCCTAATTTCCTCAATGTCATATCATAAAATAGAGGTATTATTTCATCTTTTGTCTTAACTGAGATCCCCTAGATCATTTTCTAAACTTTATGACATTTGATACGATATCAGATGAGATTCTTTGCTGATATTCGCAGTTAAGTTCATCTGCTTTATTGCCATGTTTTTTTACTACACTTGCAATATTCTCTCTTCTTCACTTCACATATTTTTTGCTGATATCCTCTGTTTCTCACACAAACCACAATGTTCTACCACCATTGCTTTGTTCATACCATTCTTTTCCCTACAATGCTCACATAATTCTACAGGTATTCAACTGATACTCAATCTTCAAGACCCAACAGAAATATGATCTCTTCTACTCTCATTTCCCTGCCCAGCCCAAAGTAATCTTTTCCTGATTCAGATTCTCACATTTAGTATTTCATAAGTTCTATAATAATATGCATATATCTTATCTCTTTTTGTATGGTGTGAATTCCCTGAGTACACAATACATGATGATTCATCTTCGTATTCCTGAGTGCCTTATATATGCTGGATATTCAGTAAATACATGAGTGATCATACAATGAAAAGAACATTGGATACAATAGCTATACCTGTAGACATTAATCATTTCCCACATAAAAGAAGCCAATTTCTCAAATTGCTTCATGTAGGTAAAACCCAATACAACATATGAGTATGACCCAGTTAGTGCAACCCCAATAATACCATTTATAAAAATCTTACAGAATTAATCATCTGCCTCAGTTTCTGTGGCAGTCATTAACGGTGCTGTGTACCCAATATTTCTGGCTTTCTTCTATCTACTCTCCAGGCACAATTTGTGACTGAGTGGGGCCAGGTGATTATTCTTGACCAATGGATTTGAGTGAAAGTGACATTTACCAGTTCAGCCACAGAGCATTTAATTGCTTAAGTGGGACTTTCAGTTCTCCTTTCACTCTGGTATGGTAACTTATTTCATTTGAGATGCTACTGCTTCATACTCTGGGTCCCTGGGACATTAAGATGAAGAGAACTCCCTGTTGACCTACAATGAACAAGAAAAGAAACCACGATATTCAAATCACTGAGAATTTGAGTTATTTGTTACCACAGTCTACTCTGATGGTACCTTTATTTTCTTTTCAATATAGCAAGCCTGGATGTGTTTAATAACACAAAATCTGTACAGTTTTTCATTTCTCACTTTTCCTTGCATCACACTTCTTGTCACCCACTGCTTAGAACATCAGCCATAATTTATGCACTTGTGAAAGGAAGATGGAATCATTGATGGGGAAAATTAGGTATTATGAACTGGATATGGAGAAGGACTTCTACAGTGAAAACAAAGGGGCATAACAGAAAAAATTTCTTGAGAAAAGAAGAAAGGATTTAACTTTATTTCAAGTGGAAAATGCCATGAATGTTATACTACAGTCTCAAATTCCTATGGACATTTTTTGTTTATTTTGACAATTCTTTATAAAAGAAAGACAAGATGATGAATGCAACTAATAAAAAAGTTTGGGTTTTAGGCTATGATTAGAAAGGTAAACTTTTTTATGTTAAAATCTGGATTTTTATTAGATAAACATGCTCATAGCAGAAATTTATATTAATACATAAGTATATTATTATACCTTTCTAAACAAGAGTGCTACCTTTGCTGTATATTATAAAATTTCAATAAATTATTTTCTTTTACAGAGGATCTAAACTTTAAAGATAAGTGACCTGCTCTAGGACATAAATGCAAGCAGTAGAAGTTTTAAAGGATAATGTGACCTACCCACTTGGTCTTGGGAAAGCTTGTGTTTTTACAGTCTCCTTCCTGAGATCCAAAAAGCAATCTTAACATAATGGGCAGTTTTAAAAAATTAAAGATCAGAGGACAAATTCTATACTAGAGTAAGTTGCAATAAATTCTTAATTATGATGTCATTTGAACCCACAATGACACCTGGGTGTTAGGAAATTTCTTTAAGCTACGTGTCTCAGGAGGACGATAGGAAGCAATGAAAAAGTCCCATCCATTGATCTTGAAAAAATTGCTGATATAGCCCTTATGAAATCCTGACATAAGTAGTTTCTGTGCAGAGTCATATTAACAAAGCGTGATCCTGTGAAAGACAAAATGCACCAGACAATCAAGATGACTGTGTTCAGGCTATTGTTAACAGGGAGAACATTTATGAAAGAAGAATGTCTCAAAGAGAAGGAAGGGGCCTCGGTATTACAGAAGCAGGTACACAGGAAGTCATTGCAGCGGTACAGGAGTTATGAGGAAAGATGGAACAAGGTCTTATCTTGGAATATTCACAGGCAGGAGCCTCTGAGAACAAAAGGGTGGGGTATTTCAGAACTATTAGTATTTTCTAGGCATGCAGGGCTCAGGTAAATTTCAACATCATCAATTCCAAACCCAAGTTTCAGTCAGGACACAGAAATCACTCTAAGAATGTTTAGCAAAAGAGGGCTTAATGCAGGGAATCAGTTGTTTGCAAAACCACTGGAAGGGCTGAAGATGCAAACATCAGGAGAAACTTCCACTAGCTTTCAGGTTCACCACTACAGGTGTAGTGTGGAGAACGAGGTGGTAACCAGGTTTTTCCAAACAGAACAGAAAAACCTCTACAAAATCTTACATCTGCTAAAGCCCATGCACTCACCTACCACCGCCAAAGAAAAAAAGAATATGGCTCTGCCTCCCCTCCACCTTCCAAATCCTGCTCAAAAGCCCCTCTTAGCAGAATAGTAATTGTATTCCAAGCCCTGGAGTCAAGAGAATCTGGTTGCTAATACCCAGCCACTGTGAAACAGAGGAAACATTAGGAGGATTTTGCTGCTTGCAGAATTAAATGAGCATGCTACTTTTTATTCTTAATAAAACTTGGAAGAGGTTTAATTCATGACAATCAGCAACATTTCTCCCTGTATCACCATCTCAAACCTCTCCCACACCCTGCTGCTCCCCTTTACCTTTTAGGTCTTAATTCCCTGCCCCTAAATCTTTCACTTTCCTCCCTTTTTTCTCTCTTCCCTATTTCCTTCCCCCCATCCCTTTCTTTTGTTGCTCAACTTAAAAAATAAAACCCTTGGCACTTCTCTGGCAGTCCAGTGGTTAAGATTCCATGTTTCCAATGCAAGGGGCATGGTTTCCATACCACATGCAGGGCTGCAAAAAAAAAAAAAATCATTAAATAGGCTTTGGATTTCCTACTAGATGTGAGATTGATATTTCTAGGCAATTTATGTAAACTTCCAAGGCCTGCTTGATGATATATTTTTTTTTAATTTTACAGGTTTATGAGAACGTGATCACCTCTTACAGAATAATACACTCTCTGATGTATAGTGACTCATACATGGGACATTACCCCTTTTCCTTTATTTTTTCACAGCACCATCAGTAAGAAACATTTGGTCTAACAGGGTAAGGATTACATCACAGCATCATGCAGCAAAGATAAAATTGGATCTTCAACACTTTTCTTCCTTTGGCCACCTTTACCACCAGAAAGTGTTTCCTGATAGATTCACTTGCCTCTTTATGTCCCCTCTTTTTCTGTCTTATTCCTTTCTTTCCAGTTCCCCATCTCTCATCATGTCTTATGCAGAACATAAGTTTCACAGTTTCCTTCTACCGTGGGTACAGGGAGATAAGGAACTTCTCATTCCCTCTACCCAAAACAGCCTATGAAGATACTTTGTTAAGTGAAAGATCATCTACTATGAAAAGAAATGATGTCATTCCCATACGGACAGAAGTTGTGGCCAATACTGTGATTCTAAGCAGAGCAATTTGTTTGGTAATATGCTATTTAAAGGAAGACCAACTCTTTAATTCTCAGATCTTAACCTCATAAAAGAGAGAACTGAGCAATTAATACTGAAGCAAGGTAAAAACTACAGTGTACAAAGAAACAAACTCTCATCAGTACTAGTTTAATAATCTATCCAGGACATCATAGGCTTCCTGAGTGAGGTCTTCAGTGCTATGTGCAAGAGTGAAACAATAGCAATCTTCCCTTCCTAAGCAATGTTTTGGTTAATTCTGTAGGAAAACATGGTAGGTGTGAGAATAAAAGTGTGGAGCCTAGACCCAGACTGCCTGCATTTGAATCCTGTCACTGGTACTTAATTGTTATGTACTTTGGGACTGAGGAAAACTTGACTCACATTTCTAAGACCCTGTCTCATGAACTGTAACAGAGAAATAAAATAAAGACAAATATCTTGGCTCCTTCAGAGTTGTTGAAAGTATTAATACAGTGATGTGTGTAAAGCATTTGACACACACACATTTTAAAAAAATTTTATTGGAGTATAGTTGACTTACAACGTTGTGTTAATTTCAGGTATACAGCAAAGTGAATCAGTTATACATATACATATATCCACTCTTTCTTAGATTCTTTTCTTATATAGACCATTACAGAGTACTGAGTAGAGTTCCCTGTGCTATACAGTAGGTCCTTATTAGTTATCTACTTTATATATAGTAGTGTGTATATGTCAATCCCAATCTTCCAATTTATCCCTCCCGCCTTACCTCCAGTAACCATAAGTTTGTTTTCTACATCTGTAACTTTATCTCTGTTTTGTAGAAAGTTCATTTGTACCTTTTTTAGATTCCACATATAAGTGATATCATATGATATTTGTCTTTCTCTGTCTGAGTTACTTCACTCAGTATGACAATCTCTAGGTCCATCCATGTTGCTGCAAATGGCATTATTTTGTTCTTTTTTATGGCCAAGTAATATTCCATTGTATATATGTACCACATCTTCTTTATCCATTCCTCTGTTGATGGACAATGAATGTTGGGGTGCATGTATCTTTTCGAATTATGGTTCTCCGGATATAGGTCCAGAAGTGGGATTGCTGGATCATATGGTAGCTCTATTTTTAGTTTTTTAAGGAACCTCCATGCCGTTCTCAATAATGGCTATACCAGTTTACATTCCCACCAACAGTGTAGGAGGGTTCCCTTATCTCCGCACCCTTTCCAGCATGTATTTTTTGTAGACTTTTTGATGATGGCCATTCTGACCAGTGTGAGGTGATACCTCATTGTAGTCTTGATTTGCATTTCTCCAATAACTAGTGATGTTGAGCATCTTTTCATTTGCTTTTTAGCCATCTGTATGTCTTCTTTGTAGAAATGTTTATTTAGATCTTCACCCATTTTTTGATTGGGTTGTTTGTTTTTTTGATATTGAGCTGCATGAGATGTTTGTATATTTTGGAGATTAATCCCTTGTCAGTTGCTTTGTTTGCAATAACACACACACTTCTATGAAATACCGTCACCAAAGCACGAAAGCTCACAGTCATTCCAGGCTCCTTCCTCCACTTTATCTTCTACCTCTGCTCACAAAATTTGCCTTTTAAATACCTTTCAAATATTTTCACACCTAACTTTAAACCCTTAACAACAACATCTCCTGCTGGGACTGTAGCAACCAGGTCTTAACTCATTTTTTATTATTATCGTTGTGTCATCCTCCTACCCCCTTCCCTAATTATCACCTACACTGCAGCCAGTGATCTTACTGTATGGAAAATGTGATCAATCTAACTCCAATTTTAAAACCTTCATTTTTATGCAAGTACTTATAAAGTTTAATCTCTATCATTTAGTAGATATGAACCTCATCATCTAAATTTGTCAACATTTACAGCAGTGAAGATCAAACTTCAGAGTGGATCAGAGTCCCCTGGGATTTTGTTTAAAATGAAAATTTTAGATCCTTACTCCACGGGCAAGTCTCGAATGGTGTCTCAATTAAAGACCACAAGTCTGATTTTTTTAACAGTCAGGCCAGGACATTCAGATTCAACGTTCCTGAGATCACCTTTTGAGAAATACTCTGCTGTATAGCCCCATAGCCAACCATTTCTCCACTACCCCTACCCTCTGTCCACCTTATATGACCGGCAGGTCTTCAAACATGACATGCTTTAAATGCCTTTTTGCCTCTACAACTGCTATTTCTACTTCCTGGAAAGTCCTTCCTCACTTTCTGTCTGGCTAATTTCCATTCTTCTTTCAGTATTTCATTCAAATGTCACTCCTGTGTGAAGAGATCCCTGAGTTCTCTCAGGGAGAAGTTAGTTAGACCTTCTTCTACTTTTTAGTAATATCCTGTACTAATCTCTACTTGTACTCATGGCATTGGGTTATAAGTAAATTTTATATGTTAGACCTCTCTACTAGACTATAAAGGTATGGCAGCAGGAAAGCATCCCATTCATTCTTGTGTTACCATCATCCAGGGCCTGGCATATACTAGGTGCTAAATAAAGTATTCATTGGCTGAAAGAAGAAACTAATAAGTGTTAGAAAATCATTTACTTGGGATTATTTAAAGATTTAGGTCACCTCCATAAGAAAAGTATTTCCTCCGTAAGCTTTCCGCCCTTATCTGAACTATCATTAAATATTATCTCTAAATCTTCACAATAAGACCAAGAGATAAAAACATTATTAACCTTATGTTAGAAACACCTGACAAAATTGAAAAATGTATTCTGTTTATTTGATTATTTGATTTCACTGAAGCAGTCATTATAAGACACTAAAGAGATAGAAGGTAAAAAGATTTCACGTTCCCTTTATTCCCTATTAAATACAATGTTGGAATAAACCAGGTATCACCTGAACTGTTGGTAACTTTGCCTGAGGGTGGAATTCTCTAAGTACCACAAACAGCTCCAGGATACTGGAACTGGTGCCATTCACCTGGCCCTGGGAGTGGATGATCCATAGTTTTACCTGAGATTTGCAGCCAAAATTTGTCTACAAAATAGAGTGAATTCAAAGAGGGGCTGGTGTTATTTCCAACATTTTACTATTTTACATAAAGGAGAGGACTGACATTGCTGAACTTTACTTGAAGCATGTGATCCTGGAAAAGAGCAAAGGTTAAGAAATCCCTCCATCCTTTTGTATTCCAGGAAATGGTTTACTACAAAGAAACATTCTTCCCCATATGACTTAGATAAGGCTCCCAGATGATGTCCTTGCTTATCTATGACAAGGCCACAGACTCTCCAAATCCCCATTATTTGTTTCATAATGATTAACAACACTGTTTGTCCCTATTGACCAATCTGGACCAAATGCCCACTCATTTGACTTGACCAATCTGTAACCAGGCTTCTCTCCTTCCCCTAGGCCATTGAGTTTAAACAAGCATTGGGAGCTTAAGCAGGCAATAGAACATGGAACAACCCTCACTTAACAGCTCCTCCTAAGAGTCAGCTGGTTGCAAGAAAGACATTCCCTGCCCAACTGTCCAATGAGGCCCACATACGCATCCCACTCCCCATTCCCATGCACGAAAGCATAATGGTAGATCAAGAGATGGGTAGATCATGGTTTTCTCCTTCTCCAAATGCACTGCTTCACTACAATAATTTCTCTCTCAGAACCATCAGAGAATTAGTCTTCAGGATAATTTATTAAGTGCAGAGAGATGAGAGGAGTAATGAACAAAGCACCTATCATTCATTGAGTAATGTTTCTACTATGTGTCAAGGAATGTCCTAGTCATTTTACTTTAACAAAATTGGAGGAAAGTAGAGTTAAAAGGTAATTACTCAAATAAGGTAATGCATTCATGATTGAAATTTGAACCAGTCAATACACAAGCTTAGATCACCAACTATAAGAACTGCCTTAATTTTAATAGGTGGAGGTACAAGTTATTAAGTGCTTCAGTTTCTAGGAATTGTCCACCAAGATTTTTAGAGAGAAAAATGCAAAAAAATTATAAATGAGAATTTTTTAATACAGATTTTATCCTGGTTTTTCAAAAATTACTTTATTTATGTTCAGTTGGGCCTTGACATATAGATGTGGGCACTGAGGGATTTTGCGTGGATGTGCAGCACTATTTAGCATGATCAATGATTTTGTTTCAATTACATGATTCTCATTAAAAGAGTTCTCTATACAGCTGAGGCGTTACTATACAGCGGTACCTCCTTTTATCGTGTTTCACTTTAGTGTGCTTCACAGATACTGCGTTTTTCACAAATTGAAGGTTTGTGGCAACCCTGCCTGAAGCAGGTCTATCAGTACCATTTTTCCAACAGCATTGCTCACTTCTTATCTCTGTGTCTCATTTTGGTAATTCTCTCAATATTTCAAACTTTTTCATTGTTATTATATTTGTCATGATGATCTGTGATTAGTGACCTCTGATGTTAATGTTGGAATTGTTTTGAGGAGCCACAAACCTAATCAATAAATGTTGTGTGTGTTCTGACTGCTCTGCCAACCAGTCATTCCCCATCTCTCTCCCTCTCTTCAGGCCTTCCTATTCCCTGAGACACAGCAATATTGAAATTAGGCCAGTTGATAACTATACAATGGTCTCCAAGTGTTCAGGTGAAAAGAAGAGTCACATGTCTTTCAGTTTAAATCAAAAGCTAGAAGTGATTAAGCTAGAAATGAGGAAGGCATGTTGAAAGCTGAGATAAGCCAAAAGCTATACCTCTTATGCCAAACAGCCAAGTTGTGAATGCAACTTTCTTGAAGAAAATTAAAATTGCTACTCCAGTCAACAAATGAATGATAAGAAAGTGAAACAGCCTTATTGTTGATACGGAGAAAGTTTTGGTTATCTGGATAGACGAACAAACCGGCCACAACCTTTCCTTGAGCCAAAGCCTAATTTAGAGCAAAGCCCTAATTCTCTTCAATTCTCTGAAGGCTGAGATAGATGAGGAAACTGTGAAAGAAAAGTCTGAAACTATCAGAGGTTGGTTCATGAGGTTTAAGGAAAGAAGCAATCTCTGTAACATAAAAGTTCAAGGTAAAGAAGCAGGTACTGATGTAGAAGCTGCAGCAAGTGATGGAGAAAGTAAAATAATTAATGAATGTGGCCACTCAAAATAACAGGTTTTTAATGTAGATTAGACAGTCTTATATTGGAAGAAGATGCCATTTAGGAATTTCATATCTAAAGTGGAGAAGCCAGTGCTTGGTTTCAAACCTCAAAGGACAGACTTACTCTTTTGTTAGGGGCTAATGCAGCTGGTAATCTTATTTATTTTATTTTTGGAGGCTTTATATTTCTATTAATTTTTATTGGAGTATAGTTGCTTTACAATGTTGTGTTAGTTTCTGCTGTACAGCAAAGTGAATCAGTTATACGAATACACATATCCCCTCTTTTTTAGATTTCCTTCCCATTTAGGTCACCACAGAGCCCTGAGTAGAGTTCCCTGTGCTATACAGTAGGTTCTCATTAGTTATCTATTTCATACATAGTACTGTATATATGTCAATCCCAATCTCCCAATTCATCCCACCTCCCCTTCCCCCCTTAGTAACCATAAGTCTGTTCTCTACACCTGTGTCTTTATTTCTGCTTTGCAAATAAGTTCATCCATACCATTTTTCGAGATTCCACATATAAACCATATTATAGGATATTTGCTTTTCTCTTTCTGACTTACTTCACTCTGTATGGCAGTCTCTAGGTCTATCCACGTCTCTGCAAGTGGCACTATTTCGTTCCTTATGGCTGAGTAATATTCCATTGTATATATACCAAATCTTCCTTATCCATCCCTCTGTTAATCGACATTTAGGCTGCTTCCATGTTCTGGCTATTGTAAATAGTGCTGCAATGAACATTGGGGTGCGTGTGTGTCTATTTGAATTATGGTTTTCTCTGGGTATATGCTCAGGAGTAGGATTGCTGGGTCATATGGTAGTTTTATTTTTAGTTTTTTGAGGACCCTCCATACTGTCCTCCATAGTGGCTGTACCAATTTACATTCCCACCAACAGTGTAGGAGGGTTCCCTTTTCTCCACATACTCTCCAGCATTTATTGTTTGTAGATTTTTTTGATGATGGCCATTCTGACTGGTGTGGTAACTTTAAACTGAAGCAAATGCTAAGTTACCATTCTGAAAACCCTAGAGCCGTTAAAAATAATGCTAAACCTACTCTGCCTGTGCACTGTATACAGAACAACGAAGTCTGGATGACAGGACATCTGTTTACAACATGGTTTGCTGAATATTTTGAGCCCACTGCTCAGAAAGAAAGATTCCTTTCAAAATATTACTGTTCATTAACAATGCACCTGGTCACCCAAGAGCTCTGATGGAGATGTACAATGAGAGTCATGTTGTTTTCATGCCTGCTAACACAACATCTATTCTACAGCCCATGGATCAAGGAGTAATTTTGACTTTCATGTCTTATTATTTAAGAAATATATTTTGTAAGTCTGTAGCTGCCATAGTGATTCCTCTGATGGATCTGAGCAAAGTAAACCGAACACCTTTTGAAAAGGATTCATCATTCTAGATGCCATTAAGAACATTTGTGATTCATGGGAAGAAGTCAAAATATCAACACTAACAGGACTTTGGAAGAAGATTCCAACCCTCATGGAGGACTTTGAGGGGTTCAAGACTTCAGTGGAGGAAGTAACTGCAAATGTAGTGGAACTAGCAAGAAAACTAGAATTTAAAATGGAACCTGAAGATATAACTTTGTTGCAACTGTTGCAATAAAAGTTGAACAGATAAGGAATTGCTTCTTGTGGATGGGCAAAGAAAGTGGTTTCTTGAGATGGAATCTACTCCTGATGAAGATGCTGTGAAGATTGTTGAAATGACAGCAAATGATTTAGGATAGTACATAAGCTTAGTTGATAAGGCAGTGGCAGGGTTTGAGAGGACTGAGTCCAGTTTTGAAAGAAGTTCTACTGTGCATAAAATACTGTCAGACAGCATTGCATATTCAGAGAAATTGTTCATGAAAGGAAGAGTCAATTGATGGAGCAAACTTCATTGTCTTATTTGAAGAAATTGTCACGGCCATCCCAAACTTCAGCAACCACAACCCGGATCAGTCAGCAGCCATCGACATTGAGGCAGGACCCTCCACTGGCAAAAAGATTACAACTAGGTGAAGGCTCAGATAATGGTTAACGTTTTTTAGCAATAAAGTGTTTCTAATTAAGGTATGTACACTTAATAGACTACAGCATAGTGTAAACAAAACTTTTAAATGCACTGAAAAACCAAAAAATTCATGTGACTGGCTTTATTGCAATAATCACTTTATTACAGTGGTCTGGAACGGAACCTGCAATATATCTGAGGTATGCTTATGTAAGGCAGCATGCAATACATTTATTTTAAAAGCATCATTTAAAAAATGCCATTGTTCTTTGGCTTGAAATTCTACTATATAATACCAAAATGTTTAGGTTCTGTAAGTTTACATATTGAATGTTTCATTATGTTCCATTTCTAGGCATGTTATAGAAATCATTATTTTTGGCTTGTATATTCTAATCATATTCCTAAGATTTATAGATGTGATTAGAAACACTTTGATGTTCAATGTAACACAATGACTTTTTGACAGTGATATTTACAGCTGGTAATATGTGTGCTTCATCATTCTCTATCTGAACTATCATTGTCTAAAGAATAGAGGTAAACTACACTTGTAATAATGAGGACAGAGTGCACAACAAAAATTGAACATAAAATCAGAAAATAAAATGTCCCAAATTCCAATATTACAACAGTGGGCTAACTTATAAAAATAAGACTATCAAGGGAAGGAAATAGAAAACCATCAACAATTAAAATTTAACTATAAAAAGAATAGTGGTACCAGGGGTTGGGGTAGGAACACTGAAAATCTATCATTGGAACATAGGATTTCTAATGTAATATTTTCCAAGCACTCATTACTTAACCAAAGTAGAACAGCCTGTTACTTTTGCATAGCTATTAATATTGGAATAGCTCTAAATTCACATTAATGGGGATTCACATCTGCTGAATAGACTAGTACTCCTGTTCTGCTCTACTATGCTAGTTTTTTCAAAGTGTTTAGTTTAATTACCTTAGCTATCCACCTATGAAAAAATAAGAAGAATATTTTTCTTTTAAAGACAAATGTCCCTGTGAAATTTCCTACAAACAAATGTGTTGAAATCAAATTTTATCCTTTTCAATACATGCTATACCTCCTCACAGAATCTTGGTCAAATTTAATTCTTCTATCCCCCTTCCTCAACTATTTTTTTGAAGTCCAGTTATGGCCATGGAAGAAACAGCAGCATGTCTCAAACATATTCCAGATCTTACAGAACATCTTAACCTCACAAGGTTTTGCCTCCCACGAGGCACCATAACTGATTAGTTAATGGGCCATTCCTACGTCTCACAAGGCCATCTGCAACAAGATAGTGGAGAAACAATGAATTCTATAGTTTTAAGCTCTTATTATATTTCTTTTGATGTAAAATTAGTTATTTGCTCAGGAGCAATATTTTGTGGAATATCGTGACCCTAAATAAGGCATTCTATGAGCTCACATGTGAAAGTATTGCAAGTATGGAAGGCATTATTCATATCATGAAGTGGAGATAAACCACTGCCCACTCTATGAGGGAAAGGGTTCACTACAATCAATCTGCTGCTGGATAGCTTGATCTTCCCCTCAAATGGTGCTGTGTTCTGTGCTCACATTGATTTCATTGTTGGCAGGCTGGGAACACTGCATGGGCAATAGCCATATCAGCCTTGGTGATTGAGCATGTGTAGAGCCTTCAACCCTCGATTCCAAGTCCACTTTTTCATTAAGCAAAAATCATATATTAGTTTCCTAGGGTTGCTGTAACATCACAAACTGGATGGCATAAAACAATAGAAATTTATTCTCCCATAGTACTGGAGGCCAGAAGTCTGAAATCAAGGTTGGCAGGATTCCTATGGGAAGCCTTAAGGAAAAATCTGTTTCATGCCTCTCTCCTACTTCTGAAGGCTGCCAGCAACTCTTAGCAAAAACTCTAATCTGTGCCTCCATATTCACATACATGGTCTTCTTCCTTGTGTCTCTATGTCTCAGACCTTCCTATTCTTTCTTTTATAAGGATACTGGTCATTGGACTTAGAAAACACCTAAATCCAGGATGACATTATCTCAAGATCCTTAACTTAATTATATCTGCGAAGACCCTGTTTCCAAATAAGGTCATATTCATAAGTTCCAGGGGCTAAGATTTGGACATATCTTTTTTCAGGACACAATTCAACCCATTATACACAGTAGGATGAAAAAAGACATTGACTGAACTTGACTGACTATAACAAAAATCCATCTTATCTCCCTGAGTATCTCCATTGAGATACTCTTCTGCTCTGAATGTCCTCTATTGGTTATTAACATGGAACAAAAACATAAGCACAATCTGTGCCTGTCATGAGATGTCATCCACATACCTCACCTGTATATCATTTTGTTAACAATTTGCCAAACTTTTTCTCTGACTACCTGGCCAAACTGTTAGCTATGTTCCATAAATCAGTGTAGATACACACATTGTAGGCCCATCATCTCTCTATTAAAGTGTCAGTTAGATGTACTGTTTGAATTTCTGCTCTTTGAGGGAATTCCCTTACCCTTCTATCTTTCAGGACTTTCCTTGAGTATGCCTGTAATGTTGCACAGTTCTCTTCTGAGTGGTCCCAGCATATTGGGCCAAATGCTTACTAAGCACAGGCCTAATATTTTTCTCCTTCAGTAAACTAATTGTAAGGAACTCTGTATGACAGGAGTTGGCAAACTATGGCCCATAGGTCAAATCCAACCTGCTTTTATAAAGGTTTATGTGAACACAGTCACAATCCTTTATGTATACTCTATAATGGCAGAGCTGAGTAGGTGTGATCATGACCATTAACACCCACAAAGCTTAAAACATTTACTATCTAGTGCTTTAGAGAAAAAGTTTGCCAACCTCTGCTCTATGGAGTCATAGAAATGGGTTGGAGGAGAGCAAACAATATAGTTACCATAATGGTCTAAGATCATGCAATTTACTTGTGCCTTCAAAACCTGATCAAGCCCAATTTTGTATTATTCACTTCTACTTGATGTGTGCATTCACTGGCTTGGTGGAGAAGATGAACCCAATTTTGTCACTTTCTGTCCCACAGTCTGGGATTCAGACATTACTTGTGGCCAATAGCAAGCAAGGTGCTCTTGTTCTAAAAGAGAATAGTTATTTTCTAAAGAGGACTTGAGACTTTTTTCCCTAAACATTGTGATTTACCCTCCCCCCACCACAGGCTTGTATCAATAGGATCTCTATTTGTCATACAGTAAGTCCCATACATACGAACAAGTTCCATTCTGAGAGCATGTTCGTTAAGTCCAGTTGGTTTGTAAGTCCAACAAAGTTAACCTAGGTACCCAACTAACTCAATCGGCCATACAGTACTGTACTGTAATAGGTTTATAATACTTTTCACACAAATAATAGATAAAAGACAAGCACAAAAAATAAAGAAAACATTCTTAATCTTATAGTACAGTAACTTGAAAAGTACAGTAGTACAGTACAACAGCTGGCATACAGAGGCTGACATCGAGTGAACAGGCAAGAAGAGTTACTGACTGGAGGCGGGAGAGGAGGTGGGAGATGGTAGAGCTGAAGGATCGTCAGCAATAGGAGACGGAGGGCAAGCTGCGATTTCACTCACGCCTGATGTTGCTGGTACACGTTCTGGTTCCTTGCTGGATTCAATTCAATCTATCTTCTTGAAAAAAGGATCCAGTGACGTCTGGGTAGTAGCTCTTTTTTTCACATCATAGATGACACAGTAGCACTGGATTGCATTCTGAATGGCTGCTGCAACCTTCGTGTACTGTTTTATGTTGGGGTCTGGTCCTGTGCCTCAAAAACTAACAGTGTCTCCTCAAATAAAGAAAATCCCCTTGCCATTTCCTGCATTGTGCATCTCTTTGGTTCTTCAGTTGCTTCTTCTTCCTGTTGTCTCTCTTTGTCCTTTCTCTCGGCCTCCAATTCCTGGCTCTTCTTAGCAGTAACAGCCACATCACCACTGCTTTTGACTCTTGCTTCTGAACATCCTGGGCTTGAAATAAAGATACTATACTACTGTACTCTTTACAGTAGTATACAGTAAAGTACACAAAAGCACAACCACTTGTAGAGGGTGCACGCACATGACAATGTATGCCAGACACGTGAACTAACTTACATTATTGGACATGCAAATGCACAGTCGCATCTTTGAAAGTTCGCAACCTGAAGGTTCATATGTAGGGAACTTACTGTATATGCTTTCAGCATCATTTAATATAATGGGCTATATGGACCAAGTGGAGGAAAACTTGCAATACACACTGAAACTGTTATAAAGCCTCCTCTTACTCTAAGCACCTCTCAAAACAGTTAAGTTTATGGGTTATTTAGTAATTGAATCAGAGAAACACCCTGAAGGATGGTTATGTATTGTTTCTAAAATCCAAATAAGTCCACCAAACATTGTGCTTCTTTCTTAGTAGTAGGTTGTGTATGGAGTGAAATTTGCCTTTCAATTTGTTCATGTCCCAGATCACTATATTCAAGGAAATTTTACTAGGTGTCCCTTAGTTTTTATTAATGTATTTCTTGCCATGGGATTTTTGAGTCTTACCAAGTCAGTTAGAACACTTCTGGCTATAATGTCCAAATAACATGATGTCATCAATATAGGGGACTAGTGTGATATTCTTGTAAAGGCAGAATGGTCAACATTCCTATAGCCTAGATCATATCAAGAGAGCCATAGACCTGACATAGCTCTGTGATAACTCAGTAAAGGTATACGGTTGTCATTGTCATATGAAACCAATACTTATCATGGTCCTTAGTAAACACTATAAGAAAAGCATTTTTCAGGTTAATAGCTCCATACCAAATGCCAGGGGCTATGCTGATTTATTCCAATTAAGAGATCAACCTGGGAGGACCTTCAAGATGGCAGAGGAGTAAGACGTGGAGATCACCTTCCTCCCCACAAATACAACAGAAATACATCTACATGTGGAACAACTCCTACAGAACACCTACTGAACGCTGGCAGAAAACCTCAGACTTCCCAAAAGGCAAGAGACTCCCCACGTACTTGGGTAGGGTAAAAGAAAAAAGAAAGAACAGAGACAAAAGAATAGGGATGGGACCTGCCCCTCTGGGAGGGAGCTGTGAAGGAGGAAAAGTTTCCACACACTAGGAAGCCCCTTCACTGGTGGAGACGGGGTGGTGGTGGGGAATCTTTGGAGCCACGGAGAGAGTGCAGCAACAGGGGTGCAGAGGGCAAAGCGGAGAGATTCCCGCACAGAGGATCGGTGCTGACCAGCACTCACCAGCCCGAGAGGCTTGTCTGCTCACCCGCCAGGACGGGTGGGGGCTGGGAGCTGAGGCTCGGACTTCGGAAGTCGGATCCCAGGGAGAGGACTGGGGTTGGCTGCGTGAACACAGCCTGAAGGGGGCTAGTGCACCACAGCTAGCCGGGAGGGGGTCCGGGAAAAAGTCTGGACCTGCCTAAGAGGCAAGAGACCATTGTTTCGGGGTGTGTGAGGAGAGGGGATTCAGAGCACCGCCTAAACGAGCTCCAGAGATGGGTGTGAGCCGCGGTGATCAGTGCGGACACCAGAGACAGGCATGAGACTCCAAGGCCGCCGCTGCAGCCACCAAGAAGCCTGTGTGCAAGCACAGGTCACTATCCACACTCCCCTCCCAGGAACCTGTGCAGCCCGCCACTGCCAGGGTCTCGTGATCTAGGGACAACTTCCCTGGGAGAACACACGGTGCGCCTCAGCCTGTTGCAACGTCACGCCGGCCTCTGCCGCCACAGGCTCGCCCCACATTCCATACCCCTCCCTCCCCATGGCCTAAGTGAGCCCGAGACCCCTAATCAGCTGCTTCTTTAACACCCTCCTGTCTGGGTGAAAAGCAGATTCCAGAGGGCAACCTAAATGCAGAGGCAGGGCCAAATCCAAAGCTGAACCCCAGGAGATGTGCAAACAAAGAAGAGAAAGGGAAATTTCTCCACGCAGCCTCAGGAGCAGCGGATTAAATCTCCACAATCAACTTGATGTATCCTGCATCTGTGAAATACCTGAATAGACAAAGAATCATTCTAAAATTGAGGCAGTGGACTTTGGGAGCAACTGTAGACCTGAGGTTTGCTGTATGCGACTGACTAGTTTCTGATTTATATGTTTACCTTACTTTAGTTTTTAGCACTTGTTATCATTGCTGGATTGTTTATCAGCTTGGTTTCTCTCTTCTTTTTTCTTACTTTTTTATTTTAATAATATTAAAAAATTTTTTTCAATTAATAACTTTTTTATTTTATTTACTTATTTTTCTTTCTTTCCCTTTTTTTTCTCCCTTTTCTTCTGAGCTGTGTGGCTGACTGGGTTTTGGTGCTCCAGCCAGGTGTCAGGCCTGAGCCTTGGATGTGAGAGAGCCAATTTCCAAGTTCAGGACATTGGACCACCAGAGACCTCCCAGCCCCACATAATATCAATCGGCAAGAGCTCTTGCAGAGATCTCTGTCTCAATGCTAAGACCCAGCTCCACTCAACGACCAGCAAGCTCCAGTGCTGGACACCCCATGCCAAACAACTAGCAAGACAGCCACACAACACCACCCATTAGCAGAGAGGCTGCCTTAGATCATAATAAGTTCACAGACACCACAAAACACACCACCAGACGTGGTTCTGCCCACCAGAAAGACAAGATCTAGCCTCATCAACCAGAACACAGGCACCAGTCCCCTCCACCAGGAAGCCTACACAACCCACTGAACCAACCTTACCCACTGGGGCAGACACCAAAAACAACAGGAACTATGAACCTGCAGCCTGTGAAAGGGAGACCCCTAAATACAGTAAGTTAAGCAAAATGAGACCACAGAGAAATACGCAGCAGATGAAGGAGCAAGATAAAAAAACCACCAGACCAAACAAATGAAGAAGAAATAGGCAGTCTGCCTGAAAAAGAATTCAGAGTAATGATAGTAAAGATGATCCAAAATCTTGGAAATAGAATGGAGAAAACACAACAAACGTTTAAGAAGAACCTAGAAGAACTAAAGAGCAAACAAACAATGATGAACAACACAATAAATGAAATTAAAAATTCCCTGGAAGGAATCAATCGCAGAATAACAGAGGCAGAAGAACGGATAAATGACCAGGAAGATAAAACAGTGGAAATAACTACTGCAGAGCAAAATAAAGAAAAAAGAATTAAAAGAACTGAGGACTGTCTCAGAGACCTCTGGGACAACATTAAATGCAACAACATTCGAATTAGAGGGGTCCCAGAAGAAGAGAAAAAGAAAGGGACTGAGAAAATATTTGAAGAGATTATAGTTGAAAACTTCCTTAACATGGGAAAGGAAATAGTCAATCAAGTCCAGAAAGCACAGACTCCCAGACAGGATAAATCCAAGGAGAAACACGCCAAGACACATATTATTCAAACTATGAAAAATTAAATACAAAGAAAAAATATTAAAAGCAGCAAGGGAAAAGCAACCAATAACATACAAGGGAATCCCCATAAGGTTAACAGCTGATCTTTCAGCAGAAACTCTGCAAGCTAGAAGGGAGTGCCAGGACATATTTAAAGTGATGAAAAGGAAAAACCTACAACCAAGATTACTCTACCCAGCAAGTGTCTCATTCAGATTTGACAGAGAAATTAAAACCTTTACAGACAAGCAAAAGCTAAGAGAATTCAGCACCACCAAACCAGCTATACAACAAATGCTAAAGGAACTTCTCTAGGCAGGAAACACAAGAGAAGGAAAAGACCTACAATAACAAACCCAAAACAATTAAGAAAATGGTAATAGGAACATTACCTATTGCGTAGGAACATACATATAGATAACTACCTTAAATGGGAACATACATATCGATAACTACCTTAAATGTAAATGGATTAAATCCTCCAACCAAAAGACATAGACTGGCTGAATGGCTACAAAAACAAGACCCGTATATATGCTGTCTACAAGAGACCCACTTCAGATCTAGGGACACATAAAGACTGAAAGTGAGGGGATGGAAAAAGATATTCCATGCAAATGGAAATCAGAAGAGAGCAGGAGTAGCAATTCTCATATCAGACAAAATTGACTTTAAAGACTATTACAAGAGACAAAGAAGGACACTACATAAAGATAAGGGATCAATCCAAGAAGAAGATATAATAATTGTAAATATTTATGTACCCAAAATAGGGATGCCTCAATACATAAGGCAAATGCTAACAGCTATAAAAGGGGAAATCGAAAGTAACACAATCATAGTATGGGACTTTAACACCCCACTTTCACCAATGGACAGATCAACCAAAATGAAAATAAATAAGGAAACACAAGCTTTAAAAGACATATTAAACAGGATGGACTTAATTGATATTTATAGGACATTCCATCCAAAAACAACAGAATACACTTTCTTCTCAAGTGCACATGGAACATTCTCCAGGATAGATCATATCTTGGGTCACAAAACAAGCATTGGTAAATTTAAGAAAATTGAAATTTTATCAAGTGTCTTTTCTGACCACAACACTATGAGACTAGATATCAATTACAGGAAAAAACCGTAAAAAATACAAATACATGGAGGCTAAAGTATATGCTACTTAATAACCAAGAGATCACTGAAGAAATCAAAGAGGAAATCAAAAAATATCTAGAAACAAATGACAATGAAAACATGGCGGCCCAAAACCTTCGGGATGCAGCAAAAGAAGTTCTAAGAGGGAAGTTTATAGCAATACAATCCTACCTTAAGAAACAAGAAACATCTCAAATAAACAACCTAACCTTACACCAAAGCAATTAGAGAAAGAAGAACAAAAAATCCCCAAAGTTAGCAGAAGGAAAGAAATCATAAAGATCAGATCAGAAATAAATGAAAAAAAAATGAAGGAAATGATAGCAATGATCAATAAAACTAAAAGCTGGTTTTTTGAGAAGATAAACAAACTTGATAAACCATTAGCCAGACTCATCAAGAAGAAAAGGGAGAAGACTCAAATCAACAGAATTAGAAATGAAAGAGGAGAAGTAACAACTGACACTGCAGAAATACAAAGGATCATGAGAGATTACTACAAGCAACTATATGCCAATAAAATGGACAACCTGGAAGAAATGGACAAATCCTTAGAAAAGCACAACCTTTTGAGACTGAACCAGGAAGAAATAGAAAATATAAACAGACCAACCACAAGCACTGAAATTGAAACTGTGATTAAAAATCTTCAAACAAACAAAATCCCAGGATGAGATGGCTTCACACGTGAATTCTATCAAACATTTAGAGAAGAGTTAAACCTATCCTTCTCAAACTCTTCCAAAATATAGCAGAGGGAGGAACACTCCCAAACTCATTCTATGAGGCCACAAACACCATGTCACCAAAACCAGACAAAGATGTCACAAAAAAAGAAACCTACAGGCCAATATCCCTGATGAACATAGATGCGAAAATACTCAACGAAATACTAGCAAACAGAATCCAGCAGCACATTAAAAAGATCATACACCATGATCAAGTGGGATTTATACCAGAAATGCAAGGATTCTTCAATATATGCAAATCAATGTGATACACCATATTAACAAATTGAAGGAGAAAACCATATGATAATATCAGTAGATGCAGAAAAATATTTTGAAAAAATTCAACACCCATTTATGATAAGAAGTCTCCAGAAAGTAGTCATACAGGGAACTTACCTCAACATAATAAAGGCCATATATGACAAACCCACAGCCAACATCATTCTCAATGGTGAAAAACTGAAACCATTTCCACTAAGATCAGGAACAAGACAAGGTTGCCCACTCTCACCACTATTATTCAACATAGTTTTGGAAGTGTTAGCCACAGCAATCAGAGAAGAAAAAGAAATAAAAGGAATCCAAATCAGAAAAGAAGAAGTAAAGCTGTCACTGTTTGCAAATGACATGATACTATACATATAGAATCTTAAAGATGCCACCAGAAAGCTACTAGAACTAATCAATGAATTTGGTAAAGGAGCAGGATACAAAATTAATGCACAGAAATCTCTTGCATTCCTATACACTAATGATGAAAAATCTGAAAGAGAAATTAAGGAAACACTCCCCTTCACCATTGCAACAAAAAGAATAAAATACCTAGAAATAAACTACCTAAGGAGACAAAAGAACTGTATGCAGAAAACTATAAGACACTGATGAAAGAAATGAAAGAAGATACAAACAGGTGGAGAGATATACCACGTTCTTGGATTGGAAGAATCAACATTGTGAAAATGACTATACTACCCAAGGCAATCTACAGATTCAATGCAATCCCTATCAAACTACCAATGGCATTTTTCACAGAACTAGAACAAAAAATTTCACAATATGTATGGAAACACAAAAGACCCTGAATAGCCAAAGCAATCTTGAAAAAGAAAAATGAAGCTGGAGGAATAAGGCTCCCTGTCTTTAGACTATACTACAAAGCTTCAGTAATCAAGATAATATGGTACTGGCACAAAAACAGAAATATAGATCAATGGAACAGGGTAGAAAGCCCAGAGATAAACCCATGCACATATGGTCACCTTATCTTTGATAAAGGAGTCAAGAATATACAATGGAGAAAAGACAGCATCTTCAATAAATGGTGCTGCAAAAACTGGACAGCTACATGTAAAAGAATGAAATTAGAACACTCCCTAACACCATACACAAAAATAAACTCAAAATGGATTAAAGACCTAAATGTAAGGCCAGACGCTATAAAACTCTTAGAGGAAAATATAGGCGGAACACTCTATGCCATAAATCACAGCAAGATCCTTTTTGACTCACCTCTTAGAGTAATGGAAATAAGAACAAAAATAAACAAATGGGACCTAATGAAACTTAAAAGCTTTTGCACAGCAAAGGAAACCATAAACAAGATGAAAAGGCAACCCTCAGAATGGGAGAAAATATTTGCACACGAAGCAACTGACAAAGGATTAATCTAAAAAATATACAAGTAGCTCATGGAGCTCAACATCAAAGAAACAAACAATCTTGTTAAAAAATGGGCAGAAGACGTAAATAGACATTTCACCAAGGAAGACATACAGATAGCCTAGAGGCACATGAAAAGATGCTCAACATCAGTAATTATTAGAGAAATGCAAATCAAAACTACAATGAGGTACCATCTCACACCAGTCAGAATGGCCATTCAAAAAATCTAGAAACAATAAATGCTGAAAGGGTGTGGTGGAAAGGGAACAGTCCTGCACTGTTAGTGGGAATGTAAATTGATACAACCACTATGGAAAACAGTATGGAGGTTCCTTAAAAAACTAAAAATAGAACTACCATATGACCCAGCAATCCCACTACTGGGCATATACCTTGAGAAAACCATAATTCAAAAAGAGTCATGTACCACAATATTCACTGCAGCACTATTTACAATAGCCTGGACATGGAAGCAACCTAAGTGTCCATCGACAAATAGACAAAGAAGATGTGGCACATATATACAATGGAATACTACTCAGCCATAAAAAGAAACAAAACTGAGTTATTTTTAGTGAGGTGGATGGACCTAGAGTCTGTCATACAGAGTGAAGTAAGTTAGAAAGAGAAAAACAAATACAGTATGCTAACACATATATATGGAATCTAAAAAAAAAAAAAAAAAAAAATGGTTCTGAAGTACCTATGGCCAGGACAGGAATAAAGATGCAGACATAGAGAATGGACTTGAGGACACGGGGAGGGGGAAGGGGAAGCTGGGACGAAGTGAGAGAATGAACATATATACATTACCAAATGTAAAATAGATCGCTAGTGGGAAGCAGCTGCATAGCACAGGGAGATCAGCTCGGTGCTTTGTGACCTCCTAGGGGGTGGGATAGGGAGGGTGGGAGGGAGACGCAAGAGAGAGGGGATATGGGAATATATGTATACGTATAGCTGATTCACTTTGTTATACAGCAGAAACTAACACAACAATGTAAAGCAATTATACTCCAACAAAGATGTTAAAAATAAAGAGATAAACCTGGAACAGAAACGGCAATTGGAGTAACCAGTTGGTTAGGTTTATGACAATGCACATTCTCCAGGATCCATTGGTTTTATTCACAAGTCAAAAAGTAAGTTAAGTGAAGATGTTATAGCAATCACTACCTTGCATCTTTCAAATCTCTGATAGTGGCACTGCTTTCTGAAATGTCCCCGTGGTTGCAGTATTTCATTTGATTTTCTATTTTGGTTATTATTGACATTTCAGTGGCTTCTACTTGGCCCTTCCTAATAATAGACCTTACTGTATGGGTCAGGAAGTCAATATGGGATTTTACTATCTGCCAAAAAATGTCATTTCAACTGTACCCTCAGGAACGATTATGTATGATAATCACTTATCTTTGAGAAAGTCCAAAACCAAGATTTGATTTAATACCTGACCTGTACAAACCCCTACTTGGACTATTGGACCACAGTGTTATTTTAGGTCTCTGAGGATTAGTGTCAAATCTGAGCCATTGTTTAATAATCCTCCCCATGTCTACTTCCCTCCATTTCCTTTAGTAAACATTTGAAGATTTACAGTATTACTTGTGGCAGTGCAAGAGAACTTGACCTTCCCTTGATTAAAGTGACTCTTGATCTATGAATTGGAAAAAAGCCCTTTGTGGCAATTCAAGTCAAAGTTCTGGCCACCAGACCCAGAATTTTATTTTTATTTTATTTAGATCAAGTAATATTTTAGTAAGCTGTCCATCTCTTCCACTCCAAGGAACAAAGTGATTACTTAGCCACTGCTAAAACTCCCTGTGGGTCAAACATTTTGCTTGTCCTCTGGCTTTGCTGCCTATTAACTCTATCCCATCTTGTATCTGGTGTTTTAAGTATTGCCACCAGGCATTCACCACTCCAGCATCCTATTATTGCCCCTTGTTTTCCAACCATTTTTCCTGATCTGTAGAGGAAATTTACTAGAAAACTTTTGATGGATGATGGCGCTCCCTTTACCAAGATTTTGAGAAGCTCCTTGGTGAAAAGAGTACCTTTGATTTGCCTTGGTGATTCTCAAATTATGGCCCCTGGACCACTTGGGAAATTGTTAAAAATGCAAATTCTCTTCCTTCAACCCAGACTTACTAAATCAGAAACTTTGGGAGTGGGGTCCAGTAATCCATGTTTTAACAAGCCTTCCAAGTAATTCTCATTTGCACCCCACCCCCGCCAAGCACCACCATTCTCCATTATTCCAGGTAAATCCTGGAATAGAATGTTAGTCATCACTGAGTTGAGGTATCAAATGCGTTCAAAGGTTTCACATCATTTAAATGAACTGCCTGATTCACTCCTGGCTTCTGGGGCTAACACATTAAATATGTGAGTCAGTGTTGGCTAGGGCTGTCATAACAAAATACCACAGACAAGGTGGCTTAAACAATAAAATTTTATTTCCTCATAGTTTTGGAGGCCAGAAGTCGAAGATCAAACTATTGACAGATTTGCTTTCTCTTGAGAACTCTCTCCTTGGCTTACAGATGGCCACCTTCTCAATGCATCCCTCATATGGCCTTTCCATGTTCATCCTCGTGTCTCTCCTTATAAAGACACCAGTCATACTGGCTTACAGCCCAACCCTAATGGCCTCATTTTAACTCAGTCACTTCATTGAAGGCCGTATCTTCAACTGTAGTCACATGGACTAGGATCTAGCCAATGACCTCATATAACTTTACCTCTTTAAAGAGTCTGCCTTCAAATATGGTTATACCATGAGACACTGGGAGGAGAAGACCGTTCAGTCCATAATGGTTAGTTAAGTTCAGCCATATCAGTAAAATCATCCCAGTGTAATGTGGTTTCATCTTCCTTGATCTAGCACAACATAATTCTCATACATACAGTTAAGTCCCCTACATATGAACAAGTCCCATCCCGAGAGCACGTTTGTAAGTCCACTTTGTTAAGTCCAACAAAGTTAGCCTAGGTACCCAACTAACACAATCGACTATACAGTACTGTACTGTAATAGGTTTATAATACTTTTCACATGAATAATACATAAAAAACAATGAACACAAAAAATAAAGGAAACATTTTTAATCTTACAGTATGGTACCTTGAAAAATACAGTAGTACAGTACAACAGCTGACATCTAGGGGCTGGCATCGAGTGAACAGGCAAGAAGAGTTACTGACTGGAGGAGGGAGAGGAGGTGGGAGGTGGTAGAGGTGAAGGATCATCAGCAATAGGAGACGGAGGGCAAGCTGCAATTTCACTCACGCCTGACGTTGATGGAATGCACGTTCGCATCTTTGAAAGTTTGCAACTTGAAGGTTTGTATGTAGGGGATTTACTGTATTTTTCCAGTCTCTGCTGATATAAATAAACACCTCACCATACTTATTAGTGGGTAGGTGCCTCCTCCATACTAAGACTTTGTATTTGTTCCACTGGGGTATATCTGGGGTTTTTGATTATAGTCATAGAAATGGAGGTTAGTGGAATGGAAATTGAGAAAAATAGACATTGTTAGGCAAGGTCATTGATTTTCTTTAAGCAAGAGTTTCCAAGTTTCCACAAATAGAAAAGAAAGGGCTACATCTATATTCAAGGGAACCTCATGGTAATACAGAGCTTCAAAGTTCTCAGATTCATCCAAATCCATCCAAATGCAACTATTCTCATTCTTAGGGTTTCAGTCATTACATTAATATCAGAAACATAACAAGGCTGAATTCAAATTATGTTGTAACTCTATAACCCATATAAAATTCTTTGACATTCCCAGTGTAGTAGCTATTTAGCCTCTCAAGAAATCCTTCATCATAGCCACTGCTTAAGAGAGTGGGATAAAACACAAAAAGCCTGGCTACCCAAAGTCTAAGATTATTGGTCCTAGATAAAGCATCAAATCAGAGAAACAGAAAGGTTTTTGAAGTAGACAGAAATTTAATTCAGGGTGTTAGATATAAAAATGTTGGAAGGGCTGATGGAACAAAGGGTTTGTGTTATTACCCTTAGGTTAAAAACTATAGGAAGTCATCATCACTCTGCAGGAGCCCAAGAGTTCACACACAGCTGATATTCCTTGAGCTGCCATCTCTGTTATTTAGCAGGCGTGGAGGGAGTGCCTCTCACCTTTGCCACTTCTGGAGCCACTACTTGAAATGGGCATTGCTGGAGCTACTGCTGCTGCCACTTCCAGAAGTATAGCTTCTACATTCTTCCGTCTTCTAATCTCAATTGAGTGCCTCCCACAGTCTCTAGAACTACTCTTCCACGGCATTTATTTTTGTTGATTTGTTTTCCCAACAAATTTCTTCCAATTTAGAAATATGTTGAGGAAGTAGAAGCCTAGAGACTTTCAGTACATCCAAGCACAGGCATTTGTTTCAGCGTGGGCTGCATGGATCCTCCTCAACTTCAACAACAAATGAGGGTCAATCCTCACTGCTTCTCTGGACTCAGTGTCTTTGCTGGCCATCCTTCTTCTGTCCATAATTTTTTGTTTTTGGTAGATAGGTCAATATTGATGATTAAGTTACAGTTAAATCCTACCAACCTGGTAGATTTTCTATATTCAAATACAAGTTATCTAATTTTTTTCATCTAACAAATATTGCTTTAAGTGTTTTAAAAATATTAACCCATTAATCCACATACACACTTTATGAAACAGGTACTGCTATTACCTCCATGTTACAGATGAGAACTGAAGAAAATAAAGGTTAAGTAACTTGAAAGCACAGAGATAATAAGTGCTAGAACTGGATTTATTGAACCAGACAGTCTGACTCCAGAAGTCATGCATGCTCTTAACCAAGATGTTGTACTACCTATGAAGTTAAAATTTTATAATTCTCAAATCTATTTTATATTTTATAATTCAGTTTGACAGTATGGATTACCAACCACTCTCCAGTCTCTTCTCTCTCTCACCTTGGCTGAACCTCCCCAATATATGTATTCACATGTCCCCACATGTGTATGGATGTTCGCATGCACACACATGCACACACACACACATGCTCTTCAAACTTCAAATATGGAACTGGAGGTTCCTGTAACACTACCCATTGATCATTACTTAAATTCTCTTGCATATGCTTCCTCCCTACCTAGTATGTCCTATCTGACTTTATCACCTTATCAGCTTAGAGAGCACTTTTATATTTTAAACTGCCCCCCCCACCCAATTCACATACACACATACTCCCAATAGAATTAATAGCTTCTTTTAATCAATGAAGTCTATGACAGTTGTACAGACTTCTATTGTAATTATTGTTACTACATCTGTTTCCATTATTACACTATAAGCACAATGAAGATAAGGTTCAGGTCTCATTTTTTCTTTATATCCCCACTGCCTAGCACAATTCCTGATGCATAGTATGTATACTAGGACTAATTTTCATGTTTAATTAAAATCCATTTTGCCATACTTTTGCTAAAAAAAAAACTTCAAAAACTCCCTACCATCTTTTTTTTAAACCTAAAATCCCTTAGCCTGCAGTCAGCGCTCCATAATTTTTACCCCGAATTTACTTTTTCAGCTTCAGTTCTCAATAACACACAAAAACTCACACCACTCTGGGTTCCAGCAGAACTAAACTGAGACCACTTGAAGATTCCAGAAGACAATTTCTCTTTGGGCCAAAATTCACCATTCTACAAGCATACCCTGTAGTTTGTTTCTTTTGTGTCATGGCTCATCTTGTCTTCTCCACCTAGGATGCACTTATCCAACTTTCACATTTCTTTGAAATTTTTCTGAACTTTCAATGCCCCATTAATCCATCTCTTATTCTCTAAGTCAGATCAAATTTACCTTTTTAATCTTCCATGAGATCATTCACTATATTCAGCTTCCTCTCTTATTTATATACAGCCATGGTTTATTTCATGCAATGCATCTTTAGCTCCATGGGGGCAGACACCTATGTACCTCAGCATGTCCTATACCAGCTCCCTAGGGTACTTTGCATTGAGCCTTGCCTGAAACAGTTACTATTAGCTACTGCACAGAAAGTAAGATGGTATTCTTGTCCACACACTTCTCATTGCTAAGTTAGTGTAATACATGTATGTTATGACTCAATAATGATTGGGTATAATCAATAACAGAATAAATATATTTTGCCAGTCACATCCATTAATATGCATGTAGATTCAGAAAATTCGGAAAAATTGGGGGAAAAGCCAGAATGTAATACAAGTAGCTATCATTCACTAAATGCTTACATATGTCGGACACTATATTATCTATTCATCTAGGGTGGTAGGTTTTAGTATTCCAATTTTAGAAATAAGGAAACTGAGGCTCAGAAAGTTCAAGAAATGTGCCTAAGATGACACATCTAGAAAACAGAAGAACCCAGACTTAAATCATATTCTGTCTGTCTCCTGTACCTGTACTCATAACAATAGAGTGTATTCCCTACTTGTCATATAAAACGCACTACCCCAAGCGTCTTACAAACATCATATTTGATCCTTAGGATAACCATGTGAGGTATGTATGTTCTCCATTTTACAAATGAGGAAACCAAGACTCCCTACATGAAGTCATTTCCCCAAATTCACACAGCCAGTAAGTGATGAGGTTGAAAGTTGTACCAGGACCATTTGATGCCAGTCTTATCTTAAATTCTAAACTGTCATGTGTATAGGTCTTTCTGTTCTAGCACTTTTTTCCTTTTGACCAGTGGACTATTTGGAATTTTCAGTAGAAGCAGTAACAGAGTCACTAAATATTTAAAATGTTTTCTTCAGGCAAGTTAAAGAATTAAATTGCCCCTAAGTCACAAGGCACTATCCATTTCATACTATGAAACAATCTCTTGTCTTTTCTGAGCCCCAGGGTAGAATAGAGACCCTAATTGATTTATTAGTCATCTAGTTCTCTTTTCACAAATCATGCATTGGAGGGATTATTGATTCACATGTAAGCTGATTTTTAATTAGTTTCTCTTTTTCTTACAATAGTATTTATGGTTAAATTGATTAACAGGCAGGTAAATAACTCATGGCAGGTACATATGCAGTTAAATTGTCAAGTAGTGCCTGACATTTTCAGCTTTCATAGAAAATCTGTGTTCAGTGATTTGTTGAAATAGTTTTTAACGGGCAGAAGCCCATACTGTCAGGCACCAAGCTGTAAGGCAAACCACCTGGATTGTTGCTAATCCCTGGGAAGGGAAGCAGGATGGAAACCCCAGGATGGTCTGGCCCTGAAGCATAGAGCCTGCCCTCATCACACTGCATCTATCCATTAGGACAGATGTCCGATGGAAAAGACAGCTGAATATTTGCTTCCTAACTCATTTTCTTACCAAAGTAGTAGTCTTATGATAAAAACAATAATAACAATGATGACAAACAATACTCTCACAGGCTTTTACAGTTAATAGCATTAAAGTCTTTTTCTTATAGCAACTTTTCTCAGATTACATGGGCATATACAATGGAGATACGTAAGTATGAAAGGGGTTGGCAAAGCTTCCTAGAAGACCAATTTTATTCTAAGCAATGTGAAACATGATTTCATATTAAGTCAAACATAGGTGTATTATGAAGTAGACTGCAAAATAAGCATGAAATTTTAAAATAAAACACTAAGTTTCAAAGAAATATTATGCTTTCTTCAGCTAATTTGCGCTGTTTTTCGAGAACCCTGAGGGTTTTGACTTCACTGTCTTCAGCCATTGAGGGTATTTGGGAGAAAGTTTGAGATGCACCGATACATCGCATTTTGTTCGAAGCCTATGAATCAGATAAGAAGCTAGATTTTAAGGTTTTCAAGCCATATTCTCTATTTCCTGCCTTTCCCACTATCCACTTGTAAAACCTCTCAAAACTCTGGGTACTCCCTGGACCATATGGGAAATGAATAGGTGCTCTAAGAAGATGAAAACAACTCACCTTACTCCGCCCTTGTGCTATCTGAGAATGTTTCATTAATATTCAGACTCTTTCTTGTCATTTTTCCTACCTCTTGGACTACCCTGCTTGTCATGATTCTGAACCATTTTGGATGGTGCTTGTGACCAGCTGACATTTTAGATAACCAACGGCACATTCTTTCAGACCTCAGCTCATCAGAGTCAATAGCAGTAATTCTGCCAGTGTTGTCTGGTTTCTTTCATAACTTGATTGCAACAATTATGTCCCAAGTAGTACTCAGTCATTCTAGCCTAAATGTTTTATCATACTTCTCATTTGTATCTCCTCTAGTAAGACAGACCTTCAGCCTGAAGCTGTTCCCTTCAGTGCATGCAATATGATTCAATGTACTGGGGAAGGTACCATAGAGTGATTTAGAGCATGTCTTCTGAAGTCAGCAGACCTGGGCTTTAATCTCAGCTTTACCAGTGACAAGGAAGTTGATTAACCTTCCTAGAATCAATGCCTTATCAACATAATTAATAAATATACTCATGAGACTGATGTGAGAATTAAATGAAACAGACTAAAAAGAACTGTGTACCTTAATTTAGGAAAATTTGTCAACAAAAGAGAGTCATATTTATTATTGTTGTTGATATTATTGTAGATATAATATTTTTAATTAAATATAATATGAAACCCCCCAAAATCTTTGGCATACAGCTCCATAAACTGAATGAATACAACCATGTAGACTCCACACAAGTCCAAGATACCAGTACCCACAAATCCTTGCTTAAGCTTCCATCTAGTCATTAACTATCTTAAGGAAATCATATTTTTACTTCTATCCCCATCAACTAGTTTTTGGGCTTGTCCTTTTTGTGTGTGTGTGTGTGTGTTTTACATGAATAGAATAACATTATATGTACTCTTCTGTGTTTGGCTTCCTCTTTTCAATATTATATCTGTGATTTCTTCCTGTTTCTCCCTAAAGCAACACTTTGTTCATTCTAATTTCTGGGTTATATTAATATAAAATGATTTTATTCATTCTTTTGTTGATGTTTATTCTATTGTTAAATGTTTTTAACATTTCCTTCTGGTTTGGAACTATTTTGAATAATGTTGCTATGAACATTCTTGTATATGTCTTTAGTTCTCATTTTTGTTAGATTTTTACCTAGTCTAGAATCGCAGGACCAAAAGATACATATTTTCAATTTCAGTAGATATTGCAAAATAATTTTCCAAGTGGTTGAACTAATTTACACTCCCACTAGCAATGCATGAGAGTCACAGTTGCTCCACATTTGAACCCAAACTGGGTATTATGAATTTTAAACCATTCTAAGTGGAATGGCATATGATTGAGGGTGTAGCTTGCATTATCCTGATGACTGATGACATTCAACACCTTTTAATATGCTTATAGTCAATTTGATATATTCTTTTTGTTCAGATATTTTGCTAATATTTCTATTGTGCCACTTGTCCCTTTTTTATGGCTTAATACAAATTTTGTACATACTCTGGATATGAGTCCTTTGTAAAAATATCAGTATTTCAAAAATTGTTATCTACTCTGTGGTTGGGGTTTTCACTTTATTAATGGAATATTTGATGAAGAAAAGATTTTTTATTTAGAGGAAGTTTAATTTCTATCTTTTCCTTTATAATAGATGTTCTTTGTTTCCTATTTTTAAAAATATTTGCCAATCTCAAGGCCACAACAATATTCTCTTATGTTATTTTCTAGAAGGTTTATTGTTTTAAATTTCACATTTATATCTACAAAGGAGGTAAAAATTATATTTATATGTGTGAATTAGAGGTTAAGGTGCATCTTTTTCTGATAATTACACCAATAAACACAACATTATTTATTTAAAAGACCATCCTAAAAAAAAAGGTCATGAAGAACCTAGTGGCAAGACGGGAATAAAGACACAGACCTACTAGAGAATGGACTTGAGGATATGGGGAGAGGGAGGGGTGAGATGTGACAGGGTGAGAGAGTGTCATGGACATATATACACTACCAAATGTAAAATAGATAGCTAGTGGGAAGCAGCCACATAGCACAGGGAGATCGGCTTGGTGCTTTGTGACCACCTAGAGGGGTGGGATAGGGAGGGTGGGAGGGAGGGAGATGCAAGAGGGAAGAGATATGGGAACATATGTATATGTATAACTGATTCACTTTGTTATAAAGCAGAAAGTAACACACCATTGTAAAGCAATTATACTTCAATAAAGATGTTTAAAAAAAAAAAAAAAAAGACCATCCTTTCCCAAATGCATTACTATGTCACCTTTGTTGTAAAATGACCACAGAGATGTGGGTTTGTTTTTGGACTTTCAGATTATTTGTCATCAATCTATTTGTTTTCCCTTGCACAAGAACCATACTGTTTTAATTACAGTAGCTCTGTAATAAGTTTTTATACCTGGTAGTATAAGTCCTCACTCAACTTTGTTCTTCTTTTAATATTGTTTTTGCTATTCTTGACTTTTTAGATTTCCATAAACATTTAAAAAATTGGCTTGTCAGTTTCTACCCCTCCTCCCTGCCCCCAAAAAACAACCAAACAAAAAAAATCTCTTAGAATTTTAATTGAGATTGTACTGAATCTGTAAATAATTAGGGTAGAAATAACATCTTTACAACATTGACTGTACCAATCCATGGATACACAATATTCCATCATTTATTTAGGTTTTTCAGTTTTCTTGGTATTTTGTAGTTTTACCTGTTGAAGTCTTGCATTAGGTTTATTCTCAGTTAAATGAAATTTCATCACCTAGTTTCAAAGATTATTTTTTCTATACCATTTTCTAATTTATTGGTAGTGATTAGAATACAAATGATTTTTTTTATTTTGACTTTGTATCTGGTGAACTTGCTAAATTCATTCACTAATTCCAATAATTTATTTGTATTTTATTTTGGATTTTCTGTATCCATAATCAAATCTTCTGTGAATAATGAAAATCTACTTATTTCTTTCTAAACTTTATATTTTTTATATGTTTCTTACCTTATTGGAATAGCTCGTTTTCCAAGTCAATGTTAAATAAAATTGGTGTTAGTACTTTGTTATCTTATTTTGTTTCTACACACAAGAAACTTGATAACTCATCATTAAATATAATTTTTTGCCAAAGAATTTTTTGTAGATTATTAGGTTAAGAACATTCCCACCTACTCTTAGTGTGCCAATGGTTTTTATTATGAGTTTTGCATCTTATCGAGTGATTTGGGTATATTTACAATCATGTGGTTTTTCTCCTTCATCTTGCTGATATAGTGAATTACTTTTATTGATTGCCTAACGCAAAATCAAACATGCATTCTTGGAAGTAACTCTGCTTAGTCATGATGTGGCATCCTTTTTATATACTGTTAGATTACACTTGTTGATATTATGTTTAGGATTTTGCAACTGTTTTGTAATTTATTTTTCTTAGTAATGCCATTTTCAACTCTTGTTCTCAACATAATACTGATCTTATAAAACAGCTTGGGAAGTGTGACCTCTTTTTCTACCCTCTGAAATAGTTGTGTAAGAGTGTTACATTACAAATGAAAAAATCGGTTTCATTCACTGTTGAGGCAATCTGGATCTGGAGTTTTCTTTGTGGTAAAGTTGTAGATAGGGATTAAATTTCTTTAATGAACATAAGGTCATTGAGATTTTTACTCCTTACTTTTGTTAAATATTTTTCTAAAATTTTTCATTTTATTTATATTTTAATTTTGTTGGCTTAGTTTTCATAATATTCTCTCCTAACTTGTATAATATCTCTGGATATGTGATTATGTCCTCCATATTATCTCTGAAATTGTTTTTGTTCTTTTGCTCTCTCTCTTTTTTTTTTTTCAGTCTTGCTAAAGGATAAACAATTTTATTTGCTCTTACAAAGAATCAGCTTTTGGATTTTCTGCCCTTCTCTATTGCATGTCTGTTTTTATTTCATGAAATTCTGCTCATACTGTCACTATTTCCTTTTTCCATATTTTGGAGATAATTTGCTGTTCTTTTTTTGTAGGTTTTTGAGATAGATAATTGTAATTGTTAATTTTTAACCATTTTTATATTTTAATTTATGCACTTATATCTAAACATGTCTCTTTAGCTGCTCCCCACATTTTAATAAAATTTATTCAAAATATATTCTAATATTCATTTTGAAATAACCCATGGGTTATGTACAAGTGTTGGCTTAACGTCAAGCATTTGGGGATTTTCTAGCTTTTTAAAAAAATTATTGAGTATTAGCTTAAATTCTCCGTGAAGGGCAAATCCTCTGAATCACGATGAGGCTTGCTTTATGGCATAATAATTGGTCAATTTTGGTAAATGTTCCATGAGTACTTGAATATAAAATGTTTTCCACATATGTTGATGCCATGCTTAAACATGTAAATTAGGACATTTTGTTAATCATGATGTCTAAATCTTCTATTCTTTACTAAATTTTGGTCTTTTTTCTTTTTTCCTCAGTGACAGAGGTATGATAAAATCTCCAGCTATAATTATAGGTTTTTCTATTTCTCCTATAATCCTGCTAGAATTTTCTATGGATATTTTAGATCTATGATATGAATTATATTATATGAATTTCATAAATTATGGAATATTAAGTTTCTGTTGAATTAACCCTTTTATTATTGTGAAAACTCCCTTTTTGTTCCTGGCAATACTTCATGCCTCCAAGTCTGAGTTTATTATTATGTACTTTTCCTGGCTTTCTTTTAGTTACAGTTTTTACAGTGTATCTTTTTTATCATTTTACTTTCAATCTCAATCTGTCTTTGTATTTTTTTATTCCAGTTTTAAAACCTTTCTTTTAAACTGTGAATTTAGCTTATACCCATAATGTAAATACTGATTTGAGTTTTATCTACCATATTATTCTTTGCTTTTTGCTTCATCATTTTTTTCTATTCCCTTTCTTATATTCTATTTGTTGAAGCAAGCATGTTTCATGATTCTATCTGTTCCCAATTGAGCTTATTAGTCATATTTTCTTTTACTATTCTTCTAGTACGTTCCTTAGAGATACCAATAAATACCTTTGACTTGGTACATTCTACTTTAAATTGGTACATTTTCCATTTTGTAGATATACTAAAGAGCCTAGGAAAATAACTCTTTCACCTAATTCTCAATTTTATGCTATTATTAACATGCATTTCAATTATACATATTATTAAACCACACAAGACAATATCAGTGAACCAATATCAAGTTATTGTTCTCACCTACAAATCCATCTTTCTTTTCCTGCTTTGTGATACTCAGGCTGTACCCTCTGAACATTTCTTCTGCTCTCTGAAGCAAGGTTAGACTTTGCTAATAGAGGAAACTGTAGTGACAACAGAAGGCAAAGAAGCAGGAAGACACTTTTCTTCTATGTAAAGGTCCTCCATGGTTTATTTAGCAAGGGTGCCCTACAGACCTCACAGACCAGTTTTATCTGCACCCTCAGGCCTTGCTCTCCCTGCCCAGTGGCTATTTCCATAAGCTCTAATTGTGCTTTTTTGGTAGCCCTGGCTGAACGTATTTCTCCCTACCCAATGGCTGCTTCTGAGATGCTCCAGTGGGCTGCTTGCACAGCAGCTCTGGTCACATCCTCAGGGAACTGTTTCCCAACTTAGAGAGCTATTTCCTTAAATCAGCTCCAGCCTGCTGACATTTTCCATCTGTGGCCAATCATTTCTAAAGACCATTTCTGGCCTGTGCCTTCTGGAATCTTTCTTCACCCTATGAGGTTGTGTGTTCCTATGGAAGTCATGCCTTCTTAAAAAAAAAAAAAATATGAATCTCAGTTTTGGGAAAACGCAGGGGGAGAGTAGGGAGGGACAGTCTCTGAGCCTTCAGTTTCTTTATTTTTCATTCTCTCTCTGCCTAGGAATAACAACTGGGTTTTTTTGTTTTTTTGTTTGTTTTGTTTGTATGTGCTACTTATGTGCTTCTTAGAGTCTTCTTTTGCCCCTTTTAATAGTTAGCTTTCTTTGATTAGTGAACAAATCTTTACATTAAATTTTCTCTGTTCTAATAATTGGTTTGGTTTCTGTCTCCTTGCTAGATCCTAACCAATATACTCAGATTTCTAGTGGTGTTTTCCATTATTTACCATGTCTGGTGCTCTTCATTCCTTTCTACATTTCTGTGATTCCATCTGAGATTATTTTCTTTCTGTCTGAAGAGCATCCTTTAGTATTTTTTGAAGTGCATGACTGTTGACAATAAATTATCTCAAACTTTGTCTAAAAATGATTTATTTTGCATTATCTACTAATGAATACTTTTTCTCTGTGTAGAATCTGAGGTTGACAGCTACTTCTTTCAGCACTTTAACAAAGCAATTTGTTGTCTTTGGTTTTATCATTTCTGTTGATGAGTCAGCTGTCAGTCTCACTGATGTTCCCTCAATCTGCCTTTTCTCTGCTTACTCTAAAGGTTTTAAATTTTCTTTTCTTCTTCTTTTTTTTTTGAAGTAAATTTTATTATTATGTGCCTAGGTGTGTGCCATTTGTTCCTAGGTTCATAGAAATTATTGAATCACACTGACTGATACCTTTAATCAGTTTTAGAAAATTTTCAACTACTATTTTTTCAACTATTGTTTTTACCCCACTCCCTTTTTTCTCCTCCTCTGTAATTCCAATTATATTTGGTATTAAATCTTTTCACCATACCCCTTTCACTCCTTTTGGTATTTTCATCCTTTATTTTTTCTCTTTGTGTACTGATTTGCTCTGTCCTCTAATTTACTATTGTTCTCATTGTAGGTCTAATTTGTTGTTATAACAAATCTATCAAGTTCTTTATCTCCATTAGTATATACATATGATTCTTTTTTTTTTACACAGACCAGTTCTCTCTCTCGACATTTCCCTCTATTTCTATGAACATATCCATAATAATTATTTTATGTCCATGTCCCATTACCCTGGATGATGTGTAGGTCTATTTCTATTGCAAATTTTTGGCCATTTGATCCTGCTTCCTTAAATGTTAATTCTTAATTAAACATCAGAAATTGTGTAGAGTAATTATAGTATCTACCTTGTTTTGCTTTTTATTGTTTTATTTTTTACTTTTGAATTAACTTCAAAATAAAGTCTAAATTCTATATCTAAGAAGAGAAAAGTTTTGTCTGATACGTGGGGGGTTTTTGGTATGTGTATCTCATTATAGGGTGTAATTCTACAGTTAAGGTGTATAATTAAAGTCACTATTTAAGTCACCATATATTCATTATTGGATTTATTGTTTTATTTTGACATTTTCTAACACCTTTCTATGTAAGAGTGCATGACATGAATTTGTTGAAAGTCTCTACTAAACAAATCTCAAATAAATATCACCTTTAGTAAGGAAGCAGGTTGTATTTGGAAGAGATTTGCTTTTGCCTTGAGGCATTCAGGATATAAATATAGAACCAATAATTATTTTTTTAAATCTAACAATTGCTAGTAAAATGAAGAAAAATCTGCCAAGCATTTGAAATTTTTATAGACTTTGTTAAGTCAGTAACACATAAGTCAGAGCTAGATATTTAAAGTCTGGGTGTATGGCATCATTACTTATGGTTTTAAAGCCCGAGAATTACATACTGAAAAATATTTGTGGAGAAAAATATCCTTAAACAGCTGTGTAAGTACATGACTGTGAAGAGAGAGACAGAAGCAGAGAGAGAAGAAACGGATATATAACAAGATATAATATTTTCAGTGAATTTCATATTCCACCACTGTGGAAGAGTTATATTTATATCAGCCATATCCAAATTTAACAGAACAATTCAGTATGCTGAACACAGGGTATTAAAATAGAAGTGCTTGGGCCTTCTATTGTTAGCAGGCAATAGAGGTAGACTTCATATTTGAGTCTGGAAGAAGGTATTTTCTTCCTATGTTCTGGTTCTATATCTTCACCTCCTGTGGATATAGATGAGCAGCACTTTTCATAAGTAGCACTGTCAGCCTGGGTTGATTCACCTTGGGACCACTTTCATGTTTTTGAGAACTACTGTCTCCTTTGGCGCTGCCCCAAAGTCTCAGTTTTTAGACACTGGACATTAATCCATATGGCTTTAAGATATCCAGTGGTCTCCATACTTTTAGTAGCAATACTGTTAATTATACAATGGTATAACATGTCAATAAAATTAATGTTCTGTCTCTTTCTATGTCCCACAAAACAAAGCAGATTTTTTTTTTACAAAACCTGAGGTTATGTCTGTGATGGTCTAAGTTAACATGATTGGGTGTCAGAGTTTTGATTGCTAACTCTAGGACCTATAAAACATTGAACTTTGGTGAGAGAAAAGAAACTGAATGATTACACAGTAGATACTCAAAGAGGCTTGTTAAAGAAAGCTTTGATGTTGCTTATAGAAATTCAGTATAAAGCACTGAGCACCATGGACTGAAGAAGTTCTTGGATTTGAAGAGACATTTCAGGTGTTAAAAATTATCACACTACAATGAGAGAATTGATCCATTAAAAAATCATTTTTGAATAGAAATTATTTTGTAACTTTAGGAAAACATAGGAAATAAATTGAAAACACTTCATTTTAAATACTTCTGTTCAGATCTTCAGAAGTTGTTTTCTACCCATCAACAAGCATATTTTTTTTCTGTATTTGGTCAACAATAAAGCTGTCCTTGGATTTAAGGGGCATATCTTTTGTATTACAAAAACATTGCAATGTTACTGAAAACAAACCTAAATGGCACTCTCAGTGGTCATTCTTACTCGGAATTTTCTTGAAAAAGCTTGCCATACTAGCTTCATTCCATCCAGAGCTATTCTGTGCAAAGAACTCCGCTAGGCACAGGGGATACAAAGATGAGTAATATAGATTTTCTGCCTTTAAGAAATGAGACACAAATTTACAGAAGACTCACTGTATTAATATTAGTTTGAGTATTAATTTCAGCCTGGTTTTTAGTTTATCTTCCAGCTTCCTAAGGAAGAAATTTTCCAGATATTTGATCAGATTTTGCATGAAAACATAAGAATGAATCAAAGTGAATATAAATACAATTGATTTCCTTCCTTATTTTTCATAATTAAAGGATTTTTGTCTAGTTAGAATCATACAAAATAAACTCTTTTTCATAAAAATAAGAAACTATGTTTCAGAGTTAAAGTAAGTAACCAAAAGAATTTCCAAAATCTTTTCTTCAAAGCGTTAGTGGTATGAAATTTTGAGATTTTCTGTACAAAAAGCATTTCATTCAAAATGAGTTTGTAAAATAATTTTTCTTAGATCCGTCTGTGAGAAGAATCCCAGAATATCAGTTTTTTGGAATTTCTGTGATTTAAAATTTCTATTTAAGTTTCCTTAGCCTATCATTTCCCACTTACTTAAGCATAGATCTTCCCTTATGAAATTCAGACAAAAAATAATGTTTTATGGAAGATAGTGGAATAAGTAGAGTTCACACAGCAAAGAAAACAGTATCTAAATTTTGATTCTCAGATCTGAGTGCTTTCCACTAACCATGCTTGCTTGGCCAAGTAGTGATAAGATAGTAAACATTCTCACATGGAGATTGAATCAATGGCCCAGTAAAGCAAAAGGCCAAAAGGTGAGATAGTGACCAGAATGCAAAAAGAAGCTGTATTATAGACGGCACCAAAAGTTTCTAGAAAGAACCTATGTAGTGCTTAACAGCAAGGGCTCTGGACCCAGACTCCCTGTGCTCAAGTCAACTCCAATTATTAGCAGTATGATCTTGAAAAATTTCCTTAACCCTGTGTGTCTCAATTTTCCTATATGTAAAACAGAAAGAGTAATAGAGGCTACCATAATCATATACATATATAATGATTTCTAAATTGGTTAATATGGTTAAAGTGCTTAAAACAATGGATACCACATAGGAAACAGCATCTAAGTGCGTAAATAAATAATCCTCACAGTTCTTATCTTTATTGTGTCTCCTACTTGATGAATTGTCTTCTTCCAATTGAGAAATCCATTTTTCTTACAAATGCAAGCTGACTAGGCTGACACTTAACAAATAACATGTTCAGGGAATTTACAAAATGTGTTTATTGAGTGCGTAAAGTAAAAGAAGAAGAGGAATAGTTCTTTATATATGCTGGCAAAAATCTTCAGCCCCTGTTCATACCCAGTATCTTGGGACATGTTCCCTGGAGAAAATCAACTAACCTCATGTAATGAAAACAACAGATTATTTTCCATATTGGTCCCTGTTGTCTCCAAATGTTTGCTTGTGGACTTGGTTATGCAATATTGATAATAACAATGTATTTACTGTGTGCTTACCATATGCCCTGTGCTCTTCTTAGGGATTTGTATATAAGTTTTTCACTGAACTCCTACCACAATCCTACAAGTTGGATATTATTATCCTCATTTTATAGATGAAGAGGAGAAAGTAATGGGAAACATCTTACTACTAAACAAATATAGAGTTTCAAAATATTTTTAAATATTGCAAATATTTTAGGTTCTTTCAGCATAGAAAATAGTCTTTAAACAAGAGTCTTTCTAAGATGAAACTGTTGGGGAGAATAATTCATAGCTTACAGATTTACACATCAAGAGTGGTATATCTTTGGTACTCACCAAAATCCGTGAAGTTGCTATAATTGTTCCGTGTTACAAAGAAACAAGCTGAAGTGCAGTGAGGTTAACTCACAGCTCCATGTTCATAATGAAAATGATCCACTTATCTCTTTAAAAATGGGCTAAAAATTGTGAACAAGAAGTACACATTTATCACCGAGGTGAGAGAAAGAAGAAATGTTAACAATAATGGTAGATACATAAGAGATTATGAAATACAGGAAAGTCTCCAGTGCTGAGCTTGAAAAACAGAACATAATTCAGAACAAACTTTAATGGGAATTTTTTCTTACTGCTTATTTTCACTGTGCAGAGACTGATTATGGATTCATTTATCTAATCAAGAACAAAGCATGGAGAAGTTGCTTTATAGTATGTATTAAATAGGACAAACAGGAAATAAACATTTATATAATTCAGTACTTCCCATGCAGGTACATGCACATCTGCAAATTGAACATAGGTCTTTGAATCACTTCTGCAGTTATAAGAATGGTCAGAAGAAAATTCACAGTGATTTCTTACTGTACATTCTTGAATCTGGTTTCGCTGTCAAAATGAAATGGAACATCCTCCAAACAGCATAAATATGTATCCCTTAGCTATGTACATAGTTTGAAATAATCCCAGCACCTTCATTTTTAACAGAAAATGCATTATTTTTCTGTCTCTATGCTAGAAGCTTGCTATGAGTCTGTCTTCTGCAGGAGCAAAATAAGTAATTGTCATCTTGAAAACTTTCATTCCTTAGTTTAGCTATTTAAGAAAACTATCTTTACAATGCATCAGGTACTGTTTACTTCATTAAAGAGGATGGAAAAACATCAACAAATTGTCAAGAAAAATCCAAGTTTATATTCAAGGTTTCCGGCATTAAATATCATGAAAATGAAAAGAAGACCCTCTCGTTCACTTCTCACTTGTTCTATGATTTAGATCTACTGCCTAAAATATGATTAATTATTGGGTTAACAATTAAATTTCCTTTGAATATAAGTTATGGAAACTAAAAAGAAGTGGAATTCAACTCTCTCTTGTCTATATAAATGCAAGGGAATAGTAACCTAAATATAAATAATGTCGGGATTGAAAATCAAAGCACATTCAGAAAACTTCCTGTAGCTTTTGTAGTCTTTCCCTGTTTTTTTCTTCTTTTAGTTTCTTCCTTTGTGGTTTGATGATTTTCTTTAGTGATATGCTTGGGTTCCTTTCTCTCTTGTTTTTGTGTATCTATTGAAGGCTTTAAATCTGTGGGGCTCGTATATGTTGACCTATAACTATATCTATTTGTTTTAAACGGGTAGTCCTTTAAGTTAGAACACGTTCTAAAAGATCTACACTTTTTACTCCATTCCTCCACACTTTACATTTTTGATTGTCACCCTTTACATCTTCACGTTTATTCATTTGTGGATTGTTGCAGTTATAATTGATTTTCCTTTTTTTAAAATTTAATTTAATTTCTTTATTTTTTATAGAGCAGGTTCTTATTAGTTATCTATTTTATACATATTAGTGTATATGTCAATCCCAATCTCCCAATTCATCCCACCACAAACCACCCCCCCAGCGTGATTTTTCATTTTTTTGTCATTTAACCTTTGTACTAGCTTATTTAAGTGATTGATCCTCACTCTTTAATATATTTTGTCTTTACTAGTGGGGTTTTCCTTTCCTATAGTTACTTGCTTCTTGTTATAGCCTTTTCCATTTAGATAAGACTTTTTAATATGTCTTTTACGGTTGATTTAGTTGGTTTTTTTTTCTTCCTTTCTTTTTTTAAACATCTTTATTGCAGTATAATTGCTTTACAATGGTGTGTTAATTTCTGCTTTATAACAAAGTGAATCAGTTATACATATACATATGTCTCAATATCTCTTCCCTCTTGCGTCTCCCTCCCTCCCACCCTCCATATTCCACCCTTCTAGGTGGTCACAAAGCACCGAGCTGATCTCCTTGTGCTATGCGGCTGCTTCCCATTAGCTATCTATTTTACGTTTGGTAGTGTATATATGTCCATGCCACTCTCTCACATTGTCCCAGCTTACCCTTCCCCCTCCCCGTATCCTCAAGTCCATTCTCTAGTAGGTCTGTGTCTTTATTCCCATCTTACCCCTAGGTTCTTCATGGCCATTTTTTTTTTTTTTTTTTTTTTTTGGATTCCATATATATGTGTTAGCATACGGTATTTGTTTTTCTTTTCTGACTTACTTCACTCTGTATGACAGACTCTGGGACCATCCACTGCACTACAAATAACTCAATTTCCTTTCTTTTTATGGCTGAGTAATATTCCATTGTATATATGTGTCACATCTTCTTTATCCATTCATCTGTTGATGGACACTTAGGTTGTTTCCATGTCCTGGCTATTGTAAATAGAGCTGCAATGAACATTTTGGTACATGACTCATTTTGAATTATGGTTTTCTCAGGGTATATGCCCAGTAGTGGGATTGCTGGGTCGTATGGTAGTTCTCTTTTTAGTTTTTTAAGGAACCTCCATACTGTTCTCCATAGTGGCTGTATCAATATACATTCCCACCAACAGTGCAAGAGGATTTTCTCTTCTCCACACTCTCTCCAGCATTTATTGTTTGTAGATTTTTTGATGATGGCCATTCTAACCGGTGTGAGATGGTATCTCATTGTAGTTTTGATTTGCATTTCTCTAATGATTAATGATGTTGAGCATTCTTTCATGTGTTTGATGGCAATCTGTATATCTTCTTTGGAGAAATGTCTATTTAGGTCTTCTGCCCATATTTGGATTGGGTTGTTTGTTTTATTGATACTGAGCTGCATGAGCTGCTTGTAAATTTTGGAGATTAATCCTTTCTCAGTTGCTTCACTTGCAAATATTTTCTCCCATTCTGAGGGTTGTCTTTTTGTCTTATTTATGGTTTCCTTTGTTGTGCAAAAGTCTTTAAGTTTCATTAGGTCCCACTTCTTATTTTTGTTTCTATTTCCATTTCTCTAGGAGGTGGATCAAAAAGGATCTTGCTGTGATTTATGTCATAGAGTGTTCTGCCTATGTTTTCCTCTAACAGTTTGATAGTGTCTGGCCTTATATTAGGGTCTTTAATCCATTTTGAGTTTATTTTTGTGTATGGTGTTAGGGAGTGTTCTAATTTCATTCTTTTCCATGTAGCTGTCCAGTTTTCCCAGCACCACTTATTGAAGAGGCTGTCTTTTCTCCATTGGATATTCTTGCCTTCTTTATCAAAGATAAGGTGACCATATGTGCATGGGTTTATCTCTGGGCCTTCTATCCTCTTCCATTGATCTATATTTCTGTTTTTGTGCCAGTACCATACTGTCTTGATTACTGTGCTTTGTAGTATAGTCTGAAGTCAGGGAGCCTGATTCCTCCAGCTTCGTTTTTCTTTCTCAAGATTGTTTTGGCTATTCGGGGTCTTTTGTGTTTCCATACAAATTGTGAAGTTTTTTGTTCTAGTTCTGTGAAAAATGCCCGTGGTAGTTTTATAGGGATTGCATTGAATCTGTAGATTGCTTTGGGTAGTATAGGCATTTTCACAATGTTGATCCTTCCAATCCAAAAACATGGTATATCTCTCCATCTGTTTTTATCATCTTTAATTTCTTTCATCACTGTCTTATAATTTTCTGCATACAGATCTTTTGTCTCCTTAGGTAGGTTTATTCCTAGATATTTTATTCTTTTTGTTGCAATGGTAAATGGGAGTGTTTCCTTAATTTCACTTTCAGATTTTTCATCATTAGTGTATAGGAATGCAAGAGATTTCTGTGCATTAATTTTGTATCCTGCTACTTAACCAAATTCATTGATTAGCTCTAGTAGTTTTCTGGTAGCATCTTTAGGATTCTCTATGTATAGTATCATGTCATCTGCAAACAGTGACAGTTTTACTTCTTTTCCGATTTGGATTCCTTTTATTTCTTTTTCTTCTCTGATTGCTGTGGCTAAAACTTCCAAAACTATGTTGAATAATAGTGGTGAGAGTGGGCAACCTTGTCTTGTTCCTGATCTTAGTGGAAATGGTTTCAGTTTTTCACCATTGAGGATGATGTTGGCTGTGGGTTTGTCATATATGGCCTTTATTATGTTGAGGAAAGTTCCCTCTATGCCTACTTTCTGGAGGGTTTTTATCATAAGTGGGTGCTGAATTTTGTTGAAAGCTTTCCCTCATCTATTGAGATGATATTATGGTTTTTCTCCTTCAATTTGTTAATATGGTGTATCACATTGATTGATTTGCATATATTGAAGAATCCTTGCATTCCTGGGGTAAACCCCACTTGATCATGGTGTGTGATCCTTTTAATCTGCTGTTGGATTCTGTTTGCTAGTATTTTGTTGAGGATTTTTGCATCTATGTTCATCAGTGATATTGGCCTGTAGTTTTCTTTCTTTGTGACATCTTTGTCTGGTTTTAGTATCAGGTGATGGTGGCCTCGTAGAATGAGTTTGGGAGTGTTCCTCCCTCTGCAATATTTTGGAAGAGTTTGAGAAGAATAGGTGTTAGCTCTTCTCTAAATGTTTGATAGAATTTGCCTGTGAAGCCATCTGGTCCTGGGCTTTTGTTTGTTGGAAGATTTTTAATCACAGTTTCAACTTCAGTGCTTCTGATTGGTCTGTTCATATTTTCTATTTCTTCCTGGTTCAGTCTCGGAAGGTTGTGCATTTCTAAGAATTTGTCCATTTCTTCCAGGTTGTCCATTTTATTGTCATATAGTTGCTTGTAGTAGTCTCTCATGATCCTTTGTATTTCTGCTGTGTCAGGTGTTACTTCTCCTTCTCATTTCTAATTCTATGGATTTGAGTCTTCTCCCTCTTTTTCTTGATGAGTCTGGCTAATGGTTTATCAATTTTGTTTATCTTCTCAAAGAACCAGCTTTTAATTTTATTGAACTTTGTTATCGTTTCCTTATTTCTTTTTCATTTATTTCTGATCTGATCTTTATTATTTCTTTCCTTCTGCTAATTTTGGGGTATGTTTGTTCTTCTTTCTCTAATTGCTTTAGGTGCAAGGTTATGTTGTTTATTTGAGATGTTTCTTGTTTCTTAAGGTAGGATTGTATTGCTATAAACTTCCTTCTTAGAACTTCTTTTGCTGCATCCCATAGGTTTTGGGTAGTCGTGTTTTCATTGTCATTTGTTTTTAGGTATTTTTTGATTTCCTCTTTGATTTCTTCAGTGATCTCTTGGTTATTAAACAGTGTATTGTTTAGCCTCCATGGGTTTGTATTTTTTACAGATTTTTTCCTGTAATTGATATCTAGTCTCATAGCATTGTGGTTGGAAAAGATACTTGATACGATTTCAATTTTCTTAAATTTACCAAGGCTTGATTTGTGACCCAAGGTATGATCTCTCCTGGAGAATGTTCCATGAGCACTTGAGAAAAATGTGTGTTGTGTTGTTTTGGGATGGAAAGTCCTATAAATATCAATTAAGTCCATCTTGTTTAATGTATCATTTAAAGGTTGTGTTTCCCTATTTACTTTCATTTTGGATGATCTGTCCATTAGTGAAAGTGGGGTGTTAAAGTCCCCTACTCTGATTGTGTTACTGTCGATTTCCCCTTTTATGGCTGTTAGTATTTGCCTATGTATTGAGGTGCTCCTATGTTGGGTGCATAAATATTTACAATTGTTATATCTTCTTCTTGGATTGATCCCTAGATCATTATGTAGTGTCTTTCTTTGTCTTTTGTAATAGTCGTTGTTTTAAAGTTATTTTGTCTGATATGAGAATTGCTACTCCAGCTTTTTTAAAATTTCCATTTGCATGGAATATTTTTTCCATCCCCTCACTTTCAGTCTGTATGTGTCCCTAGGTCTGAAGTGGGTCCCTTGTAAACAACATATATACAGGTTTTGTTTTTGTATCCATTCAGCCAGTCTATGTCTTTTGGTTGGAGCATTTAATCCATTTACATTTAAGGTAATTATCGATATGTATGTTCTTATTACCATTTTGTTAATTGTTTTGGGTTTGTAATTGTAGGTCTTCTCCTTCTCTTGTGTTTCCTGCCTAGAGAAGTTCCTTTAGCATTTGTTGTAAAGCTGGTTTGGTGGTGCTGAATTCTCTCAGCTTTTGCTTGTCTGTAAAGCTTTTAATTTCTCCATCAAATCTGAATGAGATCCTTGCTGGGTACAGTAATCTTGGTTGTAGGTTTTTCTCCTTCATCACTTTAAATATGTCCTGCCACTCCCTTCTGGCTTGCAGAGTTTCTGCTGAAAGATCAACTGTTAACCTGATGGGGATTCCCTTGTGTGTTATTTGTTGTTTTTCCCTTGCTGCTTTTAATATTTTTTATTTGTATTTAATTTTTGATAGTTTGATTAATATGTGTCTTGGTGTGTTTCTCCTTGGATTTATCCTGTATGGGACTGTCTGTGCTTCCAGGACTTGATTAACATTTCCTTTCCCATATTAGGGAGGTTTTCAACTATAATCTCTTCAAATATTTTCTCAGTCCCTTTCTTTTTTCTTCTTCTTCTGGGACCCCTATAATTCGAATGTTGTTGCATTTAATGTTGTCCCAGAGGTCTCTGAGACTGTCCTCAATTCTTTTCATTCTTTTTTCTTTATTCTGCTCTGCAGTAGTTATTTCCACTATTTTATCTTCCAGGTCACTTATCTGTTCTTCTGCCTCAGTTATTCTGCTATTGATCCCTTCTAGAGAATTTTTAATTTCATTTATTGTGTTGTTCATCACTGTTTGTTTGCTCTTTAGTTCTTCTAGGTCCTTGTTAAATGTCTCTTGTATTTTCTCCATTGTATTTCCAAGATTTTGGATCATCTTTGCTGTCATTATTCTGAATTCTTTTTCAGGTAGAGTGCCTATTTCCTCTTCATTTGTTAAGTCTGGTGGGTTTTTGCCTTGCTCCTTCATCTGCTGTGTGTTTCTCTGTCTTCTCATTTTGCTTAACTTACTGTGTTTGGGGTCTCCTTTTCACAGGCTCCAGGTTCGTAGGGCCCATTGTTTTTGGTGTCTGCCTCCAGTGGCTAAGGTTGGTTCAGTGGCTTGTGTTGGCTTCCTGGTGGAGGGGACTAGTGCTTGTGTTCTGGTGGGTGAGGCTGGATCTTGTCTTTCTGGTGCACAGATCCATGTCTGGTGTTGTGTTTTGGGGTGTCTGTTGCCTTATTATGATTTTAGGCAGCCTGTCTGCTAATGGATGGGGTTGTGTTCCTGTCTTGCTAGTTGTTTGGCATAGGGTGTCCAACACTGTAGCTTGCTGGTCGTTGAGTGAAGCTGGGTCTTGGCGTTGAGATGGAGATCTCTGGGAGATTTTTGCCATTTGATATTACATAGAGCTGGGAGGTCTCCTGTGGACCAGTGTCCTCAACTTGGCTCTCCCATCTCAGAGGCACAGCACTGATATATGGCTAGAGCACCAAGAGCCTGTCATGTACATGGCTCAGAATTAAAGGGAGAATAAAAAGAAAGAAAGAAAGAAGAGAGCAACCAAACCTAAAAACAAATCCACCAATGATAACAAGTGCTAAAAACTATACTAAAAAAACAAAAACAAACAAACAAAAAAACAAACAAAAAAAACCCACAAGGGCTTTCGTGGTGGCGCAGTGGTTGAGAATCTGCCTGCTAATGCAGGGGACACGGGTTTGAGCCCTGGTCTGGGAAGATCCCACATGCCGCGCAGCAACTAGGGCCGTGAGCCACAACTACTGAGCCTGCGCGTCTGGAGCTTGTGCTCCACAACAAGAGAGGCCGTGATAGTGAAGAGGCCCGCACACCGCGATGAAGAGTGGCCCCCGTTTGCCACAACTAGAGAAAGCCCACACACAGAAACGAAGACCCAACACAGCCAAAAATAAATATAAAAATAAATAAATAAATAAATAAAAAGATTACTATTAAAAAAAAAACACACAAAAGCAGAAAAACGGACACACAGAACCCTAGGACAAATGGTAAAAGCAAAGCTATACAGACAAAATCACACACAGAAGCATATACATATACACTCACAAAAAGAGAAAAAGGGAAAAAAATATATATATATATATCGTTGCTCCCAAAGTCCACCTCCTCAATTTGGGATGATTCGTTGTCTATTCAGGTATTCCACAGATGCAGGTACATCAAGTTGATTGTGGAGATTTAATCCTGAGGCTGCTGGGAGAAACTTCCCTTTCTCTTCTTTGTTCGCACAGCTCCCGGGGTTCAGCTTTGGATTTGGCCCCTCCTCTGCGTGTAGGTCGCCTGAGGGCGTCTGTTCTTCACTCAGACAGGACGGGGTTAAAGGAGCAGCTGCTTTGGGGGCTCTGGCTCACTCAGGCCGGGGGGAGGGAGCGGTACGGAGGAGGCGGGGCGAGCCTGCGGCGGCAGAGGCCAGCGTGACGTTGCACCAGCCTGAGGCGCGCCGTGTGTTCCCCTGGGGAAGTTGTCCCTGGATCACGGGACCCTGGCAGTGATGGGCTGCACAGGCTCCCGGGAGGGGAGGTGTGGATAGTGACCTGTGCTCGCACACAGGTTTTTTGGTGGTGGCAGCAGCAGCCTTAGCGTCCCATGCCCGTCTCTGGGGTCCGCGCTGATAGCCGCGGCTCGCGCCCGTCTCTGGAACTCCTTTAAGCGGCGCTCTGAATCCCCTCTCCTCGCGCACCGGGAAACGAAGAGGCAAGAAAAAGTCTCTTGTCTCTTCAGCAGCTGCAGACTTTTTCCCGGACTCCCTCCCGGCCAGCTGTGGCGCACTAGCACCTTCAGGCTGTGTTCACGCCGCCAACCCCAGTCCTCTCCCTGCGATCCGACCGAAGCCCGAGCCTCAGCTCCCAGCCCCCGCACGCCCCGGCGGGTGAGCAGACAAGCCTCTCGGGCTGGTGAGTGCTGGTCGGCACCGCTCCTCTGTGCGGGAATCTCTCCGCTTTGCCCTCCGCACCCCTGTGGCTGCGCTCTCCTCCATGGCTCCGAAGCGTCCCCCCTCTGCCACCCTCAGTCTCTGCCCGCGAAGGGGCTTCCTAGTGTGTGGAAACCTTTCCTCCTTCATAGCTCCCTCCCACTGGTGCAGGTCCTGTCCTTATTCCTTTGTCTCTGTTTTTTCTTTTTTTTTTTTTCTGCCTTACCCAGGTATGTGGGGAGTTTCTTGCCTTTTGGGAGGTCTGAGGCCTTCTGCCAACGTTCAGTAGATATTCTGTAGGAGTTGTTCCACATGTAGATGTATTTCTGATGTATTTGTGGGGAGGAAGGTGATCTCCACGTCTTACTTTTCTGCCATCTTGAAGCTCCTCCTCCCGGTTGATTTAGTATTGATGAACTTTTAGTTTTTGCTTATCTGAAAGTTTCTTATCTCTCCCGCAATTCTAAATGACAGTCTTGCCAGGTAGAGTATCCTAGGTTGCAGGTTTTCCCTTTCAGCATTTTAGATCTATCGTCCCTTCTGGCTTGCAGAATTTCTGCAGAAAAATCATCTGATAACCTTATGGGTGTTCCTTTGTGTATGATTCTTTGTTTTTCTATTGTTGCCATTAGAATTCTCTCTTTAACTTTTGCCATTTTAATTATTACATGTTTTGGTGTGGGTCTGTTTGGGTTCATCTTCTTTGGGACCCTCTGTGCTTTCTGTACCTGGATATCTGTTTCCTTCTTTAAGGCTTGGGAAATTTTTAGTCATAATTTATTAAATACATTTTTGACCCCCTTCTCTATCCCTTCTCCTTCTGGGGATCCCTATAATGTGAATGTTGATATGCTTGATGTTATCCCAAATATCCCTTCAATGGTTTTCCTTTTTTTTAATTTGTTTTTTCTTTTTGCTGTCCGATTGGCTTTGATGGGGCAGCTGGATTTGATGTGAACAGAAGTCATGTCTTTTCTCAGAGTGTGCTGGCAGCTATTACTTTGATAGAGGTGGGGCTGGATAAGGAGGGGTTAGGCCTGGAGCCAGGTGTGAAGCAGGGCTTCCCTTCTGCTTGGTTGCTGTCACTGCCCTATTGAGGGCAGGGTCAGGTCTCAAGTTGCTGGAGCAGAAGTTCTGAGGGTTGGTTCTGAGCTAGCTCAGTTCCCCCTCCAGGCACTGGCTTACCTCGCCCCAGAGAGGAACAGTGCTGGAACAAGAGGGGCAGGTGTGAGTATTCGACAAGGGCTGGGATGCAGGCTGTGGCCGTCTGGTCACTGTCACAGGTCTGGACTGCCTCTGATGCACAGCCTGTGCAATCACCAGTAATAGCTACCACCTTCCTGTTCAGATGCCACTTAGGGTTTGAGCCGCCTCAGTGTCTCATGGCTGGCCAAGTAGTTTCCTTGGTCACGGCAGCCCTGCTTGCTCCTGTGTGGAGCTGCTACAGGACACAAGCAGCCAGCTTAGGTTAGGTGCATGCAGGGGTGGTTGTGGGAAATGAGTCAGCCACCTGTGCAGTTTTAATTTCAATCTAGCCTCTTCACCCTGCTTTGGGAACAAGCAAGCGTTCACACAATCCTCATGAGGAGAGTCTGGGCTTCCCATAGCCCTCTTGTTGGTCCCACCAGCCCTCCAACAAGAGAAGGGGGCTTGTCTTCCATCTGTTGGACCCTAGGGCTGGGGTGCCCAATATGTGGCTCCAGATGCTTAATCCCCATGGAGGGTCTCTGCCCATGCAATTTTGCTTTTCCCCTGAGTTCCCTCCCAGGGGCACAGGTCCCAACCTGATCGCTTCTCTTCCCATTCTTACAGCCTTGGTTGTATAGGAGTCTTTCTGCTAGTCTCCATTTAGTTTTTAGTGAGAATTTTTCTACATGCAGATGTATTTTTGATGCATTCATGGGGGGAGTTGAGTTCCATGTCCTACTCCACCATGTTGATTCCTCTTATGATGACCCTGTTTTGATAACAAAATTAAAAACTCCCAAACATTCTTGACCTTCTATCTTCATATGGATATTAATTTCATTTTCTCCTGTAATTCTTCAGTGCTAAGGACTTCCAAAGAATAATTTACATTTATGGTTTCTTTTCCTTTGCATATGTACTATTTACTGTGGCTGTAAAATATTGTCGAAAACCTAGTGGCCTAAAATATCTAGCATATGTAATCTACCATTTGAGAATGGCTTAATGGGGATAACCCATCTCTGCTTCAGATGTCTCAGCTGGAGCAGCTCAAAAGATAGGGACTAAAATCATTCAAAGAATTGTTCACTCTAGAAGTTGGTGCTGGTGTTAGCACTGAGAAGTTAGCTGGGTCCTTCGGCCAGAATACCTATATGTAGAATCTCCATGTGACCTAGGCTTCCTCACAACATGGTTGGTAAGTTTCAAGAACCAGAAATGAGAGAGAGAGAGAGAGAGAGAAGGAGAGAAAGAAGAGAGACAGAGAGAGAGAGAGGCAAAATCTTTATTTCCTTTATGATCTAAACTTGGAAGTCACACTGCTATAGTTTGTTCACTGAGACAGTCACAAGGTCCTATTCCAGTTCAAGGAAATAAGAAATAGACTTCACCTTTAATAGGGTGTAGCAAAATTCTGGAAGAAGACTTGGGACCCAAAACATTGCTGTGCTTAGTTTTGGGGAAAAAAAAAAAACAGTCTACTAGAATGTTTCATTCATGCTTCAACCTTCTACAGTCTGATTATAGCCTCCACCATTGCAATGAAACTCCTCTATAAACATCAGAAACCACCCAATGATTGCTAAATCATATGGTATTTCTTCTCTCCTAATCTTAGTTTACTTATCTGTAGCATTTGGTAAGGTTGACTGCTTCCTTCTTGTTACACTTCCACCTTGGCTTCCTCAGCATGAGTATCTCCTGATTTCCCTTGTACTACATGGATGTGTCTTCTCGGCCTCCATTTTTGAGTTCTTTTTCTTCTACCTATGTTTTATATATTTATGTTTTCCAAAGTTTAATCCTTAGCTCTCTTTTTATCACTCTAATCTCTATAAGCAGTCACGTATGGTCTCATAACTTTATCTAAGTATTATATGTAGGAAACCCACAAATGTCCTAAACTCCAAGTTGAAGCCAACATAACCAAATTATGTGATAGGTCCCTGTGCTTTTATGTCCTATAGACAACTCAAACTCTACTTCTTCAAAACCAACCTTGTCTTATTAATCTAGTCCTACCCTCCTACCACCTACCTTCCTACCTGTACGTCCTGCTGGATTTGTTATCTTGACAAAGTCATCATCCTTCTGGAGGCTGGATGTCATTCTTGATTCCTTCCTTTTCCATGTTGCAACATTATATTGGTAACCATGCTCCATTATTTCCAGCTTTTTATAATCTCATACTTATACTTTTTTCTCTGTTTTGTGGTTGACTTGGTTCAAACCTTTATTATTTCTCTCATGGATCACTGAAATAGTCTTATATCTGTTTTCCTTATTGTGCCCTCCAATTCACCTCTATACTGCAAGAAGAATGATCTCTTTAAAATGCAAACTGTATCATGGTACTCTTCTGGATAAAATTATTCAATGACTCTCCATTGTCTACCACATATGAAATCTAAAATCCTTTCACGGCATAACAGATTTTTCAAGCTGTGGCTCTGACTCTTTCAGTTTAAATGTGATTTTTAATATAATCGAAGCAGTAATAAAATCTACCATTTACAATACACAGTGTGTAGACTGTATTCATTATCTCATGTAAACTTCATAACATTCCTTTATATTGGTAATTAATAAATATTTGTATATAATATGTAATTATAATTTATATTTTATAATTAATTAATCTTTATAAATATCATTTTACAGAAGAAGAAATTGAGATTAAGAAAAGTAAAGGTATATATTTTCTTACACTGTTGGTGGGAATGTAAATTGTTGTAGCCACTATGGAAAACAGTATGGAGGTTCCTTAAAAACTGAAAATAGAGCTACTGTAAGATCCAGCAATCCCATTCCTGGGCATATATCCAGAAAAGATGAAAACTCTAATTTGAAAAGATACATGCACCCCAATGTTCATAACAGCACTATTTAGAATATATGTATTAATATTCCATTATATATAATGGAATGTTACTCAGCCCTAAAAAAGAATGAAATATTGCCATTTGCAGCAACATGGATGGACCTAAAGAATATCATACTTAGTGAAGTCAGACAGAGAAAGACAAGTATTATATGATATCACTTATGAGTGGAATCTAAAAAAAAATACAAATGAATCTATATAAATAAACAGAAACAGATTCACAGACATAGAAACAAAATTATGGTTACCAAGGGGGAAGGGGGGGAATAAATTAGGAGTATGGGATTAATAGATATAAACTACTATACATAAAATAGATAAACAACAAGGGTTTACTGTATAGCACAGGGAACTATACTCAATATCTTGTAATAACCTATAATGGAAAATAATCTGAAAACATATATGTATAGCTGAAACATATATATATATATATATATATATATATATATATATATAAAACTGAATCATTAGTTAAAAAGGTTTTCTTTTCTCCATTGGATTTGGCACCTTTGTTGAAAGTGAGGATCTATATTTGGGAGCCCCTTATTCTATCAACCCTTATACAGTACCACACCGTTTTGATTTACAGTATGTCTGGAAGTCAGATAGTGTAAGTCTTCTATTTTGTACTTTGTCAATCTAGCTTCGGAGATTCTAAGCCCTTTTCATTTCTGTATAAAATTAAAAATTTCCAATCAGTGGAATACATGGATTATGCTGGTTTTGTAACAATAACTTGGTAATTCTTCCCTCTCTTTTTTCACTAAGCTTAAGACTGGTGATATTTCTTCCTTAAATATTTGAGAGAATTTTTTGAGAAAGACAATGCGAGTCTAGAGTGCCTATAGATTTTGGATAAGAAGTTCATTAACTTTAATATATGTAGGGCTAAACAGATTTTTCTGTTTTATCTTGTATCAATTTGGACTAGGTGTATTTTTTAAATATTCATTTTTTCATCTAAGTTGACAAATTTCTAGGCATAAACTTGGTCATAAAATTACCTTATTATCCTTTTAATATCTGTGGAATTCAAAATGATAATCTCTCTTTTATTCTTGATATTGGGAGTCTGTTTTCTCTGTTTTATATTTCATCAATATTGCTAAGCCTAGTTTTTAACATTTTCTCCATTGTTTGTTTTCCATTGATTTCGATTATTATATTTCTTATTTCATCCTTGTTACCTATTCTGGCTTTAATTTGTTCTATTTTTCTATCTTTTTAAGATGGAAACCTAGGTCATTAATTTTAAATCTCTTTCTTTCCTAATATATCTATTTAAAGCTATACATTTTCCTCTAAACACTGGTTTAGCTTCATCCTGTACTTTTTAGTGAGCTCAATTTTCCTTATCATTTAGTTGGAAATGTTTAATAATTTCCCTTATAGTTTCTTCTCTGACCTATGAATTATTTAGTAGTTTGTAATTTAGTTTTTAAGTATTTTATGCTTTCCTAATATTTTACTATTATCTAATAGCTCCTAGTTTCTAATTTAATTCCATTGTGGTCAGAGAATGTACGCTGTATGATTTGAATTTTGAAAAATTTATTTAGATTTGTTTTATAGTTTAACATATAGTCTGTATTGATGGACATACAATGTGCACTTGAAAAAATGTATATTCTAAGATTGCTGGATATAGGATTGTATAAATATTAACTAGGTCAAAAGGGCTGACAGTGCTGTTCAGATCATCTATGTCTTTACTGAGTTTTGTTTCTAATTCTATTAATTGCCAAAAGAGAAAAGAAAAAGTCTTTGACTATGTGGAATTATCTATTTCTCTCTTTAATCTTACTGATTTTTGTGTTACCTACTTTGAGATTTTGACATTAGGTACATACACACATATGATTTTTAGTTCATCCTTATGTTTTGACTCTTTTTATCATTTAGAAGTGTTCTTCTCTATCTCTGATAACATCCTTTATTTTGAAGTCTGTTTTATCTGAAATTAAAATAATGATTCTCAATTTCCTATGCTTGCTGTTTGCGTAGTATATTTTTTCTATTTGTTTTCAACTTCCCTTTGTCTTTGTATTTAAAGTACATCCCTTATGACAACAAATAGTTTGGTCTTCCTCTTTTGAATCTGACAATCTCTGACTTTAATGTTTGCTGCATGAAACTTTAATACAATTATTAATATGGTTGATAATTTTAGGTTGAATTTAGACCTGATGTTTTTATTACTCATTTGCTTTTGACACTGCCCCTCAGTCTGTGTTTTTGGTTTCTATTGCTCCTTTCTTGATTTCTTTTTGATTATGTGAATAGTTTTAGAATTCCATTTTAATTTCTTTACTGGTGTTTTAGTTATACTTTTTGTCTTTTTTTTTTTTTTTTTTGCTTGTTTCTCAAGATATTTCGATATACGTCCATAATGTTTAACAGTCTAGTTAGAGGTAATATTGTACTATTTAACAAAAAAAAATTAGAAACCCTGCCACCATATAAGTCCATTTATCTCCCTCCGTTCTTTATGTTATAATTATGTAACATATCTAACATACATAACAAACTCCACAAGAAAAAATAATTTTGCTTTAAATGGTATATGTATTTTAAAGAAATTAGAAAAAGATATTTACAATCATCCAGATATTTAACAAATGTTGATGCTATTTATTTTCTCCTAAAGTGCCAAATTCCTATCTGGTATCATTTCTGTTCAATCTGAAGGACTTTTTTTTAGCAATCCTTGAAGTACAGATCTGCCAACAATGAATTCTCTTAGTTATCTTTTATTTCAAAATATCTTCATTTTGCCTCCTATATTACAGAATATTTTCATTGTATATAGAATTCTGGGTTAAAATTTACTTTTAACACTTTAAAAATGTTATTTCCTTATCTTCTTGACTGCATAGTTTTTAATGAGAAATCAGTGATTTTCTTTTTCACCATTGAGCACAGTTCTACATTTATTATAAAATCCTTTGAGATTAATTCCAAATATAGGTCTTCTTGGGGATGACCTCCATTTTGTCTTTTCTCTTGAGAATGGGTCATATTTTCCTACGCTTTTTTTTTTTTTTTTTTTTAACATTGTGGATATTGTGAAGGTTATGTTTGCAACTCTGGATTCTCTTACAGTCTCCTGAAGAGTTTGGATTTGTTTGGATTGCCTGTTCTTCCCTTTAATCTTGTTTCTTTGTATGTCAAGAATATATTTTTTAATGCCAGATGTTACATCTGAAAATCTGTGGGCTTGGCATAATGCTATCTCCCTTTAGAGATAGTGTACACTGTACTCTGATAGGTACATCACCTCAATCTAATCATGGACAGAACAGACTTGAGGCTGGTTTTCAGTCTCTATTAGGCTCCAGCTTCCTCTTTTTTGCCTATGTTCCTGGAGTCCCCACTGACAGCCTGGGTTATATTTTAAAGCCCTCATTCTTGGTAACTACTAAACTCCATTTTTTTCAGCACCAGAGAACTGCCAAAAGTTCTACTCTGCTTCACAGTAACTTTCTGCTGGATTTCTTACCTTTTTTTGTCATGTGCAGCTGAAATAGTAAATGTTTTGGGGGTTAAACATGTGCCAGGGTGACTTATTTGCACTTTTTTTCTCACTGAGATCTTGAACTTTCACATGTAGGTGTTTTGGCCGTCTCAGACTCAAATTTTATCTTCCCAGCCTAAAGAGATTGCCTTGAAACTTCACTAGCTTCTTTGGCAGCATCTGTTCTGGCAAGCTTCTTGGCCTTTTGGAGTCCTTTTAATGAAAATGAGCAAATGCCTTAAGAGGAAAAACAGCATGTAGAAAGTTGGGCACACCTTGATGAATTTCCCTTCTTCCTTTCATCTGGTCCCTCAAGTTCTGGCTACCCTAGAAACTCTAATATTTTCATCATGATTTCTGTGGAGATTATTTTTTTCCTGACATAAAAATCATTCTAGAAATATGCTAAATTATTTTTATAACAAATGTTTATGATCACATTATATTTCATTGAACTGGTGTTCTGTAACTTCCTCAGTATCTTCCTATTTCACAACATTAGCAATGATCTCATTTAAAATTTTTTTTGCAGTGAGCATCCAAATTCATATAGTTTTTTCCCCAAAGAGTTATGTTTTCAAAATTAATTCTCAGGAACAAATGGTCCATTAATATTTCAAAAGATATGAACAATGTACCACTCATTAAAGACATTTCTTGATAGTCTTTCAAACATATTTGTGCCAATCTGCAATACCACTTACAATACATAATTGCTGTAGTTTTATTACAAGTTTTCCAGTGTTGAAGAATTTTAAAATATTTAATTTTGGATGAATTAATAATTATAAATGATACATCTGATTTCAATTTGAATTCACTTTGATCAATTACAAAGTTACAAATTGTGTTATGTTTGGGAAGGAGTAATTTCAAAGACTGCATGTCAATTGAGCCACTAGGTAAATTTTCATAATTATAACAATAAATTAGTCCATTTCTCCAGTTGTTTCTGGTATACTTTTCCTTGTATTCTCTTCAGAATTTTATATAATATCCAAGATATAGAATGTACTCATTAAACATTTATTAAATTAAATATCACTTTTTCTTTCATTTTTCAGTAATTTTAAACACTCTTCAAATAATACTGCAGAGGCTGTGGTTGGACCTGGTACAAAATTGTGGCTTATCTGTTTAAACCACTTGCCATATGTCCAATATCCTCCTTTCATGGATGTCTCATTCTGATCTATTTTACCATCATGAGAAATAATAGATTCATAAGTTATATATCTGTTATCTAGACTTATATTGGTAGATTTTTCTTTTTATCTGTAGCAAACTGGCAAAGGGGACATAAGTGTATTTCTGGACTTTAGCAGACACATAATAACAGAGTTTTAAAAAATGAGGACATTACTCAAAGCTGCTAGATAAAGCATGTCAGCCAGAGTTTTGATTGGAAAAACAGTCAGTTCTGCTCAGCCATCATTCTCTAAACTCCTATCTTTCAGCAAGCAAAGATAATTCAGCTAACATGTCAGCAGTAATGTGGTTTTGAGTTGCTTCTCTGGGAGTAGCAATCAATTTGCAATGACCCTTTCTTGTAGTTTGCAAAATTTCTGGGCAAGTTGAAATTATAACAAAGCAGTTTATTGTTGTTAATAATATTTTCAGGAAAAAATTTCACATTAAAATATACAATGCTATTTAAAATGTTTTATAGCTCTAAAATAATTTAAAAGCATAAAATATATGTTTTGATTTTTTCATAAAAATCACTATGTTTGCTGTATTAAATTTAGAAGTATAGTTTATTCAAGAACAATTAAAAATGTCCTAATGAATTTGCTTGTAGTTGTTTCTTTTTTTAAATGTGAACTCATAAGCTACTTACCATTAAGGATTCTAGCATCTCTTGAGCTATTGAGAAGTAGGCTAAAATTTGTGAAAACAAGAAAACACCTTTGTTAAGAAAAACAAAAAGCAAATACATTGTTTAGATCTACTCACTTTCAGAGAAACAAACAGGTAGAAAAGAACAATTTTTCAAATGAGCCAAAGAAATACAAAAAAAAGTCCTTTAACTCTTGAAATAAAATTTTATTTAATTGGTTTGATTTCCAGATTTGGAAAAAAAAACTTTTAAAGATATTCTATTCCTCATCTATACAATGAGTAAATATCCTTTCCATCATCTCTTATAGGTAGTTATCTACACTCTAGGTTTAATAGCTGATGAAAGACAGGCATTTCAATAAGTATCGAGGGAAGCCAATGTTGCCTTAATAACTTTATTTTGTCAAGTTAAAGACAGTAAAAACATCGACCAAGAAAGTCTAAGATCTACAAATATAATTTCCCAGTAGAAAGGGTATCTAAACACCAAAAAAAAAAAAAGAAAGACATAAGCTCAGGATAAGACAGGCTTTTCACTAGATACATTTAACCTTGTAGAAAAGTCATTACAATGGTTTTTCACTTTTATCTTCATTACATAATATTTTATTCCCAAGCTGAGTATTGGTTACATGGATGTGTTCACTTTGCCTCAATAAAACAAAAATTATTTAAAATTAAAAAAAAAACTTTGCAGACTAAAGACAGTTCTTAGACTAACATACATCTCGACACCTCCAGCCACAGAAAACTCAGTGCTTTTTAAAATGAGGAAGCTCTGAATTTTCAGAAATACTTTCATTATTTTGAAATAAAGTCAATTTTTCTATCATTTCCCCCCACATACTCTTTTAAAGAGTCTTTTAGAACCCTGTGGAATAAGTCTATTCTCCTTTTCTGTAACACAGCCCTAGAAGTATTAAGACAATTATTGAAGTAAAAATGTTAGAATCATATCAGCAGTTTCTAAATATCTTCCTGTCACATTATATCATTTTCAGGGACTTCTACAACCCAAAGCCTTGAACATATTGAGGGCAATTTTTTACAATTTAATGAATTAGTTTACTTCTTGATTTTGTCTGAATTCAAGCAGATATGTGAGCTTCAGATAATGGTGGACATCTTTGAAGTAAGAAGCAGTAATCAGAGGCCTTACCCACAGAGTGCCAGAAGACTTTTCTTGGCAGGATTTGGGACTGCATTCCTGGATCAAACTGCTGAAGGTGTACTCTGTTCTCTAACTGCTGAAAATGCATTTCCACCACGAGTCCTCCTGTGCAGCCTGATTTTCTGTCCTATGGAGTGCTGCAACAGTGCTGCCCTTATCTAATGAGAAGTGTCCCTGGAGGCAGACATGAATCTTGCTTGCTTTTGAGAGTTGTATTTTTTGTCCCTGGTTACAGAAATAGTGATGATCTGTTCTGTGTAATTTAACATCCTCCTCTTGCAGCATTTGTAGGAATCACTCCGGGAGAGTAAAAGCTGAGTAACAGTATTAACAGCACTTAACCAAAGGGATTTAATTTGATTCTAATATTATATCCATCCTATCTATTTTCCATGCTGCTACAAAACTTCTCTGCAAATATGTTCATTGCCTTTATACTGGTGTCTTGTAAATTTTGAGGTAAAATATAGTCTTCTTTGTGGCATTGAGAACCTTTCTGATCTGGTTACTTTCTGACTTACCTGCATCATCTGTTGTCATGACTACCCCCACTCAACACTCCAACCACATTGAACCACCAGCTCCCCAAAGCCCCACACTCATTCTTGCCTCTGCGGCTTTGTGCCAGCAACTCCCTTTGCCTAAAATGCCCTTTTCTACCACTTTTCTCCTGAAATATGTACACCAAGAGTTATAATCTCATCAAATAAGCCTCCCCTAACTGCAGCCCATCTCTATGCTACCACAGCACTCTGTGTGCAGCTCCACCCCAGCACAAGTCACACTTATATAGAAACCTTTTTTTTGCCCTCCCATAGATTGTGAGTGACCCTTGAACAACTAGGGGGTGAGGGGCATTAACCACCACCCTCTGCAGTCGAAAATCTGCATGTAAGTTTTGACATCCCCAAAACATAACTCATGGGGTTCTGGGTGGCCAGGGGCATTATCCAATATCAAAAGAACTTCAAAAGGTAGTCCCTATACTAGTTGGAACTTCTAACTTCAGAGACAGGTTTTAACCCAAATCTCTTTCTGAAATTATCAAACCATCCTTTGCTAGCATTAAATTCTCCAGTTTTGGATCCTTCATCTTCTTTTTGCTTTAAGTTGTCACGTAATGACTTTGCTTTTTCTCAAATCATATTAGACTATAGGTATGCCTTTCTTACAGCAACCCTGCACCCACATAAAAACTGCATTTTCAATACAAGATAAAAAGGTATTTTGCAAAAAGTGCAAGGTGTTCATGACTGCTGGCATAGCTAGAGGGACAGCTTCACGAATTTCCTTTTCTTTTTTTATAATCGTCTTTAAGCTGGATTCATTTTTCTTGAAATGGTGGGAAAACCCAGCTGCAGACCTCAATCTAGGGTACATATCAAGCAATTCAACTTTTTCTTGTAATGTCATGACTTTTCTCTTCTTCTTTGGAGCACTTCCAGCATCACTAGTGGCACTTTGTATGGATCCCTGGTAGGATTCAAGGTTTACAGGATTGGGTTAAGCACCATGCAAAATAGGGGAGAACCACAAAAGATCACTTTTTACTCCGATATGCAATTTACAGAAGAACTGCTCACTGGGAGATGATTAGCGTCCTAGGGCATTTTAAGCAGAGACATGAAACTCTTGAGCTCACCAAAATAGCAACCGGAGGTGGCTACGAAATTATTACAGTGGTACAGTATATTAACTTTATGCAGTTAACTTTATGCAGTTATGATTTAATACTACATCTTTACATTTGTTTACATTTCTCTAGCACCATGTATGATCTGTGAATGTTTGTGTGGGTAAGTGTTGATAAATTTTAACTTTTTATAATAGATTTGTGTATATTTTATGGTAGCAAATGATAAAATAGACTAGTATCTACATATATTTTATGCATTCATTACATACTTAAATTTTTCTTAATTTTTTCAATATTTCTAGACTATGTAGTTCATCTATAAGTTTTTTTCAAATTGTTGTAAACCTCAAGGAAAATTTTCCAGCTATTTATTGATAAAAAGTCCATGTACAAGTGCACCTGTGTTGTTCAAACCTACGTCAAGGGTCAACTGTATTTTGAAAATGAGGATCTTATGTAGCCACCCATGTATCCCCAGCATTTTACACAATGTCTAGCACATGGTAGTCTCCCTGAAAATTTTACTTTTTTGTCCTTTACTTTGATAATTGATAAATGTGCTTTAATATGATTTTTTTTTAATGAGCAACTGCATACATTTATAGAAAAACCAGCTAGAAAGTGGGATGAAAACTAAAAGTAACAAACCTACCTGCCCCCAATACCTATTAAAACAACACAATTAGCTCACTACCAAAGTTATCCAACCACATAGTGAACGAATCAAAGACTTTTTGATATCCCTTGTCTTACTAGGAATAATGGGCATTTCCCTGGTAGTGCAGTGATGTTTGATATTTTTGTAAAGATACATCCAGTTCTACTGCTTGTGACAACCATAGCGCCTATGTGACCACTGTATGTAGAATAGCTGACAACTGTGAAGTCAGAATAACTATGAATTCGTCATGCTCTTTTACAGTGACAAGTAGAAAACACAGCTTTATAGTTTCAGCTTCCTTGTAAGTACATTTTGTACAAATATTTCCCAGTGATCATGCCTGATGGATTGACAAGTTCAAAATCATTTTCTCACAGGGAAATTTTAGTAAAACTTCACAACCTGGTTCAAGATAGAATGAAATTCAGAAAATAAAAGAACAAGAGTAAAGGAAAATGATGTCTGCACCAGGACATGCTCCACCTAGATTAAGGAGAAAAATGTACCGCCATCTCTCTGCATAAGATCATCCCACCTGGGGCTTCCCTGGTGGCGCAGTGCTTAAGAATCCGCCTGCCAATGCAGGGGACACGGGTTCGAGCCCTGGTCTGGGATCCCACATGCCGCGGAGCAACTGGGCCCGTGAGCCACAATTACTGAGCCTGCTCGTCTGGAGCCTGTGTTCCGCAACAAGAGAGGCCGCGATAGTGAGAGGCCCGCGCACCGCGATGAAGAGTGGCCCCTGCTTGCCACAGCTAGAGAAAGCCCTCGCACAGAAACGAAGACCCAACACAGCCGTAAATAAATTAATTAATTAATTAAAAAAATAAAAAATCATCCCACCTTTATACCCACAAATACATGCATTATTATGCATTATTTTTTTTTTTTAATGCAGTAAAATAACAGATGCTGACAATGGAGAATTTTAGAACCAAAGTATACTCTTTTCCTGAGGGATAATCTATTAATAGCAATCTAGGGACCACCCATTTTAATTAAAATAATACAACCAATTTCTCTTTATAAATCTGGGCAAGTCTGTTGCTATAGATATGAGCAGTTGAATTAGCATGTCTATGTGGTGGGCCCACCATTCTCAGTTGTGTTCAGTCACATGTGTCATATTGTGAGTGTGGCATGCTCAGAGATGGGGTATTGTATGAGAGAAATATTTACTCAGCACTAACTCTTTGTCAGGTGTTGGGTCAGTTTTATTACATGACTATTTAATCATTACAGGAACCCAGTAGGTATTTGTATTTGCTTTTTATAAAGGAGGAAACTGACTCAAATAAATAGCCAAGCCAGGGTTAAAATCCAGGTCAAACCGATTTTAAAGCCCTTACTCATTCCATAGTGTCACATTATCAATAAGACATGTCAATTGTGGTTCTGTCTTTATATAGTCCATGTCATTACTGAGCAAGACAGGAAGTAGTCCCTGAGCAGGACAGAAAGCTGCCCAAATAGATGGCATCTGCGTTCTATCCCGTCAATTTGGCCTAGTTCATCTGCTTCCATATTATTTGCTTAGATTTCTTGAAGTCCATATATCTAAGTTATACTACAAATCGACATAATCAGAAATTTTAATGAGGTAGAGCCCAGGCATCTACAGTTTTAAAAGCTTAGCAAATGATTCTAATGTGGACTAAACTATATTCTAGATTTTTCTATCTGCTTAAATCAAATTCTTAATTATTTATTGGAAACCTACTAAGGCACTCTGCCAAAGGCTAATTTTGCTACAAAGACCTGGTAAATCCCAGGAAATTCATCTTATGATTTCCTGACATTTTCCCAGAGCATGGAAAGTGACCCTCATTGACCAGAGATTGTCACCAAGGTACTTTAAATACAAAAGAACTAATCAGCCCATATACATATACCTATCAAACATAGGCAGAACAGGCTTAGTCACTTTCCTTGAGCTCATCAGGAAGCAACGTGTGACTGGTCTCTGTTTTTTCCACTGGAAAGCAAGGTATACAACTTCATGGCCATACACTTTGACCACCTTAGGGCAGTGAGACTATTCTGTATATGATGGATGCATGTCATTTTACATTTGCCCAAAGCTATCAAATATACAACACCTTGATGAACCCTAATAAACCATGGAATTTAGCTGATATTGGTGTGCCAATGTAGGTTTATCAATTGTAACAAATGTACCACTGTGATGAGGAAATCAATAGTGGGCGAGGTTGTGTACATACGAGGATGATTATATGGGAACACTCGATTTTCCTGTGAACTTAAAATTACCTTAAAACAAAGTTTATTACTTAAAAAATAGCACAAACTATGTAATATTATGTCAAAGTACCAGAATTATTCGATCAGTGTGAAAGTAATCAATAGTGAGTAACACTAATGATTTTTTAAAATTTGGAGCACATTGATCTAGTGATAATTGATTTGCTTAGATCTGTATCTTACCTGGAGGAAATGTATCATTCAATAACGGATTTTAAATCAACTTTTTCATTATTTGCTTAATTAACCTAATGATAAATGTTGACAAGATACCAATTATAATTTTACTTCCAAAAAAGGGCAAGCAATTGGAATATTCTTTTCTAAACCACTAATTAGCCGTCTATATTTTTCTCATTAAGTTGACAGACTACACTCAGTAAGTGATCCACCATTTTCACCAGAAATGACAAGAGTGAAGAGTATTCTTTACTTTCCAGTTTATTTTTCTTTGTTTATAGACCATTCATGGCATTACTATCTGTCTGACTAGAGACAATCTCCTAGTAAGTCTTAAAATGTCTTAACATTATCCATCAAAGTGAAGGAGCATATTGTTGTTGCTTTTGTGTGAGTGTGTGTAACATATATATATATGTACTTATATGTATATGGATTAATTATGCTTTGTGCCTTTGTGGAAACCTTCAATTCTAACTTTTCTGCCCTACATATATCTAAGAACTAGTCTGGGACCATGCATACAGCCAGCATGATGAGGTGGAATCATAATCTCTCAATTCCAATATTTAACCTAGTGCATAGGCTAGCTACGTAGCCTCTTGGTGCCTCAGATCACAGTTTGTTAGACATCTCTTGTGACACGCAACCATATCAAAGGAGAAGAAAGTATGGACTAACCTGAGGGGCTACCAAAATCTTACTGAACCATAATATTAATGTGGAGTGATAGGAAGCAATGGGATTGAGAACTGACAAAACTGGTGACATTTGATCTTCACTTAATGGTAGGAGTGTTTTGAGAGCTTGAAAGGTCCTGTGAGACCCTGATGATCTGAAGTTAACAAAGATCTTGTGTAACTAACATCAGTAGCTGGGCTAAGGCAGTGGAGAATAGAGCCGCTTGAAAGAAATTTTCCATCTATGGAAATCCAGCAACCCAAAGGAGTATTACTGTTTGAAAATGGGCTCCAGAAGTAAAGATGTTGGGTTCCAGGACACCAGGATTAAAATTCAAAAAAATGGAAAATAAAGGGCTATTGCCAGTGTGGATAAACAGCCATTTATCTAAAACTCAGAGAGTTTAAGCACACATACATTTTGAGAGTTCGTTTGCGTGGTAGCAAAGGACATTTATTAACAGGATATTGAGTGGTGTCATTCAAATATACTTTGTGTTAGCTTGATTGGAATTTGCCTCAGAGACCTAGAGAGAAGGATTATGGAAGAAAACTGGGAGCCTAATGCCTGGTTTTCTGATACTCTAGTAGAGGATATGGTGATATGACAAAATACTGAAGTATGAAGGAGATGGATGGCAGTAGAATTTTAAGAAGACTCAGACTCACATGGGACTTTAGGCAGTTTAGATCACCGTTACAGGCTAGAGGAATAGCAGTGACACTTCTAGCTCATGAGGAAGAATGATAAATGTCACAGAAATGGTGGACAAGGAGGGTCTTTACCAAAGACACTGCCAGATGGTCAAGGGACTTGAGTCTCATGTTTTCACTCAGTTTAACTTGTAGCCAAATATGCTTTTTCAAGCTATTCCTATTATCCATACAATCCATAAATGGCATGGATGCAAGAGCCACACAAATACATACACACAAATACACACAAACACTAAATACATCTAAAAACTAGTCAGTGATGCACATGGGGGAGAAAGTATTTCTTTTTTCACTTCCATTTTTATTGAGATATAATTGACAAACAACCTTGTATAAGTTTAAGGTGTACATTATAATTATTTGACTAATATACATCATGAGATGATTACCACAATAAGATTAGTGAATATTCATCATCTCATATAGATTCAAAATAAAAGAAAAAGATAAAACATTGTTTTTCTTGTGATGAAAGCTCTTAGACTTTACTCTTTTAACAACTTTCATATATGAAATAAAGCAGTGTTAATTACATTTATCACGTTGTACATTCCAGCTCTACTAATTATCTTTTAACTGGAAGTTTGTACTTTTTGGCTGCCTTCACCCAGTTCCCTCACCCTCCACCCCCACCTCTGATAACCACAAATCTGATCTCCTTCTCTGTAAGTTTCTTTGTTTTTGAAGTATAATTGACCTACAACACTGTTAGTTCCTGGTGCACAACATAGGGATTCAATATTTCTCTACATTGCAAAATTATCACCGTGATAAGTCTAGTTACCATCCATCTGTTACCATACAAAGATATGTATGCAGGCCAGGGGTCCTGGAGCTGGTGTTGGCCTACTGGTGGATGGGGAGGGGTGGGCAGGGAGAGGGTCCCAGGGCTGGTGCAGGCTGCTGGTGGGTGAAGCTGGGTCCTGGGGTGGGGGAGCTGGGAGGATGTATTTCTTAAAGAAAGAAATTAACAGTAGCAGTAAGGCTAAAAGCAGAAGAAAATCAAAATACATACATCTCTGCAGTGAAGAGTATATGAATTTGTAAACATAGCAGTGTTTTACTTAATTCTGACAACACAAGATAAAGATCTGCCAAACTGAGGCACAAGTACTAGATCTGACACGTAGATCTGTCTCTGGTCCATATCAGTTTAGCTTCACAGGAATTTTGCCAAAACTATCTCCTTCGGAAAGGTACATAAAAACACTTCAGTCTTTTCTCCAAGGAGAAATAGTCATCATTTGTTATCCTACAAAATTTTGTGTGATATTCAATGAGAAGACAAAATGCCTTCTTTTGGAGATGGTATCAGAAAAAAATTCTTCAGACAAACTGAAAATAATGCCTCAGAAATGAAGACACTTGAAATGCATGTTTAAGCTTAAATTGGTCATTTTTTCAAACATGTCATATGAATGAGATGAAAATATTAATAGAAAGTGTGTTTTTATCATATTAGTCAGGATTCTCCAGAGAAACAGAGCCATAAGGGCTGTGTGTGTGTGTGTGTGTGTGTGTATGTGTGTGTAGGTAAAGAGCTTTATTTTAAGCAATTGACTGTGTGATTATGGAGGCTGGAAAGTCTAAAATCTAAGGTGGGTCAGCAGGCTAGAGACCCAGGAAGAGTTGATAGTACAGTTCAAGTCCAAAGGCCAGCGAGCTGGAGAACCAGGAAAAAGCCAATGTTGCAGTTTCTGGTAACATTCTTTCTCACTTGGGAGAGGCAGCCTTTTTCTATCAAGGTCTTCAACTGATTGGATGAGGCCCACCCACATTATGGAGAGCAATTTGCTTTATGCAAAGTCTACTGATTTGAATGTTAATCTTATTCAAAAACACCCTCACAGAAACATCCAGAATAATGTTTGACCACATATTTGGGCACCATGGCGCAGCCAAGTTGACACATAAAATCAACCATCACAGTATTTATATAATCCATTGATTTTTAAAATCTAACCTTGTTTTCCAATATCATAAACACATTGTTAGAGAAGTCCTCCTAAATATAAATTATTCCTTTGCCTGCATACAATTATTCAATAAATAACAAACTTGTCACAGCTCATATCAGTATCAGCATTTCAGGCATACACATCTTTGGTATTTACTCAGTAGTCAATAAATAAGCTCAAAATGTGCTACAGAATTATGTGTTTGCTTAATGACCATAGAAAGGGGGTGTGAGAGTCCACTATTCTGAGAAATGTTCCCCTTCCTCTAGATAACTCTACATTCAAAGCACCTGCAACATTTACCAATATTGACATACATGCAAGACCAGTTTGCCGAAAGAACTGTTGATTAAGAATCCCAACTTGAAGGCCAATTGTACTTGGCACATACTGGGAATTCAATAAATATGTATGGAACATATGAATAGAAGTTGGCTGTGAGTAGCATGCATTCCTCCTTGCTTCGTGAGATAGCACAAGCTAAAAATATCAAAACTGTGATGTCAGTTATTACATAAATTCCTTAAACAATTTTAAAAAAATCATTTAGCCTGGGCTTTGTGTTTCTGACATCACTAAGTGGTGCTTGAACTAATTTCTGAAAATTTTTGAAATTAATCTTTTAATACATGCTTGCACCCAAATCTTAATGCAAATATGTGCATTTCTATTTTCTTTATTATATGTTCCTTTCTTCTTTCTGTGTCTTTCTTTACTTTTACTATCCTTTCTTTTTTACATTTCTCATTTCTGTTTTTTTCTTTACAGTGATTTAGGTTTAATATTGCCCTTCCCCATCTCCTGTAGTATTATTTAGTCCTTCAATAAGCATTTGAAACTAGACACAGACATAGAGAACAAACGTATGGACACCAAGGGGAGGGAAAGGGGGGATGGGATGAACTGGGAGATTGGGATTGACATATATACACTATTGATACTATGTATAAAATAGATAACTAATGAGAACCTACTGTGTAGCACAGGGAACTCTACTCAATGCTCTGTGGTGACCTAAATGGGAAGGGAATCCAAAAAAAGAGGGGATATATTCATACATATAGCTGATTCACTTTGCGGTACGGTAGAAACTAACACAACATTGTAAAGCAACTATGCACCAAAAAAAATTAATTAAAAAAAAAGAAACTAAGCCGTTTTCCAGCTTTTCAGTGATTTTAAACTCATTTGTTTTGCTATTTGCATTGATGTCTATCTCAAAAATTCTATTTAAATGTCTATCACATGATGTTCCCCTTACAAAATGTGAAGATAATCATAGATGTCTAAGAATGATAATGATGATGATGAGGGGGAGGATGATGATGATGATGCTGGCAGATGACGTGCAGAGCGGGCTTCTGGCATTTACCACTGCCCGCCCTATCCTCTCTCGTTTTAATGTAAAATGAACTTTAGCGTTTTGTTTTAATTTTTTTCCCTAAGTGAGACAAGCAAATAAAATGATACCTGGCCATGCTGATTACATTAAGTGAAGACTCAGAGAAAACACACATAAGCTGGTCAGTGACTATGGAATTGTTGTTAAATAGAAATTGGCTCAGTCTGATTCCAATTCCAGGAATTTGGGATCTAAAATAACTTTGTTAATAGAATGTACTATAATTGGGTGGTCATGACATGAAGTTGGTGGCCATTTTCTGAATATGTGTATATGTGGAAATTGATTAAGTCAGAGTGGGGTGAGGGTTGTGGTAGAGATACATGCAGCCAACTCAGGAGAACAGCAGAGTACAGAGAGACTACACAGTGCCTGAGAGAGGCAAGGAACCGCCTATAATTTTCCACTTGAAATTCCCACTTCTAGTTTTTCCTCTCTAAGATCCATGAGATCCTTGAATAGTTTTCTGTTCCTTGATACTAGAAGAATCTTAAGAGTTTCAGGAGGCTCTGCCTCTGAAGAAAGAATAATTATGATTTTTAACATTATCATATCCTTAAACATAGATTCTACATAGCTATGCAACAATATTTATTCAGCATATACAAAAATCTCCTCAGAAGCCATAATTACAAATAGTATACAACATTTCTGTAATTCTTCCTCACAGAATCCATTGCCATTTCTTTCTTTCTATTTAGTAGTAGAACCCCCAAGTTGTAGTATGCCATGTGTCCAATAAAATTCTGTATCCCTCAGTATCCCTTGCAGCTAAGTGGGGTTATATGACTGGTTCTAGTTTTGAATGAAAGTGATATGTGAAACTTCCAGGTTGGTGTTTTGAAGTGAAAAAGCATGCTCTCTACTCCCCTTTATCTCTTTCCCATTGGCTGGAATGTAGCCATTATAATAGCAATCATCTTAGATTATGATATGGTAGTCACACTATGATGATGGCAGTCTCTGATGTTATGGACCCTCCATTTAAGATCTAGACTGTTTATACTTGTATCCTTGCATGAAATTTCTATGTTATTTAAACCAGTGTTAGTTTGTCTTTGTTAGAATAGCCAAAAAGATATTTTAACAAGCGTAGACAGCATTGATGAGAAGGAGATTCTGCTAATAGGAGGAAGGAAAAGCATCAAAGGCAATCAGATGAAATAAAATGGTTTGGTTTTGGAATTTTTTAGCAAGGGCATACTTTACCAAAATGTTGTAAGAAATAGACAAAAAAAGAAGAGGAAAATTGGCCAAAGTTTACATGTTCTCAAATCACAAAAATTAAGTAAATAAACAACAAAGTGGATGTTTTCCCAAGTATAGTTAAGATAGTGGTTAAGGCTGTGTGCATATTTCCTCCTCCTGATTTCCCCCAAAGGAGGGCTCCTTCTCTACACTAATGCCATTACGGTGAATAACACTGCATGCCAATGAAGTAAATTAGAAATAGAACCAGCCACACATTGCCTAACAAGCACCATTTTAGAGTAAGTAGGTCCAGGTATTTGTGCCAACAACAAAATCTAAGGTCCTGAGTGAAAGAATTTTAATTGTATCACCAATGCTTAATTTGAACCTGTGCTTAAAAACTCTTTTGTGAATGGCACACCTGTTTTTCTCTATGATTTTGCTAAGAGTTAGTGTATATAGGAGGTATGTAATTGCATACCCACGTATCACCAGTTCTGCTCTTGGTATCACTGTCTTGAAGAGCTCGTTATCTGAAAGTGGTGTAAGTTCTTTTTCTTGATGAGCAATGTAAGCTGCAGAATGATTGTAGAAACTTGGTGCTTAGATTGTTTCCACACACTTATCCTAGCAACCAGGGGGATTGGAATGGCCCAGAAGAAGCAGAGGGAGCAAGACAGAGAGGCAAAGATCTTAATAGTTTAATAAGAAAACCTTAATGGTTCAATAAATATTCCAAAAACAGACATTCTGAAACCAGATCTGTAATCAGCATAAAATGTTTTCATTTTGATGATGGTGGGACTGACTGTTCTCTCCACAGATATGATGATGGTTAATTAGAGCTAGAATACGAATCTTAATTTAATCAGAGATATTAAATGTGCTTGTTCCTATCCAACACTGGCTTTAATTTTTGTAAGATAATAATAATGACCAATTTTAGAATAGTATTTGTGTTAAGATCATTATTATTTATCAATATTTATAGAAGACTATAAACTGGATTTCCAAGGGCAGTGAGGAGTAAAGTAAATAATATTCATTCATATGGGCATACCATATTTCCAAATATCACAATAAAATCTTATCTTACAAGACTCAGATATCATTTACTCTAGGAAGCCTTCTCAGAATTCCTACCATTCTGTCTAGGTTAGGCACTCCTCCTCTGTACACTGATGGCCTGATTTATCACCCCATTATAATACTTTGGTGAATTTATTTATCTGCCTCTGTATGGTAAACTCTCTGGTAGTAGAAACATATATTACTTGATCATGATACGTTTCAGTTATTGATTGCCGCACACAAATGACTCCAAAAATTTGTGGCTTGAAACAACAATCATTTATCATGTGGCTTTGTTCACATAATTTCTGTGGGTCAGGAGTTTGAGAATTAGCTGAGTGGTTCTGCTCAGGGTCTTTCATGACACTGCAGTCAAGACACTAACCAGGGCTGCAGTCATATGGAGGCTTGACTGAAGCTGTAGAATCTGCTTCCAAGATGGTTCACTCAGATAGAAGATGATTTGGTACTGGCTATTGGCAGAAGACCAGTTCCTCACCTTTTGGACCTCTCCACAGAACTGCTTCTATGACCCTATTAAATGGCAGCTGTCTCTCCCCTGAGTAATCCAAGCGAGAGCAAAACAGAAGTTGCAATGGCTTTTTATACTTAGCCTAAGAAGTCACATACTGCTGTTTCTGCAGTATCCTATTGGTCACACAGTTCAGCTTTATTTAGTGTGGGAGGGGACTGCACGGTCATGATACCAGAAGGCAGGGATCATTGCGGGCCACTTTAGAGGCTGACTACCACAGCTGACACATTGGCATTGGCTGTTACCTGGGCTTCCGCATAAGACTATTTGGGCTTCCTCACAGCATGGTGAAAAAGTCCCAAGAGAAAGAAAATGCAAGGCAACCACAATACAGGAAGTGGCAAGTGGCACAATGGTTGGGTCAGTTTGGGGGTATGTATTCAGAAATTGGTACAACATCATTTCTACTTTATTCTGCCAATGAAAACAGTTATTTATCTCACACAGAATACTCAATAGGAAGGATATAAAAGATTTTTGTGGTCATCTGCAATTGTTGTTATGATTGTTTTTACAATTGTGTATGGCTTCCGAACTTACCACAAGGTTTAGAATTCAGTAGGCATTCACTGTTGATTAGTATAGGTATATACCATAAACATTTTAGAATTTAGATTTTTACACATATTTGTACGTTCACAAATAAAAGGAATAAAAGCTGCTTTTATGTTCCAGTTAAAATTTACATTATGTTATTTAAGGTTAGCCATTTAGCATTGTTCTTTCAAAAAGAGAAAATCAAATTACAGAAACTGTTTTTTCAAAACAGCATTATAAAAATGACCCTTGAGTAGAACCTGTGATTGAAGGCAATTAAATATGATGACAATATTTTTATTATTTAATGTTGAATTAGTAGATAGTATATATCAGAGCCAGTAAAGAATGGAATTCATAAAATTTCTTTCAAAGACATGAGGGTCTTATAAGGTAGAAATCAGAGAAAAGTTAAGAGGGGAGGTACATGAAGTCTCTAGGTAACTTATGATGTATGGCTTACTCATAACCAGCTTCTGTAGGAATGTGTAATTCTAAACATTTGAAGGCAGGTATCATTATATAAAGATACACCTAAATTTGAGCAAGACTCCTTTAGTTAAAGATAACCTTTGAGTAATGTCTATGTTATTTACACTTTTTAACAAAAGCTGACTATTTTTGAAAGGTAGTGAAATAAAATTACAATCCTGCTGAGTCCAGTTTCACCTTTAGACAGTTCTTTTCAACCTTTTATAAAGGTTTTATAAAAGCCAGGCAGACATTTAATTACTATTGCAAGAGCAGCACCGTCCCAATATAACATTCAGTAACACATATTATCAATCAAATTGAATTTTTGACTGTTTTGCACAGAATACACACTCGATTATACACTCTGTGTCATGAATAGTTTTCTAAGGACCTTAATCCATATTGGCTTTAATCCTGTTCCCTAGGGTTCTTTGCAGGATTAAATCTGGAGTGAGAAATTGTAATGAATAGATAAACAGCTCAGTACAGTATCTAAGAGTAGTATGCAAACCATAGACAGACTGGCTTTTGTTGCTATTTCACAGCTAAGCATAAACGGCAGCAACTTGACTGTGACCTGAATAATCAGGGAAAAAAAAAAAAAAACCTTTGCATTAATTTTCACCTTGAATAACTATGCTGAAGTTTTATTATCAAAGAAATTGTCCATAAAGTCTTCTCTTCATTAGCACTTCTCCGAGTCAATTATTTTGAAAACAGAGGAAATTTTATAATACTTCCTATATTAAATGCTGTACACCATGGAGGTGAGGTAACATGGACAGACTGATGTGCATTAGCAACAACAGCAACAACAAAAAACTCCTGCTAAATTTTTTTTACTAGAAATTAACAAATAGAAAAAAGGTGCTTCCACAGATATTTAAACTTAAATCTAAAATATGATAAGCCAGATTTAAAGAAAGTCCAGGAAGATGGTTCTAGTTACAGGGAAAGAAAAGTACAGAGCCTAAGATAGAAAAGAGCTTAGCATATACAAAGGACTATCAAAAGGTGAGTGTGGCTGAAGTGCAGAAGTGAAGCAAGAGGGAAAATGATACAACATGAGTTTGGAGGGTAGACAAGCAACTGTGCATCCCTGTGAGCAGGAAGTGTATGCCGTGATTTGAAAAACAAACAAACAACAACGACAGCAAAAACAGACTTCATTACAAGGACAATGGGCAGATAAAGATGACTTTTAAGTTAGAAAATATTTTGATCATATGAGAGTTTAGTGAATAGATTGTAAATGTGCAAAGTGAAACTATGGAGTCCAGTTAGGAGATAATTCAGATTGGAGTTGATGGTTACTTACACTAAGGTAGAAGCAATTATGATGGGATGTAGCAGACATATTTGAAATACATTATGTAGAACCAATGGAACTGGGGGTGGATTAGATATAAAATCTACAAGACATGGAGATATCAGAAAAGACTATCAGGTTTCTGAATTGAGCAACTGATTCAGTTTTAATGCCATTTAGTGAGATGGGAAAATATTAGGGGGGGAAAGATTTGGGGAAAACTCAATAGTTCTATTTGGGGATATGTTACCTCTGAAATGCTTATGAAATATGTAAGTGAGAAAGTCAAATATTCCTTCAGTTATAGAAGTAAAAATATCAGAAAAAATGTCAGTACTGTAAATGTAAGTATAGGAATTAACAACGTAAAGATGATTTTAAAGTCATAGAAATGGATGAGCTCATCTAGCAAGAAAATACAAAGATGAGGACCAAGAACTAAGCTCTGCAAAGAATTTTAATAGTTGCATATAAAAATAACAGCTAAAACCTTTGGAAGAAAGCCAGTAGAGCATAGTGTTATGAAAATTAAAAGGGTTTATTCAAAAAGAGAGTGGTCAACTATGTTGAAAGATGCTTCAAGGTCCAATAAGATGAGCATAGAAAATGGCAATTTCTGTGGCCCAGTGGGAACAAAAGACTGATTAGAAAAGTTAACAGAATAATAAGTATTTGAAAAAATGAAGACATTAGGAGATTCTCTCAAAATATTTTACCATGAAGGGAAACAAAGAAATGTAGAGAAAATAGTGAGCACATGCAGGATTGAGGGCAGATTTTTTGGTAAGATGGGAATTTATATACTAATGGGAATGATACACAATAGAAAAGGAGAAAATGACGATACAGAGAAGGGGGGTTATTGTCAGAACATCCCTCTGTGTGGCTGAGGTAGAGATAAAACAAAGAAAGGGAGTGACAGAAGGTTGGAGTGATAAAAGAAAAAAGCCAGTTCCTCAAGAAGATAAGAAGGATGCAATATAGAAAACAAAGAAAAAAGGAGACTTTATTTACCAAAACAGGAGGAAACAGAAGCAGGTGGAACAAGATGTGAAATAATTCCTTCAGAGAGTGAGAAATGAATTTTATAGGAAAACACAGCAGAACTGATGTGCCGAATCAGGGACCTGTTTGAGGTTTGTAATTATGAATTTAAAGTGAAAACAGTGTTGTGTGATTTTTCTCTGGCAATCTTCCTTTCCTTGGGTACAGGCACAGGGGAGAAAAGAATTTGGTTTCTCTAGGGTTGGGGATAGTATATCAGATAATAACAGAGGGAGAGAGGAGTAAGTGAGCGGGGGATGTTTGCCAAGTTGTGATTATAATTACAGACTATGGAACTAAACTTGAACAAGGAATTCAGGAATATGAGAGGGAAGAGGCAAAGAGATAATGAGGAAGGGTGGAGTCATACTAAGGTCTCAAGGAAGTTGAGGAATTAAAGGAGTTGCGGTTCTAGAGCAAATGTTGTAGAAGTATAGAAAGTTATGGTTAAATATTAGGATGTTAGGAATCCCGATCTAAGAGAAGGCTGAGTTCCTGATGATGACAACATCCAATGTGTATCCAGAAGGGCAGATGGCTGAGGTGGAGTGGAAGAAGTAGTCATTGGAGGTGGAGAGGCAAAGAACTGAGATTCCAGTTTCCATAGAGATCACTGATAACTAAGTCACTAAGACTCTGGAAGGAGAGGAAGAACGTAAGCCAGGAACAGTTTTCAATGTGTGTATTAAACCAGATTTCAGTCACTACACCTACAAGGAATACAGTATATTTATTTCATTGAACTGTTCTTTTTAATGCAATCAGATATATTTCTCTTTGGTTTACATGATCTTGTGAAAAATGGCACTTTTTCAATAGGATTTTTCAATTATGTACCCTGAAAATGTATGCATTACAAACCAAAACAACTTATCACTGCAGTTCTGGGAAATGCTGAATCCAGAAATGCTTGAGAATAGCTGTTGATGAAGCAAGACAACACCAGGGAAGTCATAGAGGAGCTAGACACCTAGGAGAAGAGGAGAGAAAGACGTTCAGTAGCAAACATATGTGAATGGAAGGAGGATATGAATTTAGAACAAAAGTCATATGGTTGTTAAAAAGGCATGAATTCTGTATTCAAACCTGTGTATGACCCCGAGACTCGATTGTTACATAGACCAGTTTCTTGAACATTAACATAGGGATAATAGGACCCATGCCATCCAGTTATTTTAAAGGTTAAATGAAGAGAAATATGTAAAGCCCATTTATTGTACTGGGTGTTGGCTAAGACACTACAACAAAAAGACCTAAAATTATAGTTACTTCCAAAAAAAATGTGTTTCTCTGCCACCTAACAGACCAGGGTGGGTAGGTGAGGCCTGCTTCACAAAGCCATCCAGGGAATTATATTTTTCCATCTTAATGGTTTATTAAAACCTATGGCATGATTGCACTTGTGGTTGAAGCTGGCTGACCCCATGTCTGCATTCCTGTTTCGGGAGCAAGAAAGAGAGGAAGTCTAGGGCAGACAGCTTGTCTTCAAGAATTTGAAACATGTTGTACATTATTTTGACTTCTACATGGACAGTGTAGTCTCTAGCAGACCATCCTGCTTCTCAGCCTTAATTTTGGAGTTTTGGGGTCTAATACCAAAATAAATAAGAGGAAAATGGATCCTGGAAGAGAGTTGTAATCTCCATCACAGCACCTACCATAATACTTAGTCCATATTATTATTAATCATTAGTTCCATTAATTATCCTTTTCAGGAATACCTTCATTCATTCTTTATAAACTTTATTGACTTTTAAGTGCAAACACATTGGATTTTTATTTATAAATATATAGTAAAATTGGATCCCTTGATGATTATTAACATATCTCCACCAACATTTCAGGAACACTCTGTAAGTACAAGTGTTTAACCTGGTGTTTTACTGAGCTATTCCTGTAACAAGATGGCAGCATACCACATAGTCTAAGTATATGGAAAACTTTAATTTGGAGTCTACACTCAAACGCTTATGTCTGGATATGGGTGGAAATTAATCTATTATTCGACCAAGTGCAACAAATTTATGTATGTGGACCCAGCCCAAGTAAAACTACTCATAAGCAGCAAGTTAATAAAAATGACCATAAATCAAGTTCTATTCACTTAATTTGGTAAATAGCCTCACAGACATATATTATCTCTGCCAAAAAAAATCTGTGACTGTCTAGTTTTTTTACCTCTCTTTTATTTTCTAAGCATTTTTTTTTTTGGCTTGTGAATATGTCTGGTTGTTCAGAATACATCCAGTGAAGCAAGAGAACATTTGCCTCTGATTCCATCAAAGCATTTCCAACAATGATCCTATGCTGAATTAAGCAGCTGTAGCAGCACTAAGTAAGTGTAAGTAAGTCAGGATGTTAATGAAGAACTGAGTATGCTCACATTTAAAGAGTTCCCAGGATTATGGCTCATAGAACTAAAATAGGTCATTACAACTCAAAGTCAATTTTATTGGGGAAGTAAAACTCTCAACTTCTATTGGCAAATGAAGACCTTTGTAACACGGACTTTGTAAAATCAATAAAAAAAATACAACTAATTCCATTTAAAACAACAGTATATATATATTTATGTATAGGGCAAAGTACCTTCTCACTTCCCTCCTTTTGGTCAATATGTACCATCTCCTTTAAAGTCATTTTATATTTTACCTTCTCCAAGAGATTTTCCTTGATTATTCCTATACTTTTATGTTTATTTTTAACACTGTAAAATTATTTTAAAACTTCAAAGACTTGTTGATATATGAATCTGTAAAGCAAAACCAATATTTTTATGATTTCATTGTTCAGATGTTAACATTATTATAAACAAAAATAGAGAAAGAAACTGACATGTAGTTAGTTAGCACATGTTATGTATCAGTTTCATTTACATACATATTTTCATTTACTCCAATGCAGTATTGTATGATGGTTGAAAATCATGTTCCGGAATCAGGCAGTCCTAGATTTGAATTGCCTGTTTGATAATTTTTGTGTAAGTCACCTTAAGCAAAGTAAGCCTAAATTTCCTCATTTTGATAATTACAGAAGCCACTCAGCAGTGTTGCTGGATGATGAAGTAATGCGTGCAAAGCACTTAGATTATCCTGATACTAGAGTAAACAGTAAATAAATCAGTTATTACTGTTGTTATTACTAATTACTTCTGAAACCGAAGGTATTCTAAGTCCAGTTGTACCGAATACAAACTAAGGTTTAAAGATTTCAGGTAACTTGAAAATCTAAGTGGAATGAAAGATGTAGAATTTAAAACCTGTCTTTTTTTTTTTTTTTTTTTTGTACCTTGCTCTCCACCAATACCTAAACAGATACTGCTGTTTTCAGAATGATTAAAAACTGCATCCCACGTCTAGGCAGGGAGTTGGTTGATATTCTGTATCCTGGGTGGGTTGAGAGAGAAAGATAATAATTGTTTTCTCATACATTCTGGCTCCTGTTGTTTTTCACGTGGTATTGTTCCAGAGACCACTGCTTTTTATTACTAAGTAGCTTTTGTTCTGCAAATACAGCTGCCTCCATCTCTGTGCCTTCCCTGTAAAGGGAAAAGAGAAGAGGGAAAAGGAACCCAAATGGGGCAGACCTGAAGCTAAGTGTGTAGACAGCGGACAGTGAAGGAGCTCTGCACTGGGTTCTGAGAAGTCTGCATTACTTTCTGACTGACTCCCAAACTAAAATTTTTACTGTACTACAGTACGCTATTTCTCCTTGAGAGAAATAATATTTATTATTTTCTTAGAGGCAGAGTATGAGCTTAAGAGCTCTAAGTGTCGAGTCAAGCAATGAGTTTAAAGAAAAATGGCAAAAAGAAAACATACAAACACCAAGTTTAAAGATCAGCATTCAGAGTAGCCAAACTGCACTGTATTGCTCATCCTTTCCCTTCAGGGCAATTTACAGTGATGCCATACTTATGATATTCATAAAATATATGTAAAATCATATGTATGAATATCATTTATATCATGATATAGAATATATATCACTCACATAAAAAATATATACATATAATTTAAATTGAGCTATTTCTAAGGCTTGGCACTTTGATAATTCACAGGAAATTTCTTTCATTTATCTCAAGGCATTCCAGTGTTTGGAAGGCATGTTCTACTTCTACATTTATCCTTTTGTAAATCCAGGTGAAGAAAGCTTTATATGATTCCAGTGATCTGGTGAATGGCCCCTACTTTTAGAAGCAATGGATGGAAGTTGCTTTGGTTGGGGGCAGGACTAGTGGCAGGGAAACTGAAGACAACTGCAATGTTGTGGGTGACAGGTGATAAGCTGAATTAAGTGGAGATGTGGTGACAGGAAAAGATATTTTAAAAAACCTGGAACTATTAGGCTAGATTAATACTTGGAAGTTAAGAGGGCATTAAAGAAAAAAAAAGAAGAAAGTGAAATGAAGATAAATAGGTTTTTAAAAGAAAATGAAAAAGGTGAAAAGGTTTTTAATTAATTATGAGCAAGTTGAGTTTTAAGGGTTATAAAATCTTAAAGGTCATCCATACGAAAGTAAAGTGTACACAGTTACCAAAAGTTTTTAGCACTTTTATAAAAAAAATTATCCAGTCATTAAAAATCTTATATCAAACACCTACTCTGTGCTTCATGGTCACTCTTCTCAAGAATCATTTAAAGATTTTATTATTATTTTAAGATTTAACCCAGAGTAAAATGCAGTATTTTCAAAGAAATTAATTGAAAATATTAAAGTTATAGCATTATATTTTGTATCTGTCTAAAATTTTTATCTTTATCAAAGATTTGTAATGTAAGGTTCTCTGATCCAATATAAAGATATTTTAGTTTGGTTATTGCTGGTACACTTGCAGACCAAAAGTTTCATATATTTTATAATGGGTTATATTTGTTTTAGTTAAAATGTTGTCTAAAAAAGGATACCAAAAAACCCTTGCTCACTGCTTTGACTTTATCATAATCAAGCAGCATTCATTCCACTTAGGTTCTGTCATACATCCAGATTGAGGTCAAACATTCAGTTAATTTGGATGAGCCAGGGACATTGCAAATACCACCCCAAATCAACAATTCAACCTTAGCATATTTTTCATGAAAGAAAGTGAATTTTCCCACAACTTTTCATATTTCAGGACACTAACTGTATAGTTGTTCTAGTTCATCCAGCTGTTTACCAAAATTCAGATGGGAGATTTCAACTTTGAATATAAATGAAATATGTGTTTTACTTTTATTTGGTGTTATTCTATGGGCACAGCCTTAGATAAGTCAGCACAGCATTGATCAACACCTCATTTTATTTCTTTCTGTCAAATAATTAGAAAAAGAAGAACAAAATAAGCCCAAAGCAAGCAGAAGAAAAGAAACAATAAAGATAAAAGAAACTCGATGAAATTGGAACAGGAAAAAAATAGAGAAAATTAATGAAATGAAGAACTGATTATTTTTAAAAAATCAATAAAATTGATCAACTAATAGGAAGGCTGGCAAAAATAAACAGGAGATACAAATCACCAACTTCAGAAATGAAATTAGGGATATCACTACACATACTAGAGAATACTATGAACAACAAAAATTCAACCAAGATGAAAGAGACAATCTGAATAGTCCTATGATCATTAAAGAAATTTAAGTTTAAGAAATTAAAGAAATTTAAATATAATTTTGAAGTTTCCAAAGAAGAAATCTTCAGGTCAAGATGGTTTTACTGGAGAATTCTATCAAACTTTTAAAGAAGAATTAACACCAATTTTACACAATTTCTTCCAGAAAATAGATTAAGAAGGAAAATTTCTCAATTCATGTTATGAAACTAGCATCATCCTGATACCAAAACTAGAAAAAGTGAGTACAACAAAGAAAACTACAGACTAATGTTGCTCATGGACAAGATGCAAAAATACTCAAAGTGTTAGCAAGAAGATTCCAACAATGTATAAAAAAAGAACTATATACCATGACCAAGTAGTTTTTATTCCAGGTATGCAAGTCTGGTTCAATATTTGAAAATAAATCAGTCATTTAATTGATCATATCAACAGATGAAAGAAGAAATATCATATGGTGATATCAATTGGTGCAGAAAAAACATTTCACAAAATCTTACACTCATTCATAATAAAAACACTCAGAAAATTAGGAATAGCCACAGCAATAAGACAAGAAAAAGAAGTAAAAAGTATACAGTCAACTGATTTTCAACAAGACTGCAAAGAATACACAATGGGGAAAGCATAGTCTCTTCAATAAATGATGCTGGGAAAACTGGATATCTACATGCAAAAGAATGAAAATGGATCTTTATCGTACACCATACACAAAAATCAACTCAAAATGGATTAAAATCTTAAATGTAAGACCTAAAACTGTAAAACTCCTTGAAGAAAACATAGGGAAAAATCTTTTTGACATTGGCTATGGCAATGATTTCTTGGAAAGAACACCAAAATTATAGGTAACAAAAGTAAAAATAGACCAGTGGGATTACATGAAACTGAAAATCTTCACCACAGTGAAGGAAACAATCAACAAAATGAAAGACAACCTGCAAAATGGAATAAAGTATTTGCAACCCATATATATGATAAAGGGGTAGTATCCAAAAAATATAAGGAACTTCTACAACTCAATAGCAGACAAAACAAAACAAAAAAACAAATAATCCTAATTTTTAAATGTGCAAAGGAACTAAATAGACATTTCTTCAAAGAAGGCATACAAATGGCCAACAAATATTTGAAAAGGTGCTCAACATCACTTATCACTAGGCAAATGGAAATCAAAACCAAAATAAGATATCACCTCTCACCTGTTGGAATGGCTATTATTAAAAAAAAGTTGTACTGACAAAGATATAGAGAAAAGGGAACCCTTGGACACTGTTGGTGAGAATGTAATTTGGAGCAGTTACTATGAAAAACAGTATGGAGATTTCTTAAAAAAATAAAAATAAAACTACCATGTGGTTGAGCAAGCCCACTTCTGAGTACTAAATGCCCAATGGAACTGAAGTCAGGATTTCAAAGAGATATCTCTACTTTCATGTTCATTGCAGCATTATTCACAATTGCCAAGATGTGGAAGAAATCTAAATGTCCATTGGTGGATGAATAAAGAAAGAAAAGGTGGCATATGCATACAATTTTATAGTATTCAGCCTTAAAAAAGAAGGAAATACTGTCACTTATGACAACATGGACAAACCTGGAGGAGATTATGCTAAGTGATATAAGCCTGATACAGAAAGACAAATTACATGATACCACTTATATGAGGATTTGGAAAAGTCAGATTCATAGAAGCAGAGAGTAAAATGGTGGTTTCCAGAGGCTGGAAGTAAGACAGAATGGGGAGTGATATCCCAAATGTACAAAGTTTCAGTGACACAAAATGAATAATCCTGGAGATCTGCTATACAGCATAGCCCCTATAGTAAAAAATACTATATTATATACTTTAAAATTTCAAGAGAGTGTATCTTATAGTAAGTGTTATTATCAGAAAATAATAATAGTAATAAATAAAAAAAGTGGACAGAAACTTTTGGAGAGGATGGATATGTTTATGGCATGGATTGTGGTGATGCTTTCATGAGCATAAACATCTCTGAACTTATTAAATGGTATTCATTAAAAATGTACAGTTTTTTGTATGACAATTACACCTCAGTAAAGTGGTTAAAAAAACAAGCAATAAAATAACTGGGTGCAACTCCCAGGAGAAATTATGAAAAAAGTGGTTATGGGAAAAAAGAGAAATAGAAATCTAAATTAATAAAACCAAGTTTCTGTTTGTTACCATATTATCTGAAAAATATTCATATTATTTCAGTATATTATTTAAATGATAGTCACAGAAACTTTTTGAGGGGAAAAAGGATTAATCCCATGTTCAAGGATTGGAAAGTTTAACATATTAAAAATGTCAATTCTCTCCAAGTTGTTCTATAGGTTAATGCAATTTTTATCAAAATCATATTAGGTTTTTTTGTATACATATAGGAGCTTATTCTAAAATTAGTATGGAAAGATACATGCTCTAGAATAGCTAATCTAATATTGACAATGTATAACAAAGTGGATGAAATCACTATTTTTGATATTCTTTTTTTGGGGGGGTTCTTTTTTTTTTAACATCTTTATTGAAGTATAATTGCTTTACAGTGTTGTGTTAGTTTCTGCTGTATAACAAAGTGAATCAGCTATATGTATACATATATCCCCATACCCCCTCCCTCTTGCATCTCCCTCCTACTCTCCCTATCCCACCCCTCTAGGTGGTCCCAAAGCATCGAGCAGATCTCCCTGTGCTATGCAGCTGCTTCCCACTAGCTATCTATTTTACATTTGGTAGTGTATTTATGTCAATGCTACTCTCTCACTATGTCCCAGCTTACACTTCCCCATCCCTGTATCCTCAAGTCCATTCTCTATGTCTACGTCTTTATTTCTGTCCTGCCCCTAGGTTCATCAGAACCTTTTTTGTTGCTGTTATTAGATTCCATATATATGTGTTAGCAAAGGTATTTGTTTTTCTCTTTCTGACTTACTGTGATTTATGTCATAGAGTGTTCTGCCTCTGTTTTCCTCTAAGAGTTTTATAGGGCATGGCCTTACATTTAGGTCTCTAACCCATTTTGAGTTTATTTTGGTATACAGTGTTAGGGAGTGTTCTAACTACATTCTTTTACATGTAGCTGTCCTGTTTTCCCAGCACCACTTATTGAAGAGGCTGTCTTTTCTCCATTGTATATTCTTGCCTCCTTTATCAAAGATAAGGTGACCATATGTGCATGGGTTAATTTATGGGCTTTCTATCCTGTTCCATTGATCTATATTTCTGTTTTTGTGCCAATACCATACTGTCTTGATTTCTGTAGCTTTATAGTATAGTCTGAAATCAAGGAGCCTGATTTTTCCAGGTCCGTTTTTCTCTCTCAAGATTGCTTTGGCTATTCGGGCTTTGTTGTGTTTCCATACAAACTGTAAAATTTTTGTTCTACTTTAATGTGTCATTTAAAGCTTGTGTTTCCTTATTTATTTTTATTTTGGATGATCTGTCCATTGGTGAAAGTGGGGTGTTAAAGTCCCTTACTATTATTGTGTTACTGTTGATTTCCCCTTTTATAGCTGTTAGCATTTGCCTTATGTATTGAGGTGCTCCTATGTTGGGTGCATAAATATTTACAATTGTTATATCTTTGTCTTGGATTGATCCCTTGATCATTATGTCATGTCCTTCTTTGTCTCTTGTAATAGTCTTTATTTTAAAGTCTATTTTGTCTGATATGAGAGTCGGTACTCCAGCTTTCTTTTGATTTCCATTTGCATGCATGGAATATCTTTTTCCATCCCCTCACTTTCAGTCTGTATGTGTCCCTAGGTCTGAAGTGGGTCTCTTGTAGACAGCATATATATGGGTCTTGTTTTTGTATCCATTCAGCCAGTCTATGTCTTTTGGCTGGAGCATTTAATCCATTTACATTTAAGGTAGTTATAGATATGTATGTTTCTATTACCATTTTCTTAATAGTTTGGGGTTTGTTATTGTAGGTCGTGTCCTTCTCTTGTGTTTCCTGCCTAGAGAAATTCCTTTAGCATTTGTTGTAGAGCTGGTTTGGTGGTGCTGAATTCTTTTAACTTTTGCTTGTCTGTAAAGGTTCTAATTTCTCCGTCGAATCTGAATGAGATCCTTGCTGGGTAGAGTAATCTTGGTTGTAGGTTTCTCCCTTTCATCACTTTATGTCCTGCCACCCCCTTCTGGCCTGCAGAGTTTCTGCTGAAAGAACAGCTGTTAATCTTATGGTGATTCCCTTGTATGTTATGTGTTGCTTTTCCCTTGCTGCTTTTAATATTTTTTCTTTGTGTTTAATTTTTGATAGTTTGATTAATATGTGTCTTGGTGTGTTTCTCTTTGGATTTAGCCTGTATGGGACTCTCTATGCTTCCTGGACTTGATTGACTATTTCCTTCCCATGTTAGGGAAGTTTTCAACTATAATCTCTTCAAATATTTTCTCAGACCTTTCTTTTTCTCTTCTTCTTCTGAGACCCCTATAATTCGAATGTTGGTGCATTTAATGTTGTCCCAGATGTCTCTGAGACTGTCCTCAATTCTTTTCATTCTATTTTCTTTATTCTGCTCTGTGGCAGTTATTTCCACTATTTTATCTTCCAGGTCACTTATCCGTTCTTCTGCCTCAGTTATTCTGCTATTGATTCCTTCTAGAAAACTTTAATTTCATTTATTGTGTGGTTCATCATTGTTTGTTTGCTCTTTAGTTCTTCTAGGTCCTTCTTAAACATTTCTTGTATTTTCTCCATTCTATTTCTAAGATTTTGGATCATCTTTACTATCATTGCTCTGAATTCTTTTTCAGGTAGACTGCCTATTTCCTCTTCTTTTGTTTGGTCTGGTGGATTTTTTCCTTGCTTCTTCATCTACTGCATATTTCTCTGTCTTCTCATTTTGTTTAACTTACTGTGTTTGGTGTCTTCTTTTCGCAGCCTGCAGGTTCATAGTTTCCGTTGTTTTTGGTGTCTGCCCCCAGTGGGTGACGTTTGTTCAGTGGCTTGTGTAGGCTTCCTGGTGGAGGGGACTGGTGCCTGTTTTCTGGTGGATGAGGCTGGATCGTGTCTTTCTGGTGAGCAGGACTGCGTCTGGTGGTGTGTTTTGGGGTGTGTGAACTTATTATGATTTTAGGCAGCCTCTCTGTTAATGGGTGGGGTTGTGTTCCTGTCTTGTTTGTTGTTTGGCATGGGGCATCCAGCACTGGCGCTTGCTGGCTGTTTGGTGGAACTGGGTCTTAGCATTGAGATGGAGATCTCTGGGAGAGCTCTCACCAATTGATATTACATGGGGCTGGGAGGTCTCTGCATGGTCCAATGTTCTAAACTTGGCTCTCCCACCTCAGAGGCTCAGGTCTGACAAGAGGCCATAGCACAAAGACCCTGTCAGCCACACAGCTCTTCAGTATTTCAGCTGCAGCCTCATAGGGATTGCAGAATCTGGGTGAGGTGGCTGAATTTTTTCCCTATGTCTGATAGATCTGCATAATCATGTCAGCAACCTGACGGTGGCATGGGCAGCTCAGCCCCATGCTCCCATTGACCAGGAGGCCCAAGCCACCGACACACCTCTTTTTGATATTAAGGCCTGCTATATAGTTACACTGATCAGAACAATGTGATATTAGTGAAGGGATAGACACCTGTATCAATGGAACAGTTAGAAAATCTAGAAATAGGCCCATGCAAATACAGCAAATTGATTTCTGATGAAGGTGCAAAAGTAATTCAATGGATGACGAGGGGAAGTTTTATCTACATCCAGTGACATCCATTTTTTTCTTTATTATGTACTTTATCAGTAAAAAAAAAAAGTCTGACTTTGCACCTCCAAGATTTGTAGACTAATTTAATTGTTTATAATTTAGATGTATTTTACTGTACTTATTCTGAAAAGCATATGCAAATTATAAACAGTTTTAAAGTATAAGATAAAGGTAAATATAATGAGGAATTTTAAAATTTTATTTCTACACCACAGTGGATCATCTTGCATACCCTTAGGACACAAGCACTTGCAGTTTTACGATGGCCTTTGTAAACAAAGGGAAGTTATTAAAGGATTTTTTTCCTTTTGTTTCAGTATGAATTTTGTGTTCATTTTTTTGGCCCTTAGATCATTGCCCTGAAATAACTAAATAACATACGTGATAGTCTCACAGTGTTAGTCAGAGAGTACCATGATTCTCTAGAGAATAGTTTTTGTATTATTAATAGTGGAAACTTAACCAGTTTCTGGAGGCAAGAGAAACGTGAAGACTCTTGGGTTTGCTCATTATTTTTAAAATATGTGTGATAAGTTCTATAGTGCTAAGAGTGCAGTAAACCAAAATGCACTTTTTTATTTTCTCCTAACCATTCTCCCCTTATACTATCATCATTATATCTCCTTGCAAACTATTTAGTGATTGAGAGCTGTAAGTTGTTCATGGTATGCATGCTTGTATGTATATTTTAATATTCAGTACTACTGAAAGATGATGACTCACTTAACTAAATACATTACCACAAAATGTTTCTGTCTTCTGTTTATTTTTTCTGTAGTTTATGAAATGTGTCAGAACAAATAAATCTGGAGGGTTTCATAAAGACAGGACAATGTTGTGTTGTATTTCTTCTTATATGACCAGTAGATTTACTTTGGTAAGTAAATGTTAGAAATAATATTTTGTATATAAAGGACAAAATAATGACAAAGTAATAACAAATATTCTAAATGCACAATGAAGAACACTAAGAAATAGGACATCCAACAAATATGGTGAAATTTTTAGAATAAGTACATCAGCAAATAATCCCCTTTAAAAACAAAGGAATTTAACAACAACAGAAAGTCCAAATAAAGATAAAAATATTATTTAATCCAAAACCAGAGAGCTCAACCTCCTACCAAAGATTCTGGTGAAAACTCATCTGATACAAACAATTCTAGGCCACCTTAAGGAAGGATGCTGTTAACCAATGTATAGTACAGTTGTATGAGGTATAAGTCAGGAAGTTCTACTTGTTTGTCTAGGTTCTGATAGGTAAAGGTTAAAAATAGAAGTAGGCAGCTCTGTGGCAAAATGTAAAAGACATACTTCTTCAAGTCATCAGTACAGGCAGGGATAGAACATTTATCATCTAACCTGACCTTCTCATGAGAAAAAGTGAGAGTTAGAGGCTAACTTATCAGAAACTACCATATAGAGATAAATAATATTTGGGCTGTGATATAAAATGCTTTAGTAATTATGTGGCAGCTAACATAAATTTTCAGCAAGATAACTGATTCACTCAAAATAGAAGAAACTGAACTCTAAGGAAACACCATCAATGGGACAAAACATATTCCTAGTCTAATGGAAAAAATATGATTAAAAAAAAAAGATAACTTAGATTGCATTGCTCAGGGTCCCAGTTCTTTGGGCCCCAATTCAGCAACCACAGTGCTAAACACTGAATTTATAACATTAGTTTCTAGCAGCCTCAGGAAAGCCTAATAGTAGTTAAATATGCATCAGCCCTACAGTCATGCTTTGCTGCATTCCCACATGTCACTTTCTCCATAGTGCTTACAGATGTTTAACAGTATCCTATGTATATATCTATGGCCTAAGTTTCCACACTAGAATGTAACCTCCTAGAGAGCTGGTCGGTTGTCTGTCTTGTTAACCTTTATTTTTGTCCAGGGCCAAAAATAGTGCCTGGTGCAGAGCAGAGACTCCATAAATATATGTGCATTGACTGCACAGATGAACATAAAGAGAGTTGAGGCAATTCTACTTATAGTACTCTGTGACACATGGACTTAAAATAGAACTTATCCTACTTAAACATAAGTAAACAGAAAAAAATAGAACTTCAGCAAAAATTTGACAAAAGATAAAAAAGAGAAATATTTTTATTACAATTAAGGACATTGAGGAAAAACTTTTATGAAATAGAAGTTATGATATTAAATTAAATGAAAGAGACAGTAGCAGAATAAGAAAATAAATTAAAGAGAAAAGTAAAGATGGAGTAAAACTTACAAACAAGCCAAAGGAAAGAAAGAATGCAGTCCACTTTTCAGAGGGTCAAATCAATGGCATGGGGCAGAGATTTCAGAAAATTATACATAATACACTGGAAAACAGTTTTAAAAAGGTAATAGAAGGAAAAACACAGCTATCTAACACAAAGATTATTGTTATGCCTAGAGAATACAACTGAGCTAGTAAATAAGAACAAAACCAAATTCAAATATGAATGAAAGAAAATTTTCCTGAAATGAAAGATTACATAAATCTGCATCTCCAAAGGATTCACTGAGGTCTGTTTGTCAGAAAAATAAAAACAAGCAAGCAAAAAACAAATAGCAAAGATTGACAATTTTATTTGTCACAAATTTTATATTAATACTTAGCTTATCTAAGAAACATTCAGCTAAAAGAACTAGGTCTCCTATAAAGGAAAACAAACAAACAAATAGGTTTACCTCCCAATTCTCTTTGGCAACTTTAGCTGTTGACAGTGGAGCAGTGTCCAAAGCTGAGGGATAAGAGTACAAATCAAAAACCTTTACCCATCCAGATCATCATTCACATGTGTTGACAATAAAAAGACATTTTCAAATACATCACCCACGTATCATTTTTAAAATTTTGTTTGAAGTAATCCAGTCAAATGAAAGACGAATCAAAGAATTTTCATAGTAAAATCATAAAAATAAAAGACTGATACAATAAAATATTAAATTAAGAAATGTTACATGTATTTTACTCATAAAGTATTTATTCATAATTGCATTTAAATTCAGAAGTAAATATGAATATCTATCACAATTGTGGCTGTAAAACTGAATGTGAATGTAATTTAATCTTCTGCTTAAACTAGCTAGAGGAGTTTCTGTTATACAAGTGAAAACTGTTACCTAGGCATGTATAATCCTGATGTCAGGAAAGAGCAATCTGCTGTGAATGCCAGCCTCTCTCCTTACTGATCTCCACATATATGGTTACACCTAGTCTTGAATCTCACTCTGTGCTAGCATCAGCTGCTGTTATCTGGTGTCACTTGAGCTCTTGTTCCATGTTCCACAGACTCTACATCCTCTTCCTTTGCCCTCTCAGTATCTTTGCCCCTCCAACACTGCTGATGGTAAAGGGGTTAGGGGTGGGGAGTTCTGAATTTCTTAGCTGTTTGCCTTCACCTAGTAGCAGTTGTCTTCAGGTTATCGGTCTAGACACATTCCTTCCCATTTTCTTCAACCTTAGTGGGCATCTCTAAGAAGTTTGCAGGCTCTCTGGATTTGGAAGTGTGAAGCCAAATCCCTGCTACTCTGTATAAGTATGTTTTGGCAGATCCCTGAGAGAAAGGTCATCTTTATCAAATATACATTCACCCACATACACATATGCATGCATATCAGGATTTGATTTGCAGAAGGGAATGTAGAGATAGCCACTTCTTAGGAATTTACCAGTTAAAAAGCACCAGGCTTCTCACCTTTGAGCTTCCTCTTTCTATGGTTTTGTTCTATGGCAATCTTTGTTTCAGTCCTCCTTGCTTTGCTTTTTATAGTTACAACTCAACTTATGAAAACAAGAACAACCTTTCCTTTCAACTAAAGTCAAATATGTTTGGTTTTCAAACCATTGTCTCAGTCTTGGAATTTAAATCTCTCCTTTGAAACTCAAAACTGAGCAATGACTTTTTTGTTCTAGTCATTATCTGCCTTCTCTCTGATTTCCAGTGTTTCTAGTTTTTAAATTACACACAGTAGGCTCAGAAAAACTCATAACTACTTCTTTTTCTGTTTGTTGTAATATTTTTGTAGAGTTTTGTGTCTCTTTCATGGTGTCAGTTTTTCTTGAACAGTCAATGACTCTTGGTTATTCTCTTTATCTCTCTGCCTGTGGTGCTTGTGATGGGACACTGGGATGGCTGGACTTATCTTCAGAGTTTAGGTGCCAAACCAGTTGGGTCTGGAAAGCAAGTTGGATGCCAAACTCCAGTTTGTGTTATTTGCTAATGTGGGTACTCTGTTTACCAGGTTTCAATGTACACTTTTATTCCTTAAAACCTGTGGACAAATACTCTGACTACTCACCATTCGGCCAACCATAAGAAAAGAAAGGGACAATCCCTCAACTGCTCCAAATGCAGCTCACCAAGAGATGACCCTAAAATTCTCCTTCCTTCCACTTCTACCTGTGTTCTCTCAGCTCAGTTTCCCAAAATCACTCCCATCACCTCAGGAATCTTTCCCTGATATTTCCTACTTTCTGTCTCAGCAATTCCTCAAGATTTCTGCTCCAGGATCCTTGTTGATTGCATATCAGCAGAGTAAAGAAAGTGAAATAGGATGAGGGAAGACATCTGGGAGAGGTGACATTTCAATAGAGACTTGAACAAAATAAGTCATATTATCTTATATAATATTATATAACATGTCGGTGAGACTAGTATTCCAGGTAGTGGGAATAGCAAGTGTGAAGACCCTTAGAAAAAATTATTTTTAAACCGTTCAAAGAATCCAGTGGGACCGGAGTATTGCATGCTAGTTGCTTTTAGGTGGAATTGAGAGAGGAAAAACCATCACTGTGTCATGGTGTTATGAGAGTAACAAATACATACACATAAAATGCAATCCAGGACTTCTCTGGTGGCGCAGTGGTTAAGAATCCACCTGACAATGCAGGGGACACGGGTTTGAGCCCTGGTCTGGGAAGATGCCACATGTCACGGAACAACTAGGCCTGGGAGCCACAACTACTGAGCCTGCGTGCCACAACTACTGAAGTCCAAGAGCCTAGAGCCCGTGCTCTGCAAGAATAGAAGCCACCGCAATGAGAAGCCCGTGCACCGCAATGAAGAGTAGCCCCTGCTCGCCGCAACTAGAGAAAGCCCGTGCACAGCAAAGAAGACCCAATGCAGCCAAAAATTAATTAATTAATTAATTAATTTTAAAAAAACACAACAATCCAAAACAGGATAAGATGAAAATACAAGGGTTCTAATTACATGCTAAGTAAATATACAGGTGGAAGAGATTAATTCTGACATGGTGGATCAGGCATGATTCTGTGAAAGACTTTAAAGGAAGGGGTTTATTTCTTATTTACGTAAAAGTGTGAGTTTGTTGACCCTGTCACATGACTTCATAAAGTCGCCATCATTTGTAAAGTGTTGCTTTTGTCTGAGTAGTATGTCTCCCACTATGTTGATATTGCAGCTAGCAGAAAGAGGAAAGGGAAGGCAAAGGGCATTATCTGTTCCCAATAAGGGCAAGACATGAAAATTACACACATCACTTTTACTTACCTTTCGTTAGTCAAACATTTAGTCACGTGGGCAACTTAGCTGCACATGGAGGTTTGGAAATGTAATCTTTATTGTGAGTTTCATTCTACTTAGCTAAAATCTATTTCTCTGGAAAAGGGAAGATAAACTGTGATGGAAAACGAGAAATCTATACCACACTTTCTAAAAAGAAAATATTCATAATTCTAATCACAAAAATCTATCAATTATAGCACAGTTTAAAGCTCTACTGATATATAAACTTCAATTACACTAACCATCTAAAGAATTATATCCATCTTTGAGTGGTGCTAACTCCACCTTTCATTATATTTAGTTTTAGGTATTATGTGGAACATTCTTTGACTTGTTCAATTACTTGGCTCATAGATTGTAGCATGAATTAAGTAGACACTCTACATCCAAACAACAAATACTTCATAGGTTACCTGTCAGATTCCAAATTATATTGAATGAAATTTTTATTACTTTATTCTTCATCACCTTCATGGATTTTTATATTACCATTCATAAGGGTCCATTCTATTTCAAATTTGATGGATATGCATAGAATATGAAACAGTCTATATTTATGTTTCTTGCAAAGGCCAGGAGTTGACTAAACACATCTAGAAACTTCTCCTGTCAAAATGTAGTTGAACACATCATGAATACATTATTGCTGCTGCAGCATCTGCAATGCATTTGGCACAAACTGCTGCAGACTTTCAGCAGACTGCAGCAAATAGTAAATATATGCTGTTCTTCGATCAAAGGGGAAACTACTGCATATTTTTTTGTGAAAGTATGGCCCCCAAATTAGTGTGTACTGAAACAAAACACAAAAACCAAGTACTATTTATTGCAACAGTTGTGATTTTTTATAAATGGAACATTAATTTCAATAATTATACACATATACTAATCTGCCAAATATTTTTTCCTGCATTATCAATGACCTCAAAATATAGATTTTGAATGAAACTTAAATGTCATTCTTGACTTATTAAAATAGTAGTTTTGTGACCAGAATATCAAAGGTATCATCCACAAACATTATAAATGCATATGGAAGAAATAATTTCTAGTGTGTAAAGTGGTGTAAATAACTGTTATTTTGTATTACTTACATTGTCTATATAATAATAAATAGTCTTATAGTTAACTAAAAATAATAGAATGAAAGAAGTAGACTTTTTAATAATCAGGTAAGTTTTATTTAGTTTTTTAAATAAAAGCCTTAAAATTAAAGTATAGCAGTCAAGAAATGATGACAGTGAAATCACTCCTAATTCACATCTCCTGACCAGTTTGTTTTGAAAAAAGCAATGAAAAACCATAATTGATATTTTCAGAAATATAAAACATTGCATTGATAAAAGAGAATTCTATAAAAATGAAACAGAAAAGAATGAGTTCTTTAAAATAAGAAATATGATGGCTAAAATAAAAATATTCAAGAAAAGTTCAAAGTGTTGGAAATAGCATCATCTAGGAGGAAAATTAAAAGACAAAGATATCAAAAATAGGAAGGAAAGAGAGAAAATTAAAGTCAGTGTAGGGGGTCACATATCTGAATAATAGAAGTTCTTGAAAAAATAGAGAAAAAGAAGAGAAATATTTCCAAAGAATTAATTTTAAAAGATTTTCCATTACCAAAGTACTTGAATTTTGCATTGATAAGAGCCAGCAAGGATCTAACACATTGAATAAAACTGATCCATACCAAGGCAGCATTATAAAATATCAGAGCACTGTGGATACCAAGAAGATCCTAAAAACCTTCCGACAGGAAAAACAAGTCAGATACAAAGGAATAAGAAGAAAACGTGGCATTGGACTTCTCAACAGCAACTTCAGCTACTGGAAAACAATCAGCAATGTCTTCAATATAGTTAGAAAAAATGAGTTCCAAATTAAAATAGTATATTTAATCAAATTCTCAATCACTTGTGAGGACAAAGTTTTCTTACATGTAAAGAATTAAAACATCACATCTCATCACCTTCTTAGGAGACCAACAAATGATATATCTCAGCAAAACAAGGAGATAAACAAAGAAAGAAAAATCTGAGCAACATGGAAGGTAAGCAAAGGGAATTTCTAAAATAAAAGTGAAGGAAGTCCCTGGGTGACAGCTTCTTCATCAGAAATAAGGAAAAAAAGATGAAGAAAAACTGGAGTGGGGAGGGAGATGAAGAGAAAGGAGATGAAAATAAAAGCATGGAAATGATAAATCATCTGATTTTTGGCAGTATTTGTGAACATTAGTGTAAGGAATTGGCAGGCCTGTTAGAGTATTTAGAAAAATAACAGCAATTGGTAGATGTAACACTAAGCAAATGGATAAAAATGAGACAAGAATTAGCTCTAGGTAAAATTTAAAAATTTTTTAAAGAAATATATTCATAGTATACTACATGGCTCAGTAATTTGCATAATCCTAGTAATGTAAATACTGATGATTTTACCAAGAATTATGATATAATTATATTGGGAAGATAAGAGGAAGGATTGTTAGCTCATCCGAACTCTTAACTGCTATAATAAAAAGCTTAGTAGATTCTGTCAAAATTAATCAATCAAGAGAAATCTGAGTATGCATAGTATATAGGAGTACGGATGTAAATACCAAAAGGAGCAGCCAAAAATTTCAAAAGTGGCTGCCTCTGGGAAGCATAACAATGGAGAGGATGTGCTGGATAAAGATATTTTTTAATATAATGGCAACTATTTTATTATATGGGCAGGATTCAATAAGGTGCAAGTAGAAAATTAATTGATGCCTCCACTACTCTTTCAAATACAGTCTGCAGTCTCTTTTTTTGCTATCCCTTGGGTAAAATTTCTAGCAGGTACAATTAGTATTTCAGATCTTTCTCAGACCGTAAAATGTCCTCTTGTCATTTTTAGATCTAAGCATAGTAACTACATAGTCCAAACTCAGGTCATAATTGCAGAGCTCCACAGTTTTGCCCATTTTAAAACCTTTCCCCAATCCTCAGGATTGTTTTAGGCTGGGAAACTTCAGTGAACGTTGGGAGTGATGATGGGAGAGAATGGAAGCCTTCTTCTCTAATTAATGCTTTTCCTTTTCCTTCACCCTCTGATTTTTCCTCTTGTGGGTGGTGGCACTTTTGTGAGTTTCTCAGGGATGTTTTTTCTGGGGCTCCCCTAAACGTGTTTGCTGTGAACAGTAATGGTTCTCCACTGGTTACTTGTTCTCTTAGGATGGTACACTCAGTTTCTGTATCAAATAACACTTTCAGCCTTTAAAATATACTTTTTTAACTTGTCTCCAGACCATGTACATCTTACGGTCCACAGGGCTCCTAGGAAAGTCTCACATCCCTGCCAGACAAAATGGAAATGCAGCTTCCTTCCAAGGAAGGAAAAAATTGGAAAAACCTCATCTGTTTGCTCTGCTGCCAGGCAAGCAACTCCACTTATTACTGTTCACCTTTAGCCTTCCCAGATGTGAGTCAGTTACCAGCACTTATGACCCTTTAAAATCCAAGAGATATATGCAAATTATCAGAGTGATCCTTTCAAGGATCCTCTCATGCATCTTGAGATGAGAGGGAGGCATCCCTCCCCCACCACCTCATAGAGGTGAAAATCACACAGCACATGACAAAACTCTCCAGGAATCCTCTCTTCCAACTCTTTAGCCTCCCCTATTATTGCAGGATGTGGAGGATCATCAAAGCTGGGAGAATCAATTCCACGATTGGCCAGTCTGTACAACACAGGTCTATAAGCACCCGGCTTCAGAATATAGGGGTGTTTGGTAGCAATTGTTTTGTTCTTGGCCTTTGGGCATCAGACGAAACTGAAAAAGAGGTTCTATTTTATTATCCTGCTGCATTAGTTTTTTGGTACTATTTTTTGAACTATGTGCATTTTTTATTTGAACTAAAAATGAAGGTTAATTTTTCTAAAGTAATGAGACCCCACAGTATAAGTTAAATAATAGTTTATAATCCTGAGTCTTTTTTGTCAAATTTCTTGATAAAGGAAGACTTGGGTATGATACAGGTCATCATGAAGCAGCAAGCTTCAGGTAACATTCAAGGGTCAGATCTGCAAAAATCACAAACTTAAATGCCCACAAGAACCAGGCAGATAATAGTCACGCATGAAGTAGGGTAACCCTAACAAAAACTATGGTGCAATTCTCACAAAAATATAAAGAAATAAAATAAATAAATATGTGAGACAAGGATGTGTTAATTAACTGATGGGGGAATCCTTTCACAATGTTTATATATATCAAATAACCAAGATACCACAATGTACACTTGAAATATCTTACAATTTCATTTGTTAATTGTACCTCAATAAAGCTGAAAATTAAAAAACAAAACCCAAACTACAGTGCAAGTGTACTGAGTGGTGACAACCAGTGTCAGCAAATGGGAGTGAGTGCAGGGATTCTGAGAACCTGCACATCTAAAGCAGGCAGCTACTAAACAGTTTCAGATGATTACCATGCAGTGATTTAAAATCTTCCAGTGGCAAAGAGAAACTAATTTTATGTAGAGTTTCTTTTTTAGAAAAATTTGTTTGACAACTAATTGAAAAAAAATTGAAACATTTTTAAGACAAACAAAACTTGTCTGTCAGCCAGATCCAGCATGTAGGCAACCCCTGATCTTCAGATTTCTCTGCAAAGTACCTGCTTATATAAACACTGTTAAATAGATGAATTATTTCCTATAATACTGTGCAATTTTCTCTAAGACTATGAGCCCTTGACTACAGGGTCACCAAAACCAAGGTCAGTAACTCAATCCATTCAATAATTTAACAAATATTTATCAAGTGCCTACACTGTTCCAGGCACTATTCAAGGCACTAGAGATACAGCAGTGAAAATAAACAGAACAAACAAAACCCCTGTATTAATGGAACTGAGTTCATTGGCAAACAAGCCAACACACTAGATTATGAATAATGCAAATGTTTAGGGCAGAAGCATTATCTTTATAAGCATCACTGCTGGTTATTTACTAAGCATATTTAATCCGCATAATAAAAGATAATGAAGATAGATTGGTTTCCTCATTTTACAGATGAGAAAATTGAAGCCTCAGAGAGGTTAAGTACCTTGATTAACTTGACACAGATGTTAAATGGCACAATAGGAGCTCGAACTCAACTTTGTGTAACGCAAGGACCCTACATTATAGTATCATGCTGAATTAAGATCAATAAAACACCATAGGTAGAAGATGAGCTAAAACAGAGAGACTGGAAAAAAATGATATGATGATCACACACATCACAAATGTGTGACATCAAGGAATAACTCACAGCAGAGTATTGGGAAATAACAAACACAGGTGCACAGCTTCTTGTTCAGATATCAAAAAAAGAAATACTTTGGGCAAACACATGGTAAGTATGCAAAAGATAATTGTCTCAGCTAGGTTGCATTCAGTACCAAATAAAAGGAGACAGAAGTGAATGATAGTAGCTTATACTCTACAGATACTTTGTGTTCATTAACAAAACTAGAAGTTGATGGTCCCAAGTTTGTTTCTAGCAGCTCAACAGCATTGTTAAGATACCAGGTGTTTTTCAATCCTGCCTCCCGGGCAAATGCATCTTGCTGGCTTTTTCCCTCTGGCATGTTTCCTCAAGGTCACAAGTGTCTAAATGAGGAAGAGAGGGAAGAGTTCTCCTTTCTCCCTTTTGTGGATCTTTACCAGGAAGAAAAATATTTCCCAAGAGTCATTTCACAGATGTTTGCATTCCATTGGTCAAAACAGTAACTGACTAGGATGAATGGAAATGTTCAAGTTATGTTGGGCTTTGACAAATATTGATGTGGCCAGACACATAGTTTCTTGAATGAAATTATGGTTTTATTAACAAGAGGAAGTAATAAATGGCTGTTGGTTAAGCCACTGAAAAAGTCTTCCAAAATAAAAGACTTATGCCCATTATATACAAGATACCTTACAATACAAAAAAAAAAAAAAAGACAATGCAATGATCTATGACTACAAAACCTTACTTTTTGTAAATATTAGGGTCAGAATCAATCCTGAGTCAGGTAGTGCAAGGATTCAATCAAATGCATCAAAAATAATGACCTGTAAGAAATGAAAAGCCTTTTAAAGAAAAGTCACAAATGAAAACTAAAATGCAATCTTGACCTATGTATAGTGTAGGAAAGACAGTGGATTCCTGCACAGAAAAGATCAGCCATACAGTTGGTGACAATATCTTTTATTGCTACAATTCTTTAACCTTACTGGAGCTAGGTAAACATACAGGCACATTCTTTTTTAATAAGCAGTGGAATCAGGAGTTTCTTGTCTAACTTTTAGAAACCACTCCCTCTGTCTCTCGGCTGCAGGCAAGCAAGAAAATACCTCAAAATGAAACTGCCTCTGTACCTGGGAACCAACAACAAGTATATTTGATTAAAAGAATGCCAATTATTAGGTCCTTTTTCGCTTTTCCTGTATTTCTATGGCTCTGCAGACAAATATGAATTCCTCCAATTCTCTCTTCACACACACATTTTTTAAAAGACAGTTGTGACCTTCATACATTTTTTAATTTTTATGTCTTAGTATTTTACTTTCTCATTTGTTCCCATTTTTGTTTTTCTCAAATCAAATATGATTTTAAACACTAGGAAATTATTTATAGATACTCAGCACACATCTTATGTTTACAATAGGAGTCTTTTCAAGTTTATTAGCTCAAATAATGTAGATAAATATAACCACCAGAACCTTACTAGACAGAAAAGCAATGAATTGTATGTATGATTTACTTCCCCCTTTTCTCCAGCTATTCAGTGTCTCTTAGTTGCTTCCTAACCCATTGTGGCAGATGCTCTCAGTGCTTTACCCACATCCTCCAGCCCTTTGCCAATTTCCCTCATATAATCCACCATTGTTCTTTTCCTCCCAAGAGCTGGCAGTAAGCACTCATGGATCATTTGCGAAGGCTGGTCTCTGGCTTCTGGAACAAGCTTTGTCTGAGCACAGGGAAACCCTGAAGAACCCCTTCTATCCACACAGACCAAGTGGGCACCCCTAACCAATGGCTGCTCTGGACTGAAGTTCTAAAGCTCCTGCTCTCCTGGCCATGACCAGGACAACACAGAAGTGGTACCTATACTGTTCATAGAGTCCTGTGAGATTGAACAAAAGTTACCTTTTGTAGAGCTTTGCCCCTTTGCTTGCCTTTCTTCCTGTCCCAGTCCCACTTCCGAAATCCCCTAGCAGTCTGTATTTATTTCCTGGGGTTGCCATAACAAACAAATGGGTTGGAGTCGTCTTACAGTTCTGGAGGCTAGAAGCTTGAGATCAAGGTGTCAGCAGGGTTACTTCCATCTGAGGGCTGTGAGAATCTGTCTCATGCTTCTGACCTACCTTCTAGTGGGTTGCTAGCAGACTTTGTAGTTGCTTAACTTGTAGAAGCATCATCTATACTTGGCATTCATGTTCACATGGCCTTCTCCTGGGGTTCATGGCTGTGTCTAAATTTCCCCTTTTTATAAGGACACCAGTCATATTGGATTAAGAGCTCCAGTATGACCTCATCTTAACTAATTACATGTTCAATGACCTTATTTCCAAATTAGGTCACGTTCTCAGGTATGGGGAGGGGGCGGTTAGGACTTCGACATCTTTTCATGGGACACAGTTCAACCCATAACAAAGTTTTTCCTAATAAATCACTTTCACATGAATTCTCATCTCAAGTTTTGCTTCTGGTAAGCTCATTCTGTCCATCAAATATTTAATTACTGTCTCAGTTACAATGCTTTTAGTTGCAAGGAAAAGATAGTTCAACTTAAATTGACTTCAATAATAAAAGGAATGTATTCTTTATGTAAATTGAAAATTCAAAGAGAGATTGACTTTAGGAATAATTTCATTCAGAGATTCATGAGTTATTCAACAAGTTTTTGTTAAGTGCCAACTCTGTGCCAGGAAATGTTTTGGAGATATAACAGCAAACCAAACAGAAACATTCCTGGAACTTGTATTCAATAAAGAGAAGACAAAATAAGTAAAATTAATAAGTAAAATAATAATTAGTTGATGATAAGGACTATAAAGAAAAAATAAAGCTGAGAAGGAATCAAGTAGAGTTGGGATATGTGTGTGCATGTGTGCGTGTAAGGGGTTGGTGCTTGTATGAATAGTTTGATCTTGAAAGGTCTCACTGAAAAAGTAACATATGAATAAAGACCTTGACACAATGAAGGAGTGGTCCATGAGAAAATCTTGGGGTAAAGCATTCCAGGCAGAGGGAATTAATAGTGAAAGAAGTAGGGGTTTGCCTGGAATGTTAAGAAGCAGAAAGGAAGTCACTTAGGTCTGAGCGGAGTCAGGGAGAGTGAAGTTGGAGAAAGATAGGTCAAGAGAGGAAATACTGTTCAGAGCACATAGATTTGACTCTGAATGAGATTGGGAGCTATTAGGGGATACTGAGAAGAGAAGTGGCAAGGTCACACACTTCAACAAGTTACTTGGCTGCTGTGCTGAGAATAGACTAAATGGGGACAAGCACAGAAGCAAGGAGACCAGTTCGAAGGCTATTGCAATAAGGCAAGCAAGAGATAAGTGTCTTGGACAAGGGCATAGCAATAAATGTGCAAGTTGGTCAGATCCTGAATGTGTTTTAAATATAGAGTCAAAGGATTTGCTGAGAAATTTTTTCTTTAAAGAGCAAATATCTTCAAAGATGCATCTACATGTCTTTGCAGCTACATTTCTTTTTGGTTCTCTCAATTCTGCCATCATTATGGACTAGCTGCATCTTCAGATTGCTTTTCTCATGGCAGAAAAACAACTGCTTATGCTTCCTTGGTAACATCCAGGAGAAAAGGGGCTTTCTCTTTCTCCAACCATTGCTAATAATGTCCTAAGATCCCCTCTGAATGAAATAATTTAGGTTACATTCACTGTGACCAAGAGAATATCTTGTACCAGATGGCTTAAGCCTGGCTTAAGCTATTTGCCCATCCCTAAACCATTAACTGTAGCAAGAAACACAGAATTTCCCTGAATGCTTCAACTCAACTGTTGCTCATGGTGTGGTCAAAATTCCACAATGGTGGCTACAAAATGGGAAAGAGGTAATATAGATACTGGCAAGGCAAACACAATGTCTATTACAAATACAACTCTGCAGTCTAAAAGTTGTTTTCAACCTTAAACCTATGACTTCATTAGTAAATATGATCAAATATAAGCCAAAGCATCACAATATAGTTCATTACAATGTTTTGAAGTGAGAAAAAGTAGATAAACATCAGGAGAATTGCTAATCTTTCAACTGCCAATTATGAATGTCTTTATCCTTTGCTGGGCACACAGGACCACATATGGAAAAAATAGAAAAGAAGATAAGAAGAACTAATCTAATATTTTAAATAAAGAGTTTATCATTCATACTTAACAGATGAATTAGGCAATACCTCAGAGAAGGCTGCCTTAGTAAATCTCAGTCTATCCTAGTTATACTATCTTTGAATTAATAACCTTTGATTATACTGTTCACCTTTGGCCTTACTAAATACTCAAGTTTACGAGTGATCTGAAATATGAATATTATCTTTCATTATTTTAGCCCTCTTTAAGATGTTGAGAACCATGCTTAACACAAATCCAGAAAATGAAAAAAGCTTTAGATCATCTGGAATCACACTCTTACAGTCCTGTTCTTGACCAGGACTAAATATCCATCTGGAAACAGCACATTTGGTTAGCGTAATTAAATTCTATAATAATTTAATTACCCTATAAATCTTAATGACCTAAACAATTAAATATATCAGTACATTTTTCTACTCCAGTTTATCAGGTGGTCTAAGCTCTTTTGAAGACTCCCAACTGTCAGGGTTATTATAGTGGTAATAACAACGAATAGTCAAAATCTTAGGTTCCAAGAGTCGAACGGTGGCTGCCAGGAGCTGGTGGGAGGAGGAAACGGAGAGTTACTTATCAGTGGGCTTAAAGTTTCAGCTATGCAAAACGACTAAGCTCTAAGGAGCTACTGAACAGCATTGTAACTATAGTCAACAATAATGTATTGAACATTTCAAAATTTGTTAAGAGGGTAGATCTCATGTTAAGTGTTCCTAACAATAAAATAAATAAATCAAAAATAATACCACCGCCAACAAAAACAGTAATAGCTGACTCATTCACTATCAACTATGCAACAGCCATGTTTCTAGGTGCTTTACATATTCAACACATTTCATTCTCACAATAGTATCATGATCCCCATTCTTCAGATGGAACACAGGCAGAGAAAGGTTAAATAACTGGCCCAGTATTGAACCCAGACAGTTCATAATTGAAAAACTGCTATGTCAGTGGAAAACTGTTATCTATTTTATTATTACTATTCTTTATTTCAAGAGAGTTATTATTGGAAGAAGTCAATATTGATGGTGTCTGATTTCAAATCTAGTGACAAACATTAAAGCAAAAATGCTAGCTCTAACATTTAAAAAAATATTTTAATGTGAGCTTTGTATCATTGACTCAATTGATTTCACCATGTAAAGCAGCCACATTAAAAACTATGAATTTTCAAACAAATCAATTCTGTTGTCTAAATAGATGTAACTTGTTCTGGGAAAATACAGAATAAGTGAATCTCCTTAAATATTTTATACACCCCAATTTAAAATAAATAAAATAAGCATTTAACTTTGTTAAATTTCATGACCTTACCCTTTATATTTTAATATATTGAGAAGAATCATAACATATTGAAAGGTGCAAAAACTAGGATTTTAATCTTGGTTCTATGATTTGATGTTATTTCATCTTTGAAATGCAAAGGGAGAATTAGATTATCTCTAATTTTGCTTCTAGCTTTTACGTTCATAGAAAACTGATAAAATATCTTATATTTTACCTATAAAATGTATTTCCTACAGTTTCATGCCATATGAAGTTAAAGTAATTATATTATAAAGTCCAAAGTCATCTGAATTTTTACACTAAAACATTTATAAATATAATGTATATGTATCTAGGTGTGAGTCCATTCACACATACACACTGTTTTAGATAATGTATTAATTAAACAAATAAGCTTCTCTATCTGAAACAAATGACTGCAGACTAAATTTCCATAGGCAAGTTTGGAGTAAATCTGTTAAAAACATAGATAGTTTTATTAGTATTCTAAAAAGAAATAAGATAGCTGTATGGTTTTAAATCCCAATTATGGTGCCCTTGTTTGAATCAAGTCAGTTTAAAAGAAAAAGTAACTTTAACTTTTTGACATTGAACACAAAATCATCACACATTAGTTTTCCATTTTCACCTACATAATTCTTATGAAAGTAGTTGCTTGTCATGTACTACCCTTGACCCAAGGGCTTTGGCCACATTTTAGATTTCAGGGCAGGTAAAATAGACACAGCACACAAAATGCTGACAGGAATTCTGACTTATTTCTGTATGCCTTTGACGTTTTATAATAATACTTACTGAGGGTAAGGAGTTAAACCTTCATTACATAGAATAATATTCACGTTGTCTGGAGATTTTCACCTAAACTTATAAGCAAACTTACAAAGGAAAGCACTCCATATTTGGAGTTAATGTCTTGGATAATCATCCTGGTTGTATCTGTTGCCTGAGGGTAATAAATTTAATCTCATCTTTGGTTTCCTTACTTGTAAAAAGAGAATGAGGATGCTGCTTACCAAACAATGGGAATGATGCTGTTATGAAGTCTCTAATAAGCTAAAATTGTATGATCTTCTTAGTAAATGAGTACAGTAAATGACTACAGAGCTCCTTCTTAAGCACCGGATCTCTATATCCACCCAGATGTGCAATAATAAAACCAAAAACTGGGAGGGACCTTCAAGATGGTGGAGGAGTAAGACATGGAGTTCATCTTCCTCCCCACAAATACATCAGAAATACATCTACATGTAGAACAACTACAGAACACCTACTGAATGCTGGCAGAAGACCTCAGACTTCCCAAAGGCAAGAAACTCCTCACGTACCTGGGTAGGGCAAAAGAAAAAAGAAAAAACAGAGACAAAAGAACAGGGATGGGACCTGCACCAGTGGGAGGGAGCTGTGAAGGAGGAAGAATTTCCACACACTATGAAGACCCTTCACTGGTGGAGACGGGGGGTGGGCGGGGGGGAAGCTTCAGAGCCACGGAGGAGAGCGCAGCCACAGGGGTGCGGAGGGCAAAGCGGAGAGATTCCCGCACAGAGGATCGGTGCTGACCAGCACTCACCAGCCCGAGAGGCTTGTCGGCTCACCCGCCGGGGCGGGCGGGGGCTGGGAGCTGGGGCTCGGGCTTCAGAGGTCAGATCCCAGGGAGAGGACTGGGGTTGGCTGTGTGAACACAGCCTGAAGGGGCTAGTGTGCCACGGCTAGCCGAGAGGAAGTCCAGGAAAAAGTCTGGACCTGCCTAAGAGGCAAGAGACCATTGTTTTGGGGTGCGCAAGGAGAGGGGATTCAGAACGCCGCCTAAACAAGCTCCAGAGACGGGCGCGAGCCGCGGCTATCAGCGCGGACCCCAGAGACGGGCATGGGACGCTAAGGCTGCTGCTGCCGCCACCAAGAAGCCTGTGTGCAAGCACAAGTCACTATCCACATCTCCCCTCCCAGGAGCCTGTGCAGCCCATCACTGCCAGGGTCCCGTGATCCAGGGACAACTTCCCCGGGAGAACGCACGGCGCGCCTCAGGCTGGTGCAACGACATGCCGGCCTCTGCCCCCGCAGGCTCGCCCCGCATCCGTACCCCTCCCTCCCCTCGGCCTGAGTGAGCCAGAGCCACCTAATCAGCTGCTACTTTAACCCCGTCCTGTCTGGGCGGGGAACAGATGACCTGAGGCGACCTACACGCAGAGGCGGGGACAAATCCAAAGCTGAACCCCGGGAGCTGTGCGAACAAAGAGAAAGGGAAATCTCTCCCAGCAGCCTCAGGAGAAGCAGATTAAATCTCCACAATCACCTTGATGTACCCTGCATCTGTGGAATACCTGAATGGACAACGAATCATCCCAAAATTTAGGCGGTGGGCTTTGGGAGCACCTGTAGACTTGGGGTTTGCTTTCTGCCTCTATTGTTTCTGGTTTTATGTTTATCTTAGTTTAGTATTTAGACCTTATTATCATTGGTAGATTTGTTTATTGATTTGGTTACTCTCTTCCTTTTTTTTTTTTTAATATATATATATTTTTTTTCCTTTTTCTTTTTTTGTTTGTGTGTATGTATATGCTTCTTTGTGTGATGTTGTCTATATAGCTTTGCTTTTACCATTTGTCCTAGGGTTCTGTCTGTCCGTTTTTTTTTAGTATAGTTTTTAGCGCTTGTTATCATTGGTGGATTTGTTGTTTGGTTTGGTTGCTCTCTCCTTCCTTTCTTTCTTTCTTTCTTTCTTTCTTTCTTTCTTTCTTTCTTTCTTTCTTTCTTTCTTTCTTTCTTCATTTCTCTCCCTTTTCTTCTGAGCCGTGTGGCTGACAGGGTCTTGGTACTCCAGCCGGGTGTCAAGCCTCAGCCTCTGAGGTGGGAGAGCTGAGTTCAGGACATTGGACCACCAGAGACCTCCCAGCCCCATGTAATATCAATCAGCAAGAGCTCTCCCAGAGATCTCCATCTCAACGCTAAGACCCAGCCCCACTCAATGACCAGCACTCTCCAGTGCTGGACACCCCATACCAAACAACTAACAAGACAGGAACACAACCCCACCCATTAGCAGAGAGGCTGCCTAAAATCGTAATAAGCTCACAGACACCACAAAACACACCACCGGACATGGTCCTGCCCACCAGAAAGACAAGATCCAGCCTCATCCAGCAGAACACAGCCACCAGTCCCCTCCACCAGGAAGCCTACACAAGCCACTGAACAAACCTCACCCACTGGGGGCAGACACCAAAAACAACAGGAACTACGAAACTGCAGCCTGTGAAAAGGAGACCCCAAACACAGTAAGTTAAACAAAATGAAAAGAGAGAAATATGTAGCAGATGAAGGAGCAAGGTAAAAACCCACCAGACTTAACAAATGAAGAGGAAATAGGCAGTCTACCTGAAAAAGAATTCAGAGTAATGATAGTAAAGATGATCCAAAATCTTGCAAATAGAATAGAGAAAATACAAGAAACGTTTAAGAAGGACCTAGAAGAACTAAAGAGCAAACAAACAATGATGAACCACACAATAAATGAAATTTAAAATTTTCTAGAAGGAATCAATAGCAGAATAACTGAGGCAGAAGAACGGGTAAGCGACCTGGAAGATAAAATAGTGGAAATAACTACCACAGAGCAGAATAAAGAAAAAAGAATGAAAGGAACTGAGGACAGTCTCAGAGACATCTGGGACAACATTAAATACACCAAATTTCAAATTATAGGGTTCCCAGAAGAAGAAGAGAAAAACAAAGGGACTGAGAAAATATTTGAAGAGATTATAGTTGAAAACTTCCCTAACATGGGAGAGGAAATAGTCAATCAAGTCCAGGAAGCACAGAGTCCAGACAGGATAAATCCAAGGAGAAACATGCCAAGACACCTATTAATCAAACTATCAAAAATTAAATAAGAGGAAAAAAATTAAAAGCAGCAAGAGAAAAGCAACAAATAACATACAAAGGACTCACCATAAGGTTAAGAGCTGATTTTTCAGCAGAAACTCTGCAAGCTAGAAGGGAGTGGCAGGACATATTTAAAGTGATGAAAGGGAAAAACCTACAACCAAGATTACTCTACCCAGCAAGGATCTCATTCAGATTTGATGGAGAAATTAAAACCTTTACAGACAAGCAAAAGCTAAGAGAATTCAGCACCACCAAACCAGCTTTAAAACAAATGTTAAAGAAACTTCTCTAGGCAGGAAACACAAGAGAAGGAAACGACCTACAATAACAAACCCAAAACAATTAAGAAAATGGTAATAGGAACATACATATCGATAACTACCTTAAATGTAAATGGATTAAATGCTCCAACCAAAAGACATAGACTGGCTGAATGGATACAAAAACAAGACCCATATATATGCTGTCTACAAGAGACCCACTTCAGACCTAGGGACACATACAGAATGAAAGTGAAGGGATGGAAAAAGATATTTCATGCAAATGGATATGAAAAGATAGCTGGAGTACCAATACTCATATCAGACAAAATAGACTTTAAAATAGAGACTATTACAGGAGACAAAGAAGGACACGACATAATGATCAAGGGATCAATCCAAGAAGAAGATATAACAATTGTAAATATTTATGCACCCAACATAGGAGTACCTCAATACATAAGTCAAACGTTAACAGCCATAAAAGGGGAAATTGACAGTAACAAAATAATAGTAGGGGACTTTAACACCCCACTTTCACCAATAGACATATTCAAAATGAATATAAATAAGGAAACACAAGCTTTAAATGATACATTAAACAAGATGGACTTAATTGGTTTTTACAGGACATTCCATCCAGAAACAACAGAATACTCTTTCTTCTCAAGTGCTCATGGAACATTCTCCAGGATAAATCATACCTTGGGTCACAAACCAAGCTTTGGTAAACTTAAGAAAATTGAAATCGTATCAAGTATCTTTTCCTACCACAATGCTATGAGACTAGATATCAATTAGAGGGAAAAATCTGTAAAAAATACAAACACATGGAGGCTAAACAATACACTACTAAATAACCAAGAGATCATTGAATAAATGAAAGAGGAAATCCAAAAATACCTAGAAACAAATGACAATGAAAACACGACTACCCAAAACCTATGGGATGTAGCAAAAGCAGTTGTAAGAGTGCAGTTTATAGCAATAAAATCCTACCTCAAGAAACATCTCAAATAAACAACCTAACCTTACACCTAAGCAATTAGAGAAAGAAGAACAGAAAACCCAAAAGTTAACAGAAGGAAAGAAATCATAAAGATCAGATCAGAAATAAATGAAGAAGAAATGAAGGAACCGATAGCAATGATCAATAAAACTAAAAGCTGGTTTTTTGAGAATATAAACAAAGTTGATAAACCATTAGCCAGACTCATCAAGAAAAAAAGGGAGAAGACTCAAATCCACAGAATTAGAAATAAAGAGGAGAAGTAACAACTGACAGTGCAGAAATACAAAGGATCATGAGAGATTACTACAAGCAACTATATGCCAATAAAATGGACAACCTGGAAGAAATGGACAAATTCTTAGAAAAGCACAACCTTCCAAGACTGAGCCAGGAAGAAAAAAAAAATGTGAACAAACTAATCACAAGCACTGAAATTGAAACTGTGATTAAAAATCTTCCAACAAACAAAAGTCCAGGATGAGATGGCTTCACAGGCGAATTCTATCAAACATTTAGAGAAGAGCTAACACCTATCCTTCTCAACCTCTTCCAAAATATAGCAGAGGGAGGAATAAGACCAAACTCATTCTATGAGGTCACCATCACCCTGATACCAAAACCAGACAAAGATGTCACAAAAAAGGAAAACTACAGGCCAATATCACTGATGAACATAGCTGCAAAAATCCTCAATAAAATACTAGCAAACAGAATCCAATAACACGTTAAAAGGATCATATACCATGATCAAGTGGGGTTTATCCCAGGAATGCAAGGATTCTTCAATATAAGCAAATCAATCAATGTGATACACCATAATAAGAAGTTGAGGGAGAAAAACCATATGGTCATTTCAATAGATGCAGAAAAACTTTTTGACAAAATTCAACACAAATTTATGATAAAAACCCTCCAGAAAGTAGGCATAGAGGGAACTTACCTCAACATAATAAAGGCCATGTATGACAAACCCACAGCCAATATTGTTCTCAATGGTGAAAAACTGGAACCATTTCCACTAAGATCAGGAACAAGACAAGGTTGTCCACTCTCACCACTATTATTCAACATAGTTTTGGAAGTTTTAACCACAGCAGTCAGAGAAGAAAAAGAAATAAAAAGAATCCAAATCGGAAGAGAAGAAGTAAAGCTGTCACTGTTTGCAGATGACATGATACTATACATAGAGAAGCCTAAAGATGCTACCAGAAAACTACTAGAGCCAATCAATGAATTTGGTTAAGTAGCAGGATACAAAATTAATGCACAGAAATCTCTTGCATACCTCTACACTAATGATGGAAAATCTGAAACAGAAATTAAGAAAACACTCCCATTTACCATCACAACAAAAAGAATAAAATACCTAGGAATAAACCTACCTAAGGAGACAAAAGACCTGTATGCAGAAAACTATAAGACACTGATGAAAAAAATTAAAGAAGATACAAACAGATGGAGACCTATGCCATGTTCCTGGATTGGAAGAATTAACATTTTGTAAATGACTATAGTACCCAAAGCAATATACAGATACAATGTAATCCCTATCAAACTACCAATTGCATTTTTCACAGAACTAGAACAAAAGAATTTCACAATATGTATGGAAACACAGAAGACCCCGAATAGCCAAAGCAATCTTGAGAAAGAAAAACGAAGCTGGAGGAATCAGGCTCCCTGACTTCACACTATACTACAAAGCTACAGTAATCAAGACAGTATGGTACTGGCACGAAAACAGAAATATAGATCAATGGAACAGGATAGAAAGCCCAGAGATAAACCCACACACATATGGTCACCTTATCTTTGATAAAGGAGCCAAGAATATACAATGGAGAAAAGACAGCCTCTTGAATAAGTGGTGCTGGGGAAACTGGAGGGCTACATGTAAAAGAATGATATTAGAACACTCCATAACACCATACACAAAAATAAACTCAAAATGGATTAAAGACCTAAATGTAAGGCCAGACACTATAAAAGTCTTAGAGGAAAACATAGGCAGAACACTCTATGACATAAATCACAGCAAGATCCTTTTTGACCCACCTCCTGGAGAAATGGAAATAAAAACAAAAATAAACAAATGGGACCTAATGAAACTTAAAAGCTTTTGCACAGCAAAGGAAACCATGAACAAGACAAAAAGACAACTCTCAGAATGGGAGAAAATATTTGCAGGTGAAGCAACTGACAAAGGATTAATCTCCAAAATATATAAGCAGCTCATGCAGCTCAATACGAAAAAATCAAACAACCCAATCCAAAAATGGGCAGAAGACCTAAATAGACATTTCTCCAAACATATACAGATTGCCAACAAACACATGACAGGATGCTCAACATCACTAATCATTAGAGAAATGCAAATCAAAACTACAATGAGGTATCACCTCACACCGGTAAGAATGGCCATCATCAAAAAATCTACAAACAGTAAATGCTGGAGAGGGTGTGGAAGAAAAGGGAACCCTCTTGCACTGTTGGTGGGAATGTAAATTGATACAGCCACTATGGAGAACAGTATTGAGGTTCCTTAAAAAACTAAAAAGAGAACTAACATACGACCCAGCAATCCCACTACTGGGCATATACCCTGAGAAAACCATAATTGAAAAAGAGTCATGTACCACAATGTTCACTGCAGCTCTATTTACAATAGCCGGGACATGGAAGCAACCTAAGTGTCCATCGACAGATGAATGGATAAAGAGGATGTGGCGCATATATACAATGGAATATTACTCAGCCATAAAAAGAAACGAAATTGAGTTATTTGTAGTGAGGTGTATGGACCTAGAGTCTGTCATACAGAGTGAAGTAAGTCAGAAAAAGAAAAACAAGTATCATATGCTAACACATATATATGGACTCCTAAAAAAAAATAAGTTCTGAAGAACCTAGGGGCAGGACAGGAATAAAAATGCAGACATAGAGAATGGACTTGAGGACACGGGCAGGGGGAAGGGTAAGCTGGGATGAAGTGAGAGAGTGGCATAGACAAATATACACTACCAAAGGCAAAACAGATAGCTAGTGGGAAGCAACCTCATAGCACAGGGAGATCAGCTCGGTGCTTTGTGTCCAGTTAGAAGGGTGGGATAAGGAGGGTGGGAGGGAGATGCAAGAGGGAGGAGATATGGGGATATATGTATATGTATAGCTGATTCACTTTGTTATATAGCATAAACTAACACACCATTGTAAACAATTATACTCCAATAAAGAGGTTAAAAAAAAAAAACTGGTGGTAATGAGCACATATTATGTGTCAAGATAAAAAACAAATAGATTTCCAAAGTTATGGCAAATTGAGTTGGCATGGAACAGTCTCCCATACAAATATGTAGAAACATTTTAAGAAACATAACAATTTAAAAATATATAATTAACCTCAAATGAAAGAGATGAAAAACTCTAGCTGACAGAAAAGAAGTAACCTAATGTCATTTCAATAAGGACATTAGTTGATGCTGTAGAGATTTAGAGAGGCATTAGAGAGAAACCCAGGTGCCTTCATTAAGGTGATACCCTGGAAGAGCTCATTTCTACTCTAAAATGAGAAAAGGAATGGCTCCCCTTTTACCCTGGGTCTTTTGTGGTTCAGGGTTCATGTTGACAATACTTATGTAGAATTGGAGTTTCAAGAGTAAAATATAAAAGTTGATTCAAGATTAGCAAAATTCTAGGGAGTCCCACCAAAATTAAAATTTTGCATTATGGAAAGTTTCAGAACCCAGGACTCAAGGGATACTCACAGGAAAGAAAACAAACAAACAAACAAAACAAAACAAATAAAAACCTCCACAGGAGGTTAGGACAGAGAAACTGATAAACCACAAAATTGGATCTTTGTCTTACGCACTCACAAAACTTAACTGAAAATGGATTAGAGACTTAAACATAAGACCTGAAAACATAAACTCATAGAAGAAAAAGTTGGGAAGAAGCTCCTTGACCTAAATCTTAGCAATGAATTTTTGGATATGACACCAAAAGCAAAAACAACAAAAGAAAAAAAATCAAATGTGGGACTACATCAAACAAAAAATTCTGCACAGCAAAAGAAACAATCAGCAAAACAAAAAGGCAACCTACAGAATGGGAGAAAATTTTGCAAACCACATATCTGATAAGGGGTTAATATCCAAAATTTATAAAGAACTTAAACTCAATAACAAAAAAGAACCCAAACAATTCAATTAAAAAATGGGAAAGGGAACTAAATAGAAATTTTCCAAGGAGGACATCCTAACGGCCAACAGATACATGAAAAGGTGCTCAACATCACTAATCATCAGGGAAGTGCAAATTAAAACCATGATGAGATATCCCCTCACACCTGTTAGAATGATTATCTTCAAGAAGACAAGAGATAAGAGTTGGTGAGTATGTGGAGAAAAGGGAACCCTTGTGCACTGTTGGTGGGATTTTAAACTGTTTCAGCCACTCATGATGGAGAACAGTATGGAGTTTCCTTAAAAACTTAAAAATAGAACTACCATACAATCTGTCAATTCCACTTCTAAGTTATACCCAAAGGAAATGAAAACAGGGTACTGAAGAGACATATGCACTCCCATGTTTATTGCAGCATTATTCACAATAGCCAATATATGGAAGCAACCTACATATCTACTGACAGATGAATGGATAAAGAAGTGGTGTATGTACATAATTGAACATTATTCAGCCATGAGAAAGAAGGGAATCCTGCCATTTGCAAAAACATGGATAAATCTTCAGGACATTATGTAGAGTGAGATAAGTCAGACAAAGACAAATATTGTATGAGATCTCTTATACGTGGAATCTAAAAAAACTGAGATCATAAAAGCAGAGAGTAAAATGATGGTTACCATCAGCTGGGGGTGAGGGAATGGGAGAAATGTTGTTTTAGAGTATATACTTACAATTAGTAGATAAATAAATCCTGGAGACCTAATACACAATATAGTGATTACACACAATAACACTTTATAATAAACATTGAATTTGCTAAGAGACTATATTTTATTGTTCCCAACACTGGAAGAAATGATAACTATGTGACATGATAGAGGTATTAGCTAAGGCTGCTATGACAGTCATATTGCAATATAAATGCATCAAATCAATATGTTGTACATCTTAAACTTAACAGAATGTTGTATGTCAAATATAACTCCATAAAAAGTAAAATAAAACAAAACAAAAAACCAACCAGCTCTGGGAGCTCCCACAGGGAAATGGCTATAATCACACCCCTCCCTACCAAAGACAAAAACACAAAAACAAACACACACACAAAACGTGACAAACCACTACCATGTAAGGAACCAATACATGATGAGGGAGAGTTAGCAGAAAATACATACAAAAGAATCAGCAACTTAAGAACTTGAAATAAAGAAACTTGCAAGAGAAAAATATGTATGTTTAAAGTAACAACAATAGCAGTGGTTAAGATTTATTCTGTACTTACTATGTGCCATGCTCTGTTCTACTTGCTTTATATGCATTGTTACTTATTTTAAAAATTGCATGTATAACATAGAAAAAGCTTAAAACAAAAGACAGTTTGCCTATAAAGAATGATATTTAGGCAGACAGCAATAATAGAACAGTCATGGGGATACAAAAATGTTAGAATATCTTCTTCAAAATGCTACAGAAAAATAACATCAATCTAAAATTCTATTCTCACATAAATTGTGAATCAGGAGTGAAAGCAAACACATTTTAGACAAAGCTTAAGAGAGTTTGTGATTCATAGACTGTTTGAAATAGCCACTAAATTCTACATTTTGGTGTGGAGATTTTTAAATCTAGAAAGAATGTGATATAAGAAATATGATTAGCATAGTAATTGGTATTGGCAAATCTAAATAAGCATCAATTGTATAAAACAATAATGATCATAGTGACTAATTTCAGTGTATAATCAGGTTGAACCTAAAATACTGGACATCAGATAGAGATGGGAAGGTTCCTGTAGTTTTTTGGAGTAAGCCAGAAATATGTAATAAGAATAAACTTCATTGAGTCAAGTATTTACGTAAAGAATGTGTGTAGTATATAAACTTCAGATCAAGAGAGGAAAGGAAAATAAAATTGGGGAAAGGGGAAATTTTAGTATATAAACTTCAAATCAATAGAGGAGAGGAAAATAAAATGGGGAAAAGGGGAAATTTTGCCTTTTCTGACAATGTTGATGAATGTTGGGAATATGAAGAAATCCCGAAGTAGAAGAATTATGTTTTGAGGCGACATGTGTGTTCTAACCTTTCATCTTCAGCCTTAAGGAAGGGCTGTTTTCTATGTAGATGAGGGGCAATTCTGGAGCAGAAAGGCTATCCCCTCACTAGTATTGGTGAGGTGAGCCCCCTGCAGAATGATTCTGCACAACCAGAGGCAACCATATTAAACAAAGTACAGGTGGTGTCATCGTGTGTTTGGACAGAGGCTAACCAGAGTTACTTGCCAACAGTGTCAATGCCGGGGTGCCCTGTGGTTTGGCAGGTATCCAGACCTTCCCAAGTGCCCTGCAGTGGGTACAGAAAGCATCTGGCTAAAGAGTTTACTAGAGAGATTTCTGGGACAGGGGAATGTAACTCTAGCTACAGGCTATGGTTCAATTAGGGTGTATCCAAACTTCAAGTGCTGGTGAGGACTAAGGTGGAGCCAAGTCATCAGCGAGGACAAAAGGCCCTTGGCCAAGCTCAGGAAAAATATCATATGCTCACGAGCTGCCAACTTGGGCACCAAATGTCAGCTGCAAGAGCAATGACCAAATGGACAAGGGAATAATCCGTACAGAGTCCAAAAAGACACCTTATGACCCCATGGATACTAAGTGACTTTGCTATCACTGGTAGCCCCACAAGGACACAGTAATTTCCCCCAGAAATCTAAATGACATTTGAGGGAAGAACAGAGGGAGGGTGTAAAATTCTGAGAAACAGAGCCTTTACCAATAAAGGACTAACTTAAACTGAAAACTATTACAACTAGGTAATCTTTTAAAATTTATAGTAGTTTTTTAAAAAATAGAAAACAACCTCCTGACTACCCAGAAGAGTGATGATGAATGAGAAAGATTAGATTTGAAATATTAAAAAGTTACACATTTTACAATTTTGTGGGTTGTACTGTGAGTGCATTTTAAAAGGCACCAAGAAATTCCCAGATATAATTACAACAAAACTTTTTTTTGTACCCATTAGCATGCACAGAAAAGATATCCTGAGGAGCATATTTGGTTACTCTCTGCTCTACAACTTTGTTCTCATGATACTATACCTTTACTGTTTCTGTATTTGTTAAGACTCTCCAGAGAAACAGAACCAATAGGGGATATACAGAGAGATAATGATATAGCTATAGATAGATATAGATATAGATGCAGATAGGCATACATATATAAATATCAATATTATATATAAATGTCATATATATAATCATATATGTATTATAAAAAATTGTCTCATGCAATTATGGAGACTTCCAAGTCCAAATCTGCAGTGTGGCTGGCAGGTGGAGACCCCAGAGAGCTGATGGTGCAGATGAAGTCCAAAAGTAGGCTGCTGGAGAAACACTGTTGCTGGAAGAAGCTGACATTTTATGCTATTTAGACCTTCAACTGATTGGGCGAGGCCCACCAACATTGTGGAGAACAATCAGCTTACTCAAAGTTCATTGATTTAAGTGCTGATCTCATCCAAAAACAGTTTCCCACCCTTCTCTCTACCTTTTTGCTTGCAATGTCCTTCATAGGTTCTTTTTTCCCCTGCTAAAACCCATTTCCCAAGAGATCTGTTCTTGGTTCACTACTTTCTTTTTTCATTCTTTTAGCAATCTCATCCGGTCACAATTTCATGTGCCATCTCTACACTAATGAAGCAAATTTATATCCCTACTTATGATATCACCTTTAAGCTTCATATTCTAGCAGCACCAATTCATTTGGTGTCTCATGAACACAAACTCAAGAGCTTCCAAATTAAACTCTTACAACTGCCCCTTTCCCACACATCACCTCCCCAAAATCTTATTTCAACGTTACTTATGCCTAACTATCCCCTTGTTTTGCTGATTTAACCCTAGCATTTTAAAGTCTTAACCATTAGCTAGACACACAAAGACCTAAGTGATCTAAAACTTACCCAAATTTTCTTGTTCCTAACTTCACCTTTTGAGATATTAAACTACATATAAGTCTTATGCCTCCATACCTTTTTTTCAGAGGTTTTTTTTTGGCCAGAACACTCTCCTATCACCCATTTATTCACCTGGCTAAACTCCTTTCAGCTCTGGATATTGTTACCTAAATCGGAGACTAAACTAGGGTCACTCCCTGTTCCAAACATTCCCTCTGCCTCTCTATCAGAACACTTATGACACTGTAAGGCAGTTATCTGTTCACGATTCTACTCCTGGGCCTAGAATGATTTTTTTTTTAATATTTATTGAAGTATAGTAGATTTACAATGTTGTGTTAGTTTCAGATGTACAGCAAAGTGATTCAGTTTTATATGTGTGTGTGTGTGTGTGTGTGTGTATTCTTTTTTTACATTCTTTTCCATTACAGGTTATTACAAGATCCTGAGTATAGTTCCCTGTGCTATTAAGTAGGTCCTTGCTGGTTATCTATTTTTTCCTATTGGGGCTTTTATTTATTTTTAAAAATTTTTACTTTATATTGGAGCATAGTTGATTTACAATGTTGTGTTAGTTTCAGGTGTACAGCAAAGTGATTTAGTTATATATATATATATATATATTCTTTTTCAGATTCTTTTCCCACAAAAGTTATTACAGAGTATTGAGTAGAGTTCCTTGTACTATACAGTATGTCCTTGTTGATTATTTTGTTTATAGTAGTGTGTATATGTTAATCCCAACCTCCTAATTTATCCCTCCCCCCACCTTTCCCCTTTGGTAACCATAAGTTTTTTTTCTAAGTCTGTGAGTCTGTTTCTGTTTTGTAAATAAGTTCATTTGTATCATTTTTTTAGATTCTACATATAAATGATATCATATGATATTTTTCTTTCTCTGTCTGACTTACTTAGTATGATAATCTCTAAATCCATCCACGTTGATGCAAATGGCATTATTTCATTCTTTTTTATGGCTGAGTAATATTTCTTGAGTGTTCTTGTTTCTTGAAAACATGAACATTATTATACATCTTTTTAACTCTATCACCTATCACAGTGCCAAGAAGAGAATGAGCTTGCAATTTTTTGTTAAACTAAGCTGAATATATAAGTTAAATTGGCTACACTTTACAAGGGTTTTATAGAGCAGTAGTTCTCAGACTGGTGTGTGGACCCGTGGATAACTCAAAGTGCTTACAAGGAATCCACAAGGCTAAAACTATTTTCATAATAATACCAAGACATTATTTGCTTTATTCACTATGTTGAAATTTATACTGATGGTACAAAAGAAATGGTGGGTTAGATTGCTGGCTTCTTAACAAAAATCAAGGCAGTGGCACCTATCTATACTGTATTTCACCACACACTCTCATGAAAAATAATAATAACAAAATAATAAATAATAAAAGTGCCATTTCCACTTAAGAATGTTCTTGATGAAGAAATAAAAATTATTAATTCTATTAAAACTCTACCTTTGAATGCACTTCTTTTTAATATATTCCTTGTGACAAAAATGGGAAGTATGCCACAACATTTCTGAATAACACAAAAAAATGTATCTGAATCAAGAAAAGCACGTGTGTAATTGTTTAAGGTGCAAGCTAAAATAATCACTTTTTTCCACAAAACACCATTTTTGTTTGACAGAATGACAAGTAGACAAACTATTTGACTATTTTGGAAACATTTTTTCAAAAATCAACAAAGTGAGCCTGCCATCTCAAAGACAACACTGACAGTACTGTTGCCAGTGATAAAATTTGAGCTTTTAGGCAAAAATTAGAACTTTAGAAATCTTATGTCTGCCATCTTGAGCTTGACAGCTTCCCAATACTAGAAAACTTTTCTGATGAGATCAGTGTCAATATTAATAAATATAATTTTTATTGTATGATGAAATGCATCAACATATTTTTGCAACATAATTATGCAGAAAGATCTGCATAAATTAGTGAACCAATATTTTCAAATTAATGTACTTGATGGTACAAAATCAGGCATGGATAAAAGATCCATTCAAAATGCAGAAGAAACCAAAGGATTTTGTTGTAACAGAATACAGAAAGTTTATTGATATGGCTTCAGGTTCTGTTTGAAGCTAACTTTCATGAAACTATCACTTGTCAAGCTTTAGTGTAGTATCAAAGAAGAATATCCAAAATTGTCTAAAAATACTCCTCCTTTTTCTCCCTATCTATCTATGTAAGAACTTTCTTCATGTACTTCAACCAAAAAAACATATATCACAGATCTAGCATATAAAATAACCTGTCTTCTATTAAATCAAACATTAAAGAAATTTGTAATAGTGCACATAACAATGTCTCTCTTCTCACTGAATTTTAAAATTTGAGATATATAATTATTTTAACAAAATACGTGATTTATGTTAATACGTAATGAGCTTAATATTGTTAATTTTAAAGGAGTTAATAAATTAGTTTAAATTTTTTTTTTAGTTTTAAATTCTGTTATGGTAAATACAGATAGTAGGAATAACCCACATTATAAGAACTCTTTATGGTCCTCAACAATTTTTAAGAGTGTAAAGAGTCCCTGAGACCAAATTGTTCATGAACTATGGCTGTAGTGACATGTATCTTAAGCTGCAAACACTGACATAGAATTATTTTTAAGAATACCACCGATTCCTAAATTGGTAAAATAATTCAAATATTTATTTTAAAATACATCTAAAAGTAATTTATTCTATATCCTCGTGTGGTCCCTTAGACCACTAGTTAGAAAAGGTGCACAGAAGTAGGCAGACCAATGTTCAAATCCTGGCCACACCACTTAGGCACATCAGGAGTGAGGAAGGAAGAGGAACTGAATGTCCTACTTAGGGGCGGTACAGTATATTAGTGTATTATTGTTCCCAATTAGTAGTTGCCTGTGAGAAGATTTGACTTCCTTGACTCAATGACATCAGGATTGGCCATGAAATTTATTTTACTTAATTAAGTGTGAGCAGAAAGTGACATAAGCCACTTCTGACCAGAAGTTTTCACTGCATCATGAAGTTCTGACATCATCCTTTTCCCTTTCCCACAAAGGCCCACAGGTCTCATGCAAGGATATGCCTTCAACCCAGGTCCTGGAAAGAGGAAAACATGGAGCAAAGTTGCTTGGGCCATGTAACATGAGCAAGAAATGAAGCACTGGTTTTGTAAGGCACTGAGGTTTGCGGGTTATTACCTCAGCATAACCCAGAAAATTTGATAGATACACTAGGTCACTAGTAGTGTCTACTACAATGTTCACTATCTTGTGTAAACAATATGATAATTACAGAATTTAATACATAAGAGATATTACTACCAAATCTGAATATAGTAGGCTCTTGGTGAATAAGAAGCAATTGGCTTCTTTTGTTGTTTATTCTCACCCATCTATTTCTTCTATCTTCTTATCAGAACCTCACTTTTATTCAGGTATAATTGCCCTTCTCATGCAGCTCACATGGCTCAGGAAAAATACCCCCACCTCTTAGCTCTGGAATAGTTCTCATTGTTTTAAGAGTCCCATTCCTCCTTGTCTGGAATTGATGGAAGAATGGACAACTGATTCAATTCCAGCCAGTAAGAACCAGAGAGTTTGGTAGAAGCTTCTAGAAAAAAATTGTTTCTAACGTTTAAAAGAGAGTCATGAAAAGCCTTTCTTCCTCTCACGCCATGTGTTTGTATACGAATGAGAAAGAACATGGCTTCAATTGCTACTAGCAACCACCCAATCATTTAGGGTGCCTGTGAGTAAGGGCACTGAAGGAACTTGGGTCTCTGACGATGCTGTTGAGGTGCTAGGCCAACTACCTCTGAGAACTTCTCTCTGTCTGGAGTTCATATTGTTTAAGCCAATGGCTTTCTGATATATACTCCTTATATATCAGAGTCCTATTTCCTGATCTCTGTAGCCAAAAGCATCCTAAGTGCAGTAAGAAAGCTATTTTTTATTCTCAACCTTCTCACTGAGTAGAATTTTATAGGCTTTTGACCCTCACTGGTGGCTTTCTTGCCATAGGGAGTAATTTTCAGGGCAACTGGTGTTCATGCTCTTCCATTTGTCTAGAATGCCCTCCCCACCATTTGGCTGATTGATTCAGGCCTCAGGTAAGGTCTTTTAAAACTTTGGCTTTATATTTTTCATAGCAATAAAAATTTATGATGCTGCACTTACAGATATGCTGTTTACCTACAATTGCTAGTGCTTTAACCAATGCATTCTTATCTTTTCAGCACTTTTGAGAACTTTACTTGAGAGTGATAGTATACCAAACCAAGTGTTTCATTGATGACTATCCAAGGATATTACTATTTTATTCAGAATGTATACTATGTATATTTTGTATATAATTTTCACTTGTGATCAAAGTACTATGTCAATAAATTAAGATATAAACTAACCACACAGTTGATTTCTTTTAGATTCACACAAACTCCCCATGGATCAGTTATAATGATTTTGATTTTATATTAGAGAATGCACAACTAAAAGTGGCTTAAAATAGTTTGACTTTCTATAATAACAAAATGTCTGAAAGTAGGTGGGCCCAGGATCAGTTCAACAGGTGAACAAATTCAGGGTGCTGGGTCAGCCTATCAGTGGTTCTCTTGTCTTTTCTTCACGGTCTGAAGATGACTGCCACAGTTCCACATGACTGCCTCAGCTCATACCATTCAAAGTCAGAAGCAAGGGCAGGGACAAGATTTTTCTATATTTCTCTTTCTTTTTCATCAGAAAGGAAGATAATCCCCCAGAAAAATCACAGCACACCATTCCTCCCAAATTATGGCAAACGCAAACCCAGCATGGGTAAAGTGTTTTCATAATACACTGGTCTTTTTTCCCTTATCATATCAGTGCTCAATATCTGAACAAAATTTGGGTTCTGTTGATAAGCAAGAAGACGATAATGGCTGAGCATATGCAACCAACAATATCTGTCCCTTACCATCTCCTGTATGAGATGTAATTTAACCCTATTTCTTCTAAACAACTCTATTCCCACCAAAGTCTACCACTTACCACTTTGGATAATCAGAGTTGTTTTTACCTACCTCAGAAGACAAGCAGGTGGTTAGTGCAAACCAAGGTGAGAGAGGAAGGGCTAGTATGAACATCAGTGTCTCTACAAATCAGTCACCTGTGATGGAAAAGATGACCTAATCCAGTTCACTTAACACCTTGTGATTTAACAAATATTATATATTTCTTAGAAGAATGACATTTCAACTTTAAAAATTAGAAATGGCATAATCTCAAAATGAGAGTTTTAATGAAGAGTGGTACAGTTGTAACCTACATTGATTGATAGATAGTTAGATATAGATAGATAGATAGATAGACAGATAGTAGGTAGATAGATAGATAGACTTTTTAATTTTTTTAATATTCCTCTGGATCAGCACTGATTCTTAGCACAACCATGTAAGCGAGCTAAGGACACATTAGAAGTAATGTTGAAACAAACTGAGGTACTGAAGAAGAAGATTTAAAAGAAATTTAAATCCATTTGTACAAGTCCATATTATTCCTCTCTAAATTTTACTTCCAGTCCCCAATTAAAATAATTCAACTTTTATAGCCTCTTAAGTCTAAGTATCATTTAGCCCATTATCTTGTGTTGCTTTCATAAATTAATTAATTAATTAATTTAGTCGAGTAACACTTATTGAGCTTATACTGCATGTAAAACATAGTGATTTAAGAATATGGTGATGTATAGAACCAGATCCATTCTGTCAGTTACCCTCCTCATTCCCCAATTCTGTTTCTTCAGGTTTCCAAAGCATTAAAACATCTTCTTTAAAACTTATCAGAGAAAAGAAGGACCTTTTCATCTTAATTTTCCTGTTTAGGTTCTTTGTGTTATTTACTCCACGTGTCTGTTCAATTTTTAGGAGAAAAATTTAAAAAATGTTTTTAAGTTATAGTGGTAGCGTTACAATCAGGGACCCTCTCTTGTTATTTACTCTCATAGCGCTTTCTCCTTCATAACACTTACCACAAGGAGAATTAAATTATGGCTTGATGTCTGTCTTTCCTACTATCTTGCAATCTCCTTGAAGGCACAGTCAAAACCTGCTAGTTCATTATATCTCCAGTACCAGGAATAGTTCCTTAAACATTGTTAGAACTTAATCAGTTTTTGTTGAAGAAATAAGTAAATGAATTCATAACCTTATTCAACTTCTCCATTCTTGACTAATCAGTGAATGATTTATATTAATGCAGCAAATATCCATTAAACAAAAATTGACTAAGCACATGCTACATGCCTGGAAATGGAGAGATAAAGCTTGTGATCTCAAGGAGCTCACAATACAGTGAAATCTATTTTATCACATTTGAAAACTTGATTCTGATTTTTTAACAGGCAACATTGGTGCCTAACATGGCAGATCACTCACTCATACTACTCCCCAGACAATATTTTTCTTTGAGTATTTTAAACACAATTTGAACGTAATGAAATTGTTTTCTTTTTAAATCAAAGCTCTATAATACTTTCCTGTTAAAAAGACAGGCATAGAATAAAGAAGTTGGAGGGCAAAGTTTGGAAGAGGAAAAAGTCATGCAAAGGATGATCAGAGCCATTTGTGATGTCAGGTGCCCATGGCGCGGAAGTTGGGGAATTGTAAGCACACGTGCATAAAAAACACATCTGAACTTAAAATAATAATCATAGTCACAAAGATAATATTTCTTTTTAATCAAATGGTAGGACCAATAAGAATTCTTAATTTTTTTTTAATTTGGAAATGTAATATTTTTTATATTATTTTCCAAATCTCATTCTCAAGCTTCAAGGTCTTATCAAATGCCATCCATCTCTTCTAAGAAGTCTTCAAGTGATTCCTCTGCTAAAAGTAATAGTATCTACTGCATAGAATCATTAGGAAGAGCAAAAGAACAAATGTGTGTGAGGGCCCCTTCTGAACCATAAAGGCTCAAACAATCATTAGTTTATTCATTCTTGAATCTATGAAAAATATATTGATCACCTGTAATGTGCCAGCATTCTTCCAGGCACTGGACATGTACAAGTTAAGAAGAAGGCAAAAATCTCTCATGGAGTTTACTTTATAATAGGATAAAACCAACAATAAACAAGATAAGTAAGATATATCATACTTAATGTTAAGTGCTCAGGAGAAAAAAATATAAACAGAAAAGAGTGATATGAAGTTTGTGTATGTGGCTAAAATTTTCAGAGGAAGGAAGGTCTCATTGAGAAAGCAAGTTTTGATTAATAATCTGTAAATAAGAGGCTGAGTTCTATGAAAATCTGGTAAAGAAGCAGTCTAAGCAGAGGGAAGAGAAAATACAAAATTTTCTGGAAAGGAATTATGTTTAGAATGTTGGAGGAACAGTGAGGGGGCCTGTATAGCTAGAGGAAGTGGGAGTAGTAAGTAGAGAATGAGGTCAAAAATGATGGGAGAACATTGATCATATAAGGATTTTGTTATCAATTAGTTATTAGTAATTAGTTTTTATAATTAACAATAAATATTTTCCTACTTGAGCACTCACAGTGTTTTTTAATAGTACTTCCTTAATGGTCCTTATCATTCTTTTCCTTGTATCCATGGCTTTTCTTCTCTATTAGATTCTGAGATTAAACACTATTCATCATTTTGTACCTTACAACATTACCTGAAGAGAATTGCTGACCACAAAAATATGAGAATAAAATCCAAGTAACTGTGTTGACCTTTATTGGTTTTTTTATCGTAAACAAATGACTACAAACTTGGCTCCACCTTCACATCAGCCAAAGTAGGATTTGGTGAAATTGACTTTTTTTTTTTTTTTTAGACATAGTTCAACTATCTGACTGACCTTGTGTAGATATGTAGTCTTTCAAATTTATTTGGGATCATTAATGTTCTGTAAAAATTCCCCAGATGATGCATATTCATTCAATAAGTCAACAGATACAATTCAACAACATCCATGTGACAAGGCTTATGGGAATGGTTGTTGAACATGATAGACATTATTCCTGCTTGAATAAATCTTATACTCTAGTGGGAAAAATAGTCGTTATTTGTAGTTGCAATGCTTCTGAAAGTGATTGGTTTTGTTTATAGACTAAATTAACATTTAAATATGACAGTTAGTGGTAAATAGTATCTATCATTTACAGAGCCCTTACTATGTGTTGAGCACATGTTAAGCACTTTTTTAGGTTTTAATTTAACATTCTTACAATAGAGATAAGTAGATATTTCTATTTTACAGATTAAGACACTGAGGCACTGACAGGTTTTTCAAAAATTGCCAAGATTTGCTCTTGCATCCCTATACACTAATGATGAAAACTCTAAAAGAGAAATTAAGGAAACACTCCCATTGACCATTACAACAAAAAGAATAAAATACATAGGAATAAACTTACCTAGGGAGACAAAGGACCTGTATGCAGAAAACTATAAGACACTGATGAAAGAAATTAAAGATGATACAAACAGATGGAGAGATATACCATGTTCTTGGATTGGAAGAATCAATATTGTGAAAATGACTATACTACCCAAAGCAATCTACAGATTCAATGCAATCCCTATCAAATTACCAATGGCATTTTTTATGGAACTAGAACAAAAAATCTTAAAATTTGTATGGGGAAACAAAAGACCCCGAATAGCCAAAGCAGTCTTGAGGGAAAAAAACGGAGCTGGAGGAATCAGACTCCCTGACTTCAGACTATACTACAAAGCTACAGTAATCAAGAAACTATGGTACTAGAACAAAAACAGAAACATAGATCAGTGGAACAAGATAGAAAGCCCAGAGATAAACCCACGCACCTATGGTCAACTAATCTATGACAAAGTACACAAGGATATACAATGGAGAAAAGACAGTCTCTTCAATAAATGGTGCTGGGAAAACTGGACAGCTACATGTAAAAGAATGAAATTAGAACACTCCCTAACACCACACACAAAAATAAACTCAAAATTGATTAGAGACCTAAATGTAAGACTGCACACTATAAAACTCTTAGAGGAAAACATAGGAAGAACACTCTTTGACATAAATCACAGAAAGATCTTTTTTGATCCACCTCCTAGAGTAATGGAAATAAAAACAAAAATAAACAAATGGGACCTCATGAAACTTAAAAGCTTTTGCACAGCAAAGGAAACCATAAACAAGATGAAAAGACAACCCTCAAAATGGGAGAAAATATTTGCAAACAAATCAACGGACAAAGGATTAATCTCCAAAATATATAAACAGCTCATACAGCTCAATATTAAAGAAACAAACAACCCAATCCAAAAATGGGCAGAAGACCTAAATAGACATTTCTCCAAAGAAGACATACAGATGGCCAAGAAGCACATGAAAAGATGCTCAACATCACTAATTATTAGAGAAATACAAACCAAAACTACAATGAGGTATTACCTCACACCAGTTAGAATGGGCATCATCAGAAAATCTACAAGCAACAAATGCTGGAGAGGGTGTGGAGAAAAGGGAACCCTCTTGCACTGTTGGTGGGAATGTAAATTGATACAGCCACTATGGAGAACAGTATGGAGGTTCCTTAAAAAACTAAAAAGAGAATTACCATGTAACCCAGCAACCCCACTACTGGGCATATACCCAGAGAAAACCATAATTCAAAAAGACACATGCACCCCAATGTTCATTGCAGCACTATTTACAATAGCAGGTCATGGAAGCAACCTAAATGCCCATTGACAGATGAATGGATAAAGACGATGTGGTACATATATACAGTGGAATATTACTCAGCCATAAAAAGGAACGAAATTGAGTCATTTGTTGAGACGTGGATGGATCTAGAGACTGTCATACAGAGTGAAGTAAGTCAGAAATAGAAAAACAAATATCGTATATTAACGCATATATGTGGAACCTAGAAAAATAGTACAGATGAACTGGTTTGCAGGACAGAAATTGAGACACAGATGTAGAGAACAAACATATGGACACCAAAGGGGGAAAGCTGCAGGGGGGTGGGGGTGGGGGTGTGATGAATTGGGCGATTGGGATTGACATGTATACACTGATGTGTATAAAATGGATGACTAATAAGAACCTGCTGTATGAAAAATAAATAAAATTAAATTCAAAAAAATATTGCCAAGATTTGGACAGTGTTTAGCAGAACTGGGATTTGAATGTAGATTTGATACCTTGTTCTTAACCTCTTAACTAGTGTACTTCCAATGGTTACCTCTTTAGTGTATCATCTGGAGTTTTGTATTTAATGTTTTATGGCAGGGAGAAGTACGGGTTCTTCAGGACTCATTGTATTTTAGTTTCCCCATCATGTTTTTAATGTCCTTGTATATCCAAGTTGTATTATTTGACATCATATTGAAAATGAATAGATGAGTGATCATAGTTCAAAAGACAGTAAAGAGTATAAGTAGAACTTAGGAAGACTCAAAGATAGGATAGTCTAAGTATATTAATGTTCAGTGAAAGTAATACCTGATTATTCTAATTAGCTGTTTTTTCAAGGCTTTTTGTATACTCCTTTATAAGCACTTCATGGTTGCTTGGATTAATTATAAGAATGTAATTTTAAGATACCATGTCTTAAGTTGACAGCATATCTTTTTGAGAATTCCCATTAAAAAACAAAAAATAGGCTGAGTTTGCTCCTCTGTCCAATGATGTAAACAGAGAACTGCCAAAACCTTTAAGGGAAATGCTTTTATATCAGAATTTTAAGCGGAGGTTAATATTGATTTCTCTGATAGGTACTTTGTCCCCACGGACAACAGCTATAACCTAATCTCTAACTGCCAGGAGAAGTACAGGGCTGGAACATATTCTCACATTCTCTGGAATACAAACTCATATTCTGATATGAGTATCCTCCCCAGGTGCACCCATGCATGCCATCCTTCCGAACTTTGTGAGGTATATAGAAAACTGCTGCTTGGGTTCCTGTTTGACAGTGGGTGTTTTTTCGACATAAATTGGCAAGATCTCTTTATAAAAAATTTTCCTCACCAATCTTCTTTTGAACTTATAAAATACTTCCTGTTGATGTATTTATTCAAAATCAGTCGTGTTATACTGTAAATTATTATTTACCTTTTTTATATATATATAAACCCTGTAAGCTGATCATCCTCATGGGGTGATTTTGTCTCAGTCCTCCGGAAGCTGGTTTGTGGTTGCTGTTCCTTTACTGCTTACTGTAAGAAATCTAAACACAATCAGAATTTCCTCAGTTTAGTCCCTTCTGTACAGATTTGATGGCGTTGAGCTGAATCACATTGTGGCATTTGACTCCCATAATCTCACCGTCGGTTTTTCTTCCTCAAACTATGTCCTTCTCTGGGATCTCTTCAATAATTCTACACCAAATAGTGCCCAGGTTTATAGCCTCTACCTTCCTCTTTGATTTCTTGTTCATGTCAGCTGTTAACACTACCACTGCCCACTTGATTTTGCAGAATAATGTATCCAGTATCAGCTTCTACCCTCAGCTTTCATACCCATGCCCATTCCAGTCCTCAGAAAAATAAAATAAAATAATAAACTCATCCAGCTACTATGAATCATCACATTCTAGAAAACAATAAAAGGTATAAATAATTTTCAAAGATATGTATATATTTTACACCTCTTACTAGATTGAACTTACTTCAAGGGATTGCATCTCACTTCTCTATGTCACCCATAGTTCTCTGCACTAGGTAAATGCTCTACTATATGTTATTTGGTTTGTTTATAGGATAGGCCATCTAGGAAAGTGAATTAACAAAAGGAATATTTCCTTATCTCCAACAATTTTTGAATAGTATGTATAGTTGAATTTTATGTTACTGGAAGGAGAGAATCCAGTAGCCCATTTTTGTTAAGAGTTTTCCAAACAATACCTATGTGAGCTCACTTGACTTTAAGCTCCCGTAAGACAGAGACTTGGTCTATTTCATCTTCACTGTAGAAGTTCATGGGAATTTATAAGCAGGAATTGATAGATACATCATCAGAGTACAGTTGTATAAAAATGGTACAACAGAAAGTAGCCTTTTGGGGGTTGAAATTTTGGATTCCCTCTTGGAAAAAATAATTTAAAAGGGAATCTACTTCTAGATGCAAAGAAATTCTCAACATCACAGTGAGGCAAACATCACAGTGGGGCAAAGTAACAGACATTAGCATCAACTCTATAAATTGCTGAATAAATCTCATCAAGTGAATGGAGTTTTTGACCTTCTTTCTATTCTCTAAAAGCTTTAGTTGCCCCTGCTGGTAACTGCAAATCAGGCAGTGTAATTTATATTCTTCTTTTCAATGAAAGTGTTTTGCACATAGTAGGTATTCATTAAATATGTTGACCCTCATTTTATACAATTAACCATATATTCAGTAGAAGTAGAATTTGAAAACAGAACTCAAAAAGTCTTAAGTTATGTAGTCATTTTTAGGGAAATCAGCTAATGGCATATAATTTGCAAAAATCAGTCATATTAATGGGCGTAGAAAAAAGTGGTAAAGTATAAATAAAAATGAATCTTTACTTAAATCATTTTGGTATAGCTTACAGTCATAAAGATATTTAAACACATTGTGGGTAGTATAAGCAGGCAGCTCAATTTAAAATGCAATTTTTTATGTAATTACTCTGCTACCTATATAAAATTTTGTTTTATTTCCAGAGAAGTAAAATAATCTCTTTAAATTTAATGTTAGTATAAGCATAGAATTCTTAAATTATCCGAGTGTGTACCTTAGAGAAACAGGAATATATCTTGACATGTTTAGATATGTACAATACCTATGGGTTAAATAGCAATGGTAAAATCTTCCTGGTTATTTTAGATATGCATTTAACATTATAAAACACCTTGTTAGATTTAAAAGATAATGTCTGCATCCTGATCCAGTATCTATTCATATGATGAAAGTAAAAACCACCTCCACTGTTTTAATACTTTGAATAAATTGCATTCATAATGATTTACGTATTGTCTATTCATTCTCAACACTCCTAGATTCTTACTTATTATTTTAAAATGCTCCATAGTGTATAGAGAAACCACTGTAAAGAAACAAATACTATTTGTTTTTATTTCAAATCAAATATCAAGCTTAAAACAAAATGACTGACAGTGAACTGTATTTAATTTTATTTTTTTATGCAGGAATAAATACGCTAAGTAACCCAAGCTCAGAGATACTGGTCTGTGTCATTTTCAAGCAATGAAACTAAGCAAGTGTTAGTGAGGTTGAAGTTTACATAATGTGAACTGTTAGTGTCTCATGGGAAGAATAGGTTATCAAAAAACCTTTGGCTATATCCATGTGGTGCCAAATTCCTGTCCAAACACTAAAACATTCCTTTAAATCAACTGGGTGAAGTTTATTTTACTGATGTGGTTTAAATGCAAGAGGATATCAGAGATGCTCAAATCTGTGACCTTTTTCTTGGTAAAGAAATGAGAAGGAGCTGGGAGGTGGGATTTTAGCGATATGTAATGAACTGAGAAAACTTCAACACCTATTCCTTTTACTACTAAACTCTCATCAGACTTACCTAAAAACTAATTTTCTATATGGAAGATTTTGATTTCTATATTGTTGCCTCATTTCTGCTTATTTTCTTGCCACAGATAAAAAATGTGATGAAACAAGACCATCGCATTTCAAACTTTCATAAAAGGCATAAAGCTTAACCTCAATTTAATAACTATTGCAGATATACAAATTAAATCATGAGATGTACTTGTTTATTAGATTGGAAAGGTTTAAAAGATGATTGGTACCTAAGGTCAACAGTAGGTGAAAAACAAAAATTTTGATGAACAGCTGGTGACAATATAAATTAGTTTAACATTTTGGGAGGGATTTTGATACTATCTATTAAATTTTGGTATATGTATAGTTTTCAATAATACTATAATTATTTTATGTAATCATATTGTTATATTATATTACAATAATTATTAATATATTGGATTTATATTAATATTATAAAAATATACAGTTTTCTAAAAAATATATGCTATAAAAGTTATGCATAAGAATGCAAGGACATATGTACAAGGAAATTCATTGCAAAATTGTTGCAATAGTGAAAAAAATTAAAATTAACCAAACAGCCATTAGTAGAAAAGAGGTTACATAAATTATGGTGTATCCATGTAATGGGATTCTATAAAGCTATAAAAAGGAACAGGATATCACTATATTAGAACTGAAACAGAAGGATATTTCACCATATATTGTTCAGCAAAAGCAAGTAATAAGGCAATATGCATACATATAAACAATATACTTCTGAGGGGTAAATTTAAGAATGTATGTAACTTTATGTTACTATATGTTGAGAAAAATTCAGAAGAGTACACCACACTAATAACTATGGTTATTTAAAGGGAAAAATTTATAGAGTACTTACATATTTTACTTTATAAAATCTGTACTGCTTGAGATTTTAACAATAAGCATAACACTTCTGTGATAAGAAAAAAAATAAAAATATTAAAAATATCAGAGAAACATTTTGGTAATTTTTAATATACCCTTTTCTTTAACAATGCTATATTGCTACTAGTCTTTTTCTTCTTTCATAATTTTCTAGATTATTGAATTCGCTTACATTTTATCAAAGAATCCATCTATTTCAAAAGGAGCTAAATTTGATTGGTTTTCTACCTTTTATGTCTCAGATATAAATTCTCAATTGTTAGATGAATGTTTGGAACATCATTCATGACCCAAGTTGTTTGTGCATACTGCTATCAGGAGAGAAGATTTTAATCAAATAATAATCATTAACGCTATCTATTAGTGTGTCCTATAATAAAAAATACTCATTTAGAGGAACCTGTTTATTATCTGATGGCGATAACTGGTATTAAAAGAGACTTTTGCTTACACTGATCCTGAAAATAGATTAGGGTCATCAAAAATAATGACCAAGTATGTTTCTGTTTGCTTCACTTAGAAGCTATCAGTCCGTAAAGTCATTTGTAACAACATCATGGTGGCAAGGCTCATTTCTACTGTCTCCTCTAACAGCATGCTTCATAGAAAGGAACTATACAAATGCTATTTAACCTAAGTAACTTCAACATTTTGACACTGAAAAATATCACCTCAAAAATTGTGATGTAATAGATAAATTAGTTCCACTTCCAAAACATGGCAGTCTGAATATCATCAAAATACTTCTAGGACAAAACATCTAGAAAAAAATTTAAAAACTACCCTTTTCTTGTCGTTGTTTTGCAAACAATTAACTTTCAAGAAAGAAGATTAATTCTTGAAAGCCAAACAATTGATAAAATAGGAAACCATAGTGGTAAGAAGCATTAAATATACAACTCCTCTGAAAGCATTTGCCAATAAGTAATCTATAACAGAATTTCCCTATTAACAGGCAGCTGAATAGGACATTAGACCTTTAGCCTAGAAAAGGTGAGAATTAACTTAAAGATGGAACCCTTGAAGGCCTACATTTTCACTAAGTTTAATTTAAAAGTATTTACCCCTGGGAAACAGGAATTACAAAGCACATTGTCTGCTTCAACCTTGTCTTTGGGTTGGGAAGAAAGTCTTTTCTTTGTAATCACAGGCATGGTCTTTTGAGCACTTGGGACTTATTTGATAATCTGGGAAACCCACAGCTAAAAATTAAAATGATTTGGGTAGCTAGCTCCTTGGGTCACCTGAAAAAGACAAATACAAATCCTTATTGGAGGGAAACATCTTTAACCAAGGGTTCACATTATTCCCACATGTAACATCCAACTGAAAATGAGCTCAGAATCCAAGGAAATATACCACTATGAGCAAGAGTCAAGAGGAAATAAATCAGCACCCCAAATTAGACTTCTTGAATTTCAGATATTGAAATTATTAGACCAGCATGCAAAATAAAAGAGTGAATCAAAAACATGAGCAAGAAATATGCTTTCAGAACAGATCAGAAAATCTTATACATAACAAAAAAACTTGTTGAAATTATAAATATAATTAGTGAGATTCAAAATTCAATGGTAGGTTAAACATTACATTAGATAGTTGAAAAAGAATCAATTAACTGAAAGATAAAGGCCACTAATTACAGAAAATGTAGCACAGAGAGACAGAAGAGAGAAAAATGTTACAAAGTAGTTAGTGATACAGAAGATAAAATAAGAAAGAGACAATATAGGGAATGGAAGAGAGACAGTATTTAAAGAGATAAAAGCTGAAATTTTTTTAAAAAATAAGTTTTAATCCCTAACAACATAAATAGAAATAAAATTTAAAAAACTAGAAAATAAAATGGAAGGAAATCGATGCCTAAATACATCAGTGTACAAAGACAAAAAGAGAATATCTCAATGACAGCAAGAATGAAAGGAACGATTGTCTACAGAGAAATGACAATTAGACTGAGAGCAGATATTTCAACAGTAACAATGAAGACCAAAACCCATGGAATAATATCTTCAAAATACTAAGGAATAGTAACTCTCAACTTTGAATTATAAACCAACTAAATTATTATTCAAGAATAAAGTGTAAAAAAAGACATTTTCATCTAACCCAAAATTTTGAAACTGTGGGGTTTTATAATTATAGATGATAAAGTATTAAGTGTAAACTGATGGGAAGAAAAATTCACTGAAATAAAATGTTATCCTGGATCTAAATGAATCTCTACTTGTTTCATGTTAACAAACATTTTTTCTAATGATAGAGTTGAAAGCGTAAATAAAATTGGATAATAGCAAGCAGTGTAACTTTATATCAGTTATTCTTAATGGTCAATAGTATGAAGTCTCCACTCTGAACTATGATGAGATTCTATGCTAAATATTACCATTCTGGAACACATTGAAATATTCCAATATGATTTATATACTCAAAGCCATTTCTTTCATCTTGAAGTAAGCATAACAGTGAGACCTAAACAAAATTTCTGGGGTCCTGACTCCATATGTCCAAACTACTCCTGCTTTTACTAAAAATAAGTAATTTTTAAAACCTCAAATTGCTGAACTTACTGTGTCTGGCACCCCTATTTGACTATTTTCTGTCAGGCAAATAGACAAAATCATCACAGCTTAGTATATCTAGCCTTATAATCAAATTAGAATTGTGTTCAACTTATACTTTCCTCCATCATTTCCATTTAGGTTTTAGATGTGGTCTCACATAATAAGCAAAAACATAGGATAAATATTTTTCTGGCTATGTCTATTTTCCCATCTTTGAATGGAAAGACTTTCTTTCCTAAGAATTCCCTTTCTAGAAAAAAGCAAATTCCTGACACTATAATTGAGGTCCCAAGACTTGTGTTATACAAGAAAACAATTATAGCCATACCTTGGAGATATTGTGAGTTCAGTTCCAGACCACTGCAATAAAGTGAACATCACAATAAAGTAAATCACACAAATATTTTGGTTTCCAAGTGCATATAAAATTATGTTTACACTATACAGTAGTCTATTAAGTTTGTAATAACATTATGTCTAAAAAAGCAATGTACATACCTTAATTTAAAAATAATTGATTGCTAAAAAATGCTAACCATTATCTGAGCCTTTGGCAAGTCATAATGGTTTTGCTGGTGGAGGTTCTTGCCTCAAAGTTGATGGCTGCTGGACTAATCAGGTTGGTGATTGCTGAAGGCTGGGGTTACTTTGGCAGTGTTTTAGAAATAAGACAACATTAAAGTTTTCCATATCAATTGACTCTTCCTTTCATGAAAAGTTTCTCTGAAGCATGCAATACTGTTTGATAGCATTTTGTCCACAGTAGAACTTCTTTCAAAACTGGAGCCAATCCTCTCAAAACCTGCCACTGCTTTATCAAATAAGTTTATGTAGTATTCTAAATCCTTTGTTATCATTTCAACAACCATCACATCATCTTCACCAGGACTAGATTCCATCTCAAGAAACAACTTTCTTTGCTCAGCCATAAAAAGTAACTCCTTATCCATTAAAGTTTTATCCTGTGATTGCAGCAATTCAGTCATATCTTTAGGCTCCACTTCTAAAGTTCTCCTGCTATTTCCACCACAACTGCAGTTACTTCATCCACTGAAGTCTTGAGCCCCTCAAAATCATCCATGAGAGTTGGAATCAACTTCTACCAAACTCCAGCTAATGTTGATATTTTGACCTCTTCCCATGAATCACAAATGTTCTTAAAGACATCTAGAAAGGTAAGCACTTTACAGAAGGTTTTCAATTTATTTTGCCCAGGTCCATCAGAGGAATCACTACCTATGGCAGCTATAGCCTTAAAAAATGTATTTCTTAAATAATAAGACTTGAAAGTCAACATGACTCCTTGATCTATGGACTGCAGAATAGATATTGTGTTAGCAGGCATGAAAACAACATTAATCTCATTGTACATCTCCATCAGAGCTCTTGGGTAACTAGATGCACTGTCAATGAGCAGTAATATTTTGAAAGGAGTCTTCTTCTGAGTGGCAGATTTCAACAGTGGGCTTAAAATATTCAGTAAACCACGTTGTAAACAGATGTGCTCTCATCCAGGCTTTGTTGTTCTGTTTATAGAGCACAGGCAGAGTAGATTTAGCATAATTCTTAAGGGCCCTAGGATTTTTGGAAAGGTTAACAAGCATTGGCCTCAACTTAAAGTCACCAGCTGTGTTAGCCCATAACAAGAGAGTCAGTCTGTCCTTTGAAGCTTTGAAGCCAGGCATTGACTTCTCCTCTCTGGCTATGAAAGTCCTAGGTGGCATCTTCTTCCAATAGAAGGCTGTTTCGAAACATTGAAAATCTGTTGTTTAGTGTAGCCATCTTCATTAATTATCTTAGCTACATCTGCTGGATAACTTGCTTCAGCTTCTACATCAGCACTTTCTGCTTCACTTGACACTCTTATTTTATGGAAATGGCTTCTTTTCTTAAACCTAATGAACCAAACTCTGCTAGCTTCAAACATTTTTTCTGCAGCTTCCTCACTTCTCTCAGGTTTCATAGAATTAAAGAGAGTAACGGCCTTGCTCTGAATTAGGCTTTGGCTTAAGGAATGTTGTGGTTGGTTTGATCTTCTATCCAGACCACTAAAAGTTTTCTTTTCAATAAGACTGTTTTGCTTTCTTATCATATGTGTGTTTGCTGGAGTAGCACTTTTAATTTCATTCAAGAACTTTTCCTTTGCGTTCACAACTTGGCTAACTGTTTGGTGCAAGATGCCTAGCTTTCAGCCTATCTCAGCTAAGGTATGACAAAGTACAAAGCAGAAAAAAAGCAACAAATGTTATTTTACCTTAACTTCTAAGGAAAGATAATTGGTGTTTCCTTACTGACTGATTTAGCATAGAAACAATTTAATATTAGCAACGTACAGATTCTTGGGTTAAAGGATTATGTTATCTAAGGGAAGGTGAACGTTGTATATGTTCTGGATTGTGTGTGCATGAAACCTTCTGAACTCTGGTTAGTTATGCAGTTTGAATTCCTATATTTGCAGACCACTGAAAATTCTTCAGCAGTTTATAGTTGTCATTAAAAAAAAAAATCTTTGCTAGTAAAACCATCAATTCCTTACCTGTTTTTTATAATTCCTAACTCCTCAAATTAATAATAATATACTGTATTAAAATTTAAGATCATGGGATAATGTAATTTTAGAATCAGAAAGAACTTCTGGTTGCTTTAACTATACATATTAATTTTAGAATGAAGAAAATGTATTTTAAAATTTTATATAGATAGGAAACTACCCAGAGATAGCAAAGACATTCTCAGAAAATGTTTATACCATAATGTGTTAGTGAACTCACCTATATTGGTTTTTTTTAAAAAATATATTGAATTCCTCTTAGCTGGTCTTTTTACTTATATTTCATTTAAGATAACCTTCCTGTTGGAGTATTGGTATATTAAATTTTGCCTGAACTGCTTGTGAGAGAAAACTGCCAATATGATTTTGTTCTGTCTATAATGTGAGGTAAGGGATTAATTTTTGTTTAAGTTTCCATTTTATTCCTCAGGAGGTAACTGATTGCCTTCTGCCTCCTCTGTTGTATAAAAGCTCATTGCTCGATTTTTGGCCTTTGTATTTGGTTTCACCTATCTCTCTAAACTGTTTCAATTGAAAACTGTCCTAAATTACTGTAGTTTCACAATCAATATTGACAGGGAAAACAAAGCACCTCATCTTATTCTTTTTCAAAATGTCTTTGACTTTTCTTTATCCTTTCTTTTTGGACTATTAATTCTTAAGCACAGGGTAAATCCATGATAGCTTGTTTAATTTTTCTCATGCCACTGATCTCTTGAAAACAGATTGTGAAATCACAAGACCTTATTCTATCTAGTCAATTTCAGATAGTTTAAAGTCTGAAAGGTAAAAAATTCAAATTCTAAAGATTTTAGCATACAATATAGGAAAATATATAATCTTGGGATAGTAAAGGTTTTCTTAAACTAGATACAAAGCACATATCATAAAGGAAAGTACTGATAAAGTTGACAGGATTAAATTAAAACTTCTTTTCATAAAAATACATCATCTTAAGAGTGAAAATTAAAGATGAGATCTGACAAAGGATTAGAATCCAAGATACACACACACACACACACATACACACACACACCAAGAAAACCCAATTGAAAAATGCACGAAATATATACACTAACCAATTCATATTGGAAATGTGGATTGTTAATAAATATACAAAGGTTCTCAATCTTATAATTAAGCAGGAAGATATGCATTTAAACCATAATGAAATACCATTTTACACCCCTCGGACTGGACTGGGCAATGTGAGAGTATCTGATAATACCAAGTACTGCCAGGATGTGGATCAAAGAAAACTCTTATAAATGATAGCAGGAATGTAAATTGTTTGAAAACAATTGAATATTGAATATACTCCACAACCCAGGAAATCCACTCCTAGATGGTATATAAAATAGAAAAACTCTCATCCATATACATAAAGAGATATAAACAAACAGGTTCATAACAACATTACTAAAGTAAAAATTGTCATCAGAAGGTGAAAATGACAAATTCATAAAGTCAAGTATCAAGCAGCAGTAAAAATTAGTGAACCAGAGTGTCACATATCAAGACAATTCATACTCACAGACATAATGCTGTTTTTTTTCAAAATCAAAAGCAAGTTGCAAAAGAATACATACTGCATTATATCACTTTTGTAAGAGTAAAATTTGCAAAGCAATATAAACATGTTGTTAGCAATAAAAGGGCATGAAATTTAGTAATGTACAAATGTACAAATAAATACAAAACTTTAGAAATGAGGTTACCTCTGTGGGGTAAGGGGATAAGAAATAGAGGAATGGGAGAGGAAGCTTCGATCCTTTTTCATTTTTTTTTTTTTTTCTTTTTTTTTTCTTTTTTCTTTTTTTTTTCTTTTTTTTTCTTTTTTTTTTTTAACGTGGACCATGTTTTTTAAAGTCCTTATTGAATTTGTTACAATATTGCTTCTGTTTTATGTTTTGGTTTTTTGGCCACAAGACATGTGGGATCTTAGCTCCCTGACCAGGGATTGAACCCACACCCCCTGCATTGGAAGGTGGAGTCTTAACCACTGGACCACCAGGGAAGTCCTGGAAGCTTCAATCTTATCAATCATATTTTTCTTCTTAAAAGAGATACATGATGTGTACATTAGTGTTCATTGTATTTTGTATATCATAAATATGCAAATTAATGTTTAAAAATAAAAAATAATTATCCAAATGAATTAAATATAACAATAACCATTCTCTTTAGCTAGACTAGATTGTTAATCTGAGAGATAAGTTTCACAGTAAAGGCTGTCTAACAGATTAATTTGAAGAAGAATCTAATGACTCCCACTTCCTGTTCAGAGTTTCTCCCTGTTTTTCAAAAGCTAACAGTACTCCATACTCTTATGGTACCCCACTGATACTGATCCTGTCCTACCAAGCTCTACCAGCTCCGAGCTCTTCAGATCTATATCCCCATACATCAAAATTTAACAAAGTTTTTTTATTTCCCCGAGGACCAATAGCTAATTAAGCTAATCTTGTTAAGACATCAACGGTTGGTAAAACTGAAAGTATTGTGCTTTCTATAAGTGGGTTTTTTAAAATCAGGAATTGCCAAAGAGGAAATCTTTTTAAGACAAGTGTGACATACCAGGCCTCCAAAGAAAAATATTAGAAAGATAGTTAGCGCCTGATTGTCTAATATCATCATATGTCTTTTATTTTCAAATAAGGTTAGTCCTGCTTATCCTGGAAACAGCTTATCCTTTCAAAACTTTTAGTAGTGTGAGTCAAAGGAATTGATTAACAGTTTACAAAATTTTATGGATTCAATGTCTAGCCATTCTTAGATGTAATCTGAACAGCTGATCTGTTAAAACTGCCTTGACCTAATTTTTTTTAAATTAATTTATTAATTAATTAATTTATTTTTGGCTGTGTTGGGTCTTCGTTTCTGTGCGAGGGCTTTCTCTAGTTGCAGCAAGCGGGGGCCACTCTTCATCGCGGTGCGCGGGCCTCTCACTATCGCGGCCTCTCTTGTTGCGGAGCACAGGCTCCGGACGCGCAGGCTCAGTAGTTGTGGCTCACGGGCCTAGTTGCTCCGTGGCATGTGGGATCTTCCCAGACCGAGGCTCGAACCCGTGTCCCCTGCATTGGCAGGCAGATTCTCAACCGCTGCACCACCAGGGAAGCCCCCTTTGACCTAATTTTGAGTGGTTACTGTTTTTGGTGTTGGACCTCTGCTTGAGTGACAGCCTAAGGATATTCTGCATTCATCTTTCTCCAATTTGCAGACAGTCATCTGCATTTCCAGAGGGTTGATGAGAGGGCAACTTGGAGTTTGAAGACAGCATCTGCATTTGCATTTCAATAGTTCCTTAATTCTATGAAACCATTGAAATCTCTTCAGTATGCTTCATTGTTTAAATAGTGAAGGTGGCCAAAATTTGTTCAAGATTCATAAACCTTAGAAAAAAATTGGGCCATTGTATCCAAAGCCCATTCTACAGAGAATACTTCCTTCTTATTTTTTTCATGCTAAGATCATGTTTGTTAAAAACCCATAGGCACTGCATCACACCTGCACATATTTAAAATCTTTTATCTATTTGAACCTCTATAGTCTGAAATCAAGGTTCTAGGATATGACAAAGAGGAAAGGAGGGGGTATGGTTTGAAATATATTACAGGGACATCATCAATTTTTAATTTGGGGTTCCAAAAAAATATCTTTCTCCCCACTAGAAGGGAACAATTTTGTTTTCATTTAGGAAAGTTCCACTGAACACCTGGGATTTACGTTCATTGGTAGGTATGTTACCTGTTTGCAATGATCTGCAGTTTCATCATAATTGGCTGTGATTTTACATACAAATTTTTTTTTGGTCAAATATTTTGGTAAAAGGGAATGAATCCTGGAGTTAAAATAAGAAATTCTGAGTTCAAGTACAGGGCAATTGGGTACGTTTCTGAGATGAGCCTTGTGCCCTTCCTATAAGTGTGGAAAACGTTACCCACCAAATAGTTTTAGGAAAGGATTAAATAAAAGAATATATGTGAAAGTTCTGTGTAAACTGTATCCAAAAGAACTGGAGGCCTGTAAAGCATTGCTACAATTGTATAACTGTTGTGTGAGGTTATGCTTTTTTTAGATTTTCAATCGGTACCTAAAATTTTTCATATCACTCCATCCAGCTGAGACACTAAGATGTGTCAAATGTTTACAAGGACAAAACCATGGGTGAAAAAAATAGAGCTCCACAGAGGTCAATTCAAAATTTGTCCTTAAAAGAAAATTTTTTTTCATCTCCTTGCCGTTTCAGAACCCTTTCTCAGTGGTGTTTTATAACACACTTTTTAAATGATCTGGCTTTTCAAAATATGCTCTCATTCCTCTTTCCTTTTACATGCAAATAATATGATATACTGGGAAGTTATCCTTAAAAGTCAGCCCACTTTCATGGCCCAGGTAAAGTGGAAAATAATCATTCTTGGTACTCTGCAGATTAGGTGTCAATCTCCAAAGTCTCTTCCTAGACAATCCTTAGCAGCCAGAAAAGATGATTTTTGACCTTGAAGATTTTAGCATTGCAAATCCAAGAATATGAGCAAATGCATTTTCTTTTTAGTAAACTGTGAGTTTGCATCCACCCCAGAGTGGCAAATGAATACCATGACATCTGACTGTATTAGCGACGTAGAGAACTAAAGGGAAATCCTTTCTCTCTTATAATGAGGAAACAAAAAGCCTATAGCCTATATTCCACGAAAAGAAAAAAAAAAAGTGATTCCAGGATAATAAATCTTATTTTAAAGAGAGAATTGACCCAATGGGTTTAGAGAATAAAAGAGAAGTCTAAATATAGTACCAGCTTCGTCAATATGTTTCTTAACATATTGCTGCTTATGAGAGTTTAAAGACAAGTGTGAGAGAATAAAGTGTCTGTGTGTGCTTTTACGTGAGGGAGCATATGAGTGTGTGTGAGTGTGAGAGTGTGTGTTCATGGCAGGAGGCGTGGCGGTGAAAACATGAAGCATAGTTAGAAAACCCCTTCTCATTTTGAGCACTCCCAGGGCAGCAACCCCGGCCCCAGAAAGAGAAGGGAACGTGAGAGCAGGCACAAAGGTCGTAGCCTTGACTGACGTGAAGCGACCGACCCGCTAGCAGAGACTTTTCTCCTTGGCAGCCAACAACCTGCAGCGGGAAAGGCGGGCGGGGGAGGAAACCCCGAGGAGGCGCTCCCGGCCGCCTCTTTGCTGAGATAGCAGGAGCGGCAGCCTGCGGAGCCACGAGCGCAGCGTCACCGAGCCGGTGCGGGTGCAGGGGCGCTCTGGCAGGCGCAGAGGCCCGGGGGCGCTGGTGCGGAGGAGTCGCCCGCGCTGCAGGACGCCGCGCCGCCCGAGCGCCACGGGCCGGTCCGGCAACGGGAGGACCCGGCGGCCCAGCGCTGCCCGGCGCCGTGCCTCGAGCACCTGCCTGGCGCAAGGCGGGCGACGGAAAGACCCCAGAGAGCTCGGCCTGTTGTCCCGCTCTCTAACAACAGCCTGTGCCGGAGCCGGGAGAAGGCAACCATTTCAATTCTCCGCCGGACTGGAATTTTTCTTCTCACAATTTGGGGAAGCCCGAGTGGAGGTCAGAGGGGCAGGCGAGGATCTCAAAAAGAGGCCGAGGGCTGTGAACGTGGCCACCCCCTCCCCTATTGCTGGAAAATCTCCTTGACATTTTTTACACTTTGAAGCAGCTGCAGCTGGTGTCGTCGGAAAAGGGGGTGGGAAAAAAGAGAGGGGGCGGGGAGAGCACGGAGACACAGCCAAGAGCCAGGAGCAGCGCCTCCTCGCCTGCCAATCCCGGCACCTGTTCACCGAGCCACTGCACCGAGGAGGACCCCACTCCGGGCGAACCCTGGGCTCGAAGCCACGGACACTCAGCCCCTGGGCAGCGGGTTCTCGCCGGAGGGACCTGCAACCGCCCACTCGGCCGCCGCCTGCAGCCGCGGGAGCGCACTGCCCCTCCGAACCGCCCGCTGCGCCCCGGTCCCCGGGGATCCTCGCCCAGGAGAGGCGCGGCAGCGGGCAGGGGGTGTTACGGAGTTGGGTGCAAGATTCGCCTTTTCTGCTCGGATCTTCTCCGCCCAGGATTCATTGTCTGTGGAGCCTTCTGGGGGTGGGGAGGGAGCTGCGCCTCCGCCACCGCCGCTGCCTCTGCTGCTGCGGTCGCTAGCGCGGCGCGCAGGGCAGGCGGAAGCTGGGCAGTGGATGCGCTCCTGCCTCCCCCGCCAGCGCTTCGGGGTTCCCCTCGGCCGCTTCCCGCCGGAACCTCTCCAGGTGTCCACCTGAAGGGCACGGGCATCATGGTCTAACGTGGCACCTGCCTGGAATCCCCTCTTTCTCCTCTTCTCCTCCTTCACCCCTCCTCTCCTCCGAGGACCCTCGTGCCCACTCCACTGCGGACCCCCGAACACTTTAAGGAATAACCCTTGGCAGCTGCACGATTCACTCTCTCCGGAACCTCATGGGCAGTTTCTCCCGCCGGCTATGTGAGTAGGACACTATCGCTCGGTGGCCAAGGGGGTTGCGGGGGCCTCGCCGCGACAGCCACAGCGCCCGAGGTGTGGGACCCGGGTGGCCGACGGGGGCGGGGGTGGGAGGACCGGAGCCTTCGGCGCTCTCTGGGAGCTGCTTGCGCGGTGGCCCGCGGATGCGGTGGGGAGGTGGTAGGTTGAGGGGCATTTAGAATGGGGTGCTAGCTGTGCGGGTGCAGGGGAGCGCCGAGTGGCCTGGGCTGGAGGGTGAGCTTAAAGGGTTACATACTGCAAAAAGGAAAGGTAAAGAGCTAGATTGGGGTGCTGGTGCTGGGACCGTTGGTTGAGCTGAGATTGATCTTAGTTCTTTATTATCTTGGGTATCTCCAGTCAGTTTTTTCCTGGAGGTGTCTGAAGGATGAAGCGCTCGTTTGATATTCTCTCTCTCTCTCTCTCTCACACACACACACACACACACACACACACACTTGTGGCAGGTCGCGTTTGTCCCTTTATCTTAGAAGCTGTAGTATTCCTGTTTGATGTCTATTTGTTTGAAAAATACAATTAGAAAATCTTTATGCCTTTGGGGATTGAAGGGAACGGGTGGGGTTTTGGGGAGGGGATGAAGGGGAAGAAGGAGTATGAAAGACTGGAAGACCGAAAGAACTGGGGGAGCGATGGAGCGAAAGCTTTCTCCCTGGGAGTCAGGGAAAGCGATGTCTCCTTCCCCCTAAGCTAGACAACTCCTGCCCACACATCTTCTTTGTGTTGCACGGCGAAGCTGGTGAGCCAGCACTATTCCCAATCCCAGGGCTGAGCCCCCTTCAGCATCTTGCATCCTCCTCTTAGAGTCATTAAGGATGCAGGACTAGTTTCAGATCCTACGTGGAAAGAGGGAGGGCAGCACATTAACATTACGATAACCATAGCACCTTAGCTCACGGACAACTAAATTGGCTGCCACAGGGTGTCCTGCCTTACAGTTTGCAGAGTCAAGAATGGGGGTGAGGGAATGCGGCTTGTACAGAATGCCTTTAAAAAGAGTGTGACTTAATAATAACGGAGATGGCTGCAAAATTGCTTCATTATACTACTTCTTGCCCATCAGGGCTGCATAAAGGACCCGCCTCCGCCCTCTCCCTCACTGTCTCCTCCCCACCAAGTCACAAAGCGAGCGGGCTGGGCGAGAGGGCGCAGCGTCAGGCAGAGAAGGGAAGGGTCACTTTCACAAGTCCCGGGAATCGGCTTCAGGAAGGAACCATCTGAGACTCCCACGACTCCCACGTTCCTTTCGAAGTTCTCCTGCAAAAGAAATTAGAAAAGGTGTGCGTATGGGGGGGTGGGGGGGTACGCTCAGTGAGACATAAAAGGTCCTCCACCTGCTCTTTTCCATTACTTTCCCAATGCACTTTCGAATTTACCTGCAGTGGTAACTGGGTCACCACGTAAAGACGTGTACCTGTTTACATTGAAATGTGGTTCTCTTGGTAGATGAAAAGCAATTTGTATGTGAGCATATTTTAACCTAGGTAAAATTTCTAAGCACAGTAGAGATTTTATAGCGTGGGCGAGAAGAGTGCATTCCAGTGAAAGCAGGACACGTGATCTCCAACAGGAGAGATACAGTATTAGGAACTCGATTTTCTTTGTTCCAGGCTGAGCCTATGAGATGTTCAGCATCCCTGTTGCTTAAGTCCTCCTTTAAGAGGGAAAAATAATAAAGTTGAAGGGGGCGAGAATAGAATGTGGAGAAGCACAGATACCTGTGAAGGGTTTGAACCTTCTTCTCTGCCGCCCACCTCTCCTCTTTTACTGCCCACCTTCCACCCACCCCCGCCCCTCGCCCCAGCTAGCCCCCTATTTAAAAGTGAGGCATTCCTTCCGGGAGACGTGGCGGAAAAGTTCTCCAGCCCCTGCACACGTGGGTTCTCTAGCGCCTCAGAACCTGCTGCGTTTCTCAACAGATTCTGCCACCTCCCCAGTCCAAGTGTCACGCCTCCATCCAGGCGTCTTGAACTGACTTCACAGACTCTAAGAGAAACACCACGAGATTTTGTGCAAAAGACAGTAGAGCAGAGTCACATCCCTGCTTCTTGGAAACCATTGATCGCACCGGGAAAGAATGAGAAAGTAGGGATGTAGGAATGATTTTAATTTTCCTTAAAAGTAAGTCATATGATTAAAGTATATTGAGGGTGGTGTTTAGCGCTCTTTGCGTTTTGAACTCCCGGGGAGTGTATCAGGCATGTGGAATGTCCTGGGGTGTGATTATTTATTAATTTAATGGAGGTAGAACTTGTTCTAGACCCACCATTTAATTAGTTCCCTGACTTGGAGATCTCTTATTTCATTTTTCACTCCATGTTTTATAAGCGATCTTAATGGGCTGAAGTTTTTAGAAATGTGGGCTATTTCTGTCCTGTGCTGCATTGCATCATACTAATATGTGTTGGTAAGGAAAGCAGAGTCAATTTCCATGACATATTATGAAGTGAGAGTTCTTTATACAGTTTTAAAAATACTTGACTGCCCAAGAAAAGATGTGTACTTACCATGGCAACCCTTACATTCCCCATCACGTGTGCCTGCACATATGCAGCTTCAGAATTAGAAACCACTTCTTAAAGAAATAAACCTGCTTCAGTTACAGTAGCCATGTTTTATTCCGAATTTTAGTGCTGCTTTAGGCTGGCATTAAAATTTTCTTAATTAAAATCTCATTCCACTTTTGTTTGTAAGCTTTTAATTTTTCTGCTTCCTCTATAAAATATAGAACATAGCTTAAAGTGCTTTTGTGCATCTGTATTTTTGTGTGCTTTTGATTTTAAAAAATTGCAAAGATATAGATTAATATCACTATGAATTTTTATCAATTATGAAATCATTAAATGACTGTATTATCCACATGGTGTTAATTCCCAGGAGTATTTCTTAGATCTCTCTCATTTGCAGTTCATAGTACATGGTAATACTTGATATAAAAACCTAGTTTCTTTAATCATGACTTAAAATGTCCACCTTTTAAAAATAGTTAAAAAATAAATAAAACAGTTGAAAATTTGAAGATAAGTTATGTTTTCATTGATGTATCAAAATTACACCTATTTTTACTATAATTTTATCTTCTGATGACTGTTGCCCCAGTATAAGGATGGATCCCTCATTCCATGATATTATAATTTCATTTCATATCCAAATTAACAGAGTGCACAAAGAGTAACCAACTATTGATAAATTACCATCTGAGTTATTTCTGGATCCATATTCCATTCTTTTTCCTTCACATAAATTATTTCATAATTTTTGGAAAATTCTTCATTTAGAGAATATATGCTATTCATTGAGTATAATAATTATAACAACCACATAACCAATAAAAGACATTACTTGGAGTATTTTGGTCTCTCCAGTAAGAATGGCTGCTTTGTAGAGTATCATCCATATTCTTTTTTTGGCTGGGTCTAGTCAGTCACGTGAATTGGCAAGATGGCTTTGGGGGAAACGTTAATTCACATCTGTGACACAGAACAGACCTTTAGTTTGTGCCAAGCCAAATGACCATTAAGTAATTCATATCTTCAAGGAAGGACATATTGAAGATGATTCTAGGATCTTCTGAGAACCTTGACATTTTTACTTTGAAGCTGTTTACTACATCAGTATTCAGTGGAGGGTTTTTAAGGTCTCAGGATTAAAAATCGGAATTTTAAGATGAAAATAGCAATTTGACCATATAGTGTAGCTATTAAATTCTACTCTGAGGAACCACAAAATCAGAAAGGAGATGCCTAGATGGTAGGTTTTGTATATATGTTAAAATACTGATTCATGAATTGTCAATGAAAACTCAAATTTTAAAGTGGTACTATAAATCAACAATGTTTGAAAAATGATGGCCACAAAACAGTAACATTTTTCCTTTATGAAGTTTTTAGCCAGGTTCTGTGAATAGGGTTTGAATCATTAGAAATATCCATGTTTTTATAGAAAATACTCTAGTGAATTATCCTGAGGTAGTGAAAGAGGATTAAGAAAACCATAGGTACTTCCAGAATTAACATGTGATCCTGGTAATACAAACCAGCCTCTTTTAATGCTGTAAAATACAAGTAGTAATAATTGCTAATTTATAATTCTAGTACATAGCAAATAATAAGACAAAATGGTACATTTTAGAAGAGTGCAACATAAACTTTTTGGTACAAATGAGGTTTTCTATAGTAATGTGTGTGTGTGTGTGGGGGGTTATATGTCGTGATGGCATAGTATGTTTTTAAGGTATGCCATTTAAATAGTTAAATATGTTTATTTCCTATCTTGGAATTAAGTGATATGCTTAAAATTCTTGAGCTTTTGTGGTCAGGAACCGCCCCTTGTCATCTGGCTTCTCTTACCATAGTGTATAATTATAGTAACAGCTACCAGCTCCTAAAGACCTACCATGAGTCAGGTGCCTTAGTTCAAAATAATCCTTTAAGAAGCATTATTCTCACCATTTGAAAGATTAGAAAATTTAGGTTCAAGGGCAGAAGTGATACGTCCATGGCACATAGCTACAAGGGGATGATTTAAACCCAGATTTGGCTCCTGTACCATTTTCTCCATACTATGCCTTCTCCTTCATAGGCAAAAATTCATGCTTGTTAGATGACAGAAATCTGTAGATCATTGAATTATTTCCTAATGAATAAAAAAAACAATATTTTGAAACAACTTTTCAAAGTGATCGACATATTTGGCAATAGTGCACCATATTACTTTTGTGACCATTTAATATTGGTACAGAAGATACTGCTGCTTATCTTCCTGGCATAATTAATTCATGACAGGAACATTTAATAAACTATTAGAATCTGTCATATAAAAGTACATTAAGGAAGTTTTCAATAAAGCAATTTTGAGTCAATAGCTGTCATATCTACTTTGAAATTGTGATTTGATATATAAACCTCTGGAGAGGTATCATATATGCTATGTAAATTATTAACCATAACAGAAAAATTATCATTTGTTATTCAATGACGCATGGAAAAATTATTAAATAAATTTAATAACCCAAAGGATTTCCTGCATATACTCACTTTCACTATACTGTTCACTGCTTGATAAATTACTTAAAATCTCTGTAGAAAAATATTATTTCACTTTAATAAACATGAAAGCAATAGTAGTTACCAGAGATGAAGTAGTGAAATTTATATTAGCATTGACATGATTTATTTAAATATTTTAACACTAGCGTAGATGCTTAACATTGTTTAAAGACTTCATTTCCTGGCTTCTTAAAGATGCAGTTTCTTCAGTTGTGCCAGGGCACTTTTGCTCTACATGAAGTTCAGTAAGTTTGAGAGCATGTTTAACCTCAGGTGATGGTGATACCAGGCCCAAGGTGGTAGCATAACAAATTTGTTAAGAGCAAGGGAATGGCAGGATATATGTGTAAGTGTGTGTGTGGTGTGTGTGTGTGTGTGTGTATGTTCAGATGGAGAGAATTAAATTTTGTGCTCTTCAAGAGGTAAAACAGTATGAGAACAAGTGAGACTCTGTAGGTTTCAGTTATACAAAAGAGGTAGGTGACCTGAAAAGAAAAATACTGATAGTGTAAGTACTATCATTATGAGATTTTCACAGGGAGAAAGAGAAGGAGGTGGTACTGTGGAATACAGAGCTAGCAGAGGAAAAGATGGGAAAAACAGTCTAAGAGAGCATTTGATTTAATTCCCCAAGAAAAGAATTACAGGCTTTTATGCTATTATTATTCTAAAAGAGATAAATATAGGTTTGTGTAGTGGCAAAATATTTTATAGATGGCTGTTTGCATTACGAAATTATTTGGTAATGGAAGGAAAGGCAAGAAATGAACCTTACTGAGATAGTGCCTAGATGTTATAAAGACCTTTGCTGTACTAAAAAGGTGAGTAATGGATACAAAGCTAAAATGTGTCAGCTGAATTTGAAGAATTAATGTGACACAAATGGTGTAACTAAAATAATTTAAAAGTGCAAATAATTAGACTTCTTGAATATTAACTGATTAGGTTTTCTGCATCTAATGCATTCACCATTGCAGTTCTTACCACGAGTAGGCATCTTACAGAGTCATTAGAATGGAGATGTACCTCCGACCACATATTCTTAGCACTGACATCACATTGAATATTTATTCTGGTGTTATTCTGAGTTGGTGTAACGCAGGACATGAAAAAAAATTTCTTCCCTACTTCAAGTGTGATTAATTTCTTAAGACAATTATAAAAGCTATTATAATTAAATCAAATACCTACTTAAACTTCGAGTGATTGTTAAATATTAGCAATATCCTTAGGGTAATACCATATTGTTGAACATTGAGCATACCACACACATACACATACAGCTGTAATTGCTCTGTTTTATAATACATATTCTCACATAGCTGTCATCTTACTATTTCATGAGTTCATAACATTTCAGAGAGGGAAAAGACTTTAGAGGGTCTTATTTTACAAAAGAGGAAACTAAGCCCAGATAAGCGTGCTTTCTTGTACAAGGTCACACATCTGTTAGTGAGAGAAACATAAATAGAACCAGATCTCTTGGCTTCCAACCTCGGCCACTAAAACCACACCCTTGGAACTACTGGAGATTTTACACCTTAGCAAAGGGAAATAAGGATGAAAACCTTAGTCTACTAAATTCAGTTAATGAAGTCAGCCAACATGATGACCCACCCAAAATACATTTCTTTCTCATTTCATTTTTGGCTTGAATTTTGGCCTGAGTTTTTATTTAGCCTAAGTTTTTTGGACAATTGCCTTATCTTTCCACTTTGATTTGACTATCTAGGCAGTTTAATTCTATAAATTTACCATCTGTTAAGTATTCTATTTTTAAAAAGGTACCATTATTTAAGAAATATGGAATTAATTTCACTAATATTAAAGCATTCTGTTTGGATACTACAGCCTTTTTAATGAAAATTAAAATGTTCTTTTAAATTATTGATCTATTTAGAATAATGCCAACTAAATATTAGATGATGGAGAAGTGTTCAATTCCTTTTAAATAAATGAGTTTTCTTCTAAATTTGCTAATTTCATTAAGGATAATCAATGATTTTTCTTACCAGAAAACAAGAATTATTTAAAGTGAGGTTAGGCCTTTCTATAAAATACTGCCTTGAATATTGATTAGGAAAAATTTTTAATCAGGAAAATAAAATATGATATAGTTGAAATTTTTAAAAACATACTCATTTCTGTCAATTTTTTTTGCATGACAAAGTTATATTTTGAAGGTTCCTTTGAAATAATAAATTTCCTCTTACTGCTAAATATCTATTTACTTATCTGTTATGTTATGACTGTTATGACTTTAAAGAAGGGAATTCTCTGTTCTTCCATGAGACAAATTGAAACAAATGTTTCTCATTTAATGTTTTCTCTAATGCTAAAATTCTGAATACATTTTATCTAGAATCTTCAGTTACTGGGAAACTTAAGACAAGATGTTTTCTAACCTACTACCAAAACATATTAGCAACAATTATAAAACATTTTTGAAATGATGATGTACATCTCTTAAAATATGTATTTGGCTTATAAATAATGGCATACAGAAATATCTACAAACAAAAGTATTTACTTAACAAGACTACCTAGCCACATAGCTACATAGCCACATAGCCACATCTCATAACCATTTTTAAAGGACAAATGAAAACTTCTTAGTGTAGCAATAATGTTTAAAATTGAAGAAAGAAATATGGTGACTAAATTAGTTCATTACATATCAGAACATTAGCTCTGCTTTTCACTTGTGGAATGGTTCTTATTCATGCCAGCTTTCAGTGTACTGTTCTGGGACTCGTGGGTGTGATAGAATGGAACATATTTCTGTATCTGTGAATATAATCCCACACACCATTTTACATGACAAAATCTGAATGTCCTAAGACTAGGTGTTAAAGGTAAGACATGATGTCAACCTTTACCAGTCCAGGGTTTGAGTTACCTCCACAATAATGCTTGTTTTGTCTTTCAAATTATCTAATGCTATTTAAAGAGATGTTATTTAGACAAGTACTTCAAGGAGTAAGGGATTTTTTGCATTTGCTTCCTTGCTTGCTAGCTTGCTTATTTTCTTACTTGCTTGCTTTTTCTATCTCGATATAACTAAGGTTTGCTTCCTGTAGAATAAAAGCAAGCTGCTGAAACTCAAACCATAGTGGATACCAAAGTGGGATATGAACAAGGGGAGAGGTGCAAAGGTGATGTATTCTTTGTACGTTGGTACAGAAACTACTAGAACTGCAACGTATATTTATTTTCTATATAGAAATTATGAAGAAAATAAGCTTTATTAGTAAATATAGTTATTAATATAGTTACTAAATATAGTTATTAATAGTTAATAAATATATGAATTAACAGATGAGGTACATGCTTATTTATGAAAATATATTGGAAAAACTAGGAAGATGGGTAATTGAGAATGCATTTATCTTAAAGTCTAAAATGTGCTGGTGAGTAAAAAGTTAGAGCATGGTTTGTACAAACAGCGTTTAATGTCTGCTTTTCCTAAATATAATTGTATATATGTCAAGCTCTTAGTCCTAGGTACATTCTCTATGCATCCTATCCTAAATACACCCTCTGGGCCAGGCCAAGGGCCCTTGTCTCCTGGGACAGTTGGCAAGGTATATATCTTCTCTACTCTTTGTTAATTAGCATAAATTCAGCTGTGAATACAAGGTGTAATAGGGACTGCTAGTGGAATAACATCAGTCTCTTTGCACACAGTCTTGGGGATGCACTTGTCACCCCTTTTGGCTCTGCATGTGACTAGGACAGCCCCAAAGCTCAAGGGTACATGTCTTCTTTGCATGTGTAAAGTTATCCAAGATTTTTAGAATGGAATATATTCTTAATCTTCTTCTCCTTTTTCCAAGTAGAATTTCTTTGTATGATAATGTGTGAAAGATAGATAGTAATGCAGAAAAAAGAAAATTGAATTTGGATTCTGGGAATATGGATGAATATTTTCTTGTCTTAAATGTCACTTAATGTTTTAATATTTTTGTTTAACAATGGATAAAATAGTATATTTTTGGTATAAAAAGTAGGACATTTTATTGAGAGTCAAGAATTATAGTCTGATGGGCTCACATTATAAAAAGTAATATAATAGCTTCTGGTATTTACACTGAGAAGGAAGGCAGCAAAAAACCCTATGATGTTACTTGAAAGGTTTTACACTCTCTTCTGGATCTGAGACAAGTGAGAAATTTACCCTTAAGCTGAGTAAAGATCATTGTTAAGTTGGTACATTCTTTTTAGACTGCTTAGTTAAATGAAATATATATAGACTATTAATATACTTTAATGAAACTTTAGAGTGCTTTGATTACATTTTTTAAAAGATCAAAGCTTTAAATTGTGTGATTTGTGTGATCACCCAAGATCACTGTAAGTTGGTCTTTTGGGGATTCTTCAAAATGTGAATATGTATCATTCTTAGCATCCTTAAATAATTGTTTAAGTGGCTGTCTCCAAAACTAGCACATGTATAGTGGCTCACTTGATTTTTATTCCTGGCATACTAGTTCACAACATAGTGCAGAAAAAATTCATGTTGTGTGAATGACTGGTTTCATTTATGCCTCTGAATGTCTCTGACTCTTGCAGCCTTTAGTGTGGTTCCTCTGGATTTCTTCTTCTCTTTCCTTTTTGAGAACATCATAGGATTTAATTCCGCAGTCCCTCTTTGCAGTTAGGCTGACATGTGACTTAATTTGGCCAATGCAATAGGTGCTAAATGTGAGGAGTATCTCTTTTGAGTAGAAGTATTTATAACCTAGTGCACTATTTGCTTTTCTCCTGATACAGCAATTACAGACACATTTGTCGTGATGGGGCCTCCATCAGCCTGGACCCTGAACAATTACACTAAATAAAGTCATCCCTTTCAACATGTAGCATGAGCAAGAGTGGATGTATTGTTGTGTTAAGATTTGGGGGACTGTTTGTTACTCAAGATAACCTAGACTTTCCTTCCTTCCAAATTCACTGAGTGAAATTCTAGTGAAAGAATCCTGATGTCCAGTTTATGGTGTCACAATTACAGGGCTGTTATATGGACATGCCTCTAGTTTACATTTTAATATAAAATTATATTCAATTCCCACATATATGCTGTCTACAAGAGACCCACTTCAGACCTAGGGACACATACAGACTGAAAGTGAGGGGATGGAAAAAGAGATTCCATGCAAATGGAAATCAAAAGAAAGCTGGGGTAGCAATACTCATATCAGATAAAATAGACTTTAAAATAAGACTGTTACAAGAGACAAGGAAGGACACTACATAATGATCAATGGATCAATCCAAGAAGAAGATATAACAATTATAAATATATATGCACTTAACATAGGAGCACCTTAATACATAAGACACATGCTAACAGCTATAAAAGAGGAAATTGACAGTAACACAATAATAGTGGGGGACTTTAACACCTCACTTACACCAATGGACAGATCATCCAAACAGAAAATTAATAAGGAAACACAAGCTTTAAATGACACAATAGACCAGATAGATTTAATTGATATATAGGACATTCCATCCGAAAACAGCAGATTACACTTTCTTCTCAAGTGCACACAGAAGATTCTCCAGGATAGATCACATCTTGGGTCACAAATCAAGCCTTGGTAAATTTAAGAAAATTAAAATCATATAAAGCATCTTTCCCGACCACAATGCTATGAAATTAGAAATCAATTACAGAGGAAAAAATGTAAAAAAACACAAACACATGGAAGCTAAAGAATAATTACTAAATACCCAAGAGATCACTGAAGAAATCAAAAAGGAAATCATAAAATACCTAGAGACAAATGACAATGAAAACACGATGATCCAAAACCTATGGGATGCAGCAAAAGCAGTTCTAAGAGGGAAGTTTATAGCAATACAATCCTACCTCAAGAAATAAGAAAAATTTAACCTTACACCTAAAGGAACTAGAGAAAGAAGAACGAACAAAACCCCAAGTTAGTAGAAGGAAAGAAATCATAAAAATCAGAGCAGAAATAAATGAAATAGAAACAAAGAAAACAATAGCAAAGATCAATACAACTAAAAGCTGGTTCTTTGAGAAGATAAACAAAGTTGATAAACCTTTAGCCAGACTCATCAAGAAATAGAGGGATAGGACTCAAATCAATAAAATTAGAAATGAAAAAGGAGAAGTTACAATGGACACTGCAGAAATACAAAGCATCATAAGAGACTACTACAAGCAACCCTATGCCAATAAAATGAACAACCTTGAAGAAATGGAAAAACTCTTAGAAAGATATAACCTTCCAAGACTGAAGCAGGAAGAAATAGAAAATATGAACAAGCCAATCACAAGTAATGAAATTGAAACTGTGATTAAAAATCTTCCAACTTCACAAAAGTCCAGCACCAGATGGCTCCTATCAAACATTTAGAGAAGAGCTAACACCCATCCTTCTGAAACTCTTCCAAAAAATTGCAGAGGAAGGAACACTCCCAAAGTCATTCTACGAGGCCACCATCACCCTGGGCTTTCTATCCTATTCCATTGATCTATATTTCTGTAAAAAAGAAAATTACAGACCAATATCACTGATGAATATAGATGCAAAAATCCTCAACAAAATACTAGCAAACAGAATCCAATAACACATTAAAAGGATCATACACCATGCTCAAGTGGGATTTATCCCAGGGATGCAAGGATTCTTCAATATACACAAATCGATCAATGTGATACACCATATTAACAAATTGAAGAATAAAAACGATAGGATCATCTCAATAGATGCAGGAAAAGCTTTTGACAAAATTCAACATCCATTTATGATAAAAACTCTCCAGAAATTGGGCATAGAGGGAACCTACCTCAACATAATAAAGGCCATATATGACAAACCCACAGCAAACATCATTCTCAATGGTGAAAAACTGAAAGCATTTCCTCTAAGATCAGGAACAAGACAAGGATATCCACTCTCGCCACCATCATTCAGCATAGTTTTGGAAGTCCTAGCCACAGCAATCAGAGAAGAAAAAGAAATTAAAGGAATACAAATGGGAAAAGAAGAAGTAAAACTGTCACTGTTTGCAGATGACATGATACTATACATAGAGAATCCTAAAGATGCTACCAGAAAACTACTAGAGCTAATCAATGAATTTGGAAAGTTTCAGGATACAAAATTAATGCACAGAAATCTCTTACATTCCTATACACTAACAACAAAAGATCAGAAAGAGAAATTAAGGAAACAATCCTATTCACCATTGCAACAAAAAGAATAAAATAACTAGGAATAAACCCACTTAAGTAGGTAAAAGACCTGTACTCAGAAAAGTATAAGACACTGATGAAAGAAATCAAAGATGACACAGATGGAGAGATATACCATGTTCTTGGATTGGAAGAATCAATATTGTTAAAATGACTATACTACACAAAGCAATCTACAGATTCAGTACACTCCCTATCAAATTACCAATGGCATTTTTTACAGAACTAGAACAAAAAATCTTAAAATTTGTATGGAGACACAAATGACCCTGAATAGCCAAAGCAATCTTGAGGGTAAAAAAACGAAGCTGGAGGAATCAGACTCCCTGACTTCAGACTATACTACAAAGCTACAGTAATCAAGACAATATGGTATTGGCACAAAAACAGAAATATAGATCAATGGAACAGGATAGAAAGCCCAGAGATAAACCCACCACCTATGGTCAACTAATCTATGACAAAGGAGGCAAGGATATACAATGGAGAAAAGACAGTCTCTTCAATAAGTGGTGCTGGGAAAACTGGACACCTACATGTAAAAGAATGAAATTAGAACACTCCCTAACACCATACACAAAAATAAATTCCAAATGGATTAAAGATCTAAATGTAAGACCGGACACTATAAAACTCTTAGAGGAAAACATAGGAAGAACACTCTTTGACATAAATCACAGCAAGATCTATTTTGACCTATCTCCTAGAGTAATGGAAATAAAAACAAAAATAAACAAATGGGACCTAATGAAACTTAAAAGCTTTTGCACAGCAAAGGAAACTATAAACAAGATGAAAAGACATCCCTGAGAATGGGTGAAAATATTTGCAAATGAATCAATGGACAAAGGATTAATCTCCAAAATATATAAACAGCTCATGCAGCTCAATGTTAAAAAAACAAACAACCCAATCAAAAAATGGGCAGAAGCCCTAAATAGACATCTCTCCAAAGAAGACATACAGGTGGCCAAGAGGCACATGAAAAGATGCTCAGCATCACTAATTATTAGAGAATGCAAATCACTACTACAATGAGGTATCACCTCACACCAGTCAGAATGACCATTATCAGAAAATCTACAAACAACAAATGGTGGAGAGGGTGTGGAGAAAAGGGAACCCTCTTGCACTGTTGGTGGGAATGTAAATTGATACAGCCATTATGGAGAACCATATGGAGGTTTCTTTAAAAAGTAAGAATAGAATTACCATATGAACCAGCAATCCCACTACTGAGCATATACCCAGAGAAAACTGTAATTCAAAAAGACACATGCACCCCAATGTTCATTGCAGCACTATTTACAATAGCCCGGACATGGAACCAACCTAAATGTCCATCGAGAGATGAGTGGATAGAGAAGATGTAGCACATATATACAATGGAATATTACTCAGCCATAAAAAGGAATGAAATTGGGTCATTTGTAGAGACATGGATGAAGCTAGAGACTGCATACAGAGTGAAGTAACTCAGAAAGAGAAAAACAAATATTGTATATTAATGCGTATATGTGGAATCTAGAAAAATGGTACAGATGAACCAGTTTGCAAGGCAGAAATATAGACACAGACGTAGAGAACAAGCGTATGGACACCAAGGGGGGGAAAGCGGTTGTTGTGGGGTGGGGCGTGGTGGTGGGATGAATCGGGAGATTGGGATTGACATATATACACTAATATGTATAAAGTAGGTAACTAATAAGAACCTGCTGTATAAAAAAAATGTATTCTGTTTTATGTGTGATTAAAATTTTAGTAATTTAAAAAGCTGTATTTAAAAGATACAAAGATCAATCTAATTGAGAAATCTTTATATGTTTGAAGCACTTTGACTTTCTCAGTTTATAATTGTGTGTTCACACATATTTTGATACACCTAAAGTCTAAGAACTCTGCCATCGTTCTTGTACAACACAGAAGCAGCTCCTCTGATTTGTGAACAAATTGAAGAAACCAGCGAGATACATATTTTCTCATTCTGTAGCTTGTTGGGACAATACTTACAATAAAAAACTCTACCAGATCTACTAGAATCTGCAACATTTTCTCAGTTTAATACATTTTACCCATGTTTATGCATTTATTCATTCATCCATTCTGAATATTTATTGTGCTGTTACTCTGTGCCATGCCCTGTGCTAGACAAGGCTGATTACACATGTGACCCCTGTTTTCATGGCACTTATAGCCTAATGGGGTAGGCAGACATTAAACAACTAATCACTTTAGGAATATACAACTTCAAGTTATGACAAGAGCTGAGAAGGAAAAGACCAAGGTACTGAGAGTGAATGTAATAGGGATCTGAGCAGGAGAAGTAGCATCTCTGATGAACTGATATTTAAGTAAGACATCTTAGATGACAGGAGTTAGCTAGGCAAAGAGAGGGAGAAAGAGAATTCCAGGCTGGGCAAATGGTGTATGCAAAGACTCTAAATCAGAAGAAGGTGGTGCCTTGGAGGGCAGTGTAGTTGGAAAGAGGCCAGTGTGGCTGAATATTAGGGAGCAAGGGGAGACTGGCATTAATATGAGACAGGCATGAACCAGATCATCTCAGAATTTATTGACCCAGTTAAGAATATAAGATTTTTATTCTACATCCTATGTGAAGTCATTAAGCATCTTTAAACAGAAGAGTGGTGTGAACTGATTGATATTTTTAAGTGATCATTTGAGCTGCTTTGTTTAAAATGCATTACAAGAAGGTCAGAGGGGAAGTAGGGATTTTTCAATTAGGAGATGTTTACAGTAGGTTGGGCAAGATATTAAGGTATCTTGTGCTAGGATTTGGGTCATGGAAATGGAAAGAGGTGGATAGAAGTGGGTATGCCTTGTAGAACCTCTTGTATTCTTTGCTGAATTGATAGTGGGAGAGGGCTAGAGATAATAAGTATGGTATCAAGGATTATTTCAAGATTTCTGACAGGAACAACTGGACACATGGAGATACAATTTATTGTCTGAAGAATCCTGGATAGGGAGCTAATCTATTCAAGCGTAACTAGAACATTGACACTAATATTAAGGAAACTGAATAACTGACTGAGATATTGAGGAAGCATGAATCAGAGCATCAGTTTATAAACCTAAACATCCTTATATAAAATTACTGGAAATGTAGTGAATACTTTTGTGGGGAAAATAATTAAAGCCTCTTTTTTTTTTAAATTAATAGCTACCTTATTTATTTATTTATTTACTTTTGGCTGTGTTGGGTCTTCGTTTCATGCGAGGGCTTTCTCTAGTTGCGGCAAGCGGGGGCCGCTCTTCATCGCGGTGTGGGGGCTGCTCTTCATCGCGGTGCGCGGGCCTTTCACTATCGCGGCCCCTCCCGTTGCAGGGCACAGGCTCCAGACGCGCAGGCTCAGTAGTTGTGGTTCACGGGCCCAGTTGCTCCGCGGCATGTGGGATCTTCCCAGACCAGGGCTCGAACCCATGTCCCCTGCATTAGCAGGCAGATTCTCAACCACTGCGCCACCAGGGAAGCCCATAAAGCCTCTTTTTAAGAAAAAAAAGTTTTCAAATAAATGATAATTGAGTATGCATTAGAGTGACTCACTTGATATTGCTCTCTTGCTTTTCTTCTAATTATTCTCTGGCATGAAAAGAAAACATGAATGTGTATCTATTCCTTTTGAATACTAATTTCTTCCACCTCTTTCTGTTACGCTTTAAAGTTTGGAAAGAGCGATTTACTTCTGGTCCTTTTACATTTGGTTGTGTGAGATGAACAGAAGGCTGTTAACTGTTGGTATAGTTTGTTTTAAGCAGCCCATCTCAAGTACTTCCTATCCTCTTGTAGCCCTGTAACTACCCTGGTATCCACGCTGAGTACTTCTCTGGGCAAGGCCACACACATTTGCAAGTTATCCCCTGTGTGGCCCCTTTCCTTTAGGCATTCACATTTGTAATTTTCTGATGCTAAGTTCTGTCAGTTCAGACACATTGTAAATTGCTGCCCAGAGAGTGCATACATAAGTAAAGTGATAATCTTTTATTTATGTACATATTATGGATATATTATTTAGGAATATGTTCAGCTGCAAGTAACCAACAATTTGTGGCTTAACTGATTAAAATATTATTTTACCCCTTCTTCCAGTTAGCATTCGCAGTGGTAACTAAAAATCCCAAAACGTTTCAGTGGCTTACAACCACAAACATTTATTTCTCACTTACAGCAGCAACTCTGCTTTGCTCTGTTCACCCAGTCTTCTCACTCCAGCCTCCAGGCTGAAGGAGTACCCTTATCTGGGATGTGTTGTTCTCCTGGTAGAGGACAGGAACAAGAGGCCAAACTGACCCACTCAAGTTCAGTGAAAGCTTCTGCTCACACATAGCGTATTTTATGTCCATTCACATTCCGTTGGCTAAAACAAATCATACAACTATAATCAAGGCTCAGTGATGCTGTTAGGAACTCTGACTCTTTTCAAATCATTGCTTACAGCTTGGGTAGCATTCTTAGCATTTATGCTTGAAAAGAGTTTTCCTACCATAACAGAACTGCCTTCAAGTGGATTGGCACCAAGGATAATAGAGGCAGTGGATATCAAGTGTGAGTTCTCTTAGGTCTCTTCTTTGTTTTTGTTTTTGTTTTTTCCCCCTTTTATCCTGGCCAGCATGCAGATCGATTTAATACAGTACTACTTGTGTGTATATTTTGATTTTTTTTTTCTTTGATTGAGTTCAAATGTATTTTATAAATTTCTCAAATAAATTACTTGGACTATGCCCTGCTATTTCCCTAGCATAGCTATTACCCTACCATGGGGCACTTGGAAAAAATAACATTCATCTTGAAATTTAGATTAATAATAATTCAGTTTTAGCTTGGGGGAACAGAATTTATTTTTTCAAACATTGAAGCTTAGTTATGAAGTAAAATTTTATTCTTTTATGAAAATCTGGAGGATCTGTGGAGTGATTTAGATTTTAAGAATAGTTGTACTTTGGAACTCTCAGATAACTGATAGTTAACTACCAACTGATAAAGCTATAATCTGAAATTCCTTTTAATGTTCAAAACCTTATATATTTTATTTTTATTCAGGTCTGCTTTATCTAGAACTGTGGTTTATGACCATTATTTATTTCATGAACTGTATTTTCACAAAGAAAGTTTTATTTTTTTCTGTTAGATGGAATCCTTAAAATTGGATGTATTTATAATTAAAATAAATTATTCGAAAGTAAATATGTAAGAGCATTTATATTTAAACTTCTTTGGTGTTCTTTTGAAACCACCTGACTTCATTGCTGTGCACAGCTTTCTCTAGTCGCGGCGAGCAGAGGCTACTCTTCGTTGCGGTGCACGGGCTTCTCGTTGCGGTGGCTTCTCTTGTTGCAGAGCACGGGCTCTAGGGTGCATGGGCGTCAGTAGATGTGGCGCACAGGCTTAGTTGCTGCGCGGCATGTGGGATCTTCCCAGACCAGGGCTCAAACCCATGTCCCCTGCATTGGCAGGCGGATTCTTAACCACTGGGCCACCAGGGAAGCCCATGGAACGTTTTTATCAAGTGAAACAGTACAAAAACTCCAATGCATAAAACAGAGGCAAGTAAGTTTGCTGTGTTTGAAAATCACTGTTTTATATTCAAGAATTATCATGCTAAAATATAATTATTTTATAGTTTCTCACTTTCTATTTTAACAGAAAAACATTTTACCCCCAACTGGGGAAATTTTAAGAAAATATAGACATTATTTATTTTCAGTTACAGGTTACCAACAGAATTAGAGTTCAGCAAGGTCATTTGAATTGTCTTATGGTCCAAAAAGGATTGCATTGCATTAGCTCCTCCTTTTTTTTTTTTTTCCCTTCGATTGACAGAGGGTGATATCTTCACTGTAACTCCCAGAGGGTTTCACTTTATCACACAAATTATCAGTGTACATTCGAGGCCTCTGCAGGACAGAAAGGTATTTGGGACTGCCAGCGTTGCGTCTTAATGAGTATCTTCTGTGCTCAGCTAAATAAGCAAAATGGTAGAGAAAACACGACTCCAGGATAATCTGAGGCAGTTGGAAAGACTTACTCATTTTGCTGAATATAGCTCTTTAGTTTTGGCATCAGTTTTGGCTTTGGCTTTGGTTTTTGATTTTGTCAGAGCTTGGGGTCACTTACTTCCCTCATCCTAAATATCCTGTTGGGACTGGTTATAGTTTTTATGAAAGTGAACTCCAAGCAGATCAGCAAAAAAGAGCTTCAGAGGCAAAGGGGGACAGAATGATTATTTCCTCAGAATTTCATTTCTCTACTATCCTATACGACAGAAATATTTGAGGGTATTTTGGGGCTCTTCTATTTTAGAAGACATGGAATTCTTATTACCTTTGTTGGCTAACCTATATTACTCTCTTGCCTTCTGCCGTCCTGGCCTTAAATTTTTATTTTAGCAAATGTCTGTCAAAATTTTATTTTGCTGCCCTCTGTGGTTTAGTGATATGTGTAGTTGAATTGCAGTCAGATCAAAAATATGGGTTTAAACTTTTTTCTGTTACTTTTTTGCTGGGTAAACTTAGGAAAGTTATTTTTAACTCTCACGTCATAATTTACTCACCCTTGAAACAAACATAATAATACTCATTTCACATAAATGTTATGATGATTAAATAATTTATGTAAGAAAAAGTATCTAGCACAGTGTTGTCTTAGTAATACTTTGGACATGCAAATCAAGTCACCTTATCTCCTCTCCAGTGAAAACAGTTTATTAATTTGCCATTTGTTTTGGGACAAAGACCAAAATCCAAAGTTTTTTCTACAAGTCTCTCAAGTCTGCCTGTTATCCACACTCCAACTTGACTTCCTACATGTCCGAAAATGTTGGTCCTCTTTCAGTGCCTTGAACAGGCCTGTTTCCTACAACCTTAGGGTCTTTTCCTGTGCTGTTCTCATTAACTGCTCTCTTCACCTGGTTAACTCCTAGTCTACTTTCCTTTTTCAAATGAGTGCTCACTTCCTGTGGAAAGCCTCTGCCACCACATTCTCTTTTGGCACTGCACATATAGCACAATGCCATACAAAGTGTTCCATACATGTTTATTGCATGTGAACTGCTATACTCATGTACAGTTTTATCTTTCTTATCCTTCAAACTGTTTTATCTTGGACATTTATAAAAATGCTTCAAAATGAATATACGTACAAATGGAGTAAAAGGAGAAGAAGAAAGCTAACATTTATTAAAGACCTACTGTCATTTCAGGAACTCATCTAGGCATGCTATAATATTTTTCCTTATGTAATGCTCACTGGGTCTGTGAGCAAATATGATTTTTAGGAAAAAATAAAATTATATGTAATATTATATTACATATATATTCATTAAAGGTCTTTGTGCCAAATTAAGAGGAGAAAGGGAAGCATGCACAATTTATAGACTAAAAAGTAATTTTCTCTTTTGTTGAAAAGATAGAGAGTAACAGGAAGTTTTATTGCATAAGGACAAGTTCACGTTGTAGAATGTTGTGGTTCTTTTTTTTCCAGGGATATATTTACCATTTGCATAGATCAGTCTAGATGAAATATAAAGCCTTTGAAAAGATGATAGTCTATATCTTACACATAATTTGTAAATTAAGTCACTATTATGAAGATAATTCCCATCATGCATGGAAATATCTATGATGTTGATACTCATCTGCACCATAAACACAAAAAAGAGAAGCTTTGGAAAAGCCTGCAGATGTCAAGAATAAATTGTGGGCAATCACAGGAAACATTCTTAGAAGTGCAATATGTGATAAAACACTTGCAGCCAGTTAAATGAGGGCCACTGACCTTGTCAGAATGACACCTCCAGCCACCGGTGAATTCAGGAAGAACTACATGAACTATTACCAAAATGTATATCTTTCTAAAATTTTTAATTAGCAAACTGTTCCATTGTTTACCTTATATATTTTATAAGGTAGTGCCTTTGGTTCCTTTATATCACAAAGATGGTGAATGTCAACTAAATACAAATCTTTGCTTACAAAAATGATTCTTAAAATGGAAGGATTATGGATGCTAGTGTGAATCTATAGAGAACAGAAGGTTTTTGTAGAATTAAATCTACTATTGTTAAAAAGCAGGGGTAGCAAGAGCTGGTCTGACACTCACTCAAGCTTACTGTCTCCAGTTATGTTACACGATAAGCCAAAATTTCAAAATAAAATTAATTTCAATTTTTGTCAATTTAAAATATTGACCCATTTAAACATGTTTTATTTCCTCCTATCTCTTTCCCTATATGTAAGAATTTAATATATTATTTTAATTAGTTTTTCTGACTTTAATCTCCCTCACCCATCTGTCAAATTAATCTTTGTGAAGGCCTTCCATACAAAATTAATTTTCCTTCTGGGAGATCTCCAGTAATTCCTCACTGCTTACAAAAAGTCTCAATTTCGTAAGCTGAAGCTCATAAGCCTTCAAATTTCACTTACAACTTTCTTAAACTTATTCTCTGCTCCTTCTTTTTATTTATATTCCTCTCAGTTTAAACTGAGCTGAGGTCTCCAAAGAGACCTTGTATATGCCTTCAAGGAGGAGGCATTGTGATGAAGTGGTCGAGGAGTTCTATGGATTTCCATACTCTTTACTCTCTTTACCAGTAAGCTGTATGTCTTGTATGCCTAACGCTTCCTCTCTTCCCCTCTGATCTTCAGTTTACCCCTCTGTAAAATGGGAACAATTGAAATAATAACTATAAGCTCCCTCAAGGGAGCGTTTTGAAGATTACGTAGGATAATAGATACAAAGCAACAAGTAAAGAGCCTAACACTACTAGTTGAGGCTTAATAAATGCTGCTCCTTATACCACTTGCCATATTGAGTTCATACTTCCCCTAAAAGTACCAGTGAATTGCCCAAGGTCACAGTGAAATATATGTTCTGTTGATTACAAAGACAAAACATGAAGGGAAATCATGTAGCATTTGTGGCCAGGAGCAAGGGCTTTAGCTTCAGCTGGTCTGGAACAGGCTCTAATGCTGCTTTTTTCCAGCTGTGAGACTGTGTACAGATTAGTCTTCCTGAGCCTTGGGTTCTGATGTGTAAAATATGCCAAGTAATCCTGTTCTGATAGGGTATTGGGGTGGGGGGGTTGGTTAGATGAGCTAATGCATGCCAGTAACTAAAATAATTCCAATAACTCTTGATAGATGTTATTTATTTTTATTTTAATTGAAAAATAAGTCTTTTCAGTTTAGTAAATGGCAATGAAGATTTTTTGAATCAAACTATTAATTTTAAAAAGGCATTTTTTCCATTTTTCTAGATTCCACATATATGTGTTAACATACAATATTTGTTTTTCTCTTTCTGACTTACTTCACTCTGTATGACAGACTGTATGTCCATCCACGTCTCTACAGGTGACCCAATTTCGTTCCTTTTTATGGCTGAGTAATATTCCATTGTATATATGAAAAATGGTACAGAAGAACCTATTTGCAGGGCAGGAATAGAGATGCAGGCGTAGAGAATGGCAGTGTGGACACGGCGGTGGGGGGATGAATTGGGAGATTGGGATTGACGTATGTGAACTGCCAGGTGTAAAACAGATAGCTAGTGGGAACCTGCTGTATAGCACAGGGAGCTCAGCTTGGTGCTCTGTGGTGACCTAGATGGGTCGGATGGGGGGGCGGTGGGGGGGAGGCCCAAGAGGGAGGGGATATATGTATACACATAGCTGATTCACTTTGTTGTACAGCAGAAACTAACACAACATTGTAAAGCAACTATACCCCAATTTTTTAAAAAAGGCATTTTTAGCTGACTTTATTTTTGGCATTTCAAGTGTTATTTAAGAATTTAATGGGTATTACTTAAATACTTGTTCTTTATTTCTCCAAAATACTGTCTTTTGTCCATTACTAAGCAACAAAATCAAAGATTCTAAGGAATCCCATTTATTGTTAAACCTTAGAATTACTGTTTTCTGAATTCTGAGGAACAAAACAGAATCCAAGCGATTCTAGTAACTCCTAACATGTTCATGCCCTTTTCACAACTGTATCCAAACAATGTCATTTGTAGGAGGTACTATATTCTTGCCTTTAGTATATTTACCTGAAGAAATATATTGTACGTGTTTGTATACTTAGATGTCTATTGGGATATTTTTAAGTATGCATGTGTTAAAATATGGTATAATATCATAGAGTACTTTACTGATAGAAAGTGTCTTCCTTCTTAAATCACTTCTCTTTGATTATTGCTTATATTTCTTACTCAGTCACCCAAATTTAAAATCTCTCACTTCTTCCCTCCCTTGTCAACATAGGCTTTTTCTTCTAGTTCTGTGAGCTCTAATTCTCAAATATATTCAAATCCCTTTACCCTCATTGGTCTCACTACTGCTCCTTCAGTTCAGGACCTCTTTATGTCTCCTCTGCCCTACTGCAGTGGCCTCTGACTGGCCCTTATTCCCTCTGGACTCTTCTTCCTCCAATCCAACCTCCGTGGGGCTCTCTGGCCTTGAGAGTTTGTGAAATTCAGGAGTTCTACTTACGACAGCTCTCCTGATTCAAAATCATCCCTGACTTCCTGTGTTCAAACTCTTTGACATGGATTACATATATACACAGTGACTTCTGCTCTAACTTCCCTTCCTAGATGCTTTTAATAGTCTAGCCATATCGCACTACTAGAAGCTCCAAAAATATACTCTGCCTTGCTCCAAGCCATGTTCTCTGCCGGAAATACTGGCAAACTTTTACTCATTCTTTAGCTCTTAGTTACAAATATCACTTTCACCATGAAACCTTTCTATAACTTTTCTCCTCCTTCTAGTCAGAGAAAATTAGTGGCTTTTCCTCTGTGTTTTGAAAGTAATTTGCATATACATCTACCAGAAGTCTAATTATATTTTAATTGTTTATGTGTCTTTTCTGCTAGGATGAGCATTATGGTATCAGAAATAGCACCTTATTCTTTTTTGTACACCCAGTTCTTATCATACAGTACCTAGTCAATAAATATTTGAGGGATAAATGAATAACAAGCGAATAAATGAACAACAAAAAATTGACAACGAACCTGTATATACATATAGATCCATCAAGGATAATGTGATCAGGCCTATACTCTAAATTGTCTGTTTCTTCTTGTTGTTAGATGCAGATGAAAGAAGATTCTAAACATTTAATTTTCCAAATTGAGTATATCAACATTAAATAAAGTAAAGACAATACAAAAAAGTGGAGAAAGTCTAAGCTTTGGCATTATCAAAGCTGGATTTGGGCTCTAGCTTTACCAAGTAATAACTAGGAAATTTGGAACAGGCTGCATAATTTTTCTAAGGGTTGGTTTTTTGCATCTGTGTAAAGAAAATAATAACATTTATATTTACCTCACCATTTGGCCATGAGAATCAAGTAAGATAAATAGATGGAAATGTTTTGTAAAGTATTAAAGATGAATAGATGGAAATGTTCTGTAAGCTATTAAATACTATTAAAATATTAATTTAATATTTTAGTAGGTTTAAACTTAGAGTCACAAACTCTGATGTTCCAAAATACAACTCTTAAAATCTATTTATAACCTATATCAAAGTGTCTCACAAAAGTTCTCAGTTGGTACTTGTTAAATTTATATTTTCTTGACAAATTTACCAAGTCACTTTTTATCTAAAACAGTATATTCTTCTTCTTCTTTTTCATGCTGCTGCTACTGCTGGTACGTGTGTATGTGTGTGTGTGTGTGTGTGTGTGTGTGTGTGTGTGACATCCTGGGGGAGGGGTACCTATCCCCCATGCCCCCCTCTTCTGCTCTCTGGCCTCTACTGAACTTTTCAACCTCTGGGTCAACCCAGTCCACACTACAGCTGCCCTTAACATTTCTGTATACCCAACCTGGACCATCGATCACTCAGGTGTCTATATTTTATGTTCTTATCTCACCTCCCCATCTCTTTATATACATCTGTCCCTTCAGCACTTCATGCTCACCTCAGAAACATTTAGTTTAGAAACTTTCAGGTATCACTGGGATACAAAGAACTCTATGAGGTGGTCCTTGGGCCCATGTCTGTAGAAACCTCCCTGGGCTGTTGCCCAGATACCAATTGTGGATCTGACGTGTTTTAAGAGGCTTGTAGATGTCCAGGGTTATATTTTGGGAAGAGAAGCACAAGCCCTGAAGAGATGCCATTAGAGCCATTTGGATATTTCTGTCACACTCACCCTGAGGTCTTAATCCTAATGGTGAGCCAATCATTGGGCACCCACCGTATCCATACTCTAGTTCCGTTCACTTTGAATCATTTCCTCTTCCTATACGGTGAAATGGGTGTTTCTTTTGGGGTCAGAAGTCAGATATTAAGTCCCCAAGCACTTGTTTGTACTCTGTGGCTGATAGTCACAATCTGTGCCATTTTTTTTTTTCTAGCTGGATCTTTGATACTTAATGTCCAGCTTTTGAAAGTCCAAGAAAAACCTCTGTCTCAGCAAGTGTTTGGATTTCCGCCTATTGTTCCAGATAAGGACTTAAATACTCTATTTTGAAATTCAAGGCTGAACAATAACTTCTTTGTTCTTAGCTATGTTCATCCTCTCTCTCTGCAGTGAAGATCACCGGCTCCGCAGTTTAAGGGACACAAGAGGGTAGGAATAAAATGTAGGAATGAATATTATCCATGAAATATATCCAAATATATGGTCTTATTATTAGTTTCTGCGATTTAGAGATTCTATTGTTTTTTAAGATTATATCCTAAAATTTCCCCCAAAAAGATAGGTAACAAATTTGATTGTTTATTCTGTATGTTCCGTATCCTGAGTATAAATTGAAGGCAAAAGCTACGCTTAAGTGTCTTTATCTCCAAACAGGGGCTAATATCTCATTAATCTTTGTGAGTATTAAATGTGATAATGTAAATAGAGCACCCAGTAAATTCCTAGCATATATAGGTGCTCAATAAAGTTATGTTGTATTCTTCCATCATTCTTAACAGAGTTGGTTGGCAATCAGAATCAGCAAAGTCTAATAATATTAACAATAAATGCAACAGCTAACAATTATTGCTTTATCAGCCATGAACTTTTGCAACCTTTGCAGAAGCCTAAAAATATATACTATTCTGCACAAAGGGAGCCTATTGCATTCCAAAAATGTCAGCAACAATGGGGATTGGAAAGCCTTTTTTAGGAATCCCTGCCTCAACAAGTGATACACTAATATAAAATTGCCTAGAATGTCAGGTGAATACATGTCTTTGGAACATTAAGGAGGTAGTAGAAGTATATGCATGTTCCAGATTTCTTATGTGATGGTGTGTCCAATTAATCCTGACAATGCCAACCATGACCTAGTTGCATCTGGTCACAGATTTGCTGTTCAGCTAACCATGTCCAGTTCTAGCCAGTTCATTAGCCCAGGCTTAATATTACATTTAAGCTACAGATATCAAAAATGCATAAAGTGACAACAAGGTCCTACTGTATAGCACAAGGAACTATAATCAATATTCTGTGATAAAACATAATGAAAAGAATATGAAAAAAGAATATACATGTATAATGGAATCACTTTGCTGCACAGCAGAAATGAATACAACATTGTAAATCAACTATACTTCAATAAAATAAAACAAATACATACAGTGTATGACCTTTGTAGAAAGTCTCTGAATTCTGTTAGTTTCACAGAGATGTAAGAATTGAAAGAAAATAAATCTGAAAACACTTTTTAATATATAAGATGCTATAAAATATCATTGATAATCATTTATTAATATTGTTACTTTAAGAAGTGGTGGTTAGAAAGTATAGCTATTTTGCTTAAATACAGGAAATCTTAGCCATACATTAATTGAAGTTTAATTTTTGTTAGATGAGGATGATAATGATTACTTGAAATGGGAAAGTAAACTCTAGGCAATCCTATGAAAATAGCAGGGTACAATCACTGATCACTGATTCTGGATAGTGTACCAGAGGAAGATGTTGTACCCAGCAGTTTATAGGGGTTCATTTGCTTTACTCCTTGAAACTTTCCAAAGATTGCCTCAAAATAAACAGGCAGAAATAAAACGTTCGATAATCAGTGCTCCAAAAATGAGTTGTTCAATTACCATGAAAGAGCTTCCACTTCACATACATTTGGTTCCATTTGTTCACACCAGTTTCTAATATTGTTGGGAACGCTTTATGTTGCCACTTCATAAAAAGGGTGGGGAGTAAGGAGCTATTTGGCAGAATAGTGGTTCCTCATAGATGTCAAGAGGAAAAATCTCTCTGCCTAGCAAGCATCAATTATACATGCTTTGAAGTAAAGCCATATGATTCTCAAATAATCTCCCTATAGAAAAGCATAATAAAAATAATAGCTTCCATGATGGATTTACATTCTATGCACATTTATAAATCTGATCTTTAGTATTTTGACAACTCCCTCTGAATCCACAATTTTTCATAACCCAATATCACCAAGATAAATATTTCTTTTTCTGTACTATCTGCAAATTCATCAGAAATCTAATCTGTGATTCAGGATTGATGATCAAGTGGGTAATTAACTGTCCATTTCTTCATCTAATTAGAATAAACAGGAATCAGATCAACCAAAAAATGGGCATTTTAAAATTCTTATTAGTAAAACATTAGCAAATTTGACACATCTATCTGTATAATAGCTCTTTAAGGCAGGTCTACCATTTTACCTCAGTTATACAAAAACTTTTCTCATCTCTCTCACTATTTTCATTCCTCCATTTATTTCCTTTTGAATTTTTTTCTCCTTCTTGCCCTGTAAACACTTATTAAAAATTATATTAATCTAATTATGTTCCGTATATGCAAGGCACTATGTGAAGTGCTGGGGATGGACTTAATTCCCACCATTAAACGCTTTATAGTCTAGAGGGGAATAAAGGAAATTACTTTGTGCCACATGCTACAATACAGTAGTGTAGGTTATCTTGCCTATCCCATATTCTTTTTCCTCTTTCCGGTCCCTTCCACACACAGACACACACACACACACACACACACACAAGCCAACACACACATCCCTTATCCCTTCAGTCTGTAAAAAGGAGCAGATGTTCCAATTTAATAAAAGTTTTAAATGAAATTAAATCATGATTTAAAATCTGCTGATTCAAAAGAACATAAGGACATCACCTGAAAGGGATCAAGAATGAAAAATTCACAGAGATTGTATGTTATCCCTAACAAAAGAATAAAAAGGACAAAAAAAAGAAGAGAGAGTGCAATTTTTTTTTTTTTTTTTTCTCAAAAAAAGCTGACTTTTTGGAAGCACTTGAACATTTTCATAACTTTTGAGTTTTAGGTCATTTATAAAGTACCTAATGCTAGCCAAATGCCGATGTAAATTTTCTATCTGGAGGGCGAAGATTGCCTGATTTGAGGTCAGGACTAAATTTATGGCTGTGTTTCCTCTACTAAGATTTTGGCTAAAGCATAACTGATCATTTAGGGGGCACTGTGGAAATTTAAGAACTTATATTGGGAGTAGAAATGGCAAACATCTTACTTTTAGATTTATTGATAACAGCTAATATTTTCATGTATCAGGAATACTTTTATAAATGTCTGACGTATTTAAGCTTTGCAACATCTCTGGGAGAAGAGAAATTTTATCTTCTTAATTTTACAAATAAGGAAAACATAAGGCGTGATTGAAAAAGATGAGTGATTTTTCTCAAGGTCTTAAGAGACAGAGCTAGGATCCAAACCTAGAAATCCTGACATTTAAATGCTACCTTTTAATGCCTCATAAAAGTTTTAGTTTTTTAATTTTTACATAAATATTTCTAATTAATACATTCTTTTATTTTGTATACAGTTTTTTCAAAGAATCCATTTTTTCAGTGAATTAAATTTGTTTGACTTTGCAGTATGTAGCATGGAAGGGAGGGTGAGTAATGGAGCATATAAAATTAAAATTCTGTATTTAGAAATTTGATTATTCTTGGCATAATTGAGAAAGGAATCACATTCTATTATAAGCAAATTAATTAAAAAATAATGTAAGTTCATGAAAAACCCACAGTAGAATCCAAGTGGTTTTAATAATAATAAAACCATATTTGAACACCTAACACATGCTTTATACTTTTTTTATATTGTTTTGCTTTTAGAACCAATTCACATGTGGTTATAGCAATATTTCATATTTATTTTTAAGCAAATAGATATTCAATAAATATTCTTTGATTTAAAAAAATATACTGACAGTTTAAGATATCAGCAAGAGTCTTGGGTGTGTGAAATATACTATAAAAGATTTTTAAAAATTAAATACCTACTTGTTTTTAAATGTCCTTTCTTTGTGAAACCAAACTGCAACAATATCTAAGGACTTTTTTTTAAACTTTCACAACACAACAGTTCTCATTTCTCCTGTAGCCTTCTTTTCTTTACCTTTTTGGTGTACACATTTCACATTTGAAACCATAGATGTTCAGCTCTTCTCATTTAAACATGACTTGCTAAGCTGGTGTTCAGAGAACAGGCTTTGTAGTCAGATGAACCTGATCTGAGCTTAAATTCTTGTTCTGTTATTTCCCAGCTGTGGAAACAGAGGCTGGGAACTTCTTACAGCTGTGAACCCACAAACTGATCCTAATCCCTTAACACAACCTATCCACAGGCAACATCTTCAGTCCCTTTGCCACTCATTAGCTGGGTGACCTTGGGAAATTGTCTTAATTTCTCTGCAGTCTAATTTTTTCCTTGTAAAATGGGGGTAACAATACTTACTGTTGAGAATTATGATGGTTACATGAAATAATCTATAAAGTGTCTAGTACAGTGAACTCAGCAAGTGGTAGGAGTTATTAAAATGTGTAATTCTTATTGCCCGTATAACGTTCTATGAAGTTGATAAACTACATGACTAGCCTTCTCCTGAAAGTCAGGCAGCCTCTGCAGACATTTTTCCTATTATCAATAATGTCCAAATTACATGTTTGTGTATATACCTCTTTATCCCCTTACTTACTAAACACATTGGAATAATCTATTAGAAGTAAAATTCTTGTATGATTGATTGTAAACAGTTGTATGCCTCTTTATGCATATCATGAAATTATTTTCCAAAAGGATTATAGTAGTAGTGTTTGTGCTTACCGTGACCAATTTTATTTGGGAAGCATTCCAGAATATAAATAGTAACATAAGTGCAATTGTACTCTCTTCCTCAAAGTCACCCCAGGAAGGCTATGTTCTGATACTAACAGTTCTATTATGGCTCCTAACAGTTCTAAAATGCCTTTGGAATTACTTTTATAACATGTTCCTCAGAGCTTGGTGTTTAATTCTCCCTTTTCTTAGCTTCCTGTATCTTATTCATTGCTAAGTCCTGTCCATACTCTATTTGTACAGACTTTCATGCTCACCTGTGATTTTCTCTTCTTGTTATCAATGCCTTAGTCCAGATGCTCAGAATCTCTGGCCTGAAATATTCCAATGGTATTTTAACTGGTCTCTCTGCCACCCATATTTTAGCCCTCTGAGTCATAGTCTCTGGTGCCAACAGGTATCTTTTCAAAACCTAGATCTGGTCAAATCCTGCATTTACTTTCCATTCTTTATGTTGCTTCTCTCCTCAATGCTTTTGCTACCCATATACCTGGCTAACTCCTACTCAACCTGGAGGAAGTGTTACCTAAACAATCCTAAAGCGTGAAAAGGAGTCATATCATTCCCCTTTAATATCAACATATGTAGAAGATGATGTCACTGTACATAAAAGGAGTTTTGTAAAAATGATTGTTGTCACTTTTTGAGTATTTACCATATATCAGGCACTCTTTTAAACATGTCCCATGAATTAATTCATTTAAACCTCACAACTGTCTTAGGAAAGAGGTACTATCATAGTGTCCATTTTGCCAATGAAGAAAGTAAGGCACGAGAAAGTTGATTAACTTACCAAGGTCTATAGCTGGTAATGAATAGTGCTGGATTTCAAACCTGGGAAGTCTGACTTTTAACCACTACTGAACCAAAAGCTGCCTGGTAATTCATATTTTTTTTTTGATAGAAATTACTCCACTGCAACTGCTACCCTTACAACATTATTTTCCTTACCTTAGTTTTCTTGCTCTAATGGTGCAATAGGCACTACCACACATAGTCAAGTTTAACCTGTGCTGGTTTTACTCCATGTCAAGTGTGGTGAAATGATGTATCACGTTACTCATTCCAACAGCAATTAACTCTGCCAGATGGCACTTTAATAACATATTTGGTATATTAGGAAATCTGTACAAATATCCCATCATTTGCCCCTTTTGAAAATATTTAACTACAATTATGCCATTTAAGTTTCCAGTAAATTTTCTTTAACTTGCTCAGCTTTTATAATAAAGCACATATTTTTACTTAAAATATATATCTAATAATATGTTCAGTAAGTGATTGCCTACTCAGGCTATTAAACTGTCTCATATAAAGTAGATTATGTAATTTAATTACCTTTTACTTGACTCTTCTAAGTAATTATCCTCAATTACACATAACTGAACGATGATACCTATGGGTCTGTGTCTATAGGAGAAGGACTATCCAGGTACTTTAAGGCAAAGACTTTTTGTTTTCTGTTCTGAGACAAGTCCTTCTTCATAATAAGAGCACTTCATTTGTGTCAAGCATTATTCTAACTACTTTATTAGGATTACTGTCTTTACTCTTCACAACCCTAGTGTTAGTATAATTTCTGGATTAAAAAAAAACAAACCAGAGAGATTAAGTAACTTGCTCAAGACCACATAGCATATTATATGGTGAAAACAGAACAAAAACTCAGGCCATTTGATTCTAGAGCCCTTACTGTTAACCACTGGAGATAAAACCATGGATGAAAACAATAGGATCTATTAAAGTGTCTCAGAAAGATAACCTGTTTCATAACTAAATGGTGGCTATACATACATTTTCAGCTTTAATTGGAACAAACCTTCTTCTTTCATCTCAAATGAATAGGAAGTCAGTCTTTTGGATTTGTGGGGAAATTTTTTACCAGGTTTAGCTAAAAGCTGAACCACTTATATTCTCATTTTTTTTGTTTGTTTGTTTGTTTGGAAAGATCCATTAGAGAAGCAAAGAGTTTTCTTTTTTTTTTTGAAATATAGTTGATTTACAAGTTGTGTTAGTTTTGGGTGTACAGCAAAGTGATTCAGTTATATATATATACATATAAAAAGAATTAAAATAATTTATATATATATATATTCTTTCAATGATGCAGTACAGAGTGACTAGCCAAAGACGAAGGCTGTTGAAAAGCAGGAAGGAAAGAAATCTAATTGTGGAGTCATTGAAAGGTAGAGAGATGCTTTCTCCACTGAAAATAAAAGGAAACAAGGGTGCAAGTTTATATAGGTTTGGTGGTGTGAAGAATATTAGTCTTCCCCAGTCAGTGTGGCTGTTTCTCCTGATAGATTTGGGGAAGTCAGTTGGAGTAGTGTCTTTTTCTCATTTGGAATTACAACTTATTTGAAAATTTTTTCCTCATACCTATTTTGGTAACAGAAAGGGAGTTCACCCACAAATGCATCTTTGGATTCAGTTGTGGCGCGTGTGGTTAGACTGTGAGCAGCGTTCCCTCTCTCCTTGGTGTAAGAGCTACGCAGGATCTACACAGAGCTAGTTACAGCGTGTTGATTGGGAACAGCAGTCTGGTATCAGTCTTGTGTGTTGGTGGGGCAGGCAGATTAATTTCAGAAATTATTTAAATTTTCATTGACTATCTTATAAAACTGAAAAATAAAACCCAATAAATACTACTGTTATCTTTTATCAGTCTTATTATAAGAGGATGTGTTCCTGATTCAATATTACCGATAATTCCTTATACTCGGTCAGTGTTTCCCAATTTGCTTTTACAAACATTATTTTATTTAATCTTCACAAAACTCTGTGGAGTTGGTACTATCAGAGTTTCCCAGCCAGGACTTGAATCCAGGCCTTTAACTTGCAAACCAGAGTTCTTTCTACTGCATATTCATTAATTTATTATTTTATTCATGCAACAAATATGTATTGAGTAATTATTGTGTACCAGGCCTATTCCAAGAACTCAGGGTAAAGCACTGAACAAAATAGTCAAAAGTCCCTGTCCTCAAGGGGCTTATACTCTAGCTGGGGAGGAGGGGGAGGGAAATAGGTGATATGTGATAAGTAAAAACTAAGTAATTTATAGAGTATATTGAAAATAATATGTATTTCAAGATCAGTTACTGATGACCTTGTTAATTAATTAATTCATATCCAGATATATTTTCTTAAGCAGAACATGCTGCGTATTTAATTCTGATTTCAAAATACAGATGTAGAGGCTTAATACATAATTGTGAATGAATACATGAAAGAATGAATGGGGTAGAGACATGAAGGTCATTAGATTTAGGGAAAAGGTCTGCAATTTCTATACTGATTGTGGCTTAACTGATCCATTTATTTATTTATTTGACAAATATATTTTGAGTGCATACTGTGTGCCCTAAAGGTAAATACCAATAAAGAAATGCAGGGTGTCAGAATGTTAATAGTTTTGTGGAAAAGACAAAACAAAACCGAGGCTAGCATTATAATTCTATGACTGGGAAAATACACGATGATATGAGAGAGGAAAGTAGTCATCAAACCTAGACACAGAAAGACAGGAGAACTGCTGGGTGGAAATGACATTTACATCTTGGGAAGAGAAGAGGAAGACGCTGGAGAGAGACACAGTCATAGATTAAAAAATAAATAATTTTTAAAGTTTAAAACTAAAAATAATTTCCTGTACAAAGGTCCAGAGACTACAAAGAGTACAACTGATTTTCTAAACTAAAGGGTTTGAGTTCTCTGAGTCTTTAGAAGGGAGAACAACTTACTGCCTTTCCCACCTCCTCTAGCCTTTGTCTCCTTTTACCATATACTATAAATGAAAATGTTCCTTAAATTAGACTGGTTCCAATAGGTGTAATTTAAATAATAGATCTTCAAGATTTAATTTGAATCACAGCATCAGGCCAGGTGTCTCCAGCATCTAGGAAAATGCCTGACCCATAATAAATGCTCAATATTGTTGTTGACTGAAGTAAGTTTATGGACTTTAAACCTCCAAGTGGCCAGGTTTTAGAGGGAATGTGGGATGATACTAAGAGATGTCTGAGGTACAGTCTGCTAGACTGACTAACCTATTTCTGATGATGTCCATTTACCTCTCACTTCAACATAAACTACTAGGATATTAATCCAAACAATATCACATATTAACATACAGCTATATGGTCACTTTCTTTGTAGTTTGCACCTTTGCAAATACTTTTGTGACTCAGTGATATCATTTAAATCACAGTCATAGAAATAGGGAGAGAATAAGCAAGGAAGACTTGACAGAAAAAAAAATCACAATAGAATATTCTATGAGGGTGAGCGACTGTTCCCATCCACCAAATGGAATTTTTCTGTGTGAGGTAAATTGATTTAAGGAGCAAAATTCTGTTAATGTGTCACTTGAATAGATTTAAATCCAAATGTGTTGTCCCTTCTGCTAATGCATACCCGGAAAGATGCGTTTGGTCACAGTTAACTAAATTGTAGCTAAAAAGTTAAAAAACAAAGTGTGAGTTCTTCCTACTCTGTTTCTATTGAGTGTCAGGTTACTAACCTTCATTTACCTGCAATCCAGAGACTAAACATTCAGGAATATAATCTATGGGGAATCTCAGGGAGCATGTTTTGATCCAGTTTAAATAAATTAAAATATGTAGTGATGGCAATATCTTAAGCAAACACAGTACAATTCTGGGCTGGTAATCTTTGTAAAGGCATTCTTGAACAGTAAGTTGGTGTATGGTTGACATGGGGGCAGGCTCATTGTTATTGTCAGAATTTATGAGATATTTCCTTGCATTAGAATTTTTTCCTAAGAATTTTCCAAAAGCCAGGTTTAGATTTTTGAGGCATAAGCTATGCTTCCTTAGGGAAAAGTCCCTTTGTCTCCATTGAACAACTGATATTTTTCTAGCAAGCAATGTGAATAATGATGCTTAACATGGTAAGAATAACTATGATAACCAATATTATACTTTGTAATTAGAAACTAACTTTCACATATATTGACATTCATAGCTATCTTGTAAGGTAGACGTGATTATCACCATATAGTAAATAAAGAAAATAGAAGCCCATTATGGGTAGAGCGAATAAGAAACAACCAAGGAAACTTACCAAGAATTAGGAAATGGCAGACTCCAACTGAAAGCAAGTCTTCTGTTCCCATTATATGTGTCTTCCCACTACATTGTGAAATGTTTAAGTCAGGCCCAGGATACATACTCTCTTAGTCAGAGTTCTGCATAGAAACAGAACCAATGGGATATATATATATATATATATATATATATATATATATATATATATATATATCTCATCTATATCTATATCAACACACATACACACACACACACACAGAGTTTTTTTTTAAGGAATTGGGGAATTGGCTCACATGATTCTGGTTTGATGACTCCCAAATCACATGGGGCAGGCCAGCAAGCTGGAGACTCATAGAAGTTTCAGTTCCAGTCCAAAGGGAGTTTCTGGCAGAATTCACTCTTGCTTTGTGTGTGTGTGTGTGTGTGTGTATGTGGCAGGGAGGTGCAGGGAGAGGGGAAGGAAGGTCAGTCTTTTTCTATTAAGGTCTTCAACTATTTTTTTTTTTTTTTAAACATCTTTATTGAAGTATAATTGCTTTACAATGGTGTGTTAGTTTCTGCTTTATAACAAAGTGAATCAGTTATACATATACATATGTTCCCATATCTCTTCCCTCTTGCATCTCCTTCCCTCCCACCCTCCCTATCCCACCCCTCTAGGTGGTCACAAAGCACCGAGCTGATCTCCCTGTGCTATGCGGCTGCTTCCCACTAGCTATCTATTTTACATTTGGTAGTGTATATATGTCCATGACGCTCTCTCACCCTGTCACATCTCACCCCTCCCCCTCCCCATATCCTCAAGTCCATTCTCTAGTAGGTCTGTGTCTTTATTCCCGTCTTGCCACTAGGTTCTTCATGACCTTTTTTTTTTTTCCCTTAGATTCCATATATATGTGTTAGCATACTGTATTTCTTTTTCTCTTTCTGACTTACTTCACTCTGTATGACAGACTCTAACTCCATCCACCTCATTACAAATACCTCCATTTCATTTCTTTTTATGGCTGAGTAATATTCCATTGTATAAGGTCTTCAACTATTGAAAGAGGTCTGTCCACATTACAGAAGGTAATCTGCTTCTTCAAAGTCTACCAGTTTAAATGTTAATCTCATCCAAAAAAACACCTTCACAGAAACATCCAGAATGATGTTTGACCAAATATCTGAGCACTGTAGCCCAGACAAGTTCACACATAAAATTAACCATAACACATACCAAGGTGTTTCTAACCAAAATGCACAAAGGGATATTGGACAAAATTAGTTAAGTCATGGATACCATTAGCAAAGTCAGTGATCCAACATTCTACAGATTTCACATTCCAGGTATTTCTACTGAACATTATTAACTTTGGTCCCATTTGAGCCTTTTGGTCTCTTTCTTTTATATACATGTTCTTCAGACTTTTCAGAGTCACCATGGATTTCATATATTTTGTCCACACAGTTTTCTTACCTGACTTGACATGGCAAATGAAGCATAGTAATTGCCTCAAATGTATCTCAAGCTCTAGGAAGAATCTCTACAGGGAAAGTATAAAAAGGAAAAACTGTGCATTACTCATCTCCTACATTTAGCTAATGTGTACCACATAAGGGTGAAGTAGAAATGATCTCAGTATACAAATGAAGAATCAAAGGACCACAGAGGGTAAGTAATAGGCCTAGGATCACACAAATAAAATGGAGTACAGATGGTGTTCACATCAACTTCTTTTTGGTGTACCTGTTTTTTTCATTTTGCTACATTTACCTAGGATTCTTTTAGGTACTTGAGGAAGCAGACTGGCAGCTTTCTTGATCATTTACCTCGTTACAGTGCTTCTTTACTCTGTGAGCATATATGCAGGCTAAATATTCACTGGGAACTTCCATACATTGCTTGGGACCTTCTAGTCTCAAGAAATAATTTATGTAAATTATAACAGGAAACTAGACCTAATATAGGTTGAACTCCAGTCCTTTACATTCTAAGCCATGTCGTAAGTTGTCAGGTTTTTTTTTTTAAACACAGTACAATAAAACTATAACAAGACCTTTAATTATATAAGCTTTGGAAAATAATATTCCATTCATCAGAAAGTCACATTTGATAAACCAGAAACAACATAATATAAATGAAAGGTAGTGGGTGTAGGAGCCTGGAGTTTTTTAGCCTTGGCCCCTTCATTTACTTGATTGTGGGATGGCAGCAGACATGACTAGTTATCTACTTGGCTTCCGGTCCCTTTTTCTTGCTTGCTGGCAGAACCCTAATTTTATTTGGATATCTCTCTCCCCCACAAGTCTCAGGGAAGGATGTATCTATTTCCAGCTGCAGGGTAAATCATGATTGGTCTAGCCTGATCATGGCCATTCCAATCCTTTGCCAGTGGTTGGTTTAGACCCAGTTCTGGCCAATGAAACATGAAAGGAGGTTTGCAAAAGTTTCCTCACTCCTAAGAAAATACAGAGAAATTAAACTGCTCCTTTTGTTCCTATGAATATTTTCTTATTTATATTATACCTGAAACCAATTCATTTATATTTGACCACAAAATTAGCCAGTCTTAGAATGAATCTGATTCAGGAGTTGGCAGAATAGGGAGGGAAGCTCCCCAGTTCCATGGTGACCCTTTTGAGACACAGATCAGACTAAGTCTAGAGCCACTCTACCACTATACTTTACCTCATATGTCAAGCTAAAACAATATTTTTTTATTGTGTAAGCCAGGTTTTCTATTACTTTCAGCCAAATACATTCTAAATGATACAATTTACTTTCAATGAAGAAAAAGCAGCACCTTATTTGTGGTGATTCTATGAGCCTTGTTTTTTTTCTGGGTTTTTATTTTTGTTTTTGCTGCTTTTTATGAATACTAGAAAAATTAAAATTTAGCAAGAATAAAATAAAATAAAACAAACTACTCCAAGTTGAAAAAATAATGCCCCCAAAATTTCAGCAGTAAAACTCATGTGGACAAGTCATTTAACCTCTCTGGGGTTTGATTTCCTTAACTGTCAATGGAAATGGTAATAAATATACTACATAGAGATTTAATATAATAATGGATGTTAAGTAGTATAGTGCAGGACATCTTAGAAGCTCTAAAGGTTAATTCTCAATAAATGTTTATTGGTTATTGGTGCTATTTGTTTCTACTGTAACTATTTTTGTTTCAAAAACCTTATTATAAGCTTAGTTACCTACTTTCATTTCCTATAGAAAACAAAATTAAGACATATATAGACTGTAGCATATATATCATTGCATCTTTATACAATCCTTAAAAGCTCACAAAGATTACAGATTTACTTCAAATTACATTGGTTAAAAAGTAGCAAAATCCAAGACCTCTGTGTTTTTGGTGCTCTCTTTCATACAACATAGCAGACTTCTCAGAAGTAACAGAACTGAAGAAGGGAACTGGCTGCTAAACACTTGCAAAGTGTATAACAAAGTAAAAATTAGAAATATGGTCATGGAGGAAGAGATAGATGAGCTCCACAAAGTGACTGCAAGGACCAAGTTTAGAACTATAAGGCAAGCAAAAATACACATCTGAACTCAACTTAGGGAATCACTATATTATAGAAAAGCACATACATGATGTTTAGAAAAGGTCATATTCAGTATATTCTGTTAATTTAAAAAGTAAAATGTACAATGTGATATTCTATATGTGCTACTTAGTATCTTTTAGTTAAAGCTACTAGTAGCAAATTACTGTGAACTAATACCATATAAAGTATTACTGAATTATGTAAAGGGTCTACTGAAATGGCATCATCAACAAGTAACAGAAATATAAAACCATGAATTTTACATTTGTCTTCAGTAATAAATTGATATTATAGTACAGAGGACAATACATTGAACTAAGTACAAATTTCAGTTTAGTTCACTCAATAACTTTTGTGACCATGAGCAAGTATGTGTCTTAGTTTCACATATAAGGTGAAGTCATTGGAATGGGGGAATAGTCTTCTTCTTTCTGTAGAATTCCATGACTATAATCATTTTAAAAAACTTTTTTAGAAGTAATACAGGTATTTACATTTATAGAAAAATTACAAGATGTTACAGGGAGTTCCCATATACCCCCATGCCAACTTTCCCCTTTATTACCTTACATTAGTATGGTACATTTGTCACCATTAGTTAGCAAATATTGATGCATTGTTATTCATTAAAGTCCATACTTTATTCATGTTTTCTTAGTTTTTACCTACTGTCCTTTTCTGTCTCTATCATCCAGGATATGACATTGCATTCAGTCATCATGTCTCCCTGGGCTCCTCTTGACTGTGTTAGTTTTTCAGATTTTCCTTGTTTTTGATGACCTTAACAGTTTTGAGGCATACTGGTCAGATATTTTTTAGAATATCCCTCTATTGAGACTTGTGTTATGTTTTACTTATGATTAGACTGGGCCTATAGGATTTGGGGAGGAAGAACACAGTGATAAAGTGCCAATAGTGACTCATGGATGTTTATTTTATACTTTGGGTTATAATCCAATACAACTTTATTTTATTGCTCAAATTGTTCCAGTTTTAACCATTATTAATGCTCTATTATTTGATTTCTGAGTTCCTTTGACACACGCCCATAGTTTTGTATCATTTCCTTACTTTGTGGTGCTACAAAATGCTCCTGGCTCATCTTGCATATTTCCTGTCCCAGTCTTAGAATCAGCCATCTCTCCAAGGAGCTCTGGAATCTTTTATTAAAGAATGGTTTTAGAAACCAAAATCAAGGCACTAGGGGTGTTATTGCTACTGGGGTGTCATTGCCTCCAGGCCCTCTCAGCTAACAGAACAAGAAAATATATGTGTGCATACTAACCTGTGTATATATATGCCCCAAAATATTTCTGTATGTAACTCTCTGTATCTATGTTAAGCCAAACATGAGTTCATTCTCTCTCCAGCTCTAATCCATTACCACCTGGATCATTCTACCCGCCTCTTCCTATTTCTCTGTAACCACCTATCCCAATAGTAAGAACCTACTTTCCACCTTTTGCTATCCATTTGCTTAGTTGTTCAGTCCCACTATATATGTATAGTGGTTTCAGAACTGTTAAATCATTTTCTTGTGGGAAACAACTTATCAGCTAGAGAACATTACTTATGTGCAGTTATTTTTGCCTTTAGTGGACTCCTTTCATTTAGAGTTACTTAGGTTAACAGCCTTTTCCCCTGCCAATATAGTAATTTTTAGCATAACAGTATAATCTTCAAATTGTTAAAGATAATACTTTTTAAACAAATAATATATAAAACTTTTGCCAGATCAACAAGAAAAAATAAAAACATCATGTAATGCTCCAAACTTTTCCTAATATCTTCTTTTTCATTTATTAACAAGAATAAGGTGAATATACATTTATTTGAGGCCCAAATGATATTCAAATTTAAAAATTGTTAATCAAATTTTTCTTCTTCACCTTTAGAAGAAGCTGCTGCTTTTTTTTTTTTTTCTTTTCTTTTCAAGAAGCTGCTGCTTTTGATAACTGTATAGTTTTGTAAAGGTACTTATGCCGGTTCACACATATACTTTCTTTGCAGTTTTATGATTAAAAAACATTACTTTTAAGAAAACTTTGAAGTATCTAACCCCAATAATGTATAAAACATTTTCATTTTTTTTCATCTTTTTTCAAAAAGAATCTTAAGGAGATAGATGGGCAAATTTTGTCAGTTTTACTTTGCAAATAAAGAAATTGAGATTTAGTTAGTCCCATGTCCATATGACTTTAAAATGCCCGAGCAAGGAACAGAACCCAGATCTTCTCTCTCCCTGTTCAGTTATAATTTTGACAGCATTTTTTTTTTTTTGCCATCTCCAAATAGATTCACTCTAATACATTTGTTTTTACATTTTCATAATTACTTGATAGTACTAATGACAAAAGCAATATTTCTAATCAGCAGTGCAAGATTGACCATAATGCTTAATGATTAGAATACTGTACACAAGTTAAACTACAAGAGAGTAAATGTTCTTTGAAATAGACCAGTGATTCTTAAAAGTGACATATAGCTAGATGTTATGATACATATTTTATTATATATCTGAATTTTACAAAGCCTGAAAATGGAAAATTTCAAATGAAATGGATTTTGGTAAAGCAAATTAAAATTAATTTTTAAATTATTGAATTTCTTTACTTTTTTTGCCCCCTTGTTCTATTGTATTATATTAGTTTCCTAGGACTACTATAACAAATTACTGCAAACTGGGTGACTTAAAACAACAGAAATATATTCCCTCATAGTTTTGGAAACCAGAAGTCTGAAATCAAGGTGTTAGCAGGGTTGATTCCTTCTGGAGGCTCAGAGGGAAAAATCAGTCTGTCCCATGCCTCTCTTGTAGATTCTGATCACTTAAGCTTAGGCAGCCCTTAGCAATCTTTGGTTTATACATGTATCACTCCAGTATGTAATGGAAACAGATTTTTAAGCAAAAAATAAGTAGAAATTTTGGTTTCATTTATTGCTTTTTAGATCCTAGGGGCTAGATGTTTTGTATCATACAACTCTAAAATCCTTTTATTCTTATGTAGTATGTCTTTAATAATCTCCAAATTTCTGATTATGTTTATATTTAAATTTATTGTATATTCTTTGGGATACCAGAGTGTGGATGACAAGTTAGGAAGAATAGTAACCAGTCTCCCTGTAGTTGTTCTGCTTGTGCCTTTTTCTTCCTGTATCCTTATTAGTTTGATTTAACTTTCAAAAATTTGGTTAGAAAATAAATGAATCACTTTTCAAACATATGAACAGTATAAAATTTTTAATTTATTTACATCAGCTTTATAAATTGCTTTTTTTTTTTTTTTTTTGCCTTATCAAGTTCTTGAATATTTTAAGATTTGTTTTTTCCTTTTCTTTGGACCTGGGGGGGGAAAAGTGTATATCTGGGATTTTTTTAGAAGACAAGTTATGACTTCCATGTTGTGATTTCTAGGGTTTTACATAGGTAGATATGCTATTTTCAAATTCAAAGTCTAAAATTCCAAGCCCCTCAAAAATTATACAGTTTACTAATTTTATTTTATTTAGTAGTCATTCCAGATTTGATCCTAGGCCACAGAGCTAAATACCACAATTTTATTTTTGCCCTTCAAAACAAAATCATTTTTTATTTTAAATAAGTGTCTATAAAAAATAATGGGATATTTTGTATTGACCCTTTAGAATAATTTACAACTTGTAAAATCCCCAAATAATCCTCGCTATTAGTGAGAGGCAGATGAGTTACAGAAGTCCTCCATTAAGATTAAGATGCTATTTGGAACTAGAAAAACATTAACTCATTAATACCTTAACTTGATTTAGTGATTTGGTTTACTGGATTAGCTCTAGCAGAGAGCAGGACCCCAAGAGAATAATATGCATGATAGATTAGGTTTTGGTGAAGGACTATGATGTCTTAACATCACTTTTTATTGTTTTATGGGCTTTGTTGTAATTATTTTATAAGTAGATGTGAATCTACCAACATTTTTATCATAATCCCCTGGGTTTGCTGGCATTAGGTGAGGTAACATGTATTAGGGTGGCTCTGAGAAACTTCCTGTCATGGTAGGGTTAGTGAGATAAAATAATACAAATTAAATAGTATCTACTCTGTAAAAGAAAATTAAACTATTTACTACTCATGGTGTTATGCCAATGAGGTAAAAAGACACATCATGTATATGTAAGAAAAATATTAAAAATCAGTCACTCAGTAAATGTGTGAGAGCAATCTGGTTTTGAAATATGGCATCCCATTGGACATCAGAGTGATTGGTTGGCTAGGCAGGTATCTTCTCACCTTAGTGAAGATGATTGTCCGGACAGAACTGGACTGTTCTATTAAATATATAGAATGCATTCAACAAAGCTATTGACAACTTGCTTTGTGCAAGGCGCTTGACTATATGCTGTAGAGGATGCCAGAAATAATAGGACAAAATGTCTTCTTTAGAAGTCATTAGGTCTATTAGGGGGATGGAATGTGTATACGGATAATTGCAATTGAGATACGTGGTTTAGTTGCCATATAACTGTAGTTCCATTTCGATAGGGACATCAATTGGTCCCTGACTCTAGGTACTGGAGGACAGTTCCTAGAAAAGGTTATAGTCGATGTGGGTCTTGAAAGATGAAAAGGATTTCAATAGTCTAAGATAAGGTAAAGACGTAGTATGGAAAAACACACATAACAAGTAGGAGGGCATGAGTTCTTCTTATGTATTTATTTAGAATGAAAATTGACTTTGCTAGAACATAGGGCTCATTGAGAATTATGGCTGGAAAAATAAGTGTGCCAAGATGTAGGATGTAGAGAATGATCCCAGTGCTAAGCCAAAAGCCTAGAGTAATAATCCCTAAAAACTAAATTGAAAATTAAACTCAAAGTTACTATTTTATCTTATAAAGAATTTTATTTGTAAAGGGACAAACTACAGTTGCTTTAAAAACTGAAATATATATATACATATACATATGGGTCTGTATATGTCTCAAACTTTCTGAACTGAATACTTCCCTCTCATGTGGTTGATGGAAAACTTTATATAAAGCAAGTACAAAATACCCTTGGAATTCACACATTTAACATTTGTGATTTTACTGAGGCATTACTTTAAATAGTGTACTTTAGAGCACATTCAGATCTAGTCACTTATCTAGTCCCTGATCTTAAGAAACCATCAATTCTCTTGTCATGATCTCAAACAGACTTTACAGTTGACCCTTGAACAAGGTGGGTTTGAACTGCACTGGTCCACTTCTATGCTGATATTTTTCAGTAGTAAATACTATAGTACTACACTGTTCGTGGTTGGTTAAATCTGTGGGTGTGGAGGAACTCTGGATAAAGAAGGTAGACTATAAATTATAGGCTGATTAACCCCCATGTTGTTCAAGGGTCAACTGTGTTTGAGAAATTAAATACAACAGTGGTATAAGGGGTTCACAAGCAACCTAGGGTGTATCCTACTCTGAATATCAAGGAGTTACTTTACTCAAATATTGTAGTAAGGAGTTTCAAAATCTCCTCCATCCATCTTCAAAAATCATTCACTATCATGCTCTGACTTTAAAAAAATGAAGTTGCCAAAACATAATTAAAACATCCTATTGGTTTCTAATAAAGTAAGTATAATATATATTTTGATTATAATTAAGGTTTTAGGCAGTGTAAGAAATCTACACTATTTTAGTATTCAATTCTAGCTATTTAGGTTTAAAAGAAAAAAATCAGCCTGAATTTATTAAAGGCTTAAGGTAAAACATCATATTTTCAGAATAGTTTTGAAGAAATGGCCATGGCAGTTTGACCCAGATATATACTATCTTACAGATTCTCTCTATGAGCAAAGGAGGGAGAAGAGTGTGGGACAATTTCAACAACATCCATCCAACAAAAGCATCATTATATTTGATTGATATTTTTTTGAGTTGTGTTTTTTTTTTATTGTTGGAAATGGGAGATTTCAAGAAACACAAATCTAAAAAGGTCCACTCTTTTTAGTTTCAAAATGAATCAGAGCCTGATAGTTCACTCTGACTGTGCACCTACACTTAGACAAGGTCAAAGCTGGGCTTTCTTTATTCTTTTTTGGAAAAAGATTTGATTTTCTGGTTTTTCACTACAGGAGACAAATTGACATTGGTGATATCCTTCAGAATAAGATGAGGTGACTGAAGAGTTCAGGTGGTGCATTGATAAGAGTTTGTGTTGGTTTGGGATCCTCAGTCTTTTGTTCATCAGTATGTTTTAGTGCTTTTAATGGAGACCTGGTGATGGGGCTCCTGTCTCATTAGTTGACAAGATTTTGAATGTACTAGCAAGCGTTTTGGAAGGCAAATCAAAGTCATCATTGTCATATCCTAGACGTAATTCACTAGTGCTCATTTCAGACTCATTGTTACTTTCTTCTCTTTTAGAATCATTTCTCATTTTATTTTGTCAGAAAGGAGTAACATAATACCAAAATAAGATTGTAAGCATTGCTGAAACTGACAGAGCCATCCAAATATTTTTAGGGACAGTTTTTTTGGTGGTTGTTTAATTTTCATTTTTTTCTCCCTCTATACCTTAATACACAATTTGATTTTCTCTTTACGTTACCTTTTCTTTTATCTTTTTCTTTCATGTGAATCTCTAAGGTTAGGTGTAGTTTGTTCAAATTTAGGCTCGAAAATAACTTCTTTTATGTTAGTAATTCTTTCTAGCTGAATCTGCAAATATAATTCTTTCCAATTAAAAAAATATCCCTGATTCATGACTTCTTTCAAAGTCATCCATGGTATCAAATTACCAAAATTGTTAAAACTACTCTTCAAACTGCCATGGATGGATGTTTCATAAAGGACATTGTCAGTAGATTATGTCACCTGAACTAGAATATTCAAAATCAAATCTGTCTGTCTTGAGGAGTAGCTGGTATTGGTTCTTCTGTTTATAATGATTCTCCTTGTTCTAAAAAGTCAGCTTCCTGAAGAGAAGCTTGAGGTAAACCCTTCACAAATAAGTCCATGGAGTCATCATTACTGTTGGAGTTCATGCTAAAGGGACATACCTACTGGTTTTGAGCAGGTTCTTCTCTTTGTTCTGAAATATATTTTTCTTTCAAAGGAAATAGCTGACATTCAAGGTAGTAACATTCTTTTCTGACCTTAGGATGATATCTTGGGCTTTCTCATTTTGGATTTTTCATTGCCCAAGTCTAACACTAACATTTTATTATAGTCCAGGTAATTTTTCAACAGTGTTGAAATGCCGGTGATCATTTGGCATGGCCCAACTACAAATGACTTGGCTTTTGCCAATCTCTGCCAAGTTTTTATTCCTTTTCTCTTTCGTTTCTTTGTGTCTTCAAGACTAACTTGAAAGGACTCTTCAAGGCACATTTCTTTGGCCATCTTCGGCTTTGGCCCCTGCCTCTGCCAGAGCCCTCCTCCTCACATTCCAAGGCTCTGCAAAGCTGTTGGCATGACCCTCAACCCCAAAGACTGTGGCATCATCTCCTGCCACCTGAGACTTCTGAGACCACAGTTGAAACTCTCTGCTGCTCTCACCCATCGGCTGTCTGGAGGTGGTCATGTGACGTGATGGCTCTGCCAGGCACTCAGGTAGAGTCCTGCTCTGCCAGGCAGCCTCCACAACCCCTTAAAGTAACTTTAAAAATATGACAGAACAGTCACCTTACCACATTCAGTCCCTAACTTAATTTCTTTTCAGCTTCTTCAACAAATTTAGTAAATATTTGTTAAGTGTTTCAACATACTGGACATTTTGTTGGGTGGTAGAGATACAGAAGCAAACAAGACCTGTGAGAACCCTGCCCTCAGAGATCTTATATTCTACCAAATATCTTACCCAAATACCTTTAAAATAGGAACTGGAATTTTCCCTAAGTTGCCATATCTATCTTTAACTTAATGATACATAGCAGAAAACGTGTTCATGTAGTCTAATACAACATGATATTTATAAAATTGGTATTTCTCCATAGGAAATATTTCAGGATAATAAGATATTTGACAATTAGCATAGGCAGCATGAAAACATTAAGCTTTTTTGTTGGGAAGGGAAAGAACTAGTCTGTAAAATCAGAGAAAGGAGAATGGAGGGAGACCGTGGGCTTCACAATTTGAACTTGGACCAGCCTTGTTTTCTTACAATTCTTAGAACGTTACTTTTATTCTGTGCATTCATCCCGATAACATGATATTTTATCCTCTGAATATTCAAATCTAACCCACTTCTACATATTCATAAAGATGATTAATTAGACAGAACAATAGTGGAGGATGATTCAATATGTTAATATTTACATTTTTCTATTCTTAGCTGAAGAAAAAATTTTACCATATGAAATCAAAAGGTTAGATAAATTTATGAGTCTATAAAAATTGTGAGTTAATTTTTTACATTTATACATACAGAGAGAGGGAGACGTTTATACATACAGAGAGAGAGACAGAGACAGAGACAGACAGAGAGAGTAGAAAAACCTAAAACTGTAAGGAAGGAAAAATCAACAATGATCCCACTACCCAGAAATAAACACTAATAACAATTAACCCTGAAAATACCTCATTAATATAAGTACTGTTACACTTACCATTTTATGGATGAAGAAGTTGAGGTTTACATGGGTTAGGTAACATACAGTGGTGCCCAGCTGGTAGGTGACATAGATGTGATTTGAACCTGTCTACTTAACTTCAAAGCCCTGTTTTTAGCCAAAGCGAATAATTGTTCTTGTAAGTTATGATTTCTAATGAGTGATATATGTGTATTTTATTTAACTAATACTCCATTTTTGGATATTCAGGTTGTTTCATAGTTTTTTCTTATACAATGCTACAATAAACACTGAACATTCTTGCCTACTGTTTATATAGAATAATATATATAGCAATGAGGACTTGTACCACTGGCATTTTACAAACGACCTTCCAGAATTATTTTCCATGGTTTTTTCAAATATACAAAAAGGTAGAAAGAACGTTAAAATGAACCCCAGTATATCCCATCAGCCATCTTCAACAGTGATCATTATTTTACTGCTTCTGTTCCATCTATGCTGATATTTATTTTGTTTACTATAATATTGTAAAGAAAATCCATATATCATTCTACCCATAAGTGCTTCAGTGTGTATCTCTAATAGATAAGAATTGAACTCTGTAATGATTTCCTGTTTTTCTTTTTTTTTCAATTTATATGTTGAAGAAATAGGATCATTTTTCCTCAACAATTTTCCATGATCTAGATTTGACTGATCAGTTGTGATGTTGTTTAACCTGTTCTATTTTCCCTCTTTTTTTTTTTTTCTTCATATAAACTGGTGGTTATATCTAAAGGCTTGATGGGATTCAAGTTCATTTGTTTTTTTTTTTTTTACAAAAATGCTTTATTGGTGGTGTTATATACCATATCAGGAAGCATACAATTTCAGGTTGCCCCCTTTTCAATGATGACAAGATTGTCACTGGGTTCAGGCACGTGTCCTTTAGTCTATCTTCCTTCTTTCTTTACTTCTCTTCCCCTCCTTCTTTCTAAATCTTTCCAGTCTGATATCCTGAATTGGTAACTCATTTTTGTTTTCCATTTCCATGATTACTAGTGATTTTGATTTTTTCAACATGCTTATTGGCCTTTTGAAGTGCCTTAGCAAATTGCCTCTTTGTCTTTTGTTTGTTTCACTATTTGCCTCTGTGGAAGAATGAACAAGGTCTTTGGGGTTCTTTTTTTTTTTGTATTTTAATGTAATTAGATTAGGGATATGTTTGATTTTTTACATGGCACATTTTTAAGAGACAGTCCTTTAAAAAAACGTTCCTAATCTAACAAGGAAATTCATTTCTTGTATACTAGTTTAATTGACACATAGTGGTTAAACTCTTACAAGACTGGTGAGTATATTTAATCTCCAAGGAAAAAATATTTCAGAAATTTAAGGAAAAACACAGTTTTCTACACAGAATATTTTACCAAATACAGTTTTTTATAACAGACACCTTCAGGCTCACAGTTACACAAAAACACTTCTTGAATTTTTAATTAAATCTGACTATTTATAAGAAAGATCATTGCTCTTATTAAATATACTTAGTCAAGAAATTCAACTTTATGATGAAAAGATACAGACTAGGTACAAATTTAATTAAATTATTATGGCAACTGTACATAAATATTGGCTAAATTTTCTCCCGAGAAAAGGTAATGAATAACTTAGTGCTTTTATTGACAAAACACTTACATCAAGAGCTTTTTTTACTTCACATTTTTCATTAATACTTTTCAAATTTGTGACCAATGATTTTAACTACAATTTAAACCAAAGTGGAATTAAAGTCATTTGGCTCTTAATATATTCTATTTTCACATCTTTTTCTATCTGTTTGTTTTCTCATATATTATTGATACTAGCCCTTTGCTGTCCTAAGTGCTGCAAATATTTTTCCTAGGTTGTCATTTACCTTTCACCGTATTGACCTTATTTTAGATTTGTAGCATTTTAAAAGCTTTATGAAGTAAAATATGTCAGGAGATTGACTTTGGTTATTCATGGTAATTATGTTCTTATAAAGTTATGCTAATACTGAATTAGCGAATCATTGTTCCTAGAAGAGATACAGGGTTAGGTTCCTGCAGGCCTCTGGTCACAAGGCTTTTATTAACCAAAGAATACATAACCTTGTTTTATGTGTGTTCTGTTTGAAGGCACCTTATTTAATATATATTGTTGATTCATTAACAATGAACTCATGGCCAAATAGCACTATAACTCATGCCTGAACAAAGCTTATCAACGTATTTCTTCCATAAGGTGCTTGACAGCCTTCTTGTGCTTAGGAACACTACATAGCACTTCAGTACCATGCTTGGGGAACACCTTAAGAGCAAAACCAACAAAAAGTACAAGAATGCAAAAACGAGGCACTGAAGACTTTGAGGTATGAAAGATGAAACAAGTAGGCAAAGCAATACCTTGTTCAACCTCATCTGGAAATGTGCACATGGAGCAACTCAAGTCTTTGCCACTCAGTGCATGCACATGGCCACACATAACCACAAAAGTGCTGCAAGTATTGGATTGCAGTTTACAAATAAAATTTTTTTGAAAAGGCATCTTCTTAAATTCAGTATCTTCAAATAATGAGGATTGACTTTTGATTCTTTTCTGTGTCATCTATGTTTTAATGATGTCTTTGAATAATTCCTATTTTGGTCTAATGTTATTGCCCTATATTGCATTAAGAGTAAATATATTTATTTCAGCAAACTGAAATTAAAATAATATGCCAAACCAGTGTTTTCTGCAATAAAATAATATAGTATAGATTTTTAAGAATTTAAAAGTTAAAGTGACTACATCAAAACTTGATCTAAGATTAAAAAATAATCACCACTCATGCTTTTTTCCAATCAACAACAATGTTATTTTATGTAATTTTCTGTACTGTTTTGTTGGAGTTAATATTCTAATACATTTAAATACATGTAAATTAAATTTGTGAGAAGTTTAAGAATTAGGTTATTGGGCATTCTGCTATAAGATTTGATACACAGGGTTTAATTAATAGAAAGTAGCTACGGCCTGACTTGAAAATAAATTATTATGAAATATTCTTAATGAGAAGAATAGGTTTATTCTGAAACTCTTTTCACTGACATAGAAGCTTTATTTTGACTTGATGGAATACCCATAATGCTGAAGGAACACGTCAGGGTTTTAGAGTATTGGTGTGAGGGACTATTTCCTTAAATTAGTCTGTGTATTTTACACTAGGTAATGTAATTTACCTAAAACATCTCTAATGTTTTTAACTTAATTTTGTAAATTAAATATATGTACACATATTGTCATTTTTACAACTCTGCATTAAAGGTATCACTACCTCTGCTATACAAATGAGGACACTGAGATCCAGGGGTTTAAATAACTTATCCAACTCAAGTAACTTGCCCAAGATCACATAACAAGTAAGTACTAAAGCAAGACATCTTTTCACTCTGCACTGTAAGCTCTAGGTACATTAAACAACTTCAGGTTCTCTAATTTGGCCTATTTTTCTCACTTCTTGGCCTTTCCATATGCTAGTTCTTCTTCCTGAAACAATCTTACCTTCCCACACCATCTTCACACAATGAACTTTCACTCAGCCTTTGGTTTTCACACCAAGCATCATCTTCCAGTCCTCATGAGGTGTGTCTCAGTGATCTCAGTGTGTGAACACTCAGTGCATCCTTGTTGATGTGGACCACAATGTATTATCTTTGCTGCGTTTTTTGCTTGTATGTACAATGAGTGAGATCAGGGGGTATGTCTTGTTCACTGTTGTATTCTCAGCCCCTAGCACACTGACTAGCGTACAGTAAGACCATTTGATTTGAAATATTTGCTGCTTAAGTGAACGTACATTTACAAATGTTGAGCAAAGCAACATGTTTCTAGATTTGGCAAATGTAAGCATTTTGATAACTTCTGAGGTGAGAACTTCCTGAAACCCCACTTACATGAGGAAGGTGGAGAAGAAGAACTATTCTGGAAAGATGTGTCATTAATTACATTCACAGGATAAATGGCAGAAAAAAAACATATATCCAAGAGGAAGGGATAATGAAAAACAATTATGGATTTTCATTAATAGCCTGGAAAAGAGTAAGGACTAATGAGAAAAATATAAGAATATTTATCTAGCATATAATTGTGAGAACACAATATTATCATTCATAAAGTTTCAGCAATTGGAAACCATTCATCTAATTATACATCTAATAGCTCTGTTCTTGACAAACCAGTTCACTTTTTTTTTTCATATTAAGATATATCCATGTATACATCCTATACATACACAAACTCTCCACTGGAAAAATTTATTGGTTTACTTACATTATCAAGAGCATTTGCTAATCACGTTTGTGCTTGCAGTGGCACATGGGAGGGACACCAGTGTAAAATGAATCTGACAGACACAGGTTCTCTTCTCAGAGAACTTTATTGTTAAGACACTCAGGAGCATAATAATAAACTGTTCATTATAACAATTTCCATACCCAATCCCATTGTCAACATATTTCAAGCAATATTAAATACAATTGGAATACAACCCTGGAGTATGTGATAACTGTGTATCACTCTTTTCTGTGCCACTAAAACTGAATGCAAATCAGTTAGGGAATGTGTTCATTTTTACCTATCAGTAGGCAGATAAAGCTTTATTTGTCCTGGCCTCTGTGGCATGTTGATATCACTGACCAAACACCAATTTGGGCTGTTCTTTTGTGTAAGAAGGAACAGGAGCAATTTAAATCACCCTTAGGCAACTTTCATTGTCTCATTCATGTTCCCTTTCCTGGCACTGATTACTTATCTTGGCCCTCCTATTAACTTCTGTGTGACTTGAGGGATACAGAATTTAACAACTTGTGTGATCTATCTCATTTGTAAAATGCAACTAATCTACTTACTGTGGCAATGTGTGGAATTTGTAATAACACCAGGCAACTATAATTACTTGAATGACTAGAAACAATTTACCACAAATTTGGAGGCAAGACACAGGTTATATCAAATCTTTTTCAGTGTAACATATAGATATCTCCACAATGTATCCCACTGCATAGGATAAAAACTAGTTTAGGTATACTGTATTTCTGTCTTTACAAGAGCCTGGGGTAGTTTTCTTCTTCTTTTCTTTACTTTTAGCCAAATATTTAGCATAAGATATTCAGATTAAATATAAATATGCTGGACTGTAGATCCATGTAATTACTCTTCCTACTTAAAATAACTTGTTAGATTTTATCAAATATTTAATCCCTTTTATAAAGAACTTATAAACGCTTTTGTGCCAACCACTCAGTTTCCTTCTCCCTTGCCACTTGCATCTATAGGAGCTAAAAGAATAATTCCTCATTTCCCCAGCCTCGCTTGCAGATAGGCTTGGCCTTGTAACAATAGTTCCAGTCAGTGAAATTTTAGCAGAAGATTACTGGGGTGTTCTTGAAATGATTTTGCTTTTCTAGTAAAGGAAGCAGAGGCTTATCAAGTTGAAAGAAATCTGCAGTAGCTATCTTGGGGAAAAGGCCAAAATAATAAAAAGAACAAGGAGATGACTTTGTTGAGCTATTAAATCAGTGCCAACAGCTTCCTACTTTCAGAATTCTAATAACGTGAGGAAAAATAAACCTCTGTAAGTGGTTAAGCTGAGACAAGATAAGAGACTATAGATATACATGCAATTGTATATATATTGTATATATATGCATATACATATGTTAATGAAGTAAGAAATTTGGGGGGCGTGCAAAAAAATCAATTGTATGAAATGCAGGTTCACGTTACTATGAGGTTAATGAAAATCATTATTTTTGCAAAATTAGTATAATTGTAAATAATTTTAAAAATTATAATGTTGTAAGCACACACTGAATTGAGAAAATCCCCAATGAGCAGGAAGCAATCACTTCCTAACATTACCCCTCCCAACCCTCCCCCAACACCCTCAACACAGAAAAGACAAGAATTTTTAGCTCCCTTGGGGAGGGGGGTGGGCTAGAGGATGGGACTTAATCACCAAGTATATATTAACAAGGTTAATGAAATTATTAATTTACTGTAATTTAAAAGATAAAGCAAAATTTAAATGTGATTGTCAAAGGAATTCAGTAAATATTTCTCAAGTGCATTTTTGAAAGCAGTGCTGTGCTAGCACTGCAAGATATACAAAAAAGTATGATTCTTAATATCAGCCTCTTACAAGAAGCTTACAAGAAGCTTACAAGAAACAGTGAATATATTTTCTAAAACCTTTAGGCTTGTAATCATGGTGCAGCAAATAAAATTTAATGTCAATTTTAGATATCTAGAAAGTGAATTTTTATTAGTAAAATCCAGATTCTTTTGGTTACTGTAAAAAAGTATGCCTAACTTTTTTGTACTTACATTCTAAAATATTAATAGGTCAATAATTCTGTTATAATAAAAATATTTAGTAGTACTCTACCATATATGCACAGAACTCTCATAATCAGATGTTTAGTAAAATAAAAATGAAGCCTTCAAGTCATGTGTGTTTGCTTCCTCAATTAATTCAGCAATATTTTATTTAAATTTATCATTATTGTAATGTGGAAAACTTAATGGGAAACTCTTTTCCAAAGCCTTAATGATTTGATATATTCATGGACTTTATGATAAGGGAAAATAATAATCGGAAGCCTAGAAAGACTAATTGAAAAATAAATTTTACTTAAGGTACTTGCTAATGAATGACCAAGGTTAGCTTTGATTCTACCTTAAAGATATGTTGTCAAAAATTTTAGCTTTACCAGGTTTCCAGAGAAATTAAATAGCCTGTATTTCAAAGTGGAAGGGACACATTCATAATGGCAAAGGATAGGCCAGAGTAGGAACAATGAAGCTAATTGACTAATTGTTCCATAATGAAGTACTTCTCCAACCCAAGGAAACTTCCATGTTTAGACAATACTGCAGGAAAATGAGAGGAACACGTGTTCTTGAAAAAATTCTGTCAAAACTTGTGCCTAACTCTAAATGTTGGAAACCAAGGTCATTCATTGTTCTTTGAGAAGAATTTAATTTCCATACTGCATTTGCATTTTTAATGCTACATCTATTTGTCTCAAGTTACATGACAGAGACATTAAATTTCTAATCAGTAACAAAACCAGCAATTGTCTGGTGGCCAGTTTCATTATTGCCTTTCTCTTTTTTATACATTTTACTCACAGCTGTGATAGTTGAATGGATGTCCCAATTACCTTGGAATATGGGTGGCAGCAGCTAGAGATTAGAATTCATCTCTAGGCAGGACTAGGATGGCATCTAACATAAATCAAGAGGATATAAGTCAAATGCAAATGAGTCAACAGAAGCAAGCGTATTATTAATATGCGGTGAGGGATCACATCTGATTTGCTTATCACTGTATCACCAGCATCTACTACAATGTCTGGCACATAGTAGGTTCCCAGTCAATAGTTATCAAATCTCCAGTTTAAAAAGAAAGGTCAGAATTATCTTGGGAGTGTTATTTATAAGAACACATTAGCAGCAAGGATAGAGTGTGGTGCAAAAATCTTTGTGAGCTGAAGAGTATGTTATAAATTTAGAGTCAAAACTCAGAAATACTCAGATTGCTAGTGGGGCTTGGGTCTGCAAGTGGAGGAAATGATTTTGTCTGCAGGACTCAGCATCTCAACCTTTCAGGTCAAGGTAGCTGACTGGTATAAAACAAACAAACAAACAATAAACTAAATCTCAGTAAACAATTGTAATAAAAGGCTTACTTCACATTTTTTTTTTCAAAGTCCAGTGCAGGTCAACAGAGTACACTCTATATAAGCAACTGTCCAGAGATCTGGACTTCTTTTATTTTTTGCGTTTAGTTCCTTTAAATCTTTGGAATTTTCATCATCAGCCAGAAGATGAGGGAAGAGAATGAGGTATAGACGTCCTCAGAAATTGGCATGCATCACTTCCACTCACATTCCATTGTCCAAAAATAAGTCAGAAGGCCACGCCAAAGGGGTGTGGAAAATGTACTCTTACTTTGCTCAGGAAGAAGGGGAGAACATGGAAACTGGGGAGTACTCGCACTGTCTTTTACAGTCCACTCTTCAGAACATCACCTACTTGTTTTACTCTTTTTCCCATGTATAGGACAGATTCATTTCCCCTCCAGAAAGGCAACCCAAAATCCCATTTAGTCCCTGGATCCACGTCAAAGTGTAGGGACACTACTTGGGTGATAGGCAGTCCTCTTCATGAGACTAAATGTGGTTCTGTGTGGGCCAACAGCCTAAGAACTAAAAGAAAAAGTAATCCACAACCTCATGCATAACAATAATGTGAAATGATGGAGCATAATAAAAAAAAATAATAGAAACTTGTTTTTAGATAGAGGAAGAATGGAAGACACTGGGCCGTAACAATTATGAAACATAACTAGGCAGGATGTGAAGACACCTGCTGTGAGGGGGATGGGAGGGATGTTTCTTAATTAGACTCCAATTCTAATAAGAAGAACACATTCATCCATTTTTTTAAAGTTCCCTGGCTCCAGGCTCTGTCTGGGAAGTTCTTTCTTTTCTAGTAGCCTCCATCACCAGACCTGATGTGAGAATTGGTAGGTATGTCTATCTTGGTGGATGCCCAATATTCACAACTTACTTCTGGCACATGCAAGTATTGGGGCCAGAGAGTTATTTTAAATATCAAGTAAGTTCAGGATCCTGATTTCTTTGGCCATACAATTTTCTTAAAAACGTAGTAGGCTTTTGATCTATGTGATTCAAGTCAACTCTGTGTCAGTAACTATACCCTAAGTTCTTTCCTGTGTATGCCAGTCTGACTCTACTTAATGGTAGCTACCTTAGGCCTTCAGACATGGCTGGAGAGGCTATATCCTGAATCTGACCTTTGCTATGATGGCTAAAACTTAGACTCTCAGAGGCAAATTTTGGGGGTCTTATTTCCTATGGTTTGGCACCTAGAAGTTGTTGTCTCTAGCATTCCTTGAAGGCTTCAAGTTTATGGGCTCTCTCTTCCCTGTCATTTCTGCTAACAAATCTACCAATTCTCATTTAAGTTCATCTCTTTCTCATAATAGTCTACTGAAAACAGCAGTAGCATCTGATACACATGATCATGTTCATTCTTTCCTCTAGAGCTATAGGCTCCGTGAGCAGGTGCCTGCTTCCGAGCTTTCACTAGTGATATTTTCACCAAATGTTTGAAAAAGCAGAATAGGGTTTTCCAGCCTTATAGCGTCTGTCTCCTTGCCATCTATAGCCCAAACATCTAGCATTAGCTTAATGCCCATATTTTAGTTTTTGTCATGGTCACACCCAACTTCAAGGTATAACTTTCTAAATTAGAGATGCTTTTTGCTGCAATAAACAACCTCCACCTCGAGTGGCTTGAGCAATACAAGTTCATGTCTTGCTCATGTCACAGTCCAATAGAGCTCTCTGTTTGGTGGAGGGGTTGGCATGTGTGCAGGCTCTGCTGTAGTGCTTCAAAGACCCCTGTCCCATTCATCTGTGACTACTTCTAGTTCAACAGTTCTCAAAGTGTGGTCCATGGACCTTTGGGTCGGGGAGGCCAGTAAGGTCAAACTTTTTCTTAGTAACTAATGAAAATTATGTGTCTTTTTCAGTGTGTTGACATTTGCACTGATGGTAAAAAAGCAATGGTGAGTAAAGCTGCTTGTGCCTTCACATGAATCAAAGCAGTGGCATCAAACTGAAATAGTACTATCTTCCTCACTGCCACTCACTTGCAATCAAAATATCATCAGTTTCTCTTAAGAATGTCCTCGATGAAGGAAGATTAATTATTTTAATAAATCCTAACTTTTGAGTGAAAATCTTTTTCTATTCTGCATGAAAAAATGGGAATTATGCATAAGGTATTTCTGCTGCATACCAAAGTCCAATGGTTGTCTCATGGAAAAGCCCTCGTTCTATTGTTTGAGTTTCAAACTGAACTTGTCTTTTTTTTTTTTTTCCTTTGTATACTATTTCTGCTTGAAAGAACAGACAATTCAAACTTGGATATTCGGCAGAAATTTCCTCAAGAGTTAACAAAGTGAGCCAATTATCTCAAGGACAATAATTGTAGTGGCAAATGGTAAAATTCAAGGTTTCAAGTGAAAATTAGAATTTTGAAAAACTTGTTTGTGCCACTATGACCTTGAAGGCTTCCCAGTGTTCAGAGGCTTTTCTGATGAGGTTGGCGGTACTATGATATTGTATAATGACATGTGTCAGCATTTGGAAGATATGTATAACTCAGTGCCCTAGTGTTGTTCAGATGATCAGTGCTTTATATTACAAAATCATATATTGGTAAACCATTCAAAGTGAAAGACAGAGCCATGGATTTTAATGTAATAGAAGATTAAAGGTTTGTTGATATGATTTCAGATTCCATATTGCAACGAGGCTTTAAGAAACAAGGAGCTTTCTTTCATGTAGCATCAAAGAAGAGTATCCAAAATCATTTTAAAATACTTCTCCCTTTTCCAACTACTTATCTATGTGAGGCTAAATTTTCTTCATATGCAGAAGCAGATACGAAAATCCAGTTACTTACATTAAACCAACATTAAAGAAATTTTCAATAATGTAAATAATGCTACTCTTCTCACTAATTTTTTGCTTTTGTTTTGAAATTATAGCTATTTTAATGGAAATAAAATGGAAAGTCCTTGACAGTATTTCTTCCAAGGATTGTTCTCATCTTTTCATGTTCATTTCTACTTGATATTTGCTTCTTGTTTTGTAAATATGTGTCTCCTTTTTTTTTGTTTGTTTGGTTTTTTTGTTAATTACTGTTTATTGAGCCCTCACTATGAATTGGTCTGGGCAAGGTGCTTTACTTTTAAATTTGAAGTAATACTCATTAAAAATCCCATGAGGTAGCATTGTTATCCCCACTTTACAGAAGAGAAAACCTAGGTGCAAGATGGTGAGGTAACTTATGCAACATCTTCTGGAACTGGAATTCAAACCTAGATTTATCCAACTCCATATTCCCTATCCTTTCCCTTTTTTTTTTTTTTTTTAATACTCTGTTATAAAAAAAATGACTGTCCCAAATCAAAGCCTGGCCATCTGATTTTCTACAGATTTTATTAGTTTTCATAGATTCTCTAACTCAGACTGTTTGGAATCTTAGGGTTTTAGGGAAATCTCTAGAACTGAATTTAGATTATGTTCTAGTCTCAGATGCATATGGAAGATTTTCTCTCACTAGAAAATTTCCTGGCTGAAATATCATTGCCCTTTAGTAATCATACTCAATCTCTTTACTAAAATATGTTTATTTTTCTACTCTCGAAGTGTTAGCTTGCAGATTGCCTTGTCAGGTTCTACCATTTTCATTTGTAAAGTTATGTCCGTACCAGACTTCCTAACTAGTCTAGTAGCAACTGCTCTAGCAAGTTCAGTCTCTGGAAGAGGTAAATTTACCACCACCCTCCTTTTTTTTCTGCCATTCTGCCTGTTAAGTATCTCACCACCCTCTTCTAGAACTGTTACAATAAATAGGCTACATAATTCACCTACTTTTCATCTTTTTTCTATTTGCCTCATTTCAAATATTCCTACTCATTATTAACTGATGGAACCACTTCCATAGTTCCTTCATTCAATGCCCTCAAGTGTCTCCTGAATTAAGTAAAAATTCCAACTTGGACTGTATTCAAAGCCTCTTTCTATGCCTTGGCATTTCTTTCCTTACTGCCATGTACTTTCTCCAAGCCCTTATTGGACTGGACCACTTTTTTTCTAACTTGTGTTGCACTCTCTCAGCCTTTTACCTGCCCATGCCTTTTCTTTCATCAGTAATGTTCTCTCCATCCTGTTTATGCCTAATTAAGTGCTTTTGATTCTTCAGTGTCTCTCTGAATCCTGACCTTTTTCCAAAGCTTTACCAGATATTATATATAATATTTTCCTTCTCTGAACTCTCAGTTTTCTATTTGTATCTTTCCTAGAGCCTCTATTATACTTTATTTTACATTATTTGTGTACATTATTTGGCTTACTTTGAAATTAAACTCATAGCTTCCTTAAACAAAGAAATCCTGCCATACTCATCTTCTATCTCGATAATGTCTTATATATGATGGTAGCTCATTCTGTATAACTATAGATGAAAATGATTTCTACCCTTCTAAGATTACTAATTATTCAATATCGGTGGAAAATTCTATGAGAATAAATGTCACATAGAAAGTAGCTGATTTTCTAAATCACTATTGCCTTGGCACTAGTTTTGGGACAGAAACTTTCTTATCCATGTGTATAACAAACTTTCATTATAGTTACTATCCAAATGACTTTTGTCTAGATATGGCTATTCACCTAGTTCAGGTCCATTTCTTACATACTAGTCTATTCAACAAGGTCATGAAAAAAACCAAACATTTTCCTTTTTCTTATAACTTGACGATACTCCATTATTTTGTCTGGCCTTAGCATCTCTGATTATGGACTTCATGGTTTTTCTACAACCAAAAGAAGTGATGATGGACTTTATACATCAATATCCAACTCTTAGGAAATACTGACTTAATTGAAACCCAATACCTGACATAATGTTCAGAACGAAGAGAACTGTATAGCAACTCATCTTGAAGTGGAGGTGGTACAAAGAACTATAATGGATTTTTAGGAGGCTGTGTCTCAGGGGAACAGTACAGTGCCCTAATCATATGCTTTTTCAAGTGTAGGAAAGATCTTCCCAATAATTATCTGAAACATGTTAGAGATTAGACTATTATTCAATTTAGCAAATAAAAACTAAAGACACTAAGTATACTCACGAGTTAGAAGCTTACAACTTTATTAGAGGTGACTGCTGTTAATAGATGACAGGCTTGGGACTGGCCTCAGGTCTTTCTCAAGCTACATCTTGATTCCTGGTCGGCCTCCTCTGGGCAGGAACAAACTTGTCTGGCATTCCTGAAAGTGCTCAGAGCATCTTTATAAATCAGAGTCCAGGTTTGCTGCCCCTTGGAGCTTTGAGAAAGGAAGAAGAGCTTGTTATCCTTACCTTGACTTCTGATCCAATCTGAAGATAAAATTCTTCCCAGTACAACTGACAGTGGAAATGGACACTCCTTCAGGGGAACCGCAGGCCCAACCACAGGGACATGGTCTTAGACACCTTCTGAAGGACAATTAATTTAAAATTCAGTTGACTTAAATCAATATTTCTGGGTTATAGAGTTTTAAATGGCATCACAAGGCAAAAGATATATTTTCTTCAGTCCTCAGTGATATGGAAATGGAGAGATTATCTATTGGCATAGAATAATCTCAGTCAACTGAGAGAATACTAACATTTCTATCCAAATTCCAAAGATAGGTATCTTTGCTAAAAGAAACAACAGGTATATATGACTAAATATTTAATTTCTCAGTTTAATCATCTGCTTTACCATATTGAAATATGTCCCAAGAGCTAGGACTTTATAAAAACCCATAGCGGTGGTTTTTTTCTAACAGTGCAATAATCAGGTGTAAATTTAAACCTCCTTACTGTAAGAATCAAGACTTCAAAAATTTTTGAAAATTAAATTTTAATTATCATTTTAAAAACTTCTTTCACTTTGCTTTTGTCTTCTTCTTTTGCTGAATATTGTATTTATGAGATTCAGTTTATTCATGTTCAGTTTTGTATAGTTTCCATTTCGTGAGGTGAGCTTTGTGTGTTCCCAGTTTGGGGCTACTATAGATAATGCTGCAGTAAACATTCACTTCATGTACATGTGCACACATTTCTTTTGCACCCAGTAGACGAATGGCTTGATAACAAAATATATGTATATTCAACTCTAGTAAATAATGCTAAATTGGTTTTCAAAGTTATTGAACTATCGATATTTAGTCACTTCAGCAGAGAGTTCCTGTTATTACACATCAGCCCCTATCAACAGTATTGTCAGTAGTTTTTACTTTTAGCCATTCCAGGGGGCATGTAGTAGAATCTCATTGTGGTTTAAAATAACATTTTCCTGTTGACTAATGATGTTGAGCACCTTTTATATGCATATTAGTCATTTGGATATGATTATTTATGAAATTCCTGTTTAAGACTCACATATTTTTTTTCAGCTCTTCCTTTTCTTATTTATTAGTAGAATGTCTTTAAATATTATGTATAAATATTTTATATTAATTATATGTGATTTAAATATTTTTCCCACTCTATAGTTTGTTTTTTCCACTTATCTTTTAACAAAAGAAGTTTTTAAAATTTTCAACATGTAATTTATCAGCCTTTTTTGAGTGGTATATGCTTTTCATATCCAAATATTTGGCTATCACAGTCATGAAGATACTCTCTTGTATTACTTCCTAGATTTTTTTTTGCTTTTTATATTTCAATCTATACTCATTTAGATTTGATTTTCATATGTGATGTAAGGTAGATATCAAGTTTTATTTTATTGTTTCCAAGATGGTTGCCTAGTTTGTCTAGCAGTATTTATTGAAAAACTAATCCTTTTCCTATGTTTAGCAGCGTCATCTTTATTACTAATCAAATATCCATATATGCATCATTTTTTCTGGACCTTATTCTTTTACATTGATTTATTTCTCCATCCTTAAGCCATTACTTCATATTTTAATTACTGTAGTTTTGTAATAATTCATATTATTCATGAGATTAGGCCCCCCATCCTTGTTTTTCTTCTATATTGTCTTGTCTATATGCCTATATACTAGACTATAATTGCCTATACTTACACAGGCCTTTATCTCTGTTACATGATATCAGACTATACTAGATCCATTTTCAAAGGCATTTTAGAAACAATTTGTCTAATTCCTCAGAAAAAAAAAACACCCCAATGTGATTTTGATTAGGATTTTATTAAAATATAAATAAAGGATAAATCTGCAGAGAATTGACATCTTACTATCATATCTTCCAATCCACATATCCTCTAGCTCTATAGGTCTTCTTTACTTTTCCCCAATAATATTTTATGGTATTCTGTAAGATATTGTATACATAATTTATTCCATCCTCATATATTTTTATGCTATTGTGAATGCCATTTTTTCAACTTCTACAATTTCCCCAAATTTTGTTTCTAGTATTTGGAAATAAGATTGATTTTTAAATATTAGTCTTGTAGCCAACAACTTTGATAAACTCTCTTGTTAATTATAATAATTTATTCTAGACTTTTGGTGATTTTCTATATATATACATTTGTATTATCTTTCACAGTCTTTATACATTGTTTTTCTTTTTTTTTTACATTATGGCACTATACATACAACATAAAATATAAATAGTTATGGGGAGCACTTTTGTCTGGTTTTCAGAATCAGAGTAAGATTTGAACATCCCACCATTAAGTATGATGTGTGAGATAAGTTTTGGTAGATAACCTTTATCAGATTAAGTAAATCCTTTGCTATTCCTTTTTTGTTAAGAGTATTTTTTCATGGTTAAATACTGAGATTTATCATATACTTTTTGAAAAAAATATTATGATTTTAAAATTATTTCCTCTTTATTCAATGTGGTGGATTACATTGATTTATTTTTTGGAAGTTCAAGCAACCTTGCATTCCTGTAGTGAGCCCAACTAGATCATGATATAATATCCTTTTCATATATTGAAAGACTCAATTGCCTCATTTTTTTTTAGTAATTTGTATTTATGTTTGATTGGGCTAAAATTTTTTCTCATACTGTTCTGACAGATTTATTTAATATCAGGATTAAACTGACTGCATAAATGAGTTGGACAGTTTTCCTTATTCTATTCTCAGAAAGTTTGTGTAAGGTTGGCATTATTTCTTCCTTAAATAATTAGTAAAATTTATTGCTAAAGCTATGTGAGCAAGGAGTTTTTTGGGGGGAGGTTTTAATTACAAATTATACGCTTTAATAATTATAAGGGTACTCTGACTTTTATTTGCCCACATTTTGATAGGCTGTATTTTATTTGGAATTTGTCTTTCATCTAAATTTAAAATATATGAGTATAATGTTGTTCATAATAACCTTTAATAATTTTTAATGTTGCAGAACATCTGGTGATGGCCTAATTTTCATTCCTGATATTATATTTGCCTTCTCTATTTTTTTCTGAATTAATCACAGTCAGGAGCTTCATCAGTTTTGTCAGTCTTTCCAAATAACCAACTTTCAGCATTATTAATTTTCTCTACTGTATGTTTACTTTTATTTCATTAATTTATTCTATTTCCTTTAATATTTCCCAACTTCCATACTTTCAGAAGCTTAACTTGATGTTCTTTTTCTAATTTCTGTAAATAGATTCTTAATTATTGGTTTTCAGTCTTACTTTTTAATTAATACATGATTTTATGGCTATAATTTCCTCAAAAGTTTGGCTGTAAACAAGTTTAATTGTAAACAAATACACCTACAAACTTCTCACAAGTTTTGGTATGTAGCATTTTTACTATTATTCTTTCAAAAATATTTTCTAATTTCCATTTTCTTTCTTCTTTGATCCATGAGTTATTTATAATATTTATTCTGCATTTAAAAAATATCTAGAGTTGTTTTCTTATTTAGCAGCATGAAGAATTGAAATTTTAAATTAAAAGCACTATACCATCTATATTAGCACCCTAAAATATGAAATACTTAGGCATAAATCTAACATAATATGTATAAAATCTATCCAAGGAAAACTACAAAATTCTGATGAAATCAAAGAACTAAAACATAGAGGTACATTCCATGTTTATTGATAGGAATACTCAATATTGTCAAGATGTCAGTTCTTAACTTAATCTGTAGGTTCAACACAGTCTCAATCAAAACCTCAGCAAGTTATTTTGTGGATATCAATAAATTGATTCTAAAGTTTATATGGAGAGGCCTAGGATAGCCAACACAATATTGAAGGAGAAGAACAAAGTCAGAAGACTCTCACTACCCAACTTAAAGCTTACTATAAAGCTCCAGTAATCAAGACAATGTGGAATTGGTGAAAGAACAGACAAATAGGTCAATGTAACATAATAGAGAGCTCAGAAATGAACCCATGCAAATATAATTAACTTATCTTTGAAAAATAAATAAAGCAGCAATGGAGAACAGAGAATCTTCTGTTCTGGAATAACTGGGCATCTACATGCAAAAAAAATTAATCTAGATACAGATCTTACACATTCACAAAAATTAACTTAAAATGGGTCATCCACCTCAATGTAAATTGCAATACTAAGAAACTCCTAGAAGATAACAGGATAAAATCTGGATGACCTTGAGGTTAATTTTTTAGGCACACCTCCAAAGGCATGATCCATGAAAGAAATAATTCATAAGCTGAACTTCATTAAAATTAAAAACTTCTGCTATACAAAAAACACTTTCAAGAGGATGAGATGACAAGCCATTGAATGAAAGAAAATATTTGCCAAAAACATATCTGATAAAAGACTGTTATCCAATGTATACAAAGAACTCTTAAAACTCAACAATAAGAACATGAATGGTTAAAAAATGGGCAAAAATTCTGAAAACACACCTAACCAAACAAGATATACAGATGACAAATAAATATTTGAGAAGATGCTCAACATCATATGCCATTAGGGAACTGCAATTAAAACAACAATGAGATATCACTGCACATCTATTAGAATAGCAAAACTCCAGAACACTCACAACACTAAATGCTGGTGAAGTTGTGGAGCAACAGGAACTCTCATTCATTGCTGGTGGGAATGCAATATGATATAGTCACTTTGGATGACAGTATGGCAATTTCTAACAAAACTACACTTACTCTCCAATAATCACACTCCTTGGTATAAAGCCAAAGGAGTTAAAAATTTGCACAAAAACCTGCATGTGGACCTTTACAGCAGCTTTATTTATAATTCCCATAACTTGGAAGCAACCAAAATGTCCTCCAGTCGGTGAATGGATAAATAAACTGTGGTACATCCAGACCACAAATGAGCTACCCAAGCCATGAATAGACATGGAGGAAACTTAAATGCATATTACTAAGTTAAAGAAGCCAATCTGAAAAGGCTACATATTATATGAGTCCAACTATATGATATTCTGGAAATGGCAAAACTGTTGAGACATTATAAAGATCAGTGGCTTCCAGGCTATAGGGGTTGCAGGAAAGGATGCATAGGCAGAACACACAGGATTTTTAGAGCAGTGAAACTATTCTGCATGATATTATAGTGGTAGCTACATACATGTATTTTATATATGTGTTATTTATATGATAATACATAATACATACATAATATGTGATTTATATATGTCAAAACCCATACATTGTACAACAAGAGTGAACCATACATAATGACGTATCATTTGTAACCAATGTACCATTCTGGTGTGGTTGTGGTTAGGTGGAGAGGCTGTGGTTTGGAAGGGGGCAGAGAGTATATGAAAACTCTGTGTACTTTCTGTTTAGTTTTGCTGTAAACTTAAGACTTCTTTAAAAATATAAAACCTATTAAAAATCTATTGGCTCTTCTCAAAAAGACATTATAATAACAACTTGGACAATATTTTCAGTTGCATAGGGATTTTGTTTAAACTGCAAATAAAACTATAAATTAAGATTGATTGACAGTTTGATATACTTAGTATAGTATTTCCTTCGAGGAACATGTTATTCATACCTTAGTTCTTAACCAGCTGGAAACACCAACTCTTTATAACCTTATTTAAGCATCTCACTCTCTGCAACCTGCATTTCTCCAAGCTCAGTCACTCAGCCGCTTATCACCTATTCTTCAAACACATTGAGACCCCATTCCCATAGCAACTCTACACTTTCTATCGATTCTGTTTCATTTCCATTTTGACCTAGTTTTGACCCCTTAATATATCCCTTTAACCACTGTCTCTCCAATGTATCCTCAGTTCTTTTCTCTTTGTCCTTCTTACTCACTGACAAGTTCCCTTTCTGCCTTTATTAACTATTGACAAAAGTAAATAGCCCCATAAATTGATGTCATTAGAGTTAATATTTCTGTATTTACTGTTTTTTTTTGTTCTCATTGTATACACTGCCTACTTCTTATCTTTTTCACATCTGCAAAATCTAACTTGAATACATCTCCTCCAACTCTCAACAACTGAGCTACTTTTCTTCTTAAATTATAGAGAATATAGACATCGTCCAATTTGAATTTTTCAATCTCCTGTGACCAAATCTATAATCATACTAGCATGTGTACTGGTCCTCTTTTCTCCTCTCCTTTATCACAGTTCTTATCCACTGCTTGGGATTACATTGTTTCTACCTCCATCCATCCATTATCCACTGTCTCTGTATTTTAACATCTCTCCTTTTACTTGTTCCTTCCCTTTCTCATTTAATCTTCCACAACTATCTCCCATTACAAACAAACAACTTGCCCTCCACTACTTTATCTCCTGTCTCCCCTCTCTACCATCCATTTCTTTCCTCCAGTTCACAACAAACCTCCTTAAAAGGGTTGTCTCTTTGCTATAGAGGACTTTTCAGTATTGTGCTATTCCAGACTATAGTGAAATTAGTGCATATTTCTGTAGGGTAGATTTACAAGATTGTTATTGATATGTCATGAGATTTCAGTATTTAAAGCTTGATAGTTACTGCCAAATTACCTTACAAAAATGTGTGTAACAATTACCAACCCATCCACAGTTCCATTTACCTATACTTGCCACCTTTACTATGTATGATTAATTTTGGATAATCTAAAAGTTGAATATTGTACTTCATTGCTTTATTTTTCAGCAATGGTATTGGCACCTTCTCAAATATTCATTGGCTATTTCTTTTTCTACTAATTGCTGGTTTGTATCCTTTAACCTTTTGTCTTTATATTTCTAGGAGCTATTTATAAATTTACTAATATGTATTATAAATATTTTCCCATTTGTCTTATAAATTGCTTGATAGTTATGTAGCCAAATCTGTCACTCTTTTTCTTTCTAGCTCCTGGGTCACATGCTTCAAAAATGACTCCCTCTGAGGAAATTGTCTACATTGATTGCCTTCACTTGTCAAAACCCTGTTACACAACTTAATCTACTGCAGTGTGATTTCAGTCTTCATCACTGCACTGAACTTGCTCTTGCCAAGGCCGCTAATGGCCACAGTGACCACAACTTCCATGAAATCCTCTTTTCTGCTGTTTTACATGATACCATACCCTACTCATTTTGTTTGCTCCTTGCTTTCTGACTACCTCTCAGTCTTTACACGCCTTTAACTCAAATTTCTTAATTGTTGATATCCCTCCAAGTTTTGCCATAGAACCTCATCTCTCTTCATTTTACACGCAGTGTGTCTTGTAACGATAATAATCATCTCTGAGTTTGATGTAATTTTGATAATTTTGGGATAGAGTGATCTTCTAGTCTATTTGATATCATTGTGACCAGGGACTAAGGAATACCAGGGGCCTGCCTGCCAGTCTCCCTTCTTTCCTCTCTCCATAAAGCCCTGAAATAGCTTTTGACCAAGAGAAATAGCCAGAAAAGGGAGGGAAGATGCCATTTTATTATCAAAGCTTGGCTGGTTTCAGATAACCCTCAATAAAGAACTCTGTTAAATAAGGTAATAGTGTGTCATTTAGACTTCTGCCACTACTTTTCCCTAAAACCCCAATCTTTACTTTTGTTATCTTACTACACTCTGGCTAGCTGCTTGATAAAGAAACTCAACCCAATAGTCAGCATTCTCAGTGTGTTCACAATCTATTTTCGACTCTGTAGCTAGCCTGTGTGTTTATCTTAATCTTAAATCTGATCATGTATACCTCTTACTCAAGTCACACCAAAGATTCCCTGTTGACCTAAGGTTAAAATTCAAAACCTTTATTATGGCTTCCAAAGACGTTACGATTAACCTCTGTTTTCAATACAGCCTCTTTTTTCTTTCTTAATATTTTTCTTCTCTCTGCACCAGGCAGTCTTAATCTTGTTTAGATTATCTAATAAAATGTATTCTCGCTAACCTTACAGACTTTTTTGCAAGCTTTTCCCTCTGGCAGAACCTCATGCATTTCTTCCTATAACACTTCCTTGAATTTCAAAGACAGGGTGAGTGGCCATTCTTAGGTGTGCCCATAGCACCTATTGCATGGCTCCAACCCTCCGGTACTTATCACATTATATTTTATTTCCCTGGATACTTTTTGTAGACCCCACACTAGACTTTGTACTATGTGAGGAAAGAAGACAGTTTTGCTCACCATTTTATCCTCAACATCTAGCACAGTACCTGGGATGTATTATATGGTCTATAAATATTTGTTGAATTAATAATTGAGTGCCAAGTATTCCCTTATACCATTTTAAATTTTCTATATCTTTCATTCTTAATTTTGCATACTTTTGATTAATCTTTTTACATAATTACTATATAAAATCTCACTCTACTAATTTTTTTTCAAGAAACTGTTTTACATTTATTTTTCTCTTTTATAACTTTTGGCACTCCAAATCACTGTTTTATTTATTATTATATTTTGTTCTTGCTTTTCTCAGGGTTTTCCCCACTTTGATTATTTGATAACTTATTGGATTATTGAGTGTATGGGTGAGTGAATGAATTAATGAGTAAGTGTTTCTATCCCTTCCCCAACAAAACTGTAAGCCAACTAAGCAAGGACTGTGTTTGCCTTGTTCATCACTGGAAACTCAGTGATATGAGATTAATGAATAAATACTTAATTTTAAGGCTATAATTTTGTTAAATGGTTTCAAGTTCTTGTTTTAATGTTCTCTCTAGCCTAAGAGTTAAGTAGGGTATTTTTATAATTTCCAAATAGAGAGTTTTTTCTTTCTTTTTTTATTTGTATTATTACTTTACAATTTTCATGCAATGAAATCACAAAAATAGAGCATTTACAATTTGTTCTTTTGATAATTTGTTGGGGTTTCCTTTGTGGGATAATATCTGATAGTGTTTTTAATCTTTCATCATTACTTAAATAAGAAGTTTCCATATTTTACCAAGTTTTACTTGCAAATATTAAATCAACAAGAATATAGTATCCAAATCTCATTACTTATTTTTTTCTTTTTGCATACTTATTTTGGAAAAAAATTTCTAAAACATGAGTTACGGGCTTCCCTGGTGGTGCAGTGGTTGAGAGTTTGCCTGCCGATGCAGGGGACACGGGTTCGAGCCCTGGTCTGGGAAGATCCCACATGCCGTGGAGCACCTGGGCCCGTGAGCCACGATTGCTGAGCCTGCGCGTCTGGAGCCTGTGCTCCACAACAAGAGAGGCCGCGATAGTGAAGGGGCCCGCACACCACGATGAAGAGTGGCCCCCGCTCGCCGCAACTAGAGAAAGCCCTCGCACAGAAACGAAGACCCAACACAGCCATAAATAAATAAATAAATAAACAAACAAACAAACAAAAAAGTTACATTTTCAATCATTATTCCATTATTTTATTTTTTGTGTTTTTACAATTCTGCAGATTATATTTTAATACCCTATTATTTATTACATAAGGATTCATGATTATGCATTATACATTTTTTCAAAGTTAAAGAACCATATCTGTCCAATGTCCATCAACAGATGAATGGATAAAGAAGATGTGGCACATATATACGATGGAACATTACTCAGCTATAAAAAGAAACAAAATTGAGTTATTTGTAGTGAGGTAGATGAACCTAGAGTCTGTCATACAGAGTGAAGTAAGTCAGAAAGAGAAAAACAAATACCGTACGCTAACACATATATATGGAATCTAAAAAAAATAATAATAATAATGGTTCTGAAGAACCTAGGGGCAGGACAGGAATAAAGACACAGACCTAGAGAATGGACTTGAGGACACAGAGAGGGGGATGGATAAGCTGGGACAAAGTGAGAGAGTGGCATGGACATACATACACTACCAAATATAAAATAGATAGCTAGTGGGAAGCAGCTACATAGCACAGGGAGATCAGCTTGGTGCTTGTGACCACCTAGAGGGGTGGGATAAGGAGGGTGGGAGGGAGACACAAGAGGGAGGGGATATGGGGATGTATGTATATGTATAGCTGATTCACTTTGTTATAAAGCAGAAACTAACACAGCATTGTGAAGCAATTATACTCCAATAAAGGTGCTTAAAAAAATGTTTTTTAGGGGAATTCCCTGGTGGTCCAGTGATTAGGACTCTGTGCTTCCACTGCAGGGGGCATGGGTTTGATCCCTGGTCAGGAAACTAGGATCCTGAAAGCTGCATGGCCAAAAAATAAAAATAAATAAATTTTTTTTTTAGTATCTTCTTAATATTTGGTTTTTTATTTGGTTCATGTTTGCTGGTATAGTTCTGACTAATACTTTACTTTTAACCTTTTCTGTTTTTTTTTAGTGCAATTCTTATGAATTAACTTACATTTGGACTTTGTTTAATGATCAAGTCTGAGAGTCTTTACAGTATGATAAGAGGATTTAACTCATTTATACTTAGTGACATAAAAGCTAATGTTCATAATAGTTAATATTTTAGAGGTACTTACAGTGTGTCATGTACTATTTTAAATACTTTTATCTAGTAACACATTTACTTCTTATAACAGCCCAATCAGGTCAGTGGTACTAATATACACATTTTACAGATCTGAAAACTGAGACACAAAGAAATCCTAAGTGACTTACTATGGTTACAGGGATAAAAAGCAGAAGAGCCAGGAAGTGTACCTAAGCAGTCTGGCTGTAGAGCCAGCTTTAACCACCAAGCTTTATTGCCATCTAGTTTTATGTTGATTTTGAGACTTTAGATAGTACCTTACATACTCATTGTGTGGTCTACAAAGATCTTTGAGATAGTCATTTCAAGTTGTTGCAAATACATGTTTTTCCACGTAGTTCAGCTGTTCTGTTATAGTTTTCATCTATACTCTGAATCATAAAATTACCTCTCCATTCTGGAATAACATTGTTCTACATGCGTAATTTGTGGTTCTGTTGAAACTTTGTATCATTTTATGTTTTCTGGGTGAGGGGTGAAGGCAAGGCTCACTCTCTGCCGACCTAAGAATTCCACTAATCAGCTGTACATTCTTACTCCTTTGTGTCCATAGAATCCAAATTACCCTTTCCTCTCTTAACTTTATGGTTGTATGGCCACAGTGCCTGTGACAACCTCTCTTAGGATACTTCGGAATTGTTACAATGCAGCCACTGACATCTCAGCCCCTGGAAACATGACAGGTTATGGTTTTTAAGCTTAAGGATGGTCAAAGGAGGCCAATAGATCTAACAGTATAGGCAGACACTTGACTGAAGATTGAAGTAAGTATAAAAGAAAATCTGACTTGAGAAGAAAAATTGAGGAATGAGGAGTGGGAAGTGTCTGACATTCAAGTAGTTAAAATAACTTGAGTGTTTGCTTTAAGCTTAGTGAATGTGATTAATCTTTAATTACTAAAAGACTAAAAGGAAGAAAATGATATTAAAACTTTTAAATAATTATGGAATCTATTATGAAAATAATAATTTTGGTGCATTGAATCAATGAGGCAAAGTAGTAATTATAGGAATCTAAAATAGATAATAAAGATAAGATCAAAAAAGTAGAAATGAGAGCTAATAGCATGTATGATATGGGTAACCAAGTAATGTAACTTTGTATTTTTTAAAATTAAATAACTTTGTATTTTTTTTTTTTAGCAGATTTTTAATTATTATTTATTTATTTATTTTTGGCTGTGTTGGGTCTTCGTTTCTGTGCTTGGGCTTTCTCCAGTTGCGGCAAGCGGGGGCCACTCTTCATCGCGGTGCGCGGGCCTCTCACTATCGCGGCCTCTCTTGTTGCGGAGCACAGGCTCCAGACGCGCAGGCTCAGCAATTGTGGCTCATGGGCCTAGTCGCTCCGCGGCATGTGGGATCTTCCCAGACCAGGGCTTGAACCCGTGTCCCCTGCATCGGCAGGCAGATTCTCAACCACTGCGCCACCAGGGAAGCCCAATAACTTTGTATTTTTGACAAAAAAAAAGTTGACATTTTTTTTTATCTTTTTGTCCACCTGAAATACTTGTGTAATGAAAGTAATTGGAATTTTTCTACTGGAATTTATTTTACAGGCAACATTGTAATGTAATCTTTTCTTTTTCCACTTCTAGATTTTTAAAATAATAACCCAGGGCAAAAATGTAATGTTTGCTCAAGGAAAACAACCAGAAAGTTGATAGCCTGTGTGTAAGAATTAGCAATACCTATCCAGTACCTATGAAACTACTGTAATTAAAGAAATATCAAAATAAGGTATACATCATACATTATTCATGTTTATTTTAAAAACGGTATGGCTATTGTGAATAATGCTGCAATAAACATGGGAGTGTAGATATCTTTTCAATACCTTGTTTTTATTTATTCTGGGTATATACCCAAAGGTGGATTGCTGGATAATATGATAGTTCTATTTTTAATATTTTGAGGAACCTCCATAGTGGCTAAATCAATTTACATTCCCACTAACAGTGTACAAGTGTTCCCTCTTCTCCACATTCTCACCAATACCTATTTCTAGTTTTCTTGACGATAGCCATTCTAACAGGTTATTTACAATAGCCAAGATATGGAAGCAACCTAAGTGTCTGTCAGTGGATAAATGGATAAAGAAATATATATATATGTATAATTTATATACAATATTATTCAACATTAAGAAAGAAAGAAATCCTACCATTTGTGACAACATGGCAAAGTGAGATAAGTCTAAAAGAGAAAGACAAACACTATATGATACTGCTTATATATATCTAATAAAGGTGAACTGTAAAAACAGAAAGTAGAATGGTACTTACCAGGAAATGTGAGGTGGGGGAATTGGGGAGATATTGGTCATATGGTACAAACTTGCAGTTAGAAGATGAATAAGTTCTGGAGATCCAATGCACAGCATAGTCAACAATACTATGTTATATACTTTAAGATTTCTAAGAAAGTAGATCTTAAATTTTCTCACTACCAAAAAGAAATGTTAACTATGTGACTTCATACAGTCACATAGAGGAGTTAGTTAACACTATGGGTGGCAATATTATTGCAATCTATAAATGTTTCAAATAAATATGTCATATACCTTAAACTTACACAATGTTATATGTGAATTATATCTCAATTAAAAATACGTCAATATTGACAACATATGAAATAATCCCATATAGGGTACTAAATTAGTAAAAATGAGCACAGTGCAGTGTATAACCACAAACCATGCCGATGTTAGAAAATAGATATTATAAAGTAGATTAAAACAAGTTCCCTTAATATGTGGGATTAATTCATCATTTTAAGTGGTAGGCTTTGTTTAGGACATATTTATTGAGTGATTGAATAAATTTATGAATGCTGAACTTAATTCTTGGTTTGAAAGAACCTACTGTGCCTCAATTCAATACTACCTAGGAAAAGTTGTAGAGTTATGCATTTCTTGGGAAAAAAAATGGTCAGCTTCATGTTTTCAGGCCATGCAACAGCATATATGATTCTATTTAATTATTTTATACTCTGAATCCATTGAATACTTTTTCTGTTCCTAGTATATGACAGTTTTTCTGGTAGGAAGCTTGCATTTCTTTTTCAGAGGCAAAAGGAAAGGGTAAAGTCCAGTTAAACTTTAGGATATCTTCTCCTCAACTAACTAAATAAATGAAATCTAACATCCCTACAGATCCAAAGAATTTTATACATGAATACGCACACACATATAAATATACATATGTATATAAATATATATAAATGTATATATATCAGAGGTAAATTTTGTAGGAGGAAGAAAGGCTGTGATTATCTAAAGAACTTCTAGGATCTTTTAATTATTTGTTTTCTTATTATGAGCTTCTTAGGTGCTCCAGTACAATGTCAAATACAAATGTTGATAGTGGATGTATTTTTTGTTTGTCTCTGAATATAGAGAAAATATTTCTGATGTTTACTATTAAGTATGATGTTTGCTGAAGGTATTGGGTAGGTAACTTTTTCAGCTTAAAGAAATTTTGGTATTTAAACTAGTTTGTTGACATGAAAACCTAAGAGTTGAAATTCATTTTTGCACCTACTGAAGTAGTCATATGGTTTTTCTCCTTTAATAAGTTCCCTGGGGGAATTACAATAACAGAATGATTAAAGTTAAACCAACCATGCGTTCTTGGAATGAATGTATATTGATCATGAAAGATATAAATATTTATACTGACTGGATTTAGCTTGCTAATATTTTATTCATGATATTTCAACTATGTTTATGAATGAAATTAGACTCTAATTTTCTTCTCTCATATTGCCCTTGTCTTATTCTTTGACATAAAGGTTACAGTGACTTCATATTACTTGGCGAACATTCTCTTTCTTTTCTCTTCCTTCGTCTCCCCCGTTTCCCTTCCACTTTCCCTACCATTTTCTATTTTCTCTCACTTTCTTTCCCTTATTCTCATTTCTCTAGAATAGTTTGTGTAAGGTAGATTTAGATTACCCACCATCTAGACTCAGTGGGGGTTTTGTGGTGGTGTCTGTTTGATTTTGTGTGATGGGAGTAGGTTTTAGATTACTGGGTAAATATCTTTAATAATCGTAAATAAATTTAGATTTTCTAATTCTTCCTTGAGTCTGCTGCAGTTGTTTGTATTTTCCATTAAAATGGTCATTTCTTTTACATTTTAAATTTAAAAGACTAATATTGTTCATAGTCTTGAGGTTATTGCTAAGTAAATAATTCAGAATTGCAGAACTGAGCAGGAAAATAGTAATACAGGACTGGTGGTTAGAAGACCTGATTTCTTATCACATCTCTGTCATTAACTATACATGGTGGCTTAGTCAAAATGTTTTATCTCATCAATTCTATTTCCTTGCCTAAAATTTTGGGAAACCGATAGGGTTGTTTTGTTAATTAAATGGGATAGTATATGTAAAATATCAAACGTCTTCTCAAGAGGGGTTTCCAGATATACGTTAGTTCTCTTTCTCTCTCTCTCTTCCCTTTTTTTTTCTTTATAAATTTATTTTATTTATTTTTAGCTGTGTTGGGTCTTCGTTTCTGTGCGAGGGCTTTCTCCAGTTGCGGTGAGTGGGGCCCACTCTTCATCGCGGTGTGCAGGCCTCTCACTATCGCGGCTTCTCCCGTTGCGGAGCACAGGCTCCAGACGCGCAGGCTCAGCAATTGTGGCTCACGGGCCCAGTTGCTCCGCGGCATGTGGGATCTTCCCAGACCAGGGCTCAAACCCGTGTCCCCTGCATTGGCAGGCAGATTCTTAACCACTGCGCCACCAAGGAAGCCCTCTCTTCCCTTTTATGACTATTTGTAGATATCTATTCTGTGAATTACCTTTAGTGATTTCTTTACCTCATGTAATCCCTCTCCCTATAGCTAACATATTTCCTGATATATTTATTTCTTCTTGTGTGATCCATATTTAATTATATAGAATAAGTTTTATATGCCAACGGTTGATTTTCTAAAAGAATAACAAAGAATTTTTAAAAAGATAAGCAAAGAGGCATGTTGATGGAACAAAGCTAAAAGTTTCTTAAACCCAGTGCAATAAGATAAAACACTGCCTTGAGAGGATCTTATTAGTGTCTCAGAATAGGGAGGTCAGGGTAGGATTTTTTTTAGGGTTTGAGTCTTGTCTGAGATTTTAAGGCAGGCTTTGCAAGCAGAGGAATAGGTTGGGATTGGGGGGTATAATGAAGTAAGTTTTGGTAAATAATATATTAATCTTGGCAAATAAAATTTTTGGTTAGTTCACAGAATTACCTTTCAGAAGCAAGTATTTCCTAGAACAATAACCAGGTTTATTTTGTTTGTTCTCAATAGTAACACTGGGCAGGAAATCATGCACTGTCTCAGTATTGCTTAATTTAGGTACAGGAAAGAAATCCTGCTCTCATTGTTTAACACAGTGTCAAGGATGTACATTTATTGCAGTTTTCAGTCACAGTCTTTTGGTCATTTCTAATCCTAAACTGTGATATAGACCATTATGGTCTGGTAATGATTAATACAGACCCATAATTCTGTTTGATACGTCATGATCATGTGTACATCTTCTGATGGCAGTCATTCCAGTTTTTGTAAGTGGCGTATATTCTTGTTCTTTTTGTTGGGAGATTATTTGTTGTATCATTTGATGAGGTGAAACAGTCACTGTGTGACAGCATTTAAAACTCTGGAAATCCAAATTTGATCCCTGCAACACATACAAAAACAGAAGTATTATAATCAGAGTTTGCAGTCTAAGATGAATGGATAAAGAAGATGTGGCACATATATACAATGGAATATTACTCAGCCATAAAAAGAAATGAAATTGAGTTACCTGTAGTGAGGTGGATGGACCTAGAGTCTGTCATATAGAGTGAAGTAAGTCAGAAAGAGAAAAACAAATACCAGATGCTAACATATATATGGAATCTAAAAAAAAATGTTTCTGATGAACTTAGGGGCAGGACAGAAATAAAGACGCAGATGTAGAGAATGGACTTGACATGGGGAGGGGGAAGGGTAAGTTGGGACAAAGTGAGAGAGTAGCATTGACATATATACACTACCAAATGTAAAATAGATAGCTAGTGGGAAGCAGCTGCATTGCACGGGGAGATCAGCTCTGTAATTTGTGACCACCTAGAGGGGTGGGATAGGGAGGGTAGGAGGCAAACGCAAGAGGGAGGGGATATGGGGATATATGTATACATATAGCTGATTCACTTTGTTATACAGCAGAAACTAACACAACATTGTAAAGCAATTATACTCCATAAAGATGTTAAAAAAAAAAAAAGAGTTTGCAGTCTACTTCCAAATTAAGAGCATAAATTAAGTCAAGAGACCAGCACCCATCCACACTCTAAAGAATCTGCAGAACCAATATGGAGACATTAGAGAAATCACCTAATTGTATTATTTATTTCTTTTCTGGAATTATTTTGTTTTTTTTCTGGAACCACAAAGATCTGTCAGAATATAAGTACAACATTCTTCACCTAAGAAAACACATGTTCCACCTAAAGTTGTCAGAATTATAATATCTAAAGGAGCTGTACTTTGAACCATCACCTGTCCAATTTTATGGATATCTTGGGTGAGAAGTTCTATGGCCTACTGTCTTGTTATCCCACTATTCTCTGTTCTAAAGCAGGTAGGCATCCACCAAGTTTTCAGGTCTCTTATACAATGTGAAATAAATAAGCTTGGAGGATGAAGAAAGCAATAAAAAATTTTGCATTCTTAAGCCGTGTTGTAAGTCAAATAAAAATTAAAGTTTTGAACTCAAACTGAGACACTCTTTTATCCTTCCTGGATCAAATTGTCTATTTTCCTTCAAAGGGGGAAAATTAATGGTCCTAACTGGACTCTGGATAATACTGGAGACCATATTGATTGCAAGTATTAGTTTACTGAGGTAGAAGATCCTATCTAAATTGTAGATAGTAACCAATAGGCTTTTGTGTCCCAAATTCAATAATAGTTTTTAGAGGCCTGTCAATGATCTCTTTCAGTTGAATAATCAAATGGTATTGTTGAATAGCATTTAATTGTCTGCCATCATTCATCAGTAATTACCAATGCACCAGACAATGACCTGTCTAATGTAGAGATCAACTGATAGACACAAAGCAAGAGTTTAGATTTGAGTCTAAGTGGTGTGGTTTTCTTATCACTTCTGTAAAAGTCAAACACCTCAGAATACATACCAGTACTTATTAAGCTTTTTTGTAAGGCTCTATTTCTGTGAAAATTTTACTACCAAAACAAGCCCCTGTGAAAGGACTCAGGGTGTTATTTCTGTGAAGACAAGAGCCTTCCCGTATAGATGCATCCTTAAAGCAGTTTTAGATATCTGGCTTTCTGTCTTGTTGCATTGTTTGCCCTCTACAAATGCCTTAGTAGTTCAGTCCAACTACCCGGGAGACCAACTTACTGATTTTTTTAAATTGATATCTTAAGAAGCTGGATGGAACTGAAATAAAAATGAATAAAAACCCAACAGCTGGATTGGTCGTATGTTTTAGTCTAACACAAGCAGGTTAATTGTTGTCTGATATTTGACTTACACCAAGGCCTAAAAATGCAAAAAGCAATATTAAATATAGGGACTTTGAGGTATCATAATTACCAGGTGAAAAATATCTGTTAATAATACAGAATTTCAAAACTGTAAAAAGGAAATAAAATAGCTATGAAAAATAAAAAAAAAAACAAAAGCGTGCAGATCAAGGTAAGACTGTGAGTCTGTGACTCTAGATATGTGGATTTTGCTCTATGGGTTTTGGGTGGAACCTGTCTTTTCATGCAGTTGCCATCTTTATCAGAAGGTGTTTGGTGGGAGCTGTCTACTTTGTAGAGTTGTCTACTTGCTCTGAAGTTCTAGGCAAACACTTTATCATGCTCTCAGAGTTTGCTTCTTGAGGATTCCTTAAAGCCTTCAGCTTGAGGTCTTCAGAAGGGTATAGATGTGAGGAACAACACTCTAGCCTTTTACGGTTATATTCATTATTAACAGTATACAGTAGGACTTCCCTGGTGGCGCAGTGGTTAAGGATCCACCTGCCAATGCAGGCGACATGGGTTCGAGCCCTGGTCTGGAAAGATCCCACATGCCGCGGAGCAACTGAGCCCGTGAGCCACAACTACTGAAGCCCGTGTGCCTAGAGCCCGTGATCCGCAGCAAAAGAAGCCACCACAATGAGAAGCCTGCGCACCGCAACGAAGAGTAGTCCCCGCTCGCCACAACTAGAGAGGGCCCATGCGCAGCAATGAAAGCCCAATGCAGCCAAAAATAAATAAATCTATTAAAAAATTATTTTAAAAAATAGTATATGATAATGTCCTTTCATTGTCTTAATGGAGAGTTTTTTCTGATGTTTTTCCAGTTGATGAAATCTCCAGAAACATTATCATAATGGTAGAGATTGAAGTCCTTTATTTAGGTATAGCAGACAATTAATTTTTAAAGATGTAATCCATGACTGCAGTGGGAGAAGAACATGTTGTAGCAGTGCAAAACAAGGCAAAGTAATTTCAAAAACAGCCAGTCTGACAATCCCTCTAAACTTGTCTGTTTTGAAGCTCCAGAATAGACTTAGGCTGGGCTTATCAAACTTATAATCATTTTCTTTCAATTGACTGTTTTTTAGAGACTCACCATGGAAAGTGCCAAGGATAGATAAAGAAACTATTGGTTGTATTGTTAGTTGTGTTATCTTTTCCACCAGAGATAACCATTTTTAAATCTGAACAGATAGTCAAAAGATTCCTAGACTAAAAGAAATTTAGCATTTGGAAGCTTTTAAAAAGAAATTGGAGCTCAAATCCAACGAAGAACCTTCCTCACTATCACAATTGGAGACACACCTGAGTAGGAGATCCAAGGAAATACAAGGGAAAGCCTCTTCCATGCCAAGGGTTTTGAGCCATAGCCTTTAGGATATCCTGACTGGATCTCAGTGTGACTTCCAAAAATTGTCTACTGTCCACTTCTCGATGGAGCACCCCAAAGACTCGTTGATTAAACCTAGCTTAGTGTAGTCAACCTAGTGCAATAGTTAGAGAAGATCATCCTGACACAGTTTTAATAGTATAGACTGGAGAGGTCTGAGGAAAAATGTATAGGATTTTAGGGCCTGAGTTGGATGATTTTAAGGTGGATCTTGCAAGGTAGAGGAATGGTTGGGTTTTGGATAGTTTATGACAATAGCTTCGAATTGTTGAGCACAGCTAGGAAAGTGTATCTTGATGAGTAAGCTGATAGGCTTGATATATAAACTATTTTAGTTTGCTATTTAATTTTAGCAAACTACTTCAGTTTTAGTTAGTTCACAGTCTCATCTTACAATGTCAACTATTTCCTGTAATAAGTTATTGCTGTTGTTTTCAGTGTTGTTTAAACCTGGGACAGAAAGAGTTGCTTGCACCCAGGATTGTTAAACACAGAGATAGAAAATCATGTTGGTTTTTATTCTTAACATTAATGTAAGTATATTAACATTAGAAGACAAGTGTGTTAAAAGAAAATTTAATGTAATCTTAATTTAAATCTCAATGACTTTTGAATTGTATCATTTCTTTCTTCTATTAGCAAGGAAAATTATTCACTGTCACATGAATTACATACTTTTTCAAAGAAAAAATATATTCTCTAAGTTCAACATAGTATGAAATTAATACTTTAGATGTTTTTAAATTATTTAAAATGTATATTTTCAGTGGCAAGTCTCAGCCTATGAGACTGATATATGAACCTGATATATGAGATGATAAATGGTGCGGTGCCTTTCGCAGTAGATCCCATTAGATTTATTTTGTTAATAGCAGTGATAATAATTCACTAGAGAGTTTGGCCTGCTTACATGCTTAGCAGTCTGCCGCTAATTGCTATGCTGAACCAACAGTGCCACCACTTATCCTAGATTAATCCTATGCCTCTTAACACCACTGCAGAATGAGCCCTCAGGAGAAGTTTCATTTTAAACTGACTGTTTGACTGTTCAAGATAGCCCTTACATGGTGAGCTTCCAATTCAGTTAGTGGCCTTGAGGGTGACATGATGTTAAATCAGCCCTCAAAGTAGAGAGCTATGTATCATATACATAATCTCTATAAGATTAAAAAAAAAAAAGTAAATTTTCTGTATAAGACACAATGTCTACCTTGGTTAATTATATATCCTAGAAATAGCCACAAACTAAATAACTCAGTGGTTAATGACATATTAAACTTAATGTAGAACATGTCTTTCTAAATTATGTATAGAAATAATATACAATGACAAGAGGCACAGAGTAAAATCTGTCACATGAGCATTCAAATCTCAGTTTTGCCATTTCCAATTTAAGGCATCATTACTTCATTACTTCAGCTTTCTGGGCTTTCATTTCTTCATCTGCTAAATGGGTAAAACAAGGTTGCTGAAAATTACATGGGAGAATATCTATAAAATTCCAGTGAGATGGCTTGTATAAACAGGGATGATTTAGCTATTTCTCTTCTCAGTGGGTCATGTAATTATGTGTTTATAATCACATACATTATTTTCCTACCTCTCAAAGTGGAAATGGATCTTTTCTCTTTTTGTATTCCCATACCATTTTCCTACACCTTTTCATGGCTTTTATATTAAACTTTGTTTTATAATTAATCCAACTGATAAACTTTCTTAATTCAGTGGGATTCAAACATCAGTTTTGAGGTTTTTTCCCCCCATTGACCACTATCTTCAACAACACTCTGCCTTTGCTGCCCCTTAAAAACATTTTAGGCAGATTCCATAATTTTCTGATCAGTTTCTAATATTTAAATTTTCAACTTAGTTTAAAATTTCAACCACAAGACAAATCCTTCTCTCCCTTCTGCTAGAATGAGCAAGGCAAGTCATCAGTTCAGTAGGTGAGGGGAATGATCTGCTCCTTCCCTTCTCCTCCTCCTCTTCTAAAACAGTTTCTCCTCTTATGTGTTGGTCCTGAAAGAGAGAGATGAAGGACAAGTGCCTCTTGCTGATTTGGCCCCTATCGAAGACCTGAGTTGACTACTACCACATGTCATCTTCTGTCAGTGCTTTCTGGGTGGAGGATGCTCATTGCTACATTTCGTTTAGGGCTTAGGTACTAATAGCTGCAAAGGATCCTGTAGAGGTGGGTCCTTCATGCCTCTACTCTTGTGTAATAGAAATTCCTGTCCAGCTCTTTCTCCTCCAGCTTCCTTTAGCTGTTTTCTCAAAGGTACAGCCCACATTCTTTTGCAGTTCAAGTTCTCTTTCTTAATGATAAGCAATTTGTCTTATGATTGATTGACCATAGCTTGTTCCTTGCTAGGCCAAGTGGTGGGTGCATCTAAATTACCCCAGATTCTCTCTCTGTTCTTCTGTTACTCTCAAATTACTGCTTTACTCAACAGGCGGAAGGATTAATGTCAGATTAATATAAACAGTTTACAGAAATCTCAAAATTGTGTAATTGTTTTAGAACCTCCCCCCTTGCTTGGTTTAGGAAGAATGCCATGTAACACCTTTGCTGACTCATGGGATATGTTCTCTGATTACAGTGGAATTAAATTAGAAATTGATTTTTCAAAAAACTAGAAAATCCCTAAATATTTGAAATAAAAAAACCCCCACACATTTAAAAGTAACCCTTGGGTGAAAAAGATATCACAAACTTTAGAAAATATTTTAAACTGAATTTAAAAAAAAAAAGATATACCCAAATTTATGGGATGCAGCTAAAGTAGTGCTTAGAGCAAAATTTTTAAATTTAAAAGATTTTATTTGTTCATTGCCTTGTATTTGGTTATCTTGGAGTATGTCTCATGTGCACCTGAAAAAAATATGTATTCTGCAGTCGTTGGGTATAGTATTCAATAAATGTCAATAAGATTAAGGTGATTAAGAATGATATTCCAGTCTTCCATATTCTTATTGATAACAAAATGCTAGCAAATTTAATCTGGCAATATATAAAAATGAGGATACATCATGAATGAGTGGGGTTTATCTGAGGGTTAACATTCACAAATTAATGTAAATCACCATATTAACAGAATAAAGAAGAGAATTCATATGACCATCACAATAGGTGCAGAAAAAGTGTTTGACAAAATGCAATACCCTTTAATCATAAAAATCCTTAGCAATTTCTGGAATAGAAAAGAACTTTCTCCATCTAATAAGAGTACACATGAGGGAGGGGCAAGATGGCGGAAGAGTAAGACGCGGAGATCACCTTCCTCCCCACAGATACATGAGAAATACATCTACACGTGGAACTGCTCCTACAGAACACCCACTGAACGCTGGCAGAAGACGTCAGACCTCCCAAAAGGCTCTTGGTGCTCCAGCCAGGCATCAGGGCTGTGCCTCTGAGGTGGGAGAGCCAACTTCAGGACACTGGTCCACAAGAGACCTCCCAGCTCCACGTAATACCAAACGGCGAAAATCTCTCACAGATCTCCATCTCAACATCAAGACCCAGCTTCACTCAACGACCAGCAAGCTACAGTGCTGGACACCCTATGCCAAACAACTAGCAAGAGAGGAACACAGCCCCATCCATTAACAGAGAGGCTGCCTAAAATCATAATAAGGCCACAGACACCCCAAAACACACCACCAGACGTGGACGAACCCACCAGAAAGACAACATCCAGCCTCATCCACCAGAACACAGGCACTAGTTCCCTCCACCAGGAAACCTACACAACCCACTGAACCAACCTTAGCCACTGGGGACAGATACCAAAAACAACGGGAACTACGAACCTGCAGCCTGTGAAAAGGAGACCCCAAACACAGTAAGATAAGCAAAATGAGAAGACAGAAAAACACACAGCAGATGAAGGAGCAGGGTCAAAACACACCAGACCTAACAAATGAAGAGGAAATAGGTAGTCTACCTGAAAAAGAATTCAGAATAATGATAGTAAGGATGATCCAAAGTCTTGGAAATAGAATAGACAAAATGCAAGAAACATTTAACAAGGACGTAGAAGAACTAAAGAGGAACCAAGAAACGATGACAAGCACAATAAATGAAATTAAAAATACTCTAGATGGGATCAATAGCAGAATAACTGAGGCAGAAGAACGGATAAGTGACCTGGAAGATAAAATGGTGGAAATAACTACTGCAGAGCAGAATAAAGAAAAAAGAATGAAAAGAACTGAGGACAGTCTCAGAGACCTCTGGGACAACATTAAACGCACCAACATTCGAATTATAGGGGTCCCAGAAGAAGAAGAGAAAAAGAAAGGGACTGAGAAAATATTTGAAGAGATTATAGTTGAAAACTTCCCTAATATGGGAAAGGAAATAGTTAATCAAGTCCTGGAAGCACAGAGAGTGCCATACAGGATAAATCCAAGGAGAAGCACACCAAGACACATATTAATCAAACTATCAAAAATTAAATATAAAGAAAACATATTAAAAGCAGCAAGGGAAAAACAACAGATAACACACAAGGGCATCCCCATAAGGTTAACAGCTGATCTTTCAGCAGAAACGCTGCAAGCCAGAAGGGAGTGGCAGGATATACTTAAAGTGATGAAGGAGAAAAACCTACAACCAAGATTACTCTACCCAGCAAGGATCTCATTCAGATTTGATGGAGAAATTAAAACCTTTACAGACAAGCAAAAGCTGAGAGAGTTCAGCACCACCAAACCAGCTTTACAACAAATGCTAAAGGAACTTCTCTAGGCAAGAAACACAAGAGAAGGAAAACACCTACAATAACAAACCCAAAACATTTAAGAAAATGGGAATAGGAACATACATATCGATAATTACCTTAAATGTAAATGGATTAAATGCTCCCACCAAAAGACACAGACTGGCTGAATGGATACAAAAACAAGACCCATATATATGCTGTCTACAAGAAACCCACTTCTGACCTAGAGACACATACAGACTGAAAGTGAGGGGATGGAAAAAGATATTCCATGCAAATGGAAATCAAAAGAAAGCTGGAGTAGCAGTTCTCATATCAGACAAAATAGACTTTAAAATAAAGACAATTACAAGAGACAAAGACGGACACTATATAATGATCAAGGGATCGATCCAAGAGGAAGGTATAACAATTGTAAATATTTATGCACCCAACATAGGAGCACCTCAATACATAAGGCAAATACTAACAGCCATAAAAGGGGAAATCGACAGTAACACAATCATAGTAGGGGACTTTAACACCCCACTTTCACCAATGGACAGATCATCCAAAATGAAAATAAATAAGGAAACACAAGCTTTAAATGATACATTAAACAAGATGGACTTAATTGATATTTATAGGACATTCCACCCAAAAACAACAGAATACACATTTTTCTCAAGTGCTCATGGAACATTCTCCAGGATAGATCATATCTTGGGTCACAAATCAAGCCTTGGTAAATTTAAAAAAATTGAAATCGTATCAAGTATCTTTTCCGACCACAACGCTATGAGACTAGATATCAATTACAGGAAAAGATCTGTAAAAAATACAAACACATGGAGGCTACACAATACACTACTTAATAACGAAGTGATCACTGAAGAAATCAAAGGGGAAATCAAAAAATACCTAGAAACAAATGACAATGGAGACACGACGATCCAAAACCTATGGGATGCAGCAAAAGCAGTTCTAAGAGGGAAGTTTATAGCAATACAAGCCTACATCAAGAAACAGGAAACATCTCGAATAAACAACCTAACCTTGCACCTAAAGCAATTAGAGAAAGAAGAACAAAAAAACCCCAAAGCTAGCAGAAGGAAAGAAATCATAAAGATCAGATCAGAAATAAATGAAAAAGAAATGAAGGAAACAATAGCAAAAATCAATGAAACTAAAAGCTGGTTCTTTGAGAAGATAAACAAAATTGATAAACCATTAGCCAGACTCATCAAGAGAAAAAAGGAGAAGACTCAAATTAATAGAATTAGAAATGAAAAAGGAGAAGTAACCACTGACACTGCAGAAATACAAACGATCATAAGAGATTACTACAAGCAACTCTATGCTAATAAAATGGACAACCTGGAAGAAATGGACAGATTCTTAGAAATGCACAACCTGCCGAGACTGAACCAGGAAGAAATAGAAAATATGAACAGAACAATCACAAGCACTGAAATTGAAACTGTGATTAAAAATCTTCCAACACACAAAAGCCCAGGACCAGATGGCTTCACAGGCGAATTCTATCAAACATTTAGAGAAGAGCTAACACCTATCCTTCTCAAACTCTTCCAAAATATTGCAGAGGGAGGAACACTCCCCAACTCATTCTACGAGGCCACCATCACCCTGATACCAAAACCAGGCAAAGATGTCACAAAGAAAGAAAACTACAGGCCAATATCACTGATGAACATAGATGCAAAAATCCTCAACAAAATACTAGCAAACAGAATCCAACAGCACATTAAAAGGATCATACACCATGATCAAGTGGGGTTTATTCCAGGAATGCAAGGATTCTTCAATATACGCAAATCAATCAACGTGATACATCATATTAACAAATTGAAGGAGAAAAACCATATGATCATCTCAATAGATGCAGAGAAAGCTTTCGACAAAATTCAACACCCATTTATGATAAAAGTCCTGCAGAAAGTAGGCATAGAGGGAACTTTCCTCAACATAATAAAGGCCGTATATGACAAACCCACAGCCAACATTGTCCTCAATGGTGAAAAACTGAAACCATTTCCACTAAGATCAGGAACAAGACAAGGTTGCCCACTCTCACCACTATTATTCAACATAGTTTTGGAAGTGTTAGCCACAGCAATCAGAGACGAAAAAGAAATAAAAGGAATCCAAATCGGAAAAGAAGAAGTAAAGCTGTCACTGTTTGCAGATGACATGATACTATACATAGAGAATCCAAAAGATGCTACCAGAAAACTACTAGAGCTAATCAATGAATTTGGTAAAGTAGCAGGATACAAAATTAATGCACAGAAATCTCTTGCATTCCTGTATACTAATGATGAAAAATCTGAAAGTGAAATTAAGAAAACACTCCCGTTTACCATTGCAACAAAAAGAATAAAATACCTAGGAATAAACCTACCTAAGGAGACAAAAGGCCTGTATGCAGAAAATTATAGGACACTGATGAAAGAAATTAAAGATGATACAAATAGATGGAGAGATATACCATGTTCTTGGATTGGAAGAATAAACATTGTGAAAATGACTCTGCTACCCAAAGCAATCTACAGATTCAATGCAATCCCTATCAAACTACCACTGGCATTTTTCACAGAACTAGAACAAAAAATTTCACAATTTGTATGGAAACACAAAAGACCCCGAATAGCCAAAGCAATCTTGAGAACGAAAAATGGAGCTGGAGGAATCAGGCTCCCTGACTTCAGACTATATTACAAAGCTACAGTAATCAAGACAGTTTGGTACTGGCACAAAAACAGAAATATAGATCAATGGAACAGGATAGAAAGCCCAGAGATAAGCCCACGCACATATGGTCACCTTATCTTTGATAAAGGAGGCAAGCATATACAGTGGAGAAAAGACAGCCTCTTCAATAAGTGGTGCTGGGAAAATTGGACAGGTACATGTAAAAGTATGAAATTAGAACACTCCCTAACACCATACACAAAAATAAACTCAAAATGGATTAAAGACCTAAGTGTAAGGCCAGACACTATCAAACTCTTAGAGGAAAACATAGGCAGAACACTGTATGACATAAGTCACAGCAAGATCCTTTTTGACCCAGGTCCTAGAGAAATGGAAATAAAAACACAAATAAACAAATGGGACCTAATGAAACTTAAAAGCTTTTGCACAGCAAAGGAAACCATAAACAAGACCAAAAGACAACCCTCAGAATGGGAGAAAATATTTGCAAATGAAGCAACGGACAAAGGATTAATCTCCAAGATTTACAAGCAGCTCATGCAGCTCAATAACAAAAAAACAAACAACCCAATCCAAAAATGGGCAGAAGACCTAAATAGACATTTCTCCAAAGAAGAGATACAGATTGCCAACAGACACATGAAAGAATGCTCAACATCATTAATCATTAGAGAAATGCAAATCAAAACTACAATGAGGTATCATCTCACACCGGTCAGAATGGCCATCATCAAAAAATCTAGAAACAATAAATGCTGGAGAGGGTGTGGAGAAAAGGGAACACTCTTGCACTGTTGGTGGGAATGTAAATTGATACAGCCACTATGGAGAACAGTATGGAGGTTCCTTAAAAAACTAAAAATAGAACTACCATATGACCCAGCAATCCCACTACTGGGCATATACCCTGAGAAAACCATAATCCAGAAAGAGTCATGTACCAAAATATTCATTGCAGCTCTGTTTACAATAGCCAGGACATGGAAGCAACCTAGGTGTCCATCATCGGATGAATGGATAAAGAAGATGTGGCACATATATACAATGGAATATTACTCAGCCATAAAAAGAAATGAAATGGAGGTGTTTGTAATGAGGTGGATGGAGTTAGAGTGTGTCATACAGAGTGAAGTAAGTCAGAAAGAGAAAAACAAATACAGTATGCTAACACATATATATGGAATCTAAGGGAAAAAAAAAAAAAAAAAAGAGGTCATGAAGAACCTAGTGGCAAGATGGGAATAAAGACACAGACCTACTAGAGAATGGACTTGAGGATATGGGGAGGGGGAGGGGTGAGATGTGACAGGGTGAGAGAGTGTCATGGACATATATACACTACCAAATGTAAAATAGATAACTAGTGGGAAGCAGCCGCATAGCACAGGGAGATCAGCTCGGTGCTTTGTGACCACCTAGAGGGGTGGGATAGGGAGGGTGGGAGGGAGGGAGATGCAAGAGGGAAGAGATATGGCAACATATGTATATGTGTAACTGATTCACTTTGTTGTAAAGCAGAAGCTAGCACACCATTGTAAAGCAATTATACTTCAATAAAGATGTTTAAAAAAAAAAAAAAAAAAAAAAAAAAAGAGTACACATGAAAATCCACAGCTAGCATTTTACTTAATAATTAATTGAAAGTATTCCCCTAAGATAGGGAACAAAGCAAGAATATCTACTCCCATGACTTATATTTGACATTGTACTGGAGGTTCTAGCTCCTCAGTAAAGTAAGGCATAAAGTTGGGAAAAGAAGAAGTAAAACCCTTTTTTTATTCTCAGACAACATGATTGATTTCATGGAAAACCCAAAGGAATCCATAAAACAACAACTAGGACTAAGTAAAGTTAGCAAATTCAAAATATGTAAATTCAATATGGAAAAATCTATTGCATTTCTATATAATAGCAACAAACCTTTCCAAAATGAAATTTTTAATTGCATTTACTATATATAGCATTAAACATCAAAAAATATTTAGTCATATGGTGGGCCTTCACAACATAGAGGCTCAGGCCTTCAGTTCTGGAAAATAGCCTTGTCTTTCCATAATTTTTCTCCATTTTTGTGTTCTTCTTGGAATTTTTTTTTTTTTTTAATTATTTATTTATTTATTTATGGCTGTGTTGGGTCCCCATTTCTGTGCGAGGGCTTTCTCCAGTTGCGGCAAGCGGGGGCCACTCTTCATCGCGGTGCGCGGGCCTCTCATTATCGCGGCCTCTCGTTGCGGAGCACAGGCTCCAGACGCGCAGGCTCAGTAATTGTGGCTCACGGGCCTAGCTGCTCCGCGGCATGTGGGATCCTCCCAGACCAGGGCTCGAACCCGCGTCCCCCGCACCGGCAGGCAGACTCTCAACCACTGCGCCACCAGGGAAGCCCTCTTCTTGGAATTTTAATGTTAAGATACTTAACCCTCAAAATTGATATCTCTAATTTTCTTTTCTCTACTTGTTCAACTTTAGGAAATTTTCTTCATGTTTCCCATCATCCTTCTTTTTTTGTAGATTAAGAAAGAGAGGCACAGAGCGCAAGTAATCATCCAGAAAAAGAAAAAAAAAAAGAAAAAATAATCATCCCCAGATCATTCAGCTAATCAGGGTTTGAACTGCTATTTGAAAGCCGGTCATGTGACTCCAGAGCACAGGATCTTAGCCATTACACTCTACTACCTCTTTTAGAAAATATGTTTGTAATAAATAACTTGATGTTTAATGAAGAAATATGTCTTAAAAACAATAGAAATTAGAAAAAGATATTACTATGCATTTATAATGCTGTAATTAAAGATAAGGTTTTATAGAAATCATACTATAAAAGGTCCCAACTGCTTTTAATTTAGAACTGTGATATCTTGGTGCCCAAAAGATTTTTCCAGTAAACATTTAAAATAAAATCTAATGGGGATTTTTCTTCTTGTCCCAAATTGCAAAATCCTCAAGGTCAGAGGCCATGTTATGTTGTTTCATAATTTATAGTGGAGAATTTATAATAGTTTGTTATGAATGATGCATCACTGACATTCAAAGATTATGGACAGTATATTATTTATATGAATGATTAAAAATATACACAATGGCTAACTGGACAGCATACTGAAAATTAAGCTGGCAGCTCTACTCCATTTTTTAAAATGGAGAAGTATGGATGATACATGCCATACGTTTTTAATTTCATTTTTGTGGCTATAACAATAACTTAGAATTGCTATTAAAGTGCTAGAGCCTCATGTATTTATTTTACTTTATTCTTTTTTTAAAACGATTTGAGGGTCTGATGAGTATTTTTGCATAGATTTTCACTTAAGCCATTATTTCACATTTTTCTTCATCTTTTTGGAGTAAAGCAATAAAATAGTGTAAATTAGCAAATCCAGTATAATTCAAACAGTTATAATAGCATGTGGTACATATATGACATTCAGAATAGCACTCATATAAAAACAAGATATTAGAGAATTACCCACATTTGGCTTTGTAGTTTCCTAGCATAATGCAAGTTAAATTTTGAGTTCCAATTTGAATGTCAGCATTTTCTAATCTAGCTAGTAGTCCTTGACGCAGTCTCCTGAAGCATATGACAAATTAGCTATGAAGACAAAGAAAGATTGAAACATGAGATAGAAATGTTTGGCAAATACTGAATGAAGAGATGTGGCCTGTAAGAATGGAGGAAGAGAGCTATAGGGTAGGATTTGGATGAAATGAAAAAACAATAGAATAATTGTTGTCTAATTTCCCATTTTGCTACTGTCTAGCATTTTAGTTCCATTATTAACTTTAAAGGCTATCAATTTTAGTCTTATTTAATTTTTAAGGTCAATACGAATTTAGATTTATCAATATATTTTACTAATTTCTTTGCTGACCAATGACTTTTCCTTCCTACATCCCCTACCAAATTTAGCTTTCTTCTTATAATACGTTCTTTAAAGATTCTGTGAAGCAGAAGTATCTCAACTTTTTAATGAAACATCTTTATTTTTGCTGTCAGTCTTGAGTATAAAGATAGTGTACATAAAGTGAAATTTTAAGTTTTCACCTACTTTTTTCAACCCTGAAGGTATTTTAATTCTGGCTACCACTTTTGCACATGAGAAGTCTGCTACCATTCTATCTCTTTTAAGACCTTATCATTTTGTTTAATGTTTTGTATTCACACTACAATTTATTTAGGTGTAGATTTGTTTTCATTTATTTTGCTCAAATCTTGTGATCTCCTTCCATTTGAAATTTATATATTTATTTACTTCTTGAAAAATTTCTGTCAATTATTTGAATATTTCTTCTACCTCATTCTTTCCTTTCTAAAATCCCATTATATGTGCCTTGACTATACATAATCATGCATGCTTTTTAATATTTCCCTCATATTTCTCATCTACTTTAGTCTGCATGCTGCATATGGGGTGCTTTTTCAGGACAACCTTATCATAAACTAGTTTTTTCTTCTGTTGGTTTTATTCTGCTGTTTAACCTTTCCATTGATGTTGTATTTATTTCAGAGATTATATATTTAATTTGTACTTGCTTCATTTCCAAATTCACCCGACATAGCTAGCTAGTTAACTAGATATATTTTAGATACACTCACAGATCCTTGCTTTCTGGAATATATTTATTCCTTTATAGCTTTGAACACTAAAAAGTTTTTCATTCTACAGCTTCTATTATCTATCACTCTTGTGGAGTGAAATTGTGCCATTTGTTAGTTTGCAGACCCATAGTTAATTAACAATGTTGTGTTATTTTCAGGTGTACAGCCAAGTGATTCAGTTGTACATATACATGTATCTATTCTTTTTCAAATTATTTTCCCATTTAGGTTATTGCAGAGTGTTGAGCAGAGTTCCCTGTGCTATACAGTAGGTCCTTGTTGGTTGTATGTTTTAAATATAGCAGTGTGTACATGTCAATCCCAAACTCCCAATCTATCTCTCCCCTCACCCTTCCCCCCTGGTAACCATAAGTTCATTTTCTAAGTCTGTGATCTGTTTCTGTTTTGTAGATAAGTTCATTTGTGTAATACTTAGGTGTTAAAAGAAGTGAATTGTACGGTTCTGTGGGAGAATCTAAGAGGAGCAGGGAGATCTTCGTGAGGAAGGCCTAAGAATGAGGCATTCACCAGATGTGCAGGGCATGGGACTCTGTGCCTCAGGGCCAAGCCTTGCCCTTCCTCTGCCTTGCCCATGCTCCCTGTGGTGACCTGTTAGCTGGTTTCTGGCTGGAACTAGTGGTGGAAGATTCTGTTTGAAGAAGAGAGAAAGAAGAAAGGGAGAAGACAGAGTAGTTCTCTCCCACTTCTTTGCTGCAAAGGGCTGAGCTTGCAAAGGCTACATCTCCCCGTGGTGCTGGCTCCTCCCAGACAAGCCTACTGTGGTTCAGTTTCTGCCAGGTGAATCGACACCCAGGCTTCAGAAACACACCTCCTCCCTCTGTTTCTACAAAGTAGTATTGATAGTGATTTCCTGCTGTTGCTAATCTCTGTCCCCTGTTGGGCGTCTCAGCTCCTCCACCTCCTGTGTCACCAATGTCCCTGCATTCAGTTCTTGTTATAAGCATTTGAAGTGTTTTTTGGTTTTTTGAGACACCAGGTAAAAATAGGTGATGAGACATGTTCTAGACAGCACAAAGTATATATTTGAAGGGAATACTGTTTTTATGGTATGGAAAACCACCAGAAAATGTTGGGAATATATTATTATTATTTCAAAAAAATAATAGTGTGCTGACATAGAAGTAAAAATTTATGAATGATCTTGAGTTGCAGTTTTTCAAGATTTTCAGTTTTCTAAGAGGTTGTTTTTCATGGGAATATGAACTTACAGATAGTCTTGGATTCTGTGTCTTACTCTCTGTAGTCTTCAAATCCTGGCTACACCACTTATTACATGATGCTGTGTAAGTTACTTTACTTCTCTGTGCCTCAGTTTACTCACCTGTAAAATGGAAATAATAACAGTAACTACTTTACCTTGTAAAGTGCTTAGAATGGTGCCTAGGCACAATGGATGCTCCAAAATTGTTAGTTGTCACTATTATTTCCCAATTTTGAAGGAGAAAACACTGTTTTTTGCTCTGGGAAGTGAGGAATGATCCATTTGCTTTGCCTAACCTAGACTCTAAGCAGACTTGCAGGGCTATGGAAGAATGGAAGTGAATTCTGGAAAGGTTGATAGGCTTCAGATTTTGAAGGACCTTGTATGAGATATAAAATTTCATTAATTATTTGGAATATGAGGAACCATAAAACTGTTAGAGAGATAGTTATATTCATCTTTTTGTAATTATCTTTTTAAGAAAATAATCTCTGATACCTTTGGATAATGGAATTGGAGGAAGGTAGGAGTGTAGACTGGGAGGAATTCACAAAGCTCTAGAAACCCTCTAGGACAGAGGTCAGCAAAGACACCACTAATCCATCTAGCACCTTTGTGAGCCATGTGGCATCCCTTTCTCCATGCAGGTGCAGCTCCATGCAGGAGCATAAGGTTTGGTGAACAGACTTCCTAACCTGAAGGCCTTTATGCAATTAACAAACTGCCAGTTTACACTGCAAGCAGCCCTAGACTTGACCTAGGGCCTGAGAAAGGCTGGTAAGAATGACTTAAGGAATAAGGTGGATTTCAAGAGACTCCCTCATAGGCTAATTCTTAGGCTTCAATGACAGTCATGTGGAGATGAGGCTCAATCCTCAAGGAGGTTTAACCTCAGTACCAATATGAATCCTTTGCGAATGATAACAGACAAGCATGCGGTAAAAGATTACAAGGTACAGTAAGAAAATCTATCAATATTCCCAAACAAAATGTTAAAGTCAGTGTGACTTTCTGCTAATGAAACTCAAGGATATAGCACAGTAGTAAAAATGTTACTTCTTTGTTTGTTTTGTGTTTTTTTTTCCTTCAAGGCAAATTCTTTCCCTCTTACCTCACTATTAGTTCTATTTCTTCCTCATAAAAAAAGAGCGAATTTATGTTTTAAAAAATGCTTTGGCATATTCTCAAAAAACTTTCTAATAAAAAGCCTAAGCATCTATGTCATTTGTTACAAATGAACACATCCTTTCATATACATAGCAAATATTCATTAAGCACCCATTGTGGGCTGTTTGTGAAGTCTTTGTTTGATACTTGCATGCCTGTAAGGTTTGTATTCAATTAGTGTTTCTAAACCACACCTTCTTAATAAAATGTAATGTGCAATTTCTTATAATCTGAAAATTTTAATTCTTTTTAAATGCACTTCGAGTGTTTCAAATTTGCAGACATACTTTGGCAGAATTTGGGAGCAATTTGCAAGCATCATTTCTTTGGCACTGTCAATAGCTTACCTAATTTAATGGGTATATTTTAGCACATTTTTCATTCGATTATAGCTGCCACAGATAGGCATACTATCCTCTTATGAAAGTTACAGCAGTGTTGACAAGTGTAGATGTCAATTCAAGAATTATGGACTGAGGCCTCCAGCTAAATCATCCACCAAGACAGTTTGGCACATCTAGATTCATAAAAATAAGTGATGAATGTCAACTCTTTCTAATTAGTTGACAAGCCAGAGGTACCACCTGAATATAGCTAAGTTTTGGAATGAAATTAGACATGAATTAGACATAAATAATAACTTTTTAATATTTTATTCATATTGTTCATATATAGTTTCACATGTGTAAATCTATTTAAAGAAATAAAAATAATAAATAAATAAATAAATAAAAAAAATTGTTTTCCAGGCAAGTTTAACCTAGTTTACAAATTAACTATAATAGTGATTTAGGAAAAAAATTAAAGTTTGAAAGAAACTTACCTCTAACTTTCTTTGTAGTTGAGACCAAATTATGCACCTTTTTTGGTCATAATGGAACTTTGGCTATCCAAGAACATCTGTCAATGCAAAGACCATTTTACCTCGTATCTACTAGAGCTATTTTAAAAGGCAGCAGCAGATAAAATAAACTTGGTAATTTATTTAAAAGTCAAAAGCACAGTGGGAAGAGCAAAGACATGACACTAAGAACCCTATATTTATCTTAGAAACGGGATAAAAATATCAAAATACAGCAGTATAAGAAACTTCAGAAAAATACCCCCCAAATGTGGAAGTTTTAAATTTATGTCACTGGTTTAGTTAGGTTGTTAATTCACTTCTCTTTTAGTGCATCTCCTTCTTCATCTTTACAACAAACACAAAAAACTGTATGTATAAAATTCAAAACACAGTTTTGGGTGAAATATTAAAATGAAAACTGCTGATCTCTTTACCTTTTACTTAAACAAATCCAGATGAAAAAAGGTATATCTTAATTGTGGTTATTCCAATATAAATTCCTAAGAGATACTTGCTTCCAAAATAAGAGTTGCATTAAGAAGAAACAACAACCTTTATTTAAATTGCCAAACTTGTCACAGAGTACATGCCAGATAGACCTTAAGATGCCTCCCAGCAGTACACTGTTGTAGTGAAGCTAGGCAAAAAAGCAAAGTTACCATTCTAACACAGAGAATCTAGCTTTTCAATTTTAAAAAGTCGTTTCTGAACCCTTGCCCAGTATACTTCTTCTATGCATTATAGGTTCATTTTTAAATAGATGATAGCTGCTATTAGGCTACAAGAGAAGCTGCACTTAATTGTCTTCTGCAAACAAGTGAGAGAAAAGTTAAGACAAGTTAATAGCAAATATGGCAGCTTGCCTGCCATTTATTCACTATTAATAAGTGATAAATTGTTTTAATAACATAAATGGGCTGCACTTCTCAGAAATGAAATTAATAAAAAATACACAATTTGGTGATAAACTATCAGAATTACTCATACCAGATATGCTGGCCAGTATTTCAAACAGATTGGCTTCAGTTTGTGTACCCTGTTGCCATTCATCATAATCGAGGTTTTCTTCTAAGATGGCGCAATATTCCATATCTTACAGCTAACTGGTCCCATCAAGCCAAAAAGCAAATGAATCCCTGGAGCAAGTTAGGCACATTGAGAAAGCTATGACTTGCTCAGATTTCTGTGATAAATTTCTACTCGCTAAATAATAGAATTAAATCAAAGAATTCACAAATTTTATATGTATGCCTAAATACATTTATTACTAAAAGACATTTGTATAAGTTATGAATTACATTTAATTGCTGGTAATCTAACTCTCCCCGACACTGACTTAAACCAGCATGTGTTTTATTTTTCTATACTTACCTCCACTGTTAAGTAGTAAGATCAGGCCAGTGGAGTAGCTTGGAGTTGCCACTGGAAACCCCAGCTTTTTCCAGCTGTCTACAGACATGTGGCTTTTGCCCCGCTTATTGCCTGCATGTTTGCATGGGCCATCTCTACCGTCATACCCATGTTACAATCAAGAGGAAGAGAAAGGGCAAAGGGAAGAAACACAGAGACAAAGCCCAACCGAGTCTGTCTCTTTTAACGAGCTTTCCCAGAAGCCCCTAGTGACCTTGGCTTACAGAACTTCAGCCTGGACTGGGTCACATTGCCACCCCTAGAGTCAAAGGAGTTTGAGACCTACTACATTGAGAAAAATTGGGGCTGTATTAGTAAAAAAGGGGAAAAAAGGGCACAAGGGCATCTACTAGAATACTTTTAAGAATTTAAAGAATTCACAGTACAATAACCACCAAAATGGAAGCATTCCTGCTTACTTGTCAAGTTTTGAAATTTTACCCTCAAACGTTGCTCTAAGGATTGATGAAAATTTGAGTTCTTAAATTTATGAGATGGTATATTAACTATCAGGTTGACCTGATGACTTTTGTAATAATAATAAGCTATGTAATAACATGAACAAAACTGCAAGTGTTTCAATAATGTTAACAAGGCCTGATGAGTTATCCTGAAAATAGAAAATGTTATATAGCATTTTTTATATGAGCTTTCAGGACTAGGGCTGACTATTACTCTTTGAAACAATGTGGTAGTTGGTTTAATTTGCATTATGTAGAATCGTAACTTTTTCTTGTTGACCAACTCATATTGGTCAACAATATGTTTTATTGTTGACCAACGTCCCCTGAAATAATGCATTGTAGTTTAAACTCAAGGTCTTGGGTTATCAAAAACTTATGCCAGCACTAGTCTAACATTCATCAAATTGAGTACTTCTTTATCCTAACCACTTCGATTGACATTGAGGCTGGTAGTGAACATGGCTCAGTTTCTGCTTTCCGGAGTTGATAGTCTGGTCTAGTGAATGCCTATGGTAACCCATGGTTGCCAGGATCCACAATTCCACAGGCCACCATTAACATTGTATTCTAAGTGAAAGATGCCTCCCCAGGTGGTTATAATGAGAAGGCTCCAGGTAAACCACTTGCGTATTACAATAACTTTTCACTTTTCCAGCATAATTAGGAAATGATATTTTTCTCAAGGGGAAAAATGTTACTGGATAATGGTGTTTGGAAAGTTAAATAAGAACATATAGGCATTACATAGGTACAATAAATTTTAGTTTTAAAAGAAACGTTGTCCAATTCTCTTGGTTAATAGTTTGGTCTCTAGAGCCAAATGGCCTGAATTCAAATTCTGGCTCCACCACTTTCTAGCTGTGAATGACCTTGAACAATGGTATGTCCTCCTCCATGAAATGCTGACCTCATAGGGTTACGGAGAGGAGAAAATGAGTTATGTAATTCCTGTAATCATACATTCTCAATACATTTTGGTTATCAACTTATTCATTGAACCTGCATTATTAAGCCACAGCATCCATTTTGTAGAACAGCATTTGATGGACGTTTTTCTAACTGTTGTGTACATTTTTCTTTGGCTTTTGTCAATAAAATAGAGTAAATATAGTTTAAACTTTTCCTCATGTTTGAGTACCATTATTACAAATATTGATATTATACTACAATAAAATTAGCTTGAATTTATTGATTGCTTACTGAGCACCAAGTACTCCTGTAAGCATTTCACACGTATAATCTCATTTGAGTCTCAGAACAAAGTTTGTTGTTATTAAGATTTAGAAGTTTTATTTTTGTTTTGTTATTGGCTTCCTTGCAGAGTCTCAGCTATAATTCAGATAGTTGAGGCTTCTCAATAACTGAATACAAGATAGGTAAACATGAATATTTTTAGTACTTTGCAATGAACACTGTTAAACTCACAGTAGCATTCTAGATCAATGTTTCTCAATTTTTTTCCAAGATAAAAAAGATCGCATTTTTATTTTGCCCAATAGAAAGGGTAGCTGTGATTCTGACCTGGAAAGTTATCTCTACTCTCACACCAACTGTAGCTATTTAACTTACCCCCTATTAAGAGTTATTGCTCTTGGTGTTTGAAAAAATTATGATTGACCATGCAATACTTTATTAAAAAAAATCCCTCCAAAGAAAACTATTTAATATTAATATAAAATTCCAAAACTATAGGAGAGATTATTGAAGAGTTAAGCTTTTATATTAAAACAAGATTCTACTTTTTTTAAATGTTGACTTACACCCATACCACAGAGTCAGTCTCTCTCCCATCTCAATCCAAACTGACCAAGGCAAGCTCAAGAAAGAGTTCCTCATTTGGCAGTAATCAGATCTGAAACCTTAGTTAATAAAATAATCAATTAACCTTTAGCACAAAAGACCTTATTATTTGCTAGGAATGCCATGACAAAATATCACAGACTAGATGGCTTAAATAACAGAAATTTATTTTCTCGTGGTTCTGGAGGCTAGAAGTCCCAGATCAAGGTAGCAGTGGGTTTGATTTCTGAGCCTTCTCTCCTTCCCTTGCAGGCAGCCATCTTTGCACTATGTCCTCACATGGTCTTTTCTCTGTGTGCATACCCCTGGTATCTCTTTGTGTGTCCAGATCTCCTCTTTTTATAGGGACATCAGTCATTTTGGACTAATGCCCACCCTAACAGCCTGATTTTAACTTAGTCATCTCTTTAAAGGCCCTATTTCCAAGTATAGCTACATTCTGAAGTATGGGGAGTTAGGACTTTCACAGATGAATTTGGGGAGGGACACAGTTCAGCCCATAACACAATCAATTTAGAGATCACTTTTCTTCCATACCTTCTGGTTACTAGACATTAGACTTCAGCTAAAATGCACAAAACAAATCAGTAATATGAAATGATGTATTTTTTTCATGTTGTAGTAACACATCATGATTTTCTGATCAAGAATGTGTTTGTTATTTTAATAAACACAGAGGAAAACATCTAATAAAATCTTAGTTTTAGTGATGGTAGTTATTTCAAAATAGATCATAAAATAGACATATAATATCTGATTAATGCATCTGTTTATCTAACTTTGGTAAAAATAACCAACGCCTATTTAACTAATGCTAGCCAGTGTAGAAGAAAATGCCACTGTAGGTCAAAGATTTAGGAACTGTATCATCCAATACTAGCAAAGATAGCTATAATCATGTTTAGAGACTCCTATGTAAAATAAGATTGCTAAAAGAATGAGAAAATAAATTTTCATGTAAAGGAAGGTACATTCAAGAAAGATTGTTTTATCTGTTGCTATTTTTATCCCCTGAGTTTTCTCCTGGAATTAAGCCGGATTTACAAAGGAAAATAATTTTTTGTTTCTCTCCTAGGTCTTCAGATAGATTTTGGTTAAGGGTATTTATGATGTGGATCAGTTATTGGTATTTGTTTGGGTCTGTATTTCACTGGTGCATATTATACTGCATATTGTTAGAGTGCTGCCAGGCAGATAGCCCTCAAAATCAATTCAGTGTGCAAAACTTCTGACTGGGCAACACATATTCAAATATATCTGTCCATATTTACAATTGTACTTTCATTCACTTAACATTCACTCAGCTACTATATTTGGAGTGCCTGCTGTGTGCCAGGAACGGTGCTAAGCACCTCCCCTTGCTTTTTGTATTTTCTCTAAGCAAAGGTATCACCAACCTCCAACTTATCAAGTTGGTCAAGAATGCCATGATCCTCCCCAGGATCATGCAATTCAGTGGTCTCCAGACATTGGAATTTCACAGAGCAATGCTATTTTTTTTAATTGGGACATTTTATTAGAATAATAAGGACAAATTTACCATTGATTATCACCATCAATTTATGAGAAAGAACATTTTAGTACCAGAAAGATTGCTTAAAGCAAACCTCAAAACATTGCTTATTTTTCTCATTTCCCCAGTGAAAATTTTGTCATCCGCAGTGCAAAATTTGAGAACCACTAATCCAGAAAACAGAATAGAGAGAGAGGCAGTAAATATCAAGAGGACTAATTAAAGACCTATGTGTGGAATAGTACATCACTTCTCAACCTGTTACTCATTTTCTAATTAAAACATCAAAAAGATTGTTGCTGTGTAACATTTGAAAGAATGACATTTAGCTTCTTTTGTATATAGTAGTAGATAAATGAGAAAGAATATTACTTTTAAAAAATTGTGACGTCATCCACTCGTGGCTTTAGTTTCCTAACAAGATTCTCTAGGTTATTTAAAATATCTTGTAGCACAAACCTTTCTCTCAATATAAAAAGTAGAATTTTGAAAGGGTGTTTGCATTAATTAGAACCTTTAGGTCCTAAAGATTGATTAACTGCTGATAAATGTCTATGATATTAATGATAGTAGAGATAAATCATTTTAGTGACAATAAAATGGAAAGCATCAAGAAATAACTACTATAACCCTTCACTACATTACAGTTATGAAAAATAAGGGAAGAAAAGGAAAGTAGGAGACATAAATATTCAATTAAAAGCAAAATCATGGTGATTCATTAAGGCATAAAAATTCATAGTCAGTTGTAGACCCCGAATTAGGTACTTGCATTGTGACTCTGTGCATGCGAGGAGGTACTGGTAATGACCCATATTCACACTGACCTAGTTTTTCACCAGCACTTGTATGTTTCTAATAGTGAGAACCATTCCTGAAATATTGTTACTCTATGATTAATCTGAAATACCAAAAACATAATAATATTTTAAAGTATAATAACTAGTCAAGAACATTATAATTATTTGTTTAAAACAACAGTTTATTGAAATCTTAATCCGCTGTCTTTTAAATAGATGATTTTATGTAAAGGATTGCCAGTACTTCAAGATATTTCTTGTAGGTAGAATTACTTCAGACTAACAGTAGAACCATAGGTAGAATCAGATTGCAAGGTTACCTATATTGTCCAATTTGAAAAGTGCTCCCAAGGCTTCCCTTCATCCAGGTGCTATGCATCTGAACCACTATAAGTAAAATGCATTCGTATTATCCTTTGCCTTATGTATCTTCTACATATAAAATATTGTAAGGGGTATATTGAATGAATCCACCATAAGATGTTATTGACTTACCCAGATCTTCAGAGAAACTAGGTAGAATAAAAGCAGAGAGAGCATGGGAAATGAGAAAAATGAACAAAAAGAAATTTGAGAGTTCATGCGGTTGAATTTTTTCCTGTTTAAAAATTTTGTCTAGAATAGTCCTGATGAAATCACCTATTTTTATCGTGTTGTCTTTTAGGCCATCCATTTATTTCAAGTTCTTCACCAAGTATACATGGATTTATTTATCCTCCATTCTTCTTCACAGAGCATTTCTTCCAAGTGAGATAAATTCATTTGGTTTATTAATATTGAAAATGAGGGAATCTATGAAAATCTGTATACCATTTTATTGATTCTGTCTAGGGTACCTTATAGCAGCTGTTTTTTAACTCATCACTTTTATACTGATAGCATGGGCATTTAATGGCTCTTACTTGAGCCTAAAGTAATTTTATATATTCTTAGCAATATAATTCTGATATATACAAAGATGCCAGTGTTAACAGAGGTCTTATAGCATAGAGATTCTGAAATTAGAGAAATGTAACTTTGAATCCTATCTTTCCTACTTCTTATTCTGCAGCTTGCATACCTAGCATTTTTAAGGCTCAATTTCCTCATATGTTGAATACAGTGGCAATATTTTAAGTAATTCCTATTAGTTTGTTTTTATTCCTTGTGAAATATATTATCATGACAATTGAATTTGTTTTTTTTTTTTTGAAAGAAATGTAACGTCTGTTACTTGTCAGCATGAAACACTAAATACTCTGAAAGTACATTCCCATGAAAACAACTTAAAAATCTGGATAAAATGTAAATTACATTTCTTTAAGTGAATTGCTGAGCTGGCTAGAGAATAAGGAAGTACGCAAAAGCTAAATCAAGGAGAAACCCTGGAAGGTGGGTAAGAATTAAAGCTGGATTTTGTTCTAAGGGCATCTGTTAAACTCTAGAAATCTTGAACTTCTATTTTAGTGTCTGGAAATGGCCAGGCAGTCAGGAAATAAAACTTAGATATTCTCTGGAGTTAATACATTTCAATCAGGACCTCAAAGAATCCTCAAAGATTAAATTTCCAAGAAAAATGAGTTCATCATATAAAATCACAAAACACATAAAGAAACCAGAAACCATAAGAAGCGTGGCACCGTAAATCAGAGTCAGCAGAAACAAGAACCAGAATAATCAGATTACAAAGTCTTCAGTTATTGGAATTTTCAAATGTATGAGCTTTAAGAATTAAGGAATGGAAATGTGAGAAAAGAACATGAGTCTATAAAAATAACCAGGTAGATTTATAAAAACAGGATAGGCAGAATGAAAGAAGCCAGAAAGGTATGATGAAGCATCCAGGGACTAATAACAGCAGGGAGTCATTTGCACCCCTATGTGTAAAGGAGCACAGAAAAGGAGGTTGTAAGAAACTGGAGAGAGCTGTAATTGTAGCTATAGCAAAGAGTTATCTGAGAGGAGCTGCAAACTTTGGTAGAAGACCCACAACACACTAAGGATGCAGGTGGAGAAATAAATACCCCTCCCTCCCTCCTCCCACACCCAATATCCCACTGGTACCTTTCACTGACCAAACACACTGGGATGCCAGGGGCAAGGGAACTTTGGTGATGCATGACATAGAGGTTAATGTGCCAGGACACAGAGCAGAGTGGAGAAGAGAGGATTACAGGGGCAAAGAGAGAATTGCCAGCACAAGAGTATAAGAGATTTTGAGGATAGAGTGCAAAGGCCTAACTTACACCTAAACAGAGTTATAAAAAGAAAAAAAAAGGCGGGGGGAAGCAAATGTTCAAAGGTAAAATGGATGATAATTTTTCAGAATCCCTGAAAGACAGTACATCTCAGATCAAAAAGCAAACCCAGTGTAAAAAGAAATTCACAAATAGACAATATCATAGTGAAACTGAAGAACACCGAAGAAAATGAAAAGATCTTAAACCAGCTAGAAAAGAAAGATTAGCTACAAAAGAAGTCATAACTGATTTCTCAACCACAACGGGGTTGTAAACTGGAAATAACACCCTTCAATGAGCTATCAGTATCTGTCCACATTTAATTCTTCATCTTGTGAAGCTGTCTCTTAAGAAGAGGTATAAGATGTAGACATTTTCAAATGAACAACTGAAAGGTCTAAAATCTGACTCACTTTAAAGACAATTTTAAAGGATGAACTTCAGGAAGAAGGAAAGTGATCAAAGGTAGAAGGTCTGAGATACAATAAAGAAGAGTAAACAAATATTAAGTATGTGGATACATCTAAACATAGAAATCATAATTTCCAAAGTAGAAGAAAAAAACAGAGTGAAAACAGGGAAAATAACCCTTAATTTAAAAGAAGGGTAGAAAAGGAAAATAGAAAATCTATATAAAGAGAAAGCACAAAATAAGATAGCAGAAATAAATCTAAATTATTATTAGTAAAATGAGATAATGCAAATAAATATTCTTACTACAAAAAAATCTGAGTACAAACTGAATTTTTTAAAAGTTGGATTTAAAATGCACAATATTTTCTTTCCAACAGACGTACCTTAAACAGAGGACCAAAATAGTCTTAATCCAAAGTATGGAAAATGATATTCCAGGCAATTGCTATCCATGAGAGCTCTTGCAAACTATGTTATTAACAGATAAACAGATTGTAAGGCAAACAGTCTTATTAGATCTTAAGTTCACTACATAATGATAGAAGGGTCAATTCATCAGGATGTTATAGCTTCTATATACTCAATAAGATAGCATCAAATTATATAAAACAAAAAATGACAGAAGTACAAGGAGAAATAAATCCATCATCATATTGGGGAAGGTACTGACACATCTCTCGATAATTAATGGATATAACAGAAACAAAAATCAACAACATTTGGATTATATACATTCTTTTCAAAGCACATATAGACTTTTACAGTCAATAAACAATAAAGTCTGCAAATAAGTAGATTAAAAGATTATGTTAGAAGTTGATAGGCCCAGGGGTAAAGAAAAAAGAACAGGACAAAGAAGATCAATAGTGTTAGTGGAGGAATGAACTATTGGAACTGATTAAGAGGGGAAGGAGAGGATGTGAGGAGAGGTTACAGGCAGCAGAACACAAAGGGCTCCATGAGCCATTGTAAAGGACTTTGGCTTTTGCTCTGAGTTGAAGGGAAATCCTCAGCTTGCTGGGCTCAACACAGTGACACAATCTGACTCATGATTTTTAAAGACTCCCTGGCTGCTGAATTGATAGTAGACCATAGGGAAGCAAGGGTTGTATGACAGAGGCTGTGAACGTATGCGCTAACATTCCTTTAGTGGATAATGTATTTACTTACCCACAAAAGAAGCCAGTAGAAGATAAGCAAAAGGAAACAAAGAAAAGCAAACCCTTCTGGCCATGCAGAGGGAAGAAACTGAGAAAGGAAATGCCAGGTGAGGACTTACAAGGTGAAATTTCTATGCTCCATGGGATGTGATTCTTTGTTGTGACCCCATAAATTTTTATAAAATGCCAAAAGATGTTTCTAAATGCTCCTAGAATTAGCACATAATTATGTGATGTCCATCTGAGTAGTTCAGGCTGTTCAGGTACTCACTCAGTCTCAAATAGAAACTAAATTGGGTTTTTCCCAGAAACCTATCTTCCTGAAGAGATGAGTCATATTGACCTTTCTTTCCTTAGTAAAAGATACAAAATGTTCCATTTTTTCTCATCTTAGTATAAAATACTAAGAGATTGAAAGTATTTGTCCTTTAAAACATCCTAGAAATTATAAATATGATTCGGATTATGAAGTTTTCTTTTTTCTCATCAATAAGAATGATAGCGATCAAACCCAGTACTCAGTCATAAAAATGCTGAGTATCTTCTGTGTCTCTGTGCCATGTGTGACAATTCTACAGAATTTACTAGGGCAACATTGTCCTAACATTCAAAAATCTCAGTCCAATGACAGAGCCATTGGCCTGTGGGCTACAACTACAGAAAAGAGGTTACTCAGAGATAGGATGCAGGAGAACAGGCTGAAGGCAGAACTCCAGGGAAGAACTTGATCTTTACATGCCTGATTAAAAGATTATGATGTCATTTGCATTATACATTGTAGTATATGTTTAGATATTTATGCACATTTGGAAGATAATATTACTTCATATTTCCCAACTCTCCCTGTTTCACTTAGAGAAAGGAGTATATGCTTTTCTTGAGAAATAATCAAGTCTTTCCACACACATTTTTTTTCTGCATCTAAACAACTGCCATATATGGTAGTAGTCCCTCCTCTGAGACTTAATGAGGCTCCAGGTGAAAGTGGAATCACCTGGAAATGAGCAGAGCCGTTCCTTCATTTAGGCAGCTGTGCTCAGGTACAAAGGTCAGCAGGAATCAGAAAGTCTAGACGTTAGTCTGGCTTTGCTGCTGACTTTGGGCAAGTGACTCTCAATTTCTTCATCTGTAAAATATTAAACCCATAGTCTCTTTATGAGGAATAAATAATATATATGAAGAGGTTGTATAACCGTAGATCACATTAGAGCAGTACAGGACATACATTTATTCCTCACACCACTCATTCATTCAATCATTTAAAATCAATATTTAATTTCTTCTATGTTCAGTGAATTGTGCTAGATCCTCAGGAATGATACAACTTCTGTCCTCAGGGATTTTTAGTGGAGGCTGAGGCAGTAAGACGTATGTGTAGGATCCCGTAATAGGACAGAGAGACAGAAGATAGTTGGGGAGGTGGGTGAAATCATAGAAGACCTTCCAGAGGAGAGATGATTCTATATTCCGGTGGCATTAGTATTCTCATTTCATAAATGTTGACTGAAAACCATGAAACCTAAATGTTGACACAGGTATTTTCCTCAATCTTTAGAGTCAAAGTGTGTGGGGGAAGGAAAGAAAGAATGGAGAAAAGGATTCGGACTGGGATTATAAATATGTATTATATTGTATTAATTTCTAGATGTAGGTAATTATATTGTATCTCTGTATTTCATGCTATTCAAAATACAAATTTTTAAATAAATAGTTTCCATATGCTCTTAAGTTTTAAAAATGATGGACAGTTCAGATACAATTTCGGTAATAGTATTATAACCTGAGTGTTAATAATCTTATTAAAGCACCTAGCATTTTTCTGTATTTTTTAGCATCAATTTTATCTTTGCATAATTATGTTGATTCAACGTTAGAACTTTTTCAAGAATTCTCACCATTTTTAATTGATATATTTCTTCTACATTGCCAGCTCTGTTTTTGCTTTTAAGAGTAAAATAAACACTTTTGAATATTTTGGATGTATTGATTTATTTCTTATTATGTCTTCTTTACATTTTTTTCCATCCTGTGAATGTCATTCATTTTTATAGGCAAATATTTTATTAATTCATCCACTTGATATACATAGCTTTAAGGGATTTATTTTCTGAATAACTCTGATTTTAGTGAACTTAATGTTTTGTGTATGTGTTTGTATGTGTGTGTGATTTTGGCAATGAACATATTCCTTAATATTTCATGTAACTCACTTATTTCTGTAAGGACCTTCACTGAGGGAAGATTGTTATTCCTTGTACCAATTCAATTTGTTAATAAAATACCTTCATAGAGATAACAGACTTCTGATATAGTACTACCTTGTGTGTGGGTAAAAAATACAAAGTTTTTTTTTTTAAATAGGAGGAAAGTAAATCAATTTAAACTAGAATTTTGTAATAGTGCGCTTCCTGAATTTATGAGGAACTGGACTTTTTATTTTTCCCATTGCTACCCATGCTTTTCTCATTAATTTCATAGATTTTTCATGGAACAGTTGTTTGCTACAACCTCTATAGAGTAAATTATATACCATTCACATTCCAGTTTTGATTTGTTGTTTAGAAAAGGTAGAATCTACATTTTCAAGTCCATAATGATACCCATCTATTTTGAATTCTATTTTCTTGAAAAAAGGTGAAAACAGTACTGTTATATTTGTCATCCCCTAAATGTGTGACATGGCAACGTAAAAACAAGTTTCTCCTTTGAGACTATTGATGATCCTTGAATGTTTGGTAAATCATCACTGGCCTTAAAAATCAGGCATCTGGCTCTTTTCCAAGTGGACAGTGCTTTACCTATCATTTTGTTATGTTAGGCATTTCACTCTGTTTCCAAGCAGTTTAAGTGTAGTTAAGATGTGATTTTTTTTTTTTTGCTGCAACAGTCTTGCTGTTTAATTTCATCCAGTTTGTCCTTATTAAATATCAACTCAAAATATTTGACTGAGATAATTGGGTATTGATTATTTTTGCACTGTCATTTGCAGTTCAAATTGGATCTTTATAAACACTTGAGACTTTTTAAGGGCTACCTTATGCTTAATATGCATGCATAGTTCTAGTTTGGTTCCAGTTTGGTTTGGAGATTGTTTCACTGTGCTGAATTCAGACTCAACTTTCCATAAAAAGGAAAAAAAAAAAAAAGAAACAGCAGCTCAGTGATAAAGCAAGAACACTTTCCACTGCTTTTTCAACTCTTTCCTCTTTTTTCTTGAATTCAAAGCCAACGAAGGAATTCTGAAGTGCTGGGGGGTTACTTGGCTTTAGAACTTTGTAAAGATGGATGGTCACAGCATGCTGCCCCTTATTATTCTCTTTCCCTGGGCAGAACAGACTGCTAATTATTATTTCTAAAAATAATATAGCAATCTTATTTTTCCTTTTCCCATATGCAGGCTTAAGCACACTTTCATTTTTTAAATTCTTATTATTTTTACTTATTTATTTTTATTTATTTTAATTTTCCATTAATTATTGCTATTTAGTTTTTAGACTTGTAGACGTGTAAGTCAAAATCACAATAACTTATAAATATTCCATATTTTAATATTTAGTGAACACCTACAACTCAGTAAGAGAACTGCTTTATGATCCACTAGACATTAGAAAAAAGAAAAGACTGATAATATTTTCTCAGCATTATGAAATGAAGACTGCATTTTAGGAGTCCAAGGACCAGAGTTCAAGTCCTTCCTCTGGCCCTCCTGTGTTACTCTGCATATGTCACTTAATTGCTCAGACTTCCTGTTGTCTCCTCTATAAATAGTGATGCACTGATACCTACTTCAGAATTGTCAAGAAAATGAAATGAAGTAAATTATATGGAAGTATTTCAACAACTGTAGTATGTTATGTCAAAGCCCTCAAGTGGTCTAGAATCTATATGAGTAATACAGATGAGTAATTCTTCATTTCAGACATTGAAATGAAGAATAATACTAGCTAGAAAATCACCGGTTACACTTCCAAACGTTTAATAAATATCATATAGAAGATTCAGAAGGCAAGCACTGCGTATATTTGAAGTGGTTGGATTTGTTTCTGAGTGGAATTGGAACTTAAAAATATATCTTCAAGGATGGGTAAAATTTGGAATGAAAAATGAAAATCTTCCAAATGTTCCTGCCAGGAAGGAGCAGACTTCATTCATCCATCCATTAAATCATTAATTAAATATTTATGGAGCATTTACCATAGTCTAGGCACTGTGCTAAGGAATACCAAGAAAGATGGAGTAGCTATGGAAAGAAAAAGATGTTTGACTTGTGTCACGTGGTAGACACTTTAAACTTTGGACTCCGACTAATTGAAAGGTAGTACCCTCTTTACCCCAGAACTAATTGGATGAAATTTCAGATTGTAGTCAATATTGTATGCCTTTGTACTTTAACAGAAATGCTCCTGTACATTCATTGTCAAGTTTGAAGGCAACAAATGCTACCATATTTTATTATAGATCTTACTAAACTTCCTACTCATGTAGATTGTCACTCTAAATATAAAGGATTTTGTTTATTTATAGGTGTGCAGCTTATTGTGTCCAATTCTGCTTATAATCAAGTTAAATAAACACTCAATGAAATGCCAGTCTGATTTTTTGAAAAATGTCTGCATATATTTAAGATTGTTTAATTAAAGATAATTATTAACACATAATTGGAATTTTTACTTTCCTAGAAAGTAATAAGTCAAGGATATTTACTCTTTGTAATTTATTTTATATCTAGTTTACAGATTTTAAAAAATTCCTTAAGGAGTGTTAGGAAGCCTACAGACCACAAAGCAAAGGGGTTTGCAAATACTCAGTTCATTACTTGTGCACTGAACGTCATTTAGGGGCTTATCTAAGTTGTCTAATTATCAAATAGAGCCATTAAGCACTACATACTTCCAGTTGGGGTTGTGCTCACAGAGCAGCAAGTATAGTAATAAGTTGAATGAGGGGGAAAAATAGCCTCCATATCGCTGGCATCTTGTAAGCAAAACAAGATGATTTTGCTTTTTAATCGAGTTTTTGATGTCATGATAAAATCTCTTTTCCTTAATCATAATCCCCCATAATCCACCTGTGGGAGCACAGGGAATTCCCCTGGTTCTGCTGGAGAAAGTCCCCACAGGGATGCATCACGCTGGGAGAGCAGCTCCTGATGTTCTATCCCATCTCCTCCTCCCCCTCTCATCTCCTTGGTCTTGCAGCAAAGGGAACCTGGGGCGGTTTAACCTGCTTTCCAAAGTCTGTTCATGCTTGGCAGCTGGTGCAGAGTGGGGTGGTGAGAGGCTGTTCAGTGCAAGGTGATGGCCGACTAGGAAAGTGTTAGGGGTGCCAATGAATGACTGAGAGGAAGCACATGAGTTGGGGGTAAAGGGATGATAGCCACAGTATTTGGAAGGCCACTCACTAGGTTGACCACCTGGATCACACAGAATGATCCCAGCATCATATATTTTCCCTTATGGCAAGATTAGGAAAGATAGATTCATTCATTCATTCAAGCAACGGGTATGAATATGAAGCACCATACTAAATTCTCCAATAGAATGGAGAATAAAACTGACATTGTCTCTGCCTCCATGGAACTTACAGTTCAGGAGAAAGGCAGGCATTAAACAGAAATCCAGAAGTCTAATATGTAATTGCAATATGTGATAAGTGCTATGATAGAAAACTCTAGGCTGCAGGGTAGAACCATATTTGGAGATCTAATTAGATGAAGGAGTTAAAGAAAACTCTCTTAAAAAGTCATGTTATAGTGAAGACTGGAACAGTGATTAGGAGTTATTTAGATAAGAATAGGAGGAAGATCATTTGAGTCAAAGGAAGCAGCATGTAAGAAGGCCCTGAGATAGGAAGAAGTTTCAAGTGAGTATCCAAGGTACTTCAATGTGCTAAGAGGAGAGCTCTGTAATTGAAAACCATAGTTGCATGAAAAGTGTGTTTTTGCAAGGAAGCTCCTAGGGGGTTACTGTAAGCCAGTTCTACAGTGAGGAGTTAAGTTGTTCATTTGTCTCCAAAAGATCCTCATACAGAATGCTTTTCCATAACTTTACTTTCCTGCTCATGTTGACTTTAATTTAGAGGTCTTCAGTGGAGAACTGGATTTTCACAAGTCATGTGCTAAGTTAATAGGGCCTTCTAGATATGAAGTGCTGTCTAATAGAGTGATCACTTGTCATATTGAAATTTAAATTTAAATAAACTAAAATTCAATCAAATTTTAGAAATCACAAATTCAGCTCCTTGGTCACACTAGCCACATTCCAAGTGGGAATATACTGTGTATATGTCTAGCAGCTACTGTACTGGACAGCGCAGATATTGAGCATTAGCATCATTAAAGAAATTTCTGTTACATAGTCCACATAGTAGTTAACCCCATGGGCTCTGGAGTCAGATCTAGATTTAAATTCTAATTTTTGCACTTGCTGTGTGATCCTAAACAAGTTATTTAACATCTCTGAGCCTCAGATTAGCCATGAAAAAATAAGAATAGCATGGGTAATGTATATAGAGAACCTAATAAATCACCTGGCACATAATAGACATTTAGAAATACCAATACCTGATACCTCTATTTTCTTAGTCCAACTCTCTTTTCCTCCAGGCACTCAATCATTCTTCCTCTTCCTCCTCCATACTGAGTAAATCCACTTCATCCATATTTTCACCCATGCTTCCCTTGCTTTATTCACTGGCCACACCGTCAATCCAATCCACAATTCTAGGTCAATCCAGACTTATTCTCTGATCCAGCTGAGTCTGCCAAAGCTTGATGGAGGAAATCATTTCACTGTTGAGATGATCAGCATTATAAATGGTCAGCCTCCAGGTTCATCTAGTTGACCTCCAGCCAACTTGGCAAGCCTTTGAATCTTTTGCTTTGGCTACTCTTTTCATTTTTGATAGTACCTATCCTAACTGCAGTCTCCTCACCAGGCCCTCACCTCACCTCTGTATCAGCAGAATGAATTCACTGAACTTCTCTTTCCTACCTCTTCAAGTATATATATTTTTATTTACAGGGGTTCCCAATGCCAGTATTGGGACCAGTGTAAGGCTACTTTAGAGGTACTTGATTAATGATGAAAAATATATCTACCTGGGCCTGACCCCAGTCTACTGAATGGAAATCTTTAGTACTGGAAATGGGGGAATCTGTAGTTGTATAAAGCTCTGCAGATGATTTTGTGACCTAAGTTTTGGAGACGCCACCAAGAGAGTTGTGGATACTGTTGCTTATAACCTCTGATTGCTTTTTCATGCTGTTTGATATTAATCTGGCTGCCCCTATTTCTTCCCAGCAGTTGACATGTAGGCTGCACTTTTCAGAGTTCTTCAATGAGTTGTTAGAGCATCTGTCTTGCCTGTGGTCATCACACTTAATCTCTCCTTGCTGGAGCTATTAACACACTCCCTCTGGTGACATGCCAAGCTTGAGAGTAGCTAGAATAGCATCTTTGCTGTGTCCCGGCAGTGCTCCAAGACTTCATTCTTGGTCATTTTGTCTGACCATTTAATGCAAACTGTAGATCATAGCTGACACTGGTGGAAGAGTTCAAGTAGCCAGAAGTGTAATCTCAAGACGATGGAAGTCTCAGAGTTATATAATAGTTTGGACGTGAACATTGCTGTGTAAAACATTTAATTTGATTCAAAGTGTATTTTCCACTGGGTATAACATTTAGCATTCCAATGACTTTTACTGCTATTTTAATTTTTATTCATCTATTACTATGTTGTATATATAGTTTACAGTGAGTTTCCTTGACCCCAGTTATCTTTTTGGTGGTTCTAAAAACTTAAAATATCATTAATAGAAGCAACCATTTCAATGAAAAAAGCTAAATGATAAAAAACTCAACATGTAATTAGCAGATAAACATTTTTACAAATGTATATATATTTGTGTAGTATTATATTTAATGTAATATATACTATTTATATATGAGTATATACTAATTTAAATATTAATATTATGTTCAATAAGAATTCCATCAAAATTAAATATGCACGACATAGTAGAATCGCAAGTATTCAGTCTCCTAGTGAAATTATCTATAGCTAATCATAGACTCGTGGAAATAGTGGGTTAAAAAGCAACTAGAAAAAGATTTAAAAAATCAGAAAACCTTGATTAAATCTCGGTTGCACCTCTTACTTCCTGTGTGGCCAGGATCAGATCACTGAACATTTCTGCACATTATCTTCCTCATCATCAAAATGTTCTTTCAGAAGGTTGTTGTAAGGATTAGATGGAATAAGTGATAACTGGTAATACATTGTAAGATATATTCATTGTTCTTGCTAAGGTCAAAGGGCACTATACAATTTTGTAACATCTTCTGAATTCTCTAAGAAAGAATAAGTTATTTAGCACTTTAATTAATTCATGAGGTTACCAGCCCACTTTTATCCATCTGAGTATCCTTGGAAGATTGTCATATAGTAATCCTTTAAATCTTACTGAATAAAATGAAATACAGTTTATTACGTTCTTCATTTTGAAAATTGGCAATTTACGTGCATGGATGTTTTGTATTTTTCCAATAACCGGAACATTTGTTTAGCCAGAATTTTTTTCTCAACAGTGTCATCTGTTCTTTTTCTTTATTAAATAAAGGCTAGTTTTCATATTTCTCCTAACATACCAGACATTTAAAATTTTAGTATATGATTTCATTTTTATTTGGGATAATTATGATAATAATAACTACAATTATGATTAATAATAACTACATTTGCTGAGCTCTTGTATCGTGGCGGACACAGTGTAAGCACATATACACTATTAACGTATTTAATCAATCCAATTTAACGTAATTTAACAATCCAATGAAGTAGCTAATGTTATCCCCATTTATTGCTGAGAAAATTAAGGTATAAAGTAGCTAAGTATCTTTCCCTAAAATCATCCTTTAAGAGACAGAATGGGAGTTTAGCCCAGGCAGTCTATTCCAGAACCTAGGCTCGTCACATTTAAACTATGCTGCATTGCTAACACTGCATAATCTCTTGCATATCTGCTTGTGAGCATTCCCATAATGCAACATTTGGGCACCATGATTCTTGGTGATCTTTGATGCCAATAGCAACCATGTAAGTGAAACTCTCCTGGAGCCTTTGGCAGTACTTTCTAACTTGTATTTCAGTTTTTCTGACATACCCTCAAATATAATTACGTCAAAATCAACTAGACCATTTTTGTCTTCACATTCTCGATAGTCAGATACATAAAAGGAAAAGTAATAGCCTATCCAAGAGACTGGTTTACATAGATTTCCAACCAGGGTAAGTTGTCATCCCTCATCTGTATAATCACAATGACTAATTGGTTTTTAAAATTAAATCACAATTTTATGTAGATACTTGCATTTGTAGGTTATGTTTGTTGTATTTTACTATCTTGAGCTTGTAAATACTAGTGATTAACTAAAGTTCACTTTAATAGTTATTATATCATCATGAAAATTCATGTATTTGCTGAAACATGTAATCAAAATAGTGCACTGAATTAATTCGAGTCAGAATCTAGAACATTTTATATAATTTACGTGGCTAATCCTCATACTGAAACTGCAGGGATGGTCCTGGAAGCTTAATTTTGCCCCCATATATAGTATTAAAGCAAATTATGTCTTAAACTCTTGAGGTTTTCACTTGATTTCCTGTCACTGTATTATCATAACCTTGAACTATTTTTCTCACTTGAAATGATCTTCAAGTGAAACTAAGTTTCAAGTTATCATCACAATTGAGAAATGTTTTCTTGTACTTTACATACACAAGCATGGGCATATGAGTGAGCATACACACGCATATAAAGTAGTCCCTATCTATGAATGCATTGATTTAAGGAAGTATATTTGGAAAAGTATTTCTAAGAACCAGTGACAGCTTCTCCTAGGAATAGTGTTATGTTACTCTTCCAGTACAAAAGATTATTTATCTCATATTTCACACCATTTTACATATTGCTTTTATTGGATTATCCTTTCCCAATTTCCTCTCTAGACACTAGAAATATAATTCTCTGTACTACTAACCCTAGGAGACCTTCTACCACCATAACCCATAACAACCACACCATTTTCAATACATGCTATCAGCCAGCATGTTTGTTAAAACCAGTGATACCCCATTAGAATAATTATGTAGATGTTAAAAGCTATGTTTATATTTTCAAAATGATAAATATCATTGTTTTGTTCTGAATTTTCAAATCCTAAACACTCAATAGTTGTTTAATGTTTTCAAAATAAGCAGAGTATGCATTGGTGGCACAAAACTGTAAGGTTTACTAAAACCAGAAAATACTAACCACAGAGTATATGCTGTTTAATATGCCAACCCAAGTTGCATTTGGCCCATTTATTATTATTTTCTGGTTGTCAGCATTGGAAGTAACTGAGAAGTGCACTTTATATTAACCATATTTTCAAGAAGTCACAATGATTAGAATTAGAAAACCCATCCCAATTTAATCATTAGCACAGAGGAAAGCAGCAATTAAAACTCCTGAAAACTGGTATTCAGAATGTTGGTGAAAGATATGATCTTTCTTTCTAAAGGGTAACCTGATTTTTGATAAATGTGTTTGCTTTATAAGTAATCATTCTTTAGTTAATGGGTCTCTGACTTAGCTTGGGCTGCTATAACAAAATACCACAGACTGGGTGGCTGAAACAATAGACATTTATTTCTAACAGTTTTGGAGTCTTAGAAGTCTACTATCAAGGCACCAGCAGATTCAGTTCCTGGTGCGAGCCCTGTTCCTGATTTGTAGATGACTACCTTCTCACTGTGTCCTCATATGGCAGGGGAGAATGAGCTCTGGTCTCTTTTCCTCATCTTATAAAAATACTAATTCCATCATGCGTGTCCCACCCTCATGACCTCAACTAAACCTAGTTACCTATCAAGGGTTCCACATCCAAATACCATTACCCTGGGGATTAGAGTTTCAACATATGAATGGGGGAGTGGAGGGGAAGGGTTGGAGGCGTGGAGGGGGTGGGGACACAAACATTCAGTCCATAACAGTCTCTAATTGGAGAATGTGCATATGAGTTTCATCCACATGTGTTTTTATATTTTTAAAATTGGAATGCCTAAGAAAAGTCAAGCACTCTCCAGTTTACCACAGTCACTGCCACTCCCTACTGTCTTACTCCTTGCTAGATACTCTTAATGGTGTGGTCTACCTGAATTGTTGACTCTTGATTTAAACCATTTAACTTGTTAAAATTTATCAAGGTTTTGGTATTAAAATATTCTGTTAATTCCCTCCTGTAGGATGGAGAACCTAATAAGGGGAAGGAATCCCCCACAATATCAGAGAAGTCCTTGTAAAGAAGTTCGTGCAGCCCTTCGGAAGAGGCCTGAAGAGGAGTGTAAGTATGTTTAATAGGTTTAACTACGTTCTAGGTAGACTTAGGTGAGTGTCATAGTAAAAGTAAAACGTTAACCTTTAAGTGATAAGTCAAATAATAGAGGTACTTAACAAATACTTGTTGATTCTAATTGAATTTATTTTTTTAAAAAATATCATATGGTACCTGGATTCAGGCACTAAGCACATTGTTTTCTTAAGTGTTTCTCTTGTACTTCAGAATGCTCTACTAATAATTTGGTTCCATGTTCAAATGAGATTGCAAAAAGCTACACGATTTACCACATCTTTCTTAGTTATCTGTACCGTGAATATTATTTCCAAAGAGTCCTGAAGTAAAAAAAACAGAAAAACATAAACAAAACAAAACACTTTTAAAGTGTGTTTAAAGTAAACATTTTCCAGTGTCATTTGACCACAATTCTCTTTCAACGTTTTTTTTTTTTTAAACTGAGGACTCTTTGAAAACAACTTCATTAGACGAAAGAATAAATGTCTAGTAGCAAATCTAAACCCATTGATCAAAATGAAACATTTGACTTAATCGAATTTAGGAAAAGATTTTGAAAGAAGTCGTGTATCCCCTCAGAAAGCCATTTTAATCCATCTTTAAATTATCAAAATGTTACAATATATAATTGTAGAGATTTTATCTAAATATTGCAACTAAATATAGCATTGTTGGAGATGTTTAACATAATACTTGCATTTTAAGTTTATAAGATGACCCATAATACTAGCTTTTCTCATGGCACTTGCATCTAATTATTTTCAGGGTACTAAATCGCAATCCATTATGACAAAAATTCAGAAAAAAATTTCTGAATGATGTCTTTTTACAGGAGTTTACATTTTGTAAGGATAGAGCTAATGCAGTGGGTTCACTGGCATATATAGTTTATTAGATTTTTAGGGTTATATTGGCATTTTAAATTAATTTGAAGTACACCATTCCAGGTAAAGACCAAATATATTAAACCTGGGCATACTCATGGCAAGTAGAGTATTTTTGTTTTGTTTCATTTTATTATAAAGTCAATAGATAATCTGATGGGGTTGGCATCTATGTCATTCAATATAGTGTTAGTTTTCTTTTATTTGGTATATTTATAGTTTCTAACATTATAAACAATATCCAATTAAAACTAAAATTTGAAAATGAAGGTATAGTTCATGGGCATGTTAGAACAAAAACTGTTTATAAGATGCAGACTCGTGCATAAAACTATTGTTTTTTATTGGGTTCATAGGAAAGCTTTGGGGTTTCTCCTCTGTGCTGGTTTAACACAATCAGCTTAGTCTCTGTTATAGTTCTGCAGATTTTATTTAGAAACTTAGAAAGGGTTTTTGTGGATAAATCTATAGTTGATTCTCATGGAGTCACAGAGTATATTTAATATATACAAAGTTATTTTTCAGGCCTCTTATACTGAGTTGGTCTGTGCCAGAGGTTGACCACCTATGGTCCATTTACCAAATCCATCCTGACACCTGTTTCTGTAAATAAAATTTTATTGAAACACAGCCATCTCCTATTTATTTAGGTATTGTGTATGGCTGCTTTCCATGGCAAAGGAAGAGTTAAGCAGTTGTGACAGAGACTATATGACCCACAAAGCCAAAAGTATTTACCTGATTCTTTACAGAAAAAGGTTTTAAAACCCTAATCTGGGCCAGTGGTTCTCAAAGTGTGGTTTTCAGACCAGCAGCAGCATTAGCAGCATCTGGGAACTTGTTAGAAACACACATTTTAAGGTCTACAACCCACATCTACTGAATCCAAACGTCTGAGAGTCGGATCCAGCAATCTGTGTGTTTCAAAGAAGCCCTACAGGAGATTCTGATGCAAACTCCAGTCTGAAAACCAGTAGCCTAAGTCAAATGACTGGCGGCAAGATGACATTAAATCACCATGGATACAAAAGACTAATAATGATAGACATATTTCAGAGTTAAGTCTTATTGTTGTCTAATGTAAGGTACATAATATAACTGTTTCCTGTGTTGTAACAAGCAAGTCCTCAACAATTGAATCGTGGCAGTCAGGACAATTTTTGAAATATCACTACAGGAGCTCAGCTGGATTGACTATGTTATTGAACATGGAAGGACATAATGAGAAATGAGAAACATGTAAAGTATTATTCCCTGCCAGAGAGGTCTTCATTATCCCTTGTTAGTTTAATGAACAGTCCTTCTTGTCCTGTACAGACCACTGTTAATTCCCTAAGAAAGAATCCTCTTTTTTAGAATGGGAGCAATATAGTAGTTAATTAAGACATTAACTTTAAAGTCACCATAAGGGTGTTCTAATGTGACACTTAATGAACAGCTGCAGGACCCTGGGTATTATTTCCTTAATCTAAGACTCAGTTTACTTATTTGAAAAATGAGGTTAATTAAAGAGCCTACCTTGAAGGGTTATTTGGAGAATTAAGGAAGATTTTTATTAAGTACCTGGTATAGAACTTGGGACGTGGCAAATTTTTTTCCTCCTCTCTCTCTTCCTCTTCATTTATTATTATTGTTCTTCTTTTTTCAAACTAACCATTTGAGGATAGAAAGCATGTTTTGATCATAGAAATGAAAATCTACAGAAATTATAACCCCTATTTTTAGAAATAATACTATAAAGCAAGGAACAGGTTGTAAACAAATGACATAAAGCTGGAATTCTTGCAGCAATGTTAGATAGTAATTCGTGTTAGGTGGTAATTTGTCTCACACAAGTTCTTTCCCTATGATTCTACAAATTCAACATGGGATCTAGACCAAGACTTACTGGTCAGCTCTCATGGAAAGCTGCCACCTTAGAAAATCATCATAGAAAGCCAAATGATAGTGGCTTTGCTTTACTGAGAATTGAAAGAATAGTGGAACTTGACTCAGACAATACGATCCTCCAGATGCAAGGTGAGCCCTCTTGCATTTGGAGATATTGCAGATAAGAGGGTTTTGCTAAATAACAGTATTCATACTGCTGTCTTTTATAATCTTTTATACTTTTTACAATATTATCAATGTTAATATCAACATTAGGTCACCAGACATAGCTCTTAACCAATTATTTCATGTGAATTATATCTAGCTATATTGCATTTAACATAGCCAAGCAAACTTTCAGTAAAAATTGATTCTTGTAAAAGACACACTTCTAAATATGCTCAAGTTACTTCCCATTAAAAAATAAAAATAAAAACTTTGTCCTCAAAACCAAAGCACCATTCAGCTACAGCCCTACATTCTCAGACTGTTCTCAGGCAAACCTCTCAAAGGAGTTATCTATACTCACTCCATTTACTTACCCCTGAATCACTCCTCCAAATCAATGCAGTCTGGCTCCTACCCAATCACTCTGCTGAGACAGCTTTCATTCAGACCACTAATAATCTCTTTATGATGCTATATTAGTTTTATATTGCTATGTAATAAATTACCACAAACTTACTGGCTTAAAACAGTTTATCTCACAGTTTCTTTGGGTCAAGAATCCAGGTAGGGCTTGTCTAGGTTCTCTGCCTCAGGGTCTCACCAGGCTGAAGTTTCATCATGAACTCAATTGAGGAAGAACCTACTTCCAAGCTTACTTAGGCTTGAATTCACTTTCTTGTGAATTCACTTTCTTGTGGTTCTATGACCAAGAGCCCCGCTTTTTGCTGACTTCCAGCTGAGGGCCACCTTTAGGGTCTAGAGATCTCCTGCAGTTCCTTGATATATGTACCTTCTCAGTATGGCTGCTTACTTCATTATTTATACTAAAAAATTTATAAATAAATAAAAGTTGAACTAAAAAATATTCAAGTAACCCACAGGAAGGCAAGAAAAAAGAAATAAAGGAATTAGAAACCAAGGGAACAAACAGAAAACAAATAATAAAATGGAGACATAAGCCTTAACAGATCAATAATTACATTAAGTGTAAATGGTGTAAATACCTCAATTAAAATACAAAGCCTGTCAGATTGGTTAAAAAAAACAAAACAAAACAAAAAAGTTGCTATACAAAATGCCTTTTAAATGTAAAAATATGAAAAGGTTATATATAAAAGGATAGAAAAAGTATTTAAATGAAAGCTTGAGTGACTTTATTTATATCAGAAAAAAGTAAGTTCAGAGTAAAACATAATAAAGAAGATAATTTCATAATGATAAAGGGGTCAGTTCATCAAGAGGATATAACAGTCCTAAACAATCCTAAATGTTTATGACTTCAATTTATTTTTTACAAGTTTATATTTTCTTAAACTTTGTTTCAATAGCTTTGCTATGTTGTCTTTTTTTAAATTTTTACTCAGTCCAATTTAGTTTTCAATAGCTAAGTAATTCTTGGTAGCATAGTTGTGATTGTGGCCTGTTTAAAAGAAAAAAAACAACACAATTGTTTTCATATAGAGAAATATCTATGAAGGTATAATTTTTCCTCAAAATTTCCCTGAGTCCGTACTGTGTGAACTAAAATTCCACAGAGCTTTTCTGTTCAGTTTCTGAATAATAAGAAAAATTAATTGAAGAGTTTTTCTTTCTTTATTTTACCATCATAAAATTTAAATTCCTAATAACATAATTCTATCCTTACAGCATTGATATTTTACTTTTCCTTAATATAAACAATCTGTTTTATATTATCAGGAGATAACACTTAAAATTATTTTGTTTTCAAATAACTGAATGCTACCTTTCCAAATGTCAAAATATTCTTGTATTAACCAGTTTGGTGAAAATCATGATAACTTGTCAGGTTCCTGCCTTCATATTAGAAGTTACTGAACATGATTTAACCTTTCCCTGATGATTCAAGGACAGTTTTATAAATACCCATTATTGTCTAGAATTCCATCTGGGCATCCCTCCAAATCAAGTTGTCATCTTTCACTTTTGCTGTGATTGTTCTTGCTTTTTAGTTAACCATTCTTTTGGCATTCTGTTTCCCATTTTAGTTTTCTCCTTCAGAGAGCTGATGCACCATCCTTATTAAGAAGTTTATGTTAAATATGTGTCAATGAATCAAGGATTGAAAACCAGTCAAGCCTTGGATGATTTATGGTAAATAGGATAAAGAAGTAGGGAACACTAAATGCAATGTAAGAAGTGGGGTGCATTAATTTAAAAGATCCTAAGGCTACCCTTCTTCTCGTGGACTTCATCTCAAGTTTGTGGTGAATCCCCAGATACTTGTATTCTTTATCAGGTTCCTATTTCAAACTATGTATTAATGACTCAAGTATGATGTTGATGACCTGGCGTTACTGTCATCTCACTCACTTGGTCTGGGGGCTTATGCAGTGGGTGTGGGGAAGGGCTCATATCTGCTAAGGAAATTTGAAGTAATCCTCAGGATGGTAGCACCATGCTATGTAGTTATAGACCTCACACATGTGCAAAACAATGTCAGTGTACAGAAGAGTTACTATCTTTTCTTGAGCTTCTCTTTACGCTAGGAAACCTCCTAGATGATCCTAGAAAATGTTCCCTATCATTTCACTAGCCTAAATTGGGATAAATCCCTATTCCTGTACCATTACTATGCACCGTAAGAATGCTATGCACTTATTGGCTTAAGCCTGTTATACTGGACCGATCAGGTTCAAGAACTGGTTTGGTATTAAAAGTAATAAAGTAATCCTAGATAAGGTAAGGAAATGAAAGTAAGATGATGTATTTGCCATTTGACCTAGCATAATGGAACAGGTAAGGTTATTCAACACTATATCCCATACTATTGCTTGTATTGTATATTTGTCTGTATATACTTAGCTATCCCAAAATATTTTAGGGATGGGAATGGGAACAAGGAACAGAAGAGGTGGTACTTGGGAGATCAGGAATCTGGGCACTGATATTAAAGTGACTTCCAGGCCTCTATTTATCATTCAGAGCCCTCTTTTCCTATCTAAGCCCTACAATTTGTGGGCAGTTGTGTTTCCATTATCTTCAACTGCTCCTTTAACTTTCCTTAAAATACAGTTCCTTCTGGTTTGGAATGAGACCCATTTCCCCTACATCTCCCTTCCATTCTAGAGCCAGCCCTTCTTTCTTTCAAATTTGAACTATTATTAGTCATATTGTATAGATGAAGCTATAGGATCTCAGACATGTTAAATAATTTATGCAATGTCACACAGCTAGTAAGTGCCAAAGCTGGGACGCAAACATTGTTTGACTCCAGAAGCTACCTTATTCCTACTGTTCCATGCTATATACCTACACTACAGTATTCTGTGTCCTCATTTTAGCTCTCCAGGATTCATTTTCTGAATTTTTAAACATAAACTATCATACAAAGAAATGTATATAATGTGTATATAGCTTAAAGAATTATAAATTAACAGTCATGTATCTAAAACATCAGGGTTGCGGAATTACACATTCCTACCCAGCTCTGCTTATCTTTTTAGTTAGCGTATCCATTCTAGGAGACTAGTCTTTCCCACTCCTCATTTCTTAGGTCCTTCTTTAGGTGACCGTTTCTTAAGTCCTACAACAAAGCCAAAGGAATAATATACATGGTTTTAGTACAAGGGGGCTCAAGAGAAACAAGTGGTCAGTGATTTCTCATTAGCTAGAAAATCTTACTATTGTTTGACTTTATTAATATCTTAGATTGTGACTATACAGTGTCATAACAAAAAATAAGGTTGCATTTTCAACTTGAATTTTATCAGCACACCTGAAATTATTACATGTTGCTTACTAATAATTTTGGCATGAGGTAAAAATAAGATTAAAGGGAGGTTAGATTAAATTAGACTTACAGCCTGAACCTTCTTAGGCCAAATAGAAAATTGAAATTAGGCTCATGCAAACTTTGTACAAAGTTAATGTATTTTAGACAGCTTTTCCATTCAAGATAATAATAGAAATTCAGGCAAAAATATGTCTTAAACTCTTCTCTGGAATATCTCCAGGTTTAAACCAGCTTCCTTAGCTATCTGCAGCCATATTTCTCCCAAGATTCTATTTAGGATATAATTTTAGAAAAGATCCACTAGCACTAATTTTCCTAGCACCTCTGGCTTAGCAAACCATTCACTTGAGTTAGGGCTTGACTCTTCACTGGACTTCTCTTTTTGTTTGTTTAAATTAATTAATTATTTATTTTTGGCTGCATTGGGTCTTCGTTGCAGTGCACGGGCTTCTCGTTGCGGTGGCTTCTCGCTGCAGAGCTCAGGCTCTAGACGTGCAGGCTTCAGTAGTTGTGGCATATGGGCTCAGTAGTTGTGGCTTGAAGGCTCTAGAGTGCAGGCTCAGTAGTAGTGGCGTATGGGCTTTGTTGCTCTGTGGCATGTGGCATCTTCCCAGACCAGGGCTCAAACCCGTGTCCCCTGCATTGGCAGGCAGATTCTCAACTGCTGCGCCACCAGGGAAGTCCCTGGACTTCTTTTAAAATGCAAATTCCTTTGAGGGTAACGCTAGTCAAATCTTAAGACTATCATAAAAGTGATTTTAGATCACTAATCTCAGTAATAGCAAGGAATCAAATCTCAAGAGATGTTTGAATGCCCAGGAAGAGAAAGGAAAGGTCAAAAAATGGTTATATAGGTGAGGAGTTTGAAAAACAAATTCACTTGCTTACATATTTTTGCTAAGCGGTGGTTCTCTTATCTGGTGAAAGACTTTTTCAAATAAAATTTCAGCCCTTTCTATATCCTTCCGTATATTTCAGTAGTTACCACTCTACTAATTTATTCCTTCTTTATGAAAAGTTCTCCTTCTCTCCTTGGCAGAGGGCAGGACCTCCCTCCTATTAGTCCCTGAAACACTTTGCACAGATTATTAATGCAGTACTTACAACACAGTATTTTATCCTTTGCTTGCATGTCTATTTTTTCCCCGTTGGGTTGTAAGTTGCTTAAGGGCAGGCAGATACATCTTATTCATTTGTCTACCACTAGCATTAAGCACAATATTTGATATATAAGTATCAGTCTAATAGAAGTTTACCAAAAATAATGAACTATAAAAGATACAACTTGATTCATGCCATGACACTTATTGGAGTTTAAAGGCATCCAATAAATAATATACGTATTCCAGACCAATTTTGGAACCAGTTAAGATATTGACAAGATGTCAGGAAGTTAGAGATCAAGCATCAACTTTATTACTTTTAAAAGCTAGATTGGAGGACATAGCTGTGATGTTTGGCAACAATGGACTTCTTCATACTGTACTCAGATATATGCATACTTAAGTGACTCAGCCACAGCAGTACAGAAAAGCCACAGGCCTCCTCATGTGGGGAATTCCTCCTATAAAATTTATAGCAATGAGAAACAGATCAGTGTACTGTGTCTTTCCTGAAGCAGCTTCACCCCAAAGAAAGATGGAGGAAAGTGTTGGGCTACGCATGTCAAGTTCTTCAAATAATTGGTAAATAATTGCATTTCCTAATAAGAGTTAGAAATGAGATAAGAGGTCAATAGTGTTGGGGAAATCTCTCCACACAGAAAATAAGTGAGTGGATAAGAAGCATCTCCACTTGCAATGTTCCTTAGAATTTTTATCTTAAACTACTGAGCTTAAACATTAAACCCTTAGACAACTAGTGGGGAATTTATTAGGGCAGTCTCTGCCAGATATAAATTGCTATTCTTTCATGGACTCTTCTGGTATCATTAGAGGCAGAGAGGAGCAGCAGGGTAGATTTAACTCCAAGACCACTGTAAACCAAAGTCTTGACACTTCATGTTCTACTTGTTATCCCAAATAATGTCCTGCATGGTTAGCAAGGCTTCTGCAATATGATTAAATTACATTCATTTATTCAACAAATATCTACTGTTTGAGTGCCTACCATGTGCCTCTCTCCCTGTTCTGGGTGTTTGTGACACATAGTGAGAAAAAATTTAAAAACCAAACCAAAAAGGCAAACATTTCCAGTTTCAACAGTTATGCTCTTGTTGGGGAAAGCAGACATTAAACAAAATAAATGAGTTATAATTCATTTGAAGGCGATTCATACTGTGGATTAGTCCTGGAACCCTAGTGCCCTTTGCCATATGTACTGCTATGGAATTGCTGAGGCCTATGTAGCTGCTGTCATTGTTATCTGTTTCATCTGGAGAATTAACCTCAGCATGTTCCTGGCCTAAAGCAGCTGTTGTTACTTCAGAAATGTGTGCCTCTAGGGACCTAATGAGGCTAAGCGTCTGCTCTTTCAAGAAACTTGCTTCTTTCAACATTGGGCTATTCCAGGCAGGCCTTGAGTAGAATCTCTTTCTGTATATATTTTTCACAGAAGTGAAATAGGCCCATAGTGTTTCATCTCCCTCTATTGTTCTACTGATTTTAGGGTAATGTTGCCAGATAAAATACAAGACACCTGATTAAATTTGCATTCAGTTAAGCAACAAATAATTTTTTACTGTAAGTACATCTCATACAAGATTTAGGGCACATTTAAAATGAAAATATTATTCATTCCTTATCTGAAACTCAGGTAAAGGTGTTTGTATTTGGAGTCTACAGAAAAACAAAAACAATAGCATATATATATGTGTGTGTGTGTGTGTGTGTGTATTTATATATTTTTAAGGAATTGCTTCACATGATTATTGTGGCTGGCAAGTCCAAAATCTGCAGGCTGAAGAGCCAGGAAGAAGCTGATACATCAATACAAATCCAAAGTCCATCTGCTAGCAGAATTCCTTCTTTCTCCAGGGAAGTCAGTCTTTTTCTATAAAGACCTTCAACTGATTTGATGAGGCCCATCCACTGTATGGAGGGCAATCTGTTTTACTCAAAATCTACTGATTTAAATGTCAATTTCATCCAAAAACACCCTCACAGAAGCATCCAGAATAATGTTTGACCACATATCCAGGCATTGTGTCCCAATCAGTTTGACACATAAAACTAACCATTACAGTGTCTTATTTTTATTCATTAAATCTGGCAACTCTATTTCAGGGGGTCTGAACTGAGTTTCTAAGAGTTTATATTGTTCCTATAGGTGATCTATTTCTTTCTTTAATAGTGTAAAACTAGTACTATTTCATAGTACTTTGTTTTTTAAGTTTTCACTGCTTTTGGACTCATATTTTTTGTAACTTATTTTTCTAAACTTTGTCTCATGAGGTCTCTTATATGAGAGATATGAAATCAGTAAATTTTGAGTCTTTCAATAGATTTCACTATTCAAACAAATCATATCCATCCTCACCTGTCTGGGTTGAATAATCCCACTGAGGAAGAAATTTCCCATGAAGTCAGGATCAAAATCCCGGCCTAGACTTGATCTCTTATTGTTCTGCATGCCTTTTCCTGTAATATGTGTTCTTTAATATGCTGTGTCTTTGCTGGATCTTCTTTTAAAATGCTAACTTTATAAATTTCTGGAGGGTTTCCTTAGGGCAAGGCAATACCTGTACCCTCATCTATAATGATTTTATCACTTTGAAACTCCCCTAATAATGCTTTAAATATATTTTTTCCTATCCTTAAATTTGTCCAGGTTTTGTGATGCTTTGGTATCGTGTCCCCATTCTTCAAGTTGTGGTTCCCAATTGCTGTCACTCTGGACTCTTTATCTACAGCTTTGAAAGGCCACATCCTCAGTAGTTTCCCAGACCCTGCCATCTCTTGGGGATTCGTTCCAGATTGCTCTCTCAAATTCTGTCTCTCTGTTTTGGTTAGATTTCTTTAGGCTCCTGTCATAATTGTTTGACTTGGTACAGCTGAAACATCTCTCACTTTTCGACTTTCTTCTTTAAGATTCATCAGAGCTGAGTCTATCCATTTCCTTTTAATATTTGTTTCTCTTGGCCTGGAAGTTCCCATTTTCTATTTCATATCTGTCTAATATATCCTATAAAATCTCAATTTTTCTCCTAAGGAAAGCTCTCTTTTCCTCCAATATAATTTGCCAGTTTTCCTTTATTTTGTTTCTATTTTTCTACTGCTTCTGTTCTGATAGTAAAACTGAAGCATGCTTCTTTTCATACCATTTCAATTCCTCCTGGATACCTTAACAAACTCAATTCTTAAAGACCAAGTGCTCCAAACAGACTTTATTATTTCTTTTTTGTGGCCTTTATGTATGTAATCGTTTCAATGACATGTTTGTTATCTTTTTCAATTTCACCTAGGAGAGGGCAGATTCTCTTCATTAAAAGGGCTCCCTGTTACTTTTCATTTGTTTATTAATCAAATTCACTACTCTTCTGTGGGTACATCCACAATGAGAGTTCTCTAATTTATAAGGCCATGGACAGGGCTTATGTGAGTATCAAGCCCAAAGCTCAAGGTCAAACTACAGCAGCTTAAACACTGTGGCCAATGCCCACTAAGATCAGCAAGGCCAATACAGTGTTGATAAAACAGCCCTGTCTGCGCAAAAACAACCGCTTGCCTAGGAATAAAACTGCTGTGATCTGTAATAAACCCCCAATCAAATCTTGCATGGCCTACTTGCTAAAACTGAAAGCCCATAGCTCCATGTCCTGGCCCCATCAAAAACTTCTCCAGGGGCTATTTACCTCACCAAAATTCACTTTTTGCCTATTTGTTTTTATTACTGATAACACTGATGCTTGAGGATGTAGCTCAAGTGCCTGGCTACCGTGATCTTCCTAAGAATTAGCTCATGTGGCTTCATTCCACGGGACCTAGTGCTGTACAGCTAGAAACTTGCAGGGTAAAACCAGATGTCCCAGGCAGGATCCAGAGGAGGGAGGGGAGGGGTTCTGAGTGCAGCATCTACTCTCAGTTCTTCTTCAGAACTCACCAATCGCGTAACTTCTTCGGCATCCCTGGAAAAGAGAAAATGGGGTAAGGGCCCAGGAAGGGTAGGGAAAATGCCTCCTTGTGGAATCCTGAGAAGCAGGCAACATGTCTGACCCCACCTCCAGCATTCCTGTGGCACTCACAACCAGGGACCAGCTCTGGCAGAAGTCCTTACAGCTTTTGTCTGCCATGATGTGACTGCACATCGACGTCTAGAACTCCTGTTGCAGAATGAAAGACCAACCAAGAGAGCTTCCTTACCCCTAAGTGGAAAGGGTACTCATACCATGGAAATAGCTACTCCAGTGAAATTTCTTCACAAAGTCTCCTTCTCTTTCAATAATCTGATCCCTTTTAAATCATTGATCTGGCTGGGGTGGGGGTCTAAAACAGCAGAACCTGAACTTAGCTAGCATAGACCAGCTAGGAGTAGTTCAGAGCACAGATCCTGGAGCCAAGCCACCGGCATCTGAGTGACAACTTTACTACCTACCAGCTGTGTGATGTAGGCAAGTTACTTAATCTCTCTGTGCCTCAGCTTATTCATTGAAAACAATAGGGAAGATTAAATTAGCTAATATATGTAAAGCTTTTAGAACAATTTCTGGCTCTATATAATTATTTGCTATTATTATTATTACTCCGTAAATTCCACATACATCAGTCTGGCTTTGGAATATCACCTCTATAGTATCTTGCTGCCTCTACTGGAGTCTATGTTTGAACAACCCATTATAATTGTGAGTCCATCAAGTTCTTCTGCTGGCCTAGCAAAAAAACCAAATTAACCTGGCACCTTCATGTCCAGCCTTACTGTACTGGATGGGAAGCCAGAATAACCATGAGGCCACGAGCTATTTCCACCTCTGGTGAGGCTGGTTCCATTACTTCATAGAATAGCAATGCTAGCTCCTGAAAAAAATTATCTAGGAGCTGGGAGACACATTCAACTTCCTCATTCAAGCCAAGGGCGAAGAGAGGAGCAAAAGAGGAAAAAAGGGACAGGAACCTAGAAAATTCTAGGGAACTCAGCAATAGAAGTTCATGGCTGTTCTCTCTCAAAGAGAAAAAAAAATAAAAAATAATGAATGTGGGCTTCCCTGGTGGCGCAGTGGTTGAGAATCTGCCTGCCAATGCAGGGGATACGGGTTCGAGCCCTGGTCTGGGAATATCCCACATGCCACGGAGCAACTGGGCCCGTGAGCCACAACTACTGAGCCTGCGCGTCTGGAGCCTGTGCTCCGCAACAAGAGAGGCCGCGATAGTGAGAGGCCCGCGCACCGCGATGAAGAGTGGCCCCCGCTTGCTGCAACTAGAGAAAGCCCTCACACAGAAACGAAGACCCAACACAGCCAAAAATAATAAATAAATAAATAAAAATTAAAAAAATAATAATTAATGTGATTCAGTTCCAAAGATTCAAAATCACTACCTCTGCATTTCAAGTTTTATTTCTCAGCAAAGAGAGAATTTGATCAGCCCAGTTTGAGTCACTTCTCTATGCCCAAGTCCAGGGTAATATTGTGCTTTGTATTAAGGCCATTCCCAGAAAGAAGGAATCCTTGTTGGCCTGACAACTTCCCTGGAGATGTCCACCTTAGTTTGGAGCCCATGACTCTTCTGTGCCCCACTGTGAGTACCTTTCTCTTGTTAACCTCTGGCAATCTTGACTTTGACCTGCTGCAGCTCTAGCTGCAAAACCACGGTGATTTGTTTTAAGCTCAAGTTTTTTTAGTTGTACTAGATAAAACTATACTTGTGGCTTTAAAATGATGGATGATACAGACCAAGCCTCAAGAAACTTTCTCTCTAAATTGTCAAATCATATGTTGCATATAAAGAAACTAAGTATATTAAAAGAACAACAACATATTAGTTAGAAAATCAATGCATTTCAAATGTTTCAGGCTTATTTGAATAAAGTTAGCATAAAATATCCCCCAAAACAGCAACACTATTAGTAGAATGTCATGTTTGGAATTTTGCTTCACTAGAGTCAGCCCTGTGGAGACAGGGGCTGGACCTCTGTTCTACCCGCATTACCTATGCTGAGCCCAGTGCCAGGCACATGTAGATGCTTGGTAAATACTTGCTCAATGAATGAAATAATTAATGAATAGCAGAATACATCTTCATTAAAAAATAAATACACTTCAATTTTTGTTGTTTAATTGCTCATATTAAATGAAACAAAAAGTCATTACATTGATAACGTAGTAAAGGTAGTGGTATATTTATGAATTCATCTTCCTTGGAATTTACAGCTGGACCCAATATCAACTGTCAGGGAGAGAGACATTTCTCCCTTGACCCCTTTTGAGTTCTTTTAGCTATACTAATAATAAAATCGACACAAGACAGATTAACAGGAGAAAAAGAAACAAATTTTAATTCATATGCACGGAAGTCTCATAGAAATAGGATCTAAGAAGTGGCCAAAGCAGGCAGCTTTTATACTTTTTAAATAAAGAAACAATATATTTGAGAGGAATTGACAGGACAAGGAAACGTAGGTTCTGGGGACTCAATTTGTGAAGAATCTAAAGAGAGTTTGGGCTTGGATAGTAAATTAAAGTAACAAGGTTTGTTTATATAGGCTTCTCTGCCCCTAATTCCTTATCTCTGGAGATAAGGGGGTCCTTCTACCACTAGAGGCGGACTTTTCACATGGGCAGTTTTTTTTACTGCTTTCAGGGAGACAGAGGAGGCTCAAAGTGTCCCTCTTGTATTGGCCATTTCTTAAGTAACTTTAATTCAAAATAATCAATATGTCATTGAGACATATTTTGGGGTGGCCTGCCCTGGGCCCCAACACAACTAAAACTCTGATCTATGTGAGACTATTCTATATACAGAATAAGTAAGCGTTCCTATGAAATAAAAGTCCTGAAAGCAATGAATGTATTCTAGCCCCTTTGGAAGATTCTCTGGTTTTATTAGTTTAAAGAAAACTTAACTATTTAATTGGAGCATGCTATTTTAGAAAGAGTTGGCTTAATTTATTTTCAAACTACTGCACAAAGGATATTTGTACTCAAAGATTTTTAAATGGTATCTCCAGTGTTGTATAGGCCAAAGAAAAGATTACATTTTACATGTTTTAATTGTTTGAATTGATGGTGTGTCCATATGGTATAAAGGCAAGAAAGTCTTTGCATCAATACTTTCTACATTCTGTTTTTAATTAATTTACATTTTTTATAAAAAATATTCGAAAACCAGGCATTGTTTTGTTTTATTTTGTGTGAATTTGAATCTCCTGTCATCAAGACCAAAGCTAAAAACTTTCTCTTTAATTTTAAAAGCAAACTATATATGACTTCTTGTGCCATTTGGTTGCATGCGTGAAGAGTGAATAATGCTACCTCTCTGCTCACAGGTCTTCACGCACCATGTTTAATCAAGAACGTATTTTCACTTGTAACGTTTGACATGTCACATGCCTATCAGTTTACTGTCAGGCAAGATAGAGCACATCATAAAGTCCATCAGTTCTTATTGCTGTCTTTTAAAGTCAAGCACTACAGATGACAGTAAACATGACAGCTTTTGTGATCAGCATTTTTGCTGGCATCCTGTTATTAATAATACTTTGGCTAGACAGTATTACCAGGAATAATCCATGGTGGTTCAATCGTTCCTGCATCATCAACTGCAAAATTATTTCTAAGCTTTTTCTGAGGCTTTTTTGTTTTTCAGATTTTTTTCCCCTTTAGGCCAAATGCTTAACTAAACTTGTTATAAAATTAACTGGGAAGGGGAAAAAAGGGAAAAGAGACTATTAAAGGCTCACTCTTTAATTCTGGACTCAAAGGCTATATTTGCCAACTTTTAAGAGCAGCAATGAATACTGAAGGTACAGTCAAGGCTGAGTGTGATTGAGAGATGAACTTAAAAAATATAAAGGATGCAAAAATGAGTTTTGATTGAATTGATAATTATAGCACTTAGAAAGCATATTAATGAGATGAATATTTCTGATGGTATATGAAATGTAGACAGTATTCTAGGCATACTATAATATGTACTTAATAGCCATAATGACTTTTTGTGTTTAAAAAAAATCAGAAATGATTTTTTGATGACAGTCAGAAAAGGGTGAGCAGTTTTACGACTAGCCATTATCCAGACAAGTTTTCCTCTCCTAGGATCAACTGCAATGTTTATTACATAAACATAACTTATATTTCTGGTGCCATGTATTTTCCACACCATCATTAAGAAAGTTCATGAGGCGGCCTGTTCATGAGCTCATTGATACATCTGCATAGACTCCAGCCTTCAATTACTTAATGCTTTTCAATGCTTTTTCAATTACTTAATGTGATAACCTAAAAGAGTCTGAAAACACCAAAAGTTTTAGATGAATCTTACCTTCAATTTACAAACCACATTTCACTTTTACCTTGTCCTGATTTACTTTATCTTGAAAAATCTCATGGAAATGAGTCTCTCTGTCATTATTTATGACAATTATAAGTGGTTAAAAAATAGAGTATTTACTTTCTCTAATAGTTTAATGCTTTAAGACAAAAACAAATCTTACTTCACTTTGTTTCATAAAGTTGGTGCTCAACTTTTCTATTTCAATGTCAATTCTAAATGTTTTCGATAAATTTTTAGGTAGGACTAAGCGAATTTAGAAGGAGGTTATATTTTAATCTTAAATTGCACTGACTCTAGTTTATCCAAGGGTGGCATAACTTTAAAATCCTTTAAGATATACCACTAGTTACATATCTACATATCTATTCCAAGGATAAATTTAAATCTCTGATCTATAGGAATCCAACAGATTATATAAATTGTTGCTTCAAATTCCCAAAATTGCACAGTTATGTTTGTGTGTGTATGTACACATATATATCATGTATATAATGTGTGAGTTAATGAATATTAGCTTAATTTTGAGGCTTGCCCTTTAACACAAAAATACTTCATAGTAAAGGCTATTAACATAAAAGGATATATAGATAGATGGACAGATATTTCATGCATTTGACTTAATCACTATTCTTTACGTTATTGAAAGGTCTCCTGTTTCTTTTCTAAACTTGAAAAAGTAAAGGATTTGGTCAATGTTATTATTTACAGGTATTTTAGGTTGTATGTTATGTGAATCAACAAATTAAACACCTTTAAGAATTCTGCATCAGAATTAATGTGCTTCTTTGAAACAGATTAAGAACATGTGCAGCCTCTACTTTTGCCCTGTTGCCTCTCTTCCAGGGAAGCAAACAGATACATTCCATGCTAAGTCACAGTAAATGTTAGTCTTATAATAAGATCTTTTTCTTTCTTTTCCTTTTTATGGTTCTAATTTTTTTTTTTTTACTTAAAACTAGTTTGTATCTATCTTTTATTATAAGCCTCCTCAGATTCTTTTATGAAGGAGATAAAGAAAAGGAAATAAAAGGATAATAAATAAAATGCTTTTTTTGGTGCATTTTATTCATTAGTTCAGTGAGCACTTACCAAGAACTTGCTATGTGCACATTTTTTTTTTTTATTGGTCACTTGGGGTAGAATAAATCTCTTCTCTTCTTCAGGAATAATCCATCCAGTTGAGGAAGCAAAAAAATTTCAAAAGAAAAATCAACCAGAGAATAATGTTTTCAATATACAAGTATCTATAATAGCTACTTTATTTATACGTGATGATTTAGAAAGCTTTTATAAATGAACATGCATTAACATTTTAAATGCAAAAAAGAACATTTAAATGCAATAAAGTACACTTTATGAAGCATTTGAAAGCCATTTTACAAATTGTAGAATTACAAAATTGTAGAATTACCATAATTTTGGTTTGGGTCAACTTTAATTTCTCTGAGTCTTCATTTCCTTATTTATAAAATGGGAAATACTTTACTACTTCATAGTGACTTTTGTTGCTGTGAGTTTTTAATGTTATAGGATTACTTTTGTGCACAATAAAGATTATTTATTTAATAAATAAATTATTATTTATTTGCAATTTTTAATTTTCATTTTATAAAAGTTAAAGTTGTTAACTTAAACCTAGTTTTTCAGTATTTTTTTGAGACTGAACATGCAAATCTTATTCTATTTATAAATCAGGTAAGTTTTAACAATCGTTTTAAAACTTTTACTTAAAATTGTTAAATATTTTTTTCTTCATAAATCTAATAAATTTTCTCTTCTTTATTATTTCAAACCCTGATGTAACAAGTAAAACCTTCCCAAAGACTTAAACCACTCTTACAAATCTAATCAATTAATGTATATACATAGTAAATTTCAAGTTTTTGTAAGCATTACAATGCTATTATAAACCAACTAAATAAAATTCTCCTGCATATTTGAACTAAATGTCACAACTCAGTAAATAATTTATTTCTCATTTCATTTGGAATCATGTGCCCGTACGCCCTAACATGTCAAAGTTTTTTAAATATTATAAACAACATTTATAAATTTTTCTTGCATTAAACTTTTAAAGTTATGAATGGAAAGTGGTTTTCTTCAAGATCTCAATTTTTGATTTGTAAACTTTCCCAGAATTAGAAAGACACTTTTACCTACTTATTCATGCACAGCTTTTACCATTGTAATAATAAACAATCTTAAACCTTAGTGTTTACAAGAACAAAGGTTTATTTTTCATTACCATTACATGTTGGCTGCATATTGACTGGGTCTCTGCTCCATCATCTCTTTGTTCCAAAATCTAGAAAGAAAATGGAGCCCATAGCTAAGATTTGCCACAAAGGACAGAGAACGCAGGCTGGCTTAAATCTTCCCCTTGGCTGGTATTCCATTAGCCTAAGCAAGTCACGTGGCCTAGGCTAATATCATTGGGGTAGGAAGTACTATCCTCCCATGGAAGAAGCACCCATAAAGAGGAGCAGTAGTATAGCGAAATGCTTCAAATAGTTTTGACCAATCAATACATTCTACCATATCTTTCCTCCAAAAAAAATGGAAAAAAAAAAAAACGGTCATATTATTACCTAAGTGTTTCTTATGTGAATTTTCACCCTGGTACTCAGGCTGTAACTCTCTTATTTTCAGTAATTTTTTTACTGCATGACTGAATGCTAAATTATTTCATGCTTTTGTCCGGCCCTACAGTCATGCTAATGACCTGGTCCTAAGGCTTAAATGAGATAATGTAAATGAAAGCATCTACACATCCTTAGCAAATATAAGTAGAAACACATTGTTTTCTTGCTTTCTTGTTTCCTACTTAATTTTTCCTGGTTCCACTTTGCTTGTGTGGTAGAGTGTTTTTTGTTCAGGCCCAAAGCCTAAAGCAAAATCACTTATCATGCATGGATAAAAGGAATTTTGCTGTCTTGTTATCAGTTTTTCTGAGTTCCAGTCATTTTGTCCTCAGAAACAGAGTCTTACATGCACCATCATTAACACCCACCCCTCTGACTGCTCTAGAAATTACATTTACGTTCATTTAGCCTTTTCATTGGACTTTTTAGAAGCCAGATCACACTGTTTTCTCATATTACACTAATTTTTGACAAAAAGCAACCTGCAAGTCATTTTCTCATATGGTTTTAAACAACATTTCATTCATCCCATAGTGTATTTGTGCACTAATTTTTTTTAAGATGCCAGACTGGTCTAACTAGCCAGATTATAGAAGGAACTGAAAGTCAGGCAGAGGAATTTAGATTTAATGATGTAAGAAATAGGAAATAATTGAGTTTTCTGAGACAGGAAATAGGAAAACAGCATGGTATCATTATCACAGTGTAGTAAAGGGTATGGGATTTTATGTCAGACCTTCCTGGATTGGAAATCTGTCACCACTAATATGGCCTTAGTATTTCCATCCAGTAATGAAGATTACACTACCTAGCTTATAGGGCTGTCATTCAATACTTGATTCAACAAATACTGGGTTCCTACTTTGTACTAGGTGTTGTTGAACAAAATGAACTCAGTTCTTGACCTCATTATGTTCACAGTCTAGGAACAAATATAGAAAATATACAAGAAAAGAAGCAAATTAATAGTCAACAATTCTGATAAGGGCTCAGAAGGAAAGGACAAGTGATAGAAAACTGGGGTATGTGTCTTTAAATTAAGTGATCAGGGAAAAACCTCTCTAAAATGGTGACGTTTATGAGGAATAAATGAAAAGAAGGTTCTGCTGTTGGGGGCCCTCCCATGTCCTCCTATTAACACTCTACTATGTGGTCTAGGCATCTGAGTGCAAGCACTGTCAAATTTTATTGAGACCCTTCTTTCAGCTTGTGTCCACTGCAGCCTGGAAGTACAGAGGGGTTAATGGCTCCAGGTGCAGCCTTCAGTCATACACAGATGAGAGTTGGAGAATAAATAGCCCACGTTCCTCACCTTCTGATGGCTCACCCTGAGGTATATTCCTCATGGATGAGCCTTAGTTACCCAGAGTGGCAATCGCTTCATTACACACCCATTACTGGCTTCCTTCCCTTCCCTGTTTCACTCCTTTTCTACTGGTGTTTTCTAAGATTGCTTCCCAAATAAAGTATTTATTCTCAAATCGTTGTCTTAGGCAGAGTCTGCTGCCAGGGGAAACCAGTCTGAAAGAAATATCATCTCTAATCACCTAGGATAATACCTAGAATAACATATGCACCCAGTAAATGTTAGTTCTCCTTTTCCTCACCCTTGTCCCCCTGGGTCAAACACATATGATGAAATGTTTTAGGAAGGTATCTCTAGACTATATTATAGTATTGGAGGTAGCTAAAGTTAGAGTCTGAGAGACCAGTGAGGAAGCAATCTGTTCCTTTAGGGTGCCTGCTCCATATATCTCTCAGCTTCTTCCTAGGACCAGTGGGCTAATCTGGACCTGTTCATTTCATAACCTTTACCCATGGCAGAGGTGGAACAGTATGAACAGAAACACACAAGGCCTTTTAAGGCCTAGACTCAGAACTGGTCCACTGCTACTTCCACCTATTCTGTTGGCCAAAGCAAGTCATAGAGCCAAACCCAACATCAGTGGTAGACTCTCCCCTTGGAAATATGGGGAGTGGGAAGGGAATACTTCTGAACCATGATCCAATTTACTACAAAAGATCTCCTTTGTTATTCCAGTTCAGAGTACTCATTTTATTCCCTTCCATGCAATTTTGGTTTTGGTGTTCAATTGTCTAATGTCTGTCTCCCCCATGAAACTTTGTATTAATCAAGAAAGAAAAAATAGACTATACTGTGGTAACAAATTAAACCCCAAATATCAGCAGTTTAACACAATAAAAGTTTATTTCTCCCTCATGTCACAGTTAAATGCAAATTGAGAGGCACTGCTCCCTTGTAGCTATGTCAACTGAGCCCACCCAGGGGAAGAGAGGACCAAAAGGTCAAATGAAATGATTCTTTCCAGGGCCAGGCCAAGAAATGGCTTCTATTACTTTTACCCACCATTGGCCAAAACTCAATCATGTGGCCCCAATCCAGCTGTAGTGGGAGGTGAGGGGCAGAGAAATCCAGCCTTCTTGCTATTCAGGAAAATAAAATGGTGTGATGAATGTACAGCTTTGTTTCTACTAAGATTGTGAGGCCTTTGATGGCAAGATGTGTCTCTGGTACCATAAAGCCTGGCAAGTAGAAGCTCATCACTTGTTAAGTGAATGAATTATCAACTACAATAATGAACCAACTCTGAAGTCAAGTTTTTTCATTTATGAATAGAGAATAATAACACTTACCTAACAGATTCATTATAAAGATTAAAGAAATAATCTCTATGACAGGGAGTTGTTTTATGGAAAGATGCACTTTCTATGGGTCTAACTTAGTTTATGACTTCACTTCTGTTTCAAAAATGCTTAAGGAATTTTGTTATTGTGTATGGATTATTGTTTGTTATAAAATGAGGAAAAATTATTGATGTATGCAAATATGTATGTGGATAGATGAAGCAAGACTTTAAGTTTCATTTCTTAAGATAATAGTCTAGAGAATATGTTCTAAAAAAAGGTCAAGACAGGAGACTTAAAGCAGAAACAGGCAGGGAGGGTGGCGCCATCTAGCGCAGAGTCTTTTGTAGAGCTGCAGGGTTTCCTTGCCAGCACTATCCAGGTCAAGCAGTTCTATACTTGTCTACTCCTCCCCATCCCTGTAGATGGGGAACCCTGTAGAGTTGAAGGGATTTGGAGAGGGGAGTAATTGAAAAAGGAAAAAGGAAAGCCTTATAGTGATTCATGAGACTCTGCCATTTTTTTCTGTCTTTTTTACTGGCCTTAAGGTAAAACATACACATGGAAGAAACTAAAGGAATCTTGGTTTTGTTGACTGATGTTCAATTAAAATTTAATAAAATGTATAAAATGTTTGGGGCATCCTCGACCCTGACTGATCACTGAGTCAGAAGCCTTCCATGAACCCCAAGATTGTGTGAGTGTCCCTTCTCCAGGCTTCCACAGTACAATGTGCACACTTCTGTCATATCACATCTCATTATATTTAAATCTGCTTTGGATCATTGCCTCTCACCGATAAGCTCATCTAGTGGGTTTATTCATAATTTATCGCAGAGCCCACACAGACCTTAGTCTTATATTAATAATTTTGTTTTGCCCTCTAGTTTCTTTTTTCTTTTTTTATGATGTAGACCATTTTTTTAAAGTCTTTATTGAATTTGTTACAATATTGTTTCTGTTCTATCTTTTGGGTTTTGGCTGTGAGGCATGTGGGATCTTAGCTCCCCAACCAGGGATGATCGAACCCACACCCCCTGCATTAGAGAGGGAATCTTAACCACTGGACTGCCAGGGAAGTCCCTGCCCTCTGGTTTCTGAAAAGGCTTGATATCTGGACTTCAAAGCTCTGCCTTTAAATTCAAGTGACTTACAGTACTACTTACTGCCAAGACATCCTTTGCTTTACCCAAATCTCACAAATCTAATGTTGAGTGTATGGTCTCACGCCCTGACTCTAATTCTCATAGGTTGAAACCTGCAAGATTTGACAACACATGAATTTTCTGCAGGTACTGGTGATCTTCAAAATACGGTAGATTCTCACTTGTTAAGGATGGCTGTGCTGAAATTCCTCCCCAAATAATTAACAGATTATGACTATTTAAAATGTCTTTCAAGCTGGTAATTCAACATATTCTCTACCATAATTCTTGCTTGGGTTACTATTATCAAATTTCTTTGATATGCAGTGCCTGTTCTTCATTAGCTCCAAGAACATCATTGCATTAAATAGTCAGTGACTATTAGTAATCACATCACAAAACACTAAGAGAACATGAACCATGAGACAGAGTTAAAGTTCTTAGCCAATTCAATATCTATTTCAAAGCATCCTTGACATTTCAAACCCCCTGAATTTTTCATTCATGCAGTAGTGGTTGGAAACCTAAGTCTAAAACTTTAGTGTTATCAAGAGTGCCCACTGGCACTCTGAATTTGAAAGGTTAATTTTAATGAACATATAAACCCTTGCATTAGGCAATCTCATTTAAATATAATTGAAATGTGAAGCTGGGAGTTGTAGTGCTTGGCATCCAAATCTGGCCTATTTACTGTTCAGTCATAGCCCAAGTGCCATACCAACACTTGTTAATTAAGTATTGCAGCGTCTATAATAAAGAGTAATAAGCACTGGTTAGGAGTGTAACTGAACAAGGCCTTGTCCCCGGGAGACCACATTTTAAGTAAGAACTTATACCTTAAGGACTTTTTTCATGTGTACTTTCTACTTTTGAGTAGCAGGACAAAGAGGCAGCTCAAATAGGGGTTAAATGCAGCTCGGGACGTCAACAAATATAGAAAGTGCGGGAAGGAAAGGACTGTGTAATGAGGAGCACAAGCTAGTGAGAATTAGCATCCACCTATTGCACACAGTGAATGGGTTTGTTTTTTTTTGTCTCATCATTTAAATACAATTAAGGCACTGAATGAGGTTATATTTCAAAATTTTTGACTAAAAACTGGAAGCCAGAAATACACAGAAAGAGTTTAGCCCAAAGCAAGGAACCTTTCAAAAAGCTTTCAAACAATGCTTCCATATATAAACCCACTAAGTCTTTTAAAATGGACTTTAACCTGGGGGCTCAGGCACTTAGCCAGGCATACCCTGGACCAACCAGGACAGTGACAGCACTGGAAAAAAAAAGAAAACTAGAAAATTTATTATTTTTTTTTAAGATATTATTTTAAGTTATTTAGTAAAAAGAAACCATCAAGACTGGTATGCTGGTCTCTATTATAACCAAAAGGTTCTTTTTCTTCCCCTTCAACATTGGCCTTAAAACTGTGATGTTACCTGTAACTAAGAATATTAGGTCTCTTGCAAAATTAAAATACTGTGTTCAAGAGTATGTATCTTCCTCATATCCTAATAAACTTCTCTGAAGAGTGTATATTTACACCAGCTGTGGCAGGGCCCAGTTCCATTGATTTGCAGAGAACAAAAGCGTCTATCCTTAAAATACCATAACCATATATTATAATACAATATTATAACCATAATAATAATATAATTGTTATTATAATAGTATATTGTACTACAGTACAGTATCATATAGTATAACAATATAGTAATAATAATAATAATTTATTGTTCTAATTCAGACATATATTTCTCTCATTATAGTAAATAGTGAATCTGCCTGAAAAGTGGAGAGGCAGATTTTGTCTTCAACCAAGTAGCAACAAGATAACAGAAAACAAGAATATAATAATTTATTTTTAAGTATATATCACTTTCTTGGATACCGGAATAATATATTTTAGGCTTATAATTTTACTTGTTATAATAAAATAATAATAAATACCTTTCTCCTAAGGAGAGTGCTTAACTATTAAGAATTTATATAATTAAAAAAAAATCTTTATGGGACCCTAAAGGTTAATTATGATTGCCATTTTACAGGTAGAGAAGTCAAAATAGATGATTTCAGTTTTCTAATCTGTAGGCCTAGACTATTATAAATAGTATTTAATCAGACTATATATTTTTGTTTCTATAAAATTCAGGATAATATATTGCAGACTGTAAGCATTTCATAATGTAACACTGTAATGGTGGTGTGTAAATCACTTTTAATTTTCATATAAAAGTTAAAATTATTAACAATAATTATAACTATAAAAATTTGTTAATTTCTATTTCATTTTAATAATGCATTTGTAATCAGAAAATTACTTCAGCCTAAATACATGGTTTGCTAAATTTTATTTACTTTATTTTGTATTTTATACAAATAATTACATTAATTAAATAAACATAATCTCCAGCATTTTGACTGCTATTTATATATTTTCACTACAGTTACGCTTTTCCAGAATATCCTGTAGAGTCCTAATTTCAAGAAGAGATTTTTTTAGTATCTAAATCTTACTGTGTACAATTGACTTTATTAAGCCTATCTTGAATATTTTCTTGGTTCTTTCACTCTCCTTTTTAAATTTTTGATTAGAAAATTGCACTAAATAATAACAAGAAATCTGCCCTTTATGACTTTTGAAACACATCAGGCTCTGCCTGACTCTGTGCATGGACTAGATACTTCTCTGTTCTACAAATAAATGGAGGTTCCATACAGTCCTGACTCACACATTTAATAATTATACAGAGATTCTTGGGCTTTATAAACATAAAGGTTTTACATTAAGTATTCAATTTCAAGCTATCATTGTTTTCTTAATTTCCCATATCATCCATGGGTTGTAAATGTATCAAAGTGAAAACTATAAAACTAAATAAATGTATATCTGCATTAATCTTGTGGAAGTCAAAAAAAATAAATCTCGTGGAGGTCACTTTTCTAAAATACTTGATTATTACAAATGCATATGAGTATTTTAGGCTCAATTATTATAATTATAATATATAGAACACGTTAAGCTATGAATATATACACATATAATAAGCACTTTGCTTTAATGATTACTGGGAAATACCAAATCAGGGTTTAAAGTTTAACAGTAATATCATAAAACTTTATTCATTCAGAATAAATAGAGTAAAAGGCAACTCTGACCTGTAAGAATCTAAATTATGAAATATTTCATAAGAAATTTTGTTTTTATAATTTTTAAAAACAAAGGAGATACATTGTACATTTATTTAGTTATTAGGTATAAAACAGGCAAGGAGGAAAATCACTATTGAAAGAATTTTCCTTGCAGCTATTGAAGTGTTACTTTAAGAAGGAATATTAGACAACAGTATCATCCTTTTGTTCCACACTGAATTTATATATTCACAGCTCAAATACCTAAAGTGACAGTGTTTGTGGAAATATGCTAATAGGATGTGTAACCTGACGATTAGAAAAGCATCTGATTAAGCTCTTCACAACCCATTCTTGCTTTTTATGTTTATTTAGATGCATTTGTCAATTTATAAGAACAGTTAATTAAAATTTTTTACATTTTCTTTTTTTTTAAAGGAGCCCGCTACATGAAAAAAATGCAAGTCAAAGTGGTCACAACCTAGAAGTCCGCAGAGACAGAATAACTAGCAAGTAGATACTATGTTATTTTACTATGCTTAAGTATATAGAATTAAGTAGTATTCTGGGAATTTTCCTCTATAATGACCAAATAGTCTTATAATTTTAAATTTATACTTAGTATTACTTATGTTAAGTATATTACATCACAAAAATAGCTAGGAAGAAAAATGATAACTATGGATTTCAGGAAATTAATTTTCTGTCAATAATAATGAAATTATTTTGGACAGAAAGATGAATTTAAATGTTGTATTCTCTCTCAGGTCTTATTTTCAGAACCCTAATTCAACAATCTAAGAATAAGATCTCCCTTTGCCTTGTGACATATTTAACTGCTATATAAATGTATTAATTCCTCTCCTAAACCATTAACAGAAATTATATTATAATCATGCTTTTAAGAACTAGAGCAAAATTACATTCACTTCTGAAGGTTACATTTCAAAATTTCAAGGTTATATCAAATAAAATCCAGGCACAGGAGCTTTCCACTTATTAGTACTCACTGACATTTGCAAGAAATGAAATAGGAGGTTCAATGATAAAAACATGCAATGTTTGGATGAATGAATACAGAAAGGACTTAAAGAATGTGGAAAGGGTAAATAAGATTATTTCAATGGCAAGAAGAATCTTTGAAAATCTCACTGTTCCATATTAAAGTGGATGGAGTTGATTCTTTCTCCTCAAATGTATCTTGAAGGTTGTAATAGAATCAGAAAATGTTAAAGCTAAAAGGATTTTAGAAAGTATTTACATCAACTCTTTCATTGGTATGGATTAAGGAACTAAGTGTGCAAGTAGAAACTGATTTTACATGTTAAAATTATACATATATACACATAAATACCTTTATATGCACATATATACATAATATACATATATTTTAAGATAAAATTAATACAGTTATTAATTCAACAGGTATTTTCAATGGTAATGGTGATTAAAATATATTTGCAAAGATAAATATATAAGAAATAATGGCAGTATCCACAATCAAAATATTTTAGAAATTGTCCATAAATATTTTTATGTTCAAAAATTCTGTAATTATAAAAAATGTTTAAAATTGTGTTTTAACATTACACATTCCTAAATAATTATATAAACCAACAGAAGTTTCTTCCCTTTCAATCTTCTTTTAAGGCTTTATAAATGACAAGTCATGGATGATAAACACCTTACCTCTAAACTCTATCAAATATTTATACAATTTAAGCCACTCATATTGAAGAGAAAAATGCTAAGCAATAACTCAATAGAGATGAAAAACCTCATTATAATGTACATTATTAGTCCTTAATGTATTTGGTTTATAAATTTGGACTTTTTATCTTGGATTATCATACAGTGATACAAGCTTACACTATAAGGCACTGGAAAGGAAAGCACCTTCAAAATTCAATGACTTTTTTAAAATTGAAGTATAGTTGATTTACAGTATTCTGTTCGATTCAGGTGTACATCAGTGATTCAGTTATATATATTTTTTTCAGATTCTTTTTTAAATAGTTCTGTTAGGCTATCCTGGTACTAAAGGAGAGAACGTTATGAAAATATGTTTAGAAATACATTTGTAATAGCATCAAATTTAGCTCAGAAAGAAATGAAGAGGACCATAACTTTGAAGGTATTGAAGAACTTACAAAGGAAAAAAACATCTGGTAGACTGCTGAGAGAGAGTCTGGACACAAAGAAATTGATGCTTGCGGTAACCCAGGTGGGAAATTTTAGGAGCCAAACTAAATGGTGGCAGTAGAGATAGAAGGATTTCGATTTGAAAGAAATATCTTCTTCACTGGTTTCTACAGGAACCTGGTTTGGATGAATAGTTATTCTGTTATTTGAGATCTGGAACATTAAAAGAAGAGCAGTTTACTTTTAGTAAAGGATGTTGAAATGGTAACTTTAGTTTTAATGTGAAATTCATGTGCCTCTAGCATAGTAAAATGGGGATATCACAGGATTGGTGGAAATGCAGAACTGGAGCTCTAGAACTAGATTACATTGGTTTTTATCTGAGTAGGGATAATGCTTGAAGCCACCAGAATTTAACCAAGCAGAAAGCATACAGAGTGAAAAGGGAACATTACCCTAGTGCAATTCCTGGGATCATCAACATTTAGTCATCAAAATTCTGTTTAGAGGAAGTGGAATTGGCAACAAAAACAGGGCAATAGTCACAAGTAAGAGGAAAACTGGCTTTCAGTGTTTTTGTTTTGTTTTAAAAGAACCAAAGAAGCAGAGAGATCCAAAAAGGTTAACTGTGTTAAATGCTGCTGAAAAGCCTAGAAGGAGCATGACTGAGGGAGAAAAAGCTTTTGGATATCACAATTAGTCAGTCATTGGGAGCCCTAGTGGAGATAATCCAACTTTGGAAGCCAGATGGATTTATGAATCCTTTTCTATACAGTACCTTTATTCTCTACCTTATCTCCTTCCTATGTCAATCCCAATAATAGAATTATGTTTTTCAGATTTATCTTTGGGTAGTTTTATTTTATTAATTCAGATTTACTTAATCTCAGAGTATAATTCAGTTAAAAACACCCTAAAACTTCACATAATTTGAAGAACTAATTCAATTTAATATACTTTGGTTAAGGAAATCTTTATTGCTGGGTAATTCTATCAAATATAAATGGCCTATTATTATTTCATTTAGTAACCTCATAAACGATTTTCCACTGTACGCTGACAAATACTCGATTTGCTGGGCTGGGAAAATCCCAGTCTTCCTGTGTCTCTCCTCTCACACTATTATCACACTCACAACACTTCTGACAATAATGTATGGAGACTTTTTCCCACAACAAGCAATTTTCTGTGATACCAGCTGGGTGTCATAATTTAAGTCAATTATGACACTCTTTACCTGAAGATATTGTCAGATCCCACAGGTTAAGGGCTCAGTCCCAAAGACTGCCCCCCAACACACACACTTTAGATGACAATTGCAAGCAGTAGGTCCCCGGGTTATCCGCAGCTTCTGTCCGACTAGGCTACAAATCGTAGTGTCCCAAGACTTTTAGCTTCCCTTTGGATTCTATTATTTGATAGAATAGCTTACAGAACTCAGGGAAGCACTTAACATTTACCAGTTTATTAAAGGGTATGATGAAGGATACAGATGAACAGCCAGGTGAAAAGATACATAGAGCAAGGTCTGGGAAGGTCCTGAGAGCAGGAGCTTCTGTCCCCGTGGAGTTGAAGTGTGTCACCCTCCCAGTATGTGGATGTATTCAGCATCTGGAAGCACTCCAAACCCCACACTATTGGGATTTTATGGAAGCGTCCTCATGTAGGCATGATCAATTATTGACTCCATTTTCAGCCCCTCTCCCCTTTCTGGAGAATGGGAGATGAGCCTGAAAATTCCAAGCTTCTAATCATGGTCTTTCCGGGGACCAGCCCGAACCCAGGAGCCATCCAGGAGCCCACTCAAAGTTGCCTCATTAGAATAAAAGACACTCCTATCGCCCAGGAAACTCCAAGGGACTTAGGATCAGGGTGTCAGGAACCAGGGCAATAGGATCAGGGTGTCAGGAACCAGGGTCAAAGACCAAATATTAGAACAAGAGATGTACCTAGTGCTCTTGTCACTTAGAAACTTATAAACAGTTTCAGGAGCCCTGTGTCAAGGACTAGGGGCAGAGACCTATATATATATATATAATAATATATATTATTATATAATAATAATATATACTATTATTTCACAGCTTCATAAGTAATAATTTCAATTAGTACCTGGCACATAGTACTTAATTATAATTACTTATAAGTAGTTATTGAATGAACAAATGAATCAGTGCTTTTCTCCCTTTGGATTATTCCCACATTCTTTTTAAAGTATTACTATCCTCTTCTTGCAGAAAATACACTCAGAATTATTTGACTGTCTTCAAATCCTTAAATAAACAAATAAAACTAAGGGAAATGAGATTATGTAACACTTTTGTGTGAGATTTTCTACCTGATTCTCCTCCGTGCTATTTTAATATTTTTTGCTCTGTTACTATAGGCTTAATTTTTTTATAGTTGTCATTAGGGCATAATAGCCATCAAATCTTTCTAAAGTTTTAATTGAGAAAACAGATTACTCTTAAATCTTTGTATTGTTTTATTTCTTTCTTTGTCCACAATAAAAATAACTTTATTGTTTTATGTCAGATTATATAAATAATCCATGCTCATTGTAAAAATTTCAAACAATACATGAAAGTATGATGAAGAAAGTAAAAATTCCTTGAAAAGCCACCCAAGTGATATCAGCACAATTAACATTTATATTCCTTATGGACTGACAACTTTATCATTATGATATGACTTTTTTGTCTTTAATGATGATTCTTGCTTTAAAAATCTACTCTTTTTGCTTTTAGTACAATACTGCTAGCTTTCTTTTAGTTAATATTTGCATGGTATTTCTTTTTGCATACTTCTGCTTCTAACCTTCTTGTGTTCTTATATCTATGATTTCTTGTAAGCATAATATAGTAGCCTTTAAAAAATCTAATCTGATAATATTGATCTTTTACTTGGAGTATTTAGTCCTTTTACATTTATATAATTGCTAATATAGTTAGGTTATATCTACCATGTTACTATTTATTTTCTCTTTAACTCACTGATCAGGTTCCTTTTTTCTCCTTTATTGCATTCTTTTGGATTTTGTATTAAATAGGTACTTATAGTGATATTATAGTGGTTACTCTAGAGATGTCAATGTTCATCCTTGACATATGACTGCTTAATACAAATAGTAACTTTCAACAGTTCTCTGATGTTGATAGAATCTTAGAAGACTTTATTATTGTGATATGTTTTTCTACAGATATCCTAACCCTCACTTAAGAGGTTTCTGTTATTGTTTTGTAGAATCAATATCTATCTATATTTACCTGCATGTTTACCCTTTCCACTGCCTTTCATTTCTTCTTGCATGTCTGTGTTTCCATTTGGGAATATTTTCCTTATATCTGAAGGACTCTAGTATTTCTTTTAATGCCAATGTGCTAGAAATAAATAAATATGCTTCCTCCTTTTGCCTATTGTGAATAATGCTGCTATGAACATGGGTGTATAAATATCTCTTCAAATCTCTGCTTTCAATTATTTTGGGTATATATCCAGAAATGAAATTCCTGGATCATATGATAATTTTCTTTGTAGTTTTCTGAGGAATTGCCATGCTGTTTTCTGTAGCGGTTGCAAAATTTTATATTCCCACCAACAGTGCACAAGCCACAAGCAAACCAATTTTTCCATATCCTAGCCAACACTCATTATTTTGTGGGTTGTTTTTAATAGCGGCCATCCTAATGGACATGAGATGATATCTCATTGTGGTTTTCATTTGCATTTCCCTAGTAATCAGTGATGTTGAACATCTTTTCATTGCTCATTGCCCTTTATCTTCTTTGGAAAAATGTCTGTTCAAGTCCTTTGCCTATTTTTTAACTGTGTTGTTTTTGCATTTTTGTTTACATTTCTTTTAAGATCTTCTCTTTATTTTCAGCGCTTTGATTATGATAAGCTTAGGTGTGGTTTTCTTTCCAGTTATTTTGCTTGGAGTTTGTAAATTTTCTTGAATTTCTAGGTTAAAGCTTTTTATCAATTTTGGAATGTTCTTAGCCATCTTTGCAAGTACTGTTTCAACCCCTTCTTTCTTCTTTCTGGGACTTCAACTACATATATGTTAGATCTTTCCACTGTGCCCCACATTTCTCTTATATTCTATTCTTTATTGCATATCCTTTTTCTGTCTTACTTTAATTGGATAATACCTACTCATCTGTCTTCCAGTTCACTAGTCCAATTTCCAATCTGATTTTAAATTCATTTATTGAGTTCTGAATTTCGGAGTCTATATTTTTCAGTTACAAAATATCTATTTGATCCTTTTATACTTACTCTAATTATCTGGTGAAAGTCTTTATTTTCATCTGACTTACTGTGTCCATCTTTTCTACTATTTTCTTGAACATATCAATCACAGTTGCTCTAAAGTCTTGTCTAATAACTGTAATATCTTGATCACCTATGCATCTATTTTTAGTGTCTGTTTATTCCCATATATTTTGGTCATTATGAACTCATCTATTTAAGTAATTTTTTTTATTGAATGCCAGACATTGAGTATACAAAATTTTAGAGTCTCTAGGGGATAATAGTTAGGCAAATAAAGTAGAAAAAGTGTTCCACCTAATTTTTTTTCAGGGACAGAGGTGAGTACAGGCTAGGTGTCTCAGTCTATCTCTGCTTGATCTCTGTTTTTAACATGCAGCCCTCTAAGATTTTCACCTGAAATCTTGGTGTGTTCATCGTGATACTTGACCCCTCATGAATCTTTGTCAGTAAGGCAGCACATTCTGCCTTGTGTTTCAGAGGTATTTAAATAAAACTCCAGTTTTCTCTGTCATGAAGCATCAAAGTACAGCAAGTGACTCAAAGGAGAGATCAAATATAAATCTAAGGTTTCTCAATTCTTTAATTTTCACATTAAGCTCACAAGATCACCCAAAGCCACTCTTACTTATCTTTCCCTAGTTGTGGCTTTCTGATCAAACTATAATAAAACCAGATTCTCAGACTCTGTTTTCTGTCATAGAATTGGCAAATGTCTACAGAAAAAGGAGCTTCTGACATTCAGCTCATCTCTCTTTGTTTCTCCCCACTCTGAAAACTTAGCAACTAGCTTTGTAGCTTCATCAGCTCTCTGACACATGAAAGCAGGTGTTTGTGTGGCTTTTCCAGTTTCTCTCTCTAGGAGAATTGGTGCTGCCAAAACCACTTTTTATGCATTGTTTTCCAGTAGAATAGAAACGTTTACATGTCAACTAAAATAGACTAATGTATTTTTTCTTTTCTTTTTTTTCTCTCTCATTGGAAGTCTTTTTAAAATAAACTGTTTTTAGAGCAGTTTTAGATTCACAGCCAAATTCAGCAGAAAGTACAGATATTTCTCATATATCACCTGACCAGACACATACATAGCCCTCCCCACGATCAACATCCCTCACCAGAGTGATACTTTTGTTACAATTGGTGACCTACATCGACATCATTTTCACTCAAAGCCCATAATTCACATTAGGGTTCATTCTTGGTGTAGTACATTCTATGGGTTTGGACAAATGTATGATGACATCCATCATTATAGTATCCCACAGAACAGTTTCACTGCCTTAAAAATCCTCTGTCTTCCATGTTTCCTAATTCCTGGCAACACTGACCTTTTCATTGTCTATAGTTTTATCTTTTCCAGAATGTCACATAATTGGAATCAAAAAGTAGCCTTTTTAGTTTGGCTTCTTTCACTTAGTTATACTCATTTAAGTTTCCTCCATATCTTTTCATGACTTGATAACTTATTTTTCTAGCACTGAATAATATTCCATTGTCTGCATGTAGCACAGTTTATTTATCCATTCATAAATGTATTCTTTTTAACAGCTTCATTAGAGTCTATGATATATGGATAAGTTTTATTAAACAATCTACTTAGGGACAATTTCCAATTTTTTTACCACCTAATATAAAGGTATATGAGCCTGAATATATACTTATTTATTTACATTTGTTTCCAAGGGATACACACCCAGGTACAGGCTTATTGGGACATAAATATACTTTAAGTATATATATACATATACACACATATATAATTAAAAATCATTTTATTATGGTAAAATATGCATAAAATAAAATTTACCATTTTAAGCATACAGTTCAGTGACATTAAGTGCATTAACATTATTATACCAAAACATTATTATTATTATTAATGTTAATAGGTAATAAGATATATAGTTCAAAAATCAAACCTTCCAAATGATATAAACTGAAAAAAGTATTTTTCAATTCTATCCCCAGCCAACCAATTTCCCTCTTTAGAGGGAGGTAACTGCTATTATCAGTTTCTTATATAAATTTCCAGAGATACTTTTCATAAGCCTACGGACACATAGATAGCATTTTAGACACTGTTTGATAAACTTGCTTTTTCCACATAGTAGAAAATATAGGAGATAATTTGATATCTGTTTGTAAAGAATTTTCTTATTTTATTTTAATTTTTATTTTTATTTTTATTTTTTTTACAACTCCTTAATAGCACATCGTGTGGATTTATGTCATTTCCAGTCTTTGCATACATAGATTACTTTGCATCCATGCAAGCATATTATAGGAGAAATTGAATTGTTATATATAATGGTATGCCGTTTTGCAATTTTGGTAGAGTTTGTAAAATTCTCCTGCATAGACCTTGTTCCAATTTTTACCATTATCTATGATGTGATGCATATGACTTTCTAAATTTAATCGATGGGTATTGTACTTAAAAGCTGTGATGGTTTAGATTGCTACAGGATTATATGTAAACATCCTGTCCTTACACTGCCACCCAGAAGTAGGTTGTAATCACTCTTTTCTTATTCTTCTCATTGTGCTGAATATATAGTAATATCTGAATTCCTTCAAGTTGCATTTTCTTGACTACTACAGAAATTCAGCATTGTTTTATATTTGTCATATGCTCTTCTGTAAATTGTATATTATTGCCTACTTTTTTATTGTTGTCTTCTTCTTATCACTTTGTGACTATACTTTGTATATTATATATATATCAACCCTTGTCTTTCAAATATATTACAAATATTTTTCCTAACTAAAATTTGATTTTGTGTATGTTACTTTTTGTCATTTTTTAGCTATATGGGGCAAAATACATCTTTTCTTGTGGTAATAAAATTAACTTGCTTTTGCTATAATCCTTCTATATAATTTATAATGGTAATTAATTCTCTGGAAGGAGTTGTGTAGTTCTCATAGATTATGATGACAGGGAGTCTGTCTTCCTAAATTATCTCATTACCTTAATCTTAATTCATTTATGATTGTGGAAGAGTCAGTTTATAAAATTATGGAATGTTTTATATTTAATGTGAAATTCAGAGATGGCTTCACACTTTTATGCAGCTATCCTGAAAATGTTATTTCCTAAAGAAGAAATGTCAGTAAACAAGAGATAGTAAACCTTGTTTTAGACTTACTGGGTTAAGAGAAAAAAAGTGATCTCAAAATGCCAGGAAGGGGGGAAGAATACTGGTGTTTTATTGTTTTTGTTTTTTTTTCTGATGTTAAAAAAGTTGCCAGAAGTCCTCTTGGGTTATTTCTTACTTACCTCCATGTTTTACTGGATAATTGCCACAAATTATTTGGACAAGTATGTGGAAATTAAAACCTTTACTTCTATTACTATTCAGCTCATGTGATGGTTAGAGAGCCTTTCTTCTTTACAAGTTACAGTGTTAGTTGGGTATGACGGGTAGCAAAGATATGTAAGTCATGAGGTCAGAGTCAGTGGTTAAAATGCACGTTCTGGAGTTGAATCATCTAGTTTGAAATCCAGCATTACCATTTAAGGCTGTGTAAAATTGAGTATATTCCTTAACCTTTCATTGCCTCTGTTTCCTCATCTGTAAAATGGGGCTCATTGTACTTGTCTTATGAGATTGTCTAGGTGTTGGGAATAAAGCAGCAAACAGAAATGACAAAACCCATGCCTTCATAAATGGTGTTATTGGGGCTATTCATATGAAATATGAATCTGAGAACAGTATGAGAAATGGATTGGAATAAGAAACAACAGGACACATGGTACATAGTGAGCACACAATAAACATTACTTATAATAATTTTTTAAGAATCAAGAAATACAAATCAAATTGGACAAATTTATTTCAAAAGAAAGTATATTTAGAGCATAATTTGTATTTATAACTTATGAACCTCTTCTAAACTTTTTTGAAAAAAATTTTTCTTTCATAGTTTGTAAAGAAGATATAAAATTGGAACATTATACCCAAAAGAAGGACAAATTTGTGCTATTTTTATACTAGGATTTATTTATTCAACCAATATTTATTGAGCATCTACTGTTTGCTAACCCCTGTTCTAGGTGCTGGAATACAGCAGTAAATAAAACAAACAGAAGAAATCCACACTCTCATGAGTGTGTGTGTGTTTTGCACAGAAGAGTGATAGGGCTATGAATTTGAAAGATGAATCCTGCTAACCACTTGAGAAATGTACTGGAATAGGGAGAAGCAGGAGATGTAGAAATCAGTCAGGAGGCTATCTTCTTTTGAGATGAAAAGTCACAGAGACCTGTACTTGTGAATGACAGAGAGAGCCACAAAAATTGCACAATTGTGTGATTACTGAATTTCTTTAAATAAAATAATTTCAGTGTACTACGGAAACTTGCTATTTTTAAATAAATTCTCTTCAACTATTATTACAAATAATTATCTATTTACTCCTTAAAGTGAGATAAGCCTATACTACTACTTAAAAAAAAACACAAAACCTCCAAGTGTATATTCTACTGAGTGTGCAACAGTCATTTTTTTGCTGGACACTCAGAGAGAAATAAAAATAATATAATATTGTCCATGAAGAATAACCTAAAATTGATAGCCAGTTGTTACAGGTTACATGTGGCATCTATATGGACAGAAATTCAAAATCTAAAGAATGAAATTGATGACATGATTCTTCAGATCCTGTAATGCCAATATACAACTTAGGTGTCTAAAGGTTATGAATATTATGATAGAAAAGAAAGTAATTGTGGGTGAGCCACAAAGTAGTGATCATATGAGAGGGAAGCTGGAGGTTAGGAGGGAAGTTGACACAGACTGTACTTGACTCTCAAGCCATGATGGGCAGAGAAAGACTACTACCAGCTGCACACTCCAGGCTCCTGGCCAGACCTGTGCTGCTTTGGAGATCTCTGCATGAGCCAGCATCCTGGCTTCTGTGTCCTGAGGTATTCTGATGCCAGGTGAATGAGTTCCTGATGCTGTCACGTCTGACTTTATTCCTATCTGTGCTGAAGAAAGAGCCCAGTTCCTACCTGTGATCTGGTTGAGAACTTTCTAGCTGGAATTTAGGAACTGATAGTTCTTTAAATCATAGCTGGAACCAAAAACCTGGAGAGGAAAGGAAGGGCAGAAGGGAGGGAAATTGACACTTATTGAGTAACTTTTATGCAGACCAAGTTCATTTATACACACATTTTCTCGCTTTCTAGCCCTCATAATATCTCTATAAGAGAGATGAGAAACTGAGCTGCAGAGAAGTTAGTTAAGTGACTTTTCCATGGTTACTACAGCTACCAAAGGGAAAATCAGTATTACAGTCTATTTCTATATGACTCAAAGGACCATTCTCTTTCTACTGTATTGCTAGGAGAAAAGAGCTTGCATGAGAAAAATTGGATGGAGAGAACATCATAAAATTTTACCAGAATTATAAAACTCTAGAGTCATATGTTTATGAAATAGAAATGGAACAAAGCCTTCTTAAAGCAACAAAAATGGAACAATGACAATAGCTGTCAGTATTGATGCATTGAGTATGGCGCCTCTGACCATAGGATAGAGGGTAGATTTATGAAGATCATGGTAGGAGATAGGCAGAATGGCTGTCAGAAGCAGCCATAGAATATGCAGGGAATAATACCAAGTAGGTTTTTGAAACATAGGACAGATCTGAGCTAAAAATGTGGATTCAGGAGGTTTTACCATGAAGATGAAAACTAAAGTAAAAAGCAAAATAAGAAGAGAACCAAGAGCAAAACTTGGGTTAAAAAAAAGACAAAAACCAAAACAATAACAAAAGCATTTAGAGAGGCAGGGAGAGTATCAGGGTTAAGCGGGTTTATGGAAGCAAAAAAGGAGCGTGCTAAAGGGAAAAAAATGGTCAACAGAGTTAAATAAAAGCTGCAAAGAAACTTAAGGGTTCATGGAATCTGGTGGTTAAGGTACTGTAAGGGAACTGTAGAAGAAATTCATAATAGTATAGGGTAAGGAACTGAGTGTGTTTTCAGTTGAGTTCCTAGGAAACAGGCTCTGAGATAAAGATTATTATCTTATTATTTTGGGTTTCCTTGAAACAGGCTCCAAGATAAAGATGAGGATTATTTAGGAGTGCTGGGTAGAGAGAGAAATTAAACTACGATGACATTGCAACAAGAGGACTCAAGAGACCCTACAGATAGCACTGGCACTGGGGAAGCCCTTTAGAATTACGCCAAAGTGAAACAAGGTATCTGGGCTTTTAAACAAGCATCAAGCAGTCTTTGGAGGAGTGTGACCAGGGGAGGTAATTGCCTTCAGAAAAAGGCAGTGCCCAGAGAGGGATGCACCTATGAGCCATGGGTAGTCAACCTTCCAGCAGCTGGAAGAATGAATGGTTCCATCCTACAAGGGGATCTAGGTTTGGCAGCTCCTCACAGCACCCCAGGAGAGAGTGGAAAAAATGAATGTAAAGGACTAGGCTACCATCTTAAATACTTTGCTGTAAGAGATTTTATTATTGCAGCCAATAATCATCTCTTCCAAATTCTTTCCCACCACCATCTTCTTGCCAGCTAACTCCTTTACTGCCAGATTTTCTTCTTAACTAGATGCTTCATTTACTTACATGGCCTCCAGTTAGGTAGCTCTCTTTTCCTTCACTGTTCTTCATTAATTGTTACTCTTAGCTTATCTTGTACCATATGGGCAGATGTGAGCCTAAGTGGATTTCCATGGCCATTGCCATTAATATGTGTTATGTGAAAAAAAACCATATTTTACAGAATTGCTTTTCCTAAATCCATTACCAATAGAAAAGAGACTTTCCATGGGAGCTCTAAGTTAAGGAACTTAGAAATTGCAAACCAAGACTTGGTGTATCACTGCAAGGCTCTGACTGCATTGAACAGTCTAGTTTTACATATTTCATGTGGGGCTTTCCACTTCCTTAGAAGAAGACACTAAGTAAACAGGCTGTACAATTACAAATATGAAACCTTACCATAATCACATGCTCATGAATATAGAAGAAGGTTAAATAAAAGCTGTTCATCATTTTAGTGATTATTAATTTATGGCAGCTCTGAGTGTGAGGATAGTGTAAAAATAGTTCCCAGGAGGGATTTGAGTCGATATGCACTTATATCATCATGTCAACCACTTTTATCACCCTGCATCCTTATGCTTCCTGTAGGTGCTTAATGCAACATCAACTGTCTGTAGCAGTTACCGGGGATGTGTATTTACTGGCAGTTTTATTACTTTTTATAGAGTATATAGGAACATATTTTTATTTCTCTTTTTAAATTATCAATAGAATAGTTTAATATTTAAGATGTATTGGCAGGGTTCTTTTGGAAACTGTGAAGTTGTAATATACTAAATCCCCATATAACCACCCCCCTAAAAAAAACCCTGAATTATGTACAGCTTTATGGAGTTCTAACTGGAGACTGTCTGAAAAAGGAAGATTTGTTCTTGCTTTGAAAATACCATATAAACACCAAAAAAGAAAGAAAATCAGTCCCATCTGTCAAATTGTCTGGAGAATGCATTTAACAAGGAATGAAGCTACATTAAAGGCCATAAAATATGCAGCAAGGGGAAGAAGGATAAAGCCATCCTGCAGTTCATTGGCTTCACCTACTGTGCAGAGCTCTCCTTGTGAACAAGACAGATTGGGTAGTTATTGCTACATCAAAATATCTGCCATTGCGGAGAGTAAGAGAATTGGAAAGGGAACACTGGACTCCAAATTCCAGTTCTTTCCATGATCATTAGCCAAGGAAATGTGAAAATTAATTACACTTCCTTTCATTTTAAGAAAGCAGATCAACTTTTTCAACTAGGAAAGTAAACCCCACAATTTTTTTTACAATCAAGGAGACTGCCGTTCCACTAATATTATTACCAATTTGGCAAGTGAAAGAAGTGAAGTTTGCCTTACAGTTTTGCAGCTATGCCTAAGGGAAAGGAACAAATTTCTAAAGCGTATGCTGATAGACTAGCTATTGGGCAATTATATAAATTCTCTATTGTTTTATCAAAATGTGGAAGCAACACAAGAAAATAAGATTCATTTGGAGTAGCTAACAGAAAATAAATTGCATCTAACTTAACCTGCTGAAAAAAAAAAAAAAAGACAAAGCATTTAGATGTCCTTTTCCAAAGTACATTTTTGCTCAGATTGTAATTTTGAAAGGTGTTCACTTCTCTGTCAAATAGCAAAGCGGAGAGCAATTATCTGAAACAAAGTGTTCAATGCTAAACTTATTGAAAGTGGTCTCCATCTGTAAATGTTAGCAAAGCTATCCAAGGATTCTCTATTGATGCATTTTGAGGGTGAGAGAATAACATCAGATGTTCTCAGCAGTTTATAAGTGCTTCTGAGAAAGGAGTGATGATGTTGAAAAATCTTGCTTATTATTAGCAATAAGTTATTGTTTGGTATTTTCAGGTAAAACGTGAAAATGTCCTTTATATTGTCCTAAGTTTACTCACTTTATAGGAAAAACATGACATTTTGATGGCTAACTAGATAATTTATTTGTAAACACTAGACAGAGTATTTTACTTGTTTTGTTTTACACAAACTATGGAACTATTCTTCAAACCACTTAGTTCCTAGAAAATATAATAAAATAGAAAAAGAGCTTCTCAATAAAAATGTATTACAAGTTGCAAAAGTAATTCCAATTTAGTAGTAATCATAATCAGCTAATTTTAAAAATACTGACTTTTGTTAAAAAGATCTGAAACATAACTTCAAGAAAAAGTGGGTATTTTTTAATGAAGGAAACATTTAACACTATGGGAGATAAAAATTTTAAAGACTTTTTACAGTTTTAGAAAATTGGACAGTGTTTTACAATCTAAGGAAAAATAGGAAACATGTATGTAGCTAATTGTCCAAAAGAAGATGCACACAATTATGACTAAAATGCAATCACTGAGAAATTCAAAAAGCTCTATTCAATTAAAAAGGTTACCTAAAAGTTTAGAAATAAAGACTCTAAACATCTTGTCCAAATTTAGGAACCGTAAAACAGTAATTATTTTAATGTTCTATGTGTTAATATTCTGTTGTGAGGGATTGGAATAAAGATTATTTCGTATTGACAAACAGGGACAAAAATCTAGAGAAAAATTCAATTTCAGGAAATAATGGAGCCCCTCTACTGAAGAAGATATAGAGAATTTCTGCAGTGTTCAATTGGACTTAATATGTACTTGGAATATTTTGACCCTAAATTTTGACAAAGTGAATGAAGAGTTGGCTCTATCTCTTTTTTTTTTTTTTAATTACTTTTTAAAAAAATTTTTTTAAATTTTGTAAATTTTTATCTTTTTTTTAAAAATTTATTAATTAATTTATTTATTTACTTTTGGCTGTGTTGGGTCTTCGTTTCTGTGCAAGGGCTTTCTCTAGTTGTGGCAAGCGGGGGCCACTCTTCATCGCGGTGCGCCGGTCTCACTATCGCGGCCTCTCTTGTTACGGAGCACAGGCTCCAGACGCGCAGGCTCAGTAATTGTGGCTCACGGGCCCAGCTGCTCCGCGGCATGTGGGATCTTCTCAGACCAGGGCTTGAACCCGTGTCCCCTGCATTGGCAGAAAGATTCTCAACCACTGCGCCACCAGGGAAGCCCCTATCTCCTTTTTATAAACAAAAATGCTTTATTTTCATTGAACTAAAAAATTAGATGTGAATGCAGACTGGATTGTAAACTACATGCTCCTTTGAACATACCTTTGCCAAAACATACTTTCATAGTAAACCACCTTTACACCTTAGACATAAAGCATTTTATAGTTAGTAGGGCCTCCATACATTCCTGAAACAGTAGGAGTTCATCAACAGCTCAGGAATCCATCCAGAGGCTCTGTACTGGCTAGATGTGAAAAGAATATCTAATTCCTAGGGGAGATCCCAGTGTAGGAAGAGATCTAGATGGGTTTTGGTAGAAAACATAATTAAAGAAAAAAATACATGGAGCCTGTATTTTCTTATCTATTTAAGACATGGTAAGGTTAGAGAATCATAGAAATGGGTCCCCATATACTCTATTTATAGATGAGAACACTTTAGCAGGGAAAAAAGGTAATTTGACTCAAATCATGTGGCTACTTAATGGCAGAACTGGGACTAGCTTTCAGGTTTCCTGACTCTTAATCCGAAGCCCTTTAGTGGAATTCTGGCAAGATTCTTGATGATACTTGATGTTCCCTGTTAGACATGCAATTAAGCTTATAATTGGTCCTTGTTCCACTTCTCTGTGAACATGCCTTTCTTCAGATTCTGTGAGAGGGAACATTATTCACCCAGGGACAGAGAAGAGAGTGTGAAAATTAAGTCAGTGAAGTAATTTTATTTAAATTATCCAGAAAACAAGGATAATAACATGATTTGATTATTTGTTATTTTCTGCTTATGTTTCCTTATTTGCATTAACTGAGCACCTGACTCATCTGAGGTTCAAGTGATTCCCAATTTATTTTTAATTTTATTTCTGAATAATGGTAGGAAATTTGTTGTAAATTAGGCCCTCCCACAACAATTCTTGCATGTCTCTCCTGAATTTTGGTAGTTATATGTCGTGCTCAACTTTTCACTTCTTTAAGCTAGCAAACCATTCTTTGCTAGCATTAAAAACTTCTTTCACTGATTTCTCAACACAGCAACTGTTTTATGCAGAGAAATCGTGTCTTTGATAAAATTGTAATTTTTTTAAAGACATTTAACTTCCGATTATGCATCTATACAAGCAGAAGTTTTCCATCTTAGAAATCATCCTTCATGCTTTCTTATCATTGTTAACTGAGCTAATCTACCATAAGCAACTCAGCTAGGCTTACTGTCTCCTGTTGCTGTCTTTAGGTGGTCATAAATAGGAGTATGAGTTGATGATGTACTCTTATTTGGAATGAGGTACATTGCAAAAGTTAGAGCCTCATGTAAAATAGCATAAATATCAGATTGAGAGTGTCACATATATTTATCAAGAATCCAAGATCCTGCTTAATTTATTTTATTTTATATTAACGTTTTACCTTATTACTGGGGCAAAATACCGTGATTGTAGAAAAATTATAAAATACATACGGTCAAAACAAAGAAAATTGGAAGTACCCATAAGCCATCAGAGAAGCTATTAAGAAGCTATTAAGCTTCGGGTACTTTTATCTGAACACACTTAAACACATGCACACACATACACTCACACACGAAAAGGAATAATTCTGAATATGTAACTTGTTAAGGTTTTTTGCTCTGAGCAATATATGGCAAAGATTTTCTCATTAATATAATCAATTTTGAATTAAAAAATAGTAAGTATGTGGATTTTACATTAATATTATCTCTGAATGAATGAGAGCTATATGAACCAGAGTAGGGTAATATAACCAATGTAAACATTATTCATCTGCATCATTTTTAAAGGTTGCACAGTATTCTAATATGAGTACATTCTATATTTATTTAACTAATCCTTTATGGCTATATTTAAAGTTATTTTAAAGTTTCTTTGCTTTTATGAGCAGTTATGCATGTCTTTCCACACATTCAATTCTGGGTACATTTTTATGGATAGAATTACTGTTCAAATAAAATTTCTGAATAAGAATTTTGAACTCTTCACTTCTTATTCCTTGACTCCCTATTCCCACTGGTAATTCTTCTTTTTATTTTTCATTTTTTTTTTTTGCTTGAGACATTTTTTAAAATTCAGTTTTAGTGCACTATGGACAAAATGGCTGGTAAATAATTTTTAAAAGTTGTGTGGATAAACAGCATCCTTATCCAATGGCAACATGCAAAGAAATATCATGAAACAATAAAAATCTTTTCCAAATTTTCAGAAATCTCTATATCTATAAAAAAATAGACAAAGAAGTGCCTTTATATCCTCTTCCTAGATTCACCAATTGTCAGCATTTAGCCACGTTAGCTTTATCTTTCTCTGTAAGTCGCAGACATTATGATACTTTACCTTTAAAGATTGTACTCTATAGCTCCTAAGATAAGGGCAGTCTTTTCCATAACTACAGTGCCATTGTCAGGTCTAAGATATTTACAATTACTCCATAATATCATCCAATATGTGGTCCACATTTAAATTTCTCAGATTGTCCCCCAAATGCCATTTATGGCTTTTTTGTTTTGAATCCAATCAGTGTTCATACATTTTGGTCATTATATCCCTTTAGTACTAACAACATTTACATGACATTAAATTTTTAGAAAGTCTTGGCCAGTCATGTTTTAAAATGTTCAAGAGACTAGATTTGTTAATCATAGCCTCATTGCACAAACTATTAGATTGTTGGTACTCATTGCTTCTTATCACATCAGAAAGTATATAATGTCAGTTTGTCCCTCAATTGATGATACTAAATTTGACCACTTAATTGAGGTGGTGCCAAATCCCTCCACTGTATATTTTCTCCTTTGTAATTGGTAAATAATGTGTGGGTTTTGAAAGTATGTGAATATCCTGACTCCAATAACTTTTTACCCAGCAGTCTTAGCGTCCATTGATGACCCTTTACTGAATTGCCATTAGGGACTGCAAAATGGGCATATTGTATCATTTTCATACACTGTATTAATATTATTTCAAGAAGTTCCCTTTTTAATCTCTCTCTCTTTTTCTTTCTCTCTCAGTCTCTCAGCATTGTGGACTACTCATGAATTTGTTTTTAGCCCAAATATTTGTATTTAATTCAACGAAAGCAATAGAGATTTAATTGTCAGTCTAGTTCACTTTGGCTGATAAAAATGCTCAGAATTTGGTGCTTGGGAAAATGTATATATTTAGTAACACTAACATTGCTCCATTATTTTTAAAATAATAATTTTTCTGCTTTTCTGCAAGTCTCCATGACATACGTTAAAATTATTTCACAATTTTCTATTTCCAAAAGTGACATTTGGAATTTGCAAGACTAAGCACTGCAGAAAAAGTGTTATAGAGCTTGCTTTTTAAATTCCTATAAGATTTAATTACTATTTTTGACTGATGGACTAAGAATAGGCAATTATTAATTTATTCAGCAACTCTGCAATGTTTTTCTTTTGTTTTTTTATTTTTTTGTTTTTGCCTCAAATTCAACACAACTAAGGAAAACTTCCTAAAAACACCTCCTCCTTCTTACATCCTTTTTTCTGCCAATAACCCCTTAGCATATATTGCAGTATAAAATTTGTGTTTATTTGTATGCATATTAGTTTAATATTTGTCTTCTCCGCCTCTTTGACCACCACTGTAGCCCCAGTACTCAATAGGGTGCCTGGCAATAAAAGGTGATTTTTGCCTTGACTCCCTGACTGCCTGCCTAAGGGACTGAAAGATTGACCCTCTTCATTCCCCCTAGTGCATGCACCTGTGTGGACTTCTAACTGATCTCACCTCCAGGTTCTCCATAGCAAGCCTCTTGCCCATTGACAGCCACATAGTCCTTTGTAAGTACAAGTCTGACCTATTTCCACTTTTGTTTACAATTTCTATAATTCTCTGTGACCTAGGTTATAAACCTGGTGCTCTAGGATCTAAATCTGTTTTTTCCAAAACTTTTCCAGCCTCATATAACCTACACGTATCCTACAAGAATGACTTACACTTTCAATCAGTGTGCATATTATTCTTTCAAAATAATTTCCAATAATTCTTTCTCCCTCTGCAATGTTTAATATGCAAACACTTGCTAAGTCACTTTGCTGTATCTTCACCTCTGAGAAAAAACAAGGAACTTTATAATTACTAGTTTTCTATTTTTAGTTTTTTATAGAAATAAAAATTGCTGAATATTTTCTTCATATTTTAACATAATCCAATAGTATTTGAATGACAATGAGACATTTTAGGTCATCAAAAATCGATTTGCAAAAATATCTCATCAGCGTTTGTGAATAAGTTAAGTAATGATTCTCTTTCAGAGGAAGAGAACATCTTCTGAAAGATGAAAATTTCTATCTAGAAAGTTGCAGAAAATTTTGGTTAATTTTAATACAAAAGTCTATTCTCGTGATAAGAAGGGAGCTTGTATAGAGGATAAATACAGTTTTTGTAGTTAAACTGTGCTGTGGTTGAATCTCAATGCATTCACTACTTTGGGACTTAGTCTCCTTATCTGGGAGACTAAAGGGAATAAAACTGCCAGGTTTTTCTCCTTGTTATGAGATTCAGGGTAGGCCCTCACCTAATTAATGTAGCCATCGTGATTATTATTATCACCATCATTATCTTTACATTGCCTTTGATACTTATGAGCCCTTGAATTTATTGGAGACAATAAAGTTGTAAACCAAAGTTCTACAAGTATGACCTGTGTATTGGCCCCTATAGTTTGTCTTCACAGCAGGCTAAGACTGCTAGCTTAAAGCCTGCCAGAGCCGAACTCAAATTCTTACACATCCGATTGCTTTAAATAGAGCCCCAAAAGCATAATAGCAGCCATTTAGAGCCTGCCTGCTTTGCATGCCTCACAAAACTGCACCCAATATATGCTAGCCATGGATAAGACAAACCCTAAGGCTACAGAAGAGGCTGCTACCCTTTGCAGTTCTCCAACTCAGAGTCTCCCCATCTTACTGCTAATGAACAGCATCATCTGGATATATCAGCCCCTTCTCCAATTCCTCTCTCTTGTCCTAGTTCCCTCCTGGGCGGTAGTCCCACACCACTGTCTCCAGAAGGTCTCCCGCTGTGAAGCAAGCACTTCCCAAAGTTTGCTTGCAAACTTGTCCAAGTGCCACCTATAGAGCTTGTTGTGAAATACTGCCGTCTTGTGGTTGTGTCTTTCCCTTGCTCAGCCCTGATATCCTTAAACTTACCAGTCTTATACTCGAGTTTTGGATTAAAGACTAAGAAGCTGAGTCTTTTAATAAATATTATGCCTGGAATTTACTCTTTGCTTTTTTTTTTTTGTGACAAGAAAGAAGGGGAAGAAGGGGCTTTTGATGCATTTATTTCACAACCTCAAACCAGGGAATTTGATTGTGGGCTCACATTGCACTTGTCCAACAGAGAAATCTGACTGTTTTGGGCAGAAACTGCCTTATTTTATTCCAGAGGGAAAACTTATCTTGTTTGGGCTTACGGACAACTATTTTGGGTGCCAAGTGAGAGCTGAATTGCTTGAGGAAGGCCATCTTTGTCTCACTGAGACCATAGGAGAAGAAAAATGTACTGAGATCTAATGAGAAATTTTTCATTGATTACTTCACTCAGTCCTATTTAGAAGGGGACATTACTATTTCATTTGGAAGGTAACTGGGATGGTAGTGCTAGTAATGAGTAGAGCTGAAATTTGAACCTTGATCTTGTAATTTCATAGGTCTTACCCTCTCATCATTCTGCTTTACCTACCCCAGAGCTGGTACTAATCTGTAATTGAGTATTTTATAGGATCTATGAATGATACAAACCTATTTAAGACATTTTTTTTCCTGCCAGTTTTTACTTCTTTATTTTTCTCCATAGTCAGTTCATTGAATATCTTATAAAATTGAAATCTGGAACTCTTTAAAACAAGAGGCCTACTTTAAAAAAATTGCCTTTATGTGTTTTTCTTATTATGCATAGTGTTAGTTTATCAGTAGGCTTCTGTTTGAGCCAGTTGCTTAGAAATATTGAATAGTACCCCTTTGAGAAAGAGAGAAAAAAAGGCTGTTTTTATTCAAAAACAACACAGTGATGGATCTGTTAGTTGTAAAAGGCAAGCCCACCCCCACCCCCCAGGGGTAGTTTATGTGAGAGAAATAAGACACAGAAAGAGCTAAACTGATTTACTTAATAAACTATCAGGAATTACAAATTTGACTATTTCCCTGCAGCTTTGAAAAAAAAACTTAAGTGAACCCTGGAGAGATAGTAGAAAGTAGATATGCAGGAGTAAGCTCTTAGAGGACTCTTAATAGCTTGGAAACAAATAGGACCTAGAAAAAGATGGCCAAGTGAGAAATTCCTTAGAGAGAAGAAACAGACTATAATTATACCCCAAACAGCAGTTTTTAGTTTACTGAGTCTAATGCAAAATTCCTATATTGAAAAATAAAGTGGGTTTGAGAGATCTGACTAAAAGCAAGATAGCAGTAGCTGGTCACTATGGTAACAGAGGTGAAGTGATGTCATTGGGAAAGAACACTGTTAAGATTAGGTTGAGCTTATATATAAAGGCCATAGAGAAAGAAAATCAAGTTGCTTTTTTTCCATCCATTCCTTTCTGACTTGGAAAAGAAAAGGTAGAGGGATAAGCACTAGCTAGGAAGTATCATAATATAAGTTATATAGTTTCCCTTGACCTTGCTGGAGCTAGCGGAAGGCAGGCTGAGATAAGGGTAAGCATAGTAATTAAAGGTGTTAGTCACAGTGCAGGGCAGCCATGGGCTTTCAGCAGGTCCACTGTAAACCCAGGAATATAGGAGGAATGCTTCCAACCCACCAAGGATCAGGATGGCTTGAGCCTATCTTCCTACCACCAAGACTGCTTAGCAGCTACAGGATATTTAAACTGGACAGTCTCAGAATGAATACAGAATGAGAGAACACAAGATTAAAATAAGATTGGGAGCACACTTTTAGAAGTTAAGTGATTTGACTGTAGACCTTTGTGTTCTTTTTTGTTTTAATTGCTCTGAATATTTACATTTTTATTATCAAAGGAAAAGCAGGCTATTTATTGGTTAAATGGGCAATTCACTGGTTAACTATGCTAGATAATTTACATTTCATTTAATTTAATGAAGAGTTAGTTATTAAAGATATGAAGTCATACTTTGCCAAAAACAAGTTTAATTTGTATGTAATGGTGGCTATAAATCTGAATTTTCAAGATGTCAATCACCAGAGAAGAAACTGGATGCTGGTGTAAGCTATTAAACAAAGAGCTATCATTAGTCAAACTAAATTCGCTTATAAAGTTTACAGTAAAAAAAAAATTCCTTTGTCATCTATTAGTCAGAATCTGCTTTCATAACTATCCAGCATTCACCTATGAGTAACATCAGAAAAATACCTCTAAGATAGTGAACAAACAAATGGGGAAAATAAGCAAGAGATGAGAGCTTATAGGCTCTATTGTATGATTGGTCAGTTTTCTAAATTAAAAGGAAGAAATATATTTATTAATGACAGCCATACACACCAAGGATTGCTGTATTATTCTACTTGAGCTAACAACAAAATATCACAGACTGGGTGGCTTAAACAACAGAAATTAATTTTCTGACAGTTCTGGAGGCTGGAAGTCCAAGATCAAGGTGCTGGCAGAGTTGGTTTCTCCTGAGGTCTCCCTCCTTGGCTTGCAGACAGCGCCTTCTTGCTGTCACATAGGCCTTTTCTTTGTGTGTGCACATCCCCAGTATGTCTTCCTCTTCTTAAACAGACAACAGTCCTATTGGATTGGGGCCTACCCTTTTGACTTCATTTAACCTTAATTATCTCTATAAAGGCCCTCTCAGTCACGTTGGGGATTAGGGCTTCAACCTATGAATTTTGTGGAGATACAGTTCAGTCCATAACAGTTGCCAACCCCCAAAACAGAGCAGATTAGTGGAAGTATCCATTCAAAAATTTACAAAAGATATATGTTTATTAAGTGTCTACTATGTGATCAGGAAAACTCCACAAAGGTGACATGTAACCAGAGGCCTGAGGGAATGAGTAAGAGCAGGAAAAGGATAGGAAACCAAAAGAAAGGAAAAGAAAAGAAGAGAACCTCAGACAAGAGAAAAATGCTAGACACCAGTAGTGAAGGTAGAGATCACCAAAATGCAGTGTAGACGAGAACCAGTGGTGGGAAGCAGACATTTGACAATGATTAGTGGTAAAAATAAAGAACAGAGACATGCATGAGGAGGAGATGGAAGAAATAACCAAATTCTACCAGCCTCCAAAGGTATTCAGTATAGGAACAAGCTAAAGGAGACTTACCAACCATGACCAGCCTATCACCAGTCTTGCGGATTGTAACTTTAATTTATTTATTTACTAAATATTTTACTGTGTTTACTTCTCACATCTCTACCTCCTTGCTGGCCACAACTTCCTCAAGAACCTCCTGATTGGTTTCTGAGCCTTCTTCCAGCTATTCTTCACTGGGGAGCAAGATACAAATGCAGATCTGATCAGATCTTTTCCCCATTTAGAACCCTCAGGACATTTTAAGATGAACATTTATTTGTTTAAGCCAACACAAATTATTCAGACAGTGATGCTAAAATTTAAAAAGTGATGAAGATTTGAACATAATTTTGAAAGAACAAGAACAGAACTATATTTGTGTATGTGTGTGTTTATGCAAATTATGTAACATAAAAACTCAGAAGGAAACTGCCTAAAATCCTCATATATTCTAAGTTGAATAAAGCAGTGCTAAGTATATGAAATAATTCGAATCATAAGGTATTACTTTTGGTAAAGATCTGAGCTATTTCATTCTAAAATTATTATTTGCCTATGAAAAATTGACCATCAAATAGTTTAAAACACTTATAGGTTTGTATCAAAATTAGGATTATGATACAGGTTTCTTGATATCTTGATATAGTATACTTATAACCATGCTGCTTTGTATAAGTTATATATAATCAACTGGCAAAATATTTCCAATGAAAAGATTTCCAAGCCAATAGTAATTTTAGAGGAAAAATATTTTTATGAGTAAAATAATTTTGTATTATCTTATACATTTTATTTTGGGTATGTTTAGTGTCTTCAGATTATATGGCATTAGAAGATATTTATATATGTGTGTATATATTTATGTGTATGTGTATAAATATTGTGAGATATCTCAGCAATTGCTGTGAATAATTTGGGGATATGAGACCCATTTATTTAATAATGTTTATGAAATTCTGCACTGGCATGGTCAGTCATTTTCAGATTAAAGCAGGAAAATAGGGTGACTATTATTTCACAGAGATATGCCGTAGATAGACCTTCATTATCTAAATCTTTGTGATTGAAAATATAATTATATTAGTGCTTTCAACTTTGTCGATAATTTTGTTATTGTTTAAAGAGCATAATTGTAATCTATAACTGACAAATAATTTTTAAAAATTGATACATATTATTTTGTACTAGAAGCAGACTAGCATTTCTGAGCCATAGATTTACTAAAGGAAAAAAAACAAAATATTTTATTGTGAAAGAAAACAGAGTTGGCATCTGGTTTTGTTTATTATAACCTGCCAAGGTGTTACTTAGAACACAAATGTGACTATAGAAGACATTTCATAAGGAAGATGATTCATCATTCAGATGTCACCCATATGTAATGTACAGTAAAGCATGAAAGTGCTTTGACTTTCTTTTGAAATTTAAAAAAGAAATTTGAATCCTCAGCTGGCTAAGAATGGATACTTTTAAAGTAAAGAATTCTGGAATTGTCTGTCTTGGTCGGGGATGAGCAGGTTGGGGTCATGATAATCCACAGAATGAGCTTTGAAAATTTACCAGAATAAATGCTAGAAAGTCAAAGGGCAAAAGCAGGGATGTAACTTACATGCTGAGGAAGATGGAAAAGATTTGCAGAAGGAGTGTCATTTGAGCTGTCTTCAGGATGAATAAGATTTCTCCAAGTTAAAAAAAGAGTGAAGATCATTACTGGCAGAGAAATGCTTTTGCGAAAGCAGAAAGCATGGCAGAATGCAGAGGCATTGTGGATGTATGCTGGGTGGAAGAAGTTGACGGCATTCACAGGATAGGCTATATGGAAACCAACTAGAAAGCTATTTAAGAAGTCAGAGGAAGTAAAAGCAAAAGGATCTAACATTCCAACAATGATTACAGGGTGGTGTGGGGGCAGAGGGGCACATATGAAAGCTCTGACTCATCTGTGTTATTGAAAATGTATAATGACAGAAAATATAGAGTGGAGGATGGTTCCAAAGGTGTAGCTTAGGAGACTGGATGAGTGTTGACCCATTAACTCAAAGATGGCAATACATTAAGGTCAGATTTGGGGGAGAAAATAATGGGAGCATGTGTTAAACATTGTTATCACTTTAAAGAACAGTGAGAGTAGTAGTAAATAAGAGAATCTGTACAGGGGAGAAATTCACCGGGGAAAACAATCTGAGAGATTCACCTGAAGTATAAACTTTTAACAAGAAGAAAAAACCTTTTGCCTCTTTGATATCTTAGTTGTATGACTGTACATATTTACTCTATTTCTCAGTGGAAAATGTTTTTAAAAATTTGATAAAATTCCCTTTAGTTTCTATACTCTACCCAATTATATCTATTATAATCTTTGCAAAACAGACCACCAGTACTCCTGATAACTCTGAGGTGGGCAGAAAAAAATTAATTATTCTAAATATGTATATTCCCTTTATTATGGAAAAAACATTTTTACAATATAAATTAAATGCTTAATCTAAAAAGCTAAAAAGTTTCCTCTAATTATCTGGTATATTCACTCATCTCAACGTGTTCAACTTTTCCCCTACTTTGACACAGCATGCTCTCAACCCCAATGCACACATACAAACACACTAGCGCAATGCATATAAACCCTTTTAATGAATGGTTTTCTACCATCTTTAAGAACTAAACAGATGGCCCAGGAGAATGATGAAATGACGTTACTTTTCTGCTTCAGATTAGATTTAGCCCTTGGTTCAGAGCCAGTCTAGGGAGACAGTTGTTGCTACTTAATGAGAAACCAGGTGCATTTTGTCTCCACTGATGCTCATTTCTGTACCTTGTTTTGGTCTACGTATATCTAGAAAATGCGAATTAGAAAGAAGATTTGTTCTGACAGCATTCATATGTTAATCTCACTATAATTGCTAGAGGTGGATTGAGCTCTAACTGGGTTTATAAACAAAGTAAAACATTGAATTTATATTAGTAAAAGAATTATTTGGTCTGTGACATCCTGTGTCAGTAAGAAAAATAAATATTCCTGATCTAAGGCTTAGAATATTTAGATTTCAAGGTCAGTCAGCAGAAGTGCTATCAAGAGGCATTTCCATTTGAAAGAGTCCATTAGTGACAATGGAGAACAAAATCTTAGAAATATTTTCCCTGTTTATTCATGGTACTGTAAACACACAACCTAAAACACACAACCAAGTGAGAGATTAAATTCTATTAACCTTTCACATATAAAGATGTACCCTTTATATAATCATTTACTTGGTTCTCTTATAATGGACCCACCTGCTCAAAAACCATGGAAAATAGAAAACTTCCAATAATATTTGGATTATTCAAACACTGTATTGGAACTATACAATTATCTAACTGAGATTGTTCCTCTAACTGAAAATTTAGAAAGGTATGGGATTGACAAAAGTTCTTGTCCAGGAGGCGAGAAGAGAGTTCCCAAAGATCATGTTTAAAGGCAGTGACTGATAAAAAATAAAGTGTTTCCTATTTATAATCCATTGAGTCAAGTGCATTCAACAAACTGATTTTACAAGCATAAATTAAAGGAGGAACAAATAAAGGAAGAGATTAGAAACACCTCAAATTAAACACTATCAAACTGACAAAGATTGAAAATAAACTGATAACATCTGCTGGCACTGGTGCAAGGAAATAGATATTCGTATATAATATTCCGGGCAATATCAATTGGTACAAATAATTGAACAATTTTGCAATATTTATCAAGAAAAATAAAAATTCAAATTCTTTTCACCTAGTAAATGCACAAGAACTTATATTTGAGGTTGTTTTATCAAGACATTTGTTATAATTTGGGAAAATAGCAAGCTATATAAATTTCTAGGATAAGAAGAAGATTGGTCAAATAAATTGGTAGACATATTCACAACAATATTTCATAGTCTTCAAAAAGTATATTTTAAGGAATGTTTAATGATATGAGAAAATGTTTATAGTATAATGCTAAGTAGAAAAGCATGACACAAAACATTATATTTAATCTTAGTAATATATGTGTGTGTTGTATGTGTGTGCATGTGTGTGTGTGCCTGTATGTGTGTATTCAGAGTGCAACCTTAAATGAATGATAGAAAATACTCCACTATGTTAATAGTGCTTTATTTCTGGATGATAGAAGTATGGCAAATTTTATTTTTCTATTATACTTTTCTATAATTTCCAAATTCTTAATAATAAATAGACATTGCTTTTATGTTCTGAAGAAAATAAACAAATGAATTTTAAATAGCAAAATTTTGATTGAGCAGAATTATGTGTCCAAAATGTCTAAAGAGCTCTTCTCTCATTACTCCTATTTTTTCTCTTCATGCCAATGTGATAATGTTCGTTAGAAAAGCATCATTCATATATATTTCACATGATCTGGAGGTTAATAGTGTATTTTCTAAGGTAATATAATTTCTATTTTTATCCTCTCCCAAGTGTTCCTCAATTTCCTTCCACTATCCATTTAAGATATCCATATTGACATAGACTGCTCTCTTTTTGCTATTAGAACTGCTTTTTCTAAACAAGATATGCCCATCGTTTCCATATGAGAACCATCATATCAATTTTTCAAGACACTTCTGAAATCTTTATTTAACTCTTTGTGTTAAATTTTTAGGTTCAAGTAGTTTATTATATTCCCTAAGTGTGCTGATTAAAGACATTGAGAGTCACTTATTTTCCAGGATGTTTATTTCTGAGAATGAAGGGGGTTACCTATACATTTTGTTCATTCTGTGATATCACGCATGTTGTTCTTTAGAATATCTAACTTTATACTTTTGTTATCCAATTTTACCTGCATCTGAAATTGCAGTTTTAAATCTTCTTCAACAGGTTGGTGAATCTAAGGCCAAACAAAATTTCCATTGTTCCCTTTTTCATTAATCTGTACAAAAGAGAATTTCACACTGCCTGTCTGCCTTAGACTAAGAGAACAAACAGGAAAAAAGAGAGTTAGTGGTCTAATTAATGCTACCTCAAGAGATTCACAAGGAAATAATTTTAATAAGTCTGTGCCAGATTGGGTCCTGGGTTCTATAGATGCTGTAGAAGAGCCACCTAACTTTTGCTTGGAACCTGCAGAAGGGGGTTGTATTAGTTTGCTAAGGCTGCTGTAACAAAGACCACAAACTAGGTGGCTCACCCAACAGGAATCATTGTCTCATAATGCTGGAGACTAGGAGTACTGAATCAATGTGTTTGTTCCTTCTGAGAACTGTGAGAGAAGGATCTATTCCAGGACTCTCTCCTTGGCTTACAGATGGGCATCTTCTCCATGTCTCTCTCCATTTTCCCTCTATGTGTGTCTCTCTCTTCACATGCATTCTTTTTCTAAAAATACTAGTCATACTGGAGTAGCGCCCTACCCTACAATGGTAGGACCTCATTTTAACTAATTACACCTGCAGCAACCCTATTTTCAAATAAGGTCACATTCTAAGGTACTGAAGGTTAGAACTTCAGCACATGAATTTGGGGAGGACAAAATTTACCTGTAACAGGGAGAGTAGAGGCACATTTTCCTACAAGGGTAATCCTTGAATTCATTGAAAAGGATAAGGAAGAGTAACCCAGGAGAGATGAGCAGGCAAGATGGTTCATGAGAACAGGAAATGCAAAGGCAAGAAGGCCTGGAAGGTAAGGTGTGAGTGTGGTCCACGGGGAGACTGAAGTCTTGGCAGAGGATTATACATCTGGCTTGCGAGTGCAGGATTCATGGTGAGGTAGCAGGGAGCCTGTGAAGAGTTTTACACATGTTCAGATTTGAATTTTAGAAATGATTATTCTGGTAACATGTGGTCTTTTTGAAGTACATTCCATCTACCAGCAGGACCCTGTTAGTTCGGCATGCTCTTTTCATTCAAAGAGCTCACCTGCCTTCTTTAGGCCTTTTCCAATTCTCTTTGCAAAACGTTTGCTCCTGATTTTATTCTCTTAATTCTCTCAAATCCTGTTGCATTTCATCATCTCCTAAATCATTTAATTCAGTAAGAATATAAACCAAAAAATTCCATATATAACATATAGTACTTACAAAATTAATAAAGATAAGTATTTAAATACTCAGGATGTTTTAAATTCTTGTTTGAAATTATTCTTTTAATCTCATATGAGAGACTAACAATGAAAAAAATTCAGAATCATAACAAAATGTTTCAGTTTTAAAATGAGCCTCTGATTCTTCCATGTTAAGCTTTCATGAACTTTTCATTTAACAACTATTAAATCTATGAGTGCATTCTCACATGCCTTTAACTTCCTTGCAGAAAGCTTTTTAAATTAATTTTTCTTTTATTTTTAACTCTTCTTTCAGCCCGAGGGTGACCTCAAGCAGGCTTATATGTTTCATGAATCTCTTAAAATCTTTCCAATTATAAAGTAACTGCCTAGATTTATACCCAGAGAAACTTAATTGATTAAAAGGTTATCTCCAGAAGTCCTGTTTATTTTGTTGCATTTCAAAATTGCAACATTTGCTCTAACTATCCTGAAGGCACAAGTACCATCATCACCAGAATTAATTAAAATATTAATAAACAGAGATAATATCAGAAGTTATCTGTACTTATGATTGAAGATTGAATATAAAGCAGAATGAAATGCCATTTAAAAATGCTTTCTCTAAGTTGTTTATATCAGATTGAAAACATGGGTCTTTCATCACGTCTTGTGAAGGGCACCATATTGACATTGTGTCACATCACAAAAGGCAAGGATCCCTGAGCTGAGACAACTGCATGGAAAATGCTTTCTTACTGGCTCCTACTGAAACTCCTACTCAAATCTTTGGAATAAAATGTGGAGTAAAGTGTTTCACATAAGGTGAAATTTTTACAAAAATAAATATTAACCATCATATACTGCAATTTTTATTAAATAAAATATTTGATTAAACTACCTCTAAATGTACTATACATATCTCTGGCTTCTCAATAAATCATGCTGAATAATTGATCTTTTTCATAATAACTCAGTCATCATTAAGAACATAAATCATTACCTTATATCACAGAATAAAAATATCTCAAGAGATATTAAGGTATAAGACCATCATATGAGTAATTTATTCAAGGACGAGACAAGTGATTAGACTAAGGTTCCAACCAAACCTAAGATACTATTAATTAAATTGCCTATATCTGACTACTTCTCTTCTATTTTCTTATTCTGTGCCTCTGTATAAACAAGTCTTGAGATATTATTCCAGAGACTCATTACTTTAGGTTACCACCTTTTGAAAGTTAGATCTTTGAGAGTACCCTAATACTTAGAAATTTGTTTCTTCATACTGCTCATGGCTCAGGTTCACAACTTGCCTGAAAGCAAAATTCTTCAAGAAATATAACTGTAACATTTTATTATAGAATTAGAACTTTTTCCTGAACTTGGGCCACTTTTAAGCTAAGCTTGAAGTTTGCTTTCTACTGTCCTCTACAGTCATGTTTGCATATTTAAGTAAGTCAGTAGATAAAAATTCTAGGAGAGGATGTATGGAGAAAGAAGGACAGGAGTATTAAAATATTGTTTTTCACCTATGTAAAAATAAGGAGAGATTTTTTAGTAAGCTCGTAAATGCCACTACTCAGTACAAATCTTCTCTCGAGATTTTTTTTCAGATTGATTCTATAAGCCTTATGTTGATGTTCTTTAGAGTAGTTAGTGTTAAGATGACAATAATAATAGTAAGGAAGAGGAGGAAGACAAGGAAAGCAGCATTATTTATAGTCTGGAACAGTTAGAGAAGACTTTAAAAAGAAGAATTTGAGCTTCAATAAGTGATCCAAACTCAGATTCTGTGGATCTCTTTTCTACTGGAGCACACTATGACTAGTAAGCAAGGACTTAAATAAATTAAAGAGTAAAAAAAACATTCTATTTGTCATTCCCAGAAGTTCCAAAACACAAGCTTCTTTAACATCAGCGACTGTGATGTTTTAAGACCTGTGAACAAATTATAATAACCAATAAATAAAATTACTCAACATGATTTATAAAGATGTAATGGTATTACCGTAGATTGGCAGGATTGGTATAGATGAAGAAAGTGGATCAGGGACATTAAGTATTGGGTGTGGTTTAAGGTAGAGCACAGACTTGGAAGTACTAGATAAAACAGCTGAAAAGTAGATTAAAGAGAGCTTGACTGTCAAGCTAAAGAATCTTGTAGACCAGCCTTTCCTAAAATGTGTGATTCAGAAGACTAATTCCTAATTATGGTGATAAACTATAATATTTTACATGTTTTAAAGTTTAAGTGGTTTAGGAAACACTGGTTTGAACAAAAATAAGCATATTTCTTTGTCACAAAACCTCTCTGAGCCCTTAATTTGCTAATGCACAGTGCTTATTTCTTAGAAGAAATACGACCCAGGGACATGGACTGGGAAATACTGCTATTGAAAATGTAGACACAGTGAAGCTTTTAGAACTGGGGAATGGACATGCAGTTTAGGGGATTAATCAAGCTATTTAATGTGTAAATATATAAAATGGATAAAACTCTAATATTTTCTTTTAAAGCAATTATTACAATGTACAAGTATGGATTTATTTGCTTAATTTTTTGTTCAATATTTATCTCCCTCACTATCCAGGAAATTTATTAGAGCAGGGAACGTAGCTCTTTTACCCACTGATTTTTCCCACCATATAACCCAGTACCCAGCACATAGTAGACACTTAATAAATATTTGCTGCATAAATGATTGTAAAGGAAAGATGTCTGGAAATAGTATACTTTCGTACTGTATTACTTTGGGCAGTACTACTAGGAGATGGTATGGATCTGAACTAGATTGACTGAATGGTAAGGAAAGGAAAGGGAAGACATTGAATGTCTAATACAGAAGGAAAGAAAGGAATAGTAAAAGATGACTCCAAGGTACAGCATTAAGAGAATTAAAACACAACTAATCAAAGCAAGAAATCAAGAGGGAAAGCACAGTGTCTGGTGCAGAGTAGGAACTTAGTAAATATTTTCACGTTCTCCTTTAGACAAGTTGAGTTTTATTTAAAGATAGGTGGCTCATTAAGCTAGAAACTAAATCAGGGATGATGGTTTATGTTAGGAATCATTCATAGAAAGAGACTTTCTGAAGTCAGTGGATGAAAATTCCTGGGAAATATGTGAGGAAGGAGAATGGAAGCATTGCTATTCTTAAAAGAACTCACTTGTCTAAAAGCAGAATTAGAAGTATTAAAAAAGCTTTTTCTTGGTACCAGACACCATGCTTTCCATCTTGATTTCTTGTTTTGATTGCTGATGTGATAATATCAGCATTAAAGAACACTAATGTGTTTATCCTAATAACAGTCTATTGATCTTCGTGAAGACAAACTGGTTTTCTTGTAATGATATCAAATCAAATTGTGGATAACAATTGCAGGTTTTCAGATATTGTAATGATAAGATGAAAACAAACCCATGAAATCTGAGTATTTTTGAAATGTGAATATTTCAACAATCAAAAAACAAACAAACCTCAGATGCTCCACTTGAAGTCCAAGAATCACCATGTGTGTTGTATTGATAAGGGAGTTTCAGAGACTACTTCAGGTTAGGTAATGGTTTTAAAGATGTTTCTTGAAGTAGGACATGGAGAGAGTTTGGTGGGTTTCCATATCCCTGTGGCACACTTAGTGAAGCAAATGGTTTCTCAGTGAATAAATTAGAAACATTTGTCATTTGAAAAATGTAAGACTGTGCCAACTAATGAGGACAGCCAGAGTATTTATCACAAGAAATCTTGGAAAGATTGAACTTTCCCTTATCCCTTTAACTTTCCAGGGATGAATTATTAGGCAAGGGTAACATTGGCATACATGGGTCTAAAATCCTAGAGAATGCAGTGGTACTGGAAATCAGGTGTTTTGATACATATATTTTTATTGCTTGGGTCAACTACTGCAGGCATATTTCTCAAGTGGTTGAAATTCTCTTTGGTTTAAATTATGAATAGAGAAGGATCTGATGACTGTAGCAAGATGAGTCTTTTTGCTGTTTCACCTATGTTAGGCCATGTTAGCGAGCCCTGCTATTTAAATACATTTGACTCAGGGAGAGTGTTGAAAGGGAGACTGTTGACTGCATGCTGTGGTTATACAAAAAGAAAAATCCCCTTTAGCTATTCAATTCAGATTTAAATATATATATATATATATATATATATATATATATATATATATATATGATTCAAGAGAGAAGAGAATCCATGCAGTGAGAATCCAAAAAAGATAATACTCTTATCTTTGATTTAAGGAATTTATTGGAAGGACTTTAACAGGAAGAGAGGAATACTTGTTTTCCTCTTGCCTTTTTAAATCCCTTTGAAAAACTGAAAATCTAAGAATTACTCTTTTGGATGTTTGCTAAGGATAGTAGTAAAACAGAAAATCTGGTTGCTTCTGAGTCAAAGTCCATACACTAGATGTGAAGCCACATGCTTCTACGGTATACTGGGCAATGGTCATGTTTCAGAAAAAAGCAAAAGTTGCTTCTATATATCGTGTATGAAACATTTATGTGCTTTCTTGTATGTTATGCTTTACTCATTCTACCCTACTGTATTTTCATACTTTTGGCATGCAAAAAAATGTTTAAACTCTTATCACCAGATAAGAGAACAATGTTATTTCCCTCACTGCTACCCCATCATTCTGTTTGCACCTATGAAGTAGTCTATGTGTAAATAACTATCAAGTGTGTGAGTGAGTGTGTGTGTGTGTGTGTGTGGTATAGAACAACTAGTAAATTCATGTTTGATAAATTCTCATATGCTGATCTATGTGCATCACTGTAAATGTAATGCAGGGTCTGCTAATGGGAAAAATGATGACTTTGGGGTCAAGAAAAATGAGATCTAATCTCAATTCTACTAATTACTCTGTGTGTGACCTTATGCACATTACAGACTCACTAAACCTTAATTAGTTTATTATTGAAATACAGAAAATAATATATGAATGCTTATTTGTCGTGAAAAAAAAAGGTGATAAATTGTAAATTGTTTTGAAATTTTGCAAGGACTATGCAAATAAAAGTCATTATAATCATCTTTAGTTACCATATTCATTTACTAATACAGTTAATGTTTTTAAAGTATCTACTCTGAACTAGATACTAAAGTTACTGGAAATATACAGTGTTTAAAGGCTAGACATGGTCCCTGTCCTCACAAAAGTTTCAATCTAGTGAACAAGATTGATTTGAATACGTAATTAAAATGTGATCAAAGGGTATGGCAGCATATAATTGAAACATATAGAGACGAAGACATACAGAATTGGAACATATTGAATAAAGAGAGGCTACTTTCCCTTCTAATCTAAATTTTTTTTAAAGAGCAAGGAAATGTACCCTGTGCAAAGGCAGCCCTATTTCTGAAGGCCCTAGTAGAAGAAAGATCATGTAGTCCTAGAAATGCAAAAGAAGCCATGAATAAGAAGAACAAAGAAAACAATGAGAAGAGTGGTACCTGGCCAGGCTGCACAGAGAGCTGAGTGTGAGTGTGGAAGACAGCAGTCAGGCCAGAGGACCATATCATACTTTTAAGCCACAATAAAGACTTTAGACTTTGTCTGGAGGGCAGAGAGGAATCATTGAAGTATTTGAAGAAAGAAGGTGACATAATAATGTTTGTGTTTTTAAAGGTCACCCCAGGTTCACTGTGGTGGGAGAACAATAGAAAGAGAGAGACAGGTACATATGCAAGAGAAAATAGTTTGAACTATGTTGCTGGGCAGTTGAAATGAAGAAAAACAGACCTGAATCAGGATATGTTTAGGCTCTTGAAGGATTAGGACTTGGTGATTGTTGGATGTGGGAAGTGAGGGAATGAGAGGAGTCAAGAACATTGCCAAGCTTTCTATCTTGAGAAACTAGGTGAACTGTATTGCCATTCACTGAGACTGAGAGCACAGGAGGAGGAGGAGGTTTGGGCAGAACAGTAATTGCCAACACTTAGTGAATGCTTAAAACTTGAAGACACAATTCTATGAGCTTGGTATGTACTCTGTTATCTTAGAGATGACTAAATTGATAGAGGTTAAATATGTGCTGAGAGTCACACAGCCAAGGAGTTGGCTTCAGTGTCCAAGGTCTTGACTATGATGATGGGCTCCATACCTTTGAAGAGCATCATTTCAATTTTGAACATGTTATGTTTGAGATGCTCATAAAACACAAAGTGGAAATGATGAGGGAAATAAATCTGAGTAGAAATTTGAAAAACTTTATAGCCATCACTCATCAAAGTTAAATGAAAAGAATTGGGAAAGGTGAGTGAGATTGTAAAGATTGAAAGGGAGAGAGCATACAATTAGAAGGGCAACAAGCCTAGCCAGGGAATAACTCTCTAATACTATAAATGTCAATATTTGCTAGAGAAGATGGATCTTCTTAAAAGATTGAAATTGAGGAACCGAAGTGGAAGGATAAATGTCAGAAGATTGTGAAGTCAGGGGAGCCAAAGGAAGAGAGTGTTTCTGAAAGAAAAATATAATTCTCTGTCCAATGCTCCTAATAGGTCAAGTAAGAAGGGATTAAAAGTATGAAGGGGATTAAAGGAAAACTTTCTTTTAAACATGGAAGTTAATCTCCCACCTTCCTTATTAATCTATACTTACAACCAAAATTCCACTAAACTAAAAGAAATTCTAAGATGCATATACTCACAAAGAGAGAGAAAATTGAAGAGAAGACACCAGGAGATAAGAGATTTCAACAAATTTTAAGAAGACAGGGAAAGAAGATGTAGTTTATATTCACCTATATAAAAAGCACATTGTCAGTTACATTGTAAAGCACCCACAAAGGGATGTAAAAATTGATTTGCTTCATAGTCTTCCTTAGAGTCTTGGAGACAACAGGTACCAGACAAAGAACTGAGGAGACTTAGTACTGAAAATAGAAAAATCGACTTAAATCCTTATTTACAAAACTGCATAGCTCTTCCCAGTGAATTTAAGGTCTTTCTTCATCGCCAAAGAATTCAGAGATGAAGTGATAGGTAAGAATCAGATTTATTTAGATAGAAACACACTCCACAGACAGAGTGTGAGCCATCTTGGAAGGCAAGAGGCAAGAGGCCTCAAAATATGGCATGGTTAGTTTTTATGGGCTGCATATTTCATAGGCTAATAAGTGGGAGGATTATTCCAATTATTTTGGGGAAGGGGCAGAGATTTCCAGGAAATGGGCTACCACCCACTTTTTGGCCTTTTATAGTCAGCCTTGGAACTGTCATGGCACCTGTGGGAGTGTCATTTAGCATGCTAATGTATTACAATGAGTGAATAATTATGCTCAAGGTCCACTGGAAGTTGAATCTTCCGCCATCTTGTACCTAGTTGGTTCTCACTAGTTTTCATCATGTACTATGGCTATGTCATTCTTTTAAAGGTTGTGCCCTGCCTCCTTCCCTCCTGTTTCATAGCTATGCCTCAGGCTGAAGATCAGAATATTCTTTGTCTTGCTGCCAATCGTCCTGCAGTGATACCTATTATGCATACAAAGCTTCCAATTAGTTCTTTATAGAGTCACTCTTCAATATTGAAGGACAGCCAGGGATCACCAGATATTTGTGGAAGACCCCTATCATGAAAAATAAAGACCAAAAGAAACAAACAGAAAATGGAACTCAGAAAAAATGCAAGGAGCAGGGGGAAAAGGCAAAAAAAAAAAAGTCTATAGCTAATATCTTCTTAGAGAAATGAAATGATATGGCACCCTGAAATATAATCATGATACTGTTAAAAAGGAGCATGCATTTAGGAAGCAATTTTTGAACAATAAAAATATGTTATCTAATAAAAGATAATACAGGAGATGTATTTAGAAGATGAAGTTGAGAAAATCTTCCAGAAAATAAAATAAAAAAACAAAGACATGGAAATTACAAGAGAAAAAATAATTAAATTACTCGACATTTCCTACATTCAACTAATCAGGATTACAGGAAAAGAAAATAGAAACAATGAAGAGGAGGAGGAAATCATCAATTAAATAATAACAGAAAATTTAACATAATTTAACGATAAATGCTTCCAAAGTGAAAAGGCCCATCTAGTACCCAGTACAATGGATAAAAACACATCAAAGCACATTGTCATGAAATTTCAAAAGACTAAGAATAAAAGTTCTAAAATATTTTGGGAGAGGGGAAGGTGGGCGTAAAACAGGATTTTGAATAGTAATAGAGCTGGATTTCCTGACAACAACCTTAAAAGCTAGAAAATAATACTTTAAAAATGCCTTCGAATTTATAAAGAAAATTATTTCTGACCTAGAAGTATATATCCAGCCAAACTTTCAATTGTTTATGGGTGAAATGAAATCATGTTCGTATATGCAGAGGTCTCAAAAATGTTCCTACTGTAGATTCTTTCTCAGTAAGTTACTGGATGTTATATTTCACCATTGGATATCATAGTCCAATAAGTCTAGAAAGAAGAGACATGGGGTCCAGGAAATAGGAATAAAACAGAAGGAAATGTAAAATTCACAGAATGACAGTGAAGAGAAATTACAGGATCACACACACACACACACACACACACACACACACACACATCAGGTCTAGAAAAGTAAAGTGACCACTCCAGACTGAAGCAGGAAGATATAGTGCTCCTGAAAGATTATTCCAGGGGGAAGTATGACAGATTACACATTTTTCACTATACCAAGAGAAGAGGAGATAGTCAGGAAATTGAATTAATGAAAGACACATAGACAAACCAAACAAAGAAAAAAAAACAATTTTTAAAGAAACAATAAGATGCAGAAGAAATAAAATGTGACTGAATTACAGTGATATTTATAGCTATAATAAAATAAGTACTATTAATTTAAAACAAAATTGCTATATATATTTTGGTTGGTTAGAAGTTCGTTGAGACTTTGTTAGAAGAAAGGTAAACTACCATGTTACATACTAGATATCTGCAAGGGAAAAATCATGGAGTAGCACTACAATCAAGTTACTTAGAAATTTCAGATGGAAAAAAAGTTGAAAGCTATAATGTGTAGGGAGCATAAATCAGGAATGGAAGGAGTTCCGATTGAGAGATAGTCCATGAATCAGATACCAAAGTCATCAATGGGTTCTAGAGGTGGTAATGAATGATATGAGAAAGAGTAGAAAGATGTTACTACCAGGTAATGAGACCATCAGAGGAGCAGGACTTTTTTTAGGATGAGAGAAGATTAATAATTTTTAGAGAGCAAGGGAGGATATCAATTCCACTTTCCAACCTTGAAGTGTTTAAGGTATGAGAAAATCGGCATGCTCCACTTTTAAAGGCTATAAGTGAACCATGTTTTAGTTGAGACTATGAAGGGGAGGGAGCCTTCAGTGGAGAGGATCAATGAAGTTATTGATCATGACATAAGGCACAATTTCAGAGTTCAGTGGGATTGAAGGAAAGAGAAGTTGGGTCGGGGGAAAGCTCAGCACATTGTAAGAATGAGACAAGGGACTGAAAAGATGACCAGAAGAGCCTACTTTTTTGATCAACAAAAGGGAAAGCAGTCCTAAGTGAATTAAATTGCAAAAGTCTTAGTGGACAGTGGACACTGTGGCCAAATGGTTTAGGTCCAGGCCTGGATATTCTCTTTTTTCTCTTCATAATAAAAAATTTGCAATTGCAGCAACAGATGGGTATAAAGAAATAGCTACAAGGTTCAGCACAAAAGTGTGAGTGCAAGGAACTGGGCAAAAACAACATATGAACAATTGATTCCTCACCTGTGAGTCATAGAGACAGACAGGATACACACCTTGAGTCAGCTCGACGGCATCACAGCTGGGTAGTCAATGTGGCAACTAGTGATAAATTAAAAACCTAGGAATTTTTCAAGACTTCTCCCTCTCCCCACAGCACCCCTTCCACCTCTCATCTAATCCATTACCCACACTTTGGATTCTCCTTCTTAAATACCTTTCCAGTCTATCACTTCTCCCCATCCTCACTGCCACTATCATAGTCTGAGCCATCATCACTTACCTTTACAACTGCAATAACCTCAAAAAATATTTACTAGGTACCTAATATATGTCATATATTTATTAGATGCATTTACTAGCTGCTTGATACGTGCTAGATCCCATGTAGAGACCAACCTACAATCAGGGCTTTCAAGGAAAGTCGAGTAAAATAAAAGTTACAAAACCTTGTGATTCAAGCTCCCAGAAAGGAGAAGTGTAGGAGTTCAAGAGATAGAAAGTAATGGAGAGGAAAGACCATCTTCTTAATGTTTTTAGTTAAACCTTCTAAAGATTACCATGTTCTTATAACCTTCTATAAGAGCTGACTCATGAACCTGTCCCAAAATATAATTTTATTAATTTCATAAGTAAAAGAAGGAATAAAAATGGCTTTGGGCTGAACTTTCAACATCTCTTAAGCATACTGTATTCATTTGCCTCCAAATTTGATTTAATCTAAGCCATTGCAAAACAAAATGCTATATTATTTTTGTGAACTATCACTACTTTCTCTTTTGGCAATAGGTTTATGCTGATAAGTAAAAACAAATCAATGAATAAAATGCAAGTTTCAAATTGATGCTCATTCAGTACTATTTCTGCAGATGGCAAACTGTGTACTGTTATTGTGAATTCAAAGATGAACAAGACAAGATCCTCTCCTTCAAGAACTCACCCAGTACACAAGGAAATAGTACACATAAGTAGGAAGCAATATGATTAGTGCCCTGGGAGCTCAGAGGAAGACGCTATTCATTTATCCTGGGGAGACATTCACAGAGATAGTGACATTTTAGTTAGAATGAGAAATTTTTCAAGCAAATTATCAGTATATGTTGGTGGTTGGGGAGAGAGTCCCAAATGTATCCATCTATTCATTCATGAACTGATTTGTTCATTTTACGTTTGTTATTGAATATCTACTATATGTCAAGAACGGATACAAATGTAAAAATGAACAAAACACAGTTTCTACCCTCAATAGCCTTGCAGTCTAGGGAAAGAATAACATGAAAAACAGTAACTTTAATAAAGTGTTATAGATGCCATGATACCAATTTTGTGCAAGATTTCATGGCATTTGGTCATTTTAACCTAGAGAAAGACATGCCAGGATGTCACAGAAATTTCTGCTATGATTGTTTTCTCCCATTAAAATAAAAGGATTCATAGGCACAGATTCTTATTCTGAAGTGAATAACCAATACAACTGTAGCTCCAACAGGAGCTTTGTTCAATTCATCTCTCTATCCCCAGTACCTAGTTCAATGTTTGGAGCATATTAGTTATTTAATAAATAATTATTGATTAATGGAACAAATTTGGGTCAAAAAGAGGATATCATAAACCTTATGGGTAAAACTTGACTATTTCACAGAAATGAGAGAAATGTGCTTTTTTCCAACAAATTCTGGAGGTTTCTGTTCTGCACTGCAATTTGTATAAAATTTTAAAAAATCATATTATAGTTCCATGTTTCAAATGTGAGTGTAAGCATTGCGTTAAGTCAGGATTGTATTCTGGCCCAGTTCTGCCATTCCCAAACTGTGTGATGATGGGATTCTGACCCTTTCTGAATCCATTTCTTTATTTGTTAAATGGGAATAAAAACATGTCTTTACATACCTTGGAGAGCTGTTTAAGGATTAAATGATCTACTGCATGTGCATGTCTTATGTAAACTTTTTTAAGGCATTATATAATTATAAAATATCCAACATAAGTAAATTTCTAAGCTTTAAATATTATAAGAATGCCTTCCAAAGGCAGGTGGTTAAGCGGTGGTTTTTTTCTGTTTTTCTCTAGTGCAGTGCCTGGAGATGACCACCAAGCGGAAAATCATCGGCCGTCTGGTGCCGTGCCGATGTTTCCGAGGTGAAGAAGAAATCATCTCAGTTTTAGATTACTCCCACTGCAGCCTTCAGCAGGTGCCAAAGGAGGTCTTTAACTTTGAACGGACATTAGAGGAACTTTACCTAGATGCCAATCAAATTGAAGAGCTACCAAAGGTAATTTTTGACAACCTAAAATATGTACTTCAAATGAGTATTTCATAACTCCAGAGACTTGGCATAATGATAACGCTAACTACAGCCTTCTATCTAGGTAATTGACAAATCATTCAAATTAATATAACTTTTCCCAATATTCTCATTACCTTTTAACGCGACTCCATTTGCAACTTCATGTAATATGCCAATAACCAACTGAGCTCCATTGCAATCATCATTTTATGTAATATGCCTTTTTATTTTTACTTAAGATGATCTCCAAGAAAATAACAGGTTGGTGGGTTGAGATCAATAGCTTATGTTTAGAAAAGAAAGGGAAAAGATGGTACTCTCTATTCCAGAACTGAAAATTTGTATGTTGTATGTTAAGGTGACATTGTTTTAAAGCCTTGAATTATATGTTATAAGTCTAAGAAATGCTTTTACATACACACACACACACACACACACACACAAAGAGTCAAGTATACTATTATAAAAAACATGCTGTTATTTCTAGAATTTGAAATCTTTGGTTATTACAAACATCACTGAATTTCTATGGCATACAACTTATAAATATAGTGTAGCTAAAATTTTTTAACTAATGTCAAACTTTACACACACATACACACACACTGCCATTATGACGTTGTGCTATATGCAAAGAAAATGTCTCCTATGACTAGAAAACATTGGAGAGATTAGCTAAAGCAGACTAAGGCCACACAGCAGAAGGTTCAAAATCTAAATCATTGGATCCTATTGTTCACCTAAATAAGTGACTCAGATTAAGTAGCTGGAATGGCATTCACCCGTGAAGAACTTAATGGCTAAGAGGGGGAAAATGTCATGCAATACATTTCCATTGCTTACGCTAAAAAAAAATGCATGTTAAATATCCAAGAACCAGAAAAAAAAATCTCCCATCATAAAAACTAACTTAATATCAAAAGCAGAGTAAAATGTTCTGATCAAAAGGATTTTTGAATAATTGTTTTCATTTAGGATGATGGATTATGGAGTTTATATAACACTTCAGAGACAGGAACTATTTAATGTGTACTTCAAAACCAATATCCTTCATTTTTGACAACCTATGTGTACAGTGTCATCTTGAATCTTTGCCCAGGAGGGCTGAGTCAGGCCTAAAAAAAATTTGGCCATATGGATTAACATCCAGATTGCACATAAGTGGAGGCTGGACTGAAATGGGCTGTGTCTTCCACCAGGCTATGAACTACTTGAGGGTAGAGGGAAAGATCTTATTCATCTTAGATGAATCTTTCATTCTTATTCATCTTTGCCTCCCTGTACAGGAGGATACATGGTGACTTTCACATAATGGATACTCAATCTATGTGTTGTCACTGCTAGATGAAACAATGCAGAGAACTTCATGTACTATAGGACTTGATTAGTAAGACTATATAAGGTTAAGCAATTCATAAATGTGGCATTTAGCTCTAATTTAAGAAATTAAGCACAAAGTTTTGTTTGTTTTAGGTCAGGTCAATCTAGAATTGCCAGATGAAATAAAGGACATCCAGTAGAGTTTAAATTTTAAACTAAAAAAACAGGCCATTTTTCAGTATAATTCTATCCCAAATATTGCATTGGATGTACTTATACTAAAACACAAAACAGTTTGTTATTTCTTTGAAATTAAAATTTAACTGGGCATTTTATATTTTTATTTACTAAATCTGGCAGCCCTAAGGCAATCCAGCCATTTAAAATCGTTTTCTAGATGCATGCAACAGAATCTGTAAGACAAATAGTAAAAACATGGTTAATTAATCGAGTACATACTCAGTTAATATCTACTCTGCTACACAGTATTTGAAGCTTTAGGGGGGTTCTAATAGAAATAAATTTCAACCCTTGCTCTCAAGGATCTGACAACCTAATCACAGAGAAAACTGAAGCGTTAGAGGTGAATACACAATAAAGTATAATCAGAACCAAAGAACCAAATCCTGTGGTAGAGCTTATGTATAGAGAAGAGTTCCACTCTTGGAGGGGATGGGGAAGGGCCTGACCAAAAAGCACAGATGCAAAAACTAAGATGGAAAATATGTAGAGGGGGAGGAGAGGAGCAGCAAAGCTGTGAAGAGTCTGCAGCTGCAGGTGCAAGTGGGCGAGTGCTGACATATGTAGGGAGAGTAGGGAGAGCAGAGGGAACCCAGATTATGAAAGGTCTTGAGAGTCACACAGCATTGTTTGACCTGATGCATCAGGCAGAAAATGCCATTGGAGAGTTTTACATATCAAGTCAGTCACTAGGGGCTTAATGAAGAGAGCTTGGATTAACAATAAATAAAAATAATACAAGTGAACCAAGGATTTAATAACACTTTTGCAATGTATTAGAATTCAGGAGAAATGGTTATCTTTTGTTATTGGTATGCTTTATGTATTTTAAAGACCTTTCACATAATCTCTCAAGGTTTCTTTGACTCCCAAGGTTCAATATTATTAGTTTCCTAAAACAGCCCTGTAAGTTCCTTTCTTCTAAAGTATCTGATATTGAGATATGATCTAAATTATCTGACTTTGAGATTTGATTATAATAATACATGGATATATTTGTGCATTATTAGAAAAGTAGGTAAATTAAGAAACAGAAGGACTGACATATCAATTAGGGCTCATTATGTGTGTTTCAAGTAATACAAAACCCAATCCAAACTGATTTAAACGAGAAATAGGCTTGATTGGCTCACATAAGTGGAAAATGCATCTCAGAACAAGCTCCAGACTTGGTATGTTTCTATTTGCTTTGTGTGGGATCAGCTTTATTCTGAGGCTGGCTTTCTCTCATGCGGCAGAATGGCTAGAACTGTTCTTGTGTTCACGTCCACAGCATCCCAAATTAGAAATTTTTGGCTTCTGAAAACTCTTTCTTTTTCTGAGAAGGACGAGAAGTGTCTCCCCCAGAATTCTTCAGTTAACTTGTCCTTAGGTCTCATTGACCTTAATTGTGTCACATGTTCATTGTTGATCCAGTCCATTTGCTATGGGATCCACTATGTCAAGAAAAATGAGATTACTCTGATAGGGTTAAACAATGATGGGCCACCTCTGTGGAGTTGTGGTTACTGGCAGCAACACAAGGAAATGAGATGGAAGAACTGTTGGAGAGATTACCACAATGCACACTACAAACAAAATGCTATAAAATCGCTGTTTTACGAGGAAAAGTTCCTCTTAATCAAAGTTTGTAAGGACTTGTAGGCAAAGTATTGAGCCCTTAGGGGATTTAAACCTTTCAAAGTTAGATTAAATAAAGTATTTTTTGTCTGCCATCTTATTTTACTGTTTTCTTGGTATTATTTTGACATTATTACAATTGTGATTTCAGATTTATTGAGTAATGAGATAACCATTTGTATTCTTGCTATTACATTACGGCAAGAATTACCTTTTATACATTTTAAAAATTATTTTCATTCAGATATTTTATACTGAGAATGTTCTAGCTGGCCAAGAGTCTGTACTGTACATTCTTATAAAGCAGGTAGATAACAGAGTCAAGGTTAATAGCATTAGGAAAAGAATGTCAAGAGTGTGTCAGAAAAGATGCAAAAAATAGATATGAAAGAACAGGTAGTGTTTTGATTAGGAATAGTTCAATCTGTGTTGCTTAATTTTTTGTAGTAAAAGGTAAAAATACAAAATAACATGCCTTTCACACAGTGATAGAAATCCACACAGCTTATAATTTAGTACTGCTTTGCTTGTTATTTGGAACTGGAAACTTAAAATTATAGACAGAGTAAGAGATGATCACAGATGTATATTACATATGAAGTAATAGAGTGGGAAGACAAATGTGAAAAAAAAGAGCAATAAAGAGAAAACCTACAGAGAAACTTCTTGAAACTGAAGAGGAACTTTAAAAAAGATTAAAGAAATAATTTTGGTAAAGTCAATATGTGACCAAAATTGAAAGACACAGAGTGAATTTGGTAGAAGAGGTTAATTTATCCATGTATAAAAGAGGACGGGACTAAATCGGCAGTACTGTACTTACAAAGTTTTCCCCATATAAACTATCCAGAAGTATTTTAGAGATTAAGAACTTAGGCTTTGGACTCAGACAAACCTGGGATTAGATCCTAGCACTGCTAATTGGTTGGGAAAGTATTTTATTTTCTGAAAGCCTCAGTTTCTTCAGAAACTGGGAGAAACTGTTTAGCTGGGAAAATAATATCATCAACTCCTGGGATTAGACAGATAGATAGATAGATAAATATATAGGTAGATACATAGGAGGGTAGGGTACTTGGTGTGATAATGTTTGTGGAGTACCTGGAACAGAAAAAAATCAATAATTTGTATTTATCTTTCTCGTACCACAGATAAAGGAAATTTTCCATGTTAATTACCCTGGGTACAATAGTAAGATTTTGTAACATTTCAAGATAGTTCTGGGTATTGACTCTCCATCAAAAAATGTTGTGGCATGATGTCATTTCTAACTGAAATCTCCAAAGACAGCTTCTAGAAAAACAATCCTCTGCCCATAGTGGGTGATAGGTTACTGACCCAAACAGCTACACCTGCACATTTATGAGGGCTAATACCACCACTTCCCCAGAGAATTTTCTTGAGTCACAGAATCACGTTATGTCATTTTTGAGTGAATGCAACTTTGGAAATTATTTTATTTAAGCCCTCAATTATTATAATAAGCAAATCAAGGCCAGAAAAGTTAATTAACTTCTCTTAGGCCACATGGGATATTAAATTCCTATCCAAAACTAAAACCAAAGACTATGTGTTAGTTAGGATAGAATAGATTATGCTACAGTAACAAGTCAAAATGTATCACTAAAGTTTTGCTTTGTGCCCCATGAGTGTTGGCAGGGACCACTGCTTTCCAAGAACCTATTGCTAGTAACTAGTCCAACTTTCCCCTCAGTGCAGAAATGTCTACCTCTTATTTCTATTATAATAGTCATCCAACCTCTTCATGAACCTTTCTATTATGGAAGAAGTCACTCAGTTAAGAAGTAGACCATTGTATTATTGGAAAGTTCTGACTGTTAGAAAGTTCTGCAGTATGTTAATGGTGTAGATCCATTCACCTATCTATCCATCTAAAACTTGGCTGGGCACTCAGAGTGCTACTAAGATTATTAAGGCCTGCCTTCCCTGGATGAGGAATTATTCTTCTGGCATTACTGCCTTGATCCTTAAAATATTTTAAAGGAATTCATAGAGTTCCTTAGAGTACTGTTTTGCCTTAGAGTTCTGTTTTCCAAGACAAGTTTCCAAGTTCCTTAGACCGCTTTTCAAGGACATGCTTCCCAGATGCTTCATCATCTTAACAATATTATATCTAGTGTAGAATATTGTCAGTGAGCTAAGAGATGCTAGTAATAAAAAAGCACCTCCATATCTGCAGTTGCTTCTTCTGGGAAGAAGACAGACATTGAGAAGCCAGGTGCCAGGCAAGGGCTACTGAAAAACACTTGCATGGTGCTCACAATTCTGTGTTGGCCACTCATGCAGGGCTGTATAGCTAAGACATTGATCATCCAATATAAAGCAGACAAAAATTTATCAAAGAGGGATATTTTAGACTGGTGAAAATTTTGTCATGGCATGGATCCAGTCATTGGCCATGAAATGGAAGAAATCCCCACGGACTCTTAAGAAAATAAATGAGCAACAGAAACGCACCTGAATCATTTGCCAGCAGCCAGCAGGTAAAATAGAGCTCCAAGTTAATGACCAATGAACAGGTTCTGACAACTATGTTGGAGCTGTTTGTGCTGAGCCTACACATGAAAGCCAAGCAAGCTCTCCACTCAGAGATTTGGTCCCCACTCTTTCCTCTGCTAGCGCTGCTCTTCTACATGGCCTGCTCCTTCATTTCCTTCAGGTCTTTGCTGAAGTATCACCTTCCTAGAGAAGCTTTACCCATTATCTTACACAAAATAACAATGCCCACCACTGCCACTTACTCCCCCAACAAAACTTTAGGCTTAATTATATCTCTAGAAGATTTCGAGTACAATTCAATAGTGTTAACCAGTAGTAAGATACTGCGAAATAAGTTTTCACTGTTATAAAACATCAGCATAGCTCCCTCTGAAACAATGTGTATTATTTTGCAGAGTAAGACCTCTGACAGTGGCCAGAGGTAAGGAAGGACAGGAAATGTGGGCACATACCTGCAGAGAACAGAGAAATTCAAACTCTCTCATTTAATTTGGTTTTTTTCTTTTTCTTAACTTTTGATGCTGATTCTTGGGGTTGAAGTGAGGTGAGATAATTTTTGTGGCTCCTCCATAATCCACTACTTAATATAGTACACTCTGCATTTTTTTCTTACTCCCAAACTCTAAGTACTTTATCCATATAAAATAGAGCTTTGACATAATATTTTCCCAAGTTAAGGAATGTGCTCTTTGACTCTAGAAGCAGTCAAAGGAGGGATGTCAAAGAACATACTTTTACATGTATGGTGGTAGAGGGTGGAAAAAGCCCTCTAAGATTCCTTTCACACTTAACGTTTTGTGATTCACTCATCTGAGATTCATTTTAAATAGATAAAAATGATGAACAATATAAGGAAGGATTCTGACAAACAGAGTAGTGACTGTAGTTACTGGTTATTATCACAGAAGTATTACAGTAAATGTAAGTTCTGAAGAGAGAAGACCTAGGTTTAACACAAGTTCTGACACGACCTCATCATGTGACTTCAGACGTCTTACTTAACCCCTTTGAACCTTAGCTTCCTCTTCTGCATTAGATTTATTTCTGCGCATCTCCTAGGAGTACAGTGAGCACCAAATAATATAAAGTACATGAAATCCCTATAAAAATGGCAAAGTGATATATAACTCTTGAGCTAAGAGAAATAGCTTATTTTGATAAGAAAGGGCATATGTTTAATGAAGTTGATTGGCTTCTTTAACACAAATTTAGACAAATACAGTACTACAATAACAGAAAAATGTTAATTGGTCAACAAATGGCTATGATTTACTATTTAATATGGATTTACAGTTGTGTCAGTTTTTGTTTTGATTTTTGTTTTTTTATTATAGGCCATAAAAAGGTATGGTAAAGATGAACATTTATTCAAAATATATCTCAGGCTCAAAATCAATAGGAGCCTGAAGACCTTTACATGAAAAAAAAAAGGGTAGAAACCAAGAGAGCTCTGAGTTGCTGCACAGAATTCACAGCACAGTGACAGTACGGACCACACACTGCTGCTCTTGTGAGGAGTGTACCTCCAAACACCCCCATGTAACCATGACATTTATTCAAGCTTCAAATTCCAGATGCCTCCCAAAATATTATTATACAATTAAGGATGCTCTTAAAAAGAAGGTTGAGGTTCTAATGAAAAAAGGGAAATGGATTCCAGACAAGCCAAAAAAAACCAGAGTGTCCTCCCGTATTCTACACATCATATATCTGCAATTTTATTGATTCTTTCTTCTTTTAATTCACTGGTGTCTGCTACTTAGAATTTGGGAGCCTGAAGCCATGTTTTTCTTACACCTTTAAATAAAATTGTTTGAAATCAAGGACACTTGCTTATTTTGTGAGAAGTCTAATGACATCAAAGGAGCCAGAGAAGAAATATTTTAGGGGGACAAATTCTGAGTTGCTTGTTCGTAATTATGATTTGTTTATCAAAGCTTGAATGATCATTGATTATTTTTTTCTTCTACTCAAGAGGAATCTTTCAAAGTAAAAGAAACTACTTGAATCACTATAGTTGCTGATTAAACAATTGTCATGTGTAAAAAATATGAAAAGCTTTGCTCTAGATTAAACATGGGCTAAATTTGCAAATGTAGAATATAAAAGCTGCCACTTCTTTAATAAAGTTGCCTCATTTTTAAAAAACAAATTTCACATTAACAGGTAGTCCCTTAAGTGTTTGTCTTGTAGAAACATAGAATTGTCTATAACCATGGCATGTTACATAAGTAGCTCCACATATATCTATGGAGGGCTCTCTGAAGATCCAATAAAGGTGAAAAGAATGACCTTTTCCAACTCTCTCACTCCCTCAAAGGTGTTCAGTGTGCATAGTGTGAATTTATTCTGTCCTCCAGCGCCAAAGGTATAGAATTCATCTGAATATGATAAAAAACCATGTCCAAAATAAAACTGTCACATGAGTGATGCATAAATAATCAAAATCTGACTCTGTTTAATCTCTTGCCTGAAACGACTTTATCCAAATCTGTTCTTTTATTGCAATCATTTTGGCATTCAAATGCGTAGGTTTTTTTTTTTTTTTCAATAAATAAATAATGTAGATGGACTCTCTAGGGGCCCAAAGGAAAATAAGATGAAGGACAAATTTGTAAAAAACATTGTTTATATGTGGAAAATTTTAGATACTTTTTTCTTACTCAGATTTCTATTTTTGTTTACAATGTTTTATTGTTTCAAAAGTTGATAGTATCAACAACTCTTTATTATGTGTGTCAGTGAGAAACTGGGACTTCTGTAGTAGTCCAGTCAGTTTTTGAACTGTTTTATCTTCCAGCTAAAGACTTACTCATCCCATCATTTATTGCTAACCTTTATCCAAATATCAAATCTCAGTGAAATTTCAATTAGAATGAAACTCATTTGCTGATTTTTACTACCAGTTTTTGGGAAATTATATAAAAAACAAACTTCAGGTAAAATATATCCATTGATTTGCTCATTCATTCAGCAAACCTTTCTTGGGTATCAAATATGTGTAGACAACTCTTCTAGAGCTGGAGATACATTATTGAGCAAGACCAACAACTTCCTGTTCTCACAAAAAGTTACATTGCTGCAAAAAAGGAATGAAAATAATATTTAAGAGAAAATGTTAGATAATGGCAAGTATCATGATGAAACTAAAGCAGGGAAATTGCTGAGAGACTACTTTAGGTTGAGAGGACAGTAAATGCCTCTCTAAGGAGTGACCTTTTATGTTGTGCTTTGGATGATAGGGGGAATCAACCATGCAGATCTGAGAAAGAGCATTCCAGGCAGAGGAAATACTCTAGGGTAGGAATAAGTGAGGCATGTTCAAAGAACAGAAAGAAGATGGATGTGTAATGAGTGAAGAGAAAGCTGTATAAGGTGCAGTAGGAGATGTAGATAGACAGTGGGGCTAAATCCTGTAAGTTCAAGCAAGCCAGGAAAGGGCTTAAGATTTTATCCAAAGTGAGATAGGGGGCCACTGAAGAATTTTTTTAATGGTGATATTAAATAACTTATATATATATTTTTAAAATACCACTTTGGGTGCAATGTGGGAATACATTGTGGTAAGTTAAGAGTGGAATCAAGGAGATTAGAGGCTACAGTAGTTATTTGGGTGAGAAGTTGGTAGTTTCAACTAGATTGGTGGTAGTGAAGAAAATAGAAGCATGCTCTGTAGGTAAATTTAATAGGATTTGCTATTAGAATGGATTTGGGAGATAGGAGATTAAAGCCTGAAAAGGGATTTAGAAAGAGTTGCCATTGATAAATTAGGAAAGCAAGGAGAGAAAGAGTTGCTATGGATATTGGAGGAACCCATGTGCTGTTGTCATGGAAGCTAAGAACAGAGATGTTTTAAGAGAAGAAATTGACTTAGATCAGAAGAGGTACCATTGTATTTGCTAGTATAGAAGTAATTGGTGACCTTGATAGGAGTAGTTGGGTGGAAACCCAATGAAGTGGCTTGAAGAGACAATGGTGGATATATATATATATGATATATACATCTCTCTTAAGAGGTTTTGCTGAGAGAAAGCAGAGAAATGAGACAAGCTAGAGAGAAGTTTGAGGTCAAAATAAGCTTTTGTTTATTTGTTTTTTAAGATCAATGACATTAAAGCATATTTGTACACTAATGAGAATAAATTAGAAGAAAGGGGGGAGAAACTAAATGAAGGAAATTGATGGGATAATTATATGAGCAAAGTCCTGAAGGCAAAAGGACACAGGATTCACAGAATGCATGAAGGGGTCGCCTTTGAGAGGAACAGGCACATTTCATCCATTTTAATAAGAGAGAAGAAAGAAAATATGGGTACAGATGATGATGGTTGTTAGGACTTAAGGGACATGATGGATATTGAAATTTAATTCAAATGATAGTGGTCTCAATATGTTAAAGAAATACTGGAATCAGTGAGCCAAGAAGATGGCAAGTGGCAATCCTACTGTGAGCTGAGAGCCTGGGAGAATGAGGTATGTGAAGCTTAGGGTTACAGAGGAATATAATTTACAAAGGAATTAAGGTTCTTAAGTATATAAATTACCTATATTTTGTGAAGTTTTTCCTTGAAGTGGCAGGTAGTTGAGAAACAGATGCAAAAGCCAAGTTCCTCTAAACTCATATTAGCTCACATGCCTGGACCAGTGTATTAGCAGTAGAAAAGGAAAAGAAGACAGATGGAAGAGGTAAGAAAAGAGCAGAAGACAGGAAATTCAACATTTATTGAGCATCTACTCTGTGCTAGGCACTTCATATGAAGTAGCTCTTTTGTCCTTAGAGCAACTCTGACAAATAAGTTTCGTTATCCTAATTTTAAGTCCAAGGACACTGAAGCACAATGAGTTTAAAAGAATTTACCAAATGTTATACAAGTAGAAAATGGCAAAGTCCATAGAATAGAAACTATGGACTAGCAATAGAATGTTACTCCAAATCCCATGTCCTTTCCACTTGACTAATCTGAAAGAAGACCTTCCTTCTAGAATTCAGCATTTGTCTAGACTGGAGGATAAACAAGAAGGAGGAATCAAGGATGATATGATTTTCAAACTAGAGAACTGATACAATTAAAATGATATTAAAAATGATATTATTAAAAATATATTGGAAGGGGCTATTGTGTACAAAAACATGACAAATTCTGCTTTAGATGCAAAATGTGAGCTATCAGCCGAGCATTCTCACAAAGACCCCAAAAGATGCTGAGAGATCTCAAACTGAGCCTCATCAGAGCAGGGCTGGCAATACAAACCTATCTTTCAACCAGAGATCAGAAACAAGCAGCCATGTTTTGTTTGGCCTATTTTTGAAACTGAGCTGTAGCCAACTTGTAAAATATCGACTTTTACAAAAAAAGTCCAGATTCCTGGCCTCTATTTTTTTAAAAAAAAAAAAAGGAAGATCTGAGGTGTCCATATGCTCAGGTGGTAGCAGTTAGGTGGGACTTAGTGTCTCATATCAATGGGCTCTTTTGATGGAGCAGATCTAGTTTCCCACAGATCCCACTCAGGCTGCCCCCAACGATGAAGTTACCCATCTAGGTCCTATAGGAAATTGAGTTTGCAACTGAGTATGTATATTCATTAATTTCTTCATGAAAAAATACTTACTATGTGCCAGATACTTGCTAGTCACTGGGAAAATAATGACTGAATGGATTTAGGTACTCTTTAGCAAGAAAAACAGACATGGAACAAGTAATTGCATCAAGTATGTTGCATGCTGTCTACTATGATGGGTGGGAAACAATGGGTGTTTTGGAAACATTCAGTGGCATTCCCCCTGAGGAATATCATTGCAACTAAGACACAGATAAATAAGAAACTGTAGGTTAAGTATTGCTTAAATATGTAGTGCAAAAGAGACAAGGGGAGAAATGAGGCTGGAGAAATTGTAAAGGCCTTCCATGCTAAGATATAGAGTTTGAATTTTATACTGAAATTTGTGGAAATTCATTTAAAGTTTTATCTGGGTAGCAGCAAGATCAGATATATATTTTAGAAAGATAGTTCTAGCTGCACTAAGAATAGACATAAAAGGTTAAGCCCAGAGGCAAGGAGACCAATTAGGCAGAGCTTGCAGGAATCTGAGAGGTGATGGTGGCCTGGCCCAGGGTAGTGACCCTAAAGATTACACAATGGACACAGATTGGAGAGGATTTGGGGAGGCAGAATTTACTGGGTTTGGTCATCTGTTTGATATCTTGATTTCTGGGTAAGGAGAAAAATGAGTCACAGGTGACTCCCAGGTTTCTACTAGAGGATGTGAGAGTGAACCAAAAGAAGGAAGGTATGAGATCCACGAAACCAGAGCCCAATTCAGTGGAGTAGCAAATGAGTATCTGTGGAAGCCATGTGTGCATCACAGTGACAGAGCTATCTGCCCATACTGGAGCTGGCTATACTGGGTGCAGGAGTGAGGTCCTCCAGAATAAAATGTGGGCCTAGCAAAATCTGATGTGCTTTAGCATTTTGAAATATTACTGTTGGGCATTTGACAGAGCTGCTGGAGCATCTGGAAACAATTAAAGATATATGCATAGAAAACCAAGCAAATAAAAAGTGAAGAAACTTCAGGGGGAAAAAATTTTATGAGTAAAAAACAAACACAATGTACAAACAAACATTACTGATTTAACCAAAAATTCAGATGTAAGTGTACTGAGAAGATGAAGAAAAAGAGAGTGATGGTGGTTGTGGTGGTGCCAAGTGATATGACTTTTCAACTGAAATATATGAAATAAATAGGCAATGTCTGCAATTGATAACCAAGAAGTAAAAACGCATGTGTGTTCTCTAGAAATATAGATGAAAATACAAGAAATAGTATCTTAAACAGTTTAAAGCAACTACCTTTACAGGAGGAATGATAAGATGCAAATGATAAGATGCAATGAATTGATATAATGCTTTTATAAAAATAAAAATTAATTTCAAAATAATAAAAAGAAAAATAAGAGAATTGAGCTGGAATAGAAGAAGCACCAGGGGTTAACCTTTTGGTAGCATTGACCAAATCTGACCATATTATGGTACTTTCTTTTGAAAATGATCCATAAGACACATTAGTAAATGTGAATGTCTGATGCTCAAGTAAATTGTAAGGTATCATTTGAGCAAATTAAATGACATAAAAAATGAAAATGTAAATTTATAAAGGAGGGTCAGTATCTGCTATCTATTCTTTTCAATTGTTCTTATAATAGTTAACTGATTAATACAGGTTTTAGTATTATTCATTTCCCAGCTCCGTCTTTAGTATATGAAGTGGTTCTAAATCAGAGAGAGCATTCTACTAATGAAGCAATTTGGACTCCCAGAATGAAACCGGCCTTTAGGAAATTGATGGAGGATTATTTCTCTAGTGTATTTTTCAAGTGTTTTTTTTTTCCTAAATTTGTTTCATTTTTATTTGCTTGGTTTTCTATATATTGATCCTCTAAATTTCTAGAGAAATAATTTCTCTAGAGTGTTTATGAGGTTTAGAACAATTTCATGATCCAATTCTTGATCAGGGACTCCTGGGAAGTCAGGCTATTCTCAACTTGATATAGAAACATGGGATTATGTCAGTGTGATTACAATGAAGTTGACCTAACATAAAACTGACCTATAGTAATATGTAAAAATCAACATGTAAACATTTGCTTCCAAAAATTAGTACAGATATGTTAGCATCTACTATAGCATACATGTAGTATATTTTTCTAGGTTGACAATTAAGTAAAATATTTCTAAGAGAGAAAAGTAAATATGTTATGGAATCAAACACAAAATTCATCTGAATTATGAAGACAAAAAATTGTTTTGGTTGTATTCTGTTGTTAGAGGTGCTGAGGTAGACGGTGAAGAGGCCCTTGACTAGACTCCATAGATAGTGAACAGTCAGGTGCTGAGCTGTGATGGAAAAGAAGAGAAGCCAAGGATATGAATAATGTAAGCTCACAGTTTTTGCCTGCTGGATGGTATATTTAACTTCAAAGGTCAGCTCCAAAATTTCACTAGAACTCTAGTTGCTGAGATGAAGAGCAATTAGCAGTGAAATGTCTGGTGCAGTGGAAAGCTGTAGAGGTTTAGAATCAGGCAGATTTAAATTTGAATTTGAATTTGGGGAAGGTTTTCAATCTCAGTTTCTCCCCCATCTAGGAGATACCATCTACCTTGTCGGACTGTTTTACCTACATCTTATTTTTGTTAACTACTGACCTTGTGGTAATTTTTCTTCATTGTTATAGATTAAATAACATAACGTATGTGAAGTGTGAGTATGGGGCCTGGCAAAGCATAAAACCTTCAACAAACGTTTGCAATTTTTTTGAGCTGTAATACCATAAAGAAAACCAAAAAGTTGACTTTCTTCTATAAAATGAGAAATGATAGGATCACTTTACAGAAAGGAAGTTACTTTCTTTTCTAAATTAATAGTGATATAAAAAGAGAGAAAATCTTTTGCAGATATCTTTTCTTTCAAAATTTATGTGAAAATTAATTTTAACAAAATCCTAGAGATTTTATCCTTTCTATACAAAGAGATGGTTTGCTGTTTCTGTAATGAACCCAAAACAGCAATACATGAGTTGAATCTTGACCAGAGATTACAGAAAATAACAATAGTCTCTCTCTCTCTTTAGAACCTTTTTGCTGCTTCTTGATTTCCTGGTAACAATGTAGCCTTGCTGTTGATTTTTCATTTTGGCATGTGTGTATATGTGTGCGTGCTACTTGACTGCCTAGAGAGTTTTCTGTTTTCTTTAAATTTGAAGTGGATGATAAACATTTGTTCTCTCTTTTTTTTTTTTTTTTTTTTTGAGGTGGCAAAAAAGGTTAATTGTGTTGAATTTAAGTCCCATGGCTCTCAGTTGTCTCTTTTCTGTGTGGCAGTGGCCTTTAATAGGAATAAAGGTTCTCTTTCTTTGTTCTAAATAATTAAGAACTGACTGCATAAACGCTTGCATATACGTTCACCACGTGAATTTACTCATTAACATTCACGGTGGCTGCTTCTTCACTGCCCGTGAAATGCTGCCATCAGCCTGCAGAGAAACTGCCTCCGGAGAACTGGAGCAGGACCAAGGCCAGCAGGGCGGGGCGTGGGGAGGTGCTGGCAGACAGAAGTGGCAACTCTGTTTAGAAGCACAGTCATGGAACTGAGGGAGTGAAGGCTTCTAAGGAAGGAGTGATGACATTGTCAAATGGAATAGGGAGGCCCAGTTAGGCAAAAACTAGATAATCCATTAAATGGGGCAATAAAGTTTCATTTGTGACTTTTGTAATAACAACTTCAGGGGAGAGGAGGAAGGAGCTTCTTGTTTTCTCTAGGTTATCGCACTCATCCATCCTCACGTGTTCAGCCACCGTACTGAAGACTCACAAATCTCTTGTGCCAGCTCAGCCCTACCCCTCAGTCCTCAGATTAAATGTGTGTTCTGGGCCTACTTGAATATTCACACTCAGCACGTCTGATTTCCCCCTAGAAGCCTGTCTCTTGTCCTATGTTCTCTGTTTCAGTTGGTGACTATCCATTCAGTCCCAGTGCCAGGACCCTGTCATTTTTTACTCTTCCTACTTATTCACCTCCCACATCACATCAGTGGCCAAGTCCTATCACCTTTGCCATCTAAATATTTCCTAAATCTGCTCTCTCCACCCTGTGAACAGAGGCTTTGTCAGGCCCTCATCATCTCTCAACAGACTAATGAAACAGTCTCCTTCTTGATGATGTGTCTTAAACCTGGTTTTCTTTTTCGCAATTTATTCTTCACACAGCCAACAGTGGTAGATCCAAATGTAAATATGACCAGGCTACCCCCAAGGTTAAGCCTATTCCCTGTTTCCTCTCTAACTTGCAAGAAAAAAACCACGCAACTGAGCATGTAATGCTAATAGGAGGCCTCCCATGGTCCAGCTACAACTTGCCTCTCCAATCTCTTACTCTTGCTCTCACAGGAAGTGTTCCTGAAACACAAAGCTCTTTCTTGCCTCTAAGCTCATCCTGTTTTCTCTGCCTCACATGCTACTTCAAGGTTCATGTCAGTTGTCACCTTCTCCTACAACCTTCATTCTTCACTCACTGGCATGGTTATTTAACTCTCCTCTGTGCCTACGTATTACCATGTGTACAATTCTACAATTACACTCACCAAACCTGTTGTAGTTATTCATTCAATACATATTTGCTGAATACCTACTCTACTCTGGGGAAATAAGACTGAAGAAGAAAGACACTAAAATATGGGACTATGTCTATTTAATCTTTGTTTCGACAGGAAACACAATGTTTGGTTCAAAGTTAGGATCTCACTGAATATTTGTCGCATAAAAAATTTGATTTTGCAAAAGTGGATTGTAGAAATATGTCCACAAGATTATACACAACCACAGTAGAGAGACAACTCATCTTGTTATGCTGGAGGGTCAAGGAAGTCGGCTTGGCAGAAACGCATTGTTAAAGATAAGATTAGGGCACAGTCTAGTTGGGCTTTTTAAATGATAAATTGAGCCTTAGAGAAAATGTATGGAACTTGCTCAATAGCATGTCACCTGTTAACCATGAAATCAGAATTCAAATCTAGGTCTGTTTGCTTCCAAAGTTTATAAACTTTTCATTATGACTATAAGTGAAAAAAAGACTCCAGCTATACCATGAGCCATCTTCTCTTTGGTTTACTGACCTAGGCAGAGCTAGTCAGCACAGGTTAGGTTTTTAGTACCTAGAACTGATTAGGGCATAGACATTAAAAATTTAAAAAAAAAAAAAAATATATATATATATATATACCAGCCTACACTAATATCTATATATGTATATATACATATATATCAGCTTATACTAATATGAAGGTCTAAATTAATGCCATTCAACACAGTTGTTCACACACCATATTGATTACTCTCTAAAGACAAAGCCAATACTTTTATAAATGTTAATTAACCAAAATTTTTTTACCAACTAGTAGTTATTAAAAAAGCAACAAAAGAAAATCCCAAAGGACACACATCACTTGTCTTAAGTACTATAGAGATAACAAGATTTTACTCCAAACTCTTAGCAGCCATTAAGCTACGTCAAAATTAAGAACATTTATAGAACTTATATATCCAGCTTTTCACTCTTCCTATTTCTTTCTTGGTGTTATAAGCTTGTACCATCAAGTGAAGTAATCATGAATATGTAAGTTAAAGAATATATTCATTTAAAAAATTGTAAATGAAAATTGTTATCAAGCAGGATGGGTAAGGCAAGGTGCTATGTCTTATATATTCAAACAGACAGCTTTTATTCCAATAAAACAGATATATTCCCTTCCCTGTAAGACACTGACAAATGGTAACATAAACTTGCTGTTCCAAAGGGAGAAATGACTCAACACCACCAATGGGCAAATCGTTGCTGAAAAGATCTGTATTTTTAAAACAGCAGCAATAATATTTATTGTTTTCTAGGATAAAATGCCTGAGTATTTATTGTAGTTGCCATCTTTCTCCAGGGAAGAAAAGATCTTGTCTCTGCAACACATCCAATATTGCTAAAATGCACTAGAAGGGATTATAAGTGTTCCCTTCCCCTACAGCCTCAATCTTATTTGATGCTACCAGCACTTGTCCAGCTCCATACCTCCCACACCAGCCCACAGCTCCACTACTACTGGAGACCTTAAAGTGTTGTTGGACCACAAAATCCTCCCTCCTTTGACTGCCCATGTATTACTGGCACCAAGTCTTCATGATTTCTCCTCCCAGAGTGCCTCACTCTTCCTGACAGCGCCTTAACTAATATTCTCATTATTTTTCACCTAGATGTTTTCTCATTGTCCTTCTGCCTCCTTCTGGTCACAGGTGCCAGTTTCTCAAAAACAAAAATCTGAGTCAGTCCCTTTCCTGCTTATGAACCTCTACAAGGTGGATGATAATTTGAGAGAGCAGTGTAGAATCCCTGAAAAGGCACACAAATCCAAGCATCCAAATTCTCTAGGTTAAGGGCAAAGTCTAGGAATGTTTCTTTTGGAATAATATGCACTTTGCAAAGCCCTCTCTCTGTTGTAGTATTTACCTAGTATTTACTACATTGCATCTTATTTTGTGTGTGTATTTATAACCGCTAGTTGACTGTATTCTTGAGGAAGGGGATACTTTGTTATTCTTCTTTAGGTCCTGGTGCTGTGTCTGTCACTAAGTAGATGTTCAAGAAGTGCTCACTGAATATAAGCAGTCAGGAAGGAAGGGAAATGGGAAGGAAAGAAGGGAAGAAGAAAGGAAGAAAAGGAAGGAGAGAGGGAAGGGAGGAAGGAAGGAAAGAGGGAGGAAGTAAAGAAAGAAAGAAGTGAATGAATGTCATAATTAGAAGCCTACAATTTCACCAAGTGCATACATTAAAACTATTTTTATTCTATTATTTTTGAGTTGGCTCTTTTCTAACTAAAGATAATTATTAACACTTGTATTAAACTAAAGAATTTTAAAACATTTTATTGTAATGTGCACAAAATAATTATTTCTTTGAAACAGCTTTCAAATGAATTTGGAAACACTGTAGCCTGAATACTTTTAAAGGGATTCAAAGGAAGAACTTCTAAGAAACCAGCCATTCAGTAATGCCAACTCATTAGACAATTAGTTCTTTTCCCTGGTGGAATGCACTTGTGCCAACATAGGGCATCAATAACAGTCTCATTGAATATTTATAATCTTACATGAAACTTCTCAGGAAAAGGGTTTGTCTCTTTACAATTCACAAGCAACTAATACTTTTTAAATTTGTAGTGGAAAAAATAAACACCCTATCTTATTTTTTCTAAGGAACTATGTTTTGAGATCTAGTCATTCACATTCATGATGTCGTCATTGTGTCCTTAATTTTCCAAGCCTGAGTGTAAAGGTGATAATAAAATGCTAATCCAAATTATAATACTTTGCATTTATGTAGCACTTCAGGGTTAGCAAAGTGCTATAACATATACTCAGATTTACTCTAATTTAGATTTTTGCTGTCAAAAGATAGTCATTGAATCCGAGTCTTCTCCCCTAACCCCCGCAGGACCATTATTATGGGCGGAAGACTCCCCATATCTCATTCACTTTCCCCTCCCAGACAGCCACCAGCTGTTGTCAGTCATCACTATTGTCTCTCCCAAGCACAGATCTGATGGTACAGAGGGAACAATGCACTGAAGTAGAAATGGCTTTGTACCAGACAAAACTGAATTTGAATGCTGGTTCTGGCACTTCCTACGTATATGACCTTGTAAAAGTTAACCTCCTGAGTTTTCTCATCTGCAAAGTAGAAATAATAATACCTTCCTTACAACATTGTTGCAAGAAGTAGATCATATACCATAAAATCTAGGTTAGGGCCTTGCACCTATATAATAGGCACTTAAGAAATGGCTATCTTTATTTGCCACTCCCCTGCCTAAGAATTTTCATGAAAGAACAACTATTTACTGAGAAAGTACAACGTGTCAGGCATTACATTATATACTGCAGATGCTGCAGAAACTAAAGAAGCTTATGGTCTAGTAATCCCAAAACAGGGGCATCCAGGCTTCAATAGAGATAAATACAGAATGTTATGAAAGTACACAAATGGAGCATGTAAACCAGTCTTAAGCTGTGACCAGAAAGGTGAGAGGGCCTGAGCTTGGAAAAGAGGGTAGAGGGGAGGTGGGATAGGGCGAGGTGGAAAAAAGCTTCAGCTGGAGACCTGGCATTTACAAAGGTAAGGCAGAGCATGGTAGATACAGAAACTGGCAGCTGTTCAGTGTGTCTGGAGATGTGGTCATGCAGGATGGTAGGAGGGAAGGTATGAGAAAAAGACAAGAGACAGGGAAATGACAAGATAAGACTCTGTAGAGGTAAAGGGCATTGAAAGCCATATTAAGAAACTTGGACTTTGTCCTGAAGAGAGGAGAGAGCCACTGAAAAAGTATAAGCAGGAGATGGACCTGATCACATTTGCTTTTTTAGAAGTCACATGGCATGACCTATCACAGAGGTCCTTAACCTGGTCCACAGAACCGTGCATGGGCTTCCAGTGATTTGCAGGCTCCTTGAAATTGGCTGCAAATGTGTATGTTTGTGCGTGTGCGTGTGTGTGTGTGTGTGTGTGTGTTTCTGGAGAGAGTATCAGTAAGGTTGACTCAAAAATGATTAAAAATCACCATCTGAACACCTCCTGTGGAATAAAGCCCTAACTCTTAAACCCTTTCACTTTCTGGCTAAAATCTGCATTTTCTATCCCCCTCCACAAAGCTTAGAGTCGCTTTTAATTTTTTGCCATTCCTAACATACCTCTGGTCCTTTCCTCCTCTTACAGCTTCCTGTACTGCTCTGCGCTTCCCCATCTACCCCTACTTCCCCACCCTACCTTCTGCTCACAGAACTTCTCCTCTCTCAAAGCCTAGATGGACTGTTTCTTCCTTCTCCAGGAATTCTCTATATTCCTTCCCCATTCTTCTCTGGCGCAAACACAAATCAGAGTCTTAGATTTCTGGTGACCCAACTGGAATGAGAGATAGACAAATAGACCAGTGGACTAGAAATAGAAAGTCCAAAGACTGACCCGTACTTATGTGGAAATCCAACAGAATTTGTCTTGCAAATCAGTGGAAAAATTAATGACCTATTTTTAAAATGGAACAACTGGTCATCTGTAAAGAGAAAAGAATGGATCCTTGCTTCACACCATTCTCAAAAATAAATTCCAAATGAGTCAAATCAAAGCATTAAAACTTTTAGGTAGGGAAAAAATAGGAGACCATCTGCACACATTCAAACTGAGAGATAAATTTGACTATTGTAAATGTCTTTTTATCAAAACTACCATAAAAAGAATGGAATGATGAGCCATATATTGAGAGAACTGTCCAAAAATTCATATTCAGAATATGTGATGAATTCTTTCAAATGAATAAAACATGAAAAGGTGTTCAATTTTTTTAGTAATAGATAAAATGTGTTACCATTTTACATACCACAGACTAGAAAAATAGTCTGAAAATATCAAATTTTGGAAATAATATGAAGAAATAATTCTTATCCCTGTTGGTGGGAATTTAAATTGTTACAGTCACATTGGGAGAAAAAAATTCTATTACTTAGTAAATTTGCCTGCCTCCTCAGAGAAACATTTGTATATGTGCACTAGCAGATGTATATAAGAGTATTCTTAGCAACGTTGCTCAAAAAAACGAAATAACCCAAAAGTCTGTGAACAGTAGACTACATGAGAAAATTGTGTTATATGAAACATAAAGTAGTAAAGGTGAATGAATAGATTATATGCATAAACATGGAATAATGTTAAAACACAACATTGAATGAAAAAGTCAAGTTACAGAAGAAAGTATACCCTATTATTCCATTTATATAAAAATTAACAGACAAATCTAAACAATATCTATATTTAAGATTACTACAACTGTGGTAAAAAGCGAGAGAATGAGAAGTTGGTTGTTTTTTGGTGGATCAGGTAGGTGACAAAGGGACATGATTGGGAGGAGAATAAAGTAGCTTTCTTAAACTGGATTGAGGAGTATGGCTCTTTATTTTATCATCATAATTTAAAAAAATACATATTATATACACTCTTGTGTATTTAGATTTCACAGTAAAAAAGTTAAAGAGACAAAAACTATCATAAGATACATACAGTGACCTGGAAAGGACGTGGTCCCTCTGTTTGAGGAGCTCCCAGTCTGAAGCTTGTTTCAGAATCTCTATCTTTCCTACTTCATAGACAGACCACTGTGAGTTGCAAGGGACTCTTCTTTATTGTTGCTTCCCTTCTACATTCTGTTAACATTTTTCTGTCTTCTTAAGCTGCATGCTTAACTCATTCATTTTCACCTGATTATCTTTCCTAATGTAAGCATTTCAGGCTACAATTTACTGCCAATTACTCTAGCTATATCCTGCCATTTTAGACAGGTAATATTTTGTTATTATTTGCTAATATTTTGTTATTATTTGCTTATATTTTGTAATTTCCAGTGTGATTTCTTCTCTGACCCGGGATTATTAAATTTAACTTTATATATATCCAAATATAGAAGTTTTTAAAGCTATCTTTTGCTTAATAATTTATAACAATTGCATTATGGTCCAAGATTTTGGTCTTTTTATTACAAATTCTTTGAAGTTTGTTGAGCCTTCCTTTACGTCTATCTAGTACATGGCTAATCACAAGGTTTTCATATATGCTTTTTAAAAAAGTACTCTGTAGTAGTTGGGTTTAATGTTCTATATGTGTCCACTAGGACAAGCTAGTGGCCATCAATTCTTCTGTACCTTTTCTTTTATTTTTATCTGTTTTAAATTAATTATTGAGAGATATGTGTTAAAATACCCTATTATGATAGTAGATTTGCAATATCTCCTTGTAGATATGTCAAATTTTTCTTTAACTATTTTAAAGCTATGATACTAGGTGCATACAAGTTTAGAATTATATATTCCTGGTGAGCTGAAGTGTTTACTAACATAAAGTCACTATCTCTCTAGTAATGCATTTTGCTTTAAATCAGTATTGCTGCATAAGCTTTCTTTTGGTTAATTTTGCCAGTTTTATCATTCTTCCATCAAGTTTTGGGTGTATCACTGGTAATAGGATATAACTTGATTATGTTTAATTTTAGTCCACTCTGATAGTCTTTTGTTTAATTGGAGAGATTATTCCATACTTATTAATGGCGCTATTGGTATATTTGTATTAATTTATCCCATTCTACTCTTCATTTTTATCTGTCTTCTTTCTTCGAAGTCTTTACTTATATGTATTAAAGATTATATTATATGTAAATATTTACTTATATGTATTAAAGATCATTTTTTTCTCTATCTCATTCCATTTATTTTGTTTCTACCCACTAGGAAATCATACACCTTATTTATATTTCTTTAATTGTTACCCTAGAAATTTTAACATGCATATTTAACTTTAATCTAAAGTTAGTGTCTTTACCCTCCTCCCAAACAATGCAAAAATCTAAGAATGTTTTTGTTTCCCTTTTTTCTGATACATAGATAGGCCTCTGTTGTTCAGAATTTTAGTTCTACATTGATTTTCCCCAGCTTTATTGAGATATTATTGACATGTAACATACGTAAGTTTAAAGTGTACAATGTGATGATTAGATACATGTATATATTGCAAAATGATTACCACAATAAGGTAGTAAGTTACCAATAGGGTACCACATCTCAATCCCTTCACATAATTACAGTTTGTGTGTGTGTGCTGATAACATTTAAGATCTGTTTTCTTAAAAACTTTCAAGTATATAATACAGTGTTGATAATTATAGTCACTACGCTGTGCATTAGCTCCCAAGATCTTATTTATCTTATAGCTGGGAATTTGTGCCCTTTAACCAACATCTTCCCATTTCTCCCACCCCCCAGCTTCTGACAGTCACCATTCTACTCTCTATTTCTATGAGTTCGCTTTTTTAGATTCCACATATAAGTGAGATCATACAGTAAATATTTGTCTTTATCTGACTTATCTCACTTAGCATAATGCCTTCAAGGTCCATCCATTTTGTGATAAAAGACAGAATTTTTATCTTTTTTATGGATGAATAATATTTCATTGTATATACAGTTGACTCTTGAACAACATGGGAGTTAGGGGCGCAAACCCCCAGACAGCTGTAAATCTGTATATAGTCTTCCCTCGGTATCGGTGAGGGATTGGTTTCAGGACCTGCCACGGATACCAAAATCTGTGGATGCTCAAGTCCCGTAGTTGGCTCTCTAGATCCATGGTTCCACGTCTGAGAATTCAACCATTCATGGGTAGTGTAATGCATATATATATGTATCTATAGATCTCACATCTTTATCCATTCATCTATTGATGGACCGTTAGGTTGTTTCCATGTCTTGTCTGCAGTGAACATGGGGGTGCAGATATGTCTTTGAGATAGTGTTTTTATTTCTTTTGGATATACATGCAGAAGTGGAATTACTGTATCATATGGTGGTTCTATTTTTAATATTTTGAGGAACCTCCATGCTGTTTTTCATGATGGCTGTGCCAATTACATTCCCACCAGTAATGTACACAGGTTCCCTTTCCTCCACACCCTTGCCAATACTTGTTGTTTCTGGTCTTTTTGATGACAGCAGGTGTGAGTTCTTATCTCATTGTAATTTTGATTTGCATTTCCCTGATGACTGGTGATGACAAGCATCTTTTCATATACCTATTGGCCATCTGTATGTTTTCTTTGGAAAAGTGTCTATTCAAATATTTTGCCCATTTTTTAATTAGATTTTTTTTTTTTTTACTATTGAGCTGTATGAGTTTCATGTGTATTTTGGATATTAACCCCTTTTCAGATAAATGGTTTGCAGGTATTTTCTCGCATTCCATAGGTTACCTTTTTATTTTTGCTGACTGCTTCTTTTGCTCTGTACAAACTTTTTAGTTTGATGTAGTCCTACTTGTTTATTTTTGCTTTTGTTGACTTGCTTTTGGTATCATGCACAGAAAATCTTTGCCAAAACCAATGTCAAGGAGATTTTTTCCTATGTTTTCTTCTAGGAATTCTACAGTTTCAGGTCTTACATTTAAGTCTTTAATCCATTTTGAGTTATTTTTTTGTGAGTGGTATAAGATAGGTGTCCAATTTCATTTTCTGCTTGTGGTTATCCAGTTTTCCCAACACCATTTATTGAAGAGACTATCCTTTTCCCATTGCATCTTTTTGGTTGTCTTGTCAAATATTTGTTGACCATACATGAGTGGGTTTATTTCTGTGCTCTCAATTCTGCTCCATTGATCTATATACCTATTTTTATGCCACTACCATACTGCTTTCTGTTTTGACCTACACTGACTTTTTAATCCCACAATTAGACATTTTGTTTTTGTTTTATTTGTTCTCTGTCTCTTTTTCTCCCTATCTTCTTTTTTCTTCCTCCCTCCCTCCCTCTCTCTTTTTCCCTTCCTTCCTTCCTTCCTACTTTCCTTCCCTCCCTCCTTCCTTTCTCCCTCCCTTTCTTCCTCCCTCCCTCCTTCCCTCCCTCTTTCTTTCTTTCTTCTTTCTTTTTCTTTCTTTCTTTCTTTCTTTCTTTCTTTCTTTCTTTCCTTCCTTCCTTCCTCCCTCCCTCCCTCCCTTCTTTCTTTCTTTCTTTCTTTTTCTTTCTTTCTTTCATTCTTTCTTTCTTCCTTCCTTCCTTTTTTCTTCCTTCCTTCTTTCCTTCCTTTCTTTTCTTCCTTCCTTCCTTCCTTTCTTTCTTTCTTTCTTTCTTCCTTCCTTCTTCCTTCCTTCCTTCTTTCTTTCTTTCTTTCTTTCTTTCCTTTCTTTCTTTCTTTCTTTCTTTCTTTCTTTCTTTCTTTCTTTCTTTCTTTCTTTCTTTCTTCCTTCCTTCCTTCCTTCCTTTCTTTCTTTCTTTCTTCCTTTCTTTCTTTCTTCTCGCTTCACTCAGAGACAAAACTGAGAAAGTCATGCATTCACCACTGACTCCTTTTGCAGGACCCAATTTGTTTTTTTAACTTCACTCACTGACAGTGTCACCCTTAGGAGAACCCAACTATGTATGGAGTGGTCTCTAAGCCAATCTCCAACCTCTGTTCAAATCCCAAGCAGTCTTCTATCCTTCCAGTTGCAAAACAAACAAACAAACAAAAAACCCTCAGTCTTCAGCCACCAGAGACCAACAGATACCACCAGAGCAAAAGCTAAATACAGACCCACTTAACTCGGTGTATTAGCATTTTCTTGTTATTCTGGAATTTGAGAAATTCCAGTATTTTACAGCCATAGCTCACCTACACATTAAAGGAATGTGTGTGTGTGTGTGTGTGTGTGTGTGTATGATTTTGCTGTACTAAAAAGTTTTTCTTTGAATACTTAGTCCACCATACTGCTGAAAATAGAAATTGATGGGTATCTTTTCACATCCTTACCCTCAGTGCTGAACATAGACCATACTATATAATAGGTATTCAATAAATATATTTTAAATACATGTAGATGTTGTGGATGCAGAGATTTCACTCCATGATCCAAATATCCTCATGCTGTCAAGCAAATATTTGAAACTAGTTTGAGTTACACAGTCTTTGAATTTGGTGTATCTTTAGATGCTACAAATACAACATTATCCCTCCTTAGCCTTCATCTGGCTAATTTGTGCTGGCTCTTAGGTGATCCATTTTTTATTACCTCTTCCAGAAATACTTTCATGAGTCAACCTTGTCACCATCATCAACATAACTTAGGGCAGATATTCTACCAGTGTGTTTTCATTATATGTTATATTTACCTTGGCATAGTCATTAAGAGTCTTACTTTAATTAGCTATTAGAGTTGCTGTTTTATACTATATTGAAGAATTACAGCTATTTCATGATCATTCTTTACATCATTTTCATTCAAAACTTGAATATTGAAAGAATCATTAAAATGCCTTCTTAATTTCTTTGCCACTTTATAGACATCATGACTCATATTCAAGAGTTCACTGCTTGTTTATTAAATTTAGATTCCACTGAGATTGTTTATCTATCTGAAACTTCCAAACCAGTGAAGTACCACTCTCAGCTGGAGCTTAGCACTCTCTTCATTTTCTCTTTACTTATCTAAGTATACTTTCAAAGATATTTATGCAGCATACATTATGTAAAAGACACTGTGCTAGTCACTTTGATATATACAAAGGTGAAACAGGTTGACACCAAGATGAATCAGACATGACTCCCGCCTTCAGAGACCTCATCATCTACAAAAGTAAGAAATAATTATATAGGTATATTTCTGTTTCTTTATTAACATATAAATATTAGTAATTGCTAACAGTTATCAAGCTCTTACTATGTGCCAAACACAGTTTTACACTTTTACAAGTAATTCATTTCATCAAATCCAAGGCCATTGATTATAAGAAACACCATTACCATTATTGTAGTACCACTAAGAAAAAAAAACACTGCTTACAAATATAACAATGTTGATTGGAAGATGAATCCCAAACAGCAAAGATGTTAATACATGAAAAAGTGCAAGACTTAGAACTGATGACATATAGTAACTCATTTAATCCTCTCAACAATCCTTCAAGTTAGGCAATGTTATTGTCCCCATTTTACAGATGAGGAAATTGATAGAATTCAGAGATATTAGGTAATTTTCCCAAGATCACACAGCAAGTGAGGAGATAAGTGAGGATTAAATCTACATGAATCTGATTCCAAATGCCATGCTCTTAGCCTCTCTCAAGATCTTAGGATCTTGGATTCTCTTATGTAATAGGGTGTTCAGGAGTGCCCAAATCTTTTGTTCCTGATGTGGCTTCATTTAAAATTGAAGAAGAATATAGGGACCTCTATTAATTCTTGAGATAAACTGAGTATTTAATTGAGATGAGGCTTGAATTTACAAAGCAAAAAACAGTTTTGAAAATAATTTGCCTGAATTTTACATAAAATGGTTATAATAATCAGACTAAAAAGTAGTTAATACATCTTACCAGTATCAGCCAAAAGGCAATTGATTTTTTTTAATCTATGCATCTATAACTAACCACATTGCATGTAGTGCAATGGTCCTAACAGAATGGTAGAGACTGGACGAAAACTTAAATTAACTTTGGCCATGAGTGTAGACTTTTTTTTTTCTATTTTTAAAGGGAAAATTAGTAGTTAGTGGAAACTATCCATCAAAGTTCTCTTTTTTAGACTTTATAAAAAGAAGTAGCAACATTTCTATGGAGAATATTGAAATCCTAGTACTACATGAAGTATTGCAAATAATCTTTGTAAGGAGCCAAAAGCAAGTCAGCCAAAAGCAAGAAACTACGTATTTTATCTTAAGTAATAACCAGCACAATCTATTTTTTAAAAAGCTAATGAGTTAAGAAATAACAACCACATACTACGTTGTTTTGCCTATAAATTATGAATTACATTTAAGAACAAGTGGGCCAATTGCATAGTCATGGATACCAGAGACTTCATCTGTGGAAATTCAGCAAAACACAATTAGAAATGTCAAACAGAAAAGATCTCATTAAGATAATTCTTCCAGAAATGAATCAAAAATTCTGTCCCAGCTGTTCAAATCTTGAGTAGTCAAGTGAGATGGACATAGCTAAAAAATCTAACCATATTGTTTCCAGAAATGTGATACTGGAAACAACTACATAAAAATAACCAGATCACTAGAGTGTTTGTTAAAAATGAAGATTTTGATCTTCATCCCAGACCCTCCATATCAGTACTTCTTTGGGTAAAGCCCAAGGACCCACATTTTAACCAAGCGTCTTCACCCACCAATGATTAAAACCATGCTGGATTTGAGAACCATTGCATTAACACTTGACTCTTCCCCATCTAGTACTTTTGGATTGGTGGCAGAAGTGAACCAACCACTAGTGGTTATTTTTCACCAAGTATCAGAGATTAAATATTTCATTTGGTAGATATTTATGAAGCAGTGTGGGGACACACAAAAGAAATGTGTGCTCATGTATTCAACTGCATTGCAGTTCTTGCATGTCAGATAAACAACTGTTCAACATGATTAAATGGAAGTAATTTGTGGTTGTGGAGAAAGAGAATTGAGGTAATCCTGACAGCTGTGAGAATAAAAAGGAAGGGGCTACTCCAGAAGTTATTTCAAAGAAAAAAATAAATCAATTGGTTCAGTGGCAAATTGAACACTAATGTTAAACAGAAGGGGAAAAGTAGAATACCTTGGGTGGTGAATGTGGGTAGCAGAGAGTAGGGAGGTACTAACATGGCGATGGAATGTGAAAAAACTCTGAAGAGAATCCAGAAGATGGGTGTGGAAGAAGGTGAGCCTTTTGGGGTTGGGCCCTTTTACTATCACATTTGTAAAGATGGTGAATTGAATTTTGTTACTAAGTTTATATATGAATGGATTTAACCAAATTGAGATCTAATGAATTATTATTTTCTTTTTACAGCAATTGTTCAACTGTCAAGCTCTAAGAAAACTAAGTATTCCTGACAATGACCTTTCAAATCTGCCAACCACCATTGCTAGTTTAGTTAACCTTAAAGAACTCGACATCAGTAAAAATGGTAAGATTCTCATTTCATCTCTAAATAGCTTGATTTTTTAACTGAAAATATGTTTTAATGTTTTCTCTTAGCAAATGATATACACTTTTTCTTTGATTTTGTTGCAACTCTAACTTAATTTTTGTTGAAAAGCTAAATCCTGAATTATAAATCGAAGACAGAAAACTTCTCTCCCCTCTTACTAATGTCCCTGACTCACTCAGGCCTTATTTCCCTCTGCATTCAGATATGTGATTTAATCTTTTCTAGACTATTTTACTGACTTTACACCGCTTATTTTCCTCATTCTCAGGGTAAAATTTTTTCCAACATGTCTCAAGTATCACCTGCTCAATGAGGCCTACCCGTTAACCCTTCTTGGAATTGAATTCCCAGTTTCCTTTACTCTGCTCCATTTTTTCCCATAGCACTGACCATCTTCTCAATATATATGATTTACTGATTTTTTATGGTCTTGTCTATCTTCTCCTGCCCCAAAATGCAAACTCCATTATGTGGCAGGAGGGATTTTACTCTGTTTTGGTCACTGATGTATCTCAAGCGTTTAGAGCAATGCCTGGTGAATAATAAGTGCTCAGTAGTATTTGTTATATTTTTGGCCAAACTTGTTATGTCTGGTGATTTTGTTGATATTCATGTTGATGATCTTTTCTTCTAAATGTTTGTGGGAGTCTCCTGCGTCCTAATATGTTCATTAAATCCTCATTTCCTTCCATACAAACTTGGCTCTCTGTTTTATTACAATAAAGCAAGAATCAGTCAAAAAGAGTTATGTCTAGGCACTATGAGGATATAAAACATGACCCCTTCATCATTAAGCTAGTCGGTTAAACTTTGTGTGGGTATGTATGTATTGATTTGGTAACTTCAGGCAATATGCTTGGTGCCAAAGGAACAGGCATCAACAAAACAGATCCCTGCCCTCATGAAGCTTACATTCTAGTACATGAGTTAGACATTAAACAAATAATTATGGATGATTAAATAAACAATTGAGTGTGAAGATACATTGGAGGTGAAGGATATGCATACTAGTAGGACATAATCCAGTCAGTGTAGTTAAGTTACCCTAAGAAATGATAACCAAGCCCAGACAGGACAAATAAGAGTTGTTATTCAATGGGTATAAAGTTTCATTTGTGCTGGATGAATAAATTCTAGAGATCTGCCATCCAACCAACATAGTGCCCATAGTTAACAATACAATATTGTGCACTTCAAAATAACTGGTCTTATTATGCACTAGAAGCATACCCTATGTCCCTTCCCTGTTTTATTTTCATTATAGTCTTTATGAGAACCTGACATACTATATTTTTAACTTGTTTATGTATTGTCTAGATTCCCCTAACTAAAATTAAAATTCAGTGATATTCTAATTTTTTATTGTTGTCTTGGTCACTGATACATCTCTGCTGCCTAAAACAGTGTGTGGCACATTGTAGGAGTTCAATAAAATTTATTGAATGAATTCACGAATGAATGGTCCTTCTGGAACATCAAACATTTGTTGAAATGTACCAGTTTAAATGGCTAGTGATTTCTTCAATTCAAGTCTATGAGAGTCATAGAAAAGTTTACAGTATCACTGGGGAAAGAAGACTAACACCTACAAATAATCAATGAATATCAGAGTTCAAGTAATGCATATGGCTTGAGGAATTCCATGAAGCACAGTAGCATCTGAATAAAGGAGAGCATTTCATTTGAAGGAAACAGATAGAGTGCATGGGACTTCCTTGGCAGTCCAGTTTTTAAGACTCTGCGCTTCCACTGCAGGGGGCATGGGTTTGATCCCTGGTCGGGAAACTGAGATCCCGCATGCTGTGTGTTGCGGCCAAAAATAAATAAAATTTTCAAATACAGTGCAAATGGGGGACACACACATCTTTATATACCAACTTGATTTATCACTTAGAGGGTTTTCAGGAAGCCAATCCTAAAAGGACCATTTGCCGATTTAGAGAGAGAACAGCAACTAGATTTAAGCCCATTGAAAGATGACATAAAGGCCTACGTTTATTATTTTAAAAATAGATTTACAGGTCACATATTATTATGAATTGATAGTTCTATACTTTAATAACAAATAATGCTATTATATACATTCACACATCAAATTCTATTTTCAAATTACAATTTCTGAGAAATGTCATATGGCCAAATATAACACATCCCTTGGCCTTCATGCAGGTTTGGCTGGATAGTTCATGTAAACAAAAAATCTATCTTGTTCTTAAAGAGAATCAGAAGAAAATTCATCACCAAATATAAACACAAAACTCCTAAGAAATATGACATTTTTATGAGCATTGTAATCATCTCCTAGCGGTCCTCTTGCATCAAGAAATTTGTGTTGTCAGTATGTAAACTGCAGGTTATACTCCTACTTAGAAGTAAGTCTTTGAGCATCATTAGAAGTCCTAGTAAGTAGCATTTAGGGACTTTTAGACTTTTAGCTATGCTTATGATTGCTATATTGTGGAAAAAGACAGAGCAAAACATGGCAAATCATTCTGCAATGTTAGTATAGTACAAAAGGTTTGATGAGCATGATGACATATCAGCCATTGCTAGAAGTGACACAAACAGTAAAAGATTTCAACACATCAGTCCTTTCACAAAATCATACCTAAAAAGCTGTCACTGAATTCTGTGACAGAGACCTAGGCAGTTACTTAAGGAGCATAATACATCCTTTGGGAATCTGTCAAGTGAAGAAAGAGCAGACAGCAGAAAGTAAATGCAGTGTCAGCATCACTGTTTGACAAGGTTAGAATAGCCCCAGTGGAAAAGAGTCAAGACATGAGAGAATATAATCAGTATTGGGATTTAGGGACAGAAAATGAATGTTTATTTGGAGGCAGGGACTCATGCAATTTCTAGTCAATCTGGGTAAACATTTGCCTGACTTATGTTGGAATTTGATGAGTGACCCTTTATGAAATTAATTCAATTGGAGGCTGAGGTTAAATCTGATCTTGGTTGTGCCTGTGCCTCCAATCTTTACTTGTCATGTCTAATTCTTCCACTTATCCTAATTCACCATTTCTCCTTCCATAATTTAAAAATGCTACTTTATATTAAAACCTTTAGATAAGTGAACTATTGTGGGCAGAAAGGTATCTAGAAATTTTTTGTGAATAGCTTTCACTACCTCTCTAATCACACTGCCAACGAACCCATCTCCCTTCCATTTCATCCCCAGGTAATGCCAAACTATCATTTTCAAATGCATCAGGCTGGTTACTGAGACACAAGAAATGATACTATTTTCTCTGTCCAAAATATTTCTTCCTCCCACTGTTGTCCCTCATCAACCAGAGTCCTCTTCACCTTTAAAAAGACATCTCTGATGTTATGTATTCTGGGAAACTTTCCTGACATCCTATACACAAAGAGAATTAATTGCTTCTTCCTCTGTATATCTTTATACTTCCGTCTCACTTTGTAATTTATTTTTTTTAATATTTCAAATGGTAAATTTTATTTTATTGATATTTTCAAATTTTTTGGCTGTTTAGAAGACACAATTTTTTATTATTGAAATATAATTGATACAATATTATGTTAGTTTCAGTTGTACTACATAGTGATTTGACATTTGCATACATTATGAAATGATCACCAAGATGTCTAGGAACAATCTGTCCCCATACAAAGTTATTAGAGTATTATTATTATTATTATTATTATTTAATTTATTTATTTATTTATTTTTGGCTGTGTTGGGTCTTCGTTTCTGTGAGGGCTTTCTCTAGTTGCGGCAAGCGGGGGCCACTCTTCATCGCGGTGCGCGGGCCTCTCACTGCCGCGGCCTCTCTTGTTGCGGGGCACAGGCTCCAGACGCGCAGGCTCAGTAGTTGTGGCTCACGGGCCTAGTTGCTCCGCGGCATGTGGGATCTTCCCAAACCAGGGCTCGAACCCGTGTCCCCTGCATTAGCAGGCAGATTCTCAACCACTGCGCCACCAGGGAAGCCCCTATTAGAGTATTATTGATCATATTCCTTATGCTGTATATTACAACCTCGTGGCTTATTTATTTTATAACTGTAGGTTTTTACTTCTTATTCCCCTTCACCTATTTCTCCCAGTCCCCATGCCCTCCCTTCTGGCAATCACCCATTTTTTTCTCTGTATCTATGAGGTTGTTTTCATTTTGCTTTGTTTTCTAGATTCTAAATGTAAGATCATGCGGTGTTTGTCTTTCTCTATTTCACCTAGCATACTACCCTCTAGATCTATTCATTTTGTTGCAGTTTCAGAGTTTTTTAAGGCTGAGTAATACTCCACTGTATATGTATGACACATCTTTATCCAATCATCTGTGGATGGACATTTCAGTTGCTTTCATATCTTTGGTATTGTAAATAATGCTGCAGTGAACATTGGGGTGCATATATCTTTTTGTATTAGTGTTTTTGTTTTCTTTGGAAAAATACCCAGAAGTGAAATAGCTGGATATCACAATTCTATTTTTAATTTTTTTTAAATTTTACTGGAGTATAGTTGATTTACAATGTTATGTTAGTTTCAGGTATACTGTAATTTAATTTCTATATATCCCTATGTATTTGACAAGATTGTAAAACCCTTGAAGTCAGAGACTACCTTATTCATTTCTCTATTTGGAGCTACTAACACAATACCTATACATGGCAGGTGCTCAGTAAATGTCTGGTAGGTAAATAAACATTATACTTTAGCATTCTTTTATAATATATTTTTATATTATATTACATTAGGGGCCCTGCATAGTATAGGGTCCCCACCTCTTATACTGGGATCTGTTAAATGTTGTAACTGAGTGCTGGAAAAGACAGAAATGCTGCTGCAATAAGTGATGAGTAACCACTAAAATCAGCTCCAACCTTCCATATAGAAATATATTTAATATTCTTGTTCTTGGGAGAATGACTACTTCACGTCAAGTTTTGACCTTTCCCTTGAGCTTTAGACTGGTATAGCCAACTGCAGGCTGGACATAGCTATAATATGTTCCATAAACACCTCCAAACATAACGTATTTAAAATAAAGCTCATCATCCACCCCGATCTGCTTTTCCTCCATTATATCCAGTTTTCTGTTAATGTTACTATTATCCATACAGATATTCAATGCAAAAATCCATTCTTTCCTCTGACTCCCATATGCATTAAGTCACCAAATTCTACCAATTTTACCTCCTAAATGTATGTCTAGTCTGTTTCTTTCTTACCATTCCCATTGTTACCATGTTAATTTAGTGTATTGTCTGTTTCCAAGACTGGTTAACATAGCCTTCTAATTGGTCTCCCCCTCCCATTATCGCCACCACCATTCCCAAACCTATCCTCCACAAAGTAGCGTCAGAACTTTCTAAATTGTAAATATGACTAGGTGGCTCTCCTACTTAAGATACTTCAGTTGATCTAGGATAGAGCAGAGGCTCCCTAACACAGCATTAAAAGTTCCCACAATTGACCACCTACACTTCCATTCCATCTGCGCATCTCACAAAGATGATTTGTACTTTTTAACTTTATGGTCTAGATTTTGAAGAGCTGCCTCAAATGTTTAATGCTGTTGCAATAACTCTGTGACTCTATTTATATAATTTCCTCTGCCTAAATCACCTCTCACACCTCTTTTCACCTGGTTCAAACTTACTTATCATTCAAAATTCAATTTAGTATTGAAAACACTTGACACTTAGTTATATTAAAATATTTAGGTAAGGACTTCCCTGGTGGTACAGTGGTTAAGAATCCACCTGCCAGTGCAGGGGACATGGGTTCAATCCCTGGTCCAGGAAGATCCCACATGCCACAGAGCAACTAAGCCCGTGCGCCACAACTACTAAGCCTGAGCTCTAGAGCCCGTGAGCCACAATTACTGAGCCCGCCTGCTGCAACTACTGAAGCCCACGCACCTAGACCCGTGCTCCACAAGAGAAGCCACTGCAATGAGAAGCCCACGCACAGCAAGGAAGAGTAGCCCCCGCTTGCTGCAACTAGAGAAAGCCAATGCGCAGCAACAAAGACCCAACACAGGCAAAAAAAAAAAAACTATGTAGCTTTAATTTTTTAACAGTAAACATTTTAAGCATGAAGAAAATAGTATGAGACAGTAGTGTGCCCACCATGTAGATTAAAGTGATGGCATTTATTATAGATATAACAGTCTAGCTTTTTTTAAATGAAACTTGTAAATTCTCATCTCCATCCCTTTTTCCTTCCTCTGCGTTAGTGTGTTTAAAATTTCAATGAAGTGCTAACACATTGTGTGTGTCATTCTGCAAGTTTTCATTCTACATTATGTTTCTAAAATTTGTCCTTAATGATCAATGTGAATATAATTGCACCAGCATAGTACCAAAGTTCCCACTGCTCCATATCCTTGCTAATACCTGGGGTTATTCGATATTTTAAATGTTGGCCAGTCAGATGGATATATAAGGATAGCTCAATATTTTAATTTATATTTCATTAATCACCAGTGAAGTTGGCATTTATTCATTTCTTTTTATTAGCAAGTGTAGAGTATCTTTCTCCGCAAATTGACTTTTCTGGTCCATTTTTACTTTGGATTGTTTGTTAGGTTCTTGGTGATTTGAAAGATGTATATACTGTGAACACTAATCCCTTATTGGTTAAATAGGTTACAAATATCACCTCCCAGTTTGTGGTTTGTCTTTTCGCTTTGCTCGGGATGCCATTTGTTGTAGAGAAGTTGCCAATTTTAATATACTGAAATTTATCACTCTTGTCTTTTGGGCTGTATTTTTACAGCTTATTTAAGAAATTCTTTCATATGCTAATATCATAAAGATGTTTGTCTACATTTTCTTCCAAAACTATTAGTTTTCTTTTCACATTTAGGCCTTTAATTCATTTGCAACTTATCTTTTGTGCTATATATTATCAAAATTTATTTTTTCCATATGAATAGATGATTAATTGTTCCATCAACATTTATTAGTCTCTTGTTTTCTCACTAAGTTATAAATATACCTATTTTACATATAAAAGACATTTTTCCAAACTCTTTGTCTTGCTCCATCAGCTTACTTGCCTATTCTTGTACCAATATCACGTTGTTCTAAGCATTATAACTTCATATTAAGTTTTAATATTTGATAATACAAGTCTTCTTTCTTTTTAAAATGTGTCTCGCTGTTCTTGGTACTCAGTTATTTATATAAATTTTAGGTTAACTTGTTGAAGTTCAGAAACAATCTATTAGAATTTTTTTAATTGTCTTGAATTTAAAGATTAATTTGGGATGAATTGATATCTTTGTGATAGTAAGTATTGTAATCCGTGAACATGGTACTTACCTTTAATTAGATCTTATTTTGTGTCTTTCAATAAAGTTGTGATTTCTTTCAAGAAGGAGCTGCGCACATTTCATTAGAGTTATCTCGAGTAGTTTAAGTGTCTAGTTTTATAAATTATATTCCTTCTATTTTTATTTATTTATTTATTTATTCCTGCCATGCTGCACGGTATGCGGGATCTTAGTTCTCTGACCAGAGATCGAACCCATGTCCCCTGCAGTGGAAGCGCGTAGTCCTAACCACTGGACTGCCATGGAATTCGTGTATTCCTTTTAGAAATTTTAAGTAAATTTTAGTTGATCCTATATAGAAACATTGCTAATTTTGATATTTTGATCTTACGATCAGCCATGGTGCTGAAATATAAGTTCTAATATATAACCAGTAGATTCTTTTGAATTATTGTGTATAAAATCATATCAACTGCATGTGACAATTTTCTTTTCTTTTCCATCCTTATACCTTTATATCTTCTTTTTTTTCGAATTTTATTTATTTATTTTTATACAGCAGGTTCTTATATACATATTAGTGTATACATGTCAATCCCAATCTCCCAATTCATCCCACCATCACCCCCATCCCACTTCCCCCCTTGGTGTCCATATGTTTGTTCTCTACATCTGTGTTTCTATTTCTGCCCTGCAAACCGGTTCATCTGTACCATTTTTCTAGATTCCACATATATGCGTTAATATACGATATTTATTTTTCTCTTTCTGACTTACTTCACTCTGTATGACAGTCTCTAGGTCCATCCACATCCCTTTATATCTTCTTGATCACTTTTTTATAAGTTATAATTTCCTGGGAAATAATCTATTCCATCATCCAGATGTTCAATTTTATTGTAAAACATTGTCAATAGACTTCTTTTACGTGTTTTATAAATCTCTACCATATCCATGGCTGTTTCTTTCTTTGTATTCTTAACGTTTTTTAATTGTTCCATCTATCTTGTATGTTTTTATCTCCCATATGGCCAGAGGTTTTTCTACTTTACTAATCTTTCAAATAATACTTTTTTGACTTATTTGTCTCAATACTGGTTGGTTGGCTGGCTTTTTCTCCAATAATTAATTTCTATTTTTCTACTTTATACTGCAGCTTTTTTATTATGCCCCTCCTACTTTCTTACAGTTTACTCAGTTGTTTTTAGTATTCCAATAAACTTGCAGCTTTTTTAGTTATCATACTATTTTTATTGAAATATGTTGCAGACTGCATAGTCTGGATGATTTCTCTTTATTCATTGACTTTCACACTGTGGCCTAGGATATGGTCAATTTTTAAAATATTCTTGGTTGCTTGTGATAAAAATACATATTCTCAGGTTATTGAGTACAGGCTAAGGATCATCTAATAATATTCTTTATTCTTCACTACATTATAGGCTTTTCTAGGACAAATACTGTATCTTAGTGATTTCTATATGCTTGAACATTGAAAGCAGATTTCAACCTCTTGTGTTCAATAAAGATTCTAGTCTTTCTTTTTAAAAATAAGTACATTAACCTTTATCTTTCTTGAGAGAGAGAGAGAGAGAGAGAGAGAGATAAATAAATATTCATGCTGCGTGTAAATCACCCTTCCTCTCTAAGGAAAATTCCCAAAAATTACATACAGCAATCCATGGGTAAATCATTGGCTTTCCATGCCAATGGATCTTTTATCCTTTCTTCCTCAGATCTTAATCCAACAGTAAAACTATAATCTTATGTCCATCAGAGATAACTGCATTTTATGATAGTGTGGTATCTGAATAAATAGTCTATTCCTGTTTGCAGAGCTGATACATGGTCATAATGGAGTAAATTGTTTTATATGATAAAGCAAGATAATGAATGATAAGGTTTAATTGGGCAGTGATTCAATTTTAAGTCTGATTGTTGATTTGTCATAGCTTCAGGAGACTATGACACTCTAATTTAAGGACTTTAATGAAAATGAATTAATGTGAAAATGCTTCCTAATTCTGCAGCAATTAAGTGATTTTTCTCTCATCCTCTAAAACTTATTTCTATACAAGAATGAATTTGAACAGCATCATAGTGGGCCAAATCACTATTGTTAGTTATAATGAAAGGCGATCAGAGTTGAAGGTATTATTATGTGTTTTACTGACTTGCCAATTATTCCACCCATTCCCCAAATGCATACAAAACACTGAAGACAAATAATATCTTCAGCTTTCAGTGAAGAGGGGGAGTTTCTCTCAAACACACTAGAGAAAGAAGATATGAGTAACCAGTTAAACGATGAAAATCTTTAAAATTTTGAGCATATTCAGAAAAGAATAGAGACTCTAGTAGTGTATATATAAATTCTTAAGGAAGTCTATTTTGGATGCCTTATGTGGGTTGGGGAGAAAATATTACCCTGCAGTTGTTTTCAATTAGCAATAAATATGCTCTTTGATGTTTGGCAAATCATTAGGCCATTTGTTTAGAGTAAAGCTTATTATTTTGTCCTATTAAATACCTCACTTTCAACGCTCTTAATGTGCTATTTATCTGAAAATCACTAGCACTTCCCTCACTGTAAGACTACTTTCCTTTCTACAGAGTCTACTTCTGCCCAGGATTATAGTGTTAAAATAGAGGACTGACTCCTCTATTTCCATAGAGGAATATGATAGCAACAAAAACCAGGTCTGTTCTCCTGCCACCTTCTTAGCTAGATGCCAGGATTTTTAACTCTTTCTAATGTCTTCATGAGGAAATAAAACCAACACATAATTTTTATGTGTGTTGCCAGCACTTACTCCATGGGGGATAGAGCTTCTAATCTGGTAATGTATTTAAATATAAAGGAGAAAGGAACTGCTCCCCCGCCCCCATCCTTCTGACGTCTGTGTTGGACTCTGTCACCTAGAGTCAGCAGAGTCTTTCCTGAGCTGATTGATTAACCTGTCTTCGTGTGCCCCAGTAATTTCTAGAACTTGTAAAATAACAGAATTGAACTGGCAATGAAGCATTGTGAGTCCTCTCTCTACTAGGCCATACTCCCTCGCAGCTTCAGGATAAACTCCTGAAAAGAACTGCTGCACCTTGCACTGTTTCTAGACTCACAACAGCCACTCTCAAAGTGCAGGCATAGTAAGTGCTCAGTAAAGCAGTTGACTGATAATGACTGAAAAAAAATCATTAGCCAAAAATGAGGTAAGGTTATTAAATAGGTCCATTTAATATAGTAGTGACTCAATATATTTGTTGAAGCGGAGGGAAGGTGGGGAGGGCAGGTGTCATTTTAACTCCTTTTGACTAAGTCTTATTCATTCCTCTATAAAAGAACTTGTTGGTCAAGGTCATAAAGATTTCTCAAAATTTTCTCTAGACAGACATGTCCCAAAGGCAGAATCAGTTGCATGATTGCCTCAAAGTATTGATTACTTTACCTGCATTTGGCTTTTCTCTTTATAATGCCACTAAAATAGGCAGAGTCTTACAGGAGACCTTTAACTCTTCTTGCTTGGGTTCCTCCTGAGTTCTTGGCTCCCTTCACTTGAAGGGTTGGAGGTAAAGCAAATCATTCCAGTCTGTTTGTTCTTTTCTCTCTCTCTCTCTCTCTCTGTGTCTTTAATATATGACTGGCCTATACATTTTCTCCCAAATTTACTAACCTAATTGCTGGATGCTTTTGCTTTCTCATATATAATAGATTGTGTCTCTGAAATCTAACTCTAATCAGTACTTCCTACTTAATAGAGTATTACCTCATTTACCAAATATCCTTGGGGAATGTGGGTTTATATACAAAATAATTTTCCAAAAAAAATTACAGTTTATCCTTTTATACCTCAAATTTTAAAATTTTATTTGAATCATTCTGAATGGAAATTATTCCAAAAATGTTTCATATCACATTATTTTCTTTCAATGAGTATAATGAATGCAGTTGAACCTTTCCAGGTTGACTTGAGTTCATTATGGTTTGTGTTATTAAATTTTTTTAGTATGTGTAGATGCTTGCCTCTACACAAAATAAGAATGGTAGACTTTAAGAGTTCTGGTGCTAACTTTGTAGTTTTTCCCATCACCTCCTTTATTATCAGACCATGATTTATCAAGTCTTCATATCGACATTCTGCCTATTTTGAGTAGCCCCCTCTTCTTATTTGTTCCTTCTAATAGCTATTGGTTGAACTATATATAAAGAGGACATAGATTTGGAACTAAGCTTATAACACTTGTCAGTATAATAAATTCAGAAATAAAGAATATTATGACCTGAGCAATGCACTCAAAGTTCCAGAAAGTTGATAGTATTATCTGAAATTTGACCAAAGGTAATTATAGAACAAATAGAGTTTACAGTGCCCCTATAAGAATGCCACATGGTCAATCTTGAGTATGCATTAAACTCAGAGTTCTAGAAAGATGGGGCTGTTTGTATTTGACCTGGAGAGTATGTATGGAACAAATCCAATATATTGTGCTCTATTATGAATGTTGCATTGTCAATTTTGAGTAGCTAAAATTTATACCCCCAAATAGTTTAAATCCTGGATTTGATGGAGGCAGCTTAATAAACATATAACGTGATAGTGTTTGGAATAAGCTTGGCCTGGTTTCAAAACCTCCGAGCCTCGGTTTCTTCATTAGTTTAAATAGCAATAATAAATCATCTTATAAAATTGTTGTGAAGATGAACTAAAGCAAAGTGCTTATAATGTTTCCTCAATAAATTCCATTCTTTCTGCTCCTAAAACTAATCCAATTTACTAGATATCTGAAAACCTGCCTGCTTTCTCAAAATTGAAAAAAAATATAAAAATTGGTATCACATTTAAAATATCAGATGAAAATATTAAAGTGTTATCAATATATATCCCTCCTTTTTTATACAAACTATAAAATTAAGGTTTTAATCGTTTTTCAGCCTATGGCACTTACATCATAGGGTAGACCATTTGGGCTGATGATACCTCTGAAATTCAGAGAATTCAGAGAAGCATTTCAAAATGCACTATCTATAACTATTATCATGTGTACAGGTTTATATAAAATTTTTAAAGTAATAAACATAAACTTTAATGCATTTGAGAGAACACTAAATCATTTAAAATTTGGTATTTGTAGGAAGTCCTTTATATTATTTTTGTATGAAAAGAGAGTTACCTGTTTAATCTTAGAAAAGGTAATTTGAATCTAAAGCGTCTGTACTTAACATCGTGTGTTTCTTTCCATGTTTGTAGTGTTTTATTTCATTGCTTCAAGATATTGATGCAAAAATATAATTAGATCCAATTTAATAGACACTTGCTCAGTTTCTGTTGTTTTCCTAGGTCTGATCTAGGTACTGTCAGGAATATCAAGAAATTGAATGTCAACTGACTCCATCCTCCTATCTTTCCAGAACACTCCCTCTTATACCACTCCAACCCTCCTTTGACCCCATCAGAACTACCAGTCTATTAGTACCACCACCTTTTCATGAATTCTCTCAACCTTGATGTTTGCTCTGCCCTTTCTGCATGGCTTGAATTTTGTGGTCAGTCATCAAATGACCCCCTTGATACCTTTGCTTCTCTTTTATATATCTACGTATGCTCAGTAAAATTACAACCCTGACTGAATCCAGCTCTCTACCTATGGCTGAAAAGATCTGGAAGAAAACAGTCACACTGATTGATATGACTTTAAGTTCATGATTGCAGTTCTGAAGTGGAGCCTTAATGCTTCCCAACAATCATGTACTTCCTTTGTCTATTGATGCTCATTCTCTTCTGGTGACTATTTCACATGTTCTCTTCTGTCTTCAGACTCCCACATCTCCTGTCCCATGTTCATGGTTATTTATCCTACTCCACTGAGAAAATCAAAACTCTCGAAGGATAATTTCCAGACTGTCACCATCCTATCAATTCATCTACCACCATCTGCACCCATATTCTCTCATTTCTGCCAAATTAGTACAGGTAAACTACTCCTGTTTCTCTCTAAAGCCAGTCTCTCCACTGGATAACCATTCCCTCTTGCCGACCCATGGATATCACTGTAGAAATTATCCTCAGTCTCTACCATATCATCAAGATTTTCCTCTCTACTTGTTTATTCTAATCAGTATACACACATGCTATTATTTCTTCTGTTCTAAAGAAAATTTCTTGGATTTTCTTCCCTTAATAGTCCCTCACCCCCTTGCAGCAAAAGCTCTAGATGGAGTTGTCTATATCCTCTATCTACAGTTCTTTCCTCTCATCCTCTCTTAAACCCACCCCAATCTTTAAGCCCTCTACTCCAAAACAATTCCAGATGAGGTCATACAGATCTCCTCATTACTAAATCCAAAGGCAATATTTGGTCATCATCTTACTTGACCTAGCAACATCATTTGAAACAGTTGAATGCTTCTTCCTACTTTACACATTTTCTTCATTTGATTTCTAGGATTCAATACTCTTATTTTTCCTCCCATCTCACTGATTGATCTTGTTCAGTCTCTTATGTTGATTCTTCCTCTTCTCCCCAACCTCATTTTGGAGTATTTCATGGTTCAGCCCCTTGTCCTTTTTTCTTCATTATCTACATTTACATCACTGGTGCTCACATTTTGTCTTATGGTTTAAATACTGTCTAAATCAGCGGTTCCCAACCTTTTTGGCACCAGGGACCGGTTTTGTGGAAGACAGTTTTTCCACAAACTGGGGTGGGGGTGGGGATGGTTTCAGGATGATTCAAGCACATTACACTTATTGTGCACTTTATTTCTATTATTATTACATTGTAATATATAATGAAATAATTATACAACTCACCAGAATGCAGAATCAGTGGGAGCCCTGAGCTTGTTTTCCTGCAACTAGATGGTCCCACCTGGGGGTGACGGGAGACAGTGACACCCGAAGTGTGTTGCTATGTCCAGTCTACTCCGTAACCTTGTTTTGGTTGCTGTCACTGCAGAAAACCCTGCTTCACAAAGATAGGATGTTGGAAATTGAAGCAGGCTTTTCAGTACTTTTATGGCAATCTCAGGTTATTCTGCCTTGACTTTAATCCAGAACCTATGGAGATCTGAAGTTGTCTCAAACATACTTTTAAGGCCACCATCATTTATGATCTCAAGCAGTTGATCCTCTTCTAGTACAGAGAAAGTCGATTCACCTGGCTTATGCACAAATGGGTCATGGATCCATTCCTTCCCAGTTCAGAGGTCTTTTGTGGTTGGGAAGTAATGCTCAAACTCTTTTGAAAGCTATGATAAGTGATCATGCACCAGCTGGGAGAAAGAAGGCCCTGGCTCCGTCTCTTTCAAAATCTCTGCTAATGTTTGAAACATGTCAAAAATCCCAATGTTCACTCATCGCCCCTATAATTCCAGTTTGGCTTTGAATGCAACCACATTATCTGCCGACTTGAACACACTTGTCTTTCTCCCCTGAAGTGACAGATTGAGTTCGTTGAGCAGGTAGAATATGTCACACAAGGAAGCAAGTTTTGCGACCCCTTCTGTGTCACTGAAATGTGCTGCTAGTGGTGACTGTTTTTCTGAAAGAAATCTCTGGAGCGGCTCTCGTAACTCAGAAACTCTGGCCAGTGATCTACCTTTAGAAAGCCATCTCACTTCTGTGTATAAGAGAAGACGTGTGTGCTCTGCGTCCATCTCCTCACAGAGCTGCAGGAACAGACTTGAGTTAAGGCATGTACTTTAATGTGGTTGATAATTTTAATGACATCCTGCAAAACGTCTTTAAGTTCAGGTGACATTTTTCAGATAGCCAGCATTTCTCTATGGATGACACAGTGTGTAGACTCACATTCAGAAGCGACCTCTTTGACCCGAGTAGTGAAACCAGAAAGCCGTCCAGTCATGGCAACCTCTCTGTCCGTGCATATACCGGCACAGAATGACCAATTCAGTTTTCCTGACATGTAATCATTCAAACACTTGAATAGTTTTGCAGCTGTGGTGTTGGTTGGCAACAAAAGTGTACATAACGTATCCTCATGCTCATCCTCCTGAAAAATACATGGCACAAAAACAAGCATTGTTGCCTTGTCGTCAACATTGGTAGACTTGTCAACCTGGATGGTGTACCACGGTGACTCATTAGTCCTAACAATTGTGCCTCAATATCCTCTGCTATTTCATCAATTCGTCTAGTTATGGTGCTAGATGATAGAGAAACATGTGCCACCTTTTGAACTGCAGCCTCTGCTAAAAGTTCACGACAAATGTCCTTAACAGCAGGCAGGATCAACTCTTCACCGATAGTAAAGGGCTTCTTAGCTTTAGCAATGTGGTTAGCCACTAAGGATGATGCTCTCAGTGCAGACACATTTGATGAAGTGGTGGCCTTCAATAATTGCTTCCGTCCTTCATGTTCATGTTTTTCCTCTTTTGAAAAACTCCAAAGGTTTGTCTTTTAATGAAGGGTGCTTGGTCTCCATGTGGCGAAGCAGTTTTGAAGGTTTCATGGCTTCGTTGGATAGCCAGTCGCCACATACTATGCAACGCGGGCTTGGAGAATGTGAATCAGCTCTTGCAATGAACCCGTAATTTAAGTAGGACTCTTGGTATTTTCTTTTAAATGCAGCTTTCTTTTTGTTGGCTGTCTTAGAGTCTTCTGCTATCTCATCATTGGGTCTTTCCCCCTTTTCAAAGAAGCTCTCCAGCGATGTTTGCTTTTTACTCATTTTGGCTAGGGTTAGCTTGTGGGCTTACCAAAACTGTGACAGAGATAGGTGTGCAGTGCTGAAAGAGGCGTGGATGGAGGTGGTAAATAAAATAATGGGCGAGCCACACATGGACTAAAATAAGTGTCGGATTCTGACTTAAAGCCTGTCACCAGATGCAGCTGTACAATTGAGGTACATCAACTCACTTGCCACTATAAAGCCTGCCATCAGATGCAGCTTGTCACTTGCCACTCACTGATAGGGTTTTGATATGTCTCCAAGCAAATGATTTATTACGGTCTCTGTGCAGTCAAACCTCTCTGCTAATGATGATCTGTATTTGCAGCTACTCCCCAGTGCTAGCATCACTGCCTCAGCTCCACCTCAGATCATCAGGCATTAGATTCTCATAAGGAACGTGCAACCTAGATCCCTCGCATGCGCAGTTCACAGTAGGGTTCATGTTCCTATGAGAATCTAATGCCATGGCTGATCTGACAGGAGGTGAAGCTCAGGCGGTAATGCGAGTGATGGGGAGCGGCTGTAAATACAGATGAAGCTTCACTCCCTCACCCACTGCTACCTCCTGCTGTGCGGCCCGGTTCCTAACAGGCCACAAACCGATACCGGTCTATGGCCTGGGGGTTGGGGATCCCTGATCTAAATGATAATGAATCTTACATCTTGAAATCTACAGTATAGACCTCTCTCCTAAACCCATCTGACATCTTCTCTTAGAAATCTTACAGACATCTCAAATTACACATGTCCAAAAGTGAACTATTTATCTTCTTTCCAAAACCTATTTCACATATTGTTTTTCCCATCTAAGTTCAAGATAACTCCTTAATTCAAGTTGCTTAGGACAAAGAACCTGGAGTTGTCCTTGATTTCCTTTTCTCTTTCGTACTCTTCGTCCAATCCATCATGCTATTCTATTGGTCTTATGTTCAAAATTCATCCAGATTTCACTCACTTCCTTCTCCCTCCATTGCTCCCACCCTGATGCAAGCCACCATCAATTCTCCTTATGGTTTATTACAATAACACCTAATTGACCTCCCTTTCAGAAAGACCCCTCTACTCAGGAGCCAGAGTGATCCTCTCGAATTATAAATCAGACTGTATCACACATCCTTCAATGTCTGTTTCATTCAGAGTAAAAACCATTCTTGTAATGGCCTGAGAGCCCCTACATGAGTCGACACCCCCGTCTCCCCATCATACACCCCTTATTACTTCTCTAACCTAATTCTTTGCTACTCTTCTCTTCCTCACTGTGTTCCAGTCACGCTGGCCTCCTTGCTATTCCTAGAATACACCAGGAATAATTAATCTTCACTGTCTATTCACTCTGTCTAAAATTCTCCTACTGTCCACCTTCAGTTTCCAGATATCTGTATTCCTATCTCTCTCACCTTCTTCAAGTCTTTTCTCAACTGCCATCTTTCCAATTAATAAGGTTTACCCTAATCACCCTAGTTACGTTTGAAATCTTCAGGCATTTCTGATCTATCTTTATTCTGCTCTAATTACATTTTCCATAGCATGTCTCAAAAATTAAATACTATTTAATGTATTTCATGTGTATGCTAATTATCTCTATGGTTTATTGTATGTGTTCCTTTGCCAGAATATAAGCTCCACAAATGAAGAGAATGTATCCATTTTTCTTACACTGTATCACCAATGTTTAATACAATTCCTAACACAGAGTAAACACTCAATAAATATTTGTTGAATGTTGACTTTCCCTTTTAGGGACCTTATAATTAAAATATCAGGGAACCACATAAGACAAGATGATAAAGCAATAATTCCTCAATTTATAACCATATATTGTGTCTCCTTATTTTTCAGTCTCATTTAATTTTAGAAAGAATACAATCTAAAACGCTAGTCTTAAGAAGAGAAGGTCATATGGACTAAAATAGTTGAACAAACTTTCATGCAGATGATAGAATTTAAATGTGTTTATATGGATAATATTTAGACTGAGGATTCAGATGAAAGAGTGGACAGGGACAGGTAAAAATTATAACACACTATTTAAATATATTCAAAAAGTGATATTAAAAGATAGCTATATGTTATAGAAATGTCTTACACTCAGGTTTGCCTTTAAAGGATCTTCCATTTATGACATAGGAATCAGTGTTGCTATTGCTAATGTTATGTTCTATATTTGATTATCACAAATTTTTGCCACATTTAGATCCCATACTTATCTACTGCATTGGGAAAAATATTTGCTTTCATACTTTAATACCAACTTAAAACCAACTTAAAGTCTAGCACAATTTTAGTGACATTTTTGTTTTGATTTTCATTTTGACATCAATAATCTTTTTATAATTAAATAAAGTTGAAAACTGTACTAATTACAGATTTAAGATTCTCCTCTCAAGACTTCGTTGCCTGCATTAGTAATAGAAAGGGTAGTCTAAATAAAAATAATTAACTGAATATACTAAAACCTAAATGTAGCCATGACTTTCAACTTCTCCCATGCTAAGAAGGAAAGAGCCACATTTGATGATTTCAGAATTCTCCCCTTTCCCTTCTCTGGTGGAAGAATGGCTGAGCACTGCAATGGTCAAATGGAGACAGCAGGAAAGAGAAAAATAAAGGCTCCACAAAGTGGATTAGTTCTTGAATAATTAAAAGTTGAGCAAGCAGGAGCTTTCTCAACCTAATTCTTTTAAAAGGGGAATGACAAAGAAAACAATCAGATAAAGTAGACTTTTACATCTTTCCTTCCTCAAGATATTAATAGCTTATTAACACAATTTTGCATAACTCCATTGCATTGAAAGCTTTGTTTCCAAGGTGTTTTAAGTTCAAAATGCAGAAATGCTATTTCTCATTTGACAGAATTTCTGTGAACATATTTAAAATAGATTTTATGGCATAGTTACTGAAGTGAACATATTGGGAAAATATCACCACAGTGTCCTAATTTGAAGGGTAAATATCTATTGATGTCATCTGATATTTGTGAATGAGGCAATTGTTCATTTTTTTAAACTAAATATATCATTTTGCCTGTAAAACACAGTGCTTCCAGTGTAATTATTTCAGAGTACAGTCTTTATTTGTTGTGCAGCCTAGGTTTGAATCTAAGCTAAATACAATGAGCTTGAATCTCCAGGATTCCCCAAAGAATTGAACTTATAATGCCTTTAGAAGAGAGTTCCTTATAGGCCTGTGTTAGAAAATTTATGTGATGTCTCAACTGAAAAATAGGGATTAAAACTTGAGTTGCATGGCCTACAAATACTTGAATCTGTTTTTTACAGTAATCACAAATAAAAATGGCTGGAATAAGATAAATTGTTAAAGTGAAGTCCTATCTCTGGATGCATAATTTGAAAATCAAAACAAAGTTAATCTTAAAAAGTGTGTGTGTGTATGAACTTTTTTAGAATTGAATAGTGTGTGTATATTTATATATATTATATCAATATATATGTGTATAAATGTATGTATATATAACCTTTTTAAAAATCAAACACACTGTGTTTCAGAGGACCAGACAGACCAATCTCAAAAACTGGTTAATAAAAATGTGAGCTCTACGGGGAATTCCCTGGCGGTCCAGTGGTTAGGCTCCGCGCTTTCACTGCCGAGAGCGCGGGTTTGATCCCTTGTCCGGGAACTAAGATCCTGCAAGCCGCTTGGCACGGCCAAAAATAAATTTTTAAAAAAAAGAAAAGAAAAGAAGCAAGATGCTTAAAAAAAAAATGTGGGCTCTACATTTTTAATATAGTAACGTAATAAAGAGGAACTGTAAACAATTTTAATAAGTAATGTAATAAAGTAACGTAATAAAGAGGAACAATAGACATGGTGTTAAAAATAATTAAATAAATCCCACCTATATTCGTTCCCATCTATAAACATCCATTAGGTATTTAAATAAGTCACCTAATCTTTGTGAACGTGTGATTCTACATCCATAAAATGAAAATAATATTGCCTAATATATCTTCCTCATAGGATTATTAAAAGAATTAAATTATTTTACACAGTGGCATAAAGAAGTGTAAGTTAACTTCCCTCTTATTAACACATGGATTTTATCTAGTATTTATTAGATACTTATTAAGTGGCTGACATGATACTAAGTGCTTTACAACATGCTATCTAATAATCGGAACAGCCCTTTGAATTAGGCAAGAAATGAGAAAGTGACGTTCAAATATTAAAATGTCTGACTAAGATTACATAGCTAGTTAAGTGACAATACTGAGATTAGGTCATCCTTCCAACCCGTGCTTTTAACGACTATGCTTTAGTACCTCTCCATGTTTAGCCTGAACTATAAGTTAAAGATATGCTCTAAGAACTTTTCCTAAAGTCTAAGGTCCATATATTAGTATATATGGTAAAGTTCCCCTGGCAACCTATTTTTCCAAATGTGTTCTGACTTTCATAAGCAAATTAAGCAGCTATAAAAACCTCTACAAAAATACAAAAAATTGCTCAGCATAGACTAGTTATATATGTTTATATATTTACATTATAACATACAAATATTTATTTATAAATATATGTTTATTATTTACTTCCCATCTGCAAGAGCATTTATTGCAGCTATTATATTGATAAGATATTGAGATATTCTTTCAGCACACTAATTCCTACCTCTTTGTTGTTCTTTTAGGTAGATAAATTTTACAAGTTTATACTAGCCAGCTCATCTCGACATGATTGTTGGTTCCTTTGTTGACGGACACCCTCTGCTTCTATTTGTTTCTAATAATTATAGATAACATATATTCAGCACTTTGTGCCAATTACTTTACTTGTTTTATCTCCTTCAATCCTCTCTGCAACTCTCTGATGAAACCATTCATATAATAATCATATTTCAGAGTAAGAAACTAAGACATTGAACATTTAAATGACTTGCCTAGGGTTACCCAAACAGTAAATTATAAAGTTGGGATTCCATTTTAATCCAATGGACTCTGCTCTGAACAATTTTCAGTTTAACTGTAAACAACATGAGTTTTTTTTTTTTTTTAACAAATAATGTGGTAGCATTTTCACCACAGCAGGGAATTCCATTTTCAGCAGAAGATAAAGAGATATACTACAGTCTTTTCTTTAAAATCATACTTTAATTTGCTTCTGCTTCCATGTCTTGGTTTACACATAATTTCAGGAAATATCATCCTAATGCAGGCACCTGTGGAGATAAGGCATCAGGCACACTGGCTTGTAATGAGCCCAGATTGGTAACTGGGCAGAAAAAGCTAAAGGGAGAAAAGAAAAAGCTTTATACTCCTGTTGGTTGCAGATATCCAAAGTGACTATGAATGCTCAGGGGAAAAGTTGAGGATAGCTAAGGGTTATGTTATTGACTTCTGTGCCATTTTGTTAACCTCTAGTTAATAAGGGCAGCTCTAGGTGTTATGACCTTTCCAAAAAGGGTAATTGCTTTTCTCATTCAATTCATATGTAATGGTGCTCCTAAACTTCCTTGGGTTTTTATTAAGAAGGCAAAATACTTCAGCAATAATTTTAGGACAGCACAGTTTCTGGTGAATCTTCACATAGAGAGAAGTGGCATGAGAAATGCCTCCACACCATCTTTCATACCCTCACTTTGCATTGGTAAATGACTTGTTTGGTTTGGCTCTCCTCCTGCTGCTTCTCTGGGCCTTGAAATCCTGTGGACATGGTGATCTAGGTCAACAGAATCTAGGAAGGTGGAGGGTTTTCTTTCTTGATTATCTATCATCAAAAAGTTCAACTAAATCCCACCACAAAGTGTTCCTTATCCTTCTGTCATATATGAAGTACTTGGCAGGACTAGTACTTCATAGACATTTTTTTAAACGCTTAGCACTAGTTTCAAAAATTGAGAGCAAGCAGTACTGCAGGGTTATAGGAATGGTTTCATATAGTTGTTTTCCCTTCTAATTTTTGTAGGGCTTATTTCAATCATCCCTCAGTGTCTGTGGGAGATTGGTTCCAGAAAATACCAAAATTGGTTGAGTCCCTGCAGATACCAAAATCCGCAGGTGCTCAAGTCCCTTATATAAAATGGCGTAGTATTTACATATAACCTATGCACATCCACCTGTATACTTTAAATCACCTCTAGGTTATTTATAATACTTAATGAAATGCAACTGCTATGTTAATAGTTGCCAGTGTGTAGCAAATTCAAGTTTTGCTTTCTAGAACTTTCTGAGTTTTTTTTTTTTTTTTAATATTTTCTACCTGCCCTTTGTTGAATCCGTGGATGTGGAACTCGTGGCTATGGAGGGCCAACTCTATATTTAATTCATTTGTATCAACTGATTGAAGCATCCTCCACGTCTTTTATTCCTCTGAATAAAATCCTAATTTATGGATTGGGTTTTGGCTTACTGATTTCTAGTAAGAAAAACTTGTGTTTTTCTGTCACATAGCCAACCGCACAACTGTGACAGCAGTTGAGCAGTTCTCCAAGGGCAGTCAGCCAGGCTGGCTACCTCAGAGACTCCAGAGAGGACCCCAGGAAGGGTTGCTCACCTTGTCACCCTTTCAGGCAGATGTAGAGCTGCACTCTGTGCCAAAGAAGAGATGCATAAAATGTGTTAGAGCTTCTTAATAGTTTGGGAATATCTATCGGTTTTGTGAATTCTCCTTAGGTATCTTTACATTGTACATGTTCAGTCTTCTCAATCTTACAAAATGAAGGGAGTAAAGATTTTATTTTCTGTTTTCTTATATCTGCTGATTTCCCCTTTCTTTCGTAGCAGCACTATAATAACTAAATAATCCCAAGTATTTTAATTTCTTTAGATTAGTAAATAGCCAAGGTATATCCTATGCTAAATTGTTCTCAATTTTATATCTAATTTCCAATTATTACTATCATAAAATATTATTTAACACTCATATTTTATTTTTTAAATGTATGTATATTATATAACACTAACATATTATATTAAGTTATTATTCTTACATGTGATTACCTATATGGTGTTTACACTGTGTATTTAATTAATTATTCTTAATATTAAAACTATTGTTTAGTATATTTTATGTACTATTTTCTTAATTTTAGGTGTACAAGAATTTCCAGAAAACATAAAGTGCTGTAAGTGTTTAACAATTATTGAAGCCAGTGTCAATCCAATTTCTAAGTGAGTATGAGTGATTACATTTTATTTATCTTTATGTTTCCATTGGATAATAATGTACCAAGATAAAGGAAACTCACATAGTAAATGAATTTTAAATGCTGTATTTAAAATTCAATTTAATAGAATGATGGGAAAGGAATAATCAAATCAGGATAGTTCAATAAAAGATGAGTAAAAGCATTGCTGAGTAACAATGAAGGCCTAATTGGCACAACATGGCATTACTTTGAAGGAAACCGTGTCATCATTTTTTGTGGTTCTGAAGCAACATTCCATGGAAGAGCACCAAAACTAAGAAAACAGTTATTTGTTATGGTCATGCTGGAAAATTAGCATCAAGGTTCTGATGAAAGTTCAAGAGAGTGCAAGTGTATAAGGTGCATGCAAATAGCTGATCATGTGATTCAAGGTGGAAAATGAATGAAGTATGATCAGAAAAAGGGAATACTGTATTTAGGTACCAGATATCACAGGAAGAGCAAAAAGACAATTCTGTGAGGATAGCCTAGTGGAAGACATGGATGGTAAAAATGCTGTGATCAGAAATAGGGTATCTGTGTGTCATGATCTGTTAGTAGAGAAATGCCAAGGGAAAGTGAAACCCAGCATGTGACCATGTTTCAAATTACGATATGCCATAGTGATAGAGTGTATTGTGGAATCAAGTAGGTCAAGAAACCATGAAGTGAATGGATTGGGTAAGCCCCGAACCTGAATGTTAAAGTCACTTATCTATGGAAGTGGATGTAAAATCTAGTAAGTCTATCGAAAGTTGTAGTAATATTTGGAAGTGGATGAAATTAATCAGTGGTATTGGGATGCAGATAATGAGTTGCAAAATAAGACTGGCATTTTAATTATACAAAAACTGACAGGATTTGAGGAAAATCCCTCAGTCCTTTGTCCACATGAAGATGGGGAGACTGGGAGAAACTGAAGTTCATAGGAAAGGTGTTGAATGAATCTAGTGTTTCCAGAAGAAGACAAAAGGAAGTTTATCAAAGGGAATTTAAAGGGAAAATTTTCACCAATAGGGTTGAGGAGAGGGAGTAGTGAGGATGGTTTCTCTATGGATCATGAGAAGAGGGTGTAGGTGAAACTAGAAATGAAATAGAATGTAAAAGAATGAGGTAGAAGTTTAGATGAGGCTCTTTACAGTGAATGGTTTGTGAAATAATTTGAGGCCTTTACTAGAAAGTGTGGAACATCAAGGAATAAACTATGTTTGAATAAACCATATTCTACCTCAAATGTAGAATATGGTGGGGGGAACAAAAACGTGAAAAGTATTCTCCAAAACACTTAGACCAAAATGCAACTTTCTCATAAAAGAAATAAATATTGCTAACTTATCACAACAAGACTATAGACATGTCCTTGACTTAAGTCATAATCCAGGGCAGATGATGAATTATTTTGATTTCTAGTTCTTTAATTCTAATAGCTCATTGTATTTAGGAATCGTGGTCAGGTCTTTGAGAGTGGAAGTCAGATGATAAATTACATATTTAAAAAGCTTAAAATCTATAGTTTTATTGGCTATGTCTCTGAATTCCTTTCATATATTTAACTTTTTAAAAGATAACTGAATATAACTGATTTCATCAAAAAATGTCTAACACTAAAAGCAAGTTTGGGAATTCACTAAAAAATTACTCAAAAAAAAAGTCAATTTAAATAGTATATCAATTTTAAAGTCAGCGTTTTTTTTTTTTAAGATATATTGGGTTGGCCAAAAAAGTTCATATGGGTTTTTCCCTAAGATGTATGGAAAAACCCAAATGAACTTTTTGGCCAACCCAATAATTCACATACGGTAAAATTCACTCTTTTAGGTTTACGGCTGAGTGAATTTTGACAAATGTATATAGTTATGGAATCACCATAATCATCAAGATGTAGACTATTTCCATCATCCCAAAAAGTTCCCTCAGCCCAGTCATCCATTGATCTGATTTCTGTCCCCATGGTTTTGCCTTTTCCAAAATATCATATAAATGGTGTCATACATTGTGTTTTTTTTCTTAACACAGTGATTTTGAGATTTATTCCTGCCATTTCAAGAATTGGTACTGCATTCCCATTTATTTCTAGGTAGAATTCCATTGTATGAATATAACACAATTTGTTTATCTATTCCTCAGTTGATAGACTTTTAAGTTGTTTCCAGTTTGGGGCTATTATGAATAAAGTGGGTATAAACCTTTCTGTACAGGTGTTTGTGTAAGCAACTGTTTTCACTTCTGTTGGGTAAGCACCTAGGAGTAGTTTTCTGTGTAGTATGGTACATGTATGCATAACCTTATAAGAAATTTCCAAACTGTTTTCCAAAATAACTATTTCATTGTGCATTCCAACCAGCAATCTGAGTTTCCATTGTTCCTCATTATTGTCAGAATTTGGTACTGTCAGTTTTTTTTTTTTTTCTATTTTAGCCAGTCTAGTAGATATAGTATCTCATTGTCATATCTCACTGTAGTTTTAATTTATAGTTTAAATGTCAAATTAGCATCTTTCCTTGTATTTATTTACAATCTGTATTGCTTCTTTGTTAAAAGTTCAGATTTTTTGTTCATATTTATTGACTTGTCTTTTTACTATTGAATTATAAGAATTCTTTATAAATTCTGGCTGAAAATCAGATATTTGTTTGCTCTTATGACTTATCTTTTCACTTCCTAAATAATGACTTTCAAATATAAAAAGATTTTCATTTTGATGAAGCCCTATTTATAATTTTTTTATGGTTTATTCTTCTTGTCCCTGTCTAGGAGATCATTACTAAATTCATAGTCATAAAGATTTTCCCCTATGCTTTCCTCTGGAACTTTTGTAGTTTTGGTTTTACATTTAGGTCTATGATCCATTTAAAGTTGATTTTTGTAAATATATATGTAAGGTGTGAGGGTTATGGTTCTCTTTTTTATTTATTTATTGCATATAGATATCCAATTGGTCCAGTACCATTTGTTGAAAAGATTATCCTTTCTTTATAAAATTATCTGAGTACCTGTTTTGTAAATCAATTGATCATATGTGTTTGGATCCATTTCTGAATTCTCTATTTTTTATGTTAATCTATATGCCTCTCCTAACACCAGTTTTATACTATCTTAATTACTGTAGCTTTGTAGTAATTCACACAGTCAGGGAATGTGAGTCCTTCAACTTTGTTCTTCTTTATCAAAATTATTTGGGCTCTTCTATGCTCTTTGCTTTTCCATATAATTTTTATAATCAGCTTGCCAAAAAATGTGGAATTTTGATAAGGATTTATTGAATCTGTAGATCAACTTGGGCAGAACTGACATGTCAAAAATATAGAGTATTCCTTTCCCTGAATATAATATATCTCTATACTTATTTAGATCTTTTAAAAATTTTTATCAATGTTTTGTAGATTTAAGTTTACAAATATTCTACAAGTTTTGTTCATCTTATTCCAAGTATTTCATGTTTTGGGGACAATTACAAATGATTTTTCTATCATAGAAATATAATTGATTATTGTATATTGACCTTATATCCTGCAACTTTAATAGATGCACTTATTAGTACTAGTAAATACTTTGTAGCTTTGTGGGGGAAAGGATGCAATTTTCTATGTAGACTATCATGTTACCTGTGAATAAAGACAGTTTTATTTCATCCTTTTCAATCTGTACTTCTTTTATTTATTTATTTAGCCTTATTGTCCTGGCTAGGACCTCCTGTATAATGTTGAATAGAAGAGGTGAAAACAGATATTATTGCCTTGTTCCCAATCTTAGGGAGAAAGCATTCAGACTTTCACCATTATATATGATTGTTACTTCTTCTTTTTTTTTTTTAAATACATTCCCTTTATCAGGCTGAGGGAATTTAATATAAAACATTTCTCACTTCCTTTTGAGCTTTTACCAGCAGGGCTGTCAAAGTTTAGATTTCTACTTTCAAACTTTTCAAGAAAATCAAGGCTTTCTCTATGATGCTCTTCAACAGTCATGTAATCTCTGACCACTTCCTGGTTCCAAAGCCACTCCACATTTTTTAGGAATTTATTACAGCAGAATCCCAATACCAGATACCAAAATCTGTGTTAGTTTTATAATGCTGTGTAAGAAATTACCACATACTTTGTGGCTTAAAACAACACATATTTACTATCTCTAAGTTTCTGTGGGTCAGGAATCTGGTCATGCTCTAGCTGGGTTCCCTGTTTGAGAGTTTCACCAGGCTACCATCAAGGGATCAGTCAAACTGCAGTCTCATCTGAAGGCTCAACTGGAGAGAAATACATTTTCAAGCTCACTCAGGTTATTGGCAGAATTCATTTTCTTGCTGTTATAAACCTGTGAGCCCCAGCATTTTGCTGGCTGACAGCTATAGGCCACTTTTGCATCCTAAAGGCTGGTGCAGTTCCCAGCCAGGTGACCCTCTCCATAGACAGTTCACAACATAGCATCTTGTTTCTTCGAGGCCAACAGCAGAGTAGAGTGAGTATCGTAGCAAGATGGAGTCACATAATGTAATATAGTTATGAGAATGACATCCTATCCTATTTGCCACATTCCATTGATTAGACGCAAGTCACAAGTCCTACCAATACTCAAGAAGAGAAGATTTTACCAGGGCATGAACTTCTGAAAGCAAAGATTATGGGGTCCGCCTTAGAATCTGCCAAATCTTTGAAATCTGTTTTGCTGAGACTTTTTCCTGTCAATAGACGTTGAATTTTGTCAAAGTTTTTCTTAAAAAAATATCTATTGACATGATGATATAAATAAACCCTACCTGGTCATGAAGTATTACACTTTCTATAAATTAATGGCTCTGATTTGATAATATTTTGTAAGGATTTTCCCATCTATATTCATGAGGCATATTAGTCTGAATTTTTTTTTCCTGTATAGTACTATTCAAATTGCCTATTTTTTCTTGAGTGATTTATGGTAGTTTGTGTTTTTTAGGAATGTGTACATTTCATATATTTTCAAACTTATTGGTACCTCATTTTTCATAATATTTTTTATTAGCCCTTTAATATCTATAATATCTCTAGTGATGCTCTCTGTTTCATTCCTGGTATCAATAATTTTTGTCTTCTTTCTTTTTTAACTTGATCAGTTGTACCAGAGATTATCAATTTGCTCTATTAAAAAATAGACTTAGGTTTCATTTACTTTTCTTTATAGCTTTTCTGTTTATTTTCTTAGATACAAGAAATCTACAAAGTAGTTAAGTCATGAAAACCCTAGAATATGAAAGTTATAGTTTTAAGTGTTAGCGTACTAGTTTTAGTTTTAGATGTGAACTTTATAGTATAGTCTGAATGCCTTAACCAAATCACTGGTGAAAATTATTACAATAAAATTGAAAATAACAACTTCTCAATGAGGAAGTAAGGAGCAACATTTATTGAGAACCTAGCATGTCTCAGGCTTTTAGATTATTTCATTTTCATCTTCATGGCAATTATGAAGTAGATAAATATTATCTATGTAACTTTTTACATATGGAAATGCATAAAGATAGTATTTAAATTCCTGGGCTCCTTTTATTATATTTCACAAATCCTGAAGAAACATTTGATTTTGCTTTAAATTAAAAGAAAAATCTGAACATTCTTAATGCTCAACAATAAGGAAATTTTTAATAAATTATGGTACATCTACTGGATGGTTATAAAGATTATAAAGATTATTTATAGGGTGACCATATGTCTCTGTTTGCTCAAGTCATCCCAGTTTATACCTCTTGATGTGGCATGATTAATAATAGTTCCCTTTTAACACCCAAAAGTGTCCTAGTTTGAATGATAGATTATGTAGTCACTCTGGTTACACAGCAAAATTGAAAGATAATTACAAAGTAAAGGGAGAAATCATGATACAAGTTTGCAGTGATGTTAAAATAATTAATTGGAAATTAGATCAAAATTAAATACATGAAATGGTAATAATAATTGTGTTAAGGAGGTGGAATTATGAGCAACATTTTTCTTTTCTCTTTATTTTCTAAATGTTCTCTGATAATATTAGGTTAATTTTATAACTTTAAGGTTATAAATTAAAATGTTTAGATGTAAAATATCTTTCCAATTAGAGTAGGAGATTTTACATTGGCTCCTTAATCAAAACTTATAGCACCTGTATTTTAATTTGGTTTAACTGTTCTAATGGAGGTCAAATGCCTGTAATATGTTTTCATTAAACTTCTAAAGTAAATGCAATTAGAAAAGAAAAATGTTGAAACAAGGATGTCTGCAGCCAATCTTAATCTGCCTATTCCAACAATAAGATTAGCACTGATAAAAGTATTTAAATTAATATTCTAGTTAATATTGAAAGATCAGAATAAAAACAATACAAAGGAAAAGTAATACAATTGCTCCCGTTTAGTGAGTTCTTAATATGGGATGGGTAATCATTTACTCATTGGAGCAGCTCTGGAACTGGATATTAGTATGATCATTTTATAAAGAAGGAAACTGAGTCTTACAAAGATTAAGTGATCTGTAAAAGTCACAAAGATAAATAATTGAAAGAACTGTGATTCAAACTTAGGTCTTCTGACATCAATGCCCATGTGCTCAAGCACTAAACATTTTGGGTGTCTGATTCTAGTGTGCTCTCTTTATTGCAATTTGAATATGCTAATTTAAAGAATTTTTTATTGGAGTATAGTTGATTTACAGTTTGTGTTAGTTTCAGGTGTACAGCAAAGTGAATCAGTTATACATATACATATATCCCCTCTTTTTTTTTTTTTGGTACTTTTCCCATATCGGCCATTACAGAGTATTGAGTAGAGTTCCCTGTGCTGTACAGCAGGTTCTTATTAGTTAGCTATTTTATATTTAGTAGTGTGTATATGTCAATCCCAATCTCCCAATATATCCCTCCCCCACCTTATCCCCTGGTAACCATAAGTTTGTTTTCTACCTCTGTGACTCTACTTACGTTTTGTAAATAAATCCATTTGTACCCTTTTTTTTAGTTTCCACATGTAATCGATATCATGTGATACTTGCCTTTCTGTATCTGACTTACTTTACTCAGTATGACAATCTTTAGGTCCACCCACATTGCTGCACATGGCATTATTTTGTTATTTTTTATGGTTGAGTAATATTCCATTGTATATATGTACCACATCTTCTTTATCCATTCCTCTGTTGATGGACATTTAGGTTGCTTCCATGTCCTGGCTATCGTAAATAGTGCTGAAATGAACATTGGGGTGCATGTATCTTTTCGAATTCTGGTTTTCTCTGGGTATATGCCCAGGAGTGGGATTGCTGGGTCATATGATAGTTCTATTTTTAGTTTTTAAAGGAACCTCCATACTGTTCTCCATAGTGGCTGTACCAATTTACATTCCCACCAACAGTGTAAGAGAATTCCCTTTTCTCCACTTTTAATTTCAGCCATTAATAAAATGAAAATATTTCCTTAGAGAGAGAATTATTTACCAGTATATATTTTTTAAAATACTTTGAATTTTTTAATAAATCAGTCAAATGTGGAAAACCACCAGTTACTTTAGGAATGTGAAAGCCTTTAGGAATGTGAAAACCTTTCATTAGAGTTCCCTTACTTAGTGTAAAATGTTGGATTTCACTGAGTATCTTGGAGGAGGATAAAGACAGCCCATGACTTTCATCTTCATTGAGTTTATCTAGCTTGCTAAGGAATATCTTCTTCCTTGAAGGTCCTTGTATGTTCCTCTGGAAGCTGTGATGTTGACAAGTGGGACCACTGTCACTATTAAAGCTACAATATCATACCATAAAATTAATAATGAATAAAGTTGAATATCTTTTTAGCAGACCTACTGAATATATATTTTCAAATAATATGTTTTCAAACTACAATACTAGATTATTGAAGAGATTAAAAAAATTCCTTGCCCTCAAAGAATGTATAATTTATTCCAGGAATAAAAAATTCCCAAAACTTGTATAAACTATAATTGTTATAAGCATTTTGCTAAATCTATGAATATAATGCTGTGGGGAAGGTGAGAAAGAAAGCATTAATTTTGAATCTCAGTGCAGAGTAACCATTCAACAAATTTTTATTTAAGTAAATTGAAATAAAAAATATACATGCTATTAAACAAGACATACTGTATAAATATACCCTTTAATTCTACATTTTTAGAAAAGAAAGATTCGATATACAATGTCAACACATCTTTGTTTATAAGCAGACTGAAAAAACTATCTTACTTTGTATTCTGGTTTTTTCATATAACTTATTTTTGGCAGTCCAATTTTGCAATTGGAATCTGCCCAGTGTAGTCAATTCTTAAATCCTTAGAGAAGTGTTCTATGTAAGAGCCAGATATTCTTACATCATAAACTTTGCCAGAGAAGCAGCCTAAAGAAATACATTTTTTATCAAAAGAAGTAGTACAATGTAATACCATTTAGTGCATACATGTGTGGAAAAATAGACTAAGGTAAGCTGAGTAGTTCAAACTGTCCCTATAACTAGAAAATTAGTATTTTTAAAGGATTTTAATTTATTAATAGTTACAATGTTAAAATAAATTATTAGATAAAAAGTTTTAACATTCTTCTCATTTTACACATATTAATCTTCTTTTTTGAAAAGTCATAAATGATTTCTTTTCTCAAATGACTATAGGAACCAAAAGGACATCGAAGTAAGATAGTAGTTAAATTGAATTGTAATCTATTGGACATCTGTGCCATTATCATAAAAACTATTTTACTATCAGGATATGAGCTCTAATGTATTATAAGAAAGGAAAAAATAGAGAAAAACAAAGATCTATAATAAATTCTTTTTAATCTTATAAGATAAAGTTCAAACCTTTATGTCAAGCATTAAGTATCCTATAAATCCTGTCCCCTACTGATATTCTCAAATCTTAATTTCTTATACTCTTATACATAAAGTATTCCCTCTAGAACTCATCTTCCCTTTGTCACCCATCTCAGGTGAATTCTTACCTCTACGTTATAGAACCCCTCACTCCTCCCCTGCCTCCTTTCTCTCTCTTTTCTGTTTTTACGAATCCTACCTCCCTTTGGGAGCAAATTTATGGATACAAACAATCCAACTCCAAAATACAAATTGAACCAAGATATTTGTAGCAAAAATAATCCATATAAGATCAGCGTCTTAAGAGTGTATAAAGAATTCCTACCAAATTGATATACAAATATTAATTGTGTTTAGTTTGGGCTCCCCAGCAGAAAAGTTTAGAAAATAATTCAAGCAATATATTTAGAAAATGATCTAAGAAAATACCAGTTAAGGATATGTTATCAAGCTATTTACTAGTATGGACCACTGGACCTTAATCTTTCTGGGAAACTCTGGGAAACAGATTAAACACATATCACAGAGTTGTTAAGCACAATGGGTGAGGGAGCTGTGGTATTTATACTCCTTCTAGTCATTAGCTGAGACTTATTCATAGGGACATTAATCTCTTGTAACCAGCAATATAACTTAAGTAAACTCTTGTACACCAGAATATATGTTAAAAATAAATAGAACATATAATAGAAATACAAACAAAAAACTAGAAACAGCTGTAATGTTCAATTAGATGGAGAATGATAAATAAATAGTGGTATATTCATGCAATGGAATACTATGCTATGGTGATCAGTCATCTACATCAAAATGAATGAATTTCATTTAACTAATCAGTGAATTATTTAATAATATGAATTATTAAAAGTCTCAGAAAAATATTCATAGTATGATTTGATTTATATAATGTTCAAAAACAGGCAAAACCATGTGACTTTTTTTTTCTTTTTTTAGGGATTTAAATAGGTGTGGTAAAACTCCTTAAAAAGCAGAAAAGTAAATATCATTCAGGAATTTGTGGAGCAAATAGATGTAGTCAGGGAGGGACACCTAGAGGGTGTTAAAGGTACTGGTTCTATTTATTAAATTATACTGTGGGTACATATATACTCTTATTTTTTTTTAACATCTTTATTGGAGTATAATTGCTTTACAATGGTGTGCTAGTTTCTGCTTTATAACAAAGTGAATCAGCTATACATATACATATATCCCCATATCTCCTCCCTCTTGCATCTCCCTCCCACCGTCCCTATCCCACCCCTCTAGGTGGTCACAAACCACCGAGCTGATCTCCCTGTGCTATGAGGCTGCTTTCCACTAGCTATCCATTTTACACTTGGTAGTATATATAAGTCCATGCCACTATCTCACTTCGTCCCAGCTTACACTTCCCTCTCCCCGTGTCCTCAAGTCCATTCTCTATGTCTGCATCTTTATTCCTGTCCTGACCCTAAGGTTCTTCAGAAACATTTTTTTTTTCTTTTTTTAGATTCCATATATATGTGTTAGCATACGGTATTTGTTTTTCTCTTTCTCACTTACTTCACTCTGTATGACAGACTCTAGGTCCATCCACCTCACTACAAATAACTCAATTTCGTTTCGTTTTATGGCTGAGTAATATTCCATTGTACATATGTGCCACATCTTCTTTATCCATTCATCTGTCAATGGACACTTAGGTTGCTTCCATGTCCTAGCTATTGTAATGCAATGAACATTGTGGTACATGACTGTTTTTGAATTATGATTTTCTCAGGGTATATGCCCAGTAGTGGGATTGCTGGGTCATATGGTAGTTCTATTTTTAGTTTTTTAAGGAACCTCCATACTATTCTCCATAGTGGCTGTATCAATTTACATTCCCACCAACAGTGCAAGAGGGTTCTCTTTTCTCCACACCCTCTCCAGCATTTATTGTTTGTAGATTTTTTCATGATGGCCATTCTGACTGGTGTGAGGTGATATCTCATTGTAGTTTTGATTTGCATTTCTCTAATGATTAGTGATGTTGAGCATTCTTTCGTGTGTTTGTTGGCAATCTGTGTATCTTCTTTGGAGAAATGTCTATTTAGGTCTTCTGCCCATTTTTGGATTGGGTTGTTTGTTTTTCTGATATTGAGTTTCATGAGCTGCTTGTAAATTTTAGAGGTTAATCCTTTGTCAGTTGCTTCATTTGCAAATATTTTCTCCCATTCTGAGGGTTGTCTTTTCGTCTTGTTTATGCTTTCCTTTGGTGTGCAAAAGCTTTTAAGTTTCATTGGGTCCCATTTGTTTATTTTTGTTTTTACTTCCATTTCTCCAGGAGGTGGGTCAAAAAGGATCTTGCTGTGATTTATGTCATAGAGTGTTCTGCTATACTCTTTTATAGACATAAATCATTTCATAACCAAAGATTGGTCAGAGGAAGAGAAACCGTGCAATGAAACTCAGATACAGTGTTCCAGGAGTAGGGGGAAGAGCAGGAAGAGTATATTAGAAGTCCAGAAGGAGAGAACAGTCAGTGTTGGCAACTGTTGCTAGGCAGTGTGGGTTATGAAATGAAATGAAGTTAATGGAATTAGGACTTAAGAGCCTTTGGTGAGTGCAGTTTCAGTAATAAAGTTAGGGTAGATGCCAGAAAGCAATAGCTTGCGGAGTAAAGTAAAAAGTAGTGCGTAGAGGCAGCTCTTTAAATAATTTTGTCAGTAAATTCAAGGAAGGAGATAGGTTGGAATTTTAGGGGAAGGCAGATTTGAACAGTATTTAGAAGTATTTTGTGAAAGAACATGGTCTTGTCTAAAGCCTAGATAAAGACATTAAAATTTTTAAGTAGAAATTTAATTATTAAAAAATATATATCCTTTTAAGAAAATTCCTGGAGTTAAATCTTTTTGGTAAAACTGATTTAAACATTTTAAATACTTATTTTATCTAACTAGTAAGATTTTCCCATAGGATATTTTCTCAACTCTTTTAATGCTTCTTAAAGTCTTTAGGATTCGGTTTAATTACTGTGACAGTGTCCTTGTTCAATGCACATGAGTTGGATCAATTTGAATTATAATGTACATGTATGTTGGGCCTGCATTAAAGAAATTATCAGTTAAAGGGACAAAATACTCCTTCCCTTTTCATGTTGGGCAGCTTTAGTCATCATTGTCACAAACTGTAGACAAATTTTAATGATTAACTGAATGAGTAGATAGCATTGCCTGACTATATATGTGAATATGCTATTGAGAAAGAACATTAAATTTAAAATTACAAAACATGTCATACAACTTGAAATTTCCATTAAAATATCTCACTGGTGTGCATAAGGTTAGGGCAACAGTAAGAAATGATGTCTCTGACTTTGGCAATGACATAAATCTCAGCATAGGAAAGCAGTGTGGAGGTGGGTGAATGCCAATTTATTTAAATAACAGGCAAAATTTTCAAGCTGTAACAACATGCCCAGTAAATTCTTCCATTACTGTGATACCAAAGGAGAGTTGAAAATGTATTACACTTCTATTTTTTCTCCTTAGAGATGTATATTTTTGTTCTGTTTCTATGGCAACATCTATGCAATGACTAAACCTTTAACTCCTTTCTAGACTCCCTGATGGCTTCACACAGCTTCTAAACCTGACCCAGCTCTACCTGAATGATGCCTTTCTTGAATTTCTTCCAGCCAATTTTGGAAGGTAAGAATAAGAAGTTTAAACGATACAATTTTCTTTCACTTTAGGTAAGTACTGTACCAGCACCAGTAGGTGAGGCTTCAAAAGTGACCGTTGGAATTAAAGACACCCTCATTCTTGTCCAGTAAATGAGACCATGTCAATTAATGAAACATTTTGCAAAAAATAAAGTTAGGTCTTTACATGTCATTAATAATCAAATTCCACATGAATTAAAGAGTTAAATATAAAAAAATAAAATCAGAAATGATCTGGAAAAATATACACATGAATATTTTTGACTCTTGGGTTGGAAAATACCTTTATAGCATAGAAACAAAAGAAAATATCATAAATGGATAGATTTGAATTCGTAAAATGCTTTTAAAATAAAATAATATTAGAAAATATTTTTTAAATTAAGGTAAAACAATAAATAGGAAAATATTTCCACCGAATATAGAAAGTAAATTATATCCTTAACTTATAAAGAATTCTTGCAAATGAGTATGAAGTTAAAGTTCTCATTAGAAAAAAATGGGTAAATGACACATACTGGCAGTTCATAATGTACAAATAGGCAACACAAAAAATGTTTATCATCATAAAAAATAAAAATAGTACAAATTAATATGACAATAAAGGGCCTTTGTGCTCTAGCATGTTATAAAAGGTGTAAAGCTGTTTATAGACTATGAGGAAAGAGATAACCTCACACTGCTGATGAAACTGCAGAATGTTATATACTCCTTGCAGGGCAGTGTGCTTTAAAAGATTTGAAAATATTTACAACCACTGCCTTTGTAATTCATTTCTAGAAATGTATTATATCATCATGTATCACACTAGGATTTATGGACAAGGATGTTTATCATTATTTACAATATGAAAAATATGGAAGCACACATCCATCTAGGAGATTGGTTGAATATATTATGGTACATACATATGACAATACCATGTAGCAATTTATAATCTTGCCTAGAGGAATATCTTTAAATTCCTATGATGTTATGTTCAAAGCATATCATAGCTACATATAAACTGTGTTCTCCATACTCATATGAATGTACATGAAATAAAAGACTATTTCCTTGGAAGTGAAATTATGGATGATTTTTATTTTCATCTTTATATTTTCAATGTTTTCTAGATGTTCTAGAGTGAACATTTTCTTTCAGTTTTATTGAGATATAATTGACACATAGCACTGTATGAGTTTAAGGTATATAACATAGTAATGACAAATTTATTACAAAATGATTAGCACAATAAATTTAGTTAACATCCATTACCTCATATAATTACAAAGAAAAAGTTTTTTGCCTTGTGATGAGAATTTTTAGAATTTACTCTCTTAGGAGCTTTTAAATATACCATGTGCCATACAGCAGTGTTAACTATAGTAATACTGTTGTGCATTACGTCCCCAGTACTTATTTATCTTATAACTGTAAAGTTGTATCTTTTGACTACCTTCATCCAATTCCCCCCACCCCACCCCATCTTCTAGTAACCACACATCTGATCTCTTTTTCTATGAAGTTTTTTTTTTTCTTTTTAGATTTCACATGTAAGTGAGATCATGCAGTATTTCTCTTTCTCTGCCCAACTTATTTCACTCAGCATAATGCCCTCAAGGTCCATCCATGTTGTTGCAAATGGCAGGATTTTCTTCTTTTTTATGGCTTTATATATATATATATATATATATATATATATATATATATATATATACACACACACACACACACATGCATACATATATATGCACACATTTTCTTTATCCATTTATCTGTCAATGGAAAACTTTGTTTCCATGTCTTGGCTATTTTAAATATAAAAGATATATCTTGAAAGTTAAGACATTTTAAGTTTATTGTTAACTGCATTTTTCTAAATGATCATCTTTAAAATTGTTCAAATAACTGACTGAGTATAACTCGACACCAATCTGTTGGCAGAAGCTAATATATGACATTAAGAAGAACCCAGTGGAATAATGAAGTCCCTTAACAGGTAGCAGCCTCCATTTGCATACAGAAATCACCTCGAAAGTTTTTTCCAAATTCCCTTACTTTTGTAGATCATGATTTCACAATACCTACGAATACCATACACTGGGACAGTTCTGAAAATTCACAGATATTCAAAAGAGCATTTACCTAGTTTCTAAATGAATTGATACTTCACCATTTGTCCACATAAAGTAGATTTTCCTTCTGGTACTGATGACAACACTACAAATATACCTTTGGTTTATTAAATCAGGAAATGTTTATCTCCCTAAGACACACTTTTTTGTCTTGCATTTTGTCAGTTCTTTTTTACTAGTCCTAATATAGGGGAAGAAATTTGGGCAAACAGGTAACATAATACCAAAACCCAAACCACTTAGAAATTAGAATTCAATTTTATGTGAATTGTCTGCCAAAAAAATGCTCTATTTCATTATTGTAATCTAAAAAGCTCTATAACTTTCAGCTGGATAATTTAACAAAAGAATGTTTTAAGATACCTTCCAAAACCTGAGATTTAGTGCCCCTAAAGGCCAAACTAAGTCATAAAATATTATTACAATAGTACAAATATTAAGAAGATTTGAGATATATAAATGTTTAAGAAACTTCTTTTACTAGTGATATACCCATGCTCTGAAGAACTAAATCACTTTATTTCAAATAAAGATTGAGTTATAAGATTAAAATTAAATTGGAAATTTGGTAGAACTCAAAACAAAAAGGAAAGGAGAAGAGAACTAGTTGAATATCTAAAAGCACAGTAAATATGGGACCTTGTAGGTGAATTGTATAGTTCAAATAGTGAAATATTCCCACATCACTAAGGATTTGGATAATTCAATTGATATTTGTCCTAAAGTAGCCTCAACTGAGTACATTTTAAAGCTCAGTATAGGCATTAGTAACAACAGCATGTTCCAGATTGCAAACACTAACAAATACTTAAATGTGAAATGCATTTCTAATTACAAATGTTATGCAAGCAACAGAAACTGTGAACACTTCTCATCCCCTTCACCAGATTATCCCAACTCCAGTACTGTCATAAGATAGATGATACTATAAATTTTTAAATGTGCATCCACTTGAAATGTTCAGATGTTAATCTCAGAGTCAATTAAATATGGTATATTTTAGCACTTTCCCCATTTTTCAATTAAATATAATGGTAATAACCTAACACATACTAAAACTTATGGTGTGCCAGGCATTATGCTTTACATGTGTGACATCATTTAATATTCAAAACCCTGTAAATTTTTTACTATTATCACATACTCATTATAGATGAGGAAACTGGAGTTATGAGGAGTTAATTAATTTGCCCAGTGTCACACGGCAAAAAACAGGTAGGATATGAAAGAGTCTGAATTTTACCCAGATCTGTCTGACCACAAAGCTCAAGCTTTTAATCACTATGCTATATTATTTGCGTTACAAATTCATTTATTGTCTCTTGAGGGGAAGTACCACCATGTTTCAGTGAATGCAGCATCTAGTATTTAGTAGATATTCAATAATCTGTTGAATGCATACAATCAAACAACAGTGAATATAATTTTATAAAACATAGGAGATTTAGATGACTTGGTCTCAATGATATCTTTGAAAGAGCTTTATTTTTAGGAAAGGGATATTTGTTATTCTCCAATGTTGATGCAACCCTACTCATAACCAATTTGCATAATTCTTAAAAATCTGTAATCATGGTATGTAATGTTTGGACATAGTTGTTTGGATAATAAAGTAACAGTTTACTTTACCATAAGAATATTGTTTTATAGAGAAATATTAAGAAGCAATTTTTAAATTTATTTCTATAGACTTGCCAAATTGCGGATATTGGAGTTAAGAGAAAATCACTTGAAAACTCTACCAAAGTAAGTGGCTGAGTATTTTCTAAATTTGAATTGTGATTTTTCACTAGTAGGAAAAAGACAGCTATTTTTATCTTGGCTATGCTTTGTCATTATGATTGAATTAATTTTTCTACAATTTTTTTCTAGAGGCTAAAAAGTACAGTGTATTATAAGAGATTCATATTAAGAATGTATCTGCTTTATAAAACTGTGTAATGACAAGTAAAGGTGGGAAGAGTCCATTTAAGATTCTTCTCATAGCTGAACATACACACCAGAAAGTTACTGCATTGAAACCTAAGAAACTGACATTTTTATAGTCCCCAAACAATCAACAGTTTCAAAAGGTTCAACCTAATAGAATGCTTAACATTTCAAGTTAATTTATGGTTTGAGATAATTTTCAGGTTTAAATCAAAAATATACAAAAATATTTCATAAAAATGATTAAAATGTTTCTAGAGATCCTAAAATGATTTGGCAGAAAATTTATACATTCTTTCAAACTGTACCTTTTTAATAGTCTGTTTAAAATCTGGTTTACATAAAAATACAGAATATTTTTATGTAAAAACTAATCTCCAACATTTTATTCAATGTTTAGTTTAATAAAATTGTTTCATCCTGCTTTGCCTTATTTATGTCTAATGATAGAATTTTGTGCTGTACAGAAAAATAACTTTGAAAGTCAAAAATTATTTAAAGTGGGGATTTTTTTACTCAAATAAATAATTATGACTTGTATATGTTACAGTTAAAATATTGAAAGTACTATGTTGCTATTTTAACCCTCCTGTAGTATTGCTGAAAAATATTGAGTACAGTGATTAATTTTTGAAACTTATGAGCAGGATTTAGTGACCTTTTGTCTGCTGAACCAAAACTTAATTTTATTTTTTTCTTTTTATATTCTTTCTCTAAGCAAACTACACTGAATTTCATTGATTTTTTTCAGCCAGTATATCAATACAATACTCTCAAGTACATTTTGTTACATAGATATGTATGAAAATTCTGTCAGGGCAATGTAAAGCTTTCAATAATTATACGGATTTAATTTAAATATATATATAGAGATAAAACATCTATTCATTCCTCCATAAGTGGAAGACAAGGAGAGAACATGAAAAGGAGGAATGTCACCATATCTGGATACCCTGCACTTTTGAGTGGTCTTTCTCTAAGCCAAAGCACTATGCATAGTCTTGGAAGGCACCTCTTCCACGTTGGGGGCACAAACAGAAATGCCAATATCGTTGAAAGTGTTACTTGTTCAGCATTAATCTCGTGCAAATGCATTTCCATCCGCCATGTTTTATTTATTTATTTTATTTATTTTTGGCTGTGTTGGGTCATCATTTCTGTGCGAGAGCTTTCTCTAGTTGCGGCGAGCGGGGGCCACTCTTCATCGCGGTGCGCCGGCCTCTCACTATCGCGGCCTCTCTTGTTGCGGAGCACGGGCTCCAGACGCGCAGGCTCAGTAGTTGCGGCTCACGGGCCCAGTTGCTCCGCGGCATGTGGGATCTTCCCAGACCAGGGCTCGAACCCGTGTCCCCTGCATTGGGGCAGATTCTCAACCCCTGCGCTACCAGGGAAGCCCCATCCCCCATGTTTTAAATGTCTACATTTAAAATAGAGTGGAAACAAGGCTAATTACACGCTAAACTACGGTGAAAGAGCAATTGTCTCCTTCACCTAAACATGAACATTTTGGTCAAAGAGAAAATATTGATGGTGTGGAGGAGAATCCTTTCCCCTCTGCTCTTAAATAACAGTTTTGATATGAAATAAAAAATAAATCTGACACAGGTTGTCAGGTTTTTAAATATGTATTTTTAAAATATAAATTTTAAATATAAAGCCTGACCATAGATGGGTAATATGGACTTTATATGAGATAGATGTGTGAACAGTTCAGAGTAATGAGTAACAATGCTCATAATTGGTGCATGGGTATTCTGTAGGCTGTGAGACAGTGGCCCAGTATCAAACAGAATTCAAATAAGTAGAATAATATGCATTTAACTTTGGCATTTTAAAAAAAACTTGTAAAGATGTGTGGAAATGACACGGGGTCTCCTTGGTAGACTGTTATATTTGTACAATTTGTATAGCTGTTACAGTTTTTACATTTAAAAAATCTGCAAAATTATTTTCAATCTAGTATGCTTATTTTTTACCTTACAGACAAAAATCAAAAGAACCGAGGACATGCATAATATATGGTGAACTTTATCCTAGTTTTGATGTCTATAAAAATGAGAATTGCAGAAAGTTCTGTCGTGAATAAAGATAAACTCTGTTTTTACTATGTATTGTACGTAGTACCTTCTGATCACCAATCTAGACCTGTAATAGAGAGATATATGAGAGCTTTCTACTATCCTTTATTTTTACACTTCTAATGAAAATAAAGGAAGAAATATAGTTTTAGGAAAAACAATTTTAGCTTTTTAATAATTACTCCAAGAAGAGATAGCTCATGATTTCCTCATGGACACAAACAAGATGTCAAATCTTTAGCGGGTCCTAAGTGATTTTCTCTTCTTTTCATCTTCTGTCTTAAAGTCTAAATGCCTGGCAAGCTATGAAAAATGTAAAAATGTGAAGAATTATGATGTAACATACATTAAAATGTCTCTTTTTAAAGTAAACTGATAGAGACATTTTGATATGTGCAGATTCTAGGACAAATTCTTTCTGTTATTAAATAGAATTTAGTATTATCAATTTTTTCACACTGTTCCTTTCCTAAGGTACACATTTGCTTAAAACTCATTGACACAGTCATTCTTGATTGTGTGTAATAATTGAGGACATTGAATATCTGGAAAAAACTAGATAACCAAAAAGAAAAAAACCTTTAACTTCTATGATAAAATTTGTCCTCATAGCAGAATTATCCTCTTAATTAATTTTGAAGGGTAGTCCAAAAATGAATTTGTTCCCATTTTGGAGCTTTTGCACTAACTGTTTCTCTCTGGAATTCTCTTACCTCAAATCTTTTCAGGCTAGAGCTTCCTTAGGATTCCTATCTTTCTTCAAATGGTGCCTCCTTGGAGGCTTTCCCCGATCACATCATATAAGGTTGCTCCCCCTTAACCTTTATACCATTTCACTCTTCTGTTTGATTTTTCACACTTATGGTTCTCTAAATTGTATTGACTTTTTGTTTGCTTGGAGATGATCTCCTCAGGAGAACATAAGTTCTGTTCAGAAAAGGAATTTTTTCTGTTCTGTCACTGCTGAATCTCCCGTGCCTAAAGCTGTGCCCAGCATATAGGGGAGTACTCAATAAATAAACAAGAATGCTGATATATTGATTTACAATGAGAAATATCTGTCATGTGACCTGGACATTTTGTGTCACTTGATTATTTTTTCCCATAGAAAATTATATAGGATACAAAATATTAAAATAAGATGAGTCTTTGGTGAGCATCATGAAGGCAAAAAAGAATAAATGGTTAGTGGATTCTCAATGGCTAATAGCTGAGCCTTGAATTTTAAACCTACACACACACACACACACACACACACACACACACTCTCTTCTTCAGGTGGTTTCAAGTTACATATAATAACCAAGTCATGACAAGGGAAGAAAATAATTTCAAATTAAGGCAATATTTATAACAACTAAAGAAAATCCAAAAGTATTATGACATTTCTTTGACTTTGTCATTAAAAAGTGATACATTTAGTTAAGAAACATATGTCAAGATAAAAATAAAGGGATAAGAAAATATTTTAAAATGAAATTGAGGAACCATTTCCATGGAAGTAACGTAACAGCATACAAATGGTTAGTAATAATGGTGGGTTTTATCTTTAAATAAAAATTTTCCATTTTTATGAGAATTTTTCTAAAACCTTAAAGTTAAAATATGGCCTGTCCATTGATAACATTATGACTGTGACTTTGTTTCAAATTGAGCCAAAATATGATGTTGTGTAAATTTGTCTGTGATAATTATAAAAATATGAAATAATATGAAGAAAGGAAACACAGGTTAAGCTAATATTAATGTTTATATTTGCCCTGCCACCTGGGAACACAAGGCATGCCATGTGATTCCTCGATCTGCTGTCATAATAGAATGACTAAGAGAGGAATATTTCAAACATGTTGCAGTGGAATTGCTGGGGAAATATCAATAAGTAAGTAAACCCTGGTGAACAAGTCCAAAAAGGGAAAAATGGATGAACCTGGTGGGTAAGGAACTCTAAGAGTTGTTAGAAGAAGGGATTCAATTAGAGAAATGATAAGTCTGAAGTAGCGACGACTTCTTTTAGATCCTAGACTCTTTGTGAAGCTGAAAAAAGCGATGGAATCCATTAACATATTAATTGTAAAATCCGAATTGTCTCTATTTCCAATATATTCATAGCCCATTGTGAGTTTTCAAATTTTTATTTTCACCTAGAAGTAGATTTGGCTTTTTATGTAAAATAAGCCATGTCAAAATACCTAGTATACAATGGCAGAGCACCAAAAAGAGGGCCCTCTCAATTTTAAAGAACCAAATTTGTTGAGTGGATTATTTTAATCATATAACTGTTTCTAGTATAGTCACTCAAAAGATAACATTTTATTGAGCAAATTTTCTTTGGGGTTATTAATAGAATTCTATTTCACTATCATCTATGACAATTTTTAGGCTCTCCATAGAAAAAAATCATTAAGGAATAATTGAAAGGAAAACTTTCCCAAGTATAAGCATGAATGATACTTTGAAACTACTAGGCTATGTAAGCTTGAAAACTAGTAAATGATGTATCTATTATTTACATGATTTTATTCCTTGAGCATCATTGCTTTTATTGTGTTCCCCCCCCCACCCAAAGACAAAGGTTCAGAAACTCTACAGTATTCCCCCCTGTGAATGTCTAAAGACACACACCCCACACCCATATATTCACAGAAGGCACAGAAGCATGGTACCTTATCTGGAAATACTCTAAGAAAAAGATCACCTTGAATTATAAATATAAATTGAAACCAGAGGTACATTAAAGCACTGTTAATGAGAGACACTAGATCATGAAAGTTAACAAAAGACAGAGGGAATGTTTCAGACTGAAGAAGACTAAAGAGGCATTATAACTAAAAGCAGTGTTTCTGAATTGGTTCTCCTGCTATTAAAAAAAAAATTATTGGGACACCTGGCAAAACTTGCAAAACTTGGGTAAGGTCTGATGATTAGATGGTAGCAAGGTATCAATGTTAATTTCCTAATTTGGATGGTTGCTTTGGTTTGGTAGGAGAATGTTCTTGTGTGTAAGAAATACACACTAAAGTACTGGGGAATGATGGGGCACCAGGTTTGCAATTTACCATCGAGCAGTTCAGAAAAGTTATTTGTATAGTAGTTTGAAGCTTTTTATAATTTTTTGCATTGTTTCAACATAAAAACTTATTTTAAAAAGCTATTTTCATACAAAAATTCTTTAAAAATTAAAAAAAAAACACTATTAACACAGAAAATTATCAGCTTTATGTCCGAAATACTTGTAGATATAGAGGGCCAGGGGAGAGTATGTATTTATGTACTAAAATGCTTAACTATTTATAAAAATGAGAATTTCAGTGATAGAGGTTTTATATATGTGAATAATATATATATTGTGGATTTTTTCCTAACCTGAATGGCAATAAATACTCCATATTCATAATTTCCACTCAAATTTCTGTTTATTTGCAAATAACATGTTTTTAGTTTTCATATAAGTTCATTTATATTTTTTTAAATAAGATTACTCTTTAGGCAGACTTACAAAAATATAATGTATTTGTCATGTTTTCTTTTTTAAAACCTCTCTTCCTTTATTATCTATTTTCCTACCAGTTATCATTGTCAGCATAATGAAGAAAAATTCATAAAATAATATGTATTCTGAACTGGACAGGTGTGACTAAGTCATTTTCTATTCTCATTTCAGTGTCCTATTAATGAATTTATCTCATTTGGCATTACTGTACTGGTTACTACAATGAAATACATCAATAGTTTCCTTAGTGCTATTGTAACAAAAAATTCCTTTGTCAGGCACAGCTTACAGAATAGCTTTTTGATGTTTCTATTAACTGTTTTTGTGACTGTAATACATAATTGGATACAATGTGTTTTTATAATGGTATTACCTTATGCTTTTACGAATGAATATCAATTTACAAGGTATGGTGTTTTGTTACACCCATGGTACCCTCCCATTCTGGGTTTTCTTTAGCGAAGGTGATAATGTGACAAGCTAGCTAATCAAGGGTAACAATATTAGTGCCCTCTGGCTTTAGAGAATTGCACTTAGAACTAGGATTTTTTTTTACTTCTTCTCACAGGGTCTTATATTTTAAATTCAAGTGAAATAAGTGATAATTATGACATGTTATATTTAAAAGCATTCAACAAATTATAATGCATTCTAACAATATAATTATTAGATTCCCTTCTAAAATATCAAACATATGCTTTCCAACGATTCACAAAAGAGTGTGAGCTCCCTAACATGTGAGCTAATTATACTTCTTTTTAGCCTTGTATTTTCAACATAAAATTAAGATCCAGAGTATTATGGTTAGCTAAGGTTGTGTCAAGTCCAGTGAGGAGTTAGGGGGAGGGCACAAAAACCACATAAAACCATGGGATCAAATCGCTCTTTTCAGAATGTTTCAATCAATAGCCACTCTGATCCCTGATGATTAAATTTACCAAAAGATGAAAGCGGCCTGGTATAATAGCGAGGTTGAAAGTGCTATGACTTCAGTTTCATAAGATCTCAAGGCTTAGTCTCTCATGGAACAATTAGCCTATACTTAGTTCTATTTCACCTAAGAAGAGCCAGAATGTACTTGAATGAGGATATACTTTGCAGTCAGACAAACCTGTACTTGTATTCAGGCCCTTGCTTATTGTTTATGAATTATTTAACTTCTTTGAACTTCAGTGTCTTTATTTTAAAAGAATACTGGGTGATCATTGCCTTCTTTAAACTGTGAAATATATTTTGCATAATAGTTGATGAAAATGAGTCATGATTATTTAGAACCAGAAAAGCATTTAAACAAAAGTGTGTTCTATGGTACTTAGACAACTTAAGAGCATTCAAGGAAAGATTAGCATAAACGAGACAAAAAGACAACCCTCAGAATGGGAGAAAATATTTGCAAATGAAACTACTAATCAATTCTTAAAGACTATTTTTTTTTTCTTTTTACGGTTTGTAGTTTCTTTGGGTGAATTGAACTCAGATAGTAAAAGACATGATAAAAAATAAATAAAAACTCTCAACAAGAACCGAGAAGAACATATTCAACATTTGCAAATTTGCAAATTCAAACAATTTAATGTGGATGATTGCTCTCCCCTTTATGAAAAAATGTAATATCTTTACTAAAGATATAATATATTCTGAACTTTACATTAGTGTTGATCTTGGTCCCAGAGTCTTGGAAAAATATACAAAGACACGAAGGACCTAGCTAACAGACTACTCCTGTGGTCTCAGATACGGTGAATTGCACACATTTACTTGATTTCAAATTCCATATTCCAATAGCCAGATCTCAAATGGAATATTCACCACATATCAAAACTGAAATCACCTTCATCTCTCTTCTCCACTCACCACTCCAAGAAAAACCAAATCAAACCAAACAGAAATCCCAGGCATCTTATTATATACTGCCTAGTGACAGTACCATCCACCTAATTACAGAAATTAGAAATCTCAATTCTATTTTCCTCTCCTACTACCCCCAAATCCACTGTCCATCAACTTATGCCACATCTAAACACTCTTCTCTACCTTCTGTCATTGCCCTACTTGAGGTCTTTAATATTACCTGTCTTAACCTGCAGTAACTCCTCATTCTTCCTATCTCCTCCATCGGAATCCATCTCCTTATTCTTGTCAGAGCTTCCTTAGTAAAATACACCATGACACATGTCAATGTAAAAACTCACAATGACTGCCCACAGCTTGCAGAAGATAAACATGTCAAGACACTTCACAGCTTAGAGTCAACATTTCCAGTGTCATTATCTTTCAACATTCACCATCCCACAGGGTCTCTCTGCTATATACAGTATACAATGCATCTTTGTATCTCCAAACATCTTTCTTAGAACCTTCCCTTTTTCTCTCCGAAAAACTCCAAATCATCCCTTAATTTTCCCATCACTTTTGCTGTGAAATTAGCCGTGGATTCTGCATTCAGAGTGGTAGCTTAGAAACTCTGCTAGAGTTTTTTCAAGGCAGAGTTTTGCAGGAATTTTGATCTGATCATAGATTGACTCAGGAATCTAATAAGCTTCATTTTGTGAGAGATTTTTTTGTCATCTTGACTATGTTATTTGAAGCTCCAACCCCACAGTCCAGCTCTCAAGGAAGCAACTGCTGAGCAGCATGCTTTTTTCTTTCCAATTACTAATTTTGGGATGGAACAGTTTCAGCAACAGTGGACACTCAAGAGGAAATGGTGAATTGATTTTCACTAGGGTCCTTCTCTGGTATTTTAGAAAGTACATGAAAAAACTAATCGTTAGGAGATATGTTTTATTCCAGGATTTGAAAAGCTTTCCCTGCCACCTGTTTTGATTTTCACTTTTAAAAGACTCTTGATGAGTAAACAACAAACTATTACTGATAATTGGCTCAATAGGACACATGAAAACAAGTGAAATATATCTAACTCTCCATAGATTTTTCTGCTTTCTTTGTGCCTCCACTCTTCTCTCTACTCAAGGCGGGGTTAATTCAGGTCTTTCAATATGCAAAATACATCCTAAAAAAGCTTGATTTCCTGCTGAACAGATGAAAGTGAAATATTTCTAAGTTGCTATAGTTTTCCACAGTTTCTGTGACATTTAAGATCAATACCTGAACAATATTAAAAATAAACATTCACATAAGATATTAACTTCATGACATTCATTTCCTTGGATGTATATTTTGCATTTCCTTTTAGTAATATGAGATTTTAGTTTGCCCTTTTATGGCTTTAAAAAACTGTGAATTCTTCCTTGCCAAACTTCCTATTCCATTATGTTTAGTTTTACATTATCTATATTCAAAATGATCCCAAACCTTTACCTAACTACACTGTATTTCTATTCATTTTCTCTTTATAGTTAAACTTAATTCAGTACATTAAAAGTACTTCTGTTAACATTTAGTACATAATAACAATCTTTTCTAGTTATAAAGTAAATGCTGTATAATTTTATAAGTAAGATTAGAAATAAAATTAATCAGATTAAAGCGCTGTGACTCTTATCAAGCATTAGCTGTTCAGATTTATGTTTGTTCTATAAAGATGGGGTAGAAAATATGCTACATGAAGTGGTTAAAAAGTAAGAATAACACATCTCTATTAAGAAATATTCAATAGCAACTTAGATAAATAAATTGTGTGTTTAAGTTACATTAAAGCTATTGACTCTTCTGATTATCATAAAACATTTCTAAATTAAACAGATTTCTAGAGGCAAAAGCTTTATTTTGATTAAATGTCTCATGAAATTTTAAAAGCAAAAGTAAAAACATTTCTTATACTAAATAGAATCTTAAAGGGCATCTCTTTAAATATTACATCCAACTAAGTAGAAATACATTTTAAAATATACTTAAAATCTTTGGCTTCCCATTCCTTTACAATAATGTCCAAACCACTAAACATGGCATTCAAGACCCTTCCCAGCCTGACCCCCAAGTTCCCTCCAATTACTCCCCACTTAGTCCCCTAAATATGACTTGCAGGTTTGTGCCTCTGTACACTTACCAATAAATTCTCACTTCATATAATGAGCAAGTCAGTTTAAACTTTAATTGAGTATGTACCTAACATGTGTCAGACACTATTCTACGTGCTAGAGGATAAGACAATATGACAATGAACAATAAAGACAGATTCTCTTTTCTTCAAAGACTTTCAAGTCTAATTAAGGGAGACGGACGACAAACACATAAACAAATAAGTGAATAAGACAAGCAATTGCTATAAAGAAAACAGGATGATGTTATAGGAAGTGATTGGATTTTGGGGGTTTTTTTGTTTAATTGGTTGATTGTTGGTTTTTGGATTTTTTTTATTCTTTGTTTTTTGGCTAGACTGGTCAGAAAAGACCTTTATGAAAAGGTGGGCTTTGCATGATTTAGATGATCAGAGTAATACAAAGTTCTAGAGGAAGAACAAAAACAACAACAAGGAACAGTAGGTGTAAAAACACTTGTGATGGGAGCAAGCCTGATGTGTAAGGAGCAAAAAGGCCAGTGTAGCCAGAACATAATGAGCACGAAGTGAAGGAGTATGAGATGAGGTTGGAGAGACAGGTGGGGCAAAATGATGACGTGCCTTGTGAGCTATGTTTGGAAATTAAGACTATATTCTAATTGTAATGAAAAGCCATTTGAGGATTTGAGCAAGGGAGAAGTGTGATTTGACCAAACCTTTACAAAGATCTGTCTGGCCACTCTGCAGAGAAGAGGTTCTAGGTGGACAAAACTGAAAAGACACCAATTAGGAGATGATTGCAATAGTGTAGACAAGAAATGATGGTAGCTTTGTCTAGGATTGTACTCTGGAGATGGTAAGTGGTCAGATTTGGGATCCATTTGGAGGTGGAACCTTGCTGATGGAAAGAATCTGTGGTGAGAGGAAAAGTTAAGGATCTAAGGAGGAATTAAGGAGCATTCCCAAAGATTGGGTTTGACTAACAAGGTGACTGGTGGCATAATTTCCTGATGTAGAGAAAATTTGAAGAGCAGCAGATGTGGGGAATCGGAAGTTTGATCTTGGCAAAGAAAAGTTGGAGATGCCTATTAGAAAATCAAGTGTAGGCAGTGGAATACATAAACCATATGCTCAGGAAGATAGAGATATAAATTTAAGAGTTATCACTCTATAGATGATATTTTAAAATAAGACATTGGTCGAGTTAACCAATTGAGAGTATAAATAGAGAAGAATTGAGGACCCAGAATTAAGCCTAGGACACTTTAATATTCATAGTTTAAGTATGGAAGGGGATTCTACAGAAGATCCTCAGAATGAACAACCAGAGAGTTAAGAAGGAAACCAAATGTAGGAAGTGCCACAGAAGTCTAGAAAAAGAGGGAGGGAGGAGTCAATTGTATCAAACACTAGTTGGAGGTCAAGTATGATGGGAACAGAAAACTGAGCATTGGCATCAGCAAGATCTAGGTCATTGATGGGAGCTTGGTAAGAGCTATTTCAGTAATGCATTATGTGCAGTCTCACTGGAGTGGTTGAGGAGAGAGTAGGGATTAGCAAAAGAAGATAACAAGTACAGATGGTTCCTTCAAGGAGTTTAGCTGCAGAATGAACAGTGAAAATGTGGCAGTAACTGGATGGGGGTATGGTGTCAGGAAAAGGATTTGTTAAGAAGGATAATGTTAAAGCATATTTGCAAGATGACGGGAATGATCCAGTAGAAACAAAAGAATTAATAATGCAGGAGAGAAGGAAAATAACTACAAGACCAAATGCTGGAGGAAGTGAGGGAATGGGATGCAGAGCACAAGTGGAGGAAGTGGCCGTAGAAGCAAGGATGCTTCTCACATGGAAACATAAGGATCCTAGAGAAAATAGATATAAATATAGATAGATTGATGGCTTGGGAGTGGAAAGATAAGAACATTCTCAACTAATTGCTTTGATTTTCTCTATGAGGCATGAAGAAGAGTGATCACCTGAGAGGGAGTAGGGAATAATGGAGATTTGAGGAGGTGAGAGAGAGTGTGAAAGAGAAGTCTCTTAGAGAATGGGAAAGTGAATACACTAGGGCAGTGTCATAGAATCATCTGGCAGTGTTGACTGCCCATTTGAAATTTAAGGTTATATATGTGAAAGAAGTCCATTCAGGAAAGTTGAGCAGACTTCTTCAGAAAGTCGGTTACGTTGCTAGGCTTAGAAGGAGACAGCTGTCTGGGTTTACCAGGCATGCCAGATGGAGGAGGAGAGGGGCAAGGGAACTTGGGGTGTTTACAGAAGGGTGACTGGGATCTGGGGCTACAGAATCCAAGATGGAGGATGGAAGTAACTGAGGATATTAAAGGGTCAGAAGAAATGTTTTATTTGCCCTTCTCTCTTTTTTGATATACTATGAATCTTTAAAGTACAGTCCAAATGCCACTTTCTCTATAAAATGTCTCCTGACACTGCAGGCACAAGTAATTATTCCTTCCACTTTGCTACCACAGCATTTTGTACATGTCTCTATGATAGCCTTTATTACGTTATATTGGATTTGTTGCCTATGAGTATATCCCCAAGAAGACTGTAAACTTTTAAAGGAAAGAACTATATCTTATTTATTTATCTTTCTATTGGCAACAAAGCAGAGCGTAAGGAAGGTTTTCAGAGAACATTTGATGAATGAAGGCAGGCAGTGTAACATGGAAAGAAGTGTTTTAGTTCCTCAAACATTGCCAAGCATTCAGTGGGCACCTGGTGTATACCTGATTGGTTGTAAGAACCAGAAATGAATAGAAAGTTAAACTCTGTGATATTTTCTCATTAAATAATTTGTCCACTGCAGCTGGCTCTTGATTATTGAAAAATTAAGTCACACATAAGGCACATTGTTTTTCTTTCTTTTTATTTCACTCGCATACCTTTTAGCCATCCCACTCATCCTTACCCTTGAAGAGAGTACACTACAGATGTCAAGTTGGTGTTGCTATACTTTGTCTTTAAGAAAATATTAGCAATGTGGTTGCCAAGTAGGGGGGTGGTTGGGGGGGGATGGAGTGGGAGTTTGGGGTTAACAGATGCAAACTATTATATAGAATGGATAAATAACAAGGTCCTACTGTGTAGCACAGGGAACTATATTCAATATCCTGTGATAAACCATAATGGAAAACAATATAAAAAAGAATGTAGGGGAATTCCCTGGTGGTCCAGTGGTTAGGACTCCACGCTTTCACTGCTGAGGGTGTGGGTTCAATCCCTGTCCAGGGAACTAACATGCCGCAAGTCAAGGCCAAAACTGGAAAAGAATGTATATGTATGTATAACTGAATCACTTTGCTGTACAACAGAAATTAACACAACATTGTAAATCAACTATACGTTAACGAAAAAAATGTTAGCAATATAAAGATATGGCTTAAACTGACACTGTTAGTTACACATGGGCTTTATTTACTTTCTTGGATTAGTTAATCAATGTGTTATCTACTCTAATTAAAATACTAAATATCATCTCTGGGTATATTCTTTGATTATGTTTCCTTATAAGAAAATTTATTACAGTACTCTTTATATGGAATGAATTTCCATAGCATTATGTAAAATGAAAATGTGTTCTAAAGAAAGAGATAACGAAGGTACAGTGTACTGTGAGGCAATATGGCCTCTTCTAGGTGGCCAAATGTTGTTGCTTGGGAAGCAAACCATTTAAAACACTTTGTATCAGAATATCCATAAAGTAATTATAATTTTCTATAGATGTAGTTTACCAAAGTTTCTATAGCTTATCAAATGCATTTTGCTTGGAAATGTTTCCAAAATCTTTAAATCATCCCTGATACCCATATACAACTACTACACACCCCCTTGATGAAACTGCTATTGTGAACAATAAAGCACAACAAAGAAAGAACACTAATAACTGATACACAGTGTGATCGTTGTAGTGAAGGAACCATTATTTGGTGGTCTGTTATCTATCTGAAATTTTAAGATAAGCCACATTTTAATGGAATTCTGTTCTCCTTGAATTATCGTTAAGAAATTAGCCCCTTTTATTTTTTCCTTTTAGATAAAATTCCTGACAGGAAATTTTGCATTTAAAAGTATTTGGACTATCATAGGAAGAAGTATGTCGAAAGAGTCCAATCCAAGATGAAAGCAAAACTGAAACTCAGCAAACTGTGGGAGAAAATAGATGAGAAATATGAACTCAATTGATTTGGGCAAGGGGTAGATGTTACCTTTTATAGTAAAGGTGGGAAACCTGAAATTCTTGTTTCAGGTGTAATTCAGTAACTTATATAATATTTTGTATGTTTTCTATCAACTATAATGGCTAACATTCAATATTGGTTCATGAATAAAATTTACCCCCTTATAAACTCTGGCAGACGTTCCATTTATAAGGTTTTGGATAGATGATACAAAATCCCGTTAAACAAACTGATTGTGTTTTCTATTCTTATTCTACCTGAGAAGTAAGTATTAAATAGGTAAATCTGGCTTATTTTTAAGTTGAAACCTTGAATGTAATTATAACAAGGATAATTAACTGCCTGAAAATTTCTTCTGAAAAAAGTATTTTTCTGTTACTTTTCTCTATTTGCATTTTCAAACAAAAATTCATACTGATTTTCCCTCTGTGACTACTAAACAAGTAAGATCAAACAAGAACAGAATTTTTGGTATATCATAAACTGTTTTTTAATCATCATACTTGGGGTGGCCTGATGCAAAGGGAATCCAGAAATCTTTATTAATCTCACACATAATGAAGTTATTGCTTGAAAAGTATGTAATAAAAACTAAGTATTGCTTTGAAAAAAACAACTGTTAGATTAGCTGCTTCAGCAGGTTAATAGTAAAATTAAAAATCTTCTTTTAAAATCTAACTCAAGTTTCCAGAATATACCAATATGTTTAAAAACTCAAAAATTCAATTGGTGATTGTTTTGGGGTTTACAGAATAAAATCTGGAATATTTTTTCTTAACTCAACCTGTGGTTCCCTGCCTACATCAAGAGAAGGAAACCATCATGGCCAAGAGAAGGGGTCTTGGGCTCTAGAGTGGACAAACATGAATTGAAATCTCTTTCACCCCTTAGTACTGTGTGCCTTAGAGCAAGTGATTTATCTTCTTTCAACTTCAGTTTCCCACATGTATCATGTACTTAGGCACTGTAGATAATACTACACATATATTATACCCAATAGTGTTTACCCGCAGTGGATGCATAATAAATGGTTCTTAAGCTTGCAGAGGGAGGGAACAAAAAGGAAGCCAAGAGAAACTTCTCAGAGGGACTCAAATATTCAGCAGTCCTTGCTCAAGATAAAAAGAAATTCATAGAGAAGGGGGCTATACCCATGAGGGCTACACAGTATTACCATTCTAGAAGGGCTCTCCGGATGTTCTCTTTTCTCTTTTTTCTTTCACCCTTTGAATTGGGAATTTTGAGAGTGCCTCTGGGTTCCAAGTTCACTAGTTCTGTTCCTGCTTTGTCTGCTGTACCTCACACTGGCAGTTACACAGCAGGATCCAGATAGCCACTGCTCAGGAAGCCAAAATACTGGTATTAGAATCACCCACTCTGGCCCACTAAACCATGAGTCATAACATATTTGCACTAAATTGCCATGGCAAAAGTGCCCGTTTTGCACTTCCTGTATTATCTGACCTCTAATTCCTGAGAACTGTCCTCTGAGTCCTTTTACCTTATTTATCGTAGTAACCTCTTCAATGCCTGGCATCCTACCTTGCACAGAGTTAAGCAATCAGTCAATTATTGCTGAATAAATGAAGAAATAAATGTCATTTGTTTTCAGAGAATGCATATTTATCTTGGAATCAGAAGGCATAACCAGAAGGCAATACACCTACAGCATAATTGCAACCCTGCAATATTGTATGTGCACTACTGTACACCACACTCCAAATCAGACATTATGTGTCCCATATTCATATGCTGAAATCTGGCAAACTTACTCAAGTCAAAACAATAAATCAAAGCCTTGATCATTAATGTGACTGAAGAAAGATGTGTTTATTTATAGAAACAATCTTAGAAGCACAAGTTATTATTTTTTGTTCACACAGTGGATAATGAAGATATGTTTATTTTGTTATTTGCTGATATTTATACATTTTACAATACTTTTAAAGTTAAGTATTCACCTTTCTTTGTTATTTCCATACTTATTTGATAGTAAATAGGTTAAGATCTGTTATGTTTTCAAAATGTTCTTGTCTTAGATAAAAACAATACAATTTCCTGAATATCCATGAAGATCATATAAAGATAAATTCAAAATCCTTAGAATTATTTCCAGCCAATTTAGAAAAGTTGTTCTTAACCAGAATGCTGTGGTACATGAGAACCCCATCAACACTTCACATACATGCCAAATTCCAATTAACATTTAAATGTTGTTTTTGCTCTACCTTGTTCAGGTCCATAACCCACTACAACAAGTTCTAGTTCAGGTAAAGGCAGTGAGCAGTATTATTCAAACAGCCAAATAGTATATAAGGATGAACAGGAATAATTTAACATTCTGGATGCTTTCATAAATATTGTATGATATTGTTATACTCTCATAGCTATTGCATTGAATCATTGCTGATTTGTTTAACGTTGCCCTGAATCTTTTAATACATTCAAAGCATGCCACCGCAACTCATAGTATGAGAAAACCTACAGAGAACACACAAAAATGTGAGAATTTCTGCCTAAAACAACCCACTTGAATTTATGAAAACTTAGGAAGTATTTTTGTATTTTGACTTGTTTTAATAATCCAATTCTTCCCTAATGCACCTGTTTTCTTCGTGATTCTTCCTGTTAAGCAAGTTCAATAGATAATCACTGGTGGTGAGGAAAATATTTGGCAAAGGCTCTTTTTCCTGATTCTGTGACGTACAAAGAATAGAATCATTTGAATATGATGATGGTGAATGCTCCACATAGCTTTAAGAGGCAAGATAACTTACTGCTGTTTTTTATAAGAAGACTGTAACTTTTTTCAATCAAGACATGCACAAAACACAGTTTAGTTGAGCTTCTGTGTTGACATACAACAAAAAGCCCCTTTATACAGAAATAAGAACGGTATAATTTGGATTGTATTCATATTCCAATCAGGTGTTTAATAAAAAAATGGGACTAATGAGGCAATCAAGGACAAACTTTCTGTAAAGATCTGGAAAGGGTTAAGTTGAAGGAAATGGGTTTTGCAATTATAAATTGCCACTCTTAACCCTAGGTAACTGATCAGGAAATGAATGTCATTATTCACAAAAAAAAATAAGCTCCCCTTCTTCCCCCAAAAGAGTTTTCCCCGATCAACCCATACACAAATCCATTGCTTCACATACAACCCATAATATTGCATGTTTCTGCTGAGAGTGGCTCAGTTTGTACCATCTGTGTACATAAGGCTCATATTAATAAAAGTATAAGAATTGAGAGTTTTGATAATTTCCAGCAACTAGATGAAGACAGTTTTTTATATTTTTGGACAATAAAAACATGCATTATTAGTCTTTCATTATTCAGATTAAGTTTATTCAATAGCTTTTCTAACATATTATATTAGTATCACATACCTATATAGTAGATTTACTGTATATATATATGTTATCAAAACTATTATTATTATATCAATTATGATCCCCAAATTCAACACGCTATTGACAGACAGCTAATCTGAATATCCTGTATTTTCTTTTTGGTTAAAAGGCTTTAATTATAAGCTGAGTCAAAATTTTTATTCCCTTTGATTTTGTTCTGGTGGCAGTTAGGGTTAATGAATTCTGCAACTAAGTCTCTTATTTATTTATTTATTTATTTTTATTTTTGGCTGCGTTGGGTCTTCGTTGCTGCACGCAGGCTTTCTCTAGTTGCGGCGAGCGGGGGCTACTCTTTGTTGCGGTGCTCGGGCTTCTCATTGCAGTGGCTTCTCTTGTTGTGGAGCACGAGCTCCAGGTGCACGGGCTTCGGCAGTTGTGGCACGCAGGCTCAGTAATTGTGGCTCTTGGGCTCTAGAGCGCAGGCTCAGTAGTTGTGGCACACGGGCTTAGTTGCTCTGCAGCATGTGGGATCCTCCCGGACCAGGGATCGAACCCGTGTCCCCTGCATTGGCAGGCGGATTCTTAACCACTGCACCACCAGGGAAGTCCCAAGTCTCTTTCTTTTGACAAGTGTAAATTAATCACTTTGGGGGAGCTTTTCTTAGCTAAATTATAAAAATTTAAGATTCTTTTACAAAAACAAATTTTTTCTCTACACGTAATGCCTTTGTTAAGAACTAGCAAAGTTGAGAAAGGAGTAAGAAATCTAAAACTGGAAAAAGTTTCTTTAAACTGACAAAATATATGTTCATTTTGACCTGTTTTTTAAGTCAACAAAAAACTTTCCTAGAGAACTTACTCCAATTAGTTAGATTTTTATAAGATGTATTAATATTTGGAAAAAACTGCACTAATCTTCCTTTATTAATAAGTTACATTGACCTAAATGATGTGAGTAGACATTTATATGGGATATATCCATTTCTACTACATTCAACTTAATGAGCTCAATTATCTTTTTTTCCAATGGTTCCCACAATTCACACAGTTTAAGTTACAATTCTAGTTCTCCATTATTTTTCTTTGTTTATGCAAAGATTAATTTCCTGATAAGTGTTTTTTTTTAATTGTTGTTTCTTAAACTTTAAAAGCCTTATTAGATGAAATACATATTCTTCGTTGGATTTTATTTTGCAAAATAGTCAACTATCATTGTATTTCCTGTTTGGGTCATTCTTTGTTCCATATTATCTGGAGAATCTCTTGGCACTCAGAAGAATCCAAGCTCTTCTAGCTTGCCTATTTAACATCTTATATCATTTGTCATTTAAAAATTAAAAAACAATGCTGCTGGAAAATTTACTTTTACTACTTAAACTGGTTTTTGTCTATGAATTCTTCAGCAGCTGTAGTAATAATAGTAGCCATCATTTCCCAGTGTCTTATATCTGCCAGGCACTGTACTAAAATGTTTTATTTTTATCAATATATTAATCCACATGCAATCACTATAACATAGGTACCATTATCAGTTTCCATTTTATAGATGAGGAAAATAAGACGTAAGGAGGTTGAACAACTTGCCCAGTATTGCACAACTCTCAAAGATAGATTAGGATTTCAAAGGTAGATCTGCCTGACATAAATCTGTGTAGAAATAACTGACAGTAACAGTTATATTATTTGCTTACCATATAGTCATACTTCTGTACATTTAGCAGATCTGAGCCCTAATACACTACTAAAAAGAATAAAGGTATTTGCAAGATGATTGGAGAAAAAAGTAAGTATATGAATATGAGTAGGTATTTTTTCCATTCTAGAAAAAACACTGATGAAAGAAACTGAAATATATATTCCATTCCCAATAGAAACAGAAATGAAGTAATATTCAGGAATAAATGTAACAAGAAAGACATAATGCTTATGAAAGAAAAATATAAATTCTTATTGAAAGGCATAAAAGAAGATCTGAATGAATGAAAAGACAAATCATTTTTAAATGGGAAGTTTAATATCATAAAAATGTTATTCTCTCAAATTATTATTAATGAAATTCAATATTTATTTAACCCATCTTCTCTTATAATTCCAGAAGTTTTTAATTGCATAAAATAATCTTAAAATTTGTATGAGGAAAATAAATTATGGATAACAGTCAAGAATGTATAACAAAAAGTATTAATGATGGAAGGACTTACCTTGTCAAATATTGGAATACAATATTAACTATTCTTATCAAATAAATATTGTCATAAGATAAAAAGTAAGTCAATGGAATAAACACAAAATCAGAAATAGATCTTAGTATCTATAATAGTTTTAAATATGACAAAATGTATTTTAAAGCAGTGGAAAAGTATATTACATAATAAATGCTATTGGTGCAATTGATGATTCATTTGAAATAAAATGGAGCTAGACTGTATCTATACAGTATATAAAAACTGTCGGTGATTACTTAACTTACAAGGTTATGGCAGTATTGTTTGGAGTAACAAAAAAGTTGGAAAAATAAAATAAAAATTAACAGAATGAAAGCTGACTAAATAATGGTGCAGAGACAGGATAAAGCCATTAAAATGATGATTTCTACAAGTTATTATTGGGGGGGAAGAAAGATTCAGAAGATGGCATACAGTATAATTTAATTTTTATAAAACAAACAATGCCAACACTTCTTATATTTGTGTGTATTTGTATGTAATTTTATAAACATCAAGAAAAATATAATAGGCTACGTACTAGATTATATATTTGGGTCACTTGAGGCTGGATTCAGCATGAGAAGTAAGTAAAAGAGTGGAAGGGAAAGGAGGAAAAGACACCAAAAGTAAAAAAAAATTTAATTAAAACTGCACTGAAAAAAGCATATATGACAATGACATTTATGAATTTATAAGTGATAGCTTATATTAACATATATATAAAGCATTTTCAAATATAAAAGAAGTTGAAAAGAACTACAAATTAATTACTTCACTTGTTATCAGCAATTTATGACTCTGTTACAATCTGCCACATCTTCAACAGTGTTGATATTTCTCTAAGTTCATACATAATGTTCATCGAATAAATTCAGTAAATGGGATTCTTAAACAATATTCAATGGACACAACTTAATATGACCTTGTATCAACATATTGCTTTAGAAAAATGAGAGTGTCAGCAAAAATCTATCAGTGGGAACACGAGAATTTGCAAATACTCTTTACTGGACTTTGACTCCTAAAATGTAGCAGATTCAATCTACATTATGAGTCCTGCTGAACATGAGAAGCAATTTATCCAATCTAGCTTACAGAGAGCTAAGAGTAGAAATCAGACTAAAGAGGAGGAGCCTAGCAAAAGGTTTGATAAAAGCTAAGTACATCCAAGAAGGCAGAAAATCAAGCTCAAGGGAAGGAAGTGTAAAACTGGTAGCCTAGAACTAAAAAATGCAGGCAGTATCCAGCTATCAGTGGAAGTGTCCAACTCATATAGCCATGGCAGAAGAAATTAATCGAGAATCTTGATTCTAGACCAGAGGCTCTTTGCTTTATGCCTTATATCATGCAGTGTCAGTGTGTGGTACAGCTAGAAATCATAGGTTTTAGTAGTTCAAAGACAGGAGGCTGTCAGGTCCTACCCGCACTTGATAAAATCAGTTGCTAAAGTCTAGCTTTCTGGCACTTTTTAAAAGTTATCTGACAAATAGGACAGGTTTATCAGGTCAAATTCCTTATAGTTGAGTCTTCTCTATTGAGATAATATTTCATTGTGAAGTTGCAGTAGCTGTGTATGTAGCAGGGCAGTCTCTGGTTTGTCTGCACACAAAGGACACTTTCTACCTTGGATGGTCATTAGTCTGTATAACACCTTACAGAGTTAACCATAAAAGTATCCTCAGTAAAGAAGTTTTATTTTCTCCCGTCTCATCAATGGCCTAAAGGGATCTATGGCCCAAGATAGTATTGAAACATATTTGCAGTACACCACACAGATCTGACCCCAATCCCCAAGACTAGGTTGAACAGGGAAAAAAAATGGTAGTAGGTTTTTACATATGACATATAGGCAAAAATAGTGGATGAGATCCCCCAAACATTGGGCCTCTTTCAACATAAGTGAAACTATTTTTATAGGAAAGCAAAAATTAAAACAGTATTAAAGCACTGTAGTGAAGAGCTCAGTAAAAGAGTCCAGATTTCCAGATTTCTGCCTGGAAATAATTAGTCCTGTCTAAAGCCTACCAATAACTAATAGTCATGTTACGTTTGGGTGACCATGATGTTAGAGAATTCCAGACAGAACACAGTCTACTGGTCCTGAATTGTAGGAGGTATTGGGAAGACTTTCAGGAAACATAATCAACTGATGATATTATCAGCTAAAAAGTTTCATCTGGAGAACACTGTTGTAACAATCTTTTAGAGTTGTAGCCTATATCCTTTCTGTTCTTAGAAAGAAAGTCTCTTGGAGATGAATTACCATCTACTATTTCAGTGCATCACAAGTACCTTAAAGTCCACAGTTCCAGTGCTGAACTTCACTTTTCCATCACTGTCGGTACTTTTTCCAGTATCCCCAAGCTCATTTAGAAAGAATAGAAATAACATTTTCTAGATCCTGTGAATCATCCTAGGCCTATTTCTTACTCCCACATCCAATCAGTCAACAAGTTCTGTCAAATCTGTCTAATTTGCTTATTCATTTCCTTCTGTCTGGAACTGTCTGCCCCCAGAGCCACCCGAGGCTGGCTCCTCTCTTATCATTCATATCTTAAATCAAATGTCACTTGCCCTAGAACTCTTTGATGACCCTGCCATCTAAAGTAGCCTCTCCCACCCCAGCACTTCCCAAAAACCCTATTTTAATTTCTTTGTAACACTGATTACTGTCGCACATTCTCTTGTTATTACTTGTTTCTCCCCTTTCTAAAATTTCTCCTTGAGAGCAGGAAACTTGCATAGCTTATTCATCACTGAATCTTCACTGCCTTGTACACTGTCCAGTTCATAGTATGCATTTAACATGAATGTACATTTTAAATTCATTCATTATCGAATTCACTCAACAAATACTTATTAAGCACTTGTGTGCCAGGCACTGTGTTAGGCATAGGAGATACGATGGTAGGCAGAAACGAACCCTACCTTTGTACTCATGGATCTTATATTTAATAAAAGAGATATATACTAATCAAATAATCACATAAATAAATGTAAAATTACAACTATAAGTAGTGACTTTCATCTGTTTTCCCTTCTCTTTATCTCCATTACCATTGCTTTAGTTTAGGTTATCGTGCCTCAGCTATTAAAATCATCTATTTCCCTGCCTCCACTCTTGCACCCTCCACTATGTTTTTCCAAAACTAAAGTGCAAATATTAACTCATTTTCTACATTAAAATCCTTAATAACTTCAATGGCCTTCAAGAACAAATATCTAAACTCTTTAAGATAATGGCCATTTATGACCTGCCCTTCAACTGTCTCTTCTTCCCCTCCTCACACTCTATGCTCCAGTCACCCCTGAATTACACTCTTATCCCTTGGCCTTTATGTATGTTGTTCCTTCTGCCCTGTACATATTTCCCTACTCTTTGATTAAGTGATTCACTTACTTATAATTCAGTGGAGATAAACTCCCCCAGAGAGCCTTTTCTGAACTCACTCAGACTGGCTCAGCCATCCCTTTTCTGTGTTCTTTTAGCAAAAAAAAGTTATCCTGTTGTACTATAACTGTTTATTTACTTGCTTGTTTCCCTTGCAGGCCAACAATTTCCTTTGTGGCAAAGTGTCTTTAATATTTCTATCTCCTTTGCCTAGAGCAGTAGCAAGTATATAGAATAAATGGAAAGATGGTTGGATGGATGAATGGATGGATGAGTTCCCTTGACAAAATTAAAAATAAAAGTCTAAGGTAATATTCAACACAGCTTCAAACAGGTACTATTAAGAATATGTGTAAACAGTAAGTTAAGCAAAATGAGAAGACAGAGAAATACACAGCAGATGAAGGAGCAAGATAAAAACCCACCAGACCAAACAAATGAAGAGGAAAAAGGCAGTCTACCTGAAAAAGAATTCAGAGTAATGATAGTAAAGATGATCCAAAATCTTGGAAATAGAATGGAGAAAATACAAGAAATATTTAACAAGGACCTAGAAGAACTAAAGAGCAAACAAACAATGATGAACAACACAATAAATGAAATTAAAAACTCTCTAGAAGGAATCAATAGCAGAATAACTGAGGCAGAAGAACGGATAAGTAACCTGGAAGATAAAATAGTGGAAATAACTACCGCAGAGCAGAATAAAGAAAAAAGAATGAAAAGAATTGAGAACAGTCTCAGAGACCTCTGGGACAACATTAAACACACCAACATTCGAAATATAGGGGTCCTAGAAGAAGAAGAGAAAAAGAAAGTTTCTGAGAAAATATTTGAAGAGGTTATAGTTGGAAACTTCCCTAATATGGGAATGGAAAGAGTCAATCAAATCCAGGAAACACAGAGAGTCTCATACAGGATAAATCCAAGGAAAAACACACCAAGACACATATTAATCAAACTATCAAAAATTAAATACAAAGAAAAAATATTAAAAGCAGCAAGGGAAAAGTAACAAACAACATACAAGGGAATTCCCATAATGTTAACAGCTGATCTTTCAGTAGAAACTCTGCAAGCCAGAAGGGAGTGGCAGGACATATTTAAAGTGATGAAAGAGAAATACCTACAACCAAGATTACTCTACCCAGCAAGCATCTCATTCAGATTCAACGGAGAAATTAAAAGCTCTCCAGACAAACAAAAACTAAGAGAATTCAGCATAACCAAACCAGCTTTACAACAAATGCTAAAGGAACTTCTCTAGGCAGGAACCACAAGGGAAGGAAAAGACCTACAATAACAAACCCAAAACAATTAAGAAAATTGTAATAGGAACATACATATCAATAACTACCTTAAATGTAAATGGATTAAATGCTCCAACCTAAATGCATAGACTCGCTGAATGGATACAAAAACAAGACTCGTCTATATGCTGTCTACAAGAGACCCACTTCAGACCTAGGGACACATACTGACTGAAAGTGAGGGGATGGAAAAAGATATTCCATGCAAATGGAAATCAAAAGAAAGCTGATGTAGCAATTCTCATATCAGACAAAATAGACTTTAAAATAAAGACTATTACAAGAGACAAAGAAGGACATGACATAATGATCAAGGGATCAATCCAAGAAGAAGATATAACGACTGTAAATATTTATGCACCCAACATAGGAGCACCTCAGTACTTAAGGCAAATGCTAACAGCCATAAAAGGGGAAATTGACAGTAACACAATCATAGTAGGGGACTCTAACACCCCACTTTCACCAATGGACAGATCATCCAAAAGGAATATAAACAAGGAAACACAAGCTTTAAATGATACATTAAACAAGATGGACTTAATTGGTATTTATAGGACATTCCATCCAAAAACAACAGAATACACTTTCTTCTCAAGTGCTCATGGAACTTTCTCCAGGATAGATCATATCTTGGGTCACAAATCAAGCCTTGCTAAATTTGAGAAAATTGAAATCGTATCAATTATCTTTTCCGACCATAACGCTGAGACTAGCTATCAATTACAGGGAAAAAACTGTAAAAACTACAAACACATGGAGGCTAAACAATACACTAATAAATAACCAATAGATCACTGAAGAAATCAAAGAGAAAATCAAAAAATACCTAGAAACGAAAGACTATGAAAACACGACAACCCAAAACCCAAAATGGGATGCAGCAAAAGCAGTTCTAAGAGGGAAGTTTAGAGCAATACAATCCTACTTCAAGAAACAAGAAGCATCTCAAATAAACAACCTAATGTTACACCTAAAGCAATTAGAGAAAGAACAAAAAAAACCCAAAGTTAGCTGAAGGAAAGAAATCATAAAGGTCAGATCAGAAATAAATGAAAAAGAAATGAAGGAAACAATAGCTAAGATCAATAAAACTAAAAGCTGGTTCTTTGAGACGATAAACAAAATTGATAAAACACGAGCCAGACTCATCAAGAAAAAAAGGGAGAAGATGCAAATCAATAGAATTAGAAATGAAAGAGGAGAAGTAACAACTGACACTGCAGAAATACAAAGAATCATGAGAGATTACTGCAAGAAACTATATGCCAATAAAATGGACAACCTGGAAGAAATGGACAAATTCTTTGAAAAGCACAATTTCCTGAGGCTGGACCAGGAAGAAATAGAAAATATAAACAGACCAATCACAAGCACTGAAATTGAAACTGTGATTAAATATCTTCCAACAAACAGAAGCCCAGGACCAGATGGCTTCACAGGCTAATTCTATCAAACATTTAGAGAAGCGCTAACACCTATCCTTCTCAAACTCTTCCAAATTACAGCAGAGGGAGGAACACTCCCAAACTCATTCTACGAGGCCACCATCACCCTGATACCAAAACCAGACAAAGATGTCACAAAAAAAAGGAAACTACAGACCAATATCACAGATGAACATAGATGCAAAAATCCTCAACAAAATACTAGCAAACAGAATCCAACAGCACATTAAAAGGATCACACACCATGATCAAGTGGGGTTTATCCCAGGAATGCAAGGATTCTTCAATATCAATCAATGTGATAACCCATATTAACAAATTGAAGAAGAAAAACCATAGGATCATCTCAATAGATGCAGAAAAAGCCTTTGACAAAATTCAACATACATTTATGATAAAAACTCTCCAGAAAGTAGGCATAGAGGGAACTTACCTCAACATAACAAAGGCCATATATCCCACAGCCAGCATCATTCTCAGTGGTGAACCCACAGCCAACATCTTTCTCAATGGTGAAAAACTGAAACCATTTCCACTAAGATCAGGAACAAGACAAGGTTGCCCACTCTCACCACTATTATTCAACATAGTTTTGGAAGTTTTAGCCACAGCAATCAGAGAAGAAAAAGAAATAAAAGGAATCCAAATCGGAAAAGAAGTAAAACTGTCACTGTTTGCAGATGACATGATACTATACATAAAGAATCCCAAAGATGCTATCAGAAAACTACTAGAGCTAATCAATGAATTTGGTAAAGTAGCAGGGTATAAAATTAATGCACAGAAATCTCTTGCATTTGTATACACTAATGATGAAAAATCTGAAAGAGAAATTAAGGAAACACTCCCATTTACCACTGCAACAAAAAGAATAAAATACCTAGGAATAAACTTACCTAAGGAGACAAAAGACCTGTATGCAGAAAACTATAAGACACTGATGAAAGAAATTAAAGATGATACCAACAAATGGAGAGATATACCATGTTCTTGGATTGGAAGAATCAATATTGTGAAAATGACTATACTACCCAAAGCAATCTACAGATTCAATGCAATCCCTATCAAATTACCAATGGCATTTTTTACAGAACTAGAACAAAAAATCTTAAAATTTGTATGGAGACACAAAAGACCCCAAATAGCCAAAGCAGTCTTGAGGGAAAAAAAATGGAGCTGGAGGAATCAGACTCCCTGACTTCAGACTAGACTACAAAGCTACAGTAATCAAGACAATATGGTACTGGCACAAAAACAGAAATATAGATCAATGGAACAAGATAGAAAGCCCAGAGATAAACCCACACACATATGGTCACATCTTTGACAAAGGAGGCAAGAATATACAGTGGAGAAAAGACAGCCTCTTGAATAAGTGGTGCTGGGAAAACTGGACAGCTACATGTAAAAGAATGAAATTAGAACACTCCCTAATACCATACACAAAAAGAAACTCCAAATGGATTAAAGACCTAAATGTAAGGCCAGACACTATCAAACTCTTAGAGGAAAACATAGGAAGAACACTCTTTGACATACATCACAGCAAGATCCTTTTTCACCCACCTCCTAGAGAAATGGAAATAAAAACACAAATAAACAAATGGGACCTAATGAAACTTAAAAGCTTTTGCCCAGCAAAGGAAACCATAAACAAGATGAAAAGACAACCCTCAGAATGGGAGAAAATATTTGCCAATGAAGCAACTGACAAAGGATTAATCTCCCAAATATACAGGCAGCTCCTACAGCTCAATATCAAAAAAAAACAACAACCCAATCCAAGAATGGGCAGAAGATCTAAATAGACATTTCTCCAAAGAAGATATACAGATTGCCAACAAACACATGAACGGATGCTCAACATCACTAATCATTAGAGAAATTCAAATCAAAACTACAATGAGGTATCACCTCACACCAGTCAGAATGGCCATCATCAAAAAATCTACAAACAACAAATGCTGGAGAGGGTATGGAGAAAAGGGAACCCTCTTGCACTGTTGGTGGGAATGTAAATTGATACAGCCACTACGGAGAATAGTATGGAGGTTCCTTAAAATACTAAAAATAGAACTACCATACGACCCAGCAATCCCAGTACTGGGCATATACCCTAAGAAAACCATAATTCAAAAAGAGTTATGTACCACAATGTTCATTGCAGCTCTATTTACAATAGCTAGGACATGGAAGCAACCTAAGTGTCCATTGACAGATGAATGGAGAAAGAGTATGTGGCACATGTATACAATGGAACATTACTCAGCCATAAAAAGAAAAGAAATTGAGTTATTTGTAGTAAGGTGGATGGACCTAGAGACTATCATACAGAGTGAAGTAAGTCAGAAAGAGAAAAACAAATACCGTATGCTAACATATATATATGGAATTTAAAAAAAAAATGATTCTGAAGAACCTAGGGGTAGGACAGGAATAAAGACACAGACATAAAGAATAGACTTGAGGACAGGGGGAGGGGGAATGGTAAGCTGGGACAAAGTGAGAGAATGGCATGGACCTATATACACTACGAAATGTAAAACAGATAGCTAGTGGGAAGCAGCCACATAGCACAGGGTGGTCAGCTCAGTGCTTTGTGACCATCTAGAGGGGTGGGATAGGGAGGGAGGGAGGGAGATGCAAGAGGGAGGAGATATGGGGATATATGTATATGTATAGCTGACTCACTTTGTTATACAGCAGAAACTAGCACACCCTTGTAAAGCAATTATTCTCCAATAAAGATATTAAAAAAAAAAAAGAATGTGTGGAAAAAATATTGGCCAGAACAGAAGGCTAGTGAAGCCCATTTTGAATCTTCCAAGCACTGTGGAGGGTAGCACTCAGTAATAAGTTCACTAAATGTATTCCATGTTTGTTGTTAAGAAAAAAAAACATTAACTATCCATAGCCTTATGTTTGAAATGTTAGAAGGTAAGGCAACATAGCAATCATATTATCAGATTGAAGGACAGTTTGCAAGATTTCTACCACTGATGAAACACAAACTTAAACAAAGGATATTAACCCTGAAAACAAAGGGTATTAAAAACCTCTAATCTTCAGTAGGAACTCTGTAACCAAAGAAGAAAAAGGATGGTGACAATCTTTTTTCACTAGATACATGGAATCATGGAAGCAATACCATATGTTAGAGAAATTTGAATATTTAGACAAGTAAAATATAGTGCAGGCTTAGACTTATAATTAGTATATGGCAACAACTGCTCTGCTAGGGAAGTTGACTATTTTTTTTTAGTGAAGAGGAACATGAGGGCACAAAGATAAGCTGGTCCTTGAGAAACTCTCAGCATGTTTGCAAGCAGAAAGTTGTTTGCTGCAGTTAGCCGTTAGGGACAGAATGAGTATTGAACAGAAAGTATTGGGTTGGCCAAAAAGTTCGTTCGAGTTTTCTGTAACATCTTACAGAAAAGCCTGAACGAACATTTTGGCCGACCCAGTATAAAAATAGGGTGATTCTAGTTATTCTACTGGAGAACATCCTAGCAGAGGGGAACTACTTTCACGTTACGTGCAACAAATCTAGAGAAAATAACTTCCTTTGCCTGAAAAGGGTAAACTAATTACTAGTGCAGGTACTTATATACCAGCTATGGTCTTAGTAGAGGTGTCAGTTGACCATCTGTAAAACATCCATCCAATATTCAGCAAATATTCATTAAGTACCAGCTATATCAAGCATTAGGCTACACGAACCCTAATTATTAGAAGGAAGAATTAAGGGTGGCTGATAGAATGGAGCAATAGTGAAATTTTAGGAGTCAACACTAATAGCCAATTAGATTAGATTCCAGCAGCCAAGGAAGTAAGGTCCTTAAGAGTCTCAGAATAAGTGAGCCACTGATGACAGTTCTTTTTATATAGATGACAGAGAGGCAGAGTATCTGAACAAAGTACCAGTCACCTCAGGAGTTATCTGAAAAATCAGCCTGTGAACAGGATAACTTCAGATCCACCAACAGTAATGAGTGAAGACATAACTCCTAGGTGCTACTGCCAAAAGGAAAAGAACATTTTGGGGTATACGGAATATTTGGAAAGGAATAACTGTGTCTAAATATATCTTATCTAACACTTGATCATGTGTTGATTTGTATTTGTCAAGGTGGCAAATTCTCAAATGACAAAGGAATGAAACCTAAGATAAATTCAACAAGATGCTTTTTCTATAAGTCTGTTATCATTTCTAACACTCAAATATTGGAAAGGAAGGAGAAGTGAGTCTTCTAATGGAAAAAGGAGATTTGGGGTGTGTGTGTGTGTGTTTGTGTGTGTGTGTAAGTCACTAGGTCTGAAAAGAAAAGAATAGATAGTAAAAATGAGAGAAAGTCATGAGAGGAGTCTTCTTCCTACTTCCTCTCCACTAAAGCTAATGTTTTGGGGTTTTTTTATGGGAGATGTGGTTTTCAAGGGAGACAGGGTTGCTGTGTCAGGCTTGGGGTGGCTGCAGGGTCTGGAAGTATAGCCATAAAGCTAAAGAGAATCTGAAGAACCAGCAATGTGTGGCCCACGGCAGCAGGCTGGATGGTAGAACGGTGTATCCTTTCATCCTCCCAAAGTAAATTTAAAGAACTTTTAGAGGTTAGGATCTGATGGCATCGAGACTTTTTAGACACAGACCTTCTGACTCCAAGGGTTACTTACCATTTTCTATTTATAAAACATCTTACTATAATCCTGCCTTAAGAATATATGTATTACCAGGTGTCCCATATAAGGTATACATCAGAACATTCTTAAAAATCATAATAAAAATCATAACAATAACCATTACTTATAGTGGTGTTATTCAAAGCAAAGTTTATTTTCAATTAGCTTCAAAATTAATTTGTTAACACTGAATATCAATTCTGCATTAGTACTCCTCCGGTAATTATTGCTTACCGTCAAGGCTCCATTAAGATTCCATGTTTGAAATGATGAATGTGTACCTCTATTGATTACTGTTTATGATTTATTGAGTTATTCTTAGAATAATGATGTTTTTAGCAATATGTTTAGTTTTTCCAACATTTGTGAATCTACTAAACCTTGAAAAGTGTACATATATATTTAAACTCACAGTTGGAGTACTACGTCATATTTTTTCAGGCCCTTAAAGACACTGGTATAAATACATTAGTTTAGTGAAGGCTCTATTACAAAATTATCATACATTTCCATGCCAAAGGATCTTAGAAATATAAAAAATATTTTTATTTCGTTTCTGGTTGTGATTTTATTACAAGTTGCTTAGTTTTTAGTCTCCTCTTTCTCTTTTAATATCCTTCCTACCATGAACCTACAGTGAAGATTTTTGTCAACATATATATTTAGATCTCTTAGCAATTTTTTTTTAGTTTTATAACTTGTTCTTGCAAGTTCCCAGTCTGAGAACAGACACATAAGTAAAGAGTCACAAGAAAGTTCTTTAAGAAAAGTTCTTTAAGAATGGAGAAGTCAGCTGATTCCCTCAGAGGAGTGCAAGAAGGATTGAATAACACATATAAAACCCTAAGTACAGAGCCATTTAAAGGGTCAGAACATGGTGCTGCAAGATTCAATGATCCACTGAAGAATATTAAGCTAAGGAGTGACATGATCACTTTGAATCTTTAACAGTTACATTAGCAGTTATGAAGCAAATTTATGAAGGAATTTATGGAGGAAGACAGAGAGATGGAGTTAGAGAACATTTCAATAGCTTAAAGATCATGTGGACCAGTTTAAATGAATAATAATGGAGTGGAGAGGAAAGACACAAGATATAGTTAAAAGACAGAGTCAAAAACACTTTAGTAAATGATTGAATTTGAGTTGGGCAAGATTGAAGGAAAAGAGACATCAGGATGAACCACTGGTTGCTAGTTTGGAAAACTTGGTGAATTATTGTGCTATAAACAGATATATAAGAAGGTTTGGGAGAGATAGAAGGGGTAGGACAGATACTAGTTAGAAATATTGAGTTTAGTTTTGGACTGATTTAAGTTTTAGTGAAATGCTCTGATGAAGTGGTCCAACTGATATACAGATCCAAAGACCAGGAGAGAAATCTAGAAATAGAAGTTTGAGAATAATACCATAAACTTCATTATTAAGCCCAGAGCAATCAGGGCTGAATTTCTAGTTCTGGTAGAATGATTAGATTAATTGAGATAAGTCAACATGGTGAGATATTTTATGAAGTCATTAAAATTATGTTTTTAATGATAAGAAAATGCTCAAATAATAATATAATATCAAATAAAAACAGAAAACAAAATTTCTTGTGCAGTAAAATCTCAATTGTGTAAAAATTGGCCTTAAAAAGGCTGGAAAGAAAAGCATTAGAGTTATAATGGTCCTACTAGGGTTAAACATTTATGGTGACTTTTCCCCATCTTTCTATTTATTTATATTTTATAAGTTTTCTATGTGCATTACTCAAAAATCAATTTAGGTTAAGGGATGGCTTCCTGGAAAGGTAATGATTAAGCTTAGTTTAAAGGTCTAGATAGAAATTAACCAGATGAAGAGGATAACAGTAATAGAGGTACATAAGTGAGGAATACAGTGTGCACAGGGATCTGTAAGCAGTTGAGGGTTGTTGAAACATTCATGATGTCAGAGAGTGGTCAGAAAGGAAGCTAGATAGGAAGGTGTGTTAGCCCTATGACAGCTTGTTATGTTGAGATTCTATCCAGTGTACTCTGAGCATCTGTTAAAGACATATATACACAGGGTAGTGTATTCATTTGCTAGGGTCACCACAGCAGAGTAACACAGACTGGCTTAAACAATAGAAATTTATTTTCTCACAATTTTGGAGGTCAGCAGTCTAAGATCAAGGTGTTAGCAGGGCTGGTTTCTTCTTAGGTCGCTCACCTTGACTTGCACAGAGCCGACTTCTCTCTATGTCTTCACATGGTCTTCCCTCCATGAATCTGTGTCCATATATCCTCTTCTTATAAGAACACCAATAACTGGTGTCCTTATTACATTAAGGTCCACCCTAGTGACCTCATTTTAACTTAATGACCTCTTTAAAGACCTATTTTTAAATACAGTCCTATTCTGAGTTACCAGGGGTTAAGACTTCAACATACGAATTTGGAGGAAGGGGAGACACAATTCAGTACATAACAGAGAGTGACATGGTTAAATTTCCTTTGTTAACCATGTGGAATATGGATTTGAGGGAGAAAAGATGGATGAACAGGCTGTTTTAATAATGTAGGCAAGAAATCATTATGTTGTTTAGAACAGTGAATGTATATAAATCAATAAATGTAAAACACATGTAATCATAATAATTCCAGAGAGAGCAGCTAGGTTAGAGGGGAAATAATGAATTCAATTTGGGAAGATTCAATTCTATACCTAGTATAGAGTTAGATATAGGAATATGAAGCTCAAAGACAGATTGTTGGGATGGAGTTCTGGATTTGGGCATCATTAGTACACATGTTATTTGAAACAGTGGGAGCAGATCAGTGTATCTGAGTGATGAGAGCAATGGACTTAGAACAGAAAACCAACATTTATAGATCAGGCAGAGAATGAGCCCATGAAGGAGACATGAAAATGTGAGGTAAAGCAGAAGAGTGCCTCATCATAGAATCTAAGGAAGTAGAGAGCTTTGATGAAGGGAATAATCAACAGTCAAAGAGAGCTTTGTGATCCTAAAGACAAAAACTGAGAAATGTTAGTTGGATTTGGAATTAGACGGACTTTTGGACGTGGATACTTAACGACAATTCCTTGAACTTCTATGTGCTAGACACTGGGTGAAGCATTATAAAGCATATAATTATATTTCATTTTGAGCTTCACTTAAGACTGAGAGAAGGGTTATTATGTCTGTTTTACAGATTAAGGAAACAATGGCTCAGGAAAGTCAAAGTACTATCTCAAGATCAACAGACAGCAGTAGATCAGTGGAAGTCAGCTCTAGACTTCTTTCTGTCACCAAAACTGGCATGATTAACCACTAGTAATACTAACCCCCTAAAAGTGAGGCAGTTTTATTAACTTGGAAGAACTAGAATTCCAGAGAGCTGTGGGTTGGTGAGGAAGTAAAATAGACTACCCTTTTCAGAAAAGAAGAAAGTAGGACAGAGACCAACCCATCTTGCTCTCCTTTGTTTAGTACATTGCCTGGAACACAGTAGATGCTCAATAAATTTTAGTTCAATGAACAAGAAATAAATGTTGACATGAGCTAGGCATAAGGTGTACATGGAAGAGGAGGCAGCAGAGATGTAGATTGCATGCAGCCCAAGGGGGAAAAAAATGTGGAGAGGATAACACTGAAGAAGAAAGAGAAGAAAACTTAAGCCAGGTGCTTCCTAGAAAATGTTGCTAGGGTTCAGGATCAAGAGCACAAGTAAGAATTTCACCCGAAACACCTTCTTTATGGTTGAACAAAAAAAGTGAAGTATAGAAATAAGTATGTAAGGACACGTGACAAGTTGCTTCATCTTTCAACAATCCTCTCCATATTAAGCTTCTTCAAGAAAGAATATCTCATCGTTTCCAGTAAGTTATTTGTTTTAAAGTTTTAATAAATTCATACATGTAATGCCCTGTGCCTAGATTTCCCTCTTTTTCACTGTATGGTAATCTTTTATTGCAACATAAAGACTTAGATCACAGATTATCTCTTAGAATTATTTATTCAATTCTCCAAACAGAATCTGTCACTCCCTCTCTTTTCTATCTCTTAATGCAATCCTGTAGTGACTTGGAGGCCATAGATAAAACACTCTTACATTTATTTATTAAGTGCCTTTGAAATACCTTAGCATATCAACAAAATATTTCAAAATGTTATATGGAATATTTTAAAGCAAAGGAATTTCATAAGCTGATTTACCTTGGACACAATTGTATTTATTAATTCAACTTTTCTATATAAAATAATATATGTTTTAAATTTTCTTACTAGTCAGCTAAAGACTATTCTGTTAGATGACTGCATTTTGTAGTAAAAGCACATTCTTAATTCATTGAGTTTTAATAATCTCATACTGCAAATGACACATAGGTTGGAAAATTTTATGCAATGTATTTAAAGAATAAAATGTCACTTGCCATTGTAAAGATTTATCTATTGATCACTGTGATGTTTAAAGAAAATGATTTGTACTTGTGCCCTAGCTTCACTATCTTCAAAGCCAAATTGTGCGCTGTAATACTTTAAGCTTTCAGCTGGTGTTGAATTTTGGCTGGTTCAATAGTGGGATGAGATTACTCACTGCTATATTACTATTCTGTTAAACAAATTCATTCTTGAATAATCTATATGCCCTATGGGAAGGTCAAATGATAAGGCAGAAAGATCTGAAACAAAATACTAAGATTTCTTTGTTTTAAGTTTGGCAGATGTCCAGTTGCATATTTCAAATTATCTAAGAAAAATACACAAAGTGCACAATTATATTCAACTTGAGCTTGAACTTGAGCTATATAGAATTATCCTCATCTAATTTATAAAGTATACTGGTATATATGAAATATGAAATATAACATTCTTTGTAACACTTTGCACATGCTGATATTTTCCTTCTATCACTAAATTAAGAATGTGAACTTAATAAACATATATTGGGAGAGTTAAGATAATGTTGTGGAATAGCTATATCAATTTGTCCATAAACACCTCTTTAAATAACTATTTAATATTATACCCAAAAATACATAAATAAAACTCTAGCAGAATCTGAGACAAAATATCCTCACAAATAATCTGTGTATGCATTGCCTGCCAATTAAACTTGCAGATAGGTAATTTTTGCTCAGTCTATGTGCATTTTTAATCTACCTAATGTAAGCATTGAATTGTTCAACTTTTAGAACATTTGCCAAGTTCCAATGTAATTAATAATCATATGGATTTGAAGACTCTAGTTCTTTCTACTATGAAAATGCTTTAAGATTAATGTGCATTAATTTCACTTGTATGCAAAAATATTGTAATGTAAGATTATGTTTTTATTTTCTTAATTGAAAATGTAAGTCTAACTGGAGCAAAGAGAAATTTCTAATGCAGATAAACTATTCAATCATCATTTAATATTATGTATAACCATAATTGCATTTATCTGAGAAAACATAATTTGTCTTGCTATTTAAGCATATCCAATTTTTAAATATGTTAGTAAAATTGTAGCATTTAATTAATTTGAATAAAATGTACATCAAAGTTGTAAGTGAAATATGTATATGTATAAGATTAATTGAAATATGCGATTGGTGGCTTTTCTGGAAATAAAGGAGAGAAAAATTAAGGTAGAGTAATAGCGTGATTAATTGATTCAGGATGGCTCCTGCTGAAAAATTATGTTCAGTAAGAGTTTGTCGTTATAATTTGTGATCATTTGTCACTTTACAGTATATCATATATAGTGGATTCAGGTGCACAAGCTGTATAAATGACTGTCATAAAAATGCTAATTTTTAAAATAAAAAAGATGGTTATTTTACTGATTTAATTCAAAAGTCATTGTATATTAATTTGAGCTATTGTTGTGTTTCCAGAAATGGTAAATACTTTGTAAATGATTTTGTTCTCATATATGCATATATCATTTAAAAAATCAAATCAATTATTTTTAAAAAATATGTTTCAAGATACAAATTTCACATGTTTTTATTAAAACATGAAGATACTGGGCAAAAGTTGTTTTTTAAATATTTAGTAAAAAATAAATAGAAGGAATGATTAGTTTTTACAACCCAAAACATTCTTTCACTCAAAATTCTTTTAATATAATAAAATGTACTCTTTTACAGTATGTTCCCTTCTGTATCTCACTGATTTCTTCAGTGTTGTTATCTCATATAAGAGCTTTTGTTAAACACTATAGATTAAGCTGAATTATTCTACATATGATGGGAACTGATAAATTTGAGAAGAAAATTTTATTTAACAGAGGACATTCATAAACCAAATTTTGTTATTTTCAGAGAGAAAAAGGGACACAAACTCAGAGTAAAATACCAATGGGCTCATTTGTGTTCTGCCTTAAACAGCAGACATCAATAATGCTTGTTATTGTAGAGTTAATTTAAATGAGTAGAAATAACCTTGGAAATAAAAGTTTAAGCAAGTTATTTTCATGAGACTGGTTTATTATGCAATGATTTATATATGAATATTTTGCTTTCTTCTTTTAGGAAGTTTGCATGTTTTTAGTCATCCTGTCAAATACCACTCAGTCTGATTTTCTGTTTCTATCCTATCTAGTACTTGTCTAATCCTAGAACTGTACCACTTTATGAAAATCTTGTGTATAACCTATTTATATAGAATTATATGAAAACAAACAAATATTTCACCTCCCTGTACTGTAGACCAATTGGTAACTATTTTAGTCGCCTTCTGCATTAGGAGTTCCATCTTTTGGGCATTGAAATTGATTTTTCTCATCTTAGCATCTGAAGATCCAGAGTGTGCCCCTTGCCCAATCGCCTGAGACTATACAGTGACACCTACAACAGAGGATGTGGAGGCAGCAGCTTTCGGGCACCAGAAATGGCAGCGTCAGGAGCATCAGCACGAGTAGACTTTGTAGAGGTAGTTCTCCCAAACTGTATTATGAAACCAAACATTTTTGGTGTGCTGCCTGCTGATGGAGGCTGCCTTCTTACTGCCTAGTGTTATGCAAAATGTTTGGTCTTTGTTAAAGCTTAACAATAACATTTCTGACTAATATAGAGCAACCTGATTTTTTTTCCAAGTGTGTTCAGTTGCCTTAACTTCCAATTAACATGAAATTTTATCAGTCTCAGAAAAACATTAATACTCATATCTTTGTCCAGTTTATTTCACTGTTAGTTTATATAAAGCTGCTGTCACATATAATTTTTGTAGAAATTTTTTTGACTAGATCAGAATAAACCATCATTTTAAAAGACATCCTAATGAAGTAAATAAGAGAATTTCTCTAGTCAGTTATATACTTCGGAGACTGAATAGGGTTGCCCAGGTTTTCTGTGTGGACCGCCTAGTGATGTTCCATTGTGAACTTATTTTGCAAAGTGAAAGATTATTCCCAGATGGTCCCAGTCAAAATATGAAAGACCAGTGATTGATTGGTTTTATATATCCTTTCATTTTATGTAATTTAATGTGAAATAGTTATTTTGTAGCTATAAAACACATTTGTTAATTAACCACAATGGCTTTATCTATACAGTTCAATGACTTATAACATTTCAATTTGCATGTAGAATGAACCTCTGTAATGATGTCTTTGCAAAATAAATAACAGTTGACACAATGGGTGCATTTGCTTTTAACATTTTATACATTTGACTTAGAAAAGTAGGATATATTTCATATTGAAATTTTGAAGAGTTTGAAATTCAGCATCCAGAGATCTTCATCTTGGTGCAGTACAACAAATTCATTCTTCACCCCATCTTCACTCCTTTTTGGAACAAGGCAAGATACAAAGAATTTATACTAGTTCTATTGGAACTATTGCTTGATTAAATATAATTTGAACATTCTTTGCATAAACCAGATATGAGCAGGATAGATACATTGACCTTAATAGTATTTTTATTTTTGTTTTTTTCATTTTTTTCTATTTTATTTTCTTATTTAGGAAATTACGAATTGTCATTTTTTGCCAAATCTACACTATGGAGTTGAAATGTACTTTTCTGAATATTTCCATTCTGTCTTAATGTATTTTAATTATGTGAATTTATAAAATAATGGCCCTAAATGCATAGACCTTTGTAAAAAGTACATATATATTTGAAAGTGGATGTTGTTTTTTTAGTTAAAATTGTGTAAATACTGAGTTTTCCATGAGTACTTATAAAGATCTTATGTAAAAATTCATAAACCTACTTAATTGAGTTTGTACAACATAGTTTTTAGCTGTGTGTCATATACTCATTGACTTCTGTCATTTTCACAATATACTGCATATGTCTCTAGAAACTGTATATTGAAAGGTATGTTGCTCTTCTAAGAACACAAAAGTAAATCTCTGACTCTGCTTTAGAACAAATTGTGCTATTTTAATATAGTTTTATAATGTGATCTCATCATGTCCTTCAAATGCCATTTTCAAGATTACTTAAAACATTCTGCATGAAAGTAGCTTTAAAGTATTTAAGAAATACTTCTGCCTCTATCATGTTCCAAGTAAGGAACTGGATTTTCCATTGTTAAATTTTAAAAGTCTTACAGAGCTGCAGTTAAAATCTGCAGCATAGTGCAGTAGTTCTGTGTGATAATTATTTTGGTGGCGTGACCTAACTGCAGTAAACCATGTTGCATTCCTGGTCTTATGATAACATATTACAATTGAGACCTTGTATATATAGGATAAAGGAAACTTTTCTTAAGGAAAAGGCATTAACAAGTAACAAATAATTGTTATTAAGTTGGAATGGTTTAAAACTGCATCAGCAGAAGTGATTACAAAAGTAAAGAATTAAAGCAAATACCACTGAATATGATACTTGATTCGTTTTTGCCCACTGTTCATGCTATGTCACTGTAGTGTTCCAACAAGTGGAAGTGATTATAAATTCCTTCACAATGTTTATGGCACTCTGATCTTTTATGCTAAGAGGAGTCACATATACCAATTTAACAAAAATATTAAATGTGTTCATTTCATAAAGTTACATAATTTTTAGCCTCTAGATATATATATTTTTTAAACTAGATAAACTGGTAAAAGGATAAGATGTGTTTATGTGCATTTGTTATTATTGAAATAACAGTAATCTCCTATTGAGCTATCTTTTAGAAATATACTCTATTGATTATACATTCATGGGTAGTGGAATATGCATATTAAACCAGAATTTGACTAAATATACAATAATAACTAAAACAAAAAATAACTCTTAAGAAGAAGGCAGCACAATAGGTGCTTACCCATTCTCCAGGATACCAAGTATTACAACAGAACCCCTTCCTTCCTTGTAAGATAAGTGTCCCTCCTGGGAACCTGGGCCACCATTTGAGCAACATATTGAATTGCCTTTCAACATCTTATTGACATCTCATGAAGAGAAGTCAACTTTTATAGCTCTTAACAGCGTCTTAGAAAATAGAATACATCTCCCTATGTTTCTCAGAAATTACAGGTTCCTGCATGTTTATGAAGAATTTCATATACTCTCCCATCCCTATTTTTTTGTTCATATCAAGTTTTACCAACTATGATTTCTGCCATTTTTATTTTCTTTTAAATCAAGTCAACTTTTCCTGGAGCAAAACTGGCAGATCTAAATTTTGTCACAAAAGAATGCGATTATTTTTCAAATTTTTAGCCATAAACAAAACATAACAAAGTTATATTAGGTGTTGTCAGTTTTATATTATTTGCTTCTGCTACAGCAATCAATATAAATTGGATAAAGACTGATAATTTATATGTATTTATTGGCAGAAAACCAGAAAATATTAGAAGGGCAAAAGTATAACATCTGGATGTCATTACAGTAAAAGTAACAGGTTCAGAACAGAAGGGGTTAGAACAGCCTGAGGGTGTGGAAATTACACAGTTGCTCAAAATCTCATTGAAGTAAAAATCTTCTATAAAACCAATAATTCCCCCTGCCCCTCACCCAATACATACAACTTGCTTTGACTGCAGCTGTATGATACATAAGAATATAACATTTAAAACAGAACTCATAGTCCTCTCTTGTGCTTGGGCAAATTTTGAAGAGAATACAAACCTTTAATTCAGGCCAGCTCAGTAAACATTTGTTAAGGGCCTACTGTGTGTCAAGCACTGTGATTAACATTAGAGACACCAGGTACAACAGAGCCCCTGCCGTTAGACAGATCACAGTTTGGTAAGGAATATAGACAAGTAAAGCATTACATGCAATACAGCATGTTGCATAGGATTATAGAAAAGTGACAAATGAACAGAAATATTGGTTTGGCCAAAAAGTTCGTTAGAGTTTTTCCGTAACATCTTATGGAAAAACCCAAATGAACTTTTTGGCCAACCCAATAGTATAGCATAATGCTTAATCCTATCAGCAAAGTCCAGGTAAAATTTTACAAAAGAGGTGAAGCCGAGGAGTCTTTTAAACAATAAATTTGAATCTAACAAGTGGGCGGAAGGAGGAGTGTTGCTTAAAGAGGAAACATGTCACAAAGAAATGAATGTGCAAAATCGTATGCGTGAGGAAGGACTAGCCAGGAGGTAGATAGAAAAGATCTCATGAAGGGCCTATGTGCCATAGGTTAGACTTCATTTGTGGGTAATGTTGAGATTCTACTGAAAGGTTTTAAGTAGAGGAATGATAGGTTTGTGAGTGATGGGATAAAATTTATTAAGTAAAGATTTATAGGCAATTTCTTCTAAGGAAGCAAAGAACAAAAGACGCTCAGAATATTTTTTAACAGCTTTATTGAGGTGTATTTACACAATAGAAAACTTACCCATTAAAGTGTACAATTTAATAATTTTTAGTAAATTTACAGAGTTGTGTAATTATCACCACAACACAGTTTTCAACATTTCTGTCACCCCTACCAAAAGCCCTTGTACTCATTCGCGGTCAATCCTCTATCTATCTGATCTCAGTTCCTCCTCCAGCCCCAGGCAACCACTATTCTGCTTTCTGTCTCTATAAATTTGCCTTTTCTGAACATTCCATGTAAATGGAATCATATGATACGTAGTCTTTTTGTGTCTGGCTTCTTTCACTTAGCATAATGTTTTTGAGGTTTCTTCCAGATTGTTATGAGATAAACAGAACAGTATTTCACCCCCCAAAAGACTATGACTACTGGGAAAACAAGATGTATGAGAAGGATGTTGTGTGAACCTGGCCAAAGTGTGGGGGACAAAAGGGCACAAAAGTGTGAGGACAGGATGGCATGGAAAGAGAGTTCAATCAGAGTAGAAGAATCAGAAGTTCAAATCACATGAAAGGAGAAGAAAATATGTCAAGATATTTTAATAAAATGCATTCAAGACTAAATCTTGAACTTCTATTTCCTCCCCACCTTAAAGGTTTGCAATGGGTAAACATTGGACTTCCTGTTTGTGGATACAACTCTAGCGATATCACAAACTTGTTAGCTTCTTGTATTAAAATCACTTCTCCAAAGGACACGATACCTTAGAGAAAGCCAATAAATCATGACGGACTGACCTCTGCAGTTAAAATGTAAAGGGGCAAATGAATCTAGAACAAGTTGTATTTTCCTTGGAAAACCACTTGGGGCAATGTGGTTGGTGACACTGAGACTAGAAGTGCAATTTTTTAGAGAATGCAGGATTGGTTTAAGAATTCCTGTTCAGTTGGAGAAACACTTAGGTGGCATTATAAGGCCACCTGAGTCATAAAAAAATTAAAGCTCTTTCTGCAGGAAGAAAAGGCTTCTAGTAGTTTCTCTGGATCTACTTTCAAGCTCCACCCCATTAGCTGAAAAGGAGTGCCCTGCTGGACTACTAGTTACTAGAAAAATCATAGGATTACAGTGCAGCTGATGGAATAAGAATACTAAGTGCTGGCCGGAATAGCCCACCACTTGGGTGTACAGGCAGGACAAGCTCAGAAACAAAGAAGTAACTAAGTAGGAGAGCCTGACAAAGATGTCCAGGTTTAATGTCATGACTGGCTTCAGGCCAGGAACCAGGTGAACCAAGGTTGGAGCCTCAAAATGAAGCTACCAAGGCAGGTTTCCCAAGGGTCTATCAAGAGAACTCCCTCCCTGGAAACCCCGGCTCCATTGCCAGGGAAGCCAGAAGTGAACTTGCCACTCCTGACCCCTTAAGGGACCTTGTGGTCCACTGTGGCCTCAGGAGGCAAAGAGAGACTTCTCAGTCCTAGTTAGAGACTTTCTGGAGCCATTCCAGGGTAAAGACTGGAACTCAGTTCCAAAGGTGCAGACTTAGGGTCCCCTGACATGGCCCAGGGTGGATAGGACAAGTCCAGAACTCTGAACGTTGGTGTGGTCTGTTTGCTTCCATTAGAGTAATAATAGAGTGTCCACAAGCTGCAAAACTGAAACTCTGGTCTTGAAAAGAGACGAGATTAAAGCCAATACTAATATACTTATGTCACAAGAAGTCGCCATTCCTCTGTGAGATGTCCAGAGACATAGGAGAAGTATTTGCATACTCTGTGTTTGGGGAAGAAAAGAGACATTAAAATGGACTTGGATAAGATAGAGATTTTTGTATTTTTCCTCCCCCTTTTCCCACTTACTTTCTTCCCCCACCTCTGTTTTCTGGGAGGAGAAAAGACAAGTCACTGGAAGATTCTTTTAAAGAAAAGTTGCCAAAAGAGGAGAATCGTACTCATGTGGGCTTCGTGTGGAAGCTAGAGGTGAGGGGACATGACACATCGAGAGTACACACTGTGGGATTTTATCCAGCACTGAGGAAAGAGATGATCGAAGGTAAAGATGGGGTGAATATGGTAATAGGGTAAGAGAGTAAGCTTTTCTTAGGAGTTCTGGTGTGCTATAGAGTAGGATGGAAAATATCAATAAGAAATGCTATGAACCAAGTTAATAGATCCTCTTAGCTGTCAAACAACTCGAGGAAAGAAATTGCTATTTGGAGGCTATGTTTCTTTAAGCATCCTTTACAACAGTATTATAAGAGTGAATACTGATAGCAGGGAGACCAGTTGCTATAATCTGGCAAAAAGAAGGTGAATGCCATGATAATAGGGCCAAGAAAAGTAAATAAAATTGGGAGACATTTTTGGAAGTGAAATTCAAAGGACTTTCATCAGTGTAGTTTATTCTTGACATATGTAAGGAAAATAGAGAAAAGTTGACAAAATCAAACTGCTTCCAGATTACTCCTTAAATCAGAGCTTCACTCTGTGGCTTTATGGTTTGATTTGAACAGGATTTTCTCAACAACAGGCACAGCCACTTTCAAACGTAACTAATAACAAATCTGTAAAGCCAAACATAAAGTATCTTGCATTAATACTGTTTTTGATTGATTATAGCTCTGCTTCCATATATTACTTTGACTCAGGTCCAGTCCAAATGTCAATATCTGTGTGAAAACTCTGGTTGCCCATCCGTAGTAACTCTACCACATATACATATAAGACTTTAAATATAATATTGCTAAAAAGTTGTCATGTTATATTATAATAAGTTGTTTTAGGGTCTGTTTCCTTGAGCTCTTTGAAGATAAGACTACATTTTCATCCTTGCATCTCCAGTGGCTAGTAAAGTACTTTGTCCAAAGTTAGATTTGTTGAATGAACAGAGGAGATATGGCATCGCAATCAGAGGAAGTGTAATTTTCTGCTTAGTGTTTAAGTACTATTATATGTGATAAAAACAGCACAATTAAATTCTAAGGGCATTCCCTATATCTAATTCAGAAATTGTGAAACTGTTGTAAGAACTATTATAATCAGAGCTCCCAGTGAAATCAATATATTTATGTGCCACTAGTCTCAATTACTCAGGCTACTAAATATTGTTGAGTACTTGTATAGGTGTCACTTTTATTTGAATTACTAAAATATAGTTTTAGTCCATCATTCTAAAATTTAGCAGATATCTTTTTTTTTTTTTTTTTTTTTTTTTGGCTGTGTTGGGTCTTCGTTTCTGTGCGAGGGCTTTCTCTAGTTGCGGCGAGGGGGGGCCACTTTTCATCGCAGTGCGCGGGTCTCTCACTGTTGCGGCCTCCCCAGTTGCAGAGCTCAAGCTCCAGACGCGCAGGCTCAGTAGTTGTGGCTCACGGGCCTAGTTGCTCCGCGGCATGTGGGATCCTCCCAGACCAGGGCCCGAAACCCTGTCCCGTGCATTGGCAGGCAGACTCTCAACCACTGCGCCACCAGGGAAGCCCCTAGCAGATATCTTTTAAGTAAGGTAATGATCCTGCCCTTTCTCTTATTCCTTCACCTACTTGACTGGTTTCTTACTATCCATCCTTTAATCTTCCAATGTATCAGGCCTACACATCTATCTTTCTGTCTTATTTATTTATGTACTTGCCTTTTTACATTTTTCTAAATTGTAGATTTCTTGAGGACAGGTACGTTGTTTTATTCATTCTCCAGAATATCTAGAATGGTGGCTTGCAAATAGTACGCATAGCTAATGAAGAAGAAAGAAAAGAAAGGAAGAAAAGTAATCCCCCCAAATACTTAAAGAAAATAAGATTACTTCCAGTGAGAGGTAAGGAGGACATATTCATGAACATTTGATCTAGGTTTTAAAGGGGAAGTTATATTTCAACTATTGGGAAGAAAGCAGCGGTATCCTTGCAGAGGAAATGAAGGATATAAGAACGTACAGGGCATAGTTACGGAATGGCCTGATTTTGCTGACAGTTGGATAAGTTAAAATGAGCAGTGGAAATAAAAGTTGAAAGGTGGATTGAGGTGGTCCTGGCTAACTGACAGCTACTAAAAATGTTTGACTATGTGAGTAATAAGGAAGCGTTGGCATTTAAGGCAGCAGTTAAAAACTCAAAAAAGAGAAAATAAATGTTACAGCAACATTTCATAAATAAAGCAAATGATGTACTTAAACACAGTGCAGTACACATTTTTTCAGTCTCTTGTGAGTGGCTGGCACTGAAGATAGATGAAGTCATAGGCACTGCATCTCAGTCTTTGTCTTCCCCTCCAGTAAAACAGTAATCTAGACAAAACTGTTTTAGCCCATAAGTGGTCTTGAATTCCTTGACAGTGAAAGGGAACAAATATTTATTTAGTGGATATACTAGGCTCTTTATCCACGAACCTTATTTTATTAAACCTTATAACAGTGTAAGGTATGGCTTGTCATTTTTTTTAACTGACGAGGAAACTGAGTCTCAGAAATTAAGCAGAGTAGGAAGTGGCAGAACCTGGATTCAAACCCATTTCTCTCTCCTGTGCTCCATAATGTACTGACGTCACTGTTTTACGTACAGATTGGAGTCCTGCTTAAATGATATTTTTAGCAACTTCAAATTATTTATGCTGATGTTCTTTTTTTTTTTTTTTTTTGCGAGGGCTTTCTCTAGTTGTGGCAAGTGGGGGCCACTCTTCATCACAGTGCGCGGGCCTCTCACTATCGCGGCCTCTCTTGTTGCGGAGCACAGGCTCCAGACGCGCAGGCTCAGTAGTTGTGGCTCACGGGCCTAGTTGCTCCGCGGCATGTGGGATCTTCCCAGACCAGGGCTCGAACCCGTGTCCCCTGCATTGGCAGGCAGATTCTCAACCACTGCGCCACCAGGGAAGCCCGCTGATGTTGTTCTTGATTGATTTATCTCCAAGGTACTTGATTAGGAATCAAATCCTATTAATGCCTCTTCTAGATTATAGATATTTGTCACATATGACAAGAATTGCTTATTCTTTTGAGGTGCTTTCCCGTTTGAAAAAAAATACATCAGGGTACGTTTTGGGTTCTGGAATCACAGATTAATCATTCAGTCTTCATAATGATAAATTAAGGAGATGATCAATGAGTTTCATAAGGTTATGAGTGTCAGTTTATTTGTGATAATGTAAGGTTTTGTTCCTGCCTTTAATTTATGGCTGAGTGTCTTTACTATCAATTTTATCTTTCCAACCTTTCAAAATCAAGGTGATTTCTTCTTTAGCATTTCCTAACATACAAGATTGTAAAGGTACCAATACCTCATACAGCGAACGTGTATTACATTTTTCAAAGCTTTCAATAGTAATTTTTTGATCTGCACATTAACCTGGTAAGGAAGGCATAAAAGATATTTTCCATTCAGGTAATAAGAACTTTAATGTTATTTGCCACCATATAAATAATATTCTTAGCCCCACAGACAATGCACTGATTTTTGTGTCAGCTTATGCTATTTATTGGTGTATATTAATTCTATATTATATTTTTTCTTGAGGACAAATGTTTAGAATTGCAATTTTCATTTTAAGTTGATGCTTTGCAGAAGGATTTCACAAAAACTGGTAACGCTTTGAAATATAAATTTTTTCTATGGTAATTACCACAAAATACAGTTAAGTAGTTCAGGATGTTTCTATAGTAATTACTGAACAATGTGCTTTCGGTATTTTTGATATAAGTAAACATAGAAATTACGTAGCTTCTAATATCAAAACATTTGTTACTCTAAGATATTTCTAAAATTTACTTTTTAATATAAAATTGATCATGCTTGAAATCAAACTTTTTTTCTGTGTACATAATTGATATACATTTTACTCTTTAGGAAAACAAATAGAAACTGGAAAATTTTTAGGAAAAAGCAGAAGAATGTAATTCTCATCAGTCTTCTCTCTGGATCAACAGGTTTATATGGGCATGTAAAATTGTTAAAAGAAAAAGACTTGGAAATAAAGAGGATTAAAAAAAAGCAGTAAATATGGATACATTGAGATGGCAATCTACAAACTGTTGTCCTAGTTTTGTCATTTAGTAATTCTAACAGAAGAGCAAAACAGTATATTCCTTTAATACCAAGCTTAGGGCACAAGAAATAAATGTATTTAACATAGTGATGGAAAACTCAATAAGAGAATGAAAATTAGAATCAAGGAAAACTTGCCCAACATTTATTGAAAACTTACAACTGAGCACTGTACTATGTGCTGAGAATTTCAAAGATATACTGGGTCCTTTCACTGAGTTTTTGGTTCTGTGGAAGAGATATTCTAGCCAAGGAAAATCATGCGCAAAAGCAGAGAGATGAATGGAAACTGATGAATTATGCAAAGTACTAGGAGATTCATTTGTGTTGGATGTATTGGCTTGTGCATATCAAGAGATGGGGTTTGAAAAGTAGAGAAAAGCCTATTCGAGTAGTGTTTTGTATGCCAGTATAATGGTTAGATCAATAAAGAGAAGCCTAATTCAGTGAATTTTGCAAGGAATACTGGCCATTTAATTTTACCTAATATAGGCACTAGAATTTAACTCTTATAGGTCATATAATTGCTAATATTTATTGAGTTCTAAATTCTTTACATATATTAACTCATATAGCCCTTACATTAACTCTCTGAAGTAGGTATTAGTACTATCCTTATTTTATAAGTAAGGACACTAAAACATAAAGAAATCACTTACCCAATGTCACAAAGTTGGTAAGGTGAGGTGGAAGGATTCTAACCCTGGCAGCCTGACTCAGAAGCCTTGTTCTTATTAACCATGGCACAGCAAGGTAGAGTCCCCTCAAACTGGACTGAAGTTTTGAGGTTATGTGATGATATTTTTTTTAGAGATTTGAATACATATTGAATTCGGGAAAGTTTTGGTAACATTTGTCAATAAAGTATCCAAATCTTCTTTTTTTTTAAAAAAACAGCTTTATTGAAGTATAATTGATATCTAATAAATTGCACATATTGAAAGTAGCAATTTGATAAGTTTTGAAAAATATATACACCACCAAAAGCATCACCACAGTAAAGATAATGAACATATCCATCGCCCAAAAAAGTTTCCTCATGGCACTGCTTACTCACTCCCCACCCAGGCAAATACTATTCTGCTTTCTATCACTACAGATTAGTTTGAATTTTCCAGAATTTTATGCAAATGTTATCTTAGAGTATATTATCTTTTTTGGGGGGTCTGGCTTCTTTCAATGAGCATTATTATTTTATTTGTCTATGTTGTAATGGTTATCCATTTTTATTGCTGAATAGTATTCCGTTGTATAAATATAGCACAATTTCTTTATCTTTTCCCCTCTTGATGGATATTTGAGTTGAAAGTTTTTTTCCAGTTTTTCTCTGTTACAAGTTGGCTGCTCTGAATGGTCACGTCCAAGTCTCTGTATGAATGTTTAAGGAAAGAAGTCAGGCACAAGGAATATATATGTTTTCATTTATGTAGAATATAATGTGAGGCAAAACTAGTCTATCTTATCAGAAATTATAATAGTGGTTATCTTTTGGGAGGTAATTAGTGACTAAAAGGGTGGATGAGGGAGACTGCTTTTGGACTCTGAAAGCATTTTGTTTCTTCATCTTGATATTGATTACATGGGTAACCAGTTCAGTATATGAAAATTCAGTGAGCATTACACTTCTGCTACGTACTCTCCTATAGGTATCTTACACTTTGATTAACAGTTAAAGTAAAAGTGAGGCTAGTGAAATCATTTGGTTCAGTCTAGATAATTTTCTATATGTTATCTGGCATGTATGCTTTTTATTTCATAGCTCTTATTAATATTCCAGTTATATACTCCTATAATATCCTCCTTGTACGTTCTATACCGTTACATTTATACCTTTTACTGTAATTACTATTTTACTGTATGTCTTTCTTGTTAAATTAAAAATTTCTGTATAAGAAGGTAATATCTAACTTTCTTACCTCCATGTCCATTGTCTGGTATGGTTCTTGGTACATAGTAGGTATTCGACGAATACTTGGATGAATGATACATAAGTTTTCTTTCTGGTTTCTTGTGTACCTGCTCCAAGTTTAGCCTCTGAGTTTTCATTATTTCTTTTCTACTGAAGGTTTTGCTTCCCCTACTGTCTACAAATTATGGGTTATATTGTGTGATATTAAAAGTTTTTCCTCCTAACCTCAATTCTTTGTTTTACCATACATTTTTCAAAATAATAATAACTTCTATTTTTGAGTGTTTACCATGTGCTCTGAGCACTTTACATCTACTAACTTATTTAAGATGCACCATCCAACAATGTAGATACTCATATTGTTCCCATTTTATGGAGAAACTGAGGCACAAGGATGTTAAATATCTTGCCCAAGGTTATAAGGTCTTGTAAGTGACAGAGTTCATATTTAATCCCAGACAGTCTAACTATGTAAGTCATGATTTTATACAGTATAGTCTTCTGTGTTTATATACACTACATTATGTCATAACATTTCTTCATTTCCTTCAGAACTTGGATAAAATGTTAACTTTCAACAGTGGCTCTCTCTGACTTTATATGAAATAGAAGCTCTCCAGATGCTCTCAGTCGTTTTCACCCTGCTTTATTTTCTTCATAGCACATTTCACCACATGTTATGTTGTACATTTATGTTTATTTCCTTCTCATACATCTCTCCCACTAAAATGGTAGCTCTACAAGGGCAGAGGTTTTATCTGTTTTACTTTTAACTACAGTCTTATATCTTAGAATAAGCCCTAATTCATAGTAGATGATTAATAAATATTTGTTAAATGAACAAATAAATGCTTCATAGAATCAACTTACACCGTGGCACTTTGGTGCTACAGGGTTGGCAGAGGTTTTTAAAAATCCCTTTAGCAGAGTCACTTCTTGCTTACAATAGAGACCAAAAAGGATCTCTATTGGACAGAAACACAGACACCATTACACATTCCGATTGAACATATCCTGGAAATAGTAACTCAAGAGCATTTCTGAACATGCCAGTATCATGTGAATTTTTATTCTAGAAGCAACTTTGTTCTGGCAAAGGAAGTTTTATTTGTCGTCATATAACTTGCATTTTTAAAAGATATCTGTGGCTTCTAAGTGGAGAGTGTGTTATAGAGGGCACAATGGAAGACACAGTAACCAGTTATCGAGGCCATGGAAGTAATTCATGGGAGAAACAAAACTTTGAACTAGAGCTATGACAATGACCATAGAGATGAGAAGAAATAGATTTCAGAGAGAGTAGAATCCATAGAACTTGTGAATAATTAGTCATGGGTTTCTGATTTAGGTAGTATCAACTCATAGGCAGGAAATAGAGGAGGTCTGGGAAGATGACTAATTTTGTTTCCAACATGATAAATTGGAAGTTCATGTGGTATATTCAAAACTGTTCAGTAAACAATAAAAAAAATTAGACCTGGAACTTAGAAGAGCATTTGTGACTAGAGGATTATATTTCGGTCATCAAATGCTTGAAGTTGCTTAGGGGGATACTATGTAGAATGTTGTTCCAGTATCAACAGGTTCTTAACTAGCCACACGATAACCAACTCTGCATGATTTAAGCTGAAAGAGACTTTAATGATAGGACATTGAATAAATGAAAGAACGGGCTATAAGACAACCAGTGAAACTTAGAAAAAAGGCAAAAGCAATTTTTAAAAGAACAGTGTGGCGTAATACCATCATTGCCACCACTGAATGCTGAATGCCACAGTTTGCACCGGCACCCTGCAAGCACTGGGTACTGACCACTGTTACTGCACCATCACCCTGCAATGTGTTACTCTCGCTGCTGCTGCCTCTGCTGCTCAAGCCATAATGAATTCTCCACAGTTAGCTTCTGGGGCGAGAAGGGAGTATGTGTCTGACTTGTATAGCCCCTGGCCCCAATTCACTGATGCCAGAGAGACTTGAAAACCAGGTGTGTGGCTTCTAAAAAGGATGTTGATCCCCAGCAGCCAAAAACCACCATGTACACTCACTCACCAACATTAGGTTTATTAATTGCTGCAGCAAGGGAGGCTGCATACCATGGAAAACCATGGAGCACCTCAGTAAGAGGGAGTTAGGAGGGATTTTAGGTGATTTTGGAGAAGGTTTAAGAATGTGGTTATTTTTCTGGATCAGGTATTTTCTGAAAGTGGGGCATTTGGTTATGGGAGATTTGGGCATTTTTTAACCTTTGAGACCAGGGGAATGGAGGGTAGCTGGAGTTGCCATTGGAGAAGAAGTAGTAATTCCTTATAGTAATAGAAGCACAAGGTCTGCTTTTGTCTCTATCCAGGTCAGATTTTGTAGTTGACTTGTCTTTGTTTTATTCCATCATTGTCTGAAGAGTCCTCAACTGATAATTTTGTGAAATTGCTTATGATCAGCAGGGAAATACCATGGTTTGGTGGTAGCAACCAAGCTAGCTACCAGCTGTCAGATGTCAGGACTGCTCTTCCCTTTCAGTAGGTAAGCTTTGCCTCCTACCAAGATTCCTAAAGTGGAAATGACCAAAATGCCAGATGCTGGGCAGCCAATTAAAAAATTACCAAGCTTATAATTTCCAAATATTAGGTGTTGTATTAGTCAGCTCAGATTGACGTGACTGAGTGGTTTAAACAGCAGGAAATTATTTCTCATAGTTCTGGAGGCTAGAGGCCTAAGATCAAGGTGCTGGCTGATTCTGTCCCCCAGAGAGGGCCCTTTTCCTGGCTAGAATATTATGCCTTTTTGCTGTATCCTCACATGGCAGGGAAAGAGGGAGCTCTGGTCTCTCTTCCTCTTCTTATAAGGACACTAATCCAATTATGGGAGGTGGGGTCCCACCTTTATGACCTCATCTAAATCTGATTACCTCCCAAAGGCCCCACCCCCAAATACCATCACCTTGAGGGTTGGGACTTCAGCATATGAATTTTGAGGGGACACAAATATTCAGTCCATAAGACATGTCACTTTAAATCAGGGATCAGCAAACTTTTTCCTGCAATAGGCCAAATGGCAAATATTTAAGTTTTGCAGGCCATAGGGTCTCCATCACAACTACTCAGTCATTGTAGCACAAAAGCAGCCAAAGACAATATGTAAACAAACAAGCATGGCTGTGTTCCAAAAATCTTTATTTATGGACACTGAAAAATTTGAATTTCATATCATTATCATGTCATGAAATATTATTCTTCTTTTGATTTTTTTCAACTATTTAAAAATATAAAAACTATTCCTAGTTTGTAGACTATATAACAACAAGCAGCGGACCAGATTTGGCCTGCAGGCCATAGTCTGAAAACCCCTGCTCTAACTAAGAAGTGATATTATTGATGAGTCGGTTGCCTGTGAACTGATATGAAAAGAGAAGACCAAGTGGTGTTGATTAGTTCAAAAGAACACATCATGTGGAATTAGAAGTCACCATAACAGAGATTCCATTACTTCTGGGTCCTTATTGTAAATCTCAGAATCCATGTCTATTTTAATAGCTCTTAAATTAGGAGATAGTGACAGACTCTACCTACTACTTCACTGATGTTCTAGGAAAGCTTCTTTACATAGAATTTTTTTATTTCCTTTTATTTGGATACATTAGGACTCACTTACAGTTAGTTTTTTTTCATTTTTTCCCAATTTTATCAAGATATAATTGAAGTACATCACTGTATAAGTTTAAAGTGTACAACATAATGGCTTCATATATATATATATATATATATATATATATATATATAGTGAAGTGATTACTGCAGTAAGTTTAATTAGCAACCATTATCTCATTTAGATGCAATAAAAATAAAAAGTAAAAAAAGAAAAAGAAATTTGTTTTCTTATGATGAGAACGCTTAGGATTTCCTCTCAACAACTTTCATATATATCATACAGCAGTGTTACCTGTAGTCATCATGTTGTACATTACATCACTTACATAGATTTTTAAATATTATTTCTATTGCTCAGCTTCGCATGAGAGACTTCATATTAGTTGCATACAAACCAAAAGCTTTGGTATTTTTTTGATCTATAAAAATTATAACAGTTTATTTGGTAATATATTCTTCTGATAACCTAATACTTTTCAAGAGGCAAAACCATAACAAATATTTTCCCCAGTAATTGCTCCTCATAAAAATTGAATTATTCTCAATTGTATTTTTTAATCTGAGAAGTCTTCTGAGATATATTTAAAAGGGCTAAATTTAGTCTCATGACCTCCAAAGATAAATCTACCAGAGAATGGCTCCCATTAGAGAACCTAGCTCATTTAGGACACTATAAATGGCTGTAGATTATCATACGTGTAGGGGTTTTGCAGGCAATAAAACCAGAAAGGTAAACTGGTGTCAAATTATAATTTCCTTGAATGCAATGTTGAGGAATTTGGACCTTTTCCTGAAATAATTTGATTTCTGAGCCCAGAAATGACATGACCAAATTATTTGGGGGATTACTCTTGTGACAATGATAAGTATGGATTGGAAGAAGCTGAAACTGGAGGCAGGCAGACTAGCAAAGAGGCTGTTACAAGGCCTGGGTCACCAGAGTCCAAGAAGTAAAAGAGGTTAAACCAAGAAGTAAGTAAACTAACAAGTGAGAGGCGCTAAGGGACTCTTCATCTCTTAAACCCTAATTCTAGTATTATTTGATATGAAGCCTTCTTTGGGTCAGGCAGAGAGGATGAAAAGAGAACATATATTCAAGACATAGAACAGAGGTAGAATAAACAGGTGCTTGTAATTGATTAATTTGGAAGGTGATAGAGAAAAAACAAGTTTAGAATAGCTTCCAAGTTTCTATTTTAGGCTACAAGGGAGGTAGTGGTAACATTCATCAAAATAGGAAATAGAGAAGTAAGAGGCAAGTTCTTTCTACCATTGCTTTATTGGGACAATCCATCCTTCCTTTCCTTAAAGGGACTTGGGCTCCATCTTCTTATTTTGGCACTGATGGTTCTCCATCCGCAAGACCTGTGAGCTCTGCTCACAGTGTGAAGGTCCAGTTTGCCCTGGGAACATAACCCACTGTGGCCTGACAGGGGAATAATTCTCTGAACCAGTCTTCTCCATGAGTGAACTGCTTTGAGAAAGAACTTTCTGTCTTCTTTGGGCTTTAACGCTAAGGAAACAAAGAAGTCCTCTGAGTCCCTTCATGTTGCTGAGAATTTTATTGAGAAAATACTTTTCTATTTCCCGAACATGTCGAATACTTTAATACCTAGCAGAATGCTGATGCTCGTGTCATTTTCCTTGCTTGAAAATCCCTTTCTGCCTTCTCCATCTGGTGAACTCTTCATCTCATAACCCCTAATTTCAATATTATCTGATATGAAGCCATCTCTGGGTCAGTTCCTGAATTACAAGTTCTCAAAACACGACGTCTTCTGGGTAGCATGAATCCCAGGCATAATAAATTAACACATTAATTTCAAAATCACTTAATTTCTTAATTTTCTGATAGAATATAAGCTCCATCAGGGCAGGGACTGTGTTTTGTTGTGTAAATCCTTGAATTACTGTTAAACACATAATAAAAATCTCATATTATCCATTATTATTGTTAATTGTAGGTTTTTATGTCGACTTCACTAAGTTGTGAGGTACCTGAAGGAAGTGACCACATCTTAGTGCCAGCCCTTAGCCTAGCCATCTGATATGTGCTCAAGAGATGTTTGTTATAGTAATGAAAGAATTGTTTGGTTAATGAATTTAAAAGGCATAATTTACAAGGAATTTGTAAAATGAAGTATCAGGCTAGTACAAAAGTAAGATAGTCAACTTGTTATTTTGTCTACAATGATAATGATGATATGAAGAATCAGACCTTTCTTCCTCTTTGGGCAGTTAGCTAAGTGTTTTGTAACATTGACAAAAAGTTACTCTTTCCTCAGTAAAATTCAGGTTCAGAAATATCATTTTTTTGACACTATGTTGAGAATCAATGGCTGAACTTATGACTTTTTTAAAGCAAGATTTCCTTTATATAAATATAATTACCCATAAGAAATAATGCTATTAGAATTCAGTGTCTTTTACAGTTCTTTGATTGAAATGAGCTTTCATTATGAGGCACATTTCACAATGGTCTCATCTAGAGTTGATTCTTTACCCATTGTTCTATTTGGTTTCTATTGTACAGTGCGTTATTTCTGATTGCTATCCTATTATATTTTATTTCACAACTTCTAAGTACTGATTGTTATAATCATATTTTAGCATGATAGTCTTTATGCCAATTTATATCCATGGGGAAAAAATTAGTCCTGGTTAAGACCAATCAAAAAGTTATCCTAAGTGAAATTTGTTCCTAAATTGCTATTTTAAGTGAACATATGCAGCTAAAAGCACATATCATTCCAATTATTAGATAAAAGCTAATTTTATTTCTATGTATTGATAGACACTATGAAAAAATATACCAGTAATGTAGGCTTTAGCATTCAAATACTAAGGGAAAAATCTCTAGTAATAAATACATAGAATAAAAAATATCTAGTTGAGTCTGAGGCAAATATTATTTTAAGAAGAAACTTAATTTAGGAAATTAATAAAAATTAATAATTTTAATTTATAATCATAATAATAATTAAAAATAATTTTTCTAATTAACTGAATTTAGAAAAAAAGATTTGTGGAGTAATTTTCTTTGAAGATATAATAAACATAAAAGTGAAGAGGTATACAAACTTGAAAAATATTAACATCTTTACCATATTTTCAAAACTATAAAGTAATAAAAAATAAAAGAAACAGAATATATATAGAATCACAGTCATGGGTTCTGAAAAGTTGAAATTATAAACATCAGAAATCATACAAAAACCCACAGAATAATTTACGAAAAAGAAATTGTTAAAATGGAAAACTAGAATATTGATAAGTCAAATGCAGGAAGGAAAAAACTTAAACTACTTTGAACATTGTTGAACCTAGAAGGTATTATGCTAAATAAAATAAGTCAGACAGAGAAAGACAAATACTGTATGATTTCACTTATATGTGGAGTCTGAAAAACAAAACACATGAACAAACAAAACAAAACAGAAAGAGTCACAGATACAGAGAACAGATGGTTGCCAGAGGGAAAAGGGACCAGGAGGATGAGTGAAATAGGTGAGGGAAAGTAGTACAAACTTCTAGTTACAAAATAAATGAGTAACAAGGATGAAATGTACAGCATGGGGAATACAGTCAATAATAATGTTTTATCTTTGTATGGTGACAGATGGTAACTAGACATCATGGTGATCAATTTGTAATGTATAGACATGTCAAATCACTATGTTGTGCACCAGGAGCTAACATAGTGTTGTAGGTCAGTTATACTTCAAAAACATACAAGAAAACACACAAGCTCATAGAAGAAGAGATCAGATTTGTGGTTACCAGAGATGAGGGGGCAAGGAGGGGGAATTGAATGAAGGTGATTAAAAGATACAAATTTCCAGTTATAAGGTAAGTAAGTACTAGGGATGTAGTGCATAACATGATTAACATAATGAACACTGCTGTATGTTATATATGAAAGTTGTTAAGAGAGTAAATACCAAGAGTTCTCATCACAGGAAAAAAAATTTTTTCCTTTTTCTTTTATTTTGTATCTATATGAGATGATGGATGTTGACTAAACTTATTGTGGTAATCACTTCATGATGTATATAAGTCAAATCATCATGCTGTACACCTTAAACTTATACAGTGCTATATTTCAATTATAGCTCAATAAAAGTAGAAGAAAAAAATAAAATCAATTTAAGCTGCAAAGGCTATGCAAATACTTTCATACATATTTTCTATTTTTTAATTTAATTTAATTTAATTTTTTTATACAGCATGTTCTTATTAGTTATCTATTTTATACATATTAGTGTGTATATGTCAATGTACTTTACCTCTCATGATCCCAAAAGCATCTTTGTACTTAATTTAATTAAGTAGTAATATATTCATTTCTTTGCTAGCTTAGTATTATCAAAATTTTTTTTTCTAATCAAGAACAAATGTGTTAAAACGATTTCTTTTATATTTTTTGCCTAAAATCTACTAAAACTCAAATTAATAAATCAGGATTTTTTTTTTTAATGTGTGGTGTATCAGACACTTCCGGCCTTAAAAGACCTCTATTTTTACTTTAGGTCTGCCACCAACAAGCCATGTGATGCTCTTTTAGGTACCTAATAGCTCAGTAGAATGAGTGTATTTAGACGTATGCTTTTGGCAATAAGAAACAGAATTCTGAGTAAAAGTGCCTTTTTAAATAATAGGTACTTTGTTGTCCATAACAAAGTCTCAAGATAAGCAGTTCCAGAGTTTGTTTCAGTAGCTTAATGATTTTACCAAAAGCTCAGTCTTTTTCGATTTTTCTACACTGCTATTCCCAGCATGTTGGCTTTCATCCTTGGACTTGTTACCTCATGGTTTCATAGTGTCTGCTGCAACTCCGGACATCACATTCTCATCCAACCATGAAAAAAAGAGGAAAAAGAGGGACAGGTATAAAAGTTCTCATGCCTCTCTCCCTCTTTTAAACCAAGGGGAAAAATCTTTCTCAGGATCTCCCTCAGAATCTCTTCTCCTCCTCTTCCTGTTCTGGTGGCCAGAACTGAGTCATATGCTCATATCCTAGCTGCAGAGGAGGTTTGCCTCATAACTATTTGGGATTTCCAGTCTCTGATGCAGGGCAGATACCACTGGCAAGGAAGAAAGGGAAAGGAAACAACAGTTGCCTGGGAAACCAGCCATGGCTACCTTGGCAGATTATTTTCAAAGGCCTTTATCTGCTAAAGTTCAAATTCTCCGACATCTTAGTCACAGCGTTGTTTCTGTCTTTTACATCAGTCAGGGTATCAACAATCTAAGGCCAGATCTACATAAAAGTACATGAATTAATATTTACAAAGCCCAAAATGACAAGTTGTAAGTTTTTCATTGAATAATAGGAAGAAATAATGAGCCTGAAACAATGAGCCTGTGTGTGTGTGTGTGTGTGTGTGTGTGTGTGTGTGTGTGAAGAGTCTCTTAGGAAAGAAACTTGTTTTTCCCTGCTCAGTTATCTATGAGTTTTAAAATAGCTTAACTGTGCCTGAGTATTTTTTCAGTAGCATTCGAAATCTCTTCGTGAGCTTATACTGTAGGTTGCAGCATATTCTAGTGAAAATGAGCAACTTCATAGCTGATTATGTTTCCCATAACCTCGTGATTGGACTGCTTCAGTGCAAGCTAGGAGCTTCAGTTCCTGAAGTGTGGCCATACACAGAGATAATTGTCGTGGTTTCTGCTCATATGGCACCGTTTCTCCAGAAAGAGTTCAAAAAGTCTTACAAGTACAATTTTATCTTTGCTGCATTGTCATGAGTTAGGAATGCACAATAATTTTTGGCCAGTGGGAAAACTCACGTTCAGAGTGAATGAATGACTGGTTCTGGTCATAAACCCAAGAACACTAGAGAGAGAGGAACGAAATTTAGCTTTCTCCTCAATCTAATAAGAGTAGTGCAGAATTTGTCTTACAGCTGATTGCTGTTCACAAGGTTCTATTTTATACTTTAATCTATTTCACTGGAGAAGTTTATCTTACTATATAAACTAAAGCTATTCTTGAGAGGTTACTTGTAAGTTTATTTCTTCATACAGAATCCTTTTTTCACGTTATGCATTAAATTAGAGATACGTAACTATAGGAAAGAAAATTTTTCCAATAAGACATCATGAAATCAGCTTAAACTTTTAAATGTTGAATATTTAAAAGGAAAAAATATTTCCCAAGGAAATACTCAAAATATGTGACAGCTTGATGTAAATTATATATTTTAAATATTTATTCTAAAAATTTAAATACTGCAAGGAGAAACATCTTAATTAGAAGCATTCACAAATTGCTTAATTAGAAGAATTCTAAAAAATTGTCTTCCCAATATTCTTTGACAAAATAATAGATGTTTAGTTTGGTTACATATCCTTCTGGGAGATCCAAGAAGCCAGTTTAGCTTTTTGTTGCTGTTCTTAGGGGAAAGTTGAATTGAAATGATGGAGAGTACATAAATATTGTAGCTGTGACATTGGCTTAAGATATAGTAATAATCGAGGAAGAATTTTTTTTTAAATTTTTATTGGAGTATAGTTGATTTACAATGTCGTATCAGTTTCAGGTGTACAGCAAAGTGAATCAGTTATACATATATCCACTCTTTTTTTTTTAAGATTCTTTTCTCATGTAGGCCATTAAGGGAGAATCTTTATAGAAAACATTTTATCATAGAAATTATATTATGTTATTGGACAACGGATTTTAAATTTTTCCTGGTGTGTAAAGATAATAAGTTTATGTTTCTTCAACGTGAGGTATGCCGCTAGTTGCATTTTTAAAGAATATCAATTCCTGGGCCTTCTTGTCTTTAGTACTTGTGTTGTAAGGAATGATTTATTTCAAAATGTATAATACAAGGTTCATTTAAAGAAAGATTGTGAACAAGAGAACATGATAACATGGTAGAATCGGTAGGTCCAAAGTATAAAATGTAAATGTCCATTTAACATAGGACATGGATTAAGTAAAGTGGAAAGATAGTATATCCTTTCCCTAAGTTCCAATACGAGAGAAACATCGGACAGTAGCAACTGAGGGGAGTTTTCCTATCCTTGTGACATGAATAGCCACTAATTAGAGAGTGTTTGAGAACATTTGAAAGACAAGTTAAAAGATGGAATGAATTAGCCCATGCCAAAAATTTGCAGAATCTTGTGAGAGTCAGCAAACCCATGTTACTGCACTGGGAATTTATGGAGAAACAAAATTCTGCCAACTTTATGTGGCTTCAGAAGTAATTGTACACTTAAATAGATAAAACCTCTGAATCTGATAAAAAGCAAATCATAGACTGTATAATTTTATCAAAGTGACAGATGCACCAAGATATTGCGTTATTTCCCGTCATTGCTCCAATTGGAATCTTTTACCAGATTTGCAATTGGATAAATGCTATAAAGTAACAGCATGCTAGTAAGGACTTAATTTTCATAAATGCAACCAAATGACAGTATTAAGAATAAATGTCCCTAGATTCCAGTAACATGTACCCTAAGAAATGAGAATTTCAAATAGTATATAAATATAGTTATCTAGTGGCAATTACCTAATAATAAATATTTCCAGTCCTTAATTTATCTATTGTATCAAGTTTTAAAAACTTAAATATTCTTAGGGACCAAACTTATATCATAAACCTACGGAGCTATCTAGATGTAAGATCTTAAGGACTGATGTAGACCAGGGGTTGGAAAACTATGGCTTATGGTCCAAATTTGGTGGCCCCTTTTTTATAAATAAAGCTTTATTGGAATGCAGCCATGTCCATTTGTTAATATGTCATATATGGCCACTTTTGCAATACAATGGCAGAACTGAGTAGTTGAGATTCAGACCACATGTCCTATAGAGCATGAAACCCTTCTTGTCTAGCCTTTAATAGAAAAAGTTTCTTGACCCCTGGCATAGACTACAGTGAGCTCTAGAAAATATACTTTTCATAAAAACATTCATATTTAAACAATGGTCAAGCCAAACAGTCCAGGCCAGGTTTAGATGATTGGCCACTGCTGTGAAAAGAGATCCTGTGCCAGCTCTGTCATTAACTTTCTGTGTGACGTTGAACAAGTCACCAAGTCTCCTCTAGTAAGAAGGGAGCATTTCTTTTTCCTGAGGTTGCTGTGCATAAGGCCAAATGGCAAAAATCAACATGGTCTTTTAAGGAGAATGTGAAAGTCAAACCAGGGAAGCATGTCCAAAACAGTCATAAATGCAAGAAGAGCCTGAAGTGAATATTGGGAGCTAAGATGCAGGGCCTGACAGGTCAGAGTCTCAAGAAGACAAAAGAGGATGATTCGATCAAATTTAAATCCTATACTCATTATAGGGAAACACACAGGCCTGTGTTTTCATGGACTAAGTATATCCATGATTCCATGGACTGGGTTGGACAAGAACTCAATTTCATCATCTGCAGAAAAGTATTTACAGTGTCCTCCTAGTCTAAGAAATGTCCTGTGGGAAAGAAAAGAAAAATGGTTTTGGTCACATAAACAGGAAATTGTCTAAACTAATTGAATCTGTTAAATAATCACAATGAACATTTGTATGTTTTATGAGAAGTCCTACTGATAAGAAATCTATTTAACATTTTTTAAGCAAGATTTGCCAAAACGTACTGGCCATCTGAATTTTTTTTTAAATCATGCAACATTTATAAGTCCTTAGGAAAACTTCAAGAAACTCTGACCTCAATAATCTCTCAAAATATTTCCAACTCTGAAATTCTTCTGTATTTCAATACCTAACTCTTAAAGAACACCTACCATATGTCAATCACAATTTATGTGCTTTACCTGTATTAACTATTTTAATCATCAAAATAACCTTATGATGTAAGGATTCTTATTATCATTCCCATATTACAGATGAGAAAACTGAGGTGCAAAGATGTTCTTATTGGTTTAAAGTCAAACAGCTAGTGAGTGGTAGAATCAGGATTTGTACCCAGGTTGTCTGAATTCAGAGTCTATGCCCTAAACTACTCTCCATTTAGAGTTTTGTTGCTATATTTCAGATATCCAAACAAATGAAAAACTCACCTAAGTATTTCACTTAGTATTTTTTATTATTTGGATTTTTTAAAACCTACTATTGAAAATGTCAGGAAGTCAACTTAACACAAGATGCAGATATCCTGGGACGGATGAATCTCAGCCTTATCTGCCTCTATCATCACGCATAGTTTACAATAAGTAAGCTAATGTAGATTCATTACAATATTCATTAAAACAGGCCTATCAGGATATCTCCTTCGCAACTGTTAATTAATTATAGCTGCCTCCTTGGCAACTGTTAATTAACTGTAGATGTCTGATAAAAATTGAGTGGTTTTTCTTTGTAAATATTCTAGAATTCAAACAGCTCACTGGTAAAGAGTTATTCATTCATGCACATATGAATATCTTCATTAAACAAACTGATTGAGAAGCTATTTGTAAGATCAACAACTTACTTGCTCTCATAAAGTTTCAGTCTAGCAGGGGGAAAATAATTAGCAAGTAAACAAGTTTTAATTTTCAGTATTAAATATTAAAATATAAAATTAACCTAAAAAATTAAATTAAATATTTTCAGTGGTAAGTGTTAAGAAGGAAATGAAACGGCAATATATAACATGAAGATGGGAAGAAGATTTAATTTTGGGTAAAGGGGATATGAGGAGGAAAAATATGAGCTGAGTTGAAAAGGAGCCAGCTATGAGAAGCTTTATGAGTTAGAACATTACAGGCAAGAGAAGCAGCAATGATAAATGTAACAATCATGGAAATTTTACACATTTCTATAATTTTTACATATATAATATGAGCATAGGTTGGTAAACATCATTTAATACAACCAATTTCATTAGAACTTGCTCATTCAGATAACTAGGTGAACTTTACAAATGAATCTAAATAATCAGAAAAATACTCGGTTCAGACAGGAGATGATCAAATTGTAGGCATAACTGATAGAGAATGTGACCCAAATTGTAACAAGTCCTGATATTTTCTCCCTAACCTATGGCAGTGATCATGCCTTCAAGCCATTTGTAAGGGGAAGTCACACCAGTTGGATTCCTGTGTTGGGACATAGAGATAGACCCCAGACCCACATGTGTTTACTGTAAGGACAAAGGAGTACAGTCAAATGAGTAAGTAATCAAGTAGGCTGCTTGAAGTGCATAAGAACAGGCCACGTGGGACCCCACCTAGTAGAGTAAGGAGGTAAACAAATGGAGATAAGAGGCTCACCCTCCAAGGAATCAGCAACGAGAGGAGATAAAAGCCTGGAATATTCCTCTAGCACAGTGGATCTCAACTAGAAGTAATTTTGCCCCCCTAACCTCTACCCTGGGGACATTTGACAATGTCTGGAGACATTTTGGTTGTGAAAACTGCAGAGAGTCCTACTGATATTAGGTAGGTAGAGGCCTTGGATGCTGCTAAACATCCTACAGTGCACAAGATAGCTGCATCCCAGATGTCCCCTTATCCAGCCGTGAGGATAGAATGACAGGGATGCCTGCAAGAAACTCTAATGGGAATTTTTAGAATTTCTTCACTTTGGACTAAAATCTCTTACATTCATGAAGGATACATGTTAGTATTGTGGACTTAAGCTATAATCACAGAAAACCCTCAGCTTCAGATGTACTCTTTTAGTATTTTTATTCTTTCTTTTCACATGTGCAGATGTATATGACTCATATAGCAAGGTTCTCCAAAACCCAGCTCAAACTTCACCTTTTCTCAAAGTTTTCCATAATTACCGAACTGTCAAATGTTCCTTCTTCTGAGCTCCTATGGCAATCTATACATACTTTTATCCTAGCATGTATCACCCTGTGAAGTAATTATTCATTGAAAGGTCATTCCCATTTTAAAAATAGGTCTTTCTGGGTAGAGACTATGTAAGATGTGCTAAACATCCTACAGTGCACAAAGTAGTCCCCTATATCAAAGAATTAACTGGCCCAAAATGTCAGTAGTGCCAAGGTTGAGAAACCCTGCATCCCAGAAACCTCTGTAACTTCAGTGTCCTCGTGGCACCTGCCATAAGGAAGCGCAAAGTGAATGAATGAACGCTCACAAACACTACTAACATAAAAATACCATGAGTTCTATTTTATTTTTCTGACAAAGCCTTACTTGTTTGTGTCCTAATTAAATTAAAAACCTATTACATATTTCATCTAAAAAGAACTTTTTTTGGACAATTTGACAGAATGATTATAGTTTAGTAACTAGCACACGAACAAGAAAAGCAACAGGCTGCATTACAGACTATCTAAAATCTTGTGGGTAAAGACAGCCATTTTGAAAGTGTAAAGTGTAAGAAATAATATAGAATGACATTTTCAAAAAGCAGAAATAAGAGTGTAAAGTTTTAAAGGTATGTAAGAAATCACATTGGAAAGTAACTTTAAAAATGGAAGTAAGAATGTGATGATAGAATGAAACTTTGGTGATAGTAATTAATGGAAACTAGGATCAAGAAAATAAAATGAGATAAAATTAAAATAGAAGAAAAGATATTTTAAACAACAGAACTTAAATAAGCTTCAGGAAATAATTTAGAAAACCTCATGGGAAAGCCTTTTGTCATTGTTGTTCCAGAGCAAACAAAAGGAAAATTGTTGCTCATTCAAAAGAATGGCAAAGGAATCATAGGAAGCTATGTTATAAACTTAAAATGTAGTTTTTATGTATGAATTTATGAGTCAAAGATTTCAAAAGCAGTAGCCTAAAACTAGGATGGGAAAAGAAAAAGTCTTAGAGGTGACAGAGAGGCTACCTATCCCCATACAAAAGGAATCAAACAAACTACACTAATAGAAACATGACATAATAGATACATTTATACATTGTCTTGGTCAGCCCACGTCTAAAGAACAGTGTTTAATTCTGAGTGCCAGCTGGCCTTCAGAGATAGGAAATGTTTCAGATTCTGTGGTCCATATGGTCTGTCTCACTACTCAATTCTGCCATTGCAGTGCAAAACAGCCGTAGATTATATGTTAACAAATGGGCATGACTATGTTCCAGTAAAGCTTTATCTATAAAAACAAAAGTGCCAGGTTTGTATTTCATCCTGTTTGGAAGAGAAGCTTTGATAAAGATGATCAGGGTGTTTAGGTTTCTGGAAACCCCATCATACAAGAAATGATTTAAGAGGTCACCAATATTTAGCCTAGAAAAAAGAGATAAATCCCAGAACTAATAAAATTTACTTTAGGACACTCAAGTACAAGACATCACTCATGTCTTCATTTAATAAAAATAATTGTATCTTTCTCTTTAACCACCATGGCTAGAAAAAATGTATATTCTCAGGTTTATGTGATACGCATCTTGGAGATCAGTGAGAACTACAGAGTTCCTAGAGTTCAGGAAGCTGTGGAAAGGCTTCTGGTCTTCAGCTCATGATGGTTCTCACTAGAATACTTTTTGCCTAAGGCTACATGGTCAAGTCAAATGCAGGTGGCTTTACTACTCCTGTGGTCATTTTTCATTCATTGCCATGCTTGGTCACTTGGTCCTTCACCTTGGTTCCCAAAGTTTTGGTGTTCATTGTTTGTTGGACTACAACGTGGTCTAGGAACAAAGCTTGAGAGAATCTGCCACTCCTCAGTATTCCCAGGCTCAAAAGAAAATCTAATTCTCTCTTCATGGAGCGCAGCCACTACCACCCCTTCCCCTAGAAGCACCTATTCAGTGGTATAGGTTTGGCAAGAGGTGAGTCAGATGTTCTTACAATGCTGGCCAATGTTTCACAACCATCTTTGGACTGCTAGTGGTCCCACACAGACCCTTCTGGGCATCTTGAAACATAAAGGAGACATATATATATATGGAAAAAAAACTAACAATTCAAGAAAGTTAGTGACCAATGCCAAATAAATCATGGAAAAGAAAACAGTATGTGAGCTTGAAAGGAGAGATAACTGTGTGGTGGAGTAGACAAGAAACATCACTTATTTATTTCTAGTCAGGATCTTTTACCTGAGCTCCAGTCTTACACAGGCGCACATGTGCACGTGTGTGAGCACGCATGCACACACACACACATTTTCTCCTAACATAGGACTCACACATTCACCTCAAATTCTCTATAGTATTTTAAAAAGTATTCACTACATCCAGCTCTCTCCACCTTAGATTTATTCTTTTGCAACATTCCCACAGTGCTACTCAATCCAGAAACTAACTTCAATTCCTTCCTCTTCTTTACCTTCCACATCCAACCAACTATAATCATTACCAAGTATGTCTTCACCAATGCATCCCTCATAGTTCCCACCATATCATCCATACTGCCATTGTCTTATTTCTGGCCACGATTATATCCCACATAGATTTCAGGACAGTCTTTTATTTGACCTTTTTGCTAGCACATCTTCTCCACATTTCCCACACCACCCCAAGCTGCCAAAGTGATCTTTCTAAAATAAAAATTTGATATATCTTCCCTATCTAAATCTTAAAGCTTCCATTGCCTTCAAGCTAAAACTCAAACTTCTTTGTTTAACATGGATGATCTCATGATCTGGCCCTTGTCTACATATTATTTCTTATTTCTTACTATGTTTCTTATTTCTTATTTACCATTCTTACTAACCTGCAGTTCCTTAAATGGGCTTTGATCTCTTTCAATGCCCCCCTTTGATGTCTCTTCCGAAAAACATCCATCTCTTCTGATTCTGTAGCCTGATCAACTGCTACAAAGTGAAGTGTCAGTAGAGTCTCCTATTTTTTACTCCCACTCCCCAACGCTGAAAAAGCACGTCTTTAGAATCCTACACATATATTTTCTATGGCATTTAGTCTATTGGGTAAAAATGGCCCATTGTCTTAACCATTTTCTTTCAAGATTATGAGCTACCTGATAATAGGAAAAACACCTTTCATCTTGATAACCTTAAAAGTTGAGAGATAGTAGGAAATCAATATGTTTATGTTATTGAATAAAGAGTATTGAAGATGTAAGGATAAAGGCATATTGAACGGGAGAAAAAGAGCATTAGCAAAAGCTTAAAACAGAAACCTGATCTTCTCAAAGTCACCACTAATCTACATGTTGTTCAATCAAGTGGTCATTTCTCAGGTATATCATCAATTTTTCTTACAATTTGTTATTTCTTCCACCTTGAAACACTGTCTTTACTTGGCTTCCAGTTCTTCACACTCTTCTGGCTTTTCTCTTGTGATCCTAGTAGCTTCTCTGTCTTCTTTCCTGGCTCATCCTCATGTCTTCTTAGACCTATTATCTTCTCATCTACACTCATTCCTTTGGTGATCTCACATGCTCAAGGCTTGATACCATCTGTACGCTGACCATGCTCAAATGATCTATTTTGCCTGGACTTCTTCCCTGAACTCCAGACTTGTGTATATAACTTCCTGCTTGACATCTCTAGTTGGCTTTACAATAGAAATTTCAAATTTAGCATTTCTTTTTTTTTCAACCTTATGAGATGAGGTATAACTGATAAATAAAATTGTAGGATATTTAAAGTACATTGTGATGATTTAATAGAAGTATACATTGTGAAAGGATTCTTCTCACCTAATTAATTAACACATCCATCACTTCACATATTTATCTTTTGGGGAGGAAATTTGAGGGGGGATGGGCAAAGGTGAGAACATTTAAAACCAAGCTTTTGATGAACCCAAAACCCTGCTCACCCTGTCTTCTCCATCAGTCAATTACACTTCATCCTTCTAGTTGTTCAAACCAAAACACACTTTTAATCACATCTGACTCTACTTTCTCTTACTCCCCACAATTATTTCATCAACAAAACATTTGAATCTAATCTTAAATATGTCCAGAACCCAACCACTTCTCACCCCCTCCGCTGCCACCAACCTGACCAAACCGCTGTCACCTCTCATTTGGCATTTTCCATTAACTGCCTGTTTGATCACCCAGCTTCCACCTTCGTCCTCCTCAGTCTGTCTACAAGCCTGAAATCATAGGTATCCTTTTAAAACAAGTCACTTCAATATACCTTTGATCAAAACCTTTCAGTGACCCTCCATCTTACTCAAACTCAAAGCCAAAGTCTTGAGCTATAAGACCCCATATTTTCTAACTCCCCACTATCATCTCTTTACTTCTCCTGTCCCTCAGTCTACTTCAGCCACACTGGTTACCTAGGATGTCTTCAAGCAAGCAACGTGTCCCTGCTTCAGAGTCTAGGCACTAGGATGGTCCTTCATTTCCTTTAAGCACTGGCTCAAATTTCTTCTCAGTGAGACCTGATTACCCTATTAAAAATTGCAGTCATGTTATATGAATTCTTCCTATCTTCCTCCTCTTCTTAAGTGTTCTTCATAGCACTTATAACCTTCTAGTATATTATTTTATTTTACTTAATTGTTTTATTTATTGTCATTATCATCTCCACTGGAATGTAAAATACTTTCGAGGAGGAATTTTTGTTTCTTTTCATCCAGTGCTATTCCCCAGACCCCAGAAGATTGTCTAGCACATAATAATCTTTCAATAATAGTTGCTGAGTGAAGAAAGAGTACACACATTTTTTTGCATTTCTGAGTGCCTGACAGAGTCTGAATTACAGTAGTATTTCATTTGCTACTCATAAAAGCACTATAAGATAATTACTACATGAATTTTAAAGATGAAGGAACAAAAATATTTTGAGACTTGAGTCAACAATGCCTCCAGAATTTCTGTATAGTCAAGACTTGGAGACAGCATTCTGGTTAGTAGGGAGATAAAAAACTTGAAAATCAGAAAAATGCTCTTTTCTTATGTTGTATGTTATACTTGAGAATGGTTTGGTAAATGCTGATTGCACCTGACATGTGCTAAGGTATGTCTAATCTTTGGCACCAACTCTTGCCCAAGGTTTAAGGTTGTTCAAAGCTGCAGCATCATTCAAGCCAATATGTTTAGGAGACAATGAGTACAAAAGTTAGGGTTAGGGGATTAAGAGATACAAACTACTATGTATAAAATAAATGAGCTACAAGGATATAAAGTACAACACAAGGAATATAGCCAATATTTTATAATAATTATAAATGAAATATAACCTTTAAAAATTGTGAATCACTGTGTTGTACCTCTGAAGCTTACATAATAATATAAATCAACTATACCTCAATAAAAGAAGGAAAAAAAGTTTTTCTATGACAGAACTTCATTTAAGGAAGTGAAAAATGACAAGATTGATGATGAATTTGTGGCCATATTGTGGAATTTTAGAATGCTTTACTAAGAATTGGGTTTATCCGTTGGTTTCCAAACCTGTGGGGATTCTTAAAAATATGGATTTTGGAGCCCCAATCGGTACCTCCTATTGGTATAGATTTTTAACAAGCTTCCCAGATTTTCGTTAAGCAGCCAGGCCAGAACTCCATCCATAGACTGGCATTTGGAAACATGGTAAGCTACTAAGGGTTCTCAGGCAGCAGTTTGCATATGTTACTGTGTATTTGCAACTTACTTCTCCCTAAAAAATACCCCCGTATCTGTACACCCAGGTAAATCTGATAGGGAGGTGGGTGGAATGTCTTTTGGAGCAATGTGTCATGCACTGCCTCACAATAATATTTTTCTCCATCTGTTATAGGTCAATGCACAAACTGGCCCAGTTGGAAAGACTTGACCTAGGCAATAATGAATTCAGTGAGCTGGTAAGCGAATGCATTTTCTAAATTTGATAAATCTATCCCAGGGGATTATTTCTTTTGCTCTGTCTTTATAACCCCAGGCATTAAATCATCAGGTGCACATTTACATTTGCTAAATTTAAAAATGAAATAAAATCTGGAATTAAAGTGATTGTTTATCTATATAGTAAGCTACAGGGAACTGAATAATATTAGGATGAACTTTAAAAAGCGGGGGTACGGATAGGCAGATGCAAATTGTCAGTTTTGAGCACCACCTATATAGCAGGCACCATGTTCAGAGTGTTATATATGTTGCCTCATTTAATCCCGATTTGCCATGTTGCCATGTTAACTTTATGGAAACAAGCTCAAAGTGGTCACTGACTTACATAGCTTTTATGTGGTTGAACAGGAATTAAACCAAGACCTGATTAACTCAAAGTCCATACCTTGAAGACTTCTGCTTTGGCTGCTTAATGGGCATAGCATGAGAGGAGTGGTCAATGGCCTTTTATTTCCAGTTGTACTGAAAGTGTCTTTCTAGTGAACATATGTTATGACCTCACTGCCAGCAAAATTGACAGAATTTTGACTACTCCTTTTAGGCTTAAGTTTTCTTTAAATGTTCCTGAAAACCAAAATCTCAAATGCAAATTAGAAAGAAAATACTCTTTTACCAGCAGACCCAGCCTGTTTTACTCAGAGGTCTTCCACTTGAACATCTTCAAATTTCAAAAATCAATTCACCTAAATTGTATTTTAACAATTTTTAAATTAAAACATTTAAATGAGTAAACAGCTTTTCTTTTGCAGCTATGTTACTAGCTACATGACCTTGTGAAAATGACTTAACCTCTCTAAGCCTCATTTTCCTTTTCTATAAAATGGAGATTATAATGGTTCCTCCCCTCCAAGGTTTGTAGGAGAATTAAATAAAAAAATGTACAGGGCCTGGAAAAAGCGATTCTCAGTAAATGCCAGTGTATAGGGGTGATAGGGTATAATTCACACTACAATTTGAATGTGCAAAAGAATTAACTTGTTTTACTTTGACCATAACTAATTTGATCATTGTCCCAACCTTTATCAGCTCTTTATTGAGGGTAAAAACTGACTTTTATTCTTCTATGATTAGAAGTTAAATCTAATTTTAGAAGTTACATGGTTCCTTTAGGTTGTGTTCACCTTCCCTGCATAGAAATTCTCTGTAACCTCTTGCCTTCCCCTGCTTGTCTCCTTAAGATGGAATTTGAGTGAGTACGAAGGAAGGTACATATCTTTCTGACATGAGGAAAAGACACCCCCTGGCCTCAGGCTGGGTTTCAGAAGTGCTGGCCTCTGGGCTGATGTCTGCAGCTGATACTGCCTCCTGTGTTAAATCTGCAATTCTGAACCTGCCGTTGGTTCTTTGGGATCAGACAATACCCCCTGGGAGCATTGGCCATCTTCCTCTTGCTGGCAGTGCCATCACCCAGTTATCATTGCATATACATGCATAAGTCTCTGCCCTGTCTTCCCTCCAGCACCATGCTTGGAAGTCCATCCCCGATTTCTGTTGTGAAGGAACCTCACCAGCCATAACCTTAATAGTGACGCCATAGCAAGTCTACAGGCTCTGAGAGTCCAAATGATACGCAAACTGAAAGAGGTCCATTAAAAACAAACTTCAGAGCTTCCTTCTGCCTGCTGCATCACACCGCCAAGCTTGCTCTGCTTTGGATGCACCCAACTTTGTTATAGGGCAGCTGGCAAGGTGGCCTCAACACAGTAGAGCAAAATGACCCAGTACATAGTTTAATGCACCTCTGGCATTTTTAAAGGAGATATTTATTAGTGTAGGTAGAGAGAGAGGTAAAGGTGGTGAATAACAGCGGCAAAACTAGTTTATATTGGTAGTTTTTTAAATTAGTTGTTAAGAAGTTAGGATCTACCCATGATTCTATGAAGACATGTAGCTTGGCCTAGTAACTGAAAGAACATGGACAATGGATTCAGACGACTGAGGTATAACTTTCAACTCCATCACTGGCTAGCTGGGTACCTTTGGGTCTATAGCTCACTCCCTATCCTCAGCTTCCTCTTCAATAAAATAAGGGTATCAAACCCATATATCTCACAGACTTTTTGAAAGAATTTCATGCAAGAGAATCTATAATAAACACTTAATGTATGTTTCAAATGAATTTCAATTCCGTCAGGTATATAATTTTGCAAGCCTTTTGTATGGATACTTTGCGAATCAATATTTTACTATAAATATTTGCATTGACAAAGTTGTATAGGGCCTGTTTATTTTTTGAAAATAAGCTTACTAAAAGTAAATTTTAAATACACATATTTTGACTTATGCTTCTGATGTCTAAGAAATCATCATCTGAGCACAAACATTTTTTACTTTTGAACTCCCAATATTTTATGCTTGTCACAAAGTTAAGTCTCTTAAATTTTTTTTTGCATTTCTACTGGGGTGCTTTATTTGATAATAGTTATTTGGCGGGGTTGGGGGGAGTATAATTCTGGAACTTCACATTTCTAATGTTATTTACTTTTAATCAAATATTTGAATTTTATTCATCATATGTGTGGGACTAGCTGTTATTTCTCTGACAGTAGCAATTTTTAATGTGAAAATAAGAGAATTTGCTCTGATAAGAGGCCTCTAGAAACAAGATCATATGAAGGAAAGGGAATTAAATTCCAATCTGTAGCTAGATATTGACACCTAGGAGATTACTGTTAGATGATTCATTTTGTGTGTCATGGTAAAGAGACAGATGTGAAGAGATGGCAGTAAGTAAAAAAAAAAAAAAAATGAGAATGAGAATGAGAAAACCTAATGAAGAGAACAGAAGTCTACTTGCTAGAGAAGCAATGTACATATCCCAAATAAGGTTTGAAGTAGAAATATCTACTTATGGATGCTTTCGTAACAATAAAAAATTGTAAATAAAAGAAATTATCTTATGTTTCTACAGGAATAACCACTAGAAGATACTAGACAAAGTTCTGGGAACATAATAGATTCTTAAAACTTTTTTTGTGTGTGCTTCTTTCATGGCTTTTTTATCATATAAAATTAATAAATGTTCATTTAAAATTATTAGAAAGTTAAAAGAAGTATAAAGATAATAGTAAAAGTAATCTGTGACCTCATCCCCATATATAATCATTATTAATATTTTTGGTATATTCTTTCTCCCTTCCCCCATTTTCTTTTAATGAGGTCAAATGAGCATTATTTGGAGCCTGGTCAGAGATGGGACACTAGTAGGTTTATGTGTGCAGTTGGATAGCATCAATCCTTAAAAATCCTCTGTACACTCTATGTAGTACATTCTTCACACTGTTACAATAATTAGTAACATCCCAATGTCATGGAATGGTCAGGGACCCTAAAACATATTCAGTGATTATCTTGGGGCCCAAAAGCTGTATGGTAGGATTATATTTCAGGTATATATATATTTATCCAATGAACTACGAATTGCTATTTGTCCTGAACTGGTGCAGGAAATAATGGAGCCCCAAAGCAAACCACCATGAGCCAGAATACTGGAAAATGGAGCAGATTGAGTAGCAGAGCCCCGAGGAGATAGGATGGATCCAGTAATAGTATGAGGTCATGGTTGACCATCCCCCAAAACTAGCTCCACCTTCCAGCTCTTTTACGTCCTTTCTTCATCCCCCCCTTGCCTCAAAAGGAGAGGACTGTGGCATACAGGAAAATGTCACTTAGAGCCCCCAAAAACTCTGCTATGGGAACCTTCATCAAAAGAGTCAGTCATAAGAAGCAAAATAAGGAAGCTTTTCGGCAAGCCAGAAAGAGAAAATTGCTCAGCTCAGAGGAGGCTAACAGCAGACTGGGAAATGGTCTGTGTATGCCTTAGAGTCCATGATCATGATATAACGATGATCATGACCTTCTATATAAACTATATTCAGTTCCATCCTGTCAGGGGTATTTTTTACATCTGTGCTCATGCATGAGGTTGGTATACATTATTCTTGCGTACTTTATCCGTGGGTTCCTGTTTTTCATCAGTTTTGAAAAATTAACTGTCCTTATCTCCTCAAATGTTGCCTTTTAACTGTATCTTCTGTCTCTCCTGCTGGAATTTGGATTAAATATGAATATGAGTGATTTTGAAATAAGTGATTTTGAAATACCATTTTATTAATTATTTCGTAAGTTTTTTTCTGGAAAAGTAATCAGATAAAGGGTAATTTTAAAATATCTATTTCATGTCCTTAAAGAAAGTCTTCCTGCCTCTGCACCTAAAATTAGCCAGGATTCATTCTCCAGAGTTTGAGGCATCAGGATGAGATCATTTTAAGAGTATTTTCAACTCTTTGAGCTACTTAATGTGTCAGTTACTGACAGAGATATTTCTAAACTACAGACCATTCAAATTCTAGATTAAAGAAAAAAACATGGATTTTAAAAAACAAAACACCTAAATGACAGCAACAAAAATATTTAAAGAGTAAAAAATATATATTTTTCTGTGATAAAAAAACATTTTTTAAACACATGTAAAGATGGATTGAATTTAAAAGTTCAGAGAATTCATCAGGAAATGAGTAGCATCATTTTTGTTTTGTTTTGTTTTTTTATTTTTGGCTGTGTTGGATCTTCATTGCTGTGAGCTAACTTTCTCGAGTTGCGGCGAGCGGGGGCTACTCTTCCTTGCGGTGCACAGACTTCTCATTGCGGTGGCTTCTCGTTGCAGAGCACAGGCTCTAGGCGCATGGGCTTCAGTAGTTGCAGCACGCGGGCTCAGTAGTTGTGGTGCGTGGGCTCTAGAGCACAGGCTCAGTAGTTGTGGCACACGGGCTTAGTTGCTCCGCAACATGTGGGATCCTCCCGGACCAGGGCTCGAACCCGTGTCCCCTGCATTGGCAGGCGGATTCTTAACCACTGCTCCACCAGGGAAGTCCCAGTAACATCGTTTTAACTATCTAATATTTGAAACAGTATGTCAAACCGTCTTTATAAAAAGATTTCATAAATTCAGCTATCCATGGACTGTATTAGAGGATTTATATTCTATAGAGCTTCTTTATAGAAAAGCTTAAAAAATAGCCTGCACTCTACAAGTCACTATTTTAAATGCTTAATAAGGCTGCAGATCACACTAAGCAAGAATTTCTAATCTCAATATTCAAACTGAATTTGTTTCTGTTGACTTTTTTCGGTTTATTTCATAGAATCAAACAAAAATTTCAAATGGATAAATCAAGTAAAGAATGGAGTCACTCTGAGCAAAATAACGGAGAAGAAATGCCAGTAGTTGTATAGACTATCTGTTTGGTTTTATAAATAATACGGATGTGTTTTCATAGAAATTTGAAACAGTTGAGTGCTGTTTTAACTTGTAATTTAAATTGATTAGAATTAAATTAAACTTTACCAGTAGCGTAACAGCCAATGATTTCAACTCCCTAGTTTGCCCAAGGTGTGCTCATTTTTAATTACCTAGGATGCATGTATACTGGGGCAAGCATTATATTTACATATCCGGTAATTTCCTTTATAGATAATTACAATGTAGGTTTGCCACACCTACTAATAAAATTTTGTTAATTATTCTTCAAGTAAAGCTTATAAGAAAGAGCAGAGTAATAAAAATACAATTTGTCATCTTATAACAGGCCATCCCATTTTCAGGGAAGATATTTAAAACATCCTAATTAGTAACGCTTCCATTTCCTGCATTTGTAAAACTACTGAGGCCATAGATTGTGTGTGCGTGTATACACATATAGAATTTATATAGATCACAGACATTGCCAGAGGTTATCAATATATCAAGAGAAACTTGAGAAATGAAACTAATTTTTTAAATGATTGGAGACACATCAGTTTCTGTATCAGTCAAGGTCCAGGCAGGGGGTAGAAACTATATCAAGTATTTAACAAAGAAAGTTTAATATAAGGAATGGTTAATCATGTACTAGAAAACTGGAAAGACAGAAAGGGAACTCTGAAGGACCACAGATGTACTAACTCTAGGAAGCAGCTACCACCTCTAGCTTAGGGGACAAATGGAAGATGGTAATGTAAGGAATTATGAAAATTTGAAGCTGCCACTCAGACCTCTAAATAGGGGCACCAGTCAGCTGATGACTTCAAGGAGCTAATAAGGCTAGTTCTAATTGTGTGGAAAAAATATAAGCTGAAAACAACTGCTGTTGCTGGAGTTTAGTGTCACTGCAAGGAGCAGTGCTGCTGTTGAGATACTAAATGCCCAGGAAGTAAGTAGAATGAGCAAGTCCCTTCTGCCTTCTCTAGCCTCCCAGCCCTCTCCAGTACACCCAGTCGTCAGGGCCTGATGCAGAGTCATCTATCAAAAAAGAAATGTAGTTAACCTCAGAATTACGAAGTAGAATATTAGAAAAGTGGGCCACAGCTAAAACACAGTAGCTTAAACATTTAAAATAAAACAAATGCTTATTTTTGCCAACTCAATTTTGGCATCATTTTCTCCAGAAAGTTTTCCCAGCCCCTAGCAGAGTACCGACTCCCAACTGGCTCGTGATAAATGTTTCTAATGAATGAATGAATCATTTGACTTTAAAAGTGAACAGTTAAGTCAATTCTCTTCATCAGAATCGTGCCTACATAAATTGAAATTTTTTAATTCAAGCTAAGCAATTATAGAGGTGGAGGAAATGCTTTAGCTTATATGAAAAGCAATCATTCCATAATTAGCTATCCTTTGAGGAATCAATTTCAATTCACTTTAAAACATACTTCTAAATGAGTTTCTCCATGAAACTTTAAAGTACAAAATTTAGAACTGTGACCAATAAATAAAACTGTATTTCCACCAACTCTGGAATTTGAAAAGAATCCTTGATGAATCATTCAATTAAAATGTATTTTATGTCTGAAAATAATTATGGAGTTTTTTTTAAACAGGATGATCAAACTGGGGTCTCCACTTTTATAGGTGCAACATCTGTTGACCAAGGGCTTTAAAAAGCAATTTCCAATGTTGCACATACAAAAAAAAAACAAAACCTCATTTCTTTGCTTTTAAACTTTCCTTTTCCTAGCAATAAAATAAGTTATCTTGGCCTCTGTTTTCAAAGGAAGCAGTTTTTCTCTCATTGCCATTTCTTATTATTGCAATAAAACTGGGTACTATAAATGAAATTAACTAGCTCTGTTTCCCTTTCCATAAATAGATTTTTCTAAGAATGGCATATACCTTAATGTAGTCAAGTGCCATGGTGATTCTGTCAATAGTGTCAACAAGAGAAGTTAAAGAAAAAAGAAATGCTCTCTGATTGAACCAGGGAAAATTATGTGAAATAAGAGTACAAATTTATAACCAACACTTTACAAGGAAAATAAGTGTATTATGCAATCATGGAGTAAACCCAAGAATATTCTTGTGTTGTGAATAGGGATTGTGAATCATCCAAAAACTAACAAAAACTGTATTTAAAGTAATCAAATTCAAAATGACATCTTCCTCATTGATATGCTGAAACGTATACTCTCTGGATGTATTATCTGAAATTGAATCAATAAAAATTTATTTGATTTCAGGTTTCACAACAAACCAAACCCAGAAGACAATGAAAATGCTAAGGAGAAATATAAAGAAAGGGAGATGGAGAGAAAGAGAGAGAGACAGTGTGTGTGTGGGTGTGTGGGTCTGGGTGTGTGTGTATGCATGTATGGAGAGTGTAATTGTTAGGGTGGCCAGGGAAGCTTTACTCAGCAGGTGACATTTTAGCAAAAACCTAAAGAAGGCGAGGGAGTGAATCATGCTAATATGTGGGTGGAAGATCGTTCTAAACAGAGGGAACAGGAAGTATAAGCACCTGACATGAAAGCAAGCCTGACTTGTGGACAGCAAGAAGACTAGAAGGTCTGGAGGAGGGTAAGTGAGAAGAGTAGGTGATAAGTTAATTTGGGGAGTTTGGAGGTAGTTGCACAGGCAGAGGTAGAATCCTGTAAGACATTTCAAAGATTTTGGCTTTTACTCTGAGTAAAGTGGAAGCCCTCTGGAAGGTTTTGAACAGGTAGAACCCATGGTCTGACTTACATTGTTATGTTACATTACACTACATTTGGTTACAGTATGTTACCTTAATTACCCTGCATTACATGACATTACCAGGATCACTTTGAATGCTGTGTTGAGGATGAATGGAAAGTGGGTCAAAGTGGAGTCAAAGAGACCAGTTAGGAAGTTATTGCAATAATATAGGCAAGAAATGGTAGTGTCCTGGAATGGGGTAGTAGCAGTGGAGGTGGTGAGAAGGATTGATTTCTGGGTAAATATTAAAGATATAGCCAGAAGTAGGATCTGAACTTGTAAATTACAGACACCTTCTTTCAAAAAATAATACAAAATTAGGAATGCATAATTAAGTACAAAAGTGAATGTTTACTTAAGATAAAAAAAGAAACTATGAATTTTAAATTACAAATTAAAATTAATAGAATACAATTTGAAAAGCTGACAAATGTCATAAACATCATTAAATCCAGAAAAATAACATAATAGCACACATCTGTGATACTCTTTTTTCCCCCTACATGTTGGCCTCATGCTCTTTGACAGTCTGTTCACATGACAAATATTTTGTAGTATCATTTTCTACGGCGATAATAGAAAAATAATCCAGTCTTTCCTCTACCATGGTTTTTATTCCTGATAATTTGGAAACATCTGTTTCATCTTTACAATTTTTCATTGATACAGCTTGTAAAACTTTAGGATTGCCAAATTTGGGAAAACCTCTGACTCCCTACATTTCAAGCCTTGTTCCTCTTCCTCCACCTACACCCTGAGAACCAAAGGACATATTCATGTCGCAACACTTTCCTTGGCCCTGTACCTTCATGTCATGAGGGTCAGGGGAATTGACACAACGAACAAAGTATTTCTGGAAGCCATTTCTACTCTAGATGGCTAACAACAGGTTAACTACATGGAGACATGATTGCAAACCATGTAAATATATTCCATTAAATCTATACTAAAGGTATTCCCATGTAACTTCCTTTTATCTGTCTCCCCAAAATGCCTGTGGCCATTCCATCACCACATGACATGAGAGAAATTGCAACATAGTGGAAGTCAGGGTAGAAATTATAGTTAAAAGATCTTAATTTTACCTAGCATTTCAGGCCTAGGCACATACCTGTACTCCTTTCTTATTGCTGATCTGTAGCAAATGACCACAGACTTAATGGCTTAAAACAACACAGATTTATCATCTCACAGTCCTGGAGGTCAGAAGTCCTAAAATCAAAGTGTCATCAGGGCTTTGATCCTTCTAGAGACTTCATGAGAGAATCTGTTCCTTAACGTTTTCCAGCTCCTAGAGGCTACCTCATTCCTTGGCTAGTGACACCTTTCTCACATTACTTCAATCTCTGTGTCTGTCGTTATGTCTCCTACTTTGATTTTATTTCTATCATTGCATCTCTTTCTCTGTCTTCTCCAACTCCCCTGTCTCCCTCATGTAAGTACCTTTGTGATTACTTTGGGACCACTGACATAATCCAGGATAATCTCTCTTTCTCAATATCTTTAATCATATCTGCAGATTCTCTTTTATCCTGTAAGGTAGAATATTCACAGGTTCAGGGGTCAGGACATGGACATCTTTGAAAGCCCATTGTTTAGCCTACCAGTAAGGTCCCTGTCCCCAAAGATTCATGTCTAACCACTTGAAAATGCATCCACCCCAACTCAAGTTCTCCAAAATTCTCACTCATTACAAAATCAACTCATGTACAAAATTCTCATCTAAATCTCATCAGCTCAAAAGTCCCAAATTTCATCATGTAAAGCATCTAAGTTAGGCATAGGTAAGGTTCTGTATACAATCTATCCTGGGTCCAAATCACCTTCCATCTGTAGACCTGTAAAACTAGAAAACAGTCAATCTGCTTCCAAAATATGATTGTGCAATAGGCATAGGATAACAGTTACAGAGATTCCCATGCAGAACGGGAAAAAAAAATGGAAGGACAAAAGTAGTCTACACTCAAAACCAATATCAAAATTCACCCAGGCAAACTCCATGAGGTTTCAAGGACAGGGAATAAACTCTGTGGCTCAAGACTCATTGCTCTGTGCCTTTGGCTTTACCCTCTGCATCATTCTTCCTTTTCCTGGTAGGAAAGCAAGGTTTGCAGCTGAGTAGATTTATCAGCCTGTTTCCTGCTTATAGAATTTTAGGAGTCTGGCAGTCTTCTTTTATTTTGTCCTCTCTCTATTCCTTTCAGTCCATGCTGGCAGTGTTTCTGTTGATACAACAGTCTAAAGAGCCTTGTGGGTCTCCCGTTTATATCTTGAAGATTTCTCCACTGCACAAGAGGTTCCTCACAGATCTTTCCTGGATAATCTCATCTCTATTCCTGGCTTCTTCTAAGATGTCTAACAGGTTCCATGAAACACCTACCTAAGCACTTTGATCCTTACAAGGCACTTTAATCCTTAGAAAAGTTTGCCCAGGCACACCCTGACTTTATTTCTAGAGCACACTTTCCTGGTAGTGAATCTCCTAATTTTAGCATTTTTTTGTAGTCTGAATAGGATGAACATTTCCCAAGTCAAGTCCTGGTTTCTTTTTGCTTAATAGTTCTTTCAATTTACTCTTTCCTCTTGTATTTTACTACAAACAGCAAGTAGAAATCAGGCCATACCTTCAAAATTTTGCTTGGAAATCTCTTCAGCTAAATATCAAATTAACCTCATACAAGTTATGCTTTCCACTTAAGTGTATGATACAATTCAGCTACTGTATAACAAAGGTCCCCTTTACTCCATTTTCCATGTTAACATGTTCCTCATTTCCTTCCAAGCCCTCATTAGTAGTGAGGGCTTAGAGTCCACATTGCTACCAGCAGTCTTTTCATGATCATTTAGGTGTTCTCTAAGAAGATACAGATTTTCTGTACCATGCTCTTCACTTCATTCTGAGTCCTCCTTAGCAGAGATTCATTACCATCCTTATTTCTACTAGCAGTATGTTCAAGGCAATCTAGGCTTTTTCGATCATACATTTTTAGCTAGAATTTTTCCAGCTCTGTTCACTACCCAGTTCCAAAGCCACTTCTGCATTTTTAGGTATTTGTTGCAGCAGTAACCCACTTCCAAGTTCCAAAATACGATTCCTATGGTTGAATTGTAACAAATTATGACAAATTTGGTGGCTTAAAACAATACATATAACACAACACAACACAAAATTATTATTTTAAAGTTCTGTAGGTGTCATCAGGGCTGTGTTCTTTCTGGAGGCTCTAGAGAAGTAACGATTTTCTCTCCTTTTTCAGCTTCTAGAAGCCACTTGCATTCCTATGCTCACAGCCCCTTCTTTGCATCACTTCAACTTCTCTTCTGTCATGACATCTCCTTCTCTGCCTTCTCTGAACTTCTTATCTTCCTCATAAGGACACTTGTGATTACATTGGGACACTCAAGATAATCTCTCCATCTCAAGATCCTTAAATTAATCATATCTTCAAAGTCTCTTTGTCCATGTAAGGTAATATATTCACAGGCCCTGGGGAGTAGGATGTGCATATCTGTGGAGAGCCAACACAATATTCACCCAACCACACTACCCAAGAGAATTTAAAACATATATCCACACAAAAACTTGTACATGAATATTCATAGCAGCATATTCATAATAGCCAAAAAGTAGAAAGAAAATCCAAATGTCCATTAACTGATAAATGGATAAACACGATGCAGTATATCCATACAATGGAATAATATTTGGAAATAACAAAGAATTAAGGACTGATATAGATGAACTTTGAAAACATCATGCTAAATGAAAGAAGCTAGAAACAAAAGCCATGTGTTATATGATTACAGCTATATGAACGGTTCAGAATAGACAAATTCACAGAGACAGAAAGTAGATTAGTAGTTGCAGGGTCTGGGGAGGAGGGAAGAATGGAAAGAATGAGTATGGGTTTTTTTGGAAGAGGGGGGTGATGAAAATGATCTAGAATTATATAGTTATGGTAGTCGAACAACTTTTTAAGTATTCTAAAAATCACTCAGTTTTATATTCTAAAAGGGTAAAATGTATCATATGTGAATTATGTTTTAATTTTTTAACCTTAAAAAAGATTTGTGCATATTGCACAAAAACATATGGCCATGTGAACACTTTGCCAGGCTGCCTCCCAGGATCTGGAAAGGAGTTCATGCAAGTAAGGGGCCTGAAAGTTTGAACTTCATTAAGTTTAGAGGAAACCTGCCTCTCAGTAGACGCAATAGGATTTGTTGACAGATGGGATGTCAGGGATGAGAGGGAGAGTAGTTAAGGATGAGTTTAAGATTTGAGACTAAGCAACTGAAAGATGACATTTCTACTTCTGAGTAGAATACTATACAAGATGCAGGGGTTTTGTTTGTTTGCTTGTTTGATTGTGGCAAAAAAAAAGTGCATAACATGAGATTTAACCTCTTAACAAGTTTTTAAGTATTCAGTACAGTATTTTTAACTATAAGCTTCTTTAATTTGAATGTCCACTTCCTTCCCCAGATTTGGGAAGTTTTCAACCATTATTTCTTTAACTAAGCTTTCTGCCCTTGTCTCTCTTTTCTTCTTCTAGAATTTTCATAGTGCATATATTGATACATTTTACAGTATCCCATAAGTCCCTTGAGCTTTCTTCATTCGTTTTTATTCTTTTTCCTTTTTCTCCTCTGATTGCATAATTTCAAATGTCTCATCTTTTCTTCTGCTTGATCCAGTCAACTGTTGAATAATCCTAGTGAATTTTCCAGTTCGGCTACAGTGTTTTTCAGCTCAAAAGTTTCTGGGTTTTTTAATTAATTTTCTACTCGTTTTTTCATGTATCATTTTCCTAAGTTTGTTGAACATTTTTATGATGGGTATTTTGAATTCTTTTTCAGGTAATCCATGTGTCTCTATTTCTTTAGTGTTGGTTTTTGGAGATTTATTTTGTTCCTTTCTTTGGGCCATTCCCTGTTTCTTAATGTTCTATGACACTTTATTTTGGTGTCTGCACATTTGAAAAACACCTACATTTCCCATTTTGTACAGACTAGCTTTGTATAGGGGAGGACCTTTACCAATCAGCCAACTAGATATTCTAAGGACAAGAGATGTAATTTTAGAGGGAAATATCAGTTTTATTCTGGAAATCTTAAGTTTGATATGCCTATTATGTATCCAAATGGAGATGTTAAGAAGGCTGTTAACCAAGAGTCTGGGCAGAAGTTCAGGCCAGATCAATACATTTAAGAAATACCAGTATAGGGAATTCCCTGGAGGTCCAGTGGTTAGGACTCTGTGCTTTCACTGCTGAGGCCCAGGTTCAATCCCTGGTTGGGGAACTAAGATCCTGCAAGCTGTGCAGTGAAGCCAAAAAAAAAGAAAGAAAGAAAGAAATACAAGTATACATGTACAATTTAAAATTATGAGGCTACAGCAATCCCACTACTGGGCATATACCCAGAGAAAACCATAATTCAAAAAGACACATGCACCCGAATGTTCATTGCAGCACTATTTACAATAGCCAGGTCATGGAAGCAACCTAAATGCCCATCAACAGACAAATGGATAAAGAAGTTGTGGTACATATATACAATGGAATATTACTCAGCCATAAAAAGGAACGAAATTGAGTCATTTGTTGAGACGTGGATGGATCTAGAGACTGTCATACAGAGTGAAGCAAGCCAGAAAGAGAAAAACAAATATCGTATATTAACGCATGTATGTGGAACCTAGAAAAATGGTACAGATGAGCCGGTTTGCAGGGCAGAAGTTGAGACACAGATGTAGAGAACAGACGTATGGACACCAAGGGGGGAAAACTGCGGTGGGGTGGGGATGGTGGTGTGCTGAATTGGGCGATTGGGATTGACATGTATACACTGATGTGTATAAAATTGATGACTAATAAGAACCTGCAGTATAAACAAACAAACAAACAAAACAACTAATACTAAACTTTCATTGGGTTATTTGTATGGAAATATGTTAATATAAATGTTTCAGACATTACATGAAATTTCTAAAAATCTTATATGTTCTGGTATAATGTTATAAGTCATAATCCTAGTTATTACTTTAAAATGTATATCTCAGAAATAACTAAAAAATTAATTAATTAATTAATTAATTAATTTAATTAAATTAAATTATGAGGCTAGATGTGATTACCAAAAGAAAAAGTATAAACAAAATATAATTGCTGTAATTTCTACAGACTGTAATTTTTGTACAATAGATAAAAGTAGGATTGCCCCGGTAAAATGAGGGAGTGCTCTCATACCCAAGAGTCTTCTTCTACTTCCTGTGGCTCCATGGAACACAATGCTATGGTCTGTGTTCATAAACTCAATTAACAATCGGGAGCAGTTGAGGAAGACAGAATTCTAAGATGACCCCCAAGATCTGCACCCTCTGGAATACAGAGGTCTTCTCTCAGTTATTCAATCAAACACTAATATAAGTGCTACTGGGATTTTGCAGATATAATTAAAATACCAAATCAGATGGCCTTAAATAGAGAGATTATCCTGCGTGAATCTGACCTAATTAGGTTATCCCTTAAAAGGGAATGGACTCTTCTTAATTACAGAGATTGAAAGTGTGAGAGGGCCCTTGAAAGGAGCCCTAGTCAAGGAATATAGGCCTCTCTAGGCCTGAGAGTGACCCCAACAAGAAAGTAGCTGACAGCAAGCAGGAAACAGGGACCTCCTTCACACAACCCCAAAGAACTGAATCCTGCCACATCTGTGTGAGTTTGCAAGAGGATGCCAAGCTCCGGATGATAATGCAGTCTAGCCAATACCACCATCTTAGCCTTTTGAAACCCTAAGCAGAGAACACAACTACATCATGTCCTGATTTCTGGCCTACTTGAATTAATAAATGATTGTTGGTTTAAGCTGCTAAATTTTCAGTAATTTGTTATGCAGCATTAAAAAACTACTACAGCTATATTTTATTCAAGGTTCTTGCAAAAATTACAACACAGATAATTGAAAGGATTTGGGAGACTCCACAGAGCATTCTCACATAAGGTTTTCAATAAATGTAAATTATACAGTAAAGCAGTAGAAACAGAATGCAGGCAAACATCAGGGGCCCAAGAGCCTTCCAAGTACAGCTTCCCAAAGTCCTTATTATTCACACACGATATGCTGCCTCTCTGGATAAAATCACCAAGATTTGGATGATAAATCTTAGCTTCAGGAGGCATCCTAAAAGTCTCCAGTAGTGTCTTTCATGGCATTCTGTACACATAGACAAGCCAGACTATCTGACTTGTAATGCCAGGCATAAGTCCTAATAAACCAGCAGTGGGTACCACCAGGGCAGTTCCAAACTTTAGCGCATTATAAATCATTAATTAGCCCACTGCCCTTATCTCAGCCAAGAGTCAGTGTCAGACTTATAAGCCCCAGAGATAAGCACAGCACTGAACCTCTCCAACTATAAAACAATTCTTTCTCATATGGTTCTGTTTCCCTTCCCCTACTTCACTCTCCTCAAGCAGGATATTATATACATACTGGCTCTGGTGAGTGAGCAAGCAGGTAGACAAACAAGTAGATATCATTTGGGTCCTTCAGGAAGAGTGGATGGCAGCAGAGGGCCCTTCTTTAGATGACAAATGTCCAATGCACAGTCCATGCATGCCTGGATAATCAACGCTGTGGTCAGCTACCTGTTGCGAGGTGCTCTAGTTGAGTTCTCTCAACCCACCATCTCTTCTAGCCATTGTTAGGGGATTGCTAGGGGCTAAAGCTGTACTTGCTGGCAAGATGTGGAGGAAGAATTACTAATGAGGATAAACACATAGCGGAACTTCACTGCTGCTTTTGTCGTGCCAACCTGAAGTTAGCTGGAATACTGCCCCCTTCTCTAACTGACCCTACTATTCATATTAGAAGACAATGGGCCAGATCTGTAATGAGCAGTCCTAGATAGTGAAATAACTCTAAGTACTAATCCTGACTCTCTAGAAGCCCTTCGATTGTTCCTTATGGACTAACTATGGCCGGTTTTGCTCTCAACCCCCCCCCCCCCCATTCCATGTCTGGAAATTTTTTTTGTTTAAATTGTTAAACTGTTTATATTGCTCTTTAGTTATAAAAGTGATTGTAATATAGAAGTGAAAAAGGAAAAAGAGAAAAATCCCCCTTAGCAACCTCCCAATCCCACTCCCCAGAGGCAGATACAATTCAATGTCTGTCATCCCACTTTTTTTCTATGCATTTACAAATGTGCACCTGCACATGCATATGCATTTTTTTCACTTGAAGAATGTATCGTGGGCATTGCACATCTTTTATTCTTCTCTAAAAGTTATATGTGGTTTCCTACAGTGGGTGTCACATTATTTATTTAATCTGTAACCCATTGATGGACATGTATGTTGTTTCCAATATTTTGCTATTTTCATTATGCAGTGACCAACTCTTCACATACAAATGCAAATATTTGCAAAAAATGGCTTCTTAGAGGCAGAAATGCTGGATCACTAGCTATGCATATTTCATTTTAATAGATGCTGCAAGTTTTCCCTCTCAAAAAACCAGTACTAATTTACACAAACTTTTAGAACTTGTTAGAGAAACCAAGTAATTCTGACTTCCCAGAGGGACTCCTTTTGGTTTGTATTAAGTCGCAGGTGATTGGCATTGGATTTTTTAAACATAATTGGATTTACTTTGTATCTTCTACAAAATTCTCTAAGTTTCTGGCTTCTTAGTTTTACCATTTCCTGTTTACTAGCAGCAGCATTTTTTCCACTTTATTTGTTTTCAGTTTTGTTTCTGTTTTTTTGCTTCAGTGAAACTTAGGGAAAGATGAGAGATAAGCCCATTTTAACATCTGAATCAACTTGCTGTTTATTCATTCACCATACGTTTACACTATGTTTATGCAGGTACTCTGCAAGCACTGAGGATACAAAGATGAATAAACCTTAAACTTTACCTTTCAGAAATTCAAGCCTAATAAGAGAAATGCAAACGATAGCAACACAAATAAGAGACAAAGGTAGATGCATAGATAGATAGAAAATAAGATAGGAGAACTGAAGAGTGACTTTCAGAGGGAAAGACAGAGAGATTCAAGGTAAAGAAAGACTTGAAAGGTAAGTAGAGGAGAGAGAACAGCTCATGGAAGTTACAGATGGATGAAACAGAAGAGTAGGCTTGGAGAGCTTTAAGTGGTTAGATATGGTTGGCATACAGGTACCTTTGTAGGATAAAAGGAGGCAAGATTAGAAAAATGAACTGAAGTAAAAGCACTAGAGTCTTTGAATGTCATGCTAAGAATTTGGTATTATCTCATGAATGACAGCCTGAAAATTTTTATGTAGGAGAATAATATGTTTAAGCCTACATTTTAAATTTTACCCCTGATCTGAAGGATGAATTAATCACTAAATCAACAATTTTTTAAAATTTATAACCTGCTCTGTGTTAGAAATCATGATAGGAGCTAGAACTTTAATAAGAACAGATTAAGCACAGTGATAAGTGAAATTTACTATAATAGTTTAGGAAACAAATTATATAGCCGGAACTAAGACATGAAGACAGAAGAAATGAAGAAAAAAATCCATGGATTCAAGAAATAAAGAAATGACAGAAAGGGGAAGGTGGATAAAAGGGAGAAAGAATCAGATCTGTTGCTTCTAGTTGTAATAGGGATGATTTGGTGGGTAATGCTGTTATTAATTGAAATAAGAGGAACACAGGAAGAGAGGAGGTTGAATACGAGAAGATGGAAGTTCTAAACACATTGAGTTTGAATAACCTTTGGAACACATAGGTGAAAATGTCTAAAACATAGTTAGAAATATAGATTGGGAATTTAGTAAATGTGTCTGAGTTAGCAATAGAGATTTGAGAATCACTGGCATAATAAACCCTATGGAAATAGATAAAGATAGAAGAAAATTGTATGGAAAATCAGAAAGGAAGAGAGTTGTGAAAAATAACACAACAGATATGTAAAAGTTTTACAAACTTTAAAATATTGTATAATATAGTTAATTATTGCTATTGTTGCTGTTGGAACAATTGCACCAAACTACTAGATCTTATTAGAATTTGTTTCACAGAACTAGGGAATTTGTTCCCCTTGTTCACCGGCATATCCCAGAACCTAGACCACTTTCAAACATGTAGTAGGTTTTCAATAATTTTTATGTTTTGTCTGGATGTATTTATTGAATGTCTTGGCCATATGGATTTGTTATGGGGGTGGATTAGCCATCATGAGTTCCAGAAGAAACATCTCACAACCCTCTTCAACAGCTGCACAGTCCATGAAGAATTTGAGAGCCAGTTCTTTAACTCTAAAGAACAAAACAAAACCCAACAAAACAAAACAAGATAAAAGGTTTCTTCCTTAAACGTGTAGCCCAAATAAAACTACAACCGTCATTACTTTTTAAATATTCAAACAGTTGTTTTACAGGGTAGTCGTTACTATTTATTTCCATTCCAGGTACACATTTTTACAAATTTAAGAAAATATTTTCAGTTCATGTGCAGAAAATGAAAAAGAAGCATGCATCTGTAGTAAAGTTCCCAATGGGCTAAAATTGCATTATTCATTTTTAGACACCTCCACATACTCACAGCATGACCCCTGTGATTGTCAACGGTGACAGTCTTCTCATATGCTTAACATGGTGCCAACAGAGTGAAGAAAACCCCAGTGGTACATAGTCCTCCTGCATGCTACGAAAGCTCTCCTTCTGAGAACAAAAACGATCTCTCCTAATCAGTCAACAGAAATTTTTTGAACTCCTGCTGTATGCTAGACGTTGTGCTACATTCTGAGGGATTTCGAAGGAAACGTGAAACATGCCCATGCCTTCAAGGGAAATATAAGCTTGTTGGGGAGACAAGGTATAAAAAGTAACATATACTGTGTCAAATAAGTTGTCCAAGGAGTAAATGCTACTCTGAGGTCTAGTACTCAAGGTTCCCTAAGATCTGGTCTGGTTTACCTTCCTAGAGTGTTTCCCTAAATCCACAACTATAAGAAAATTATCCTTCTCATACCCTTTTCTAAGCCAAATTAAACTGCTTGCTATTCTCCCTGCCTTCAGCTTGCTTTCCTGCTTCTGTGTCCCTGCTTGTACTAATTCTTCCTTCTGGAATATCCTTGCTTTCCTTCATGCTCATGTCTATATTATAGTTTGTAAACCTTACCCTTCCTCAAGACCCAGCTCCAATGCAGCACCTCCTCAAAAATTTCCTTATGTTACTAGCTAGAAATAATCTTTCCCTCCTATAAATGTCTCTCTAAGGAGACCTCCACTGCACCCATTACTTTCTTTCTTATGTCATACTTCTCCCTATCCATGTAGATGCATGGTCACAGAGAACAACCTTTCCTTCTACCTCCTCTACTTCCTGGTGAATATTGTCTTAAAGGGATTTTAATTCCTCAGAACCCAATGAGGCTAACTTGTAGTTTCAGTGCATCCAGTACTATTGATTCTTTCTATCCCCTATGGTCCCTGAAACTGGCTTACAAGCCTATTCTATTTTTTAATGTAATAATTACATAATATTTGATTTGCATTGTGATTAACCACCTGCCCTAACTAGGATGTGAGCTCCTTGAGGGCAGAGAATCTGTTCATTCATCTTAGTAACCACTCTATGCAAGCCATGTATATTAGAGAAGCATGCTCAAATTACCATCAACACTTGTTAAAATTTTTGACTTCTGGGTCATACTCTCAGAAATTCTAATTCAGTGGGTTTCATGAGGAGCCCAAGAATCTACATTTTATCAAACTCTTCAGATGATTCTTATCCACAGCAAATTTTAAAATGCTCACCAGTTAATAAGTATTTATTGAATGAATGTTGACTTTTTTTCTCTCTTAAACTATAACATCATAAGGGAAAGACATGTGACTACCGAATCTTTGTATTTTCCCTAAGTATATGGCCTAGCTGTTTGAACATAGAAACTCAAACGCTGTGGAATTGACGTATGTTAATGGGATGACTGATATAATTTTAGCTTTCCCTAAGGCACAGAAGTTGCTGGGCCATGAAGAATGAGCTGGTTTTGGATGGGTGGGGAGGGGTGAGAGCATCCTGGCCAAGAGATTGATATGATCACAAGAATAGATAGAGATGAGGAAACACAAGCGTGCTGAGGGTTTATTATTTGATTAGTGTAACAAGAGTAAAGGTTCTCATGGCAGAGGAATGAGAGACGAGGCTGCTTCCCCACTGTATAAAATAAGCTTTTGTTAGCAGAACTCTCATTTTCATTTTAATTTAATGATAGCAAAAATAAGTGGTTTTGAGGTGATTAATGACCAACAAGAGAGCTACAGTGCTGACTTAGTCAGCACGGCACATGTAGAAGTACAAGATTTAGTACAGAATTAACCTGCCCAAACATCTGTTCACAACTCCATATGAAAAAGAAAAAAATAGACCATAGCATATGTTACAAGTGGAAGCCTGGGAAACTTTTTTTCACATCATGTTTGTAGGAATTCACATTTAAGCAATATTCCTTATTGACTTGCTAATATGAATTTGAACATTCAATAACCATAATAATGATAGGCAAAAATTTAAGAAATCATTCTGTTCACACATGAAGAAAAGAATAACTTGTTACAAAAAAGATAATAAATTTGCAGTTAAAATATATTCCTTTGTTCCTGTGACATAGCCAGCATTGGCCTATACATCTGTAATTAATCCAGTGGCACATGAGTTTATTCATCAAGTTGGCAAATGGTTATTAGCAATCTACTACTTGCAAAGCACTGTACATAAAATGTTAATGGTAAAGCACCATGTGCATGACACAAATTGGAAGGTTCATTCTTACATGGAAGAGAGGTTGATATGGAAAAATTAGTATCAACAAGTTATTCATTCATTCATTCATTCATTCTTGAATGAATGAATGTAGCTCTATGACTTTGTTTTATTCTCCGTCATATCCCCCACACTAAGCACAGTGCTTGAAATATGTTAAGTGGTCAATCAAATCTGTTGGATGAATATATTTATTGATCACTCTGTCAGACTCCCAGTATCTAAAATAAAGTGAAAACAGAGATAGTCCCTGCCCTGGTGGAGTTGATAGTCTAGTGAGGAAAGCAAATATTAATCAAGTGCATTCAGAAATGTAAAATTCTAGCCATGGCAAGTGTTGAGGATCATCTAATGGAGTTTGGCCATACAAAGACTTTCCTCAAGGAGTGATCTTGAACTGAAATCTAAAGGATGAGTGGAAATTAGCCAGGCAAAGAAAAGGAGGAAAAGCACTTTGGGCAGAAGGGGTAGTAGAAAGGAACATGATGAGTGACTGCAATATAGTTTGAGAGGGAGTCACAAAAGTGAGGGTGGAAAGCTAGGTAGGTAAGGTGTAAGTATGTGACGACAACTCAGGGAGTTCCAGAATATAAATAGTAGGCAAGATTACATAGGTAAGGAAATTTCTCATTTAAAGTTGATACAATACAAATTGATTTGAGTTATAACCTCAAAACTCATTGCTCATTTGCAATATAAAAGAAAGATTTGTCTGATAAAATGTACCATATTTTTTATAGTGACAAGCAAAACAATTGAGCATGTAATTTCAAATTACATAACCTTGATCCTTGTAGATTGCACCAATAAATATTATAATTTTACTAAATTACATAGCAGCAATTAGCTCTCAAATGGGAATTAATAAAGAAATCAGCACAGTACCATAAGAATAATTTGGGTATATTGATGTAGAACCCTATTGACAGATATATACCCTGGCGAACAGCTCATTCAACTGTTATGTGAAACTATTAAAAAATATAAAATTTATTGGTGTAGTTCACATGATAGAATTTGTGCAGAGAAAAATAAAGCCAAGACTTTTAAAGTGTTTTAAAGCAAATGTAGAAACAATGAGATGTTAAAATCATATCACAATAATCTTGAGTTTTCCCTTCCCCACATGCACATGCACCTATATCCCATAACAGAGTGCTGGACGTGAGCTTGGTGCTCGGTAAGTACTTGTTAAATGTTCAGAAATGGCCAGTTAGAATATTTACAAATAAATATTCCAAGTTTTAATACTAATAATGAGAAGTATTATAAGTTGCTAGATTTATCTGTTTATTATTATTATTAAGAAAATAAGTATTAGACTAAACAGGTTTAGGGATAGGTGTTGTAGAATGATATAAATTTTCTTTACCACTTCATCTTGTTTTATGTGAGGTATGGTCAAACAAACATAGTAAATATGCAGCAATATTTATATCTTTTGTGTTCTGATCTGATCTTTAATTGAGAATAAATGTATAAGTGAATAGTAAATATTAGAATATATTGTAAATGTAGAGGATGACATATTCAGGAGTAATAAATAAAACAAACTATAATATGTTAAGGACTAATAAAAACAAAATATGCACACTTATTGGGATATAATGGTGTTGACTCATTTTTAGCATTTCCTAATTGCTACAAATTAAAGACAGGATGACTTTGGAACCCAAATATGAATGGGTCTTGTCTTGACTCTGTTCTCGCCTACCTCTAATGAGCTACTCTTGCTACCAAACACTTAACAAAATGGTCTTCACGTGGAAAGATTTACAATTTTTAATATAGGTTCTAACTTCCACTGATGTAAGGTATAATGATCTGCCTTATCATTTACTGGGTTTCAAGCAGAAAAGATATGCATGCATACTTGACAATCCAGTTTCTTATTTGCTGCATTTCTTACTGTTTAACAGATTGGTGACATAATTTCTCTATTATTTTCTGTTCGAGTAATTGGGCATTATATACTTAATAGAAAACTAATTACTTATACACCAGATATTGATTACTGATTTTCAAAGCATTTAAATTCTGAATTACATTGAAATCGCTCTGAATAGAAGTAGTCTTTTATGCTTCAGAAGGTACATCAGTTTTGCAGTACATCTGTTTGACCTTCAAGGGTCATTGCTGGCATTTTCGCAACAAGCTCACTGCTAAGTGTTAGGGATTCAGGGATGTAAGCCCTGCTCCAGAGGCTTACAATAATGAGTGTGGAACTAACAGTTTAAAGAGATTTCAGGTTATTGGTTTGCCAGATAAACTAACTTTCACTGTATTAAATAAGTAAAATCCAATAATGTTATCATCAAGTAGTAATATAAAAAGAATTTTCCCAATATCTATAGAAAATAGAACTAATGCTATACATAAATTCTTATGTACATCTTAGCAGTTTCATTAAAAAATATTTCTCACTGCTATTGTAAATTAATCCACATTGGGGGGCGGGCTTGACTAACAGTGATAAATAAAAAAATAGTGACTCAGGTTTGTTTTTCATTCAGTAAAATAACTATATTGGAAAGAATATCTGATACAGAGGAAATAAAACAATTTTAGATATTTTCATAGACTAGCTCATAGGACTGTGTAAATTATAGAATACAGTGTATCTAAAAGTATATGTCTGTATTTTCAACATTTCAAACATTAATAAGAGGTAGAGAAAATAGGTATAACATAGAAATTATAGTTTACCATAATTATAATTTGCACTAATGAATATCCGTGTATCACCTAACAATTCTAGAATTTAAAATTGCACTGGCAACTGCAAATTTTTTTCTGTATCCTGAAAATACTTACAACTATAAAATTTTCTTTAATCAATTAGTCTTTAATATAATTTTGTCATTTTTACATTTAATATTTTTTTCCCCTGATTTGCTACTTATCCTTTATTGTCTGACTTTAGCAGCTAAACGTCTGACTCATGTAGCTGTATTTTAGGGACCCCAGCCCTAAAACTGCAGGGACACATCAGAGTGGCTTGAAGGGTAAATGGGAGATAAGAAAGCAAAGGTAAATAGTGGCCAAACTTTTTCTAAAGTGTCTCTGTGAAGAAGAGCAAACAAATGGAAAAGTAGCTGGAAGAGACTATACAGGCAATGAGACAAACTACAGCATGTTTGAATGTGGCTGGAGGCGACCTAGTAGAGACAGAGATTGATGTGTGTTGGAAAAAAGATTACTCCAGGCCTGGATCCCTGCAAAGACAAGAAAAGATGGAAGAGATATGATCCAGAGCTCAAATGGACAAAAGGGGATACAAATTTGGGAGGGCCAGAGGAGCTTAGTGAAAGAAAACTCCAGAAGTGACTACAAAACACATAAACATAATGCACTAAATCCAAACTAAATGTATCCCCAACTCAGCTTCAACTAAACGCAATTCCAATTGTGCCACATTACACCCAAGGAACTATGATGGAGGGAAAGTCTATGTAGCAAACAACAGGAATCTTAACTAATTGTTTTTAAAATATATTCCTCTGCAAATTTTTCTAACCATGCGTGTGGGAGGCCTGAAGCTTAAGCTTCATTACCTTTGGAATAAATCCACCTCAGATTGTGTGTTTGCTTGTTGATTTGTTTCAGGGAACTATAGGCTAAGTTATGAGCTGGGTTAAGAGGAGGATCCAAGATTGAAGAACTATAAGATAGTCTCAGAGAGTTGAAAAGTAACTTCTCAGGGAAAAGTAATAGGGTCGCCTGTCAGTATTCAGTCCACATTTCAGGTACTTGTCATGAATTTACAGTAAAACCAGCCAAACAAAGTGTGATTTTCTTCAACTAATCCTGGTGCAGTAGCAGAAAAGGCGGAAAGTTGGATTCAACAAACACTGAGTTCATCTAGGCAAATGTGACAGAAGGAAAGAGGACACATCTGCTGAGAGATGTTTGAGAGAAACTGTTTATAATGATGGAATGTTTATCATGAATCTCCATGTGGTAAGGAAAGAAAGATAGGCTAATAAAGGTAAATTTAGCCTATCAGTGATATATCATATCAATAACTTCTGCTAGGGAGTTCTAGGTTACTGGAGTAAGTGAACTGGGAGTATAGGAGATTATGGTCAGCCAGTGGTATATTTGCAATTGAGACTTCAAAAGTGATGCATATACTTGTGATGACAAAGTTTAAGTGGGCACTTGGGAGTGAGTTACTGAGACAGTGTAGAGGAGAAGACTGATTATGAATATAGATTGTTTTGTTCCATTCAGATGGAAATTTTGAAGCACTAGCATGCACGAATTACCATGGAAGGAATTGGAGATACAGAGGTGAACAAGATTCAGTTCCCTGCTTCAAAGATCTTACAATGTAATTTGCAAAGTGCTACAGTAGGGACACCAACACAGAAGGAAGGATTCTTAACCCAGTCAGGGATCAGGTGAACAGGCTTTAAGAACAACATTCGCAAAGACCAGACTGCAAGATAAAGCTTGATGCCTTCGAGAACAGCAAAGAGTTGGGTTTTCCTTGAGGCTCACGTTTAACTGAGGGTGCTGTGAAAGAAAAGGCTGAGAAGTAAACAAAGGTCAGATGAGGGTCATTTTGTCTGATATGGTCAAGGTATGTGGGCCTTGTATTCTTTGGATAATGGAAAAACTGTTGCAAGCAAGAGTGGACATAATGAAATGGCCTACTGGCTGCAGTGTAGACAGAGGGTGGAGGAAGGAAGTAGCTGCAGTTCTTTGGAGAAGAAAGGCAAGAAGACCAATTCAAATTATGAGACAAGAATGTATTTGTTATACAGTTTTCACTCTTAAATTTAGATTGAGACAAGGTCATCAAAGTTTGCAATCTAGATGGAGGGTAGTCCATTAAATTGGAAAGCATGAAACCAGAATTGCTCCCCTTGTCCAGTTGTTAACATTTTGTAGGACCCAGCCTAGGAAACGTTAAACACCAGAATGTAATCTCCATGAGGGCTTGGTTGTTTTGTTTACTACTCTTTCTCTAGTGCGTGGTACATAATAGACTCTTAATAAATATTAACTGAGCAAAATTGTTCAGTCAATTAAAATCTGTCTTTAGCATCTGATCTCTTTTGGCACCTTCATTCTAAGGCTACCTGCCCAAGTAGCATCATGCTAGATGTGAACCATACCTTTTCTCTGGAATACTCATCTCCTTTTGAACCTTATTCATCATATCTTACAAAACTTCAAGATCATGCTCTTGCCTTCTGTGTATATTAGCCATATATTTCTGGGCATGGTAATTTGCTTTTTAATGCCTAAATTTCCTTGTCTATAGAGTGGGGATAATAGCTAACACGCACTGAGCATTGAGCACTAACACTTAGAATCAGACACTATTCTAAGCACTTTAAATGTTGTAACACGGTTATTCCTCATTATCCCCCTGTGTGGGGAGTACTCCTGTTATCTACCTATTACAGAAGAGGAACCTGAGCCAACATTTGACAGCAAGTAAGTGACAAAGCCTGGATCTGGACTCAGGCTAGCTCCTGAAACCATGCTCTTAATCATTCTGCTTACTGCCTGTCCAATAATAGTACCCACCTGTCCAATAATAGTTGTGAAGATTCACGGAGAATAATCTATGTAAACGCATTTGGAAAAGTGCCTGAATGTCACAAGTGACCAATAGAAATTAGCTTTTGTTGTTGTTATTGCTTTGTTCTTTTTATTTATATCTTCTTAAGGAGTATGTGTTCCTTTGAGAGAAGAGTCACTGTCTCCTAAAGGAAATTAGATTATTTCATTTTAGAGAGATCTAACTGAGAAAAAGTCACCCCTGTGTAATACTTACTTACATCCACTTTCCTGCAACTTTCCTCATTGATTCTAGTTCTGAACTGGGGGTGAAGAGAGAACAAACCCAACCCCTCTTCCTTACAGCAACCCTCAGGTACTCAAAGATGGGTATCTTTGACACCTACATCTTCCGTTTTTCAGCCCAACAGTTTAAGGCATTTTAACCATTTCTCCTATGGCATGGTTTCCAGATATTCTGAATAAACTCTAGTTTGTTGAAGACATTTAATGCTTAGGCAACTAGAGGGGAACAGCCCACATATGTTGCATATAGAACAGGACATTGACAGGAAAGATGTAGGGACAGCCCTGTTACAGTCTGAATTAAATTCCCAAAGACCTTTATAGTGCCTCCTTTGCATGAAGTACGTAGTACTTCTTGATTGAATGAATGTATTTATAAACAAATGAAAATTAATGAGTCTTCCAATATTTTCAGATTATTTTGGATACTAATTCAGTCATTTAATGAATTGTCTCTCCCTCTTGACATCATGTCATCTGTGGATTACTTCCTGTGTGTCATCAATATATTCACTTGATTATTTAAATGGAATGTATTACATTCACATATATGTTAAAATATTCCTATTAGTTTATGGCTGAAAGTGTTTTAATTAATTATAAATTAATCTGGTTTTCTCAGCAATGCATCTTATTACTGTTGTTAAGAATGCCTATTTATTTATTTATTCAATAATTTCTGAAATATAAAAATATTTTCCTACATGTTACTTAATTGCAGTAATTAAACCAAAACCAAAGCTTTAAAATTTATGAACATTTTAGTAGGAGTGACATCTGAAATAAAATTGAGAAACATGAAACTAATGGAAACTGGAAATAGGCTCAGACTCTATGGAGCTAACCTTTTTATCTCCAAAGAAATTAACTGAAGAAGTTAAACAGTCTAAAGGCAAGTAGGACAGAACAATTGAGAGAATGAACAAGTAGGCTTGTCATCAAGAGCTGAACAGTTTTAGTTATTTTGTGTATCAGAAAGAGTTTCAACAGTGCACCGTGGAATTCATAAATAAAAGATTTCCCAGTTGTGAGAGCCATAGAGCTGCTAATAAGCTAAGTGTATTATTAAATAAAAAATTGAAGGAAAATGAGGGAAAGTTTCTTAAAATGTAGTCATGTTTCCTTGGCAAATTGCAAACTCTAACGTTATCAAACAAAAATGGTAAAAGTAAAAAAAATAAAATAATACTTTAAAGTATTGATCTCAAACTTTAGAAAAAATATAATAACTGAAACATCTCAATGAAATATCATAATTGGGTCACTTTGATTGGAGAATATAATTTTTTAAATTTGTGTTGGTTATTTTACGCTTATTGATTTGAGAAACCACTTTCTAGTGTATTTGTCAGCATTTTGAAGCAGGTTCCATACTGTTGCCTTCCAGTTCTACATAGTTGCTGGGAATAACAATGTTTTGTTATTACAGTATCTGCCAGGTAATCGCAACAATTTTAAGACATTTCAAATGTAAAGTTCTCTTTTTAAATTTTAAAGTTTCCTAGTTTAATTTTGATAAAATTAGATAAATGTCAGATGTTATGTTTTTCAGTGAACATTTCTCTTAACCTCATTGGAAGAAAAAATTTAATAGGTGTATAAATAAATATAAGCAAACACTATTATCAAAATTAGTGGAATAAAAGTAACACATATAGTCATATCAAGAGAACAGAATAAAACTGCATATACAGGACAGGAGTTATTTGAATTTGTTGAAGTCATGGAAAATATATGTTCTATTTTTGTTAAAACTGATGTAACCCTTTTCTTAGCTCATTTCAGCTAATAAAAGTAAGATCACTTCAAAGATAATTCTACAGTGGTTTAGGTAAGTGTAAATGTAAGACAAGACACTGAAATGTTCTCTAATTTTTTATTAAATTAATGCCTATATACTATAGGAAATTTGGAAAATACAGAAGAAATGCAAATGAAGAAAAAAATTAATCAATCATTATTCCATCATATTTTTTCTAATGTTTTAAAAATGAAAACAAATATAAAAATTTTAAAGTAATATATTAAACACCTGCCAACCAAAAGGAACAAATGTTAACTATTTTTTGTATTTGAGTTAGAATTTTTTTGTAAAGAAATAAAACACTGTAGATCAAGTAGAAGTCTTCTATGTTCTCCTTCCTACTCTTACTCCAATCCCAGAACAATTACTATTTTTAATTTGGTGTGCATCTATTCTATATATTCCTATTTTTACTGTATGTTTATGTATTCATAAATATATAACTTTTTAAAATTTATGTTCAAGTGATTTGTGCTATACGAATTTTCTAAACTTGTTTTTCATTCGCTATTATTTGCAAGGTATATCTTACATAAAAATATAGATAATTCATTTTCATTTTCGTGTGCTATACCAACATATTTTATCATAATTTGGTTATCTCTTTCCTTATGCTGTAGTTTATTTAAAGTGTGACCAACTTTTTAATATTATTAATTATTGTACAATGAAATTTTTCTGCAATAAGATTTTTCTATATTTCAGATGATTTCAGTAAGATAGTTGCCCCAAAGCAGATGTGAACACGTTTGAGAATTGAGATACATATTTGAAAATGTTTTCCTAAAAGACCAAACGAATTTATAATCATCAAAGCAGTTTATGTGAGTGCCCAGCTCACAGCACCTTCATCAGCATTGAATATGCCAAGCCATTCTTGATTTAATTCACTCATTTTTAATGCAAACAATTGACTTTGAGAATGAAATTAAGCGGTATGATGAAAGGCAATTTATGTGTTTGGTTGGGTGTAAGCCATTTCGTTTAGCTCCAAGATCCACTTTAAAATTGTCTATTGGTCATGAGACGTCATTGCATCTTCATGTTGTTTCAGCAAGGTTATGTATTGATCTGCTGAATACATTTTGTCTCTGTTTTTATTAGAAAGTTGCTGAAATTTCCTCCGTGACACATTTTATTATAACATCCAGTAATAAAAGCATTATCTTTTTTTAGAAATCCAGCATATGCTTTACTTTCTTTATTGGGCGTTTGTGATCACCAGCATTCTTCATTACTTCAGAATTTCAGTCTTAAGCTGTAAGATGATGTCATTTTTGGAGCCAGGAGACTTGAGTAATAATCCCAGCTGCAGTTATGCAACCCTCATCAAACTATTCTCATTTTCCCCAGAAAATGATTATTGGATTCTTCATCTGTGAAGGAGGACTCTTATTACCTTATTATATTATTAAATAAATTAAATGAGAACTTTGGAAATAAAGTAGAAATATAGGTTAGCATCAGTAATCCCTCTCCTAGTTGTCTTAGATGCCTAGGGTCCCCAGTAGAACCCCGTGTGAGAGGTATTTTAGAGGTATAATTGATCAGTTTTATCTGCCACTTTGTGTAACACAGCCAAGGGAGCAAACTATGCAGTCCACCAAAGCTTACCCAAGTCCTTAGAGATCATGCAAGACCTTATGTTCCCACAGCTTCCTCCCCTGCCCACACACACCAAGATGTCATACTACCCAGGGTTACAGCTTGAAGTTTTTCATTGCCTGGAACTACTTCAGAAATCTTAAACTCTGAACTTTTGCTCTCTCATTCTAATTTTTTATCCTTCTACTTCTCTCAATCTGTCACTCCTACTATACTCCTCTTTGACCTCATAGAAACCTGAAATCTCCTATTTCTTCTGTTTTTTCCTAGACTGTCAGTTTCCCACCTGGCTCTCCAAAAAGTTAGAATAGTTATCATTGATAGAACTCTTTTGATTGCCCTTAATTTCCTCTTTGATTCCCCTCCAACGATTCCAGTATGAACCATTCTCCCCAAGTGCTCTTCGTATAGAAAATTCTTGCCCTGCCAGCTCAAGAGATTACCTTGCTCATTACTTCATTAAGAGAATTTGAGACCTTCAGACATGCTCTCTCAACTTCCAGCCTTTCCCCACCATGCCCACCTACAACCACATCAACCTTACTACCTTCCCTTGAGTCTCAGTAAATGAGGTGTCTCACTTCTGTTCAAGGGCAGACCCTCTTTTTGTGCTATCAATCCCATCTTTTTTGTCACCTCTTGGAATTTACTCCATTAATTTTTTTTTTTTTTTTTTTTAAAGAATAGTAATTAGAGGCACAAAGACTTGAAAGGTCAATTCTCTATTTATTTATTTATTTATTTATTTATTTATTTATGGCTGCGTTGGGTCCTCGTTTCTGCGCGAGGGCCCTCTCCAGTTGCAGCAAGCGGGGGCCACTCCTCATCGCCATGCGCGGGCCTCTCACTATCGCGGCCTCTCTTGCTGCGGAGCACAGGCTCCAGACGCACAGGCTCAGTAGTTGTGGCTCACAGGCCTAGTTGCTCTGCGGCATGTGGGATCCTCCCAGACCAGGGCTCGAACCCGTGTCCCCTGCATTGGCAGGCAGACTCTCAACCACTGCGCCACCAGGGAAGCCCCTCCATTAATTTTATACCATTTTGTCTGTCCTTAATCTGTTCCTCTTTGCTAGTGTCTTCCTATCAGCTTTCTTTTTTCTCAACTTCCTCAATTTCTACCTAGCCCCACAACTTCTCTCCTCACCTCTCATCCAAACTTTACAAAGAATATTCTATCTGTATTGTCCCCATTTATTTGCCTCATTTATCTTCAACCCACTATAATACAGTTATCACATGAAATGGCTATCAGTAAGGTTACCAGCATGCTACTATTTCCAAAATTGAGTGGCCATCTTCATCTCTTATTTTACTGGACACTTCTCCAGTGTATGATACTCTTGTTCACTTACTTATTCTTAACACAATTCTGTTCATTGGACTTGAATAACCCTTTACTCCTCTGGACTCCATTTCTTCTTGCCTTCTTCTGTAGTTTGCCCTTCTGTTACTGACCCTTTCGAGTCAGGCCCCAACAAGGGTCCTTCTGCTTGGTGTTGCTTGTGCCAATAGAATGAGACTGAGTTCGGTTCCGAAGCAAAGGAAAGCTTTATTCTTTGATCAGAGAATGGAGAGGTGCGAGCTCGTGCCCTAGAGGACAAGTTCTCCCCCACGGGCTGTGGGCTGGGCTGCTTCATAGGGGTCTCCTCAGCAGGGCAGGGGCAGAGTTCTCCTGGGTCTGGTGCAGCTGTGCTGTTCCCGGCAGTCACTCCAGATCGCAGTGCCGGGTACAGCGTCTCTGCACATGGCCCACTGCTGCCATCTTGGATTTCGGTATCGTGCACAGCACTTCTGCACACGGCCTAGAGCTGAGGTGTTGGGCGCAGCTGTTTTGCACCAGGAACTCTGGTCTGAAGTGCGGGGGCAAGGCCTTTGCACCGGCACCCTATGAGCAAGTGAAACTAGACGAAGTACAAAGGAAAAAAAGGTTAGAATTTATTTTATTACCAAGATCCTATTTTTATTTCTTGGGAATTGTTAATGGGCTTTGCCATCACCACTTCCTGTTTTCAACTGTCAAGTGTTAGCGCTCCACAGGGCTCCTTCCTCTGTCACCTGCACCTCTGACTCCCTTCACATTCCCCATAGGGAGCTCATCCACATGGGTTTCTATTTCCACAAAATGCCTAAGTCGTACAACCTTAGCACAGACCTATTCCTTAAGCTTCAGATTTTAATAGCCACCTGATTTCTGGACATCTCCACCTGTGTCTCACAGGAACCTAAGGCTAATCATGATCAAAACTAAATTCAGTCTCTTTCATAAATCTGCTCCTACCTCCAAATTCTGCACCTCCATTGGTGGCACTACTAAGTACTGGGAAACTGGGGGACATGCATCTTCTAAACGTTTTCTGAATCCAACTTCTCTTTATTCCTCATTATCTCTTTTATTACTAGTCCTAATAAGCTTTTCTGGTTTCTTTGTTTCCTTTTTCCACCAGGATAGAGTGATACATATAAAACATTGATCTGCCAAAATCACTTTCCATTAGAAAGTTTTTGTGCTTCTAGACCATAAGATAAAGTCCCATCTCCCTAACAAAACATGAGGCCTTCACAGACCGGCACCTTCTTTTGTTAGCCTCATTTTCTGCTACTTACTCCGTTTTAAACTTGACAATCCTGTAAAGCAAACTGCCTGTTGTTACCATTCCTACACCATGCTGTTTCTCACCACTCTGCTTCTGGCTAAAATGTGTTTCCTCTCCTCTCCTCTCTTCTGACCAGCTCCTTCACATCTCAGCTCCATGAATCCATGTCTGGTTTCCCTCAATACTAAAGCATATAGGTACCCCCTTCTTTATATTCCCATAATGTCATGTATTTGTTCTTTGTATGTTTGCTCAAGAAATAGACCATGGGTTTCTTGAAGGCAGAGACCATACCATGCATTATGACTCTAGTGCAGTGCCTGGAACTTAGAAGCTGTTTAATAAGTACTTACTGAATGAAGGGATAACTAAATTATGAAAGTACTATATATTCCTTCTTGTCATTCTTTTTTCATATGGTGTCACTGTGTGGCAGGGGCAGTAGTGTTCACCAAATATTCCATGAATTCCTCCTACATTTCCCAGCCTTCCCTAAACTTAGGTCCTGGCCATATAAACAGTTCTGGATAATGAGCTATAAGCAGAAGTGATAAGTGTCACTTCCAGCCTGAGATCTTTAAGAGCAGTGGCTAGTTTTCCATAGTCTTTCCTGCTTTGGCTCTTCTGGAAGTCTTGATTTGCAGGTAACACAAGATCATGGGGGCAGAAAACCACATGGGACATATAGTGAGAGTAAGAAGTAATCCTGTTGTGTTAAGACACTGAGATTTCAGGATTAATTTGTTACCACAGCACAATCTAGTCCATCCTGAATAAGGCTCATTGTTTCAAGTTTATACACTAATCTCTATCTTATCACATACATAAAGTTGTGTTGAACTTATCAGGTATGCAACTCTTTCTCTTCTCCTAAAGTCTGCATGATGCCCGGGCTTAGGAAAACTGCATCATGTGACTGATGTTTTCCAGTACAGAGATGGAGTAGTTCACTGCCTGTTCCCTATGATCTAAGTGACAGTGGAATATTTCCTACACAAAGTATACCCCCGCACTTACTCATGCAGTCCTTTTTTTCCCTGTCGTAACTTTAAGTTTTGATGCTTGTTATAAATGAAACTTCTCCCAGGAATAGTACCGCGTTCCACTGCAACTGCAGGCTAAAGGTATCAGAGACTATTGCCAAAGTAGTCCTGGAAGTCTCTGAAGTGTATTGTACTGACCCACAATTATCAATAGTCTAATAGTAACATTGATACAATTCCATTCTTTTCCACAAGTATTCTATCAAATACATTGGCTTTCCTAATTAGGTCTCAAATTTTATTAAACAATGGTTGTATCTTCTTTCAGTGATAATTTTTTCAGTTGGAAGAGACAAAAAAATCTGACTTCAGGTGTGGCTTAATTCTAGGCTTATATGATGTCATCAGGATCCATCTTTTAACTCAAACAGGCTTTCCCCCTTTCCTCATGCCTGAAGCCCCCAGGGCTGTACCCTTCCAGTTTCAAATCCACCAGGCAAGAGCAAGAGTCTTTTCCCCAGAAGTCCCAGTCAGAGAACCATTTCTTCTTATCTGCTCTGAATGGATCCTTGAGCCAAACCCTGTGGCCAGGTGAATATAATGCACTAATTAGCTTAGGCCTTTGTCCGTTCCCTGAAGTGGTAAAAAGGATTCAACTTCAAGGGAAGCAGGTGGCCTTAGAGTGAGGGAGGGGATGATTTCTGAAAAGAAAACAGCAAGAGGTCATCATAAATCAAGAAATGATGCTGGCAGCGATAGCAACCTTTATCTTCTCTATATAGTCTGCTGCCCAGGAGATAGAAGTTAGAGACAGCTTCTAGTTAGGGAGTTAAAGTATTTCATTATGCACTGTAGGTTACACCTTGATTATATTATCTCTCTTTTTTCTCTGAACTTCTCTACATTATTCTTTTCTCCCATATGATGCCTTGTGTTTTAGTTATTTATATGCATTTGTCTCCCCAATTAGATCATCAGCTACTTCCAGGCAGGAACTGAGTTTGAATAACTGTGGATCCTGCACTGTGTGTTTCACATAGTAGGCATCCTCACTATTCAACAACTAATTATTTGTTGAGTAAATGAAAAGATAAGAAACGAGTGGGTTTATACTATTATCACATCATGGTAATGTAATGCCTGGGAGCGGGGCGAGGGGGGGAGATGTTTGTGTGTATGGTGTTAATACACACATATGATAAAAACCTACTATTTACCAAGTATCATGGCAAACAATGGGGATATGAGGATACAGTGGTTAAAAACCAAACATTACTCTGCCCTTCAAAAACTTATACTCTATTGAAGAAGACAGAGTAGAGTATAATAAATACTACAAAGGATAATTGTAGGGTGTTAAGGGAGAGTAATAGATTTTAACTTTTATTATTGTTGTTCTGATTGTTTCCATGTAAATTCTAGGTTGGCTACCTCATGGATTACCAGGTTTGCCGGAAGAGGTCTGTTAAACTTGGAATTTCTTAGAGGATTAACACTAGATTCCCAAATCAAAGTTCCAGATCCAAGAAATTACATCTTATATTGTGACAAGAAAAGACTAATTTAGTTTTCTTCTCCTCTCTCTTTTCTCCCTACTCCTCTCCTAGCCTGAAGTTCTGGATCAAATACAAAATTTAAGGGAGCTGTGGATGGATAATAATGCATTGCAAGTGCTACCTGGGGTATGTAAGTTTTTATTATGCCATGTTGTCTAGCATCTATGTTGTATATTAATTGTAACTGATAATGATTAATCTTACATCTTAAATCCCAGTGTTTTCATTTCAAAGTTAAACATTTGTTAGGAGTGTTCTGTCATCAAGTGTTTTTCACTAATTTGTTTTTTTAATATTTCATATAACTTTTATGAGTGTTATAGGTGTGCAAAATGTATGAAAATTTTTCTTGCTCTCTTAGGAGTATATTTTTCATCTCCTTCCCTATTTACTGTTTTTCAAAAGCTGAAAAATTCATATTGTTAAATGAAAAACAATGCTATACATAATACCAAGTCTTAGTTTTACAAAATCAACCTTCTTCTTGTAGGTAACTAGGTAATGGTTTCTGCTCATATTGTTAGAGCTCTTGCACAAAATAAATACCTCTCTCTTGGTTCAGTTGATTTCCAATAGAACCTATTTGAGTTTTTGAAAAAGGCAAGGAGCATAAATTGTTAAAAATAGAAAGTTAAACTAGAATCGATTTTTCTTCTCAACTAACAGAAAATCCAATAATACCTCCTGAAAAGTAGGTTTATCAGTCGACTCATTGAGTGTGACTATTCATTCCTTTTTCATCCAGTGAGAGAATGGCTTTCCATAAAACACTGCTTCTTACCACTCATAACACATGCACTTGAATATAAGCATGTACACACACACACACACACACACACACACACACACACCAACAACAACAACAACCACAAGGGTCTCTGGTGAAAGCCAACTCTAAACTCCTTGCATTGGGCTAAGAAGCCAGGGCAGCTGGTTGTGTAATAGTTCTTCAGCCACTGAGATTTAGATGTATATTCCCAAAGTCAAACTTATTCCTTCTTTGAAATAACATTTAAAGTTTTTTTAAATGATTGCAAAAGCAACAAGAACAGGAAGCTTATTCTCTTTTGAACAAGCATGAGACCACATAAAGAAGAAAATATGACAAAAGATTAGGGAAAAAATACTTTTCCTCTCACCAAAGGAATACATTTCTACTATCATAGCAAATGCAAAACAGAAAAGCATGCATGTTTTCTATTTATTGATTTATTCAAAAACCATTTACAAATATACCTCTATGAACTAGAAACCATGCTAATGTCAGGGTTACAAAAATAATATACTCAATGACCTTGAACATATTTGTTTGAGGGGCTCACATATAACATGAGAGACAATTCTGTATTCCACTACACATAGCAGAGACTGATTTGTATCATATTCAAGGTATGTACAAACCCTGGGGCAACAAGTAAGACAGTGATCAATCCCTTATGCAAATATTGAGGAATCAGAATGTATGTCTAGTTGGAAAAGTTTATACCTGCTTCTTCAATGTATTCATTTATTCAAAAACACTTACATAGCATTTATCATGGGCTAGGCACTATCTAGATATTTTACAAATGACTCACCAAATTCTCATAGCAACCCTGTGAAGCAGATTTATTACCAACCCCATGTTATAGATGAGGAAACTGAAACAGAAAGAGTAAGTAACTGGGCCAAGGTCACACAGCCAGTAAATGGTGGATCTGTAATTCATACCAGCTCCAGAGGCTTTTGTTCACTCTGATGCTCCAAAATTCTGTTGCTATAGAATCAATAGAAGGTATAAATGAGAATTAGGCTCATCTTACTTTTCACAGTTACTCCATTCCCAAAATCCAACCTTGGAAATCAACTCAGACCTCTAATTCCTTAGTTAGTGTATTATTTAAATGGAAAAGTAGTGATTAAATCTTCTGTAAAACAGTGCTGCCTAATTTTTTCTGCTTCAAAAGTAGATTTTTTATTATATACTGCCAAGTTTAAGTGGATTTCTCACTTTAGTTAGTACACTTGAATTCCACATTTTATGATGCTCTTTGTGGGAATACCCCACACCTCCCTACCCTAAACAGGCATGGTTTTCTGAATGTCCAGTGCTGGCAATTAGTTGTTATGCAATTACCTAGAAATGCTTGACTTTGAAAGGCTAATCTTGAATGCAGTCTTCAGCCCATGTCTGTTAGTTTCACAGGATGATTAATCCTAAATATTTAGTGTTATAAGACAGAGGTCCCCAACCCCTGGGCCATGGACCGGTACCGGTCCGTGGCCTGTTAGGAACCAGGCCACACAGCAGGAGGTGAGCGGCGGGCGAGCGAGCAAAGCTTCATCTGTATTTACAGCCACTCCCCATCACTCGCATTACCGCCTGACCTCCGCCTCCTGTCAGATCAGCAGCGACATTAGATTCTCACAGGGGCACGAACCCTACTGTGAACTGCGCATGCGGTGGATCTAGGTTGCATGCTCATTATGAGAATCTAAGGCCTGATGATCTGAGGTGGAGCTGAGGCTGTGACGCTAGCGCTGGGGAGTGGCTGCAAATACAGATTATCATTAGCAGAGAGGTTTGACTGCACAGAGATCATAATAAACCAATTGCTTGCAGACTCATATCAAAACCCCATCAGAGAGTGGCAAGTGAAAACCAGCTCAGGGGTCCCACTGATTCTGCATTATGGTGAGCTGTATAATTATTTCATTATATATTGCAATGTAATAATAATAGAAATAAAGTGCACAATAAATGTAACGCTCTTGAATCATCCCCAAACCACCCCCCCTCCCCCGCCCCGATCTGTGAAAAAATTGTCTTCCACGAAACCAATCCCTGGTGCCAAAAAGGTTGGGGACTGCTGTCATAAGACACAGGGAAAAAAGCAAGTTCCTTTTTATTTTTAGTTCATGTACCAAAATACATTAAGCTAATATACTTTTTAAATACTTTTGGAAGCCTGGGCTTTCATTTTCCACTGTTTTTCATAAATCAGAGAAGCAAATAGATAATGATCAAAAATTAGTTTGCTACATAGCTCTGTCTTGTGGCCATCACTCTAAGATCAATCAATCAAAATATGACTAAACAGCAAACTCCAATATCTTCTTTTGCTTGTGATGGCTTCCACATTTTATTTGTTGTCGACCACTCATCTGTAGGCCCCTCTATGTTCAGAGGGATGTTGCAGCAACATTCAGCATCCTCAAGAACTCTGAGACATTGGGCCTCAAAGGCCTTTATCACTCCAGGCTACTATTGCTTTTATAAGATATTTGAAAGTAAGGGTTTAGAAAGACAAAAGTAAACACCAAATTGTTATTTTGCTTCCAAAAAAAGATATTTAGAAACTTCACACCAAAATATTTATTGAGTTTGCTGGAAATAGCAATTCAGGAAGCTTCAAAGAGAAAAGAAATTTTTCTCATCGTAATGAAACAAAAAAAGAAATATACACACACATAGACACATAATCACATATATTATTCTTTCCATGCTCATCAGAAGAGATGAGCTAAGGTAACATAATAGTTCCTTGGGGTGGAGAGCTATAAGTAAAGTGACAGTATTTTTCCAAGGAACATATTTCTAGGCATGAGGAGAAACTCAGCCCCATGGCCTGACTCACCCAGAGTACCCAGTTCCGAGCCTAGCAACTATTCACCTGTTCTAAGACTGTGTTCACCCTCTGCCCACATGGGGAACTGGAGGAGCAGGGCTAGAGATATGAGCTGCGTTAATTAAGGCGTCAGTTAAAAAGTGCTAATGTAATCGGTAGGCTTTACAGTCTGAATTCCGATAAAAACCGAGTTTGAATTTTAGCTCCACCCCTTATTAATGGAGCAACTTTGGAATGTTACTTGTAGTATATCCTGTCATGCATCATCCTCCTGGATGAACTCCCCAGCCTCTGGGCATGCTGCTTGCAGCTCTCCACCCTCTTCAGGAATTGCCTCAGCTGAGAGAACTTTCTCATGCAGGGTTACACCCCTATTCCAGGAGACCTGCATCCAATGATCAATCAAATAAGACTCTGAAGGCCTGGCCCCTTCCCCCCACTTCAATACTATTTGAAGGGTCAGCTGAGGAATTCCTCACAACTTCATCACAGCCCACCTTCATCTGTCCAATCCTGCTTCCTTCCTTCCCTCTTTCTTTCCCCTGGTATTAATCCCAAGAATCTCTCTCATAAATTTCTCTTTGTCTCCAATTCTCAGGGAAACCAGCGTGTGACATTACTTAACCTCTAAGCTTTAATGTGTGTCAAAGTGCAGATTCTGATTCAATAGGTCTGGAGTGGGTCTGGATTCCACATTTCTGACAAACTCCCAGGTTGTACCAATGCTGCTGCTGTGTAAAACATGTTCTGAGCAGCAAGAATATAAAGTATTGTGTCAAGTAATATGTATAAAGTACTTAGCACAGTGCCAAGTGTGTGCTTGCGTAGTAAATTAGTTTATGTAATATTTATGTGTTTATACTCTGTCAAATAAGTAGAGACAGTATAGTAAATTGTATACAGGTAGACCAACAAGCAGATGACCCATTGAACACAGATATATGTGGGACATTTCTTTGCAAATCATGCCCTTAAAGAAAAGGAAAATGAAGAATTTTATCTTGCTCTAATTCCCATAGTACATGTCCAAGCTAAACAATCACTATTCACTCCCTGCCCAATGTATGACCTGATTCCTCCCCTGTCCTCAGTAATCAGTTACTAATCCAATCATTCCACATCTAAATTTTTCTCGAGCCATCCCCTCTTCATCCTCACTTCTGCTGCCTTAACTCAGGTCCCTTTCATCTCAGCTAAACTGCTTCCAAATCCTTCTAATCCTTTCAGATCTACTCTAACCCCAGTCATGAATCTTCCCGTCACACTTCCCTGAAGTCATTATTTCAAAACACAAATCTGATTATGTCATTCACCATCTTAAAAGCTTTGAATAGCTCTCCTTGCCTATAAGATAGAGATCACGTAATCCTCACATGACAGGCAAGGCCGTTTAACAGCTGGCTTCTTAATGATGCTTAATTTCATCACTGTATTCAGTGACGTTGAATCTCCCACTCTCCCTCAAACACACCACGCTTCCTCACACTTCTCTGTGCTGTTCTCTCTTCCAGGTACAGTTTCTCCTTTTCTTGACAGCAGTACCTTCCAGGCAATTTGCATCCCTTTGTTTCTAGGGCATTCTCTACATGCTTTTTTTATTGTACATATCATAGGGTATTATAGTTATTTATTTGACAATTTCCTTCACTGCTATAAGCACCTTAAAGACTTTATCTGTATCATGACAAGTCTCTTCCTTCACATAGCTGACTTATTCATGATTGTTCTCCAGTATATAACAAAAGCCCTGGTACATAGTAGATCCTCCAAAAGAACTGTCGAATGAACAAATTGATTCTGCATAGTAGGATGAAGCCCAAATCACAATTTAATACCTTTCTTATGCATTTGAAATTGTAAGAATCAGAATATCAGCATATGTTGTTTAGGTGGCAACTTTTTTCCTTTCTTTTCCTTCCTTCCTTTTTCTTTCTTTCTTTCTTTCTTTCTTTCTTTCTTTCTTTCTTTCTTTCTTTCAATTTACTTAATTCTACAGCAACTTTGAGATTATTGCTGCTATCTTTTAACATATTATCTCTGTTGGGAGATATATTCACATATCATAAAATTCACCCATTTAAAGTATACAGTTCAATGGTTTTCAAAATACTCACATAATTGAACAGGCATCACCACAATCTAATTTTGAACATTTCCATCACCACTGAAAGAAACAGTAGCAGTTACTCCCTTCCTCTTGACCTTCCAGCCTCTAGCAATCCTTATCTACTTTCTGACTCCATAGATTTGCCTATTCTGGACAATTCATATAAATGGAATCATACAATAGGTGGTCTTTCGTGACTGGCATCTTTCACTGCATGTTTCAAGGTTCATCCATTTTGTAGCATGTATCACCACTTTATTGCTTTTTATTGCTAAATAGTACTGCAGCTTATGGATATACCACATTTTGTTTAACTATTCATCATTTGATGGACATTGGGTTGTTTCCACTTTTTGCCTGTTGTGAATAACACTGCTTTGAACATTTATGTTTCTTTGTGGACATATATTTCATTCTTGAGTATGTACCTAGGGATTTATGGGTCATATGGAAACTCTATGTTTAATATTTTGAGGAATGGCCAAACTGTTTTCCAAAGTGGCTGTATAATTTTACATTCCTCCTAGAAATGTATGAGAGTTATGGTTTCTCCACATTCTCGCCAAAACTTGTTATTGTTGCATTTGCTTTTAAAATTAATTTATACTGTTGTGGTTTTTACAACTTTAAAATATTTCCTGAAAGTTTCTCAACTAACCCTGAGTTTATGCAATGTCATCAAGTCTATAGGGAAGTTAAAGACGTTGGTATACCTGGATATGTCAAAAAACAGAATAGAAACGGTTGACATGGACATTTCTGGATGTGAAGCCCTGGAGGACCTCTTATTGTCATCCAATATGTTGCAACAGTTGCCTGACTCTATAGGTGAGAACGTAATATTTCATCATGAATGTTTATGTCAAATATAGTGTTTTCTATAGTTTGTTCACAGATGTAAGGTATATACTCTTAGCATGATATTAATAAATTAGCATGATCATTATTCAAGGTGACAAAATATTTTACCAATATTTTAAAATGAAATGGTAACTGTAGTTGTCAAACTCAAGAAGACCCTCCTATTAAAATGATCTTACTAAATTGATATATTTTAAATAATTTTAGATCTCCTAAGTTGTAAAATGTTATTATAAGGAGTATATATCTTAGATTTAAGTACTTTGATAAACATGTATGTCTCCTTTTATTACTATAGAATTACAGTAGCTTCTATCCACGGTGTGGCTATATTCTATTTTTAATATTATTGTAACATCACTGTAATTAGGAATAACACAATAAATATGAAATATCTTCATATTTCTATTATTCAAAAAAGACATCTCACCTTTATATTTAAGATTCATGAGGCCAGATATTTTGTATGTTAGTATATATTAACCACTCAATCTATTTTTGTCATAAATTTTTATCTGAGTAAAATAATGAAAGAATCTAATTTAAATATGAGTAAACCTTTTGTATGTATATCTTATTATTATTATTTATGAGAGGAAACAACTAGGAGAGTAATCATCAAACTACTTAACTTTGGAATGTAGTTTTCAACACTCTGAATTAGATGTATCGTATGTTCTGGAACTTATTAATGCTTCTGAAAATTGAGTCACAACCTAGGTAGCCTGATTGAAGGGAAGCTAGAAGACAAAACAGTTTCCCAAATTTTTCTTCAATATTTTATTGCTTCCATTTTCACTGTTCTTTCAAGCTAATAGAGAATATTAGTTTTAACAGAACAGGCTGGCTTTTCTTTCTTTGTAGATTTGATGACTTTTTTATTTATATAATTATATATTTTTATAACAGTGTTTCTCCAACTTACTCCACCCTAAGACTTATCTGAGAGCTTTATTAAAGAGTTCCACATTTCCAGCCTCTCTCTGTGAAAATTCTGATTCAATAAATGTGTAATAAGCCCTCTGTTCTGTATTCTTGTTAAATATCCTAGATGAAACTTATGATCAGATAAGCTTAGAAAATACTATTTAGTGTTGTAGAAGGTAAGGAAATATAATAGTTTAAAAGGGCATCCTCTAGTCAAGATGATAGAGATGGTCATCTGGTCAAGATAACCATCTGGTCAAAATACATATCTTACTCTCCTACTCAATCACCACTCCATACCTCTTCAAAGACACAATGAGAATGGAAAAACTATATTAGAAGAACATATTTTTGTTCATTACTGCCTCCTCTGTACAAAGAATTATGCTGGTGTGTGGTAAGTGCTCCTTAAGTGTTTAGTAAATAAAATAATTTTGCCCTGCTTAAGAAGAATGAACATATACCCAGATTTGAGACATAATGGAAACACAGAAATGACCCCAGGCCTGACTGATGGGCTTCAGACCACAAACAGAAGTGGCAGCCATAAATTGTTCCTGCAGTAAAAAAAAAGACCTTAAGCATACCAGGAGGATACAGACTAACAGGGACTGAGGCAGGGAAGGAACCCTTTTCTGCAAAGAGAGACTTGAAAAAACCTGCAACTAATATGTAGATCTAGGGTGGAAGGAGAGAACAGATACAGATTCCCTGCTGAAAATTACGGCACATCACAAGCTGGTTTGGACTGAATCTGCAATATCCACATCAAATGAGAGTACCATGTTGCTAGTATAAGACCTGGTTCTGAACTCCAGAAACTTGGGGGTCAGGTGGAGGTAACCATAAAAGTGCCAGACAGGGAGGGGTGAGCATAGGTAAGGAAAAAATATTCACCCTCACAAATGGGCATGAAAAAAAAAATTTTAAGGAAAACTAATGTTACAACAACCAAAAACTCAAACAGTAGGAAAATTTACCTCAAGGGAAACCAAAATTATCAAGCAATGTAAAAAAAATTTTTAAGTATGTGCAGATCCTCAAATAGATAAAAGGAAGAATAACATTTGTAAAAATAAAAATAACTTATAAAACAAAAACAGGAGCTATGACTAAGAAAAGGTGGTTATAAAAAAGAACCAATTAGAAATTCTGGAAATGAAAATGTCACATAGTGAAATAAAAGATGATATGATTATTTGTTTAAAATATCTTCCATTAAGAAAGCAGACTAGGGAATTAGCCTTCTGGTCTGGGGAAGGCAGCATTTATAGATGATAGAAAATATCAGATTAGATTCTGGGATGATAAAACAGACCAGCACAGGCAGGTGGTATTACATATTTAACACCTTCACTTAGAATCTGAGTGGTTCTCAAATTAAGAAAGTAACTTGTTAGTAGCTTACTCCTGGAACTATCTTTGGACCCTATTGACCTTTTAGGGAAAATTGCATTTATACATCTGCAGAGTTGCCAGAGTACCTGATTATACACGTAGAATGGCTGACTTCCCTCTAAGAATTTCCTTCTTGGTCAAGAGAAATACCTGGGAACTCTGTTCAAAGGTCCTAAAATAATTTGTTGATTCTGATTGGATGGTAAATTGCATCTTCTCTTCTTTATTTGAGCATGGATCATCTATTGAACTACCAACATTTAAAAGAATAAAAGACAAGAAACGTCACAGTATTAATAAAGGGAAATAGCAACTAAAATAAAATCTTTACTTCTTTTACACCTATTTTAATTCTGCAGTTGTGGGGTATTTGAATGGAGTGATATATTCAACAATGAACCCTGTATGCTGAGTCCCTTTCCTTGTGCTGGTTCCAGGGAAAATGAAGGGGGCTCTTTACATTTTCTAGATAGAGCTTTAATAATCAGCTTCTTTGGATAGCAGAGAAACTCAGTAAAGGAGAATATAATTTTTTTACTTTCCAAAATAATTTATCTTATTCACTTAGTGGTTAAAGACACAGGTTTTGTAGTCAAGTTACCCGAGTTCAAAGTCTGGCTTTTCTACCTTACTAACTGTGTGACTTTACACAAGCTACTTAATCTCTCTGTGCCTCAGTTTTATCATCTTTTAAGTGGGGAAGTAATAGTACCTGCATCAGGGGATTATTTTGAGAAATAAATGAATTAATATATGTAAAAATGCTTAGAACAGTACCTGGCACATAGTAAATGTTCAATCAATGTTAGGTACTATAATAATATAATAATTATTATAATCTTAGATATGATGAGTGCACAGCCATTTGGCTTTCAAAATTCTATTATCTAGGGTAAATGCCATGTAAATATTAGCTATTTTTGATATTAATGTTTAATACATTGCTTCTTATTATATATTTATATATAAGTAGCTAAAATCATAGCAAAAAAAGCCTCCTTTTTCTTTCTCTTCAGTGTATCTGAGTTGGGAATATAGGATAAAGAGGTGGGGAATTGAGGAAGAAATAGGATAAAGTACCTTTGGTTCCTGAGGGTAGAAGAGAGTCCAAGCAGATATGATATAGCTATGTAGTATTTATCTGCAAGAGGAAGTCATGAGCAACAGAGCTGAGACTGATGGCCTATTTCCACTCCAAGGACAACCAGATTCCTACAGAAACTCCAGAATGTGTCCAAAGGGCACACCCTTGGATGGAATATGTGAGTGACAAAGTAGCCACACCACAAATGAGTGAAGTTCCCTTAAGTCCACAGACGTGGAACTAAGAAGGGAGCCCTAACTCACTTCAACCTTTAAAGCTATAGAAGCTTCTGTCAATTGTCAGAGCCACTACTCCATTCTTCAAAAAAAATCTGTTGCATCAATCTTTTGGCCTTAATCCCTATCCTGCCTCGAAATTTTCTCACCACTACTTCAGACCTAGGAACTGTGATTCTCTTAAAGACTGCTTTGCAACCTGGTTTCATGTTTGCAGAGCCATCTGTAACCCAGCCCAAAATTTCTCGTGATCCATTCAAGTGATGTTGAGACTGTCAGCCCTCCTCTGGCTCCACTGGTGGGCAGGAGCAGTAGTTTGATCAGGGCTACAACTCATAAAAAAGTTAGCTGTAATTCATAGCCCCCTGTTGTCTTTTCACAATTGATAGACAAGCTCAGGAATTCTTTTATATTTCCAAGGTCTATAGTTTTTTACACATGCACCAGAGAAGCTAAAGTGATTCAGTCACCCTTTGAGCATAGATGAATATGGCAGTGGGTATTCAAATTTCAGAGATAAATTACCCCAGTGAGAATTGTCTTCTTTCTCAGGTGCTACTGTTTTCAGCCATGTATCCTAATAGCACAAGCTGATGTATTAATCTCCAAATATTGTAGGTATTTTCTCACAGCAGTCTGATAGTGATAACATTTCTCTCCACTAGAGCAGAAATTCTGAGTGCTTCTGCGGAATACGTAACTGAGCATACTGAAGCTTAAAGTGCAACAATGGCTTTATTTCAGACTTCTTGTGACTTACTTTTTGCCTTTAAGGTATGCTCAAAATACTTGAGGTGGGTAGGCATGAGCTATAGCCGTGCTTCTGAGAGCATGTTCGCAAAACACCACTATACAAGATACTCTGTGCACACACACAAGTTGCCCAATAACTTTAGCGTCACCCTGTTACATTAGCATATTAAAAAGTCCTAGAAAAACTTCATTAAAGAAATCTGGTTGATTTTGTTTAATTTAGCATTTCCCAAACGCATTCAACCATGGAACCTACTATATCCATCAGAACAAGTTTTCTGCTAAACAAGTCGTCTATAGCGTATATCTATAGTTCCAGTGTAAAACAAAAATTAGCCACTGTTAATGCTTTGTCTTGGATTTTAGCTATTTAAGCCATATTGATACTATGGGTTCTGTTACAGCTGGGTAAAGGAAGCTGTTCTTCAATTACTCTGTGGTTTTTGCTCATTAAAACCCTGGGAGTAGGAGTAGATCAAGCAGTAAGGGTATGGAGGGCATAAATCAGACAGTGAAATATAAATAGTTGGAACTTCAATTCTTGACCAGTTCTACTTGATAGATTAAAAACTACAAGTTTTTGTGCTTACTGCTGATCCAAGTCAAGGATTTATGGTAACAGAAAGGGTATGAATTCATATGTTGTAATTTTCCAAGTCGTTAATTATAACCACTACACTGCAGTACTTCAGTACCCATTTGTTGATTATTAGGCTTAATTCAGATTTGTTTTCAATTTGTATCACAACAGGAATGTTAGTTATTAGTGCTTATGAGTTAATTAAATACCGAACACAGCTGGCTTGAAAAGTTTCATCTGGTCCATTTGTTGCATAATAGAAAAGGGAAATGTGGTAGTAGTACTGCCAACTCAGGTTTCTATGGAGCCCTATGTTTTGTTTATTGTCTCCATCAATGTACTTGAACTCTCATTGATGTAAGTAAATTTTTTGTAACTGGAAAGTTAAAACTAGACACACGAATATCAGTTTGTAGGTTGATATAAGCAGAGTGCAGCCAATTAGCATGACAAACACTCATCACCCAATCAAGTGATGTTGAGACTGTCAGCCCTCCTCTGGCTCCACTGGTGGGCAGGGGCTTTAGTTTGATCAGGACTACAGCTCATAAAAAGCGATTCCTTTTATATTGTATTTTCTGTCAGAAATCTATTCTTCTATATTAATACACCTTCTTCTCTGTTTTAGGTTTGTTGAAAAAACTAACTACTCTAAAAGTAGATGACAATCAACTTACAATGCTACCCAATACAATCGGAAAGTAAGTGACAAAGTTTCATACCAGTCTCTCTAAAGCCAGAAACAAAAGAATATATTGAGTTTTCTGCTTTCACACATTTTCTGCTAGAGATATCAATAATTTTGTTCATATGTAAACTCATTTTAGACCACATTTTATTTAGTTATATATTTGTATATAATTTATCTTAATTTAGTTTTATATTTAGACGCTGCATTGACACCCAACTATATATTGATAATATCATAAGAAATACTTAACCATCACTCTTTCATAAGCAAAGTGATTACCCAGACCTTCAATTATACCATTGCCTGTAATTTTCCAGATACTATTAATTTGATGTTTTTGACTGAGTAGCAGCTCTAAATTCACTTATGTCTTACAAAATCAAATCAATTTTTATAAGATCTGCATTATGTATATGTCACCATTACACTGTTAGTAAAATTTGATATTTGTGGAAACTTAATGTATTTTTAGACTTTAAGGAGATAAGCATCTGTTTTAGCTTGCATTTTAAAAAGCTTCAAGGTGGAAGGTCATCATTGCCTTTTAAGGACAAAATATATTCCATTTATTTGAGAGCGATTTATTTCTAATTTTATGTTGCCATTAATGTTTGATTTACAGCTCTTTAAGAAACATATGTATGTTATTATCAGTGTTTCACTGAAATTCTTTTGTTTACAACTTGTGTAAAGTGAGAAATCAATAAGCTGTCTTTATTCTAACATTATGTAAGGCCATTTTATAGGAATCTTGCCCCACATTTCATGTGAAGAATTATATAAATCCATAATTTAACAGATTTGGATGTACTTGGGGTGGTGGGGAGAAAGCCTAGCTTTTTTTAAAAAAACAGATTTATTAGCTATAATTGATGTACAATAAACTGCATATATTTAAAGTCTACAATTTGATGTTTTGACACTCATACAAAGCCATGAAGGGAAGTGTTAAAGAAATGGACTATATGACTATATTTTATTACAATAAAAAAAGGCAGAATAAAAAAACAGTAGGAAGTATATGAGAAATCTCTACCTTCTGCTCAGTTTTGCTGTGAACCTAAAACAGCTATAAAAATAAAGTCTATTTTAAAAAGAGGAAGAATGACTGACAAACTGTGGTTACTCAGACTTGAGTATTTGGTAGACATTTTGTCAAAAATGAACAAAGTGAACTTGTCACTTCAAGGAAAACAACTGACAGAATTTGTTGCCAACAGTGAAATTTGAGCTATCAAGTAAAAATTAGAATTTTGGAAAATTTGTATCTGCCACTGTGAGTTTGACAGCTTCCCAATATTTAAAGCCTTTTCTGATAAGACTGGTGTGATATCACTGGTGTAATAATGAAGGTGATTTGTTGATATTGTAATATGAAATGTGTCAACATTTGGAAAATCTGTTCAACTCAGTGAAGCAACACTTTCCAAATGACCAATGCATGAGCTACAAAATCACACATGAGAAATAGACCCATTCAAAGTGCAAAAAGGTTAGTTGATTTTAATGTATTGGTATGAAAAGTAAGAAAAGTTCATTGATGTATTTCAGATTCTACATTGCAATTACTGTATCCCCTAAAAAGACTGCCACTTGTTGAGTTTGGGTGTAGTATCAAAGAATAATCACAATTATCCAAAAAGACCATGAAAATACTCCTCCCTTTTCCAACTACCTATCTGTGTGAGTTTGGACTTTTTTATATATAACTTAATCAAAACAACATACCACAACAAATTGAATACAAAGCAGATATGAGAATCCAGTTGCCTTCTATTAAGCTAAACATTGAAGAGATTCACAAAAATAAAAATGTCACTCTTCTCACTAAAGGTTTTTGTTTTGGAAAGTATACTTACTTTTATAAAAATGTGTTACCTATATTAACATGTCATGGGTTTATTATTGTTATTTAAGAATGAATAATAAATAATTATTTTTAAATGCCTCTTTTAATTTATAATATTGTAGATACCAATAGATATAAACCATATTTTAAAAAGTACTTTAGGATTACCAATGATTTTTAAGAGTGTAAAGAGGTCCTAAAATGAAAAAGTTTGAAGATTTCAGTTCTATAATACATCATGTCTTGGATGGTAAAATTGTGACAGCCATTGTCTAACATGTTCTCACTTCAAGGTAGCACTTGTGGCAAAAAATAAACTAAATTTCTAAAATTTTATAGTATACCTTAATAAACAATCTGTATGAAGTAAAAATAATAATAATGATATAATGGCTTTGCTTTCTTTAGGGAATTCAGAACTGATAAATCAGAGATTTAGTTCAAGGCTAGAGATAAAATTTGATTAGAATCCCATTTAATGGCACCCCAGATCACATGCAGAAAGTGTTTTGGAAGTAGTGAAATAGTCTTTATTTTATTATGAGGCATTCTACCTAGAACTCTGCGCACCAAAATGTTCAGATCAGCTGCAGCGACCAAAAATATTCTCATTCTGCACATCGAATGTTTCAATAGGTTAGACTTATCTTTGGTAATTTTTAACAGTCCAACTAGTAAAAATTGCTGAAAGAATTCATTTTTCAACATCTTTCACAGTTGAAATGGATTCCATGACTTTTGTGCCAAATAACTTGTAAAATTGGTTATTTTTGTTGTTGAATCTTAAGTTGTGCCTAGGAGTTCCAGCCACTCTAATAATTGAACGTGCAATGAAAATAGTAACAAACAACTTTTTGTGTGTGATCGTATTGTGCCAGATACCATGTTTGGTGCTTTACATGTATTCTTATTTAAAGGCCCCATCAACACTGTTCAATGTGTATTATTATCTCCCCATCAACAGATGCAGAAACAAAGGCTGAGAGAAGTTATCAGATTTCAAAGCTAAGCTGCTAATTGACCTATGATGCTTCTTTTTTTAAAATTTAATTTAATTAATTAATTTATTTATTATACAGCAGGTTCTTATTAGTTATCTATTTTATACATATTAGTATGTACATGTCAATCCCAATCTCCCAATTCATCCCACCACCACCACATACCATCCCCGCTTTCCCCCCTTGGTGTCCATACATTTGTTCTCTACATCTGCGTCTTTATTTCTGCCTTGCAAACTGGTTCATATGTACCATTTTTCTAGATTCCAGATATATGCGTTAATATACGGTATTTGTTTTTCTCTTTCTGACTTACTTCACTCTGTATGACAGTCTCTAGGTCCATCCATGTCTCTACAAATGACCCAATTTCGTTCTTTTTTATGGCTGAGTAATATTCCATTGTATATATCTACCACATCTTCTTTATCCATTCGTCTGTCGACGGGCATTTAGGTTACTTCCATGACCTGGCTATTGTAAATACTACTGCAATGAACACTGGGGTGCATGTGTCTTTTTGAATTATGGTTTTCTCAGGGTATATGCCCAGTAGTGGGATTGCTGGGTCCTATGATGCTTCTTAATATATGTTATAGTTGAGTCACACATTTTGTAATATTAGGTCATTTAAGAGCCCCATTGCTCTAAAGGCAAAAGATCTCCCATAAAAAGAGAAACCGTACGCTGAACCTACTCTCTCTTAGATTCGTAGTTTTGGAGAAAAGCAATAAAATCTCAAAAATTTGAATGGATATTTAAAAAATCATTCCATCATAGAGTATGGTCAATGTATGGCTAACTAGAATCAGAAAGTCTAAGTAACTATGCAAAGCTGGGTAAATCCCTTCTTTCCTATGGGCCTCAAACTCCTGAGGAATAATGCAAGGAGCACTGGCTTTGGAGTCAAATAGCATGGGTGTGAACCCTGGCTACGCCACTTACTGTGTGAACTTGGACAAATTATTTAAACTCTCAGTGGCTTAGTTTCTTCATTTGTAATTTCCACCTATGTCTAAAATTCTAATTCTTTGATCCAGATGTTTAGTTTATATGATATCAATACCCTAGATGGTAAATTCCAGTAGTCTACTTACTAGACTGCTATAATAACAAGAAAATAAGCATTCTAGGTATCTGAATGCTAAAAACTGTGCTTCCCTCTATTCCCTAAGCATGGAAGGATACACAAGAAACTGGAAATGTACATGGCTTCGGGGAGGAGAATTTGGGGGCTGGGCAGTAGAGTAAATAGGGAGATTTGGTTTTATTGTATACCTTTTGTACTTTTTTTTTTTTTAAACATCTTTATTGAAGTATAATTGCCTTACAATGGTGTGTTAGTTTCTGCTTTATAACAAAGTGAATCAGTTATACATATACATATGTTCCCATATCTCTTCCCTCTTGCATCTCCCTCCCTCCCACCCTCCCTATCCCACCCCTATAGGTGGTCACAAAGCACCAAGCTGATCTCCCTGTGCTATGAGGCTGCTTCCCACTAGCTATCTATTTTACATTTGGTAGTGTATATATGTCTATGACACTCTCTCACCCTGTCACATCTCACCCCTCCCCCTCCCCATATCCTCAAGTCCATTCTCTAGTAGGTCTCTGTCTTTATTCCCATCTTGCCACTAGGTTCTTCATGACCTTTTTTGTTTGTTTGTTTGTTTTCCTTAGATTCCATATATATGTGTTAACATACTGTATTTCTTTTTCTCTTTCTGACTTACTTCACTCGGTATGGCAGACTCTAACTCCATCCACCTCATTACAAATACCTCCATTTCATTTCTTTTTATGGCTGAGTAATATTCCATTGTATATATGTGCCACATCTTCTTTATCCATTCATCCGATGATGGACACCTAGGTTGCTTCCATGTCCTGGCTATTGTAAACAGAGCTGCAATGAATATTTTGGTACATGACTCTTTCTGAATTATGGTTTTCTCAGGGTATATGCCCAGTAGTGGGATTGCTGGGTCGTATGGTAGTTCTATTTTTAGTTTTTTAAGGAACCTCCATACTGTTCTCCATAGTGGCTGTATCAATTTACATTCCCACCAACAGTGCAAGAGTGTCCCCTTTTCTCCACACCCTCTCCAGCATTTATCGTTTCTAGATTTTTTGATGATGGCCATTCTGACCGGTGTGAGATGATACCTCATTGTAGTTTTGATTTGCATTTCTCTAATGATTAATGATGTTGAGCATTCTTTCATGTGTCTGTTGGCAATCTGTATATCTTCTTTGGAGAAATGTCTATTTAGGTCTTCTGCCCATTTTTGGATTGGGTTGTTCGTTTTTTTGTTATTGAGCTGCATGAGCTGATTGCATGCACTTGATCATGGTGTATAATCCTTTTAATGTGCTGTTGGATTCTGTTTGCTAGTATTTTGTTGAGGATTTTTGCATCTATGTTCATCAGTGATATTGGCCTGTAGTTTTCTTTCTTTGTGACATCTTTGCCTGGTTTTGGTATCAGGGTGATGGTGGCCTCATAGAATGAGTTTGGGAGTGTTCCTCCCTCTGCAATATTTTGGAAGAGTTTGAGAAGGATAGGTGTTAGCTCTTCTCTAAATGTTTGATAGAATTCGCCTGTGAAGCCATCTGGTCCTGGGCTTTTGTGTGTTGGAAGATTTTTAATCACAGTTTCAATTTCAGTGCTTGTGATTGGTCTGTTCATATTTTCTATTTCTTCCTGGTTCAGTCTCGGCAGGTTGTGCATTTCTAAGAATCTGTCCATTTTTTCCAGGTTGTCCATTTTATTGGCATAGAGTTGCTTGTAGTAATCTCTCATGATCGTTTGTATTTCTGCAGTGTCAGTGGTTACTTCTCCTTTTGCATTTCTAATTCTATTGATTTGAGTCTTCTCCCTTTTTTTCTTGATGAGTCTGGCTAATGGTTTATCAATTTTGTTTATCTTCTCAAAGAACCAGCTTTTAGTTTTATTGATCTTCGCTATTGTCTCCTTCATTTCTTTTTCATTTATTTCTGATCTGATCTTTATTATTTCTTTCCTTCTGCTAGCTTTGGGGTTTTTTTGTTCTTCTTTCTCTAATTGCTTTAGGTGCAAGGTTAGGTTGTTTATTCGAGATGTTTCCTGTTTCTTGAGGTAGGCTTGTATTGCTATAAACTTCCCTCTTAGCACTGCTTTTGCTGCATCCCATAGGTTTTGGGTCGTCGTGTCTCCATTGTCATTTGTTTCTAGGTATTTTTTGATTTCCCCTTTGATTTCTTCAGTGATCACTTCGTTATTAAGTAGTGTATTGTGTAGCCTCCATGTGTTTGTATTTTTTACAGATCTTTTCCTGTAGTTGATATCTAGTCTCATAGCATTGTGGTCAGAAAAGATACTTGATACAATTTCAATTTTTTTAAATTTACCAAGGCTTGATTTGTGACCCAAGATATGATCTATCCTGGAGAATGTTCCATGAGCACTTGAGAAAAATGTGTATTCTGTTGTTTTTGGGTGGAATGTCCTATAAATATCAATTAAGTCCATCTTGTTTAATGTATCATTTAAAACTTGTGTTTCCTTATTTATTTTCATTTTGGATGATCTGTCCATTGGTGAAAGTGGGGTGTTAAAGTCCCCTAGTATGATTGTGTTACTGTCGATTTCCCCTTTTATGGCTGTTAGTATTTGCCTTATGTATTGAGGTGCTCCTATGTTGGGTGCATAAATATTTACAATTGTTATACCTTCCTCTTGGATCGATCCCTTGATCATTATGTAGTGTAGTTTTTTGTCTCTTGTAAGAGTCTTTATTTTAAAGTCTATTTTGTCTGATATGAGAATTGCTACTCCAGCTTTCTTTTGATTTCCATTTGCATGGAATATCTTTTTCCATCCCCTCACTTTCAGTCTGTATGTGTCTCTAGGTCTGAAGTGGGTCTCTTGTAGACAGCATATATATGGATCTTGTTTTTGTATCCATTCAGCCAGTCTGTGTCTTTTGGTGGGAGCATTTAATCCATTTACATTTAAGGTAATTATCGATATGTATGTTCCTATTCCCATTTTCTTAAATGTTTTGGGTTTGTTGTTGTAGGTGTTTTCCTTCTCTTGTGTTTCTTGCCTAGAGAAGTTCCTTTAGCATTTGTTGTAAAGCTGGTTTGGTGGTGCTGAACTCTCTCAGCTTTTGCTTGTCTGTAAAGGTTTTAATTTCTCCATCAAATCTGAATGAGATCCTTGCTGGGTAGAGTAATCTTGGTTGTAGGTTTTCTCCTTCATCACTTTAAGTATATCCTGCCACTCCCTTCTGGCTTGCAGAGTTTCTGCTGAAAGATCAGCTGTTAACCTTATGGGGATGCCCTTGTGTGTTATTTGTTGTTTTTCCCTTGCTGCTTTTAATATGTTTTCTTTATATTTAATTTTGGATAGTTTGATTAATATGTGTCTTGTGTGTTTCTCCTTGGATTTATCCTGTATGGGACTCTCTGTGCTTCCAGGACTTGGTTAACTATTTCCTTTCCCATATTAGGGAAGTTTTCAACTATAATCTCTTTAAATATTTTCTCAGTCCCTTTCTTTTTCTCTTCTTCTTCTGGGACCCCTATAATTCGAATGTTGGTGTGTTTAATGTTGTCCCAAAGGTCTCTGAGACTGTCCTCTGTTCTTTTCATTCTTTTTTCTTTATTCTGCTCTGCAGTAGTTATTTCCACCATTTTATCTTCCAGGTCACTTATCCGTTCTTCTGCCTCAGTTATTCTGCTATTGATCCCATCTAGAGTATTTTTAATTTCATTTATTGTGCTTTTCATCGTTGCTTGGTTCCTCTTTAGTTCTTCTACGTCCTTGTTAAATGTTTCTTGCATTTTGTCTATTCTATTTCCAAGATTTTGGATCATCCTTACTATCATTATTCTGAATTCTTTTTCAGGTAAATTACCTATTTCCTCTTCATTTGTTAGGTCTGGTGTGTTTTGACCCTGCTCCTTCATCTGCTGTGTGTTTTTCTGTCTTCTCATTTTGCTTATCTTACTGTGTTTGGGGTCTCCTTTTCACAGGCTGCAGGTTCGTAGTTCCCGTTGTTTTTGGTATCTGTCCCCAGTGGCTAAGGTTGGTTCAGTGGGTTGTGTAGGTTTCCTGGTGGAGGGAACTTGTGCCTGTGTTCTGGTGGATGAGGCTGGATCTTGTCTTTCTGGTGGGCACGTCCACGGCTGGTGGTGTGTTTTGGGGTGTCTGTGGCCTTATTATGATTTTAGGCAGCCTCTCTGTTAATGGATGGGGCTGTGTTCCTGTCTTGCTAGTTGTTTGGCATAGGGTGTCCAGCACTGTAGCTTGCTGGTCGTTGAGTGAAGCTGGGTCTTGATGTTGAGATGGGGATCTCTGAGAGATTTTTGCCGTTTGGTATTACGTGGAGCTGGGAGGTCTCTTGTGGACCAGTGTCCTGAAGTTGGCTCTCCCACCTCCGAGGCACAGCCCTGATGTCTGGCTGGAGCACCAAGAGCCTTTCATCCACACGGCTCAGAATAAAAGGGAGAAAAAACAGAAAGAAAGAAAGAAAGAGGATAAAATAAAATAAAGCTATTATAATAAAAAATAAGAAAAAAATTAAGAATAAATTTATTAAGAAAAAAATTTTTTTTAATTTTTAAAAATAGATTTATTAATTTTTTATAAGAAAAAATAAGAAAAAATTAAGAAAAATTTTTTTAATTTTTAAAATTAAAAATATGAAAAAACTTATTAAAAAATTTTTTTTAATTTTTTTAAAAATAGAAAATAAGGAAAAAATTATTAAGAAAACATTTATTAGGGGAAAAAAAAGTTTTAAGTAAAAAAAAAAAAAAAAAAAAAAGGACGGACCTAACCCTAGGACTAACGGTGAGAACAAAGCTATACAGACAAAATCTCACCCAGAAGCATACACATATACACTCAAAAAAAAAAGGAAAAGGGGAAAAATTAATATATCCTGCTCCCAAAGTCCACCTCCTAAATTTGGGATGATTCATTGTCTATTCAGGTATTCAACAGATGCAGGCACATCAAGTTGTTTGTGGAGCTTTAATCCGCTGCTTCTGAGGCTGCTGGGAGAGATTTCCCTTTCTCTTCTTTGTTCGTACAGCTCCCAGGGTTCAGCTTTGGATTTGGACCCGCCTCTGCGTGTAGGTCGCCTGAGGGCGTCTGTTCCCCGCCCAGACAGAACGGGGTTAAAGGAGCAGCTGACTAGGGGGCTCTGGCTCACTCAGGCCGGGGGGAGGGAGCGGTACGGAGGAGGCGGGGCGAGCCTGCGGCGGCAGAAGCCGGCGTGACGTTGCAGCAGCCTGAGGCGCGCCGTGCGTTCTCCCGGGGAAGTTGTGCCCGGATCACGGGAGCCTGGCCGTGGCGGGCTGCACAGGCTCCCGGGAGGGGCGGTGTGGAGAATGACCTGTGCTCGCCCACAGGCTCTTTGGTGGCGGCAGCAGCAGCCTTAGCGTCCCATGCCCGTCTCTGGGGTCCGCGCTAATAGCCGCGGCTCGCGCCCGTCTCTGGAGCTCGTTTAGGCGGCGCTCTGAATCCCCTCTCCTTGCGCGCCGCGAAACAAAGAGGCAAGAAAAAGTCTCTTGCCTCTTCGGCAGCTGCAGTCTTTTTCCCGGACTCCCTCCCGGCTAGCACCGAAGCCCGAGCCTCAGCTCCCAGGCCCCGCCCGCCCCGGCGGCTGAGCAGACAAGCCTCTCGGGCTGGTGAGTGCTGGTCGGCACCGCTCCTCTGTGCGGGAATCTCTCCGCTTTGCCCTCCGCACCCCTGTGGCTGCGCTCTCCTCCGTGGCTCTGAAGCTTCCCCCCTCTGCCACCCGTAGTCTCTGCCCACGAAGGGGCTTCCTAGTGTGTGGAAACCTTTCCTCCTTCACAGCTCCCTCCCAGTGGTGCAGGTCCCGTCCCTATTCTTTTGTCTCTGTTTTTTCTTTTTTTCTTTTGCCCTACCCAAGTACGTGGGGATTTTCTTGCCTTTTGGGAGGTCTGACGTCTTCTGCCAGCGTTCAGTGGGTGTTCTGTAGCAGCAGTTCCACGTGTAGATGTATTTCTACTGTATCTGTGAGAAGGAAGGTGATCTCCGCATCTTACTCTTCCGCCATCTTGCCCCTCCCCCCCCTTTTGTACTTTTTGAATTTCGTATCATGTAATGTTATTCGAGTCAAAAAATTAAAAACAAAGTGTGTGCGCGCACGCACACACACACACACACACACACACACCCTTCATTGGATAAAACCCAAATATCTTCACACTAATATTCAACTTTTTCCATAATCTAGTCTAGACTGGTGGTTCTCAACATGTGGTCCCCTGATCAGCAGCATCAGCTTCAACTGGGAACTTGTTCGAAGTGCAAATTCTCAGAGACAATCCCAGGTTTACTGAATCAGAAATTCTGGGCATTGGACCAGCAACTGTGTATTATTAACAAGCCCTTCCAGGGATTCTAACGCATGCTAAAGTTTAAGAACCACTAACTGGATTCAGCTTACTTATACAGCTATCAGATAACTGTCTTCTCGAACCCTATTCCATTGTGCCTGCATCAGAATTACCTGCGATGCTGGTTTAAAACGAAGCTCCCTTAGAGAAGTTTACCAAAGCGGTTGGTTGCTTTGGCTTTGGAGCCAGGCCTTCTGGGTCCGAAACCTGGCTCTTCGATGTGCTATTGGGTAGAGCCTTAGATTCCTCCTCAGTAAAATGGAAATCATAGTAATAATGCCTACCTCATAAGAATGTTGTGAGGATTAAATGTGTTAATACATGGAAAGTGCTCACACATTTAATAAATGTTTTATAAAAATGAAGTCCAATAAGGTAAAGAGTTATTGACTTAAATCAAATTGGGGGTACTTGGATTCAAAAATATGCTTACTTGTTTTTACGACTTAATTCTTTTCCCTCTGTCCACCCAGACCACTGCAGCTTCCTCCTTTAAATTAAAAGCTCAGTACACCTACTAACTAAACCAGCAATTCCTAAATTATATTCCTCAAAATAATCATTACTTGAGATTTTAATAGGTATGACATAAAGATAAGTTTCATGGACAAATAAGTTTTGTGAACTCTTTATACAAGTTAGGGAACACTCTAGCGTGATATTTTTCCATTTCTTATATGTCTCTTATTTATCTTTTTTTTTTAACATTTTTATTGGAGTATAATTGCTTTACAATGGTGTCTTAGTTTCTGCTTTGAAGCAAAGTGAATCAGCTATATGTATACATATATCCCCATATCTCCTCCCTCTTGCATCTCCCTCCCACCCTCCCTATCCCGCCCCCTAGGTGGTCAAAAAGCATCGAGCTGGTCTCCCTGTACTATGCAGCTGCTTCCCACTAGCTATCTAGTTTACATTTGGTAGTGTATATATGTCTATGCCACTCTCTCACTTTGTCCCAGCTTACCCTTCCCCCTCCTTGTGTCCTCAAGTCCATTCTCTACGTCTGTGCCTTTATTCCTGTCCTGCCCCTAGGTTGTTCAGAACCATTTATTTTATTTTATTTTTTTAGATTCCATATATGTGTGTTAGCAAACGGTATTTGTTTTTCTCCTTCTGACTTACTTCATTCTGTATGATAGACTCTAGGTCCATCCACCTCACTGCAAATAACTCAATTTCGTTTCTTTTTATGGCTAAGTAATATTCCATTGCATATATGTGCCACATCTTCTTTATCCATTCATCTGTCAATGGACACCTAGGTTGCTTCCATGTCCTGGCTATTGTAAACAGAGCTGCAATGAATATTTTGGTACATGACTCTTTCTGAATTATGGTTTTCTCAGGGTATATGCCCAGTAGTGGGATTGCTGGGTCGTATGGTAGTTCTATTTTTAGTTTTTTAAGGAACCTCCATACTGTTCTCCATAGTGGCTGTATCAATTTATATTCCCACCAACAGTGCAAGAGGGTTCCCTTTTCTCCACACCCTCCAGCATTTATTGTTTGTAGATTTTTTGATGACGGCCATTCTGACTGGTGTGAAATGATACCTCATTGTAGTTTTGATTTGCATTTCTCTAATGATTAATGATATTGAGCATTCTTTCATGTGTTTGTTGGCAATCTATATCTTCTTTGGAGAAATGTCGATTTAGGTCCTCTGCCCATTTTTGGATTGGGTTGTTTGTTTTTTTGATATTGAGGTGCATGAGCTGCTTGTGTATTTTGGAGATTAATCCTTTGTCAGTTGCTTCATTTGCAAATATTTTCTCCCATTCTGAGGGTTGTCTTTTGATCTTGTTTATGGTTTCCTTTGCTGTGCAAAAGCTTTTAAGTTTAATTAGGTCCCATTTGTTTATTTGTGTTTTTATTTCCATTTCTCTAGGAGCTGGGTCAAAAAGGATCTTGCTGTGATTTATGTCATAGAGTGTTCTGCCTATGTTTTCCTCTAAGAGTTTTATATTGTCTGGCCTTACATTTAGGTCTTTAATCCATTTTGAGTTTATTTTCATGTATGGTGTTAGGGAGTGTTCTAATTTCATTCTTTTACATGTAGCTGTCCAGTTTTCCCAGCACCACTTATTGAAGAGGCTGTCTTTTGTCCATTGTATATTCTTGCCTCCTTTATCACAAATAAGGTGACCATGTGTGCATGGGTTTATCTCTGGGCTTTCTCTCCTGTTCCACTGATCTATATCTCTGTATTTGTGCCAGTACCATACTGTCTTGATTACTGTAGCTTTCTAGTATAGTCTGAAGTCCAGGAGCTTGATTCCTCCAGCTCCGTTTTTCTTTCTCAAGATTGCTTTGGCTATGCGGGGTCTTTTGTCTTTCCATACAAATTGTGAAATTTTTTATTCTAGTTCTGTGAAAAATGCCATTGGTAGTTTGATAGGGATTTCATTGATTCTGTAGATTGCTTTGGGTAGTATAGTCATTTTCACAATGTTGAATCTTCCAATCCAAGAACATGGTATATATCTCCATCTGTGTGTGTGTGTTTTAATGTTACTCTTGACATATTTACAAGTACTTTATTTAAGAATGTGTGGTCCCAGGACCAGGAGCTTCTACATCACCCACTAGCTTGTTTCAGATGCAGAATCTGGGCCCCACCCCAAATCACTGAATCTGAATCTGCATTTTAGCGAGTTCTGCTGGTGATTCATATGCACGCTAAAGTTTGGGAAGCAGTGCTTTAAAGTACTTTATACTTCCTTTGCAGATTGTTTTCACTTTTAATGTGTACTATTATAGACTATAGAGAAAACTTCTAAAAAAGGTAGCATTTGGTCTATCTTTTTTTTTGTACAAAGGGTAATGTGGTTTCAGATGTACAGCAGGATGATTCCATATTTGTATGTATTGCAAAATGATCACCACAATAAATCTAGTTAACATTTTTCACCCTACATAGTTACCTTTTTCTTGTGATGAGACCTTTTAAGATCTACTCTCTTAGCAACTTTCAAATATACAATACAGTATTGTTAGCTATACAGTGCTGTACATTACATCCCCATGACTTATTTATTTTATAACAGGGAGTTGGTCCCTTTTAGTCACCTTCACCCATTTTTCCTACCCCCTATCCCCTACTCCTGGCAACCACCAAAGCTGTTCACTGTATATATGAGCTTGGTTGTGGGTTTTTTTTTTTTACTTTTTTGTATTTTTGTTTTTAGATTCCACATATAAGTGAGATTGTATGGTGTTTGTCTTTCTCTGTCAGATTTATTTCACTTATTTTGGTCTATCTTTTGAATGCCAGTGATAATTTGAGTAAATGTGGTACAACTGTATTCATATAGGATCCTGTATTAAAATACCTTAGGTGATTTATAACATCAATAAAATCAGCTGGAATGTTAGATTTTGACTTTGAATCCTTTGAATTCAGAGATCACTGAAGAATGTGTGTTTTGCATGTAATAGATTTTCTTTGTAACCCAAAAATGTAAAATACTTTCAGGCTATAAATTATTAATTCAGTATATCCCATGGTGCAGTAAAAATGTTGTCTTTTTATTGTAGGAAGTCCTCACTTTGCACAGTAGTGGGGACTATGAAAACAACCATGAACACTGAAACTATGCAAAGTAGTCTTAAGAATCAATGGGGGAAATTATGATTGTTCTGACAAAAGATCTTTAAACCTTTTCAAACATTAAATACTGTTGCTGTTGGTTATAAATGTATAGAGCAATGGAAAAATAATAAATCAACATGGATTTAATACACAGTCATTGTAAACATTAGGAACATCAAGAATTAAAGTGGGTTTTTTTTTAAAAAAGCTTATCAAAATTAGTTTGAACAGTGCTTGCCTTCTTTTCATTGTGTAAGTTGTAATTCAGAGTGAACATCTTTTCTATGAGTCAGTGAATTGTCATCCTCCTTTTAAGCTTGGATCAGCTTCCAAACTTTTATCCTTTGTGCTTTCAATATCATGAAATATCTCTGAGAGTTCCTTTAATGTAAAGTTTATTGCCAGGGTCACGTCCTCTGAGACATCTTCATCCTTTTCATTACAACCACTTTCCTCATTGATGTCAACAAGTTTTCCTTTACTAAGTTCCTCTGGCAGCAGATCTACAGGCCCTCAAATAGTGGCAGGCAGCATTCCCACAGTCAGCTGTTTCTTCCATAATCCCATGTATGTTCAGTTCAAATCCTGCCAAGTTATTTGCACAGTGGGCTAAAAGTTTCTGCTACACTGCATGAGTATTACTTGCTGTTACTTCCTGCCATGATGTTTGAATATTTTCAGTTGAATGCTTTATGTCATATTTCTTCCAAAACTCAGCTAAAGAAACGGTATGATCTCCAGTTGTAGCATCAATAGCTTATTCAAAAGTCTGTGTAAGATAACAGGCCTTCAAAGTTGAAATAACTCCTTGGTCCACTGGTTGGATTAATGAAGTTGTTCTTGGTGATAAAAAGCAAATTTTCACATTTTCATCTAAATCCCCAAGAGAATTAGGATGACGAAGAGCATTATCCAACAGGAGTAGCGCTTTAAATGTTAAATTATGGTGCCTATAGTATCTCTCTATAGCCGATTGACAAGAAGGCAACATAACTACAAGACTTAGTATCCGTGTGTGAACTGAATAGTGGATGTGCAGAGGCTGATCACTGACAGACTCAAAAAAGTAATATGACTAGTCACTGATCATGATGTGCATCTGTTATTTACACAGCGATTTGTGGACTGAAGAGTTAGCAGCAAAGTTTGTACTTTATGCAGTTACTCACAGTTAATATACTGAGGTAATTGAAATTTGAGCCATGTTGTTGGGGGACAAATGTTATTTAAGGAAATCATGATAACTGAAATCTGTGCAAAGTAAGGAGTGCCTTACTATGATTCAAGACTAACTTCAAAAATGTTTTTGTAAAAGAAAGAAAAATAAGAGACCTTAATTATATTATTTAATTGTTTAATTCTTTGACTTCTACCTCTGAACATACATCTGAAGTTTTATTTTTTTAACATCTTTATTGGAGTATAATTGCTTTACAATGGTGTGTTAGTTTCTGCTTTATAACAAAGTGAATCAGCTATACATATACATATGTCCCCATATCTCTTCCCTCTTGCGTCATCCTCCCACCCTCCCTATCCCACCCTTCTAGGTGGTCACAAAGCACCAAGCTGATCTCCCTGTGCTATGCGGCTGCTTCCCACTAGCTATCAGTTTTACATTTGGTAGTGTATATATGTACATGCCACTCTCTCACTAGTTTTTATTTTTAAAAATCACTCGAACTTTCATGACCACTTGCTGAGTACATGACCACAGACCATAGATAGAAACCTCTTTCATTCAATTCTACCAAATTTTCTTAGTGTATTATATGTGTATGACACTGTGCTAGACTTTTTTTAAGAAACAAATAATCTGTTACTGGGTTTTCCACATACATTGATTTCTGCCGCCACCAATGCATACATACAGAGTCACACAGCCATGTATGTCTGGTACCCATTGACACGACCACCCCTGCATGTGCGGGCCTCAAAGGATTTAGAAATTAATTTCTCAGGGTTCACTAATAAAAAGAGAAAATATTTCCTGAGTGTGTATTTTATGGCAGGTATTGTGCTAAGTTCTTTACTTACAGTATTTCATGAAATACTCAGAGAAACTGCATGAGGCAGGAATTACTAGTATCCTCACTGCAAATACAAAGAAACTAAGGCCTGTGGAAAAGTGATATGACTTGTCTATGCAAAAGGAAAAGCATTTGCCTAAGAGCTATTATTCACAGCTGGATACTGTGTTTCACCACTTCTGGGTTCTAACCAGTTGAAGCTGTTAAGGATCATAAATCATGAGTTACCCTGATCAGGGTCAGACTGAACTTGACTGAATTAGATTCTTCCCTGACCCATGAATGATGGGACTTGATTTACCTACTTGTACACAGACTTGTGAACTTATTCCAACCTCTCCATAATGCAAATTTTTCATCTTTAATGAGCATGATCATCATGACCTCCTGTCACCACCCCGTTTTGGCACTGATTTTTCCCCCCGCAGTGCACTACTAAGTGAATTTCTTCTGAGTGTGAACAGGGAGTGTTCCCTTGCCTGGCAGTAAATAAAATCAGCTTTGATTTTTGAGCTCTGATCCTTGTTTTATTTTTTGATACCCAAGATAATATGTCTAATAAGTGACAAGACTGGGACACAAATCCATTCTGACTAACTTAAAACCCAAATGCTTAGTTTCTGTGTTCACTTGTTAACTAAATTATGGGAATAAATTGCATTCAAGCCAGCTAGTTCCAAGATATAAAAAAAGGGAAGTTGATTCTACAATATTACTCCAGCTAATTCTAATTCATTCTTCCCTTTACCATGGTGAGATCATCATCCTTGAGGGTTCCTTCCTATTACAGTAAAACAATGATATGAATGGTAATAACAGTGTAATAATATTAACATCAGTGACAACTTAAATATAGCTAGCGCTTACTCTGTGCCAGGCCCTCTTTCTTTCCCAGCTATCTCAAACCAGACAAGGAAATGTCTTGTTCCCTTGTGATAGCTTGAAAGTATACACATACAATTCCTTTCTATAGATTTGGGGTAAAGCAGGCTAAGTTTGGAGTGGTGGAGATTGTGGCAAACTGGAGAACTGTGCTCATTTGAAGACAGCAGCCATTACTCTGTTTCCATTATTGTCATGCAAGAATAAAGGCCCAGTATTTGCAGATCATCTTCTTTTTCAAAAGGCACCAAAAGTCTGGGTCATTATGTTGAGTTTACCACTTTTTAAAATACTATGTAAACCAACCAAAACACATCTGCAGGCTGAAATGAGCCCTGTCCGTAGCCTCTGCTACTGATGCACAGGCTGAGAGGCAAGAAAATAGAGTGGAATCATATTGTCTGCATTTAGGTACTAGTTTTCCTACTTTGTGTGGCCTTGGGCAAGTTACTTAGCCTCTTTACGCCTCAATTTCCTTATGTGTAAAATGGGTTTAAAATAATAGATATCTGCTAGAGTTATTATAAAGAAAAGAGTAGTTATTTTTATCTCTAAAATGCTTAGTAAAATACCTAGCATTTAATCAGTGTTTTTGTTGTTAATATTTTGCCCCCCTTATCTTCCCTTTCTTGGACCTGCCCTCTATACCCTTCTACCTGCCCATGCCAGTTATATGCACTCATTCCAAGGATATACATTATGAGCCTCTGACTATATGTGACACCTAAGTTGTATAAAAACAAACAAAACCTTTTGTCATTCTCAATGGCTCATTTAAATGACAGGTGAATTAAGATAGGAGAAAAATGAACTACATTTATTTCAGCAAATTGAACCACTTATTAAATGGTATTGAACCATTTGGCTGAACTGATAAATTAACTTATATAATATTACGCAGTCACTAGCTAAATAATTTGGTTGGTGAATTTGAATATATGGCTTTTCCAAAAATTTTGTGCCACCTGACCTTTTAAAATGTCTAACTAATGTATTTAATTTTCAGTTTATCTTTATTAGAAGAATTTGACTGTAGCTGTAATGAACTGGAGTCACTACCTTCTACTATTGGCTACCTTCACAGTCTTCGAACATTAGCAGTCGATGAGAATTTCCTTCCAGAATTACCCAGAGAAGTGAGGAATAAACTTGTTTCTATTAATTTCTTTTAATGAATCTGTTTTGGGATTAAATCTTAACAGGTGCAGTAGCCGTGTAGCTTACGAGTTGAGCTGTGAATGTATACAGGAATTATTTATTTGTTAATCATTCTTTTTTAAATGACAAGTTATAAGTTCTTATATTTGACCCAGGAAATACATTTGATTTAAACACTGCTTGCCAAAAATAGTAATAAAATATTATAAATTAGTTCATGCTAAGGAATACAATTTTAACTAATCCAACTTATATATTTTGCTTTTAAAAACAATAAATAAATTCTGAGATAACTATACTTCTAGTTCTAAATGAAAGTTTTTAATATAAATAAGTTTTTTAAAGTATCATGTTGCATAATATTGTTTTAACTTCAGAATCCACCAAAATGGTCCATTAGCATTCATCTCTAAATGGGACTTTCATGTATTCATGTCAAGAAAAAACTGTGAAGTATATTTTCAATTTAACATTTTCTATTAAATGCTTTCATAATACAGGAACAATAATTCATATATCATTATTTAGAGACAAAAGTTATGAATAATAATAAAAATACCATTGTAACATGAAATAAAACTAACTTTACAAAGGAAATATCAACAATATTTCATTTTTGAGTATATATGATCTATTATAAACAGATTATTAGTACTTACTTGGATAGACAAAAACAATGTGATTTATGAAAACAATGAAGCTAACAAGTATTCTAATCATAAAATTAAAAAGAAAATTTTTCCTTCATAATATGTAAAAAAATATGAGATACACAGTCTTAATATCTAAAGGAATATATGTATTATAGACATATTTTAGAGAGTGAGATTATAAAAAATAAAACAATACACATATTGAGAGTCTTAAAAGTGATAAAGAAATTTATAAATTAATTAAATTACTTTATAAATTATAAATGTTAGTATAAAAATAGTTTACACTGTGATTCTTTACTTTTTTTTCTTTTGTTACCCATAGATTGGAAGCTGTAAGAATGTAACAGTTATGTCTCTACGCTCCAATAAACTGGAATTTCTTCCTGAAGAGATTGGACAGATGCAGAAACTAAGAGTCTTAAATTTGAGTGACAACAGGTATTTCTGCAATATTTCACAATCACATATTATTTTCTAAAAGCAAATTATTGTTCCTTATCAATAATTTTGAAAAATTTTTCTGTGTCTTATGAAGTATATGGAATATAAATATTTATATAAGTATACAAATATCCATTTAGAAAATGGCAGAAGCTAAATTGTTTTTAAACTGATATTTCAAAATTTTATTGTTTGATTATATAGAAACATATATTGTATATTAAAATTATGTAAAATTTATACACCCAAATTTATATACCAAAACCCTCCCATATGCAGAAAGCATAATATTATGAAAACATGGAAAAATAATTGTAGTGAAAATCTACAAAATTTATTAATAAAAATATGTACACAGTTATGCATGTATGCATACATATATGTTTTCATGTATATATTTATGTCTCCAGTAAATTAACTGAGCTATGTATATACTGTCCACACCACCAGAACACTGGTGAGAATATTGCCAAGAAGCTAGTACTCAAAAGTCACAAGGTTTGCACATTATAGTAAAGACAACCAAATGGTTATTTAGTCATGTTCAGAAAAGGATGAACAAAGAAAGGATAGGTCCTCTTCTTGTGACAAAGTTGTTATATTGGTGAATGGGTGAAAATGCAGTTCATCATTATTTCTACCACAGTTGTCCTCAAATAGGAAAGGATAAAAATCCATACTGACTAAAAATAACTTCTAAGAAGATAAAGTGATTGTGAATTAGAATAGAATACTTGAACTCTTTGTTTTCATTAAGTTTCAGTCAGATAAATGATAATATGAGAAGCTAAGAGACTGCAACAAAACTAACAAAGATTAGCTTTTATGGAATCACAGAGAATGTTCAGATTCTAAGGTTTCACTAAGTGTGGGAGTTGTCATTTGTTTGTTAGTTTGTCTAAGAAAAAACTACTAATGTGAATTTCAAAAACCATTCACTTAGTAGCTTAAAATATTCCATGTAAGAAATAAAATATTTTTTAAAAGGCTTTGGAATTTTTTTTTAAATCAAGGTGACATGGAAGGTTCATAGCTTGGTGCATCAAGAGTAATTCATGTCAAATCAACCCCATTTCTTGTTTTGACTCTTAACAGACAAGATAATGAAGGAAATGCATTAAATGTTGTACCCAACTTTCAGTAAGACATTTTTCAGAATTTTCTAATTATATTCTTGTGAATAAGATTAGAAACATGGTCATAGAGATACCATAGGAAGATGGATTCCAGTGGATTCAATTACAGTCCCCAGTGGAACCAAGCTCCATTATTGTCAACCTGGAGGGAAAGTTTTCATGGTGAGCTGGAAGTCTCTCCTAAATACTTGGTCTGCTCAAATTTTATACATTAATAATTTACATGATGATATGGAAAATATGCTTATAAAATATTTTTAAATGACCCATAGTTAGGGCTACTAATGGAGTTATTCATCCAACAAATATAGCACATGTGAGTATGTACCATAGGACAGCCCATTGCTAAATGCCAATGCAAAAGATTTTAATAAGACATTGAGAATCTCATAATAGTAGGAGTTTAAAATACTTCATCTGGACAGAAATATAAGCTAGTTTGTCTTCTAACACAGTGATTGGAACATAGTATAGAGCCAAATTAATATTTTTAAATTGATGAATTAATCAATGAATCTTAACCTGAGATTAAAGTCAACATTCAGTCAAGCTGAGGCTAAAGTTGAACATCACTGTCGGAGAATAAACTGCTTGGATAAAAGATTAAATATTAAATGTTATCGAAAAGTCATAATTATTCCAATTTTATATTTAAAATGTAATAAATTTTAGAAGTTTGTCATTATAGTTCAGGAACAATGATTCTTTTACACTGTCAACTGTAAGATTGCTCCTGTGATCAATTTACCATACAGTTATGATACTAAATAAATGCTCACTTTCAATGGTGGTCACTGGAAGAGCAAGGAAAAATGAGGGTAAATCCTTTTCTGACAGTTTCTTTCCATACTCTACATTTATGATTTGACTGATGATTTATCATGGATATTGAATATGATTCTGGAGAGTTTTCCCCTCATGTAAATTTTATGTGGCAGAATTGATATTCTACTTTTAATTCATCTCCACATGATGTAAAAACTTCTCCTCATAACACATTACTTCATAATTTCTGACTTAAATTAAATAACTAAAAATTAGAAAACTTTAGTGGGCAGTTTGGTTTAATGCTATAAATGCTAGTATAATAAATAATTCTATTAAAAATAATTGTGATATAATTTAATCTCTGTTATTCTTTATATACTTATTTATGTTTTACAAGTATCTGTTAGCTCAGAAAGGTTATTATATCCTTCCTAAAGTTACCTAGCTAATGCACACTCTGTTGATATGTTTCTTGGCTTGTCAATATCTTTTCATATTTATTAAATTATTTGATAGTGCTTAATTGCTTTTGCATATACAATTAACTGCTTCTGCAATCCTTATTAATTATTGTAACATTTTCCACTTCTGTTATCAAAATATATTTATTCATCATTTGGCTGATAGAATTCCAACATATTAAAGACTTTTAAGGAAATTTTCATTCCAAGTCATATCTAAAATGTTTGTATTCGAAAGTGAACATGCAGAAAGTAACAATAAATTCATTGGTGTGCCTTGTTTGTATTATTCACTCTGTTGACTAGCTATGGTGGTAACCCATGTAATGACAATATATTGATCATACAGAATTTCAGGGATCTCATACAGTATGTTGAAGCAGGCAGTTGGTGATTTGGCCCTCCACAGGCTGAAGCCAAAGCTAAATAGATAATTTTGATTGAATACCAAGGCTGATGCCAACTTCACTTATCTCAAAATGCTATTTTTAAAGATTCCCTCTTTGACTATCTATTACACAATATATGAAGGGTGAAAGAACAAAAGGACACACTTTCAGGAGCTGTAAATTCCTTTCGAGGTAAGGTGGAAATGGCCTCTTGCCCTCATAGAGCCTACAATTTTATGGGGATAACAAACAGTAAAAAAATAACCACAAAACTAAACAAAAAATTACAAACTGTGATATGTTCCATCAAAGTGCTTTGAAACTGAACTGGGGAAAGAAATTTAAATGAGGAGTCAAGAAAAGCCTCTTTGAGGAACTGACATTTAAGCTGAGAGCTAAAGAATATGTGGAATTTTAGTTAAGTGAAGTATGGGAGAAAGAATATTCCAGACAGAAGAAAAGAGCTTGGCTAATCCTCAGAGTAGGCTGATAGAAGGCCAGTGGAACTAATGGGACTGTCAGGAAAAGAGTAACAAAGAAGCTCTGGAGAGGTTTTGGAGGACCAGATCTTATAAGGTCTGACAAAGCATGTTAACAATTTTCAATTTTATCCTAGCATTTGCAGAGTTGTAAACTCGAGATTTTCACTTTTAAAAGATTGCTCAGGCTACTCAATGGAGAAAGAAGTAGAGAGAAGAATGAAACAAATAAGTTATAGTATTTTTAAAAATTCTTCATAAAAATGAAATTTATCCATCTTCACCTATGCTATTAGACTTTTCTTGTTTTTGCAGATTGAAGAATTTACCATTCTCATTTACCAAACTTAAGGAGCTTGCAGCTTTGTGGCTTTCTGACAATCAGGTAAAAATTTTTATTACCTGATTTATTTTGTTTATTTAAATGAACTACAGTTGAAACTTTGAACTACTAACTTATTCCCAATAGGTACCTTTGACAATCACTGCAAAATATAGATTCTTTATCCCCTGGAGGAGAGATTTTTGTAAAGGTAATAATTCAAATAAGTATTTCATTACTGTGGACAAACAGTACTATAGTTCTCACCCCTTTTAAATGCTTCAATCTAGCTTCTACTTCATTCTCAGAGATCTAATACACAAAATGATCATTTTTCTAGGTGGTACATACATGTCCTCAGAGGATGTACTTTAATTATACCTCTGAAGGTAAAGAATAAGAAATCATTACCACAATTCCCACAAGAGGGAATTATTATCCTCCATGTTCCTTTTGTGTGTGTGTGTGTGTGTGTGTGTGTGTGTGTGTGTGCTTTTAATTATAATCAACTTAATTCTAAAACTTTATTCAAAAAATTTATGATGTCTTTTGTTGCTATTACCAGTATCTTCTGTGAAATTGCTTTGATATTAATTCTTATACTTATGAAAATAGATTATAATTGAATTAGTAATTGAGTGTTAATAATTTTATTAACTGGAAAATAAAAAGAAATAGTTGAAGACATCTGATTTGCCACCAGAAAAACTGGTGATAGACGATTTTTACATAGTTTATTTTTCTTCTTTTTACTTTTTTCTTGTAATCCTAAAATTTTAAAACATCCTATCCCAAAATATGAATTACCAAGTGAAAACAACTCATCTTGGATTTAGTTTGTTATGATTATTTTCTGAGCATAAAAACAGCATTACTGGTAAATGAATTGTTCAGACATAGGTATTGGGCTACTTTTGTAAAAAATTAAAATAAACCTCTACAAAGTGTGAAATATAAGTGTGAGAATAATGTTTGTATTCCTACAGTCATTACAGCACTTTCTTCCATCCACTAAGTAAAAAATTAGATTGTCATTCAAATTCAAGTCTTACCAATGGACTGTAGATTTTTCAAGGCATCAATATATCATTATAAATAAATCATTTCTGGAATCAACGTGAACTATGCTAATGGAACAGTCTTTTCTACAGTCTTGCATTGTAAAAAGACATCCCCTAATGTCATGATTTATTATTCTTGTGGGAGAATGAACAGAACAGTGACTGCACCATTTAACTTTTATTTAGAACAGCGATTTAATGTGTTTCTGACTTAGTTTCATGAGACAAGTTGGTATTCCAAATCTCCTTTGTGCTTTACTCTTATTAATAAATGTCATGAAATAAGTGTATTTTAAAACATTAAATAATATGATTATTTTCAATGTTTATATAAAAATAGTCTATAATATCAAAGTTCTAAAAAATACCTTCATAAATAGTATTTCTGAAATAAAATTAATAATAGAGAATTAAATGTTACCATCCATAGGTAAATATATTGTGATATATCAAATACAAGGATTGTTGCTTATGTGTATGTGGACCCTGTCTTTGGTTACAAAAATCTCTTAAAAATAAATGCTTATGTTTTAACCTAATTAAATTCATAGATGATCTTGTATAGTATAAATTTGATAGCAAATTCCATTTATTTTTTAGGGCAACAGTTCATGAAAATATAGGACTATACCAAAAGTTTACTTAGTTGAAACAGTTTGACACATTTTGGTCTCTTCAAGATCAAAACTGACATTACTCAATGAAGATGAATAGGTCTTGTACAAGAATATACTAAAGAAAAAGAAAATCTCATTATGAAAACCTTAGAATTTCAAAATATTCCTCTACAATAGTCTTATTTTATGTTATACTTTCTTATTTCATTACCTTTTTCCTTACTTTTCTTTAATGGTTCATTCAGCACAGTGAGGCCAGACTATTGACCTTTACGTTATATGAAAGAAATATTCTTTCTATTTCCAATCTTATTAATCTAATTTATGTCCTTTGCTTCCAGTCCAAAGCCCTTATCCCTTTACAAACTGAAGCCCATCCAGAAACAAAGCAAAGAGTATTGACTAACTACATGTTTCCACAGCAACCTCGTGGTGATGAAGGTAAACAGTCAGTAGAAATTTCTCCTATGCTTGTATGATTATGAATAAAAGGGATTAATTTTATTCTAATCTCTGGCCAATACTGGCACATGGGCAAGACACGTAATTACATGACACACATAAATCATTTGGGGGTTAACTCTAAGCAGATATCTTATCTTCCATACTATAATATTTTAAGTAAGATTTCAAAAACATAACTCTTCCTCTTTATATCTTTCATGAAAATAATGTTGACTTTTAGGAGCAACATCTTCTCTTGGTAGATTGCAAAACACAGGACTAGTTAACCGAATGTGATACCTAGCCAGTTGAAATGAGCTAAGAAGAGTCAGATCTTAAGGAAGATAAGTTGGTTTATTTCCTGCATTCACTAATTTTATGAACACAATTTAAACATTTAGTCCTGATCTCAGGCCCCGAATTATTTCACGTTAAGAGTCAACCATAAAGAGGTGACTTGCAAACGACTAATTTTTCAAGTTGAGTTTTCCTAAACAATGTCAGCAATTATGATAGGAATAATTTTTGAAAAACTTAAACCTTTTTCAATAATAAAATTTTCTCTCCTATGATCACATTACTCATAAAATTTTTAAAGGAGCGTTATCCTTTACCATTTGGAACTCAGCACAGGCCCCTTAGCCCACGCCAGCACAGGCTGTCATGCACGTTTACCACAGTCTAACAGTAATAGTAATTCTTGAAAGAGTAAACCCACTTTAATCCACCCATGGATTAAATCCACCCAACCCATTTAAAAGAGACCAACTTTTAAAAGAAACTATTTGCTTATGTAGTTCTTATTTTCAGGATAATTATAATAAATGTCTTTAGTTTTTTTTACTTAAAAAGGGAAATGAATCATTTTGAGATATTTTAGGATATTTTTATTCAAATTTTGACTTACAGAAGTAGAAAAAGGAAAGATTGTTTCATATGTATTGTTCAGGCTTCAGTAAAACTGATCTTTTGAATTTATGAAAGAAAAGCCACTGTGTTTACATAGGGTATAATAAGAATCTTAAATAAGGATTATGTTTTATTCATGCAACTTTACTTACATTTTCATTTTAATGTCCCTAGATTAACAAAATATTTCATTTTGAAAGGATATAGGGGAAAATGAAAAGTGTCTCATATTTTCTGGCCGTTTCTGAGATCTAGTCTGACAGATTAAATCCCTAAATTGTTCCAGGGAATGAGGTAGATCTAGTTAGGTAAGATGTGATGTTAAGGAATTAGCCTAGTTTGTTTCATTTTTTTTTCCTTTGAGGAAAGCAGAGTTGGTAACAGAAAAGTTTTCTTGAACTTTAAGCAAGTCACCCTTTGGTTTTTCAAGCAGATGTGTAATGAGTGAATTTTCAGAATTCCTTGCAACACACAAAGTTTTATATAATAAAGGTTATCCTTTGGGAAGTGCTTTTATTGCATTTTCATGTGATCTTCACAGGATTGTTGCAAAGAAGATATTACCATTAACCAACATGTAAATTAAAGATTGATAAGCCATTTCTTTTCCCTGTTAATTTGAGACACATTTAGATTCATTGAGACCTGAATGTTAAAGACTATTTTCCAAATGCTTTTTTACCATAAAACCAAGCACCACTACATTGCCCCCTACCAGACACACAAAAGAACAACGACAAGAAAGGTTGCAATCTTGGACAGTTTATTGCAAAACCAAAGTTATGTAGTACGTTTTATAACATCCTAATAGCATTTAGTGGTTACAGTTATGGACTCTATAATCACACAGTCATGGTACAGAATCCTGCATTGTCCATAGAGAAGCTGCATGGCTTTGAACAAGTTTCTTAAAACTCAGCTATAGTTTTCTCATTATTAAATTGAGGATTATATTACTTCTACCATTGTGCTGTTTTGAAGATTAAAAGAGATAATGGTTTAAAATACCTAATTCAGCTCTATTATCATAATTATGCTATGGAGAGCCCATTCTCTACACTGGAAAACTTCTCAACCCCAGTATATAATTAATGTATACTTAAGAAAGCTGAATGTGAGTTAAGATATTAAAAGACTATGTAACAAATATGAGGGGAATATTTTCCCTCTTTTTCTTTCTTTCCTTCTTTCTTTCCTTTTCTTTCTTTCTTTCCCTCTTCTTTCTTTCTTTCTGTTTCTTTATTTTTCCTTTTCTTTTTTTATTTTTGTATTTGTTTTTAGTACCTATCACCATTTTTTGCATAGCGTACTAAGGTCTGTTAAATAACAATTTATGTTTTTTAAAAAAAGCAATAACACTTTGGAATCTAACTGTAGATTTCCAGTCAGACAGTGACAGCTTTAACCCTACACTGTGGGAAGAACAGAGACAACAACGCATGACTGTTGCCTTTGAATTTGAAGAAAAAAAGGAAGATGATGAAAATGCTGGGAAAGTTAAGGTGAACCTTTTAATTTTTGTTTCCTCTTTCTTCTCATTATTTTTATTTGTTCATTGTTATTATTCAAATAGCCTTTGGGACTAATTGACTGACCTCTGCTAGAAGGTCAGATACATCTTAAAGTCTCATGGTGATACCTTTCATTATAGCAGAATGATGATTTTGGAAGCACTTCTGTGCTTCGGAATGAGACTAACATCCTGATTGAGCAAATTTCATATGCCACCCCATCTTACAGAATAGCAGCATGAAAGAGATTCAAGCTGAGAGAAAGCCAAAAACAAAACTAAAAATCAAACAAAAACGTCTGGGTGATGGGCTTCACCTTATTACCTCTTTGAAACACTGAAATGTGTTTTTTTTTAATCACTGATCAAGGCAAGGCATCATGCAGACTGTGTGAAGCCAAAATACACATTTATGAAAGAACCAGTGGATTAATATATTACATTGGCATTAAAATCTCGGAAAGATTCTATGCCTCTGGAATATTTGAGAAGACTTTATGAGTTTTCTTAAGTGTGAGGACAAGTTTTAATGGAGGTGAGTGCCCAGTAGTAGGTGTTGTCCCTTAGGGAAAATTACTTAAAATTTTTCACCTTAAAGCATATTTTAAAAAATGCTTTATTAGCACTAATCTAAGTCAAGTAACAAGGTTGGAATTTTAAAATCTGTATTTTTACATTATATAAATTTGAAAATAACAGAATTTATATGGATTATATCAACATCAGATCTTCATGTTATCATCACGGCAACATCTTGAATCTCTCATCAATTTTTTATGGTATTATTTTTGCACTTTTTCCATCATGGATACTAACAGCTCTCACCCTTAGTGACTAATTACCTAAGTAATTGTATATGCATCCTATTAATAGATCTGGATTGTGTGATGTGTTCTTTTCTATCCCCTCATTCCCACATTTTCTAAACTTTTTTCTTAAACCAGCATACTCTAGAACCTTACTGGAATTAGTCAGTAAGGTAATTGACAAAGCCTACCTATATCATTATGGAGAAACCAAAATGGATTCCCAAATCAAAATGACAATTTTGTTAAAGATTTGGGCTTAAAAAAAATGTTTCTGAATGGTTGATTAGTGCTATCTAATAACCAAAGAGACATTTTTTTAACTAAAAATAAACAAAAAAAGATCTTTAGAACATTTCAGTTCTTCTTGTAAGGATTTTATATGTTAAATCCAGAACCAATGGATGATGCATTCTATACTGGACCTCTGATTCATTCTTTTACTTCACTGAATGTCAAAAACTACATATTTCTTCCTAATAAGAAACCTATATTCAAAGGCTCCAAGAAGAAAAGAGTGCATTTAATACTGGTATATGTGTCACTGAAAACATAAAATATAGCAAATGCAAACAGACATTTAGAAGCCCTGTTTGTGTGTTATGTGATCAAGTTTGATTATAATTAGAGTAGGTTCATTATACTTTAGAGTACATTTTCTCTATGTTTATTTATATTTGATTTATTTTATATATTGGTGAAATAATATGTGTTTCCAAAATCTCAAACTACTTGGTTTTGACCAATTTGAGTACTTCCAATGCCATTGGCTATTGGACAAATTAGAACACAAACAAATGTCTAAATAAATCATCATGGAAGTATGATGAATGGAATATGCTGAAATCTTGCACTAAATTAATTATACTTTTCTGGCTCATTACATGTACATTAAATTTAGCACCATTTTACCTTTAATTTACATAAAATTTTAAAGGGAACCACTTCCAAATAGACTAGAGTATAATGCCCTACTTATAATGTGTTTAGTGTATGAAAGTATGAAAGTTTAGTTTAGTTTAGTTTAGTATGAAAGCTGCATTGTGTGAAGAAATTATGACCCTTTAGCTTCATATGATATTGGTACTGTTTTATTACATAGAATTAAAACTAATTTTCTGATGGTTGTTTTAAATGCATTACCCAGAATGAAAAAAAAAAATCAAGAATAGAAAAATGATAAAGTGAAAGTTTTGCTACAGTGCTCCTCTTTCTCCCAGAAAATGGAGATTCCTTCTCCCACAGGATCACTCCTGCCAAGCCCCCTGGGAAAGGGGCCAGCGTGGGATTACTCTCCAACCTGCCAGACTGTCTGGCGATTGCTGCACACCATGGGCCAGGTGTGATCAGCAGATCCAAGATATGCCCGTCCCCCAGAATGACCCACAGCTGGCATGGGGTTGTATAAGTGGCCTCCAGCAGGAAAGGAGCATGTGTACTCCATTGCCAGTTGCAGCACAATCCACCACTCTTCCCTCTCTAAGTGGCAGACAGGTAGGCCTAGGTGTTTGGGGTAGGAGAATCCCTTACGTAGAGGCAACCTTGGAACAGTGGTTTATGGGGTATGTTCTGCATGATTTGGGGTAAGAAATGTTGATCATATAGAAACCTTTCAATTGCCAGTGTTTGATCCCAGCTTAATTTTTTATTCATTGACATTGGCAATGGGGTGGGGAGAACTGAGTCATAGGGGGAGGGAACATCGATATGATTTGCCTACTGGTGGGATATCTGGCATGGTTTTTAAGTTGGGTGCTTCACTTTTATTTATGTTTTTAATTTTTCAAGATTTTTATTTAAAGTGTGGGAATACCAATAGTTGGGCAGAATGTTGATGACACTACTGATGCAATCTAAATTGTCCCCAGACATACACACATTTTTTTGTAATATCAATTCTGGGGGAGATTAAATAACTAAAACTTGATTCTAAAACAGCATGAGATTTGAATTGAAATTTGCTGAGAGTGGACTTTGAGCACAAAGATGGACATCTGTTGAAAAGCATCAATTTCCCTTTAATTTGAAGGCACAGATGATGAGAATTCCTGTAAGAGAAGATTGGCCTGGGAATTCTGGCAGATAAGGCTTCCTTATCTCAGTGGGTGGGTGTTGAAGAGTTTAATGAAAAAAAGTCTTAATGGGATATGGAAGAACACTACATTTTTTGTAAACCTTATCCACATGTAATGGACTAAATTCTTATTCTGTGTCTTATATTCTTTCTACAATATATGGCAAGCTGAGAATCCTAACTAAAACTGCTATAGGTTTCCTTTCTATGTAAAATGTTCCAATTAATTCCTAGAATAAGATATTTAACAATTAATAACCAAAGTATTAACTATTATTTCTCTTACTGGAATTTACAATCAAATCAAATTATAATTTAATCATTATATAAGAAAAGCATAGTTCTTTGTGAATTCAAGTTATCACTTCTAAATGCCCTAGCTATTAACATTATTTCTTTCTTCATTGCTAAATCTTTGGGAGTCTCCAACATCTTGCAGCTACTATTTGCATTTACTGCACTTTCTTAAGATCTGAGATATATAGAATGTTGTGAAACACTTCTATTTTCCAAAATAAAATAACATGTCAGTAAAAATCTTGCATTTTAATAAAATGTACCTGTAAAATGAGCAAATACTTTATGGTGAGTGATAAACACAACATTTTAGTAAGAACATAATTGACAAATTTTTCCTACCTATTACATATATCCTGTATTAGAATAAGGGAATGTTTATAGCCTATATATTTAGCAATTTAAAGAAACTAACTTTGTATTTGGGCATTACTGAACTATTAATATAATTGTGTTTATGATCATGGTTATTCATTTCTGAAGCACTTCACACATGCATTGAAAAATAGAGAGGCAAAACAATCTGTAAAAGTGTATAAAATATGCTTTTAGAGAGCTTATGAACATAACAGAATTATAAAATACTATGCTTTCGTTTTTTTAATTATAAAATATTATGTTAACTTCATGTCTTAAAAATTGAAATTATCTTATTTAACTCAATAAAATTCACACTTTAGATTTACACTATTTCTTCCACAAGATTGTACAAATATATGCTGCACCTATACCAGAGAATAGCTCTGAGCCAAGTAACACTTGTGAAGCATAAGCTTTGGAGTTAGACCTGAGGTTGAATATGGGCACTGATTCCTGTAGCTGTATGACCTTCAAGTAACTTACACCATCTGAGCCCCTGTTTTCCTTCTGTAAAATGGTAGCAGATGCTACAATGGGTTGTGAAATTTAAATGAGATTTAATTATAATTAATTATAGATTTTAATTAATATTATTAATTATGACTATTTATTATTTATTTATAATTAAATCATATGGTAAATAATAAAATAAGTATTGTTTATTATATAAATAACTAATAATAATTAGTTTTATATAGTCCTATAAAACACTTTGCATGGTGCCTATCACATGGCAGATAATGAGTAAATGATAGTTATTGCTGCGTACAACCTGAAAAAAATCCAGTTACAGGTATTATGGTTAGACATATATATAATAAAACTAGATTGCCAAAAAACTCCAGATTTAAAAAATACATAAGAAGAATCTGATATTAGAAAGAGTATCTAATCTCTGCATAGAAATTATACATTTTCAAGGGACTTCACATTTATTATCTCATTCGAGCTCTAGATTAACCCAAGATATTATCATTCCCATTTTACATGAGTAGAAACTGGACAGAAAGATTGTGGCTGATAGCTAGTTGGGGGTAAATCTGTGGCTTTAATTTAGGTCTTCTGACTCTAAGTCCAGTAAATTCTGCTAGTAGACTAGTAAATGGGAAGCAAGTAGCTTATTGTATAGGTGGAACAAATCCAAGTTTTATGAGACCTGAAGCTTCCACAATTTGGAGAGGAGCCTCTTTAAGGAAAAGAATATAAAATAACCATGTAAATACATAAGTAGGGCCCCTCACAAGGCTTTGGAAAGAGCCCATGCAGGTGACAGACCCTAAAGCTTAAGCTTCATTAGCTTAATGGCAAATCCACTTTTATTTCTACATTTAAATATTTTTACAGAGATAAAGTACCCAAATATATTCTGGTGATGTGACCAAAATATAACATTAACTTGCTTATAATTAACCAGAAAATATCGGTACCATGGCCATTAGCAAATAGTCCTCTGTGTCAGAAGAGACACAGCATCTACAAAAATTAGATTACATTACTCAATGATGTATTTAATTCAGTTAAGAAAGAACACATCCCAGGGGGCTTCCCTGGTGGTGCAGTGGTTAAGAATCCACCTGCCAATGCAGGGGACATGGGTTCGAGCCCTGGTCCGGGAAGATCCCACATGCCGCGGAGCAACTAAGCCCGTGCGCCACCACTACTGGGCCTGTGCTCTAGAGCCCGCGAACCACAACTACTGAAGCCCATGCACCTAGAGCCCGTGCTCTACCACGAGAGAAGCCACCGCAATAAGAAGCCTGCACACCGCAGCGAAGAGTAGCCCCCGCTCACAGCAACTAGAGAAAGCTCATGTGCAGCAACCAAGACCCAACACAGCGAAAAATAAATAAATAAATAAATTTATAAAAACTAAAAAAAAAAACATGTCTCATTTTTTGCCTTTGATTCAATTTAGAAGTGTAGTTTTAATATTGAGGATTGTTTAAGGTGTGTAGAATTTTAATTTAAGGGCCTATTTGAAAGTTATTTTTCATTCATATTAAAAATTAAAAGATGTTCTTAATTGGCATAATAGTCACACCATTCTACAATTTACATTTTTTAAATGTAGTTTTTTGACTTTTAAGTCCTTTGATATCAAGGACTTTTAAACAAGTTCAACAAGATAATTTTTAAACTTAGATTAAATTTGTGATTAATATTTCTAATACCACTTTAAACAGCAGATCCAAGAATGCACTCATCCCAATGGACTTTGTCTAGCATGGCTATCATTCTTTTTATGTTTATTTAAGAATGCATTATAAAGTACCCTGAGATATACTTATTTTACACTCTAACAACTTATACTTTTGCTTTTTGGTAAAGTCTAACTTTTTTTCTTGGGTTATATTTTTGTAGCTTTGTTTCTATATATTATTAACTTCATCCTATTTGTTTCAGCGTATTAAAGAGTAAATTACATTTCAATGAGATTTACACTAACAAGTTTATCTGGTTTTTCACCAGCTTTCCAAAAATTTATTGGAAAAATAATTTTGTAACTTTAGTTCTGAAAGGAATGTTAAAAATCATCTAATGAAGTCCAATCCCAGTATTTGACCTGGGCAGTGAGCCACGGGAAGATGAAATACTAGAATAACAAAGTTGGTGGATTTGCTAAAACTTCAGATGAGCAAAAGTGTTTGAATTCATATTTATAATCCTCAGATCTATACCACTATCATAGTTTCTTACATCCCATGTGTTACATAGGTGTGGAGGGGGTGGGTATGTGTGTGCCCCACCCTCTTTCTCTTTTTATCTCTCATTCCCCTCTTTCTTCTTCCTTTCAGCTTCTCTTCCACCTCTGCCCTCCCCCAACGCACCCTCACACACACTTTCCCCAACACATACTCACCACAATCACATAAATCATTCCATTTTGTAAAGTTGGTTCTACTCAGATTCAAAAAGACATGGCAATTGGAATAAACCAAGCCAAGTAAATATGCCCCTTATTTTTCCTCCCACTCCATTTTAATCAGCCTGGATAATTTGTATCTATTCCATTTTAAGTATATTTTAAGTACTCTGAAGGTGGGATATTCTGCATGGAATGTCTCATATTTTCTCTCTCTGAATTAAATGTGAAGAATAATAATTAATACATATATTCCCTAAAGTCAGACTGATACACCAAAAATGAATTCAAGAATAGAAATAAGTCTCTGGATAAGTATAAGCCAAAATTTACATATTTACCTAGAATATCCTACACAATGTTCTCAGTTTTTATTTCTCTTTATTGTAAGATGTAACCTATAAAGCATGTTACTTTATTATGGTAAAAACTAAATATAAAAGCCTCCTTGAAGGATTTTTCTTTTTTTTTTTTTTAGTTATTAACAAGAATTAACTACCCTACCTTTTGATGTAACATGCTAATTAACACAGAGCTGGTGCATATTTGATGGCCGATACTGTCAACTCCCCATTTTTTAATACATGATAACTCTGCTTGTAAATCTTTTGGGGTCTCCTCCCATCACCTGCATTGATATTCCAAAGATATTTTTAATGTCAAAATGATTATTTTTAAATAATTAAGATAGGTAAGGGAACAGCCTCTAAAGTATAAAAGTAGCTGATAGTAACTTGATTAAATTTTTCAGAGATTACCAATCACTTAAGTGTTTGACCTACTGCTATTTCAACCATCTATAGCATAGACCTAAACATAAGATATAATCCAAAAATTGTTTTTAATCTAGAAAGGTGGCCAGGGGTGGGGAGAAGTCCCAGGAGGCAGAATGTGAAAAGAACACTGTGTGTTCTACTCTACAACAGTTTTTCAGACAGCTCAGCACTCACTATATTGCATTTGGTTATACTACTGCACAAAAATGGAGTAGTTTTGTGAACATGCTTGCTGAAGGTATTTTTATGTTAAATTTCTTTTTATAAACTTGTAGGTTGAAATAAACCTAAAACGATATCCAACTCCTTACCCAGAGGATTTAAAGAATATGGTAAAATCTGTTCAAAATCTGGTGGGTAAGCCAAGCCATGGAGTGCGTGTTGAGAATTCAAATCCAACTGCTAACACGGAGCAAACTGTGAAAGAAAAATACGAACACAAGTGGCCTGTAGCCCCAAAGGAGATTACAGTGGAGGTATTTCAAGGTTATTGGTAATTGCCAGTGTGGTTTGGATTTTTTGGAATTACTAAATGGTATGTTTTTTTAACCGAACAGATCTTCCTTGATAAGTGCATTTTTTCCTAATATATAAATGAGTCTCTCTACTCTTCCAAACTATGAGGGTTGCATTTAATAAATGCACCTTCATGGCCTAAAATCATTAATACAGCTCCAAAAGTTCCAATACACACAAAAGGAATAATTCGCTCACCCAGCTAGGCCTGGCCAGTAAGTGCATTAAATCATTTTCATGATATTCCTTTGACTACCCCAAACTTTTATTGTATGAGTCATTAGAAAAACCTAAATGAAGTTTTTTTTATTATTATTATTCTGCAAATCTCAGTAAAATTCTTGATCAGATTTAGAGCCAATTTTTTAAAGTGTTTTTGTGTTTGGGTTACACCCTTTATAGGAAACACTACTATATAAAAAGGGGCAATAACTTTGAAATTTAGCTTTATGGAATCTAATATGAAGCTTAGTTCCTATATTTTAGAATGAATTAGATATTCATCCTTATCAATTTGTGTGGTCTGAAAAGAATTCAACTACATTTATGCCACCTCTGTACTATTTCATCTACTCTTCAACTAATTTGGTTATCATCTTTTTATCTTCATTAGAAACATAATTGATATGAGTACATCTAGAAGTTCCTATACCTGCTGCTCAAAAATCTAGGTTGACAAAACTCTTTTACAAATCTGCATTCAAAGCATCAGTTTTTTGCACTGATTAAACACCAACTGTATATTTAGCACTGTGCTAGACACTGTGAGAGAGAGAAAAGAAATATGAAATGTGTGAATAGTCCCCAAATAATTTAGAGCCTAGCCAGGTAAACTTAACGCAGGTGAAGCGATTAGAGAATGTATTATATAAAACATGATAACATCGTTGGTTGTGTGATGGAGAATATAATACTCTAAGAAATTGGAGTGATAAGCAATCACTGCCAATCCCTTTAAAAGTTATGTGAAATGCTTAAGGTTGAACTGCGTATTAAAGATTAGGTGATTCTTTTAAAGTCAAAAAGAGAAGAAGGCATTCTAGGCAAAGAGAAAAGAAAGTTTAAGCAAAAATAAGCATGGTGTGCATATCTGCCAGTGGAAGTACAAGCCTGACCCAAAAGAGAGGAATATAGCTGGATATCTAGGGAAGAAAATTTAAGTAAATATTTATTTTCATTGCTTTTTTCATTTTGCTTATAAAACCCACATTATTGTACTTTTTCATCTCTAAAACATTACAGATATACTATAGCAAAGCAACATACCTTTCTTTTATCTCTTAAGATACTGCAATAATATAAAAAGGAGGAAAACTAACATTTAGTGGGTACACACTAAATACACTTACACTTTATATTTAGATCTCATGTCATCACAGTATAACATCAAAATAACTGTAAGGTCATGATAACCCATAAACTGAATAACTACTGCAAAATACATAGATCCTAAAATTGCTTAATACAGGGATGGGAGAGATGAGACAAAGAAAAGATGGCTTTGGTCATGAATTTAATAATATCCCAATAGTAGAAAAAAATCTTAAAATTGTCCCACAAGCACTTCAAACTTAACAAATCCAAATTAATTTTAATGTTTCCTCCTCAAACTTGCTTCTGCTTCAGTATAATTGGTCTTGATCTCAGCTGGCACCATTATCTACCGGTTCACTCAAGCTAGAAATTTGGGAGGTATCTTGATTTCTTTTTCCTTTTTTCTCCCCACTCCCTGCCCCTTCCAATCACCAACTCCTATACATTTTCATCTAAGCGTATCTCCTCTATCTCTTCAGGTCCTCAACTCTGTCCTGCATTTCTGTAAAAACTGTCAATTTCTTGGCTTACCTTGTCCCAAGCCCCCTCATTGCCTTGCTAATGATCTTTTTAAAACACACATCTAATCTTGTCCTCCTTAAAAAAAACACTATAGTGACTTTGTATTGCCTATCTAAGCTTCTTAATTCGCTAAAGTAGCCAAGCTAAATAAGATTGAAGCTCAACTTTCAGCTTTATATTTATTTCTATGATTCACCCCACTCTTTCTTAGTTATCTTCATCTACTAGCCTTTTCCTCTTGAATAGAAATTTCACTGATAATATCAATATGTTTTCTAAAATTGAGATTTTAGATCTTCTGTCCCCAACTTTTAGCCATCCTAGGGCTAGGAGATGTCCCTTTCTGTATCATCCTCCCTTCTCATTACTGCATCCAAGGGGCCCTAATTCTATGCTACTTCCAGATATAATAAATACAAATAACCAAGTGTTTAGCTGATCAGTGTATACTATGCATTTTTATTATATGTTTTACCTGTGCCTGCCATATTTGGGTCATCATTATTTAGATCATACTACCAAGAAGGTGGAAGAGGGTGTCACACACTGTATGACATATTTATCCATGTTGTTAGATGTGGAAAACCAAGAAAAAAACAAACAGAGGTAGGCAGAAGCAAAAGCAGAAAACAGAAAGAAGAAGCAAGGTAAATAGGTTACAAATGCAGCAGAGAAAGAGGGAAAAGGAAAGATATATCATTTATTGATCACTTTCTATTTGCAACCCTATGCCAAGAGTTTTAACATAGAGAATATGGCCAAGAGAGCCATAAGAACAAGGAGGTCAGAGAGATATGAAGGTTCTCCTCTGCCCCCATTTTCCTTCATACATGCCTTGTGGAGATTACATTTGTTTTTCCCCCAGTATCTTAGTCCGTTTGGATGGCTATAACAAAAAACCATAGACTGGGTGACTTAGAAACAGTTTTTAAGGAGCCAGATTTTATTTATATGTAAAAATGAAAGCCTATGAGACTTAAAATCAAAATTTCAAAGGCTCAAAAGTATCAGGGGTTAATATACAGTGATAGCCAAGAAATACCTAACAGTTCCAATTATTATTGTTAGGTCTGAACAACTTAGTAAATTTTTATGCCCCACTTAGTGGTTATTTGAAAAACAATACACATAAATTGAAAGAGAAAATAATAGTTTAAGTTCATTCTTAAATAACCAAAACTACTTACTCATGGAATGTGTGCACCTGTTGGACACCACCTACCTTCTCCAACCTTGGAATCATATTGGGTACTACAACTCTAATTTCTGTTTCACATTGACTTTCGAGTGGCACTTGATTATTTTTTATCACAGCAACCACCAAAAACCCAGATTCACAAAGACTATTAATCAAAAGAAGTGTGCAATCTAATGTTGAAACTGAGAGCTACCTCAAGGTAGCAGTTCTCACAGTATCTGACTGATGTCAAGTATTGCTTTTTTCCCCTCAAACATTTAAAATAACCCATGTGTCCCTGTGAATTAGCAACAGCACTGTGAGTGCCTCAAGAGCACAGTTTTCAGAAAAGGGGAAAGGACTTAAGTCTAGAAGACATGAATTCAAAGTTTGACTCCATCTTGTTACCAATTGTATGACCTTGACAAGTCACTGAAACCTTTCTGAGCCTTGGTTTCTTATCTTTAAAAATACAGATAATAATAACAGTCTTTCAGAGTTTTTGTGGAGATGAAATCAGATGAAAACAAATATTTATAACAGTTCTGAGCACAGTTCATGGCACAGAGGAAAGCTGCAGTAAATGACCATTCCTTTCCCGTCCACAAGAGAGGGAGACCCTGCCACGTTCTCCTTTAATACTTCTGTGAGTCACTAGCTTGCATTAACCACTTTTATAAAGGAATGCACTTTTCCATTTGTTAGGAGACTCAGTCCAATTTCTCTCTGTAGAGGAATCACATCTTTCTCCAGGAAAAAGAGAATAGTCAATTACCCTTGAAAGTTTCCTTAAATGCTTTTATTAATGCTTTTATTTATTTTGACTCGAAAGCTCAGGCATAAGCTTTTTTTCCCCCTTTGACTTCTACCTTAGGCTTTAGGCTCCCTTTCACTACAGCAGTAACAGCCAAGATTTAGTTTGACCAGTGGAAGGGCAATGGGGTTAAAAAAAAAAAAAGATTTTACCTTTTCTTTCCCCTCAATCTCTGTCCCCTCACCAGAAAAAAATATGGCTCAATTTACTTATAATGGGACCTCCACTAAATTTGATTCCCTACTAGTAACTTCCACTGTCTTCACCCATAGAAGTAGTCCCAAAAGCTTCACCCACTTTTCCAACATGAACTTGATTCTTCCAGCTATTTATAAAAGATTTTATAGAGGCAAAGCCAATTATTAATTTCCTTTGTTAGATAGTTAACTTTGTTATGTGAAGCCCATTTGAGAAGTGAGCTTTTCTTAGGATAGACAATATAGCATATACAGTACCCCATAGAAGACCTTCAAGAAGAACAGATTCCAGTTCAAATCCCAGCTCTACCACCTATTAAGATTGTGACTTGGAATTATTAGCTTACTTCTCTGAGCTTCCATTTCTTTACTTGTAAAACAAAGATGATAATGATAAACAACTTAAAATAATAAATAAAAATAAGATTATTGTTTAAATAATCAACAGGGATAAAATAAAGTGTTTAGCATAGTAACACAATAGCAAACAGGTAATAGATTCTTCTTAACTGATGACCACCATCATCATCATCATCATCATCATTATTTTGCTCATAAAGATAAGAGAGTCTAACTGGGTCAGTGTAAATCCATTACTCTTGCTTCAGTAGTAGTCCTCTACCTAGATGGAGGGCCACAGAATTCTAGAGAAGAGATGCAAGTTCATGATTAGCTAATATCATTCTTCCCAGTCATGAGAGCTCTTTTTTGATTCAAAATAGAAATTCTTGAGCAGGGCCAGAGACTAGAATTTAAGTCAAACTATAGCTGCCATGCAGAGCTCCAGTCACAGTTGTGAGATACAAGTGTAAATGTTTGATCTATACATAAAAGATAACTTGAGTACCGAATGTGTAAGGCATAAGGGGAAAAAAAAGTAGTGAAACCCTTAACTATATTTACATTTCTGTGCTTATACAACTATTTTGTTTATTTGTTTGTTTTTGACTAAAACAAAATGCTTATATTTCTATATTAAAATGTCATAAGAATAATGCCTTTTTAAAATATTATTTCAACAAATAAGTTATATTGATATTTATAGAATGTTAGTATTAGACAGAAATTTGCACTAATTCTTTTTATCTATTACCCTCATTTTATTGATAAATTGAATAAGATCCAGAGAGTTACAGCGACTTGCTCGAGGCAACCTGATTAATAAGTGGTAAAACAGGAATAAAACAGAAATATGCCACTTTGTAACTGAAAAATTTTTGAAAGTCTTAACATATTTTATGCCTTTCATAGTACCATTTCTCAAGCTTGCATCTGCTTCTACTTATAAATGTCTCTAAAGATGTGTGAAGGCTTTTGCTCTCTATTCTCTCAACTCAAAACTTTATCCAAAGTTTCTTATGCTAAACTTTTGAAATAATTTTCAAAATCCATGAAAACACAGATTTTCCTATTCATCTCCAGAATTTCCATCAATCCCATTCTCTTTTCCGTTCCTCTTCAAATATATACAATACTGCATGTTAAGTCTCTAATATGCTCAAGCTGAGCTAACCAGGAGGCAGCAATGTAAGGGATAATCATCGGACTAGAGCCCAAAGGAATCCTACCTCCATGATGGATCTTTGTCTACTTATCTATGTAAGCCTGGGCCTCACTGAGTCTCAGAATCCACCTCTAGGAAATGAAAGGATTGGACTAGATGATCTTCCAGTCTTCTTCCACTGAAATATTATTTTTTTAAAAAGTGTCAGATATACCCAGGTTTGCGGTGGCGGGTGGGGGTAGGCAAAATGTATAGTAAGAGTTTCTATCTGATATTACCAACCAATTAGTTATAAGGCAGGAACCATTTCATTATTATATTTTGTCCTCAAGTACATTCTTTCTCCAATTTAACAAAATACTTCTAAATGTATTACATTAATGTTCAAACAAACAAGTACTAATGAATGAAAAAACTGAAAATTCTTCTTTGAATTCAAATTGAGTTTAAGGGGAAAAAAAAGAAAGATAACTGCTGTGCATAAATTTATATCACTACTTACTCATGAGCATAAACAAGCCATTTTTATATCTAGGAGGAAGTGAGAATTTTGCTTTTCCTAATGTCCTCCCACTACCTGGTTAACCGGGAATAATAATTTGAATTACAGAACTTTGAAATTCATTGGTTTTTTTAAATATGTTTATTTGTCATAAAGTTATATTCTTATACCAGTGTTGCTCATTATACTGAGTGAAAGGATGTAGAGTGAAGATTTAGCAGGCTAGATTGATCATGAGAAAACTAGAAACCTTAGGAAGAAGGCATGGTAAAACTGAGAAGATCACTTGGGAAACAGTAGGCATTAAGAGGAAGATTGGCAGTAAAAGCAGTATTTATAGGGCCCAATTGTGCAATAACTTTGTTAATATTTGAAAAAAAAAACTAGTTGGTCAGTGATATATCCCTCTTAGAACTCTTAAAAGAGTTCACCCCTTAGAACTCTTACATGTTTATATGTTATAGATTATGTATTGTATTACTTATATATGACATTATAATTCAGTCCTGTTATGAGTTATATCTATCTCCCTAACTAGTCTGTAAACTCCCACAGGGCATGGGTGACATTTTGTCTTTCTTTGGAAACTCCACAGTTCTTTGCACAGTGCCAGGCATATAAACAGCTTTCAAAAAATGTCTGATGAATAAATGGACTCATTTAAATTAGAAAAACAAAACATTTTAGTGCTTACCTCAGAGATACATATGATTCACTTCTCCTAGTGCGCCATGGTGAATTGAATTCTGGAGTCCCATCTTGTATCTGAGCCAAATGAAGATATTGCCATCTTGGTTAACCAATGTTTAAATGTTTACTTTCCTTGTCCTGTATTATTATATCTCTCAGGATTCTTTTGTTCATCCAGCTAATGAAATGAGGATTGGGGAACTTCACCCTTCATTAGCTGAGACCCCTCTGTACCCACCCAAACTTGTTCTGCTAGGGAAGGACAAAAAAGGTAACATTGTGAACCTGATGTGGAAAATATGCCACAAATGCATGTGCATGATGAATCACCAGTTGTAAATTATGATACACCATAGTCTATAGAAATATTTTATAAATATGTATCTCTAACATTCATTGGTATGCTGTTTTTCATACTTGCCTTTCTGTGTTTATACTTGTCAATGTTCACAGCATTATAATATTTTCCCATTTACATTTCAGAATCAACCGATGAGTCTGAAGTTGACAAAACTCACTGTCTGAATAACAGTGTTTCCTCAGGCACTTACTCAGACTACTCGCCTTCCCAGGCTTCCTCAGGATCCTCTAACACCCGGGTTAAAGTGGGGTCCTTGCAGACAACAGCTAAAGAGGCAGTACATAATTCTTTGTGGGGTAACAGGTGTGTTTAGAATTCCCTCTTTTCTGTCCCCAAATGCTTATTTTCAGCAACATTTTAAAAAAATGGAATCTTCTTAATTTTGGAATTGTATTCAGCACATGAGTGGCATAGAAGACAGAGGGGCAGGTAAGCAAATGTAGTCCCCCTGGGATTTCCAAGAGTGGATAAATCCATTTTACACAGCAATACCATTGTTTATGGGAGTGAGGGTAGGATATTAACAGGTTGAGATGATAGAACCAAAAAAATTTTTAATCAAAAATTGTGTTTGCCTCAGTACATAATTGTGACACATTTGGGCATTCACCATCCAAAATGGTGTTATGAATTAAAGAAAGATGCATGGAAAGCACTAATGTGCCAAGTACAGAGTAAACATTCAATAAATTTTTCATCAGCATCTTCATCATCATCATTTTATCACCACCTGGAAAAGTTAGAATGTAAGTAAAAGTATTTAATCCTTCCAAAATGGCTCCTACTCTATATTACTTCCATTTTACAGATATATTAAAATCAAAAGCCATGGAGGTCAATAAAGTGACTCAATGAAGTAGCATTTACCCAGTGCTGATTCCCTTGTTTTGTAACATGTTGCTATGTTTCACAGTACAAATAGCAAATAAAAATTGTCATATGATATAGGTAGTCAATGACTTTCACTCAGATTTTACTGATAATGTCAATACTGTTAACAGTATATTCTTTGGTAATTGATGAATAACTATTTCTGCTCATTGATGCCCATGATAAAAATCTTAACTCTTTCAGTTTGTAAATTATTTGTTATACAAGCTGAGACTGATTTAGGTACTTTTGGAAGATGCCTTCTAAATGTACTTTTTTTCAATTAGCAAAAGCACTTAAAAGTCTTTAATAAAAGATATATAATTCAATATCATTAGTGTGCAAAAAGTTTAGAATAAACTTAGAAAAATGAGCATCTTGTAGAGATACTGTGGTCTCCAGAATAAACATGCCAATGACCAGAACTCATAATTTAATTTAATTTAATTTAATTTAATTTACATTCTAGAAAAAGATATGTGAATGCATTCACTATACAATGGATTTAATGTCTTCCAATACCTGGCCCTCAAATATGTTATTTGAAGACAACTTGGGTTCATTAGATATAAGAAGCATTGATAAGAAATGTACTCTCAACTAATAGTTTGGAAATGTACAGAATCTGAAATTCCAGAGATGGAGACCAGAAATCAGGTAGTTCTAATTATCAGACAGCTTTCAGGACCATTACTAAAAATATCTATATTTCTTTCATTCACTCATTTATTCATTCATTCATTCATTCAACAAATATGTACTTAGTACCTACTATGTGCCAAGCACTACGCTAGGCCTGAAGAGAAAAAACCTCTGCCCTCATGAGTTTACATTCTAGCAGAGGACACAAGACATATAATAGGTAAGTAAACTGTGTATATTAGAAGGTAATGATAACTGAGAAGAAATAAAAGTTAGAGCAGGGTAAAGGGGTGACTTTTTTTGGACATGGAATAATAATGCTATCGTAATCATAATTGAGGTGTGGATGAATGATCAGTTGAACAAAGGATGGTGGTATTCTTGCCTGCTTGTTCCTTCTGGCAAAGACTCAGATCTTCCTCATTTTCATGTTTCTTCTTCCCATTGTGTTCACAGGATTGCACAATCTTTCCCACAGCCTCTTGATGCAAAGCCATTGCTCAGCCAGCGGGAGGCTGTCCCCCCAGGGAATCTACCACAGCGTCCTGACCGGCTGCCATTGAGTGACACTTTCACTGACAACTGGACTGATGGCTCACATTATGATAACACAGGGTTTGTTGCAGAGGAAACCACAGGCGAGAATGCCAACAATAATCCTCTCCTGAGTTCAAAATCTAGAAGCACATCTTCTCATGGACGCAGGCCTTTGATTAGGCAGGATAGGATTGTTGGTGTTCCCCTGGAACTTGAGCAGTCTACACACAGACACACACCAGAAACAGAAGTGCCTCCTTCCAATCCTTGGCAGAATTGGACCAGAACCCCTAGTCCTTTTGAAGACAGGACTGCTTTCCCTTCCAAATTAGAGACAACCCCTACCACCAGCCCATTGCCTGAAAGGAAAGAACATATAAAAGAATCTGCTGAAATACCTAGTCCTTTTTCTCCAGGAGTACCGTGGGAGTATCATGATTCTAATCCCAACAGGAGTCTCAGTAATGTCTTTTCTCAAATCCACTGCCGCCCAGAATCTTCTAAAGGTGTTATTTCGATTAGCAAAAGCACAGAGAGGCTTTCCCCACTCATGAAAGACATCAAGTCCAATAAATTCAAGAAGTCACAGAGTATCGATGAGATTGACATTGGTACATACAAGGTTTATAATATACCATTAGAAAACTATGCTTCTGGGAGTGATCACTTAGGAAGTCACGAACGACCTGACAAAATGTTAGGACCAGAGCATGGTATGTCCAGTATGTCTCGAAGCCAGTCAGTTCCGATGCTGGATGATGAGATGCTCACTTATGGAAGTAGTAAAGGGCCACAACAACAAAAAGCTTCCATGACAAAAAAAGTCTATCAATTTGACCAAAGCTTCAATCCCCAAGGAGCAGTGGAAGTTAAAGCTGAAAAGAGGATACCGCCCCCGTTTCAACACAATGCTGAGTACGTGCAACAGCCGGGAAAAAACATCACCAAGGATTTGGTTAGTCCTAGAGCTTACAGAGGATACCCACCGATGGAGCAAATATTTTCATTTTCTCAGCCATCTGTTAATGAGGATGCTGTGGTAAATGCCCAGTTTGCAAGCCAAGGTGCCAGGGCAGGCTTCTTGAGAAGAGCTGACTCCCTGGCGAGTTCCACAGAAATGGCCATGTTTAGAAGGGTCAGTGAACCTCATGAGCTGCCTCCGAATGATAGGTACGGCAGACCTCCATATAGGGGAGGTCTGGATCGCCAAAGCAGCGTTTCAGTGACTGAGTCCCAGTTCCTGAAAAGGAATGGCAGGTATGAAGATGAACACCCTTCATATCAAGAAGTGAAAGCTCAGGCGGGAAGTTTTCCAGTTAAAAACCTTACCCAAAGGAGGCCATTGTCTGCAAGAAGCTACAGTACAGAGAGTTATGGTGCCTCCCAAACCAGGCCAGTTTCAGCTAGGCCTACTATGGCAGCTCTTTTGGAAAAAATACCATCTGACTATAACTTGGGTAACTATGGTGACAAGCCATCAGATAACAGTGATATAAAGACGAGGCCTACTCCTGTGAAGGGAGAGGAGAGCTGTGGTAAAATGCCTGCAGACTGGAGACAACAGCTGCTTAGACATATAGAAGCTAGAAGGTTAGACAGGGTATGTTTGGCATTTCTCTGTAAGAATATCCCTCCTGCCTTTAGTTTTACTTTATTGGCATTTCTAAGCACATGTAGTGAAGCATGAACTACATGAATGAATAGATGATCAGCATTTTATTTATCTTTATATTGTGGGGAAATTGATCATAATAGTTTTTCATGGATATCGTTTGATGCTCTTTGAGAGTTCATAATGTATAGGTGAATTATTTATCAAAACTATCCTAAATATGGTTAGTAAGAAAGAATTCGACTCTGTTATATGGGATAGTGCTTCAATTGCTTTCTAGCCATTAAGGCAAAATGCCTCTCCTAGGACACAAAACTGTTCTCTAGTGACCTAAAGAGTATGATTTTTATTGAATCTATAAAAAGTGAGTATTCTACCCCTTTCTGCACAGACTCACTTATATTCAAATCAGACCTAATTTGTTTATACAATTTGCATATAGTTACTGCTACGGAACTACTAAAGTTATTACTTCTAATGAGCAATAATCTTCTCAGCAAGAAACAGAAAAATAAAATAAGCAGAGATTGAATGCCCTCCTACACATTATTTTATTCAATGAAAATCCTGCCATTTAGAATGTTGCTTTTCATATAGAAAGAAATGGTTAAATTCAAAGCATACTACAGACAACAAAAATAGATGATGTCTTTATAAAGACTACAAACGTACAAATTAGTGTGTATATTGCAGCAAAAAAGGGGGGGAAATTAATCCCAATGCAGTTAAAAATTGAATCACAACAAATCATGAAATGCATAGCAATTGAGGAGAGCAAAAAGAAAAATTTGTATAAGGCCTAAAATTACTTTTTGTTGTTGTTTGTATCTCTCTAAGAGAAGTCTGCATTTTCTAGAACTATGATCAATTGACCATCACCATTGAGTGTATTGATACTTTGCGGCTTTGGTGTAGAGGGCTTTGTGTACTCTGCATTGACCTTAGAATCTTAAAAGTCCTTTTTGTGAAAATAGGGCCTTTTGTTCTCTTTTTCTAGATTTAAATGCTCAGTGTAAATTGGGGATCTGGGTAATAATATACCATTAGAATGTTTCACTCAATAGTTTTATTTTATTTGGTGTCCTGCTAAAAGCACAGGTCACTGCATTTATTATATATTTTCTTAATGCTGAATTTTATGTTTTCAGGTGTACGCTTTTAAAATAATTATATTGTTTGTAGGTCGTGTCTACATGACAAGAAAACAATTATTTATAGGGAAAGAGTGAACTAATAAATGTGGGTGTGGGTGTTAGTTTCTCAATGTGGAAACTGGTTCTGCCTTGCAAAATATTTCATCAGAATGTCTGTTTCAAATAGGTGTGCTCAGTCCCATTGAAGGGAGCCTCATCAAAGCCTCATGACTGGCTGTCAGTGGGAGACACCTGGTCGGTTGTCACCATGCCTTACCTCAAGTTATACCCTCCATGTAGACAGATAACTTGGAGGGCGAAAATATTTGGGGCCAAATAAAACAGTACAGTTTGGGAACTCTGGCCTCGTGTAGACACGACCATACGTAACAGGGTAAGATGAACTAGCCAAGAAAGGTTATAAGAAGCTTTTTGGAGCATATATACAATGACTAGTAATTTGAGGCAACAGAGGAGTGAGTGAAAACAAAGCATGAAAAAGAAAAGACAAAATTTTAAGCACTTGGTACCATCATTTATTTACTGGTTTCCCAAATAAATGGTTCCTTTCCTTTGATCAGAGCTACCGAAAAGTAGGTGACTCCTCTAGTTGGAGCAGGAATTTGGAGGGAGGAAAATAGGACTGGGGAAGGGGGATTTGGATGAGCAGAAGTCTGGAGGCCCTGCCTGTCCCAGATCCAGATAACTAAAAGTAAATTTGTATGTATTTTTCCATTACTGTGACAATACCTCCCTTTTTAATTAGCCTTCACATATCCTCTGTCTTTATAATTCCCTCAGTCTGTCTTTCATTTTTCAGAGCAATTTCAATGTATATTCAATAGTTTCTCATTTAATTCCATGAAATTAAATTACCTTAGAGTATTATTGCTTCAGGCTATCAAATCCTGAAAGCTCTTCCTCTTTTCTCCAAGTAACTTTTCTTTCCCTCTCTAAATTGAGTTACTGAGCTATTCAGGCTGTATCTTACTTAAAACTTAAAACAAGATAAATCCAGGGTGCTGGAACACAGAGTTGTTATGTAAGAATGGTTCTGTACTGTTGTTCTTAACATTCTGCCCAAAGTCAGATTGCCCCAGACACAGTGTGCTTCCTTCCAGTGAAATTTAGTTGAGTGATTTGAACCCTGGAAATCAAATAGTTACACTAGAAACTACAAGATCTCTGTCCATTCCTTATAAAAGAGAACTGCCTAGAAGCCTGGACATTGGATAAACTTAAGTGTTCTACGTAATGTTGGTTAAAGATCTTGCTCGGTGTTGACCTTGGAGAGGCAGCTCCAAGTACTACCCTAGACTAAAGATGCTTGTTTTCTGCTTTGGTTTTATCTCAAGGCTCATGCTTCCACTATAGAGCCCCATTTGACTGAGAGAAATGAAAACATGAACCCGTACGTCTAAGATTGCTACTCTTCCATAGGAGCTGAGAGAGCACTAGACTGGAGTCATTTTAACCCTTAAGGAGTCATTCAAGTGCTAGATTGAAATGTTCAGTGTCCTTTTCAGTTTTGGCATGGTGACAATGGAAAAAAATCTCTGGATGAAATAATCAGGGATCCATAACAAATATGATTAGTAGACAGCACACCATCAGGAGTACAATAGTCTTTCAGTTGATGGAATTCTGGTGCTAAAAATCATTTCTTTGCAAATAATGCCCTCAGAATAGAATAGCTGCCTGCTGTTAATGTTCAATAATATTCAGTTTTAAAAAGTGTACTAAGTTAACTTCTGTAGATTTTTTTTTCCAAATTAAGAGAATTACTTAAAAGGGCCAAATGCTGTCAAATATTACATGTCCATGATAGATGGAAAGTAGAGATTGTACTGATGGAAACTATTTGATGACAGGGTATACAAAATGTTTTAATTTTTAAATGAAGTTCTGTAGAAAAAAACAAACTACCTATCAGACACTTGGAATAACCTTAGATGCACCTACTGAAGGGTAGCTACAATGCAAATATCACTAGAATGTTCTATAGGTATTTAGGTATATCAGATAAATAGCATTAATAGTTCAAATCATAGTTCCTTTAGTTTCATTATGAAATTTTTCCAGTTTAAAATGTAATTTTTAAGAAACAACAAAAAAGTTAGAATATTTGGATTCACATACAAGTTGACTGGTTTAACTAATTAGCAAATTCAATCATCCACTGGTCAGATTGAATGATTTTTTTGACCAGCTCTTTTTTTCTGAGTTGCCATAATTATGCCTATAGACAGAGAAATAAAAGCGACTGGTTTTGGCTTTAACTTTTCAGTGTATTAGTTTTAAGGCAGAATTATAAGCTAAGCTAATTTGTATGTGCTAATCTCACAATGTGAAAGAGACCATGAGATTTGCAGCTGACAAAATTTGATTAAGACCCCGCTGTTTGAAATTTTTGAATTAATAGACCGCCACTGATGAACATTTGTCCAAAGTCACTACAATCATGATATATAAGAGATAGGTTTTATGCCTTTGAGTTAGCAGCAAATGTAAAACGAATGTTATCTTTGCTTTTTGTCTTTTCTGTAGTTTTGGATGGTACTCATTATGTGCATAACTAACACTGTTTACTGTATGCTTCTGTCTGATCAAGTGCATGTTTAAAAAAGAAAGTTACTGTTTGCCTGCTTCAAGTTAAATGTTATAAATTTAAACATGTTCATGTAATAATCAGTTTGTTGAGCATGTGTTCACATCCTGTCACATGATTATTTCCTCTACTCAGAGCGCTGCTTACAAACACAACACAGTTAACCTTGGCATGCTGCCCTATGGAGGTATTTCAGCAATGCATGCAGGCAGAAGCATGACTTTAAACTTGCAGACTAAGTCTAAATTTGATCTACAAGAACTACCTCTTCAGAAAGTAAGTATGGACTGCCCTACATGTGTCAGCATACCAAAGCCAATTAATGTTGTTTGTTCACGTAATGTGTTTAGGCTGTACATACAGCCCTGCTTATAGACTCTCAGGAGTCCAAAAAGCACAAGGGCAAACAACGTAGAGCCCAAACTCTTAGCTGCTAAATGAATATTTATAGCTAGATTGATTATCAGGTTCCTGCTTAACAGCTTTGCTTTTTGGATTGAGCAGGTACATGGCTTTTTGTGTTGCTTTAAGACTCGTTTTTTCTTATTATTCATTTTCTTTTTCTTTTATTCTTTGCTTCTCTTTCTTTTGTGTGTGTATATGTATGTACTGATATATACCTTTTTTTTTTTTTTCTTACTTTTTTGGAGACCACCCTATATTCTCTTGCTGATGCATTCTGAGAACAGAACTAGAAATTATTACTGGATGGCACTGGCATAAAAACAGACACATAGATCAGTGGAACACAATAGACAGCTGAGAAATAAACCCACACAGTTATGGTCAATTAATCTAAGTCTTAAATGTACCAATGAACTAGCTATAAATAAGGAATTCTCAGAAGAAAAGATTAAATAAATGCTGGTTGAGTACAAGAGCTGACATTGAGAATGGATGTGAACTACAGTTTTAATCCTCATGAAGTGAAAGAAATAATAAAAATAAAAGAACAAAACAAAGAGACACACACACACACACAAAGAAATTATTATTGGATTTCAGTTGATTCCTTTGGAAAAGACATAGAGTCCTAAATTAGAATGAAAATTAAGTGGTTGGCACTTCTAAATACTTCTTTAGCCCATTTTTTTTTGTAGGAAATATTACACAGAAGTAAAACATAAGAAACAAATTTGTAGCTTAGCTAGCAAATTTTTACTCATCCTGGGTTAATGGAAAAGTGGAAAGTTCACATGATTTTAAATGAAAATGTAGGCTTATTTGAAAGGCAGTATACTGTAAGAGGAAACATTTCCATTGTCAAAGGACCGTTTCTGCTTGTTTTATTCAGGCAAAACAGAGAATACACATTTTACCTGTTTAAATTGACTAATGCACTCTTAGCTACATTTCGATGGAAACTAATGAGTCATTGTCACACAATATGTCATTATGACTATATTATTAATGTAGTCATTAACCTAGTAAGTTTTTACAAAAAAGAGCAATGCAAAAGTAAGGATAACAAAATGATGGTAACCTCCAAACACTCTTCTCTATCAAATTAATGAACATATGGAGCAAACTCCCATCCCAGGAAAATGAGTGTTATAAGACCACAAACTCATGTTTTATTGTCAAATTAGCCTTAATAACAGCCCCTAACTCTGTATAGTTTGCCTCCTACTCTGAGGAGAGTAATAAAATTAAAGAGACATTTAAATTCACAGCTTTTTTATCACCCATGATCACTTTGGGGAAAAAAAAAAGCTAACTTAATTGAGAACTTTTGAAAATTATTTTCCTTGTCCTCAGTCTCCTGTTACAGGACCAGTATTGTGTAGGTAACTCTCTCCAGGGAGAAGAATGACTGATTTATGGTGTTTACCTATGTCAGTGATAAAACACTCCCTCTCTGGCCAATTTCAAAGTAGTGACTTGACATCACTGAACTCAGAATTGGGACTGAGAATAGTCAGCCCTCATGAGCTAGTACAAGTCGGCTCCAACACATTACCATCAATGAGACCCTTTTCACTGGAGCCTCTAGTCTGTTCTTCATGTCCTCTTAGATGCCCAGGGCTTTCATCTTCTGCCCTAACAAAACCAGTGTTCAAAAAGGTCTTGAAACTTATTTGCGCTAAGGAACAGACGAGCTATCACAACTTAAATAGACAACTTTCCTGGAGGGCTTGGTAATCAAATAGAACTCAAACCCTTAAACTACAATCATAGAATTTCAAAATACAGTAAGCAGATTAGAGAGATCTTGGTATGAAAGAAGCTATTGCTTGAACCCCTTGAAATTATATCATATGGATAACCCCTTATTTTGCTTAGTTTTTAGCCCTATTTTCTCATCAATCTATAGGATAATATAGATATATTCAGTGTCTGAAAAATGGTAATACACTTGAAGCACTGTTTCTCAATGCATAAATTATTCTCCAGATATAAATTAGGTACCTCTGTGTTGCTATATTAATTTTCTGATGTTTTGGGGTGTACCCTATAGAATGGATTCATTAACTATTACTATAACTCTAAGATGATCTATAACAGAAATATTGCAGAGTTATATTTGGAGACATTGCAACCTTACTCAGTTGGGCACAGAGATGACCTAAAGGAATTCTTTTTGGAAACTACCTTAAATTGCAAACCAAGAATAATTCAAGTATGGAAAAGAATCTGAAAAAGAATATATATATATACATTTCAGTATATATATATACACACATATATATAGAACTGAATCACTTTGCATACAACTGAAACTAACACAATATTGCAAATCAAGTATACTTCAATATAAACAAATAAATAAATAAATAAATAAGCTGCCATCCAGGCCCCCCCCAAAAAAGAGTAATTCAAGTACTGAAATAGTCTATCTCAAAATGAATTATCATCAAGACTTTATTATACACACCAAAAAATAAATAAAAGGGAGAAGAAAGAAAGCAAGGGATGGAAATAAACAGTCAGGGCAACTACTCCATTGCCCCCTAAAGATTTTATGACCCAAATGATGAGTTTAAGCCCCGTAAACTGTAGACATTTAAGCATCTGGACAACTTTGCTACCTTGCTGCTAGTGCAGGAACATTATCAGGTGTGGTTACTGGATGTTTAATCACTTTCAAGACTACTCCATGCTCTACTTCTTTTCATGGATTCCAATCTAAGTCTCTGCCCTTTTGCCTTTGTGTTCAGGTACATCTCTTCTGCAGAGCTTCTTAATTTGAAAATTTGTTTGGTTTTTCTGCCAAACTTTAGGGTCAACCTCTCTTAAGGTGCAGCCTTTCAGATTCTCCCTTCTTGGCTCCACTAACCGTTAATAACCGGTCCTATGATTGAGGCTCAGTTTCCTGGAACCCTTCTCACCAGGAGAGGAGAGAGGCAAAAATTATTTTCCTTTGATTTACAAATACATAAAAACCTATTACAGCACTTTCATCTTGCCACTTAAGATAATGAAAATTAGTATCAGCTATTTAAGATATCATTACGGCCTCTAAATGATTGTTAGCCATGAGAATTGCACTAAAATATAGAGTAAGATCAAAATAAAAATATTTCAGTAAATAAAATTGACAAAAACTGTTCATTCTCCTGTGAAAATCCTGGAGCTTTTTATTCATAAAATTCCTGAATGATAACACTGGCTATCTCTAGTTAGGTACTGTGGTAAATGACTTTGGGGTGTCCTAGAAAGAATGAATGAAGTGTCCTAAGGAATCTAAATGAATGTTTTCATGTATTACCAGTTAAGAACTGGGTATGGAGTTGCAGCATACTTTTGTATAGGCGGTGCCCTCCCCAGGGAACATTCAGGGGCTGAAATCCAGACCCTTTCCCCACACTCTCTGCTGGCAAGACTTAACCTCTTGTAATTAAAAGAAAGGAGCACCTTTTTGTATTTTCTCTGTTACACTGAGATTGTCTTCTTGCAAGTTATGTACCCAGAGAGGGCACCTTTTTGTGATTCCTACCTCCCCGTCCCTCCATTATGGTAATTGACAAAAGGGCACTACCTGAGGTCCTGACTGAGCAAATTATTTGTTTTTCGGTGTGGATTTTTTTCTTTTTAGGCTACCAAAACATATCTAATAATTTTTTCTCAATTTTCTTTTAAATAAATTTGTAATAAACTACTTAAAGGATATAACTATTTTTGAATAAAGATTGAAGAACTCTGAACTTGAAGTATTTACACAGCGAATATTTACGTGGATAAAAAGAAAACACTCTCCCAGATTTTGCTATGTGTTTTGAATATTTCTATTTTTTCATATTTATTATATTCCAGGTTGAGTACTGTACATTTTTCATGGACTACAAGCTAAATATAGTCTTTCTGTATTATAGATAGTAAATTACATTTTCTATGGTAATTTTACAGAACCTGTTTTGATATTAACAGAATGCAAATAAAGAAAACCACAAAATTAGTTTAATAAATTTAATTTCCTTTAATATTTTCATCTTTTGATGCTTACTCTAATTTAATAAAAAATTTAATAGTATTTATAACCAGAACATCTAAAACATATGTCAGCTATTAAATTATTAATTATTAGTATTCTCTATTTACTTATTCATTCATTCATTTATTCATTTATTCATTTATCATTTATTCACTGCCTCTCCAAAAAGCATTTAAGACAACTTTCTATGACGTTATTGATGGTTCAATGTGCTTCTTTGGATGTGTTCTGTTGTAATTGAGCTTAGCTAATGTCTTGAAATTTTATGTTATCAAAGAGAAATATAATATTGTAAAATGTCAGTTCAAACTGTCATTTTTATTATCCAGATTAATGGTAGAAAAAATAAATATTTTGATAGGAGAAGAATAAAGACTAGGATTTATTGGAAATCTACTATGTACATAATACCATGAGATACTTTAAATTTTTTTTTTTTTTTTTTTGCACAACCCTCACAAAAACCCTGAATGGAATTATTTCTCACCATTGTATAGAAGAAGAAACTGAGACTCATGTGTTACATAAAAGAACTCAACTATATTTTCACTGTTTTACTGTTGTAACCCCTACACCTAGCATGGTAGTAGAATTTGAATCCAACTCTGCTTAGCACCCAAGTCCCTGCTATTTCTTGTATATGATGATGTCTTCTCAAATGTTTATAAAATCGGACATTTTCATAGACTGTAATTCATAATAGTTGATAAAGCTCTTTCATATACATAATTATATTATCTTCACAACAATCCAGAAAAGTAGATATTATGGGACGGAGAAAAGAATATACAAGTAGAACATAATAACTAATCTAATATATATCATGACCCAAATCATCCCCTATGTGCTACAGATACAGTGCTCTCTTATTTAGCTAGCTTAATAAATGCTAGTAGTTACCTTGCCCTCTTTCAGATCCGCTTGCATTTCCTGAGCACTCAGTATCACCAAGAAATATGTTTGGTAGCAGGAAAAGACCAAAGGTTTTGAACCTAAGAAAATCACAACTTAGTCATCCATAATACTCCTGCTCCAGAGACATGCAAGGCTGGGAAAGAAATCCCTGGCCTTTTCTAACTCCCCATCTGCAAGTGTCCAGCTGCCAATATAAATAGTGTGGTCTCTTCTACACTGGAGAAATTGATAATTTTTTTCTTGTTCTTTTTTTTTTTAACTTTTACCAACATAATATTACACCATAGTACCTACTGCTTATTGGCTTATTGAAACAGACACTAATATAAATTACAATTTCAGAGGAAGGGAAGTTGAAATTATGGAAATATATGTATTCAATGATCTTTTCATATAATTTTGCCTGGAAGAAGATGGCGTCAGTATCTGTTTTATTAGTTGATACTTATTCCACCATCTTTTGAATTAGAGTTTAGATAGCAATGTTTGCACCTAAATTCTTTTCAAATTTCTAATGTCCTTTCTTATAGACCATGCAAGTGACTCAGGATCAAATAGTAACAATATCTGATATGCATTCGTTCACCCTAGTTACAAGGGTTACTTACTTAATTCCAGTTTTGTTTTGTTTTGTTTTGTTTTGTTTGCTGAAAGCAAAGCAATATTTCTGCAGCACCTTGGGGTAACTTATGCCTATAGTTTCTACTGATTTTGCTGCATTTATTATTGGCTACCTATTGCTCAAGAAGGATTCACTTATCTTTCTAATTATGAAAAAAGCCTTCAGCCTGTAAATCCACATAAATCCTCATAGACAGTGACTAAAATTACCAAAATAAGCTTAGTACTCATACAGATACTTCCCCACCATTATAATGAAATACTAGCTTTAAAATCATCTGGATATTACATTACCATCTTCAGATTGAACCCTGTGAAATCATAATAATTAAGATCCAAACTTGGTGTATATTTGTCTTTATAACCTACTTTTTTCAAAAAATATGCAGAAAAAGAATAAGATAACAATAATTTCACTGAAAATACTTTGGGGAAAGTTGTTTTCACACATTTTTTTGAAGCTGTGGTAATGCCCTCTGTGAACGATGTGCCAATTACTAAGCAAAATAGATCCTTGAGTTCTTAAGGAATATATCCCAAGACCTTTGCACAGTGCCAAATTCTAATACCACTCTCATATAATTCCTCCAACTAAATGCCATAAGTGAATTTCCCAAGCTTTCAGTGCACCCATCAATTAACAGTCAAGAGCAAAGCTACTGGATCAGCTAAGCTCATTTACTCATATATGTGAATCCTCTACATACACATATCCTCACATATGGGCACACATATGCATACCTGCATGCATACACTCATATACATGCTCATGCATACACAGATATATAGAGACACACATATTCATGCACATTTATGTCTCAACAAAATTAGAAATTACTTCTTCCTTCCAATAGATGCTTGTGATCACTCACAGTAGTCAAAATCATAAACGTTAAATCTACAAATGTCCACAGTCGTCTTTGGGATTAGCATCTGTTCAGCAAAACTTCTACTAGAATTACCAAATTTCTTAAAAAATATAATTTCTGACTTTTCACTAAATCACATTGACGAGTTTTTCTCTTATTTTGAAATATTAAGGATCTACAGAATTTAGAAGCTGAATAAATGGTATATTGTGAGGATTTTCCACGTATTTTATATTTAATTGGTCATATGTGGTGAGGAAAAGACTAATTCTTAATCTTTTGAAGTATCTAAAAAAAATAACTAGAATGTGGTACTAAAGATAATTGAACCTCAGTTTGCTTATTTTCTTTGAAATAATAAAATTCAATAGTGGCAGTTGCTCCTTGTAACTTTTCATAGAATTTTAACAACTAAGTAACTGCGTTTATGTAAAGTTCAGGAGCACTTTATCAGAAGTACATTTTTTTGTAAATAGCTATACTCACTCCCTTTGAGGAAGAATGTGAACCCACTACATAATTCTCTTTTGGGTTCCTCCCTCCCAAACATTAATAAACTGTTCTCACGGTCTATTTTTTACAAACTTAAGTCACCCCTAGGGTGTCTCACTTTAGAAAAACAAAGAGGCCAGAGCATTCTTGAAATTAATAAAGGAAATTGCTTTCAGGAAATTCCTTTAATTTTGCTGTCTAGTCAAAGTATTTTTTTCACGTGTCTGCATGTTTATGTTCTCTTTGGGCCCTGTAACATAAAGGAATTGGTGCGGTTGTTAATTCTAATTTTAAAAAGAGAGAGATTAATTGCTAAATTAATGAAGAATCTCATCATCATGATATTAGGATTTTGACTAAGGGTTTTAGCCTTCTTTTATGTTGAAAAGAATCTTGCAATTCTCAGTTGCTCTCTGTGACTAGGAGTCATGTCTGGGCAGCCGAAGGGAGTTTAGTGGAGGAAATAGAGATGGAGATGAAGATGATATGGAGGAAAAAAAGATTATATGTGTTGAATTCTGACCACTTCTCAAAAATCTGTGTTCCACAGACCCAGCTAGTTGAATATATTTATTATCCCACTTCACTGGCAAAGAAACCAAACCAGAAAAGACATGAGTACTAAAAATTCAAAAAGAAAACTGTCCAGTAGTGCCTGCCCTGCATAATTATATTTTAACTGCTTAATTTTAACAGTTTGATTTGTCATATTAATAGCTAGAAAAATCGTGTGTGGGCATATGCAAACATTAATCTCTAAAAGGTAAAGACTAGAAAATTAATGCTTGAAATCAGACAGATGGTCATTGAATAGCTGTCTGGTTATTTTCAAGTAATATATACTTTAAATATGTTACCTCTATTTGATTTTCAAACAAACACAGGTAAATTCATTCCTAACTAACCCAAGAGCCTCAATTCAGTACCTTTTTTCTCTTTTTTCATACTTTCTGGTATGCTCATGAAAAAGGAATTCACACGGCCAAAGTCAAAGAAGAAAATTGAACTTCCTTACTTTTCACTATATCCACGAGACCCCAGGAAAATTTCATCTAATTTTGTTTAATTAATCTTGTCATAATAAATATTATTTTTTAATAGTTCCAAGCAATGCTTTTTAAAAATGCAGGTAGTCAAAATGCTGATAGTGTGGTTATATAGTTGTTTTCTAAAGGAGAACTATTAGGAGCACTCCGTATAACTGGATGAAGCCTGGCAAGCAGTCCATCTGCACCATGTTATGAAGAGAATGGCCCAGTTCCCTCATTCCAGGGTTGGAGGACCATTCTCCACACAAAGAGCTGCACATACACTCTCTAACCAGGCTTCCTTTATCCACAGGGATCCTCCAAAACATGTGGAGAAAATGGCATAGGAAACATTGAGTATAATATCTCACCACATAACAATTCCCCAGGAAATCAAGCAGTACTTGTATATCCCGTAGGTTAGAGGAGGAGAAAGCCTATGGAAAAAGTTAATCGGCTTCGACAGGAAAAATATTCCATTACTGTATCCCTCCACGGGAGTCCATCTTTCTGATGATGTATGATTATTTTCTGTTACTCAGGTCAGACTACAGAAGGCTCCCAAAATATCTAGTAGTAATAATAATAAAGACAGGAGTATTATTATTTGTTAAAAATAATAAGCAGTAAATCAGCCAAAAATAAAATATATATGAAGAGTGTAAACTTTAATGCATAAATGATCTATATAAATAAATTTGGAATCAAAACAATTATGATTTATTTACACTGAAATTCTAACAGCACAATATTTTTTGATGTGTTAATCTTTCCTCTAAGCGATCTGTAGATAATGTCATAGTGCCATGAATCTCGCACTATGCTAGTGTTAATACCATTTTGGATTAGTGCAAGACACATTCTCCCAGAATCAATACAGCCTTATAAAATTTGTTTTAGGTTATGGTTTGGAATATTGGAAGTTACATACTATGTATTATATGGTTTCAGTTTATATTCTAAATGGTAAGATCACACTAAAGAAACAAGTGAAGCAACTTTTAAATGTTGTAGTTTTTAACAATTGGTTAATTTTATCCTGATTATTTTTATTCCAGTACTGTAAATTTAAACTTCTCTTTAAAATTCAGTAAATAACTATAAGATGGTTATTTTAATTGAATTTCTCACTGCTTCCAAAAAGCTATTAATTTACAATTCTTACCATGTAAATAGTGTATAATAATACCTCCAGTTTAGGATATATGTTTTTCTGTGATTAAACAAAATTAATTTTACCATAATCATGAGGGACTCTTTTCAGAAAACTATGATAAACTTCTATTACATCACTAAAGAATGCCATACCATTTTTGCAATAGACCCCGTCCCAGCAAAGCAACATTTTAGACAATGGACAAGAAGATGTATCTCCTAGTGGCCAGTGGAATCCTTATCCTCTTGGGAGGCGGGATGTACCTCCGGACACCATTACTAAAAAGGTAACCAATTTCAAATTAATGACACAAACCATGAATCTTGCATATCCATTGTAATATGTAATCCATATCTTGCATCTTAACATCATTTCTAACTTTGTGATAAATTTAGTCTAAATACTATCCCACAATAGGGAGTCTGGTTAACTGTAAGTGCATTGAAAAGAATGAAAAGTGAACATTGCCAAATGCTCAGAGCTAGTAATGAATTTTTATAAACAACATCCTGCCACCTCTCTGAGGATCTGTCACCTCTTATTCGTGTCTGACACTCACCTTTGAAGTGCAACTACAGGAAATTTTGTAATGTATACTTTCTGACTCTGTTGGATTCAGCAGCATGGTGTAGCCAATTTGCATAAGATGAAGTTTGACCACAAAAGATTGATTCACCATTTCTAAAGTCATAGCAACTCATTCATCCTGTCATTCATTCATCAGACACTTAGTGAGCAACTGTATGTGCCAAGCAGCACTACTATGTGTTGAGTACTTGCTAGATGTTAGGGAACAAAAATGCAGAAGATATGGTATGGTGTCTTACCTCTAGGACCTATTCGTCTGGTGAGGTAGGTTCAGAGATAAGTAGGTAATTGTAATACTTCATGTTAAATCACCATAAAGGGAGCAAAAAGAAAGCTATAACCGAGAAGGTAATTGCAACATATATGAGGGACAAGGGGTTGATATTCCAGAATATATTTTTTAAAACTCCTACAAATCAATATGAAAAGACATATAACACAGTACCAAAAGTATGGTAAAATACAAGGGCATCAGGAGAGTAAATTAACATTAAAATAAAACTGAACCTTTTTATCAATCAGGGAAATACAGAAAAAATGCTATTTTATACCCACTGAACTAACAAAAATTAAGAAGTATGAAAATGTAAGTTCTTTGCAAGTATAAGAGCAATGTAAACTCTATACTTCTTGTGGGAGTATAAAGCACAATCACATCGCCAACAAATTATCTTATAAAGCTGAATATGCATATACCCAACATTCCAATAATTGCCCTCCTAAGATATTATCCTAGAAGAACTCTTGTGTACGTCATTCAAGATACCAGCACTTACAATGGTAGAATACTGGATAAGCCTAAATGTCTATCACAAGAAACGTGATAAAAAATATTCACACAAGGGAATATTTTACAGCAATGAACATTTGTTAACTATAATTAGGATAATGTGTATAAACTTTAGAAGCATAGTTTGAGTGAAAAACAAGTTTCAGAAGATGGCACACATCAAGAGTTCCATATTTATAAATCTCAAAAACAAGCAAAACTAAAAATTTATTATTTAGCCATAAGTATATGAATGAGAAAACTTTTTATAAGGGAATGGTTAACGTAAATTTAGGATTATGGTTATCTCTAAAGGGGAGGCTGGGGGTAGAATCAGGGAGGAAGCTGATATTAGTTTTAGTACTGTTCTGTTTCTTAAGCTGAATTGTGATTCTTACACTCTAGTTCTTAAGCTCATAAATGTTCATTTTATAATTGTGCTTCATAACATATACACTACATAATCCCATACTTTCTTTGTAACTTAAGTGGTGATTTTTCCCTTGATAAATACTTCAGTGCTTTTTAAAAAAGATATATTAAATATCAAATTATTTTACCCAAAATAATTGTTAATATTCTGATTTGCAGGCGTTATACACGTTATTAATCTGCCTATTGAGCAATACCCAGCACTGCAGATATAGTCCTGTGAAGATGGCTAGGAGAGCACCTGGAGAGGACACCAGTTTAGTAAAGAAATTAAAGAAAGTTAAGAAAGAAGGGTGGCATAAAATAAAGCTAGGAGGTTAAGCATAAACCAGATTATGCTGGGCTTTATCCTGAAAGAAATGGGAAGAAGTGTTTTAAACAGGGGAGAGACATCATTAAATTTTCATCTAAAGAGCACTCTGACAGCTTTTCAGAGAATGAATTGGGGAGCAGAAAAACTAGAGGCCATGGAATGAGTTACAAAGCTTCTCTTGTAATCCAAGGGAGAGTAGATGGAAGCAACGGGTGGTAGAGAGAAAATGCAAAGATCCAATATATTCTTAAAAGGTACAGCCAACGTGATCTTGTGATTGACTGGACATAGGGCATAAGAGACAGCTAAGAGTTCCAAGACTAATCCCCAGGTTTCTAATTTGTATGAGTCATGATGTGCCATTCACTGAGATGGGAAAGCAAAAGAGTAATAGGTGTAAGTGGAGGAGGGGAGGGGAGTTTAAATTTTAAGATGTAGATTTGAGGTAACTTTAGGAAATCTGAGTGGAAATTTTTAGTGGATATTTAGATATATTTTTCTGAAGTTCAGGAGAGAAATCTTAGTTGGCGATACAAATTTAGCAATCATTAAAACATAAGTCATAATTGAGTCGTGAGTGAGACAGGTAGACGACACAGAACTCCACAGAACACCAACATTTAAGGCATGTTCTTAGAAACAAGAGCAGAGAAGGAATGACCAAAGATTTTGTCAATAAGTTTCTTTCTACCACAAGTTATAGAAAATTCCAGCCTTGAACACTAAAATATTTAGCTAACATAAGAAGTAGACAAGATCTAGGGTAAGGCTCAGATTAGTCTTCAGTTAGATAATTTTAAATACTTAGGGTTTTTTTCCCTCTCCACTCTTCCATTCATATTGTTGGCTTTATCCTAAAATTGGTTCCTTTCATAATTATCAGATGGCTACCTATAGCAATTGAAGATAACAAGCTTCCTCCTTCCAATACATCAGGAGAGGAACCAAGTTTCCCATAGCTGTCTCTTACAAGCAAAACCTTTCTTCCCTAAATCCCCCCACAAGCCTCTTTTTACATCTCATTGATCCAAAATAGCTAAGGACTTCTCACCCCTAGCAAGATGCATGGAATTATATGATTGGCCTTGACTAATCAGTTGGAATAGAATAGATGCGCTTTCAACTCCTATGACCACTAAAAAACTGTAGAAGGAAAAACAAGGAAAAGTGGCACCTTGGAAATCAAGTAGAAAAAAATGTTTAAAGGAGGGAAGGGTCAGCAGTATCACATGGTGCAAAAAAAGTCAAGCAAGGTAAGTATGAGTAAAGGCTCCTTGGTTTTAGCAACAAAAAGGTTATTGGTGGTCTTGGCAAAAGTAATTTAATTAACTGATGGGGCAGAATCCATAGGAACCTACATTAAGAAATAGAGAAACTTTAAAAAAACTCAAGAAAGGAGTTTCCTTTTAAAAGCAAAGAGAATTACGGTAGAATCTGGAAGGGGATATGAGGAAGACAGAAGGAATATTTAAGATGGCAAACAGCTGATTATATTTAAAGGCTGATGAGAAGTGATTGGTGAAGAGGAAGTTGGAAATCTCAGGAAAGTAGGGAAATCTGCTTCTTGATGAAAAAAGAGGAGATCGTGAATGTGACGGTAGGAAATTGAAGGAGTACCTATCAGAGCCAAGGGACCCTTACATAACCTGACCAAGAGAGGAGAGAATCATAATCACGTACTTAGTTGCAAAGGGATACTATAATTTTCCCATAAAAGGAAAAGCCTTATTCATTTATTACTCTAAATGGAATTAACAGGTGTTTACATTATCCATTCATACATCCATTTTACATAAAATCTATTTTCAAAGTCCATAATATTATGTTTAATCATATCATCAATACAAATCATGATGATCATTTGCTTGCTTCTCTACTTGCTTTGAGAACCCCATGCAATTCTGTATTGATTAAATATTTGTGAGCTAGTTATTCTTGTTAACGGCTAAAATAATTGTTTAACCTATCTGAAAATTTCAGTAGCCTTTTATATGTCTTGTCAAATGTAAAATAATGTAATATGTATTTAAAATTTTACCATGTCTTTCATGTGTAAACTCACTTATAGCTTCTTCCTACTATCATAAGCATCTTCTGACTACCCTATGTTATAACACTTTTGCCTAAAATCTGAGACTTTAGAACCTAATAATGGATATGTTTACCTATTACGTCACAGAGTAAAGAGAATAAAGAATGCTTTAAATATTCAATTTTAGTTTTTTATTATATATTAATTGAGGATACCAAGTTCAAATTCTAGTGAGAATCAACCTAAGGAAATGAAAATGGTAATGGGATTATTAGCCTGGGCTGCTGGATTTACCAAAATAGGTGTGAACGTTGTACTATTATTCTTTGAGTTTATATTTTATTCTACAATCAATTTTTTTTAAAGTCAGTGTTGGTTTTGCCGTTGTCCTGAAGTAAGTAGTCATTAGGCTAGATAGGATGAGAATGAAAAATCAGAAATTAAACTACAAATGGATGCGGAATCAAGGATAATAAGTGGTGAAGAAGTATTAGTCAGTACCCCATTTGAGTCTCCTTCTCAAAGTCTCTGCAGAAGATTTTTTAAATCTTATCTCTATGCCAAGAGATACTACTATGATGCTACTACTAGGATAATACTACTGTGTAGTACTAGTACTGTGATACTACTGTGATCAGAAAGTACTGTGATGCTGCAGAGATTCAGTGGGAAATCCATTTTAGAAAGACTATGATTGAACTTGTGGCTCTCTGTTCTAGTTATTGTATCTTTTGAACTAATATTGGTAATACCTATGGCTATGCCTAGCAGTACTCCAAGCATTACAGGAGAACAAATGTGGGTACCCTCCAAGCTGTGGATCCAGAGGTTTAGATATATAAAATAAACAAAATGTGTTCATCTATCAGAAGGAATTTTGCTCCTGTATCTACCATCATTGTTCTATGTACCTGAGAGTGGCTAATATATGGCAAAGTGTTGAGGGTGTTAAATCCTAGCCTTTTTTTTTTCAGTGGCATAATAGTAGGAGGTAGTTTTTAAATTCTCTCTTGCTATGTCAGTCTCCAAAATCTCAAATTCTGGTGTCCATTAATTCAAAAAGTCTGGGAATCACTGCTAGAAGAACATGTCACAGTAAGGTAAATCCAGCCCCACACCCTCAAATTCCAGACAGTACCACTTGAGCACTTTGAGAACTGCTGTTAAAAACTTTAATTTTTAACAAAAGTGCTCTCAGAAGGAGTATTTGCATTTTAGAGTCGTATCACATCATTGCTTTTACTGCTTCAGTCTATTAGATTAAGTCACAGTCACCATGGTAAGAACTATTATGAGGTACCATGCATTAAATACTACCCTGTGTCAGGCATTGTGCTAAATGCTTTCATGTATTTGTTCATCTTATCTTCACGACAATCATATGAGGTAAACACTTTTATTTTTGTCCACTTTAATGAAAGAAGAAACTGAATTTAGACTTCCTCAGTTAGAGACTTGGAGTTGAGGTTAGGTTACTTGCCAAGATCACATGGGTGACTAAATATTTTAGATCACTCTCCTAAATGTAACCGAATATAGTACGAAGGTCATAATGTAAAATATAAATGAAAACCATTTTCATTTTAAAGTCAGACATTGTACTCTGATTTGGTAGAATTCTCCATAAGGATGGCAAGGCTGTTTTTCTCTAAATCTGAAATGGCAAACTCTGTTAAAAGTATTGAGAGTCTTAAAAAGGTTGAATATCCCTGAGAAGATTTAAAATTGAAGGATAATACCTGTAAGGGTATGTTAAAATGCTGGAGCAGGAAAACATTGCAGCAAAAAGGCTGACGTGACATATTAAAACAAATGAAACTTAAAACATTTCTCTTCTTGAAAGGGTAACCAAGAAACTTTAAAATTCCAGTGATATTAAATCTGAAAATTCTTTAATATGTAAAGACTAGACATTCAAAGGTCTCTTTCAGCATTAGTGACTCTTCCCTCCTCAAGTGTCTGTTATTCTAGGTTAAGTGCATAATGACTTGGCAGTTAGAATAATAAAGGTGGGCATAAGGGTCAACATCAGGATGTACATAGTTGAAGAAAAAGGTATAAAAATGTAGCTAATTTAGTCTTGGCTCACAGACATGCCCCTTATGCTGAACTTGCCCATGATTTTCTCTCATCTACAATGCCAGCCATTGCAAGTTCAGCCATTAAGAGCTTCAGGATTTCCAGATGCTCGTCATCTCTGAGGCATGGCCAGGAACTCATTAGCAGAAACTAAAAGAAATTATGTGGGGTTTGGTCATTTTTATGTTCTTTTAATTCTTTCTTTCACAGGCCCCCAAATTGAAATTTTTGCTTTTTCAGACCATATGACGTATTAAAATTTTTTTAAATTTATTAACATTCATTCCTTATTATAATTTTGCCATTTGTCATGTTTCTTAGTATAATTCATTTTACTGTTTCTTTTTATACATATATAGAAAGATCAAGTCTAAAATATCTTTTGAAAATCTTAAATTGTTTTGCTATTGACTATACAACCACACCATCATTTGTGTTTAAAACAACTGAATCAAACTACTACTGGGATTGATTTTTCACTTGGTAACAAAAATCAGTCTGTTGTAGAATTTTTCACAGGATAAGAATAAATTTATGTCATTTTTAAATAAGTAGATGTTTAAAAGAAAATCAACTTAAGAAAAATCAAACTATACATTTAGTAATTTAAATAAAATCATTTTATTATGCTATAAAAAATCTTATCTAAAATGTATAATCTTTAAGTTGTAGTCATTGAAAAGTAATTTTCTCCAAAATTACTGCCTTTAAAAACAAATATTGCTATCAGTACTCTATATATGTGGAACTGAAATAAATGTAACTACAATTATTGGCTTTTGTATTTAACTGAGAATGGACATTATTGCTGTTGGAATCCCTTATATCAAAGGCAGGGGACGGGAGGTGGGGCAGGGGCGGAAGGCGGATGTAACTCACACAGAAATAGAGGAAAGTCTGGAATAGACAAGAAAGATAGGTGAAGATTTAAATATTAGAAAACATAGGAATGGCAACAAGTAGAACAAATCCTGAGGCTATAAGAGAGCAAGTCAAGGTGTGGATGAAGCAGGTATGAAAATCAACTGGGTAAACCTTAACATATGAGAGATAAGAGACAGGGAAATAGAAATGTTTCCTATTTCCATCAATAACATAAAAGTCAAGCATATCTGTTCTAGCTTAAAGTAATATTGAAATTTTTAAAAAATGCTTCTGAAACTTTAGTGAATGTCAATGCCGTAGCTAAACTCTCCTTTTGTACAGAAAGAAATATGTCAAGTAGTGTAAGTTTCACCTGAGGCTTTGTATTTTTTCCCTCCTAAAGCAATATGCATTATTAACAGTGAAGAATGCCCAGGAGTAATGCCTTGACTTCATCAGTCCATAAGCAAACAAAACCAATATTCTCTATTACTGTGAGTAATGCCAAGCACAATCCTGGCTCCCTCTTTTCTGATTCTCTTTCCCAAGCCTCATTTTTCTCCTCTGATAGGAGCAAATTTTGCACTGGTTGCAGTAAATTTTTCTTCTGGTAGACTGGGTCATCACTGAAACTCAAAAACAGACTGGAATCCTGCATATAGAGTCATTTTGAACTCCAAACATTTTTATAAACATTAGGAAAAGAGATCTTTTTGAGTCAGTTGGTAGGTTGAGATTCTCCTTGCTTCCCTCAACCATCCTCTTCCTATCACCCTCACTCATGTTGGTGTCACTTCTACTGAGGCTGCTGGACTTCAAGAAGAAATAGTAGTCAAATGCATTTGCTATCAGTGAGCTTTGCCCCCAAAATGAGAAGTGAGTCAGTGAAAGGGTAGATTGATGAAGTCATACAATTATAGATTTTTTAATTATCAAAAACAAATAAACAAAAACTTTTAGCACTATCTGTTGCCCCCAGAGAGACATTTCTTGCACAAATATATTGAGTTTTTCTCTTGACCAAAAGCCACTTTTTTCAAGGGACATAAGTTTAAAAAGGAAAGCAGAACTGTGGGAAAATACCAAATGTGTCCAAATGAAAAAGAACCTCTAACCCTAGCAGAACTTTGACTCTCTAGATCGATGATAATGCAATTCCACTTTCCTTTGAGTTTTGGTATTCAGAAATAATCTGGAACTGAATATTTGTGTGAATAGTAAGTATCCACACCTTAATTTCACCCGTAGGTTGAAAAGGGAGTTTTAAGCAACAGTTCCAATCACACCAGTTGCCTGAACATACCCACTGTCATAAATATCACTCCAGGTTAGGAAGGGTTAGGAATAAAGTAAGTAGGTGAAAATTATATCTTATGGGACTTCTGTGATTAAGGATCAACTATTGATGACATTTTTAGGCATCTATCAAACACGTATCGAAGGCTCATTGAAATTTTTGATGCTTATATTTAGTGTCTATATTAAGACATCCACTAATTTCCCTCCCTAACAAATACATGCCTCTGTCTCTACCACACTAGCCTCAGCATGGTCTTTATGGAATAAATATGTTATTGTTCTAGAACAGAATAAAAATGCACTGTTTGGGGTTGTACAGGTTAAAATATATAGAACAATCCAAAGAACAATTACAGGAATTGTAAGCTAAGGGTTCAAATCTAGTCTTGAGAATTTCATATTGCACTTCTTTTGGGTTTACCAATATCAGAACTGTTATTCAGATGAACTAAATGTACTCTTTTTAAAAAAAGCCTATTGATTGATGATTGTGTTGCCTTTTCCAGTGTGCCCATGAAGCCATGCCTTTTGCTATACTAGAGAAATAAGAATGAATACATCCAAGTAGATTCATATCTCCCTATAATTGGAAATTATTTATATAAGAGAGAGAAGGCTGAAAATATGTAAAGACTTGCTTGCTAAACAAGAATTAATTGCCAAAGCAAGAGTACATGGCCAGTAGGAAGTCAAAAATTTCATGAAAATGGGATCCTTCAGAGGCAGTTCCATACACTTAGTGGCTAAATCAGGAAGAAGCTTTTGAAAAAAATCAATGAAATAATTTTCTCTATTTAATGATCCATTTCAAATATTCCTTTTGTTAATCTGAACAGCCAGGATGATATATTTTAATCAGTTGATTTTAGTATTATTTAATTCATAGGTATTTTTAAAACTTACTCTAGTCCTATTATGTAATTAAATTTGTTCTAAAAAATAGTGCAGGTAGGAAGTTGTAGAAATGTGAATGGAAAATTCTTCTCTAACTTACAGCAAGAATGACAGCTGAATAAAGTATTGTTTAGTTTCCCAGTCGCTTTTGTATTGGATTTTCTTACTTAATACAACATTAATTCTTTAATTCACAAAGCACATTACTTTATCTCTTAATACCAGTGCAACAATATAGCTATCTCCAGTAGTGTGGGACATTACTGTCATAAAATCAGGAGATTGTTCTTATCCAGACTGACTCTAAATTATTTCCTTAATAAAAGTGCAAACCCAAAGAGTGTCTATCAAATGGCTATTAAGTGAGAGGAAAAAAAAAATCTTGCCACAGATTAAAGCAATAGAAAACAGTGGCAGATTAAAACTACTTACTTCATCAATTCTTAACATAGGTGTTCCTTAAAGCAAACGACTATTCTACTTCAGAAAATGGAGCTAACTCAATAACATTTATACTATCTTCATTTCAGAAGAAATATAAAAGCAAAAATAAAGTGTGAAATTAATCCATTGTAATGAAAATGTCCGCGATTGAGTATGTAATTTGAAGACCTAAACCACATGACAACTGGCAGATGATCAAGGATTGCTGCCAAATAGAGGATGTCAAAATGATAAGGTGCCATTTCTTGACACTTGATTTTTATCTGACTTACTCCACTACCTTTAGGTTCCTAGAAACCTTAAGGGCAAAATAAGTGATTGTCAAACTTTTACTGTTAGTGCTAACATCTTCCTTTTCATTTTATTTCAGGAATGTAAAAGTCAGCATCATCACACAGCAAACTGTAGGTGGAATGTGTAGATTTAGCTCTAATTTCACCATTTTTTCTATTATGGATCCTCTGTTGTTTTTTTTTTCATTTTGATTAATAATTTCCAATTCCAGAGCTATGTTTTATAAGTTGACATTTAATCACAGAAAAATGTGCTTATAGAGATACACTAAGCCACAAATGACTGCCTGCACATATCAGCCAGCTGCCATCCTAAGGCATATGCACTGAAGGGAAAGGCCCTATTGCCTCACTTTTTTATCTGTCATTTGAAACACTGGAGTATATCACCAGTATTTGGCTCTAAAAAATTTAAGATCAGCAAATAATTTGAATCCCCCCCACCCCAATACTGCACTGTGCCAGCAGAATGCACTGTCACCAAGTCCCTAGGGCAAGAGAAACAGCAACTTCCTACCCACTCTCCTTCAATCTTCAGAGCTCCCTTTCATGTATTTGTAAAAGTTTGTCCTCTAATGTCCAAATGGGAGAACATAGATTTTTGGCATCAAAATTGCCCTAGCTGAATACAAACAACACAAGAAGAAAAAAATAAAGCTTAACAGTTTGGTTGTCATAATCATAAAACAGTATCTACAATACATATTAGGCATTGTACTAAGGTGCTTGACATAAATACACTCTTCACGACAACATCATTCTGCTTCGTTTGATATGATCACATGATTTTTCTTCTGTAGCCCATTAATACAAGGCATTGCATTGGTTGATTTTCAAATATTGAAAAAGCTTTGTATTATTCAAGTAACCCCCACTCAGCCATGATGTTTCTTTTTATATATCGCTGAATTCTATTTGCCAATATTTTGTTAAGGACTTTTGCATCTGTATTCTAAAGGATATTAGTCTGTAGTTTTCTTTTTCTTTCTTTTTTTTTTTTTTTTGTACTGTCCTTATGTGGTTTTATTCACAAATTGGGAAGCTTTTCTGCCTCATCTATTATCTGGAAAAGTATGTGTAGAATTACTGTTGACTCTTATTTAAACGTTTGATAGAATTCTCCAGTGTAACCATCTGGGCCCAGAGATTTTTTTCCTGGAAGTTTTTAAATTATATCCAACTTGATAGTTTCAGGACTAGTCAAATTATCTAGTTCATGTTGTGTGAGTTATAGTAGTGTTTTTTGAGGAAGTGATCGATTTCATATGAGTTGTCAAATTTATTTATGTAGCGTTATTTGTAGTATTATACCTTATTATCCTTATGATGTCTGCAGGGCCTTTAGTGATATCCCCTTCACTCTTGATTTTGGTAATTTGTGTCTTTTTTTTTCTTTTTCAGTCTTGCTAGAAGTATGTCAATTTTATTGATCTTTTCAAAGAACCAGCTCTTTGTTTTATTCATTTTATCTGTAATTCATTTTAAGTTTCATCAATTTCTGAACTTTTTTATTATTTCCTACCTTCGCTTGCTTTTGGTTTATTTGACTCCTATTTTTCTAAGCTATTGAGGTAGTATCTTAATTATTGATTTGAGGTGTCTTCTCTTCTAGTATATGCACTACTTTAGCTGTATTTTGCAAATTTGCATTTACATTCAGTTCAACGTATTGTTTTATTTCCCTTGAGACTTCCTCTCTGATCCATGAATTATTTAGAACTACATTGTTTAGCTCCCAAGTGTTTGAATATTTTCCTTTTATCTTTCTATCATTCATTCCTAGTTTGATTTATTGTGGTTGGATAACACATTCTGTGTGATTTCAGTTCTTTTAAATTTGTTGAGATTTGTTTTCCAAATCAGGATATAGTCTATCTTAGTAAATATTCTGTAGGAACTTGAAGAGAACGTGTATACTGCTGCTGTCAGATAGAATGTTCTGTAAGTGATAATTAGATCTGGTGGGTTGATGGTATTGTTGAATTCTTCTTTTTCTTGCTAACTTTCAGTCTAGTTCTTCTATCTGTTGTTGAGAGAAGGGTGTTGAAATCTCCAACTATAACAATAACGAATTTGTCTATTTTTTTCTTAGTTCTATCAATTTTGCTTTACACATTTGCACCTCTGTTGTTTGTTGTGTATACATTTAGGATTACTATGTCTTCTTGGTGGATTGACTCTTCTTCATCCTATAAAATTCCTCTCTATTCCTAGTACATTTTCTTTGCTCTGAAATCCACTTTAGCTGGTATTAATGTAGCCACCTCTCATTTCCTTTAATTCATATTTGCATGATATTTATTTTTGATTCTTTTAATATCTACCTGCCTATCTCATTATAGTTGAAGTGACTTCTTATAGTCTGCATATAGTTGAGTAATGTTCTTTAATCCAGCCTGCCAAGATCTGTCTTTTAATTTGTGTATTTAATCTCTATGCATTTAATTTAATTTGACACATTAAGGTTTAAGTCTTAAAGTTTTTGTTTCTGTTTGTTCTCTTTCTTTGCTTCTCTAATTTCTTTTTCCTGCTTCTTCTGAGTTGTTTGAATTTTTTTTAGAATTTAATTTTGATTTATCTACAGTGTTTTTAGTATATCTTTTTGTGCAGCTTTTTTATTGTTCCTGGTATTGCATTATATATACATAACTTATAAGAGTCTACTAGCATCATCACTTAGCAGTTCAACTGAAGTATAGAAACCTTACCTTCTTTTATGTCCCTTCACCCTCCTCAGTGTATAATTGTCTTAAATGTTTCCTTTATATACATTTAGAATCACCTTAGACGGTAAAATAATTTTACTTCAATCATCAAACATAATTTTGAAAATTCAAGAGGAAAAAGAAAGCTTATTTTTTTTACCCATATATTTGCTTGCCATGTTCTTTCTCCTTTCCTAATGTTCCAAATTTTCTTCTTTTATCATTTTCTTTTGGTTTAGAGAAATTCCTTTAGCTATTATTTTAGGATAAGTCTAGTGGTGACAGATTCTCTTCATTTTCCCTCATCTGAGAATGTTTCAATTTCCCTTTGATTACTGAAGAATATTTTCACAAGTATAGGATGTCCGGGTGACAGTTCTTTTCCTTCAGCACTTGAAAAACATTGTGTTACTTCCTTCTGTCCTCCATGGTTTTTGATGAGATATCCACTGTCATTCAAATTGTTTTTCTTCTATAGGTAAGATGTCATTTTTCTCCAGCTGCTTTTAAGATTTTTCCTTTGTCTTTAGTTTTCAGAAGTTTGATTATCATGTGTTTGTGCATGGATTTCTTTGGGTTTACTGTGTGTGGGATTCTCTCTGCTTCTTAAATCTATATGATTTGCCAAATTTCAGAATTTTTCAGCCATTATTTCTTCTTTTAATTTTTCAGTTCCACTTTGTTTCTCCTCTTTTTTGATAATATTACTGTTGGAACTTTTGAACAGAGTCTCTGAGACTGTTCATTTTTTTTCAATGTGTTTTCTCTCCATTACAGATTAGATAATTTCTACTGTCTTATCTTTCAGTTTATTGTTTCTTTCCTCTGTTCTCTACATTCTGATGTTAAGTCTACTCACAGAGCTTTTCAGTTGTTGTATTTTCCAGCTCTAAAATTTCTATTTGTTTCTTCTTTACATCTTCTGTTTCTTTGCTAAGACATTATATTTCTTCAGAAGTTTTCTATTTTTTAATTTTTTTCAAGCATGTGTGTAATTGGTCATTGAAGCACTTTTAATTGTTGTCTTAAAAATCTTTGTCAGGTAATTCTAATTTCTATCTTCTCAATGTTGGCCTCTATTGGTTGTCTTTTTTCATTATTTGAGATCTTCCTGGTTCTTGGTATGATTAAAACCTAGACATTTTCATATTATGTTATAAAACTCTGGATTGTATTTAACCATCTGTTGCAGCTGGCCTTCTCTGACACCACTCCAGTTGGGGAAGGGTGGAGCACCTCATTTTGGCCAAGTGGAGGTATAAGTCCAATTTTTCCATTTAGCATCCAGTGACACTTGAGGCAAAGTCTCCTCATTATTGCTAGGTGGGGATTGAAGTTCCACCTCCCAGATGGCCCCACTGATACCTCAGTGGGAGTAGCCTCATTATAATTGGGTGATAGAGAAAATCCTGACTCCCTACTAAGACCTTCTCTAACCACCCTAATGGGAAGGTAGAGGAGTGCCTCATTACTGCTAGGTCGGAGTGTAAGTTCATGCTCCTGTGTGGTCTCCATTGACACCATTGGGTGAGGAGTGGCTTACTACTGGCCAATGGGGATGAATGCAGTGACACCTTACTTGGCCTTCTCTGACACCACTCCAGCAGGAGTGTTGTGCCTTGTGAAATCCTTATAAGGGTAGAAGTATCAGCTTCCCACTTGGCCTTTGCTGGCATTGCTGGGATGGGACCACAGTTCTTTCCATGTTGTTTGGCTGTAGTAGAGCAATCTAAAAGTTTTCTGTCTTGCTAGGATGCCCCTTTTTCCTGGTTCTTTGGCTAGAGAGAGTAGGCTTTTGCTGGGGCTTTTCTTGTCTGCACCGGTTGGCATTTTAGGGGATGCCCACTTTTTCAACTCCTAGTCTGGGATATATGACACAAAAATAAAACCTGAGAATTTTACCACCATTTTGTTACTTGGTCCTTAGCTTCCTCAGTCTACTTCCCAGAGTTTTCCTATATTTGTTTATGTACAATGTCCAGAGTTTTTCATTGTTCTTAATGGAGGGAATAGGGAACAGTATATCTACTCCATATACCAGAAGCAGAAATCCTACTGTCTCGATTTCTAAAACCTAAAGTGCATGTTAAAAAAAACAAAGGAAGGAGAAACACTGCAGAGTACATGGTGCAGATAGAAAGTGATAGGACTGTTTTGTTGCTGTTTTACAAAATTACTGAAACTGACTCATTTAAATGAGCACGGATGTTTCCTTGAAATCAGTTACTTAATTATCCTTTGCATGTAATTCTGTGTTGTTGACGCTGATCCCAAACATCTTTAGAACTCTTTTGAACTTAATTTTAGAGAATGAATTGTACCCATTTGAATATTCTCAGGGGCATAAACTGTCATCCTTTGAGGCTGTGTTTGATTTTTGGGAGCACCACAAGTGGTCCAAGAGCCAAGATGGGTAGTAAAACTGATAACCAAATTGAGTAATACGCTTCTCAGTCTAACACTCTTTTCTAAGAACATAGTGTGAACCAAAACTTTGTTGTAGTGAAAAAGTCATTTATTTTATACCATACAAAACCTCCCAAACACTTCAAATTTCCACATAATAAGCCTGATGAGCTGTGAGATGAATTACGTATGAACAGTGCCATTTGGTATCAAATCACATTTCTTTTCTGTGGCTTTGACACAAATATTTCCGTGGGTCCTATGGATATTGAAGTTTTCCCCATAAACCTTGACAGTATGGTTTTGGGTCAACTTGAAAAAATCATAGTCCATCACCATTCTCAAATACACGTTATTTTGTCCAACCTCCCCTTGAAAGTTCGAAACAAATGTCAAATCTTCTCTATTTCTTTTTATCATTCAAAATGTGTACCTCAGCCTTTATAGAAACCATCATGTTCAAATTCTCCTTCAGTATGAGTCAGTGTTCTCATAGCTAACCCTCTAGCTGAATGAATCCAGTCTCTTGATATTTTCTACATTTTCATCAGTCCTTTGTACTTCATCATGAGCATCCTTATTACCTTTCTTAAGCCTCTGTGCCAGTCAAAATAACTTCCTCTTTACAGTCCCTCCACAGCATAATTGTCCCTTTAGATGTCTTGTGTCATTTATATTTGCTTACCTTCACACAGAATTTAGTGTTAATTCTTTGCTTTCTATAGCTGTCATTCCCCATCCTCATTTATTGCACCCAGTAGCCCCAATAAAGAGTGAAAAAACTGCTACTGATGTGAACAGAATCATTTTACAGGATGTTCCTTTCATGCCCACTTTATGCTTTGCCAAGCCATCTGTGAACATGAGCGTCATTATTTCATAATCATGGAAAGATTACTAAATACACAGAGTATCCTCCTAATTGCTCAAGTATAAAGTTCTAAGTCACATACATAGGATCTAAAATAGATAATAGACCTAATTCAATAAGTAGGAATTGCCCTTTGGCAAATTGAAGAGCTGCTAAAGAAATTTAATATATCCTTCCTTAACAATCCGATCCTTTTGTTCCTTTCTGTGGTTTCTTTTCACTTCATAGTTCAACTATTGTAGGAAGAGAGACAATTTTGGGGAATGGTTGTTGCAATGTAATATTGTGTTTAAGAGCATGAACTCTGATTGCCAGACAGCCTTGGTTCAAATCCCAGTCTGGCCAGTTTACCAGTTGTGCAAATTACTGGGGAAAGTTACTTAACCTCTCCAAGCCTTAGTTTCCTCCTCAGTAAAATTAAATAATAATAACTAATAATAATTATCCCTTAATGCTATTGTAAGGATTAAAGGAGGCAATATGTATAAGGTAAGTTTTAGTACATTATCTAGCACCTAGTGTTTGAATAGTAGCCATTGTTTTTTAAGTGCCAGTTACTGTGCCGGTTATTAAAGATGGTAAGTAGGATGTGGTGCTTGCCCTCAAAGAGTTCAAATCAAAGCATAATTAAAGTTTAAACTGTCCCATCAGAAGGAAAAAATAAACCATAAAAATAAGTCTAAAGGCTATTATAGTTCTATAATATCTATGGTTTTTTACCCTTAGATAGACCATTACCAGAATATTCTAATCAATGAAATTATTATTAAGCAGTCATTATTGACTTTCTAATGGATTATGCATTGTGGGACTAAAGCTATGTTCTGGAACTCTCTAAGTTTTTCTGGGTGTAAAAATTCTTTGCTTGTCTGTCACTTTCAATTAAACAACAGTCTTCCTCTTTCCCATTGGCTCAAGGACTAACTGAAGACCCATGAGTATTATACCAGTGGATGTGAGAAGCAGATATAAATGTAAAATCAATTGCTTGTTCAGTAGCCAGGCCAGTCAGCCTTAGTCGGCCTACATCCCCAGCTCCTCTAACTCCAGGAAATCATTTTCTCTAACTAAATAACTCATCAGGCCAGTGACTTCATTCAGAGTACAGCAGCTCCAAATGCGATACTGGGTTTATCACGGCTTTCCTTGCCTACCAAACAAGAGAACATGAAATTCCAAGGAGGTAGGAGAGAATTGAATTTGCAACAAGGAAAAACTCGACCAGAAGGGTGTTCAGTCTTCTAGAATGGCTGAGAAAGTTGTGACATCTTTCATTTAGATTTCTGAGAAGGAAATAGATACATTAGAGAAATACACATTTGCCCTTTATGAGGTTATCTTAGTTGTGTTTATGATGTTGTAATTTTCTGATCCCTGGTTGCATTAGACGGTATTGGATTGATAATTGTTTTGTTATTGTGCTGTTATAGCCTGAAACTTTTTTTTTGCATCTTTTCCTCCAATTTCTCATGACTGAAATATCTTTACTGTTTTTGAATGTAAAAAGTTGTACATGATAAGACAATCAGTTGGATATCTAAAATATAATCAAATGATTTTTTTTCTTTGCCTTGCATATTGCTAAATAATAATGTTGAATATTTTCTTCCTGAAATTACCTCTTGTTTGGAATCAAACAATATGCCTTCCCTCTCCAAATGATTTTGCATTTTTCACTGTCATCTCCTATGTCTCATATGTTGCTCTTCTTTAAGAACTTTAAAATAATTAAAATTCATCTTTTCCTTGAATACTTGTTTAATAATTTTTCCTTTATCCCTCCAATCTGACTTTTTCATAGTAATTAAAAATCTTGATTAGTCAGGAAAATTCACAAACTTTCCTAACTAATGAATTCTAAGGTGAAATTTACTTTTAAATTCCAAATTGCCTACCCTTAAAAGGTCAACAAGAAAGACAATGAATTCAGGAAGTAATTCCTCAGATCCTTCCATAATAATGGGTGAAGTACCAAGCACAGCATTAAAACGTAGGTTTAAAAGTGTTAAAGATAAGCATTCACTTCCCATGTTAGACCTCCATGTTAAACCATACTTAATTTTAAAAGGCATGTTCTAGGGGACTTCCCTGGCAGTCCCGTGGTTAGGACTCCGCCCTTCCATTGCAGGGGTCACGGGTTTGATCCCTGGTCGGGGAATTAAGAGCCCCACAAACTGCGAGGTATGGCAAAATAAATAAATAAATGGCATGTTCTAGGTTATCAGCTCACAAACAGAACTGCTTGCTTGACAGAGAAGATATCAGGTAGAATGACTCAAGGAGCCCATGCTAGAATGAAGGTGAGAAAATTGGAATGAACGAGAAACAGGATTAGGCACCAGTCATTTAAAGATGGGAGACCAAAGTAAGCGTGCCCTTTCTCCTCTAGCAACCACCCTCAAGGGCTGATAAATGATCATTGTTGTTTTAAATGAGGTACTGATGAGTCCCTCTGAAAGCTCATGTGAAGATTATCTGCATGCAGAGTTCACTTTAAAGACCTTTCCATATCTAGTGCCTCTACAGGCTACAGATACTCACAGGAATTTATCACATGATTAATTTTTAATGGAATTTAAAGATTGCAAAAACCATACTCTTGATTTAATATTGCCAAAATCAATAAATATTGATTATACTCACCTGAACAAGCTTACTATACATGTGTGTGGCATAAAGGCAAATATGCAATTCAATTCTTTTGCTCCAGAATTAGAAAGTAGTTTCTATAATTTTCTCCCTGATGTTTCATATATTACATCTCTCTCCCTGCTATTATTCTAAATGAAATGCCAGATAGAACTCCACTTTATTTTTTAAGTTGTGACTTTTTTTTCTTCTTGAAATTTTTCAAACTGAACTTTGTTTCCTTAAAATGGAGATTAAAATAATCTTTGGCAAGCCATCAGATGACGACAAGTGTATTTAATGTGACCTTGCTCCGATATTAGCATTTTCACAAACCACAGCAGGCAGACCCTTACTGTTTTTTCATTATCCTTCCTAGCCATGGCTGAAAGCCCAAATGATGCCACTTTACTTACTGGAGAGGTATTCCGTACGATTTTTTTTTCTACTTTAATCACATCCTTTCAACACCACAAATCTTCTGACAGATTATCTTCTCCACAGGCAGGCAGCCACATCCAGACCTTGATGGGGTCCCAGAGCCTTCAACATCGTAGCCGGGAGCAGCAGCCATATGAGGGAAACATAAACAAAGTGACCATCCAGCAGTTTCAGTCACCATTGCCTATTCAGATCCCCTCTTCACAGGCCACCCGGGGACCTCAGCCTGGACGGTGCTTAATTCAAACTAAAGGGCAAAGGAGTATGGATGGCTATCCAGAGCAGGTGAGTAGAGTTTTTATAACTGATAAATTTTCAGGAAGTGTTTGGGGAAAGTCCCATCAATCCGTGGTTTGCCTTCCCTCATTAATGTAGTTTGGGACACATTAATGCTGTCACCATGTCGAATGGAGTAGAGCACTCTTTGTAGGGATTTTATCATTATTTTCATTGGTTAAGAACTACAACATATAGTAATTGATGGTTGGTAAAATGCCCATTTCACATAAAGAAAAATTGATGAATTGGAATAGTTTTTTTTCTGGTTTATCCTGCACCTCTTTCTGCCCACTCCCAACTCCAATTTAGCTCAGCAGCACAGCTTTTGAATGTTACAAAGAGCTTCAAGGGATTAGGCATATTTACCAAGGCCTTTGGTGAAATTGACAGTGTAAAAACTAAACTGTATATTCCCCTCGATTTGTGGGAACATTTTTAAAAAGTTTTATCTTCTGATTTTTGAGTAATACAGAGATAAAGCTTTGCTATGAACAAAATGATAAAGAGCAGTTAGGAAGGAAACATTTATGAAATGCTCCAAAAGCTATTGATAAATGCCATGTAGTAAAAAAAAAATTGCTGCTCCTCTGACCTATTTAAATTAGGATCTGGTTTTCCATTGTAGAATCTGTTTTTCTTTCTTAAGGCCAGAACACTGAATAAGATCTCATCTGTTGAGTCATATTAAGGTTAGAAAGTAAGACATCAAGATATTAATACTCTCAGAAAATTAATTTCTCTTATTAATTAATAAGAGAAATTAATTAAATTTAATTAATTTAATTAAAATTAATTAAAATTAGTTTCTCTTATTTCATTCTTCAGATAATTAGACAAAGCTCCCACTGACTTCTCTAACCCCTTAATATGGGTTATAAAGGTTTCACTTTATTATTGCTTATTCAAAGCTTCACGTATCACTGTCCTTATTTTCTAAACATATCAGACAAGATTATCTTCATTCTCCAGTTTTTTCCTTTATGCTGTTAAGAGTCATTTATTATTTGGATCCCAGCTACTCTAGACATCTCCTGTGTTTCTTAATACCCTTCTTGAAGCTGAGATAGGGTTTTTTAAGATAATCTTCTTCCTATCCTGCCTTGATCTAGGCCAAATGTTGGATTTAAGGTAAAATAAACCAGACAGGTGTCTTTAATCAGGTAATGAGGTGAGGTTTTTAATTCTGCAGAGATTCTAAAAAGTTAATAAAGGTTTAAATTATGCTTTACCACAGGCATCTTAGGTTAAAAATTGTTCATATAGCCTCTCCCCCACAAATATCATAACTTCAATCCAGTTCTCTGATTTAATGATTCCTGTTAACAGGAATAATTTTTTTCTCCCAGAATCAACACATTTAAAATCCACTGAGATCAATGCCCTCTGTTTCCCCTACTTTGAATAGTAGGTTTAGTATTAGCATACAGTTATTCTGAACACTCTAAATTTAAAGGCCTTTTTTACATTATTTCTCAAAAAATACATAAATTATATAGCTTGACTTAATGAGAGGATTACTAAGTTTTAGTTTACATGCTTATCAAACTTAAAATATCATGATTCTTTCAAAGAATGTATTTATAGTCATTGTAAGTATTTTGATTTATAACTCTAAAAACATCAGGTGTCTTTCAAACTGAGAGATAAAAACTTAAACATTCAATGGTTATATTAAGGAAAGTACTTAAGTGTAATTCCTTTTGAATTCCTGCTTTTTTCTGCCTTGGTTTCAGGCTGAAATGGTTTGGAATGCTGAGATGAAAACTTTGGAGTGACCGCGAGAAAGCCTAAGGAGCATTTAAACCAATAGTACTAGTCCCCAAACTATGCTCCCCCCGCCCCTGAGTTATAAATCTGGAGACAGTTTCTCAAAACCTTTTTCATGATTCAGTGTAATATTTATCCACTACCAGTGGCATGCTGGATCATATTCATCCTGGCTCGTTACTGTGTGCATATCTTCCCAACTCTACCTTCAGCGACACCACACTGATAGGTTGAAATTGTGGGGATAATTACACCAGGGAAATGAGCAAACACTACAAACCAGGGCCCTCCCCTTTCCTCAGCCAGCTCTTAAACATTTTCCAGCACACCACAACTACTACACTGTTTTCTTTCATTTCTTTTTCTTTTTCTAACCTCTCCACTTCTCTGTTTAGCTCTATAGCATTCAGGAAAGAGAATACTAGGAATAGGTCTCAGAATTTGGAGTTCAAGTTTCATGTTAACTTTTATTAAAGTGTGTGAATCTGGACAAGTCATTAACCCTTTCCTGAGGTTCTGTTTTTCTCCTTATAAAATGAGAACATTACCACCCACCAACAACATTCAAAAAGTTTTTGAGAGAGTCAAATGATACAATTCTACACGCACACACACGCACACAAAGTAAGCCTGGCACTGAGAGTAAAGACATAGGAAACAGAAGAAATAGAAATACAAGATTTTAAGAATTAAAATACTGGAGGGCACTTAATGAATATCAGTCCAACCTCCCTAGCCTATAGATAGAAAACAAACAAACAAACAGAAAGAGGCTGAAGGAGGTTATGTAATTCACTCTCATAATAAAAATATTTTATGTATTTTTTACCTTCCTAACTCATTTTTCTTTTGAAAACTCAGACCTCTCTAATATGTGTGTGTGCCCCTTAAAGCAAGACTTTTTCAATATTTAACAAGAAAAAAAAGGAGGAAAATATTTAAAACATTTAAGAACTGTATAGTTTCACATGAAAATTATAGAGTAGCGATTGAAGTGCAAAGACCAAGGAGGTAACTGAAAATTCTAATATGGGTTTCAGGCATATAAATCAAGATACTCTATTTTCATAAGGCATTTCTAGTGATGCATTAAAAGGGCCATTAAGAGAAAACAGAGTTTTCTTAAATGATTACTACAAAAACAATGTTAAATTTGGTCAAGTACAATATGGAAAAAATCTAAGTCATTCATAATTTTTAAGTGCAAGGAGACATCATAAACATAGTACAGAAGGGTAAGCTGGGATGAAGTGAGAGAGTAGCATTGATTTATATACACTACCAAATGTAAAACAGATAGCTAGTGAGAAGCAGCCACATAGTGCAGGGAGATCAGCTCTGTGCTTTGTGACCACGTAGAGGGGTGGGATAGGGAGGGTGGGATAGGGAGGGTGGGAGGGAGACGCAAGAGGGAGGGGATATGGAGACATATGTATATGTATAGCTGATTCACTTTGTTATACATCAGAAACTAACACAACACTGTAAAGCAATTATACTCCAATAAAGATGTTAAAAAAAAAAAGTAAATAAAAAATAAACATAGTACAAATAAACATGCTGTGTGCAGCATGATAAAGCACAATAATTTCTACTAAAGCTTGGAGATTTTACTTTAAAAAAGTAATCACTTATTGGAATGCTACAGGTGAAAAACAACCGATTACAGCGAATCTACGTTTTTTTAATTCAGGGAAGAGAAGTCTGAATGAAAGTAGGAAAAGAAAAGACAACAGTTGCCATACATTGAGTGCCTACTATGCTATTTATACTATATATAGTGTATTTATGCTATAAATACCATGTATCTTACACACAGGCCTGGCTTCATGGTGTGTGAACTGTGCAGCTGCACAAAGTCCTGCACCTGGACGTGCCCCACACTTGGTTTAATGCTCTGCTGTCACCAGCTTGTAATTCTTAATAATCATTAAACAAGGAGCCTCACATTTTCATTTTGCATCAGGCCCCACTAATTACATAGCTGGTCCTGCTTACATACACTATTTCATTTAGTCCTCACAATAATCTTATTTCCTTTTTATAAATGAAGAAACCAAGGCACAGAGAAAATAAGTAACTTGTAAGAGGTATAATTGGTCAAGCTACTTGTGAGAGGTATAATTGGTCAAGCTGGAATTTTAATCCAGGTCTGTCTAACCCAGAACCCAAGTTCTGTGTAACAATCTTACCATTAAATTAACCACATGATCCAGACGCTTGCTTGCTGTGGCCTCAGTGTCCCCTTCTGTCAAATAATATTAGTTAATATTAACTAATAATATTAGTTAAATAGTTATTGTGTTTCAGCTACAATTCAGAGTTATAGAACTGCCTTATACAGATGGTATGCTGACTGGAACTCACATGAACACTTCCAATGCTTAGAAAAGCAAAAATACTCAACAAATGGAAAGTTTTATTATTAGCAAAAATATACCTCTGTATCTCTTAATGTGACCTAAAGAACTAATGAGTTTCTAATCTGATTAAAATAAGTTCCATATAGAAATGAACATACATAATAAATGCTACCACTAATGACGTTGAATGAATTTAAATGAATGTCATATTTTACCTAACCAGCACACTTAGCCTTTTTTAGCCATAAAGAAGTACTTAGTAAACTTTGATGTTCCACCTGAATGATGAAACCATCTCAACTTTCAAACTACCCATCACAATAAAACAAGGCAAAATATCTAAGAATTCTAATTTAATACACTTACTTTTACATATCTATTTTTCATAGACATTAAGTATCATCTGTTTTCAACTCTAGGATTAAATGACATAAAATATATGGAAGTGATTTTTAAACCATAACGTGCTACCCAGATTCAAGGTATTAATTTCCATAGACTAGAAATCTGATGTGTAATAATGGATATTCTTTTTAACAAATTATCTATGACGAAATCATGTGCATGTCACTTGAAGTTCATTATCAGGGAATTTTACTTAGAAAAGGGATTATAATGCATAAACCATTTTGATTATTGATGAACATAATAGAGAATAATAGGGTTGTACTAAACAGTGAGCTGAAGAAAGCCAGAAAGTAAGATTTGACTCCTTCCCATTCCACATGAAAACTCTTAGCCATCATATCCATTCTCTTAGCTCTTCCCTTTGTTTCCCAGTCCAAGTGACTATTCAGCTTATCCTCCCCTTCACAATAAAATAATACTTTATATCAGATGTTCTCAACTTCAGCTGTACATTAGAATCTGCTCAGCTTTTTTTTTTTAATTGAAGTATAGTTGATTAACAATATCGTATTAGTTTTAGGTATACAGCATAGTGATTCAGTATTTTTGCAGATTATATTCCATTATAAGTTACTACAAGATAATGGCTATAATTCCCTGTGCTATACAATATATCCGTATTGTTTATCTATTTTATACATAATGGTTTGTATCTGTTAATCCCATATCCCTAATTTGTCCCTCCCCCTACCCTCTCCCTTTGGTAACCACAAGGTTGTTTTCTATGTCTATGAGTCTGTTTCTGTGTTGCATATATTCATTTGTACTATTTTTTAGATTCCACATATAAGTGATATCATACAGTATTTGTCTTTCTCTGTCTGACTTATTTCATTTAGCATAATACCCTCCAAGTTCATCCACGTTGTTGCAAATGGCAAAATTTTCATCCTTTTTTATGGCTGAGTAATATTCTATTGTGTATATATACTACATCTTCTTTATCCATTTGTCTATTTATGGGCACTTGGGTTATTCCCATGTCTTGGATATTGTAAACAGTGCTTCTATGAACATTGGGGTGCGTATATCTTTTCAAATTAGTGTTTTCATTTTTTCTGGATATATACTCAGGAGTCAAATTGCTAGATCATATGGTAGTTCTATTTTAGTTTTTTGAGGAACTTCCATGACGCCCGATGGAGGTTGCTCAGGAGCTTTGAAAAACACTCATGCCCTGGCCTCAACCCCAAAGAAACTGATTTCATTAGCCGGGATGTGAGCTGGGTAATAGGAATATTTGAAACTCCCCAGGTGATTCTATTGTGTAGCCAAGGCTGAGAACTGATATCGAGATATTCTATAACTCAGCAATTTGCCAGCTGAATAACATATTGTTATTAACACTATTTAGAAGTATACATAAGTCATCCATAACTTGTTGAATAGTTTTTAAAGAAACTAACATCAACTTGGTTTTTCTGTTTTGCAAATGTATAATCCAAGGCAAAGCATATCTGTATATGTGGAACATATAGACCCCAAAGCAGAATTAGGAAGGAAAAACATCAGCATGATGCTTCAAATGTCTCAAAATCCTTTCATATATTAACTGATTTAATCTAACCAATAATGTTGTGGTGGATAGAGCAGTTCCTGTTTTACTGACTAAAAATCTAAGATTCAGAGAAGTCGAGCTAGAATTAAAATCCAATTTCATGAGTCTACCACATAATATGCTACAGCCTGCTGCACTATAGCCAAACATAGAGGTCAAGAGTAAGCCCACACTGGAAGAATTAAAATAGAAAAGTGCACCCTCAAGTCCATGTCTGCCCCAGACAAGAGGACATACCCGCTAATGAACCTAACATATCAGGAGGGCCAGAGCTCCATAGCTGTTTCCTGCCAGTTCCTGTGAGTATACATTTGAACTAAAGTTTGTGCCTAAAAGAGAACTTGTAACATTACATTAGAATTACATTAGAATAAGCCTTGTGAGTTATACAAAGCAGCTCACACCCATCATATTCAAGGGGAAATAAAAACAAAGCTCTGAAACCCTCCTTGAAGGAGATGCTATAGTGTACCCTGGAAGAAATCATTTTGATACTTAATAATATGTGGAGTACATGAAGCTTTTGGCTAAGACATGATTTCAGACATCTCTTTAGATGCTCTGATCAGTTGCCTGAAGGGCTCACAAGGGTTCCAGGTGAGGCTTCATCTAACCTCACCTCATCCAGGTGAGGTTCCAGGTGAGGTTCACTCAGAACCAAGTGAAGAAACATACATTATCCTGAGTGTTTGATATAAGAAGAAACACTTGGAAATATTTGGGTTTTTTAATTATGAATTTTAAAATTAAAAGGCAATAATTTAATAAAGATGGTTAGAAAATAGATATTAAGATGGTTTTAATGTATATTGTTTACTCAAATGATTTCAGGGACATCCCATACCTCATCCTGCTCTACTTAAAGTACTGCTATTTAAGCATATTTTCCCCATAGAATTTTATTCTCCAGTAACCAAAGTAATACTGCAACTCTAAATTCATACTTTGACACAAATAATGTCTAACTCAACACCACAAATTCTACAAACTGACTTTATGAATTATGTGCAAATAGTAGGAGTCAGTAAACACTACAGTAGGAATCAGAAGGCCTCTTTCGGTGTTCCACTAAATATATATATGGTCTTCCTGGTTTCCTCAAGTTTAAAATGAAGGAAATGAAGTGAATAACCTTTAAAATGCATTTACAGACTAAAAAACATTTGAGTTTCTACTTTTTAGATACATACAGAGTTGGCTATTTTTTTCTGAAAGATCTAGAAAATGCTACTCAAAGGATTTTATTCATCAATCTATTAGTATGTTTCTTCAAAAGATTTAATTAGCACTTTTAGTTGGACTTGCATCTCTGATACAGAACAGAAAAAGATATGAAAATAGAAGGATCAAAAAAATATTTTTTAATATTAACATTTATATATTTTTATAATTATTACCTTTTTTAGTCTATGACACAGGCTTATTAGAAATTTTGGGAATGCAGAGAAGTTTTATGTAGATTTTGTATGGCTGTGCAATACACATAGTATAAATCACAACAAAAATTATAATACCTTATAATTGCATAGCACTTTTTATTGTACAAGCACTGTTATATAATAACCTATAAGACCAGGAACTAAAAGTGAAAGTAGCAGCAAATTTAATTTCCAATTTAATTTCAGTACCATGAAGCATTCTCTCTACTTCTGTCAAGTCCCATAATCAAATCTCCATCATCATCTCATTTGATCTCTCAGCAAGTGGCTTGACTGAACTCTTTCTTTAAATTTTCTTCACTTGGCTGTCACTATTCTACCGCTTTCCCTCTTTCCACACTAGCCATTCTTTCCTGATTTCTTTATTGGCTCCTTTTCTGTTCCTGACCTTTAAATGATAGAGTGATCCAGTGCTCAAACCTTGACCCCCTTCTCTTTTGTATCCACACTCACACCTATATGATTTCATTCACTTCCAGGATGGATGAATCCAAGATTTATATATCTCCAGCTCTGGCCTCTCCCCTGTACTCCAGATGTTTATATTCAATTACCCACTTGTTGATATCTCAACCTGGATGTCCAACGAATTTCTTAAACTTAACATAGTCAAAAGAAACTCTTGTTTCCCGACCCTGCCCCTACCAAACTTGCTTCTCTTCTAGATTTCCCCATTTCAGTTAATGGCTCTTCTATTCATCTTGTTGCTATGGCCAAAGATCCTTGACTCCCCTTTCTCACAGCCCACGTACAATACACAGCATTAAATATATCAGAATATATCCATTAAAATATATTCTGAATTCACCACTTTTCATCACCTGCACTGCTACCACCTTATCAGCCATCACCTCACTCCTATCTACTTCAGTAGCTCCCTAATTGTTTTCTTTTTTGCCGGTTGCGTCTCTCCAGTCTGTTTTCCACTGCCAGAGTGATCTCTTTAAAACATGAATCAGATCATGTCAATCTTCTGCTTAAAAATCCCTAGTGGCTTGGAAATTTCTGAACCCTTATAAATCCTCGCTATGGCATGAAGTCCCTACAGACCTGGACCCTGCCTCCTCTCCTTCTACTCTCTCCTTAACCATTTTCTCTCTCATCATGCTGATCATGTTGTTGTTGCTGATTTTAACAGTTTTATTGATATAATTTACACATGGTAAAGTTTACCTGTTTAAAGTGAGCAATTCAGTGGTTTTTAGTATATTTATACAGTTGTACCACCATCACCATAATCTAATTTTTAAACATTTTCATAATTCCAAAAAGAAACCTTGTACCCATTAGCGGTCATTTTCCATACTCCCTGCCCTCTATTCTGCCCCCAGCCCTAGACAATCATTCATCTACATTGTATCTCTATACATTTGTCTATTCTGGACATTTCATATAAATGAGATCATATGACATATGAGGTTTTTTGTGACTGGCTAATTTTAATTAGCATAATGTGCTTAGTGTAGCACGTATCAGTAATTCATTCCTTTTTACTGCCAAATAATATTCCATTACATGGCTATACCATATATTGCTTATGCATTCATCAGGTGACAGACATTTGCGTTCTTTCCACTTTTTGAGCATTCATGTACAAATTTGTGTGTGAAGGTACATTTTTATTGTGCTTGGGTAGTTACCTAGGAATGAACTTGCTGGGTTATATGGTAATTATGTTTACCAATTTTAAGGAGCTTCTAAACTCTTTTCTAAAGTGTCTGCCACATTTTACTCCCACCAGCAATGAATGAGTGTTCTAATTTCTCCACATCCTCACCAATATTTGTTATTGTCTTTCTTTTTTATTATAGCCATCTTGTGAAGTATTGATAGTATCTCACTGTGTTTTTAATCTACATTTCTCTCATAACTAATGATGTTGAGTATCTTTTCATGTGTTTATTAGTCATTCATATATCTTCTTTGGGTAAATGTCTATTAAAATTCTTTGCCCATTTTTTAATTAGGTTATTTGAACTGTAACTGTCGTTCATATATTCCAGATACAAAATATTTTCTCCCATTCTGTGGGTTGTCTTTTCACTGTCTTGATGGTCTCTTTAAGGCACCAAAGTTTTTAATTTTGATAAAGTCAGTCATCTCCTTTATAACATTTGGTTTCATATCTAAGAAATCATTGCTTAACTCAAGATGATGGAGATTTACTTGTATTTTCTTCCTAAAGGTTTATAGTTTTAGCTCTTGCACTTCAGTCCCTGATTTATTTTGCATTAATTTTTGTGTATGGTGTGAGGTAGAGGTAAAAATCATTATTTTTCATGTAGATATCCAGTTGTCCCTATACCATTTGTTTAAAAAATTATTCTTTCCTCATTGAATTATCTGAGACCTTTTGTTGAAAATCAAATGACCACAAATGTTAGGGTTTATATCTTGATTCTCCATTCTATTTCACTGATCTATATGTCTGTCCATATGCCGTCTTGTTGTTCTTTGACTTTACAAAGATCCATCTGTCTTCAGGGCATTTAAAATTGCTGTTCTCCCTGCCTGGAATAGTTTTCCCATTTTTCTTATTGTCTGTTGCTTGATCCTTTACCTCATTCACATTTCTGCTCAAATGTCACATCCTCAGAGAGGCCTTTCTTAGCTACTCCAACTAAAATAGCTCCTCACTCCTATTCCATCAAACTGTACTTACTTTCCTGCTTTATTTTTTTTCACAGCTCATATCACTATCTGAAATTATTTCCTGTTCACATGTTTAATATCTGTCTTCCCCATTAGAATGTAAGTTCCATGAGGGCAAGGATTTTTTGTCTGTCTGATAAGGTGCCTAGCACTTAGTAGAAAATCAATAAATATTTGTGGCATAAAGGCATGAATCATGATTTCTACAACCATTTTCATTTTCTAAGTTACAGCGGTTTTTCCAAGCAGTTAATTATATAATTGGAGCACTTCTTTGAATAACTGGCATATCTTTGAAAAACTCATCACATGTTTTAAGAAAGAGTCATCATACACTTTTGACAGTGAATAATTGAGAGTATCTTTTGTCACACATGCATATTACCAATTTATTTATTCAACCAAAAGTTAATTGAGTGCTAACTATGTGCCAGCCACTGTTCTAGATAGTCAATGAAGAGATAACATAATAGACATTCAGAGGTGATTCAGATGTCCTACTTGATTAAATCTCCATGCGGAATGTGGATGTCTCTTCACCAGACCTTCTCTATGTTGATACTCTCAGGGTTCAAACCTGGAAATGGTCTCAGAGGTGAAACATTTTTAGTTACAAGGTCCTTTCTTGATGCTTCAGCAATTAACAGTCCTTAAATAGATCAAAAATTTACCTTGAATTTCTTACAGTACAGAATATTTGAAGTTCTGCTCACTTCATTTCCCAAAAGAATTTTCTAACAAGTGTATAATTTGTTTTCTTTTTAAAATAAAAGATAAATCAATTCTTTTATATCTACAAATAAGCAAGTTTCTTCTCAATTTTTTTTAGTCAACTATGCCTCTTGATTATGAGTGACTCAACCTAATAAGACTTAAGCCAAAGAAGAATGTTTAAACTCATATCAGCTGGAACTCCAGGGATGGGGGAAGATTCAGATAAGGATTAATGCTAGGCTCAGAGGAAATCATGACTTCTCTCTCTGTGGGCTGGTTCCTGTGCCAAAAAGGCTTTCCCCTCGTGATAGAAAGATAGCTCAAGAGCTCCAGACTCTCTCAGACTTAAAACAAGCAAGAAAGAGCAAGATTCTCTTTCCTGAAAATCCTAATAGACATCTCATTACTCCTATTTGATCAGGTGACCTGCTCATGCTATAATAAATCATATTTTTAGGGGATCCAGTGCTTTGTTTTAGGGCTAGATAACATGATTCACTGAAAGCATACAGGCTGAGAATAAAGAATTGGGTGGTTTTCAAAGAGAATTTGAGGTTATAACTGCCAGACAAAGAATGAATGGATCTTGAGCAGCAAAAGCAGCAGGTATCCACTAAAAGCTTCATAACACGTACTGCTAGGAAAAAGAATGGTCACTAGAACAAAGCATAGGAAGCACGTTAATTACAGCATCACCAGGTATCTTTCTGCAATGCAGTTCTCTAATCCTGAATTACACCTCACGCACACGTGCACACACACACACACACACACACACCTATTTCCTTTGTTATCGCTACTAGGTTTTAGAGCATTGCAAGACCAAATGAGATCACTGCCTTCCAGAGATTATACATTATGACTTCACAGAGCCTCAGTGCTACATTACAATCCATTTTGTCATGGGCCTCTCCAAGTTATGACCCAGTATTTTAATTAGAGCAAGATCAACACAAACCAGAAATATCAAGTAGTCAAAGGATGGAAGCGGACTCTGAAAGAAGCAAATGCACCATTTACTGCCAAACTGTTGCTGTTATCTTCAGCCAGCAATTTCACTCATTGATATCAATAACTTAATAAAAAATAGAAAAGCTGATTTTCATTGAATAAGCTATTAGCCTCCTAGATCTGACCGTTTTCTAGAACACTGCATTTCCTCTTTGCTAAACCCCTTTAGTTTCAGACTGTTTCTTGGCTGTGAGGCATTCCCTGCTCTTACATTTTATGGCCCCTTTGGGCCTTAGCAGACAAGTGGAACTCCTTCTACGTGAGATGAATCCTCTGTCTGACATGCTTTATGGAACACAGCAGTCCCAACACAACCTATTAGCCATACCATAGCGTGCCCAAGGGGAGTCTAGCTTCAGATCAGAATATGTGGTTGTTCATCACATTTATAAAACCACAGTGTCATCTTTATTATTTCTATTATTAAAAAATATATTGAAGCAGTTCTTCAGATACTTGGCACATATGAAGTTTGTTTTCCTAAGATTTTTTTAGTGCCTTCCAGATTGACAATAATATAAAATAGATATAGTCACTACCTTGAAAGAGAATGACTAGAAAGTACCCTCAGCAATTTACTCTGTAAATAAAATCTGTTGCATATGTTTCCTTTCAGTTTTTATAGTGGCCTGGAGAAAGCCCAAAGTGTACACCTTCCACATATTATGTTATACAATATAAAATTTTCACATTAGAAAGATATAACCCAAATTTTAAATAATTTAATTGGAAATGCACAGATATATGGGAAAATGCAAAGGTAAAATGTTTAAATAGTAGTAGTTCCTTTCTTCTCATTTTCTAATTAACCACTAATAACAAAAAAAAGGACTACAAGGTGAACTGGTGTGATGAATAAAGCTAAAGTATTCCTTCGAGCTAATCAAGCTATTATATGTTCAGATCCACAGACTGTGAGCCATATAACTACAAAACTATTAGAAACTGTAGTTTCTACCACCCTATGATAACTAGTTTTAATAAATCCAGATCAATTAAAGGAAAAGTTGTAATTAAACCAATCTTTAAAATAAAATTTAGGAGAGTATTTATGGTAATTGCAGTTACTCATCATTTAGAAACTGTTCATTAATGACTCTACCATAAAAATTACATTAGTGGATAGTTTTTTGTCCTTGTGTTGCAAGTGAACTATGTAATAAACATTATATTTACTATTAAAGAATATGACTGAATTAAGGATAGTCCTATTAAATGGCCAAACCTAATTGATCCAGCTCCCATCGACTCACAATATATGCTAATTAAGTCAGGAATAGGACTCAAGTTTGCCTTGAACTATCTAAGAGGTAAGTATTGAAGGTACCTTAAAAATAAAGATGTAGAGAACATTTGGGGCATTTGCATTTTCCCATAAGGAAATTAATAGGCTAAGCAATGTTGCTGGGGAAAACATTGAGCTACTTAAAAAAGCAAATGTTTCCAATCATCTTTAAGAACATTTCCAATATATATTTATATAAATACAAAATATATGCTAATGTATTTCTTTAGATTTTTTTCTTAACTCTTAATTGATAATCTTTTGCCTGCTAATCTCTGGTAATACTTGGTTCACCCTAGTTCCAGTACTCATTCTGTACTTAAAAGTTATAAAAGTTGTTTTTTTTTCCCTTTGTGTAACCAAAGTGTATGCTACCTCTGGGGTGCCAAGTCTTTCAGTTATCTGGGGTCACCCCGTCCCACTTTACATGGAAAACTAGCATTTTCCCCACAGCCCACACATATACATCCCCAGCTCAGGATCATCAAGAATTCCTAGGTTTATTATGGTTTCTCTAGGTCATTCCTGACACTGATTTCCCTTCTGTTGAATTCTTGATCTACGTTCCTTGTATCAATTCTTTTTTTTTTTTTTTTGGCCACGCCATGTGGCATGCAGGATCCTAGTTCCCCAACCAGGGATCAAACCCGTGCCCCCTGAAGTGGAAGCACAGAGTCCCAACCACTGGACCGCCAGGGAAGTCCCTGTATCAATTCTTATAATAGCTGTTATCTTTACTCCAACCTTACCCCAAGGTGGACCTACTCCTAATGCCATCATTTCCCAACAGTACTGCAAAGCATAAGGCTCTGATGTTTAACAGATCTCATTGATGATTTGGGGTTTGGGGAGGTAATAGAGCACAGAATACTGGAATATTAGCCTTCACAGTCCTAAATATTTATTGACTCTTCCCTGTCACAATTTCTCCATATTTTTGACCTCTCTCTTTCTCACAGTGTTTTCCTCTTTCCTCTAACACTTGTAACTGCCTCTTCAGGAGCTGCTGCCAAAATCCAAAACTCTTTTTACTGAGTATTTCTTCTTTTGTTTCACCTTCACTCTAACTGTGGATAATACTTCTCCCCTTTCTCAAACTATTGGGTTGGCCAAAAAGTTCATTTGGGTTTTTCTGTTAAGATCTTATGGAAAAACCAAATGAACTTTTTGGCCAACCCAATAAAACCCCTGCTATGTCTAAACAATAGAATTACCTACCGAGAAGATGAAATATTCTGCTCTCCTAGAAAGCAGTAACAACTGATTTAAATTAAATAGCCATCGGGGGACCTTCAAGATGTCAGAGGAGTAAGAGGTGGAGATCACCTTCCTTCCCACAAATATATCAAAAATACAACTACATGTGGAACCACTCCTACAGAACACCTACTGAACACTGGCAGAAGACCTCAGACCTCAAAAGGCAAGAAAATCCCCACGTACCTGGCCATGTGGCTGACAGGGTCTTGGTGCTCTGGTCGGATGTCAGGCCTGAGCCTCTAAGGTGGGAGAGCCAAGTTCAGAATATTGGACCACCAGAGACCTCCCAGCCCCATGTAATATCAATCGGTGAGAGCTCTCCCAGAGATCTCTGTCTCAACGTAAGACCCAGCTCCACCCAATGGCCAGCAAGCTCCAGTGCTGAATGCCCCATGCCAAACAACTGGCAAGACAGGAACACAACCCCACCCATTAGCAGAAAAGGTTGCCTAAAATGATACTAAGTTCACAGACACCCCAAAACACACCACCAGATGCAGCCCTACCCACCAGAAAGACATGATCCAGCCCCACCTACCTGAACACAGGCACCAGTCCCCTACACCAGGAAGCCCACACAAGTCACTGAACCAAACCTCACCCACTGGGGGCAGACACCAAAAACAATGGGAATTACGAACCTGCAGCCTGTAAAAAGGAGATCCCAAACACAGTAAGTTAAACAAAATGAGAAGACAGAGAAACATGCAGCAGATGAAGGAACAAGGTAAAACCCCACCAGACCAAACAAATGAAGAGGAAATAAACAGTCTACCTGAAAAAAAATTCAGATTAATGATAGTAAAGACGATCCAAAGTCTTGGAAATAGAATGGAGAAAATACAAGAAATGATTAAGAAGGACCTAGAAGAACTAAAGAGCAAACAAACAATGATGAACAACACAATAAATGAAATTAAAAACGCTCTAGAAGGAATCAATAGCAGAATAACTGAAGCAGAAGAAAGGATAAGTGACCTGAAAGAAAAAATATTGGAAATAACTACCATAAACGCACCAACATTTGAATTATAGAGGTCCCAGAAGAAGAAGAGGGAAAGAAAGTTTCTGAGAAAATATTTGAGGAGATTATTGTTGAAAACTTCCCTAACATGGGAAAGGAAATAGTCAATCAAGTCCAGGAAGTGCAGAGTCCCATACAGGATAAATCCAAGGAGAAACACGCCAAGACACATATTAATCAAACTATCAAAAATTAAAAACAAAGAAAAAATATTAAAAGCAGCACGGGAAAAGCAACAAATAACATAGAAGGGAATCCCCATAAGGTTAACAGCTGATCTTTCAGCAGAAACTCTGCAAGCCAGAAGGGAGTGGCAGGACATATTTAAAGTGATGAAAGGGAAAAACCTACAACTAAGATTACTCTACCCAGCAAGGATCTCATTCAGATTCAAGAGAGAAATTAAAAGCTTTACAGACAAGCATAAGTTAAAAGAATTCAGCACCACCAAACCAGCTTTACAACAAATGCTAAAGGAACTTCTCTAGGCAGGAAACACAAGAGAAGGAAAAGACCTACAATAACAAACCCAAAACAATTAAGAAAATGGTAATAGGAACATACATATCAACAATTACCTTAAATGTAAATGGATTAAATGCTCCAACCAAAAGACATAGACTGGCTGAATGGATACAAAAACAAGACCCATATATATGCTGTGTACAAGAGACCCACTTCAGACCTAGGGACACATACAGACTGAAAATGGGGGGATGGAAAAAATATTCCATGAAAATGGAAATCAAAAGAAAACTGGAGTAGCAATTCTCATATCAAACAAAATAGACTTTAAAATAAAGACTCTTACAAGAGACAAAAAACTACACTACATAATGATCAAGGGATCAATCCAAGAAGAAGATATAACAATTGTAAATATGCACCCAACATAGAAGCATCTCAATACATAAGTCAAATGCTAACAGCCATAAAAGGGGAAATCGACAGTAACGCAATCATAGTAGGGGACTTTAACACCCCACTTTCACCAATGGACGGATCATCCAAAATGAAAATAAATAAGGAAACACAAGCTTTAAATGACACATTAGACAAGATGGACTTAATTGATATTTATAGGACATTCCATCCAAAAACAACAGAATACACTTTCATCTCAAGTGCTCATGGAGCATTCTCCAGGATAGATCATATCTTAGGTCCCAAGTCAAGCCTTGGTAAACTTACTAAAATTGAAATCGTATAAAGTATCTTTTCCGACCACAGCACTATGAGACTAGATACTAATTACAGGAAAAAAACTGTAAAAAATACAAACACTAATATGCTACTAAATAACCAAGAAATCACTGAAGAAATCAAAGAGGAAATCAAAAAATACCTAGAAACAAATGACAATGAAAACACGACTACCCAAAACCTATGGGATGCAGCAAAAGCAGTTCTAAGAGGGAAGTTTATAGCAATACATTCCTACCTCAAGAAACAAGAAACATCTCAAATAAACAACCTAACTTACACCTAAAGCAATTAGAGAAGGAAGAACAAAAAAACCCCAAAGTTAGCAGAAGGAAAGAAATCATAAAGATCAGGTCAGAAATAAATGAAAAAGAAAAGAAGGAAATGATAACAAAGATCAATAAAACTAATAGCTGGTTCTTTGAGAAGATAAAGAAAATTGATAAACCATTAGCCAGACTCATCAAGAAAAAAAGGGGGAAGACTCAGATCAACAGAATTAGAAATAAAAATGGAGAAGTAACAACTGGCACTGCAGAAATACAAAGGATCATGAGAGATTAGTACAAGCAACTCTATGCCAATAAAATGGACAACCTGGAAGAAATGGACAAATTCTTAGAAAAAAACAACCTCCCAAGACTGAGCCAGGAAGAAATAGAAAATATAAACAGACCAATCACAAGCACTGAAATTGAAACTGTGATTTAAAATCTTCCAACAAACAAAAGCCCAGGACCAGATGGCTTCACAGGCGAATGCTATCATTTAGAGAAGAGCTAACACCTATCCTTCTCAAACTCTTCCAAAATATAGCAGAGGGAGGAACACTCCCAAACTCATTCTACGAGGCCACTGTCACCCTGATGCCAAAACCAGACAAAGATGTCACATAAAAAGAAAACTACAGGCCAATATCACTGATGAACATAGATGCAAAACTCCTCAACAAAATACTAGCAAACAGAATCCAACAGCACATTAAAAGGATCATACACTATGATCAATTGGGGTTTATCCCAGGAATGCAAGGATTCTTCAATATATGCAAATCAATCAATGTGATACACCATATTAACAAACTGAAGGATAAAAACCATAGGATAATCTCAACAGATGCAGAGAAAGCTTTCAACAAAATTCAACACCCATTTATGATAAAAACTCTCCAGAAAGTAGGCATAGAGGGAATTTACCTCAACATAATAAAGGCCATATATGACAAACCCACAGCCAACATCGTTCTCAATGGTGAAAAACTGAAACCAATTCCTCTAAGATCAGGAACAAGACAAGGTTGCCCACTCTCACCACTATTATTCAACATAGTTTTGGAGGTTTTAGCCATGGCAATCAGAGAAGAAGAAGAAATAAAAGGAATCCAAATCGGAAAAGAAGAAGTAAAGCTGTCACTGTTTGCAAATGATATGATACTATACATAGAGAATCCTAAAGATGCTACCAGAAAGCTACAGAGCTAATCAATGAATTTGGTAAAGCAGCAGGATACAAAATTAATGCACAGAAATCTCTTACATTTGGGCTTCCCTGGTGGCGCAGTGGTTAAGAATCTGCCTACCAATGCACGGGACACGGGTTCAAGCCCTGGCCCGGGAATTCCCACATGCCATGGAGCAAATAAGCCCGTGTGCCACAACTACTGAGCTTGAGCTCTAGGGCCCACAAGCCACAACTTCTGAGCCCATGTGCCACAGCTATTGAAGCCTGTGTGCCTAGAGCCCATGCTCCACAACAAGAGAAGCCACAACAATGAGAAGCCCGCGCACCACAACAAAGAGTAGCCCTGCTCACCACAACTAGAGAAAGCCCGCACACAGCAACGAAGACCCAACACAGCCAAAAATTTAAAAATAAATAAATAACTTTATTAAAAAGAAAAGAAATCTCTTGCATTCCTATACACTAATGACGAAAAATCTGAAAGAGAAACTAAGGAAACACTCCCATTTACCACTGCAACAAAAAGAATAAAATACCTAGGAATAAACCTACCTAAGGAGGCAAAAGACCTGTATGCAGAAAACTATAAGACACTGATGAAAGAAATTAAAGACAATACAAACCATGTTCTTGGATTGGAAGAATAATATTGTGAAAATGACTATACTACCCAAAGCAATCTACAGATTCAATGCAATCCCTATCAAACTACCAATGGCATTTTTCACAGAACTAGAACAAAAAATTTCACAATTTGTGTGGAGACACAAAAGACCCCGAATAGCCAAAGCAATCTTGAGAACGAAAAATGGAGCTGGAGGAATCAGGCTCCCTGACTTCAGACTATACTGCAAAGCTACAGTAATCAAGACACTATGGCACTGGCACAAAAACAGAAATATAGATCAATGGAACAGGATAGAAAGCCCAGAGATAAACCCACACACATATGGTCACCTTGTCTTTGATAAAGGAGGTAAGAATATACAGTGGAGAAAAGACAGCCTCTTCAATAAGTGGTGCTGGGAAAACTGGACAGCTACATGTAAAAGAATGAAATTAGAACACTTCCTAACACCATACAAAAAAATAAACTCCAAATGGATTAAAGACCTAAATGTAAGGCCAGACACTATCAAACTCTTAGAGGAAAACATAGGCAGAACACTCCATGACATAAATCACAGCAAGATCCTTTTTGACCCACCTCCTAGAGAAATGGAAATAAAAACAAAAATAAACAAATGGGACCTAATGAAACTTAAAAGCTTTTGCACAGCAAAGGAAACCATAAACAAGACGAAAAGACAAGCCTCAGAATGGGAGAAAATATTTGCAAATGAAGCAACTGACAAAGGATTAATCTCCAAAATTTACAAGCAGCTCATGCAGCTCAATAACAAAAAAACAAACAACCCAATCCAAAAATGAACAGAAGAACTAAATAGACATTTCTCCAAAGAAGATATACAGATCGCCAACAAACACATTAACGGATGCTCAACATCACTAATCATTAGAGAAATGCAAATCAAAACTACAATGAGGTATCACCTCACACCGGTCAGAATGGCCATCATCAAAAAATCTACAAACAATAAATGTTGGAGAGGGTGTGGAGAAAAGGGAACCCTCTTGCACTGTTGGTGGGAATGTAAATCGATACAGCCACTATGGACAACAGTATGGAGGTTCCTTACAAAACTAAAAAGAGAACTACCATATGACCCAGCAATCCCACTACTGGGCATATACCCAGAGAAAACCATATGTACCACAATGTTCATTGCAGCACTATTTACAATAGCCAGGACATGGAAGAAACCTAAGTGTCCATCAACAGATGAATGGATAAAGAAGATGTGGCACATATATTCAACAGAATATTACTCAGCCATAAAAGGAAACGAAATTGAGTTATTTGTAGTGAGGTGGATGGACCTAGAGTCTGTCATAAAGAGTGAAGTAAGTTAGAAAGAGAAAAACAAATACCGTATGCTAACACATACATATGGAATCTAAAAAACAAAAAATTGGTTCTGACGAACCTAGGGGCAGGACAGGAATAAAGGTGCAGACATAGACAATGGACTTGAGGACACAGGGAGGGGGAAGGGTAAGCTGGAGCGAAGTGAGAGAGTAGCATTGACATATATACACTACCATATGTAAAATAGTTAGCTAATGGGAAGCAGCTGCATAGCACAGGGAGATCAGCTCAGTGCTTTGTGACCCCCTAGAGGGGTGGGCTAGGGAGAGTGGGAGGGAGACAGAAGAGGGAGGGGATATGTGGATATATGTATACATATAGCTGATTCACTTTGTTATACAGCAGAAACTAACACAACATTGTAAAGCAATTATACTCCAATAAAGGTGTGTAAATAATTAATCAACTAATTAATCAAATAGCCATCTTTTCCCTCACTCTACATTTGCAAATTTTCTTTCACTTATTCATACAGTCCTTTCTAATTAGTCAGACTATATGTATGTTTAAAGTAGATAATTAAAATAATGTACAATCTTTTTTTTTAAGGGGTTTTCTAAGTTTTAAAAACTGCTAATTAAAATTTAGTCCTGCACAGGTAACGAATAAATATTTACTCATGTCTGCTTGTTCAGGTAATTTTAAGTTAGTTCCAATTATAACTGATGCTTATAGAAACACTATTTTGTCAGAGTTTATACTGTCTTTTATATACCAAGTTAACATAGGCTAACCCTGAGAACTTAAGTGAAATGTGAATATTTTCTATAGGGATACAGTTATTTGAAGATATTTAGCTTTTATATGTATTTGATTACCTTTTTATATCTTTTTTGCATAGTTTTGTGTGAGAATAGAAAAGAATCCTGGCCTTGGATTTAGTATCAGTGGTGGAATTAGTGGACAAGGAAATCCATTTAAACCTTCTGACAAGGTAAGAATTGAATTTCTTATTAGCAATTTTAATTAGAAAAACACTATATTCTACTGCAGCAAAAAAACTTTTTTCAATTTTTTGGTTTTACTGTGCTTTAATAAGCTAGCTAACTATGAAGCCAATTAGAAACTTTTTCAGCAAAGGGAAAAAAGAATTCACTGCAGTGCTTGACAAATCCTATGAATGAGAAAAAAGAAATTTAAGCATTCTCTTTGATAAGGAAGTTGCTTGTTTTTTGCTTTTTGTTTTGTTCACAGTTGTATATATTTGTAAAGGAAGCTATATAGGCAATTTCTAACAAGTTTTTTCCAAAAGTTTATTTGTGGATCACTGATTTGGGAAAAAGTTTTCTCATAGTAACAGAATGAATAAATAATGATTCAACGCCAGGGCCAGCTGATTGCCATCTCTTTAATCCATCATGTTTGTAAAGTATTTCACTAATAGAATTGTAGAACTGAAAGACCATGGGAAACAAATATTCTGTGAGAAAATCAGTGTTAGCCATGGCAGAGGAATCAGGTCCTCCTCTTATGCTCACCCCTGTCTGTCAAATCATGGGTAAAGGTTCACCACCACTCCCAACTCTAACCTCAAACGTTGCTGAATATCCACCATGCTGCACATGTTCACATCTGGCCTGTCTGATCCCAATGTGGACCACTTGACTTTTTTAAGCAAAAAAATTTACCCTGAGCTATATAACCTGCCTTCTGCCAGCAGGGTTTAATACTCTCAGCTTTTAAACAATTAGTGATTATAATTTGATGATCATTGAAACTGTCTGCTTTTGATCTCATCAAATTTAATTGCATTAAGTGACATCATAAAACTTTGGGATGATGAAGAAAGACAGAAATTAGATATGAATAAAACCTCCTCAGGCTCTCGACTTAACCTTTGAGTCACAAGGTGGTGCGGATCCTTTCAACTTACCACTATTGTAAAAATAAACCACACATCAGTTTCTGATTAAAGACCTATTTCTGAAAAAATTTGGATGCCCCTATTTTGGAGATTTCCATAGCCTTTAATCCCTTATTTTCCTCTACTTCTTCCCAGTCTTTTTGTTTCCTACCATTAGTTATGCCCTCTTCCTTTCCTTTCTGGAGAAGAAGAAAGAAAGAGGTTGGACTATTTGGATGGAAAGGAGTAGAAAGAAATCCCCAGTGGCCATAGATAAGAGTTTCTTTGCTTAACTGATTGGAGCAGGTATTCATATATAAGGAATGTATATGAAGCAGCCCTATATAATTAGGGAAATTCCAGTTAGAAATGTCTGTGTATAAGTAACTACTACATTTCCTTTTTGAAATGATGTTGAGGATAATCATTGATTTAGTAGAATTTAAATATTCATGGCTTAGTAGGACCAAGTGTTTACTGAATTTTAATAAATTATTAATATATCTTAAGACAAAAAGCATGAAAAGTCAAAATTATCAGAAACATATGGTATTTTTTTTTTAACATCTTTATTGAAGTATAATTGCTTTACAATGGTGTGTTACGAAACATATGGTGTTTTTAAAAGCCTCAAATCATTGTCTTATTCATCTTGACCCCTCTTTTTGTCTCTGGTTTTACATCTCTTCCATAAGTTCTTTCAATGAAAAGGTAACAACCTTATCATTCATAAGATAGTTGAAATTCAAAAGACATGTTTTCCTCTCCTATCTCATCAGCAGATATATCTTTTCACTATATTTTTGGAAGGCACAGGGTAATAGATATTTTTCAATTAAAGATGCACAAGTTGCTAAATAGTCAAGATGTCTGAATGCTGTTACTTTTCTGCTTTTATTTTCAACTGAAGGGGATAGCAGGTGTGAGGCTTTCAAATCATTGCCTGTGATTCTTCCACTGTGATGAAATATGAACACTTTATAACTATTAATTTAATTTTTCATTGTAACATTTTGATGACTCTAGTGAGACTGAACTATTGCTATGATCTTATAATTTCTCTTTTGGTTAAATGCAACAGATATAGAGCTTGAATTATATAATCTATCCATTGAAAGATTCCCCTCAAAAGCACTTTTCTTTGCCTGATTACTTTCTAAAACACTTAAAATCTGAAAAGTGAATCTCTATTACAGCAAAATTGATCAGAGTAATTAAAAGTTCCAAATCTACAGAAGACTCAGACTGCTCTTAATTTATTGACCACACCAAACATATGGTAGATACTTAGTTAAAAATGTTGAGGCGATCTAAAGACATTGGCTCTGACAATTTCTATAAGAATTTAATCCACTCACAAAGAAAGGGATTAATCTCGAGGAAATTCAGTTGCATTTTTTTATCCCCAGTGCCCCATTCTTGTAGAGGTTGCATAAAATTTAGAGTAGAATCCAGTGCCTATATCAACCTAAAAATATCAAACAGTAAGAAAATGAAAATGAACTTTAAAAATACTCTTCTCTCCAATGTTGAAGGACAATTTTTTCATAAATTGGCTAATTTACAGCTGTGAGGAGGGGTGAGGAGAACCAAAATAAACAGGTGTTTTAATTCAACCTGGGTCAGAGGTTGATGCTTTCTTTATAAGGAGTTCTAGTCATGCAAAATCTTAAACTTTAATATGATACATACTCCCTTCCAATAAACAAGTCATGGGTTAGAAGCAGTCTTTTGACCATACTATATTATTTTACTTACTGTTCATTAATGTTTAAGTGTTTTGTAATGACACTCAAAATTCTAAGTATCCAAGATATCTGAATGTCTTAGAGTCATTGAAGACTTTCTGTACTGAAGTAGCCAATAGATTTGTTCCATTCTTTTCATTATGATTGCTAGGAACCACTGTCTCAGCCAAATGCCAAGGACTAAAGTGAAATAGCATCCAAACTGATTACCTGGTTTACAGCCATATAGGAAAAGCATGAAGCAGTCATCCCTAAGGGCTGAGAGTATGAAACTGGGACAAAAGTGAGTTGTGTTGTTCAGTCTGGCAGAAGTTCCAATTTAGGTTCTGTGGTAGTGTGAGACTATTGCAGAAAAACTCTTGGTACAGCCCAAAAGTTAGCTGAGGCTTTAGGGAGAATTGAGGATTAAGATATGAAGACTGTTTTGTACCAGACTTTGAGAGCTTAGAACAGCATCTGGTCTTGCAAATTCAACTCTTCTCGAAGACGCCAAGGTAGTCTGATTATGGTCTCCTTAGGTTAAACGGCTGGAGCACGATTAGTCCTGCAGTTCATGTCATTGTCAGAACAGTGTTTAGTAGTTGAACAACCCAACTCACTCATCATGGAGTTCATTATTTTGGGTTCACTGCCAGGTGAAAACTGCTTTTACATACTTGGAAAGAGAACACTGTAGAAATCCAGATGAAAAAGCCTTCATATAATGCTTGCCTTTGCCCTCCCTGTGAAGTGGATGGAGCCATTATCTGGTTTATTATTATAGGGAAACATTGCTGTCAAGATGGCACGATGCTCCAGAGAGATAAAAGATTTTGATCCAACAAATCTGATGATAATAATAAAAGTATAGACTTTTACTGAGTATCTGCAATGTGCTAGTCACTGTATTAGGCTCTTTATATACATGAACTTATCTGATCTTCTTAGCAACTTGTGTTAGTTGAGTATTATTATTCCCCATTTTGTTGAGGCCCAGAGGGGTTAATTAACTTGCCCAAGGTCATTTAGCTGACCTGTGGCAGATAAGATTTGAACTCAAATTGATCTGATTCCAAATCCTTTTCTCTTAACAAGCACTGTGATACGTACCTCTATCTGCAAATAACACTTAGCCGAAGAGCCACATGACAAATTTATACCCTGTAGAGTTGAGACTAACATAATAATCTAATATTGAAAGTGTGACAGAACACTGTAATTAGTTATAGTCTAGATATTTGCTTCAAGTCCTTGGAAGTCAGCATGTATTCTCTATTGAACTTAGATAATTAGAAGCATACTGTATACATTAGATTGCTAAGCATTTATATAACTTTTGGACTAAGGTATTATTACAGTGGAGATCATGCCAATGGAACAAACCACAATAATCTTTCCCTATATTTAAATGTTCATAAAATAATAATTCATGGTTACAAAATTTAAGTAATATACTAATACAGTTTCCACGAGATGTTGTTAGGAAGAAGAGACTGGATTAATGGATGACTGATATCATGTTGTTGTGTGACTTCATAAGGCAGCCCGAGACTCTGAAAATAAATGAATTTTTAATGATGTATTCACACAGTTCATCATTCACGGACTGATATCCCTCCTTGCCTCATTTTAGAAGGAAGGACTAAGCTTCTGGAGTTTAAAGATATTAACAAGAACTCATAGCCTCTTTCTCTATATACTGTAAAGGTACAGCACTGAACAATGCCATGAACAATCACCTAGTCACAGGATCAAAATGGAAGCTGTATTATGAATATCCTCAAATCACTTGATAGCAGGAAATATACATACTATGACATTGGAACCAAAGAATCACTTATTCTCCACAGTTTTATCATAAACACTCATGCTGAGCAGATGCCAGAGAGCCTACCCATATTTCCAATGATTTGGGCAATCGGCATGTAGACACATAAATGATAGAAGAAACAATCCTTTTTGTTCTTTCTTTTTTAATGCCTTAATTTGCCCATGGTACAGGTAAAATCCCAAGCCAAGGAAGAATATTATAGGCATGGCAAATGTAAAATACTATAATCACCAATAAACTCTAAATAAATGTTCTGGAATTTCAGAATAAATTACTATATCTAATTCTACATAAATTCTAAAAAATTGATTCCAGATGCCAAACAGCCTCCCTCCTATTTACATCCCACCTTCCACCCCTAGAAGAAAATTTGTGTGGAGATGAGTATTGCATCAAATAAAAGTTTTTATATGATTAATATTACAAAGAGAAGAAAGGTTAGATGTGCAGATCCAAAGCATTTATTTGACATCTTTACCTGGGGATAACAATACCCAGAGGCATGCTTGGCAGTAGCAAATTCAAAAATGCACAAGAATAATTTTCTGGGTTTGTTCAGCCTCATGACACTGGGTGATTCATAAATAAAAAGTTGCAAAAGATATGCTCTTGACTTATGAAAAAGGTGCATACCCTATGTCTACACCTTGTCATGTATTCTCCATGGATATAAAAATCAGGAATAGCAAACACATTTGTCTAGAACTCCACACAGCATATGATTTATATTTACTACATAAACATTAAACAACATATAATATTTCCTTCATTTTGTACAACTCTTAGACAAAGGTGATTTATTTTATATATCTCTAAATTAATTTTATAATATAATTTATATATCTGTCCCATCTTTAATTCTACTTCAAGCTATTATTATGTAATGCAAAGTAATTTGGAGAATCTATTAGTTATGTGAAAGTAACATTCAGGAGCAAAGAATAGATATAATATAAATATATATAATTTATATATAAAACTGAATTTTTAAAAATAAATAACAAACAAATTATTTTACAACACAATTACTTCAGCTGCATCTTAGTCACACTGAAGTTTGAGGTTCAGAATGCCACTTGGTTGTTTGAGGACTTTAAAAGCAAGAATTTTTTTAATAAAAAATGCATATTTGCCTGTTCTGTTCTGTCTTATATGTTGAAAAAAAACCTGAATCTATTCAGGAATATTGATAGAAATGCAGTCTTTGCAATCTCCTATTAATAGGATTCCTATAGGTATGACCACCTATATGAGGCCTTTTAAGAAGGCATGGCAGTGTGCTTTAGCCAATTGGATAATTTCAATATCAAGACATTATATTATAAAGAAGACATATAAGATTTCAGCTTGTGAAAAGATATAATAAAATATAACTCAACACAGACTTGGTTCTTTAAGAAAATATCATTCCATCATACATATGAAAAAATAAGGCGATTTAAAAGTACCATTTTAAATAAGAACATTGGGACATTTTAATTCAACAATATATTTAGAAAGTCACTAGAACTGAGATTGCTATCACTTTGCGATATTCTTTAACAATCAGTAAAATAATTTTCAATAAAATTAAAGTCCAAGTACATAGCCAGCTATATTAGTTGCTAGAGTTAAATATTATCTATGTTCTGTCTGCTGTATCATTTCAGCCATTTAGCATGGAACAAAATAAGCTAAATAAGGAGACAGAAAATGGTGTTGGAAAGGATTTGAGACTTTTTAAGTTTGTTGCTATTTGATGGAAAAATGTCAGAGACTTCTCAATCAAAATATGAAAGCATTTAAAATTAGTTCATAAATAATATTTTACGTAATAACTAACAAGAATTGACAGGTCCAACAATGAGAGAAAGTTAATTACTGAGGGTCCAAAAGATCTTTGAGAAACCTGTGAAATCTTTCATATTCCATTTATAAAGTTACTACCACAAGTTTTAAGTGCTATTGCAGGGACCTCCGTAGTATTCCTAGTTTCTGCTTGAAAATGTTATAACCAACTAGAATTCTTGAAAATATTGTGAATCCAGATTGATAGAAATAAAACAAAACAAAAATAAATTAAAAAGTAATAACTTCCATGTCTCTGCCTGTAGCAGTATTGTTTAGCTTTTTTAAATTTACCTATATAACATTTGAGATGTATCTCAATAATATGTATTTAATAACAATATTATCCATTTTTCCTCCAATCTAGCCCCAAAGTTGCTCTATGCTTGGGGAGCAGAGGTGCATTTTATCTCCTGGTACTGGGTTCCAAAGAATCACTAGTAAGCAAAATATAGAATCTACATATCCCTTCCAGGCAAGAAGATACTGCAGAGCTTTAATTTTTGTAGTTTATATTTGTCTAAAGCCAAGATGCAGAACCGGAGATGAAGACTTTTGTGCAAGTAGTTAATTGAAGATTTGCTGTCCGGTGAAATCTATATGAGAATAAGGGATGCAGGATAGGGCAGGTGAAGAAAGTAGAACTCCACAAAGATGTGGATCTAGTGGAAACCGGATGGTACAGGGTACAGGGTGCTCTGGAGCATCAGTGGTACCACAGAGTTGTCTCACCTTGAGGAGGGAAACGGCTTTTTGTACCCTGGTATCAGTCATTAACTACATGGGAAGGAGCATAACCTTCCCAGCATTTCCCAGTAAGGAGGCTCCAGGCTGAGGGTAATTTTCAAAAGAAGGGTTAGATGTGAGCTGTCAGCAGCACCTGCAGGATGAGAGCACCAATCTGATAAAGGGAATCTGGGCAGGTCCCCAGAAGTGTCCATTATGCAACTGTGAAAACAATGGATGTTCTTCATCTTTCAGACTAAAAGCACTTTAGTACCAGCAGTTCTGATATGCTCATCTATGAGAAGTACTGCCTGAGTGCTTTCAACCATGGCACCTAACTGGGAGGGATTGCCAGAGCAACTGATACTTCAGTGTGGATCCTGAAATTTGCTGTGTCATAGTTTTTTCAATGAGACCCATTAAATCTGCTTTTAAATACTTGTAATTTTTCTGATTAATTTTTTTCTTAAAAAAAGAAGACTGCTATATTCTACAAATACAGTCTTAGTCTCTCTAAGAGATAGTAATCACTAATTGAGCCAAATCTATGTTCTTTGGCAGCTAAAGAAAGTGGTTTACAAAATGATATTGATCAGAAGAAGCAGGGAAGTTTGGAGTGAACACACTTAGATGGGAAAAAATCTTAGGTAACAATAGGTAAGATCAGAGAAATCGAAGACAACTGAGAAAGAAACCCAAGTAACTGCAAAACACTTTTATTGTGTCATTTTCCTCTTTTGAGTGTGTGAAGAAAATCATGAGAACTCGAAGAGTCGATTCTTAAGTTCTGTAAGTTCCAGCTTAAATCCTTAAATCCTCCCTAAGATCCTTTGAATGAGTTGAAGGAAAACCATAAACAGATGAGAATAGATTTCCAGACACCAAGTTAACCTGAAGGTGCTAGAACTATGCTGGAAAGTTGGACTACTAGATCAGAATTTAGACTGTGTTATTTTAAAATGTATATATATGTATATATAGATATGTGTATATATATTTTTTAAATATATATTGTTAATAAATTCAGAGTTACATTAAGCAGTAAACAAGTAGTAACTGTTTATGATTACTGTATAAGGTACAAAATTACAAATATGCATTTGTTTAATTGCAATCATCCTTACAATATAATTAACATAGCTATACATGATCTTAGTAACCAATTCTATTTTTTAAGTATAATGGAGTAGAAATTATTTCCCATTTTTGAAACCTACTGGATCAAACCCCATTACCATACACAAACCACATTCCCATAACAAGGCACTATCATTTAACCTCCAAGAACATTTATTAATAGAAAATAGGAAGTGTTGGAGTAAACATTAAAGTGATTAAAGAAAAATCATATCTTAAATTTGTGTTTCTCTTTGTTTATTGAGGTATACCAAGGTCTGTGTGTTTATTGAGAGAGAAAAATCATACATTCATCCTATCCTCTACTTAAAAAAAATTGCTTCCACCTTGACTCTGTGACTAATTTAGTAGGATACGTAGACTAAGGTACAAGATTTGCTTATTCCTATACTGCAAGGAGACCCTATGATATGTTGGGTTTTGTATGACTTGCACACACCAGCTGGGGCGGCTTCAGTTCTCTGAAGGTGTCCATCTCTGAGCCATAATGTGAGAGCGGTGAAAGAGACAGAGAATCGAGAACCACTTTTACTTAGGTACCTCCTACTGATTGTGAACTAGGGCATTCTCAACATAATCGACATAATCATCCTTTAAAATCATAATATGTTCTTAGTCTCAGATGTGTACAACTGCAACGTCTTTTTTCTTTAACTTATATCTCTTAAAAAAATTATACAGGTAAGAAATGAAAACACTCTTACTATAAAAATTCAAATAATACAGAAATACAGAGACTAAAAAGTGAGAAAAAAAACCCCTCCCTTTTCACTCTACCCCACACTGCCAATGCACAGCTGTGGCCTAATAGCCACTTTGTCAGTCAATGTATCAGGAATCCACAACTAGAGTGTCCTCTGAACATTTGTCACTGGCCTTTTTGACCTCCTGATTTCACCGCCAGCTCTAAGCAATACTTCTAGTATGGTCTACTCTACATAAAACCATATTTTATCTAAAGGAATCATAGTTTGACTGAATGTAGTTTACAATACAATAATTTTTCACTTTAAAAACCTTATTTTAGCATAAGTGACAAAAAAGCTTTGACTGAATTCTTCACTTTTCAATCCATTATTTTGAAGTGGTGTAGATAGTGTCAAAAAATTTGACAACTGAAGGGGCTTTGAGGAAGACTGCAGGGATGATAATCAGAAAGCTGATTACTGATACTATTTTAGTAGTACCTAGGAAGGAGACGCCACAGCCACCTACAGTTACCCACTCTTGTTTTTAATGGCTTCTACTATTTTATGCTATGTATAAAGCTGAGAAGAGGACTTCCCTGGTGGCGCAGTGGTTAAGAATCCGCCTGCCAATGCAGGGGACACGGGTTCAATCCCTGGTCTGGGAAGATTCCACATGCCATGGAGCAACTAAGCCCGTGCAACACAACTACTGAACCTGCGCTCTAGAGCCCGCGAGCCATAACTACTGAGCCCGCGTACCTAGAGCCCATGCTCCACAACAAGAGAAGCCACCGTAATTAGAAGCCTGCACACAGCAACTAGAGAAAAGCCTGCGCACAGCAACAAAGACCCAATGCAGCCAAAAATTAATTAATTAATTAATTAATTTAAAAGAAGAAAAAAAAAGCTGAGACGAAAAGCCAGTAGGAACTCTGATCGAATCAGTAAGCTGTATGAAGCTCATCAATCCATATATTCACCACCAGTTGAGGTCTCATATTAAATACAGGCTTTAAAGAATTCATAAAATAAAAGAAATGAAAAATATTTCACCTATTTTTCCCAAAGAGGCAAGAAATCTTTAAAGACATTATGTGGAAGAGTGTGATCATTTACTTTTAAATGAAAATATGAAAATCAAATGAAAGAAAATTCTTTTTTTAAGCTTAAGAATTTTACCAAGAAATAAACAGGAAGAAAATGTACGTTCAGTCAACAATACACAGACTCCCAGAGATTTTTAACTGTTATGGAATAATTGCAATACTGCAGCAATCAATAAAAGGAAAATTACAATTATAATTCCTAACAGGAATACCTCAGAGATATTGGGGTTTGTTTCCAGACCACTGCAATAAGATGAATATTGCAATAAAGCAAGTCCCTCGAAATTTTTGGTTTCCCAGTACATTTAAAAGTTATGTTTACACTATATTGTAGTCTATTAAGTGTGCAATAGCATTATGTCTAAAAAAATGTAGATACCTTAATTCAAAAATACTTTATTGCTAAAAATGCTAACCATCATCTAAGTCTTCAGCAAGTCGTAGTAATAACATCAAAGATCACTGATCACAGACCACCATAACAAATAGAATAATAATGAAAAAGTTTGAAATATTGCAAGATTCACCAAAATGTGACACGGAAACATGAAGTGAGCAAACGTTGTTGGAAAAATGGCGCTGATAGACTTGCTTGACAGAAAGTTGCCATAAACCTTCAATTTTAAAACTGCATTGTCTGCAAAGTGCAATAAAGTGAAGCACAGTGAAACAAGGTACACCTGTATAAAGTAATCAAAGCCAAACATAATTTCAACTCTTATATTCAAATTCCCCAAAAGAGAATAGTGCCTGGTGATCAGCACCAAACTATAAAAAAAAAAAAAAATCGATTTTTTAGTAGTCAATTTGTCATTTCTAACAGGAATCTCAGATAAAAGGAAATAAACTGCTTACTTCTTGGTTGTTTTTATCAAGTCATAAGGGCAGTATCTTGAAAACTATATGTTTATATACATTTTTCTTTTTGGCTACTAAACAAATCTTTACAATGACATAAAAGAATGGTGCAAGTGTATTTTTTCTGTTAGGATCACTCCATTACGTTGTTACTAAGATATTTGCAATCACATAGCCAATTTCTATGGGTTTAAATAGTCTCCTGTTGCTCCAATGCATTATTTTTTTTAATAGATCTTTATTGGAGTATAATTGCTTCACAATACTGTGTTAGTTTCTGTTGTACAACAAAGTGAATTAGTCATATGCATACATATATCCCCATATCCCCTCCCCCTTGAGCCTCTCTCCCACCCTCCCTATCCCACCCCTCTAGGTCATCGCAAAGCACCGAGCTGATCTCCCTGTGCTATGCTGCTGCTTCCCACTAGCTACCTATTTTACATACGGTAGTGTATATAAGTCGATGCTACTCTCACTTCACCCCAGCTTCCCCCTCCCCCCCTTGCCATGTCCTCAAGTCCATTCTCTATGTCTATGTCTTTATTCCTGCCCTGCCACTAGGTTCATCAGTACCTTTTTTTTTTTAAGATTCCATATATATGTGTTACCATACGTTATTTGTTTTTCTCTTTCTGACTTACTCTGTATGACAAACTCTAGGACCATCCACCTCACTACAAATAACTCAATTTCGTTTCTTTTTATGGCTGAGTAATATTCCTTGTATATATGTGCCACATCTTCTTTATCCATTCATCTGTTGATGGACATTTAGATTGCTTCCATGTCCTGGCTGTCGTAAATAGTGCCGCAATGAACACTGTGGTACGTCTCTTTTTGAATTATGGTTTTCTCAGGGTATATGCCCAGTAGTGAGATTGCTGGGTCATATGGTAGTTCTATTTTTTACAAATGTAACCAAGTGATTTTTATTTCAATATTTCTTTATTTAAAAATTAATGAAAGAGTTTTGAATTCCTTTAAATATCTGTGCATAAGATTTTTGTGAAATTTTTAGAGGACTTTGGTCAGTTGTATAATTTGTATCTCTGTCTTTTGAGGCTCATATTTTTTAGGTTTCTAAAGCAATTCTTTCTGTTCATTTTTTATGGATTTTACATTTCATTGTTTTGTCAGCTAAAGTTCAGTCATACACTGAATCATCATATGCAGCTGCCAATGCCCTCCTTTTTTTCTCTTTCTCTCCTTTCCTTCCATCTCTCCTTTCCTCCCTCTCCCCTCTCCTTTAGTTTCTAATGGTCATGGGATAAATCTCTTCGCTTGCTGCATATAAATTCCTCAGTTGTTAAGGTAGCAAATTGTTCAAAGCTCAAGATTTGTCTCTCAGCAATTAACCTTAAAATATTTTGTTTTCACACTTTGACTCATTAGAGAGTAAAGCTATTGAAACACCTTTATTCTTGATGTATCTTCTAATAATCACAGGGATTAAGTAAACACAGTCTACTGTGTATGTGTAATGCTGCTTCTATGAGCTGCATCATAGCTTAATATTAACCTTGCTCAATTCATGAAAAGAAATTATTTGCCAATATTTGGCCAAAAAAAAAAAAATTTCCCCTTGCAAGCTATTGAATCTATGTCTGTGTTTGCTATTTTTATGGGTCAGCTTTTTCTCCAGAAACGCTCCTTGAACTTTTATAATTATATGAAAGCATATGATACCATATTCTATAATATATAACCAATGTGTTCTGAATTGTAATTGTAATTGTAATTGTATGCAATTTTTATCTGAGATATGGGCTTCCTAGAAACCAATTTCTTAGCATCAGCTAGAGCCAAGTTTTTTCAGAATTTTAAAGAAAAGCATATTTCACAAATTGAAGTTGTAATTCCCTTAAGACAAGTTCTATATTGGTGTCTACATTTACAATAGCTGAGACTGTCACAGTCATTCACCTTCATCATTAAAAAGCCATATAAAGTTCCTTTCTCCTCTAAAGTTAGAATGTTAAATGTTGGCCTTGTAGACTAACTTTCAAGGAACCTTGAGTCCTTCAAGGTTTATGTCCAGAGGTGCAGAGACTAGGTAACCAATAAGACAAGGTCAGATTTTAACACTGTGAAAAACCTTCCATACTCATCCATTTACAAAATTACTTGTGAAAAGTAAAACTTTTTAAAAACCCATTATGGGTACTTTTGGAAAAACTTCATTTATGACTTATATGAAGACTGGTTTAAAAACTGGGGAAGAAACATGAAATGGCAAAAGGTCAAGCCTATTTGTAGCATCCGGCCAGTGCTCTCCAGATTGGCTTTGGTTCAAACCTATGGGGGTCCCTCTGTGATGCATGAGTCCATTGTGTCTGTGTCTGTCTCAAGCACACCCAGATATTGGTGTCTGATAGGAGAAAAGACTTGCATTCTTTGGAAAGGACTGCAATACTTATCTTGTTGCTCTGTTGTGAGATGCCCTCTAGAGGTGGTGCTAAGGGAAAACCACTGTGCTGTCAAGCCACTAAGGAACATGAGAGCTGGTGATGAGGTGCAAAACATTAGAGAAACACACTCAGAAATGCCATAAGCCAGTAACCAGACTCTAGCAGCCATTGTTACAGAGCTGATGTTGGCTTGGAGCTACCGAAGGAAGTAGCCTCTAAAAGTTATTAAGAACCATCAGAAAGCCCTCTTGTTGGGACCCATGTCCATTATTGAGAGTAAACAATAATTGGAGCCATTATCACTGACAGCCACCACTGGGAAACCACAGATGATACAGGAGAGACTTTCCAGCCCTCTTCCCGTCCCCTTCCCTAAATCAAAGATGCAAATCCTCTTATCTTTTGGGAATTCAAGGTAAAGATAACAAATGTCGGCCTTTCAATGTACTCTAAGACTAAGAGTAATGAAGAATTTTCTGACAGTAAATCTGGTACATTTGGGAGACTCAGAAATCTCTTATTGCAGGCTTTGCTGGAAAGAAAGACCCTGGATTGTAGCTCAACCTTCAGACTTTCAATAATTATAATAACATTTATAGACCCTATACTGAGTACCATCTACTGTTCTAAGTATTTTGTATGTGTTCACTCACTTAATCTAATAACTATGAGGTATAAACCACTATTATAATCATTTTACTGATGAGGAAAAATTAAGTACACAAAAGTTAATTAACTTGCCCAAGGTCACCAATTTATAAATGGTGAACACAGACAGGCTAACTCCAGAACTATGCTCTTATTCACTTCTTACACTATATGGTAGGCAGAAAAAAATGGCCTCCCAAAGCGTGCCACATCCTAATTCCTAGAACCTGTGAATATGTTACATTACAAGGCAAAAGGGACTTTGCAGTTGAGATTAAATTATGGAATTTGAGATGAGGAAGTTATCCTGGATCCAGGTAGGCCTAATCTAATCACATAGGTCCTTAAAAACAGAGAATCTTTCTTGACTGTGGTCAGAGGGAGATGTGAATGTAGGAGAATAGTCAGAGAGATGCACAGTTGCTGGCTTTGAAGATGGAAAAAAGGGACCACGAGCCTAGGAATGTGGACTTTTCCTAAAAGCTGGAAAAGGCAAGGAAACATTCTCCCCTAGAGATTCCAGGAAATCACGCAGCCCTGCCAACACCTTTGTTGTAGCCCAGTGAGACCTGAGTTGAATGTCTAACCTACAGAACTGTCAGATAATAAATCTGTGATGTTTTAAGCCACTAAGTTTATGGTAACTTATTATAGCAGCAGCAAAAAACCTAATATACACTACTCGTTGAAAAACAGTTACTGAGGTATTTTCCTTATTTGGGCAAAATGGATTTGCTATATCACTTTAGGTATACAGATTATTTCACTAGTTTGAATGTATTGCATGATAGTTTGTCTCACATTTAGCACTCTGCAAATGTTACAAGAAATTTAGATCTTGCCCGAAGAGTTATAAAATTGGTCATATGCCATGATTTGGATCTTTGATACATACAAGATGGCTTACTGATGCTTGGAAGTTAGAAGATGGCTTTTTACCAATCAGTGGGACGTTATTGTTCGAATTTTCAGAATACGAATAGTCGGATGATTCCTCACCAAAATCTGTCATCAGTGTCAAAGTGTTCTTTGAAGTCTCAGAAGAAAATGAATTTGTTGAAAGGGTGACACACTGCTACAATGAACTTTTTGAAAACAGTGTCAAAATTTTCATATTTCTCATCAATATTCATCATAACAGAGACCACAAAAATGGGTTCAGAGTTATTTGGTCTCTTTCATATGACAGTGTTTATATGTCAATACATAAATACAGTGAAAAATCAGGGCACTGGCCTTTTCAGGCAGTCTTTGGGGAAACATTCCACCTCCAAAAATAATGAATGCTACAGACCATTATCAAACATAACACTCATTGCTATCTGTTTTGACTAATGTGGCAATATGCTGGCTGATAGGATATATATAGAGAGAGAGAGAAAGAGACAGAGAGAAAGAGAAACTATGCCAATGGGCAGTAGTAATTTCTTAGTTGGTAAAATTTATTGATTGAAAAGAAATATTAACGCTTTAGAAAACAGCAATAAATGCTTAGGAAGACTCAGGCCACCATAAGAGAAAGCTTCAAAGCAAGTCTCCAGAACAGTGGTTGAAACCCGCAGAGCTTTGTGATGATTGAAATTAAACCTGCTAGAGACATGACTTTGGTATTCTTTCAGCAGTCAGGTTGTGGAGTGTTGCTAGTTCCTCTCGGCATTGCAATATCATGGCCACAATTCAGTTCCTATGGTCTGGACTCATACGAAAATTATTAAAACTGTTCCCGTACAATAAGCTGAAGAACGGCAATCAAAATTAACTAGGTAGCACAGACTTTGACTGCTGGGATAAAATAATAGTCAAAACAACTTTGCCTTCATCATGCAGAGATGCAGTGTCATTCTGCCTGTTGTACAGAGACCGCAACAGCAAAAGAGGGGGACCATCAGGGGAACTGAGTACTCATACAGTCTCCTGGATGGATGGAGTATGAGAGTTATGTGCCCAGTATGAAAAGGACTGTGAGGATTATATGTGTTTTCACAACCAGTGCCATTCACTGGTCTGATGGATTAGTCATTGTGCCTTATCTAACTGTCCCTTTCAAACAACCAGTTTTCTTTTTCCTTCTGAACTGACCATTTGTACAACTGAACTGACCAAAGTAACTAGCTGTTTGAACATCACACCAAATTGTGACACCATTAACCTAAAAGGTTTTTTAAGTTTTGATTACTATTTTCTTAATGCCATTAGTGCCTAATCATTGTAGAAAAATTAGAAAACACAGAAAAGCAAAAAGAAAGAAAAAAATATACATATATATGATGTCTCATTACCCAGTACAACCACTGCTAATGTTTAGGAGTATATTCTTCCAGATATTTTCCCACACAAATATACATTTAAACATGTTTCAGCAAAAATAGTATTATGCCGCACATAATGTTTTATAACTTGCTTGTTTCTCTAAGCACTAGTGTCCTTCTATAGCTGTCATCTAGGACTTCATTTTTAATGACCACATATCGTTCTATTGTATAGAGTTACCATAATGTATTTATTTAATCAATCCCGTTATTAGACATTTACATGTGATTTGTAATTTTTATTATTACAAATAATACCGTGATGAACATATTAGTAAATACATGTTGCATACTTATCCAGTTATTTCCCTAACATAAGTTCTAGAAGTCGAATTACTGGTTAAAGTTATGCAGTTTTCTAATATTTTAACGCCTACTGTAGTTTCATCTTTGAATGCGAAAGATAACAGGTTAAAATCAGAAAGATAAAAATCATTCAAAATCCTTAAATTAATGTTTCATAAAGATCTAAAATGCTAAATTAAAACACATAGAAATATTTTAATTAGGGTCTGTTTGTTAAACCATTTACAAAGACATACACACACAAAGTTATGGGTTTAAGTGAGAGTTATTAAGTTTACAGATCAGTAAATGAGATAATTTTCTAAATAACAGGCAAAGCCATTAAAATATTATCTTCTATTAATACTCAAGAATTAAAAACAATAAGAGCTGTATTGATATATAATTCACATACCATAAAATTCACCCTTTTAAAGTGTACAGTTAGGTGGTTTTTAGTGTATTCACAGAGTTGTGCAACCATCACCACTATCTAATTCCAGAACCCTTTTATTACCTTAAAAAGAAATCTGTACACATTAACAGTCACTCCCCTTGCTTCCCAGCCCCTAGCAAACACTAATCTGCTTTCCATTTTTATGCATTTGCCTCTTCTTGACATTTCATATAAATGGAATCATACAATATGTGGTTTTTTGTGACTAGCTTCTTTCATTTAGCATAATGTTTTCAAGGTTCATCAATGTTGTCAGTACTTCATTCTTCTCTATTGCCAAATAATATTCCACTGAATAGATATACACATTTTGTTTATCCACTCATCAGTTCATTCTTAGTATATTAATCAAAATCTTGTCACCATCATGTTTAAAGTACTTCAGTAGCTTCCCAAACTGATAAAGATGTCCATTAAAGACCCATCTTGATCTGGTCCCTACCTACTTCTGGGGATTGATATGATTTTCTCCCATGTTCCCAACCACATCCACTCGAACCCTTCCACAACCACTGCAGTCATAATAGAACTACTTGCATCTTCCTGAATGTAACAGGCACTCTCACTTTTGTATGTGCTATCCCTTCCGTGTAGAGTATCTTTCCTTATCTGTGTGGATACATTTTACTTGTCCTTTATGATTCCGTGCCAAATATCTCCTCTTCTTAGAAGCTCCAACACATTAAGGTTAAGCTGGATGCAACATTTTAAATAATCTATTATATTGATTACCTCTATCATAACACTTCTCATACTGTCTTATAGTCGGTTTTCTTGACTTTTCTTCTACTATATAGTGAGCTCACTGAAGACAAAAAATATATTCTGTATATCTCTATAACACCAGCAATCAAGGCCTAGCATATGGCAGACATTCAATAAGTGTTTGCTTTGTGTACATGATCAGTAAAATTAATTTGACTTTTTTATAAACAAAATCAATTTAGGAATTTTGTAACTATGTAGATGCAAACTTTATACGTTGGAATTTTCTTATGTTTAACTTGTTCATTTTACTTTAAAATTCTCAGTAACATATAAAGTAATACTCATTAAAATAAACCAGTCTTATATGTAATTCTAGTAAAGTTTTTAAAGTGTATGTTGAATTTACAACCTATCAGATAGGAGACATTTTCAATGAGGAATAACTTAAGACAACTTCAGAAGTTATACAGAATTTACACAAAAGATGGTTTAGAACCATATATCAAATTATTTAAGAAAGAAATCAAGACTATGCCATGAAATTAATTTATAAATCATAAGTGCACTTTAAAAACAATATGAGCGTTTTTGTGCAAGTAAAAATGTTGCTTTTCTTAAACTTGATTTAGAGGGTGGTGCCTTGCTTAAAATACTATAATAATATTTTAACCTCACATGTGTAAACTGTTTTTAATCTGTTTTCACTGTTTTCTATGTGAATGAAAAAGTTTTTAAGTAGATCTAGTTCTTGAAAATAGAATCCTAACCTCTGTTACTTCTGACTTATAGGGTATCTTTGTTACTAGGGTTCAGCCTGATGGACCAGCATCCAACCTGCTGCAGCCTGGTGATAAGATCCTTCAGGTAAGACATAAAAAGCAATGCTTTCTAAGGCCAACACTGAAACAAATATGTACCCAAGTTATTAAGCTGAATGACTTGAATTAAGTGATTGAACATAAGTTCTTCTTACATTTCTTATTTGTCTTTATTGTTTTGGGGTTGAGAGGCAGGTCAGAAACCATTTCAGACCTATAGAATCCTATATCCCCATTACCTGGCACATGGCAGGTGTTCTGAATATTTTTGTTTAAATGAATGGTGTTATTTTGGGAATGAAAGAAGGATTGATACATACAGGAATCTATGCATAAGTATCAAGTGTAAGTAAGAATAATGAAGTACCCAAATAGGGTATCTATGTGACTTTAGATGAGGGAGAAGAGACTGTCCATGTTTAATTTCTCAACAGTAAGCTTATTACTGTTTGAATAATGTGAAACACCTGGTTATATCTCTGTACTCTCCCTGCTGAGATGTTTGAACAAAAGTTTAGCTGTATACAAGGTGACTTTTTTAAATGTATTGTGTGATGGAAAAAGACATTTCCCTAACTTAAAGCTCTGCATATCAAAAAAGGATCCCTCCAGTAAACAGTTAAGTACATGCTTGGTATAACCTCATCCATTTTGCTTTCTTTGTCCTTCTCTCTTAATTCACTTCCACTTAATAATTTCCTACATCACAGCACAAGGCTCTTAAGTATCATCAATTTATTTAAGATTCAATATTTTGACTTATGACCCCAGAAATTTTCCACTGTGTAACTGGATGGTACTATCTGACATTGCAGAGATTCGATCATTTGGAGAAATTATAAAATGGTTCAACATAATAAATTGAAGATTTAGGGACACTGAGAACACAGGTGCCTTCTGGTCAGATTGGCTATGCAGATAGTTACCAGAATGCAAGGGCCCCACTCAACTCAGCTCTGAGGAGATCTTCTACCTTCTATTTATTGAACTCTCTCAAAGATCCCAGAAATGTAGAAACCCTATATAGATAAATTGTCTTAGCATTTTATTCTCACACATATTTTAAACTAACTAGCAAGATCATGAAAACTCAAGTTTTCAAAAATGATAATTATCTGAAAAGACTGCGGGTTGCTCCAACCTTTGGCAATGTCACAGGAGAAATACCATCCAAAAGGTCCAAGTCAATTCCATGCAAGCAGAAGACCAAACCAGCAGCTGGTCTTTTGAGTTAAAACATTGAAACAAAAAAAAGACACATAAAATCTAAATATTTTCTTTACCACTTTATTATTGATGTTCTATATTTTTTAATTGCCTAGCTAGCCCTTTGATCTTAAGCATTTTATATCATGTCTAGAGAACTCACATTCATTATATGTAAAATGAGTTTATACTACAGCTAAGGTCCCCCAGCTCAAAAATTCAACTGTTCAATAATGTTATCAATTTCCACGGAAAACGGCTAAGAATAAACTGACAACGTAACTCCCTAACACTTGGTACATGCTGCTGTTTAGGAAAGGAAATGGCTAGTCTTTTTCTCTATTGAATTTCAAAGAAATTATTTTGAATCTCAGAGTCTGTAAAAAATGAAGCCAGTTCATCTGAGATCTCCGATCTATTAGAATGCCAAGCTGGGTAGAGAAGCCTTCCATAGCTTGAAACAAGTTTGGGGACTTTGCCTTCATCCATGACAGAGGGAGCAAAAGAAAGACTTTTCCTTCCAAATTCAGAAATATTTAAATGGGTATAAAAATGTTATATAGATAGAGAGCTACAGATAAAGATATAGATATAGACATCCTGCAGAAGGAAATGAGAATTAAGGTAATATCTAGTTTCAGGGTTAGAATCCACTTCTGGCTGTGAAATTCTAGAAGGGTTATATGTGGGGAAATGAGGGTTTAGTATTTCTAGTCCCTGAGAAGTATACAGAAACAGCAAAGTGCACAGAGAAATGAATTCCCAATGCAAGAAGTAGGAAGGAATTATAAGCCAAATCAGTTAAAAGTCACAAAAACTGCAGAAGAGCTGCACCTGGGTTGTCTCTTCTCTCCACAAATGACTATCAAGGATGTAACATTTTTATTTTTGCTATAGAAGTTATTTGTATCTAGTACAATAAAATCAAAGTCCATTTTCAGTAAAAGAAAAATGCCCATAGACCTTAATCAAATAAATTGCTGTATTTACAGTTTCATTCATACTAGTTAAAAAGCACAAGTGGCCAATTATATTTCCTGAAGGAAATAAAAATGGCTAATTCTAAACTGAAATCATTGCCAACATCAGATGCTAAGAGAGCAAATTATATTTTTGTCTCTTTATAATACTGTGGCTCTTAGTTTAAAGAACACTGGAAAAAATGAGTTTATAACATTGAGTTATCTGTCACTTACAAGATCATTTGAATATATCCTCACTGGAGCAAATTTATTTACAAACCTTTATGAAAGCATACTACCTGGAAAATCAAGGTAAAAGAAAAAAACAAAAACAACGAATGAGCTCCCCTTTAAGTGATGGCAGTTACTGGGTTTGATCTAACCCAATAGCAAGTAGCAAAAGAGATAAAATAGCAAGAGATATACCTTTCCCAAATTTCCCTCAAACCCAGAATTTGTTATATAAGAGCTATCTCTTTTTTTTTCTGTAAATCTTTTTACCCACTATTCTCTTCTTATTCTGCTATGGTATTATGAGCATGTTATTTGAGGTACATGAAGATGTGTGTATTAAGGGATGATGTTAATTAAAACATAGTCACATGATTATTCTGTCGTTTTACTATTCATTTTCCTAGAATAGATACTGTAATTCATGTGCATATTCAAATGACTTGCTGTGCTTAGGAAGTCATTTTGGTTTAAGACAGTGTGGCATGAGGAAAGAGCACTGTGCTAGGGCAACTGACCCCTCACAGCCTTACCTTCTGTAAAGTCAAATTACAGAAGAGTGAGAGAGAACCAGGGAAAGCACATGGAGCATAAGAAATGTTATTCAACTGAGCCGTGTGAATTTGCCGATATCTGACCATTTTTGAAGTGGCAGTTTTGTTGATTTAACATCATAGTTTCTTTTTTCTAATGTTCTTTGCAGTTAAAAAATTCAGTCTAATTCATTATACATTTTACAATTTAAAGTATATTTAAATATAGAATATTAATTATAGTTACTCTGTTGAAAAGATGAATAGACTGGAAAAAAAGAATATATTGTACTTGATAGTTAACATGACTCACAGTTGTAGCCTACAGCTCACTTGTAAGTATATTGTATTCTAGTCTATCATGGTAGTCAATCCGTATCCTCTTCATTTACCTGCCCCCACCCCTTCCCAAGACAAGAGCCTAACTTTGACAGAAGAGAAATTATATTATTTATAATTAGTTTATGACATCCAGTTCTACTTTGCAATAATTTTAAGAGTTTGGAATTTGTAATCCAAAGTATATTCCTGGTCTATGGCTATATCTCAAAGATACCAAAATAGAATAATCAAAGAGATGATAATTCGAACAAACCTGATATGTCGCGCTTTTTTTTAAATAAATTTATTTATTTTATTTATTTATTTTTGGCTGAGTTGGGTCTCTGTTGCTGGGCACGGACTTTTCTCTAGTTGCGGTGAATGGGGGTTACTCTTCGTTGTGGCGCGCGGGCTTCTCACTGCGGTGGCTTCTCTTGTTGCAGAGCATGGGCTCTAGGTGCGTGGGCTTCAGTAGTTGTGGCACACGGGCTCAGTAGTTGTGGCTCACGGGCTCTAGAGTGCAGACTCAGTAGTTGTGGTGCACTGGCTTAGCTGCTCTGCAGCATGTGGGATCTTCCCAGACCAGGACTCAAACCCGTGTCCCCTGCATTGGCAGGTGGATTCTTAACCACTGTGCCACCAGGGAAGCCCGCTTTTTTTTTTTTAGTCTTGAAACACCTTGGTCCTCCAATTCATAGAGACAAGTCGAGAAATCACTCTCAACAAATATGTCTGTCAAGTTTCAGTTAGTTGTTGGTAGGCTGTTTGGGTCAGAGCATGCTATCAAGACAGTTTACTCTTGATGGAGCAAGAATTACTCCAGGCTTAACACAGAGGAGAAAAAGAGGATGAGTAGGAGGAAGAATACCCATGGGCTAGACTGGCATCTGTCTTCAGGAGCAGAGGTGAGAGCCTTATGCCAGAACGGGTGAGTGTGGAGTACAGTGAGAGGGGAGAGGGATCCCAGGTGTGAAGAAAGAAAACCCTAAGATTTTAAAGTTTCTCACTGAGTTAGAGAATTCAACATAGACATGGCTTGGAGTGGGGATGGAGGTGAGGAGGAGATAGTGTTACAACTGTCCAGGTTCAGAATGGGAAGAAAAAGTTTAACTTCTCAGAAGTCTAAACAAAATAAATGTCAATGGATGGCTGGGTCAGTTGTATACAGATACACGGTGCTATATCTGTATACAATCACTGAATCAAACCTTCCTTATCTGAATGGAAGTTTTGTACCCCTTTTAATGACAAGTACGTGTGGTTAGCTGCTAACGGTATTATCTTACTTAGCTAAAGTTTATTTATTCAACAACCTTAAACAAACAAAGTGCTACTGAGAAGCCATAATAAGTGTCACAAATTCCATGCACTAAATCTCATGCCTTTTACTCATAAGAGAGACTTTATTTCATACATGTAGTCTTTTACCTAGTTTTTCAGACCACCGAGGGGAAAGCCTCTGGATCCAGGTACATTGCCAGAAGCAAGAAGTCATAGCTGACAGTTTCACTGTCCAGGAAGAGAGAGAAACATCTTTTAAAAGAAAGAAAAGAAATTCAAAAAGTACAACAGAGTCATTCAGTATAGAATAGTGTTTCCTAATGGAATCTTTTAAAATATGTTTTTTAAAAAGAGTTCCTTACTCAAATAAGTTCAGAGCCACCTCAGATTCAATCCTTTGTTTCAGAATTTCACAACGTTGTAAGCATATTAAGAACCTGAAAAATCGTACAAAATGATATATCCCAACATATTTAACCGTGCAGCCCTCTTGACCAACAACATCAATTAGCCACTTCCACAGAACACACTTGGGGGAATATCTCTAGTAGAAGCAACTAACTGGGTCCACGGCTTCATTCCAGAGAGTGTTCATGTTCATAATTATTATCATGAGTCACTAAGAATGGGTTAGAGTATGTTTATTTCTATGAATTCTTTAAAATTTCTACTCAAAAAAGACTACAAAAAGTAAAGAGGAGAAATTTTTGTTATGGTTAAAATGAAGTGTGGGGCCCTTAAAGAAATAAAGTATTTGGAAATTTCACTAAAGCATTTCCCAACAAGGCTAAATAAGTTAACACTTTTCTATTGCTGATCTTATTTGGTGGTTGAAAATCAAAAACATTGGAGAGGTTTGGGGAAAGGTGGGGGGGGGGGTAGGTGGGTGGGTGCGGGGGGTAGGGGGGTGGGTTCAGCATCATGTAACTCTTAGTGTTCAGAGAAATTATTGCTTATAATGATAAAATACATGTGCAAATATTTTTAAATAGCATTTGGTTAGAAGATAACCAAAAATAATTTTTTAAACGTGTATGATTTTATATGCCTGTTTCACTGCATACCTTTATTCATTTGGTTTGTTCATAGTGTATAAAGTTCAGCACAGATAACTAATTAGAGATGGAGTAAATACTTTTTGCAAATCAAAAAAATAATATTTAGGTACTAAGTGAAACACGAAAAACAATAAAGACAAATTAAGTTCATTAAGCTGGCTCTAACTTCCATAATTTGGCTGAAATAAAAATAACATCAATTAAGCACCCATCTTGTGTCATTTAGAACACACAACAACCCTGCAAGGTATCTGTTGTTGACAGAGGTTAAATAGTTCATTTGAGCTTCTTCCATTATACAACACTGATTCTCCTGGAGCAAATTTTACTGATTGCATCACATTTTCCATTTCCTGATTTGGCAAATATGCATTAAATGCCCACAGTGTACAAAGTGTTATGCCAAGCCGCGTGAACACTGCAACAAGGAAATAGAACTAAGGTTCTACCTTTACACACCTAGCCCAGGAAGTAGACATGCCCAAAATTACACAGAGCAGAAAATGGAGGAAGAGAGACAGGAAAAAGCTGACTTCAAACACGCAACAAAATCAACTCCCAGTCTGTTTTCTCTTAACAGCAAGCTCTCCACCAAAACAGAGACCAACCTGGCTACAAAGAGTTCCCTGAAAGTGAGAGGCTGATTTTGCAGTTCCTTTTGTGGTAAAGTACAGAAATAAAGTGCAGCTTGTTGGGGAACTGCTTGCAAACCGAGATAGGGAAGTCATTTTTTAGAGATGCTCATTCCACATGCTCGTTTAGAAGAAAACAGGCATTATAAAGTCAAAGCAGATAAATAAGTAAATATCCTCAGGATTACTATTTATTACCAGTTCCATGCCTGACTTTCTATACAAATAATGGACAAAGTCTTCAGTTGAGTCTCTTCTATTTTGCCGTGTCTTTTTTTGAGCCTGAATTCATGAAACATTCAAGCTGCAGTACAGGTGTGCACTTAAGACAGAAGAGAAATTCTTATTTATGTTTTATTCCATGAATATTTTTTTAACATCTTTATTGGAGTACAATTGCTTTACAACAGTGTGCTAGTTTCTCCTTTATAACAAAGTGAATCAGTTATACATATACATATGTCCCCATATCTCCTCCCTCTTGCGTCTCCCTCCCTCCCACCCTCCCTATTCCACCCCTCTAGGTGGTCACAAAGCACCAAGCTGATCTCCCTGTGCTATGCGGCTGCTTCTCACTAGCTATCTATTTTACGTTTGGTAGTGTATATACGTCCATGCCACTCTCTCACTTTGTCCCAGCTTACCCTTCCCCCTCCCCATATCCTCAAGTCCATTCTCTAGTAGGTCTGTCTTTATTCCCGTCTTGCCCCTAGGTTCTTCATGACCATTTTTTTTTCTTTTCCTTTTTTTTTTAGATTCCATATATATGTGTTTGTTAGTATACGGTATTTGTTTTTCTCTTTTTGACTTACTTCACTCTGTATGACAGACTCTAGGTCCATCCACCTCACTACAAATAACTCAATTTCGTTTCTTTTTATGGCTGAGTAATATTCCATTGTATTTATGTTCCACATCTTCTTTATCCATTCATCTGTTGATGGACACTTAGATTGCTTCCATGTCCTGGCTATTGTAAATAGAGCTGCAATGAACATTTTGGTACATGACTCATTTTGAATTATGGTTTTCTCAGGGTATATGCCCAGTAGTGGGATTGCTGGGTCGTATGGTAGTTCTCTTTTTAGTTTTTTAAGGACCCTCCATACTGTTCTCCATAGTGGCCGTATCAATTTACATTCCCACCAACAGTGCAAGAGGGTTCCCTTTTCCCTACACCCTCTCCAGTATTTATTGTTTGTAGATTTTTTGATGATGGCCATTCTGACCAGTGTGAGATATCTCATTGTAGCTTTGATTTGCATTTCTCTAATGATTAATGATGTTGAGCATTCTTTCATGTGTTTGTTGGCAATCTGTATATCTTCTTTGGAGAAATGTCTATTTAGGTCTTCTGCCCATTTTTGGATTGGGTTGTTTGTTTTTTTGATATTGAGCTGCATGAGCTGCTTGTAAATTTTGGAGATTAATCCTTTGTCAGTTGCTTCATTTGCAAATATTTTCTCCCATTCTGAGGCTTGTCTTTTCGTCTTGTTTATGGTTTCCTTTGCTGTGCAAAAGCTTTTAAGTTTCATTAGGTCCCATTTGTTTATTTTTGTTTTTATTTCCATTTCTCTAGGAGGTGGGTCAAAAAGGATCTTGCTGTGATTTATGTCATGGAGTGTTCTGCCTATGTTTTCCTCTAAGAGTTTGATAGTGTCTGGCCTTACATTTAGGTCTTTAATCCATTTGGAGTTTATTTTTGTGTATGGTGTTAGGGAGTGTTCTAATTTCATTCTTTTACATGTAGCTGTCCAGTTTTCCCAGCACCACTTATTAAAGAGACTGTCTTTTCTCCACTGTATATTCTTGCCTCCTTTATCAAAGATAAGGTCACCATATGTGTGTGGGTTTATCTCTGGGCTTTCTATCCTGTTCCATTGATCTATATTTCTGTTTTTGTGCCAGTACCATACTGTCTTGATTACTGTAGCTTTGTAGTATAGTCTGAAGTCAGGAAGCTTGATTCCTCCAGCTCCATTTTTCTTTCTCAAGATTGCTTTGGCTATTCGGGGTCTTTTGTGTTTCCATACAAATTGTGAAATATTTTGTTCTAGTTCTGTGAAAAATGCCATTGGTAGTTTGATAGGGATTGCATTGAATCTGTAGATTGCTTTGGGTAGCAGAGTCATTTTCACAATGTTGATTCTTCCAATCCAAGAACATGGTATATCTCTCCAACTATTTGTATCAGCTTTAATTTCTTTCATCAGTGTCTTATAATTTTCTTCATACAGGTCTTTTGTCTCCTTAGGTAGGTTTATTCCTAGATATTTTATTCTTTTTGTTGCAATGGTAAATGGGAGTGTTTTCTTAATTTCACTTTCAGATTTTTCATTATTAGTGTACAGGAATGCAAGAGATTTCTGTGCATTAATTTTGTATCCTGCTACTTTACCAGATTCATTGATTAGCTCTAGTAGTTTTCTGGTAGCATCTTTAGGCTTCTCTATGTATAGTATCATGTCATCTGCAAACAGTGACAGCTTTACTTCTTCTCTTCCGATTTGGATTCTTTTTATTTCTTTTTCTTCTCTGAGTGCTGTGTCTAAAACTTTCAAAACTATGTTGAATAAGAGTGGTGAGAGTGGGCAACCTTGTCTTGTTCCTGATCTTAGTGGAAATGGTTTCAGTTTTTCACCATTGAGGACGATGTTGGCTGTGGGTTTGTCATATATGGCCTTTGTTATGTTGAGGTAAGTTCCCTCTATGCCTACTTTCTGGAGCGTTTTTATCATAAATGGGTGTTGAATTTTGTTGAAAGCTTTCTCTGCATCTATTGAGATGATCATATGGTTTTTCTCCTTCAATTTGTTAATATGGTGTATCACGTTGATTGATTTGCATATATTGAAGAATCCTTGCATTCCTGGGATAAACCCCACTTGATCATGGTGTATGATCCTTTTAATGTGCTGTTGGATTCTGTTTGCTAGTATTTTGTTGAGGATTTTTGCATCTACGTTCATCAGTGATACTGGCCTGTAGTTTTCTTTCTTTGTGACATCCTTGTCTAGTTTTGGTATCAGGGTGATGGTGGCCTCATAGAATGAGTTTGGGAGTGTTCCTCCCTCTGCTATATTTTGGAAGAGTTTGAGAAGGATAGGTGTTAGCTCTTCTCTAAATGTTTGATAGAATTCTCCCGTGAAGCCATCTGGTCCTGGGCTTTTGTGTGTTGGAAGATTTTTAATCACAGTTTCAATTTCAATGCTTGTGATTGGTCTGTTCATATTTTCTATTTCTTCCTGGTTCAGTCTCGGAAGGTTGTGCATTTCTAAGAATTTGTCCATTTCTTCCAGGTTGTCCATTTTATTGGCATATAGTTGCTTGTAGTAATCTCTCATGATCCTTTGTATTTCTGCAGTGTCAGTTGTTACTTCTCCTTTTTCATTTCTAATTCTATTGCCATGAATATTTTTTAATACTACAGTAAAAGCCACTTGAGACTTCAAACTTCCTCACATTTAAAAAGTGCAGTGTAAATTTTTCATTGGAACTCTCTAAGAATTTAAGGTCTGTAGGTCAGAGTTTTTGATAGGAAAATTTTTCAAATGACTTGGCATACAGTTATTGGAGTACTGCTTATACAGTATACTCAGCCCTAAAAATATCCTAATATTTAATGAGACTACTCTATCAGATTAAAATTCTGCAATGGGAAATAATTCCAGGTAGTTAATGTGAAACATAATTATAATTACCTAAGATTCCCACTGTTTGGTCTCATAAGGTCTGGCTGTCAGGATTAGACAACATGAAGGCTTGCCCAATAACTCTAATATGGTTGATGTATATTTTCATTTTCCCTCATCCCAAGAGCCATAGGCATTCAAAGGACACTATATTAATGTACTAATGTATATCTAACATACAAGATACATGTATACTGGCCCTTTAAATGTTTGTCCCCTGAGGGTTAGTTTAAATCAATTTAAAATCATACACTAAGTCTCTAATCCCATTTCTCTTTCGGAGTCTTAAAAGAATCATGCTGTCGTTCTTCTTGGATAATCCCACCAATGTTGTGGCCAAGCCTTCTCAGAAACTAGTTTTTAAATTTAGGGCTTTGAATAATAAGAATACAACAGAATTCCTGGGAGAATTACAACATCCTCTGGAGAATTTCTGTGATATAAACATCCATAATTTATCCACTTAACAAAACATTTAGCAGAAGGAAATCAAAGATAAATTCAGGAAGGAATAAGAGGATGAAATCCAGAAACCGAGTACGTTTTACAGTAAATTGATGAGCTATAATCGCAAAGGTCTACTTTTTGTTAGAATTGCAAATGTTATTTTCATTAACCTTCCATCTTGTCATGTCTAAATCATGCAAAGGGGCAATTAAAAAACCTTTTGTGGCACAGATGTCAAGTGGAATTAAAACAAGGAAGGATACCTTCTGGAAAAAACATAAAAACTATTGTAAAATGATCCTTTATACTTCAAATCAGCTAAAGCCAGAAATCCATTAATTATATATTCTTGAAGCATAAAATTTTTAGAATATCTTTTCTTTCATAGATTGTTCTCTTATTAACTTCATTTTGACTTAAGCCATTCACTTAAGTTGCAATTTCCTCAAAATTGCACACATTTTATTATAATTCATGATAGTCTGTGTGTTTATATAAAACATATATGTAGCCAAATGTGGCAACATATTTTAAAACTTTATTAATGTAACATTTGTTCTTCAAATCATCTGTTGTATTTATATACATATTCAAAATGTCAAATGCATAAATGTAGATTATACGCATTTACGTTTCAAAGCATCATCAGATTTATACTCTGCAATTAATATTAAATAGTATCCTCCTTTATTTCCTAAGCTCTTCTATTTACACACATGAAACAACCACGAAACCTTTCTAGTTGAAATATTGTGATTTTTCTGAACTTCATGTTAATTGGAAAAGCCCTGCACACATGTAGTAACATAATTGTTTGATTCCCTGTCTGAACCACCTAAGATGTAAGCCAGATAGCCAGATTCATTTGAACAAATACAATATAAATTCTCTTGGCTCTTCTGTCCTAAGAATATAAAAGAAAGTACTCTAGAACTGAGATTCTATCTTCTCCTTCCATTCAAACCCCTCTGTCATCACCTCCCCTGGTATCAGGCCTACCATAATGTTCCATATCAAGAAATAGGGCAATTAATCCTAACAAGTGAATTCATTTAATGAACCTAAAACATTTGTTTCAACCTCACAACACCAATGAAACGAATTGTGTCAAGATACAGAGAGTTGTGACATAAATTCCCATCTAGCCACTAGCTGTGTGAGCTTGGATATTTCGTGTAACTCTCTGATCCTCACATTTTCATCTTTAAAAAAAAGTTAAGGTTAACTAAACAGTTCCTTCCTCTGACATTTCGTCCTTCTACTCTTATGGCTTAATGAAAATTGTATTTCTTAAATTCAAGAAAGTAATAGTGAAGTAGTATTAATAGTAGTAACTAACATTTATTGATCGTTTACAGTGTGCCAGGCCTTGTGCTAAGCAGTTAACATATATTAACTCATTTAATCTTTAATAAACTTTCTAAAATAATTTGCTTTCTGATCTTTCAGAATCCTTTCGGTAATTTGAAGCCATTCCCAGGCAGTCCCTAGTTGTGGTCTTTTAAATAAGCCGCTTGAGAGTCACCAAAATTCTGGCTTAGAGCCAAAACATTTCTGGGGACTAGAATTACAGGTAGAGTCCTAATGTTTATTTGACACAGTGGTCTAATTTATCAACCTGCTTATTTCCTTCTGGGAAATCAACTCTTTGTGTTTCCAACTACATAAGTATCACTTGTACTTACAAAGCATGAAAACTAAAAGCCAATGCTTTAAAGCAATATGAAAAGCTAATTTATACAAGAAGTCTCCCTAGCCTTGAATCAGAACCTGGACTGTGGGTCTGAACATCTTGAAGCCTTGTTTCTTGGAAACAGACCCAGATTCCAGGACAGAATTAATCAAGCTATGCTTTTTCTCTGCTCTTTCCTCTGTGCCTCAGAAAACTAGGGTTAATTGAAGCCGCTAGGAAATACCTGATCCTCTTGGATTTCCTGCTACCTTTATGAGCCCTCTACCTTGATCCCCTTCAGGATGACCCTTTCCAGCTCTCCTCCTGCCAGTTTTCCTGTTCCCTCCCCTCAATGCATTGGTATCCTCGTTCTTTAGTTCAGCCATCAGGCTAGCGTCTGCTTTCTGCCATCCTCTAGCAGGAAGGATTGGGCCGCGCTTCACCTTTCCCTCCCTCACTTCAGACAAATTTACCTAGATGCCCAGGTCAACGGCAAACACTGTCTTTAAGTTCTATTCTACACATCCAAAGCCATGGCTCAGTCCTGCTCCCCTAGTTAGATTTCCCTTCTTTCACAATGCTCCCTTTTAAACTTATTCTCTGATAATTCTCTCAGCATTCCATGTGGTAAGTACCAGAGTGCGGTAAAACCTCACTTCTGTTTCTAATGCTGCCACCCTGACCTCCTTCCTGAACTCCAGTCTCTTATTTCTAAATATATGTGCAACATTTTCCTTGCATGTGTCGTTAGTACCACAAACTCCGTTGTCTTCCCAACTAAGCCTGCTGCTCCTCCAAGGTTTCCATTTTCTGTTAATGGCATCACAGTTTGATTCTTGTTTGTTTTTTTATACCCTTGTCCAATCAGATGCCAAATCTATTGATTCTACCCTAAAAGTTTTCTCCTTTTTAATTTATTTCCTCTCAAGTCTCATTGCCCTAGCAGATAGTCTGACTTAGTCTTTCTACTTTTGAGATAGTTCGCATGTAACTACAACAACACAATTAAGCCAGAGTTAAAACTATAAGAATGAGAGATTTAGCATTTTGGTAGATCCAAATTTAGGACTAAATGTTATTTTTACCAGTACTCGAATAAGTTAAATTAAGCCTGTTAGGAATCTGAATGAGAATTACAGCTTTGCAAACACTGTAAAGAAAAAACTTATGGTAGGAGGTGATATAGCAACAATTTTAAAGGGAAAATGTTGATTATTTTATCATGATCAATGAAATATCAGCTCAAATCGCTAGAAACAATTGTAGTGTTATGATGTCAGTGAAGTATTGAGAGAAATAATAAGAACATTATGGTATCAGATGACTCAGCCCTAGCTTAGCTGTGTGACCTTAGTCATGTTGCTTGGCCTCTCTGAGGTGTAGCTCTTTCATTTATAAAATAACAAGATGAATCTGGGTCACACAGAAATTAATTCATTTCTGGATGTGATTGAGAACCACTGGTATAAATAATGAATACATTTGCATTCAACAATGAGGGAAATAAAAATTATCTTTTTAATATAAAAATGTGTAAATTAAGAACTTTTCAGTGGATCAAAATAAGATTTAACTATACTATATGGTTTGCATGAGTGAAACATTTGACCATGTTGATGGGTTTATATCAGTGATTATGCAACAAAAAGGCAGTGGTCCTATGAACACTTCTGAACCATCTCAACAAAGTTCCTGCAAACAAATCAGAACAACAACAAAACAACTATCGTATTTCAAATGTATCTGTCTGTTACTGACCAGTATACCTCTATGATTAGCACAGTGACCAGGACTATACTAGGACAATCCTAAGTAGGATATACTAGATACTTGATAAATATTTGTTGAATTAAGAAATTGAGTTGAAGCTGGGTGAAATTAGTTGTTTCCATAATTGCAATTCTGCTGTGAATTTTAAAAACACATGGCTTTTGGTTGCTCAATACTCCCTTGAATTTTATTGTTAGAAACAATGATAATGCGATAAACAAGTATCTTACATTGATTGCCCTGTTTTATTTGTGTGTTTACAGGCAAATGGACATAGTTTTGTACATATGGAACATGAAAAAGCTGTATTACTACTGAAGAGTTTCCAGAACACAGTAGACCTAGTTATTCAACGTGAGCTTACTGTCTAAATATTTTTTATAAATAGTGAAGATACGTCTAGCCAGACCTAATGTTCAAAAATAAATTTATACATAGAGACAAATTTTGCCAATTGCTGGACCAATGGCAAACATTAGTGCCAAATGTATAATACTATATGTTAGCACTGGTCATCCTTAAAAATGTTAACTATATAAATATGATGTTCATGTGGTTATGTATTATTTTAACTGTCAGCCTCTGGCTGTGCATTGGTGCAGTTTTGGGTTTGGTTTTTTTTTTTTTTTTTCAATCAAATAAGTTTCTTCTTGAAGTGGACTTCATATAATTTCGGAGCACGGAAGCACACACAAGCTCTTTACGAATTCTGCTCTCCATCAGAAACACTGCCTCAAAGTTGTATATGCCTTTATATAGAAAATACAAATATAAAGAATTGTAATTCCCATAAAATATTTCTAGCACAAGGTACATGTTGGCATATATACAAAAAGAATATAGAGAAAAAACAATATTTTCATAAACTAAACATCTCGGATTGAGAAAGAAAATATATCTTAAAATAAGACTTTACTATATTGAATCTTTTTCAATAAAAATTACAAGATAATGCCTTATGAAAGCAACTGTACATATGGTATAAAGTGTTTATATTTGGTTCCATATTCATTTGCTAAATTCTCATAACACAGAGTGAAATATTTCATAAATTAGCCATTTATCTCTGGGACCTGAATAAAAATAGGACAAACTAATTTGTTCAATGCCTTTAGCTAATTACAAAACATGCAGAGTTAAGAAACAGACTAAAGGTCATTGTAGATAAATCTTTTTCACCCCAAATGTAAGCAGTGAATGATGGGTGGCAGGAAAGGTGTTGCTTTATTTCTTTCAAGTTTATGTTGATTATAAACTGTAGCCCCTGTGATTTCTTTACTTGTAAATGTGGAATTTATTTGTGTGTTGCTTTATCCAATTTGCTACTTTTAAATCATTTAAAATGAGTTTTGGGTATTGATAAAATTTATCATTAAGAAAGACTATTGTTAGAAAGTTATGGTGGGTGATAAAAAACTTTGGTAATTAAATATGAAACTTCAAATATAACTTCTCAGAGCCATGGTCTACCTGTATTATTAATTTCTGTGCCTGCTTTTGAGGGCAGAAATAGAGAAAATACCTTTTTTCCCCCAAAGTTTCAAAGTATATACAATTCTAAATTGTCTCACTGAAAACAAAGATTAGCATAATTAGTATAGAATTAGTTATATTTACATTGGAAATGTTTCCCTCTATAAATGATCAAAATTCATTTTATAATCCTTTAAAAATATTTCTTTTATATATTAGTCATTAATTTGATTAAAATATTAATTTGAAATTCCAGAATAATTTCCCAGAGTTGGTTATATGCATTCTCTCTCATATTTTCACATAGCTCTCTTTTTTTAAATATATATAATGGATTTACTTTACATGCTAGTGTTCCAAGTATTTTGTTAGGATTTTCACAATAGTGTCACATATGGATGTCACCAAAGCTCTGAGAGTAATATTTGTAAGTTAACTGTTTTATGGGGACATTGAAAATATTGTATTTTTGTAGGGTCTATTAAAATGAGTGTCACTTATTAGAAGTACAGTGGTATTTTTTTGGCAATAGAATTTGTCACTTGAAGGCAAATGATACTTCACTTTATAGATGATGCACTAATTTTGATGTTGCTTTATGTCAGAGTGACATTATACTATGATTTTGTAGGCTTTGACATTTAGCAAATGATTAAATGATTGGCCTCTTTAATATGCTTCCCAGAAGTAACTTTTAAATGCATTTTAATATATTGACAGTTTCTGATGAGAAATGTCTTTCAGAGCCTAATTTTTTCTTTGTCAAAACCTCACACCAAACCACCATCAAGATAGAGGCCCTCACTGGCCTCCCAAGATCACTTAAAGGAAAAACAAACCCATGGGAGTAGTTCAGTGGCAATGAAGCACCTCCAATCATCCCATTAGTTTTGCTTAATCTTTTATGGGAGAGGCGGGAGAAGAGCCAGATAAAGGACCTCCCAAGTCTTTTTTCTCATGTCATGTTTCCACATCAAACCCAGGGCTTCAGGAGATGCTTCTGAGGCCAAGCTGAGAGGATCATAATCCTAGTAAACACCTCTACCACTCCTGATGTGACAACATTGTCTTGGGCCATGCTTTAATCCTTCCTATTCTCAGGAAATGAGGAAAAGAGAAAAGGGATCCCTGACCAACTGGAAAAGAAATCTGATGTGCCCAAGCACCTCATTGTCAATTGTACTGCCATGCTGCATACTGAAAAAAGGCAGGTAATATTGAAAAGAGGTATTTTTTTTTAGGTGGACTGAAAAAATTCACTGATCACTTACAGGGGAAAAAAGTCCAATTGATTCCATGGGTGACCAAAACCAATAATACACTGATTTCTGAGTATTGCCTTTTTTGGATAATTGGCTTTACTCTCTGAAATTAGAATCTGGTTTATGTTAACAAAAACAAACAAACAAAAGTTAAGGGTGTGCCTTTAAAAAGAAGAAAAACCAACAACCACAAAAAAGGAGTGGAATTCATGATGACTCCAATAGACTTACCTTGGTCTTTGATTTTTTTGGAATCTTTCTGCTGAGGAAGCTGTCCTGTACCTAACAGAGGGGAATGAGAAAACTCAGAGGTGGAAAGAATAAGCACTAAAAATTATTAGTAGAATTGCTGCAGATTTTGCAAGCCAAATAGGCATTAGTGGACAGTTTTTAAAACTATTTACATGGCTTATCATACATTGTCACAAAAGCTCTATTATGATAATTCCAGCCTGCCAGACAACGCAAGCTACCTAAACAAACATAACAATTTCAAAATATAAGGGTACTTTTCACAAGGAATATTGAAAGTCAATATAATATACAAATATGTATATCATGCTAATTTATTGTTCATTGAAATCTATAAAATATATGTGTGCCAGTTAATAAGAATTGTAATTACATAGATGTCAAACAGCCCTGGTTGTTTTGGGGCCTTATGTTGGATTGTGTTTTCGGGATGGAAAGCAGTTTTAAAGAGAGGGTGACAAATCAGCATTAATTAGTTCTTAATCTTAAAGATGATTACACATATATCACTAATATAATTACTTTTTAAAAGCAGGACTGAAATACCTTTTACTGGGAGAGCTAAAGAGAGGGAATGTTCAAAGGGAGGAAGGCTTTGAAGAAATTAGTTTTACATATTCAAATATTAGGTGAAAAGTATCTGAATTTGCCAAAATAATTGATGAAGGAAGCCAGAAAAACATTTTACTTTTAATCATAAAACTGATTTAATATCTCCACCACAATTTAAAGCTTTGGAAAATATAGTGTGTTTGCCAACTTGTCTTTCCATTGGCTTTTAATGCCGTCCTCAGTAAATTTCTGCCCCTCACTGGCACACAGATCAAGAAGGTGTATTCTGACGAATACCCTCTTATCAAAGGGCAATACAACATAACCAGATAAAAAGCCGCGTTGGCATAAGACCACCACTCTAAATCTTTGGTAAATTCAATCATACAACATATTCGACTGATTCCTGATATACTGACCAAACAGCAGGTCTATTGAAACACTGGGTCAGTAAAAAGTTATGCAAATAATGAAATCTAACAAGTTAAGAAGATGAGTCCTTCATGTAGTATCAAGAAAAGTAGGGCTGAGTGTCTAGTAAAGTTCCTCTCACAGAAATGCTAAATCATTCTGAGGCTTAATAAAATGTTCAAACACTGGGTTGGTGATGTGCCCTCTCTTATGGTTGTAGTTACCTGATCATCTGGGAATTGGGGGGAAATCTTCAGATTCAAGATCACTTGCATGAACTTTTTTCCTTAGCAATACACCTTCCATTAAGAAAAGCATCCTGACTTGGCCCAGAGTATTTCCACATTGCTCAGCAAAACCATCCCCCAAGTATACATTATAGCAAGAAAATAGAATGTGGGCTGTGGAAAAATAAATGTGCACCAAAGAAAGCATGTAGGGCAATATTATAAGAGATCCTGTGTATCAGCTCTCCTAAGCAATCTTTCAGCTTCATTTGATCTAAACTATTCAGAGAATATTTTTTGAAACACCCCACTGTATAAAACTAAGGCAGATACAATCAAATTTTCTAGTTATATTCTGAACGTTCTTGGGGGGCATTTTTGTTTCTAGTATGCAAAACTGACCTCTCTTCCTCACTGCTGTTGCTGCTGTACATCCATTCCTTCAACTCCCCATGATGTTCCAAAGGCAGTAAATGGCTTCTTCTATCCTGCTGACACAAGAATAAGAGGCCCCCTTAGAGTTCTGTTTGGAGACCCCTGAGTATCAGCTGATGGTTCCAGCTCCCAGTTTGGGAGGAACTTTCTTGGGTGATCAAGGAACTTGGAATAGTAGCATTAACAAAGCCTCAAAGGTGAAAGCACTTATCACGTGTCTGACAACATCAAACAAAGCTTGTATGCAAGGGTGAAGGTGGCAATGCCTTAATAGAACTGTTTCCACTTCTGTTTTAAAATGTTGAACTTTACCGTATTGAGGACTCTCTCTGAGGCTCCCAGCTGATTGTTATGGGGACAGGTTGCAATCGTCTTCACCTTTGACACTGTCTGCAAGAGAATGGTTTGGAAACACTATCCTGTGAGGGTATAAATAGTACAACTTTTACTTTGGAGAATTCGGAGATTTCTGATAAATGGAGGGGAAAAGTCCACTCTAAATTTTGATTAAAAAGAGTAAATGAAAACCTAGGGATATTGAAGCCTTTGGGCTTTTAACTATGTGATTATCATAATATTCCCTGAGAGCAGTTCTATGGGAAGTAAAGAGAGGAAAACAGAGAAGGAAAATAATTCACTGGCTCCAACTTTATAAGCATTACTTTATCTGGTAGTGTTTCCCCTGTTGGATTTTGCTGTGTAACAGTCAGCTCATGCTTTGTAACAACCCGTTGAGCACTGAACAAGATAAGAAGTGGACCTGGATGTAAGGCAGGCACAGATGAGAAGGGTATCTCTGCAGCCACACAAATATCTCCCCAAATTAGCCTGGGCTGCAAAACTCACTATTTTTGCCTAATTTTGTTTTTGTTAATAGCAGCACCTCAGAGTGGAAGATTGTGAAATTCAAGCAGTGTTTATGTAGAAAGCACTGAAATCCTGTGACTCTTGAGGTTGTAGGCCCTTTTTTGGGGGGGGGGGCGGCAGTGGGGAGCTTTTAAAATGTTTCATTCTTTAAGCTAGCATAATTTTCAATGTGTGTAGGAAAGGGTGTTGGGAAAAAAAGTTAAATGAATCACCCAACCTTTCTCTACTTTTGAAAATACAAATATTTTTTTCTTAAAACTATCACTGTTGCACAATTGTATTATTTGTGCCAGTTTTTTTCCTGCTTTAAAATAGCATGATGAGTAAGCAGCCCACAGATAGTCAAGTATCTCTATACCTAGAGTAAAATATCTTAGTACAGAGACTTATTTTCATCACCAATCTCCACAATTCCTCCATAGGAGAACAGTTACTATAGCTGAATCTCAGATGCCTAAGGTATGTCATTCATAAATTCAAAACATTTGGGGACATTTTATTGAAGAATATAACAAAAACATTAAATGCAATGTTAATAAATATTCGTTGAGCATCTACTACATACCAGGTGCTGCAAGGGCTGTAACATGGTCTCCTCTGCACAGAATCTCACAATCAAGTGGAAAGATGAGAGAACTTCCAGATCAAAGACAGTGCAAGGCCATGTGGTGAGTCCCTTTGTCCCTGCCCTCAGCCCATGTATTGCAAAAGGAAGCAGCATCTTTATCTAGTCAAATCTCTTTTGGGTTTGAGCATGGTTTCTCCATTTGGAGCTACAGATAGGTCTCCCCACTGGGTCCTATGGCCTTTGGGAGGCCATATGAATGTTTTCAAAGACTTAGGACAATATTTGACAGGCTAGAAGTGGCAAGAGTGGATGCCTTACTGGACAAGATAAATAGCAGCTATAATCCTTCGAATCTGTGAAAGAGAATTTTGCCAATTTGTTCGCTCCAAAGAAGAGAGAGACTATTAGGAAAAATGATGTCCCTCAACCTGGCTCAGCACTGTGTCTATATGCCTCTGACATGATGGTGGAAAGAGATAGAAGTCAGTATTTTAAAAGGCTTGACATGTTTGATTGAAGAGATTCTTCTATGTTGAAAGTCCCCAAAGAGTCCCTCCTATGACCACTGCCTCTTATAGACTGTCAGGAAGCATGTGAGTCCATAGGGTCCGATATTAGAGTGACCCCCTCAGAAATGCAATGAGTTGAATATTCATTCAGCTGGCTGCACTTCATGTTTATTTACTTCAGTTTCTTCAGTGTGGTGAAGAGTATTTTCACTGTGTGCTCTTCAGCCCAGCCCATAAAAATACTGTTTGCATGAGGTAGGATCACACATATTCACATATCATAGACATCTATTTATTCTTCCAAGGAAAGTTTGATTATCTGAATCTAGGAATTGCTTGTTTTTCTTCACCCAATCTATACATACTCAGTGTTTTAGACACCTAAAAATCCTTACCGTTCACTGAGTACTTTCTAATCTCAACCTTTGCCCATAATGGTCCCTCTACTGGAATGTCTTCCTCTCCCCATTCTCTTTCTACATTATCAAAATTATATGCAGCCTTCAGGGTCCAGCTCAAACATTACCACCATGAAACTTTCCCTAATCTTAATTGGAAGAAATTTCTCTCCCTCATATTAATACCATCATATTATTTTTTGTATGTTTTACAGTACTTACCACATTCTATCAACAGTCATAGAGGTTTGATATATATTTGTTCTTTCCTCTCCTATCACCTGTATGCTCCTTGAGAGGATCAGACAATACTTAAAAGAGGCATTCTAGACAGAACAGCTTTCAGAGGGCACATCTGGTTTTCTTTAGTATGTATCCTTAGTGCCTGTCATAGTGTCAGAAGCATAGTAGATGCTCAATAAATACTTGTACAATGATTAAGTGGATGATAGGCCTGGCACATAAACACATTTAATAAATACTGAATTAACAGGAAGTTGATGTTCAATTTACATAATAAACCTAAACCATGAAACTTTCATTTTCTCAGTTCATTCCTAATTTTTCTTTCTTCAATTCTCCCTTTTAACCCAATCCTCCTCTCCTCCTCAGCATTTCTTCTAAGACCTTTTAGGTTATTGTGCTGTGTTTCAACAGCTGTATTTAATTTCCCTTTTATGTGTTCTAAGGACCTTAACACTGTCCAAAAAGTTTAAGAAATGGCTTTTGTTCACTGAATTGGAGTACATCATATCTATCCTTTTGATTTGTTTGGGTCTTCTTTTCTTCGAAGGAGTCATGCAGATTGATGCCAGAAATCTCTCAGAGAAATGAGTGCATAAGGTTGAACTTTCAGTGCCATGGTCTTGGTCTTACAGGCAGCTTAGAGATAATTAAGCCCAGTTCCCTCATTTTACCAGAGGCCCGAGGTCTGGAGAGGTGAAGCAACGCTGTGAACTAAGGAGACAAAGTACATCGTTAGATCTGGTTTTAGGTCCATACTTAAGGTTCTTCCACCTGAACACTGTGACTTGGTAGATTACTTTGCCAAGGCTATCTTTAAAATTTGGAGATGTGGGCAATAGTAAAGGAAGTTGTGATAGGGATGGGGCTAGGGAAAGGTAGTTGGGAAGAGGGAATCCCCAATCCTATTTTAGCTCTAAAATTTAATGAAACCACTGCCTCATGCTGCCTGTTCTAGAATAAGAAAAGTCTGTCCACAGGCCTTTGGCCATAGTTCAGCATAACAATACTTTCACACTGCATTTTGGATCATTTCATGGACAGATTCCACCATATTCATCCTTAAAGTGAAATGTCATACACTCCAGCCAGAATTCTCAGGCCACTGCAAAAGCTTTAAACTTAACATGATGAACTATTTACATAGATCACAGAAAATCTTGTTACTTTGATAAAACCGCACGCCCCCTCCCAAACTTTTATAGAGGTCTAAATCTGGCCTATTGATCTCAAAGTAGAAAGAAAACTATTTATACTGCCATTGGCATTGGCTTTATTAGATACATTGCCTTCATTAGAGGCAAAAATAATATAATTCAGCCCCTGAAAAAAAAAAACCCAAAGTGTCTAAGGGAGGAGAACAATAGGTTGATAACCTCCTAACCAGAGTTTCTTTATTACCTCATAGGATCTTGCTTTCCTTGGAAATAAAGCATTTCTTTCTTAGCTTTCTCTCAGTGGTATTTTCCATGTTTTTCTATTTGGGTTTCATAGAAAATTGAATACAGAATTGAGTGAAATCGTCTCAAACATTAAATCCATTTCTCATTTACTGTTTTGTTTATACTAATAATACTAAATACTAATTACTCCATCTGCCTTTGCCTTTTAATTTCTTTATATGAGGAGAACTTGCTACCAGGATGATTAGGGCTTCTTTTCGTGAAATTTTGTATCTAGAAGCCGTTAAGTATATCTTGATGGAAACTTCCATCATTTTCTTTGATAGTAGGGTGCCTCGAACTGCCCAGAAGCCTACACCTTGGTCTTATAGCCCAGTGTCTATATATTTACATAAGGAAAACAATGCCGATTTCTGCTTGAACAAAAATGAAGTGAAAATGAAAAGGGTAATATTAATTGAGAGAGTAACAAGTGAGTAGTAAGTGGGTAAGAGTATTTTAGAATAGTAGTTCTTTAAGTATTTTCGGTAAGAGTATTTTAGAAAAGTGAGGAAGAGTAAGAACAGGCTGGATGAAGGGGAGAAATGATTAAGTCATTAAGGGGGCAAGAATGAGAAAGGGAAAAGAATGGAGACAAAAGGCTGGTAGAGAGGAATGAAAGAAACTGGACGGCAGAGATCAGACCCAAATTCAGACACACCCTCTGGTCTCCCGGTGACCACACCCCTTCTTCAGCCGGCCCCAGAATTCCCTTCCTCTCCCTCCCCTCCTGGCAGGAAGAGTGATCTTTCAGCTCTGCTTGGTAGCTGACCTCCCTGATACTCTTCCAGAAGTAGAAAGAAGAATTCAAAATGAAAAATAAGGCATATATTAGAAATATCTTTCATTTAATCGTTATTTGTGCCAGAAAATATTTTTGTAATATAGTGGGTAATTTTTTTTAGTCATGTAACTTCTCAGTAAAGGAAAAAAATCACTAAAACTCAGCTCATAAAAAAAAATATTACCATAGGACTTTTCTGAAATAAAAGCCAATATCAAACAATATAGCCGTAGGTAAAAGCTCTGCGAGAAAATGAGGGAAATTATTGTTCTATCATAAGACAGAAAAGGACCTTGAGAGGATCTGGTTCATCTATTGACCTTCAGGGAATTAAACCTCCAGAGAAGAGTCTACCGCTTCCCTCAGTAACCCACCCTGATAAAGCAACAAATCATATGTTTCATCCCAATAAGACCCTCTGTTTAAATTACTGGATTCAAGTCTAGCATATCAATAGTATCCTCATACGTAGTAGGACAGATCCACACTTTTTAGGAACATGTCTGCTGTTTGGAAGAGCTGCCACCAGATGGCGCCCTTATATCTATATTATATATCTAAGTCAGCAAGTCTGTAGCTTGGATGACCACACGCTCTGGACAGTCCATTTTTACACCTGTTGTACTGATATAACTATTCATAAAAAAATATTAATAAACTGTTGATAAAACTTTTAACATCCCTTTTCATAGGCTTTTGAGAGAATTAATTTGAAATAATGCTCTAAATTTAAACAATACAAGAAAAACAAAAGCTTTGAGTTTATTTTAAGCAGTTTCTATAATTTTTGACTAAACCTCTCAGTTGTATCAACCACCTAGTACCCAATCACAGAGAGAAAGAGACTCTGCTCTCTCTCTCTCAGCCTCAGGTGAATGTGTGATTTAAAATTCTGATGTTCCAGTTGTTCAGTTTAATTATGACATCTGCCAGTTTAATCGTTCTCTAATTAGCTTCACTTTTCCAAATATTTTGTGCCTTATCTGCCATTATTTTAACGAGTTTCCTTCAAATATGCTCATTCCAAATATGTGGGAAGATACTTGCCACAAATTATTTAAAATACATATTTTTAAATGAGCTCTCCAAAACTTAAACATCAGGAATTAAGTGTGCCTAGCATATAGCCTTGACTATATAATTCTAAAACTAGTCCACATCTGAATATGTGTATATCTGTATACAGCTTTATTTCTAGCTGACATCTGGCAGTAACAAGTTATCTAGCATAAACTCCTAATTTTTCATTTTATCTATGTGCACAAATAATTAGCCTAATATTATAATCAGATTTTACTTTATTATAAAGTGAGTATGGAATGTATTTCAAACTATGTCTCATAAAGTGATAATCAGAGTCAAGGGGTAGTTTACAATGTCCCCCAACCTCCCTTCTTTCAGTCAGAATGTCTGGGTATTGGCACAGAGCCCAGAGCACCTCTGGTGACCTGTGGCCTCAAGCTATTTTGGTTCCTAGGCATTTGGAACTTCAGGGCCTCTACTGTCTAGAGCATTGTTTTAAAAAACCAAAATTTTCTGTTTACTTCTTCTAAGCTAATTATATCCTCACTCTCAGAGCTTAGCCATCATCCTTGTTTGAGCCTCCCCTTTACTAATTCCACCAAAGGCCTACTTATTCATGGTGTTTCTCTGCCAATCATTTAATCTTTGCTTCTTTTAAACCCAAGCAAAAGTAGAAAGAAAACACAGTGTTCTTTCCTGAAGTCTAGGTAAAACTATTTAAATCCTCTGGTGTTTTCCTCCAAAGGAAACAGTTTCCTCTGGCCACATGATCACCTACTACTAATACAGTTTGTTCTTAGCAAATTCAGTCAACCTTCTTTGGGGGTTGGTGCTTTATAACTTCTCTATGACCTCAAATGTGCCAATTTTAGTGCACCATCTTGGGTTTGCTTACGAAGTACGCTTCTTCTCTTTTCAGAAAAGAAAAATATCTCCTAAACAATTTAAATTGTACACAACATGGCCACACATTTTAAAGCAAATATAGAAGGTGTCCACCATGGTTTCATTCTTTTGAATACAGCTTTTGGCTTGTTTTATTTGTCTTATTTTCTATTTCATCATCTTTTTCATCCCTTCTCAGACTTCCAAAAGCTTTCCATGATAGGTTTGGTTGTAGAATCTGGAACTAAATACTAGAATGTAAATTAGGAAGAATTTGTACTGAGAATGAGAGAAGAGTTACTTGAAAGCTATTTCTGTACTCCAATAGTGGTTTTTTGTTTGTTTCTTTGTTTATTAATGCTTGTGGTACTGTACTACTCTAGATTTTGGGTATCAACTAGTACCTAAAGTATTATTTTTTATCATGTATGAAGAGTCTTAATTTTGTATTCCTGGGAGCAATTTCTAGGTCAGTGCTTTCCATTCAGCAGCCAGCTTAGTTCCCACAAGTACTGAGATATCGATCCCCTCAGAGTACAGGGACTTGTAACTTATTGCTTTCACTTGGGGCTTGGAGAGGCCTTATCTATTTTACTCACCTATACCCCATTATTCAGAACAAACACGAACGTTTTCTATCTGTGCCATGATGTAAAGAGGTTGGGAAGCTCTGCTTTTAGGTACAACAAATGAGAAAACCACCAAGGTTGGGTTGGGGTGTGGAGCCCTAAGCAGCTGAGGGAAGAGAAGAAAGCTGTGAGGAACCGTTGCTTAAAATGCCTGCATCCCTTTGCAACACTCCTTGCATGTCTCCCCCCTCCCAACAGAATGCTGATTTTCCAATTGTGTCACCTCCCTGTAAAATAAGTGAATGATGGACATATTCAAGACTCCACTTACTTCTACTGATGTTCATTAAGCCAGAAATCACCTGTGAAAGAAAAGGTTGTTAAGTCATGGGCAAGTCTCAATCTCCAAATTTGATTTTTCCTTCATTTTATCATTATGTTCTTGACTTGTAACACTTTACTTGCTGTCCTTCTGTTTGTTTTAAATTATCCATCTTTTATAGCAAGTCTTTGGACATAAATTTTCAGCCTTACTTGTGGTGTCATTCAACTTAGCAATAAGTATTTTGCACTTGATGTGCAAAATACTTATTGCTAAGTTGTGATCAAGACAGATTCTCTAGCAGGCCATCACTCTGTGTTCTTTATAAAACCATGAATGTTGCTAGCAAATGTTACAAATATGTTTGTGACAATTTCTCAGAAAAATTCAAACTCAAGACTCTCTCTCATAGACACACACACACACACACACACACACACACACAATATCGGGTACTTTTTTTTTAGGTTTTCACATATTTCCCCAAAATGATAGTTACTATCCCGGTGACCTAGGGACCTAGATCATCATAAACTACTGAAGGGTAAGGGACTATGTCTTCTTTTCTTTTTAAACTTTCCATAAATATGCCCGGCACATTCACCTACACTCCCACAACAATATATACTCATATTTAGAATATTCATCCAGGCCTGTATGTAAGTTTGAATAGATCTATAGCTTGGAGAGGTGGTTAAGTAATTCTCTCCTAAGTCTTCCTCTGAACTATCCTAAGATTTGTCCTGTAGCCAATCTATGTGTTTATCCTTTAAGAAAAATTATCGGTGATTAAAACAATTTATCTTTTTCTTCCTGTGCATCCAATTTAATAAACATATTTAATGAGCAAAAGATTTTGAGAACAGAGGGAAATATAAATAAGTCATGGTCCCTCCCCTCAAGAAACACAGTCTAATGGGGAGACAGACACATAAAAAGTCTAATAAATGCTACTGTGTAGGTATAAAATATAAGGGGAGACCAGTGTATTATCACTTTCTGTCTCAGTGTAATAAAATGGCAAATGCTTCCTTTCAGCTTTATTAAGTTTTTCTAATGTGGATAAGGAATCTTTTTCTATTCCCTTAGGAAGGCAGGCTTCTGTCCCTCATATATGTTCTTTTCCAAAAAGGACAAAGTTTCAGGGGACAGTGAGAATGTAAATCTCTGCAGTATGGTCTAGAACAAATCATATCTGGGAGGGATGGTCACTAAGCTAGCTAAGTTCTCGCTTTCCTCTTTCATTTGTCTTTGTCCTTCCTAGGGGCTGCCCCTTAGGAGTCAAAGTCAGAAATCAAGGGCATCTCCTCCTTCCTGGAGGGAGGGCACCAAAGCCTGATAACAAAGGCCTACTGTTCCACTTGAAGAGATCAATCTCAGGAAAGGAGAGAATAGAACAGTTAACCTTCAGCGTCTCTTGAAATCTTTGCTTTAAAATAATTTGTATTTTAAACACCTTAAAAAATGTACATACTTTTGGTGGACCTGCATATTCTAAATACTTATGTACCTATATATAAGGAAAAGGTCACACTCTTGACTATTAATAAACACCCCCATGTTAGGAAGATGCTTTCTTTGTGTTTAAGAACAGAACAGGACCCATTAGAGTTCAGTAAAAAATGCAACTTGAGCAGTACCTATGATAAAATTTTCTAGAAAGTAGAAAACTAAAGAGTGCCTAGAACTATGCAGATACAGACCAACTCTCACACATATCATTTAGATGGACAGCTGAAATACCTATGTGGCCAATCCCCGCACCCTTCTTTAAGTGTTGACCGTTGCAGGTGCCCTGGCAACATCTCTTAAGCACTAAGAAGTGGAAGCCATCTAAATTCCCACAAGTTATTCTGAAGGAGATTCTGAAGAGAAATAGCAGATACGGTTTTATATGCAACAAAACCCCTGAGGTTTTGTTTGCTCTTTGAGGTTAAAATCAAGGATTGTCAAACTCAGGTTAGGATTAGCCTAAAGGTGGGACAGCAACTGTATAATAAAGGGGGTTTCAAAAAGTATATGAGTTCAACCATGGTCTGGAAAATTAGCTGCCATTTGGCGATGAAGCGGTGGGTTTAACCTTGAAGCAAGGTTAGTGTCTTTGTGCAGCAACTTAGAAAATGGGAGTTTATTAAAACTATTTGCAATGGACTGTGTAGCACGCTTGAATTTGAAAATGAGATCATGCTTCTTAAATTCTTAATCAGAGGGATTCTGACCTACAGATATCACTTTGGGCATATTTCTTAAGATCAAGTTTGAAAGGTATTGAAAAAGCCCAGTATCTACATATCTACGTATGGTCAGTGGTCAGTATGAGAGGCCATTTTTTTTTTTTTTGCTCTGTTAAATTGAACTATCTGTTTATTTAGTCAACACCTCACCTTAATCCAGAAAGGACAGCTATCGAGTGTGATGCCTCCCCCTTTTAAGTTTTTTAATAAAAATTACATATATTTAAGGTGTACAACATGATTTGATATACAAATACATAGTGAAATGATTACTACAGTCGATCTATTTAACATCTCATCTCCTTACATAGTTACCATTTTGTGTGTGGTGAGAGCATCTGAAATCTACTCTTTTAACAAATTTCCAGTATTCAGTACAATATTGTTAACTATAGTCATCATGCATATTAGATCTCTAGACTTATTCATCATATGCCTTCCATGCAGAGATCATCATTCCACTCAGCTTTTTTGATTTCCAAATACTTGTGGTAGCTGAAAGCAATAAATGTCCTAATATTGGCAAGACTGGCTATTTGTGAACTATATGCTGAACTGTATGATAAACTAGAGAAAACTATGTAAAATTTATGTCTGTAACTCTTTAAGGTACATGATACAGCAGGGAATCACTTACACAACCTCAAAAAAATTGAGAAGGGAAATCAATCGTTTAAAAAAATGAAGGAATCAAATTTAAATTCTCAATACATCATGAGATGTGTTATAACTGTTTCAAATTCTTGTCTGAAGAATGAAGGGATGTTGTAGAACTATTAAATATATTAGTGTCAGGTGGCCTCTTGGCCTGGTGGAGAGCTCAAGTTTGTCCAAAGTATGATCTACCAGTGAGAGAATTAGTATTTTAAAAAAATCACAGCAAAAGATAATCATTCTTTAGTTTAAGGCAGACCATTTAGTCTTCCTCCAAGCAACTGCTGCCTGATTTCAGAGATAACAGAAATTAAAAGCAGTCTCTTATTTATCATATGTCAAATTCAAAGGCATTACTGCTTGTGAAGACCCTATTATATTTTATTTGCCTATCTCAGAAAGAGATCTGCTGAACTGTCCTTAGTGCTTCATGTAGCTTTAAAGATTAGTCCTGCATCAGGTTATTCTAAGGCTTTCTACCCGCAGAAACATACATGTCTCAAATCCTGAAACTCACTGAAATATTGATATAAGAAGTTATTTTAGCATAAGCAAGAATACTGTACTCAAATTTCTGTTTATTATCAAGTTTGCCTCCCAACTCTGCAAGTAGTAGAAAATAAGGTGTTTTACTGCATTTCAGAACTCTGTATGCACTCTTGGAAAAACAGAAATTTAATGGGCTTCTGGCATTTCAAGAACTCACTGCTGAGACTGTCAAAGGATTCAGTAAGGAATTCTAACAACTAGAACAGCAAGTCATTAGTGAGAAAGAAAAAAGCATCTCTAGTGAAATCTATGGCCAGTGGACTTTAAACCACACAAACAGCATATTTTATTCAGACCATTTGAAGTTAGACATACCCCAAAGACAACTATACAATAATGGCTTGTCTCCTACTTCCTGGGTGATGTTGTTTTTAGCTTTTAATTGTTAGGAGGGTGGATCAGGTGAAGGGTTTCACTACTACTTGAAAACTAGCTCTCCAGGAAGGGTGAAATCAAGTCCTCTATAGTGTGACCTTCCCTCATCTCCTCAGGGGAATTACATTTAAATATGGGCCAAAGGCTGGTCACAGGAATGAGACATTAATCATAGGATTTCAGAAAGTAGCCTTTTGGGAAGCTAGAGGACAGGACAGGTGTCTCCCTGGAGCCTCCAAAAGTGCAATATGTAGGTCTGCTTTCTCAGATTAGGCTGAAACTCCAAGTGCTTGTTACAAATTGTCTTGGAATCCTCATCTGGTTTGTTCAGTTTATTATCAACTCCAGAATGACAAAGGAGGGTACACAGGAGTACTTGTATCAGGTAAAGTGAAATAATTGTTTCCTAAATAAAACTAATTTAAATTCTAGGTTAATTAGCTGCCTTGTTGGGGGGAGGGGGGAGAGGGACCACAGATTTGAAAGCTGTGTTTTTTTTGTTTTTGTTTTTTAATATTTGGGAAGATTTTCAAGCAGTAACATATTAGGTGTGCAATACTCTTGTCAGGTAGTGTGTGTTGGCTTTGGAAAGGTGAGAATTGTTACAGCAGGCTGCTTTCATTTATCAAGCTAAGCATGGACATGCCTTTTGAAGGGCATCTTTGATCATATGGTTAATTTAACCTTTGGGCTGAAGAGCTCAACATCACCAGAGATGGATCTGAATTTTACAGAGTCCCCCTTATCCAAACTACAGCACGCTTACTGCTTTCTTCCTGCATTCCCCAGATAGCCTCCAGGACCAGAGACCGGCACGTCATTTTGTCCATTTTCATTGGTCTGGCCACACAAGGAACATCCTGTTTAAATCTCAAGTGCTCAAATTGCCATGTTGAAACCAACTATCAATTTTCTCCACATTTAATTCTCAGCTTCTTGTCATTTTTTCATTTTTCTGCATTGGTTCCCATGGTAACAAGTCTGTTGGCAGAGAAAGTGTGACTCTGCTTTTAGCCTTCTGCACAATACAAAATCCTTCCAGTGATCCTCAGGCAAGTGTCATATAAAAAGGCAGCAAGAGTACAGTTCCCTAGGTTAATGCCTCTAATCCCTTACGCTACCACATGCACTTCCCACCCTATTCCCCAAACCAGGCCTGCTGACCCCAGAGAGGAAAGTCAGCATTCAAGGACACTGTCCAGAATCCCTTCACCTGTCGATACAAGTACTGAAAGGGCCAGGGCCCTATATCCAACTACAGAGGCAAGGATTGAACCTTTTGGTTCAGATGGCTTCCTGTTCTGTCAGTGACTTACCTGACATAAATGCATAATTAATGACATGTCTTCTGGGGGCAGATGGAGAAGCAACTTGCCCTCATTTTTCTATAAAATTTTCTCAGTATGCATCTGAGATGTATACAGCCCAGGAGATAAGTATGTCTTGAATTATCCTTAAATCAGTGTCTAGTGATAAGACAGTAGGGACAGTTAAACAGATTTTTTCCTAATAAGTAAAGGGGTACGTGAGAGGGGGCCAGGGAGTCATCCCAGAAAACTGAGCTCCTGAAGAGGAAGAGATAAAGATTTAGTTAAGTGAAGAAGACATTGTACCTTGTGGCTGAATGTGAACCATGGAGCTTCAGTCGGCACAATTCAGGGTTCAAGTATGGAAATCTAAGGAAATGAAATAAAATGAAAGCTAAGGAAATGGGAGTGTAGGGAAAGGAGTTTTTAAGAGTGAATCATCTGCAGAAAGGGAGCCTGCAAATAAGAATGGCTTCATGCAGACTTTGGCCCAACTCTATCCACAAAATATTTTTCCAAGTAATGTTTATTATATATTTTCTTTTGAATTTTAGAATTCCTTTGTGGCTTGACATTAAGTTATATGCCTAGCAACCCCAAATCTCCTGTGTCCTCAATATTTAGAAAAAAGCAGGAACTGTTCATCAGAAATTAAACAGTCCTCATATTTGAATGTGCTTTTAACTTTTTTCTTTTAGAAAAGTTAATGAATTCAGGGGAATGAAAATAGATGTTAGAAATTAAAATATAGGTATCTAAGCTATAGTTAAGAAAACTGTAAATGATTCCTTTTTTTGTTGGGTCTTAAAAAATACGTGATGCTTATGCACACTGAGTTTTAAAGTTAGCAGATTATATTGTATAAAGGTATTTTTGGCCCTTTAGAAATTATTTTCCTACATTAAGAAAAGTTTTCTTATATTAAAAACTTTTTATTGTGACTCAGGTTTTATGTCTCTGTATAGACATACATAGGTGTTTTTCTTTGCACACTTGTTTTGCACATGTAAAGTAATGAGGTGAAATAACGCCCAGGTATGCAGGTCAACTGACCTTTATGATAGCTAGAGTAGTGAAAGTATTTGATGAATGGGAAAAAAAAAAATCACATTATATTTCTTTGTATCTTTCTCTCCCTAATCCCCTTCCCTTATTTAGTCAGGAGATCTTACGTAATTTTTTGAATAGTCCACAGGAAAACCAAGATGAAACTCTCAGGCAGATAGAACATAAAGCAGTTCCCATATTTGCTATGGTGATTTATTTTCAGAATGTACTGCTAAAATAAATGTTATTTTCAATACTTGCAGTCTTTCCACTCAGAGGACTCTTACTGGTCTTGAATATGGAAAGGCATCTGTTCAGGGCAGAAAGGAATGTTTTATGTTAAGTTTTACTCTAGAAAATTTGGTTTTAGCTTTGATGACACCTAGTGTCAATGGAATGCAATAAATGTTTAATACTGCTTGATGGTGTTTAGGCATTTCCCTTCAACATCCTCAACTACATTTTCCTCCTCAAAAATGCAAGCCTTAGTATTCACGAGAAAGATAATTCATAGACAGATAAACCAGATATTTTTGTGTCAAGAGCCAATCAAGTTTCTCTCTGTACTCAGTGTACAAAAGGGACTAAAGGAAGCTTAAGGACAATGACACTGTCTTCATATGAAAGAGGAATTTTTTCCTAGTTGAAAAATCGGAGGTAAAAATCTACTGAATTCTGTTTGTAAATTTCAAAGACCATCAAAAACAACCTTGCAAAAAGTAAGGTTTGCAGGTACTGTAGTTTCATTTTTCCCACTTTATAACCAGCCAAGGGCATGACCCCACCCAGATGTATATAAGTAAACCATAAATATGAACCATGGTCTCTTTTTATTCAGAGAAGAAATATTAAATTAACAACAGCAATTCTAAACAAAGATAGTGATTAAATTTTAATTGGTTTGTTAAGAATTAAAAAGAAACTAGATACTATGTTTTTAGGATTTTTAAGTATCCATGAAAATTCTCTCATTCCTAAACTATTTGATAACTGATTTCTTTTGACCTCAGTTATTTTGGGGCATAATCCTTTTATTACTGTATAATGAAGCTCTAATTCCACCTATTTATATTAATATTTTTCCATATGCTAAACACATGCACACACACACAAATTTTCCATTTTTCATTTGAGGTCATATAATTCAGTTAGTGAAATATTTCACTCTTCTGTAAGTTTAAAAAAAAATCCTAAGCAGTGATGCAACATTGGGCCACTAATTCAGTAAAATGAAGACAGTCTCTAGACTCATATTCTTTTATGACATCTGACTTCTCTACCATATGTGCAGCTAAACAGTGACATCTTAAGGCCAAGTAACTAGAGCTCCTTTAGCCAGAGAAAGAACTTGAATTGGGATCTGTTTTCAAAGAAATTCCATTATATTATCAAGTAATTCTCAAGTTTACAATTTGCAACTGGTAGATCTTTGTAAGTGCTTCTTTATTTATGACTTCTTTTGCAGTCTTTATGAACATTTTAATGTGCACTAGAGTAAACACTAATATTTTACAGACATACTGTATATTAATGCATGCATTTCACTGCATAGTTTATTGACACTACCCTTGTAAAGCTTTTATGGAAGAAACAACAAGCCACAGCGGTATAGCAAAAGAGGCTTAATTTTTATAAATTGGGGCCTTTTCTGTCTCTTTGCTAGCTTAGGTGGCTGTATACAAATTCGGGTGGGAGGGGGCTGGAAACACCTCTTACCATTTAAGGTTTTCTACGTGGGTGAACTCTAGCCAATTCAAAACAAATTGCTTACTTTAATAACAAATTTTACCATTTTATAAAAAGTTAAATCATGACATGTTTAATTGAAATGGCTGTATTGTAATTAATATTTTGAGATAATTGTGATTTTGAGCTCAAATTATATACAAAAATTGTCATTTTTGTATGTGTTAAAAAAGAAATTACTGTATCACAATTAACATACTTTTTAGTTGAATTACATATTGATGTAAATAAAAACTGAATGAAGACATATTTACTACTTTATTAACATAGATTGTGAATGTAGTTAATGTTTTTTTTGCAGTATTAGACCATGACAACCTTGAAAGCTGCTTCATTTTATGTGCAAAGAAGTCCTATGAATCTATATTTTAAATTTACTGAATCAGTGAAATTACTTTGTCAGTTAATTTGCAAATGCAAGCTGTATTCTCTAGTTTTATTTTACGTATTGACACTAATCAGTAAAGGTGTACAATGTGATTAGAATGCATTTTGAAGATGCTTTCTGTACAGATACAAAATACAGGGACTAAAATAATGCTGTGCAGTGTATAGCAGAGCCATTTTTCGGCTTTGGTGTACTCAACTTTTTCAGTATTTAAAAAAGTGTTTTGAATAACATAAAAGTCTCTTTATTGTATAAATAATAAAATGTCACCTTATTGTAAAATGGCTTTTGTTTAATACTGAAGCAGATTTCTTAGGCAGCCACAGAGTTGTTGTATGAAAAGGGCATGTTTCTTTTAAACCAAAAACATAAACATTGTAATCAATATTTGAAAAATGTAACTTTTTAATGAACATGTAGTATTTATCTTTATTAGCAATGATTTTTTTTCATAATATGAGCATGTCTCAATCATCCAAAAGCTATCTATCCATCCATCCACCTGTCTATCTATCTACCTACCTACGTACCTATCCACCCATCTATTTATATAAACTAATATACATTCTATTGATTAGTTACTTAATAGAATCACATAGTATGCTTTATAATGACTGACTAGCCTATTTCTGATATTTTTGGTATAAATACAAATGTTTATATTTGATTTTCATCAAATATAACAAATTCCCTTTTAGAAAATTACCAATGACTACAAGCATATTTAAAAATTTAAGACCCTGGAAATAAAAAAAATGCACAAGGATGGATTAGAACACATCAACAGAGTAATTATATATACAAATACCTGCTTAGTAAGTATTTAAACAAAATACATTTCAAGATGTCTATGTAGTATATGCTATTATTTTCTGTTGCTGTTATCCATAAAAATTAATAAAATTTCAGTACTTTTTTTTTAAAGAACAAAAGGTATTTTTTAAATGCTCACGCGCTGAGGGAAAAATATGCAGATCCAGTTTCTTTAAATTTGTTGAATCTAGAAGTACTAGATTACTGTATGGAAACTTAACACTAAGACATCTTAAAAAAAAAAAACAACCCAGTCAAGTTTTAAATTCAGAATTGTGAGCGCAATTATAACAACATTTTTATTATTTTCTCCACTAATAACTATATCTTATGTAGCATTTCTGTGACATTAGAAACCCCGACAAAATGATTTCATGAAACATGTAAAAAAGGCTAGGAAAAAATATTTCAACTACATAAACAAAAAAAAGACAGTAAATATTAATTTGAAACTTATACTGACACCAACCATGTCATAAAAGTTCTATTATGGATAATGAAAAGTCTTACTTTTTTAAATGCCAAAGAACAGTATTAAATAAAATTCAATTCAATTTTATATCCAATAAAAAGGTAGAAATTGGATGGTCATATTCAAGTCAATTGGTCATAATATACGTAACACAAACAGAAATGGGAAAAAAATACCCATCTCTACAACAATGCTTTGTCATTATAAAAATATTAAACTATGATAAATAAAAATTCACTTTTGAAGAAACTGTTTGCTGTGTTATAAGGGAATGAAAGTGAGGATAAATCTTATGCAAAACATTCAGAGCAAATGTATGAACGCTATATGTGGTTACACCATTATAAATGTACATGATACCTTAGAAATATGTTAGTTATCAATTTAAGAACTCTAAGAATTAACATGACCAAGATTATGTAACAACTCCAATTTAAGTAGGAATTCGGTCTCTCAAATATTCCAGAATAGCAGCTGTTCCTTTCATTAATATGGCTGCTCGAGGAACGCGGAACGGATTTCCATCTAGTAGCAATGTCCTAAACAAAGGAGAGAAACTAAGAATTTAAAACATTTTCCATTAGGGAGGCTTTTCTTCTAATTTCATTTGCTATTTTATAAGTAAAATTTGTGTGTTTTTAAAAATTTGTCCCTTTTCAAATCTAAGCATTAAAACAATTGGAATTGTAACTACAATAATGACTGAAACAACATTAAATGAATATTATTATGTGAAAGGTATTGTTCTAAGTAACTTACATTCACTGACTCTCTTAATTATCTTAACAACCCTGTGATGTAGGCACCATTAATATTTCTATTTTATAGATAAGGAAACACAAGTTCAGGAAGGTAAGAAAGGCTTGTCCAAGATCACACAGCTATTAAACAGAAGAGCTGCGATACGAACCATCATTTTACCCATCACCTTCTCAATCCTATAATGACCATATACTAAATGGTTGAGTTATATTTATACAAGTGTTAGAATGAGCAAACTGACAAATACTCATACCAAAGACTATAACATAGTCGATATATCCTTTTCCACACTGGGAACATTAACACGTCTGCCTTCATACTCCTTCCCTTGACCAGACACATATATAAAATCTATTTTAAATGTTCTGAAATGAGGTTCAGTTTAAGATCTAAGGGCTGGTTGATTTGTTTCTTTATTTAATTAATGAAATATCTTAAATTATAAGATAGAGACTTTTATATTAATTTTCAATAACTTAAGTGTTTATGTAAATAAAAGTCAAAGGATTCACAGCATATTATACCGTAGATCTAAATTATATCTTCAAATATTCCTATGTGCCTTGGGAATTATTTTAAAGAATGATTTTCTTAATTTATAGAAAAAAAGTTAATTACAGTCAATCTTCATTACTCAAACAGACTTCAAATTTGCTAATTTGCCTATTCACTAAAAGTTACCAGTAACCCCCAAATCAATACATGTGGCATTTTGAAGGTCATTTTGGACATGCACAGAGCAGCAAAAAATTTGGGTCACTTGACAGGCACATTCCCAACTGAGCTCAAACAAGGTGACACTCTGCCTTTTTTGTTTCAGCTCCCATACTGTAAACAAATGTTCCTTCCATGGTCTATTTAGTGCAACATTTTTTGTATTATTGTACTTTTTCTTGGTCATTTCACTGTTTAATATGGCCTGCAAGCGTAATGCTGAAGTGTTTTCTAGTTTTTCTAAGCACAAGGATGTCATGTATCTTACACAGAAGATACATATGTTAGATAAGCTTCATTCAGGCATAAATCACAGTGCTGTTTGGCCATAGCTCAATATTAATGAATCAACAATATTAAATAAGGCGTCTTAATACAGAAACACACATAACACAAGGTTATATGTTGATTGGCTGATGAAAACGTGACCAGAGGCTTGAAAGAGCCTAACTCTGTTATTTTCCCTAGGGAGTAATGGTTTAGTATTCACGGAATTTGGTGTTCACGGAGACTTTACAGAATACAACTATTGCACATAACAAGAATCAACTTACTTGTCTTCTATAATTCAGTATTATGAGGTACCAGAGAAAGATACCAGTGCTGCTCTAGTAAAGTAAAATATGCTAAACCATCACATGCAGTTTTCAATAATTAAATTTTTCTGACACATTCTGTTAACTACTGGGCTTTCTGTTCATGTCTCAAATTCCCTTTATATTCACTTAACAAGCACTTATTAGGTGCTTACTATGGTCTAGGCACTGGGGTAACTCTTTTCCAAAGGAGGACAAAGAAATGGTATAAATGAGTCCAAACAAAGCAGGATGGGAAATCAGAGGAGGGACTAACTCTGCCTGGAATATCGGAAAGGTTTTCAAAGGTGATAATTAGGTTGATTACTGATAAAAGCAGGGTAAAGGCACTTGAGGCTCAGGTAACAGCAAACACAGAGTAAGAAAGACCATGCTGGCCTTGAAAAAATGGTAGTAGTCTGTAATCAGATACTGAAAAAACTTATATGCACAGCTAAGGAATTTATATTTCCTTGACATTTTTATGCAGTAGAGTTTCAGATTATACACATACATAGTGATGAGAAAAGTATCACTAGAAACAATCAATTGCTATATTTACACATATACGTACTGTATAAACAAAACTAAAAAATATATTTGGTAACATTTGAAAATCAGAATTGGGATTCGGAGTTTTGTTACCTGTTATTTTTAACGGGACATTAAATTTTTTATTTCAACTTGCCTGCAAGAGTACCTCAAAAAAACAAAACAAAACAAAACAAAAAAACAACGCTTCAACAAATCGAATGGAAAAACTTAGTAGAATGGTGCATTTACCTTAAGTTCACACAATTACCAAGCTCTGGTGGAATTTGTAGGAGGTCATTATTTTGAAGGTCCAAGGTAATCAGATTTTCCATTGTCTTCATTTTCTGAGGGTCCACAGACCCAACCTGATTGTTACTAATCAAAATTGTTTCAAGTGTGGGAATTCGATACAGAACTTCAGGTAGTATTTTGAACCTATTAGAACATGAACAGAACACCTAAATATATTAGAATCAGAAGCAAAATCATTCCTTCAAATAGATGGTCCTAAGTTTGATATCATGAGATAGTTTTCTTAATGTAAGTTTTTAATATTTGGTATAAGTTCTGCATTTAAATTTTTCAGAAAATTTTTAAAAACTGGATTAATTCTGGAAACCTTGAAATATATGTTAAGTGGACAGACTTGTAACAGTTTCTATTTAATGTATAAAATCAAACAAAAGTTTGGAGTAAATTCTCCTATGTTTTTCTTTTCTCATTCAGGAGACAAGGAAATCTTCCTGAAATGCTCTCTGTATAATGTCTCCATGTAGGTATTCTTCCTTAGTTCACTTTTACTTCTTATGAAAGAGAATCACTGCCAATATCTTAAGTAAAAGTTAGAGATTTATAATTTGCTTTGACTTAAGCTTCAAAACTGACTAGTTTTGTCATTTTTTCAACAACCAAAAATACACTCATTTTGGTTTTTGAAAAAATGACAAAACTACTATAGGCTGCTGGCTTTCTCACCCAAAGCAACCCTGAAGATGCCACAAGAGAGATGGGAAAGCTTACGGCTCTCAGAGCAATTCTCAGTAATTAACACAAAATCCCTGAGGATCTCTTGGGGGACAGAAGCTAGTTTGGTTTTAGTGTGAGGCAAACTGCTGCCTCAACTAGAAAAGACAAGGATGAGCTGAAAGAAAGCTTTACAGTTGGCCTTTTCACTTCCCCATACTGCCCTTCCTTTGCTGCCTTGATGTTTAAAAAAAAAAAAAAAGCAGTAATGAAGGGTAAACTCAAGGCACCTCTGAAGTTACAGAGGGATCGGAGAATCAATAACAAGGAGTACAGATGGACCAAACCACCCTAAGTAGTACCTCCTCTTTTTCCCACACAACCCATAAACAAGGTAATTAAAAAAGACATAGCTCACCAGTTAACACAGAAGTTAGGGTTAGGTTTTGCCAGCTCCCCAAAAGACATTAATTAACAATGCAATTGATAGCTCAATAGAGAACCGATAGTTCAATTCACAAATAAAAATTAGAAGAACCCTGAGAAGTGCATATATTCTTAAATAATGACAACAGTGGTATAACCTACACATGAGAAAACACAAATAGAGTAGACGGAACAAAAACTTAAACAGGCAATATTTTAACATCACTGCGCCTTAGATTCCTCATCTGTAAATGAGGAATAATAATAGTACTAAACTTATATACTTGTTATAAGGATTAAATGAATGCATATGAAGACCTTGGTATAGTATCTGTAATATATTAAATGATAGCTACTAATATTTACATTAACTTGTTACCAGAATCAACTTTCACCATAGGAAACAATATGACATAGCTGTTAAGAGCCCAACTTCTAGAGTCAAACCACCTGAGCTCAAACCCCAGCTCTATAATCTATGTGAACCTTAAGTGAGTTACTTAATTCCTAATCCTCGATTTCTAAATGGACATAATAACAGAACCTACCATGTAGGGCTTTTGTGAGGATTAAATGAGGTAATACATGTAAAGTACTTAGTCCGGTGTCAGCAGATAATAAATATTAATAAATAAGCTCCCAATAAATATTAGCTATTCTTAATTATTAGTAGTATCTTCATAGTGTTTACAGAATAAAATCTAAATTTCACTAGGCATAAAAAGCTCTTGAAGGGCTGGCTACTGCTTACACACCCAACTTCATCTGTGACTTCCACTCTTCTACTTCCCCACTTTATGGTCCGAGCCATATTGAACTTCTTGACGTGTCCCATCATTTTCTCACATCCTTGTGCCTTAGTACATGCTATTTGCTCTACATGGGATGCCATATACCTGTGTGTCTGGCAAATGTCTATTTTCCAAGCCTCAGTTTCAGAGCTACCTCCTCTACCTTCAAGTAATCTCTGGAAACACCTATGTCTATGCACTGTGCTTCCACTACAGCGATTAGAATTATTTATTTGCATATTTGTCTTCCTACTAGCTTACAGGTTTCTTAAAATGGGTAAAAGAAACAAAAAATCTACTAGACATCAGTTGTGAAAATTCTAAAAAAGCAACATCACTTTTAATTCTAAGTAGAACTAAGTGAAAATAAACCTGGATATTTAAATAAAGAAAACATATAGGGCCTTTTTGTTTATTTGGCTCTTTTAGTTGTATTCTCTAGTAAGATCTACAAATTTTCCACAGAAAATTGTTATTCAGATTTGTCTGTTCTGTTTCTCACCTATTAAAGGAAAGGTTGATTGTTTGTAGTCTTATCAATGATTCCATTTCTTCAGGCAAAGAATTTAAAAAATTATTCCTAAAATAGAGAGAAAAAAGATGATTTACAAAGTTTGAAAATTTGTACAACTTTAATTTATAATTAAAATGTTGACCAGACAAAAATTTATGCAGCTCAGTTTGTCAATTTTTGATTTCATTAAGGCTGTGTCCTGAGAATTCTGAATCGGTCAGCTGCTTCAAGTATTTGATTAATGTACCAAATCCTAATAGCAATGTGCAACCAACTGATACTGCAATTAACTCTTCAGTAATAGATTTAACAGGGTAAACACTGTAAACTAATCCCTTATCTCTTTCAAACTGCAATCAACAATACTTTCCACAGCCAGAGCCCTTTCGGTTATGCTTATAAATACTACATTATTTGATATCACAAGTATTATAAGTATTTGATGAATAGAAATATTTCACATATAGACATTAAATTCTACTCCAAAAACAAGTGATAAATTACATGAAAAAGATGAAACAGGAAAATAAAGAGATTCTATATATTTAGAAACTTGGAGCTTTCTACTACATAAGTATTAAGTAAGTCCATTTCTACTCTAAGTTTAGAATTTCAATTTGCACAATGTGTAATTTTTTAAGATCTTACAATAAAACACAGCAGTAAAGGGAATCTCATTTACTACGGAAAAGGTCTGGGAGCAATTTTAGAAGAAAGGTTAACAAGAAGGTAGAAGCATTCTAGAGGCCGTATAAGTACTAATAATAGAAAATATTTGTGAAAAAGTTATATCCAACTAGATGACTATCTATCACAATTGAATAATTTTCTCTAACCTATATCTTTGCATTCAGAAGTCAAGCCTAATATATGAGTCATACTTTCTCAACTCAACATATGTTCTTTTTTCTTTTCTCTGTACTTTTCTCCAGTTATTGTCTTTATTAATTTGTGCTGAATAACACAATGATGGTTTCTATAGTTTCCTGGAATCTTATACCTACTGACAGCAAACATAAAAGCGTATTTTAGTCACTTAATTAGAAATTTCCAGGTATAGTTATAGACAGAGGCATGCGCGCGTACACACACACACACACACACACACACACACACACACACAGGAGAATGGGATGAAAAATAAAGTCAGCAGCAATGGGGGCAGGAATTTATTCTCACTGTTCCATTAATACTGAACTAAAATGAGGTTTTAAACTGTTTTGCCAGTGTAATTGCCCCTGGAAAACAGAAGCAATTCCACATTTAGCAGGAGCAGAGTTATTAGTATATTTGCTTTAATCCCATAAAAAAAAAATTTTGTCTGTACAGGAAGAATAAATCATCAAACAGATATAAATAGCTTATTGTAATTTAACTATTGTTTGAGCAAAGCAAGAGCAGCTAAAAATAACAACATATGAGCAGTAAGAAGCCCAGGTAATAGAAACATATTTTACAAATTAAGTTTTAAAGCCCAAGAAAATAAATGACTATCTAACCCTGAAATACCTATTATTACCCTCAAAAAACTGTGACACTTCTGATCCTGTCACTTCAATTTAGGACATATTTAAACTAAACTTCCTATTACCTCTGTAGAGCCTTGAATAGTTTCTTTTCTTTTTATTGCCACTCATAGTGTTCTTTTTCTTTATTTCTTGCCTTGCATGGTTAATATAATATTTTGAAACCAAACAGGTTCTTTTTGAGAGAAGTCAAGCTAGCTGTTGTGCCAGCATAGCGTTTTGACAGTTTTAGGCTAACAAAGAAACAATGTGAAGCGAACACTTTCCATGTGCTATCTGTAATTTTGCCTAAGCATGAATCTAAAGAATGTATTAATATTTTCTAATATTTTAAGTAATTTTGTCTTGTCACATAACTTGTAAATTACCTTCAAATGACATCTGATTAAAATATTTCCTAAATGCTTAATTACAGATTTCTCCTAAAATGTTATTAATAAACTAAAGACCAATTTCTTTTCTTAGAAAAACATGAGGGAAAGGGCAAAAGTTAGGTAAAACACAAAGCTAAGTTATTATTAAAAAAGGGAAGCAAGGCTTCCCCGGTGGCGCAGTGGTTAAGAATCTGCTTGCCAGTGCAGGGGACACAGGTTCAAGCCCAGGTCCGGGAAGATCCCACATGCCGCAGAGCAACTAAGCCCGTGGGCCACAACTACTGAGCCTGCACTCTAGAGCCCGCATGCCACAACTACTGAAGCCTATGCGCCTGTGCTCCGCAACAAGAAAAGCCAAAGCAATGAGAAGCCCGCACACCACAACGAAGAGTAGCCCCCACTCGCCACAACTAGAGAAAGCCCACACACAGCAATGAAGACCCAACGCAGCCAAAAATAAATAAATAAATAATAAATAAATAATTTTTTAAAAAGGGAAGCAATAGTATCAATAAATACCTCAGATCTAAAAAAGTTAATTTTTGAAGCATACATAATTCCAAGGATATAAAGGAAAGCTTATTAAAACTGAGATTGACATCAGAAACCATTTCCTTCAGTTCCACAATCCTGAAACAAAAATAATTTTTAAATGTTAATACTATTTGAATTCACTGTCAGAACTTCAAAACTACAAGCAGACTATAGAGGAAAAAAATCTTATATCATTTTTGCTAATTAAGATTTTCTGTAACTGTTACTTTTCTCATAAAAATTGCAATCAGTTTGGATGTGTAACTGATCAAAATAGGTTTTTAAAAACAACCATAATATTATCTGTCCAAGAATTTCTATTTGACATTAAGTGTAGATTGAAGTTTAAGAAACCATTCAGTTTATATTTAAACCAATTATGGACAAAAAAAATTAAACCTAGGCAATGTTTATACTATATCTGTGACTTGAATCCATAAAATAAATTGTTAGACAAATATTCTGTAACATCGTAGTTATCATTTTAGACTCCATAATATAAAACCATCTAAGTACCAGAAGTATCTGATACATCAAAATGCTTTTTAAATATGATATGGCAACATTTTATAAGTATAGTATCTCTTATCCAAATTATCATTTAATCATGATTGCAAGAAAACAGTAAGTTAATTCCTAGGTTTGCTAAGTGTTACTACTAAGCAACTTAAGCCAAATACTTAGAGAGGAAGAATTAAATACTTCTAAGTAAACCTGATCATAATTTAAGAACAAGAGATGTTATATATGATTTGCCAAAAAACAGAAGTTAAACTGTACATCATTTTTTTCTATCATATTAGCAAAGAAAAAAAAAGAAAGAAAGAATATCAAATGCTGTGCTAAATAAGATTCTGTGAAAGATACCATGAGTCTGGATATGTAACTGATAAAACTTTTTTGGAAAGCTTTTGGACTTAGGTATCGAGAGCCATACTCTGATTTAGTAATTCTTCTGAAAATTTGGCTTAGAGATACAATGTTTTGTTTTATTTACTGCCATAATCAAGCTTATGGTATATATATAAATTACATTTTTAAAGTATTGTTTACAACACAGGAAAATGTTTATGACAAATAAACCAGTCAAGATATGAATTATATGTATAATTCTAAATGGGTAGCAGCTTGAAATAAAATATGCCAGGAAGTCAATAGAATAAATCAGTGATGAGACCATAAATTACTTGTCTCTTCATTTAGTCCAATATTTTATAAATAAGTATTATTTTTGCAATCAATTTTGTGACTTGTGAAAAAAAAATGACGAAATAACTGTGGTAACAGAATAGCATACTGTTTTGCATAAAAATAACCAGACTGTGGGATAAAATGAGAAAGTAAGCAATAACATAATATCTTTTAACTCCTTCCATCTTCATCTCCAATCAGTTTGTTTGATACAGGATCCCCAAGGCAAACTTGTCCTATCTAAGAGCCAATCTAAATGCTCAACTATTCTATCAAATACCTTCTGAACACTTTAAACAAGAGAGAAAGAGAAGATGAACTAGATCTCCTTTCTCAGTGGAATCTCTTAAAGTTATCATCTTTCAAGATCTACATTCCTCAAACTATTGTCTGTAAATAAAAAGCAAATAATAGTTTGTCTGACTTTTTAAAAATTTTAAGCATCTAAAAAAAATTTTGGGCAGTCAGATGAAATTTCCCCAATACATCATCTTTTTTTTTTTTTCTTTTTTTTTTAAGTACTTAAGTATTTATTAAGTGCTAGGCACTGGTTAAATGCTTTAAGTGGATATGTCATTTAATTTAATTCTTATAAATAGGTCTATTATTATCCCTACTTCACAGCTGAGGAAACTAAGAGAAGCTAGTTAACCTGCCCAAAGCCACAAAGCTCATAGATCTGGGATACAGATACAAGCAACTGGCTCTATTGCCCAAATTCTTTATGATTACCCTATCCTGTCTCCCATACTGCTGTTTTAATTGCAAGGCTATTTGTCAACTTTCTTTGGGTATATAGTTAATGGCAAGGTAACAATCATTTTTATAAGTTCAACACTATACTAAACTAATATTCTCTCAAAACCTAAAGATTTTGCTATAATTAACATCCAGAGAGATGTATTAAACAGTACAAAGTACAATGCAAATGACTTCTAATGTTTGTAAATGAAGAATCCTTTTCTAGGAGGAAAATGTTAACAGAGTTGTCAATTTTGCTTTTACTATCAGTGGAAAAATTCACTGGCTTGGCAATTCATTAACATAAAGCCCAAAATTCCTATTAATCTACATGAAATTGGCTTTAGATGGTCTCTTAAAACTTTCCGCTGATATTTCACTATATAGGAAAAAAGTAATATTTTTAATAATTCTAATACCTATTTTCCAAGTTTAAAATGTAAAAGAAAAAGGAAGTTTTAACCTATCTCTCAGAACCAATGTTAAAAGTGTCTCAGGGAATACTTAAGTAAATTTTACCAAATCCCTCAAATATTAACAATGTAAGAAATTTTACATATACTTTTTAATTAAAAAACTATGAAAAATAATTATTCTTGCAACTAAGATGCAAGTACAACTGAGAATGATTCACAACTTAACAGAAATAGCATCACGAACAGTTCTTACCTTTTGGGAATTTCACATAGCTGATTCTTACTGAAGTTAACAGAAGTGATAATGTTACTTTTTACTGCATCAAACACTTCATCAGGAATCAAAGTTGTTTGTTTATCACTAAATGGAAAATGGTTTAAAATGCATCATTCTTAGCAATCTGGAAAGATATGATTATTGCTTTTCATTTTAAAGGCCTTTAAGGATTTCATAAGGAGATTTTTCAAGGTAGTTGATTATGAAGTTCTGTAAAAAATGCCAAAAAAACCTGCCAACCCACAAAATGTTAACTGTTAGGCATTCAGACAACATATTGTGTCATAACACTTTGCGCCAGACCTTCTGTGTAGTCATATACTCAATGGGAATAAAAACAGAGAGATACCTTCAGAGCCTAAGATGTCCAAAAGTCATACAGTAAAGGAACAGTAAATAGATTCCTCTACCTCAGAGTAAAACTAAATGTATAATTTAAAAAACTGTTCTCACCCCTTTTCTTAAAAATCTCTAACAGAGGTTAGCTCTCAACTTTCTTTGGGTATATAGTTAACTATAAGACAACAATCATTTTTAAAAGTTCAACACTGTACTAAACTAGTTTTCTCATAACCTAAACCAATTTCTCTCTCATTTAGCATGTGAAAAGGCACACAGGGTAGTGGCCTTGGATTAAACTATTCCTGGTTCTTCCATTAATAAAATAAGCTTTGTAATTTACCTTCCTTAAACCTCAGTTCTATGAAATTACAATCTGAAGAATTATTCATTGTTATTTATGTCAGATTTTTTGCAAATATAAATACATTTCCTTTTCATTAAAATTTTCAGTTATATTTTCAATAAAATATAAATTTAATCTTAAATGAAAGTATAGTAGAACTCTGACATTTGGAGATTTAACAATTTGATGTTACAATTAGCTGTTATGCTTATGTTATTCTTTTACAATTTTTAATGCCTAACCTCATCCACTTAAAAGAATCTTCAATGGAATGTCGAATGACTGTATGAGCAAGAAAACAATATTACATATAATGTGTGTTATGGGAGAACTGTATAAGAAAAGCATACAGTATACAGAAAGATAAAAAGATTAAAAAAAAAAGATAAAAAGCCTAGATTTCACTGTTATTATGCCTTCCACTTTTGCTTTCAGGACCCATTTTCTGCTGTGCAGATGGAGCACTTCTATCTTTTCCATCAGAAATGCTCAAGTCATGGGAAACTGATTTATTCAAATTAAACTTTGAAGATTTATACTACTTTTAAAACTTTAGTTAAAGGCATTTATGCCTTAAGATTGGGAAATAATTTATATTTTAAATAGGATACTCCGGTCCAATTAAAGTCTCCAAGGAAAACAAATTACAATAAATTTAGAATCAAAACAATTTAAGATGTATGGTCTTAAGTGCTATCTTCATTATGCTTTTGTGACATCTGTACCTTTAAAGAATGGGAATGATTATACCTCACCAAAAAAAAATATTGTATCAATACTTTATAGATTTTTTAAATGATTAAAAGCAAGAGCATATGTGAAGCACCTAGTACAATGTCCAGCACAGAACAGAAACTCAATAAATCATATCCATGCAGGGTGGAGAGAATGGAAGCCAGAGATAAAAGGAATTTTAAGCTAAGAAATTCCAAGGCAGGAATCAAGTCTGTCTGATCATTCGGTGTATTACAACACCTAGCATAGAATTTGACACATGCCTAGTAGACTCCAAAAATATCTACTGAATAAATGGATATATTATGTGTAAGATAAGACATGCTAAATTGCTATGTTATGCTATGAGAAGAAGGACACACTACAAGTATGGAAGAGTACTACCCTGTGTTACAGTGTCAAAGAAGGAAGGTGGTTTAGGGTAGTAATTTCTATGTGAATGGAACATAACAAATCTGAAACAGAGACTGAATCTTAACCACTCAGCAGGTGGTACCTACTGATACATTAAGGAAAAGAGGCCAGAAATTAATGCTGGCTGTGTGGGTAACTGAACAAATCCAGTCACTATCTGACTTGAGTCTGTATTCTTTCTTATTTTCATTACAATACCCAGACATGAGCTAATCACTGCAAGAGCTTTGACAGTATTGGTTGTTTTTATCATTGTTGCCTTAGATAGTACTGAAGAATACTTGACAACCACTTCCAATCTCTGCATAGGTATCTTCTTTCTCCAATCGAACACACACCCATAATATATAAAAATTATTAGGCTTCTGCCTCAGCTTATATAACGACATTGTAATTATTTCAGGTTTAATATATGTGCTACCAGAGCACATTATTATGACATATTATTTGACTTGTATTCAAATATATAAACAGAGTACAACCTCTCACGCTTTGCCTGCTTGAGGTGTTCATTAAATAAATGATACTTATTTTTTAGTTACCAATATAGGAGCCCCTCCAATATAAAATTCTCTCTGGATGCTGGTAACTGAGTCAGAAAATTTTATTACCAATGAATACTGTCACTCTTATTTTTTATAATAATAAAATGTTCTTTATTATAAAAATTTTACTATTAATGACCATTTATCTATCTCTTAAGCCTAATAAACACAAATCACCTAAGGAATGGGCATTTAAGTTCACTGTACTTTTAATATGCTTTTATCTCATCACTGTTTTTGCAATTGCTATTATTCTAAGTACTAATGCACTCTGATGAATTCTTCACCAATTTTTCTGAAGGATTATTTCTGAAAGTTTCCTATGTGTTTTGCAACATTTAAAAGAATGAATTACATACCTATAGTCTAATATTTTTAATGTGATGATGGCGTGTACATTGACTCTAGATTCACTTGGTAGTGTCATGGCAGTCTCAGTAACAGAATCACTTTGGCTAGGTCCATCATCTGGCAAAAGAAAAGTTATATAAAAACCAATATTTATACTGCAAAGTCATTTTTAAAATTCTTAAAAATACTTAAAAATAGTTTACATGATTTCTATTGATAGATATTACTGGTGAAAATATCTTTTCATATGCTTTATTTCCAATATCTCAAATCTAGATCTAGAATTTAATCTTATTTAATAGAAATAAAGTTCAAAATATTTTAATAAATCCTACCATAAGAAAGTTTAGGAGTAGGAAAGAATAAAGAATAACTACAATGTCTCAGAAGAAACAATGACAAGCAATCCTTCCTCTTAAGCAAAAATAATATGGTATTACTTCTAATGAAGGAATTTGTTAACAAAGGAAAAGTATTATTTCCCAAAAATTTCTACCAAATAGGCATCTGCCTATCTTTTCAGTTTAGGATACTATGAAGCTGATTATCCCCAATCATTTAAAATCTGTCAATTTGCATAGTCAAGTAAGCTTTTGGTACATTACTCACATTAAGATCTTTCTTAGCAAATGTAAGACTTTATTTTAAATAGATATTTCCTAACATGCATACCTACTTACACATTTACATACAATCAACCCTTTCACTAATCTCCAGAGACTGTTTAATGTTTCACAGTCATAATATGGCATAAAAAACAAAACAAACAAAAATCATACACATTTAAAAGAGACAGCTTTGTGATTTTTTGGCAAAAGAGACTTCAGCAATCTAGACAGAAATAAAATAAGACTATTAATTTTTAGCGATGTAAAAATGATAAAACGGTCCTAGTATTCATATGTTAAGAGCAGAGGCTTGCCAAAAGAACATTAAAAAAAAAAAAAAAAAAAAAATCAGTAGTATCCCTGATCTTGCTTCAACCCAGTAGGCATTTAATGAACATTTGTTGAATAATACCAAGTGTATTTCTCTTGCATTAAGCTCATCAGTTATTCATTAATCAATAATTATTAAGTGATTATTTTCCACACAAATACATATCATATAAATATTTTATTTACAGAGGTAGCACAGAATAAATGACAGAATATCAAATAGAAATAAAAGACACCGAGAGAAATATTAATACCAAGTGAAATGCTTTGGTATTTAGAAGTTCCCTAGTGATTTGGTTATATCACTTTAAAAAATATGTAATACGTATTGCCAAATTACATCAGCAGAGACACATATTAAACCAGCAACAAAACCCAGCATTATTTTTTAAATATACATGTATATCAGCATGATTACATATTGAAATAGAATATTCTCAACACTTTCCAAAGAGCTACTTTTAATAATCAGCATCAAGGAGAATGTAAAGAGAGAGGCTGTTGTCTCTTGGGAGGGGACTACTGTGAGACATAGATTTATTTTTCATTGTACGTTCTTGTATATTGCTTGAATTTTTTTTACCATATACATTTATTGACTTTTTGATTAAAAATACTAAGATGGCAATATTCCATAAACTGATCTAGATTCAATGCAATCCCTAGCAGAAACCCAGCTGACTTCTTTGTAGAAATTAACAAGCTGATTCTGAAATTTGTATGCGATTGCAAGAAACCCAGAATAGCCAAGACAAACCCGAGAAAGAAGAATAAAGTAGGAGGACTTACACTTCCCAATTTCAGAACTTAGTACAAAGCAATGGTAATCAAGATAGTGTAGTACTGGCACAGGATAGACATACAGATCAATGGAATAAAATTGAGAGTCCAGAATAAATCCTACATTTATAGTTAAGTGATATTCAACAAAAAATGCCAAGACCATTCAGTGAGAAAAGAAGTCTTTTCAACAAATGGTACACAGAAACTGGATAGTCACAAGCAAAAGAATGAAATTATACCCTTATCTCATACTATATATAAAAATTAACTCAAAGTGGATCAAAGACATGAATATAAGAGCAAAAGTATAAAACTCTTAGAAGAAAAAATAGGAGAAAATCTTCATAAAACAGGATTTTGCAAAGGACTTTTAGATATGAAACCAAACACATAAGCAAAAAAAGAAAGAAAATGATTCCATCAAAATTCAAAGAAAACTTGTGTTTCAAAGGACCCTATCAAGAAAATGAAAAGACAAACCCACAGAAGCCTAGAAAATATCTGCAAATCATATATCTGACAAGAGACTTATATCTAGACTACATAAAGAATTATTACATCTCAATAATAAAAAAAATTAAAAATTGGGCAATGTATCTCAAGAGATATTTCTCCAAAGACGTACAAATGGCTAATAAGCACATGATGTTCAACATTATTATTCATCAGGGAAATGCAAATCAAATTTACAATGAGATACCACTTCATACCCACTAGAATGGCTAGAATCAGAAAGTCAGAAAAGAAGTGTTAGTGAGGATGTGGACGAATCGGAACCCTGATACAATACTAATGAGAATGTAAACGAGTGCAGCTGCTTTGTGAAAAACAGTCTGGCAGTTCTCAAATGACTTAACATAAAATTACCATATGACCCAGCAATTCCACTCCTAGATATATATGCAAGAGAAATGAAAACACGTTCACACTGAAACTTGTAAATAAATGTTTATCACTGCATTATCCATAATAGCTAAAAGGTACTGCAATTCTTTTTGAGGTGATGAAAATGTTTAAAACTGACTACGGCAATGGTTGTACTTACCTGTTAATATAGCAAAAAACATGTAGTTGTACAATTCTAATGGAAGAATTGTATGGCATGTGAATTACATGACAATAAAGCTGCTTCTTATTTAAAAAAAAAAAAAGCTGTATTTCCCAGCTCCCCTTACATGAGTGGCCGCAATATAAGTTCTGACCAATGGCATATGAGAAGAAGTCATGTACAATACAACAGCTTAGTATATATCCTAATACATTTAATCAACCTTGTACCTTATAATGCCATAAAACATACCTTTTTAAAGTACAGAAATCATACAATGTCTACTCTCAGAGGACAATGAAATTAAACTAGAAATCAATAACAGAAAGATAACTGGAAATTCTCAAAATATGTGATTATTAAACAACACATTTCTAAATAACACATAGCTCAAAAAAGAAATCTAAAGAGAAATTCTACAATATTTTTAACTACATAAAAATAAAAACACAACTTATTAAAATCTGTTGTATGCAGTGAAAGCAGTGTTTAGAGGGAAACTCACAGCACTCAATGCATATACCAGAAAAAAAGAAAGATCTAAAATCGCCAATCTAAGTTTCTACCTTAAGAAATTAGAAAAAGAAGAGAAAATTAAACCCAAATTAAGAAGAAAAGAAATAAGAAGAATTAGAGTAGAAATTGATGAAATTGAAAACAGGAGATCAATAGAGAAAAATCAATAAGACCAAAAGCTAGTTATTTGAAAAGATCAATAAAATTAGTATGCCTCTATGCCAGGCTAACTAAGAAAAAAGGAGAGAGGACACAAATGACTAATATCAGAAATGAAAGAGAAGATATCACTGCAGGTTCCACGCACACAAAAAGGATAATGAAAGAATACTAAGAACAATTCTATGTTCACAATTTTGATAACCTAGATGAAATGGGTGAATTCCTAGAAATACACACTCTTCCAAAACTCACACAAGAAAAACCAGACAACCTGAATAGGCCTATTATCTATTAAAGAAATCGAATCAATAATTAATAACCTTCCAAAACAGAAAGCGCCAGGCCCAGACAGTATGACTGGTGAATTCTACCAAACATTTAAGGAAGAAATTATACCAATACTCTACAATCTTTTTCCAAGGAAAGAAGCAGAGGGAATACTTCCTAACTCATTCCATGAGGCCAGTACTACCCTAATACCAAAACTAGACAAAGAAATTGCAAGAAAATAAAACTAGAAAGCAAAATCTCTCATGAACATACATGTAAAAATCCTCAACAAAATACTTGCAAATCAAATCTAAAAAAGTAGAAAAAGAATTATACACCATAACCAACTGGGATTTAACCCAGGTATGCAAGGCTAGTTCAGCATTCAAAAATCAACTAATGTAATCCTTCATACCAACAGGCTAAAAAAGAAAAATTACATGGTCATATCAGTAGATGTATAAAATGTGTTTGATAAAATCCAACAGGCATTTATGATAGAAACTCAGTAAAACAGAAAAAAGAGAACTTTCTTAACTTAATAAAGACCATAACAGCCCTACAGCTGTTATTAATGTTGAGAAACTTGAAGCTTTCCCCCTAAGATCAGGTACAAGGCAAGGATGTTCCCTCTCTCCACTCACCCCTCTTCAGCACTGCACTGGAGGAAGTTCTTGCTAATGCAATAAGACAAGAAAAGAGATACAAGGTACACAGATTGGGAAGGAGGACATAAAACTGTCTTTGTTCACAGATGGCACAATCATCTTGTTAGAAAATCCAAAAATAACCTCCTGGAACTAATAAGTGATTATACTATAGTAAGGCTGCAGGATATAAGGTTAATATATAAAAGTAAATTGTTTTCCTCTATATCAACAATAAACAAGTAGAGTTTGAAATTAAAAACACAGTACCATTTACATTAGCATCCAAAACTGAAATACTCAGGTATAAATCTAATAAATGTGAATAAGAACTATATGAGGAAAACTATAAAACTTTGATGAATGAAATCAAAGAAGATCTAAATAAATGGAGAGATATCCCATATTCATGGATGGAAAGATCCAATACTGTCAAGATGTCAGTTCTTCCCTATTTGATCTATATATTCAATGTAATTCCAATCAAAATCCCAGCAAGTTATTTTGTCAGTATCAACAAATTGATTCTAAGGTTTATATGCAGAGGCAAAAGAGTCAGAATAGGCAACATAAAATTGAAAGAAAAGAACAAAATTGGAAGACTGATGCTATCCAACTTAAAGACAGTAATTAAGACAGTGTGATACGGCAAAAGAACAAAGAGATCAATGAAGAGAATAGAGAATCCACAAAGAGACCCCCATAAATGTAGTCAGCTGATCTTTGACAAAGGAGCAAAGGTAATACAATGTAATATACAAAGGCAAAGGTAGTCTTTTTCACAATGATGCTGAAACAATGGGACATCCATATGCAAAAATTAGCAGCTTTATTCATAACTGTCAAAACTTCGAAGCAACCGTGACGTCTTGCAGTAGGTGGGTGAGTAGATAAACTGTGGTACATACAGACAGTGAAATATCATTCAGTGCTAAAAGGAAATAAGCTATCAAGCCTTAAAAAGACATGAGGGAAGCTTAAATGCATATTACTAAGTGAAAGAAGCCAATCTGAAAAGGTTACAGACTGTATGCTTCCAATTATTTGACATTCTGGAAAAGACATAAATACAGAGACAAGAAAAAGATCAGTGGTTGCCAGGGATGGCAGGGATTGTGGGAGGGAGGGAGGATGAATAGGCAGATCACAGAGGATTTTTACAGCAGTGAAAATACTTTGTATATTACAATGATGAATATATGGCATTATACATTTGTCCAAACCCATAGAATGTACAACACCAAGAGTGAACCCTAAGGTAACTATGCACTTGGGGTGATTATGATGTGCCAATGTAGGTTCTTCCTTTGTAAAAAATGTACTATTCTGGTGAGTGTTGCTGATACTGGGGGAGGGTATATGTGTGCAGGCAGAGGACATACGGGAAATCTCTGTACCTTCCTCTCAATTTTGTTGTAAACCTTAAACTAGTCTAAAAAAAAGGCTTTAAAAATATTTTTGATTATTCTGACATGACTTCTAACTGATTTATATCAGAATAATCAATCTTTCTTGAGGAGAAAGTATATCTGGAGAAAAAAGGGCACTCTCTGGCAGAAAATGAGAGTCTTAGAAAATTATGTCAATTTATTTGAAGGGCAAAGTGGAAAATATAAATTACTTAAGTATACAATTATCTTATTTATTTAACATCTACTGACTGACAATATGGTGCTAGACTAGGCTGTGCATAACCAAGAGTTGTGAGCTAAATTAACAGCTACTGTATTTAGCCACTAAGTTTTGGAGTGGTTTGTTATGCAGCATTACACTGGCACAAAAAAATTTTTCTTAATGTTCTACATGTAGTGTGTGCTACAATAACATACATGAAATAAAAACTGGAATAAATCACAATTTTAGTGAAACATTAAAAATTAAATTTATGGTAATTTTTCTGTTGGTGCATGTTTATGCTAAATTAGCATATCCTAAAAAATGTGTTTTGTCTTTATTTTTGTCAGAACTTACCAAAACTATGAATGCAGCAGAGATTCAAATGCCTGTTAATATACTTCCCAGTCAACAGAACCCTTATATTATACCATAATAGTCAAGTTTTGCTCTTTTTTCAAAGGTAAAGCATTAGGTGCTTACAGAATCTTTTTTTATATTTTCTAATTGGTACAGTATAACACAACTCAAAGAGATTAAGGATAGAACAGTATTATTGTGAATTTAATGATTTTTTAAAATAATTTCAGCATATTTATGGCCTAATGGATTCAGAATTAGAGCCACACCTGCCAGGGACCATTTTCTCTAAATATTTATACCAAAAATACATGTAAATTTATATACTATTAACTCTTTACCACTTTTCATGTTATCCTTCAAAATATGGGAGAAAATAGAAAAGTACCTTTAATCTTGCTTCGTAGATATTTTAAGACTTCTTGGGTTCCTTTCTGAAAATGTGGGGAGAAAGACATATTCACCAAGACATACATTGCAGTTTTATAGGTCAACGTGTATGTTTCAATATCAAATTTTAAAACCAGCACTGAATTCTAAATATGCTTACATTTATAATTTCTCTTCGAATTGTTCTCAAAGGATTTCCTTCTAGTGCCAGGAATTTCAAATGAAGTTCTCCCAATGAACAGGGCAGACTACAAAAGATTAAATTGATTTCAAGGAAGACATTAAGGGTAAGTATAATTCAACCAAGTAGTAGATTATAAAACTAACATATAACAAACTATACACCATAAAATAGTGTCAAAGAAAGCCCAAGTAATTTAGGCCTAAAATATTTCCTCTCGAAATAGATGCCAAACATGTTTAAAAAAAAAAAAAAGACAGAGATTTGTTTCGATACTATCATATTGTGATTACTAAAAAAAGAATGTGAGCTATAAAACATTTGCTAAATTGTATCCAGTGCTAAAAAGTAAATGTAAGCAAATAAAATATTTCCTAATTGAAAAAAAATGAGAAAGAATAATTTTCAACTTCATAATTCATATTTTCATTTAGTAAGGAAAGTAATTTTTATCTTTGGTACACAAAAAGATAACCAGTTTATACACATAAATATTAAATCTCAAAATCTATTAAGCATCTATAATATACTAGGCATTGGTGTAGGGATATCAAGAACTTTCCCTTAAAAAGTTTTTAGTTGAACAAAGGAAAAGGACACATGTATGGCTAACCAAAATATAGGAATTACCTTATGTTGCTGGTGAGCATATAAAATAGCACAGCCACTCTGGAAAGTGGAGTTTTTTAAAGTTAAACATACACTCACCATACAACTAAGCAATCCCACTCCTACATATTTACCCAGGAAAAATGAAAATAATGTCCAACCAAAGACATACATGAATATTCACAATAGTCAGAAAATTGAAAGTAATCCAAACATCCATCAACTAACTAGTGAAGAGATGAATAAATTGTGGTATATCTGTATAATGAAATAACACTCAGCAATAAAAATGAATAAACTATTGATACACAAAATCACATGAATGAATCACAAAAGCTTTACACTACAAGAAAAAAGACAGACACAAAAACTATATGCTGTGATTTCATTTATATGATATTTTTAAAAAGGCAAAACTACAGTGACAGAGCACATCACTGGTTGCTAGGGGTTGGGGATATGAAAAGGGGATTGACTGCAAAGGGTAGGAGGAGAATTTAGGGAAACAGAAATGTTCTTCATGACTGTAACAATGGTTATACAATTACATACATGTGTCAAAAATCATCAAATTGTATATTTTAATTGGTAGATTTTATTGTATGTAGATTATACGTCAACAAATGAATATATTTTATATATATATGTAATAAGACAAGTGCTAAACAAGTAAAGTTGCTCTGAGAGTACAGAAGTAGAAATTAGCAAGGGGAGTAGAGGGAGAAGGGAGTAGCAAAGCCTGGATTTGGGCTTAAAAAGAATGGAATTCCATCAAGGCAGTCAGGCAGGAAAAGGGCATTCTAAGGTAAAGAAAATGAAGAAAAAGTCAGTGCATTTACAGTTCAGTGTTGTCAGAGTAGGATACCTGTGGGAGTGAAAGATGACAAAGAGAGAATGAATGAAGTCTGACTGTGAGATGTACTTGACTGTTACACTAAAAATTCTGGACGTTATCTTGCAAGACAGTGATTCCCAACTGCTGGATGGAAAACCAGACGCATCAAAATCTCCTAGGAATTTTTTAAAACAAAACCCAAAACAATTCTAAGGTTCCATTGTTAAAGATTCTGATTCATTGTTGCCTCAGTATCTGCATTTTTTCTTAAAGCTTCTCATGTGGTTCTGATACATCGCCATATTTGGGAAACAGTGCTATAAGAATGGAGAATCATCAAAGTTTTTTAGTAGAAGAACAACCTGATAATTTGTACTTTATAAAAATAACTCTGGTAGCATTGCAAGGAATCAATATTTTAGTTAGAGGAGATTCTGGAGGGGTACAAAATGCATGGAATGGTCTAATATCTAGGAAGTATGAGATCAGATGAAAGGAAGGAAAATACTTATTAGTTTCATTATGTTCTAGGCCCTGTGATATATACACACTTTATATCCAGAGCTCTGGAGAAAGAGAAACATATATATCAGAAATATTTGTACCCATTACTTTATTTATTTAATATTATTTGTCATCATTTTTGTTTTAAATATTTGCTTTCTGCTGCTTTCACGTAGTAGCCAAAATAAGACTGTTATGGGGAAAAATGTATATGTCAATATTTATGAGGCAAGCGATTATTTCATTCATTAGTTATAAGTACTTTTAGGAATATGCAGGTCACTTATTAATTCTGTCAAAAATAGAAGTGAGTGGAAAGAATGGTCATTGTCCAAGCATTCAAATCTATGGTCAAGATGTGCCATATGGGGCTTCCCTGGTGGCACAGTGGTTAAGAATCCACCTGCCAATGCAGGGGACATGGGTTCAAGCCCTGGTCCAGGAAGATCCCACATGCCATGAAGCAACTAAGCCCACGCGCCACAACTACTGAGCCTGCACTCTAGAACTTGCGAGCCACAATTATTGAAGCCCGCACGCCTAGAGCCCGTGCTCCACAACAAGACACACCACCGCAATGAGAAGCCCGCGCACTGCAACAAAGAGTAGCCCCCACTCACCGCAACTAGAGAAAAGCCCGCACGCAGAAACGAAGACCCAATGCAGCCAGAAACAATAAATAAATAAAATAAAATAAAAAGATGTACCATATGCCACATGTACATTGTGAAAACAATTTTGATTTTTAAAAATAGTTATTGATATATACACATAGAAGAAAGTCTATCTTGCTTAACCTTTCTCCTTCTGTGAAGAGCAAACCATGTTTCTGACATCCAAACATAAAACTTCAGACACCTAACTGGCATACAATCCTAGGTGAGTCTGAGTCTTTTTTTTATGTATCTGTAAAATAATTCCATCTCTAAATATTATGGTTTTATAACTCCTTATGATTCTTTGCTCACTACCCTCTTCCTCTGCAGCTCCAACACAATCAATTGCTAAATACTACTTATTCTAACTCATCACACCTTTCACATCTTTCCTCTTCTTTCCATTCCCATTGTCACTACAGTTTAGGTCCTTATTACATAAGAGAAAAATCTACAAAGCTGTCAACTCAGTAAATTGGATATAACAAGTGCTCCTTAGTGATCATTATTAGATTAATAGAATTTTTTAGAATTCCCGTCTACAAAACCACTCCTATCCAAAGTATCTGACCCACTATCACCAATTTATTTTTTAATGAGATTACAATCAAGTTGGTTTTGTTCTTAATCTCCCCACCTCTTAATTAATGAAAACTGGCTCTTCACAGGCATTTTAAGGACCTCTTTCACATGGCCTCAACTTATCTTTCAAGACCTAAATTCTCATAATCTCCTTTCATGCACCCTACCGTCTCAACTCGATTCCTTGCAGTTCTCTCTATATATACCTACAATTTATTTTCTAAACTTTCAGAGCTTTGTTTGTGCAGTTTCCTCCTGCCAAATGAGTCATTCTGACCACCTTACACATGCACTTGAAAATAGTGGTCATCCTTCAAAGATCACATGGTAGGACTATAATGAGGCATGACCCTGTGAGTACATTTAAATTTTGTGCTCTAGGCAATTAACTTGCTTCACCCTGGTCCCAGTTCTATAATATCATCTAAAAATTTTACTTCTTCCACAAAGTCTGCCCTGATTCTTCTCAATAAACTGTGATTCCTGTATCTCCTTTAAACCCCCAAAGTATTTCGTATCTCTCCCATGGCTTTACGTCATTTAACAAATTCAACAAATATTTACCAGGCAGCTTCTATGTACCCACGCACTGATCTAGGAGTTATTCATAGAGTTTGTGTCCTAGTAGGCTGGAGTAACTGATTCCATTAGCATATTAAGCTTGCTGCCAAGAACAAAATCTTTGTAGGTCTACACATGATACCTACTCAATAAACATTTATTGAATTCAATTTACAAAAGAGATCTCTACATGCTTTTATAACTTATGAATTACAACCAAATACAGACATGATTTCTTATTCATTCCATCTTTAAACTTACCTACTAATATCATTGTTGCTTAGGTCAAGCCTTTCCAAAGATTGCAGGAGTGTAATTTCATCTGGAACAGATTTTAACTTGTTATCTCGCAGGTCTAGCACAAGGATAGAATTCAGATGCTTAAGGTGTTCTGCCCCCAACATTTCAATCTGGTTTTCACCTACATGTAATTCCTACAAAAGCAAAGATCAATCATGTGTATTTCTGTATTCAACTTTATACTAGATAATGAAAATAAAATTGAAATCTTGATTTCAAATCATTGAAAAACACATGGAAAATTTTCTAATTACTAAGATGCTTAAATCTTTAATTATATTTAAGCGATCTTACAGTTAAAGAAAAATGACAAAAAGGAAAATTTTCAAGAATTTCCTAGTAATTTAAAAATTAATTAAAGGTTTAGTCTGGAAGAAAGTTCAAAGTTTATAAAACCAAAGCAGAGAAATGATTTAGTAGTTACATTTATAGAATTAATAAAAACACAAATCCAAGAACTATACTGATAAAAAATTAAAGTTTTAAAACAAATCAGTACAAGTTTAAAAAGTTATTTATATTATAATAAATGTTTGTTACTCAACATTTTTATTAGTGATTATTATATATACTGATTTCTCACTAGCAGAATCTAAGATTATCAGATAGATAATTAATCTTATTAAATGATAACTTTTTCAGTTATTTATATCATTGTCACCATTCTGTTTAAAAGAAACTCTTGTTTATGGTTTCCTTTGCTGTGCAAAAGCTTTTAAGTTTAATTAGGTCCCATATGTTTATTTTTGTTTTTATTTTCATTACTCTAGGGGGTGGGTCAAAAAAGATCTTGCTGTGATTTATGTCAAAGAGTGTTTTGCCTATTTTTTCCTCCAAGAGTTTTACAGTGTTCAGTCTTATGTTTAGGTCTTTAATTCATTTTGAGTTTATTTTTGTGTATGATGTTAAACTTAAAAGCTTTTGCACAGCAAAGGAAACCATAAATAAGACGAAAAGACAACCCTCAGAATGGGAGAAAATATTTGCAAACAAAGCAACTGACAAAGGATTAATCTCCAAAATATACAAATAGCTCATGCAGCTCAATATTAAAAAAACAAACAACCCAATCAAAAAATGGGCAGAAGACCTAAATAGACGTTTCTCCAAAGAAGACATACAGATAGGTGGCCAAGAGGCACATGAAAAGATGCTCAACATCACTAATTATTAGAGAAATGCAAATCAAAACTACAATGAGGTATCATCTCACGCGGCTCAGAATGGCCATCATCAAAAAAAATCTACAAACAATAAATGCTGGAGAGGGTGTGGTGAAAAGGGAACCCTCTTGCACTGTTGGTGGGAATGTAAATTGATACAGCCACTATGGAGAACAGTATGGAGGTTCCTTAAAAAACTAAAAATTGAACTACTATATGACCCAGCAATCCCACTACTGGGCAAATACCCTGAGAAAACCATAATTCAAAAAGACACATGTACCCCAATATTCATTGCAGCACTATTTACAACAGCTAGGACATGGAAGCAACCTAAATGTCCATCAACAGATGAATGGATAAAGAAGATGTGGTACATATATACAATGGAATATTACTCAGCCATAAAAAGGAATGAAATTGGGTCATTTGTAGAGATGTTGATGGACCTAGAGTCTGTCATACAGAGTGAAGTAAGTCAGGAAGAAAAAAACAAGTATCGTATATTAACGCATATGTGTGGAATATAGAAAAATGGTGGAGATGAACCTATTTGCAGGACAGGAATAGAGACGCAGACATAGAAACTGGACGTGTGGACAGAGGGGGATGGGGGCACAAATTGGGAGATTAGTATTGACATATACACAGTACCATGTGTAAAACTGATAGCTAGTGGGAACCTGCTGTATAGCACAGGGAGCTCAACTTGGTGCTCTGTGATGACCTAGATGGGTGTGATGGGGTGGGGGGGGGGTTGGAAGAGAGGTCCAAGAGGGAGCGGATATATGTATACATATAGCTGACTCACTTCGCTGTACAGCAGAAATGAACACAACATTGTAAAGCAACTATACTCAGAAAAACAAACAAAAAACAAAACAAAACAAACATTAATGTATGAAAGTATACATACAGAAAAGCGAAGCATAGCAAATTTAAATACAATGTTAATGCTATACACTTAATACCAAAAAAAGTAATTAATTTTAAACAGACTTTATGATGAGGTAAACATGAGTTGGCAACTTATAGAATTAGATACGTATTCATTCCTGGTATTCCAGGTTTCCTGCACTATGGTCCCAACTTACTTTGTTAGTCTCATCATCTACTACTTCTCCAGTTATAAACTACTCTCCAGATGAAATGGACAAATTCTTATTTTTAAAATTGATTACTGCTTTTTTAAAAAAAATCTATTATTAACAATACCATTAATATATTTAGTCTTTAAAATTCTAAAAATAGGAATATAGGAAAAAATAACACATAACTAATACATATTCTCAATGTAAAATATGTTTAAAATTTCATTTTCATGATTAACTTTCAGAAAATGTATAGTTATTTAATAATCAACTAAATAGTACCTTTAATAATTTACAAGAAGGAAATTCCGGTAGAAAACGTAATTTATTCCTCCGCAAATAAAGCAATTCTAGTGATTCCATGCTAGCCAATTCAGAAGGTATAGTTTCCAAGAGATTTGAATTACAATCCAAATGCTTTAATCCTGTAATATATATTTGGTGAAACACAAAGATATTTTAATAGAGAAAAAATATTGGTTTATAACTGTATATACATTCAAAGAATGTGTACGTAATCACGAGGACTTACAAACCTGTGATGTTCTATACTGCTATAATAATCAAGAATCCTAGAATACCATTGAATTACATAAATGTAAACTAAAAATGTTTTACTTTTAGTTATAATTAAAGAGAAACAATGATATTAAAATCAATGTTTAATAATAGTTCAGGTCATCTTTGTAAAGATTTAAAAAACAAAGTACTCTAGTACTCCTTTAAAGTACTCTACAATATATAAACTATATACTACGAGATTATTTCCCTCAGTAATTATACATCTTTAAAAAGAAAAAGCTTAAGGTAAACATACATGCATACTACTCATGTGAAAGAATGTCAAGTAACTCTGGCCAGTAGTAGCTTAGACACATCTGTATTTAAAACAGGCAATTGATGTTCTGTCAAAAACCCTTGGATTTCTATGTATTCCCTCCTATTCTTTCATCTACTCATACTGCCTCTCTCCCTGTCTTCTTTCCTTCCTTTCTTCTTCTAATTTTTTTTAAGTTACATTCTTTCTCTAACACCTTAGCTAACACTCTTGGTAAGGTATAAGATAGCTCAAGAAGAATGTTCTCACTTGCAGCATCTCTCTCACCTCCTGGATCTTTCTTAAAAGGCAGAACAGAAAACAAAAATGGAAAAAAAGTAAAGGTCTTCTTTCTCTTAAGACTTTAATAAGCAGTTTTCTCCCTAATCCATATTACAGGTTCTTCCACTTAACAATGGCCACTATATATTTTCCACTATATATTCTCAACCCTAAAGTTTGAATAGGCAATATGCATTTTACAACTTTTTTTCCTGTACTTTGAGCCTGTCAATTTTAACATAATTCAACACTGAATTGATGTACTGCCTTAGACTACTTCTTTCATTGTTTAAAGAAGTTAACTGCTTTCCAAAACAAATTTAATAGTACTACTTTCAACTTATAATATGATAATTTGTGTATTATTTGGCTAGATCACTGAGAAAAATGTCACAATCTGATCTACCCTAGATCCAATAAATTCTATAAAGCAAGTTTGTTTTAAATTTAGAAACTAGTTTTCACAAGTGCTTGCATCTAAGAGCACTGATTGAGAATAGAAGCAGTACATAGAAGAAAGTGAGGTGGATGGACCTAGAGTCTGTCCTACAGAGTGAAGTAAGTCAGAAAGATAAAAACAAATACTGGGGCTTCCCTGGTGGTGCAGTGGTTGAGAATCTGCCTGCCAATGCAGGGGACACGGGTTCGAGCCCTGGTCTGGGAAGATCCCACATGCCGTGGAGCAACTAGGCCTGTGAGCCACAACTACTGAGCCTGCGCGTCTGGAGCCTGTGCTCCGCAACAAGAGAGGCCGCGACAGTGAGAGAGGCCTGCGCACCGCGATTAAGAGTGGCCCCCGCTCGCCGCAACTAGAGAAAGCCCTTGCACAGAAACCAAGACCCAACACAGCCAAAAATAAATAAATTAATTAATTAATTTAAAACAAACAAACAAACAAATACCGTATGCTAATGCATATATATGGAATCTAAAAAAAAAAAAAATTGGTACTGATGAACCTAGCTGCAGGGCAGGAATAAAGATGTAGACATAGAGAATGGACTTGAGGACACGGGGTGGGAGAGGGAAGCTGGGGCGAAGTGAGAGTAGCATCGACTTATATACACTACCGAATGTAAAATAGTTAGCTGGTGGGAAGCAGTAGCATGGCACAGGGAGATCAGCTTGGTGCTTTGCGATGACCTAGAGGGGTGGAATAGGGAGGATGGGAGGGAGGCTCAAGAGGCAGGGGATATGGGGACATATGTATGCATACGGCTGATTCACTTTGGTGTACAACAGAAACTAACACAGTATTGTGAAGCAATTATACTCCAGTAAAGATTTAAAAAAAAAAGAATGTTTATATATGTATAACTGAATCACTTTGCTGTACAGCAGAAATTAACACAACATTGTAAATCAATGATACTTCAATAAAAAAATAAATTAAAAAATATAAATAGTAAAAGTAAAAAAAAAGAGCAATGGGGATGGAGTAAGAAGATGCAAACGCTGGCTCTACAATTTACTATATAATTTCTAAGCCTAGGTTTCTGAATCTTTAAAATGTAAATAATATGCATCCCTACTAACTTGTAGAACTATTGTGGCAGCAAAATAATATATTTAAAAGTATTCTGAGTTACAAAGAACCATACAAATGTTAGATACTGTTCTTGGAATCTCATCATGAATAGTGAAATAATAACTAAATGTCCTACTGGTGATAGCTTAAAAGTATCATTGTCATGGCTAAAGGACAGAAAGCATCTGAGCATAATTATATAGTATATTAGAAAAACTGCTGTAAGTTCAAAGTATTTTTCTATTGACTTCGATATTTGCTCCTCTCTCTCAATATTTCTACTCAATTTGTGAAAAAAAAAATGTTTACATATGCACTCCAGATATATTTTATGTTTAGCTCTACTTTCTGATACCTTTATTGAAAATGGCAAAGGCAAGCAGAGTCAACTACTGGTATCACAACTAAAGGCTCCCCTGAAATGTCAATTCAATTTATGGCAGATTTAATTTATGCATTCCTGTTATAAATTACAAATAACCATTAATCTAAAGTAAAACAGCAGTGATCATTTTGTAATGTATAAAAATATCACTATCTTCTACACCTGAAATAATATAATATTGTTAGTCAATTATACATTAATTTTTAAAAAAGTCAAACAGCACAATTGTACAAATTCACTGCAAAATAATCTGTAATCAACTGTACGAAATCACATCTATGACTTCCTCCACAAAAGGGAGGTTTAAAAAAATGAAAAGGCTCATATATGATTAGCAAAAAAGAGTAGTAAGATCTACAGCTGACACAGTGTGGTCATCAGCTAAGAAATAATAATAGTTTGCCTTTAGACAAAAAAAAAAAATCACTATAAAGATTTTGGACTCTAAATCAAGAATTCTAACATGATTAAGTATACTTACTTAAAAGGTACTGAAATGTACCTTCAGTTTTTTTTTTCCCTTAATATTAGCTCTACAATACACCAAATATAATGGTTCAATGGTAAACTTTAATGGAACCACTAAATTTTAACTTTTTTTTTAAAAAGAATTGACAATTTGGGCAAAACTAGACTATCTCTTGACATTATTACTTATGGACCTCAAGGAGGATACAGCTATAACACAACCACGTATCATAGGTGGCATCACCTAGGAAAGGGGAATGACCTCTTAGTAAATGTTGAATAAATGACTGAAGACATAGAATAGCTCAAAACCTTAATCAATTTCTCAGGTATACAATATTACCACAATTTATAACCTTATATTCTTTTTCTCTTTTTGATATGCCAAAGTATTATTTTGGCAGTAATTCTTTTTTTTTATTGTTTTGTTTTATTATTTATTTATTTATTTATTTAGGCTGCGCCGAGTCTTAGTTGTGGCACACAGGATCTTAGTTGTGGCATGCGGACTCTTAGTTGCAGCAATGCGGACTTCTTAGTTGCGGCATGTGAACTCTTAGTTGCGGCATGCATGCGGGATCTAGGTCCCCGACCAGGGATTGAACCCGGGCCCCCTGCATTGGGAGCATGGAGTCTTACCCACTAGACCATCAGGGAAGTCCCCTGGTGGTAATTCTTTACAAAGTTGCTAGACTACAGTGGCCTAGAGAAAATCTGACTAGTTGTTATTGTTTGCATTTACCACCACAAAATCTATTATTTTACTTCTCTGTAACTATACAAAAATTTATTTTTTTAAATGTAAGTTGCACCAACTTCAAATTTTTTTATTTTTTAAAATAGAGAAGATTTACTTTTCATTCCACTTATTTCTGCAGGCAAACTCTTCAGCTGATTACTGGAAAGATTGAGTTGCAGCAGCCTGGATAGAGAAGCAAAACTAGCAGGAACAGTTGTAAGATGATTGTTCGAAAGATCCTTTAAAAAGAGAAAGACAAAATGAATGAATGAACAAGTAAATAAAGAAAGAAAGGATCCCTAAGGGGAATTTCAGAATTTTGAGGGCATTGCAACATTAAAAAAACTATTTACAGATGATATGTTTTGTAACTCTCATTCACTGACAATTTCACAGATCATCATTCATTACCTCAATATACTCTGTGGGCCTACTATGTGCCTAATAATGTAGCAGAGAGGAATTAAAATGAATTCTGACTTCAAAAATATTTTACACAAAGGTTTCTGTTAATATTAAGTCATGCTGTACCATGTTATCATGTTTTCAAAAAAAAATCTATTTGTTCATCCAATATTTGTTGAGTACCTATGATAAATCAGGCAAACTGTATGGTTAAACTGTAATATGAAATGAAAAACATCTTTGCAAGAAAGAAAAATTCTTGGAAGAAAAAAAAGTAAGCTGAAAAAAAATGGCCATTTTAATTTGGGAGGAAAAAAATATTCCCTCTTGGTTCTGCTGACCTCAGCAAGTCTGCTTTAACTAAGTACAGAAGTCTACTCTACTCTCTAGTTTTCACTCATTCAAGCTTGCCTAATTAATCTATACCTTGATGTTGCTTTAAGTCTTTGTTTTTGTTTTGTCTTTTATGACAGAATATTTTTTTGAAACTCCCTTTAAAAGACAATGTTATGAATCAGGTATTCTTCTTACGACATTCAAATCAGATATAAGTACTACACCAGCTATCATCAAACTGTTAGGTAAGGCAAGTGGCAACAATGAATAAGAAAAAAATGACTTAAAGGAACTGTTCTCTGAAGACTATGATTTAGTTTAACGTTAAACAACTGTAACTCCAAATAAATTAAGATAGAAAAAGGAAAAATGCTAGATCAGTGTATTTTTTAAAACATACTGTTATTATAATAACATAAAATAACATATTATCATAATCTACAACATCAGTATAATAATGTACAACTCAAATACTCTAAGGTCTAAGAATCAACAGATTACTAATAAATAAATATTTTGTAATATCAAAAGTTACTGACACTAAATGCAATGTAGTATTCTGAATTGGATCCTGGAACAAAAAAAAAAGGACATTAGTGGAAAAACTGGGAAAATATTATAAAATCTGTAGTTTAGTTAGTAATATTGTACCAACGTTAATTTCTTAGTTTTTACAAATATCCCATAGTTATGTAATATGTTTGCCCATTAAGGTGGGTGAAGGGTATATGGGAACTCTCTGTACCATCTTTACAACTTTTCTGTAAATCTAAAATTATTCCAATATCAAAAGCTAAAAATAAAAAAAGTTTCTGATAAAGAAAAGATTCACAAATTCTTAAGTTTTAAAGAACCCAAAACAACAGAATTGCTAAGAAATATTTAATTACTGCAGTTAATGACTAAATTAGATACAAAATAAGTACAGTGCATATAAATTAATCATTATTTATGCTAAGTCATTTCTTCAATATTTAGTACCATTGTGTTAAGCAGTTTTTATATAACTTTAAGAAATATTACTAGCTTAAATTATTATAGATCTTACACTTTTAATGTTTTAATATATTGTTGCTCACATTTACGATTTATTTGACAATGAGTCCTTAAGAACACAGTTCTCAGCTGAAACATCCTTTCATTATGCAATGACTATCTGGTAACCCATACGGAAAGTTTATTAGGTTTCCTTTAAGCTTTCTACTAGGCTCTTTTTTTTTTTCTTTTTAAATCAATTGCTATCTTTTACCAGTAAATTTTATAAGGAAATCTGATGGCTCCTTCCTTTACCATTCATTTCACCTACCTATGCCTTTTACTTTCCAAACCTTATTTCCAATCTGATCAGATTGAAAAACAAAGAGCTACTGAAGAAATGGTTGAAGAGAGTATGTATTTTGATTTCAAACACTAGAGCAGATGGGTGAAATATCAAGAAAAAAATAAGTAAAAGAAGCAATTTTTCCTTGAATAAAAAATAAACTTTAAGGCTAAAACGACTAATGAGTTTTTCAAAACATGTAATTGTGACTAGAACAAGAATGTAACATGAAATAACTATGTGGAGTAGAGATTTATATTAGAACATCTGATCTAATATAGCTGAAGTCTTTCAGATAGGATACCTTACAGTAGAGTCTTACTTTTTCTGTGGTAAAGTGGGGGAACAAAAAAAAGGATACACTTTGAAGTCAGATTATTTTATGTTAAATTCCTAAATTCCTTATATATTAGTTATATGACTTTGGATGAGTTACTTTTTACAAGTCTTAGTTTCTTATCTGTAACGAGGATAAAACTATCTACTTTGTTATATGTATAGCAAAGTAATATGTAATATGCTATATGCATAGCAAATACAGTAATATGCTATATGTATAGCAAAGTGCCTATTGTTTGTATTATTCTTAATAATATGACTAAAATAATACTTGTATTGCTTTATGGTTATCTCTATTTAAGATGTGAAGTGGATAGAATAAAAATTTTTACCAGGAAATATGGCCATTTTGAAAAATAGGGTAGAAAAAGCAGGCCCTGAAGGCATTATCTGGACACTCAGAGGACAAAAGGGCAATGAGGGCTACAGAGGAGGAAATGAGAATGGATATTAAAAAAGGGAATTGGGATACGCTAAAAACACCTTTCCTCTATTGTGCTAAGCCATAAAAGCCTATGAATAACAAAGTCATCCTCAATGGCTCCTTTCCCAAACTCTATTCCTAAATTAAAATCTAAGGTGATTTCCTTCATAAGAAAAACATAAGAAAATCAAATTTACAATTACTAATTTAGCAATCTAATTGTAATTCACAGTTTCTGATAATCTAGTCATACAATCAGCTGCCCATGTACCCATGATTTCAATCATACATCCAATTTTTCAGTTTAATGAAAAATCCCACCAGCCCCAAATTATATAAATATTGCAAAATCAAAACTTACTAAATCTTCTAAGTTGGAAAGTTGTTCAAATCCCCTTGGTATGCAAGTTAGTTCATTATGCTGGAGATATAGGCCCTTCAGGTTTCTTAGATTTGTAATTTCTTCAGGGAGTATTTTCAGCTTGTTATGGCTATTGATTGATAAAACAAATGCTGAACAATTTGGTGACAACACAATAAATATTTATAAAGGCATTTTTGCTAATCAACTACCTGGGTTCATTAAAAAAAATGAAGTAAGGTTACTAATTTTAAGTACTTCCAAACTTTACATCCTAAAAGTAAACACCCATTAAAATGACAGTAATCTAAAGTAATCAAATTGAGAGTTTCAAAGAAATAAAGATTTTTAACCAAACATAATTTGTGAACTTTTGATTGGTTCCTTTTAATCAACTTGATTTTACATATAAAAGAATACATTGGGCTATAATTTTTACACTGCATATGAGTTTTAGAATTTTGACAAAGATGTGCACATACATACACTACAATGAAGTCACATTTTACATGGGGATTAGGTTTCAACTTAGCACTCAAGACAAAAATAGCTATTTCTGTTTGAGGGCCTGGCATGTCCAGATGAATGCAATATGCAACTCCAGTCTTATTTTTCACCAAATAAGGACTGTTATTTGAGGAACTGTTCTCCCTCAAACCAGTTAACTCCAGAAAACTGCAACTTTATCATGCTGTGTTAGATAGATTTATATCTATTTTATAAGCCCCAGCTTTTCAAACTATGTTTTGAACACTTAAACTTTTTCATTTTTTTCTCCTAAATTAAATCATCCCTAATCCCTTTCCCCCTGTGTATATATAACATATAAGGCAGTTATTTTTCTTGAAAGTCTGAGTGTGTACTGAAGGGCAAACAGAGTTAGCTAGGGCCTTAGCCACCTGGCTTCCCATGTACCTATCAGTGAGTACCAGATGCATACCCATGGAATCCCAGGAGTCCTCAGAAAAGTTTAAAAACTACTAATATCGAAAACATGAAATTTTCCTCATTATAACCACTAAAAATTATTTCATACAAATAAAAAGTATTTTTTAAAAAATCAACTGGCCTTAAATTTGTAAAACCAGAAAACATGCAGGCAATTCTAAAACAAAAAATAAAATAATCTGAGAATTAAAACTTAAAATTATTATTCTGCTTAATCACTGTCTGAGATAATACAAAACATTTTTTACATGTTAGAAAAAATGTTTGAAAAAAATTTTAAAGAATGTTAGATTTACACCCTTATATTCGCAATACTGAAATAAGCTTAAATTTTACCTGACATTAAGTTTCTGAAGATTTTCTAACTCTCTTATAGCAGAAGGAAGGGATGTCAGCTGATTATCATGTATCTAAAAGTTATTAAAAGACACAGTCAATATCTTAGTCTTATAATTAACCATGAGTTTTGCTATTGTACAATATTCTCTGATGATAGTCTCGTTATTCTAGCTCAAACGCATAGTTGGGCTATTGGTAATTTGTTTTGAGTATAGAAGAGAAAAGGAGTTTGAAATTGACCAAACTGCTGCTCATAAATCATGAAGTGATAAGAGATCAATTTTAAATACTACAGTTAAAAAAAAAAAACTTCACCTCATTGAGTGGCACTTCAATCTCAAATGAGAGATGACAGGGTCAGAAATTAACAGTCCTCTGATGGTATGATTTATGTCAACATTTACAAAAAATAAATGAGGAGGGGGACTTCTCTCATGTTCTTACAGAATCATATTGCTTTCAAGGTACAAGGAACCTTTAAGAGAACACTTATGCCAATCCATTCATTTTACAAATGAAGAAAATAAAAACTTCTCTAGAAATCTGACTACATCCAACTTTTTCAGACATGAAATGGAAAATTTTTGATGATCCTAAGTAAAGTATATCAGAAGTCTGTGGATTATGAAATAAACTACTCATGACATGGCAACTAGGGATTAAAAACATAGTCCCTGAATAAACACACAAAAATTTAAGCCCAATAATTTAAGTCAGTCTTGGAGATAAGTTACCCAAAAAAACCCCCAAAAAACCAAAAAAAAAAAACCCAAAACCAAAAACAAAACAATATTAAATACTTGCTTTACCATCTAGAATAATAATGATGATAAAAATAATAGCAATTAAAAAAAAGACGAGCAGCAGCAACCACTTGTTAAATACCAATTCTGTCTGTATGCATTAACTCATTTAATTCAAAGAACAATTTTTAAAAACAGGTAGTAGTACCAGTCTCGGTTTATAAATGTGGAAACTGAAGCACAAAGAGGTAACTTTCCCGAGATCACACAGCTATCAAGTGGCAGAGTCAAAATTTGAAGCCTGATGTTCTGACTCTGCACTCTTAACCATTATGCTATGTCGAACACAGTAATTTATTCTTCCTTGCACTCTACCAATTGAACATGGGTCTTCTATTTCTCAAAGCCTAAATTTAGCTTTAGAGTCTCTTCAGACAATGACCCATATTTATAATCAGTCAACTTACATCAAGAACAGTCAGTGCAGGAAGGAGTCGGAGGTCATCAGTAAGTGACTGAAGTTTATTGTTTGATATGATTAGTTTGGTCAAATCTGTCTGTTCCCACCATCGCTCAGTAGCACTGAATGAAAGATTCTGATTAGCTTCTTCAGGGATATCCACATTTATTCTCCAAACACACTGAGGCACTATTTCCACCACCACCACACCAAAAAAAAAAGAAGGGAAAGAAGTGAGATACTAAGTACATATGTTTATAACAGCTATTCTGCTTATCTACTGAAAAGTTGTTTCTGAAACACTAAAAAAAAACTTTCAAATAAATCAAACAAATAGCAATGAATTACAACTACATTACAGTGGAAGTTGATTTTATTCCAAAACAGAATATTGGATATGTATTTTTCATATAAGATCTCACTTTTATCTTCATTCAACTATATTTACTATATACATTCCCTGCACAGCACTAGTGGTTAGATATACAAGACAAATAAAGAATGGACTCTACCATTATGCTACCATAACAGAGAACGTATGGAAATCAACATTTAAACTAACTCATTTATATCTCATAGCAACTCCGTGAGGTAGGTGTTATTTTCACTTTACAGATGAGAAAAACGGGGCACAGAGAATGTATCATTTACCCAGGGTTATATAGCTAGATGGGATTTAAACCCTGGAAAAACTAAATTGTCTTGCTTCTCAGTGAATATTTGTAAGGTATATCTGACTCTGGTAGCTGCTTTCTATTTTATCTGACGTACAATTTTATTTCTTATACCATCACACAACATTGTATTACTTCTGTTGCAGCATATACAGCAATTCCTTTGACACTGCAAATAAGACTGTTCAAGTTAAACAGAAAGAGTCCAGGTTTATCACTATAACACTTGAAGATCTAGAAAATATTAACTTGCTCTAGTGCTACAGCAGAACTATTTTAAATAGTCCTTCATTCCTTGATACCAGTAGGATGATATATGGGTATGATCTAGAACTTTAGCTAATATTAATAAAGGCAACCATTGGTTATGCCTTACAGTTATTAACTATCATTTTAGAATGACATTAAATGGAAAGGTGTGGTCAAAGTTTCAAGTTCACGACACAATCAGGTCGAGCAATCCAACACAATGGTTTTACAGAAGCAAAGCAAAGTTCCTGAAATCCGTTTACTCAAAAAAAATGAGGTACCTATATTTGTATTAGAATAAATTATAAGATCCCTTTCCTACCCTTCTCTCTGCCTAAGCAATCTGCATTTCTCTACTCTTCTATCAATGAATCCCCAGCAAATGGGAATAAAACAGAATGAAAATCCACCCATGTTTATGGACAGAGGTTTATTTTTAAAGCAAAGCAAAGAAACAAACAAAAACCACTCTTTCCAACTCTTTGAGCACAAAAGCAGCATAAAATGTATCTTCACTGTTGTTGTTATTATTATTTTGGTGGGTAGATATGGATGACTGAGTGGGAATGAGAAACACACATCAGCCCAGCACTAGCATGTGAAGTTACTGACACCAAATGAGTCAATAGAAATGGGTACGTTTATGTATTTGACTAAAAATCAATGTTACCCTTAAGCAAAAAAAAGTTACAAATGTGCCATACCAGTTTGGATCACCAACAAAAAGCTCCAGAACAAGAACAACAACAAAAAAACAAGGCAAGACAAAACAATACAAAACATAAAAAAAAAATGTATGGAAGAAGCTATGTGATATGCACAAGTCTACTCCTAAAGAAAATATGTAGAGCATTGTGCATATATTTTTCTCTTAACACCTATACATAGGTACATTAAGACGATTATATTTAAAAGGCAATGTAATAGAAAATATCTTTTTTTGTAAGGAGGAAGGTGGAGAACACAAGAAAGTTGTATACAACACAACAACAATATCTGTTACCCATCAACTACACTAAATGAATGTTAAAATTTTATCATTATTACTTCAGATATTTTGGTTAACCAAATTTGTCTTTGTAGGAACTATCACGGGATGGATAATTGTTGATACCATACTGCTGTTATTAAATATGTATCAATTTGCTTTTCCATAAACATTGACTTACTGCTCATTCTTTTCCCCATTGTTTGTGAAATATCTCAATTTCTTCAAGAGTTTATAGCACCAAGATTCATGTCACTTTTCTTCCCTCCCCACAAATATGAAGAACCACTGAAAGGTATATTGTCCTAATTATTGAGGAATTCGGTGGAGCCATCCTAAAAGTAGCTTACCAAGTCACAAAACAGAAACTACTAGGTAAAAAATAAATGTCAATAGGCATATAAATGTGAAAAAAATTTACTATGGAGTTAGGTTTATTTGCTGTATGTAATTTTTAAAGTTATATATATATAAGTCAAACATATACATAAATTAAAAAATAGTACAATGAAATAATGCTCCACATACCCACCGCCCACATTTAACAGTTATCAACTCATGGCCAATCTTGCTCATATATAATCCCATCTCACAATGATCTAAACTACAATCTTAGGAAGATAGAAGAGAACAAAGTAAACCCAAAGTAAACAAACAAAGAGTAGAAATCAATGACATAGAAAACAAATATGGTAATAGATAAAAAGCAATAAAACCAATACCCAGTTCTTTGAAAGTGGGAATATCACTATCAATCTTACAGATATTAAAAGGATAAGGGAAGGGGCTTCCCTGCTGGCGCAGTGGTGAAGAATCTGCCTGCCAGTGCAGGGGACACAGGTTCCAGCCCTGGTCCGGGAAGATCCCACATGCCACGGAGCAACTAAGCCTGTGCACCACAACTACTGAGCCTGCGCTCTAGAGCTCGCGAGCTACAACACTGAGCCCGTGAGCTACAACTACTGAGCCTGTGTTCCACAACTACTGAAGCCCGTGCCTAGAGCCCATGCTCTGCAACAAGAGAAGCCACCGCAATGAGAAGGCTGCGCACCACAATGAAGAGTAGCCCCCCCACCCCGCTCACTGCAACTAGAGAAAGCCTGCGCGCAGCAACGAAGACCCTAAAAATAAATAAATAAATTTATTTTTTAAAAAAAGGATAAGGGGATATGATGAACAACTTTATATCCATACATTCAACAACTTAGAGGATATGGACAAATTCCCTGAAAGGGGGAAAAAAATAAAGCTCAACAGCAACAGGAAATCTAAGTAGCCTTTTGAAAGGGTTCCTGGACCCAATTCCAGTGTGCATATTGTTCCCCACACAATCAATTCTCAGACACCCTCCTGGTGTCTCAACTCTGATACTACTAGAGGACATAGAATCAGATTCCACAAGTAAAGGGCTCAGTCCCACAAAACTGCCCTCCACTTCAGAGGCCAGTCACAAGCCCAGCTTACTACCAGTACTTCTGATCAATTGCCTGTAAATCAGAGGTTCCCACGACTCCCTCCTTGGGTTTAGTTAATTTGCTAGAATGGCCCAGAGAACTCAGGAAAACCCATTTACTCACTAGGTTACAGATTTATTACGAACGATATTAAAGGATACGAACCAACAACCAGATGAAGAGATACATAGGGTAAGGTCTGAAAAAGGGAGCTTCCATCCTTGTGGAGCTCGTGGTCCGGCACAATGGCACATGGGAGCATACTGGTTCCCTAATGTGGAAGCTCTCAGAACCCTCTCCTTTTTTGGTTTTTACAGAGGCTTCATTACATAGGCATGATTGATTAACTCATTTGCCATTGGTGATTGATTCAACCTCTATCCCCTCTCTCCTCTCCAGAATCAGGGTTTCTGATTCTGATTCTATCTGTGGTTAGTTCTCCTGGCTACCAGCCTCCGTCCTTAGGTGTTTTGCAAAAGTCACTTTCATTAACATAAACTCACTTGTGGTATTAAAGTCTTGTTAACAAGACACCATTTCACTTTTATGGCTCTGAAGCAGTTTTTTGGGGGTTTTGTTTTTGTTTTTCAGGAACTGAGGAGAAGAAACCAAATATTATAACAAAGGATGCTCCCATTGCTCTTATTATTCAGGAAAATTCCAAGGGTTTTGGGAGCTGTGGGCCAGGAACTATGGATGAAGACCAAATATCTCTGAGAAATATATTTTGGTCATCTGAATGACCAAATATATATATTTCTTATAAATCACAATAACGTACATTGTATCTACCAAAGAAATTAAACTTGCTATTTAAAACATTCCCACAAAGAAAACTCCACTTCACTGGTGAATTCTACACACATTTAGAGTAGAAATGATACTGATTCTACAGACTGCTTCAGAAAATAGAGGAAAGAAAAATTCCCAGCTCATTTTATAAAGCCAGCACTACTCTGATACCAAAATCAAAGACATTAAAAGGGGGGGAAAAAAAACAAAAACAAAAAACCAAATCTAAACACCATGACCAAGTGAGTTATATAAGGAATGCAAGGCTGCTTTAACATTTGAAAATGAATCAGTGCAGTCGACCATATTAACAGAAAAAGAGTAACACAACATGACTGTCAAGGAATGAAAAAAAAAAAAAGCATCTGACAAAATTCAACAATCATTCAAGATAAAAACTCTCAAAAAACTAGGTATGAAAGGGAACTCCTTCAACCTGATAAAGGGTATCTTTGAAAAATCTACAGCTAACAAAATACTTAATGGTGAAAAACTCAGTGCTTACTCTCTAAAATTGGGTACAAAGTGAGGATACCCATTCTTACTGTGTCAATATTTTACTAGCAGTTCTGACTAATGCAACAAGGCAAGAAAAATAAATAAAAGCCATTCAGATTGAAAAGGAAGAAGCAAAACTGTTTCTATTAGCAGACATGAACATCTATATAGAAAATCTTAAGAAAGCTACAAAAACAATTGTATGTAATGAGTTTGAAAGGTCACAGACTTCAAGCTTAATATACAAAAATCAATTGTGTTTCTACATATTAGCAATCAGTAACTGAAAACATTCTTAAATGCTTAAAGATTTACAAGACATAACATCTAAAACCACGAAATACTCAGTGTTAAATTTAACAAATATATGCAAAACCTATGGTATGAAAATACAAACTATATGAAAGACTTATGGTTTTTGCTGTAAAAACTTAAAGAAGGTCTAGATAAGTAGAGAAATATACCACGTTACAGCTTGAAGACTCAATATTTTTAAGATGTCACTTCTCAAAGTGACTTATAGATTCAGTATAATCCTAATCAAAATCCCAGAAGGCCTTTCTGTAGAAACTAACAAGCTAATTCTAAAATGTATACTGAAATGCAAGAGAACTAAAATAGATTAAACAATTTTGAAACAGAAGAAAGCGATAGGATTTAACAGTACTTGATTTTAATTTTTACCGTAAAGCTTATCAAGACAGTGTGGTATTAGCATAAGGACAGACATACAGACCAACAGGAAAAAAAAAATGAGTTCAGAAAAAATTCTAGGCAATAAAATAATGTCAATTAATATTCAACAAAGTTGCCAAAATAATTTAATAAGAAAGGAATAGTCTTTTCAACAAATGTTCGTATAGATAAAAAATGAACCTCAACCTTTACCTTGTGACACACTCTAAAATTAATGCCAAGTAGATCACAGACTTAAATGTAAAAGATAAAACTATAAAAATTCTATAAGAAAGCAGAGGAGAAAATCTTCACAGCCTTGGGATGGATAAAATTTCTCAGTATAGAAAAAGTACAATCATAAAAGAAAAAAATTGATAAACTGGACTTCATCAAAATTAAAAACTCTTATGTTTTTCTAAAGAAATTGTTCAGAAAATTAGGCAAGCCTCAGACTGGGAGAATATATTAGATAGATACCAATATAGATATATAATATATCTGAGGACTTGCATCCCCAGAATATAAAAAGTCTTATAACTCAGTAAGACAAACAGCCCAATTAATAACAGACAAAAAATCTGAACACTTGGCAAAAGATATACAAAAAACTAATGAGCAGTTGAAAAGATGCTCAACATCATTAATCATCAAGGAAATGTAAATAAAACCATAAGGAGATACTGTAACACAACCACAAGAATGGCTAATGTTAAATATAATGACAATACAAAGTGTTGGTAATGATGTGTGGCAACTGAATCTCTCATGTTACTAGGGACAAACAGGTTGGTGAATTCTTATAAAGTAAAATATGCACTTATTATTATATGTCCAGCGATTCCACTCTCAGGTACTTAACTCAACAGAAATGATAACATATGTCTACACAGGCTGTACTTGAAAACTCATAAGCATTTTCATTCATAATAGCCAAAAGCTAAACACAGCTCAACAGGTAAATGGATAAACAAACTGAAATACATACATACAATGGACTATTACTGTTCAACATTAAAAAGGAACTACTTATGTAAACAATATGGATGAACCTCAAAAAACATTATACTAAGCAAATCAAAAATTGCAAATGTATAATTCTATTTGAATTAAATTCTAAAAGAGGCTAATCTATATTGACAAAAAGCAGACCACTGGTTCCGGGGAGCTAGCAGTGGGGGTAGACTGACAGCAAGGGGAACTTTTCAAGTACTGGAAATCTTCTTTATCTTGATTTTGGTAGAGGTTACACAACTGTATATATTTGTCAAAACTCATTAAACTGTACACTTAAAATGAATGTACATACTGTTTCTAAATTATACCCCAATAAAGATAACTAAAGACAAAGAGTGACAATTTTTTAAATATAGATGATGTAATATATCAAGACAATCTTATGAATGCAGATGTACACATATGTATATATGTGAATGAATAAAAAAATTGAAGTGTGTATATGTGTATGTGTGTATATATATATATATATGTTTCTCACAGGGTAGATAATGCCCTTAAGCAGCACTACCCAAAAGACCTTTCTGCAATGATGGAAATATCCTGTATCTGCCCTATTCCATATGGTAGCCACTAGCTGCATATGGCCAATGAGCACTTATAATGTGGCTAAAGTGACTGAAGAACTTGATTTTTTATTTTATTTAATTTTGGTTAACTAAAATTTAAATAGCCATATGTGACTAGAGACTTCCACAATGGATGGCATGATCCTTAAACACTGAAAAAAGATTTCTTTACATGTTTTTTTGGGCAATTCATTCTTTCTTCCATTGACAACAGCTAATTACAGAAATAGGGAGTCACAAATGGGTTGACAGCAGAGAACTGTCTAATTTGAGGAAGATACTTACAAGTGGGTAGGTGAAGAAACAGAGAAGAAATAAAAAACACATCTAAAATGGTGTTTACATGGATGAATAAAAGAATGTGCAGCCAGTAAACTACAGGAGCAATAAATCATGAGATTTAAAAAATTTTTTTGACTCCTTTGGACAGTTTCATAAATATAATGATCATGCACAGTATACAATAATAACTGTTTACTTAAGGCAGAAAATCATACCCATTAAAGTCTATATCTAGTCTAGGTTGATTACCATCTTCTAAAAGATTGTAAATATATTCAACTATGATACACAGTATAGCATCATGGACATACCACTGACCAAAGAGTCAGGGACCTAAGGCTCTGGTTTAAACTGTATAACTAATCAAACTGGCCAGTAACCTAGTATCTCTGGTCCCCAGTTTCCTCGTTGATTAAATGAGAGGGCCCTACTGTCACTTAAATGCTAGAATCCAATAATAGCAGTACAAAAAGGCTTTTGCTAGGTGCAGGGTAATATTTTGATAATAGTTTATCTTACAAATGCCATTTACTAGACTGTCTACCCAATTATGAGCACTTTAAAAGAATAAACCAATAGATCAAGTCACTCTGTAAAGGATCCGGGAAAGCTCATTGATAAACATTCCAATTTTCTCCACAGTAGTTTATGTATGGCCACCAATGGCCTCATTACATTAAACAAAGAATTCCAAATTGATAAACCATAATATTATAGTGTCACTTTGAGGCTATCTTTAAAGTTTAACACACACACACACACACACACACACACACAAACACACACCCCAAAGTAAAATTAAAAAGTTATATGGAAGGCATTAACTCAGTTGCAGCTTTAGGTTGATTCAAAGGAATATATCTTTGTGGTTTAGAACACCTGAACCATTGTTATTTTAGAATGCATGAAGAGAACACTTCTTTCCTGAAGTCCAGGATACTGTAAGAAAAAAGCGAAACAATGTTAAACATATAAAAAGGAAACATGTTTACTAATCACTTTAAGAGAAAAACATGCTTGAATTTATTACATTAACTTGAGGGTACATTCAGTTTTATAGTGAAGACAAGCCTCACTGAAACTATAATTCCATTCTTCCCAGACTGTATTTTTTCTCTTCTACTCAAGAAAACATATTAAAATGCAAGTGAGTGAACATGATATTAATATAAGGGTAAGTTTAAGTTTGCACTAATTTATTAAATAAACTTTGGCATTGGCGATAACTTGGGATACACATCCCATCAGGTTAAAATATTAACATTTAGAAATATATCAACAGATCAAGAAATAGGAATGGGATTTTCAATTAACTATCAAGGTCCTTGTTTTATAATCTAAACAAGTAGACTTCCCTGGATTTCAGTATACTAAAAATTAAATGTTCACCTCAGATTTTGCCATTACATATGGATTAAGGCACTTTCCTCGTGTTTTCATTTCTAAGAACTGTTTAAGAAATAGCTTGTTTTGATGATCTACTCACCTGGAAGCATAGTTTCTTTCTGGAATTATTTGTTATAAAATCTGGATACTGTGGTTAATTCTCATTAGCTTTTTAGAATATAACAGTAAATTCCATTAAGACAATCAGGAGTCAAAATACAGAGTTAAGCTAAATAGTAAAGCAGAACATGGTTAATACAGATTTAAGGATGGTTATTTAAAATCTTAGTAAACATACGGTTTGTTACACTTTTTATCATGTCACAAAAAACTGTACAAACTGAATATGGCAAATTTTCATTACCCTAAAACAGACAACATGACATCTTGAGGCCTAGAAGCCCTAGACCTATTTACTTAATTCCACAAACAGAAACTAACCAAACTGCTCTCTTCAAGATAAGGAACGATAGCCTTACACCCATATTTCTCTTTCAAATAGTATGGTTTCCAAACTAATTTAATTGGCTTATTTAATAAATTATCCACTTACCAATGTTCCTGTCAGTTCAACAGTGTGGTTTCCTTTAGAATTTACAGCATTTGTTTGTTCCAAACACTGGCCCCTCTTACTTTCATTAAGTTTTTGATGAGTCATTCGAAAACATTCCTACACTACTGTTCTGCCACGGTCATGCAAGCACAAGGCAACAATCAATACCTCCTTTTCAATTCTACTTTCATTTTATCTGGTCCAATGAAAAAGAGCTGCAATATCTATACTGAACAAAAGATAATATATTCCCACACTGCTGCTCATAAAAAGAGCTGTCACTTAAAATTTCCAGAATATTTCTAATATTCTTCTTTGAAGTTGGTTACTATTAGTTATTTTGTTTGGGTATACCTTTCTAAGTAACTTATAGAACTGACACTCAGAATGATGACTCTAAAACTGCCAACAATATTTGGATGTTTAAATTAATCACAATATTCATAAGATAGACTATTATCTGATTATTTTAATGACTCTATTTTTCAAGTGTCCCTGAAAAATGTACAAATAGAAGTCAAAAAAGCAGAACTCAGTACAATTCCAAATTTGTTAAAAATAAAAAACAGAAAGTAAATTAAATATACATATTCACACACACACACACACACACACACAAACTATAAAAGGAAAACCTCTAAAATATCAACAATGATAACCGAAGACGGTTATTTTCATTTTTTATGCTTTATATAGATTCTACTTTTTCTATAGTAGACATATTGGTTATATAAAGAGGAAAATAATAAATAGTATTTTTACAAAAAAACTAGGACCTAGTTCTTTCGCAAAGGAACTAGAAAAGAAAGTGTATTTAAAAACCCTCAAGAGTCGACAGATTTCAGTTACCGGTAAATATTTATCTGCACTGTACGGGTACCAGTTAACAACCCCATCTAGTTAATAAAATGCCTCACAGCTCTTAGAAGTGACCGCATTAAGAAGAATCCATTCCAGGAGGCCACCATTTAAGAACAAGAATCAATAGAATTTTTGGGGGGAGGGATAAATTGGAAGATTGGGATTGACATATACACACTACTGTATATAAAATAGATAACTAAATAATAAGGACCTACTGTATAGCACAGGGAACTCCACTCAGTACTCTGTAATAGCTTATATGGGAAAAGGATCTAAAAAAGAGTGGATATATGTATATGTATAAGAGATTCACTTTGCTGTACACCTGAAACTAACACAACATTGTAAATCAACTATACTCCAATAAAAATTAAAAAAAAAATTAAACCAAAATAAAACAAGAAAAAAGTAACAAAATGGAAAGAATGAAAATAAAATAATATAGATTTAAACTCAAATGTATCAATAATTATATTAAATGTAAACAGATTAAATGCTGTGATTAAAGAAAAAAAGATTATAGCAACCATGCTACAGGAAGGGCTGAATTACCTTTCCATTCTTACAACAGAAAATGATACTGCAAAACCACTGTCATATGAAGAAGTGACTAAAGAATTTGATGTCAAAAATGTAGGAAAGAAAGCATTATAGAAATCATGCACTGTATATAGCTGTTAGGTAGTTAGTAAAAAAAATATATATTGTTATCTTTCTGAAAATTGGAATGTTTTTGGTATTTGTTAGCTTTAAATTTTTTGTTAGCTTTAAATTTTTAAAAAATGTATTATGATTCCTTTCAAAATAAAAATCCACATTTGCTCTTAAAAAAAAGAATCAACAGAATTTTAACTCCTTTTTGTTATATACACCAAAATTAAAGGCTAGGTTCTATTTTTCCAATTTAGAAACACTGGACCTGACTGCACTTTACAAATACATTTATATAATCACATAAATATAAAGGAGGAAAGAAAGACCTGGAGTATACAGTCTGCCCTCTGTATCCTTGGGTTCCGCATCTGCATATTCAACCAACTGCAGATCAAAAATATTCAGGGAAAAAAAAATTCCAGAAAGTTCCAAAAAGCAAAACAAAGGCCCTCCTAGGTTTTTACCCAAATGAATTGAAAACTTATGTCCACACAAAAACCTGAACACAAACAGCAGCTTCATTCATAGTTGCCAAAAACTGGAAGCAACCAAAATGTCCTTCGAAAGGTGAATGGATAAACAAAATGGTACATCCGTACCATAGAATATCATTCAGTGTTAAATGAAATGAGCTATCAAGCCATGGAAAGACATGGAGGAACCTTAAACACACATTACTTAGTGAAAAAGGGCAGTCTGAAAAAGCTACATACTGTATGATTCCAATTATATGACATGTTGGAAAAGGCAAAACCATAGAAAGAGTAAAAAGATGAGTGGCTGGGACTTCCCTGGTGGCGCAGTGGTTAAGAATCCGCCTGCCAACGGAGGGGACACGGGTTCGAGCCCTGGCCCAGGAAGATCCCACATGCCGCAGAGCAACTAAGCCCATGTGCCACAACTGAGCCTCAGCTCTAGAGCCTGCAAGCCACAACTACTGAAGCCCGCGCACCTAGAGCCTGTGCTCCGCAACAAGAGAAGCCACCGCAATCAGAAGCCCTCACACCACAACGAAGAGTAGCCCCCGCTCTCCACAACTAGAGAAAGCCCGCGCGCAGCATCAAAGACCCAACACAGCCAAAAATAAATAAATAAATAAATTTATTAAAAAAAAAAAAAGATGAGTGGCTGCCAGGGCTTCTGGAGAAGCAGGGTAAGGAATAAATAGGTAGGGCTCAGGTGATTTTTAGGGCAGTGAAAATATTCTATATGATACTGGAATGGTAGATACATGACATCATGCATTTGTCAAAACTCATAGAACTGTATAAGACTAAGAGTGAACAGTAATGTAAATAATGGACTTTAATTAATAATGATATATCAATATTGGCTGATCAATTGTGACAAATGTACCACATAATGCAAGATGTTAATAATAGGGGAAACTATGAGCTGGGGAGAGAGGGTGTATGAGAACTCTCTGTGCTGTCTGTTCAACTTTCTGGAATCCTAAAACTGTTCTAAAAAAACCTTAAAGTATGGTTGTTGGGGGGAAAACGATTTGCTATTGTTGTTGTTGTTAAAGTATAGGATTCCAAAAAGAGACAGGAGGCTTTACTGTAGACACTTAGGGGCAAGATTTCAAAAGACTTTTTTTGTTTGTTGTACTAAGAACTTTATGCTGAATCTTGTGGGCTACTGGGAGTCATTAAATGTGAATGACATAGTAAGATCTTTGTTTTGGAAAGATAATTCTTGGTAATGACACTGATTTAGAGGGTGAGATTTAAGACAAGAAATTCAGGAAACCACTTAGGAGGCTATTGGAATAATAATAGCAATGGCCATTTTTTACCATGTACTTTTTATGTACCAGGCCTTTTGTGTGTATTATCTCATTTAAACCTTAGTAGGTCCTATTCCTACTATCACATTATAAACGAGAAAATAAAACACAGGGAGATTAAGCATCTCAAAATTACCTGAGCAAAGATATGGAGATAAGAAGTATGGCCCCATACTGGACTACAAATAGTTCAGAATTACAGCAGTTTGGATATCAAAGGCTGAGAGACAAGAGGTGAAGTTGAAGGCTACAACTAGATAAAGAAACACCTTTTATATTATGATAACAAGAATTCCTTTTTTATATATAAGCTATAGATACCATGTGCCTCTCCCATTTACATCCTTTGTCTCCTATGAAATATTGTACCTTCAACATAATTTGCTGAGTACCTAGTATGTGCCAGATATTATGTTAGGCTCTGTTTATACAATAATGACCTAAACAGCCCTGATCCATGTCATCGTGAAGCTAGGAGTCAAAATTCATTTGCTCCCTGAAACTTTAATAGACTAAACCATCTGGATCCAATCAATAAGTACATTCCAGCACACACTTAGTATTTGGGAGTACTCATTCATTTACTTATTCCTTCCACAAATGTTTAATAAGAATCTACTATGTACTAAGCACTATTCTGAGTGCTAGGGACACAACAATTCATAAAACAAAGCTTCTTGACCACCTACAACTAATACTCTAGTGGAGAAGAGAAGACAATAAACAAATAAATACATAATATAAATTCTGATAGTAATAAATGCTATTAAAAAAACAGAGAATACATGTTAGCAATGGTATTTAGATAGGGTAGTTAGGAAGGGCCTATCTGAGCAGAGTCCTACAGGAAGCAGAGTGAACCCTAGTCAGGTATCACGTAGAAAGTTCCAGGCTTTGGAAAAAGCAAGTGTATATGCACATCTGTAGTTTTAGAATACTAATGTCCCCATTGATTAAAAGCTTTTCTAGGTAGAGCAGAGATTTTGTCATATACCCTTTCATTCATTCAGCAAGTATTTGTTTGCATGGTCAACTCTATACATGGCACAATAAAAAACGCAGTCATTACAAGGAAATGGAAGCTTTTAATCCCAAGTAGCCTTAAACCTAAATATAAGTAGAGGAAAACAGGAGGAATGCCATAATCTCTCTCTCCCCACTTCCCACTCCCTCCCGTATACAACAGAAAATCAGAAGAGCATCTGGCTATTATTCATTCATGGTGTTCAGATTTGTGCTTTTTATCTTTACTAGATTTTCAGCATAGCCCCAAATTCACTCTGTATGGCATCCATCTTGATCTTCAATTTAGGATTATGTTCATTATTCCTTGTATTTAGGATTCTGTCCAGTTGCACACAGAAAAGGGTCTTGATAGAGAACAGTGGCATTCACTCTAAGTTCACAAAGGAGCAAATAAAATACAGAATTTTAGCGCTGATAACTGCCCTAAGTGATTAAGTTAAGAGGAGGAACAGAGGGCCAAAGAAACAAAGCATGTGCCCATCACTTGATAGCTAATTTAGTCAAACATTATGTTGTTTATTCCATAGAATGTAGGAATCCCAGAAAGCGCCCCGTTTAAATTTTGACCGTATTCCCAGCACATTCCCTGCACCAGACATTCCTGGAGCGAAAGGAGGAACCGAACGAGCTGACCGAACCAGTGGAAATGTTATGAGTGCCTGAATTCGAGCACCGGTATCCTGGCTAGGAGCCTGGGCCAAAGGCGGCCAAACCCAGGCCAGAGGAAAGGGAGGCTACGTGGGGCAAGTGCTTTCTGCCAGGTCGCACAATCGGGTCGTACTTCTGGATCTTACCTTCACTGAGGTTGCGGCCCGACAGGTTTAACTGCCCGCTCTTCCTCGCCGCCTTTAATAGCCCCTGGGGTACGGAGGCATCGCGGTCTCTCCTCTCAGCTTGGAACCCCGCTCGGGGATCCCGCCCAGCTACTCCCTTCAGCCGCGACATGTTCAAACCCGGCTGTTCAGAAGCAGAGCCCCGTCAGTGACGCTTAAAGGTGGCGCCGCGGAGCCGCCCAGCCCCTGTCGGGAGCGCGCGCTCCGTGCGCCGGGCCTTCGCTTTCGGCGGCGCGGCTCGGCTGTCGTCACCGCCAGCGTCTGGGGCAGGAGGACCGAGGGGCCCTTCCTGTTGCCGGTGCCGGCCTTGTGTCTTGGAAATTACTTCGCTCAAGTAAGTGCGTTTAACGGGCTGAAGAGGGGGTTTGCATTTATTGTGGGCACTATTACTGCGACTCCAACCTTCTCTTCTGTGCTCCCGCCGCGGCGAGGGTGGCAAGAAAGGATAACCTTCTCTGCTCCCCTCGCCTGGCCGGAACGTGGGCCTTGACTAAAACTTGAGACCTGGGCGCGGTCTGCAGCCTCTCTGGACCCCTGCCTGTTTGTCGCTTTTGGTGCTGGCGCCAGACCTCCGTTCCGCGTAGGAAGTAAAACCAATTTCTGTTCTTCGGGCCTATACTCCGGCTCCTAGCCTTAGTGTACCTCGACTGTTGTTGCACGGAATTTGTAGCCCAACATAGGAGGTAGTGTGAAATGGAAGGGTTGGCAACAGAGAAGGAGACAAAAAAAAGAAAAGAAAAAAAAAAAAAGCTTCATAATGAATGTTCTCTCTACCGGACTGTTTAGGGAAGCCAAGTGGAAGCGCAAGCTTGAGTGTAGCGAGAAAAGCTTGGATTTCGGAGCCCGAGAGCTACGAGTTCGAATCCCAGCTCCTTCTGTAGCTTACAAACTGTGTAACTTTAGGCAGTTTACTTGACAGCTTTTAAAGCTCACTCCTTTTTCATTAATTTAGGGTTAATCATTCCTCTCTCATTCGGTTTTTTTTAAATAATTAAGCGAAGATAAAGTTTTAAATATTGAGAGCTTGGTGAGGAAACGGATTCCATCCAGTTCAGAACGGAGGATGAAAGTTTTGTGCAGTAAGTCGCATATCTTGGACAGTTAGTTTCTGCCTGAAATATACAGCTTTAGTGAGTCATTCAATAAGTAATTAATAACTCATCCTCTTTAGTATTGTCCTGGGTGCTACACTTTTCTTTTGCCCAAAGTAATTTTGTTTTAAAAGCATACACCGGGAGATATCCTTTTAACCCCCCCATCAGCTCGGCTGTGGATCATTAGGATAATTAAAAGGTAATATGACGGCCCGCTAACAAATTCTGCAGCGCACACGGTTTTGCCTGAGTCCACGTTCTTGCCAACCGTAAAATTAGGTTTCTAAATCCCCACCCCCTCGATTATTTTTCTTCTTAATTCTCTGGAGTCCTTTGCATTGAAAGTGAACAGCAGAAAACTACCAGTAATTACACTATCAAACAAGCTAAGAGTGGGTTTTAAAGCAAGGAACATAGCAGTTTTTGCAAGGTCGCTAATAAACACCCCCCCCACCCAAGTTTGTCTTGACAATAATCATTATAGTTACCTTATTGGGCCCTAAGTATCAGGCTCAGTGCTGATAATACCTCTTTTACTATCTCTTATTTAGCACAAGGATCAGTTTTACAGGTGAAGAAATTGAGGCTAAAAAGGATTAAGAAACTTGCCAAAGGTCATAAGTTTCTATAAGTGGTACGACCAGGCCTTTGAACCTAGATCTCTCTCTCTCTAAAACCTTTCTTGTTAATCATTATGATTTGCCTAGTGGCTTTTATTTCACCATTTTCAACTTCTGTCTTCGAACCATTTTTAGGGAGACTTCAGTTATGTTTTAGAAGGTAATTATTTATTAGAGAAAACCCTTTTTCTCTTTTGTAGGATGTAGCAGCCTACCTTTGGAGGATTTAGTCAAGTATAAAATTTTACAGTAGCCACCTCTCCCCCTACAATAGATTCTTCTTTCAATTTTTTTTTTAATTATAGGAAAGATACAGTTTTTTGATTTATTGTGCTTCTACTTGAAGTTAAACATTTCATTATTGACATTTATAGTATTATGTTGAAACATTGTTGCATTTTATATAAGAGAAGCATATCCTGATTAATGGCAGAGTAATTCTGAAAAATCCAAGTGACTGCACGCTTGTGGTAAACTTCGATAGATACAAACTGACATGTATAAAAATTTTACAAGTATATATCTGTAGTACACCGCGTATTGTACCTCTGTAGCAAATGCAGATTGAACAAGTGAGGGTGAAAATTATTACCTCATGCAATCAGGAAAAGCATGTTTCATCTCAAACTGATACAAACTGAAAGCTTATCAGCTTAATTGAGGTTCTTTATGAGAAAGTGTAGTTATATATAGTTATATTCGTGGGAATTAACACTGTATATTCATTGTATTACTTTCGAAAGAATGCATTAAAGCAAAAAATCCGAACCTTTTTCAACATGAGCATTGAAGCTAAAGTATTTGCTTTTTAAAACAAAAAGATGGATTATTAAAATAATATGAAACGGATATCTCCTGTGTAGGGGCTGGAGACTACTGCATAGCTGCCATTTGTAACAGAATTTGCCTAGCTACTGTTTATTATATTCATTTTATTAAAGTATGGAAGGTTTCACTCTTCTAGCTTTGCTAAATGAAAACAAAGTGAAGAAACCAAAAATATATTGACTCTAAGAATTGTATCAGCCAAAGAATGCTGTTCTGTTTCATAATGGGAAGTATGACTTATCAAAGTAAGACAGAGCAGCTTATCACCACCATTAAAATTTAATAAGGCATTTTAAAACATGGCTGTGTTATTCTTATGAACATTGCTACATGTTAAATATTTTCAAAGTTGAAAGCTACAGTTGGTAAGATGAATTTATTGTGGCAAAGGAAAATGGCATGAATTTGTGCAAATTTTTGAGCACAATTTTTTTTAAGGTCATCAGGAGCAAAGTGAATTTGATTGCAGACATCTCTAGGAAGTTTTCTTTTTCTGTAAAATAGGAGATTTAGATTTAGCCTATACTGAATCAGTATAATGTTCACCTTTCAGAACATTGCCTTATCTGTGAGAACTGCTGTTTTATGCTAACGTTATTTATTGAGAGAACATTCTACTTTTTAACACTGTCATTGACTGGAGCTGTTGGACCTAACATGTATTGCTTATTAAGTATTCTTTGAGTTGAATTTTTTATTCTCATATGCTTATTATTCAAAGTTTTCTTTCTATGTTTGTCCTTAGTCTATAAATAAGTTGGTTTGAATTATCAAAATCGAGAGCAAAATTATATTGCACATGGACTCCTCGTGTTTTAAATATTCAACTTTAATGGTGCTTGTTACACATCTTTAGTTTCCTTTGAAAATTGCATTTTGCCCATTTGTTTTCCATTTAGGCTTATAACTGCCAACTTAAAAGTAGTCAGTAGAAAACATGCTGTTTCCTTGAAGGTAGTACATATTTTGTATATTTATTCATAGTTTCAAATGTGGCTTTGAATTGTATTTTGTTGTCATTGGAGCTTTGTGTGGTAATTTTTTCTGGAGACAGTGCATTTTATTTTAGATTATTTATTTGTGCATCCTTTGTATGTTCCCTGTGCTTCCCTTTCTTATTTTTGAATCAGGAAGCAGTGAGCTTGCTCTAGGAGGTTTAATATTTGATATAAATGTTGTCTTCTATTTCTCTCTACTTTCAGTGTAAAAGAATTACAGTCCACTAGCTTTAGGAAAATATTTTTACTTTCCTCTTATAAAAAGGTTTTTACATTGCTAATGTTTTTCACATGAAGTGGAAGAAGTAGGTTTTTTTTGTTTGTTGTTTTATCTGAATTACTTTGTTTTTTTTGTTTGTTTATAGTTTGTTTAAAAAAAAGAAGCTAGAACACAGGTGGTGGTTGTAAAGCAGTCGCTTATGTCACTAAATAAAAAGCACTTATGGTATTATTTCTTTTTCTAAAATCAGCTGAAAATATTTCCCATTATCCCTAGTGATTCTTACTCCTAACATTTAATAGCTGTTTTCTTGATCGTTTTTCCAAGATTAATGTGTTGTGTGATTTCAAGTCTTAATTTTAACATCAATTGTATAGGTTTTATGAATTTGTTTAAAGTAGTAAAGTAATACAGAGATAAAATTAGGGCACCAAATCTGAGAATGTACTTCATAATACTATTCTTTCTTTGTGTTAACAGATACAAAACCACTGTCAAATAAATCTGTTTAAAGAAAAATCATTTTAATTAAAATCCACTATTTTAAAATTTGACTTTATATCACCCCTGCCAACATTTTTATTCTATTGGATTTGGCTTGCCACTCCATTTGCTCAATACTTCAAAAAGAGACATTAAATAATTATACATGGTAAATGTTCTATATAAGCAAACGTCCCCAACAGTTTTAATGAGACAAGATATGGCCCCTGAGACTTTATTCTTAGTACCAACTGAAGTTGATACGGGGGGAATAGTAATAATTTGATAGTTTGTTGACATTCACAATTGATTTTTATTTAAAAATTTGATTGTTAAATTTGGAGGTGGAGTATTTATACTCACAATTGCAATTAAGAAAAATGTTAGCTTAACTTTCAAAATACCTTCAAGAGTGTCCACTACTTTTTTTCTACATCATTTTTTTTTCCATCCTTTAAAATATCACAGTTACATATACTTAAGTGATTTGAATGGTACTGTTATTGGGGGGGTTGAAATACTAGTGAACGTTTAAATACTTGGTCTCCACAGTGCAAATCTGTGAACCCAGAGCTTTTGCTCTTCATCTTTGTAGAGATACATGTTTTGCACTCATCACTAAATTTATCTGCCATTAATAAAGCTTTGATTTTTTTCCATTATAGAGCTGCTGACCTTTTTGCTTCTCTTTTGATTCCTCGTTTCCTAAAAAGTTATCTTTCCACAATCTCTTCCTTCCTTCACAATAATTATTTGATCAATGTCTCCACATGCTTTAGACTTCAACATGAGCTAATTGTGGCTTGAAACTAACTGCAGTTCATAGTTAAAAGTGGCTGAGATGGAAATTGAAGGAAAAAAGCATTGTGGCCTTTCACTTTAGCGTGTATCAAAAATTCATACTGTTTTGTGTATTTACTAATATTTTGCTTTTTTTTTTTTTAATTGGTGCTTTGGTTATTTGATAGTCTGTTGCTCTGACCCATGTCACAGTACTTTTAAGATTGATCAAGCATATGTGGAGTTGTTTGTCTTTTGAAAATTAGAATAGCAATCTTGCTCTAAAAATATGGAAAAGTAATTGAAGCCTTCCTAGAAAGAGTTTTCCATGAAGCATTTGTGTTTTATCAAAAAAATGTTTTGTTTAGCTGTCATCTATCTACACATGCTATTGGTAAAGTGCTGCTTTAGGAACAAAATGAATATGAAAATCTGAAATCTGTCATCATGTTTCCATTGCAGCAGCCTCTTAAAGGAGAAGGAGCATCTAATAATAGTATACCTCACATGTTTACTACCACTTACGAAGTATTTTCACATTGACAGTAATGCTCTAAGGTTAGACCAGAAGTATCATTGTTATTACTCATCTGTTGAAGAGAAGAGCAAGTGGAACACAGACTTTCTTGTAATGGTATATATACCATTTGTTGAATACCTATGTCCTGGGCACTGTGCTAGGTGTTTCATATCCATAATATTTCTAATCTTAAACACTTTAAGTGGTATCATTATCTCCATTTTTCACATAAGGAAATTGAGGCTCACATTGCCTATTACAGTAGTTGAGAACATGCATAGGGGAATGGGAATGAGGGACTTCTACTTTTTTACACTCATATAGTTTTAATATTTTACATTTTGCATTTATTATTTTATAATCTTTTTTAAAAAAATATGCCACCAAAAGCCTATATTAAAATGTGAGATCTTAAGTAAGAAACTCCTCTCACTATATAAATTAACTCTTTTGATTCATATCTTTCATGTAAATGATGAAGTAGTAATAGTCCAAGATACTAGCCTAAAATAGAGTGATGGTATAAAATGGAACACAGTTGAGGTAAACATTTTTCAAACTGAACGTTTTTAAATTGTAGATTAGGGATAATAATAGTAGTTGATATTTATGTTTTCTAAGCAATTGTATTCTCACTTCATCCAAAAAACAACCCAGTGAGTTGGACATTATTATTATCCTCATTGTTCAAATGAGGAAATTGAAGCACAAAGGAATGAGCCAAAGATTGCAAATACCTTAATTGGTGGCAGAGCCCCTTTGGTTTGACTCTAGGCCTGCATTCTTAATCACTGTAGCACCTTTCAAGTGTTGTGAGGATTAAAGCACATTTTAAAAGCATTCAGTTAATGCAGATCCTCAAATTACTGAGTTGAGTACACTTTCGGTTTTATCAGTTTCATAAGACTCTTTAGAAATAATTTTCCTTCATGATGAGAAAGTTAATTTTATAGCGTAAGGGGAAAAAGAGCTCAAATTGTGCAGATGTCTAATTCCTTGATCAGGCAAAACTCTTTAGTATTAAAATGCTTGAAGCTATTTACTTAGAATAAAGATACATGTAAGTACTGGATTTTTTTTCACTTTTTTTTTTTTTTAAGATTATGATGCAGTCCCTGAAATGGCCTTTTCTCAGTTGAGACTAAAAAAATCTCATATAACATAGAGGATAGCAGTGAGTAGTCAGTACCTGGAGCTTTCCCCTCCAGATATTTCTGTTGACCCTATTCATTCCAAACGCCAATAAATCTGTTACAAATAAATTGATTGTGATTGTATGGACCACAGCTGAGAGTACTGTGCATCTGGCTATAGGCAACAGTATCCTAATGCCCTAACTCCTTTTCTCTCTATGTTAATCATAAAAACAAACTTTGAAAAATGAAATGAAAAATACAGATTTTTGCCTACAGTTTCAAGGTGTTCACAGACCCTATGCTGTCAATTTTAAAATGCAGATATAGAATCTCTGCTATTGACAGACAATATAAGTTAACAAAACAAGTATTTGGAAGTAAGTAGACTTTTTCTGTTCTGGTGTGTGTCTGTCCATCCATCTGTCCATCAGCCCCCTAATGCTAACTTATCCTTTAGTCTCTCCCCTTCATTTTAGATGGAGCAGAAAAGGGAGTGTGGGATTTACAATTATGATTTTAAAATAGATACTAATCATTATAGAATCATCTAATTAATAGAATTAGAAATAGAAGAGAAATACAATTATCTAATTTGTAGAAGAAGAAAAACAAAACAGATCTGCAGGTAAGTTTGTTTTTTTTTAAGTTATGGTTTGTAAGCAGCAATTTATTTCCCATGTTTTTCTTACTGCTTTCTATAGCTCTGGGGGGAAAATGTATAGCCAAATACTTTGAGAGTTTCTCAACCAAACTTCCTTGTAAATCTAACAAATGCATTCCTGCCTTCATTCACCAAGCCTTTGTTGAGTAGATTGTGTTAAAGCTTCTAGCACACAGATGATACTCAGTAAGTTTTTGTCAAATGCTTACTTTGTTCCAGTAAAATATTGTTGGATATCAGAAACACAGAGATGAATACATTGCCTTCCCTGTCCTCAAAAAGTATATTTGGTAGAGGGAAAGAGCTGCTTAACAACTAATTTGGTAAAAGACCTGTTGCTTGTGCAGATTTGCAAAATTGTGTCAATTTACGGCAGCGGTCCCCAACCTTTTTGGTATCAGGGACCGGTTTCATGGAAGACAGTTTTTCCACAGACTGGCGGGGGGGGGGGGGGGGAGCGGGGGGGGAGGGGTGGTTTCAGGATGATTCAAGCACATTACATTTATTGTGCACTTTATTTCTATTATTATTACATTGTAATATATAAGGAAATAATTATACAACTCACCATAATGCAGAATCAGTGGGACCCCTGAGCTTGTTTTCCTGCAACTAGGTGGTCCCATCTGGGGGTGATGGGAGACAGTGACACCTGAAGTATGTTGCTTATGTCCAGTCTACTCTGTAAGATGCAGCTTAATTGTCACTTGCCACTCACTGATAGGTTTTGATATGAGTCTGCAAGCAATTGACTTATTATGGTCTCTGTGCAGTCAAACCTCTCTGCTAATGATAATCTGTATTTGCAGCCACTCCCCAGCGCTAGCATCACTGCCTCAGCTCCACCTCAGATCATCAGGCATTAGATCCTCATAAGGAACACGCAACCTAGATCCTTCGCATGTGCAGTTCACAGTAGGGTTTGCACTCCTATGAGAATCTAATGCCGTTGCTGATCTGACAGGAGGCGGAGCTCAGGTGGTAATGCGAACAATGGGGAGCGGCTGTAAGTACAGATGAAGCTTCGCTCCCTTGCCCACTGCTCACCTCCTGCTGTGCAGCCCAGTTCCTAACAGGCCACGGACCCATAGCGGTCGTGGCCTGGGGATTGGGGACCCCTGATTTAGAGGACTCTACAATCTTTTCCAATAGTGTGAACAAAGGTGGCTAACAGTAACAGGTAAGTTGACTTACCCAACTGGGAACATGGTGTCCAGTGGGTAGAGTTATTGTACATACCTATGGCTATTCTATTTTTTAATTAAAGAATTTCCATCTAAATACATGAGGTCTTTTTCTTTTCCTTAGAAATATCTTTATTGCAATTGTTCTTTTTCCCAGTTTTATTGAGATATAATTGACATACAGCACTGTATAAGTTTTAAGTGTACAGCATCACAATTTTACTTACCTATATCTTGAAATGATTACAACAGAGTTACTTAATATTCATCATCACATATAGATAGAAAATAAAAGAAAAAAAAAAACTTTTTCCTTGTGATGAGAATGCTTAGAATTTATTCTCTCAGCAACTTTCGTATATATCATACAGTATTGTTAAGTATACCTATGTCATACATTATATCACAAGTACTTATTTATCTTATAACTGGAAGTTTGTACCACTTGACCACCTTCTTCTCATTCTCCCTCCCCTCACCCCCACCTCTGATAACCACAGATCTGATCTCTTTTTCTGTGAGTTTGGTTTTGTTTCTTTGTTTTTGAGATATAACTTCTTTATCTATACATCCATCGATGGACACTTTCCATGTCTTGGCTATTGTATATAATGCTGCTGTGAACATGGGGATACAGACATCTCAACATGGTGTTTCCGTTTCCATAGTGGCTGCACCAACTTACATTGCTACCAGTAGTGCACAAGGGTTCCCTTTTCTCCACATCCTCCTCAACTTTTGTTATCTCTTGCCTTTTTGATGCTAGTCATTCTAACAGATGTGAGGTGTTTTGGAGTTCCCTGTATAGTTTAGATATTAACCCCTTATCAGATATATGGTTTGTACATATTTTCTCCTATTCCATAGGTTGTCTTTTCATTTTATTGATGGTTTTCTTTGCTGTACAGAAGCTTTTTAGTTTGATGTAGTCCCACTTGTTTATTTTTAATTTTGTTGCTTATGCTTTCGACGTTCAAAATATCGTTTCCAAGTCCTACATCAGGGAACTTTTTTCCTATGTTTTCTTCTAGGAGTTTTATTGTTTCAGGTGTTACATTTAAGTCTTTAGTCCATTTCAAATTAATTTTTGTGAGTGGTATAAGATAGGGGTGTAGTTTCATTCTTTTATACATGAGATCTTTTAGAACCTTGATACTGGAAAGAACTAAAGCTTGTTCATTATGACTGATAGGATTGGTACTGTTTTGAGGATTTGCATAAAGTATTATTTTCTAATATTCTTTGAGAGACTTTCTTTCCAATATCAAGCATCTCTTTAAATTTTTCTTAGTGTGGTGGTAGCAGCAGTTCCCCACCTGTGAGCAATAGGGCACTGCTATCGGGAGTCTTATTTTTCATATTTCAAAAGCCTATCAGAAATTATGCACTATAATATGCATGTATAGGCCAAACATGACTAATAGGCCATAATATGACTAAAGAGGCCAAAATGACAGGTTACTTTTTGCTTTGGAAATAGCATCAACCATTAGTAAGATTGGTAATAATCTTCATTCAAATATAACTGGAAGCCTTCCCAAACCCACTCCCAAAAGTGAGCAGTGGCTCTTTCCTATGCATGCTTCTTTCACTTCACTTTCCACATGATACTGACAGGATTTTCTTATAAGTCTCTCTCTGAAATATAAACTGTAAAGCATTTAATCAACAAAGAAAATGGTCTTCCTACTTTCCTTGAAAGCTTCAAACTTGTTCTCACCCTGAGTACCTTTCTAATCGGCTATTTCCTCTGCTTGGATTGCTCTTCTGCCGGAAATTCAAATGGCTTGCTTCCTCCTTTTAATAAAGTTTCAGCTCAGATAACACCTTCTCCCCCATCTCCTATCCTGGTTTATTTTCATCACAGCACATTACTCCCTTACGTCTTTGTTTTTGTATTGAGAGTTTGCCATACCGAACCTGGCATTTCATGAGATCAGGAACATTGCCTATCTTTTGTCTCTGCTGTATTTCTAGGGGCTAGGAAAATCCTGAAACATAGCAGGAGCATAATAATATTTGAAGGAATTTGTGAGGCTTTTTTTTTTTTTTTTTTAACATTTTCATGATACTGGGGTTAAAGTAAATAAGACAGACATGATACTTGTCTCCAGGTTCTGTACTTTTTATAGTCTTGTTTAATTGGGAGCCTAAATAAACCTAAAGTGATTTAATACTAGTATAGATTGGATATATTTATTTGCTTTCATATGTTAGTTATTTGCCTTTAGCTATTTCATTTCTATGGGAAACAGACAATAATAACACAAGGTAGTTACTTAGTTATTTAATCTATTTATTAGACCTAAAAGGATCTTCAAAATTATGATTCAGCTCCTCACTCAGCTTCTGACTGAAGTAGGTTCTTAGAAGTGAAGTGAAATTTCCTCAAATCACAATTAATAACAAGGTAGTATTTTATTTTAAGCCAGTCTTCTGGCTGTAAGTCCAGTATTTTTTTTTTTTTTTAGCTGCTAGATGATTTGAAAATAAAATATTCAGAAATCCTCCTTATTAGAACTATTCTTTTTTTGCCACTGTTTCTCCATATGGAAGCACCATCTATTTGTGTGTTCAGTAAGTTTTTATGTGTAACCTGGTTTCTGAGGACTTAAAAGATTTATCACAGAACTATGTTTTTCTTTGGCTTGAATTTGTAATTTTAATTATGTAATATGTCAAACATACAGAAAAGTGTGGACTAATAGAAAAGATTTCTGTGTATCCACCCCAGAGAATAAAAAGATGTTAACATTTAAAAAAACAAAAAAAAGACAGGCATGAACCCTGCCCCTGTATTGTTTGCCCTTTTGTCATAGAACATTGTAGTGTGCTTGGCACATTGTAGCCACTTCTAATAAGAGTTAAATGTATCAAGTGACAAAACTGAAACAATTTAGTAAGGTGTTTGATGCCATTTATTCAAAGGAAAACAATCCATGGATTGGGAGAGTACAGTGCCTGGCAAGCATGGAGCATTCTTCACAAGGGATTTTGGGCAAGAGGGAGTTTTATAAAGAATTAGAAGAAGCATTGGCCAAGAGGTGGAGAACTTCTTCATAAGGCTAGCAGGTCCTATTTTCTAGGGCAAGGTAATCTAGCTAAAACTGAGTTGGAAGATTGCGATTTGCTATGTTAGGTTTCCTTGACAGGTGTTTCCTGTAAGTGCTGGCTGACTTAGGTTTAGATTTGTTACATGGGCTGGGCTACTGTGGCGGCCTCCATTTTGTGGGTACTGATATACTAATTTATCAAACTGTTAAGAATCTGTATTTGGCAGTTACATATGTCTGATTCAAAATAAGAAAATTAATTATCTGGCATCTTTTATATTCACAGATACACATTTATGAATGACATGCAATTAATTGTAATTTGTAATTTTGCTAGGCTTATATTCAACCTACCCATCCCTTTGTATAAGAACTAGCAGAAATGATGTAACTAGTAAGAAAACCTAGCCAATTGGCTCTACATCCAAATCTCAGTAACTTTAGTTTCTAATCTCTAACATTACACTCTCAGTTGCATTATTCCATAGAAGTATTTACTAAAGAAAATATTGTATAAGTCCTCAGATTTTGGCCTCCAGAAATATTTAGGATCAAGTAAATTTTTAACAATTGTCCTAGAATAAATGACAGTCATTAAGACATATTTGTGCATGTGTTCAACACATTTATTGGGCATTGACTATGTGACAGACATTGTGCTAGGTCCTAAACTGACCCAGAAAACTCAGAGCTTTGTGGGGGACATGTCAGTATAACAAATATATGTACCTCTGTTGTTGAGTGGCGAGAAGGAAACCCTAACTGCTTGCAGAAGTTGTGTCAGTGAGGCAAGGAAGGCCCTATGGGGGATAGCAGTTAGATAAAATGAGGGAGGTCATTAATAATTTGTGTAAAGGCACAGTGAAATAAAAGATTTTGTCAGGTTTGGGAACTGCAAGTCATTGGATAACACTGGATGAAAGTGGGCGAATAACTCACATGAGCTTGAAAAATTAGGCAAGGATCTTTTTATGATCAAAAGCTTCAAAATTATTTTAAGCAAGAATATGCATGTAAAGCAGGTTTTTCTGTGGAAATTTTAGATCACATACTTGTACATATTCAGGTACTGTAAAGTGTTCTTTAAAAAAGTGAATTTGTATCACTTCTCGGCCTTTTGGCTAAGATCAAGTGTAAAAGAGTGAATTTGTGAAATTAGCTTATAAAGCACTAGTGAGTGTAACATTAAAATATATTTTTTCTGAAGATTTTAGTGGGAAAGCAAATTCGTCACAAATTCAGGGTTACAAAGGTGTGTAAAGATTTAGAAAATTTTATAGTGGTAGGGAGGAAAATCTTGATAGCTAGGGTGTAAATTTCATTAGTAACTGGACAGATCTGTAGAAGATACTCTGTACAAAGAAATATCGTGGGCATTTTTAATAAGAATAGTTGCTAAAGTATGCATGCAGTTTTTTGCCGGGGAGTGGAGGCTTGCTTTAAAAAAAAAAAAAAAAAAGTTAACGCCTTCCACTTTTCTTGTCTTTAAAAGAAAAAAGGGAGCCGAGAGGGATGGAAATGACTCCTTTCACTAGACTGCGGTGCCCCTCGCGTTTCTCCGGCTGTGAGTGAGGCTTGCTGGGCCGGCACGGGGCGGAGCCGATGATGACGCGCCCTTGCGCCGCAAGGCATTGTGGGGAGCTCGGGCCGCGAGTAAGGTGGTTGGAGCGAGGTGGGGGCGGCCGTTTGTTTTCTCGTGGTCTCGAGCTCGCGCGGTCTCTTCGTTCCCCGCGGCGACCGGCGGGGCGGAGAAACGGCGGCGACGGCAGCAGCGGCTGCAGTTTCGGACACCGTCCTGTCCCCTCTCCGGCGAACCGGTTCCTCTTCCCCCTCCCTCTCACTGTTTGTTGTGTGTTTGATGTGTTAAAGCAGGAGCGAGTACGCGAGCAGCGCCATGAGCAACACTACCATCGTCCCCAGCACTGCGGGCCCGGGCCCCAGCGGCGGGCCGGGGGGCGGAGGCGGCGGCGGAGGCGGCGGCACCGAGGTAATCCAGGTGACTAATGTCTCCCCGAGCGCTAGCTCTGAGCAGATGCGGACCCTCTTCGGTTTCCTAGGGAAGATCGACGAACTGCGCCTCTTCCCGCCTGAGTGAGTATCGTCCACCATCACGGTTTTTGCTAACTCCTGCTCAGCCTGGGCCTAACGCACAGCATTTCCTGCAGGCCCTTGTTCATGCTTCCCTGGGCTGGCTGCTTTAGTTGAGGTTGCCTATTGCGTTTACTTATGCAAGCAATCTGTGCATTAGGCCTAATAATAATGCAGAGAGGCAGGGCCAGGGTTTGGGGGATTAGGAGACGCTTCTAATCTTGGGTTTTTTTTTTCTTTTTCCTTAAATTGTGCCAGTGTGGTCGTTCTTTGGGCACTTAAATCAAGACATACTGCCCACTTGATGTATTTTGTATATAGGTTAATCTCTTTATAAACAAATGTTTGAATTCTTTGGAAAGTAACAAAAATATTCATTTCTATGTTAATTTGATATTGAACTTTATAGGCTGGTGTTCAGTTAATGCTAAATATTGTTGTTCAGTGATTCTGGCCCAGTGAACATAATTCAGAGTTAATACTCGTTTGGACAGACAATTAATTCAGTGAGCCTGAGTAGTTTTGTAAAATGAGAAAATGAGTTATAGCTGAAATCTTGGGTTTTCATTTGTTTAAATAATGTACATATTTATATTTCAGAATTGTTCTTCAGAAGGAATTCTGTAGAATGTTAAATTTTTTAATTTGGGGTATATGGTTTTTGTTTTTATCCTATTGTCTCATTTCTTATTTGTATCACAAAAGTATTGAATGAGTGCAGTAATTGTAAAGAAAAAAAATAAGCTCTGACAAAATGTGGTAAATATTAGAGCAAAAATTTGAAATAATAAAACAGTCCAGTGCTCTTGGGGAAGAGTGAAAATTCAGATTTTACTGTCAGTGGGTACTCAGTACCCGCTGTACCATAAGAGTTTTATGATGTCACTTAAGTACTAAACAGGAAATTGGAATCCTCAAGGAATCCACAGTTGTGGATGTAATAAATCGTTAACCTCTGTACACTTTTCTAAAATAATTAATGGAAGTTGATCATACTGCGGTATTTAAGTATTACTGTATTTCATCACTTTCTACTGGAAGTATTTTCAGATGATTATTAGTGTTTGCAAGTGTTGTGTTGTCTTTAATTTTGAGGGAATATACATGTGGAGGGAGATTTCAGAGTAATTTACATGAAGTGTAGACGTCTAGGAACAAACATGTTTTTGTTACAGTTATTTTGAACAGAAATTTGCTTTGACAGTGAAGGACAAATAGCTTTCATAATAGGAACTTATAGATGTTTTGCTGTTATTTTCTCACAACGTACCCTTTATTAAATTGTTACTAAAATTAATAAACAGTAAAATGGCAGAAAATAAAAGTGACACATCTGATTATTATCGATGACTTGATTGTAATCTTTTTGTTTCTCAAAGTATGTGAGATACTGGATTTATTTATGAAAAAATTATTTCCGGTCCAGCAAGTCATTAAGAACTTTTTTGTAGTTGCTGACTGTAAAATGCTTTTATTTTGAAGGTGTTCTTTTTATGATACTTTTATAAAAAGATGACGAAGTGTGGGAAGTTTACTGGATCTTTTACCTAACGCCTGGTCCATATCTTAGAGGGAGTCATGATGGAACAGAGTCTGGCTTTTGATTTGTAGTCAAAGGAGTGGTTCCATCATAACCAGGAGAGTTTTGTGTACCAGGTAACATGATCTGGGGTGCTATGCGTTAAGAGGATTCTTTCCCCTATATTGGGAGGAATAGATAAATATTGACACATTTTTGCTCTTTGACTCCTTCATATATGCTCCCACATACAGATCATTTTCTTTTCTGAAAATGTATAAGGTAACAATATAGTGAACGTTACGTTGCCTAGTGGCTTTTCCAGTTTGAATAGTGTGAATGTAGATGCTTACTTTTGTTCATTTAACATTGTTGTTTTTGTTGTTTTTTTAACTAATTTAAGCCTCAGTAGCTAATCTGACCTGCACAATTTGGAAATACTTTATTGACAATTTCTTTAAGCTCGCTACAGTTTTCAACAGTAGTTTGCTGGGGATAATGTGCTGTGGAGCCCCTAGCAGTCTAAAAGGGGTTCATCATTCCAAAAATACTACAAAAATTTACCCTTATTCGTAGAATAACATTGAATGACTCAGATCACTTAAAATTCTATTGATTGTAAACACATTTGGTGTTTGATTTTTTTTTTTTTTTTTCTTTTAATGGGTATGTGTGTATTTCTCCCAAAAGATATTCTTATCCACCTGGAACTCTTATCCTAGATATGCCTGTGACAGGCTTGCTTTCTTTTGTTGCTCAAATGTCACCTAATCACACTATATAAAAACACAACACCCCTGCTCCCTGCCTTCTCTATTCAGTTTAACTGCTTTTTCTGTGTAGCACCATTCACCAACTTACAAGTTTAACTTCCTCCCTCTTCTAGAATGAGGTCCCTTGGGGTCATCAGCATCACCCTAGGGGCATTTTTAAAGAACTTACATGACTGAGCTCCAACCCACACCTGCTGAAACTAATTTCAGTTCTAAATGCCTGTTTGGGGGAAAAATTCCTAGGATCTGGGATTATGCCAGACATTTCACTGACAACCTCCTCAAGAAGGTGTCTCCCTTTGTTTCATTGTTGAACCATCTATTTCTTGGTTCTTTTAAGCCAGAAATTGCTGGCTTATAATTTCACCCAGTGATAATACAAACTCTCTTCACAGGAAATAGTATTCTATCCCTCTCTTCAGTATGATAGCCCTACCTACAGCTATCTGAAAGCATCTGTCAGTGTTCCCTCATTCTTCCTTTTTAAAAGAAAACGTTACTTTGATTCTGGTTTTTCTTAAAATGAATATTGAAAATTCAACATGGTTTGTCTCTTGTATGCTAAATGCTTTCCTATTTTATCTTGCTCAGTCCTTACATATTCAGAAGAAGAAGGTATTTTACCCTGTTTTACAAATGAGTGAACTGAAATTCACATACGTTGTTCTGTATACGCGCAAGCCCCTCTACTAGTGTCAGAACTATTATTCGAACCCCAATGTTCTGATTCTTTTTTGCCACTTGATCAGGATTTCCTTGATTTAGCCAAACAACTTGTGAGTGGAATCATTCTTTTACGCCTAGTAGGTATTCTTCAAATGTTTGATTTTAGTGGGATTTCAGAGTGGAGAATGTAACAGGAGTCCTTACCAGGTAATGATCCTTGAGACGCATATGCCAGTTACGCAGTAACTGAACGCTACTTATAACACTGCAGATAAATTCATTACTAACTTTTCAGCGACCAAAAAGAGATACTTTAATGATCATATAAGTAACTTAGTATAGTTAGGTAAGGGAAAGAACATAGTTTACCTTTTAAAATTTTTTAAATAAATGCAACAATTTACTGGATTTCTTTAGAACTGGATAAGAGCACATGATGGAAAGGGCATATGAGGTCAACAGAGTTGTTAACTTTGCCACACACTTGCTGTTTTGCAGGGTTTAGGAGATGCTTTGTTTATAAGCTCAAAATTCTCTGCTCAGAAATGGTTAGCTCAGTATTAAGTTGGGGGTTGAAAGAACTTCTGACCCAAACCAGCAGTTCTACTTTAGCAGGCACAAATATCAGCTGCGGATCTTGTTAAGAATCAGAGCCTTCCTGTAAAAAAAAGGGATTCTCAGATTCAGTGGGCTTGAGATGGAAAAGAGTAATCTGAATTTTATGTGTGCATCCCAGAAGATTCTGAAACAACCCTTAGAGGTCACTTAAGAAAGTAGAGACAATACCACCACCAATCTTGCTCCTCAGTTCTTTTCAGCTGCACTGCCTCTTCTATATTAATTCTTAAAGATAAGGAGTAAAGACAGTCTTATTTGTAGCAGTGGTACTTGCACAAAATTCTAGGGTATGAAAATTAATTTCCAGTATCAATTCTTTATCTTAACATCTCTTTTATTAATTTTAACTGAGAAAGTATGACAGTATACTTGTGGGACCAAATAGCAGTGGTTTTAAACAAGACCATTTAAAGTGGAGAGAAATTAATTATTTGTCCTTCTGAGTTGTCTTACTGTGACTTTCTTTTCCGTGATATTTAAATTGTTTGTATTTTGTCTTTACTTCACCACCACTTACAGGTTTGATATAGCCAAATGTTGCACAGACGTGAGTGGATAGAAAAAATGTGAATTATTTAAGATCGCCAAGTAAATGGAAATACATTGGGAGCATGTAGGCATACTTTCCTAATTTTTTTTTTTAATTTTATTTATTTTTTGGCTGTGTTGGATCTCTGTTGCTGCGCGCGGGCTTTCTCTAGTTGCGGCGAGCGGGGGCTACTTGTTGTGGTGCGCAGGCTTCTCATTGTGGTGGCTTCTCTTGTTGCGGAACACGGGCTCTAGGCACCCAAGCTTCAGTAGTTGTGGCTCGCGGGCTCTAGAGCACAGGCTCAGCAGTTGTGGCGCACGGGCTTAGTTGCTACGTGGCATGTGGGATCTTCCCCGGATCAGGGCTTGAACCCGTGTCCCCTGCATTGGCAGGCGGATTCTTAACCACTGTGCCACCAGGGAGGCCCCCTACTTTTTTTAAAAGAAGTGTTATGTTTATATTCTTTAAGAACCTAATATTTGATAGTCATTATCTTTTTCTTTTAGTTAAATGGCAATAGATGGTATCAAAGAAATGGTAGAGGTCACTTTTTAAGAAATTTAAGTGCTTACTACCTGCCAAGGCATTGTGTTAGATGTTAAGAACATAAAATGATAGCGTTTAAAGAGCTTTTTAATTTAGTGGTAACAATGTGGATGTCAGAAAAGAAATAGGAAGAGCTATATAGCTTTGGTACTAAAACTAATGAAACAGCATTCTTTTCAGTATACTGGGTGCAACGTTGTTAATTTAGACCAGTGATGCTTTACACTAAAAAAAATTGTATCCTTTCAAAAACATTTTGCAGTAAACTTCTGTAACAAGATGGCTTAAGTCCATTTCGATATCTATGATACATACATTGACAGCTTTGCTTTGAACCTATCTTTACCCTGGGTGCATATTAAAATTGTCAGGGAGAATTAAAATAAAGAAGGCAGCACTCAGTACTTCATTCATCAGAGATCTTGGTGTAATTGTAGTTCCGCACCCCCCCCTCCAACTCCCGCCATGATTCTAATATAAACCAGGGATGAGATGATTACTATTACTACTGCCTTAGGGTATTGATTTTCAAATAGCTTTTGGTTTGGTGTTAAGGCAACCCCTGCCTTTGTTTATTTAATCTTTCCCTTTCACAGAGAGTTTAGTGGCAGAAATTTAACCATCTTATATTTTTAAAAAACAACAAAAACTCTGCTCTTTTTCTAATCTTATCTTACTTAGACCTCCCATTGCTTGCACCTTAGCAACTTGTTTTTGTTTTATATAAGAACGCAATTGCCAAGGAGAGTGACTCTTTGCTTATTGAAATTTTGCCTAATTGGGGGGTGGGGTGTAGTATTATTCCCATGTGTGCTTAATTTTCTTTTTCTCTGTGAAAGTGCTCTAGTGGGAGAGCCTTAACTATTTATAATGCCTGGGAGTTTTAATATGCTGTAGGTTTAAGAGGACAGGGCATTTAGTGGCAGATCAAGAAAACTCATTGTCAAATAGATGTACTTTACCACAATATTCGTTTGTCCCTAAAATGGAAAGGTTTTGTTTTTAGCTCTGAAAAGTTAGCCATAATGAAAAGTTTTCTAAGCCAAAACTAATTACTTGTTACTTGTATTTTTAAATGGTTGGTATTGTTATTATGAAATAAATGTTGACATTTTTGTGACCTGTTCAAACTCTGAGACTTTACAGTTTCAAGCTGTTTGTAACTTGATGCATTGTAAATTTAAACAGTGATTGTTTTTGTGTAGGTGCAGTTTGCTACAGTCAGTTCTGTGGGTAGTACTTTATTGGAAATGTCACGTATTTTTGAACTGGTTAACTAATATGTGTGCAGTTACGTATTTTTATCTGCCTCTTTTACTTTTGGAATGCAAGTGTCGTTTGTGAATCATTCATTTCTGTTTTAGCTGATATTTTTCTCTCCTTTTATGTTATCTGTTTATTTTTTAGTGATTCGCCTTTGCCAGTCTCATCCCGAGTCTGCTTTGTTAAGTTCCATGATCCGGACTCAGCAGTTGTGGCACAGCATCTGACAAACACTGTATTCGTTGACAGAGCTTTGATAGTCGTACCATATGCAGAAGGTTTGTGCTTTGTTTAACTTACCTATGTGGGCATCCTATGATGACCATCTACCTCAGTGTAGTTTTAGAGTGAGCATTAGTAGCATGTTAAAAATCTAAGCTATTAACATTTTGAAACCCTTGTTATACTGTGGTCCATATTTTTACATGAAGGCTTTCTTTTTAACTTAAAAATTCAAAATCAGGTCTGTTTGTATAAGATATTTAAGCTTTTGAATTATTTTAAAGCATTTTCAAGTTCATTAAAACCATATCCCTAATATCTACTTAGTTAATTTAATGTTGTTTTATGAAAAAGTTCTGAAGGTGAACAGTTCACGCCATGCATATTTACACAGAAACCTTCAAATAAATGCATGATGTTGTTTCTGTTTTGAATAAATGTGACCAGGTTGGTTTTATTCCTTAGTGATTCCTCTTAGTGATTCTTCTCACTGATAACTTTAAAAAATATATCCCACATTGAATTTCAGTATACCAAGGGTCGCAATGATTTTGGTTTTTATGAAAGTTCAAGATTTCCTATAGCTTAGGTGCCAGATGGGCACTGGGTGTTTTGTTTTTATGCCAGATTTTCTTGTTCATTCTTGCTATATTTTCTAGAATATCTCTAAATAATAAATTCTTCTCTCTGTTATTTGTGTGTGTGATTTTTGTAGTGGAGAAGGCAAATGCAAAACTCTTCCAGATGACTGAAAAACAGTGGGTCCTCTGCAGCTACAGGGGATTCTAGACATTAACTAAAGGCCAGCAAGCACTCAAGTCCCCCAGGTGTTTTCCTGGTGTAACCATTTGTTAACTACATTTTTCTCTCTTTTTACATTTTAGGCTGTTAAAGTAATTTGGCAGAAAAATAATGAGCAGGGTTTTTGGATCTAAAAAAGCCACTGTGACAAGACAGCACTCTATTAATTCCATTTTGTAAAATTTTCTAAGACATATATTAGTTTGTTCCCAATGTACTGCTACTTTATTTGCTTTTTGGTAACTATAAATTTGAGTCAAAGACGTCACTGAAATATGTTAAAACTACTGGATTTTATTAACATATATGCTGACCGGGATATAAATGCTTTCCCCTTTCCTTAGTGAACTGGTCAGTGGAAGCAGAGTCTTGATATTGTTAACTTTAGATGCTATCTTAGATCTTTGAATACCGATGTGAACATTTACACCATTCCTTGTAAAAGTTGTGAAATGTCTAGTCCTTAAAATTTAGAAAAATTGCCTCTGTGGTTTTCTAAAGAAATTAAATTGCATTCATAGTTGGGTTAAGGCATGCTATATAATAACAGTAGATCTATGTCCGTGATATTAAAGTGTATGAGCCCAATTTTAAGGTTTTAAAATATATATATGCTGATAAACTTATGAGTTAGTATGTTTTGATTAAGCATTTTCTTTTATATCAGTGTGCCTGTTGTAGGATAAGACTTATCACCAAGAGAAAATTTACAGAATTCAAATTTAGGATAAGTAAAATGTAGAACATAGCTTTTGGAACAAGGGTCAAATCATGTGAGTAATTTACAAAACATTAGTTAGCCTTTTAATTTAAAGAATTCTTATTGGCTAAGTATTATAGTTCCCAAGCCCTGAACATAATACAGTATATCATATAACTGGCTTTCATAAATATTTTTAGACCATAATAATTTTTCTGGATCTGTTTTGAAAATGAAATATTTAGGGAGTACATATATAGAATTACAGAAATATTTAGTTCCAGAATCTATTAGTGTATTACTGTAATTTTTGGTATGGTATGCTGTATTAATGTTACCTCCGCTAAATATCTGATGTACTCAATCCCTTTGTCACCATTCACCCTGGTTTTAGCTCTTACGCTTTGGTGTTGGTTCTTGGTCAGTGTTTTAGAACAATAGACACAAAGTCTACGGTAAGGAATAGTCTTAACTGGTAAAACTGAGATAGCTGGATTTGGAAGGAACTCTTAATAGTAATGGATTTGGGGATTATTTAGGTTCCTTGGTTAATGTTTGTTTCTTTTGTCTGTTTCTTTTTCTTTCGTTTCTACACATTCATGCAGTATTTCATGGTTCTATCAAAGCAGCAGTAAAAAAAAATACTCTTGACGCATGAAAATTAACTGGTGAGGGGCCTCATTGCTATTTTTAAATTGTAGTTTTATTTTTAAATAGTCTTTTTTTAATCAGAGGATCAGATGCATGACTTTTTTTTTTAATGGATGCAGATCTTCTATCAGGTGTCTCACAATAAATTCAAGAGGATTTTAGTTTGCCAGAAATGTTGCAAATGCACTAATTTTAGTAAGATGTTGATACTTAATATTATCCTCTTGAGACATAATTTTGCATGCAAAATTATCCCATAATCTTTGTAGGTTTGTTAATAATGATGCATTAATGCCCTATATCTAAATGATCTTCTCCCCCCCTCCCCCCTCCATAACTCTTGGTATCTAAATTGATGACAGCTCTGACACAAGCAAGATAACAGTGCTGTGTAGTATACATTTGTTTATATTATCGGCACTTCTCAGTTTAGGTGGAAGGAACCATTACCTTTATTTAACAGTGGTTTTTCTTTTTTGTTGTTGTGTTTTACAGTTCTTTTCCCTGGTTCAGCCTGAACTATATACCAGGCCCTGCTGAAAATACCACCCAACAGTTTTCTTCTGCAGCTTATCCAGTTTCTCTTAAGTGCCCTGTACATATTGTATGTTTTATGATGAGATGCAGTTTCTTAATATGTATTACAGAAATACTACTGGTATTTGCAAATATGTAGTTTAATTGTATTATTGAACTCTCATTTTGGGGGCTTGGGCACATTAACAGATTAATCCATCTGTATAGGGCTTTTGCTGTTGGATAGAATTTAAATTGTCTACATAAATATTTGTCTTAGGGCCCTTAGATTTTATCTGAATACACAGATAAGGCTTTAAAAACAGACATACATGTTGTTTTTGGCTTTAGGAGTTTGGCTAAGTTAGCTTTTCAACTGACACTATGTAGCAGCATTTTTGGTATGGTTAGCATGGCACATGTTGGAACATAAAGCATTTTACTGTACAGGTAAGGAATGTGCCATGTTGTTTTACTTATTCTCTCTCTCTTTCTCACTCACTCCCACACACACATCCTGTGTGTATTCAGAGACCTTCAGAAACATTCATATTCATTTTCATGAGTCAGCAAAAGCCCTACGCTTGATTCCAACAGAATATTTCCTTTACATACTTTTCTTCTCTTAATTTTTACAAAATTTGTATGGTAGGTGTAAAAGAAAATCATAGTAACTGTACCATATTATTAACCCCTAAATCAAACTTTTTTTGTCTTGTGTATCTTGATTTTTCTGTGTGCTTTATAGTGAAGCAGCCGACACGAGTCGTTGTTCATAAAACAGCTTTTGAAAGTTGAGAGCACACCCCTGGAGAACCGACTGTGCTTGCTTACGTTTGGTTCATGACTTAAAAATCGAGTACAGGTGATGAAATCTTGGCAGTGTTAACAAAAAAGTAGTGTGTATTGTGCTATTTTTTTTTTACTCTAGAAACTTAACCATTTGTAGAGAAAAAGGAAACAGATTTTCACACATTGAAGTTTCATTCTGACATAAAATTAATGATAAATAATCATAGAAATCAAGCTTTATATTTTAGCGAACATAAATACTTTCAACAAACTCAGGTGGTGTATCAGGGAGACATTTTCTGGGTGTTTTTGTGTGTTTTCTGTCTTGGAAAAGAGTGTGTTCTAATGCATGGATGTTTCTCTGCAGGAGTTATTCCTGATGAGACTAAGGCTTTGTCTCTGTTGGCACCAGCTAATGCAGTGGCAGGTCTTCTGCCTGGTGGTGGACTCCTGCCTACTCCTAACCCACTTACCCAGGTATTCGTTCTGTTGAATTCTTGAAGAATGGAAATATATTTGTGCTTTTTGAGCGCTGTTGTGATTCTGGTTCATATACTGTTATCACGTGGTCAGAGCATTGTAAAAGGCTGTAGTTTTGTAATCATAAATATTAAAGCGATAGTTTGTGTTTTAAGAACATTCTGAAAATTGTAAATATCTTTTATCGGTTTTGTCACTGGCTCTCAAAATAGCCCGTAAGTCAGGAGGCGTAAGATTTCTGTTGCACATGTTGTTTAAAATAGTATGTTCATTTGAACTACAAAAGAAAATTAAGGTGAAGTTCAGACTTTTTTTTTTCTTTCTCCATGCGCTTTTATCTTGCTCTTGGGCTTTAAATTAAGTAGGTGGCTTAAAGTAAAGATGAATTCAAAGATCTGGGTAATTTGTAGATACCTTTGATGTATAAAATTGTGTAATAAGCCATTTTTATAACAGTACAATTGATCCTTGAACAACATGAGTTTGAACTGCTTGGTCCATTTATATAAGGATTTTTTTCTACTAATACATATTATAGTACTGCATGATCCAAGTATGTGGACCAGCAGATACGGAGGGCTCACTGTAAAGTTACAGGTGTATTTTCTACTGCATGAGGAGTCAGCACCCCTAGCCCCCATGTTGTTCAAGGATCAACTGTATTAACAGTGTTTTAACTCAGTAAACAGTTACATTGCAGGAAGTTTGGTAACTTATTTTTACTAAATAATAATGAAACTAGGAGAAATTTCAGCACAGTGCTTGTAGAGAAGGTCAACGGCCTCCAAAGTTATAAGATTTTGCATGGTTTGTGTGCATTAAACTGACTAATCAGAATTATGTCAGGCAGGAGACAGAACCGTACCATAATTCGAAGGAGAAAAGTTTTAGTATAAGGAATTACTAATTAGTAACAGGCGATTACTAAGGGAACTCTAATGAGTACCAGAATCGCAGGTATAGGAAGCAACCTCTGCTTCTAAGCTAAGGAAGAAAACACAAGAAAGAAACACATGTAGGTGAGGGGGCGCATCTTCCCCCTCAAGGCTAAGATTCAGACCTCCTTCAAAAAGGTAGATACAGTAGAAAGTTCTCTGGGGTACCATGGAACTTGCTAGGAAGCTGCCTAAGAGGTTGGCACTGAAACTCACTGAGGTGAAGGCCACTGAGTGTCCCATGTGGCACTGCCAGTAAGAATCAGAAAGGAGACATAAGAACTAGAAAGACTCCCTTCCACAGTCAGTGTCCCTCCAGCTCCCCCCAAAAATAAGGCTTAACATCGTGCCAGCTGTCAAAGGAGAAATGCTTATGAGGGTGCTGCCTTCACTATTACACAGTAGGACAACAGACAGTGGATTTGGAGCTAAGAAGCAGTAAATATTTATAAATGGCACAAGAATGTGTGAAAATCTTTGCATTTTTTCTGAATTCTGATTTTAAGGATAAATGCTGTGATGAGTGAAAAATGAGGCCATCATGTTATAGCAGGGGTAGGCAAACTATAGCTCTTGGGCCAGACCCCTGTTATCTGTTAATTTTTATTGGAACACAGTTATGGCCACTTATTTATGTATTGTCTCTGACTGTTTTTGATCTACAATGGCATAGTTAAGTAGTTGCACCAGAGTCCGCACAGCCTACAGACTTAAACTAGTTATTATCTGGCCTTTAGAGGAAAAAAAAGTTGACGCACTCCCCCAACCCCCACAGTATAAGAAACAAACAAGATTTTAAATAAATAAAATTTGAAATTTCACAGATTGGCGCAGTTCCATTGGCTGCTTTGGGAGCTCCTACTCTTGATCCTGCCCTTGCTGCACTTGGGCTTCCTGGAGCAAACTTGAACTCTCAGGTATAACTTAATACCCTTCAACTCTGAGCTCATTTTTGTAATTAAAAAATTTACTTCATTAAATGTTAGTTTGCATTTCAAGAGCAGGAGATAACTGACTGTTATATATTGTAGTAATTTTTTCTTACGTAAACTTGTTAATGAGAGATTTAAAAGGTCACTGCATTATTAGCCCCTTGCCTGTCAAAGAATTTCTCATTTGTTAAAGTTCAAAGTAGACTAGTTTCACAGGAAGCCAACACCACATCAATATGTTACGAAGTCAAAATAAAGTCATGAAATGATAGGAATGTGTGTTCATAATTTATTCTCTTGTCATCTACTCACTGAGAAATTTGTGTTTTCCCTCATTGCGATTTGGCTGAACTTTTTTCTGAAGTCCTTTATGGAATTCTTTTGATTATTATACTGACTAAGCACTTTGAGTTTTGTTTTACATGTTTCCTTAAAATGTTACTTTCCCTTAGAAAGTCTTAAAATAAGCAAGAGGTGATTATTCTATAAAATCTGGACTGTTCAGCTTCATAATCTTCATAATTAACTTGATAAAGCAGCTCTGGGTATCCAGTACTACAGTCACTAATGTCACCAGTTTACTTTTTTAATGTTGCGACTAGAAAACTTAATATGACATATTTGGCTGGCATTATATTTCTATTGGTCATTGTTGTGCTTGGGATATGTTAGTTTCTATAAGTTTGCCAGATTGTTCTAGGACATTTCAACATACTAAAAAAATTAAAATAGTAATCATTTATTGTTCTATGTGTTCTCATTGCTATTTTTTTGTTTTTCCAGTCTCTTGCTGCAGACCAGTTGCTGAAACTTATGAGTACTGTTGATCCCAAGTAAGGATTTTTTTCTTCTGTTTCCATTGGTGGTAGAGATATAGTAATATCTAGAGAACAGGTATTTTATTTTTGATAGCTAAAAGAAAGTTTTCTCAAGGCATGCAGTATGTAATCCTATTTTCTAGAAACAAGGAGAAAAAATCCAGAGGTAAACCCATCTATAAAGGGTTTTGTTTTGGAATAATTATTGGTCTTTGAAAATCATTGTAAATAGGTTAAACCAGGATGACAAGTAAAGAGCTAAGTGTTGTCTTTAGTTGATTCATTTAAAAAATTATACTGACTACCTACTATAAGCTTGTGCCTTCATAGCATTTATACTCAGAAAGGGAGACACTGTTTAACTATAGTAAAGCATGTGCATCCAACTGGAGGAAGTACAGAGGTGCTATGGGAACTTATTGCAAGGAGGAGAACTTAGTTCAAAGATCAGAGAGGCTAAGCCCTAGGGCAGGGGTCCCCAACCCCCAGGCCGCGGCCTGTACCGGTCCACAGCAGCCTGTTAGGAACCGGGCTGCACAGCAGGAGGTGAGTGGCCGGCGAGCGAGTGAAGCTTCATCTGCTGCTCCCCATCACTCACATTACGCCTGGACCATCCCCCACACCCCCGTCCATCCATGGAAAAATTGTCTTCCACAGAACTGGTCCCTGGGACCAAGAAGGTTGGGGACCACTGCCCTAGGGGATGAATAAGAGGAAGACAGAAGTGAGGGAAACACTAGCCCAGAGTAAAGGAGTAATACATGTCACATAATAATAGCATCTTTTTAGGGGCTTTGAAAAGTTTTCTTCATGCTGTAACTTATATTTCCTACTTGATATATCACAAATTCATGAGATGTTTTCATTGGTAATTTCTTAGTATATTAAATCTGAACTTAATGCTGCTGCTTCTTAACTTGGTGAAAGTCACTGTCAGTAAGTGGGAGAGCATGTGGGGGAGGCAGGACAGACTCATTTGATTATAGTAGTTAGTGGCATTTTTTTCTTAAAAATTATCAGGTAAAATCCAAGTATCTACCACCCTGCTTATAAAAATATCACTAATACAGTTTTTTAAAACTCCCTGTGTACTCATTCTTGTTTACATTTCCCACTCTACCCACAAATAACTACCAGCCTCAACTTGGTGTCTACAGTACTTTTTCACTTTTATAAACCCTTAAGGTGTATCTTTAGCCTTTCCATTCAGGAATTTCATAAGTAATGGTGTGCCATTGGCTTTTGCCTCAGTTTCTCCCCATCTGCAAGCTTAAAAGTAATTCTCTTCCCCAACAAAATTATGATGATGTAAAAGTTTTTAAATCATATTAAGGAAGGTTCTGTTAATCAAAAATCTTTAGCATCAGCATATTCCCATGTACTAACATTTCTCAAAATGTGCATAGAAAGTTCATGGATGTTCAGCAAAATTAAATAGATTTGTTTTTTCTTATTCCACATATCTCAGTCTTTTAAAATGCAGGTGCCATTGTAAATATTCAAAAGCTTACTATACTATATATATATTACATATAATTTTATCAAAATTATTGTGGCGTTCCCCCCCCCCACTTTTTTTCAAGGAGTATCTTACTAAAATGATGATAGGAACATGTGTTTATTTGAAATGCTGTTGTACATTTTTAAATATTTAACATGCAATTCTTGGTTCTGTTCCAGGTTGAATCATGTAGCTGCTGGTCTTGTTTCACCAAGTCTGAAATCAGATACCTCTAGTAAAGAAATAGAGGAAGCCATGAAGAGAGTACGAGAAGCACAGTCCCTAATTTCTGCTGCTATAGAACCAGGTAAAATAGGTTTATGCAATTATGTTTGGAAATTTGTTGAACAATACTTCAGTCATTTTTTTAAATTTTATTTTCCGTATTTTGATAAAAGATCATTTAGTGCAGTGATTCTCATTTGGAAGTGGGTGGGTGGTATGGGTAAGAGTTGTCACCCCGGCATATTTGGAAATATCTGGAGACACTTGGTTGTCATGCTGGTACCAACTGCATCCAGTAGGTAGAGGGCCAGGGATGTACTAAACATCCTACAGTGTACAAGCACCTCCTACTCCCTAAACAAAGAATTCTTCATTCTGAAACATGAGTGCCTAGGATTACCTAATGCTTCGCGTGATATTTTGGTTGTTTTTAATTTATGAGGTTTTTTTTTTTGGTGGTTTTTAATCATTTATGTTTGCCTAAGTTGGGGTAGCCTAATTGATTTCAGTCTTTTATTTGACCAAGAAAACCTACTAAAGATCTTCTGTTTATGCCATTTGTTTAAAGAAAAGCAAATATATTATTCTTTGCAGATTGTCTTTTTGAGATGAAATGAATGGTTGTCCCATTGTCTTCCTGTATATATTTGGATCTTTGGTCCTGAATTTTTTTTTTCCCATTAAAAACAATGTTTTATTCATTTTTTTCACTCTATTTCTTAATAAATGGGATGGTTTTTATTATATATAGTATTAGGCAAATAATTGTTAAGTATAATGGATAAATTAATATCAGATGCTTTGTGTATTATTTAATCAACAAATTATTAAATAATTAGCTCAAGGTCACATGGCTGGACCTGTATGACTCCAAAGCCAGAACACCATTTCTGTTTTCAATGAAAACTCATAACTGAAATGACTAAAATTAGTTTCTTTATGAATTTTTTTTTGCCCCAAGATTTTTGTTAATTTATTAATGACATTCACAATAAATTGAATCCTATTAATGAAATGATCTAAATGTAAAAGAGGAACTCAGTCTCACTTTGATAGTCCATATACGAAGAATGCAATGGCTGTATTTCTCTTTCATTATGTCCTAAGTTAAAGGAGTAAGTTAAGGAGTTTATGTGTTATTTTACAACTAGGAAATGGTGATAGATCTTTCTAGCTCTGCTCCCTGCACTTACACAGTTGAAAATGAGTGAGGAAGAAGAAGGACAGACAGATTAAAAAAAGAGCTAGCTTAGTAAAATCCAGTTCTGTCTCAGCAGTATAGTGAAAAGAGTTAATGAATGAGACACTATTTATTTAGGAAAGGAGCATAGAGCTAAGTGATGAATGAAAGAAGGAACATTTTGCTGGACCAACAATTTTAAATGTTTATTTTATATTTTTATTATAAACGTATTTTTTAAACATATTTTACACTTAAGTACTGGTTGGGGAGATGTTATTAATACAGAAACATGTAAAGATTAGAGTTTTAATCTGGGTGAATGGTAGCTATATTTGGGGAAGTAGAACCTAGGAATGGAAAAAGGGACTCATGATTTAGAAATCTCTAAAGGGTAAAGAATGAGAAAGGTAATTATTTTCATAGATTGTTTTATGGATGACACTTGACAGCCTTCTAAGTCTGGCAAATGAAATAGTCAAAGGAACCTTTAGCTGCCTGAATTTAAGAATTTTGTATTAAAGCTGAAAATTAAGGTAATAAATTCTAAGAATAACTCCTGAATGGGAATAATCTTCCTGCTTGATGATGTCTAAAGCCAGATTCCTTTTCTTTTAAATCCAGATAAGAAAGAAGAAAAACGAAGGCACTCGAGGTCAAGATCACGTTCTAGGAGGAGGAGGACTCCCTCATCTTCTAGGCACAGGTTATTAGATTGATTGCTTTTTGGTAGTAAGTTGTAGCTTAGACAAAGATAATTTCTCTGTATGTCACATCTGCTTATCTCTTAACCTAATTAGCTCCTGCTTAAAGTGGTTTTGGTAACTACTGCTATTAGCAGAGTATGAGAATTAGTGTTCACACATATATAAATGGAGAAAAGATATGGATGATTGATACTTTAAAACCCCCAAAAATCCAGGGTTAGGAGGAAGCCACTGGGATTTGAGCACTAAGATGAATTAGTACTATGGAAAGAACACTGGACTTGAAACTTTTAACTTGAATTCTAGTTCTGACTTTTCACCGGACTCCTGAGAGTTTGAACATGGAATGTTGTCATGCAGCCTGCAGATTACCATCTAAAGCTTGAATATTTGCAGATGACAACTTGTTATCCTTTTTTGAGATTGTTCTTTGTATTGGACAAACCACATGATAGTACCTATTATTCTTTATCCTACCTAGAGTAAGACTAAGCAATTTAAAAGGACCAGTGTATTTTCTTTTTCACACGACATTCCTGTATAAGTTTGTAAGGGTCTCTCTAGCCCAGTGGCTCTCAAACTTGCTGGTATTAAGACCTCTATACTTGTAGAAAATTTGAGTACTCCAATGAGCTTTTGTTTATGTGGGTTACATCTATCAGTGTTGGCCGTAATAAAATTTGAAACCATCATCTGAAATAACAATAGTAAACCCATTTGTATTAACTTAGCTTTGAAACAAAACTTTTCCAGAAAAATTAAAAGAATGGCTTTGTTTTAAATCTTTGCAAATCTCTCTAACCTTTGGCTTACTGGAAGACATGTACAGGATTCTGCATTCAACTTATTGCAGTATATTTTGGTTAATATATGTAGAAAATCTTACACAAATATATAGTGAGAAGAGGGAAAAGTAATTTTATAGTCTTTTCAGGTAATTGGGAATAGTATTCTTTGATAGAATACCAAAACTTAACAAGAGTACTTTCTTAAAAGATAGTAGTAATATGGAATCTGAAACCGTAATAGTGAACCTTTTATATTTTGCTACTTTAAAATCTATTGATCTTTCTTACACCTAGATGTATCTTTTTCCCAGGCATGCTTTTGTACAATTATGCATTGATGGTTTGGAAAATGATTGATTTATTGCATTATCCAAGTTTTCAAATGTTGACACATTTTGTTACACAAGATCAAAAAATGACTTGGTAATATCACCACACATCTCATCGGTAAACCGTTTTAAAGTGTTAGGAAGCTGTCAAGTTCACAGTGGTGTGTTCAAGTTTTCCAAAATCTAATTTTCTCTTGAAAGCTCAAATTTTATTATTGGCAACAAATTTGTTTTCCTTGAAATGATAAACCTCACTCATTTTCCATGAAAGTGTTCTACCAAATACCCAAGTCTGAACAACCATGGTTTGTCACTTGTTCTTTCAGGTAAAGATGATGTTTCATGGCAAAAGCAATTAGGTGAGCTCACACTCAATCACACAGGTGTCTTCCTTGACACAGTCATTGAACTATAAAGTATCAGAAGTGATTTATGAAGTGATTATGCATACCCATTTTGTTGCACAGAATATTGCTGAAGGGACTAGATTTAATATTACTAGTCAAAAATAATACTACTCTAATATTACTCAAGGGACTAGATTTAATAAAATTAATAGTTTTTACTGGCTTTATCAAAGACATCCTTAGTGAAAATGGCAGGTTTTTTTTTTTTCTTTCTTTCTTTCTTTTTACTGCAACTGCCTACTACAAATGCCAGTGAAGAATACAGTAGATAATAGGGAGGTTCAGTTGCCACTACCTTGATTTGTAATAAGGAGATGCCAGCACTTGTACACCACCATTGCTTTTGCACCATTAGTGCAAATGTCACAGTGGAAAAGGCAAATAATATCTTGTTGTTATTTTGAAAAAAAAAAAAATTGACAGACCCCATAACATTGTTAAGTCATTTCTTAGACTGTGTCTTAGTCCATTTGGCTGTTCTAACAGAATACGATAGACTGGGTGGCTTATAAACAATAGAAATTTACTTCTCACAGTGCTGGAAGCTGGGAAGTTCAAGATCAAGGTGTCAGCAAATTTGGTGTCTGGTGAGGACCTGCTTCCTCATTTATAGTTTGCTGTCTCTTCACTGTGTCCTCACATAGGGGAATGGACCAGGGGGTCTTCTGAGACTTCTTTCATATGGGCATTAATCCTATTCATGAAAGCTGCACCTTCATAACCTAGTCACCTCCCAAAGGCCGCTACCTCATAATGTCATCACATTGGGTATTCAGTTTTGCATAAGAATTTTGGGAGGACACAAACATTCAGTCTGAAGCAGAATGTTACAGGGTGGTGGTGTCTGGTGTGTCTGTCACCCACTTTCCCCCAGCCCATCTCATTCTTAAAGATGTCTTTCAAAAACCCAAAACTAAAACATGTCACAGCTCTATGAAACCTTTAGAAGCTCCTTATTGTCTTAAGAAGTTGACACATAAAACCTTAGAATGGTGTTCAAGGATCTTTACTATTCATCTTGGTTTAATCTTTCCACACTTGTCAATTGCCACTCCAAAATAGCTAACCTCATTATTATATTTGTTATGGTGATCTGTGATTAGTGATCTTTGATGTTGTTAACTATTGCAAAAAGATTACGGCTCACTGAAAGCTCAGGTGGTGTTTAGGAATCTTTAGCAACATTTTTAATTAAATTACATACACTGTTTTAGACATAATGCTGTTGTACACTTCACAGACTACAGTATAGTATAAACATAACTTTTATATGCACTAGGAAACCAAAAATTCATTGTGACTCACTTTATTGCGATACTCACTTTATTGCAGTGGTCTGGGAGCAAACTCATAGTATCTCTGAGCTGTGCCTGTACTTAGAATCCTAACCTTCCAGGACAGGTGCTCTCATAGCTTAGTTTAACACTTAGAAAGACTTAAAAAGGAGAACCTATATCTTTTTCCTTTGTACATAACAGGGACATGCTAAGGCTTTCAAATACTAATTTTAATTATGACCAATGGGAAATAACAGTGAAACATTTATTTCCCTGAACAAAGTGCTTTTGAACACTTGTAGTAATGCCTCATAACAGAAAGATAAATATTATGAGTTGTAGTATTTTAAGCATCTTGGTATATAAAATGACCATTACGTTCAATAAGCTTTTTACGTATTTAGAATACATAATATGATAATCTATATTTTTCTCATTTTTAAAAGCTTATGTAAACTGTGTTGAAGTGGCTCTGCAGTGCAATGCTGTTGAAAAATAACTTTCAGCACCTTATAATAAATTGATTGATGTAATACCTCTGCTTATTAGATTTTTTTAAACTATTTTGTATTATTAATCACTTTGTTTAGAAGGAAACCTACAAGAATGCACTTATGATTTTTTCCTACAACTATATTTTTTTCTATATACATTAGAGGTAGGATAAATGTGTAACAGTTTTGCCAAGATGATTGTTGACTTAAATTTTTGTTAAAGCCAGAATTCTCAAAAGATGAGCACTACTTAATTCTAATAGCATCAATTTTGGTTTTCCAGAATTTTTTAAAATTCTTAGTAAGAAAGTGATGGATCTGATATTTTATAGGGTCAATATTTCACTCAAAATATATTAGTAGTACCTTTTACTAGTCAGACACTGTAGTAGTTGCTCAAGGGTACAGTGGTGAATAAGATAGACATATATACCCCTTGTCCTTATGGAGCTTAGAAAAAGGTAGGTAAGCATTACATGAAAATTTCCTAGGATATAGACATGTTATTGAGAGGGATTGCTTTAGTAGATAGTTTCAAATATGGTCAAAAATAAGAGATGAGCAAAACATAAAGTTATTGAATTTGATGAGACACTGCTACTGATGGGTTTTGAAACAGCTGTTCTAGAGAATGATGGCAATACTATGTTAGCACATCAGTAAGAGAAGAGGGAGTCAGTATATAATATATATGTCTACAGTAAGGCACTGAGCTGGGCTTTATAATTTCAACTATTCTGTGATGGAGGTGCTATTTTTCTTGCTGAAGTAATACGCTCAAAGAGGTTAAATAATGAATGCTGTCAGTTAACTGGCTTATAAATGAGATTTGAACACACATCTTTTACATTACTAAAATGTCCATCCTTTGGCACTTTGAAAAAGTGAAAGCAAAAAGTTTAAATTGTATTTGAAGTTTTCCATGGAAAGAGGTTGAATGGTCCACTAGAAATTAAATGACCAAGTCTAAGCAAAGAACTGCAATTTATTTTCAATTATTCTTAAAATAGAAAGGAATAAAATATAGGAAAGAGGATCAAAGAACATCAAAAGGTTAATTGCACTTAACCTTTCAGAGAAAGTATGGGGGGCGGGGTGGTATGCGGTAGGCACAGAGAGAAACATCTCTTACATGGCAGGAAAGAGATGATGATGTAATGTTGAGGACACATAAGAGTAGAAAAGACAGTTTGTACGGAGTTGTATGTATCTGTATCATGCCTGCATTGCTTGGATTTCTCTTAAACTGTAAATCGAAGAAGTGGAATGTATTTCAGAGAACAACAATTGGAAATCATAGAAGGCAACGCACTGTATGGTTTCCATTTTTAAAATGGGAATAATAATGGTACGTACTTTATTAGGTTTATTATGAGGGTAAATGAGTTAGTATTTGTAAAGCATGTAGTGGGCATAAATAAGTATTCGATAAGTAGTAAATGGGTTTAACTTGCAATAGTGAGGAATCAAGTAAGGTGTACTTGCAAAAATGCTATATAATTGCGAAATGATGCAAATGAGTCAGATATTTTTTGTTTTCCTTCATTCTCTAGCAGTATTTTTAAGTTTGGAGTTGTAGTTTCAATGGGCAAAGTAGGATTGGTTTGACAGGTTGAGCAAAAGATTAAAAGGTGAGGAATTCCAGGTGTTAAAAGGTATTTACTAATTTCTAGGATATCAAAGATGTTGTGTGGAGTAAATAAATAATGGCAGGAAATTACCCTCACTTACTGATGGCTCGTCCACGTGTCTGAATCTTTTGTCTGATGCTTATATGAAATAGTCAGAAACAGAGCTAGTGTTTTTCCATTTACATACATGTGTTTGCTTCCTTTTACATTATAAGGCGGTCAAGAAGCAGATCAAGAAGGCGATCACATTCTAAGTCAAGGAGTAGACGACGATCCAAAAGTCCAAGAAGGAGAAGATCTCATTCCAGAGAGAGGGGTAGAAGGTCAAGGAGCACATCAAAAAACAGGTACAGTAAAAAACTATTAACAAACACTGAGTGGGAAGACAAATTTTAGAGTTGCCAACACCCCCAAATACTGCTGCTTTAATGACAAAGAAGAGGTTATGATAGGAGATAGGACTATACTGAGGAAGAAACTGTTGGAGGAGGCTGACATTGTTTTCTTGTGCTCCTTCATAAACTTGAGATTTCTACTTACAGCTGAAGGCCTAGCGAAAATTTCTTTGTAGTAGAAATTCTTAGCTGTTTCTACTGCCTTTTTTCATTTCCTCTTTTCCATTCAACCATTACTAAGGATTTAGTGTTACCAGCCACATCTCTTGGTATGCCAAAGAGTTTATGGCAGACAGTCATGCCTTCCTAATTCATCTTTATATACCTCATCTTGAGCACCTTTGTAAATATGAATTCAGTATTGCTATATTCCAGAGACTGAACCATACTTAACAGTCTTATCCCATGGTTTGGGGACCCGTAGAGAATTAAAGTGAGGATTCATTAAAAAACAGACATCCCCACCTTAACATTGTATTTCAACTTAAACATGCATTCAGTAATTTGTTTTTTCATATAGGGCCAAACTGTTTGAAATTAGGCCTAGTCTTGAGTAATACATACCAAATCACTTTCTTTTCATTTAAACCACCTTTAAAAGTGTTGAGAACTCTGTTACTTGGAAATACCTAGATTTTTTCCCCCCATTTTTAGTTGTCACACAATACAATTTCACAACACTTGATTTTTAACAAATGTCCTTTATCTCTTTCTAAAATATTTGCCTTAATTTTCTAGAAGCAGCCCTATGTTTTATACTACTTTACCCATTTTTAATTATGTAATTAAAATAGTAAGGATCACAGGGAGGGGGCAACAAAATTTATTCTTGGTCAGCATATAACTCAAGTGGGGACAGAGGTTCTGGGATAGCTTTACTGAGTGTTCATCCTCTAACGAGGCTTTTACTCATGTTTTAGAGTTAGTCATCTCTTAATTCAGTCAATCAAACAAACAAGCTTACTTAATGAAACATCTTTTATACAAAGCAATTAGGCATTCCTTCCCTCAAGGAACTTTCTTTATACTAGGAGAGAGATGAATGTAATTACAAAGGAAGGGCCATTGTTAGGGATGTTGGAAGAGATTTATTGAGAGGTGACTCTTGAGTGTTGAATTCTGACAGATTTGACTGGACTCGGGGGCATGGTTTCAGGTAGAGAATGTTTACAAAGTTAGCATGAATTCTTGAAATAGCAAGTATTTTGGTATAGAAGGACCAGGAAATGAGGTCAGGAAAGTTAAGGAGACAGATCACCATAGAAGGCTTTGTTGTTCACACTAAGGAGTTTGCGGCTGATCCGGGAGGCAACAGGAATGAATTGAAAAGTGATGAGCAGGGAATTAATATTTTCATGTCTGTACTTCGAAAGATTTCTGATAGGGGGTATAGCATCAATTTGTGGAAAACATGACTGGGGCCACTTACGGGACTCTTAAAGTAATCTAGGAATTCGATGATAAAGACTTGAATGAATAGAGAGGATAACTGATGGAGTAGGATGAGCAAAGATGGGAGGGAATGAAATACAGAATATAGGGTGGGATTAGTTTAGAACAACCGAAGAGATACTTTAATCTCTAAAATTATAGAATAGTTGAAAATAGGTGTGTGTTTATGAGTATAAGGATATAAGGGACATATATATATTATAAATATGTATATATTTTACCTTTTGCCTAGAATCTTGGGACGAAAAAATGCTGTGGGGAATAAAAGTAAACTTAGAAGAATCTGTAAAAAGACTTTAGAGTTGAGGCCTAGGTTGTAGTAGCAGTCCATTTTGATGTTTTTTTCCTAAAAGCATTGAATAGCCCAGAATATATAGCAGCAGGGAAAAAGTTAGAAGGTTGGCTTCATCCATGAAGAGGTTACATCGGGTGTGTGCTTTGAAAGAAAAACTTAAAATAGTGATGGGGTTTTGGCCTGTCAGTAGAGGATTTAGAGCCAGGGTCGGTTGGGAAACTGGTACTTAGCTGAGAGAAAAACAGAGTGTTGAAGAGCCTAGAGAAAATTATTTAAACTATTAGCGTTTATCGCCAGACATACTAAGAAACTGGCCACCATCCTTGTTTTCTTGCCACATAGCCTGCTTTGCTCTTGGAGAGAAGTTTTACGGGGAATACCAGGAAAATAGAATTTTTAAAATTTGTTTACCACAAATACGCCACTTGAGTTACTATTTTTTTTAAGTTTGTATCAGAATAACATAAAATTTAAGAATCAGATTAGATTTCACTGTACGTTTTTATTTGTAGTTTGATAGAAATATATATTAGTTGAATCTTCTAATACATTCATAAATTGTTTTCATTTATTAGAGACAAAAAGAAAGAAGACAAAGAAAAGAAACGTTCCAAAACACCACCAAAAAGTTACAGCACAGCCAGACGTTCCAGAAGTGCAAGCAGGTAGGGTGGCATTATGAATTCTTGGCATTTTTTTACGCTTTCATTTTTTTAAGCTTTGTTTGCAAGACTATCAATAGGCTGTGAACATGAAATGTTTTCCAGTACATAGCTACATACTTCAGTGGTGAAGTTTTTTTAAAGGCAATTTGTGAAGAATAACCTAAAGTTCATTTTTCTTTTCACCTAATGTTTTATGGTGTAGAGTGTATTTAAAATAATGTGGGAATTCAGAGGTCAGTTTTTATGTTTGCTATATGCATTTCACATCATAATTTGAATTGTTTGTGTGGGTTTTTTTCCCCTAAACATCTAAGTTTTAATGGCTAAAGTATACTGCATTATCACATTAAATTCATTTTATCATAGTAAGTTATATTTAAAATATCTACATGTTAATACTCAGAATAATTTTTTTCCCATACATAGTGGTTCATTGATAAAATAATTGGAGGCAATGCAAGTTCTGATTTGTGTCATTCTTAGAGTAGTAATTCTATCTTTAACCTGCTGTAGTGAAAATTCAGTGTTGCAAACTTTCTCCTCAGAAAATACATTTTTCACACTTAACATGGAATTCATATGATAGTAGTAAGGGCTGGCCATACTTAATTCCATTTTCTTCCAATCTTTTGTTTTTTGTTTTGTTTTTAACATTTTATTTTAAAATTTTTATTGGAGTATAGTTGATTTACAATGTTGTGTTAGTTTCAGGTGTACAGCAAAGTGAATCAGTTATACATATACACATATCCACTCTTTTTTTTAGGTTCTTTCCCCATATAGGCCATTACAGAGTACTGACTAGAGTTCCCTGTGCTATACAGTAGGTTCTTATTACTTACCTATTTTATATATAGTAGTGTGTATATGTCAGTCCCAGTAACATTTTCTTGACATTGTTCATTTTCCATTAAGCAAAAGTAAAGGGTCATTGTACTTTTTTTAAACAGTAAGGAAATAATTCTCCTTCAAATGTTAGGACTCCTAGCATCACTAAGAATCCTTAAATCTTTTACCACAGACACAGGTGAGGCTTAGTTCTCTCAAAATTTAAAGCTGTTGAATTTCTCAGCAAATCATTTTCTTCCAATCTTGTTTACACATTTTACTGCAGTGTTTGTTTTCTTAATCTTGATTAAATTCACTTAGGAGGTTCACATTATATATAAATATTAACTCAAAATGGATAAAAGACTTAAAAGCCAAAACTAAAATCCTATTAGAAGAAAATATGTAAGTTAACTTTCATGACCTTGTGTTTGGCAGTGATTCCTTAGATATGACAAAAAGCATAAGCAACAAAAGAGAAATAGATAAGTTGGGGATAATGAAAACTAAAAACTTTTTGTTTCAAAGAACACTCAGAAGGTAAAGACAACTGTCAGAGTGCTAGAAAAATAATGTTTCCAATAATGGACTTGTATCTAGAGTATATAAAAAACTGTTACAGCTCAATCTTAGAAAGAATGTAAACTTGTGCAGCTGCATTGGAAAACAGGTTGGCAATTCCTAAAGAAATTAAACAGAGTTTTTTGACACAGCAGTTTTGCTCCCAGTGATACGCCCAAGAGAAACAAAAACATGTCCGCACAAAAACTAGGACATGGATATTCTTGGCAACATTATTCAAAACCAAAAAGTTAACCCAAATATCCACTAACATATGTAAACAAAGTTGTACATTCCATACAATAGATTATTATTCAGCAGTAAAAAGGAACCAAAGTGCTGATACATGCTACAATATGCATGAGCCTTGAAAACATGCCAGATGAAAGAAGCTAGACACAAAAGACCACATATTGTAAGATTTCATTCATATGAAATGTCCAGAATGGATAAATCTATAACAACAAAGTAGATTAGTGGTTGGAGTGTGATAGCTAAAGGATATGGGGTTTCTTTTCAAGGTGCTGAATATTTTCTTTAAAAAGATATATATAAATATATAAAAAAAGAAAGTTAAACCAGATATAAGTGCTCAAGGAAATGCCAGAGTAGGTCTGAGGTGGCAAAGGGGCATAAAAGATGGGATGCGCAATATGTATTTTCTTACCTTAAAAACTGGAGGCATATTGTTTGCCTGTTTATTTAATGGATTTATTCATAAGCACCTTATCCTATTTAATTATTGAATCATTCTTAAATTATGGCATATTCTGTACATTTTTATTGAATATCTATGGCATATTCTATATGTTTTTATTGTTTGCCACTGTACTACAGTCTATCATAGGGAACAGAAATACAATATAAAAAACATCTTTTCCATCTAAGGAATTTGGAATATTAGTTACACAAAGCAGTACAAGAAAGTGTAAGGTATACAACCCTGACAAACTTAAATATTTGATGAAGGGAAAGTTCTGTGTAATGCTTCCAGGACAGGGATCACAGATGACTTGTAAGGTGGTTTTTGTTATTTAAAGCTTAAGTTGGAAGCTGAAATGAAGACAACTGAAAGTATAGGGCTTTATTTAGTTTTTTGATTATTTTGTTTGTGCCTAAATCATATAATGGTCATCTTCCAAGTCCTATAACTTTTTTTCATTTAATTAATTTTTAAAAATTTTGTATACAATTTTTAAAGGTTACTATCCCCTTACAGTTATTACAAAATATTGACTATATTCCCCATGTTGTACAGTACATACTTGAGCCTGTCTTACACCCAATAGTTTGCTGTCGTTAGGTGGGATTTGTTTTTTTGTGTTTTCTTTTTTAAGTTTAGTTGCTGTACAGTATAGCGATTCACAGTTTTTAAACATTATGCTCCATTTATAGTTATTATAAAACATTGGCTATATTCCCTGTGTTGTACAGTGTATCCCTATAGCTTATTTTATACCTAATAGTTTGTGCCTCTTAATCCTCTACCCATATATTGCCCCCTGCCTTCCCTCTTCCCACTGGTAATCTCTAGTTTGTTCTCTATATCTGTGAGTCTGCTGCTTTTTTGTTATATTCACTAGTTGTATTTGTTAGATCCATGTATAAGTTATGTCATACAGTATTTGTCTTTCTCTGTCTGACTTTTTTCTTTTTTTAGCATCTTTATTGGAGTATAATTGCTTTACAGTGGTGTGTTAGTTTCTGCTTTATAACAAAGTGAATCAGTTATACATATACATATGTCCCCATATCTCTTCCCTCTTGCATCTCCCTCCCTCCCGCCCTCCCTATCCCACCCCTCTAGGTGGTGACAAAGCACCGAGCTGATCTCCCTATGCTATGCGGCTGCTTCCCACTAGCTATCTATGTTACATTTGGTAGTGTATGTATGTCCATGCCACTCTCTCACTTTGTCCCAGCTTACCCTTCCCCCTCCCCATATCCTCAAGTCCATTCTCTAGTAGGTCTGCATCTTTATTCCCATCTTGCCCCTAGGTTCTTCATGACCATTTCTTTTGGTTCCATATATATGTGTTAGCATACGGTATTTGTTTTTCTCTTTCTGACTTACTCTGTATGACAGTCTCTAGGTCCATCCATCTCACTACAAATAACTCAGTTTCGTTCCTTTTTATGGCTGAGTAAATATTCCGTTGTATATATGTGCCACATCTTCTTTATCCATTCATCTGTTGATGGACACTTAGGTTGCTTCCATGTCCTGGCTATTGTAAATAGAGCTGCAATGAACATTTTGGTACTGTTTTTGAATTATGGTTTTCTCAGGGTATATGCCCAGTAGTGGGATTGCTGGGTCGTATGGTAGTTCTATTTTTAGTTTTTTAAGGAACCTCCATACTGTTCTCCATAGTGGCTGTATCTATTTGTATTCCCACCAACAGTGCAAGAGGGTTCCCTTTTCTCCACACCCTCTCCAGCATTTATCGTTCGTGGATTTTTTGATGATGGCCGTTCTGACCGGTGTGAGATGATATCTCAGTGTAGTTTTGATTTGCATTTCTCTAATGATTAATGATGTTGAGCATTCTTTCATGTGTTTGTTGGCAATCTGTATATCTTCTTTGGAGAAATGTCTATTTAGATCTTCTGCCCATTTTTGGATTGGGTTGTTTGGTTTTTTTGATATTGAGCTGCATGAGTTGCTTGTATGTTTTGGAGATTAATCCTTTGTGTGACTTATTTCACTTAGCTTAAATGCCCTCCATGTCCATCCATGTTGCTGCAAATGGCAAAATTTCATTCTTTTTTATAGCTTACTAATATTCTATTGTATAGATACAGCACATTTTCTTTATCCATTCTTCTGTTGATGAACACTTAACATAGCTTCCATATCTTGGCAATTGTTAAAAAATGCTGCTGTGAACGGTGGGGTGCATGTATCTTTTAGAAATTGTGTGGGGTTTGGTTTGTTTGTGGGTTTGTTTTTTTCTTTTGTTTTTTTGTGTGTTTTTTTTTTTTTTTTTGGACATGTACCCAGGAGTGGAATTTGGGTCATACGGTAGTTCCATTTTTAGTTTTTTGAGAAACCTCCATACTGTTTTCCACGGTGGCTGCACCAGTTTACATTTCCACCAACAGTGTAGGAAGGTTCCCTTTTCTCCACACGCTCTCCAGCATTTATTATTTTTAGACCTTTTGATGATGGCCATTCTGACCAGTGTGAGGTGACAGATACCTCAGTTGTAGTTTTGATTTGCATTTCTCCATTGACTAGTGATGCTGAGCATCCTTTCATGTGTTTGTTGGCCATCTGTGTGTATTCTTTGGAGAAATGTCTGTTTAGGTCTTCTGCCCATTTTTTTGATTGGGTTGTTTTTTTTGATATTGAGCTGTTTGTATATTTTGGAGATTAATCCCTTGTCAATCTCATTGTTTGGAAGTATTTTCTCCTATTCTGTAGGTTGTCTTTTTGTTTTGTTTATGGTTTCCTTTGCTATGCAAAAGCTTTTAAGTTTAATTAGGTCCCATTAGTTCATTTTTGCTTTTATTTCCTTTACTTTAGGAGATGGATCCCAAAAAATATTGCTGTGATTTATGTCAAAGCGTGTTGTACTTTTCCTGTAGTTTTATAGTATCTGGTCTTACATTTAGGTCTTTAACCCATTTCAAGTTTATTTTTTGATAGGGTGTTAGAGAATGTTCTAATGTCCCTCTTTTGCATGTAGCTGTCCAGTTTTCCCAGCACCACTTACTGAAGAGACTGTCTTTACTCCATTGTATATTCTTGCCCCCTTTGTCATAGATTAATTGACCATAAGTGTGTGGGTTTGTTTCTGGACTCTCTATTCTGTTCCATTGATCTGTGTGTCTGTTTTTGTGCCAGTACCATACAGTTTTGATTACTGTAGCTTGGTAGTACAGTCTGAAGACATGGAGTGTGATTCCTCCAGCTCTGTTTTTCTTTATCAAGATTGTTTTGGCTCTTTGGGGTCTTTTGTATTTCCATACAAATTTTAAAATTATTTGTTCTAGTTCTGCGAAAATGCCATTGGTATTTTGATAAAGATTGCATTGAATCTGTAGATTGCCTTGGGTGGTATGGTCATTTTAATAATATTGATTCTTCCAGTCCAAGAACAGGGCAGAACTTTCCATCTGTTTGTGTTGTAGAAGCAGAATTTTTTTTAAGTCAGAATTTAAAGAGAGAGGAGAGGTACATCTTAAAAAGCTAATTGCTCAAAGCAGGGCGTGAATTGGGCATGGTTTGCTAGACAACAGGAAGTCAGTTTGATCTGTGTTTACCACTAAGTCTAGTTCTCTAAATTTTACCTAATGATTTAGAAGTAATTTTGAATTTTATTAGCAACTGCCTTCCATAACACAGCATATTATCCTATACACATTCTGGCCACTGAATGAATCTAAAACTGATTCCATAGATAATAATTTACTTCAGACTGTTTTTCCTTGAGTTAGAACTTTTGTTAATCAGTTTTTCCCCAAGTTTAACATTTCTAATGTTTTGATGACATAATGTCTTTAAGACGTATTGCTAGAAATTAGGGTTTTCTTGAGGGCATTAAAGGAAAGGCACATAGTTTGCAAAAAAGAATTGCAGTTTTTTAGTATTCATTTGCTTCTTAGGCTCAAAACAGTATTTGAAAATGGGTCTTTCGTTGTCAGAATTCTGTTTCTAGTGGAGCTCCATCATAGACACATCTGCTATGATGTGTCTGCAGTTTTGGGATAATACTGTATTTTAAAGTCTAGTTTGCACATTTGTGGTTCTAGAGAGAGACGACGACGAAGAAGCAGAAGTGGCACAAGATCTCCTAAAAAGCCTAGGTCTCCCAAAAGAAAATTGTCTCGCTCACCATCCCCTAGGAGGTAAGAATATTAATCTTTTATTAAATCTATCCTGTTTTTCAGGAACTGTCCTAGAGTTTTTCTTCCTTTTCAGGAATTAAAATGCTTAAGAATGTGCTGATATATTCTCTTCATGACTTGAGACTGTGTTATAATAAACACTGTTTAGGATTGAGCATTTTAGACCTGTAATCAAGTTATAGTCTTCTCCGCTATATTACTTATATACAGCTTGTATCCAGTGACTTGAAATTGGATCTTTGCTGTCCTCTTTATGGCAAGTGAAAGTGGGTCAAGTTTGCCATCTAAAACAAGTTTAAACTTATTCCTATTTAATTAATGGTGAAAGTTCTTGAGCAGTTCGTTTCAAGCATCTTGTCAGCATTTTACTGTCATCCTAGACATAAAAAGGAGAAGAAGAAAGATAAAGACAAAGAAAGAAGCAGAGATGAAAGAGAACGATCCACAAGCAAGAAGAAGAAAAGTAAAGATAAGGAAAAGGAACGGGAAAGAAAATCAGAGAGTGATAAAGATGTAAAAGTATGTTTACAAACTAATTTATTTTGGTGTTTTGGGTGTTGCTGGTACTTTAAAGCAGTGATTTTCCTGTGAAGACGTTTACTGTTATTATTCTCCTTGGCAAAGCAGGTTACACGGGACTACGATGAAGAGGAGCAGGGGTATGACAGCGAGAAAGAGAAGAAAGAGGAGAAGAAACCGACAGAGCCAGCTTCTCCTAAAGCAAAAGAATGTTCTGTGGAAAAGGGAACTGGTGATTCACTAAGAGAATCCAAAGTGAATGGCGATGATCATCATGAAGAAGACATGGATATGAGTGACTGAATATTGCCTCTGTGGGAATCCACCTGTATACATGCATCAGTGTCATTCCTCTGTGTGATTTCTTAATGCTGTATTTGTTCATCTCAAATCTAGATGTATACAGCTCTGAGTCATAAATGGTTATAAAGCTCTTGATGTTGATATTAGTTATTTACATCCAAAAGCTTTTACAAAAATGATACATGGGTAACCAGTTCTTGACAGGTTGAAATCTGATTGAGTAAACAAGCAGTTTTACTATTCTGGTGCTGCTTCATAACAAAAATGAAAAGCTGCATGCATCTACAGCAGGCATGGATTGTTTATGTTGTATGATCTCCTTTATTAAGTTCACTTATAGTATTTCTAGAATTTGATTCATTGCCGTAATAGAGCCATGTAGGGAATGCACTGATTGCATGTTAATTGTGGCAGGAATATCCTAAATGTCATTCAAATCCTCCAACATGATGGATCTACTTATGGTCTTGTTTGTTGACATGACAAATTAACATTCTTATAGCTACATCTGGAAATGAGCATTTGAAATAGATAATCCTTTAAGCCTTGTGGCTAAATTTTTGTGGCTTTTGTTTAACTTTGAAAGGTTATATATGCACTAACCTTTTTTGATGGCTATAATTAGGCTTTAAGTACAGAAACAAGATTTCAAATGAAACTGTCTTTGGCAGTAAGTAAATAGCATATTTTGAAGTAGAGTTGTATACTTTTTCATAAGGTGTTTGGGAATTTTTTTTCCTAAAATAATTTATTGAACATCTACATCAGTGAAAGTTATCTGCCTATCCTGAAGTCCATCTGTAAAAGAAAGTTATCTCTTGTCCTGATTTTCAGTTGTCCACTCTTTTATTAATTTGTTTTAATCTCATTGTTGGAAAAGGGGGATAGTGCATTTTAAATTGACCTTCATATGCTTTTAAAAATAAGACAAATCTACTTGATAATGTACTTTTTATTTGATCTCAAGTTGTATAAAACCAATAAATTTTGTGTTACTGTTACTGCAGTAGTAATCTTATGCACACAGTGATTCCATGTTAAATGCAAAGTAGTTAGGCAACTGTTTTCTTACAGGAGTTTCCAAGCTTCACTTTTGTGCAGTAAAAACAAAAGTAGGCTACAGTCTGTGCCATGTTGATGTACAGTTTCTGAAATTGTTTTACAAGACTTTGATAATAAAACCCTTAAACTTATGTTTATGTTCCTGTAAAACCGTATTTGTATTTATTTACGTTGTTGAATGTATGGCATTTACCTCATTCATTTTACATATCAAGTTCTTTTTCCTTTCAGTCCACATATTTTAATATAGTAGTAAGATGGAATCCATCACTGTAGTGATTAGTTGCCATTAGAATTGTCAAAATTAGTTTAATTTCTATCTAAAACAGTCTTTTTCTAAGTGTAATTTTCTTTCTTATATTTTGGGTGTAGGACTTGGGTTGAGTAAAGCAATGAACTTTAGGATAAACAAATGATCCCACCTATATCTAGTAAATTTATATTTTTGGTGAATATAAACATACTTTTCTGGAATAGTATAGAAACTCAATGGTATGTATCTACTGTACAATACTAAATAGTATATTTATTCATTTATGAAATGAGTAGTGTTTGAGTGGCTGGGATTAAGGGGAAAATGAGACTTGGAATTGTAGCTTTTATCCAAATTGGAGTATAATTTTTTTTTTTAACTTTTAAAATTGAAATGCCGTATAGATAAGCCAGCATTGTTTTTACAGTTTGTAGTAACTTTTTAAAGATATTATGGAAGGGAATTTTGTCTGTAGTGAGTAAGACGTTCTAGTAATGGTCCTAAAAATCACTGCATTTTTAAACACGAAGTTGAACACAAATGACATTCTTTAAACTTACAAAAAATTTTAGTAGAAAAACATTTAAAGATTGAACCATATGATATTGTCGGTTTTGTAAGTCAAAAACAAGTAAAATATTGGCAGTTTCACTTGGTTAAGCCTAATACTACTCAAATTTTATTCCCTCACTTGTAGTCTTTGAATATATAGTATGCTAATTTCTCAAAAGGGATTAAGAAATTTTGGGCTTTAAAATAGTACCACTAACTTAGGATGCTGTCGTGAAGGGAGTCTATACTTAGGTTATTTTTCAGTGAACATTTATGCACAAAGGTAGGGTTGCACGGGACACAAGCCTTTAACACATAACCAGTCGAAATTAAGTGAACACTGCCTCCACACTGAATTTTGTTCTGTACTTGGTAGTGAAAATGATTAAAAAATAAAAGTGGTTTTGTTAGAAAAATGTTTGTGCTATTTATTTGCTTAAATTCTTCATGAGTGAATGAGGTGGTAGCTATTTAAGAGCCCAGTCATGAATTTCAGCTTCATTTACAGCTGGGGAGACCTGTGGGAGACCTGTGTTTCCTACCTTCATTTTCCTATCTGTAAAATGGGAGTGATATCTACCTTGTAAAGTAGTTGGTAGAAAAAAATGTAGCCCTGTGCGCCTGGGTCAGTAAATGGTACCTGCTATTTAATTATGGAGCTTTTCAAAACTATATGAAAATTTAGTTTGGGGTAACGTTTTAGCAAAAGCACTAAAATTGCATGCAGATATGGCTATGTTTCCCTTTACATTTTTGTGAATATAGGTTTTGGATAATAAGCTCCCCGGTAGTGATTCTATGTGGAAGGTAGAAGAATATTAGTTACTTAGGGAAGAAAGACAAACTGGGCTTCTACTAGAACAGTGAAAACTAATTTTACATTCACCTTGGAGTTGCATCTTAAAACTGATGTTCTGCTCTCAGTGTCATATAGCCTGTACAAGCCTACTTTTCCTCTGGCAAAACAATACCACTTTCTTCACTTGGGCACCAGATTAAGTGGTCTATGCTGTTTGAAGATTGATAGACATCTTTTAAACTGGAATTGAGATTTCTGTTCCTTTTGTCTCAAATCTAGCTGGTGCATTTCACTCCTGTCCTATCTAAAATATTTTCTCTAATCAAGCACACGTAGTTGTGTTTAAATATGGAAACTCTACTGATACTTTTAAAGAGCATCAGAATATGTTACTAAGGGTTTATTAGCAGAGGTAGTTTTTAAATGAGACTAATTCTGGAGTTGTTGATTTTGAGTCTGTTTTACTTAGTTTTATTTTCCCATTTTCATTTTATAATATCAAAGTATATGTAAAATTCATTTAGACATTCTTTAGCAAAACAACGTGTGAACCATGCTAATTCTTTGCTAGTGGGAATATTCTTAAGAATATACTTAAAGGTTATAGTAGGCGTTAAATATCAAGTTTCGGAAGACAAGCATCCTGTAGGTTAGCATCATGTAATTTTGTTCTTATCAATCAGTCAGCATTCAATTCCAGGGAGCCAAACGACCCAAAAAGATTTGTTGACAGAGATTTGACCTTAATTGTGGGAGCTGGTTTAGTAGTCTCAAAGTTGTCTATGCTGTGCATCTGATGCTGGAGACTAAAGCCCACAGGCAGTCAAGAAAAGAAGGATAGTTGAGAGGGGTAAGAAGAAGTTGGAACCATAAGCTGGAACCCACAAGAATGGGCTGAAACTGCAGGACCAAGCAGATAAGCCACAACGTGTATGAACTACATAATTTCTGCTTCACTTCTTCAAAATTCCTAACACTACGTATATTCATTACTTAAAACATCCCCGCCAGTCACTGTCAGCCTTCTTCAGTGACCAAGAGTTCTATGGGAGGTACAAGTGCGTCTTATTTTTGTGTTTTTATATTACACACAGTTTCTGCTTTAGGCTAATTAATCATTTTCACCTGCAAAACACGAGCAAATTCAGGAATGATTGCCAAATACCTTTCTTTAAAACCCTTAGGAAATTTGCTTCAGTTTTTTTAGGTGCTGTGGCAAAAGGAAAATTCTAATACCATGTACCATATGTGCCATATGGCCAGAAGTACTATTCCTAAAATGAGCTCTAACAGTTTTTTTTTAAAGTTCATCACTAGGTAGTACTACAGGGATGATCACATGATCTAAAAAGTGTGCTATTGAGATATTTTTAGATGGCATTCTAAGATACTATTGGCCCAGATTTCTGATATAAAATGCTTTACAAAAGCAGTTTTTGCTAATTCATAATACACAAATGATGAACTTTTACCAAATTTAGTTTTAATGTCTTTACAAGTGATTTAATACCTCCTGTCCATTTATCTAAATTTCACTGTCAGTTGTCTTTGAAAGTTCCCAAGTATAGCAACTTTGGTAAGGATACATTTTGTTAATTTTGGAAAACACAGTTAAGATACCTTTTGCTGGTGTTAAGCACAGGCATGGTGTGTCCATACTAAGTAAGTTGCTCAATTTCAGAGGCTAGCATACTACAAGTAGGACTTTGAATTCACCTCGTTTTTTACAACTTTTTCTCAACCATATTGTGACAAAAATTAACAGCAAAAGGAACTCAGGATTTTCTTAATTCAGTATTTTCTTTAGTCCTTTTGTGGCCTCGAAAGAAGCTCTTTGTCTGCTTTAGGCTTAGTGAAAACTAGGGAGAAATTTCACTTAAGCACTCATTATTCACCACCCTTCCCCAAGATGTGAATGATAAGCTGTGCATGAAAAACTCTATGAAAACACATTTTTATTTGTGTGAGTGGGGCTCAATACCAGTTCTAAGCAGGAGAAAAACTGAATAGTTTTTCAGCTTCTGTTGGCTATCAGCGTCTCTGAAATGTGTTCATGTCTAGACAATTGTATGTAGCTATACTCACAATAATAAGAGCATCAGCTTTATGCCTCCCTTTTTATGAAGCTTGATAATTTTCTGTACATGAATGTCTAGACAGGCAAACTGTCTCTAGGGAATTTTCTTAAAGATAAGAATCCTATATTCTTTTGAAACCATACTGGTGGCAGGATATACTGAGCATTTCTAAACGGCCATTTAAGGTAACCATTTTATAGCCCCCCAATTTTAAACAATTTTTTCAGTCACAAATGGAAGGCAAAGAGAATTTTATGAATCTACATTACAAAATCTAGATTACCATGTAAGAGTATCAAAATATATAGCGTTTTTATCTACTTACTTGAAACACGGCATATAGCTTCATTCATTAGCTGGATTAAAAGGCACATTTTGAAAAGTCTAATACTGTGAAAAGTTTATTTGCATTAAATAACTCCTATTTTTACCATCATAAGAGATACTGACATTTGCTTGTCCTTTGTGATCAGATAAAAGACATTTTGGAATGGATAATCTCTACTATTCTTTATGAAAGAAAAAGTTAAAAACAAAATTCAAGTGCAAAAGTTTTCAGTAGTCTTCCAACCTCCAGTGTACCCCAGCAAAACAGTCACAGCTTTTAGGAAATTGATAAATCCCAAGCTGCAATTTACCATGTTTTTTCCCCACTGAATTACAAAAAAAGTCTGCAGTATATTCCTGAAAGTATACCATATTCCCACAAAGTAAGGGAGCCTAAAAGCAACAGTGATCATTGCCTTTCAGTATCTCAAACCTCATATAATCATTGACAGGATAATAGAATCTCTAAGTCCAACAAACATTCCCAAAATAATAGGGATCAACTTCTATTTAATAAAACTAGTCTGGGTTTACCCACCCTTTCCACAAAATTCAACAGACCCACGTAAGGTAGAAACTGGTCTTTGAATTTTTAACTATGATTATTTTTCTTCATTATAAAATGTATTTAATAAAATGTCAACATATGCAATGTAGTATGTACCAGCATGGAAGATGCAGCTTTAAAGATGTTTATTACAAAATTTTTCTTATGGTTGATGCTTCGGATTTTTAAGTCATCTCTTCAATAAAGGTCTCTAAACATTCAAATTATTTAAAATCCTGAAAAAAGTTACTGGTCACTCTAAAAAACTTGACAGATGCATTCTGACACATTTTTCAAGATACATTTAAAAAACATTTCTTTAGCTAAGCTCTTTAATACAACATAACATTTTAATGACTGTTATACATTATTCTCCCTAATTTATTGTCATTCTTGGACCTTCATCTTGGAATAAGTATGAAAAATTTTATGTGCAAAAATGAATAATGCATGATTTTAACACTTTGGAGATAATTAAAATCAATAAATATTTTCTTGTGACTTACTTAAAAAAATAAACAGTAGGAATTGTCAATCTTGTGTATGTTTCTGGAATTTAACTTGTAACAAATATATTCTATTAGCATATAAAATGTTTTTACCTTATTTTGAAAGCATTAAATATGATGTAGGGATGCCCAAAATATGTGGATTGTTTTTAAAACTGACACAAATGCATCCATATTCCACTAAAAACAAAATAATCAGAATGATGTGCGCTTATTAGGAAGCAAGTTTAAAAATTTGGAATTTTTTTAAAGTGCTCAGATTTGGAAGAAGAATGTCTTTAAGCATGCTTATCATGAACACAGAAAGGACTTTTAAACTCAAGTTTAGAAGAAAAAAAAAAGAGTTTCTATGAAAGGAAGATTATTAACAAACATTTTCCATTGAAGAAAGAATTCAGGTAAAAACAAATAGCACCACAATGAATTGCACTAAGGTGCTAAAGGAGGTACCTTATTCCCTGCAGAGAGAATGCTCCTTCTGAAGTGTATTGCAACATATAAATGCAATTGTTTAATGGTTACCATTTGGTTCATTCAGCTACAGAAAACTGCATTCCTTCTAGTTCATTATATTGAACAAACATTCAAATTACTGAACTATACATAATGTTACATACTTTACATTTTATGAAAACAAAGCTTGAAGGAATATTTATAAAGGTCACCTTGAATATAAGATGACAAGTTTAAAAGGGCTTCATATCTCTTAAGACATTTAATTTATGTTAATGGTCCAGGAGTGTTTTAGATATAGATATAGATATATTTATATGCATATATATTTCAACAAGAAGTGTAAAAATTTTAAAAAACAAATCACAGCACTCATAGCTGTTTTACATAAGAAGGACTTGGGGTCATTAAGGTGTCAAACTATTACACTTATAATATGTATATTTTTAAAAAGACTGAAAATGGCACATCAGGAAACTTGCTGGAATTCTTATTAGAGGCCCATTTCATTATATCATATCACTGATGTGTCGATCCAACATAATTCCCTTTTCTTCGATGAAAACATTTGTCCCTTCTATTTGAATTCACTTCTGGGGTCTCTGCATTCTCTAGCTTTCCTTGGTTGAATGGCATCATTTTCTGTGTCAGTTAAAGATCAGGAAAACGGCTTGGGTCTTCCTTGTAGTCTTCAGGTATGGTAAAGATGGAGCCATCAAATTCATCATATCGAAACTCCTGAAAAGTCACAGTGGCTGTGATCGTAGGAAACACGGGTATATCTAGAGAGGACAATCAATGATAACACTGTAAAATGAAATGGTAACCTATTTATAGATGATGAAATACTATTAGAGATATCTATACTCCTTAAAATGTAAAAAAGTGTTATTCAAGGACCAGACAAATCCTAATATACATCTAATATTGAGTATGTGTGTTTGCAGGAAGAGTTTGGCTACTTGTGAGGAGAGAAAGACACCAAGGCATCAAGAATTACATCAAAAACTCAAGGTCCCACTGCTTCCCAGTCTTAGCACTATGATGGCAGATTCCACCAGACTATTTTTTCTTGGGGCAAAGGGATGGCTACATTTGTACTTTTTGCATTCTGATATCTTTTCTTCAGATTGTAGTGTATATACTCTGAATCTGAGCTGATTTTTTTTTCATTTAATACAAATGAAATACATTCATCCTTTTTTGTTTTAAAACACTAAAAAACAATCCATCACTTAAATATATGGGATAAAAATAATCTCATCAGAATTGGAGTAATATCATACCACCACAGCCTAATATTCTTCTAAATAAAATACATTTCTAGCTGAAATTATGAGTGAAATCTGACATCAAAAATGGCCAAATACTTTAATCACTCTGCAGTTTTATTCCTAATACGATTTATTGGAAAGAACACAAATTATAAAACCTGGATTCTGATTCCTACAAATCATTTAATTCATGAGGCTCAAGGATTTCGTCTACAAGATAAACTCTAAAGGTTCCTTAAAACTCTGAAATGATTCTGTGAAAGCTAAGTTGAATGTCTGCCTAGAATAAAGGCATACCATAAACTAAGGCTGACTGTTACAAGCCTAGTATTCTATTGCAGAAAGTAATATTCTCATTTAAAAAAAATTTAAAAACTTAAAGAAATCAACATAAGGATTACAGAGTTTCCAGTTATTTCTGGTGGAAAAGATCATTCATTTGTGCTTATTAAGTAAAGATGCTGTTCTAATTCAGAGGTCAGCGAACTAAGGCCTGTTGCCTGGCCTTTTTTTGTAAGGCCTGTGGGCTAAGAAAAAATTTTACATAATTTAGTAGTTTTTTAAAAAACACAAAGAATAATGTTTCATGCAGATAAAATTACATGAAATTCAAACTTCACTGTCCATAGTAAAGTTTTATTGGAACATGTGGTTTACTTATTGTCTATGGCTGTTTTCATTCTCCAACAAGAGTTGAATAGTTGTGACAGAAACCATATGGCCTGTAAAGTCTAAAATATTTACTATCTTTCAGAAAAAGTTTGATGACCTTGATGACCCTTGTTCTAGGCATTGGATATGCACCAGGAAACAGTAGAAAACAAATCATGCATTTATGGAGATTACATTCTGGTTGGGAGATACAAACCACAAATAGGTAAAAAATAATTGTGACTAAGTATGTAGGCAAAAATAAAGCAAGTAGGGGGATAGGGAGTTTCAGTGTTGAGGGTAAGAGTTCTTGATTAGGGTTCAAAGGAAAACCTCAATAAAGTGACCTTTCAGCAAACACCTGAGATAAGAACAAACTACACAGTTTCCTAGAGGAAGAAAATTCCAGGTAGAGGGAATAAGTAAAAAAGCCCTAAAATGAAAGTGTATGGTTTATTCTGGGAACAGCTAGGAGATCAGTGTGGCTACAGCCAAATGAGTACGGGAAAGAGCAGCAGAAGATGAGGTTTGAGAAGAAATAGGCAGCCAGGTCAAGCGGGGTTTAGGTCAAGAAAAAGTCTTTGGCTTTTACTCTGGATGAGATGGAAAGCCAGTGGATGGTTGTGAGCATGGTAGTAACATGTTCTGGCTTAAGTTTAGGCAGATGTAATGAGAATATAATGTAGGGTGACAAAAGCAATAGGAGGGATGTGCTCCAGAAGGAGCAGTCAGAGAGGCAGGAAGAAGATCAAGAGAGAGAACTCTATCAAAGAAGTGCGAGGAAATCTGAAGAGAAACTACCAGCTTTCACTGGGACAAGGACTCCACCAAAAGAATGAAATCTTGGAGAGATTAAGTCAGATAACAGAAAAGTGTCCAGTAGACTTAACGATATGAACATCAGTAATAAACACAGAGTGGAAGAGATGAAGAGAATCTATACCGAGCAGCTGGGTTGTTTCTAGCTTGAGGCTATTACAAACTTATTTTTGTATACAGGTTTTTGTGTGAACATATCTTTATTTTTCTGCGATAAATGCCTAGGAATGCAATTGACTGATCACATGGAAGTTGGGTGGTTAGTTGTTTGGTTTTTTTTTAAGAAACGGCTAAAACGTTTTCCAGGGTGGCTGTACCATGTTACATAACCACCAGCAATGTATGAGCAATCCAGTTTTTCCACATCTGCACAGACATTTGGAGTTGTCACCATGTTTCATTTTAGCCATTCTGTTAGGTGTATGTAATGACATCTCACTGTGGTTTTCATTTGCACTTCCCTAATGGCTAATGATTCTCAACACTGTTTTTGTGCTTATTTTCCATTTATATATCCTCTTCGGTGAAATGTCTTTATTTTGTTACTGATGAGTTTTAAGCATTCTTGTGTTTTTTTACTCTTAACTGGGTCTTTCACAGAGCAAAGAGATTTTTACTTTTGAAGAAGTCCAATTCATTGATTTTTTTTCTCTTATGGGTCATGTTGTGGTGTGAAGTCTAAGAACTCTTTGCTTAAACCTAGATCCCTAAGAATTTCTTCTACGTTTATTTCCTAAGTTTTGTTTTATTTTACGTTTAAATTTAAGTCCATGATTCATTTTCAGTTAATTTTTGTATAAGCTGTAGGATTAAGGTGGAGTTTCATTTTTTTTGCCTTTGCATGTCTAATTGCTCCAGCATCATTTGTTGAAAAGGCTATCTTTCCTCCACTGAACTACTTTTGTACCTTTATCAAAAATCAGTTGAGCATATTTATAAGGATCTATGTTTGGATTCTCTTTTCTTATGTTGACTTATATGTTTATATCTCAACCAATACCATACAGTCTTGATTACTATAGCTATACAGTAAATATTGAAATGGAGTAGACTGACTACTCACACTTCATTCTTTTTCAAAATTGTTTTGGCTATTGTTCTGAGTCACATTCTTTCCCCTCCAAAAAAGATCTATTCCAGTCCTAACCCCCAGAACCTAAGAATGTGACTGTTTTTTGAGACAAGGTCTTTGCAGAAGTAATCAAATTAAGAATCATTAGAGTGGTTCCTAACCCAATGGCTAGTGTCCTTACAAAAAGGGGAAATTCGAAGACACACGTACAGGAAAAGAACACCATGTGAAGATGAAGGCAAAGATTGGAGTGATGCTTCTACAAGCCAAAAAACATCACCAGAAGTTAGAGGAGGGCCATGAAACAGATTTCCTCTCATAGCCTGCAGAAGGAGCTAACCCAGCTGACACCCTGATCTCAGATTTCTAATCTCCAGAACTGAGACAATAAATTTCTATTGTTTAAGCCACTCACAGTTTGTGGTATTCTGTTATGCAGCCCTCGAAAACTAATATAGATATTCTAGTTTCTTTGCCATCCCATGTAAATTTTAAAATAATCTTTTCTCAATCTACAAAAAAAATATGGCTGGGATTGTGATAAGAATTGTGTTAAACCCATGTATCTCTTTGGGGAGAATTAACATCTTTCCTATGTTGAATCTTCCAATCCATGAGCATCGTATGTCTCTACTTTTGTTTAGATCTTCTTTTATTTCTTTCATCAGTGTTGTATAATTTTCTGCATACAAGTACTGTAAATGTTTTGTTAAATTTACATCTATTTGCTTTTTTTCGCAATCATAAAAAATATTTAATTTTTAATTTTGGTGTCAGTGTGTTCAATGCTAATATACAGAAATATTACTGATTCTTGTATGTTTAACTTTTATCCTGCCATCTTGCAGAATGCATTAACTCTAGTTTGTTTCTAGAACCTTTGGGATTCAACTCATAGAATCATGTCATTTGCAAATAGAGAAGATTTTATTTCTTCCTTTCTACTCTGAATGCCTTTTTTTCCCTTTCATTCATTATTACACTTACTATCCTTTTGATTTCTGCAGGATCTGTCATGCTATCCTGTTTCATTCTCTCTTTTTTATCTGTCTTGGTACAGATTTGTTGATTTTATCACTCTTCAAAGGACCAGCTCTTTGCATCACTGACTTTCTCTATTTGTTCTCTGTTTTCTCTTTCATTTATTTCTACTCTTTATTATTTCCTTCCTTCTGCTTGCTTTGGGTTTATATGTTCTTCTAACTTCTTGAAGTAGGAGCTTAGATTATTGATTTAAGTCTTTTTCTCTTTTTGTAATGTATGCATTTAGTGCTATAAATTTCCCTCTCAGCATGACTTTTGCTATATTATACAAATTTTGATATTTGTAATTTTACTTTCATCCAGCTCAATATATTCTTTTCCCTTGAGATTCCACCATTGACCTACAAATTATTTAGAAGAGTGCATAACAAAATATCACAAACTGGAGAGTCTCGTTATCTTTCTATTATTAATTTCTAGTTTGATTCTACTGTGATTGTTTTTCAATTATTAAGGTTTGTTTTATAGCCCAAGATATGGCCTATCTTGGTATATGTTCCATGAGTACTTGAAAAAAATGTGTATTCTGCTGATGTTGGGTAAACTGTTCTATAAATGCCAATTAGGTGCTTTGGTTTATGGTGTTGTAGAGATGTTCTATAATGTCCTTGCTGATTTTCTTTCAAGTTGTATCACCTGTTGAGAGAAGGGTGCTGAAGACTCTAATTATAATTGAAAATCTATTTTTCCTTTCATTTCTTTCAGTTTTTGCTTCACTTATCCTGCAGCTCTGTTGTTTGGTATACACATTTAAGATTGCTATTCTTCTTCATGGATTGACCCCTTTATCATTACATAATGCCCCCTGCACCCCGGTAGTTTTCTTTGCTCTGAAATCTACTTTATCTAATATTAATATAGCTAGTCCTGTTATCCTTTGATTAATGTTTGCATGATATATCTTTTTCCATCCTTTCACTTTCAACTTGCCAATATCATATTTTTTAATTATTTATTTATTTACTTATTTATTTTTGGCTGTGTTGGGTCTTCATTTCTGTGCGAGGGCTTTCTCTAGTTGCGGCGAGTGGGGGCCACTCTTCATCGTGGTGCATGGGCCTCTCACTATCGCGGCCTCTCTTGTTGCGGAGCATAGGCTCCAGACGCGCAGGCTCAGTAGTTGTGACTCACGGGCCTAGTTGCTCCGCGGCATCTGGGATCTTCCCAGACCAGGGCTCGAACCCATGTCCCCTGCATTGGCAGGCAGATTCTCAACCACTGCGCCACCAGGGAAGCCCCAATATCATATTTGAAGGGAGTTTCTTGAAGATAGCATGTAGTAGAGTCATGTTTTTTTAATCTGTTTTTCCAATCTATATCTTTTAAATGTTCTATTTAGACTATTTATACTTAATGGAATTATTTATATACTTAAGACTTAAGTCTGCTGTTTCATTTTTTGTTTTTTTGCTTGTTGTCTCTCTTTTTTCATATATTTTTCTTTTTCTTGCCTTCCTGTAGGTTACATGACTACTATTTATTTATTTATTTATTTATTTATTTGGCTGCACCGCACAGCATGTGGAACATCCCTAACCAGGGATCGAACCTGTGCCCCCTGAAGTGGAAGCGCAGAGTGTTAACCACTGGACCACCCGGGAAGTCCCAACATGACTACTTTTTAGAATTTTATTTTTATTTATCTACAGTGTTTTTGAGTATATCTCTTTGTACACCTTCTTTAGTGGTTGCTCTAGGTATACACTATATATAACTAATTTATTATAGGCTCCTGGTGTCATCACTTTAGCAATTCAAGTGAAGTAGAAAAATTTTGCCTCCCTTTATCTCCTTTCACCTTCCCCCATTTATAATATAACTATAAATAGAAAGAAAGAATGGAGAGATAAAAGTAGACTTTCAAGAAACTTAGCTATGAAAAGCAAAGAGTAAAGGCAAGTGCTGGGTAGGGTGGAGCTAAAGGGATTGTTTCATTAGATTGGTTGAGTTTTATTTCTGAAGTTTGGCCATCTTCCCCTCACCTCCCTGGGCCTGACTTTTTTTTTGGGGGGGCCATACCGTGCAGCTTGCAGGATCTCAGTTCCCCAACCAGGGATTGAACCCGGGCCACAGCAGTGAAAGCCCAGAATCCTAACCACTAGGCCACCAAGGAACTCCCTAGATTGGGTGAATTTTAAAAGGAGAAAGACCTTTAATTGGTTTAACTTTAAAAGGAGAAAGACCTGAACAGAGCCTAACAGCTAAGAGGAAAAAGGCTGTACAGAAGGAGTTGGAAGATAAAGGAGAAATATGGGGAAACTGATGGAGCAAGCTTTTTAAAAAAGCGGGGAGGAGAACAGATCCACAGTACAAATGAAGAGAATAATCAAGCTAAGAAAAGGGACACCACTTCCACTGAGATAGAAAAGATGGAGGAAAAGATAGGGCTTGGGGCAGAAAAGTTTGTATGAGAAGTTGGGAGTAATGAGGGAGGTCTCATTTCTGATGGCCTTTTTTTGTAACTAAGAAAACAAAATTCATCTGCTTAGATTGTGGGAGGAAGTAGTGGGGGGCTGGGGATGGAGACTGGTGAAGGAGTTTCAAATTTAGCCTTTGAAAGCAGAATGAGGGAAGCAGCAAATCAGAGAAAAGATCATTCAAAATCAGCATTTAAAGCTCTGGCTGCTTTTGAAAACATGTAATTGTGTTAACAATACCCAAATTTTTCCCCTCAATTGTACCTGCTAGCCTAAATATAGAAACAGAAATGACTGAAGATTAAACTGACGTAGGACTGGAGTTTTATAGGGTCATTTTGAAAGAAGGACAAAGAGACAAGAGAGACAGAGGTAAGCAAATTCCCAATAAGTATACAAGCAAAAAATTATAAATCCCTTGTTAATATGGCTCTATATCAGAGAAATGCCTGCAAAAATGTATTGTAGACTTTTTTCCTTTCTATATAATCAAAGTATTTCTTTTTCATAAAAAAACTTGTATTTTGAGGTTTGATTTGTGTTTGGGACTTTAAAAAATGTGAATACAGTAATAGTTTCACATATTTAATCCCGACCCTCTATTCTAGTTTGTCACTGTGCCCCTTAAATACAGTATATAGAAGAGAGTCCAATGCTTGAACTATTTTCTGGCTATAGACAATTACAGTGGGATTTTAAGCTTCTGCAGAAATACTCATGTAATGATCCACAGCTCAAACACTCAGCTTTAGTTTTCTAACAGTTTCTGCCTAGAATCTTATCACTGGTTTACTCAGGTGGACACTGGGTTCCCAGTGCTTTTACATCACAAAGGGAATCTAGAATGACATAGTTAGAACATGTTTTAAAATCAATTTTAATTCACAAAATGTATTGCCAAATTTGGAAAGTTGAGAAGGTCGAGTTTAATTTTAGCAATAAAAGCATTACTTCTGGGAGTAAAGCATTTTGGCCTAATTATTCTGAGACGTGGTTTCAGTAATATTGAGTGAAACAATATAAAATATATCAGAGGAATTATATAAAAGTTATATTATTATATAATATCCCCCCACCCCATCCATAATGTAAACACCAAAAGGGCAGGGGCTTTTTGCTGTCTCTCATCCCCCCCATAGAAAGGGGTCCAGTACACAGCAGGCACTGATTAAATATTTGGTGGCTGGATCGATGGATGGTATTGAAGGCCCTCCTGGAGCTTAAATCAATGCTAAATCTAAGCCTCAACTCCTAAAGAACCTGCAAATAGCGTCTTGCTCCCGGTTTTCTAATACAGTTAAGAAGATAAATATATACGAAAACGAGAGTTTACTGTTTTGAAAGATCATTGTTTAAAATGAAATTAAGTTTACACATTTAAGACTGAAAAATAAAATGTAATGAGTATTACTGTATCCCTGAATAATGACTGTTGACAACAGAAACATTCCCACTATTCAGAAACTCAGAGTCTGCTGAAAATTTGGGCTAAAATCCAGTCTCCCTATATTTCGCATTAAAGCATTATCACAGTGCATCATAATTCACCCACACCCTCTTGAATGAAGTATTTGCATATCCCTTACATTTGATTTAAATCAAGTAGAATTAGAGTTTTCATCAGGAACTTTATATATTTGACAAAACATGAATATCAATGCATGTAATTACAGAAAAACCATATAAAAATATAAACTAGGAAATCCATTTTCCTTCAAAGCATATTTCTTCTTCTTAAATGTTAGTAAACAGCTCCATATTTCTAATAGACACTGAACTTACATGAAAATTTTTCTCTTACCTAGTTTTACAGGAAAGCCTGGAGGAAGCTTCATCTGAACAAATTCTCTAAGCTTATTAAAGTGCTTGAAGGGAGCTATTACTTCCAAAACATTCAATAATCTGAAAAATGGAAGGAGAAAAAAATTTTTCAAATTCATTTCATTGTGTCTTTATGTTGTTTTATAACTACATGCTTCAAACTTACACAGTATTACTGACTTCCAGATATTAAAGATGAGAAAATGACACCTCCTTCTACCTCCTGATTTTTTGTTTTATTATTCCTTTCACTGTGTCAAAGTTTATAACTTTCACATTTTTTAAAAATTTATTTATTTATTTATTTATTCTTGGCTGTGTTGGGTCTTCATTTCTGTGCGAGGGCTTTCTCTAGTTGCGGTGAGCGGGGGCCACTCTTCATCGCGGTGCGCGGGCCTCTCACTATCGCGGCCTCTCTTGTTGCGGAGCACAGGCTCCAGACGCGCAGGCTCAGTAGTTGTGGCTCACGGGCCCAGTTGCTCCGCGGCATGTGGGATCTTCCCAGACCAGGGCTCGAACCCGTGTCCCCTGCATTGGCAGGTGGACTCTCAACCACTGCACCACCAGGGAAGCCCAACTTTCACATTTTATTGGGCAGCCATAATTTCCACAGTTGTTGATTTTAGATCTATATTTCAGCAGATTCAAGGCTTACACTAGTCTTCTACCTGAAGTCTACAAATTCCCAAGTTCTTTAATTAGCCTCACTGTTTGGACACCTGAATTTCACTGTCAATTTTGTGTGTGTGAAGCGCTCTTATGTACTTATTATTCCTTAATTTCTTATAGATTTGATAACTGAGTGTTTCTTTTTTACATACTAAAGGGAAATCCGACTAGCATAAAATTTCAGTTATAATCTTTCCCTCTTAACCACAATTTCACGAGGTGTCTTAGCATTCAGTATTATTATGTTAGTCATTATACTATAACTTCTTTTATCCTTTGGCTGGATGAATTTCATTTTCAAGTAGTAGTATTTTTCTTTCAAAAAAGGCCCATGGCTGCTATATTTATTGAATTCTTCTGTGTCCTTTTCTATTGCCTTGATATGTAAATGACATCTTACCTAGATATACTATCAGATCACACTTTCTTTGCCTCAGCAATGTCAAGATGTGAAAAAATGTAAGGCCAGGCTGTTTTTTACCCTTTTTCGCCTGAATGCCTTTAGAGGTCTCTATTAACAATTGAAATACAATAGTTTAATCAATATAATCATTGTTACTAATCCTTCTCTATCAATTTTTCTTGGAGCCTAATGTTAGGCTACAGATTTAGTTCTTCCATACAGAGAAATTTTCTTTTCTTCTATCATGTTTTGAATACTATTTTGTTTACATTTTGGAGGCTTTCTATTTAAGTGGAACAGCAATGATCCTTATATTGAACCACTCTCCTCCATAAATATTACTTCTCAAATTTCTTTAACCTCTTCTTTCACTGGATTCACTATAAGCTATAAAAATTTAATTTTTGGTCACATCTATCCTGTTTATTGTTGTTTCTAATGTATTTGTTTTGCAATAGTGCTATTTAGTGCTTAATTTATTTCCTTAGCTTTACAATCTCCTTTTCATTTCATTCTATTGTCTTAGCATCTCATCTTAGAGTGATCTAGTTTACCAATTTCATGTTCTTTTTATGTTTTCCTATAGTATTTACAAGGAATTTTCTTCTGTTCTTTGACTTATATTTTATTCTAGAATGAGTTCTTTTTCTGGCTTTTACATGCTATCTATATTCCTTATTTTACTTTTTGCAGGAGGAATGGCTATAATTCCACATTTTATAAATTCTAAAATACCCATTTTTTTTTCACATATTAACATCTCTGAAATTGGGATAACTCCTAAAATTGAGAGCATCTTATAATTTGCCACATTATTCTTCTTCATTAGAGTATATATCTGGTGCATCTTGGAGTCATTTGGGTCCAAGATATGATAAATTATGCATATTTGTATGTATGGCTAATTCCCTTCCCGCATCTTCTGAGAACTATTTATTTATTTCCCTCTTTGATCAATAACTTGAGGACTGTATACCAAATTCTATCTACTCTTCCAAAGTTTGGCTGTTGAGGAGTATGAGATGTGCATAGAATTTGTAGAAAAGAAGGGTCCTGCTCTCTTCCGTGAGAATTTTTTTTTTAATGTATTAGGCCAGACTGAAAGTGGAAGGATCTACAAAGGAAAGCCTAGGACTTCAATTCATCCCCTACTTTAGTGAGAAGCCTAAAGGTACAGTTCTGTCAGAATCGGCTCTAGCTACCCACCTCCCATTCCACCCATCTCTCCAAATCGATTTTTTTTAATGAGCATCTGATGAATACAGGTTTGGAAGGATATATTCAAGTACTCCAGGAGTACTGTTTATAAGGGTGACAAACTACAAATAATTAAAATGTTTATCAGTAGGGGGATGATAAAATAAATGGCAGTACATCAATACTACAAAATACCAAGGAAAGAAGAAAGACATAGATAATAATGTACTTATTGTAAGAACTCCAAGATAACTCACTTTTAAAAGGAACTAACAGAACAAAATGTAGACTGTTCCCCCATTTTTATAAAAATTCTAAAAAAACACAGAAAAAATCTAGACAAAAATACAGCAGTTATTTACCTGAGGTAAAAGAAAACTGCCATTTTTATTCTATAAACTTCCAAACTGTTAGTTTTTTACAATAAGCATGTATTCATGTATTACTTTTGTAATTAAAAAATAATTATTTGAAAATTTATCTGGTTAAAATAATTAAAATGTTAATATTTTGTGAGCTGGAAAATTTCTAGAAGGGAGCATGACACACTGTCAAAGCAATGGCTATTTGCTTTTACATTTCAAAGGCCTCAAATGCACCACTCAGATGCCAACATTATTATAGCCTTTACAGTTTAATAGCTTTTTTCATAAACTTGTGCAGTTAATAACAAACTTACGACTCAATTCCCAAGGGAAATTCCTGGCTCATGGCTATTGTGGCTTTAAACGTTTTCTTACTCTCTTTGCACACCAGTTCTCTACCCAGATGAGGAGCTCTAAAATGAAAAAGGAAAAAAGAAAGAAAGAAAGAAAGAAAGAAAATATTAGGAAATTTTTTCCACATGCTGTCATCTTCCTAAGAAGAATCTGTCATCTTCCAATGACATTCATTAGTATTTCAACTTTTCTTACTCTGATAGAAATAAAATTATGCTAAAAGGGAATGAAACATGTATAATAAATGAGACAAGGGTAACAAGAAAAAGAAAATAGCAAAGCATAAAAGTTCAGAAGAATATGATCAAAACCCAGAAAATTTCATACTGAATTTTAATAATCACTATTTTTAATAACAAAGCAAATCCATAGGAAAAAAACAAACTTTAAAAATATTTTATATCTTTTAAATCACTTATTCAATTCAATCTCTTACTGTCTATGGTTCTCAGCACTGATCAATAAGAAGTGATATAAAGAATACAGAATTTTATATTACTTGTAGAATATTATAAGATGGAAACATTTTAGAGAAGTTAGAAAAAGTATAACAATAAGCCTTTCAACATAAAAAAAAAAAAAAAGACAACTTCTTACTAAGCATGAGGGTAGGTAATATTTTATTCTCCACCAAAAGAATATTTTCTACCAAGGACTGTATTTTCTTTGACATGGTCAGCTAGAAGAAAATTCTTATTTATTTATTCATTCAAAATAAACCATTCATCATTCTTTTATTCAGTAAGTATTTACTGGATACAAAAACTATGTACTAGGTACTCTACTAAGTATTAGCAATATAACATTACGCAAACGTCTTGGGTAAGGATAGTAAGAAGTAGTCTGGCACAGGCTGAAACAAAGAGATGACGACAGGAGATGAACTTGGAAAGGCAAAAAGTAGATAAACAATGAGTAGCCTTACATACCTTGCAAAAGACTCTGGATAATAACGGAATATAAAGTTCATCATACAGTGCAAAAACTCAAATAAGCAACTGCACTGGGCAAGTCCTCATATTTCCTTAGAACAATGTCCTATAGGTTTTTTGGTATATATAAATTGGCAAGAGGGATGTAAAAAGAAGGCTCTACAACTTATTCAAAAAGAGAATGTAAATGGGGATGCTTCTCCCTCATCATGCTTCATCCATATTTTTAAAAGGAAAAAGAACTGCTTCAGATGAAACTATACTAATAATTCTCTGTAAAAAAACATTTCATGCCTAAATATTCATGTTTTTACAAATTGTCTTTTCTAAAAACCAAAGAATATATAAACAAACAAAACAACACTTACTTTCCATTTTCAGAAGATGTATATTCTTCCCATGTAATAGTGTTCTGAGGAGGAGGGGTAAGGGACTGTCTTCGAATCGGCTGCCAAACAATAACAAACAGAGAGGGGGAGAGAGAGAGAAAGAAAGAGAGAGAAACAGAGACAGAGACCAAGAGGGAGGGAGAAAAGAAAATTATATTTTTTAAAATATAAAATTAAAACATACAATAAACTATAATCTACTTAATCTCTTCAATATAATGCTTTAAGAGGTTATTCTGAGATACTTCCATGGTGATTTAAGCTCCATCAATAATATTTATTATCATTTTTTTAAATCTCAAATAAAAAGAAAAGTGTCAAAGTAGTAAAATCCATTCATTCAATGTCTTTTTGTTTGTTTGTTTTGTTTTGTTTTTAATTTATTTATTTTTGGCTGTGTTGGGTCTTCGTTGCTGTGCATGGGCTTTCTCTAGTTGCAGCGAGCAGGGGCTACTCTTCGTTGCTGTGCGCGGGCTCTCACTGCGGTGGCGTCTCTTGTTGTGGAGCATGGGCTTCAGTAGTTGTGGCACGTGGGCTCTAGAGTGCAGGCTCAGTAGTTGTGGCGCACAGGCTTAGTTACTCCGTGGCATGTGAGATCTTCCCAGACCAGGGCTGGAACCTGTGTCCCCTGAATTGTCAGGCGGATTCTTAACCACTGCACCGCCAGGGAAACCCCATTCGATGTTTTAATCATCTAAAATGTCCCTGGCATTATGCTAGATGCTGAACGTGGGAACTACAGAGAAGTATAAAAACTAATCCTGACTTCACAGAGTTTACAATTCAAAGTTGGAAGAAGAAACACATACAAACATGAATAGTTAATCAGGAATACAAAGTATTAAATGATTAAAGATCAAATGAGCTTACAAAAAACTGAGTAATACAGGGGTTCAGAAAAGAAAGCAGTTTTCTATAGACAATAAATCGAGACTAGGGGATTGAGGCTCAAATTTAAATGAAAAGAAAATAAAAAGAATATTTTGGACAGAGAGAATTAACAGTGAAAACACTAGATTGATTTGAACTAGGGAGGAAAGTTCAAAAGGGAGATCAACAACAGTGGTAAAGGTCATATCAGATTTAAAACTTACACCTCATCTTTGGTAACCAAGAGCTTGGATCACTATAGGATGAACTGGCAATAAAGAACTAAGGGAGTGGCAGTAGAAATCGAAAATTGCTAAGGAGAAACCAACAACACAAACTGTAGAGCAAAAGGGCAATAAGTGAAAGACACATAAATAACAAAATGAATAGTAACACTGGGAGAGGGTCCCATTCAGAGAAGTATAGTTTTGGATATAATGAGTTTAAGATGTTAATAGGCAGCATATTAGAGTTGTTAAAATCAAGGATTTTGAAGACACAAAAATGAGTTGGAATCCCACCCAGCTCCACTACCTGGTAGTTGTGTGAATTGGGGCATGTTATTTATATTATTGTCAATTTAACTCACCTGCAAAATGGGAATATGACCACCCAACTCATAGTTAAGAATTCAAGGAGATAGTGTACGGAAAAGCTTAGTGCCTAGCACAGTATAAAGGATTCAGTAAATAATAGTAACTATTTTATACTGGGGAGTTCCTAGAGGGCAGTTACAAAAAGAAAAGGAGAGAAATCATATTTAGAGATAATGATTTAAGAATTCTCTGACTAAATGAAAAGTAATAAAACAGAGGACTGATGACTGAGTCCTAAAAACTACACAGATTTGCCAGAGGGGAGGGTGGAGAGGACAGAAGGGAGCCAGATATTAATCAATAAGGGAAAAGAAAAAACCAGAGCATCAAGTATCAAGTATCATGACAAGATACAAGACAAGTATCAAGTATCATGACAAGATGCAAGACAAGTATCATGGAAGTGAAAAGACTGTTTCAATATCATAACAAAGACTTTAAAGGGAAAGAAAGAAGCCTGGAAAAAAAGCCATAGATTTTGTTGGTTAGAAATCATTGATGATCTCTGAGTAGCAACAGAAGAATAGGGGAAGAAAGGAAACTAACAGTTTCTGAGCATCAGGCAATATGAAAGATGACGTTCTGCCCCTGAGAAGTTTACAAAGAGACACACAGGAAGTAGATAATTACAATCCAGGATGGGTGTGCTATGACAGAGGGATCAAGAGGATGGCATGAAAGCACTGAGAAGAGGTTTCTCTGACCCAGACTGGGGTAGCCAAAAAGATGTGCCAGCAATGGTGGTTCCTGGTGGAGAAGTCTAAAAGAAAGAGAACAAAATAACCAAATGAAGGACATTGAGGAAAGTACAATGGTGAGAAAAAGCATGCTGTACTGGGAAACTGCAAGTGTGGTGCTATTTTTCCCTTCATGTGTAGCATACATGAAGGAAAAATAGCAAGATACAAGGTAAGAGGGCAAGACACAGAAGAGAAAAAGCAGTTTGAAAGGGTTTTGTGCACTAAGTAGATTGTATTTTACTCAGAAAGCAATGGACAAATATTTTGAGCAATATAATGTTTTAGAACACAAACGTTGGAGCCAGACTGACCAAATCCTGGCTTTGCCAATTACTAGCTGACTTTGGACAAATTATTTAACCTCTTTTGTCTCAGTTTAGTCAACTACATAACCTCAGAGGGTCGTTGTAAGGATAAAACTGGCTTGTTAACATAAAATACTTAAAATAGTGCCTGACACATAGTAAATATTCTATACATTTTAGTTATTGAGGCTTTACATAGTTCAATCTATTTCAGAGAGGTCATTCTGGTAGCAGTGAGTAAGTTAGGAAGCTATCTCAGTAATCCAAATGAGAAATGATAGGCTATTTCAAAATGGAAGAAGAGAAATAGATGCACGAGATCTTTAGGATTTTGTAATCGATTAGACACAGAGGTAAGGAAAGCTAAGAAGTCCAAGGACAAATTTCAGATTGCTGGTTTGGGTAATGGCAGTAGATAATGGTGTTACCACTCAAGACAGAAAATAAGAAGAATGAAAAAATTGATCAGATTTAAACATACTAAATCTTAGATACCTATGTTTATCCAAGTGGAGGTAGGCAAAATACTATAGATCTGGTGATTAAGAGACAGGTCAGAATTGAAGGTATATATTGGGTGACAGTTACTAGTGTTTATGTGGTAACTGAAGCATCAGGTATGTATCTAACAATGAGACATTAGAGAATACTAATTGTCTACTCAATCAATAATCTATCTCCTGTTCTTTGTTGTAAAAGAACCTCCCTACCAATTTTTGGCTGGACACATGACTTCCTAGATTAAAGACTTCTAGATATCTTTACAGCTAGCTAAATTAGTTATACCTAAGTTCTAACCAATGGGATTTGAGCAGTGATGTATGCAACTTCTGATTGGGTACTCAGACAGAACAGGCATGTCCTCTCTTTCCTAATTACTACTAGGAATTATCATTCCTAATAGCTGGAATGCTAAACAGGTAATAAAACATCGTATACCATGTGAATGAGGGCCAGATCCTAGAAATGGTAGAGAAATAAGACCAAAAAAAAAAAAAGGCTAGGTCTGAGATTAACTCACAGAGCAAAGAAACCATATAAACTCAGATTTTTCCATGAGAGAAAAATAAACTCCTGTCTTGTTTAAGTTACTGTTATAATCAGCCAAAATTATATCATAACCAATACTAAATATGATATATAAAATGTGATACTACACACAATAGTATGGCATGTGGCAATGGCTATTAATAGAATGACAAATGGGCTTAATAGGTAGTGACTGTCATAAATATTGTGGCAAAACATTAGGTAAAACAGTGTCTTGTGATCCTGCAGAAGGCAGGCAAGCTAATAGAAGCTGTAACAAACAAAAGAAATGACTGAAAAAATTTACCACTGATGCTCCAACCCAGAACCATAGCAAAGGTTAATCACACCTCCACCCAAATCTCTATCTAACTAAGCAGATCATGGTCAATTTCTCTTTCAGAACACTGCTTAAAATTTGTCTACTCTTGTTTCCAGTCTATTTAATACCTATATATATTTAATACCTGTATATACATTTGGCTTTAACTGATGTTTTTATATATATATATATAAAATCATATATATATTATCATAGTAAAGACTCATTTTCCTGGCATGATTAGATAATGCGGCATGTCATATAAGTATATTTTTTCAGGTAATAAAATTCTCTAAGCAGTTTCTACTATTTCCAATAGAATTCTTTCTAAACTATACATTATACATTCCCCATCTTAGTAGAGACTGTAATGAATCTAATTTAACCTTCCACTGAGCACTTTACTTCATCATTATGAATATCAGTTATTATATTTTAATAAGGTCTTTCTTAGTTTATGTTTATTCTAATTGATCCTTTGTTATATACTGATACTCACAGCTGAACCCATCAGTGTTCCCACTATACTGTTCCCATAACTATCCAATGAAACAGGAAGACATGAAGGCTGCCACAGGACACCAGATGGCTTTCTAAGTTTATTTCCCTAAGTCAGTAGGCTCTGTAACTAAAATGACATCAAACCTTTCCTACATAATTAAATGCAAACTTTTAATGCTTTGAAGCATATAAGAAATAGTTTTGATTTATTGCTAGATTTGCTGAATTCTAATATTTTATATGGCAAAGGTTTCTGGAAGTTTAACACATTCATGTATTTTATATCTATATATTCTTATTTTGATTTTATATATTAAAAAAATACATAATCACTAATAGAGTTTAACTCAATATTCTGTATATATAGCTGGCATACAATTAATGCTTTTATCAATGACTGTCTAAGGTATAAATGGGGCATTACTCCCCCCTCCAACAATAATTGGTTAGAACAAAGTGGAAAAAAGCACCAAAAGTGGAGGAGCAAGTATCCATAACTTAAGAATTTCTGAGCACTTAAATTTTACTATAAAAAATATTGTCAAATATATATACTAAATATTAGAACTGTCTGGAAAGGAGAGGGGAAAGAAGGAGTAGGCATGGCAAAACTAGTTAAAAGGCAAATAATTACTTCTAAGTGTTACCTATAAGCTATTTCTTATAGAAATTAAAACAAATATTTGTCTGAAAAAAAAAAGGAAACTCAAAAGCTATTCATTTAGAATAAAGAACATAAATTCATTCTGAAAAGGACATACATTTTTAAGAACTGAAATTCTATTAAAATGTGGCTTTAAAATATAATATTTTCGGGAATTCCCTGGCGGTCCAGTAGTTAGGATTCCACGCTTTCACTGCCAAGGGTGCAGGTTCAATCCCTGGTCGGGGAACTAAGATCCCACAAGCCGCACAACATGGCCAAAAAAAAATATATATATATATATATATATATAATATTTTCATGTCTTTTGAAAACAATCATAATAGTCATACATATTTTCTAGGTTCTTGAAATTTTCAATAATGTTCCAAAGCCAAAAACATGCTTTTTACTAATATGATCTATATGCATCATTGAAAAAAACACCACAATACTGATTTTTACATTTACCAATAGCAAGGTTCTCTCATTCCTTTTACAACTTCAACTTCACAATATTTTGAAAGAATTGCTAAGACGTGTTGAAAATCTGGATACACACAAAGAAGAGACTTTAACAAAGGCGATCTGGGAAGCAATATACTTAGACCAAGAACAAGAAGAACTTGGGGTAAGGGTCCAAGAATCAAAACCCATCTTTGCTACTTATAGCTTTGTGACTTCAGATATATTAATTTCTTTAAACCTCATTTTCCTTTCTATACAATTGGGCAATGATAGTTATCTCATTAGGTCATTGTGATAATTAAAAATTAAATGAGTGGGGAAGGGGCGGCAGGCGCCATGTCGGGCCGCGAAGGTGGCAAGAAGAAGCCCCTGAAGCAGCCCAAGAAGCAAGCCAAGGAGATGGACGAGGAAGATAAGGCATTCAAGCAGAGACAGAAGGAGGAGCAAAAGAAACTCGAGGAGCTAAAAGCGAAGGCAGCAGGGAAAGGCCCCCTGGCCACAGGTGGAATTAAGAAATCTGGCAAAAAGTAAGCTGTTCCTTGTGCCTGAGGCAACGATGATCCTTAGTTCCATTCCTGTTTAAACATCTGGATTAAACATCTGGATTCCCTGCCATAACATCTGTTGCCACCTATAGCTAGAATGAAGTGTTGTCTTGGAACCTATTGTACATTTAAGAATAAACTTTTGTAAAAAAAAATAAAATAAAAATTAAATGAGATGATATATGAAAAAATACTTCACACAATGCCCAGGAACTATTTCCTTTGATCTGATCAGAAGTCAGAAGCTTAATTATTTAATTCATATTATTTTGTTTTATTATATAGGCATCTGGGATTAAACTATGTTTTAATTTCAACGTGCCAAACTATATGTGATTAAAATGTTATTTAAAGACCCCTTTACCAATTCAAGTGCATCAAGTTACAATCTCTGCCCTAAAGAAAATAAATTTGTGTACTCATCCCAAAATGGTTTGCTGCCAAAATTAAACAAAGGTAGCAATAAGCACCACCACAACAAAATCGCTTTTTTAAAAAGAACTGTTATAAGATTTAAATCACAATATAGTCCAAAGAAATAGTCTTTATGTCTGGTTAACAATGGGAAAGGGTAGCAGCTTTGTCAAAGATTAAGCTCATCATTCCCTCTCTTCAATTCATCTCCATTTCTATTTCCTGAGCATATCACATCCTATTACCTCCTACTGATCGAGAGATCAGCAAATCCCAGGAGGCTTCTGGAAAATAAAGCCTAGTGAGGCTCTAATCCAAGGACAAAAGAAAAATGAGGACTGCAAAGAGGATCTGGCAGGAAGGGGACAGGATCACACTAAACTGGATCACGATTTTAACTTAAACATTTAATGTGGATTCTTAAGCACTTTACATCCTATACTCACTTAACTAAACTATGGTTGATTCACTCAATATATAAACTTTCTAGACATTAAAATAATTTTGCTGCCACACACAGTATCACCATGAATTAGCTGAGACCTGGCATACTATTCTGAAAAGTTTGTCTATCCTGAAAATGTAATCTGGCACAATACCACAGGGGAGAGGCTAAACATTCAAGGAATTCAAGTCTCCTCATAGTAGCCTTTCATCTTTTTCTGACTGTGACTCACATTTTACACTATAACACAGCAGTCACACATATGCAGGTAGACACAACATACACCCCTGACACTATTGTTTCATAAAGTAATAAGGACCCATACTATGTTCTCTAGTTTTTCCTTATTATCTGAATTTAGATTCTACTTCAAAAAAAAAAAAAAAAGTGGGGGTCACAGCCCACAAATTGAATTCACAATCCACTAAAGGGTCCCAATCCTAAAAAACACTGCTATAAAAAATGTAGTAAAATGTTAACATTTGGGAATCATCTTTTTTCTGGTTTTAAAGTCTAAAATTGTTAAAATAAAAAATAAATTTAAGAAACCCTCCAATTCATCTTACTAGGGAAATAAGATTATAGAGCCAAGTTACCTTGTCTCATATAGCTATGTATTTCCTTGATTTCCCTCCCCTTTTCCTACTGTCACACAATTCTTTGCATGTACCATGTTTTCAATAAATACACACTGAATAAAAAATTTATGGGAAGGTATAGGCTAGAAATGACTTCATGAAGTAGGTAGATTTTTAGCCAGGTCTTCAAAGCAGCAGAAGATTTCAGTTGGTGAAGTAGGAAAAAGAATATATGCAAAGTGACATGGATTAAAAATTAACACCAGGTTTCATGCTTACAAAATGATTTTAATCTATTTATTAGTGAAGACTCAAAGATCAAGAACAGGTTCACAAAAAATCACCAAAGACCATATCACAGAAAAATAAAAGGTGATACATGGTAAACAAAACCTATGAGCATACTTATATAAACTCACTGAATGCCAGGAATGAAGTCTACCCCCTCTCTCTTTAGAACATTATAAATTAAGAAAAGTAAAAGTTATACCTCAAAATTCTGCTCCATTATGTTTCCACCTTTACTCAAACTCTCCATAATGGCCTTATTTCGAAGAATATCTTCTTCACTGAGATGTTCTCTTCTTTTTCTTGATTCTAAAACAAGTCCATTCACCAGATAAAAGTCGGCCAAAAAGTTTCCTACCCTTTCCTAAAACAAAATCAAATATTTCAAAATAATAAAGCTTATCTTAGATTTTTTTTAAAGTTTCAAAGTAATACACAGTTTCTTCATAAACATATAACATTTAGATGTAAATAAAATATTCCTCTGGTACTTGAAATTATCAAATTATTTTATACATTCTATTAAGCTAAAAAATACATAAAATAACATATTTCAAATTTATAAAGGAAAATTTAAAACACACAAGATATATGGTAGTTAATCTGCAAATGAATTAAGTCTAAGTAAAAACAACACATAGTATTCCTTTAGAATCTACTCCCAAGTAGCACAAAACTATCTGACAACTTAATTTAGCTAATAGTCAAATATCATGAGTTACAAGGAGGGGTCAGGGATAATTAATGTTCCCATTTTATAGATAGAAAAAAATGGAATAAAAAGAAATAGTCTTAGTCACATAAAAATTTCTAGTACAACTAAAATTAATTACCTGTTCCAATATTCTCTAACAGGCCCAAACTTCAAGTTACAGTTGCTTGCTTCTTTCAACAAAGGGAGAACAACCAAGTAGTTTTGCTCATCAGTATAATTATGTATTTATATTATGGATTGGGGATAGGGAAACTCAAATGGATTAAAAGGACATCAAGAAAAGAGGGCTCCTTCAACATTAACCTTCACTTTTTTTCAGACCCACAGGTGGTCAGAGTTTGAAATACCTTACCTCAAAAAACATGATCAGTAACTTACTGAAAACAAGTTTCCCATTTCTACCTGCATGCAGATCACTTGCTCTCCTCTTGCTGCTGTTTTCTGGCATTCCAAAACTAAGTGTTTATTGTTGCTTCCATTTCCACCTTGCTTTTGGTGGCTTCCTTACCAGTCATTAGAAAGCAAGGCATTCTGTACCTGTTTCTACCTACAAAATGGGAACCATAAGCATTACTGACTCCCTCCTTACCTGTCAAAGATTTAAGAAGATCACCTAGACACTCTTCAAGAGCTTTGAGCTGCTTAGCAGTAGCACTAGATGAACAGCAGCTTCAATTTTTATCTTCTCTTGAAGTGATCCTTCTAATGCTGTCCAGAAGAACAGAGTACAAACAAATAAGACTTCAAGCCAACAAATGGATTGCAGTGTAGGATCTCACAACTGGGAATCCTATAATGCTACTTGTTGCCAAATAGGCTTAGAGAGGAAAACTGATGAACCTAGATCTCACAGTGAGAATTTTTCTGTGGTTGGGAAACACTCAAGTGATAATGATCAATTTTTGAAATCTTATAATGAAAAAGCATTTATTAAAAATAAATCATATCAATAAAAAAATGTAAATGTATATTCCCCATAATCCAGCCATTCCATTTCTTGCTATCTATAAAAGACAATGCAAAGGCATGTAAAAGGATAGTAAACATAACATCATTTATAGTGGGAGAAAACTGGACACAAATGTGTGTCCATCTAAATGTCCAAAAATAAGAGACTGGATAAATAAATTACAATATATCCATACTATGGAATACTATGCAGTTGCTAAAAAGAATGAAGTAATACTACTGAAAAGAAAACACTTCTAAGACATTGGGGGAAAAAAAGTTGCAAAACAATAGATAAAATGACACTTTATGAAAAATAAACCTATCAACAACTAAAGCTAAATATTATTATAGATAGATATTTATGTACATAAAGCATAAAGAAAGGTCTGGGGGATATACAGCTGGATAACCTTCTGCAAAGGACTCTGGGATTGTGAGTAGTGGTCAAGGGAGATTTTCAGCTTTATGTGTAAGACTGTGTGGTGGTTAATTTTATGTCAGTTTGCCTAGACTATGATGTCCAACTGTTCAATCAAACACCAGTCTAGATGTTGCTACGAAGGCTTTTTCTTTTTTTTGGCTGTGCTGTGCAACTTGCAGGATCTTCGTTCCCCAACGAGGGATTGAACCCAGGCCACAGTGGTGAAAGCACTGAGTCCTAACCACTGGACCACCAGGGAATTCCACGAAGGCATTTTTTAGATTCATTAAAATTTACATCAGCAGACTTGAAGTAAAGCAGATTACCCTCCATAATATGGAAAGGCCATATCCAATCAAATGTAGGCCTTAAGAGCAAAGACTAAGGTTTCCCAAAGGAAAAGCAATTCTGCCTCAAGACTGCAACACAGAAACCCTGCCTGAGATTCTAGCCTGCAGATTTCAAACTCAAGACCATATCAACTCTCCCCTGAATTTCCAGCCTGCTAGACTGCTCTACAAATTTCAGACTTACCAGCCTCTACATTCACACAAGCCAATTCCTTAAAATAAATCAACCTCTCCCTCACCCTTCTCTCCTTCTGTCTATAGGTATATATACATCTATATGCAGATATATACACATACACAGAGAGATACAGAACTCCTACTGATTTTGTTTCTCAAAGAACCCTGACTATTACAGGCTATTTTTGTCTTTCTAATGAGGATATATTCATTTCTACTGTGTGTAATAAAAGATAAATAGAATTCTTAAAATCTTGGCCCTTACCTAATGTGTTACTTATCCTTGACTTTAAAATTTTATAAGATGCTGCTTCATACATCCAACTAAAAAATGTTTGAATATATTTTGAATATATTATGTTTGAAATATTATATATTATATATCCTCTTGCTGACAGATGAAATGGGAATTATGGAAAGAATTTACAATTCACTAATGGGGAAACCGCCACTGAGATTTAATTTAATTACAGTGTTGTAGGAATGTAAGCTTATTTAATTTTAGTCAAATATATGGAATACTGAGGGACAGACACTGGGTAAGTAAACAGTTTAAAATTCTAAAAGAAGAAAGAAAAAAGGTCCAGGGAAATGAATTTTAAAGTATATCCTTCTTTGTGGTCTTCCTAAGAAATAAAGCATTAGAAATATAATGGAACCATGTGAAGACACTGTTCCCTGTATAATAACAAGGCCACCAACAACAAGAATATTTTTCAACATAAAATTCAAATGAACTAAACTTTCTCTCCTGGCTTCTGTAAGAATATCTTCCAACTCTGTAACCAACCAATATAATTCCCTATTTGGATTCAAGGAGAAGAGAATAAACTACTTGAAAACAAGTAAGATACTTCTTTCTACCTGCATTTCCATCACATTATTTTGGCAACATTAAATACTAAACAATTTTTAAAGTGTAAAAATCTCGATTTGCACATACTGTTTTATCTTCCCGAAAAAGCCATCCTGTTTGGGCACGTGTGAAAGAAATTGATTTGGTTGATAAAGTTGCAGAGTAAATATCGCTACTCATTAAAATGTCAACCTCTTCTTCTGTTTCCATCTCTGATTCCTGGGGTGGGGGCAAAAGGTAAATATAAGAATCTAGGTTTTCAAAGGTTATTAGCGCCACATATGAAAATGTCAACAATTAAAACGTTACAGATTTCAAAAAACAAAAAGGACCAATTCTAAAAAAATGTGAAGTGCTAGTTACTCTAAAAACAATTACAGAAGTGTAAACTTCATATAACTAAATAAGTTAGAATTATAACCAATTATGAATCTAAAAATACAGGACACATTAAAAATATACTCACACTCTTCCAGATATGTAATGGAAACAATACTAGATTACCTATTACAGAAGTACAAAGTATGCAGAGTAATTGTAAAAGATTACTTTAAGAATTAAGTAGACAGGTCTGAGACAAAATGCCTGTAAGAAGGTTTTGTTTTCTTTAAGTATAGATGAATCTTACTTTAGTTCTTTTTAATCTAAAGACCCACCACTATGAGCCTTTCTTTCCCAATAGTTTTAAGTGGAAGGAAGGAAGGGAAGGAGGGAAGGAGAGAGGGGATAAGGAAGGAAAGAAAGGAAAGGAGGCCACATGGGATCTTCTCTATACACCTTATAGAAAGAAAAGGAATCCATAAATATCAACCCATAATTTCCAAACTCAATTAGCAGCCTTGCTTCAACATATTCCCCAGTGCTGGCATATAATAATTGATCGATAATTATTTTTTAAAAGAGAAAGCTTTGTGCTTGTTTCAGGGACAGAAAACTAAGAGACCAGGTACAGAAGAGTAAATGAGTAGGTATTAGATGAGGTTCTATTCTAAATATAATAGGCCAAGAGAGATTCTCTGATATTTAGGACCCCAGAATCCGAAGAAAAGAGGGAGAAAAAAGGCAGAACCTAGAGAGTTGACTGGAGAATGAGAACCATCCATAAGGTTTACAATAACTAGAGGCTCTATTTTCCCTACCTCCTGATTTCTAGATTCTCAAGAGGCCCATTTTCTATTTGTCACCACAAACTTTCACCCAGATATAACCCATTTCCTTCACCCTTACAAGTGAGGGATAGAAAATCTTGACATTAATGCTAAGGCTGTAACAGGTGAAAATGTATTCCTGGTAACCCAAACTAACTCTGAACACAATTTCCTAAAGAGAAATTTTGACTGGCATAGATTGTACAGAACTGTTAACCATCATGATGTAAATATATTACAAATCAATTAGGATTTTATGTACTAGCTTGGAAACAACACTATATACAACACTGCCTATGAAGAAATTTGCCTTAAGTTTCAAACATCCCAATTTCAAATAAACTTTTGAAACATAACTCTTCTATAAATCATAGACTATCTCCTAACCACATCATTGAAAAAGACCTGTTGTTAATTACATTCATTCAACAAACATTTAATGAACAATTATTACTTATGTATACATATTAGGATAAAAAACAAGTATTCCCTGCCCTGAGGATTATTGCTCAAAATCTAACATTTCTGTATTCTTTTAGACATAAAATACACACACATATACCTTAAATACCAGACCACTGGTGATCTCATTGATACTATAACATCAGCTAATACTTACACTACTAGCCTTAATCTCTGGCTTCTCTTTTAGTACTATCTTTCCAACTCATCTATTGCCCAGTTAGCTATCCTGCTGTTATTTAAAACATAAGAATTTGAATTATTTAGTACATATATGAGAGTCTAGAATTAGGGTCAGCAGACTATGGCCAGCAGTCAAATCCAGTCCACCATCTGTTTTTTAAGTAAAATTTTATTAGAATACAGCCATACTCATTCATTTATATATTGTCTATGGTAGCTTTTATGTTAATAACAGCAGAGGTGAGCAGTTGTGACAGAGACCATATGACCTGCAAATATAGTTAAATATCTAAAATACTGACTCTCTCCCTTTACAGAAAGACTCTGCCAAACTCTAACTAGAATGTACTGATGCTGTATTAGGTACCAGAGACTACAACTAAAGAACCCCAAACCTCTGAGACACTTAGCCCAAAAAAAGAAGAAAGCCACATAGATAAAAACAGCCTTAGCAGCTCTATGGTACCAGATTTAGTGAGAACATCAAGGAAACAATGGTCACTTGGCAGATGAGGAAGTAACACTAAGTAGGTGCCCCACCAGGGTGAGGGTACAAGAAGAAGGGTATCCCCAGAGTTGGAAACAATATGAACAAAGGAATGAAACACTAAATAGCCTGGAAAAAATTGCAAAGAGTTCAGCATGAAGGTATCTATGATAACAGGGTAAGAAAAAGGCTGGAAAAGTGAACAAAAGCCAGGTCACAGAAGGAACCATGGCATGCTAAGGAACTTGGATTTCATTCTTCAGGCAATAGGGAACTTTTAAAGTGTCTTTAAGGAAGACAAGTGTCATGAATTTGTTTTCAATGTTCAACCTATCTCCAATATGTGAAATAATTTAAAAGCAGACAAGAAGGGGGCCAGGAAGATCATTTATGTGACAGTCCAGTTGACATAATGAATATCTAAATTATGGCAATAACAACATGAATAAAAAAGGGATAATTATAAGACATGAGGGAGACAAGAATAACCACACATGTTCTCTAATTAGGAAACGTGAGAATACAAGAAAAGATGTCAAAAAAAACCTCCAATTTTTCTCGCTGAACAGAGAATGATGTCAATCACCAAAGGAAAGAAAATGGGAGAACGGGCACCTTAAAGGGAAAATAATGAGTTAAGTCTTAAATAAGCTAAATTTTGAGGTACCTAGGAGACACACACGATATTCATTAGGCATTTAAATAGATAGGTCCCCACTCAGAAGATCTGAGTTACAAATATATACTTGTGAACTATCAACTGATAAGAGGTAGGGAGAGCTGTGGGAATGGAAGAGATTCTTCTGGCAATTTGTAAAAATGAGAACAACATCAAGCGCATATCAATATTCAAGAAGTGAGCAGAGAAAAGGAAACAGGCAAAAGAGAGTTAAGAAGGAGATATGGGAAAAGAACATCTAATGATCAAGGTCAAGTCATAAGGAAATGCAAATTTTAAGAACTGAGTTACCGATAATAGCAAATACTTCAGAGAAGTCTATATAAAGAGAGGGTTGAAACAAATACACTGATTTTAGCAACAGATTCAATGTGAAGGTCATCTAAAACCCCAAACCTGTTTCCTTTTCCAAATGCCCCAATTCTGTCAGTGGCACCACCATCATTTACTCTGTATTGTAATCTGTTCAGTGTGCAATAGCATCATGCTTAAAAAAACAAGGTACATACCTTAATTTAAAAATACTTTATTGCTGGAACTTCCCTGGTGGCACAGTGGTTAAGATCTGCCTGCCAATGTAGGGACACAGGTTTGATCCCTGGTCCGGGAAGATGCCACATGCCACAGGGCAACTAAGGCCGTGAGCCACAACTACTGAGCCTGTGCTCTAGAGCCGTTGAGCCACAACTACTGAAGCTCGTGTGCCTAGAGACCGCACTCCGCAACAAGAGAAGTCACTGCAATGAGAAGCCCAAGCACCAGCAACAAAGAGTAGCCCTGGCTCGCCGCAACTAGAGAAAGCCCGCACAAAGCAACGAAGACCCAACGCAGCCAAAAAATAAATTTAAAAGAACCCACAAAACTTCATTGCTAAAAAATGCTAACCATCATCTGAACCTTCAGCAAGTCATAATCTGTTTGCTGGTAGAGGAGTCAAAATATTTCGAGAATTACCAAAATGTGACACAGAGACACAAAGTACGCAAATGCTGTTGGAAAAACGGCACCAATAGACTTGCTCAACACAGGGTTGCCACAGACCTTCAATTTGTAAAAAACGCAATATCTGTGAAGCACAATAAAGCGAAGTATGCCTATAACCATAAAAACACATATTTTCCCCTCTTCCATTCTCTCCCTTTTCCAATCCATCTTGCATACTAGCTGTGTGATCTTAGAGATATCATTTAACATTTATAAGCCTCAATTTTTTCATCTATAAAATAGAGACGGTACTATTTAGACAGGTTATTTTAAGGATTTAATAAAAGAGCTTTAAAGTATTTAGATTATAGTCCCAGTATGCTGGCATTTAATGCTTAATATATGATAGAAATTGATATACAGTTGGCCCTCCATATTTGCAGGTTCCACATCTGCAGAGTCAACCAACCAGGGATCAAAAATATTTGGGGAAAAAAATATTCCAGAAAGTTCCAAAAAGCAAAACTTAAATTTGCCATGCAGGCAACTATTTACAAGGTATTTACACTGTATTTACAACTATTTACTTAGGCTTTACATTGTATTAAGTATTATAAGTAATCTAGAGATGAATTAAAGTATATGGGAGGATGTGTGTAGCTTATATGCAAATACTACACCATTTTATATAAGGGACTTGAGCATCTGTGGATTTTGGTATCCTTGGGGATTCCTAGAATCAATTCCCCACAGATACCAAGGGACAAACTGTATACTATTAATACAATGCCACTATCCATAGCACCTAGCAGTGTCTAGCATTTATTAGGTCCTTGATAAATGTTTGAGGAAGAGAGGGAAGGAGGAAAAGTCAAAAAACTATTATATATAAGATTAATTCATTTAAATTACTCTTTGATCATATCAATACCTTGTTTAAGAATCTATGACTCTCTATTACCGACTATAACAGATCCTAAATTATTTTATCTGGCTGTTAAGGCCTTCCATAAACCATGTTCCTATGCTCAGTAAGAGAAACCTTCACTGCAGTCAGATAGATTGCTTTTCTGTTTCCCAAATAAACCATTCTTAGTCCTACTTCCCTGACTTTACTCATCCTGTTTCCCCCACAAGGAATGTCTTTTTTTCTTCTCTTCGAATCCAAATCTTCCTTGCTCAGTGCCAGTTAGGAAACTATTTATTTCAATAGTACACATACAAGGTAACGAAGGTCTTGTCAACAGCTTTGACAGTAGGAGGGTCTAATCTAAGAGATGTTGAGGAAGGGGGTAACAAGATGTGGTAAACGTAAGGAAAGGAAATGGTGACAAATAAAAGCCACAGTGACAAAACAAAATATTGACCTAAAAACATTTGTAGGGCTATCAGTGATATATATAGATACTAGAAAAGCTTTTTCTTTGGTTTATAAGCATTCAGGGAACAACGGATAAAAGATAATGGTGAATATGGTCTCTCAAAGGTCGTTGTGGAGGCAATTCCAACATGGAGATATGGTGTTTAGAAGCAGTATAATTTTGTACTTTAAGAGTGAAAAGACTGAGAAAAGAAAGGTGGCCAAAGAGTTGGGAAAAGTAAAACAGTACAGACAGAGAGCCAAGAGAGGTGTTCATATTAAAGAGATAGAGATGGTTCACAACAATAAAAGAAACTAAGATAGGAAGATAAATGGGGACAGGGTCAGAACAGGTTCAACAAATGAGAACTATGAGAAGTTAGAGTTTATTTAACTAGGAGATCATCAGTGAATTAAGAGCAAACAGACTCAGTGGATTAGTCAGGATAGAGAACAGATGATAAAACTTTTTAAAAAAACTAGAGGTAAGAAAATGAAAGCTTTAGGAATGAACCATCTCAATTATGCCTTACGCCTTTTAAAACAATTACACCGAGGCTTGGTTGCATACACAGACTTCTTTTTTTTTTTTGGCCGCACCCCACGGCATATGGGATCTTAGTTCCCCAACCAGGGATCGAACCCTCACCCCTTGCATTGGAAGGTGGAGTCTTAACCACTGGACCACAGGGGAGGTCCCTACACAGACTTTTTTAAACCATTTACAGGAATACTGATAAGACAACATGCTCACCTCATGGTGTATTCGCTGATAAACTTTTTGTTCATTGTCTAATACTACAAAAGATTCAGAGGGTGCCGCATCCCCATTGAAAATGAAGCTTAAATCCCCTCGTTGGCACTTCATGTCAGTAAAGTCTATGAGAGTAGTGTCAAGCCTGTGAAAGATGGATAGATGAGAAATTCTGACGAATAAAATTTCAATAAAACTTCATATTAATTAAACAAGTTTTGCTCCTTCTAAACTCAAACCAAGATGCTAATACCATATTTCAAAGTCAAATTTATAGATAAAAGCTAAATTTAAAATATCTCATTAAAAAACACCAAAAGAATATTTAAATATATATTCAATTTTATCTATATTTCATTTTTCTGAATATATACTTCATTAATCCAGCAAGAAGAAGGTTGTTTCCCCATTGTTGATGCATTTCTCTAACTGTACCCTTATTCTCTACTATTTCCTATACTGTGGCTACTCCATAAAAGTTACTTCAAGGGGGAAGGGCAGAAAAGGAAACCAGACCTGTCTAACATTCTGTGATACCTTCAAGACCAAGTTGCTACCTCAGCAGAGTACAGCTGACCCTTAAACACCAGGGTTTGGGGCGCTGACCCCCATCCCCTCCACATGTAACTTTACAGTCGGCCCTCCATATGCACATTTCCACATCCTCAGATTCAACCAACCTTGGATCACGTAGTACTGTAGTACGTATTTCTTGAAAAAGATCTACGTATAAGTGGGCCCAAGTAGTTCAAAACGGTATTGTTCAAAGGTCAACTGTATATAAGAGAGGTATAGCCATGGATGGACCACATTCTTAGACTAAGGACTGTGTGTCCACAGTCTTGTCCTCATGATCTGCATCTATGCTTATGCTTGATACCAAACCTTGCTTCATCCTTCAACTCGATAAACCATTTAACTTACTCTAAATTCTTGGCCTTTCTGCTTGACTTCCCAGATTCAGATTAGTATTCTTTTTCCCAGCATTTTCTTTTCCAACATCTCCTCAGCCTGAAAACATTATGGATCGTTCCTATGGCAAATATTCATGGACTCACACATTTGTACGTTTGTTGTGCTCATTGTAACCAAGACCTGGCATGGTCGACCCAGTGGGTTGGTCTCAAATAAAATCTACAAATCACTACTTGCTGAAATTTGGGAGAATAATGGAATGGAAAAGTTCACAAGTACCCTGAAGCACTTCAATCTTGCACAAGGCTTTGTAGGAGATCACCACATCAGCGTATCTCTGACTGATTGCTCAAAACACAGTACTTAATCTAAGAAACAGGTTCTCACAGCTGTTAAGAGATGCTGATCATGCCCAAGGAAACTCCTTTAAGTCTTTGTGAGAGATCCACCTGGCTACTGAGTTTCTAATGCAATATAAGAACTCATTACTTCGTAGGTTTTTCAGTTCTCACCATAGATAAGGCAATGTGAGTGGGCATTTTTGGTTTCCCTTTATAGGAAAAGCTGAAAAATGGAACATATTTCGCATGCTGCATCAAAAGAATAACTAGGGTTACACATAATTTATCACCAAAATTAGTAGTTTTTAAAGGTGAAGGTGATACTGTTAATAATTTTACCAGGACAACAGAGGTGAACAGGGAAATATGGTTATCCTATGTATAAGAGGCTCTTTTCTGAGCCATATAAAATATACACACCCCTCAGAACCGAATAAGAAGTGAAGGTGATACTGTTAATAATTTTACCAGGACAACAGAGGTGAACAGGGAAATATGGTTATCCTATGTATAAGAGGCTCTTTTCTGAGCCATATAAAATATACACACCCCTCAGAACCGAATAAGAAGTCCTAAAAAAAAAACCAAGTCACCAACTCCTATATGAGTGAACTCTACCTGCTGCTTTACAGTTGAATTCTAGCCCCTGGTCCACTTCCAGTGGCCTGCTACTGTACTACTGGTGCCCATACTACTAAACATATCCTGTTATTGCTTGTACATGTGGCGTAAGAGAAAATAATGCCAGTAAAAGGGGCTTATCCCCTACCTCTATAAGATTTGGGCTACTGAAGTCTCAAAAAAGGAACAGATCATTTTACATGCGTGGCCTATTTGGACTCCAAGCTTCAGCTACCAGGGAACTCTATACCCCACAAAAAAAGAAGAAAAGGGTCAGAACAGTCTTTTGCCTCCATTCCCTTCTTGCCCATCCTGGGTGAGAGTAGTAGTGGGTTGCAAGGGGTGGGGGTAGGAATAGTGAGAGAAGAGATGTACAGAGAGACAGAGAGACAAAGACAGACTGACACTGGCAACATTTGAGCCCTTAAATCTAATTTATCATAATGATATAATTTATAATATAATTTTTTATATAATTTATCACAATGATATTTTAATGTATTAACTAGTCCTTGGCTTTCAGCTTATAAGCCTAAATACTTTTAATTTTGCCATGTAATTCACCATGAAGAACAAAAAATTCTTTATACAAATGCAAAGATTTGAGTAGAAGATGTTCTGTTTCAGATAAAAACTTGAAAAATGCCCAAGTAACAGTGAAAAGGAAATAGGGCCTACTCGAAATAGGAAGAGCCTGACTGAGAAAGTTTGCAATGATTATTTTAGTCAGTGGTTATATATAACCTCAAAATTATTAACAGTGAAAATATTTGTTAGTATTCTCAACAATAAAGTTGCCCACACTTTCCTATTTCTACTAAAGTATTAATTTCTCTTTGACAACAAAGAAGATACTTTTTTTTTTTTTTGGCCACATGGCAGGCAGAATTTTAGTTCCCCGACCAGGGATCGAACCGGCGCCCTTGGTAGTGAAAGCGTGGAGTCCTAACCACTGGAACGCCAAGGAATTCCCAAAGAAGATACTTTAAATGATCACATAGCTGTCATGAGATACAAGTAAAATTCATTTGAAGTGATGTTTAAAAGAACTAATCATCTCCTGATGTTTAAATTTGAAAGTTTATATTTAATGTTAACAAACTTCTTTTTCTTTAAAATAATTCTTCATCTATGCAAAAAACCTTTGCCATACATCCTAAACTGCAGCTTCTCCATTAGTCTAGTAAACTTCGTTTTGATAACTAGCACTTTGAACCTGTCACATTTCTCCCTCAACCTCGGCTGCTAGTAAGTCCCAGGTTTCAGAGTCTTGCTAAACTGCAGTAGCTTCCCTTAAACTACATTCTTTGACACAATTATTCTCTCTCAGCCTCTTATTCTCATGTCTCTATCTTAACCATTTTGTGGTTTTTTTATCATCTATATTTATTAGGTAATATGCATCATGTCATTTACTTTTAAAAGTCATATATAAATGTGAAACAATTTTTTAAAAGAAAGAAGCTCCTTTTCTCCTAAATTTAAGAATCAAACAGAACTAAAACTAACCTTTAGTTAAAGTAGCATATGGAAGATAATACTATTCTCCCAAGTTATCTACTAACTTTGGCAAGCACCTATATTAAGCATTTTTAGACTGATAATTTTTTGATAACCATAATATATTGCTAACAATAGGCTACTGAATTAAATCTACATCATTATCAAATCCTTTCCTAGTTTTTTCATCTATACTTTTCTGTATTTTCCAAGGTTTCTATAATGACCATGAATTTAATGTGCATGAACACTTTCATCATCAGAAACATCTGAGGAGGTTATTTTTAAAAACAAAATCACAGAAGCTTCTACCTTAATAGAATTTTGCTGGAGAATAATGACCCTAGAACTTACTTCCATCTAAAGATTATCTCTTCATTATAATTCAACATATTGAATAATAAATCTCATAAAGAGTTGATATTTTAAAATTTCTGCCTTGTGACATGATAAGATCTGACAGGAAGTCAGAGAGGTCCTGGCTCAGTTATTAATTTGCAATATGCTCATAAAAATCACTTCACTTGTCAGAACGTTCTAATCTATAAAACGAAGAGTTTATATGAGATAACCTTTTAAGACATCACTAGTTCTAGACCCTTACATACTCAAATTAATATTCTGGATTTTTATAAGATACAGACATGTAAAATTTTATGTATATATAAATATACTAATAGATATGAATATACTAAAAAGTTGGCATATTCACCAGCATTATATATAGCTTAGATATATATGATTTATAAATATACCTACATTAATAGAAAGCTAAAGAGATAATGATAAAATACTGAAATAAATAAAATAGATTCCCCATGAGATCCAAACATCAATCTTAGTTTTAAAAGGAAACAGAAGAAAATTAAAATTAGCCTTAAAGTGTTCACTAGAATGGATAGATGACTGAACAGATGAATGGCTAGAAGCATGGATGGGTAGACAGGGGAGGGGAGGGTTGGAGAGGGATGGAGGGAAAAAAGGACAACAGTTTCGTCCTCCTTATGCGTCCCTTATTCCCTACAAAGCTAGGAAGAGGGAGATAACCATCTTAAATCTTCTTAGTGTTATATCATGATCTTCACTCTACTTGCCTTCCAGATAGTCTATAGTTAAATAGTAATACCTTTGTTTTAGTCAAGATTTTATGCCTTTGGTTCCTTATCTGTAGTATCTCAAAGGAGATAAAATATTGTGAATATATTACAACATGTTATAAAATACTACATCCAAGTATAAGCTATTACTACAAAAAGAAAAGCTACCTCTAAATCTCAATTATCTGTTACTCAGAAAAAAATCAAATCACCTTACCTGATATTGATACCTTGTTTGTATATTTTACATGCATCAGAAGGCAGAATTCGGGAAAGTAAAGGCACTGTATTTGTAAAAAGAAAAGGCAAAAAATAACCACCTAAAGTTCTGAGAGATTACAAATTTTTAAATTAGAAGAAGAGTAATGTAAACATTTTACTATTTCACCAAAATTGTAATAATTTCCTTTAAAATAGTATTTTCCAATTAAAAATAATATACAAAGCAATTTTGAGCAACTTCAAATACCCACTATTTAATTGTAATTGCTGTATAGTTCACCACCACCCCCCACCAAACACATGTAAGAGTAGCAGAGTTGATATAATGCCACTCTTGGGTACATATTGTAGGATATTACTGTAAGTTAGAAAACGATGCCCTGTGGTAACTAAAACCTCCTGAACGGGTAACCAGATAAGCCTGGATCCCATCTGATCCTCTAAATATAATTAGATTAAATACCAGAAAAGTAATACGTGTAATAGAAAAAGACACTTTCAGAGCTAGGTAGTCGAATTTGAGTCTGAATCCCAAATATGTTGGTTACTTAAGCTCACTGTAGCTCAGTTTCAAAATCCATAAAATGCAATCATACTATTGACTTATAGATTTCTACATTCCAGTGTTGCTTACATTCATATCACAAGCTATATTCTCATAGTTTTTTATTATTTATTATCTGCTATATTTTGAGGAAATATGAGTTATTCTATGGATAAATAAATCTACATAACAGGCTATATAATTAAACTACCACATACCAAAAGAAGAAAAAATGTGAAACTCAAAATTCTTGAAATTAAAGATTACATCACATGTACCTGTGTATGTAAGTGGGTGTGTGTATCTATGTAAGATATATTACATGTATATTTTACAAAACAGTGTTTTAAAAATGGGTGATAAATCAACCTGGGTTAGAAAGAAACAAAGACTTTGGAGAAAATTAAGGGCTAGTTTTTTAGTTAACTTTTTCAAAAGCATCAATATTTGCTCATTAACATTAAAGGTATACCAAATATAAAAATGTCTTTTTTAAATACTTAGAGGTCATTTAATCCAAAATGATTTCCAGCATTGAAGACAGTTTTCTAGACTTTTTATTTTATAAAAGCAAGAAAATTTTACTGTCCAGAGGGAATATCAACTAAGAGTTACCCTGGTCAAAGAACATAAGAAATCATTTTCTGATAAAATTTTTCCTTATATGAAACAACAGAAGTTTAGAAGATTAATAATGGCATAAATCTACGTAAATGATCAAAGCTCTTTCATGCTTATTGAGATCCAGTTTTTCTGTCCTTAAATATTTGGTGTAGTATGAAAAAGACGATTACAAGAAGACAGCATTCTAACAATTTAAATTTAACTGATTACATCTTTTGAAGTAGTATGGTAACCTATAAAAACAAAACTTAGAATCACATACCAATACCCATTTATCAAAAATCAGAAAAGGAGGAAAAGGGGAATGTAGAAAAAAAATAAGAAGCTTGGGGTTTGAAAAGCAAAAGTGAAAAAAAAAAAAGATATCATTGAGAAAAAAAGATTTTAATGCATTCCAAAAATAAAGCAATTTTCATTTTCCCAGTTCTGTGATGACTTTTTCTTCCCCCATGTAAACTGAACAATTAGGCTGTCTATATCTTAAATTACCTCAGCATAATCTGAGAGTCTAACACATTACTCCAAAGGCAGCATAATCCTCTGAACTGAAAAATGGAAAGTCTCAAAATTTTAATTTTGGTTTTGCTATCACTTACTCCCTGATTTTAAGAAGAGTTTCTAGGTCGAATGTTTTCCAACTATAATATGCAAAAAAGTCCCAAATACAGGATGGACATTCTGTAGATTATGAGATAAAGAAAAAAAACTATTAGTTTTTCTGCTGAAACATGCTATATACACATAATGTTAAATTTGTAGTGATTATAAAATTATTTAACACTTTACAGTATCTGAAGGGCTTCCTTCAAAAACATGATTTCATTTCATCTACACCAAAATAAAGGCTTGAAATAGGTGGGGCAGTTATTATTATCCCCATTTTTAAAATGAAGAAACTGAAGCTCAGGAAAGTTATGTGATTTGCCATGTCAAACAGTTAGGAGCCAGTACTTCTGATTCCAATTTAAAGCTTTTCCATACCTAAAAACTCAAGCTGTAATAATTTAGTCACCTTCAGACCTGCTATTAACCAAGTCTGAGGCTATTTTCAGCCAAACACTGAAGGAGAAAGAGTAGAGTTTGTGGGCTCCACTACCTCTAAATTAAACTTAATGCCGGACCTCAATATTTCTTAACTTCCCCTTATTTCTGGGTTGCCGTTTTTTTAAATATTAGGGGCTTTAACAAGGGGAGGAACCATGCCTAAACTCTGGAAAAAAGCTTGATAATCAAATCAAATAATAGAGATTATCCACTTTTTTTAATCCGAAGTGTCTAAGCTAAATCTAGCCAATGAGTTTAGTTTTTAAAATTATATATGACATCTAACCATCAGGTGCTAATAATTTGACATGAAATCAGTAAAAACCTTTATCAACAATGAAACAGATGGGCTGACTTTTTTGCATCAAAGTCAAGTTCTCAAAGAAGCAATACTTTAAACAAGTACCTCAGTGGTTGCATAATGAACTTGATTATGCAACATTTATAATGTGTTTGTAACTATAGATCATATGCACAATTTCTAGAGTAATTACATCCATTTCTATTTCTTCATGTAACTGAAATGTCACTTTTAAAATATTTTAGAACATTTTGCTCAGCAACATAAAGTGACTATATTAGAATTCAAACCACTAACAATTACCAAGACAATCAATTAAAGAGCCAGTACACTCAAGGGACAATCTCAGTTTAGGATCGCCAAGAATGACTGGGGTCTTTACAGATAGAAAAAAACAGGGTGAAAAAACAGTACTCAGGCTTTAGACCAATCTAACTTAGACCTCTTTTATTATACAGTGCTATACAAACCTTTTTTTCTCTCAGTATTCTAGAACACTGGGACTTCTGAATAATTTATAGAGCATAAAGGACTATCAGAGTTAACAAAATCATGTGTGATTTTTTTTTTTTGGCCATGACATGAGGCTTGTAGGATCTCAGTTCCCCAGTCAGGGATTGAACCCAGGCCACAGCAGTGAAAGTCCAGAGTCCTAACCACTAGGCCACCAGGGAACTCCCTCATGTGTGATTCTGATGGAGCCAAAACTAGCCTGATGAGCTAAAGTTGTTAACAATGTTAGAAAAAACTGATTATATTTAGGGATTAAAATTTTACATTTAGAGATTAAACACTAGAAAAACCTTAATCACCCATGCTGTACAGTATTATGCAGCTGTTAAAAAAAAAAAATGAAGCACTTCCTCATGAACTAAAATGTAAGATACCTATGATATATTAAGTAAAAGTGACAAAATGCATAATGATATAATAGTATGATCCCATTAAAAAAAAAACTAATGCTGAGGATATATATACATATATACATTTATATTTATATATATGTACATACACACACATTTGTAATCATTGAAAAGAGTTTGAAATATTCATATGAAACATTAACAGTGGTTTCTAGAGTTGTCAGTATCTGATTTATTTTTATGATTACTTTATGATTTATTTTTATGATTATTTTGGTGATAATAAGCATTCAAATATCTTTAATATCATAAAGATTAATTCAGATGCTTTAAAAAACACACATAAGCACACTATATTCAAACCTATATATAGATTACATTAAAAAAATGTTTAACCCAAAAGTTAGTGGTTTGGATAGTTGTTTACTTAGTAAAGTAAAGGTCACTAGGATCAAACTTCCTATTTGGACACGAAAGTTTTCTCCCTAAGTAGACTCATGTTTAAAATGGGGAGGAGAGAAAACTTACCTTGCCAAGGTAAATCAATAAATGACTGTAAAATATCTAGGAATTAACGTCTTTCATAAATAAGTGGAAGAGTGTGCAACCAAATAGTATGTTAAAACAGTGGCTATAAAGTATGCAATAAAAGCAGCAAATGTGATTGAAAGATGACAAAACATACAAAATCAATTAATGTTAACCAAATTCTTCACATTCAGGGATCTAAATCCTATATGTCAAACTTCCCTAAATTCAGTAATCTAATAATCCCATAATTATTCTTCTCTTCCCTCTGAAAATTCCTTATATTAAATTATTATAATATTTGAACCGGCATTTTATTTTAAAAAAAGAGAATTTTTAATCTTAAAAATAATAATTATGAAAGTTACTAATCAGGTTAGGATAATTAAGTATTACTACAGGGCTTTATAGCCATTACATTCAACATGATGAAAAATATTTTAATTTCCTTAGGGCAATATTTGTTATGTTAACATTTCTATATAATAGTTATATTTGCACTTGCATTTCTGCATACGTACATATTTTATAGTAAAATATAGCACACTCTTACCCCAGCTTTGAAAATCCCAGTGAAGTTCTAGATAAAAGTCACCTAGCTGAGAAATGAAATATGAATAATTATTGAATGCACACCTTCGTTAACAGCTCTTACACCTACTTAATATTTTGCTTAAAAAAAAAATCTATTATCATTAAAGGTCTATAGACAGGAATAGGAAATAATTTCAATGTATGGAGTTGGAGAAAGAACCAAAAAATATATATGGTTATTACTTAAAATTACATTACAATAGCAGACATTACTACACATATCTACAAAGGAAAACTCACACCACTCTAGATTTTACAAGAACGTTTTAATCACATAAGAACATATCTGAAACTGACAGGCATTTAAATTTGCATCAGTAAATATTCCATTTCGCATAACAATAAGTAGTATTGTAAAAATAATAACTTTAGAAGTGTTATTAAAAAAATGAGTAACTTCCAAAATGATTATTGTGTAGGCTCATAATGGTCTAATAAAATCACCCACTGCAATAGAAACTTTTTTTCTATAAAGTGATAACACAGGTTTACTAAATCTGAAATAATATGTCATCATATGAGATCTACAGAGAACGTTTTTATTTCACAAATTAGAAGCTAAACATCAAAGACTATAACTGTTCAGGGAACTATTAATCAAATATTGTCAAAAAAATTTATCCCTCGAGATTTCAAAACCAAAGCATACCTAAAAGACATAGTCATGATGATATATCTTTCTCCCACAGTTCTTTCACGCATCCAAAATACAGAGGAAAAAACAACAGAAAACAAACCTCTCTCCCTTTCTGTGCCAGCACACCCAGCTCTTACCATCATGAAGTAGGACAGACAAAAAGAGTTTTGTTACATAAAGAAAATGCAAACTGCTCCTAAGGCAGTAGCACTTCAGCTCATAGAAAATCTTTCAATCCAAAGGACAAAGGAAAACTACTGCCATTAATTATGACTTACCTCCTTTTTTCTTAGAGCTCTTACCTAATTTATTGAAAGCAATAATTCTTTAATCTGCCTTCTAAGATCAAAGCAAATAATGCTTCCCATAAGATTACACATCATAATCAGAGTATTTTGTAATGTCATTATTGCTTAATTGAGGCAGGATTTTTACCATTTCTTGACCCTTAATAATTAGTGAGAAATTAAACTGTATTTTTAAAATGCTTAAAAGTACACTTACAATTATCCTTTAGTGCAAAGTCAGCAAAGAAATTTAGCCTACCTCTTTCAGGGCTTTTAATAATCGAGGTCGTTTTTCTTCAACACTTTCCCTGGATTGCTGCTTAAGCTTCCTTAAAAGAGCTGTAACTAAAATTTAAATTTAAAAAAATTTTTTAATTTAAAATAAATTTCACCATGCTAGATTGCCAATTACACCTCAATAAAAAATTTATGAAAAACAATTTCACCATGCTAGGAAACACCACTGGCTTATTACACAGAGATATAATATAGATACTGTGAATAAGTTAGAAAATACCTTTAGCAAAACTGTTATGATCCTCAAGGAAAACTGAAAACAGATACCTCGACATCAACTTATTCATACTAGTTTTGCTAGTTTTTAATCATCAGTAGGCTTTATGTGACTGAGTCAAGATTACCAATCTCAGTCAGATGATGCAGTGTCCTGTTGTCTACACTGATCTAAAAGATGACCTCAAAGATAGATCTCAAAAATCCCACTGGACATTATTTTTCTAAAAATGTAATTATCTGCAATTGTTACCAGTTGCATCTGTTCTTCTTTCACTTGAGGCTGTACTCTCACATACCACCAACACAGCATAAAAAATACTAAAATGAACCCTATTCTATCTGTGAAAAGAACTTCTGATGCTAATAAAACCTGAAACCCCCCAGAGCGTCTTCTCAACAGTTAAGAGATGGAGATTTAGACAAATTGCCTAAGCGCAAACCACAGCATTACTACTTATTAGCTGCATAAACATGGAACACTTAATTTCCCTAAACTTCAGTTTCTTTTTTTCATATGTCAATTAAGAATAAAGTGAAATCTACTACATGGAGTTACTATAGAGGCTCTATATAAATTGCTTACTACTGTGCCTGCAATTAGGTAAGTATAAGTTTTGTTTATTAGAATAAAGGTCTAAAATTAACTAGCAAAATCAATCAATCCCTAACATTTATTGAAATAAGGGAAAATATTAGCCTTGAATGAAATAAGATGAAAAAATGTACAGATGGGGGTAAAATGTATACATCAATACACGCTGATTTCCTCCTGGTCCTGTTTTCATATACATATATATACATACAAACAAATAAAAATACTATTATTTTTACTATTTTACAGTATGCACTCTTATAAACTACTTAATGCCTTATGTGGAATACAGAAGTATAAGGGAAGTATAAGGTTGGGGGGAAAATAATGTGGAAAGAAGACAGTAATAAAAGCTTATTAAATCAGAATTGTTTTGTCCACAAAGGCCAAATTAGGAAAAGCTCAGGGAAGAATATGAGAAATAGTAGAATCTACACTTATTTTTAACCACAGGTCTAACTTTAATCCCAATGTATTTTTAAAAGTCAAAAATCAAAGAGCAATGTTTAAATTACTAAAGGTCTTTTGGACAGAAGAGGATGAGACCTAAAAGTCAGGGAACATGGGACCTAGTTTCAGTTACACACTAGCTCTGTGATCTCGGTCAGCAGTTCTCAAACAGAAGTCTACATTTCAGTGGCCAACTGTTCAACTTTCCAGTGATATGCAGCCAAATGAAAAAACTGGGAACCAGGGTGGATTTTTTTTTCTTTATAAATTATATACTTTTTTTAAATTTAAGGACTATTCTTTCTACTATTTTTGGTTTCAAAATGTCTTTTTTTTTAAATGAAATTGTGATCGCAGAAGAAAGTACTTTTAAAGTTCTTATATGCTAAAATGAAAAGGTCAGCTACTCTACATCAATCCTTAAATAAAATTCTTTTCTGGTCTATAAAATCCAAATAGTGTGAGAACCAATGACCTATATAAACATTAGGGTTCTTTACAGATTCAAATTTATATGAATCTGGTTAACCTTCATGTTCATTATAACTTAACTTTAATATCAAAGCGATATTACCTAAATGTAGAATTCTTTTTATAATTCTTCTCCACTATAAAGGCAAATACTTTAATAAATGTTTATTCAATCTACCTTGCCTTCAAATTCAAACAGACCCCTGTTGACATAAAGAACAAAAAGAATTAATTTCCTAAATAGAAAAGATATCAATGAAAAGCAGAAGTCATATAGTTTCCATTAACTAAATATACTGTAATTGACTGAAGACATTTAGTAAATAGAAAATCATGTTAAAATGACCAAACATTATTAAAAACGTAGTGACAACAACTATATATAGCATAGTAATATATGCAAAGAAATTCCTGTTCTATGCGACTTCACATTAAAAATAACGTCACCTTGTGGAAGCAGAAATGAACACTCAGAACACAATTAGACAGGGACTTCCCTGGTAGTGCAGTGGTTAAGAATCCGCCTGCCAATGCAGGGGACACAGGTTCGATCCCTGGTCCGGGAAGATCCCACATGCCGCGGAGCAACTAAGCCCATGCACCACAACTACTGAGCCTGTACTCTAGAGTCCGCGAGCTACAACTACTGAGCCTGTGTGCTACAACTACTGAACCCACGCGCCTCAAGCCCGTGTTCCGCAACAAGAGAAGCCACTGCAATAATAAGCCCGTGCACCGCAACGAAGAGTAGCCCTCGGTCACCGTGACTAGAGAAAGCCTGCCCGCAGCAACGAAGACCCAAAGCAGCCAAAAATAAATAAAATTAAACAAATAAATTTATATACAAAAACACAATTAGACAAAATTACCATCATTTTGGGGGGAGGGTCAATATTTGTACTCCCATACTGTAAGAATCTTATTAACAGTGATTGATAATGAAAATAAAATCAGCTTTAGAGGATTTGGATGATATTAGACAGAATTCATACAAAGACTCAAATGAAGAACTCCAAAAAACCACAACTAATTTAACTTTCTCTTTCCTTCTTCTCCCATATAGAGTACTTTTAAAGTTTTCAGTTTTTTGTGTCTCAAGTTTTTGGAGCTAAGCCCTACTGCTCCAAGTATTACTTAAATGTGTATCTTCTGCCTTCCACTTCCATCTGTGCTCCAGTCTAATTATCTCCTACTTCTTACTTGTACAGTTCCACCTGCATATACTACAGAAAACTCAAATTCAACAAACCTAACACCAAATTAATTAAAATCCATACTGTTCTTTTTCCTATTTCTGTATATCAATTAATTAATGAGATAGCCATTAATCCATGATAAAGGCTTTGGAATTACTCTGAATCCTTCCATTACTACCAGTATCCAAGAGATAATCAACCACTGTAGATTCCTTCATTTATCTTTCTAATCTATCCCTTACTTTTCTAAATACACTGTTCTTCTTTAAGTCAAGTTTACCACATTTGTTCTAAAGATTGTTTTTCTAAAAATCTCTTGCCTCCCTACTCAATTAAACAGTCTTCGGGCTTATCTAATAATGTCAATTCCTGCTTTAAAGTCTTCTGAGGTTTTACAGTGACTGGAGATTGAGATTAAAACCTTGAAAAGCACATAAAGCAGATCTCAGTCAGTGTGGCTCCTTTACCATCAAACTTCATCTCTCAAAACTACCCTTCACCCCTTCACCCATGGCTGCCATGTAGCCTCATTTAGGGAGCCACACTGAAATATACATTGTTCCCTAAAACGTGCCTTGTTCTTTATATTTCCATGCTTTATATATATTCTGCTGTCATAGGCTAGAATGTCCTTACCCACCTTATTAACTCCTAAAATCCTTTGAGACTCAGCTTAAATAAACCAAACAAACACCTTGCCAAAACTGAAATTACTTTCTCCCTCATCTTTTTTCCTCTAGTACTTTGTGAATACTTCAGAATGCTGCAGAATATTCATTGGTTTCTCTCCCCCAACTAAGATGAGTTCCTCAATGTCAAAGCTAATTGCACATTCCTACTACGTTTCCAATGCACCTGATATGTACTTAAGAGACAAACAGACAATCCCTACTCTAAATGAAGCTTACTGCCTAATGAAAGTGGCAGGTAGCATTCTGGCATAGTATACGGGCAGAGAAAGCTTCCTTGTACTTGAACTGAGATCTGAAGAATTATAAGGAGCTGGGGCAGAAGGGGAAGGATATGTGAATATGAGAAACTGAAAAGCCAGCAGAGCTGACATACAGAAACCATGTGGAAAGAACAAGATAAGGATGGAGATTAAAAAGTGACATTATCATACTAGATCTTATAAACCAAGTTAGAGATTTTCGTCTTCATCTTAAGAATAAGAATTTTTAAAGGGTTTTAAATAGGAAAGTAACATGACTAGAAAAAGAAACTAGAAGAAAATATAATAACTCTCTGGGTGAAATTATTTCCTTTTTTTCTTCAATAATTTCCTAATTTTCTACAACAAATGTTATTACTTTCTTAAAAGAAAAAAACATTTTAAAGTTTTGAACATCTCAGGAGAGTTATAGTAAATAAAAATCCTAATATAATACTTTTCAGAAAAATGTTAATTCTTGATTAATCTCAAATTTTCTTTGCAGTTTTAATTTTCTTTGTTCTAGGAGCCAGAAATGAAAGGATGAATAAGAAAACATATTCATGACTTGAGTTCTCACAAAGACTATATCATCAGGATACAGTGTAGGGAAAAGACATTGAACAGTTATTTATAAGTGTGCTGTGTGCTGCAAAGGAAAATAATGGACCACTTTGAAAACATATAAGAGAAGTTAATCTACTTAACGAGTTGGGAAAAGAAATATAAAGTTGAGACCCAAATGAAGAAGACTGCCAGTTCCTGATAAGACTGCAAACCAACATAGACTGCTGTCTCTTTCCCTCCAAACTAACTTTTGATGTGCTACAAAAATAAGACAGAGGCTGATAGAATTCCTAAAACTACCCTAACATAAATATACCACAATGAAAATCTGTATAAACTATGAGTAAGTCCTGGAGAGACAAAAGACAGCTAGGTCTCAGTATAGATAAGAACTGGAGCCACCAACAGTCAGGGATGGGGTGCAGGGAACAGACAGATAAAGGGAGTCAAAAGGTACCAGCTTCTAGTTATAAAAGAAATAAGTCATACGGATGCAAAGTACAGCATGTTGACTATAGTTAACAATACTGTACTGCATATTTGAAATTTGTAAAAGAGTGTATCTTAAAAGATCTCATCACAAGAAAAATAGAAGTACTGTAACTATGTATGGTGATAGATGTTAACTAGATTTATTGTGGTGATCATTTCACAATACATACAAATAATCAATATGTTGTACTACTGAAACGAATATAATGTTGTATGTCTATATATATTTTTACTTAGGTACACTTATATATATAATATATATGGTAATTATATATATATAAAAGTCATGAATAATTCATATATAAGTTTGTAAGTAACTGCAAACTTCTCATAGTATGGAAAGTTACGCTGAATGACAAATATCTCAAATGCATCACTTCGTATTTTTAGAATACATATCAACAATAGTAATTTATATTGCTTACTCATCTGTCTATCTCCATAACTGATGGCTTCCGCCAGCGGGCTCCATCCCTGAGCATTTTTCACCTTTACTGGAGCATTGTGAGCCAAAAGTAAATGGGCACATTCTGTAACATAAAATGGTGATAACATCAGACATCATGCAACTCTAAATTAAAAAGTCATGTAAAAATTCAAGAAATCAGTTAATATAATAGATCTATGACATAAGTACTATACTATAGAGAATTAAATAACTTTTTAAATTCCTCTGTATCTAAACCAGGTTATTTCAGATCCTTAGATTCAAGAAGTATCTATTCTATTACCTAAAAACAAACTGGATCTCTCTGCAAAGAAACTTATATTCCCTAATAATTGTTCCCAAGGGTATTTTGAGAATGTTTCCATACTATAAAAGACAACCCAAGAAACTCAAGAGTAATTTACCTAAAAATTTCTACTATCTAATAAGACCCCAAAGAGGATTTGTACATCTGCAAGGTCAAATGGAAAGCTCATTATTTATTTCAGGGGGAAAAAAAAGTATTTTCAAAAAGAATCACTAATGTTTCCACAAACCCTTATTTTTCAAATTTTACAATTTGTTTATTTCAGAAAAACACCCAAAAGGGACAAAAACTTGTTTATGACTACAAGGACAAATCTAGACAGTCCTTCTAGTAATCAAACAAAGTCTAAGGTATACTTGACTCACCATCCAGCCCAGGCACAGTCACCCACTGAAACTTAAGGGGAACACTGAAGACTGTGCCACAAGTGACAGAACAATTACATATAAGAAAAATCTATGCTCAGGACACAGTTCCCAAGCCACTGGATTTTTCTTTTTTCTCTTCTTTTTTTTGGGGGGTGGGGGGCCGTGTCCTGCGGCATGCGGGATCTTAGTTCCCGGACCAGGGACCAGGGATCGAACCCACGCCCCCTGCAGTGGAAGCATGGAGTCCTAACCACTGGATTGCCAGGGAATTCCCAACACTGGATATTTTAGGATGCACCGAGGGATCTCTGGCGTCTTGGATCTTGGCTGATAAGTTCAGGGGTGGTGGGTATAAATCATTGCTCTCAACGTTTCCAGTTATTCATGGGAAAATTAATGTACATAGTACTTCATCAATGGATTGTGTGGTTTCAATTGTTTTGTTTATATAGTATTTACTGTTCCCAACTCCAGTGGCTGGGGCATTTCCAACATTTAACACTGAGGATACTTGGTAATCTGAACCGAGTCTTAAAATAAGAACATAATATATGACAACATGAATAAAAGTTTTCTACAAAAGAAAAAAGAAGTCTAAGGTATAGACACTTGTATACATTGAGGAAATTTGTTTCTAATTCAAAATAAGAAGCATATTAACAGGCAGAAAAACATTTGAAACCAAGGCTCATGGGAAATTTAGGATGGCTATCCAACCTAAATTCCCTAAATGAATGATTCATTCATTCAATCAGTCTTTTAGCAAATATTTACCAAGTGCCTATTATATGCCAATTCTAAGTACTAGGTCCTGGATATAAGTAGTGAGAAGAAAGATAAGATCTTGCTATCAGAGAGCTCCCATATTAAAATATAATTAAGTAAACTAATAAATAAAAAAAGATAACGATAAGTGCTCTGAAGGAAATAAAGGTGTTATGACAGTTGTAATGTAATGCAAGTGAGCTGAGGTGGAGGAAGAATGGCACTGTGTTAGCACTATTCCTAGTAATAGAAGGAATATCTACATTAGCAGGAAATTACATTAGAATAAAGTAAAAGAAATACAGAAATTTCACAAAGGTGTTTAAGAAAGTCTGCTAGTAATATATAAGAATATATGTACATGAATGTTTATTTTAGGATTATTTATAATGCAAATATGAATATCCATCATGACTGACTAAAGTATGATGCTTCTATATCCCTGGACTAATAACATGCAGGCATTTTTAAAGAATAGAGTCAAAAGGACAAAGGAGCCACCTGAATGGTCAGCCACTGGCCAAATTTGAGAAACTGAGCATCAAAAAGAAAAATGACTAGTTACAACACATTAAACAAAAAATAATTGATAGGCCCATAATGACATCAAAAAATGAGAGGACAATGAGTTCTCCTTTATAGAAGAATGGCTGCTAATAAATGTAGAAGAAATGATAAAACTAGAAAATCAGCAATAACGACAATGTAATAACTGATATAGGCAAAGGACCTCAATGAATGCTAAAGGCACTAGGTAAAAGGCTATGTGCTGGGAAATAGGATATTTACTTAAAGTATCATCCCAAGATTACTTAATAAAATGAAAAGTGTTCCCTTACAGTAGAGATATCTGAAGATCATCATCTCAATCAAGTGATCAAAACTTAGTGGCAGTAATAGTGGGATAACTTAAAATTATGTTTCCTAATGTGATACAATATAAAGTTCATATGCCTCTGCAGTATTCTTTCCAGAAATGTTTAACCTGAATCTAATCAAGCATCGATACCTAATTTTTGATTCATAGAAAAAACACAGTATAAGGAACAAGTTAAATAACATTATGAGAAAATAATCAGGCAAAACTGAGATGGGAGACATTCTACAAATTAACTGGGGAAGACACTTCAAAAAGTCAGGTACAAAGGAAGGGGGAAAAAAGGGGGCAAACTTTTCTAGATTATCTGAAACAAACAACCAAATGTAATGAGTGAATCCCAATCAGATCTTGATTCAATATAAAACACTTATAGAAGACACTTTTTGAACAACTGGAGAAATCTAAATATGGATTGGATATCAGATATTATAACAATATTATTATTTTTCTTAGGTGTGATAATGATATTGTGGTCATGATAGACAATGTCTTTATTCTTAGAGATGCATGCTGAAGTATTTGGTGGTAAAATGTCATGATGCTTACATCTAGTTTTCAAATGGTACAGCAAAAATAGTAAAAAAAAATATATATATATATACACATATAAAACACTAAGATAAAGAGAAAAATACAGCAAATATGATAAAATGTGAACAATTATTGAAGCTAGGTAGAGAGTATTTGAATGCTCATAGTGATAAGCTTTCAGTTTCTCTGTATATCTGAAATTATTCATAATAAAGCATTGAAAGAAAAAAATGAATAAAAAAGACAAATATTAAAAACAAGGATGAATTTAAGTCTTCACAATAGACTGAAAGAAATGTCTACATTGCACTGCTAAATCATATATCTGCTCAATGGAGAAGTATATTATGATCACATTTTTTTATAAAGGAATAAATAAAAAACTACACATATGAATGTGTGTTTAGATACATAAACACATATTTGTACATAATAATAAGCATGGAGAAGAGTATGGAAGAATACCTAGCAAGCTGTTAACATGGGTTACCATGTTTAATGGGAGAAGGGGGTTAATAAGGAGAGAAGATGATAGAGACACCAGCTAAAAAGAATTTTTTTTAATATATAAATAAATAAAATGGACCCTCTAGAAGACCTAAATAAACATTTCTCCAAAGAAGACATACAGATGGCCAACAAACACATGAAAAGATGCTTAACATCAGTAATTATTAGAGAAATGCAAATCAAAACCACAATGAGGTATCACCTCACACCGGTCAGAATGGCCATCATCAAAAAATCTACAAATCATAAATGCTGGAGAGGGTGTGGAGAAAAGCGAACCCTTTTGCACTGTTGGTGGGAATGTAAATTGATACAGCCACTATGGAGAACAGTATGGAGGTTCCTTAAAAAACTAAAAATAGAACTACCATATGACCCAGCAAACCCACTACTGGGTGTATACCCTGAGAAAACAATAATTCAAAAAGACACATGCACCCCAATGTTCACTGCAGCACTATTTACAATACCCAGGACGTGGCAGCAACCTAAATGTCCATCGACAGATGAATGGATAAAGATGTGGCACATATATATAATGGAATATTACTCAGCCATAAAAAGGAACGAAATTGGGTCATTTGTAGTGATGTGGATAAACCTAGAGTCTGTCATAGAGTAAAGTAAGTCAGAAAGAGAAAAACAAATATCGTATAGTAGCGCATATATATGGAATCTAGAAAAATGGTACTGATGAACCTATCTGCAGAACAGGAAAAGAGACACAGAAGTCGAGAACAGATTTGTGGACACAGAGGGGGAAGGGGAGGGTGGGACGAATTGAGAGAGTAGCATTGGCATATATACACTACCACGTGTAAAATAGATAGCTAGTAGGAAGCTGCTGTACAGCACAGGGAGCTCAGCTCAGTGCTCTGTGATGACCTAGAGGGGTGGGACGGTGGGGGTTGGGGGGTTGGGGGTGTGCGGGGTGGGAGGGAGGCTCAAGAGGGAGGAGATATGGGGATATATGTATACGTATAGCTGATTCACTTTGTTGTACAGCAGAAACTAACACAACACTGTAAGGCAATTATACTCCCCTCCAAAGAAAAAAATCAAAAAATTAAATAAATAAATACATAAATAAATAAAATGGACACTCTCCTAAAGAAACCTACCAGGCGGGTTTATGTAAATATGTGTTTGTGTGCATAAATAAAGAAGTTGGGGAACATGAACATGGATAGATATCTACAGACTTTGTATTTCATGATAAACTTTTGAGTGAAAGGAAAAACATGGCAAAGTACTATATGCAGTGATTCAACTTCAGTAAAAACAAACTAAGCCCCTATATTACAAGGAGGAAGGTGTGCAAGGATGCCCACTAGGCTATTAATGTTAATTACATCAGAAAAAAAGTAGGAGAGATGATGCTTTTTATATACATCTTTATACTGTATTATTTCAATTGTTTCATCAAGCATGTATTAATAACCTAAAAATCATTAAAGAAAAAATATTAATTTAAAAATATTAAAAAGGAAGATGCACAACAGTATCTAAAGCAATATACCAATTGTGTAAACTAAGGTATAGAACTCGTATGATTTATATATACGTTAAAGATGTCAACTGTTTTCTCATACGCCACAGACCTTGCCACAGGCCTTTCGCTCACATCACAACTCAACTGACGTAGAAATGAGCAACTAACGATAAGCCAGAAAATCAAAGATATGCCATGATCTCTGACCTAGTCTCATACATTAAAAAAAAAAACAGGGGCTTCCCTGGTGGCGCAGTGGTTGGGGGGTCTGCCTGCCGGTGCGGGGGACACGGGTTCGAGCCCTGGTCTGGGAGGATCCCGCATGCCGCGGAGCAGCTGGGCCCGTGAGCCACAATTGCTGAGCCTGCGCGTCTGGAGCCTGTGCTCCGCAACAAGAGAGGCCGCGACGGTGAGAGGCCTGCGCACCGCGATGAAGAGTGGCCCCCGCTTGCCACAACTGGAGAAAGCCCTCGCACAGAAGCGAAGACCCAACACAGCCATAAATAAAATAAATAAATAAACATAGAACAAAACCTGTTTTAAAAAAATAAATAAATACAATTGATGGAATAGTATTAGGATATATTTAACATAATTGGGAACGATATACAAATAGTAAAAAAAAAAAAAAAAAACTGGAACAATCAAATGCCTTCTATCAGCAACTGTAACAATGAATAATAAGAAAAAAAGGTAGTTAACAACCAGGCAGTAAGGCTTAAAAATGTACAAATGCGCCACAAAGAAATTATGACTTGAGGAGTCTAAACAAAATGAAATTATGATAAACAGAAATCACATATAAATATACCAGAGCTATACAGGTGACAAAATATAAAGAGAGTGAATGGGATAAATAGGACAGCTGGGAACAAAACAGAATATTCAGAGAGACCCTTATGAAAGTGAAAAATCATACTAATTCTAGACTTATTCCAGAAAAAAAATGGAAAACTGCAGTTCCAAAAGAGACTGAGAATAAATTAAAAGTTGCAGCAACTGGTTTGAAGAATTTCTTCTGATGTCTAACCAAAAGGATAAGAATTAAAGGTTAGTTTTCTAGTTCACCTCCTAAAGATTCCTGAAATCTTTTAAGTATAATGTTTTTCTCCATTTCAATTCAAATCCATAGTTGAAAAACTTGCCAGCCAACATGGCGAACATGGTCAATAGACTCAGAAATTCAGATAAAATCAGACTTCAGTGGTGAAAAATAAGGTTATTCAGTAGGTTAAGATGAGTAAGAGAAGTAAATAAAGGTGTACAAGTCATAGGGTATCTCTCTTTAATTCAATCAACAAATATTTGAATGCCCTGGGAATTTTTACTGTATTTACAAACAAGTATACAAACAGAAAGTGCCCTTCAACAGTGAAGTCACTAGAGGCATAGTATATCTCTAAAGGAGAAGATAAAAGTGGCACAGATTGAACAATGGTATAATGTAAAATTGCTTTACAGAATTAAGTATAAAGTAGATGTTTTATCTTCCACTACATATTTCAATCTCACTCCTATGCAACCAAATATCAAAAATATTAAAAGGTCAAAAAGAAAAAAGCAAAAAAGAGTATTCAACTGGAAAAAGGTAAATGGAAAATTATAAATTGATCAGTATATTAATGGCTGTACCTACTCTACATGAAAAAGACTCAGGAAGAGCAAATACTGACATTATTTGCAGATCCTGAATCATCTAACCAAGTGTTTCCCAAAATATGTTCCACAGAACTCTAGTTTCTCAAGATACTTGTGAAAAAGAGAAAATACCAAATAACTATGGGGAACAATGACTCTATATCCAACAGAAGGATCCAATTCAGAAGGTCACAATGAATATTAGCATATCAAAAGTTCTAAGAAGGTCCACAATAAAGAAAACTGCTTAAAACTTAGTAACTCACTATTTTCCAAATCAATTTGACCTGGAAACACTATTTTCCTCTAAAAACTTATCAATATCCAATGAAACTAATTCTATGAAACACATTTTGGATAGGCTGATACAATCCTATGATGAAACCTAACAATACCTCCACTGAAAATTAGAACACTTAGACCTAGGATGATAGATATGTTTAATTTCATATTCGAATCCTGGTAAATCCATATTTACTACTAAAGTGCTAAATTTAGAATAGTAATCAGACTTGGCATCAAATTAACTATATTTTCCACGAAAACAGGAGGGAATCACGATGCATGTTAGCTAACTTTGATTTAGACCATTTCCTTTTTGAATGGTTCACAGTGAAAAGAGAGCAAGGCAATTCACCATAGTAATTAGGAATCCAGGCTCTGGAACAAGATACTCCAAGTTCAAGTCAAAACTCTGCTACTTTACCCTGGGAAAGTTGCTTAACTTCTCAGAGCTAACTTTTTTCATCTGTAAAATAGGGATAATAATAGTATCTTCCTCACATGGTTGTTGTGTTAAATGAGTAAACATGCATAAAGCACTAAAAAAAGCATCTAGCATATTGTAAATAAATACATTCCAGTTATTTTCTAAAGTTCTGATCGAATGTTCTTTGAAAGAAAGCATAAGTTTTAACTGGTCAAATTTAGCTAACTATATCTGATATCTTTTCACCAAGGTAGCTATACTAAAGATGACTATCATCATCTGCCCTGCCAATATTCCTGATAAACATTCTTCCTCTGTATTCCTGATTTCCTCTTCTACTCCCAACTCTCACCCAAAGCCAGCCAAGCTAAAGCTAATTTCACATGAGTAACTATATATCCCAAAGTCAATTCATGAGATTGCCAGTCACTCATCACTGTGACTTGGCTCGACATGAACTAGACCAATCAAACTTTTTGTTCAGAAATTCAGGAACCTAAGAAACTGAACTACTTGGTGGAGAACACTGAAATCAGAAAGCCTTGAAGGTTTAGAAACCTAGAACAGTTATTTTGGGTCATGGTCAATTTCACTAAACAGAAAAATCAATCAAGAAAAGGGAGAATATTTTATATATATATATATATAAAGAAAGAACAGCAGAGGCACCATAAGAGACAGACAGATGATAGATAATTGATAGTTGGATAGACAGATAGATGGATAGATATACATATCCGAAGGGAAGGAAGGAGGAAGGTTGTGGTGGGGGAGGGGCGGGGGGAGGAGGGAAGGAGGGAGGGAGAGAAGAAGAAGGGAAGGGAGGGAGAGAGAGAGGAAGGAAGGGAGGAAGGACAGAGGGAGGGAGGAAGGGAGAAAGGATGGCTGATCTCCCAGACTGTCTTGGTTACTACTCTTCCTGAGACATAGCTAGTCCCCATAGCTTGAATTTCTATAATATGTAGCACCTTAATGAATCTCTCTTTACTTAAAAGTTACTTGACTGAGTCTCTTCCTTGTAAGGAGAAAAGAATAGCATAACTAAATAAAGAAATAAAGATTTGAGCCCCCAATTTATGTAGTATTAAATTTCCTACAAATCATATGCTTCACCTAAGCACAAGAACTTAAAACCAAACCAACAAAAGAATTTTGTTTTTCAACAAAGCAAGTTCTAGTAACATCCTTCAGATCATCATACATTCAGATCAAATGTTTACAGCAACAGCCACATTACACTATATAACAATAATAGATGTTCATAATGATACAGCTAGATCATCAGAAAAGTGTTAACAAAAATTAGCCTGTTTAAAAATTAGAGTATACGTTTTCCAAAGATTTTTATCAAACACATCCAAAATTTAAAAATCTAGCACTCAAAAGGTTGCCAATAAGCTATCTGGAATCCTCACTCTCCAGGGTTACTGGGAATCCAGATAACTAAGACTTATTGCATCTAGGAATAGCCTTAAAAAGTAGATCTTTTAAATCACCTGTCTATGAGTTGTTGCTTTCCTTTTGTTTTTTTGGAGAATAAATAAGTACTAACTTTTTATTATCATCTACCATAAAAAATCTAGACTTATGAGTTTAGGTATATAAAATAGTCCATATTAAAGAATCTTATAAAACTCTTTGAATATTAAAAGTATTACAATAATTAATAAAACTTAATATTTGGAAACAAGAGTCTCCTGAAATTATACTTCCTTGATAAAATAACCAAGCAAGAAAAAAAAAGCTTCAAAAGGCATAAAGATTAGCACAAGACTTCCACTAACTCTTTGAAAAAAGTGCTATGAAAAATGAGAAAGTATTTGTGTTTTTTAATATACTGAATCCTAAACTCAATTAGCACATCAAATAATCAGGTGAATTTTTTAAAACTCAAAACATAAAACTCATCTTAAAATTTTTAAACTGACTATACATGAGTGAAGTTAAACAAAAAAAGAAAATATTTACTAACCTTTATTTCCTAACATCACAGCAAGATGTAAAGGAGTGTTTCCTAAAACAAAAGCAAAAACAAATTAAATTAGTGTAGAAACATCAGAAAAATTATTTTAAAGTGGTTTCAGCTCCTTCAGAAATTTCACTGACAAATTTTAAGCAAAAATAATTTGACCACAAAATGATCCTGCTTATGTGGCAAAGTCAGGGTCAGAGGATGCCATGCTTTCTAAACACAAGGTATCTTACTCCTCTTCCCCCCACCTCCCATAAAAGATATCCATTTTGCTTTTGGGATTTCTTCTCCAAACAGATTTCAGATTCCTTTGCTGCTAATTTCTCTATTATATCAATCTTTGTTCATTCAGCACACAATTTAAGTACCTTACTATATATATACTCATCCTTGCTCATAAATATCAATAAGACCCAATCCCAGTCCTCAAGTTTTAATAAATAAAAGAAAATGAAAACACTAACTGGAAAAAATATATGCACCCCCATGTTCATTGCAGCGTTATTTACAACAGCCAAGATATGGAAACAACCCAAGTGTCCATCAACAGATGAATGGATAAAGAAAATCAGTGTGTATGTGTACACACACACATACACACACACACACAGTGGAGTATTATTCAGCCATTAAAAAAAAGAAAGAAATCTTGCCATCTGTAACAACAGAGATGGACCTTGAGGGCATTATGCTAAGTGAAATAAGTCAGATAAAGACAAATATTGTATTATCTCATTTATATGTGGAATCTTTTAAATATATATGAATATATATATATATACTGAGAATGAACTGGTTGTTGCCAAAGGTGGAGAATGGGAGGGTAGGCGAAATGGGTGAAGAGAATCAAAAGGTACAAACTTTCAGTCAAAAAAATGTCATAGGGATGTAATATGCAGCATGACTATTATTATACTGCATGTTAGAAAGTTGCTAAGAGTAGATCTTAGAAGTTCTCATCACAAGAAAAAAAATATTTTGAACTATGTATGGTGATGGATATTAACCAGACTTCTTGTGGTAATCATTTCACTATATACAAACATGAAAACATTGTTATACACTTGAAAGTAATAAAATGTTGTATGCCAATTATACTTCAATTAAAAAAAAAGTATATTGCAAAGGTAAACAATTTCTTCTGTCTCAAAATGCTAAATCCTAGGTGGGTCTGTAGAAGATAAACATTTTCTGTTTTACTAAAAACAGTACCTTGTTATTCTAAATATTTATTTTGTTTCTGATCAGCTCCAGAAAAAAAGAAAAGAAATCCACATGTATAAGTATCAATTTCCAATTTGATTGGTCTAGAATAAGATCGTCTTCCACCTTTTCTAAATATTGAACTGTTTTCATAAGTCTGCATTCATATTCTATGACAATTTATCAAAACCAAAAAGCAGTCATAAAAAGTAAACAAACTTGTTGACAAATTGGTGCCAGAAACAAAAGCTCAACACTATGCCAAAACCAAAGCCTTTACTTTGGACTATCATTCTTAATTCCCACCTCTTTTCTAGTTTAAGCGCTCATCACCTTACCTGAATATCTACTGCTCAACCTTCAAGTCTCCCTGCCTCAAGTTTTGCCCCATTTCAATCTCCTCTCTATATTGGAATAATAATTTTAAAACAAAAACTTGACCATGTTACAGTTCCTCTTAAAAGGCTGGAAGTGGTCCATATTTTATCTTTAACATGGCATAAAAGGTTCTTGAGATATGTCCTTACCTTCCTTTCTTCTCCTATTTTCTTCCTCACCCTGTATTTCACCTGAACTGCATACAATAAATTCTCCAATAAGCCAGGTTCTCGATATTTTACACACATTTTATTAATCCTTCCTAAATATTCCTTCCCCATCTGCCTGGCAAGTTAATACTCACCTTTTAGGGCTTAGCTCAAACATCACCTATTCCCTGAAGTCTTCTCTAGACAATCAGATGTCCCTCTGCACTGCTCCCAAAGCCCTCTATACCTATCTTTTTATTGCAGCACTTTTCACACTAAACTGTACTTTTAATTTTTTGTGTAAACATCTGTCTCCTTCATTAGACATTAACCTCAGGATAACTAGATACGTATTTTGTTCATTTATGTATATGAAATGCTTCCAATACACATCTAACATTCAAAATAGTCAATAAGCATTCGTGAATGAAGGCATAAGAAAAAGTTCTGACTATAGAAACAAACCTTAAAAATATCAAGTTACAGAAACCTGATCACTAAAACGCAACAGGCATTACCTTAGGCAACGGTTGCAAACTCAAATGTTTCCATAATTAAGTAATGTAATTGTAAAACTTTTGGTGTTATTTTTCCTAAATGTTTACACGAATACACTTGTAAAACCATCTAGCCCTGGAGTTTCCTTTGAGTGAACATTTTTATTATGGATTCATTGTCTTTAATAATAACAAGAGTACTTATGTTTTCTAATTCCTTTTTGTGTGCATTTTGACAAATTTAATTTTTCAGGGATTCTGTCCATGTCATATAAATTGTCACCTATTGTCATACATTTTGTTCACAGTATCCTTCTATGATTTTTTAATGACATTAAAATTTATGCAGATGCCCCACTTTTCATTCACATTTGTTACTTGTGTTTTCTTTTTCTTTGATCAGTCTGAGGTTTATTAATTTTATGCACTTTTTTAAAGAACAAAGTTTTGGCATGTTGCTACCTAATGTCTGTTTTAATTCAATAATTCTTGCTCTTTTATAATTTCTTTTCTTCTACGTTATTTGGGTAAAATAGACTCAACTTGGGAAATTAAGCAAGTTAAGTTGTTCTTTTTCTAATTTCTTGAAATGGATTCTTAAATGCTTGATATTTTTACCATTTCCTAGCATATTTACCTTTTTATTAATAATTTCTAGTTTACTTGCACTGTGATCAGAGAACAGACTCAGTATAATCTCAATCTGAAACATGCTGAGAGTTGCTTTATGGTCAAATTTGGTCAATTTTTGTAAATGTTTTCTGTAACCTTGAAAAGAACATGTATCCTAAGGGTTTTGGGTACAGCGTTTCATATAAACCTACTAGATCCAGTTTGTGTTGTTCATATCTTTTATATCCTTACTGGTTTTTTGTCAGCCTGTTAAAGAAAGAGGAATGTTAAAAATATCCCACTGTAATTGGGGGTTTCTATGTCTTCTTGTACTTCTAGCAACTTTGCTTGATATATTTTCAGCTATGCTACTAAGTACAAATCAAATCCTTATACTTTCCTAGTTCAACGAATGATTTTCATCTTGAAGCACCTCTCTTTATCTCAGATGTTTTCTGCTTTAAAACCTACTATGATGCTAATATAACTATTCCAAATTTTTTGATTGATATTTACATGGAACATATTTTTCACTCCTTTCACTTTCAATTTTTACATATTGTTATATTTCAGATGTGTTTCCAACTGTATGTAGTTGGGTGTTTTTTCATACAGTATGACAATATTTGTCTTTTAACCAGAGCATTTAATCCAGTCTCATATGTTATACTTACTGATATTATTGGAGTTTAAATCTACCATCCAGCTTTGTGCTTTCTATTTGTCCTGCTGATTCCATGTTCCTTTTTCTCATCTTTCTTACCTTCTTCTAAATTGATTATTTTCATTATTCCATTTGGTTTTTTATCTGTGGATGGAAGGTATATATTTTTTTATTTTACTATTCTTTTAGTAGTTATCCTAGAGATGCACTGTCCCATATGGTAGCTACATGTGGTTACCGAGCATTTGAAATGTGGCTAGTCTGAACTAAGATGTGCCATAAGTGGGATTTTGAAGACTTAGTATGAAAAACAAGAATGTAAAATATCTCAATAATGTTTTATATTGATCATCATGTTAAAATAATGTTTTGGATATTTTGGGTTAAATAAAATGTAGTATTAAAATTAATTTCACCTACTTCTATTTTATGTGGCTATTAAAAAACTTAGTTATAAATGTGGCTTGCATTGCCTTTCTATTAGACAGCACAGCTCTAGAGTTTACAATATGCATCCTTGATTTATCAAAGTCTAATGTTAAATGGCACATTCCCTTCTTGAGAGCAAGTCATTGACCTTAGAACACTAACTTCATTCCCTCCATCCAGATTTATATGCTGTTATCTAATCCCATGAGTCTCTATTTGTACCTTATAGAATCAATATTCATTTAAGATTTCTTACCATTTTTATTGCTCTTCATTCCTTCCTACCACTTTAGCCTTCCATTAGAATCATTTTTCTTCGATCTGAAACACATCCTTCAGTATTTCTTTTAGTGGTGGTCTGATAAGTGAATTCTGTTAGGTTTTTGATTGTAAATGTTTATTCAACTTCAAAGGATATTGTACAGGGTATATAATTCTTGATTGGCTGTTATTTTCTTCAGTATTCTATGTAGTCTTATGGTTTTCTTTTTTGTTGAGAAGTCAGCTGTAGGAATTTCTACTGATCCTTTTAAAGTAATATGACTTCTCTGGCTGCATTTAAGATTTTTTTTTCAGCCATTTCACTCCAATGTGGAATCCTTTTTTTATTCTACTTGGGTTGGACTTGTTAAATCTCTGAATTGATGTCTTTCATCAATTTTGGAAAATTCTCAGCAACTGTCTCCTCAAATATTGCTTTAGCCCCATATTCTCTCTCTTCTCTCCTGGGGTTCAATTAACATAGAACTGCTCTTACCGTTTTTAATTTTTAAAACATTTCTTTCCCTTTTCCATTGTAGATATTTTCTCCTGACATATTTCCAAAATCACGAGTTCTGTCTTCTTCAGGATCTAAACTGTTATTAAGCCCATTTATTTAGTTTTTAATTCAGTTATTATATATTTTCATTTGAGAATTTCTATTGAATTCTTTTCCAAATATGTTACTTCAATTTTCATAGTTTCCAGTTCTCCACTAAAATATTCAACCTTGTCTCTCATCCCCCAAGAACATAATAAACATTGTTATTTAAAGTCTCTGTCCATACAAACTACTATATATGAAATAGATAAACAACAAGGTTCTACTGTATAGCATAGAGAGCTATACTCAATATCTTGTAATAAACTACAATGGAAAAAAATCTGAAAAGGAATATATATATGTATAACTGAATCACTTTGCCATACACCAGAAACTAACACAACATTGTAAATCAACTATACTTCTATTAAATAAGTAAATAAATAAAAAATAAAGTCTCTGTCTAGTAATAATTACAATAAATGAAGCTCTGATGGCTCTGTTTCTCTTATTGCTTCTCTCTGGTTCTCATTCATGTTGTCTAGTTTCCCTATAATGCTGGTCATCTTTAATTGTATACTGAACATATTTAATTAACTCCTTCTGCAAAAATCTTGAAGCCTAAGAAACAAATTCTACAGAGACTTTTATTTGCTTCTGACATATGGCTGGGGGTACTAGATTAATCTAGGGATTGACATTTTTTTTCTGGCCCTCACAAATGACTCAAAGCTATGCTTCAACCTATATCAGAGCTAATTTACCTGCAGTTCACCCTTATTCCTAAGCTGCAGCTCTTCAAGTTTCCATCCCAAAAAGCAGCATGTTTAAGAGATACCCCACACCTGGTAGGCCCTGACCTCCATCTTTTGTCCTCTTAGCTCACCAAGGCTGTCAAAAGTACTGCTCAGCCTCTTAACTGCTTCTTCTGGATTCACAAAAGCTGCTGGGGAAAAATAACCTCAAATGTTAGGTTTGCATCTTTGGATTTCCATCTTCTGCCAGATCTTGGCCCAGTATTCCTTCCTACCTCATTAGATCTCCAATGCCCTTAAAGTAGAATATTTTATTCTTATTGCCTTCTAAAGAAGAGTTGTCCTCTTTATCTAGTTCATCATTACTAGAGGCAGAAATTCTACTTTGATTTTATGTGTCAACTTTTCTCCATCTTAGTTAATACTTTGCTTTCTATTTTTTTATACTTTTTTGATTAGTGCATAAAGATGCAATACTTTTATGAGTGCTAATGATCATAACTTCTATCAAAATATAATTACTCTCTTAGCACTTTTAAATCATTTTTACCTCAAATTCAATTTTATCAGCAATTAATCTTGAGGATTCATAGCTTTCTTTTCTTTACCATTGACTCAACAATAAAATTTCCATTTTTCACTATTCTCCTTCAAGTATGTGTGAAAGTCCTTTTCTTCCCTTTTAGTTAGTAGATGTCATCGTTGTTACTTTTGGAATTTCTTCACTACTCCTTTCTCTTAGTAACAAATGCCATACCTTAAGTACACGAACCAGGGAAGACACATGACACAAACCCAACTAGTCTGATACTTAATTAGAAAATTGTTTCAAGGAAGGGCACAATTCCCACCTGGGTCAAGGTTCTTTTCTGCAATTTTTTTTTGTACTTGAGCCAGTGAGGAAAACTGTCTCTTGCCATTGGAACCTTAGTACTTTAAGATTCTGAGTATGAGATTGCATATTCTCTACCATATAGATTAGCGGGTCTCAATCAGGGACAATTTTATCCCCCAGAGGATATGTGGCAACGTCTGGCACATTTTTGGTTGTCAAAACTGGGGACTGGGGGGTGTTAATGGCATCTAGAGGGTAGAGGCCAGGGATGCTACTAAATACCTATAGTGCACAGGATAGTTTCCCACCACACAGAATCATCCAGCACAAAATGTCAAGTGCAGAGGTTGAAGAACTCTGACATAGAAGAAAGCCCAACTGCAAGAGGGAAGAATTAAGTTCTACATAACACCAGATCTAACAAATTGTACAACACCCGCCCCGCCGCCAACAAAAGTCCTGATAATACTGCAGGAAATCTGGATACAATCATGTCACTATTATCTCCTACCCTATCATTTTCAGTTATATGAATCAATAAATACTTTGGGGCTTAAGCTAGTTTGCAATGAATTTCTATCGCTTGTAAATCCAAGAATCATTACTAACACAATATGGGAATATAAAGCTTTATTTGACACAATCATACTTTTGGAGACTTCTGTTTTTTAAGTCTTGTGGCTTTGCTTTTCTACTTTTTTTTAATTTGGACTTTTAAAATGCATCTTCTGCAATAACAGATTATAGATAGATTTTAAACTCTATTTATAGCAAACTAACACTTTTTAGAACACATTTTTAAACTCATACTTATCTAACACTCAAAGTAAAAAAGTAAACTATACTTTTGATTCCCATTACAACAAATGAAGAGGTCTGTAATTTTTCTTTTTTACTGAGGTATAGTTGGTGTATAACACAATGATTCACAACTTTAAAGGTTATATTCCATTTATAGTTATTAAAAAGTATTGGCTATATTCCCTGTATTATTATCCTTATAGCCTATTTATTTTATATATGGTAGTCTGTACCTCTTAATCCACTACCCTCTTCTTGTCCCCCTTTCCCTCTCCCCATATCTATATCTGCGACTCTTCTGTATATCTGTGACTGTTTCTTTTTTGTTATATTCACTAGTCTATTTTACTTTTTATATTCCACATATAAGTAATATCATATAGTATTTGTCTTTCTCTGTCTGACTTATTTCACTTAGCATAATACCCTCCAAGTTCATCAATGTTGTTACAAATGGCAAAATTCCATTTTTTTATGGCTGAGTAATACTCCATTGTATATAAACCACATCTTCTTTATCCATTCATCTGTTGATGGACATTTAGGTCGCTTCCATATCTTAGCAATTGTAAAGAATGTTGCTATGAACATTGGGGTGCATGTATCTTTTTGAATTAGTATTTTCAGCTTTTTTCAGATAAATACCCAAGAGCGGAATTGCTGGGTCATATGGTAGTTCTATTTTTAGTTTTTTGAGAAACCTCCATACTGTTTTCCGTGATGGCTGCACCAATTTGCATTCCTACCAACCGTGTACTAGGGTTCCCTTTTCTCCATATCCTCGTCAACATTTGTTATTTGTGGTTTTTCTAATTAATTTTTATTGGAGTATAGTTGTTTTATTATTTGTGTTCCTTTTGATGATAGCCATTCTGACAGGTGTGAGGTGATATCTCATTGTGATTTTAATTTGCATTTATCTGATAATTAAACAATGTTGAATATCTTTTCATGTGCCTGTTAACAATCTGTATGTCTTCTTTGGAAAACTGTCTATTCAGATCTTGTCTCATTTTTCAATTGGGTTGTTTTTTTGATGTTGAGTTATATGAGTTGTTTATATATTTTGGATATTAACTCCTTGTTGGTCAGATCATTTGCAAATATTTTCTCCCATTCCGTAGGTTGCCATTTCATTTTGTCAATGGTTTCCTTTGCTATGCAAATGCTTTCAGGTTTAATTAGGTCCTGTTTATTTTTGCTTTTTTTTCCTTTGCTTTAGGAGACAGATCCAAAAAAATTTTGCTACTATTTCTGTCAAAGAGTGTTTTGCCTATGTTTTCTTCTCAGAAGCTTTATGATTTCTGGTCTTACATTTACGTCTTTAATCCATTTTGAGTTTATTTTTGTATATGGTGTTAGAGAATGTTCTAATTTCATTCTTTGGCATGTAGCTGTCCAGTTTTCCCAGCATCACTTATTAAAGAGACTGTCTTTTCTCCATTGTATATTCTTGCCTCCTATGACAAAGTCATAGATTAATTGACCATATGTTCGTGGGTTTATTTCTGGGCCCTCTATTCTCTTCCATTGATCTATGTGGCTGTTTTTGTGCCAGTACCATACTGTTTTGGTTACTGTAGCTTTGTAGTACAGTCTGAAGTCAGGGAGCATGATCCCTTCAGCTCTGTTCTTCTTTCTCAAGATTGCCTTTGCTAATCGGGGTCTTCTGTGTTTCCATACAAATTTTAGAATTATTCATTCTAGCTCTGTGAAAAATGCCCTTGGTATTTTGATAGGGATTGCACTGAGTCTGTAGACTGCTTTGGGTGGTATAGCCATTTCAGCAATATTAATTCTTCCAATCCATGAACATGGTATATCTTTCCATCTGTTTGTGTCGTCTTCAATTTCTTTCATCAGTGTCTTATAGTTTTCCTAGTACAGGTCTTTAACCTCTTTAAGTATGTTTATTCCTAGGTATTTTATTCTTTTTGATGCAACTGTAAAGAGTTCAGTACTTTTATGTCTCCTCTAGCTCCATTTTTGTTTCAGTAATTTAATCAGTGGTTATAAACCATTTCCTTACCCATTATAGATTACATGTCTCTCAAAATTTGAAGCAAAAGTGTTTTTTGGGGGGAGTTTTTTTGGAAATTTGCTCTCAGGATTATAATCATATTTGCTTTAATTATTAGACTTATCTACGGTATATTTAACTGGTTTAAAATTCATTATCAGTCCTTTTCAGACACACGTCTCCTTTCTTGGGGTAGTCATTTAACTCTTCCAATCTGAGATACTTCTTTGAATAATATTTTTCAGGAATGATATCATGATGGCTGGTCTATTTTCTAGAATGTTACTATTGCTTTCACAAATGAATACTTGGCTAGAAAGAATTCTACAGTTGGCAGATGGTGTATCAAGTATGTTCTAACATTGGCGAGGTCTGAGGCCAAATTGATATACATTTTAGTTCAATATTATAGTAATCTGTGCTTTTTACTTGTATATATGTAGGATTCATTCAATTTTAAAATAGCACCAGGAGGGAATTCCCTGGCAGTCCAGTGGTTAGGACCCTGCACTTTCATGCCGAGGACCCGGGTTCAATCCCTGGTCGGGGGAACTAAGATCCCACAAGCCATGCTGCTCGGGCAATAAAAAAAAAAAAATAGCGTGAAGATATGCAGATCTCTTTTCATTAATTTTCCCTGGAACAAATTATGAGCTCTAACTTTGGAATCAGAACAAAGTTTAGATAAAAAAATGTTTTCTTCTTTATTTATAGCTTTGGGTATTGCCTCTGATCCATTTCTTCTGTTTTATTCTCTGGAAATTCATATTATTCATAGAATAAAATCTACACATGTATAGTCCATATTTGTAACTTGTCCTTCATTCTTTTAATCTGTCTCCTTTTCCTCTACAGTCTTTGTTTTCAAATTATTTTTGTACACCACTCATTCAATTTTCTTTACTGTCAAGACTTTATTTACTGTACTCAATTTAGATCATTTTAATGCAGTGACTATATTTTTTAAAATTTCCATAGTATCTCCATAATTTGGACTGTTTTCTTCACATCATGATTTAACAGTTTTAGAGAAACAAACTGCTTTATGTGTTACTGAAAAACAAGGCAATTATTTTCTAAACTTTTCTTCTATTTCTTATAGTATTCCTAACAGTATCTTCAGGATACTTATAATGATGCTTCTTTTATAATAACTGTTTTCCAAAGACTCTCAAATGGATTTTTTTTTCTGCTCATCCATCCTGAAATGATTTATTCAGATCTAATATGGGAAAAGACAAGCATATTGCCCTCACTATCCTCTCAACATTCAAGAGAATAAATAGCAGAAACTCCTCTAAACTCTGAAGCTAAAAGAACAAGCTGATATTTAAGCACTTTCCTATGAGACTCTAATACTCTAAATAAACTCTTACAACTAAATAATAAAAAGACAATCCAATTTAAAAATGGGAATATATGAATAGCCATTTCTCCAAACAAGATACACAAATGGCCAAAAAGCACATGAAAAGATGCTCAAAATCATTAGCCATTAAGAAAATACAAATCAAAACCATAAGGAGATACAACTTTATGCTCACTAGGATGGCTATAACAAGTGTTGGCAAGGAGGAAAAACTGAAATCCTCAAACACTGCTGTTGGGCCAGTAAAATAGTGCAACCACTTTGCAAAACAGTTTGGTAGTTCCTCAAAATGGTAAACACAGACTTATCACATGACCTAGCAAAAGATATATACCCAAGAAAATGAAAACATGTCCACACAAAAACTTATATACAAGTGTTCATAGCAGCATTACTCATAATAGCCAAAAAGTAGAAACAACTCAGATGTCCATTAATTGATGAATGTGCAAACAAAATGAGGTACATCCATCCAATGTAATCTTAATCGGCAATAAAAAGGAATGAAGTACTGATACATGCTACAACACGAATGAACCTTAAAAAACAATGTGCTAAGTGAAAGACCACAGATGGTGTGATTTCCATTTACATGAAGTGTCTAGAATAATAAAATCTAAAGAGACAGAAAGTAGATTAGAGATTGTCTAGGGCTGGAGGAAATGGAGTGGGGGGCAGTGAAAGGTAAAAAAATACATTTCTTTTTAAGGTGATAAAAATGTTCTCAAAGTGATTGTGGTAATGGTTGCACAACTCTGAATATACCAAAAACCATTTCATTGTACACTTTAAATGGTTCAATTGTATGCTATAGGAATTATATCAGAATAAAGCTGTTTAAAGATAAATAAGAGATAAGTGGCCGATAAGTAAAAATGTATTCACTCTCCTAATAATTTTAAATGAAGAAGTCTTCCTTAAAAACGCCTTTTTACTGGATTTATTGCTCCTTAACAACCGTCACCAAGGTTAGTCTAGCTCTCAACTAAAATAAGCTCTCTTGCCCACTTGCTTCTTTAGTGTGAATTTCTCTATTCAAAATAAGGTACCAGAAAAAGTTTTATTTTTTTTCTACTGTTATAAGTCTTAATGATAACAATAAATGAAGGCAAGAAGAAGGGATAAGCTTGCTGTCGGGCACAAACTTGCTCCTGCCATCTGTTTCCCATATTAGAAACTTCTTCATCCTCTAATTCAGGGACATGACGTAAAGTTTTACTGGAACACAGCCACATGCTGATTGTTTATGAACTGTCTATGGCTACTTTCATGCAACAAATGGTATGGCCTGCAAGCCTATAATATTCACTATCTTGCCCTTTAATGAAATGTTTCTGGACCAATGCTCTAATCACTAAGGGTTTCATATCACATTACAGGTGACAGGATAGAACACCTGTCATTCATCAATATAATTTCTATATGTAATCACACTACATTACTATTATTGAAAATTTCTCTCATTATCTAGTTTACTTGATTCTAGAGTCATCATTGTATTTTAATACAAAGTTAGAAGGAGTTCATAGGTTCTGTTATTTCTCCAACATTTTACCCAGAAGGAAAATCCATTCATTTCCATTCAATAAATTTTTACTGAGGATCACTATGTCCTAGGCATAGTGCTAGACACTAGAGATTCAACCATTAATAAGCTAGAAATAATTCTTGCCCTCATGGAGTTTATATTCATAAAAGAAAAAGAAATATAAAATGAAACAAAATAGATTGTAAGTGTTGAGAAAAATAAAAAGCTAAGACTGAAAATAATAAGGACAGACATATTTTTTGATATTTAAGTCAGGAAAATCTCTCTAAAGAGATAATGTTTAAAATGAGATCTAAAAGCTAAGTAAGAACTATGAAATCAAAGAATGAGAATTTCCAGACAGAGGCCAGAAATAACCTGGCATGTTCAAGGAACTGAAAGAAAATAAGTATGGCCAGACATAGAAAAAAAGGAGGGATTGGTACAAGATTATATCAGAGAAGTAAGAAAGGGCTAGATCATGCAGGGTTCTATAACATATGGTAAAAAATATGAACTTACTTTTAAGTAGAGAAGGCATTAAAGGACCTTGAGCAGGGACATGACATGATACAAGTTACATTTTAAGATCACTATTCTTAACATGCAGAGAATGGAATGGAAGGGGACATAGGGAAACTAGTTATGAGTCTGGTGTAGTATTCCAGGGAAAAGATAATAAAAATTGGTTGGTCTCAAAGTGGTAGCAGTGGAGACAGAAAGTAGACTGATTCAAAATAACCTGTTAATTAGACATGTATGGGTAAAAAGAGGGGGTAAGACAAAGAATGATCCCAGTGATTGACGCTTGAGAACTGGATAGCTAAATGATGTGATTTACTAGATGGCCAGGTGGGAAGTGGAAAATGATAACTCCATTTTGGACAAATAAATTTTGAAATATCTCTGAGATTCCCAAGTGGAGATAATTACAAAATCTGGAACTCCAAGGAGAAGTCGAGGCTGGAGATATAAATTTAAAAGTAAGAAAAAAGAAAGACATTTAAAATCAAACATACAAATTTCTGAATATCCATTTTTGTCCTAATAGTAGGAAAGGTTGTAATAGTTCTTTCTTCACTTCCCTATCTTTCAGGAGAAAAAAAAAAGTACCATGTTCTAAATGGTAGCAGAAAAAGAAAACAAGGAACTGATAACACTAGCTGCTGCCAAAGAGGATAACTGGGTGGATAAAGACGGGTGGGAGAGAAATTTTATTTTTACATCATATCCTTTCATATCTTTTTATACTTTTGTAGCATGTGAACATAGTAACTATTCAAAAAATTACACAAATTAAGGAGAACCTACCACAGTCTAGACAGAGCATACAGGTGAAGAAATCAAGGCATTTATGCACCTAGATAAGTACTCTTTGTTTTCTTAAACCCTCCAAGAACATATAGATGAAAAGGTAAAACCCTCAGCATCTACTTAAGTTACAAATGAAACTTCCCATTACAAGTCCAAATTAATCACGATTTCAAAAGATTTATGAACTAGAAATGATTTTGAGTTCAACAATCCAGTCCCTCTCACTTTAAGGTAAGAACATAATCAGAAACACATACTACTTACAATCAAGGATGCCAAATGTCATGCTATGATTTCAATATTTTAAATGCAAAATAATCTTCATCAACATCATTATCTACCCAATACCACATTTACTTTACTGACTAAATGTATCATGAAACTAAGTGCTCAAGTATCCTAGCTTTACCCTTCACCTACTATCCCCTCAGTTTTCTAAGTCCTCAACCTACTGCTTAAACTAATTTGTTACACAAAGGACACTAAAAGCTTAAAATAACTTTCTCCGTTAACTTTTCAAAATATACTTTAAATCTGAAATTGGATGCCTTGGTTCTAACTTGGTAAACAAAACTGAACTCTGTTTTGTTAAATGAATAAAAAACATTCCAGTAATATTAAGACCACTATAGTCAAAGTATGCAAATTATCAACCAAATGGCTGGCACTTACAGGGCATATATTATATACTATGTGCCCAGCACTATGCTGTATACTTCAGGTATCTTATTTAATTTGCTCCCTAACCCTGTGAGACAAAGATTATTCTTATTTCACATGTCATAAGAAAAATACATCTAATAATGGTTAAGTAATTTCCTAAAATTACATATCCAGAAATTGTGGGAGTCATGACTCTAAAATCAGTATTCTTTTTACTATACCAACAGATTTCAAACTTTCTGGTTTCAAGACCCCATTATACTCTTAAGAATTATTGAAGATCCCAAAAATCTCTTATATGAATAAATCTATTGATATTTACCACGTTAGAAATTAAAATTGTTTTAAAATTTTCCTTATTAATTTTAAAATTACAATAAAACCATTACATGTTAATATAATTTTTTCACGAAAAAAATTGCAATTTTCCAAAACAAAACAAAAAGAATGACAAGAGTGGTACTATTTTAAATTCTTTAATTAAAAATAAAAACAAATTTAATTTAATGTCTGGCCTAATAGAAGACAGCTGGGTTTTTATAACTGGTTCTGCATTCAATCAGGTGTAAATGTTGTTGTGACGTATATGAAGAAAATCCAGATTCAGACGATATGCACTTGAAAAAAAAAGGAGTATTTTAACAGTCTTTTCAAATAATTGGGGGTATTCTTTGATATTACACCAAAACTTAGTAAGTGGTTATTTCTTTAAGGTTTGTTGCCACGTGAGATCTCAAACAGTATCAATAAATTTTTTGTACTGTGGTACACTGAAATTCATTGGTTTCTCTTGCACTTTGAATGGATCTTTTACTGATGCATGGTTTTGTAACATCAGGCATTGATCAGTCTAAAAAATACTGATTTACTGAGTTATGCAGATCTTCCAAATGTCAACACATTTCACTATACAAAAATTTTTAAATCACATTTATTAATATCACCAATCTGACCAGAACAGTCTTTAAATACTAGGAAGCTGTCAAGCTTACAGTGACAGAGACAAGTTTTCCAAATTCTAAATTTCATTTCAAAGCTTGAATTTTTCAATTGGCAACAAATACTGTCAATTGTTTTCCTTGAGGTCACAGGTTCACTTCATCCAATTTCCAGAAAATGTATGCCAAATATCCAAATTGTGATAACCATAGTTTGTGCGTAAGCTGTTCTTTCAAATAAAAATGGTGTTCGATGACAAAAGCAGCTAGTTTGGCTTACAACTCAACTGCACAAATGTTCTCCCTTTTTTTCTCTTCAGTATGCAGCAGAAAAGCATTATGCATAATTCACATTATGTCACAAAGAATATAAAAAGTATGTACTCAAGATTAAGACTTTAAAATTAACAATTTCTACACCTTCATCAAAGACATTGTGAAATTGGCTTTTTTTTTTTTTTCCTACTTCAAGTACACGGTAGTGAATAATACAATGACTACTAGCAGTTTGGTGCCTTGACTCATGCTAATGTTCCAACAATTTTACCCACCACTGCTTTTGTACCATCAGTGAAAATGTCAGCGCTGTGAAAAAGGCAAACAATGACTTTGGGTTATTACAAAAATAGTTTTGACTTCATGTGCCCCCTAACGAGGGAGCAAAGCAGGAAATTACAAGTCCTAGAACCAACACAGCTCCAGCTTCCACAGACATCTTCCATCCAAGTCTCATCCAAGCAAGCAATAAAAAGGGAGAATTTTTGTGCTTTCTCTCATAAGTGGTACTGTAGTACTAAAACTCTCACACACACATATTACTTTCAATCTATCATCGACTCCTAACCAGCTCTACCTTCTCATTATTTCCAGTTACCCCCACTTATAATAGCATGTTAAATTGACCCATGCCTCCCTCGCTCAAGTTTCTTTTCTGCCTCATATAGCAGCCAGAAAGAGCCTTTTAAAATCAGATCATGTTACCTGGCTACTCAAAACCCTCAAATTGCTTCCTATGTTACGCAAAGTAAAAGCCAAAATCCTTAACAATGGTCTACAAAAGTTCTACATGTTTACACCCCGGTCTCAAAATCTCCCATCTCCTACCACTCTCTGCCTTGTTCCAGCCACACTGGTCTTCTTCCTATTCTTTGAACATGGTACCTTTGTGTTTGCAATTCTCTGCCTAAAACTCTTTTCTGCCATATTCTCTTTACCATATTTTTATTAGTTCGTTTACTATTTATCTTCCCCCATTAGAATGTAAGCTCCCTGACAGCAGGGACGACTTTGTTCATTTTGTTCACTGCTGTAACCCCAGCACCTAAAACACTGTTTATCACATATCGGGAGTTCAGTATATATCCGTTAAGTGAAGGAATGAATGAACAAAAAAAGGGGGAAAAAAACTATGAAGAACCATTAGAATAGTGTTAAAATCTGTTTTTACTCTCCAAAAAGCATTTTACCTCAGGACATTGCAGGTCTCCACATGATTCTCTATGAAAGCCAACCAATATCCAAGAGGATATGCAACACAGCCCAGGTGGCTTTATAGAAGTCAGCACAGTGCTGATTAAGAGAGGATAAATTAACACACCTGACAATATCTACAGCCAAGAATCCAAATGCACTGAACCCAGTTACACCAGTAGTAGACGAAAGATGACTGACAGGAGAGTCAAATAAACCTTTTAGCAAACTGATAGGCAGTATAAATTCAAGAATCAGATAAAACCTCAATTGAATGAAGTCCTAACTAAACCTCAAAAACTAGAATGTCCTCTGCTGAAAGGTACGTCACAGCAAAAGTAGAGCAAGATATTGATATTAATGATATTACTATGGTATGAGCCTTCATCGTTAAAATATTTTCAAGTGTGGTCTCCCATTTAAGACTATAATGCCCCAAGAGATAGATATTATTATATCGACTTATTCAGCAGTTAAATAAATAGTATAATTACATAAAAACCAGTTTGTAGAGAAGCATGGTCTCAAACTCAGATCTGATTCCATATATAGAAAAAGCCTTCTAGTTTTACAGATGATCTTTGGGATATCAACAAGACTAACAGGCTTAAGAACAGATGAAATGCAACCACACAGTTAAACCTCACATATCCTGATAACTAACACCATTCATAATCTTTAAACAGTTAGAAAAGAGACCTTTTCCCTTTTTCCTACCCTCATTTGACATGCTTCTGTCTTGCTCTAAAACTGATCTTCTACCTCTCCCCAGTGAAATAAATGGTATATGAACAGGAATATACTGTTTGTCTTTCCAGCCCCTATCCAATTTTTGAGAATCTACACTCATTTTCTAGAACACAAAGCATCCTGACAATTACCTTGTACTCTTCATTTAGATTTCTATGACTTATGAATGCCATTAACTTGGGACAGACATATTCAGTTCTCCAATAAGTCCTCCAGAATTCTCCTGCCTCATTGCTGATACCCAGGACACAATATCATCAGTAATTGCTCATTTCTGCTTCCTTTTTTGCCAAAGTTTGAAGGTCAGACTTCCTACTTCTACTGTGGTTCAATGAAGGTAGCTCTCCAGAGGTAGCTCTGCAGATGTGTTCATATCACAATTTCAAGCAGCAGTTCACGTTCTATAGTGCTAATGATGATGGCATCAGGAAACAGTCATTTAACCCCAGGACCGTCCTATTCTGTTGGAGATGCACATGCAGGAAAAGGTGAAAGGAAGAAGGTTCTATTCATACAGTCATGAAGATCAACTGAATCAACCCCACAGATCAGTGGAGTGACAGATTTCACAGTCAAATCACCCTCATACCCAGTGACAGTGCATAAAACTTTAATGGATTATCTTGGGCCTCCAGAAACCACTTTTTTCCTAAGGGGAAATGAGGTATGCCTTCCAAAAACAAAATTCAGAGAAGACTACAAAACACGAGGAGGACAGATACAAAACTACTAGTGTTCTTTTAAAGATGTGCCTCTTGACTAAAATTTTTCACTTGAGACTTCAAGATTTTTTTTTCCATGCAAAGTTTACCTTTATAGTCGCCTTTTCTCAAACAGACATATTGTGCTTTATTCTCTTGTATCACCCATCATGAATGTTAGTGCCAAAAATGAAGCAGAGAAAATGATATCAAAAGAAAGATCAATTCATATAGAATAAGCCAAAATAAACATATTGTATGGGCACCAAAAAGATTTCCTATTGCCTCCATTCTCAAATGTACATTTTTAAATTTTCTGAATGTAAGATGTTTTAAAATCTGTCTGAAGAAATCTGTCAGCCACCAGACACAAGTTAGCCATTTCTTTATCACTTCACTGAGTTACCTGCATTGGCAGGAATATTCTCAAACTGACTTTTATCTTAAATTTGAAATCTCTAATCACTATGTAAAATAGCTTCAAGAAGATTACACTACAATTCAGTAAAAATGAAAATTAACTGTGTATAGAGAAGATGGCTTGTCACATGCCAGACGATGTAATTAAAGGCAGTAGAAACTGCCAAACCTCTCAGAATAGATCAGAAATTTTTCACATCTAGGAAAGGCTGGTTTGAGCAATTCATATATCAAGGACTTTTGTCACTCTGGCCCCTAAAAGCTTCTGACTAATGTCCATGATAAGGTGCTTAACTTCCAAAGATATTTGACTCAATTAAGGGAAAAAACAGAAGTACAAGTTTAACAAATAGGATGCAGTCAAAATCAAGAAAGTCTTCTATAAACTTCATAAGCATTCTCAATTCTAAAGGGGAAGAAATAAAAATCATTAGCATCAACTATAAAAAAAATAGTATGTTACCATGATGCTTTGTTTAACTACCAATGGCAAAAAAGGATTCAGAAAAATCTTCACACCAATGTGAAAAAAAGCTTAGACTTAAACTTTAATCCCATACTAAAAAAAAGGGGGGGTATATAACTAAAGATATACTAATGATATAAGGTTTAAGTAATTTTTGTACACTTAACGTATCTTTTTCCCCACCCGAGAAGAGCTGTTATTAAATATACCATGTGTCAAAATCATTGGCATATTTGAACACAGTATATATATGATATTATGGCTGTTACTGTATTTAACTTATATTTCAAGAGATATGTTTGGATCCAAATACAATATTCCTCAATATAATTGATGGCTTAGAAAAAGCAATTCAAACTCAACTAACATTTTTCCATAAAAGAAAAAGCTCTATCCTTGCTCCTACTCAATTTGACAATAATTTGTAAATATACATACATACACACACACCAAAAAAAGTTTTTCAATTCAGAGATCACTGCAAACTGAAAGAGCTAATGAATAGTGAGCTAAATAGTGGCCAAATTAGGATTCAATAAGCTTTCCAGGTAGGTAGAATAAAGGATCAAGACTAACAAGATAAAAATTAATAAATGTAAAGTCCTATTTTGAGGTTAAAAAAAAAATATATGGGCTTCCCTGGTGGCGCAGTGGTTGAGAATCTGCCTGCCAATGCAGGCGACACGGGCTCGAGCCCTGGTCTGGGAAAATCCCACATGCCGCGGAGCAACTAGGCCCGTGAGCCACAAATACTGAGCCTGCGCGTCTGGAGCTTGTGCTCCGCAACGGGAGAGGCCGCGACAGTGAGAGGCCCGCGCACCGCGATGAAGAGTGGCCCCAGCTCGCCGCAACTAGACAAAGTCCTCGCACAGAAACGAAGACCCAACACAGCCAAAAATAAATAAATAAATAAATAAATAAAGCTTTCATTTAAAAAAAAAAAAAAAAAAAGCACAAGAAAGGACAGAATGGAAAGACAGCCACTTACTTGAGAATAAACAGTATTTAAAAATCCACATACTCTTGTACTATATTATTTAATGTATGCTCTTTACTAATATACATTACTAAATGTGTATTGCTTAGAGCAATAAATATAGTCTCTTTGTCTTTGCTGATGAGGCTACTATAGCTTCAACACTAAGGCTAGTCCTGGGCACCATCCTCAAAGGAAAGAACTAACAAACCAGAGTTTCACTAAAAGAAGATGACTAAGATTTTCATTTACTTTTTTAATATACTTCTATAGCATTTACTGTGTTTCAGGGACCATTCTTAACACTTTATAAACCATGTCATATGAAGAATGGATACGGAAGTTAGGAATGTTTAACCTGAAGATAAGGAGAACATGATAGCTCTTGCTTGTCAAATACCTAAAGGGCTATCATGTGGACAAAGTAGCCTATTTATCCGTGCCATTACATAAAAAGAAACATAACAACAGTGAGAGATTTGGGCTCTACAGAAAATCTCTGTGAGCTGTTCAGTGGCATTCTCTCTCTACAAGTACTAAATGAGAAATATATATTAAAGAACTTTGCCATAAATTGCCACATACACATTATTAAAATTGACTTCTTTGCAAAATAGTGCATCCTGATCAACAGAAATATTTACAAACAGGCTGATCATGTGCTTTGGAGTTCTTTTTTTTAATATAAATTTTATTTATTTATTTTTATTATTATTTTTTTTTTTGGCTGTGTTGGGTCTTTGTTTCTGTGCGAGGGCTTTCTCTAGTTTCTGCGAGCGGGAGCCACTCTTCATCGCGGTGCGCAGGCCTCTCACTGTCGCGGCCTCTCTTGTTGCGGAGCACAGGCTCCAGATGCGCAGGCTCAGTAGTTGTGGCTCACGGGCCCAGTTGCTCCGCGGCATGTGGGATCTTCCCAGACCAGGGCTCGAACCTGTGTCCCCTGCATTGGCAGGCAGATTCTCAACCACTGCGCCACCAGGGAAGCCCTGCTTTGGAGTTCTTGCTGTCAGTTCAGTTCCCAGCTTTGGAACTTATTTACTAAGTATGCAACTTTGGCAAAGTTTCCTTGCCTCTCCAGGCTTCACTTTCCTCACCTTTAAAACAAGGATAAAGCTACCCTTTATAGCAGGGTTATTGTGAGAATTAAATGTAATAATGTATGTAAACACTTAGCATAGCGCTGATGTATTTAATAAGCTGTATCTGTGATGATGATGATCATCATCATTACATTATGGAAGGAACATCTAGTGAATATAAAACTATGTCATATGATGTGATATAATTGTATGGCTCTGCTATGCATCTGTATGAGTGTATGATTCTGCTACGTACTCATCATGCTATAACAATCCAAATATAACAAAGAGCTTGTTTTTGTTGGGTGACTCAAAACGCATTTATCTTTTGTAATTTGAAATGAAAAATAATCTAAAAAGACTCAAGTATCCAGGTTAGTAAAATTTCATGAGTAAAAGTAATATAGCAGGGAAATTATGCAGCTACAGGGGAAAAGAAGATTAAAGAAGTAGCACCTTAAATAGAAGCTACTCTTCCTTAGGAGTCTTCACTGCAGGAGATGAGAATGTAAATTGCAGGCAAAACAATTACACTTTCCACAGGTATGTGAACCATTGGTTACATTCATCAAAAATATCAACAATGTAACAGAATGTAAACTGGTACAGCCTTTAAGAACAGTACTGAGGTTCCTTAAAAAACTAAAGATAGAGTTACCATATGATCCATCAATCCCACTCCTGGGCATATATCTAGAAAAGATGAAAACTCTAATTCGAAAAGATACATGCACACCAATGTTCACAGCAGCACAATTTACAATAGCCAAGACATGGAAGTAATTTAAATGTCCATGAATAGATGAATGGATAAAGAAGATGTGATATATATAGACAATGGAATACTACTCAGCCATAAAAAAGAATGAAATAATTGCCATTTGCAGCAATATGGATTGACCTAGATTATCAGACTAAGTATATCAGAGAAAGACAAATATCTTATGATATCACTTATATGTGGAATCTAAAAAAATGACACAAATGAACTTATTTACAAAACAGAAATAGACTCACAGACATAAAAAACAAATTTATGATTACCGAAGGGGAAAGGGGGGGTAATAAATTCGGAATTTGGGATTAACAGATACACACTACTATATATAAAATAGATAAACAACAAGGACCTACTGTATAGCACAGGGAACTATACTCAATATCTTGTAATAACCTATAATGGAAAAGAATCTGAAAAAAATCTAAAATACATATATATAAAAAACTGAATCACTTTGCTGTACACCTGAAACATTGTAAGTCAACTATACATCAATAAAAATAAAATAAAATCAACAATGTAAGGGCAGCTAAGTACAATGCAAGCATTTAGTATATCAAGACGACTTAGAAAGAGAATTTCAGTGGGCTAAGGAAGAGTTCAAGGATATTCAGGATTCTAATTACTTTGAACAGAATTCGTACTTTAACAAACCAACTCGTAAATGCTAGATGACAGATATGCAAGCCCAATAATCCTGCAATTCAGTACCTTCTGTGATCAATCAAGAAAATCAGTTCTAACATACTATACTATCATACTTTGTCAGTCATAGTCACCTCTCTCTTCTTTCAAAGGGAATCACCTCTCAAAAACAAAGTTTTATCTGTTTTCAGGTACATTTCAATGTAATGGAACTCTATATTTTAAAGGCAATGGCCATAAGATAAACCATATATATATAGCTACTATGAAGACCAAATCTGAAAAATGTCCTAATAACTAAAGAACCCGAAGCTACAACAGATCGCCCACTAAAAACTGTTTCCCAAAGGGTTAGAATATAATTACCATCAACGAACAATATTATGTCATTGCAACAATAGTAAAGTAATTAAATAAATTAAATGTAGGAATGAAAAACTGGGTGCAGCTTTTAGGAGCACTCTGGGGGATTTGATTTTTGATAAATGAGAGGTAGTAATTCTTACAATATTGTAAATTCAGAATACAAATGCAGTTGTTAGAGAATTATACAACCAACAGAAATCTTACTTTTTTTTTTTAATCTCAATTTTTGCCCTAATTGTACATAAGAAGCGTAGAGTCCAATGGAATTAAGGGAGGTTATTCCACAGGCAAGTATTTCATTAATGGTTACACTATTTTGAGCAGAGTTGAGTGTGTTCTAACTGAATGTATACAATACTCACGTTCAGTTAAAAGCCGAGCTATTAACAATATTTGTCAACTACCCAGTTTAAAATGGCCTATCAAATGTTGAAAATATCAGTGTTGACAATAGTTTTCATTAATTTACTGTGGCTTAAATGTCAACTCAGTCACATTATGTTTTTAGAAGAAACAGAAAAAAATTCAGCTAATAAATTAAAGCAAAAAGTAGAAATACAGTCCTTGAATAACAAATGACACTATATGTTGTCATGTAGGATATGATGAGGTTACTATGAAAAATCATAGTACTATTTTTAGTCACAGATCATCAAGATAAAACATTACTATTAGCAATTATCTATCTAAAACAAGCAAAAAACTCTAAGCTCTACTTCAACAAAATCTTAGCCACTCAAAAGTCACTTTACATGCTCTAGGTATCAAATGCCAATAAATTTGTACTGTGGCTTTCAGAAATCAAAGCATTTGCAAAATGTAAACACTTTGTACCAAACTAAGCTTCCTAAAAGTAGAAGAAAAAAGAAAGAAAAGAAACAAACAACCTGATGGCACGTAGAAATCACAACCAGTTGCAGTCAGGTTGGGATTTGTACCTGGGCAATGAAGGGAGGTGGGCAATTTATATGTTCGAAATTCAAGATCCCAAGGGGGTAGGGGGGTTGAAGAAGAAAAGATATAGTTCAATAAACAATGGATGATGACCAGGTTGGATGAGAGGCAATCTAAAATTTCTTATGGTCAAGAATCAACACACTGAAGCCCTGTCTCAAACATAAAACAGCTTCTAAGAGTTTGAAGTAGCCAAGGAAGGAACATTCCTTCGCACCCACAAGAACCAATCCCGAAACCACTGGCATGCTATTACAAGATTTACGGGCATTTGGCTTGGAATGGTGGGCAAAAGAGAGGAAAGAAGGGTCTGTTAGGATTTCAGAGGCCTGGGGAGGCACAACCTAGGCTCTGGGAAGGAGAGGTGGACAGGGGCGAGCACTCCTCACCGTGATTATCTTTCTGCCCGATATTGTGCGTGCGGATGAGAGAGGACAGTCTCCTCACATCCCCCTTGAAGACGCACTCGTGCACCGGGTAGTGTGCGGGGCAACTGCCTCCACCTGCGACGACAGCAACGGGGTTGGTGCCCGCTAAAAGAGCCGGGGACTGGGAGGTGGTAGTCACGGAGGAATTGTGCAGCGGCAGGGCCGGGGCGCCGGGGGCATTGGAGGAGGCCGGAGCTGTCTTCAGCTGTAGCCGGTGGTGATGGTTACTGAAGATCTTATGACAGGCTCTACCGCCCTTGCTGCTGCTGCCTGTGCCAATCCTGCCTCCGGTAAAGGTGCCGCCGAGGGCAGCCGCCGCTTCCTCATCCCCGGGCTCCAGCAGGTCCCCCTCTTCTTTGCTGGGCTTGTGGTCCCTCCGCAATGAGCGGATCTTCTCCCCGGTCATCGCCGCCAGGGGCAGAGAGGGGATCCAGGAGGTTCACCCCTGGCGACGAAGCTTGCGCTGCGGCGGCACAAGGCGATTAGAGCGGTGGCCAGGATACTCCAGCGCAGCATGAACTCCCAGGGCGCCCCCGAGCCCGGGACAAACGCATCTCCCGGAGGAAGAAGAGCCGGCTCTCGCCTAGGCACGAAGGGACGCGCGCTCGCTGGGGGGAGCTAGAGTTCAGGTGCCCACGACACCAGAATCCCGTCCCCACCGCCGCAGCCGCCGCCACTGCCTCACACCGAAAAACAGGGCACGGCCATCTTCCCCTGGCTTCTCTCGCGAGAACTCCCCTGGGAGGGAGGAGGAAGGAAACACCGCGATAAGTGAGCTGCCTGCTCCCTCCCTCGCAGGTTCTGTTCCCAGAGTTGCCGAATGTCGGCGCTTCCCAGGCAGCAGATTCCCGCCCCAAGCTGGAGTCTTTGAACTAAGAGACCGGGATCCAGCGTCCTGGTGGCCGCGCTTCTTGTGGGCCGTCTGAAACCTTAGCCTGCGTTTGAGATATTCGATGCACGTTATAAACAATGACAAACCCTGCGACCTCTGGGCCTCCCCCAGGAGTGCTGACTGACGCCAAGGCACACAGGATATGATGTCACTGAAATGCACAGGACACTCATTCAATAAACTTTCGCTAAGCACCTACTTCGTGCCGTACCCTGTGCTAGTAGATTTATAAAACACCACTCCTGTCTCCAAGGTGCTCGTTAGAGGAGGAAAGATAGTCAAGCAATTGAGTACAAAATGTAACTGCGAATGAAGTGGATGCGGAGTGCTGGGTTGCACGAATTATAAAAAGGGGGGGGGGAGAGGCAAATTTTAGTGTTGGAGTGTCAGAAAAGCCACCACAGAAGTTTAGGGACTGACCCTGGAAAACAGGCTATTCAGCAGACTGGGAGAGGGGAGATCACTCAAACATTTGTCGGATGAATGAATTTCGGGCAGGCGTCAGAGTTAAAGCATGGGGAGTGGACCCTGAAGGATGGCAAACAATAATTGTGTAACCGGAATACCGCTGGACTAGTTCATGGCCAGCCTCGACCTAGCGTCAAATTCTGAAGAACATAAATCTGACCTTGACAAATAACTAAAGCTGTTGGGAACTGGAGGGCAGAGGAGTTAGCAAGGTCAGAATGATATTAACCTGTTCATCTCTCCTAAGTCCCATTTACTCTGACAGCTGCTTCTCTCAAAACTCTTCTTTCTTAAACCAACTTTATCACTACCTCCATAACACCCCACCTCCACCACCCCTCCAAATAAAAACTGTGGGAACTGTCCTGTCTTCATCCTTCCCTGCTACTCAGGTTTCACCTCCCATCGTCTTTCAAATCTATTCAAATTAATGTCATTCTTCCCTTCTTCCTTTTCTTTCTTGTGTGTGTGTGTGTGTGTGTATGTCTGGGGTGGGGGGAGGCCGGGGGCTGGGGGTGGGGGGGTTTTCCAATTCTGTTCAAGCATTGCATGGGCAATCTGCACCTCAAAGGATCCTCCTACTCAGAAAGCAAGAGGGACTGAACACCTATGTACAAAAACATTTTCTTCTTCCACAATAGCCTCTGAAACAGGTGGTAGGCTCAGCACTTTATATGCTATTTCCTTGTGATAAGTATTATTTTCAATCTTCATTTGACAGTTGGAAAAACTTCCCAATGCATCAAAGGTGGAATGTAGCACAGTCAAGTCTAACTCCAGGGCTAGAGAGATAGGAAGGGGCCAGATCGTGTAGGATTTTGTATGCCATCTCAAAAGTTTAGACATTATCCTACAAGAAATGGATAGCCTTTTAGGGATGTTAAACAGGAGAATAGTACACACACACACACACACACACACAAAGCAAAAAAGAACAAAATCAAAACAGGGGAATAGCATGATGCGATTCGCCTTTTAGAAAAGTCACCCAGTCACTCATACCTTAGAAAAGTATGTATCCAGAATAGATTACAAGGGGGCTACTATAGAGACAAGGAAACTGAGAGATTCCTGCATAAATCAAATAAAAATGTGTGTAAAAATATGCATGTAAAAGTCTGGTAGAATATACGTCACACAGGGGGAACAGTGGTTCTCTCTGGAAGATAAGATTGCTAAATCACATATTCCCTGCATTGCTTGAATTTCTTTTTACAAAGAGAAAGTATTCCTTTTTATTAATCAGAAAAAATAATAAATTAATTTTTAGAAGAAGTATGTGATTCAGGAGGTGAGAGATTATGCGAGTATAAACCAAGTTAATAAGAGTGAGGCTGGAGAAGGTTTAAGAGTTTAGAAAAAACTGAGTTCAGTTTTGGCATATTGAATTGAATGTTCGTGTTGCTCACCCATAAGGAGTTAGATGGCAAATATTTTGGTATTTGGAAATGAACCTTAGGAAACAGAAATCTGGGTTAAGATTCAGAAGTTATCATTACACAGTAATTGATGCCACAGAAGTCATTGAGTTCCCCAAGGAAGATTGTGTAGAGTGAGAAATTAAGGTCCAGTCTAGAACGAAACCTTGAAAACACCAATATATAAAGGATGTGTACAGGAAGAGTGGCCAGAATCCTATTAATATATTAAAAACAAAAACAAAAAACTTATACCAAATTGTCTACCATTATATCTGTGTTACCACTGAATTTAGAATTTAAAAGTACCTTATTAGTGGCTGCCACCCATGGACAGATGTGGAAACTCCTAAGGGTCCCCTCAGTAAAATCAAACACTAAAAACATCAAAAATAATATTCAGCCCTTACTTTTAGGAGCTCCACAGTATAATAGGGAAAAATGATACAGAAATATAAGTTTATAGTACATTGTGGAAAATACAAGAATTGAAATTATATGAGATCCTGGTATACTACAGAAGAGGAGGTTATTAATTCTATCTGGAGGAAATGAAAGTTGGGTGATCAGAAAATCTTTCTGGAGGAGGTAATGTCCACACTGGGTTTTAAAGAATGTATAGGAGTTGGCCAATTGGGCAAGGGGAAAAAGATATTATAGGTAAGAATAAAAATTACAATAATAATAATAGCTATCATTTATTGAGAGCTTACCACGTGTTAGGCATTGTTCCAAGCAAGTTTCAATAACTATTTGATTTAATCCCCACAACAATTCTATGAGGTACTTTCTGTCCCTATTTTACAGATGAGGCAACTGAGGCACAGGAAGTGATCATCCAAATGATGAATAGAGATAAAAAGAATAGTATGTATAAATATAGCATGATATTTGAGAATTATCAGAGCATGGTATGTGGCAGGAAAAGTGGTGGTAAATGAGACTAGAAAGGAAAGCTGGGACTTGATTACAGGAGCAACTGTATGAAACTTGGGCTATATATGCTAGGCAGTAGAGAGTTTGCAAAGGATTCCAAACACATTAAAGACAGAATCACATTTAATACTATAATGTACAACCAACCAATACCCCAAGGATATGAGATTTTGCCAATCTTTCCAGCTTAACCTCCTCGCACAATGCCAGATTCATTCTTCACTCTACCCAAAGCAATCTGCTGACAGTCCCTTATCTGCTCTCATGCCACCATGCCTTTGTACATGCTATTCCATACATCCTGAATTCATTTGTATTTCACTTACCTAGATACCTCGTTCAATCTATCAAGAATTAGTTCAAATTTTCTCTCTTCTTCACACAGGGATTTTGTTGTTGTTTTTTTTAACTTGGCATAGAATTCAGGAGTCCAGGAAATTACATTGAATGAAACCACTAAATAAAATTTAGCACATCCTTCTATTTTGAATGTAGGCCACAAATCACAATAATATTAGAGGTACCTGTGCCTCTGCAACCAAAAGAAACCACAGATATTTTCATATCACATTACAGTTGCGGCAGATAACTCAAAATATCATTTACATTCATCACTACCTCAAAATTATGTTAATAATTATGCCCACTGATAAATCTTGTTCTTCTGAGTTAATAAAGAAGCACATATATTGCTATATCACAAATTTGTTTTTTCAAGTATTTTGATAGCTATTTCAATACTCTAAATTTCCTTCGTAATCCAAAGCATTTTACACACTTAAAAACATTGTTCTGAAAATGGGTCCCTAGACTTCACCATACTGCCAAAGAGGTTCATGGCACAAAAACAGAAGTTAGTAACCCCTTCTTAGGAGTCTCTAATGACACCTGCCCTTCCCTCTCCTTGTCTCCTCTCCAACACCCCACCATTCTGAATATGTGTCCCTTCTTTGCCTTCTTCTGATTTCCCTTTCTTTCCCAAATCTTTCTGATTTGCCTTTTCTGATTTTAACTTTTGCATGCCTCTTTGATATTCTTGTCCACCTCTTCAACTAGTTCTTTGAGATTTCTCAGTACTGAAACTATGTTTATCCCTGTTGTATGCACAGGGCCTTACAGAGAGTGAAATAGTGAATGCTTAATATAAATAATAAACAGTTGTTGAATTGATCACCCATAACATAAAACCCCAAAGTATCTAAAATGTACCAAGAGAACTGTAAACTAAGTGATGAGACGTTAAGTAAACTTACTTACTAAATAATCCCAATCTGACTATACTTTAGCTGACTACTAGTTTCTTGGATTCTTATGTGAGGCCCAAGAGTAAATATATATCACTTTGGATTTTTTTTTAAACAAATAACAATAAATTCAATTGAAACGGTCTTAAATTAAAGGGATTTATTGACTTACATACAGAACGGTACAGAGATACGTCTTCAAGAGGGGCCCCTCCAAACCGCATGTCAGTTTCTCTGTGACTCAGAGCACCTTCTCCCCGTTCGGAGCATTCTCCGAAGGCCAGCTTCTCTCAAGGACACAAGATGGCTGCCAGAGGTAACAGGGGCCTCGAGCTTCCTCCTTCACGTCCAGAAGGAGGGCCCAAGAACCCACAAGTCTGCTGCTCGACATTCATAAGATGATCCTGTCCAATCTCCAGGTCTGGGAGAGTGTTGATTGGCTCAGGCCTGGGCTACCTGAACCAATCCCTGTGGCGGAAGAGATTACCCTTATCAGGTTTGCCCAATCACAACTCATCTCTGAGTGGGGTGGTGGCGGGGGAGTCGGGGGGGTGGAGCCAAGCACTCCAAACTGCAAAACTATTTTATAATGAGAATGAGGTGGGAAAGACGACGGGGAGACAAAGGCAAGAGCAGCCATGAAAAGTACTACATCCAATGGCTTAAAGTGGGATTTTCCTTGTGGGGGGTGGTGGGGGAAGAACTGGCCTGTTATCACAGTGTCAAGACTAAATATGATGAAATATGTTGGTTATCAATTATATCAATAAGTAATGAGTAAATAACTTCACCATCAAACAACATATTTACGTTTTATTCAAATGTTACAGAGATAGATTCAATCCAACAACTCAACTATATAACTCAACTTTTCAATATACTATATTTACTCTGGTCTTACAGACTAGCACTTCTTAATTTCCCTCTTGGTATGGCTAAGAATCCAAATAATGATCAGTTTGCCTTGAATAGCAGGAAGAAGTACTTTCTTTTTTTTTTTTAATTTTTTCCCTGGTCATTTGAATTTTATGGGATTTTTTTTTAAAATTTATTTTTGGGTGTGTTGGGTCTTCATTTCTGTGCGAAGGCTTTCTCTAGTTGCGGCAAGTGGGGGCCACTCTTCATCGCGGTGCGCGGGCCTCTCACTATCGTGGCCTCTCTTGTTGTGGAGCACGGGCTCCAGACGCGCAGGCTCAGTAGCTATGGCTCATGGGCCCAGTTGCTCCGCGGCATGTGGGATCTTCCCAGACCAGGGCTCGAACCCGTGTCCCCTGCACTGGCAGGCAGATTCTCAACCACTGCGCCACCAGGGAAGCCCGAAGAAGTACTTTCTGATAAGTGGAGTCCCAACTTTTTCTAACGAAAATTTTGTTAAATGCCTTACTGTTCACTATCACCCAACAATAACTGGAGGATTAAGCGTGGTTCTAAGAATGAATATTTCTGAATTTTAGGGGAAATGTATGTACCTGTATTAGCTTTAGACAAACATCTAATCCCCATCCTGGTGTCTTTATTTAATAAAAGCAGTAGTATCACAGTATGAAATATGGAATGTACTGTATAAAATAATAAAATCCCACTGTTATAATTTATAAATGCTTCAACAGACCTACAGTTAAGATTGGTAGTTATGGACTTCCCTGGTGACGCAGAGGTTAAGAATCCGCCTGCCAGTGCAGGGGACATGGGTTCGATCCCTGGTCTGGGAAGATCCCACATGCCGCAGAGCAACTAAGCCCATGTGCCACAACTACTGAGCCCGCATGCCACAACTACTGAAGCCCGCGTGCCCTAGAGCCCACGCGCTGCAACTACTGAGCCAGCATGCTGCAGCTACTAAAGCCAGCAGGCCTAGAGCCCTTGCTCCACAACAAGAGAAGCCACCGCAATGAGAAGCCCGCACACCGCAACAAAAGTAGCCCCCGCTCTCACAACTAGAGAAAGCCTGCGTGCAGCAACAAAGACCCAACGCAGCCAAATTAATTAATTAATTAATTAATAGAAGATTGCTAGTTACTAATCTTATGCAATCCTCTTTACGTTGTATACCAATATGTTTCTAATGTAAACATTACAGCAAGTTTAGTCTACATCTTTTATTCTCCTTCTCTCAAGGTTTGTATCTCATACTTTCACAATAATCTAGAATATGATTTCCTACACTCCGTTTTTGTTTTGATAGGCCTAGGAGAATTTTGCTTGGATAGATGATATAGCTGCCTAGCTAATGAGGTACTGTCTTCATCAGCCCTGACAACACTCCAAACAGTGCACTGACAAATGAAAATAACAAACTTTGTAAATCAATACCTTCACACGTTTTACATCCATCTCCTTAGGTCTCGGTATTTTTATTTCCTCCAAATTTGCCTACTCCTTTTCTCAGAAGGTATGCTGAGCACTTTTAATTCCTTTTACTATTTATGATCAGTGATTATTAGTGATTTAGTCAGATTTCTCTTACGTAATCAGAAAAAATAAGAGAGGCAGGGGTTGCCAAGGAAACCAGAGCCAATAGCTGTGGAAGTTCCTGAAGGAAGCAATTACTCTGAGAAAGATAAAACACACAGACTTTTTTGTTTTGGTGGGGGAGGAAATATGCCAGGACCTTAATGAGAGGACAAGTCAATATGAAATGAAAAGGAAAAGATAAATTGCAACATAGGTAAACGAGATTATTTTTAGATCACCAACAGAGGCTTGGAGCAAGAGATACAAAGATATGAATAGGAATTTTAGTAAAAGAAGAGGTTAAGACACGATAGGTATATATGTAAGAAATTAAATGGAGCAGATAGATCAGGGTGAGTGTACTAGTGTCCATGGCTTCCTAGTTCTGCTTAATTGCCCCAAGATACATCCAATTACGTGCTATATTGATTAGCCTAAATATTCCTCAAGAGAACATCTAATTCAACATGTCCAATATAGAATTTATCTCTGTCAGCAATCCCACTAGCCAGACCTGTACATCACTTTTAATTATTCTCAACTACTCCCTCTCCTTTACTCAGACAGTCAGCCAGTCACTAAATCTTGACTTTTCTACCTCCCATATAGCTCTAAAATTGAACTATTTCTCTCAATTTTACACTGGCCAACTTGGGTTCAGGCCACTGGCACTTGAAACTGTCCTCAGACTCTTTTGTCTCTGGCTCCCAGTTCCCACTCCTGCATGCACACATCCACAGAACCCCACATCCTCTCACCACTTGGATTGCCAGATTTATCAAATAAAATTACAAGACACCCAGTTAAATTTGGACTTCAGATAAAAAAACAAATAATTTGTTAGTATAAGTATGTCCCAAATATTGCATGGGACAATATTGCAAGTATTACAAATATTCATTCAATATTTGGGACATAATTATACTAAAAAATTATTTTTTTAATCTGAAATTCAAACTTAACTGGTCAACTTGTATTTTATCTGGCAACCTTACTAACCTCTCAACCATTTGTTTGTATTATTTAGAGTTACATATGTAGTTAAAGTACAAAACCAAATGTACAGGAATAGTAACACCAAATTCAAGAGAGTGGTTTCTATGGAATATGAACGGGGAAATGTCATCAGTTAGGGATAGAGAAGGAAATTCCAACGTATATGTGCTTGTATTAAGTATGTTTTTTTTAATTAAATTTAATTTATTTATTTTAAAAATTTATTTATTTTATTTATTTATTTTTGGCTGCGTTGGATCTTCGTTGCTGTGCGAGGGCTTTCTCTGCTTGCGGTGAGCAGGGGCTACTCTTCGTTGCGGTGCTCAGGCTTCTCATTGCGGTGGCTTCTCTAGATGCGTGGGCTCAGTAGTTGCGGCTTGCGGGCTCTAGAGCACAGGCTCAGTAGTTGTGGCACACGGGCTTAGTTGCTCCGCGGCATGTGGGATCTTCCCGGACCAGGGCTCGAGCCCAAGTCCCCTGCACTGGCAGGCAGATTCTTAACCACTGCGCCACAAGGGAAGCCCTATAAGTATGTTTTTTTAAATTTTTGCTTTTTGGAGTTTTCTCTTTCTAAGGGGATTTATGTTTCATTTCTTAAGCTTAGTAGCGCAAATAGATCTTTTTTAAATTCCTATGCTTTTTTGTGTGTCTCAAATATTTATAATAACTATTTTTAAAAGCTTAACAGCCCTCTAGATAAAGTCCAAAGAACAGAACATGGATTACAAACACCTTCATGGGTTCACTGATCCTGTTTACCTCTCTAATTGTACCATGTCCAGCTTGTACACAAGTCTGGTCATGCTCAACAATTTTCCTCAAAAGATGTCCAAGCCTTTGTCCACACTATTTCCTCTCTCAAGAACTCAGCCCCACCCTCCTCCTCTTGCCATTAAGTCTCAAATTAATTGTCAGTATCTTCAGGAAAACTTCTCTGGCACCTTATCCATGTCTGGGTTAGGTCCTTCTATGGATTTCCAGAGCACTGAGTACTTTCACCATTACTTACCATCTATTTGCACAATAGTGTAACGGCTGACTTACTTCTCTGTATCTGTATACCATTAGAACATAAACTCTAAAAGTATAGAGTATGTTGTATTTACCCTAATATCCATAGCCCCTGCCCCATTAATGAGCCCTCAATAAATATTTGTGGTAGGAATTAATTAATTAATGATGGGCTGGTTTATTGAACATTCTTAAGGCATGCTATAATTTTACTTGTAATATGAATCCTGATTTATAATCAGTATTTAGACGGAATCATAAAATCTTACCACTTCATAGTGTGAAGATTGAAATCATTACCTGGAATAAAGTTCTCTTCTGTTATTCATATTGCAAAGTTTGGTTTCAATATCATCTGTCACCTAAACTAGGTCTTCTTTTGCTGTTTAGGATTAGCACATCCTAAGCACTCATCAACTTCTACAAATGACACTTAGGCATAGGTGATGTTTCTGAAAATTGCTTTTTATATTACTGCATTCAAATTTGATGAATATAGTAGGTATTATTCTGTTATACAGCAGGCATTAGGTATCGATACTCACCACTGGCATTTATTGAATCTAATACAAATTTTGTTGTTACCTATGTTTTCTGCTCAGTCTGCCTTTTTCCTTCATTTCCTTTAAAGTCCATGTGCTAACTAAAATTGTGATTTACTAACAACTCCTAACCCCATATGTAAAAAATCAATACATCATTATCTTAATGAAATAATACAACTTTCCTTTACTATACAGATTTGCCTTCTTGAGTTTTCTCTCTCCTGTTATCTGTTTTCTTGATACCACTATAAATTTTACCAGCACTCTTCCTTCAATTCTGATTTTAAGATCCTTCATAGAGTCTTTGCTCCTCAGGATTTCCCCATTGTCATTAATAGAAAAATAAAGGCGGATATTGGGAAAGCGTTGAGGCTGGAGCAGTTGGCACAGGGAAAAACAGTATGTGAGACAGGTATCAAGAGGATGCCCTCTTTACTCCAAATGCACTCTCTTTATTTATTTCCACTTCTCAAACTTTATAATTTCAGCTCTCAGTTAAGTCTTATCCTCACATTCTACTTTTGCAATTTCTAAAATAATATCATCTGGATCATTTTGAGGCAATATCAAGAGAAGAAAAATAAGTCAAGCGATCATATAATTATTGAGGACCCCCTATTGCTAAAATCTAACCTACCATGGATCCCTGACTGTTATGAACATTTGGCCCAGGGAATGCAAAGAGCTACCATGTGGAGAATGTTGGCTGACAGTCAAGAGCCTTCTATAGTGGAACTTGCTGCGATGGATTCACCATAGTCCATGAGCTGGTCCCCAGTATGACAAGTGAAGAAATCTAACTTTGTCAGCTTCTTGAGAGTGAGTCTATTTTCCAGGGATGAACTTAACATAGCCAAGGATAAAAGACTGGTATATGTGTATTCCAGTCTAAAATTAATGATCAAGTGGACTAGAATTACTCATCAGCTCATCCCCCTGTAGACAAACTGCATACAAAGTCAAATAAGCAGAATGCTGCTTGGTGAGCATGGAATCAGAATAAGAGGAGCCAGTTATTTGATTCTAATGTTTAATGGAATTGTGTCTTGTGAGCCTGATGTGCCCTGCTCCACAGGAGTGAAATTTCTGCCTGTGAGGCAGATGGAGATTTACAAGACCTGAGGAGCACCAGCCCACGCCTCACCAGCACACCGTGCTTGGATGGCCAGTGCCAACTTGTGCCTCTGTGATTCCTTTTTCTTTGAATTCCTGGATGACTAATACCCCTATCCCCTTATCTCATATACATCTACTTGTCACTTTTTTCTTTAGATACATTAAAACATTCTGTGTGGTCATTGTCAAGTATGACCCAGGAAGCCATTATGTTTTTTTAGATGACTCTGTACATCTCTACTCAAATTCACTATGTGATCATTTCAAATTTTTACTTTCAAATGACTCTGCTTACTTGTAACCATTATTTTTCTTCTGCAGGGAAGCTCCTCACTGTGGTGTCTATATACAGTTAACACATAAAATAAAAGCAAAATATTTTTAATATTTCATCTCAGGAAGTAAGGATTAGGAATATTACTAATGGATGTGATCTACCAATCGAAATATTTGTTAGACTTTTTAAACTACCCTCTGCATGTGTGTGCATACACACACAATATAGGACAATTATTCTTAGTTCTTAAAGTTTTTCTAATTTTTTTTTTTTTAACTTTGGGTTTATTTATTTATTTATTTATTTATGGCTGTGTTGGGTCTTCGTTTCTGTGCGAGGGCTTTCTCTAGTTGCGGCAAGTGGGAGCCACGCTTCATCGCGGTGCGCAGACCTCTCATTACCGCGGCCTCTCTTGTTGCAGAGCACAGGCTCCAGTCGCGCAGGCTCAGTAATGGTGGCTCACGGGCCTAGTTGCTCCGTGGCATGTGGGATCTTCCCAGACCAGGGCTCAAACCCATGTCCCCTGCATTGGCAGGCAGATTCTCAACCACTGCGCCACCAGGGAAGCCCTCTAATTTGTTTTTAAATAACCATAGATAAATTTTAAAAGGAGGAGGAACTGGAGGTGGAGGAGGAAGACAGGGAAGAAGAAGAGGAAGGGAAGTGGAAGGAGAAAAAGAAACTCATCCAGATTAATTTTAAACAAGACATTATAACATATGTACAGCTTCATTTTGATCAGTCTCTAATTTTTAAACACCATCTAATTTTTAAAACACCATCTTTTCCAAATGCTCTTTCATACTCCAGGCATTTACTATTACTCTGTGTTCCTGAATTTTCAACGAGTCCTAGATATATGCTCTTGTTTCCTTCGATGCTCTATTGTTCATTGAACAAATATTATTTCCTTTTGAATGCAATTTCAATTTGCTCAATGCTGTGGCTATTCAACATTTGTGTTCTTTTGCTACACCTATTTTTTTTTAATTTATTTATTTTATTTATTTATTTTTGGCTATGTTGCGTCTTCGTTGCTGTGAGTGAGCTTTCTCTAGTTGTGGCGAGCAGGGGCTACTCTTTGTTGAGGTGCGCAGGCTTCTCATTGCGGTGGCTTCTCTTGTTGTGGAGCATGGGCTCTAGGTGCATGGGCTTCAGTAGTTGTGGCACGTGGGTTCAGTAGTTGTGGCTCACGGGCTCTAGAGCACAGGCTCAGTAGTTGTGGCACACGGGCTTAGTTCCTCCACAGCATGTGGGATCTTCCTGGACCAGGGCTTGAACCCATGTCCCCTGCATTGGCAGGTGGATTCTTAACCACTGCGCCACCAGGGAAGCCCTACACCTATTTTTTTAATTGTCTAATTTATGTTACTTCAGCAACTCCTTATTTTCCAAGATTCTTTCTTCAAGCATTTTATACAGCACATATGTTCTCTGAGTGACCATTTTGTAATTAAAACCTTTTGATTGGGTATGTTTCATTTATACAATTACAATAATATTTTTATTGGTATCACAACACATTGGCTTATTAGTAATTAAGGCATTTTGCATACACAGTATACAAGTGTGGACAAAAAAATTTTAATATTGTTTATTTGCTATGATGTTTTAAACTGTCACAGTCTTTTCAATATAACAGCTGCACACATTTATCAAATAAAACACAATAAAAAATTAATGATGATTGGTCTTTGTGGTTCCTAGTAATAAATCTGTCTTTTAAAAAAATCATAGCATAAATTATATTCTTATGCAATATGCAGGATTGCATGAAGACCTAGTAGTTCTTAAACAATATTACCAAATAACCATATAAATTCCAAATGCAGCAAAGCCACCACAAAATTAAGAGGAAGATGCAGAGATATCCCATTTACCTCCTGCCCTATACATGCACAGCATTATCAAAATCCCTCATCAGAGGGGTGCATTTGTTACGATTAGTGAACTTGCATTGACACATCATGCTCACTCGAAGCCCATGTTTTACATTATGATTCACCCAAACCCTCAAGATGATTACCAGTCAAATAAGATTTGAGTAAGTACAGCTGCTTTTACCATTTTATTTTATTTTGAATTTTATTTTACTTTATTTATTTTTTAAACAGCAGGTTCATATTAGTTATCTATTTTATACATATTAGTGTGTATATGTCAGTCCCAGTCTCCCAGTTCATCCCACCACCACCCCACACCTCCCCCACCCTCCCTACCCCCACTTTCCCCAGGATTCACTCTTGGTGTTGTACATTCTACGGGTTTGGACAAATGCATGGCATCACTATAGTACCATACAGACTATTTTCACTGCTCTAAAACTCCTCTGTGCTTCACTTCAATTGCAAGACTCTTTTTACTAACCCAAATACAAATTTTCATTAAACACTTGGAGTAACAAACTTTATTCCTTACATACATTTTTTACACATTTTTCAATCAAAAGCACAATCAATCATTAGAATGAATATATTGCTATTAACTCATAGTGACTCTAATTTATTGTACCTTATGGCTGTTCAAAGAAATAAAGACTTATAGGCCTGGACATAGTTAGCCAGACACAGAATAAACCAATGGGATTCTATTCTGAGCAGTCCAAAGGAGAAATTGTTTCTATTACCTTAGAGACTGAGAAATTACAAGACTGACATTCATAATAATAGCCATTCATCAATTACTTGCTACATAACAGGTACCATTCTACACCCTTTACTCCCATCTTTGCAGTGAATCTCTGACAGTTTCTCTCAAACCACCTGTGATAAAGTACCAGCTTTGTTTTATTCACAGTCTGTTGCAGACTAATATTTTGTAAAATACAACAAAAACAAATAGCTAGAAAAATTTAAATGTCATAAAAATTTTATTATAGTCAAAAGATATAAAATTACTCTGTCAAATTTTTATAAAAGTTTCTGTTGCTCACTCTTCATTTTTAAAAAATATTTATTTATTTATTTATATTTATTTTGGCTGCGCTGGGTCTCAGTTACAGCACGAGGAATCTTTGTTGCGGCATGTGGGCTTCTTAGTTGCAGCCTGCAGACTCTTAGGAGCCTGCATGCAGACTCTTAGTTGTGGCATGCATGTGAGATCTAGTTCCCAGACCAGGGATCGAACCCGGGCCCCCTGCATTGGGAGCATGGATTCTTACCCACTGGACCACCAGGGAAGTCCCTCACTCTTCATTTCTAACCTGCAGCAAAGAGACTATTGATGGACACTGATACGAAGACCACACTTTGAGTAGTAGCACTATCCTATACAAAATATGGATTATTATTTCTACTTTTCTGCTGAAAACAAAAACTGAGGCTTGGCTCAGTAAAATAACTTGCTTAATTTCACTCAGATAATCAATAGCAAAGACCAAATTTGTAACCAGGATTGATTCCAAATTCTGAAGTTTTAAATAATTGTGGAACATGGTTTCACTGACAATTCTAAAATTGTACTATCCAATACAATAGCTGCTAGCCACATGTGGCTATTTAAATTTAAATTAATTTTCGTTATGTAAAATTAACTTTATCTCTTCAGTTCTTCAGTTGCACTAGTGACATTTCAAGTACTGAAAAGCCACATATGGCTGGCTCGTGGCTACTATATTGAAAAGTACAGATAGGGAGAATTTGCATCCTCACAGAAAATGCTGTTGAACTGCCCTGCTCTAGAATATCAATAATTCCTCATTTATTTCATTTATAAGTTAGTATTAGACACCTCGGGGTTGCCTGCTTGACACACAATGACCCTTCTTCTTCAAGAAACTGCCCTCTCATCCTCGGTCCACAAAACAAGGAAGTTTTTATCCTCCATGACTCTGCCCCACCTCTCCAGTCATGGCTGACTGAACCAGCTGTGGACAGTTTATGAAAGCCAAGCCAGATAAATGTGTCTTTTATCTTTAGGAGAAGGTGCACACAGATCTTAAAGTGATTTACTTTGGTGAAAAGAGAACATTCAGAATCTACTAATGTCAATTATTTCTCAAGAGAAAAGAAAATAGTAATTAAGGCCTGAAAAGGAGAATTTGACCCAGAGTCCTGCAGAATACCAGCTCCAAATCAAACAACTAGAGTCAATTATTGAGGCTGAGTTGTACTAATATGGCAGCTTGTAGCACAGCCTATGGATCAGGGGAAGGGAATGCAAGGAAGAGGAAATAATCATGAGTTTTGAACCTATAACTATAGCCAACGTTGGGTGTTTGTTTACTACCTACCAAACATTTTTAGGCACTTACATGCCTATTTTCTCTGTTGTCCAAACAAACCTTTGAATACACCAATTTTCAAATAAGGGTATAGAGAAAACTGAGGTTTACAGAGTGCTAGGGCATAGTTGAAAGCCTTGGCAGTTGTTGAAATTTCATACAGTAAGAAAAGTACTATACAACACCATAAAATTTTGAGTTGGAAAAATCAATGTGAATTCATAAACTTACAAAGAAATATTGTGTTCTAGTTCTGTACTAAAAATGATCCAGCAGCAATAGTAGTAGCAGTACTTTTGCCCACCACCAAAAGTCATGGGCAACCCTAGCAGTCAAGATTTTTATCCCTAATGCTATTTTAGGAAAAAAATAATGAGATTGAATAGAGGGTGGTTGAAAAATATTTTAATGTCTATTTGTTTACTTATCTATTGTTATTATTAGAAAGCAAGGATAATTTCAGGAATGTCAGGGACATGGTTTAAGGACAAAGGAGCCATCTTAAAGGGATTCTCATCCACCAACTTGTAACAATTTGAGCATTAAAATTTTTATTATTATGATTTTGTTAATTGAAACAAGTTGAGTATATAAAGCCCATGAACTCAGTAATGGTTTGGAAAAAAGAAAGATTAATAAACTATGTGCAAAAAGGTATTTTTAATATGTGTGACTATAATAGATGTTAAATTTTATTGATTTTAATATAAATAGAAAACATTAATATATAGGTATATTTTGTTTATTCCATTAAGTATGTGTCTATAAAATATGGATAGGTACTTTTTTCCAAGTATAAGCAAGATACAACATACATAGGGAACTCTAAGTGAACCAAATGCTTCCAGAAAAAAAATAGGTACTGTGTCAGAATCAAATGGACTGATAAACTCCATTGGTAATATATTATAACCAAGCAGAAAGTGGATCCAGCAATTGCTCATTACTGGTGGTCATATACGTAGTAATTCATTTAAAGAGAATTCAACAAGGACTCCCCTGGTGGCGCTGTGGTCAAGTCTCCGCCTACCAATGCAGGGGACTTGGGTTTGAGCCCTGGTTCGGGAAGATCCCACATGCCACAGAGCAACTAAGCCCATGCACCACGACTACTGAGCCCGCGTGCCACAACTACTGAAGCCTGTGCACCTAGAGCCCATGCTCCGCAATAAGAGAAGTCACTGCCATGAGAAGCCCGTGCACCGCAGCGAAGAGTATCCCCTGCTTGCTGCAACTAGAGATAGACCGTGCGCAGCAGCAAAGACTCAACAGAGCCAAAAAAAAAAAAAAAAAAGACTCTGCGCTTCCAATGCAGGGGGCCTGGGTTCAATCTCTGGCCAGGGAACTACATCCCACATGCATGCCTCAACTAAGAGTTTGCATGCCACAACTAAGGAGCCCACCCACCTCAACTAAGACCCAGCACAACTAAATTAATTAATTAATTAATATTTTTTTAAAAAATAAAGAGAATTCAACAATTTCTTCCAAAATAATAAATTAACAACTATCCCAAATATAAGAATTAACTGAAAAGTTGATCGCTTATCTTCTGGTAAATAAAACCTTTAGAAGTTCTTTAAATAACCCTACACAAAGAATTATAAATACTATTCTGGTATGACTTACAAAGTTTCCAATATTTGTATCAGGCCAGATCCAGTAACAACAAAATAACAAAATAGTATCATCTCAAAGAGCAGGATGGTTAATTTGTTATGAACAATAGCACTGCAGCCAACTGTCTTAGGCTCAAAATAACTTCCTCTAGGCAAGTTATTTGATCTTTCTGTATTTTAGTTTCCTGATCTATTAAATGGAAGTTATAATAGTTCCCAGCAGTTTCTCATCTAAAGTGAGGGTGATAGCAGTTTCTATATCAATGGTTATTGTGAGAATTAAAGAGTGAATACGTGTGTTATTGTAGGATTGACACTACCTGATTTCAAGACTTATTGTAAAGCTACAGTAACCATGACAGTGTGGTATTGGCAAAAGGACAAAGAGATCAATGGAACAGAATAGACCCAAAACAATACAGTCAACTGACTTTTGGCAAAGGAACAAAGGCAATGTTGGAACAACTGGACAAAAAAAAAGTCTAGACACAGATCTTACACCCTTCACAAAAATTAACTCAAAATGGATCATAGATCTAAATATAAGATGCAAAACTGTAAAACTTCTAGAAGATAACATAGGAGAAAACCTTGATGAACTTGGGTATGCCAACAACTTTTTAAATACAAAGGCACAATCCATGAAAGAAATGATTGGTAAGTTGGACTTCATTAAAATTAAAAACTTTTGTTCTATCAAAGACAGTGTCAAGAGAATGAGAAGACAAGCCACAGACTGGGTGAAAATATTTGCAAAAGACATATCTGATAAAGGACTGTAATTTAAAATATACAAAGAACCTTTAAAACGCACAATAAGAAAACAAACGACCTGATTAAAAAATAGGGCAAAGATCTTAGATACCTTACCAAAGAAGGTATACAGATGGCAAATATGCACATGAAAAGATGCTTCACATTTCATGTCATCAGGAAAATGTAAATTAGAACAATGAGATACCACTACATGCTATTAGAACGGCCAAAATCCAGAACACTAACAACACCAAATGCTGGTGAAGGTGTGGAGCAACAGGAACTTTCATTCATTGCTGGTAGGAATGCAAAACAGTACAACCACTTTGGAAGACAGATTGGTGGTTTCTTACAAAACAAATATATTCTTACCATACAATCCAGCAATCACTCTCCTTTGTACTTACCCAAAGGAGTTAAATCTTATGTCCACGCAAACACCTGAACACATATATAAGCTTTATTCATAATTGCCGAAACCTGAAAGCAACCACGATGTCCTGCTTTAGGTGAATGGATAAATAAACTATGATACATCCAGACAATGGAATATTATTCAGTGCTAAAAACAAATGGGCTATCAAGCCATGAAAAGACATGGAGGAATCTTAAATGCATATTACTAAGTAAAAGAAATCATTTTGAAAATGTTACATACTGTATGATTCCAACTATATGACATTCTGGAAAAGGCAAAAACTGTGGAGACAGTAAAAAGATCAGGGGTTGCCAGGGGTTAGTGGAGAAGGAGGGATGAATAGGTGGAGCACAGAGGATTTTTACGTTAGCAAAACAACTCTGTATGATACTATAATGGTGGATACACATGTCATTATACATTTGTCCAAAACCATAAAATGTACAACATCAAGAATGAATCCTAATGTAAACTATGGACTTTGGTTGATTATGATGTATCAGTGTAGGTTCATCAATTATAAAGACATACCATTCTGGTGAGGGATGCTGATAATGGGTGAGGCTATACATGAGTGAGGCCAGGGCGTGTATGGAAAATCTCTACATCTTACACTTAATTTTGCTATAAACTTAAAACTGCTCTAAAAAATAATGTCCATTAAATATGTATACATATATGGACATAATTTTATATAAATGCAATTGTATAATACTTTTTAAAGTCACTTAAAAAAAATTTTTTTTTTAGTTGACTCCTTCCATTTCTATTAATATATGTTGATTTTGGTTTGTTCTCCTGCTTCCCACATTAACAATCTAATATACTACTACTACTACTACTTAATAACATTTATTTAGAACTCCCTATGTGCTGGGCACTATCTATTTGCTTTATGCACATTACCTCACTTAATCATCCCAACAAACCTATGAGGCGTGTACTAGAATCATCTCCATTTTTTAGGTAAAGAAACCGAGGAAGGAAGAGGTTAAGTAACTTGTCTAAAGTAACATAGTCATTAAGTGGTACATCTGGTGTTTGAACCTACAAAATTTGATGCTAAACTGAATCGCCTATCCATTATTTTATAATGACGCCATTTAGCTTTCTTTGTTCTTTATTTTTCTCCACGCTTCTATAATTCGATCATCTACACATATACGTATAAAGATTTTTGGTAAATTTTTATAAGTATGGGGTTATATTATATCCTGTATACACTTATCTCCCTCTTCCTTCTCTCATTCAACAGTACCTTAAAGAAATTTTATAAGTCAATTGTTATAGCTCTAATTCATTCTTTTTTGTTGTGATCATAGTATTCCATTTTCTGATATATCGCCATCTAATTCACCATTCCCCATGAATATCCTTGTACAAGTATCTTCATGTGCTGTGTTTTTTTCTTTTTTAAAGTATAGTTGATTTACAATATTGTGTTAATTTTGTTTTATCTACATGAGCTAGATTCCCAGGTGTGGGCTTGCAGGTTCAAAGACTATATATATTTTTACTTTTAATAGATATATGTCAGATGGTTTTCCAAAAAGGCTCCTATCACATCTCCATCAGTAATGTGTGGGTGCCCTTTCCCACACTTCAGAGGGACAGAATAGTGTAGTAGAGAGCAATGTTCATACTGGAGTTAGCTGCTGGAGTGTAAATCTTTGCTCTGCTTTTCACTTGCTGGGTAAGCAATATCTCTTTCTTCTAACTCTCTTTGCCTTGGTTATCTATTCACTGCTGCATTTATCTATTCCTATCCTAATATCATATTGATATAATCATGTAAGCAGTTAATTGAATGAACTGAAATTAGTAGGGGACAAGCAGAAGCAACTTCATTTATTCTCATCTCTGTAAATTTAAACCCAAGTTGTCAGATGGTTTTTCTGCCCTCACCTCCACCCCTATGAAATTCCAATCAGATATAATAAGATCAGATTATTTTTCCATTTTCATTCAAATATACTAAGTATTAAAGTGCCAATCATGCATCTACTATAAATCCTTCTGTTTCTCCAAGCTCATGCCTGACTCAGGCTTGGAACTGAAAGGGTAGGGAGGTAGCATGGTCGATCTTTATCATTCTTTCCCTGGGTCCTACTCTTGTTTCCCATTCAGTTGCCAACTTCCAATTCCTTTTGGGTAGTGGGGTGCAATCGACAGGGTTTTATGGGCTGTGTATGTGTTATATAACTAGTGAATTCTTTAGTTCTCTTTTGGCTGTCAAACATATTCAGTCTTGGTAATAGTCCAAATGCTAACTCTTTTGTAGGGATCTTTTGTGACCACCCCTGAGGTACACATTGCTAAGGATTGTCCCCTTATAGTTCCCTGATGTAGACACTCCTCTGACTGGCCACATGTGACTTCGCAGTAAGTGGATTCCAGTGGTTCATTCTACACGTAGACTCTCTCTCATCCCTCTAGATAGGCTTCTTGGGTGGGATCTTTTTCAATATTTCCTATTATAGCCCCTTTTTGGTGGGGCTCAGCCAGGCTCTGAGAATGTCCAGCTATTGTAGAATTGCAGTTTACTTCAACTGGTGTCTTCTTTCATTGTTCTATCATCAGACCCAGTACCAATCATCCACTCTCCTTTAAATGTTTTCAGATATCAAAAGATAATAATCCTTACATATCCTGAACTCCAGGGATCCATGTCAAATCAATGGTTCTCTGAAATCTCAATTTTGGGGCTCAGGTATGGGAGATGGGGAAAATACCTTTTTCTTCTCTCCCTTAAGAAGGACATGGGTGATAAATATACAGCAGATTGAAATTTGTTTTAAAAAATCCTTGCTACCTGCCTCTTGATCGATCTCTTCAAATCCTCTTACAAACAGGAGACTACTAGTTGTCAAACTGGCTTTATAATCTCTTACGCTGTCCCACATAAATAGGTTCAGATCCAATCATTTTAGACCTTTCAGACACAGAAGTAGTCAATTGTAACCCTTTGTTCCATTTACAGTAGATTTATAGTATGTTTTGAAATCTAGCAAAACAAGCATACCCTTACTGTTCTTCTTTTTCATAATTTTGTTGGCTCTTTTCTGACATGCTTTCTTTTAAATTTATTACATCTACCACCTCCTCCCCCATTTACTATTGGGATTCTAACTAGAATTGTATTAAAATGCAATATTAATTTTGTGAAATCATTTTTATATTATCAAATCAAGAACATGGCATTTTGGGACTTCCCTGGTGGCACAGTGGTTAAGAATCCACCTGCCAAAGCAGGGGACATGGGTTTGAGCCGTGGTCCAGGAAGATCCCACATGCCATGGAGCAACTAAGCCCATGCGTCACAACTACTGAGCCTGTGCTCTAGAGCCCGCGAGCCACAACTACTGAGCCCACGTGCCACAACTACTGAAGCCCATGTGCCTAGAGCCCGTGCTCCACAACAAGAGAAGCCACCACAGTGAGAAGCCTGCGCACCGCAATAAAGAGTAGCCCCTGCTCGCCGCAACTAGAGAAAGCCTGCGTGCAGCAATGAAGACCCAACACAGCCAAATAAATAAATAAATTAATTAAAAGGAAAAAAAAAGGCATTTTTTTCAATAATATTTGGGTTTTTTTCTGTTCTTTTCTCATTATATCTACTCCCATACATTTTATATTTTATATTTTTGTTCATATTGTGAATAGAATATCTTTTTCCATTTCCTCTGTAGGTGATTATTTAGGTGATAAGGTATTGATTTTTGTGTATTTTCTTCTATTTGGCCAAATTATCTTATTAACTCTAGGAGATTGTTTTTGTTTTTAACCAGTCTCATGTGTTTTTAGTAATACCATCAGACTATTGACAAAGAGATATTTTTCTTTTCTCTTCTGATGTTTCCATTAATTATTTAATTTTCTGATTTTGTTTCCTTATCTTGATTTTACTGTTTAATGAGAAAAACCACAGGCCCAAAATGGCATTACTTGTGCTAAAGCTTAGATTTAATACCTCACCTAATTGCAGTTTTGACCTTCCCAAGAAAATTTAACCAACCAGTTTGGAATTTTCTGATCCGCACCAAAGAGGTAATCTGTCATGTGGACCCTTTTGATCCCCATTCCCTCCCCCAAAGGAAGAAGAGGCAATCTGCATGATAAAATCTTTGCATTTCCTTCCCCACCAAAAAAAATGTCCCAGTCCCAAATAACACTTTATTTTCTTTTATTAATGACTTCCTTGCCCCACCCCTCTTTCTATAAAAGTCTTCCACTTTGTATCACTCCTTGCCTTTCTAGTTGTCAGATGGTATGCTGCCCAATTCATGAATCACCTAATAAAGCCAATTAGATCTTCAGATTTACTCAGTTGGATTTTGTGTTTTAACACACTGACACTGTCAAAACAAATTTTAATAGAATAATATAAAGGTTTAACCATTTAGGATAATAAGACAAATTTTAGTAAATGATTTTAAGGTTTAATTATTTAAGATAGTACTTATGTATGGTTTTGGACGTGCTCCTTATTACATTTAAGTAGTTTCCTTATGTTACTATTTTACTTAGAGGTTTTATTAGGAATAATGCCTATATTTTTATCAAGTGCCTTCTTAGCTCATGCTGTTATAATCATATGATTTTTTTCTTTAATTTGTTGTTTTAATGGATTAAGTTGATAGATTTCCTGATCTTAAACCATCCCTTAGTCATACTATATCTTTTTTTTTTTTTTGATATATTTCTGGAGCCTATTTTCAATTAAGTAATATTGTTCTAAGCTTTAATTCTCCCTCCTTCCTCCCTCTCTCTCTCTCCCTTTTTTACTTCCTTCTTTTTATAATATCATTGTCATTTTTCCATAGTAAATTTATGTTAGCATCATAAAATTTAATAGAGGAATTTTCATCTTTTGCTCTGACTGGAGTAGTATAAATCCTTGCTGCTCAAAATGTGGTCTATGGAACAGCAGTATTAGCATCACAGGAAGCTTGTTTGAAATTCATAATTTTAGACATAAAATCAGATTTAGGAATTAGTAACTGCACTTAACCAGATCTCCAGGAGTGATGCTGAAAACTCGGCCTCTGTGCACTGATGCCAAATCGAATCTCAGAGACAGTTTTGCGTGAAGTAGAAAAGAATAGCTTTATTGCTTTGCCAAGCAAAGGGGGACACAGTGGGCTCAGGCCCCTCAAAACTCTGTGTCCCAACATTGTAAAGCAATTATACTCCAATAAAGATGAAAAACAACAACAACAACAAAACTGTGCATCCCCACCTCGGAGGATTTTGTAAGGAATTTTATAACAGTGGTTTAAGGGTGGGGTTCTGATAAGGATTAGGGTATATGCAGGGCCTGCACTCCTTTAATCTGGCCTCAGGTGGTCTGATGAGTTTCTGTAGTTCCTTTAATCTGGCCTCGGGTGGTTCCTTGAAGAGCTTCTCTGGTTCCTTTAATCTGGACTGAAGAATACTAACATCTTCCATTTTTAGGGGGTTTTAGTTCTATAAAGAGTTCAAAGATATCATTATGTGTATCCCTTGAGGGGGAACCAGGACCCTGCCCCAAGGCTGCACTATTGTTTCCTGACTGCTCCTCCCTTGTCTCTGCATTCCCTCCCTTCCCTGATTAGCAACTGTTTAAAGGTTTCCATGCCCAGGAGCCCCACGGGGTTCTGCTTGATTTCAGGAGTTTCCTATGAACATTAATGCTTTGGAAGCATTGTTTAAAGTAACATTGAAATTATCTGTGCTGTTAGGTGTGTGATCAGTTTTCAATGGTAGAACATTTGTCACTTTCCTAGTCTCTGTTATTTAGTCTATTCAATTTGCCCTCTTTCTTAAGTCAATTTTGGTAATGCTTATTTTGCTAGGATATTATCCATTTCCTCTGTCTTGTCAAATCTGTTGCCATAGTTGCTGTTAGTATTCTCATAATTATTTTAACATCTCTTACCTTTACAGTTATATCTCTATCATTTTTTTTTTTCTATCATTTAAGTTGATGTCTAGATTTGAGACAGGAGGGACGGGGGCAGGGTACAACTGTTAAAAGAATGACATAGCTGTTGAGGATACGACATAAACTGGTTAGAATTATTTCAGCAAAAATAGAAATGAAGCTTTCCCTCCCCTGAGAACAAGGAAAATAAAGGGAACAGTGAACAGGCTAAAGAAGAAACATAACCTGACCTGAAAGAGTTAATCATGTTGCAATGTAAATAGAAGTGAGTTTTCTTTCTTCTTCTCCTGAGAGCAAGGGGGGAAAAGGAACAGCGAACAGGCTAGAGAACAAACATAACCTGGCCTGAAAGAGTTAATCACTCCTTGTTTTACTTTAACTGTCACTAATTTGTAGTAACTAGATTTGTGCTTTACAAAGCTAACTTCACTCCCTGACACTATGTAATTTACATTCGGCACCTATCACCCCTAACTCTGTCATGTTACATCCGGGCCTCTCACTCCCTAAACTTATTATGTCCCAGCCCTTACATTCTATACGCCCCTCGTAACAAGTCACCCTCTATAGTTTTTGCATTTCACAGACAAGGTCACCCCCATAAACCAGAGGCAAACGGACACAATTACCAGACTGCCGGACCCCAATTACCCGGTGGCCTGACGCCAGCTATGACTGTTTTGAAATAATGCAAAGGAAAGGAAGAATGCAAGATCTTCACTACTTTGATCCTTATCGTATACCCTGGACTGCGAGCCTCACATATAAAATCTTCCATGATTCCCAAGGACGAGGGGCACAGTTCTTGAGGCCCTAGCCTGCTGTGTTTTCCCTTCTGCTTGGCAGAAAAATAAAGCCATCTCTCTCTTCCTCCAAAAGTCCTGTCTCAGTATTTCTGTTCAGCCTTGGTGCACAGGGAAGCCGATATTTCAGCAACAGAACCAACTAGGTCCAAGATGGCAGAAGATTCAATCCCAGTAGACCTTGGACCTCGTTATACACTCATCATATTACATTAGGATGCTAAACGATGCACCCACAGGAGCCATAACAGTTCCAAGGCTGATCATAAAAAGCCAAAAAGTGGGCAGTGTCCCAATTCCTGGAAATCCCTGCCCCTTCCTCAAAATAGTTGGAATAATCCTCCCACTCATTAGCCTATGAAATTACCCAGCCAATAAAAACTAACCAACCCTGCACCCCAGGGCTGCTCTCACCTTCTGAGACGGCCTGCATTCTGCCTATGGAATGTGTATCTCTGCTTTCACTTTACTATGGCTTGCTCTTGAATTTTTATCTGCATGAAGCCAAGGACCCTCACTTGGTGGCCTGTCCCAGGAACTCACCTGAGACCTGGGATATGACCATCCTCTCGCACCCTATCTCCCTGCAACCTCTTTACAAAGGGTATTAATAAATCTACTTCTTACCTATCACTTTGCCTCTTGCTGAATTCCTTCTGTGCCAAGACATAAAGAACATGAGCTTCACTGAGTCCTGAGACAAGGTGTGTGGTTTCAGTTGGAAAATTGTGGATTTGAGTCCCATCTTAGGTGTGGTTTCAGCTTCTCTAACAGCTCTTTTTCACTGAGTGTTTATTCTATTTGACCAGACTAATCTTGCTGTCTTTTACTGTCAGGCCCTGGGTGGATGCTGTAGTATGCCACCTGGATCCCCAGGACTCAGGCACTCATTCTCCCAGCGGCTTTGATTGTTGATGGATGATAATTCACAATTAACTCTCTCTGGGAATTGCCTTAGCAAAAGAAAATCACCTCACCCCAGGACATAACCCCTTCCTGGGGATAGCCCACTTCCCCACTGCTCATCCCCCTTGCCTCAAGGCAGGACAGCTCTGAAGGGCAATTCCAGGTCCTGAGTGCCCCATAGTTACTGCTAAAGCCTCTGTTGCAACTGCACAGCAGTTCAACTTTTCCTTCTGCCCAATTCTATTATATCCATCATAATTATTGTTCCCCAAAACACTCCCTAATAACCTTCCCATACAAAAATCTTAGAGTTACAAAGGTTGTTTCTGGGGGAACCTGACATACCATGTTCCCTTAAATGGGTTGTCTTTTCCTTTGTCAGCTTTTGAGTCTTCAGTCTGGTTGTAATGGTAGCCTGAGATATGGCAGTGCTGCAGGTGAAGGAAAGCAATTCTCTCTCTCTGCATGGACTAGACGTAATCTGCCAGCCTCTGGTGATAGAAGCAGAGAGGGTATGGGGTCCCCAGACAAAGAGAACTAGGCATGGCTTTCTTGACATAAGAGAAGACATTTTTGGCCTAAGCCATTTTGTGATCTAAGCCTGGCCACAATGCTTGCCCTTGAACAGGTCTCAGTAATTAAAGATCTTAAGGGAAGAGAGGGAATGAAGGAGTAAAGGAAAAGCAGTCAAGAAACAATAGTTCAGGGCTTCCCTGGTGGCACAGTGGTTAAGAATCCTCCTGCCAACGCAGGGGACAGGGGTTCAAGCCCTGGTCTGGGAAGATCCCACATGCCGCAAAGCAACAAACCCTGTGCACCACAACTACTGAGCCTGCGCTCTAGAGCCCACGAGCCACAACTACTGAGCCCCTGTGCCACAACTACTGAAGCCCACACGCCTAGAGCCCGTGCTCCACAACAAGAGAGGCCACCGCAATAAGAAGCCCGTGCACTGCAACGAGGAGTAGCCCCGGCTCGCTTCAACTAGAGAAAGCCCATGCACAGCAATGAAGACCCAATGCAGCCAAAAATAATAAAATTAAATTAAATTAAAATAATAAAAAAAAAAGAAACGATAGTTCAGTGATAAAATAGTCCTAGTTCTTCCTGAAGGGATATATATAACAATCTGATATGTTTCTTTGAGTTCTGCAGGACCTGAGGCCCTCACCCAGGTGTAGGATGGAAGAATGATGTTGACCCTCCTGACTTCAGTCAACTAAAGATAGGACTCTGTCAGCCTTTGCCCCAATGCTGTGCTGAATTCTCCTCTGCTCAAGCCCCTTCACGAATATGTGTGTACCCTTAGCTTAAAACTTCCCCACTTTTGCCGTTTGGGGAGACACTGCTTTGGGAAAGATCCCCATGTTCTCCTTACTTGCTGCAAGTAATAAATCCTTCCTTCTCCTGCTTTTTGCCTTGGTTGTATCTTTTTGTTGCAGGAGAACGGGAAGTGAGAACATGGTCACATCCCAGGTCTCGGGTTAGTCCCTGGGGTGGGCTGCCAAGTTTGGGTCCTTGGTTTCATGCAGGAAAGAATTTAAGAGTGCGCCATAGTAAAGTGAAAGCAAGTTTATTTAGAAAGATACACATTCCATAGGCAGAATGGGGACTGTCTCAGAAGGTGTGAGTGACCCCAGAGTATGGGGTGGGGTAACTTCACAGGCTAACAAGTGGGAGGATTATTCTAATTATTTTGGGGAAAGGGTGGAGATTTCCAGGAATTGGGCCACCACCAAATTTTTGGCTTTTTATGGTCAGCCTTGGAACAGTTATGGAGCCTTTGGGTGTGTCATTTGCCATGCTGATTATTACAATGAGGTTCAATGTCTATGGGAAGTCAAATCTTCCACCATCTTGGGCCTAGTTGGTTCTAACTAGTTTTTGTTGTCTCCTCAATAGTTGTGTCATTCTTTTAAAGGTTGTGCCCTGCCCCTCCCCCTGCCCTGTCTCATTTTGGCTCAATACCCAGCAAGAGGTAAACCCAGTTTTTTGGGTAACTGTGAGGCCTTACTTCCTCCATGGTCCCCATTGTCTCCATACTTTCCCTATCACAGGACAGGGAGGTCTGGAGGAGCAGGACTTCCCACTGGGGGCCGATGTTGACTCCTGTCTTACTTCTAGCTTCCCATAAGCCCCATGTCACCATTTGGCTCAGGAGAAGCATATGAATGGGACTCAGAAGTGGAGGTCAAGAAATCTCATTCAGGTCAACAGATTTCCAAGATCCTACTCAGTTTAATTTTTTAAATTCTTTCAACACAAGTAATCAAAAACTTTTCAGATGTCAGATATTTTAATTAAATTATGTCCTTTAATGTTTATTGTAAAATTTTCATATGGAAGTTCTCTGAAATTTGGAAGAGAAGGGGAAATGATGCACAGGAAGAGGGGAGGGGGAGATTGAAGAGTTGATTTTCTTTTTAATTAATTAATTTATTTGTTTTTATTTTTGGCTGCATTGGGTTTTTGTTGCTGCGTGCAGGCTTTCTCTAGTTGCGGCGAGCGGGGGCTACTCTTCTTTGCGGTGTGCGGGCTCCTCATTGTCGTGGCTTCTCTTGTTGTGGAGCACAGGCTCTAGGCACGCAGGCTTCAGTAGTTGTGGTGCGTGGGCTCAGTAGTTGTGGCTCACAGGCTGTAGAGCACAGGCTCAGTAGTTGTGGCGCACGGCCTTAGCTGCTCTGCGGCATGTGGGATCTTCCCAGACCAGGGCTCGTACCTGTGTACCCTGCATTGGCAGGCGGATTCTTAACCACTGCACAACCAGGGAAGCCCCTGAAGAGTTGATTTTTTAAATACATGGATGTACATGTTACTGTAGTTTTTGTTTTGTTATTATTACAACTGCTGTTCTAGCACATTGATTCTTACCATATCTTGCCACAGATTTCTAGGACATCTCCCTAAGGAGCTGTGGAGAAATTAGGAGTCGACACTGAAACTAATAATAACTATTTTAAACTTAAAATGAAAGTTTTAAATTCTCAAAATCTTATGTTCCGAAGCTGTATACTTATAACGTGATACTTAGTAGCTCACATGAAACAATCCATAGGATAAATATCTATGTTACAGGGTGAAGAGTTACAGGGTGCTTTTATACTGATTTTTATTTTCTCTGTCTTCCAGGAAATCTATAGTAAAACAGTTATTATAAACAGTTATTGTAGTAACTATTGTCCTTCCAATTCCTTGCACAATTATCTTCTCTGCCTGTCTAGAGGTGTTGGCTTGGATTCTGAGTATTGTGGATTTTGATGTGGCTGAGTGTCTGGATTTTGTTTCCTTTAAAGAATGTTGAAGTTTATTGTGGAAGTGGTGAAATTACTTCTATCGGCTTGCCCCTTTAAAGGCTTGTTTTTAAGCTTTGTTAGGTTGGTCATAACATATCCTTTACTTTGTGGCTGGTTTAGCCTACTACTGAGATGCTGCACTTACAGAGTCACTATTGAATGTCCCAGAAGTCTGAGGTCTTACCCTGTGGTTCTAACTCATATGTCTCCCAGCCTTGTGTGAGCTCTGGGAATTGTTCAGTTTTCAGCTATCCAGTAGTTGTTCTTTGCCCAGGTTTGTGGAATTTCACTTATGCACTTGTAGCTTAGTTTTCATCCAAAGACACAAGGAAATGCCTTATACAGATTCCTAGAGCTTTTCCCTAGATAATTTCCCTCTCTGACATTTTACCTCAATCCTCTGAACTCTGATCTCTGTCTTCTCAGCTAAATGAGGCCACCATGTCCTTTTTTTAAAAAAAAAAAAAATTATTTATTTGGCCGTGCCAGGTCTTAGTTGTGGCACGTGGGATCTTCATTGCGGCATGCGGGTTCTTTAGTTGCAGCACGTGGGATCTTTAGTTGCAGCATGCTAACTCTTAGTTGCAGCATGCGAATCCTTAGTTGTGGCAAGTGGGATCTAGTTCCCTGACCAGGGATCGAACCTGGGTCCCCTGCATTGGGCCATCATGTTCTGCTTGAGATCCCTCTCTCTCTGGTCCAGAAAGTTACTCCAGGTTTCCTATTGGGATGACAATACAGCTCATCTTGTTTGTTTCCTTCTCTAAGATATAATAGTTCTGCATTGCCTGTTGTCTGATAATAGTTTTTAAAAAATCATACTTTGTTCAGTTTTTTAGCTGTCTGTGTCAAGAGAGGAAGTCAGGTAGCAGTTACTCTGTCTTTGCTAGAAGTGGAGACCAATTCTCTTATTTGAAAATGTGTGTGTCTTGTTTATTACTGTATCTATTAATGTAACCAGCATCTAGCACAGTGCTTGACACAGTTGGCATTCAATAAATAATATTCAATGAATGACTAGATGGTGATATTATCCACCCTAATGGTTGTGACTCAAAACTTTTGCTTGAGGCTCTGTTAATAAGTGAAAATTTAGCAAGAGACAAATAAACAGACTTGGAATTTCTGCTTATGGAAGAAATATCTCAAAGGATGTATCTAGTGTTGAACATTTTTTGTAAAGATTGAAGGAATTTTAAATAAATAACCATGAAATTATAAATGAGAGAACATGACTTTCAGGCCTGTTTCTAATAAAAATTATTATACTAGGAGCTCAACAGTGCCTAAGTATAATGTATAATTGGATATATTTATCCAATCATCTTGAAGCTTGAATAATTTGGTTTTTTGATGATTAGATAAGGTAGTCATGTAGAAGACAAATTATTTCTTGTTTATGAGTAAAAATCTGAATATAGAAGACTTAGGAGCAGCAGCAACTATTATGCTTTTCTCCTCCTTTTCTTGAACTGCAACCACAGGAAGAACAGTTTAACCTGCTAACTTACTTTTCCTACTCTGCCATTTTCCCTTATTTCTTAACAACTACCCCTCCATTTTCATATTCATTTCTTTCTATGGTCCGATTTGTACTTCAGAAAAACCACTCCAATAGGCATCAAGAGGTTTATGTATATATCTATAGATTTCTTATAATACACTGGTTAATAATTCATCTGGGAACAAATTTCTTTTATAAAGAAGTTAGCTTCATTTAAAACAAATAAACAGCACAGTAAATAGTATGACAATACTGATGTGTTTCCACTACTTACTTTTTAGACTTCTTGAGGAGAAGAATGAAGTCTTGGTATTCCCTCGATTGCCTAACATTTATTCAGTCACTTAACAAATATTTATTGAGTGTTTTCTGTATGCCAGCTACAAAGCTAGGCACTGGTGACACGAAGATACTGCTGCCTTCCTTCCAGGAACATATAACCTAGCAAAAGACATTTAAACAAGCAATTTCAAATAAAAACAGTAAGAATTGTATGGAACTCACATCTGTGGGAGGGAAACCAACTCTGGGGATAGTAACTTCAGATAAATCTTGCCAGAAGAGGAAAAGCTTGATCTGAGATATACAGAACCTATAGCAGTTAGCTCATCTGGTGAAGAAGGGGGAAGAGAATTCCAGCACAACAATATGTATAAAGACCCATAATCATGAAAGGATATTGGCACATCCAAGGAACTGGATGTAGCTTGGTATGGCTGGAGAAGGGTAGGGACCGGCAAGATAACCAAGGGTTTTGGATGTCAGGTGAAGGAATTTAAACGTTTTCTGGGCAGGGCATACCATAATCAGTTTTGCACCTTCATTTTCAAAGTTCTTCCAGCTAGAATGGATAGAATAGATAGTCCAGGTAATATATAAGAAGAAACTTGAGCCAAGACAAACCATTATGCTTATACATAATTGGCATTGAGTGGTTGTTTGTTGAATGAATAAATTAATAATGAATATAGCTCAGTGTTGGTCATTGTCACACACGTATGTACAGTTCTAGGAACAAAGTACAAATAGGAGTCCTTTCTTGAGAAGAGGGACTTGAGGGTGCCAACGTGATCAAAACTGCCCTTTAAGGACTTCCCTGGTGGTCCAGTGGGTAAGGCTCTGTGCTCCCAGTGCAGGGGGTCTGGGTTCGCTCCCTGGTGGGGGAGCTAGATCCTGCATGCATGCCTCAACTAAGAGTCCACTTGCCGCAACTAAGAAGTCCGTATGCAGCAACTAAAGATCCCGCATGCTGCAACTAAGACCCGGCACAGCCAGAATAAACAAACAAACAAACAAACAAAAAACCTGCACTTTAGAAGAGTTATTCTGCCTGTAATGTACACGGTGAACTGAAAAGGGAACAGGCAGGAGCACACGGTAGCACCTGATCAAGGATGCTGCAATGGACATGAAGAAGAGAGGATATATTTAAAAGATACATTGATTATAAAAAGAAGAAGATATTACTGTATAGCACACGGAACTATATTCAATATCCTCTGGTAAACCATAATGGAAAAGAATGTGAAAAAGAATGTATATGTATGTATGTATAACTGAATCACTTTGCTGTACAGCAGAAATTAACACAACATTGTAAATCAACTATACTTCAATAAAATAAGAATTTTAAAAAAGAAGAAGATAATTAGAGTCATTGCTAGAGAATGATGAAGTGTTGAGGAAATTTTTTTGTTTGCTTTATAAATTTATTTATTTATTTATTTTTGGCTGCGTTGGGTCTTCGTTGCTGCGCACAGGCTTTCTCTCGTTGTGGCAAGCAGGGACTACTCTTCGTTGCGGTGTGCGGGCTTCTCATTGTGGTGGCTTCTCTTCTTGCGGAGCACGGGCTCTAGGCACGCAGGCTTTAGTAGTTGCAGCATGCGGGCTCAGTAGTTGTGGCTCGCCGGCTCTAGAAAGCAGGCTCAGTAGTTGTGGCACACAGGCTTAGTTGCTCCACGGCATGTGGGATCTTCCCGGACCAGGGCTCGAACCCATGTCCCCTGTGTTGGCAGGCAGATTCTTAACGACTGCTCCACCAGGGAAGTCCCTGTTTGTTTTTTTATGGGAGGGGCTTGAGCATGGTTGTAGCCTGAGAGGAGGGAGTTGTGTGGGAGAACATAATAAAAATGTAGGAAAGGCAGAGGATGGGATCTGGAATTTAGAGTCTCCATTCACTGGCTCTGTGACTGGAACAAGTTACATAAACTCTTTGAATTTCAGTTTACTCATTTATAAAATTCAGATAATTTCTATCCTTTGGAATTGTTCTAAGAATTAGAAGATAATTATGTAGAGCCCTTAGAATAAGTAGGCACTCAACAAAAGGTAGTTGTTATAGCTATTATTATTATTGTAAGGGTGTGACTTTCAGAGAAAAGACAATAAAGAGGTGGAGTAAAGTTAGGGGGTAGCAGAAGGGAAAATTAAGTGAATTCACACCTATTTTTCTGTGAAAGTGTTAAAAGAGAAGGAGGGTGATGAAAGAGAGTGATGAAACCTTACAGTAGCTATAGTGGCCATTCAGAGAAGAAATTAACCAGGTGTGGGCATTCAAAGGAATTTCTGATTGGTTGAAGGATCAGAGGAGAGAACCTTAAAGTACTGCCCATTTCTTTTACATATAAAAAAATTAGTGGAAGAGTTGGAATTACTCTTTACTATTTAATGACATCTTCCCTGATGCTAGAATTATTTTATATTTTTTTCTTAAATACAGGCCTATCTCATTTTATTGTGGTTCACTTTAATTGCACTTTGCAAATATTGGGTTTTTGATAAATTAAAGGTTAGTGGCCATCCTGTGTCGAGCAAGTCTATTGGTGCGAATTTTCCAACAGCATTTGCTCCTCACAATATTTCAAACTTTTTCATTATTATTATATGTATTATGGTGATCTGTGATCAGTGATATTTGATGTTACTATTGTCATTGTTTTGGGGTGCCACAAACCACACCCATACAAGACAGTGAACTTAACTGATAAATTTTGTGTGTGGTCTGACTGCTCCACCAACAAGCTGTTCCCCTTCTCTCTCCCTCTCCTGCGGCCTCCCTATTCCCTCAGATGCAACAATATTGAAATTAGGCTGATTAAGAACTCTACAAAATGGCCCCTAATGGTTCAAGTGAAAGGAAGGTGTCACTTTAAATCAAAAGCTAGAAATTAAGCTTAGTTAGGAAGGCAAGTTGAAAGCCGAGACAGGCAGATAGCTAGGCTTCTTGCAGCGGTGAGCCAAGCTGTGAATGCAAAGGAAAAGTAGGAAACTAAAAGTGCTACTTTCCAGTGAACAAATGAATAATAAGAAAGTGAAACAGCCTTATTGCTGATATACAGAAAGTTTCAGTGGTCTGGATAGAAGATCAAACCAGCTACAACATTCCCTTAAACCAAAGCCTAATCCAGAGAAAAGTCCTAACTCTCTTCAATTCTATGAATGCTGAGAGAGGTGAGAAAGCTGCAGAGGAAAAGTCTGAGCTTGCAGAGGTTGGTTCATTAGGTTTAAGGAAAGAAGCCATCTCCATAACATAAAAGGGGGGGACTTCCCTTGTGGTGCAGTGGATAAGACTCCATGCTCCCAATGCAGGGGGCCCGGGTTCGATCCCACATGCATGTTGCAATTAAGAGCTTGCCTGCCACAACTAAGGAGCCTGCCTGCTGTAACTAAGACCCAGTGCAACCAAATAAATAAATAAATAAATATTTTTTAAAAAAAGTGCAAAGGGAAGCAGCAAGTGCTGATGTAGAAGCTGCAGCAAGTTATCCGGAAGGCCTAGCTAAAATAATTAATAAAGGTGGTTACACTAAACAACAGATTTTCAATGTAAATGAAACAGTCTTATATTTCAATGTAGATTGAAACAGCCTATATTGAAAGAAGTTGCCATCTGGCCCTTTTCATAGCTAGAGAGGAGAAGTCAGTGCCTGGCTTCAAAGCTTCAGAGGACAGACTGACTTTCCTGTTAGGGGCTAATGCAGCTGGTGACAGTATGAAGCCAATGCTTGTTTACCAAAAATCCTAGGCCCATAAGAATTATGCTAAATCTGCTCTTCCAGTGCTCTATAAATGGAACAACAAAGCCTGGATTAATAGCACATTTGTTTATGACATAGTTTACTGAATATTTTAAGCCCACTTTTGAGACCTATTGATTAGGAAAAAAAGATTCCTTTCAAAATATTACTGTTCATAGACAATGCACCTGGTAATACAAGAACCCTGATGGAGATGTACAGTGAGATTAGTGTTGTTTTGTGCCTGCTAACACAACATCCATTCTGTAGCCCATGGATCAAGGAGTAATTTTGAGTTTCAAGTCTTATTATTTAAGAAACAGAAACAGACCCAAAGACATAGAGAACAAACTTGTGGTTGCCAAGGGGGAGGGTGGGTGGGGGAGGGATGGACTGGGAGTTTGGGATTAGCAGATGCAAACTATTGTTTATAGAATGGATGTCATTACGAACATTGATGACTCATGAGAAGCGGTCAAAATACCAACAGTAACAGGAGTTTGAAAGAAGTTGATTCCAACCCTCATGGTTGACTTTGAGTTTGTTCAGAGTTTGAGAGGATTGGCTCCATTTGTGAAGGAAGTTCTACTGTGGGTAAGATGCTATCAAATAGTATTGCATGCTCCAGAGAAACCATTCATGAAAGGAAGGGTCAGTTGATGCAGCAAACTTCATTGTTCTCTTATTTTAAGAAATTGCCACAGCAATCCTAACTTCAGCAATCACCACCGTGACTAGCTGGCAGCCATCAACACTGAGGCAAGATCCTCTTCCACCAAAAAAGATTATATCCCACTGAAGGTTCAGATGATGATCAGCATTTTTTAGCAATAAGGTATTTTTAAATTAAAGTACATACATTGGTTTTTAGATATAATGCTATTGCACACTTAATAGATTATATTATAGTGTAAGTAAAATTTTATATGCACTAGGAAACCAAAAAATTTGTGTGACTCACCTTATTGTGATATTCACTTTATTTTTGTGGTGGTCTGGAACCTAACCCACAATATCTCTGAGGTATGTCTGTATTTTAAAGCCTGTCCAGAGAAGCTCTTTTTATTTATTTATTTTAATTTTTTAATCTTTTTTAATTGCTGTTAAGAGAAAAATGTTACATAGAAATGGGAGATGAGCCAGAAGAAGAGAGCACAGGTCTACGGAGAAGAGTCTTCCCTTTTGAAATATTTGATACTTGGTTTCTTGTTCTAAGACTTCTCTGACCCTTATCATGGGAATAGTAGGCATTGTAACTCTAAAGATGACTGATTAACTGTGTAGTGTTTCCTAAACATTTTTGGCCACAGGCTGTTTGTTTTGTACAGAAATTCCTAGGGACACAGTTTGGGGAGGTTTTGTCTAGTATGTCTTTTTTTTTTTTAATTTATTTATTTTTATTTATTATTTATTATTTTTGGCTGTGCTGGGTCTTCGTTTCTGTGTGAGGGCTTTCTCTAGTTGCGGCGAGCGGGGGCCACTCTTCATCGCGGCGCACGGGCCTCTCACTTTCGTGGCCTCTCTTGTTGCGGAGCACAGGCTCCAGACGTGCAGGCTCAGCAATCGTGGCTCACGGACCCAGTTGCCCTGCGGCATGTGGGATCTTCCCAGACCAGGGCTCGAACCCATGTCCCCTGCATTGGCAGGCAGATTCTCAACCACTGCGCCACCAGGGAAGCCCTTGTCTAGTATGTCTTACATGTCTTGCTTTCCTTTTCCTAGATACCAGAATCTTCAAGATAAGGTAATTTTCTCCCAAAGTTCTCCATGTGTCTTCATTACCAATCCATTCTCCTGTTGGTAAGATTAAATTCAGAGCAGTCCCTTAGTTCCTCTAGTCATGGTTCTCAACTGGGATTGGTCTTTCCACGTTTGGAGAGCTGTGGAAATATGGAGGGGTGTGCCATTGTCCACCAGGGAGGTTAATTGCTCTGCAGTGGGCCAGCCAGTCCTGAAACTTGGAAAATTACTCTTAACACCTTTTCCCTATGATATAAAATTGTCAGCAAGTAAGTCAAGAGCTTTTCAAGTGTTGTATTACCAGTTGAACAAGACTTCTGCACATCTGAATAGTTCAAGTCACCTATCACTCTCATATCTTATCTCTGTGGTGGTCTATGGGCTGTGCAAAAAGGCACAGCTTTCTCCATTGGACCACGTGGCCTATGTAGAGTATACCTCTGCAAAGATGCTGAAATATCAAAAACATCAAAAAGTAGCTTTCTGACCTAAGTGTTGCCCACTCAGTCTACTGAGCCCATATCCTATCCCTGTCCCATATTATATCCCTGCCCCATATCCTATCCCTTGCCCCATATCTTATCCCTGGCCTGCCATGAGCTTCTAAGGACCTCTTTTTGAAAACTGTCAAGTATTATTATTTTTCTCATTTTTACAGAGGAGGATACTGAGATTTACAGAGGTTCAGTAAATTGACTTCTCAAGGTCACAGAGGTAGCAGGTGCTAGAGTTGAGCTTCAAACTCAAGCATTCTGACTCCAAAACTCAGCAGCTTCACTGTTACTCAAAAATGCCCCGGTTGGTACTTCATGACATTTTTCAGTCATACTTGGCTACTTTTATATCACTGTGGAATGCATCTTAATGATTTCTGGGCTACTTTATTATCCCAAATATCTGAACTCTGTTTATTATCAGATTAGATGTTCACCATATATGCCAGCATGAGCAAGCCACAGCTTTTTTCATTTCATCACTAAAAGACAGCAATTGTGCTAGAAACTCAATCTCTCTTGATATTAAATTTAATAATTCCATCAACAGTGTTTAGACTTTTAAACTCAAGATTTATCACTTTCAATTATGTCATACCAAAACCAGATTCAGGATTTTTTTCTTATTATTTAAAAAAACTATTTTTACAGGCAAATGAAAGTAGGTTCATAAGTGATATCCTCAGGGCTTTGGCTCACTGTGGTGATCTACAAAACCCAAATTAAGGACTTGTGTTGTAAAGTCTTTCTCCTCTCCCCGAGCTTCAAATTGCCTTGTCAAAAATTTGATTGTCAAAAGCCAAGGAAGAGCAATTTTTTTCCCCTCTGAGGTAAAACAAAGCAGATCTAATCACTGCCTATATTTATGCTTTACAATAATAACATATTATAGGAACATCTCACCAAGGTCCCTACTGTTTTTGCTGTTCAGTCGCAATATCTCTATCCATAGCCTGACTTTAATGACAATGCTATTTACATAGTGTGTAAAAAGTATTTATTATAAAAATATTAATGAACTTTGTGTTATGAAAGAAATGTAAAAACTAAGAAGTCTCCCATTTATGGGAGAAAATATATGCCCATGCAGAATCCCATTACCAAGAGGAATTAATCTTTTTTCAATAAGTGTTATGATAATGCTGTTTGGTGTTTACAAGCTAATTTACATGAAAAATTACCACACACTCCAAACTATATAGCATTTATTATATTTAAAGTAGCTGTCTTCTATTCACTTAAAAAGTTTCTTTCTAAGTAACTTGCTTAACTGACACTTTAAAATTAGGATTGCTGGTATTAATTTTATTGTTAAAAGGTAACATATACCCATGGTATAAAACTTGAACACAAAAGCAAATAAAAAGTAAAAAAGTTGTCTTTCTACTGCAGATCCATGGTTCAAACTACCAGAATGATTTTTAAAAAGTATTTATTTAGCTCTTAGATAGACTCATCCACCAGAGGGCAGACAGAAGAAGCAAGAAGAACTACAATTCTGCAGCCTGTGGAAGGAAAATTCACAGAAAGACAAAATGAAAAGGTAGAGGACTTTGCACCAGATGAAGGAACAAGATAAAACCCCAGAAAAACAACTAAATGAAGTAGAGATAGGCAACCTACCAGAAAAAGAATTCAGAATAATGATAGTGAAGATGATCCAGGACATCAGTAAAAGAATGGAGGCAAAGGTCGAGAAGATGCAAGAAATGTTTAACAAAGACCTAGAAGAATTAAAGAACAAACAAACAGAGATGAACAATACAATAACTGAAATGAAAACTACACTAGAAGGAATCAATTGCAGAATAAATAAGGCAGAAGAGCAGACAAGTGACCTGGAAGACAGAATGGTGGAATTCACTGCTGCAGAACAGAATAAAGAAAAAAGAATGAAAAGAAATGAAGACAGCCTAAGAGACCTCTGGGACAACATTAAATGCAACAACATTCACATTATAGGGGTCCCAGAAGGAGAAGAGAGAGAGAAAGGACCCGAGAAAATATCTGAAGAGATTATAGTCGAAAATTTCCCTAACATGGGAAAGGAAACAGCGACCCAAGTCCAGGAAGTGCAGAGGGTCCCATACAGGATAAACACAAGGAGAAACACACTGAGACACATAGTAATCAAACTGACAAAAATTAAAGACAAAGAAAAATTATTGAAAGCAGCAAGGGAAAAATGACAAACAATACACAAGGGAACTCCCATAAGGTTAACAGCTGATTTCTCAGCAGAAACTCTACAAGCCAGAAGGGAGTGGCAGGCTATACTTAAAGTGATGAAAGGGAAGAACCTACAACCAAGATAACTCTAGCCAGCAAGGATCTCATTCAGATTCGATGGAGAAATCAAAAGCTTTACAGACAAGCAAAAGCTAAGAGAATTCAGCACCACCAAACCAGCTTTACAACAAATGCTAAAGGAACTTCTCTAAGTGGGAAACACAAGAGGAGAAAAGGACCTACAAAAACAAACCCAAAACAATTAACAGAACGGTAATAGGAACATACATATCAATAATTACCTTAAACATGAATGGATTAAATGCTCCAACCAAAAGACACAGGCTCGCTGAATGGATACAAAAGCAAGACCCATATATATGTTGTCTACAAGAGACCCACTTCAGACCTAGGGACACATACAGACTGAAAGTGAGGGGATGGAAAAAGATATTCCATGCAAATGGAAATCAAAAGAAAGCTGGAGTAGCAATACTCATATCAGATAAAATAGACTTTAAAATAAAGAATGTTACAAGAGACAAGGAAGGACATACATAATGATCAAGGGATCAACCCAAGAAGAAGATATAGCAATTATAAATATATAATCACCCAACATAGGAGCACCTCAATACATAAGGCAATGGCTAAAAGCTATAAAAGAGGAAATCAACAGTAACACAATAATAGTGGGGGACCTTAACACCTCACTTACACCAATGGACAGATCATCCAGACAGAAAATTAATAAGGAAACACAAGCTTTAAATGACACAATAGACCAGATAGATTTAATTGATATTTATAGGACATTCCATCCAAAAACAGCAGATTACACTTTCTTCTCAAGTGTGCATGGAACAGTCTCCAGGATAGATCACATCTTGGGTCAAAAATCAAGCCTCGGAAAATTTAAGAAAATTGAAATCATATCAAGCATCTTTTCTGACCACAGCACTATGAGATTAGAAATCAATTACAGGGAAAAAAATGTAAAAAACATAAACACATGGAGGCTGAACAATATGTTACTAAATAAGCAAGAGATCACTGAAGAAATCAAAGAGGAAATCAAAAAATACTTAGAGACAAATTACAACGAAAACACAATGATCCAAAACCTATGGGATGCAGCAAAAGCAGTTCTAAGAGGGAAGTTTATAGCAATACAAGCCTACCTCAAGAAACAAGAAAAATCTCAAATAAACAATCTAACCTTACACTTAAAGGAACTAGAGAAAGAAGAATGAACAAAACTCAAAGTTAGTAGAAGGAAAGAAATCATAAAGATCAGAGCAGAAATAAATGAAATAGAAACAAAGAAAACAATAGCAAAGATGAATAAAACTAAAAGCTGGTTCTTTGAGAAGATAAACAAAATTGAAAAACCTTTAGCCAGACTCATCAAGAAAAGGAGGGAGAGAACTCAAATCAATAAAATTAGAAACGAAAAAGGAGAAGTTACAACAGACACAACAGAAATACAAAGCATCCTAAGAGACCACTACAAGCAAGTCTATGCCAATAAAATGAACAACCTGGAAGTAATGGACAAATTCTTAGAAAGGTATAACCTTCCAAGACTGAAACAGGAAGAAGTAGAAAATATGAACAGACCAATCACAAGTAATGAAATTGAAACTGTGAATAAAAGTCTTCCAACAAACAAAAGTCCAGGACCAGATGGCTTCACAGGTGAATTCTATTAAAAATTTAGAGAAGAGCTAACGCCCATTCTTCTCAAACTCTTCCAAAAAATTGCAGAGGAAGGAACACTCCCAAACTCATTCTATGAGGCCATCATCACCCTGATACCAAAATCAGACAAAGATACTGCAAAAAAAGAAAACTACAGACCAATATCACTGATGAATATAGAAGCAAAAATCCTCAACAAAATACTAGCAAACAGAATCCAACAACACATTAAAAGGATCATACACCATGATCAAGTGGGATTTATCCCAGGGATGCAAGGATTCTTCAATATATGCAAATCAATCAATGTGGTACATCATATTAACAAACTGAAGAAGAAAAACCATAGGATCATCTCAATAGATGCAGAAAAAGCTTTTGACAAAATTCAACACCTATTTATGATAAAAACTCTCCAGAAATTGGGCATAGAGAGAACCTAGCTCAACATAATAAAGGCCATATACGACAAACCCATAGCAAACATCATTCTCAATGGTGAAAAACTGAAAGCGTTTCCTCTAAGATCAGGAACAAGACAAGGATGTCCACTCTCACCACTTTAATTCAATATAGTTTTGGAAGTCCTAGCCATGGCAATCAGAGAAGAAAAAGAAATAAAAGGAATACAAATTGGAAAAGAAGAAGTAAAACTGTCACTGTTTGCAGATGACACGATACTATACATAGAGAATCCTAAAACTGCCACCAGAAAACTGCTAGAGGTAATTAATGAATTTGGTAAAGTTGCAGGATACAAAATTAATGCACAGAAATCTCTTGCATTCCTATACACTAACAATGAAAGATCAGAAAGAGAAATTAAGGAAACAATCCCATTCACCATTGCAACAAAAAGAATAAAATATCTAGGAATAAACCTACCTCAGGAGGTAAAAGACCTGTATTCAAAAAACAATAAGACACTGATGAAAGAAATCAAAGATGACACAAACAGATGGAGAGACATACCATGTTCTTGGATTGGAATAATCCGTCTTGTGAAAATGACTATACTACCCAAAGCAATCTACAGATTCAATGCAATCCTTATCAAATTACCAGTGACATTTTTTACAGAACTAGAACAAAAAATCTTAAAATTTGTATGGAGACACAAAAGACCCCGAATAGCCAAAGCAATCTTGAGGGAAAAAAGCAGAGCTGGAGGAATCAGACTCCCTGACTTCAGACTATACTACAAAGCTACAGCAATCAAGACAATATGGTACTGGCACAAAAACAGAAACATAGATCAAGGGAACAAGATAGAAAGCCCAGAGATAAACCCACGCACCTATGGTCAACTAATCTATGACAAAGGAGGCAAAGATATACAATGGAGAAAAGACAGTCTCTTCAATAAGTGGTGCTGGGAAAAGTGGACAGCTACACGTAAAAGAATGAAATTAGGGACTTCCCTGGTGGCGCAGTGGTTAAGAATCCACCTGCCAATGCAGGGAACATGGGTTCGAGCCATGGTCCAGGAAGATCCCACATGCCATGGAGCAACTAAGCCCATGTGCCACAACTACTGAGCCTGCGCTCTAAAAGCCCACGAGCCACAACTACCAAGCCTGCATGCCACAAGTACTGAAGCCTGCGTGCCTAGAGCCTGTGCTCCACAATAAGAGAATCTACTGCAATGAGAAGCCTGAGCACCATAACGAAGAGTAGCCCCCGCTCACCGCAAATAGAGAAAGCCTGTGCACAGCAACGAAGACCCAACACAGCCAAAAATAAATAAACAAATAAATAAATTTTTCTTAAAAAAAAGAAAGAATGAAATTAGAACACTCCCTAACACCATACACAACAATAAACTCAAAATGGATTAGAGACCTAAATGGAAGACCGGACACTCTAAAACTCTTAGAGGAAAACATAGGAAGAACACTCTTTGACATAAATCACAGCAAGATCTTTTTTGATCCACCTCCTAGAGTAATGGAAATAAAAGCAAAAATAAACAAATGGGACCTACTGAAACTTAAAAGCTTTTGCAAAGCAAAGAAAACTACAAACAAGATGAAAAGACAACCCTCAGAAAGGGAGAAAATATTTGCAAACGAATCAACGGACAAAGGATTAATCTGCAAAATATATAAACAGCTCATGCAGCTCAATATTAAAAAAACAGACAACCCAATCCAAAAATGGGCAGAAGACCTAAACAGACATTTCTCCAAAGAAGACATACAAATTGCCAAGTAGCACATGAAAAGCTGCTCAACATCACTAATTATTAGAGAAATGCAAATTAAAACTACAACGAGGTATCACTGCACACCAGTTAGAATGGGCATTCAGAAAATCTACAAACAACGAATGCTGGAGAGGGTGTGGAGAAAGGGGAACCTCTTGCACTGTTTGTGGGAATGTAAATTGATACAGCCACTATGGAGAACAGTATGGAGGTTCCTTAAAAAACTAAAAATAGAACTACCATACAACCCAGCAATCCCACTACTGGGCATATACCCAGAGAAAACCATAATTCAAAAAGACACATGCACCCCAATGTTCAGTGCAGCACTATTTACAATAGCCACGTCATGGAAGCAACCTAAATGCCCATCGACAGACGAATGGATAAAGAAGGTGTGGTACATATATACAATGGAATATTACTCAGCCATAAAAAGGAAGGAAATTGGGTCATTTGTAGATATAGAGACTGTCATACAGAGTGAAGTAAGTCAGAAAGAGGAAAACAAATATATTAACGCATGTATGTGGAAACTAGAAAAATGGTACAGATGAACCAGTTTGCAGGGCAGAAATAGAGACACAGATGTAGAGAAGAAACGTATGGACACCAAGGGGGGAAAGTGGTGGTGGTGGTGGTTGTGGTGGTGGTATGAATTGGGAGGTTGGGATTGGCATATATACACTAACATGTATAAACTAGATAACTAATAAGAGCCTGCTGTATAAAAATATGTATATATATATATATATATATATATTTATTTATCTATTTTGGTTGTGCTGTGTCTTAGTTGCGGCACGTGGGATCTTTAGTTGTGGCATGCATGTGGGATCTAGTTCCCCAACCAGGGATCGAACCCAGGCTCCCTGCATTGGGAGCACAGTGTCTCACCCACTGGACCACCAGGGAATTCCCCCAGAATGATTTTTATACACATTAAATCATATATGTTCCTCTAAAAATAACACAACATGGTATATACTCTTTTGAAAAAGTAGGAGCATAACATATACATTGCTTTGCACCTTGCTTTGCTGTCTCAGAAATTAGTGATCATGACATACCAACTCAGATCAATCTCACCTGCTTCTCAGCTATACTGAAGCCGTCACAGAACTGTATCAATAACACACTGACCAGTCTCTTATGGATGGATAAGTAAGCTGTTTTTCATTCTTTTGCTATTAAAAATAGCAAAAATAGGTACAAAGAACATCCTTATTCATCCTCACACACAGACAGGAATACATTTGAAGGATAAATTCCTACAAGTAAAGTTACTAAATCATAGGAATCCTTGATACCTAATAGTGAGCTGCCACCTAACAGAGTTTTCTCAATTTATGAGCGTGAAAAAGGCTCGATTTAGAGCGTTTATATTAGTGTTATTTTTATTTATTATTCATCTATTTATTTATTTTTGCCTGCGTTGGGTCTTCATTGCTGCGTGCGGGTTTTCTCTCTAGTTGCGGAGAGCAGGGACTACTCTTTGTTGCAGTGAGTGGGCTTCTCATTGCAGTGGCTTCTCTTGTTGCGGAGCATGGGCTCTAGGCGCATGGGCTTCAGTAGTCGTGGCACGCGGGCTCAGTAGTTGTGGCTCATGGACTCTAGAGCACAGGCTCAGTAGTTGTGGTGCATGGGCTTAGTTGCTCTGCGGCATGTGGGATCTTCCCGGATGAGGGATCGAACCCGTGTCCCCTGCATTAGCAGGCGGATTCTTAACCACTGTGCCACCAGGGAAGTCCAGTGTCATTTTTAAAAGAATCTTTTGTTATGGTAATACTAAATAAAATATCTCTATTCATGCAACTCAGTGTTTGTTCACAAATATTAGGAGGTAAACTAATTAGGACTGTTTTAGACCCTCCGGGTCCCTAAGCATCATATCACATAAAAACATACCCATGTACAGCTATGTATCTCTTGAGATGAGTTGCAGTTGATATATTATCTTTTAACAGAAAATATTAATTAAATATACATTAATATCTATTAGTGTTTTGGAGTCCATCCATTTTCCCCCCAGGGCTAAAAATTTTGCTAGGTCTCTAAAAGTTTGCAGGTCCTTAGACCCTGCTCTCCTAGTGCTTAATGGCTGTGTCCTGGTAGTTAATTTGAAAAGCCAATTGCCTCAGTCCTTCCTGTAATTTTAAGAGCCGTTTATTCTGTATTCTCTTCTTTCTTAAATGGTTTAATAAAGTTTCAGATATTTAGCTAACACTCCGCAGGAACAGAAGTATTCCTAACCCTAGTCCTAGAAAATAGTCACAATAGTAAATAGGTCAAGTCTGTATTGTTTAGGGAACAAGGAGATTTTTGTTGTCTGTTTTAAAGGAGTGCTCCTTGTGAGAGTAGGGCTCTGGATACAGGTGAATAAATTGTGACAGGGGACTGCTTCCTTTTTCCTACGGGGATGTTGCTGTCAATTGTGTAACAATGAAGGCATTTTGTGTAAGGATTTGACGCTCCAATAAGTTTTTCAAAGACACACACTATATATATACTTTTCATCAGGGAGAGTTTCTCTGGGTACTTCAAAAGAAGATAATGATGCTTGAAAAAAGTCGTTTGAATAGCTCTTAGGAAGCTGCCGGAATCCTGCTTAGAGATCCTTACTACAGTAGCTCTACTATTAACGTAAGAAAAATATGACCCTCACTCCTGTTTCAATCAACGTAAGTACTGGGTCATTACAGAGTTCAGCGTTGTTTCAAGGGCAGGCTGCCCTCAGTTAATGAGAATCCAAGGTGCCCATTTGGCAGCTTGGGCCACCGTTTTCGTCACCGATCTCCACTTTGTCGCTTCGTCCGTCAGAACCGCTCTCAGGACAAAGGGTGGTTGGTGGAGGTGGGAGGGGTCGGGGCAAGGGCTACGGTAAGAGGAGGATATTTGCGTGGCCTGTTTACAGGTTACTCGGTTTCAGTGTCAACCCAGTTTTTTTGCACATCTCCGGCGAACCTCCGGTCTGAGGTCACACAGACGCCTGGGTGGCTCACAGGAGCCAGCAATGAAGCTTCCCCTGGGCCGGGACTCAGGAATTTCACCCGCAGGGACAAACCAAGGGGCACAAGGACCCCGGCCGGCTTCACTCCAAGTCCTGCGCCAAGGGTTGGTGGCGACGCTCCAGGCAACGCCTCCGCTGCCGGCCAATGAGGAGCGGGGACCGCGTCGGGGCCTGCGCTCATTGGGTCGCGGTGGTTCCGCCCCGAGGTGAAGCAAAGATCCCGGCCCGCTAATAGAGTCTCTGCTACAGTCCGGCTTTTGTGCGCTCGCCGCTCGTCACCCGGCTGGGCGTACCTTTACCTCTCTTTCGCCTAATTCTTCGGTGTCTTTTTCAAGCCCCGACTCACCAGTTTCATAGTTTTATCCTCCTTGCTCTTTAACTCTCAACTTCCTTCGCAGATCAGCATGCAGGAAAAAGACGCCTCCCCACACGGTTTCCTACCTAGGTTCCAACATTTCGCTACGCAGGCCATCCATGTGGGCCAGGAACCAGAGCAATGGACTTCCCAGGCTGTAGTGCCCCCCATCTCACTGTCCACCACGTTCAAGCAAGGGGCTCCTGGCCGGCACTTGGTGAGCTGGGTCTGTCTGGGGCGGTCCAGTGTTGGGCGGTAAAAGAGAGATGGTTTATAAGTTAGGAAGGCACGCAAGTAATTTGTGAGGTGTAATTTGTGTATATCAGGAAGGATGTTTACTACACCTGTAAACCTCCTTGTAGTAAAGCTTTGTATTGAATGGTTCAACGATCATATTTCGTTTGATAAGCATTTCTTTTGATAAGCAGGACTGAAAGGAACAGTTTGTCCAACATGCCCTATAGATTTGGACTGATATTCATGTGATTTTGGCAAATTTGCAGTTCAGAACTAGTGTCATAACTTCCTTGAGTTACCTTTAGCAACAAAAATTGTAAAGATATAGTAAGGAGTCAACTAAGAAAAAAATTGTCTCATAAGTCACCTGGAATCAAGATTATTCCCAATAGCTATTAATTCCCAATATTATTCCAGTAGTTACTAATAGCCATTGAGCCAGATTCATAGTTACATTATATCATGTGTATTACATATATTGCCTCAGATAATCCTTACAGCAATTCTAGTATGAACTAGGTTCTTATTTCTCTCATGAAAAACCTGAGGTTTAGGGATGTTAAGTATCAATGCAAAGGCCACATGGCTAATAAGTAGTAGAGCTGGGATTCCAATGCAGTACTGCTCTGGAACCCCACCCACTCTTGGGCATTAGTCTACACTGTGCTATACTACAGTAATGCTAGCAATAATCTAACCCATTGCATCAGTGTGGCTTAGTAATTAAGAGCTTAAGTCATGTAGTCAGAGGACCTAGGTTGGAATTCTGATACCACCTCTTTTTAGCCAGGTGATCTTGAGCAAGTTACTTGACTTACCTAAGCCTCAGGTTGATCCTGTGTAAATGGGTTAATAATAGTACCTACCACATAAGTTGTTGAGATGTATGTTAAGCTGGATTGTACATTATAACTGCTCAGTAGTTTGCTATTTCATGGTGTTCATATTTGTACTTTTTCTGTTTGATCCTGACAACAACCAGGTTAGAGAGCAAGACAGGTATTATATACTTTTTATAGAAAAGGAACCTACCCAGAGTCATAGATGAGACAGCCCTCTGTGTTAATTATATAGCTTTTCCTTTTTTGCTAGCATACTTGATGGATCTTGGAGTATTTAAAAGTTGCTGAGGTCCAGAAGAAATTACAGTTGACCCTTGAACAACAGGGGTTTGAACTGTGCAGGTCCACTTATATGTTGATTTTTTCCATAGTAAATACTACAGTGCTGCATAATCTGCATTTGGTTGAATCTGGGGACGTAAACCACAGATACGGAGGAACCTCGGATATGGAGGGCTGACCATAAGTTGTACATGGATTTTCCACTGAGCAGGGGATTGGTGCCCTAACCCGGGAGTTGTTCAAGTGTCAACTGTAATTGAATAAACTTTGTAGATCCAAAACCTTGATTATACTTCAAACACCTCTTTAGTGTGTTATGTTATATAAGTTGAGGAAAATTCTTTTAGACGTGGCCCTTTGTTTTGTGAAGTAGAGTTCTAAGGGCATTTCTACAACTGGTTTAGGATACTTCTAGCTACTATATTTTGTAATCAAAATGTGTACACAACCTGTCTTCCGAGTTTCTTCCTGGTGTAGGGCTTTGTGAATGTGTAGCTGCCCAAGCTTTAGCATTTAGTGCAAAAGTTAATAATTTAGCTGTGATATTAATAATTAAATGTTTTCAGAGAGCCAGCAGGGGTGGTAAAATCCACAAACTCCTCTTAATATCTTTAAAATGTCAGTTAAGAGCACTAAAGAGAATTTGAGGAGCTGAATGAGAAGCATCTAATTCTCCAGTTCCATTTGGAAAGTTATTGAATGAATGAGAGTGTGAGAATTGGCACTGAAATATGCTTCTCCCCGCCCCCCCCACCCCAAAGTTAATTCTCTGCAGTGAATATTTAGGGAGACATGGACTACCTTTCCATGGCAATAGCCACGTGAATCTAAACTTTTTTTTCTGTCTGGAGTACAGCTGCAGGTCACATCAAGGAGGTGATGGTGGGTAGTAATGAGGATATCCTGGAGCCCTATAAAATGTCTACTCAGTTTGTCAAAAACAAGGAAACAAAAAAGGCAATAAAACTTAAATATCTATATCTATATCTAATACTGGGAGCTCCTCAATCAGAAACAGGTGTAAAGAGTGGTTGTGTTTTGTTATGTGCTATATGAGGCAGAAGGAGAAAAGTATGTATAGGATTTTTAGTCAGTGTTTAAGTCCTGGCTTTGAATTCTGGCACTGACATTCCCTGTAACATTTGGCTTTACTTTCTTTAGAGCAGATTGTGAGGATTAAATAAAATGACTGGATACAGACAGAGACTGACAAATACTGTATGATATCACTTATATGTGGAATCTAAGAAATAACAGTAACTAGTGAATATAACAACAACAAAAAGCAGACTCACAGATACAGAGAACAAACTAGTGGTTACTAGTGGGGAGAGGGAAGGGGGGAGGGAGGTTAGGGTAGGGGATTAAGAGGTACAAACTACTACATGAAATAAATAAGCTACAAGAATATATAGTACAACACAGGGAATATAGCCAATATTTTATAATGACTACAAATGGAATATAACCTCTAAAAATTGTGAATCACTATGCTGTACACATGAAACTTATGTAATATTGTACATCAACTATACCTCAATAAAAATACATAAATCAAATAAAATGACTGGATGAATTCAGCTAGTATAGTGTCATACATGTAAAAGGAATATAATGCAAATTTTAAAAAGGGGTTGTATAGAGCTGTTTTGCCGAGAATTACTCTCTTTTTTGAGTTGCTTTTGTAGAGCTAAGATCTGAACTTCGAGCATTTGTAAGATCTGTTCATAGCTTCCTGTTGGATGCTGAACAGAACTCACATCACTTATTTTTTAGGCAGTGAAATGCAGGTTAGAAATAGGTTTACTTTGTTGGTTCAGGTGGTTCCTGTTTCCTAATATCCCTAGATTAATGGGTAGAGGTGAGTCTAACATAAAAACCACCATTTATCTAGTGGTTAACACATGCCAGGCATCATGCAGAGAACTTATTATCTCATTTTATTTCACATCAATTTTATGAAGTAGATATCTGTATTTTATTCCCATTTTAAAGGTATAGAGATTGACTCTGGGAAATATTAAGTAACTAACCTATTGGCATGTAGCTCATAAGTGGCAGACACAGAATTCTAATCCAGTTTGGCTGACTTCAGGGCCTCTCCATACCACTACGGCCACAACAGTGATGCTTCTGTCTAATGGCAAGACATGTAATAGATAAATAACAGAAAGGCATGGCAGGATGGACCTGTAGTTGAGGAAATGTCTATGTTAAGACTCTGATAATAAATTTAAATCTCTTAGGATGAACTCTTAACTTATTTCCTTCAGGGTTTTGAGTACAGCCGTTCTGGAAATCCCACCAGGAATTGCTTGGAAAAAGCAGTGGCAGCACTGGATGGGGCTAAGTACAGTAAGTGATTTTCATTTCAAATTTTGTAAAATCTAGAATCCATTCTTATTTGTATAGAAAAAATTATAGAGGCACAGAATGTAGAACTGGAAAGAAATAAGGATTAAGTAGTTCAAAACTCTTATTTTTTTATGACATTGAATTATTTGCTCAAGGTCCCACAGCTGACTTCATATGTATATGTGTAATTATAAGGTGAAAATAAATATGAAGAGAGGCAAAATGGCAGAATTTGCCACTTAGTATTCATGTAAATGCACTCTTCGTCTGAAGCTGTCAGTATAAATAGATACAAATTAACTAAGTTTTATAATACCACCTATGAGAATATAAGCTTTCTTATACTCTGGTTCATTCACCTGCTATTTTGTGCCTGAGAGTAGCACCAAGGAACATTTGCAATAGCCAGGTACCCTTGATAACTGTGCTTTCGGAGATTAGGGAGTAACTCCTCAAAACTTGAATTTCTTCCATGAAGGAAGTGGACTGCTGTTAAATCATCTTTGTACTTTTTATACAAATGATACTAAATGAGGGCAGAATAGTGAATAAAAAAAATGAGAGTCTAAGGAGTTTTCTCACAGTAAGAGTGTAGGAATCAGAAATGTTAATATGAGTTTTGGGGTTTGTTCGGGATTGGGGGGGGTTTCTTTTTTTTTTTTTAATACGAACAAGGTTTTGTTGACATATGTATATGTACATAAAGCTGGGAAAGAGAAGGGGTTTCTTTTGTTTTGGATGAGAGGGGGAGTTTTTTAAACACTAGATTTCTTAAATTTAGTAATGTGTGGGGAATATTATTTCCCACAGAAATTATAAAGGCTGAGGGTTCATATGCCAGACACTTTTTTCAGGTGGGCTCCAGAAAACATGGCTGTTTTGAGCTGGATTTAAAGGTTAGCTTTCTGTATGAATTCATTGCTGGACCACAGATCTGCTTAGTAGAGAACTGCAATGTCAACCTCAACTTTTCTGAAAAAACTTTGCAAAAATTACATTTTCCAAGTTAATTGGATATCCCGTCTACTGGCCACAAGTGATTTTTATCATCAAGGTGATACACTGATATTTTATCAGGATATTTTTCTTTATAGTGTTTAATGTGTGCAATGCCAGTTATTTTTTTATTATTCAGTTTCACTATTTTTGTTCAATATGAGATTCAGGATCACATGTGTTTAAAGAGAATCCACATTAAAAAAATTTTTTTAAATAAAATTTATTAAATTTATCAGGTCTGATTTTGAGTTTTGTTAAAATATTTTCTCAACTGCATATCCATATAGTTAATGGATGAATCATATCTTAGCTCTCTTCCTCAAGTTTGAAATTTCTTTAGAGTTTGATACTTTTAAAGTGTAATTTAATTGGCAAATGGTCTTTTGTCTCAGAATTTTGTAAAGAATTATTTCTTTGAAGCTTTTCAGAGAAATGTTATAACCAAAGCAGAATTAAGTATTTTTATTTTAAAGATATTTTATTTTTGAAATAGAAAGGGGGATTTTGTAACGGTATTAATCAGGGGATTTCTGGTGACTCAGTAGTGATGGTTATCTTTCAGTCGGCAGAGAGAGGGATATAAAGTAATGCAAATAAATACTGTAGGTGTTTTTAACCTATAGTTCTGACATTTTGGCTTACTCTAACTTGGTTTTTATCTTAGGTTTGGCCTTTGCTTCAGGTTTAGCAGCCACTGTGACTGTTACCCATCTCTTAAAAGCAGGAGACCAAATTATTTGTATGGATGATGTGTATGGAGGTAGGTGACCTTTCTCATTCATGTTGTTTCAGCTGATATTTTAAAGACAATAAAATGGGTCCTGAATTATATTAACAGTGCTACCAGGATTATTGACTATTGATTATCTTTTCAAAATATGATGAACACCTCTATGCTGGTTCACACTTGATAAAGGAGGAGCATAAACACTTAGGGTCTATGCTCCAGAACTTGCTTATAAGAGAGATTGTTTAATAACAATTTTATTTAAGCAGCTGGAATGAGCTTATTCCAGACATATTCTACTCTGGAGAAGATAGTGTTTAAAGAGAGAGTGTTCTAGTGTAATTTAAAATTTTTACCTGCAGTGAAGATGGTCTATAACCCAAGTCATTCTCAAAGGGCTTAACTCTACCCAACCCTTAACCGCCCCACCCCCTGTGCGTTTTTTTTTAAGGGAAGCTTCTGAAAATCTGTTGAAAGCTATAGACCTCTTTTTCCAAAAAAATGTACTTAAGACTATACCCAACATTTATCATTTTAATTTTAAAATGATAAGGCTCCTCTTCAAGGACCCTTACCCTTTGAAGCCTATCCATGGATACAAATTTAAGAACTTTCATTCCAAATTGTTTAAATGCTAGTTATATAAAGTGGTAAGTGGGAAGGTAAGGAAGACAAGTTGCCCTTACCTTTAAGTAAGACTGATTTTTGTGTTCAAAACAACAGGAAAAAATTTTGTAAGTATATTATACATATATACCAAATGCTTCCAAATAATTAAAATGTGACTTATAGAATATTATTATCATTTTATCTATCTCCTATTTGAACAAAAAGTTAAATCTGTAAGTTCTTTGAAAGAAGGGACTTACTCTTAGTAATCATTTTATCCCTCTCAGAAATTTGCAGAATGCTTTATATTTTATCATAGTACCCTATGATAGTCTGATGAATTGAAATTATAGAAAAATCAAACCTTTCGTTACTATTATAATGTATTATAAAAACCTTTTGGTAAACATAGGTACAAAATCTTGAAAACTGCTGTTGATTTTTTAACAATTCTTTACATTCTTTTTCCATCTTATATTACCTAGGATCAGTCTACCAAAAGTCCAGTATATCTTTTTTTTTTTTAATAAATTTATTTATTTATTTATTGGCTGCATTGGGTCTTCGTTGCTGCACGTGGGCTTTCTCTAGTTGCGGAGAGCAGGGGCTATTCTCTGTTGCTGTGTGCGGGCTTCTCACTGCCGTGGCTTCTCGTTGCGGAGCACGGGCTCTAGGTGCACAGGCTTCAGTAGTTGTGGCACACAGGCTCTAGAGCACAGGCTCAGTAGTTGCGGCACACGGGCTTAGTTTCTCCACAGCATGTGGGATCTTCCCGGACCAGGGATCAAACCCGTGTCCCCTGCATTGACAGGCAGATTCTTAACCACTGCACCACCAGGGAAGTCCCTCCAGTATATCTTTGATGATAAAAATTTTTTTCTTTTTTGGTTCCCTATCAATAACAGCAAATTTTTCTTTAAATTTGCATATATAAATATCAAATCCAGAACCGTATTTTTAAAAGAAACTATTCTAAGTTGAATGATTTATCTTCTTTCACTGTAAAACTCTAGTAGTTTGATTTACATTGTCTCATTTGTCTACTAAAGCTTTCAGAACCACATAACAAAAAGATTGAGAAAGTACAAAGGATAAAAACCAATTCTTTTCTCTTACCAAAGTATCATCAGTTTGAAATTTTATTTTGAATATTTCATTGGCATTGATTCATTTATTTTATTTTTTTAAATTTTATTTATTTATTTATTTATTTATTTAGTGGCGCTGGGTCTTACTTGTGGCATATGGGATCTAGTTCCTTGACCAGTGATCGAACCCGGGCCCCCTGCATTGGGAGCCTGGAGCCTTAACCACTGGACCACCAGGGAAGTCCCAGTTCATTTATTTCAGATATGAGTACTAGGAAGGAATTGTTTAAAAAAGATATTGATATTTCAGGAAGCATGCCACTTCATGTTTGAAGAGTAGAGATTGTGTATTTTAAGAAACGTCTTCTGCTTCACACCACTTGATGTGGGTATCAAGTGTATTTTATTTGACTCTTTGATTTTTAGTTTAAAATTTAAGCCTTATATTCTTTAGTACACAAGAAGGTCAAATTATTCAAACAAAGTAGAATTGCTTTTAGTTGTTTCTTTATTGGTGATTGACACTTCCTTATATTTTTAAAGTGTTTATACTTTTAAGGAATTAATATTTCCTCATACAGTTTTCATTTTATCTGATTCTCTTCTGCCTCAGGTACAAACAGGTACTTCAGGCAGGTGGCAACTGAATTTGGATTAAAGATTTCTTTTGTTGATTGTTCAAAAACCAAATTGTTAGAGGCAGCTATTACTCCAGAAACCAAGGTAACTCAGTTTTCAGTTTGTCTGTTTTCCTTGTGATGTTTTGTTTTCATCATTTCTGTTTGCTTGAGGACATAATTTAAATCTGAATAACAAATTTTACTGGAAGCCATGGGAAACCATCAAGATTAGGATAGGTCTGACTTCTGTGTAGTATAGCCTAATGTTACAGAAAAGGAAGCTTGTAAGCCCCCAAACCCTAAGCATAGTTTTAAGGGTTCTAAGGGATACTTCAGCAAAATGATAGAAACAGAGAATGGGCCACAAGCAATCTTTAGCTTCCATCCTGGGAAGCTTGTATGCCACCGGAAGGTGTTTTGTGCTGGAATGAATGGCATATGTGATATTCTTTCTTGGGACTTCATTGAAATTCTGAATGGGGAAAAGGACCAGTGCCTTTTATAAGTGTCAGCCTTTTCCAGCTTTTTGCTAATGATTAAAAGGTTTGAATTGTACTCAAGATTATGTTGCAGTGAATGCTAAAAAATGAAAAACTTTTCTCACACAAATTACTTTGAAGATTAACACCAGGGTGAGCTTTGAGTGATTAAGGTTTGTTTTCAAAGGAACTTGTTTTTTTTGTTGTTGTTGTTGTTTTTTGTTTGTTTTCTTGCTTGGGAGAAAAGATTCTTATTAAAATAGCTGGTCTGAGTCTTTCTAAGGGAGGAAAGCAAATTGTGTGTATATTAATTCTTGTCAATAGAACTTTATATAGTGGCTGTTTACCAACTTGAATTAATACATTTTTCCCCCTGAAATGTCTGCCTCATCATTTGAAGTAGATTTTTTAAGTCTATGTAAAATCTACTTTGTATTTATTTACTCATTTTTATTTTAATTAATTTTTTATTATGAATGGGAATAATAAATTCTTACCCAGAAATAAATTTTTATATGTTCTTAAATAATTCTGTTCTTGTAGCATATGCATTATTTTAACTACCATGTCTTTTCTACAGTAAAACTCTAGAGTAGGAAGAGAGTTAAACCAGACCACTTGCCCATTTACATAGAAGAAAGAACCATTAACCCTTTTAAAAAGAAAGCTGTAGATAATGTCAATCAATACAGTGGCAGCTTGTTTAACAAACAGAATTCTTTTCTTTGGTCTTTTCTATAACTATCAAACATCCATGATGTGCCTGGATTGTGCTAGGTTTTGGAATAGACAGATAAATATGATGCTGTCTCTTTAAGTGAGCTGTGGCCAGGTTTTCTGTTGTGTGTGTCACTTTTCTTCCTCACTCTAAAACCCATGCTCTTCTTCAAGTTCTGGGGACTTATTTTGTAGTTTTCTAGCGCATCTGGCGTTAAGTTACTATTCAGGATATTTTTGGCCTCATAGAGATAGTTCTCTTTACTGAAAATTCCAGAATGTAAACTTAGACAATCTATGTTATTTATCTTTGAGAACAAAATTCCCAGACATTGAACTATGTCTTTGGAATTCATCCTCTTTTTAATGGAAAATAATTACAATAATTAACTTGAACGCTTTTCTGCTGATATGTACATTATCTCATTAGATCCTTACAACAACTGTGTAAGGTAAATATTATCAATCCTATTGTATAGATGAAAAATTGGAAGAACATAGAGGGTTAGTTACTTACCTATGATGACTTCTTAGAAATTCATGGGGCTAGGATTCAGATTCAAACCTTTAAACTTCATCATCCATGGTCTTACAATGTAGCCTCCCAGATGGTTACAGTATATGAGATAGATGTTTGGCAGTGTGTTTTTACAAACTATTGTCATTTACTGAATTGTTTTAGCTTGTTTGGATTGAAACTCCCACAAACCCTATCTTGAAGATGATTGACATTGAAGCCTGTGCACGTACTGTCCATAAACATGGAGACATTATTTTGGTCGTGGATAACACTTTTATGTCAGCATATTTCCAGGTAAATGAAAATAATATTTTTGGCCTGATTAGTAGACTACACAGGTACCTGTAATTAGGAGAGGAAGGACTTGTTTACATTAAATTACATGAAATCTGCTCATAATTATTGAATAGACAAAGAATTAAAATTGGATCTTTTCTACCATTAGTTAATATCTTTTCAACCCTACGTTAATATGTTGTATGGGACTTTGTGTGTTTTAAATGTTGTCTTAATTAAAGCTTTTAAGTTATCTGTGTGAACTCTCTGAAGACCTGGCCGTATTATATGATTGTATATAGTAGGGGTTTCAATGTTTATGTGTTGGTTCCAGGTCAGTTATATTATTTTATATATATTTAAACCTGGCTAACTTTGCAAATAAAAGGAAGAGAAAAGCTATACTCAGTGACATCTCAGTGTACGTCACACATTATTTCTCCATTTGTCTTCCTTCTTTCTAGTTTGTCTTCCCTCAGTGCTTCAAAGACCATGCCCGGCCCTCTATATCTTTACCTTATTTATATCATGAATTTCTACTCCATGTTTCACCTTGTATCTGTGAGTACAGCTCCTTTACAGTGCTCCATTTAGACTATCTCTTTTCCTGCCTGTCCTCTGCATATACCTCTTCCCCACTCAAACCCTCCCATTCATCCTCAATTCCTTTCTTTCTTTTCTCGTACATTTTTCCAGATTCTTCTTCTTTTCTGCTTTGCTCCTTTTGGTAAATCATCTTGGGATCTCTCTATAATTGACTGGTTGTCTGCCTTTTCCCCACACGTTCTCCCTTTCTTTCCTCTGAGTAACCTAACTCTGTTTCCTTTCCTTTTTAGGAGTTACCATCTCCCTGCTCTTTCCTTTTTGTCTGTATCCTGTGGTCATTCTTATTGCACCTCCTGTAGTTCACCTTTATTCTGCAGAGCTCCTGAAACCCCAGCTCATTTTCTCCAACTCTTCAATTAGGCAGATGTTTACAAGCTCAATTGTTTATATTCCCTGCTTCTGTTCTGGGTCCCTGAAGTTGGCTGACTCCCTAGGAGTCTGCATAAAGCTCTTCTTCGCCTTACTCCATTTTATTCAGAAGGCACTACCATGTTTTACCTTCCTTTGCTGAAACACATTTCCTGGCTACAATGTGTTCAGATGGCTTCATGTATCATCTACCTTTGGCTCATGATATAGCTTCAGCTGATTCTTATATCAAGTAAGGCAGTCTGTTTCCAGGTGAAAATCTCCTGGCATCATCTATTTGTCCCAGGTGATTTTCACTCTTGGAGTCTTTATCCCAACTCCTTACCCCATCTACCACTTATAGTAGGGCAGTCATTATAGCATAGGATTACTCTAGCTGAGTCATCATGAGTCCTGTATATTCCCAAAGAGATCGCATGAATTGTTTTAGCTGGGCCTGCCCAGATTACTCATCAGGCCTGGCCCTTTTTCTCCTATTGCTGTCACTAAAATAGGTCCAGTTTTTCCACCTTTCTGAAGCCCATATCACATTCCTCATGCCAGGGACTGCAATTTAATTCATTTCAATCTGGATTCATTCCAGTTGAATTAATCAGAATCACAATGTCCCTAGACAACCACAAACCAAATGTGGAACAATATTTGGTTCCACAAAGCAAATCTTCTGAAAAGATCCTGTCATTATTTTACACTCATGAAAACTGGGTATGTTCTTTCTTTCCTGTCTTTTGTCTTCTTGATCTTTTATAAGTCTCACAAAAGGCAAAATGGACATACAAGCATAAAGTTTCCATGTAGAACCTCTGAATTCCGGTAGTCTGAGTCCTGGCTCTACCAATGTTTTAAATCTGAGTGATCTATTTTATTTTTCTTAGTCCTTTTTCCCCACCTGTACAATTAGAGTCATAAACATACTGATTTTGTTGAGTTAGGTAAAGTATTTTGAACAGTGCTTCGCTGAGTTATGTAAAGTAACTCATGATTCTTGGAGCATAATGGCATCAACAGATGTTAGTTACTGGTTTTTATTTTTCCTTTTTTTTTAAATTTAATTTAATTTTTTAATTTTTGGCTGTGTTGGGTCTTCGTTTCTGTGCGAGGGCTTTCTCTAGTTGCGGTGAGCGGGGGCCACTCTTCATCGCGGTACGCGGGCCTCTCACTGTCGCGGCCTCTCTTGTTGCGGAGCACAAGCTCCAGATGCGCAGGCTCAGTAGTTGTGGCTCACGGGCCTAGTCGCTCCGCGGCATGTGGGATCTTCCCAGACCAGGGCTCGAACCCGTATCCCCTGCATTGGCAGGCAGATTCTCAACCACTGCGCCACCAGGGAAGCCCTATTTTTCCTTTTGACCATAGAGTTTACAGAATGTTAGCAATGGAAGAGACCTCTCACAACATCTAGTTTGACTCATCATTTAGGGATGAGCAAACACATATGTAGACAGTGCTTTGAGGAATACCACACTTAAAATGTCCTATTTTTGAAACCCTAAATGAAAAGTTCCATAGCCCCCAGCTAGGGAGGTTAAACACACACACACACACACACACACACTTTATTTTAAAGGAAATTTAAATGGAAAGATGTTGATATTACATTATTTAGTGAATAAGTTGATTATTACTTTAATTTTCACGGTAAACAGACATCTAAGACTGAAGAATTACTTTGCAGGAAAGTTCAGTGAAGGAAAACAATCTAAACAAATTTCCTTATAAGTGATTTTACACTTGGCAAAACTAGTATAATAAAAGCGTAATTAAGAGTCAAGATCATGGCAAATCAAATAAATAACCACAGCATACATTGTAAGGTTTTAATGATTAAAAACCTAAGCAAATCACTTTTATACTTACTTGACAGAACAATTGCTCAATGTTTGTGTCAACTATTCTATGCGTTTACTGAGTCATAAAATGCCAACATCTCTGCTATAGGTAATAAATTTAGGGGCTAGTCAGCAACTGCTCTAAAGAAACAAGTTCAGAAGACCTGTTGACCTCAGTTTATCTGCTATTTCCAGAAAATTTGTGCCTTTGGATTTAATACTGGTTCTAATACTTTGTACTTTTATTTGGTGTGAGGGAGGAAAGGGAAAGATAGTATCAGAGTTCCTGGAAATTTTAAGATGTGCGTATTTTTAAAAGTTAGAATAGGAATGGAATTTACAATAATAAATAGGCAGGCAATGAAGCATATTTTCAAGTGATTTCCCATTTGGAATAAAAACCTTTTATTCCTTTCAGCGGCCTTTGGCTCTGGGAGCTGATATTTGTATGTATTCAGCAACAAAATATATGAATGGTAAGACAGTCTTCACTTAGAATGTTCTTTTCCATCAATAGATGAAAGTAGCATAACGCTTTATCCTTTTATCCCTTTTCTTCTATTATTCAGGTTTTCTCTGTGACTCATGTAGAAAGTAAGAAAATACTTTGATTAAATATAGGACTTCATTTATAGCAGACAAAACTATGCTCATGATTTAACAGCAGAGGATTAAAATTTACTATAAATGTTATATTTTTATCCTGCTGATAACTTAAAAAGAAACATTTAATTTTTACATGATTTTAATTTTATGTTTAAGGTATAGCTTTTGCTAAAGTTTATTTAAACTGATTCTATAGGGCTTTTTCCCAGAGTTTTTTCAAGTGAAAGTCACATTTTAGAAATTATAAGCTGAGGAATAAACATATGTTGTTTTTAACTTAAAGTTTTTTGTTTTTTTTAGGCCACAGTGATGTTGTGATGGGCTTAGTGTCACTTAATTCTGAGAGGCTTCATAATAGGCTCCGTTTCTTGCAAAATTGTAAGTATTAAAAAACCCAAATTTCCCCTTATGCTCTCAAAGTGACTACATTTGATATTTGTATTTCCACTAAGTGCTGTGAAGTGATAGCATTCCACTAATTTAGGAAGAAATGAGAAATAGTGGGAAAAATTTTGATTTTTTAGAGGAAAGAAAAATTGGGTTATAAAAATACAGTTATAACATAATAGGGCTTTACAACATGACCAAGAGATATGTTTTGTTATTTTTCAAAACCATGTTAATTTTGATCATAATTTGGTAAAGCTCAAGTAAATTTTTTTTTTTCTGCCCCACCAAGCATCACGTGGGATCTTAGTTCCCCGACCAGGGATCAAACCCGTGCCCCTTGCATTGGAAGCGTGGCGTCTTAACCACTGGACCACCAAGGAAGTCCCTCAAGTGAATTTTTAGTTTTATGACTTAATGGATTTTTTTGTCTTTTTTTTTTAAACATTTGGAATGATGGCTTTCTTATACTATACCTTTTATATCTGAAATGATGATAACTTTTAAATGGCACTTAACATATAAACTTATATTTTTCAACAGGTGTCTAAACGTCTGTTTTCTGTTTAGATTGTTTAGTTATCTCAGGTATGGAGAAGGGTTTATTGAAAGAGACTTGATTTAACCACTGTGATTTGACAGAAAGATAAGATACAAACATAATTAGGAATAAAAATCCCCTTCCAGGGAAAACATGTTGGGTAGCAAAAGGGGGCACTGAGGAAGGAAACCAACATTTATTGCTTGATAAATTCCTTTCATTTACAAAAAAAAAAAAAAAAGGACTGAGACACGTATCCTGGAGGCATGGGAAATCACAGCCTGCTTTAGACAAATGCTAAATAGAATATTGGTAGAGCACTCAGAAATAATAGGAGCTGAACTGCTATTTTCTCTGTGTATTATAATACTCTGTCAAAGAAATACGAGATTAAACTATGTGCAGTATGTCCTTTCATTAAAATCATAGAAAAGACTATTGATGCTCATATTTGAAAAGTTCATATCATTGTATTTGTACTTAGTTTTCAGGATATTCATTTTCCCTCTCATTTTTTTTTTTAAGTAAATTTATTTATTTATTTATTTATTTTTGCCTGCGTTGGGTCTTCGTTGCTTCGTGTGGGCTTCCTCTAGTTGCGGCGAGCGGGGGCTACCCTTTGTAGCGGTGCTCGGGCTTCTCATTGCTGTGGCTTCTCTTGTTGCAGAGCACGGGTTCTAGGCACGTGGGCTTCAGTAGTTGTGGCACTCCGGCTCAGTAGTTGTGGCTCACGGGCTTAGTTGCTCCACGGCATGTGGGATCTTCCCAGACCAGGGCTCGAACCCGTGTCCCCTGCATTGGCAGGTGGATTCTTAATCACTGTGCCACCAGGGAAGCCTTCCCCTCTCATTTTAAAGCCCATTTCACTAATCATGTTTTATGCTTCATTCTCATGTTTCTAATTTGATATATTAATTTTTCCCACTAAAACTCAAACATTGGGCTTTGTAGCTAACTTCTCAGAGTCACTATAATGAAAAAGAGCAGTGAGAGGCTTTTCTGGGTGCCTCCTCACCTTCAGACTAATCCAGGACATGTTCATTTTGCAGCTCTTGGAGCAGTTCCATCTCCTGTTGACTGTTACCTCTGCAATCGAGGTCTGAAGACTCTACAAATCCGCATGGAGAAGCATTTCGAAAATGGAATGGCAGTTGCTCAGTTTTTGGAGTCGAATCCTTGGGTAGAAAAGGTTATTTATCCCGGTATGTTAATCTGCTTTCTAAGCACATATGCTTACACTAGGATTTTAAGTGTTATCCTATGCATCCTGTTTATGTAACATTTGTTTGTAAGTTAGGTGCTTTCATGTATTTTTATGTTGTTCACTTATTGAGCTTTTTGTGTGTCTGTGTGTCAGGCTTTTTAGTGGGTCTGATGGTAAAGAAGATGGACATGATCTCTGGCCTAGAGCTGTCTATAGTCTAGTGGTTGCTTGGATGTTAAAAAATTAATCTTACATATTAGATGTTCCTGTCTTTAGCTTGAAGGTTTGTGTATACCTGTTACAAGATTGCAACCTTGTACTTTCCAGTAATTTGCTTGTAATCTTATCAGTCTGATATTCTGCACTAGCTCTAACTTTTATCTGATATACATTGAGACTTGATACTTGCTACCAAAACTCCCCCGAAATTCTCTTACTGTTTTTTGGAATTTCTTCACCTCTCACAACATCTAGAAATGCTCATGTGAGTTAGCAGACTTACATGTTACTCTTTGAATTTATTTTACCAGACTTTTTAATGGTGGTCGTCTTAAGTAAATAGTTCTTTTAAACCCTTTTGAGGTGTGCAGCCATGTAGTCCTGGGTGTAAAGGAGAATTAGGCTTGATCCCTGCCCTTAAGGAATTTAGATAAGGCAAGGCAGAAATACATATGAGATTAAATGCCCTAATATGTACACTAGGTATAGAGCTGTTGACTGGTGTGCATTTTGAATGGAGAAAGGGAGAAAAGTTTTGGGCTGTGTCCTGAGGAATGGGTAGCATTTGTTAAAAGGTCATGGACAAGACATTTCAGATTTTTTCCATAAGTGTTTATTAATGCCAACCATGGGCCAGGCCTTGCACTCGGAACTAGGATCTAATTATTAATAAAAGAAATAGCTTTCTCCTCATGGAGTTAGTCTGGTGGATAAGACAGATATTAAGCAAAAAATTACAGAGGATATAATTAACAGAGGGAAGGGGGCAGTCAGTGGAGAGAATGTTCCAGGTTAAAGGGACAGCATATGCACAAGTCCCGAGATGAAAAAGAGTGTGGTGCCACTGGTGTGAAGAAAGCTGGCATGGCTAGAGCAAGGAGAGACCAGAAAAGATAGGTCAAAATGAAACTAGAGAGATAGACAGGGACCAGAACAAGAGGTCAGATGTCAACATGGCATAAAGCTCATTATTAGGCTTATTTGCAGTTGACTTAAGCAAATGGTGATTTTGTTGTTGTTCTGAAATTACATGTTTGACTTTAAAATAAGGCATTCATTATACCTTATGACTACAGGGCTGCCCTCTCATCCTCAGCATGAGCTGGCAAAGCGTCAATGCACAGGTTGTCCAGGGATGATCGCCTTTTATATCAAGGGCTCCCTTCAACATGCTGAGACTTTCCTCAAGAACCTAAAGGTAAACTTTCAAAATGGTTTTTTAAACTGTAGACGTTAAGACCTTCTTATAGCATTATTATAGTCATTATTTCTCACTTCCACCCGACTCATATTAATGTTGTTGTACCTGGAGTTCCCACCCACAAGCCTCTTTGTCATGAAATGCTTTGGGTTGGAAAATCACTTGAAACAGGAGTGATGCAGTAGCAGATATATGAATCTGCTCACTTAGCTTACTTAACTCTGCAGACACTGCCATCCATTTGAGAGAGACAGAATGTTCTAATCCATTGGTTTTTAAATTTAAAGTGAACCGTCTTTTCAAATGAAATATTATGTGAAACCGCAGTAGTGTATGGTCAGTGCAACGCCGAAAGGCTGTTCTGAAATCCAGCCTAGGAATGGCTTTCTAAACCCTGCGCCACCCGGGTTGCATCTGCCTGGAGTGACGGAAGGGAGGCCTTTGCCTAATGTTCACAGAGGCAGGAGGCTCTCAGGGGCCCTGGGAGAGAGGCCTGTGTAACTCCATACTTTGGGCTTACTTTGAGCTCATGCAGTAATGTATTTAAGACTGAGTTTTAAATACTACAGATCTAAAGAAAAGGGTGCTGCTGGATTAGTCAAAGTTCTATTGGTTCTAAAATTTGTCCACTTCTAAAATCAGAAATATAGTAGTGCACATTTGATTGAACACAGTTGTGAGAAGAATTTTTAACATGTTGTGAAATTCTATGACACTATAACACTAAATACAACAACCGACTCTTTTTTCCCTTCTTCCCTAGGAAGGGGTTAAATAGATGTATTAATTTAGTAAGTGATACATATTAATGAGTAAGTTTGTATAACTTGATAGACATTTAGAGATTTTTATTTAAAGGGTAACCACAGAGCTAGGTCTCAAATGTAATAATTCTGAGGTTTTAGAGGTCATGCTTTTGTGCTGGGTCTTAGTTGCAGCTGAAGGGCTCCTTAGTTGTGCCTCATTGGCTCCTTAGTTGCAGCACGTGGGCTCCTTTTATTAGTTGTGGCAGGTGGGCTCCTTCCTTGCGGCTCAAGGGCTCCTTAGTTGCGCTTTGCCTGCTCCTTAGTTGCAGCACGTGGGCTCCTTAGTTGCGGCTCGCTGTCTCCTTAGTTGTGGCACATGAACTCTTAGTTGTGGCATGCATGTGGGATCTAGTTCCCTGGCCAGGGATCCAACCCGGGCCCCCTGCATTGGGAGCGTGGAGTCTTAACCACTGTGCCAACAGGGAAGTACCAATCAACTTTTAATGTTTTAAAAGTTAACATATAATATGTCTAATTGGGGCTTCCCTGGTGGCGCAGTGGTTAAGGATCTGCCTGCCAATGCAGGGGACACAGGTTTGAGCCCTATGCTGGGAAGATACCACATGCTGCGGAGCAACTAAGGCCGTGTGCCACAACTACTGAGCCTGTGCTCTAGAGCCCGCGAGCCACAACTACTGAAGCCCATGCGTCTAGAGCCTGTGCTCCACAACAAGAGAAGCCACCACAATGAGAAGCCTGCACACTGCAACGAAGAGTAGCCCCCGCTCGCCGCAACTAGAGAAAGCCCGCGCGCAGCAACAAAGACCCAATGCAGCCAAAATAAATAAAATAAATAAATTAATTAATTTTTAAAAAAGTCTAATTGGTGAAATCATTGTTATGGATTTTATTCTCATTTTTTCTCCAAGTTTTTATCCAATTTGTAGTTTATTCATAATTGCACCATTTTCCATCCCCCGTCCCAAGGCCATTTTATTAACAACATTTATTTTTAGATTTTAGTATTTTTATTTTAGTAGAAGATCTATATTAATATTTTCTTTGCCATAGTTATTTACGCTGGCTGAGAGCTTAGGAGGATATGAAAGTCTTGCTGAGCTTCCGTAAGTATTTCTGTTTTTCTCAGTATTTTAACTTTGATTTCAGCTGTAATGATTGTTGGGAAAAGGAGTAGGATAAAATCGGGGATCATTCAAGATATTTAACAATAAGAGCAGCATGGCACTGTCTAGTTGGAATGAACTCTAGCTCCATAGAATGGAGACCCTGATAAAGATCTAATGGGGGCTACTAAACTGTAAGCTGCATCCTCCCAACTTTTGCTTTTTTCCTATTTGCCTGAAGGAGATTCCAGCAGTAATTCTCTGACCTCCGAACCAGGGCTACTTGTTCTACTCCACTCTGCTCTGGAAGGGAGGTTGGAGACTTTGTACCAGAAGGGCTGATTTCAAGACTCCAGGGGAAATGGAGAATGTGTTTCTGATAAAAAACCTCCACACTCTTATTTATCAGAGGAGAGCCCTGCTAGTTACCATCAAGTCTGTTTATTTTCTGTTCTCTGTGGGGGGTAAATGGCTCTGTGTCGTCTGTGACATAAACCGAAAATCCAACTGTATTCCTGACCCTTCATTAACTGACCCAACCAATTCATCTAATTTTATCAAAGCACCAGAGGATATTAGAACACAAAACAGCCTAAGATCAGGGAGTCCAACAGCTTATATTACAGACAAGGAAACAACGATTCAGAAAGTTTTGCTGATGAATCAAATGTCACACAGGAATATGTTAGCAACTTCACTCTTGAGGCTTTGCGTCAGAAACTGTGAGCGGAGAGGTTAAAGCAGCCTCTATCTGGATTTGAGAACATCAATCACTTAACCTTTGTGCTTCAATCTTTTCATCTATAAAATGGTATTAATAATTAAAATAATGATTATTATTTAATGATTTTCTGTCCCAGCAAGCATTCCTGAGCTACATCCTGTTTTTCTTTTTATGTTTCTATGACCATATATTATAATTATTGCAGGGATAAATCAATATCATTACCTATTAATTTTCAACTGTATTAAATGCATGGTATGTTTCCATGTTTTAATTTTCATGAATATTTCTGAAATAACTATGTGCTGAGGAATGTCAGGGATTACTAAAATTTAGGCACATTTCCTGCCCTCTTTATAGTTCATGCGGAGAGTCAGGCAATTTCATAATCTTTAAAAAAAAATGAATCCCAAATAATGATTCAAATAATTAAGATAAGCCATAGAGGTTTTTGTTAGTCTTTCAGGAAAATGCTTGCTAATAAGTCTGGATGCACAAGAGGGCACACTCAGCATATGAAATTGGTTTATTTTTCGTAGTAATGCAGCGTGTATTACTTTAAGGCTCTCTTAAAAGTAGACCTCGCTTGATTATTTAGGGATGTGGTTTAAAGTTGCTTGGCCCTCAGGAGCTCCAGCTAGGCGCTAACCCCAGTGCCAGTGGAAGAATAAATTTAGGTCAGAGCTTGTCTGTTTTATTACCCTCATTCTGTGTCTCCCAACAACGCAGCAACCAGTGCAGCATTGCAGTCAGCGGGGAGGAAGCTGAGCCAACATGTACTGGGTTGGTCTCCCAGCCTAACAACGTGTGTTAACTTGGTGACCTTAGAAAACTTACTTATCCCCTCTCAATTTCAGTTTTCTCGATTGTAAAATGTGGATAACAGTGTACTGAGATAAGGAAATTGACTGAGGACAGGTAACTTTTACAAGCCCAACACAGCCAGTATGTGGAGGGGCTGAGATTCATACCCAAGTCTATTGGTCCCAGAAGCCTAAGTTCTTATTTCTACACATTCACTCTCTTTTAAGGAATTAAGAGCCTAAAAAGGCAGAACATTTTAAGGAGGATGTTTGCATGTAAAACTTCATTAGAGTGATAAAAGAAGATATTCATTTACTTTGGACACAACTCAGATTTTCTTTCCATGGGCCTGAAGTGGATAGGAGAAAATGGTTCCTTCTGCTGGTGGTGGAAGGGGATGGTTGAGTGTTGGGGGCAGTGTACATCTAAGCGCTTCTTAAGGCTATAAGCCTCTCCTCCATGATGCCTCAGCCCGCAGAGATTCTCCCTCCTCTGAACTCCGGCAATTCTTTATTTATTATTTATTTATTATTTATTTATGGCTGTGTTGGGTCTTCGTTTCTGTGCGAGGGCTTTCTCTAGATGCGGCAAGCGGGGGCCACTCTTCATCGCGGTGCGCGGGCCTCTCACTATCGCGGCCTCTCTTGTTGCGGAGCAAGGCTCCAGACGCGCGGGCTCAGTAGTTGTGGCTCACGGGCCTAGTTGCTCCGCGGCATGTGGGATCTTCCCAGACCAGGGCTCGAACCCGTGTCCCCTGCACTGGCAGGCAGATTCTCAACCACTGCGCCACCAGGGAAGCCCCTGAACTCCGGCAGTTCTTATTGTCCATACTTGTTTGGCATTTGCTGTAGACTGTTCTGTTTTGTGAATTGTCATAGTCTTTAGCTCCTGCTTTGTTACCTAGAGTAAAGAAAATGTCTCATTCTTCTTGGCTTCCCAATTCTTACTATAGAGCCTGAACCATAGTAGGTGCTCTACCCTTACACATGCTGGCTATGACGATGAGTTGCTACATGGTTTTGAACATCCTCTGAGGCCTCTGTGTCATGAGTTATGTGCTGGAATTAATTCCTAATGCTTAGTGATTGCTACCAGTGATCGTAGGTTGTCTTTCCCTGATCTGCCTCAGAAGGTCCAGTTCTGGATTGATCCTTTGATCCAGATGGAATTAATTCTGACCAGCTCTTGATCCAAGAGGCCTCTTATAAGTGCAGCTGGTTGGTCATGGGGTGTATGACTTCTGGCCAAGGCCTCATTCAGGTTGGTGTTAAAATCCACACACTGGAGGCTATGCCTTCCCCTCCTGCATGGGGGTGCTTGACTGGCACCTTCAGTGTCCGACTGAGTATACCTTACTGATGGTATGAAAACAATAAAATATCTTTGTGTTCATTTAAAATCATGACTAGAAATGATAATTTTCACAATTCCTTAATTTTTTGCCTGCGAAACATTGTAGGTGTATGAAGCATTTGATATTTAGAGTAGAAAAATTTTGAAAATAGTTGCAATTTATGAGATAGAAACATGCCTCCCCTGCTACAATATAGTGATCAAAATTTTGCTCATTCTTTCTTTCAGGGCAATCATGACCCATGCTTCAGTGCCTAATAGCGACAGAGAAGTCCTTGGAATTACTGACACACTGATTCGACTCTCTGTGGGCTTAGAGGATAAACAAGACCTACTGGATGATCTAGATCAAGCTTTGAAGGCAGCAGTAAGTTTTATTTTAGTGTGTGTGTGTGTGTGTGCGTGTGCGTGCATGTGCTTAATCTTGGGGGCGGGCGGGCCACTATGTTTATAGAGTGGACTGTAAACGTTTTCTCTTTTCTTATTACAATATACAGAGTGTATAAATGTATAGGGAACTCAGTCGAAATGCAGATTTAAAAGAATGTAGTCTTCAGAAAAGAATTCTTGGAGGAGGTGAAGTCTTTGCCTGAAGGTTTAATAACATATTTTTCTTGTGCACCGTTAATACAGCACCCTCCAAATGCAAGTCACAACTAGCATTCCAGAACTGCTATTAGAGGTTGCTTCCTGTGAAGATCAAAACTTCTGAATAATTGAATGGACTATTAATGAGCCTTCACAGAATTTTCAAGTGAAAATTTTAAGGCACCTTATTACCTTTCACAACTGTAATCTTCCTGGGATCATTCCTGTTAAAAAGTTTCCTCTTTCGCGTATTGTAATTGACAAGTCAATTCTGTTAAGATCTTTTTGTTAATTTGGATGTACATTTGCCTCTGAAGGAGGTGAGATTTGTGCTGCTATTGGGGATTGTGTTCTTTTTTTCAAGCTTAAGATTTATGTTGATCATGTTTACAATATAATGGTATTTCATTTTTGATGTTTTCTGAGGAATTTAAATTATTGAATGAATGTTCTTAAATCAAGGGTGATTTTGTATATTGTTGAAAATAGCACTCAAAGCAATGGTTTACACTTAATTACCATAAGCCAAAAATCAAATATCTGAAACGTCTGTGAAATTCTACTGATTTAAGGTTGTACTTACTATTTTTTAAAAAAATAAATCTAATTATCAAATGTATCCCATTGTGATATTTCTGTATTATGTGGCATTAAATTATATTCCTGGGCCCTTTTAATTCCCAACTCTTAGAGGTCTCAGCCACTTAATTTTTATAAATTCAATTGTATAATTATCATGCTCAAATCTTAGTGTTTGCAGATTAGTTATAAAATCTGTACAGGGCAGGTCAAAAGCCACTTTTATAGAGAAATATTACTTCTTATATTTTTATCTGAAACAGTAAATTTGTTGAGGCTAAAGGAAGAAATACTTTCATAGCTAGAAACATAATCAGCAAGTTATTGTCAATACGTCGTAAGTCAAATAATCGGATTTTTAAAATTGTTTGTAGTAAAGGCTTTCAGTCACATTTGCTATCACCATTTGTTTCAGTTTAAAAAAAGCCTATCATTGGGACTTCCCTGACGGTCCAGTGGTTAAGACTCCATGCTTCCATTTCAGGGGGCACTGTTTGATCCCTGTTTGGGGAACTAAGATCCTGCATGCCCAAGGGCATGGCTGGGGCAGGGGAGCCTATCATTGAGCTCGATTAATAATAGTGCTGGGTAGGAGGAGAATACATACAAATACATATTCTTATGTATTGTACACTTCTGAATTATGTGTATGGACCCTGGAAATTCTGTCTCTGTAGGTAGCAGCATTTTGAGGCTGGTTATATCCCACCGTGGTTTCCGGAAGACTTGATTTCTTGCCATTTCAGTACCTTAAGGCTGTGGGGATAAACAAATGACCATTTGAATAAGAAAAGCAAAGGCTATTTATTCTAAGCTTACAATGGAGTCAGCTACTGTCACTTGTTTTTTGGCAGACTCAAAGGAAGGCAGAGCATAGGAATTGCAGAAATTGTAATGCCTGTTAATGTGGATGAGAAACAAAAATTTCCATATTTAAAACTGTTAGATGACTTTTAAATGAATAACATTAAATCACTGTCATAAATGTTAAAAAAAAAAAAAGCTAAGAAACACAAAGGCAGAAGAATGAAAAAGCTTTGTAGTGTAAAAAGAGAAGGCTTCAAGTATGCCCTGATTAGAGGCTGTTGGCCTAGGGAAGCGGTGGGCTGGTTGACTTGAAGTGGGGATCCTGTGTGATTGGGTAGGGGAGCATATTTGGTTTTCTAGGTTTGGTCCTCAGTCAAAAGCAGGGACAAAAATTAAGGAAGCTGTCAGTTATTAATCAAGTCCTAACCATTTGGGGCTGATTATTACAGAAGTTATTGTTTAGCTTCCTGGATTGTCACTAGAGGCAGCAATCAGATTCCTGCACATCTGACTTATAGCAGCTGGCTTCCTGGGTTATTTATTGTAGATAAGGAGTTGGTTTTCTGGGGAGATTGCTGCAGATGGTAGGTCAAAGGTCTATTTTTATATATGGTCTATCCATTGCCTGAGCTTCTGGTGAGCAATAAGTAACTACCATTTTAGTAGTCAGAATTCTCCAGAGAAACAGAACCAATGGGGTGTGTGTGTGTGTGTGTGTGTGTGTGTGTGTGTGTGTGAAGAGAGAGATTGAGAGAAAGAGATTTATTTCAAGGAATTGGATCATGTGATGGTGGGGGGCTGGTAAGTCTGAAACGTGTGAGGCAGGCTGGAGATTCACCTAAGAGTTATTGCAGTCTTGAGACCAAAATCTGCAGGGCAGGCCAGCAAACTGGAATCTCAGACAAGTTTTCTGTGTTGCTGTTTTTGATGCAGAATTGCTTAGCCTTCAACTGATTGAGTGAGGCCTACCCACCTTATAGGGACTATTCTCCTTTACTCAAAGGCTACTGATTTAAATGTTAATCACATCTAAAAAATATCTTCACAGCAACATCTGGACGAGTATTTATTTGACCAAACAGTTGGCATTATAGCTCAGCCAAGTTTGTGGATAAAATTAACTGTCACAACCATGTTCTAGGCAATTTCCCTTATTGCCTGAGAAGGTACCATTTTGTTTATTAGGGTTTAAGAAGCTTATCTACACTTTTGGTTATCTGCAAGTATGTCTCCATTAACATGGTTCACACCGAGATGATGATTCAGTGTTTAAACACTGCACCCCACCCCTTCCCACTTCATAATACATCTAGCTTTGTAGAGGGTAACATAACTGGACAGCCACATACCGATCAAGTTAGATGAGGTCGGGCTTCCAGGACACTATTTTTCACTGAGTTGCTTTATAAGGCACATTGGTCAAAATTCAGTCCTATCTTGTACATTTTCTTTTAGTTTTTTAGTGAGTTCTATTATAGGTAAGGTGCATAATGTGGTCCTTTATTTTGGAATATTGTGCCAAAGACTACTAGCTCTTAGATGTGAGGGGTAAATAAGAAAGTAACAATGAAATCTGGAATTAAACAAAAAAAATTAAGACATCCTTTTTAACAACAGCATAGCCTTAAATGACCTGAATTCCACAGAGGAGCCAGGAAACAGTTGGGAACTACAAACTGATTTTACACAAAATAGAAATCTAATACCCTGTATTTTTGTAAATATAATATGATCACTTAATTACTTAAGTAGACCTAAAGAAAGTTTCAGGAAAAAGGGAATAAAGCTTGTAATGCACTTTAGAAAAACACAAAAGGGAACACAAGTGCTTCATAAGAAACCTCTCTTAGGAGACCAATATCAAAAGAAATAAGAAATATGGCAAACATGATTAAACCAAAGTCGTCAAGGGATAACAAAAGTCTTATTAGTAAAAATAAGAAAACTTCTCTGAGTAATTATCCAAAGACAAGTAAGTATTAAAAAAAGAATTTTCGGGGCTTCCTTGGTGGCGCAGTGGTTGAGAATCTGCCTGCCAATGCAGGGGACACGGGTTCGAGCCCTGGTCTGGGAAGATCCCACATGCCGCGGAGCAACTAGGCCCGTGAGCCACAACTACTGAGCCTGCGCGTCTGGAGCCTGTGCTCCACAACAAGAGAGGCCGCGACAGTGAGAGGCCCGCGCACCGCGATGAAGAGTGGCCCCCGCTTGCCGCAACTAGAGAAAGCCCTCGCACAGAAACGAAGACCCAACACAGCCATAAATGTAAATAAATAAAGAAATAAAGAAGAACAGCAAACTTTAAAAAAAAAAAAAGAATTTTCATCTCCACAGCAAAAGAAACCCTGATTCCATTTGCTTCATAACACAACTACAAACTTAGAAAAAAAATTTTTTTAAATAATTTATTCATTTATTTATCTAATTTTGGCTGCATTGGGTCTTTGTTGCTGTGCGAGGGCTTTCTCTAGTTGTGGCGAGTGGGGGCTACTCTTCGTTGCAGTGTGTGGGCTTCTCATCACGGTGGCTTCTCTTGTTGCAGAGCACAGGCTCTAGGTGCATGGGCTTCGGTAGATGTGGCACACGGGATCAGTAGTTGTGGCTCATGGTTCAGTAGTTGTGGCTCGTGGGCTCTGGAGCACAGGCTCAGTAGTTGTGGTGCACGGGCTTAGTTGCTCCGCAGCATGTGGGATCTTCCTGGACCAGGGCTTGAACCTGTGTCCCCTGCATTGGCAGGTGTTTTCTTAACCACTGCGCCACCAAGGAAGTCCCAAACTTAGAAAAAAAATTATGCAATGTAATTGCTTTGGAATAGAAATTGAAGGTTCATTGAAGAAAGGATTGCTGTATTTCTTTTTCTTAATAACCACATTTGATTAAATATTGACTTATTGCTCACAAAATCAATTTAAATTTGTTCCAGTGAGAATGGTCAGATACTGCAAATATTCCTGATCTTTTGAGTAGTGTGCCTCTGACAGAACACATATAGCATAGCCCTGGGGAATTAAAGATTTCTGAGTTCATTACTAATTTTACAATACTTATACCTCAGTTTCTTCAAATAGAAAAAAGTCCAGACCTATTTTTGTTTGTTTGTTTTTGTTTTTTTCTTTCATTTATTAGCTCAGCTGTTCTCACACCTACCTGTTGAATTAGAAGGCACAAGTATAAGTCCATCTTCTATAGAGAGGAAAGGAAGATTCAGAGTGGTTAGGTGACTACTCCATATCACATGGCTAATAAATATAACTGGCAGAACCAGGGCTAGAACTCTGGTCTTCTGACCTTTCATTTCATTGTTCCAGTGCACCATTCTTAGTCCAGCATAGAGAATTCATAAGCAGATTAGCAAACTACTCTCTTGATATTGCAAGGGTTGTTATTAGTTATTAGTTATTAGTGTTTAGTTGGGAAAGGGAATAGGATGTGACTCTCTAGGATGGACATGTATTTTATTCACATAACTCATTTTATTTTGAATAAAATTTGGCAAAGTCTAGCTTTGGCCTGCTTCTCAAGGGATGGTCTCTGAAATAAATGCCCTGTAGATGTGGGTCAAGCGGGCTGGACTTTTATAGTCCTGTATTAGTCAATCATTAGTTGTGGAGTGGGGAGGGGGAAGGGCAGGGAAGGTGGTGGGGATGGGGGGTTTGAGTAACTTCCCTGGTGAAGTGGCTCCACCCAGCTGAGGCAATTCTCTAGAGAAGGGTGGATAGGAGCCCTGGCCTGGCAATGGGGGTCCAATGGGTATTACAGCACCCACTGCAAAGTAATGTCATGCCTTGTCCTTTTACATTGTTGATGCAGATAATCAATAACCAAACTATAACAGGGATAAGAAAGAGTTTTATTTTAACCAAATTGAGGACTATAGCCTGGGAGACAGCCACTTAGATAAGTCTGAGGGACTGCCCCACAGAAGCATGGTTTTCACACAGCTTTATACCTTGTCACAACAAAGAACATCAAAGGGTCAGGTTTCCAAAAACAAACAAACAAACAAACAGATCAGCATGTACCGGGTGAGTCAGTATGGCCTTGACACCTGGGAAGGCGGTCTTATCATCGAAGGAGTACCTGCATTTGTGTCCCAGGACTGGAGGCATTTAATCTTTATTTTTAATAGGGACATTCTTTATTTGTGGTCAATGCACCCTTTTCTTTAATGATTAAAGCAGATGTAAAATGTATGTTTGATAGGCCACAAACAGGCTGTTTTAGTCAGCATAAAATTCAAGTTAAATCATATATAAGCCAGAATGACTTCCCCACACCTCAACATGTGAAAATTTCTTCCATTAATATCTAACAAGCTCCAAGTTAGTCTAAAAAATTTATTGTGGCTATAATGTGATTATTACACTATGACAAAATTGTTGCCTGACTTCTTTCCTTCCTTTCTTCCTCCTTCCTTCTATACTATTTTTTCTTTTTTGGAAAAATGATTTTTTTCTAGCGAATTTAGGGAATTAGAGGGAAAAGGAAATTTTTAAACACAGGCTTCCATTACAGAAAAGTAAAAATTAGACTTTCTGAGTTCAAAACCCAGGTCAGGTGCTTACCAGCTATTTGATTCTGTTTTGAGCAACTTATTTAAATACTCTAAGATTCAATATCTGTCCTCATCAGTAAAATGGAGATAGTAGTAATGTTTGCTTCATGGAGTTCTTATGAGAATTAAGTTACATAATGTTTGCAAAGCACACGTGCAGTAGGTGCTCAGTCATTATTAGCTGTCCCTTTGGCTCAATAATAACCATTGTAAAATTTCTGTGTGTATGCCTTTGGGTTCTTTCTCTAAGTTATACAGATGGTGTTTTGCATATTGGAATCATGGCAGATAAAAACTGTCCATCCAACTCCTGTTGTGGTTTAGATTTAGAAACTGCTGTTGTTACCAAGTAACAGACTGGTTATCGAGGTTGGAGGGAGGAGGGTTTTCATTTTAGTCCAGCGACAATCTGCTTCGTCCAACTGGTGTGAGGATTTTGTTGTTTTTGTCTTTGTTTTTTAAATTGAATATTGCAGAAAAAAATGCCAGAGAATCTGGCTGGCCCATATGTGATAGCTAATAATAATGGTAACAGAATATTATGAACATATAAAGCAAGCTTAGAAGTAATCATCACCAAGTGGCAACAATGATAATTGTAATGTGGTGGAAAGGTTTGAAATTGTTCTTGTTTTAAAGGAGCCAAGAAAGGAAATTCACTGTTATAAATTTTCCATGTTGGATGAATTTATCACATGGATGTTTAAAAAATATTTAATGCCAGGCATCCTCTTGTGTTTTTGATTCTCAGAAATCAAATAGCATTTGTAAAAGGCAAAATAACCAAAATTGTAAAGAGCAATTTTGTTAAGCAATTGGAGTGGCTTGTTGTTGACTACCTGGCATCCATCTTACCTTCTTCAGGCACTATATACCCTGTAGAAAGCTTCCCTGTCCCTATGATTGATTAGTGGTTTAGTGAGGAGCTCTAGCAGTGAGCACAGATTAACTAACCTAAACCAATGCACATATCTGGTCTCTTGACCACAGTGATGGTTCCAGATGAACACCCAATCTAAGCTAGACCACTTAGAATGAATCTCAGAATCTTTATAGGAATTACCAGAAAAGATGCATTCTCATTCCCTTGTGACTTGAGCCTGAAAGTGTGTAATGTGGAGCTGCTATAGCCATTTCACCACTCCGAGGAGAACACCTATCTGAGAATGAAACCCCATGGAAAAGGCATCTCTGAGAGAGGGACAGAAACCGGGCCCTGGTGATATTCTTGAAACGTGGATCCAGTTATCCCAGAGGCTAGACCTATGCTTGTACATATCAGTCACAGGAGCTAAGACATTTCTTTTCCTCCGCTCCCTCCTTCTCCCCCTCCCCTCCTCCTTCTTCTTTTTCTTCCTTTCTTTCTTGTTTTTTTTTTTAAGCCAACTTTTCTTTTGTTGTCTTCTTGCTGGTACTCCTCTGAACTGAAAGAGTCCCATCTGATATTGAAATGAAGGAAAATTTACTTAAAATGGGTAATGTGAATCTTACCCATCTTCACATTTTTGTTTTTACATGTTGTATGTAATATTACCATATTTACAGGTTACAGGTTTGATATTGTATTATTCAGGGTTCTCCAAAGAAACCAATAGGGTATGTGTGTGTATGTGACCGAGGGAAAGCTGATGTTGCTGTTCAACTCTGAAGGCCGTCTGCCTTCAGAATTATCTGGATAATTCTTTCTTTTTCGGAGGAGGTCAGTCATTTGTTCTAGTCAGGCCTTCAACTGATTGGATGAGGCCTACCCCACCCACATCATAAAAAGCAATCTGCTTTACAAAGTACACCACTTTAAGTGTTAATCTCATCCAAAACACCCACAAAGAAACATTCAGAATAATGTTTGATCAAATATCTGGACATCATGGCCCAGCCAAGTTAACACAACATTAACCATCACAGATACCCAATAATAACAATGAGAAATATTTTTTTAGCTATTCTTATGTAGTAAGAATATGGCCAAGCTTTTTACAAGCATCATTTAAATGAATTCTCATACAATTGTTTGAGCAGGTGCTATTACTGTCTTTCTTTTTATGAGGAAATAACAGTAAAGGAAATTAAACTTTAAAGAAACTGTCTAAGGCCATACAGCTAATAGATGTTAGAGCCAGGACATGAACCTAGCTTGTATGATTCTAAAGCCCATGCTCTTAATAGCCAAGCCATACTGCCTTTCAAGGTTACCAATTTGTTTGCTGCACTTTGGTCATTTTCAGCAGAATACCCTAGCAGCATGTTGAGTAAAACAAAGTCCTTGACCTCAAAAATTTAGTGAGAGTTCAGAGAGGTAGACAGTGTGCTAAATTATGCATGGGGTGCTATGAATCCATAGGGCAAGGACACCTAATCCAGTCCTGGAGGGCCAGGGAAAACTCCCTGGAAGTAAAAGCATCTAAGTCGAATCCAGAGGGCAAAGTAGGTGTTAGCCAGATGGATAGGGTTGGAAGAACATTCTACAACATAGCTAGAATTCAGTTTTATCACTGGTCAAAATTAGGGATAGAGCTCAAAAAATCTTTAAGATCCCTTTTGTATTAGTTTTCTATTGCTATCATAACAAATTTCCACAAATTTAGCAGCTTGAACAATACAAATTCATTATTTTACAGTTCTGAGGGTTGGAAGTCTGATATGGGTCTCACTGGACTAAAATTAAAGTAGTATCAGCCAGACTGTGTTCCTCTCTGGAGGATCTAGAGGAGAATTCATTTTCTTGCTCAATTGGAGAATTCACTTCCTTGCAGTTATAACACTGAGATCCCCATTTCTTTGCTGGCTGTCATCTGAGGGCTATTAGCTTCTTCAAATTCCTTGGCTCATGGCCCCTTTTTTCCATCTGCAAAGTCAGCGACAGTGGGTTGAGTTTCTCTCATGCTTTGAATCTCTCCTTCCTTTTCCATCTCATCTCTCTGACCCAGTTGGTAGAGATTCTCTACTTTTAAGAACTCATATGATTAGATTGAGCTCACTTGGATAATCCAAGGTAATCTCCTGTCTCAAGGCCCTTGACCTTAATCATGTCTGCAAAGTTCTGTTTGCCATGTAAGGTCACATATTCATGGGTTCTGAGGATTAGGACAGGGACATCTTTGGGGGACCATTATTCTACTTACCACAACCTTCCAAATTTAATATTTTCTTATTTTGTGAGAATTAATAATAAAAATAAGACAGAGAAAATTTGTAGATGTAGCACCTTGGTTTCTAATTTTTAAAATAGCCTACACCTGTAGGTAAAAGTTCTTCCCTGAGCAGGAGGGAGAGGTCATCATCTAGAGTAGCCCTAGATACTTCTACACACTTGGAAGGTCCTCCTCTTTATGGGAATATTCTAGAAGTCAAGAAACAGCTGGGAGAGGGATGAAGGTTCTGACTAATGGGTGAGATCAGTGTTGTATCTTCAGGTTTTTCTGGAAAGATTTACGGCCTGTTTATGTACTCCCTAGTTTGGCTTCTGGTCTCCAGGTTGCTGAATCAAGTGAATCATGTTTCAGATTGGTTATCCCTCACTAAAGTTGGGGTGATGATCTACAACACTGCTTCCTTCCCACTCCCAGGTCATGGCCTAGGTTGAATGGGTCTTTAGATCTTCCTCAGACCTTGGTGGATTCCTCCATACTCCTCAAACCTACAAGAACCAGGACCTGTACTGAGCTGGATCTAACCTGGTGATAGGAAGGAGTAGTGTGGTTTAGACAAGCATCCCCATTGTGGTGGGAGATAACTAGTCTGAAACAATAAGCTTAATTCTTTAACCTGGATGCCAGAGACCAGATTTCCTAAATTCATGGAAGAAACAGGTACATATGGAGAGGAAAAATTAGAACCTTGAGATCCAGACATCTCTCCACTGTCACATTCACCAATCTGCTGGAAAATGTATTATCTGAAATATAGAACAGGAGAATTGTGCTAATTCCAATTAGCACAATTCCAATACAATTATTATGAACTATAATTATTTTAACTTGCAAGACCACATGTTTTGTAATACTGTGAAATATAGTTCATATTAGAAGTCACATACTATCTCTAGAATACATCATACTTTTTTTCAAATATAGAATAGTTTACAAGTATGGAATCTGGAGCCACAAGGCCTGAATTTGAATCCTGGTTTTACTTCTCATGTGACTTTAGACAAATTACTTAATCTCCTCTTTGTTTTCTCATCTCTAAAACAGGGATAATAATGGCACCTACTTCTCTGGATTATTTTGAACAGTAACAGGTAGGGTACTTGTAAACTGCTTAGCACAGTGTCTGACATATTAAGCACTCCCTAAATAGTAACAGTCATTACTGGACTTACACTGTTATTTTAAAAAATGGAAATAAGAACTCATTATTGAAAGAACACTGTTATTGTCTCCGTGGTATTGAGAAGGAACTTGAAAGAGGTCACACAGCCAATTACAGTGGATCCAAGCCCAGAGCCCATTTCCTGGCTCCATCCTAATCCATGCTCTTGTTTCTGAACCTCCACATAGCCCGTGTATGCAGTCATGTCAGGTGAGTTTTTTACTCCCAGTCTCAGAGAAAATCTATAGGAGAGAAGTATTTATCTTGTCTCTCCATGCCCCAAATCAGTTATAACGAAATTTGGCTACATTTTGCTTTGCTATTGCAAAAGACACCTCAAAATCCCTCTCTCTTCTGATTTTTCACTTTTTCAAACTGGTAATGTTTTAAAGTTGCCAGAAATTGTGATAATGTGTTTTCCTCGTTCTTTGTTTTCAAAGGAACTTATATCAATAATCTTTGGTAAATCTTCAAGAACATCTGGTCTGGTGTAGGTAGTCTTAGTAGTACTAGAAATAGCAAACTACAGTTGGCTCATAGAGGGTTGAGGGCACTCCCCAACCAAAAAGCCCCCAACTTCAGACAGAGCAATCCACTGATGAGTTGTGTTTCACTAAAGTTCTCAGCAAATACATACAACAAGATTTTATGGTCAGGAAGTTTGCTTCTAGATAAGTATATCCTCAGTTGCCAGGAGAGATTATTTTAGGAAACATTTTTTTCCTTCTTCCTTCTTCCTTCTTTTAATTGTTCTCCCAGACAATTGATTTTAGGGAATAATATTTGATATATAAAAGGGGAAAAACAATCCATAAAGTATAATATTTACAAAGTCTACTAAGTTGATTTAAAAAAATAATTATTGCAAATATTAATCTCCTTTGTAAAAATTCTCTTAAAATAAAAATGTCAAAGAGGATGATTTGTAACTGCAAGAAAAGATATATATGTTATATTCTCTTTACTTTTCTTTAATTCTTGATTTTGTTTCCTCAAACACAAATTTTATTAATATTGTGGATATTTCTGTTTTATTTTCTACCCAGTAATTGTTCTACCTTCCCCAAATGACTCATCCTTCAAAAGGCTAGCTCAGGCTTGCTAACATGGCAGTGGCAGAATTCTAGATGAGAATGGAAACGTGCAATGTCTCTTGAGATCTTGGCCTTGAACTTGCATGGCATTGCTTCCACTGCATTCTATTGGCCAAAGCAAGTCACAAGGCTAGCCCAGATTCAAGGAGTGGGGAAATAGACTCCACCTCTTTATGGGAGGAGTTAAAAGTCACATTGCAAAGAGTATGGATACTAGAAAGAGGTAAATCATTGGAGACCTTTTTGCAATTAATATATCACAATCATGAAGGGGGTTGTCTCGAGCATCCTCTGAGTCATATATATCTTCCTCTGGAATCTACCAGGTGCCATCTCTGGCCATGGTAGGGCTTCTTAGATACACTGAAGAGGAATAGTGAATAAATGTTCCTTTCCGACAGAGACAGGCCTAACAGGTAAGCTCCCAAAAAGAGACTAATATAAAGTAAATATGTAATTTAAATTCTATTTATGAAAAAACACTTACTTGTATTAGGGATCATCAACAATGACTCTAGTACCATCTTTCTACATTCACTACATCAATGCAGAAAAATATTGTGAAAAAGCAACCACTAAGTGTGCATTGTCTATAAACCTAATAAATAACAAATTCATTTTGCATTACTTAAAAAGATAATACTTAAATAAATATTTAAGCTAACAAAATAAAGACTATTTGTAATTTCTTCACCTCTACTTTCAAATGATGCCCTGGTTACATTCAGGTAGGACTCATGGCTCTCAATTTTTATTTGTTTTTCTCCTGGAAAATCTTCATCTGATATATTTCAGAGCTTATTTGTTGCCACTTTGCAGGCCCTTTCCCACTTTCAGTTCCTTTGACAGTTTCTTGCCTGGTGTTTTCAACCTATTCTCTTCTAAGGTCTAGAGAAATAATTATAGATTTGCTAATTTCTTTGCCTGATAAACTTTGATTTGTTCAACAACTCCATCTACAATGTTTTGATTAATCCTGAGAAAATACTTATAGGATAAAAGCCAGGGGAAGTGAGTGAGTTTTGTGTGAAATATAGTGGATAAAACAAAGGCATTTATAAAACATGAAACAGTGATTTTATGAGCTTGTGAGTTTTGGCATTGACGCTGATTTTTATTGGATGTTTTTGTTGTTGAAGATGAGCTTCTTTTCCTCAGAGGACAATTTCTTCTCTTGTTGATCTGACCCTTGGTGAAGAGATCATCTGGTGTTTATGCAATGAAAGTTGGCTGCCACTTCAACAAAAGTCATGTTAGGGGGCTTCCCTGGTGGCGCAGTGGTTGAGAATCTGCCTGCCAATGCAGGGGACACGGGTTCGAGCCCTGGTCTGGGAAGATCCCACATGCCGCGGAGCAACTAGGCCCGTGAGCCACAGTTGCTGAGCCTGCGCGTCTGGAGCCTGTGCTCCGCAACAAGAGAGGCCGCGACAGTGAGAGGCCCGCGCACTGCGATGAAGAGTGGCCCCCGCTTGCCGCAACTAGAGAAAGCCCTCGCACAGAAACGAAGACCCAACACAGCCATAAAGAAATAAATAAATAAATAAATAAATAATTAAAAAAAAAAAAGTCATGTTATACTTTGATGATACTTCCTTTTGTTGGAGAATCAAAACTGATGTGGAAGAAAATCTATGAGACAGTTCACTGAAAAGGTACATTATTACTGCAGCTGACAAGGGGAGTGATACATGAAGGAGACAGATAAATACTTTTAAGCCATTAAAAGAAATCATATTTCTTGTGCTTTCTTTATCCTGAAAAAATGTCATTAAACATTTCTTAAAGATATAGGAGGAAAAACCCACCTAACCTGTCTTGTATATTTATGTAATCAGGATCACATTAATTTCCTCTGAATATACTTTGTAGTTTTGTCTCCCTTTGAGTTTTTTGTGTTTTGTTGTTGTTTTTTTTTTTTTTTTGGCTATGCCACGTGGCTTGCAGGAATCCTAGTTCCCCAGCCAGGTATGGAAACCAAGCCTTTGGTAGTGAAAGCATGGAGTCCTAACCACTGGACCGCCAAGGAATTCCCTCCCTTTGCTTTTGTATCCCAGAGTTTATCTGGGGTAACTGATGGTGGGAAGCTCAAAAGACCATTTGTCCTGTGGATTTCATTAAAATCGGTCTTAAATTTAGACTTTTTAATATTACCTCAAAATGAAACAGAAACACATACACGGGATTGAATGTTTAAAATATGCCATGTTTTTATAACCTTATATTTTTTCATTTCTTTACTTTTTAGTACATTGAGAGCCTTAAAATTGAAATGTCTCCTGAGCTGCGAGAAGCATTGCTTTTCTTTGAATCAGAATTTCTGTCCCTTGTTTTTACTACCATCTGTCAAAATCTAACCCATCCTTTACAAGCCAGCGCAAATCATCTCCCCATAAAGCCATCCCTGTTCTTTTTAGCTGGAAATAATGTCTCTCCTCTGTGAGCCCATATTTTTGACCTAGGCATCTTATATCTTTATAACAGGCTGTAGGCTGCATGTGAGCAAGGGCCTTATCGCTTTCTTTTATTATGTACTTAGAAATTAAAAAAATAAATCATCTTTGAATGGAGGTCTATGATTGCTCCATTTCATGAGGCATCTTTTATTAACTTATATAATTCTCTGTCTCTGTCTCTGTCTCTGTTTCTCTTCCTCCTCTATCTCAGGATTAGCTGGAACTAAAATTACGGCAAAATACTTTATATGCTGTGAAGCCAACATTTCAGAGCTCAGAGTAGTTTTCAGATTAGAACATGAGATTTAAGTGTCAGTCAGTCTTTGCAGAATTGGATTAGATGTTCTATTTTCAAAGATTTCCATTACCATAGCCTCTCTACTATCAGTCTAATTTAGTGTGAAAGCTCAAGAGATCTCTGCTTAACTAGAAAATCATTCCTCTGGTCATACTCTGGGCTACTTGCGATGTGGTTAATGACATCCTTGCCTCAGTGGCAGAAAAACATTCCCTTGAAATCTCAAAGGTAATTAAGCAGATATCCAATTAGACTCTAGATTGTATTTGACAACATCACTACCAGATGGCTTCATTCTGGTTACCTTTCAATTTTTATTTCTCTGTCCTTACTCTTCTTTACAGGGCTCTTCTGCAGCATACAATTATGCCTCTAGGAAATCTTTGCATCACAGAATGTATTGATCCTGAGTTGGGTTCCTCAAGATAGTGATCTTAGCACATAAGCCAGCTTTTGGTTGTATAGGTGACATTTCCTCAGGCTCTCCAAAAACGAAGAGTTTGTGTATTGGGTGAATTTCTCACTTCCAGAGTGGACAGAAATTTCCTTTTGGACAAGCAAGTTAATTTGCCTTGTATTGATAGAACCTTGGAAAATATCAGAAATTGGAGATATCAGGTGATCCATAATGAAGGCATAAAATGGTATGTAAAGGGACCCCAAATTGGGGGAGTATTTAACAGTCTGTAAAAGAAGCCGTTAGTTTACCTTGCCTCCACCCCCATGCTGGCTATTTAGGTTACTACCCCTCTTCACTCCTACGGGAGCCTGGAGATTAATCTCTGGAGAAAGTGAAACCAAGGTATTTACAAAAACAGGTAGTGGGTGGATTTAGCCCTAGGGTCATAGTTTGCTGATCCTAAAATGATAGCTAAGGAGCACTAGATATGTGCATAAAGCCTTTAGCATGAGACATCAAAACAAACAAACAGAAAAAAGAAAAATGTTAGGGGAAGGGGAGATGATTCAGAGATCAGAAGAAAACAAAGAAATTAAAGTCATTATTTTTCCAGAGATAATAAAAGTATGACATCCATCAATCAAGAACAGGATACAATTAAAAGGAATAATCACATTATGAAAGAACTTCATGAAATTAAAACTATGATAGCCAAATAAAAACAAATTCAAAAGAAGAGTCAACAGGTAAAGTTAAGAAAATCCCTAGAAAAATGAAAAGACAAAGAAATAGATAATAGAAGGGAAAGATAAGAAAATAAAGATAATCTTATTTCTGAAAGTCCAACATCCTACTAACATAAATTCCAGCAGGGAGAGAATAAACAGAAAGGAAAAAATTATCAATTCAATATTACTGGAAAATTACCCAGAGTTGAAACACTTGTGATTCTACATTGAAAAAGCCAACTAAATTTCCAGCACAAAAAATGACAAACTCTTTCCAATGCATTAAAATACCAGAAAAAAAAAAAAAAACTTCCAAAATTTTCTAGAGAGAAAAAGTTTAGTTACAAAGAAGAGCAACAGAAAATAGAATAACATCAGACATCTCAATGGGAATTTAAAAGCTGAAAGACATATTTTATATATAACAGCATATTGATCAGGTATTATAGTGGAGCAACGATATTGTCAGACATGTAAATTCCCAAACCTTTTTCTCCTCAGAAAGATACTGAAAAGTATATCTTCAACAAAATAAGTGAGTAAACTAAGAAAAAAAACATATTTTGGACTTAGGAAACAGCATGTCCAAAACAAGAGAGGCGAAGGGAATTTTCAAAATGCCAGCAAAGGGAATTTCCAGGATAATGCATGGCCTAAAGAGCAGTCAGTCCAGATTGGAGCAGGAGGGCAGGGGACAGCTGGAGTGAGTTTATCGAGAACTTATCTGGCAGGTTTGATTGAACTGAAAACTATATTGCAAGGTATTTTGTAGAGCTGCTGGAGTGTGTTAGAGATAAAAGAAATTTAAAAAATGAGGCTATTATCAATTCCTGGAAACACAGCAGTGATGAATATTTAAATAATTATAATAATGAAAACTGCATTTGGGTTTATATGGTGGAGAGAGAGAAAAAAAATATTATAATTATATTGGCAGAAATAGAAGGAGGAGAAGAGGGTGAGTGAAATAATTTACAGTATTAGAAAAGTTAGTATATAACTAAATTATGATGAGTTGAGAGACATTTGTACATACCCACTTTTTAGGGTCTTGAAAATAAATATTAAAGAAACTGTTAAAACTGTAAACAGGACAAGAAGAGTGGCAGGCAAGGAAAACATGGAACGGTTATTTTTTTTTTTTGGTTGCTGTTGTTATGAGTCTTTTGTTGTTACGAATCTTTTAGTCTTGTATACACCCCAAAAAAATTTGTAAATGTAATACTTTGATTAAAAATTAAAATTAATTAAAACAATCTATTGGGGAAAAGGGTCTGTGTAGAGTCAATTCTTGCTGGTTTCAAATCAGTCCCATCTAAAAGAAATGGTGGTAGAAATTTAGCAATTATTCCTAGAATTTAGCTGTAAAGTTACATTAGTTAATTAAAAATGAAAGCTAGAAATCCTAGGAAAGTTGATTTACAATGGTTAAGAGCCACCACGCACTTTTCATACCTTTTAGCAAGATGCACAAAAAGATAAAAATTCTTATGTAAAAGATTGCGTATTAGAATGAGACGGGATCCTAGAAATCCTTTTATATTTTATCATTCATTCTTTAAAAAAATATCTTATGTTGAAGAAATGTCAACTGCTCTGAATAAAGTGTTGTGAATTTTATTCTGTTTTACAGCCAGAAATTGATTGTGTGAAGAGCCATGTGGTTTGTTTCACAGTAGTGCTGTAGGGACTAAGCGAAGGTTGCACAAGTCACTGTTTTGTCCATTTTATTAGTTTACTCTGTCTTATATAACACTGGGATTGACTTGCTCATGAGAGGTGCCCCATACACTAGGATCCTATTTGAGTGATCCGAGTATTAGGGCTGTCTTTTAATTTCAAGTTGTGCTGACTTGGGCTCTTGGACCCCTGTGAGCAGCATGCCAGCACAAAGGACATAGCTCTTTGGGAAGTCTTTAATTAGAGGTGTTCCCCTTCTTCTCTCAGCCTCTTGGCTGAATCAGGATCTTGCTTCCTGTACAAGAAATGACGTGCTATCCAGCGTCCACAAACAGACAGCTTCAGGTCTAAAGGGAACTGTGTGATCTGTGAAAAGACTGAGTGTGCTTCTTTGCAAATTGGAGATAATTACTCTTGACAGAGAAGGGCTTTGAAGTTGCTGTGTGAAGTCAGTGAAAAGCATTATGAAGCCTCCACCTGAAAGGCTTATTTTCTTATTAGGTCTGCTGCCCGCGCAGAGGGACGATTGCATCGCATCATTTTTCTTCTTTCCCTGTGAAAACAGACTGTTGGGTTCTGTGCCATACTTGGCATGTGTCGTCTTCCTAGGCCACCAAATTTCACAGAATGTTAAGTAAAGATTGCTTTTATGAGCACAAAACTGACTCCGCTCAGAAGAAAGGGTTGTTAAAGTGAATTAGTTTTTAGAAAACTAGTATAGTTTAACCCCAGAGAACATTGGGAGCAAATTGAACATAGGAGCTGATATTCAGCAAGTGACTGCTAAAATGGTGAAAAATGAAGCAGAGACCAAGATCCAGAGGCTCCCCTAGCCATGGAAAGGGTTCTGGGGGCAAAACGGTCCTATAATTTGGTTTCTGGATGTCAAAAACCTGCCCTTTTCTGGAAAGTAATAAAATTCAAAATTCGGTATATTTGCAGCCTGAAAAAGATGGGGAACAGAGTCCTGATTTGTACTTGGGGTAGTACATTTGATATGGAAGCAGTATCTGACATTCTAATCTGAAGAAAGTGGTTTAAAAAATGGAGACTCCATCGAGGAATGTAGTCTTAGTGTTCCCTTGCAGCAGGAGAGGCAGCCTGAAGGTCTCCGGCTAGAGTCAGTCAGTCATGTCTGTCTGCACCGTTTTTCCACTCAAGGACACAGTGATTCAAGTTTGGGTTCTAGGTATCAGCTTATCCATCTATCTTCCCCAGCACTTCTGGTGCATTCTACCCTCTCCCCTGGCTGCTTTCTTCTGCAATTTATTTGCTGTACTAGATATTAACCTTAAACTAGAAAACCTTTCATTGTTTTCAGATTGTTTCAGACATACTATTCTTGCCTCTATAATGAGATTGTTCACTTTTTTGATGGCAAGGCACATACGGTATCAAAAAAAAATTTTGTTACTGCTTAGTACACGTGGCACATGGTAGGTGTTTAATAGGTAGGAGGTCCCATATAATTTATTATCCAAATTGAAACATTTTTTAAGAGTAAAAGTGGATACTATTAGTTGTTATGCTGAGATAACAGGTGTAAATTTGGACATAAGATCAGTTTCTCAATCTATATTGGTAAAATGGAATTAATTTCTCCAGTGATCCCCTACCCATGATTCTTGACTTTTATACCTTTTCTTATCTCAGGAAACTTCCTGTTGGGGTTTTGAACAACTTCTTTCCCTCTAAAGCCTTTTTAGTGAGATTGTGTTTTCTTAAACCACATAGATGTCTCATGACTCGTTCCCTTTTTATGAGCTATTACATCCTTCCATATTCCTTCCATTTGTTTAGCAATGTAATTCTGCAGTGTTGCTCCCTGACTAAACTCTTGAAGATAGACTCCCCAAGAAGTCATTCTAGCCAAGATGTTTCAAATTATACTCCTGTTCTTGGATTTTAGTTATTAAACCAGCAGTCTATGTCTTTAATAGGTTTATAATTAGGGGTGGGAGAAAATAGTTTCTGTATATGGGTCTGGTTACAATCTAGGCACCTTGCTCCTTATCTCTAATTATCACAAAGTAGTGTATTCTTCCAAAGCTTGTTCTGTGAAATGTTACATCTTCAATGTGTTATTTAATATTATGTGAGAAAAGCTTTCCTTGATCAAATTAATTTGAGAAATAAAGTGAAAGAGGTTTCTTTTTTTAATTATTACTTATTTATTTATTTTTGGCTGCGTTGGGTCTTCATTGCTGCGCACCAGCTTTCTCTAGTTGCAGCGAGCAGGGGCTACTCTTTGTTGCGTTGTGTGAGCGTCTCATTGCAGTGGCTTCTCTTGTTGCGGAGCATGGGCTCTAGGCGCGCGGGCTTCAGTAGTTGTGGCTCACGGGCTCTAGAGCGCAGGCTCGGTAGTTGTGGCACACGGGCTTAGCTGCTCTGAGGCATGTGGGATCTTCCTGGGCCAGGGATGGAACCCGTGTCCCCTGCATTGGCAGACGGATTCTTAACCACTGCGCCACCAGGGAAGTCCTAAGGAGGTTTCTTTACTGCAACAATTTTTCATTTTTAATAAGCAAATGTGTTTTATTGATTTCCAAGAGAGGTCTAATAGTAAGCATTTTCGAACCATGGAAATCACACTACATCTTCTCTTTTCACCCTTCACCCTTTATCCCACAAACTAAGGAGCATCAGTTATGTCTAATTTTTCAAAGAATACACTTAGGAAAAATCTAAATTAGTATAACGTGTTGCCTTTCAAGATTGAAATAGGCTTCATTACAAGAGAAGTCTTCAAGGCAGGCTATTCCCAGATTGCAACTCCATAGACAGAAGTATTGCACTACTTTGATATCTCCAACTGGGTACATGATAAGGATAATAAAATGAGTTGTTGGGAATAAATAAACCCAAACTTTGTAATAGGAAATGTTTTACCTCACATATTTATGTATAACAGACTTTAAAGGTTTCCCAATGGTTTCAGAAATAATCCCCAATTCCCTTTGCTAAGAATCTAGTGTCATCATATCTATTGTAGCAGAGAAATAGTTTCCATTCTGGTCCTATCTTTATTTTGTTCTGTATGTCTCATGTGGGTCTTGTCCCACACAATATATGTCAGTTTCCTCCTTTAGGGCTCTCATTACAAAGCCATTCTTTGATTATGCACTACTCAAAGTGCAGTCTAAGTATCAAGCCTTTATTAATAGCATTTTATAAAAGGATATGTTTACTTCTAAGATGTTCAGCAAACCACTGGCTGACTATTTATTTGCATTATATATAAAAAATGACTTCCTGATGTTACAGTTTTCTGCTCCATTTGCTGTGTTTTGGGGGGATTTATTTTAAGTTTGCTTTGGCAAATACTGCTTGGACTCTGAATCAAAAAGAGACCCCTCTTACCCCTATGTAAAATCACTGATGTCATGAGATTAAAATGTCCTTGCCATTAGTATCAGTTCTTTACTGTTTCTTAGCCTCCATATTAATTTAACATACCTGTAATGAAATCCTCAGATGTGTTGTGCCTGTGCATAAATAAGGTAAGGAATAAACATAAATAAGACATTTTGGGTCCAATATTGTGTAGTCATGGCTATGTATTGTCTCTGTTTTTCAGATAGGATTGCTAGGTCATTTAAGAAAAAAGTATTGGACACATCTGATGAAAATTTATAGACTAAATGAGAAAAAATATGATGTGGAAACTTTAATCTCAGCAATCTATACCATAGTTTAAATTTTATATTAGATGATCTCTTATAGTCATATAATTACATTAATAGAAAATATTATAATATATTAAGAAAAAGGACATTTGCATGACTGGCATTTATTCCCAGTGAACATCAATTTGAAGTACTACACTCAGTAGGCTATATGTTAGCTGGGCTAAATGATATGTGTTTTTTAATTTTGAGAGATATTGCCCAATTGTCTTCCATGGATGTTGTGTGTCAATTTGCACTCCCACCAGCAAAGAATAAAAGTGCTTCCTTCCCCAACACTTGCCAACACAGGAATTTATCAATATTTGATCTTTGCCAATCTGATGGATGAAAAATGATATCTCATTATAGTTTTAACTTGCATTTAGTGAACATCTTTCATATATTTAAGAGTCATTTGTATTTTTTTTACCAACTTTCTCTCTTTTTCATTTTCCTATTGGGTGATGAATGCCTAGGCAGAGATTTTCTGTCCAACTACTGGCAGTATTATTATTCTATATTCAGATTCAACAATAACAGTAGATATAGATAGACTTATAGAGTGAGGTGATTTTTTAAGATGGAGGTGCCAAAGAGTGAATTTCAGCATATTGATAATCTACATTTTTATTATAAATTTTTAACCCAGATTAAATGGATATTTCATAGTTATTTCTTTTTATGCTGTGAAGTGACAGAATTGTTCAGTATTGTACCTATTGCCAAATATCTTTAATGGGGCTTAAACACTTTACTTTCTATTGTGCTTTAATTGAAGATAAAATAGATAAAATAATTTTGCTTTTCTTCTTTCTTTTCTTACTTTGTAAATGACAGACTATTGTTTTTTTTTTTCCTTTTGCTCTAAATAAAGAGTGTGTCAAAAGGCAGTGGACATTTGAAAATAATGTATTAAAGTTTCACTCAAAGAATTACATTGATACTTATGATGTTAAGTCCTTTATAAACATTTATTAAAAACCAAAAATAGGGCTCCCCTGGTGGCGCAGCGGTTGGGAGTCTGCCTGCCAATGCAGGGCACACGGGTTCGAGCCCTGGTCTGGGAGGATCCCACGTGCTGCGGAACGACTGGGCCCGTGAGCCACAATTACTGAGCCTGCGCGTCTGGAGCCTGTGCCCCGCAACAAGAGAGGCCGCGATGGTGAGAGGCCCGCGCACCGCGATGAGGAGTGGCCCCCACTTGCCGCAACTGGAGAAGGCCCTCACACAGAAACGAAGACCCAACACAGCCATAAATAAAAATTAAAAAAAAACAAAAAACAAAAACAAAAAAACCAAAAATATTCCCATGATGCAGGTTTCAGCATAAATATTATACAATAACTTGCAGAAACTAAGATATAATGAATTTACTTGTCCAAAGTCAACCTACATGACCGCAGGCGTTGGACACCATCCTCTTCTTATCTCATTTACCAATTGCTACTTCTTGTTGTGCTGTTGTGTACTTATGTCCTAGAGCAGCATCCAGAACTCAGGGATACAAATATGATTAATATTTGGCCCCTGTCCCTAAAGAGATATATTGTTTTAATGGCTCTATTGAGGTATAATTGAACTTACAATAAACCATATATATCTAGAGTGTAAAATTTGGTACATTTTGACCTCTTTTGACACCTATAAAACTGTCACTGCAATTAACATAACGAACGTACCTGTCACTCCCTCAAATTTCCTGTGTTCCTTTGTAATTCCTCCTCTTTCCTCTTTTCTTTTCCCCTTCCCCAAATAACTGCTGGTCTGTTTTCTGTCACTACAGTTTACTTTGCATTTTTTAGACTTTTATATAAGTGGAAAGGTGTACTTTTTGTTTGGCTTCTTTTGCTTGGCATAATTATTTTGAAACTAACTCACATTTTAGTGTGTATCAATAGTTATTCTTTTTTATTGCTGAGGAGCATTCAATTGTAAAGAAATACATCAATTTATTTATCTATTTATTTGTTGGGTTGTTTACAGTTTGGGGCTATTATAAATAAAACTTTAAATAATGCTTTTGGGACTTCCCTGGTGGCACAGTGGTTAAGAATCCGCCTGCCAATGCAGGGGACATAGGTTCGAGCCCTGGCCCGGGAAGATGCCACGGAGCAACTAAGCCCGTGTGCCACAACTACTGAGCCTGTGCTCTAGAGCCCGTGAGCCACAACTACTGAGCCAGGGGGCCACAGCTACTGAAGCCTGCGTGCCTAGAGCCCGTGCTCCGCAACAAGAGAAGCCACCGCAATGAGAAGCCCGCGCACCGCAATGAAGCGTAGCTCCCACTCGCCGCAACTAGAGAAAGCCCCTGCGCAGCAACGAACACCCAACGCAGCCAAAAATAAATAAATAAAATAAATAAATTTATATATATAAAAAAAAGGTAAAGGGGTGATTTGCCTTTTACTGCCTGTTCAAGCTGATTCCAGGATGAAGGAAACCAATAGCATTTATTAGAGGTTTCTGACTCAATTGCCCAAAGCTCATTGCCAACCAAACAAGTATACAAATAATATCTCCAGGTCAGAGTAAATCAAACTGAGCTCCTGAGCCAAGGATAAGGAGAATATAATTTCCTTCTCAGTAAATTAAATTATCCAGATCTGTCTACCACCTGCTTGCCCTCCCTGCCAGATCTGGGTAATGGATCCAGTTCCCCTGAAGGAAGGAATAAAAATGCTGTTTGTTGGGACTTCCCTGGTGGCGCACTGGTTGAGAATCCGTCTGCCAATGCAGGGGACACGAGTTCGAGCCCTGGTCTGGGAAGATTCCACATGCCATGGAGCAGCTAGGCCTGTGCACCACAACTGCTGAGCCTGTGCTCTGGAGCCCACGAGACACAACTCCTGAACCCGGGTGCTACCAAAAAAAAAAAAAAAAAAAAAAAAAAAATTCTGTTTGTTGAGTTGCCGTTTGCATAAAGATCAGAAATATCTATGCCTTTGGATTTGGCACCCGAAGGCACTGATTACATTGGTGGCTTTTACACTGAAATAAAATTCCTAGGAGGTCACTGGTTATTAGTTAGGCATTCCTTTGAGGCAATAAATAGTATATACTTCTTCTGAGAGGAAGATATCCTGGTTTGAAAACAAGTGACACATGTTTGTAGAAATGCTTAATTTATCAAAAAAGTTTGTGACAGCAGGTAGTCATTAAAAAATGTTACTGTAGTAAACATTTTAACTTAAGAATGCACATCAACTCATCAGTCTTTTGTGTAGGGCAAAGGCCTTTTCTTCATTCATTTCAATAAATATGTATTAAACTTTTATTAGGCACTATTCTAGATGCTAGAGATAGAAAATATCTAAAAGAAGCAAGCATCTCTGTCCATATACGTTTGCTTCAGAGTGGAGTGGGGCTTATGTGGGGCTATGGGATTGCTCCAGTAGACTTCCTAGTACAGGGAGCATAACAGCCCCAGCTTCCTGTGTGCTCCCTCTCTTCCTCCTTCTTTTCATCAAATACTTAGAAAATTCCTCTTATGACCAGGTACTCTGGATGTTGAGGTTACTGTGATATAAGCAAAGCTCAATTACTGCCTTGAAGGGATGGCTAAATGTGGGAACACAGACAACTGAATGAATATTTATAATAAATAATATTTAGATTCATAGTAAAGGGATGGATGGTGTATTATACAAGCCTTCAAGAGGAAGTGATTAACTGTGTTTGGGAGAATTAGGGAAGTTTTCACAGAGAAGGTGATTATGTATATATTTATGTATTTAATTTTGAATCATATAAATGTATTATCTACTTAAAAGGTTAAATAATTTTTGAAAAAGATAAGGTAATATCGAACTGAGTTTTGAACAGCTTGAAGAATTTGTTGGGAGGAGAGGAGAGATTGACTACTGCCTTTTCAAAATGAAGATTCCTGAAAGTTTAGTAGTTCAGGAGACAGTGGTTGGGCAATTCTGTGTGCCAGGTGCTGCGTAATAGAAGGGAGGCTTAGAAAACAAATCATGATTAAATAGAACAATTGCTTTTAATATTTTGTGATAGTGCTATTATGGTTACGTGCTTTTAAAAGAGTCTTTATCTTTAAGGGATCCATACAAAAATTTTTACAGATAAAATTTTATGGTATTTGGGATTTTCTTCAAAATTATATGTTGGAGAGAGCAAGGAGGCAAGGTATAAACAGCCAGACTGGCCATAAATTGATAATTGATGAAGCTGGGTAATGAGTACCAGGAGTTCATGAGACTATTTTTCGTAATAAACAGTAAAAACAAAACAATTAGACTTGATTCCTGACTTTGAAAAGCTCATAGTCTCTTGGAAAGAGAGATTCAAAGAGATCGTTTTAATGCATTACGTGGAGAAACACTTAACCCAGTAAGAAAGGCTGTATAGTGTTACAGAATGAAATAATAGTTGTTTAAAATAAAAATGAACCCTAGCCCATTCTACAATGTAGAGGGTGTGACGCAGTTCTTTTCATTAGCTAAATAAATCTCCGTTCGACTCCCTTGCCTTTAGAGACTGGGGAGATGGGGAGAAAAATTAGATTCAGACAAAATGACCTACGTTTAATCATAGCATATGGATGAGTCTTTGGATATAAAAAAGGAAACCAGAGGTGGTATTTTTGAAATGCTGGTGTTTGAATAGAGGGAAAGAGGGAGCTGAGCAACAGTAGAGGATGCTTCTCTTAAAGTTGGTGGACTAATTTTTTTTTTTTTGGCCCCCTGAGCTGCTTGCGGGGCTCTTAGTTCCAGGACCGGGGATGGAACCAGCATCTTTGGCAGTGAAAGTGCGGAGTCCTAACTATTGGACCACCAGGGAATTCCTGGGGGACATAATATTGAACTGGTTGTGTGTGTTGCTGCTATACAACCTCGTCCATTGTCTCCAGGTCTTCACAAAAGGCTATGACACAAATGATTTGTCTGTTTTTTTTCTTTTCCTATTTTTCTTTTTGCAGAACACAAGGAAATAAACCTAAGTCCTACATGAGGAACACCTCAGTCATGGGAGGTGATATTGAAGAACTCTTGGGAACAAAAATTCAAGACCCGTTAGTGACATGAGAGGGTTAACCGTAGGAATGCACAGATTTTAGGAGGAGGGATCCAGGATTAGGCTGGAGGTTGGGTATGCTGACATGTGGGTTAAAATTGGAATTGACTCTGTCAAAAAGGAGGATGAAGCTAATATAGTTGTCACTAGTATTTTGTTGGAAATAGTTTATCAGATGTTTTATTCTGTTAAGCAAGGAGTAAGGGTTCTGGGCAATATCAATGCTCCAGATGCCCATGAGGAAGAAAAGCCTCAGGAAGGGGCATGGGAGTTTCTGAGGAGAAGACAGAAGATGCTTGAAGGAGGGTAATAAAAGAGAGCCCTCTTTCAAAGGTGGTGCTCCCTGGGCCCTTGGACTCCACTTTATTTCATTCTAGGACGAAATAAACAGTTGACTCTGAGGGCCTAGCAATGACCTCTGCAGAAAACTGCAATTACCATCCAGCAGATATATTTGCTTTCAATGCCTGTTTGCTCTGAAATGGGCTTTAAGTAAAATGAAATCAATATGGAATCCCTTTGGAAATTTTGGTCCTCATCCAACTACTTTAATCATTTAAATTCTGTACTTTAGCTTTGTGCAATTTTTTAAACTGTCTCTTAAGCTAAAATTGTGTTGGTCAATAAGATTTCTGAATCCATCCACTTGGCAATATTGTCATTAAAGAAAAATAATTTTACACCAAAAAATTGGCAGCCAAAACAGGGTTTGAATAAAATAAGTAAATTATAGTAAACAACTCTCAGCTACTGAGTCAAGCGAAAGTTCATCTTCTATCCAAGTAATTGTTATAAGCCCCGGGTGTGCCCTGCAGCCACTACTTAATCCTTATTATATTCGGGTATTAAGGAAGATCAAGAATACAGATTCCAGACATTTTGTACTCTCAAGCCCATTTGAATTGTCAACTAAGGATATTAATTACCTGGGCTCTTATACTAAAATAAAGTACCGTACTGAAACACAGCAGGACCCTATGGTCCTTCCCCCACTTTTGTCTGTAGAAAAACTTTAACCAAAGAATAAGTTTAATCAGAGAAGTGAGAAAGTGCAGAAGCAAAGGAAAACAGTCAAACAAGACCGAATAACGATATAGTCATTAAACAAATTCAAGGACTTTTTTTATTTTTATTTTTTTTAGAGCTTCTTTTTTTTTTTTACTCTTCTCATTAGTCTTCAAGTAAGATGTTCTTTTGAGGGAGAGTCAACACACTTTTGTTTGGAATATAGACCAAAGATTAGAGCCTGCTTTTACCTCATGACACGTACTGTTTTGAATCATAGCAGCAAGCACTCAGGCAGAAAATCATATTAGCAGAGGCTAACTGGTGGCTTGTGGTTCTGACCTGTATTCACAGCACAATTTTAAACACAGAAATTTTTTTTTAAAATAAATTTCTTTATTTATTTATTTTTGGCTGTGTTGGGTCTTCGTTGCTGTGCTTTCTCTAGTTGTGGCGAGCTGGGGCTACTCTTCGTTGCGGTGCGAGGGCTTCTCCTTGTGGTGGCTTCTCTTGTTGTGGAGCACGGGCTCTAGACACGTGGGCTTCCGTAGTTGTAGCACACAGGCTCAGTAGTTGTGGCTCTTGGGCTCTAGAGCGCAGGCTCAGTAGTTGTGGCATATGGGCTTAGTTGCTCCGCGGCATGTGGGATCTTCCCCGACCAGGGCTCGAACCTGTGTCCCCTGCATTGGCAGGCGGATTCTTCACCACTGCGCCACCAAGGAAGTCTGAACACAGAAATGTTTAACGGCACACTTGATATGATTAACTTGATTTAATTCATATTTACTGGACTATGCACTCTTATGACTTTCAATATTATGTTGTTTGAACAGAAGAGGTTATGACATGGATCTGCATACAATAGCCCCTGATCCACCAACTACGTTCCAGGAAATCTGAGATTTTACTTTGGTGCCATCTTAATGCTACATTAACACTCTAGCTTTTACTTATATTTGTTCATACATGGCCATATACTGCTTTTTATTACCCACTTAATGTTCTATCCAATAGATATCACCATAGTGGAATGTATCTTCAGGTAGGGTTTAAAAATATTTACGCAATAATAAAAATTTGGTAGATAGCTGTGAAGGCTTCATGATATGTCAGTGTGTTGTTATAACTGATTACTTGGCTAGATTTTGTGTTAGATACATGTTAGATATATAAGATATCAGAGTAGATATTTGTTTCTTTGTTTCCTACCCATTACTTGATCTCTCTTCATCTAGTAACAATGTCTTGATTTACCCTGGGAAACATTTTTGTAGATGCATATTTGTGCACAATAAAGTGGTTGAATTCTTACATATTTTGAAGATAGAGTCAGTAAGATTTGCTGATGAATTAGATACGCATGTATGGAAAAGAGAGGAATTAAGAAAAACTCTAAAGATTTTGGTCTGATCAACCAAAACCAGCATCTATCACCACTTAGCATAATGCATATTTATTTATTTATTTTTGCTTTCTTCTGCTAGTGGCTTGAGACCAAGGACTTTCTCTTTATTCCTAGAAAAAAACTTGGGGTATAATATACTTTTGATAAGGATTTTTGAGTGAATAAATGTGTAAGTATTTCTGTGGCATAGATTTCATAGATGTGGAGTTACATGGAATCAAAGAAAATGCATAAATTTAATTTTGATATATTTGAAATTACCCTCTAAACCTAATTGCCAATTACCATTCCACTAACTGTATGTTAGAATGCCAAGGTTAAAAATGAATGGGAAGTATGGTAGGCAGAATAATTCCACCCCCCCACCCAGCTGTGCCCACTTTCACACACCTAAAAGATGTCCATTTCTTAAGGCCCTGAACTTGTGAATATGTTACCTTACCTGGCAAAGGGGAATTTGACGTTGTGATTAATGTTAAGGGACCTTGAGATGGGAAGAGGCTGTGTGTGGTCAGAAAGTGATTTGACAATGGGAGATAGAAGTAGTCAGAGAGATATAACATTGCTGCCTTAGAAGACAGAGAAAGTGGACCACAAGCCAAGGAATGCAGGTGGTTTCTAGACAATGGAAAAGGCAAGAAAATGGATTTTCCTTTAGAGCCTCCAAAAGAGAACACAGTTGTGTTGGCACTGTGATTTTAGCCCAGTTGAGACCATATCAGACTTCTAACCTACAGAACTATAAGATAATAAATTTGTGCTTAAGCCACGATATTTGTGATAGTTTGTTTCAGCAGCAATAGAAAACTAATACAGGCAACATTTCAACAGGTAAATCAGGGGTTGTGAGGATGGTTGCATGTCTGATGAATAGGTGAGAATGAGCGAAATATGGAGGCAGACAGACACTAAGGGCAAATAGAGAAAGACTATACATAAGGTACACAGACTGAGAGTAACAATTCTGGAATGGCAGTTTAAGGCTACACACTGAAGACCTTGGATGCCAGGCTAGGGGATTATAGTTTATTCAATGAATAATTTTGACTCATTACAGATTTTAGAATTGGACAGTGAAGGAAAGGCTGAAGGAAAATCATGAGCATATTAACTTGGAAATGGTGTTTAAGAGGGTTTGGGTAGTTGAAGTGGGTGAGGCTGGATCTAAGGAGACTAGTTAAAGGTTCTTACAAGAAACCTTATTATTATTATAATAATAACCTCCATTATGATAATAATAATAATAGAAACAATAATGTAATGATATCATTATTATGGTAGATTGCATTTATTGACTGTTTACACTCTGTGCCAAGAGCGTTCCATGAATTGTCTGACGTTTCCTTATAGCCCAGTGGATAAATGCTGTTATTATCTTCATTTTACAGATGAGGAAGTGGAAGCTTAGAAAGGTGAGGCAATTTTTCATGATTATACAATTGGCAAATGGTAGGTCTGGGACCAGAACTCAGCTCTCAGAGCTCTTGGCTCTTCCCCTTACTCTTCAGGATCCAAACAAGCATGGTGATCCTGGGACAAAACATGAACTTTTATTTACTGAGTTTCTTTAATCAGATTCATTTTCAATGGGTTAGTAGAATATTTGCGCAAGTTGTAATGACCAAGCCAGCTACCCAAATTCTTAGTTTGTTTTCTAACATTTTTGTTCCTTGGTTTTTAAGTGAAGAGCTTGGTCCATATGACACCACTTAACACTACACATGGACTTAATTGAAGAATTTCTCATATTTATTGATCACCTGGTATAAGGCAGGCACACAAATTTAATTCTGCTGAGCATTTAATTCATTTGTTCTCTTCCTCTCAAGTTATGTGTGTGTGTATGTTTCAAGTTAATTTCAAAAGGTACTTTGAGGTTTAACTCTTATTGTGAAAATTATGCTTTTGAAATATATACATACTAAACGAGAGGCTTTGAGAAGTCTTCAGATTAAATCAGCAAATATTTGAGGGTCCACATATTAGGACTCTTCTGGATTGCCAAGGTCAGAAATCTTATCTAAATTAAATTAGCACAAAGAATAATTTGTTGTAATGAAAATGAAGTATTTAATGGAACCCGTGGACAGAAATGCAGATGTTTTCAAGGAATAAGTAGAAGAAGGGCTTATATATCCCTAAATCATCTCACCGTCTCTCATTTCTGCTCACCTCTGTACATCTATTTTATAATTCTCTCTCTCTTTGTAGGCCTTTTGTCTTTGGTTTTCTGAGCTAAATAGCAGTAAGCATTCTTCCTTTCTCTCCAATATCTCCTGATTTGCTTATTACTATTTCAGCCACTGAAGAGAAATTGGCTTTTATTTTCAATTCCAGTTTCACAAGTTATAGGAAAAGAACTGATTGATTTCAGCTGGAGTCAGGTATCCACCTCTCTATAAACTATAGCCCAAACCAGAGCCACAGTGTACCAAATGTAGTGGTGTGCTGAGCAGGGCAGGGGTGAGGGAGGTGGGCAGAGGGGTGCGGAAGGGGGAATTTGGGGGGCTGGAGGGACCAATCTGTGGTGATTGCCATCTCTGAGGTATAAATACTCTCACCACGGCCATTTTCCCAATGTGATAGCACTGAATGTGAATTTGGAAGAGATGCTAACAATCAGCTTTCACAAGATAACATGAAGTAGCTCTGAAAATGACTGTTCCTATAGTAACCGCCTAGGTGAGAGAACATTTCTCAAGGAAGTAGGAGATTTTTGACAAACACATCAATGTGTCTAACAGCCCACGTTGTACAGTAAATACTGTTGTTATTTTCTCCAATACATGATTTCTTTTTACTCATTTTTTAAAGTTAAGGTAGTAACATAACAAATAGCATTCTATCATTTTAGCTTTCTGAATATACACATTCAGCAAGATATATAATGCTAAGTGTGATGATTATGACTTTGATATTTCCTGTCAAATTAAATGGATAAATCAACAAGTTATAACTGCTTTATGTGTGAAATAAGACAGAGGAAATGTGGTTACCTTAATTCCAGAAGTGGCTGAGGTAGCACATAATATGGCAAAGCTGTTCCCCAAAAGAGAAGTAACTAGAACTTGGTCAAGAGAGATGATTGGCTTACATTTCTCAGGTTATCACAAATTACAAGCAAGGGCACGTGTTGGGAATCCTGGCTTTTGGAAGGCAGGAAAATGTGAGGAGCAGAACTAGTGATTTGGCTAAAAATTGTATAACATGTAAAATTATCCTTCCAGCAATTCAATTTTTAATAAAATTGAACAAACTTTTAAGTATTAGCAAAATTATAAATTTCACGTGATTGGACTTCTTGTGGAAAAAAACCCCAAAAAACTATCTGTATGTATTGACTTAATACTGAACCAAGCCTAGGCCACAGTCATGGGTGCAAGAGTGGTAAGAGATACATGGTACAAAAGAGGCTGTAAGCAAGTAAGGACAGCGGAGAACACTGATTTGAGAGGAGATGTGTGTGTATGTGTATGTGTATTAGTAAAACTGCTGTGTATTATGCAATGTTTCACATATGAAAATTTTAGTAAAATCTGTATTGCTCACCAATGCCTTGTGACACGGACTTTTTTAAATGAGGGAGTCAGTGAAATGCTGAATCCTACTTTCATGTCAGAATGAAGTGAAATTGGAGATAGTTCATGGAAAGATAACTACATATGCCATCTTGGGATAACATGGGAAAAAATACCCTCTTTTCTTAAAAATTAATAAAATTAAAAGAGAATGTTAGCAAGAAACTAAAGATAAAAATTTAAATCTCTGTTGATGTGAATAATATTAATATTTTAACTATTTTAAAAACGTTTTTCAACTTTGTATTTTGATATAATTGTAGCCTCATGGGAAGTTACAAAATGGTACCGAGTCTCATGTACCCTCCCCTTAGCTTCCCCCAGTGATGTCATCATATATTGCTATGGTACAATATCAAAACCAGGACACTGGTACATTTCTGTTAACCAGAGTACAGACTTTATTTAGCTATCACCAATTTTTAACCTGCATTCTTGTGTGTGTGTGCAGTTCTGTGCAATTTAATCCCAAGTATAGATTCATGAAGCCACCCCACAGTTAAGATACAGAACTGTTCCATCACCACAAAAGAACTCAATCATTCTACCTCTTTGGATCTGCAACCCCTATCCACATGCCTGCCCTGGAGAAACTGCTAATCTGCTCTCCATTGCTGTAGTTTTGTTATTTCGAGAATGTAGATAAATGCTATCATACAGAATACAACCTTTTTTTTTTTTTTTTTTGGCCACGCCACACGGCGTGTGGGATCTAGTTCCCTGACCAGGGCTCAAACCCAGGCCCCTGGCATTGGGAGCATGGAGTCTTAGCCACTGGACCACCAGGGAAGTCCCAGAATACAGCTTTTGGAGTTGACTTTTTTTTTTTTTCCCAGCACAATACCCTTGAGGACTTTCTAGGTTGTCACATGTATCTATATGTAGTTCATTCTTTTTTTTTGGCACAGTAGTATTCCATTGTATGGATGTACCAAAGTCTACTCAACCTTTGAAGTCCTTTGAAGGATATTGGGGTTTCTAGTATTTTGTTACTACAAATAAAGTTCTTATGAACATTTGGGTATAGGTTTCATGTGAACATAAATTTTCATTTCTAACTTTATTTTTAAGCTATAAAATATTAAAAATTTATTTTCCCTTAAACTTTTTTTTTTTACCACTTGTTATTTTTACTCATAACATTTCTGACACCAAATGTGTGGGGGTATTTCTTCTCACAACAATCAGTTCTCCAACTCTCTGGACACCAACTGGGTGTCCAACAATTCAATTCTGACACTATCTAACTGGAGTTAGTATCAGATCCCACAAGGTAAGGGCTCAATCTCACAAGACTGTTCCCACTTTAGACACCATTTACAAGTCCTGAGTTACCTGTACTTCTGACTTGACCAGCTATCAATTGTGGGTTCCCATGACCCTCTCCTCAGATTTGATAATTTGCTAGAACTGCTCATAGAACTCAGGAAGACACATACTATTACAAGTTTATTATAAAAGGATACAACACAGAACAGTCAAATGGAAGAGATGCACAGGGCAGGGTGTGGAGAGGGCGGATGGCTGCCCGCTCTGGACAGGCCACTCTCTCAGCACCTCCATGTGTTCACCAACCTGGATGCTCTGTGAACCCTGTTGTTCCGGGTTTTTTATGGAGATTTCATTACACAGGCACGATTAAATCATTGGCGATTGATAACTCAATTTCCAGTCCCTCCCCTTTTCCAGGAAGTTGGGAGGTACGGCTGAAAGTTCTCAGCTTCTAATCAAGACTTGGTCTTTCTGGCAATCAGCCTCCCTTCTGCAGCTATTTAGAGGCCAAGAGTCACTTCCTTAGAACAAGAGCCATACCTATCACTCTTATCACTTAGAAAGTTCCAAGGGTTTTAGGGGCTGTGTGCCAAGAACCAGGGACAAAGACCAAATATATTTCTATAATACCACGCTATTGTAGAAATTCTATATTCTGAAATGTCAAATAACTTTATCAGAATTGCAGTAGGTAACTCGGATCATTGCATCTAATGGAATCTATTAAAGAATATATTTTTACTGAATATGTGAGGCACTGTTCTGTGTGACTCAAGCTGTTTTTTAATGAACATTGCGTACTTTATGCCTCACTTTTCATCAATAATGAAAATTAATGTTAGAAAGGAGGTTTCTTGTGACATTTCTATTTCCATAAAGTTTATCAATAGTAAATTGAACTAGTGCTTGAGGATAGCCTTCTGCAAAGGGATAACTGTTATTTAAAATTGCTCTTTCAGGACATCCCCAGTGGTCCAGTGGGTAAGACTCTGCGGTCCCAATGCAGGGGCCCCGGGTTCGATCCCTGGTCAGGGAACTAGATCCCGCATACATGCCACAACTAAGAGTCTGCATGCTGCAACTAAGACTTGGCGCAGCCTAAATAAATAAATATTAAAAAATAAATAAATAAAATAAAATTGCTCTTTGAATGCTGGTATAAATTTGGGACATTTGAAAATGATGGGAGTTATTAGTATATTTCATGTGGCTAGCATTGCAATTTCTTATGGTGGAAAAGAGTATCCTCAGGTCATACTGAGGAGAGAAATTGCTCAAGCTGCAGAGGTCCTTAGCTCTACTCTGAATTAATCCTTAGACAGATGACACTAGGAATAACTGAATTATTTCTGCTCATTGCAAGAGGTTAAGCAAACTGAATAGATAAGAGACAGTTTTCAGAGATTAACCCTTTAGTTCTCGAATTTTCACACCAATAACACACACTGTCTGAATTTATTGTATTGGCTGTTGAAGTGTCAGACTTGATCATTTACATTAAAATGTGAGATGATATTGAGGGAGAAAATAGATTTACTCCTGTCTGCTTCATTGGCTTAGTTCCAAAACAGAGGACCTGGCAGGGATGTTTCCTGTCATTGTCAAAACGGTATACGTGAGAAAGTCTACACACATACATTTCCAAAATAAAATATAATTATGATTACTAAATAAAATGTTACAAACAACAAAACATTTTAAATGCCTTTCCACATGATTACAATACATGTATTAGTGCACTGCAGTTTGAAGGAATACGTATACATGTTCTATCTTTGACACATCCAAAGCAAAGGACAAATTTTTATCCACTCTGAGAGATGGATGTGACTAGAGGGTGAGGCTTAAGGCATTCTGAAGAAAATTTATGAGCCAGGTTTTAGGAATGCACACCTGATGGCATACAGTTTGAATAGAAAGTCCAGATCTTCAGTGTATCTTATTCCCCCCCCGCCACCCCCGACAAGACACTGGATCTTTGTGACTTTTGTTGCCAGAATATGCCTATCTTTTCTTGGGCACATTAATTAGACTTAGAACTGAATCCAATTAAGCTTATTTCTTTTCTCCTACTTTTTCCGGTTCTCTGAAAAGTTGTCAAAGAGTTTCTTTGACTAAGGCAGTTGGTGCAGCCTGTAATTCCAACTCTCAGTGAACAATGACTCTTTGGATATTTATTCTAAGATTACAAATTTTGGCTGTTATTAGTATTACTTTTTCTGACTCATGCGGCAGTCCTGTGAAATAGTTTTCCCCATTATTACTATTTTAGGAGATATCAAAGCTCATAGAATGACTTGCCCAAGTCTCAAAATCATGTCAGCACCTGAACTTGAACCCATGGCTTACGGGCTTTCTGACTCTTACAACGGAAAGACACAGATGTCCCTGTCATTTAGGAGACCGAGATCCATCCCAGAATGGGGATTATACGGTCCATTGCATCCCCTGCAAACAGCACAAGGCAGGGAAATGAAATAAAATGACATTTAAATCTGCCTGTTTATGCCTCTTAGGGAAGATATGATTGAAACCAAATAAGGAGTTTATTTTACGCAGTTTTACTTTTTCTGGGTTCATCCTAGACAAACCGTTGAGAAGCACTTGATGAAGGGAGGTTTCATATAAACAGAAGTAAGGTCCTGATCACTCACATTCTTCATTGTCTTTTCTCCCCTGTTCGGTTCTGGTTCTTGTCTAGTCTTGCTGTCAGACCGCCTGGAAGCTGGCGCAAAAAGCAGAGAGCTGGGCTACTTTCCAGTGAGAGAATCTTTTCTGGGTCACTTTCACACATTTTTATACACTGAAAGCAGGGATTTTTCTGGCCGAGCAAGAACACTCTTTACTGTCTTGTGTTCCTTTAGTATCTCTTCAGACAGGCCCAGCATTTTTCATCTGACAAGACATAGATAGGGTCGTTAATAATATTTTCTCTTCATATTTGAACACCTGGTCAGTTTTGTTTACAGTTCATTCTCTGAGATGTTAAAAAAATCATTCATTGTCAAATTCCTCTTTTCTATTGAGATCAGGTTTTACTACCTCTGCTTAGAATGTCTCTATACATTTCCATAAAAATAGCTAAAATACTCAAATCCAATCATAGACAACCTGCTGAAATTCAAAGGAAGCACATTAATATTTACCTTGTGAAGCTGCCATTGTGTGATAATTTGTATGCCAGTGACTATAATTTGTATACCTGACATTTCAATTGTTGAATTTTTTGGAAAACTGTAGCAACTGTATGACAGTTTTGCCCTGCTTCATCTTATGAAAATGCATGTCATTTAAGTGAAATATGAATTAGTGACATAAGGTGAGGTTTTAAGGAAAAAGCCCAACTGACCAAACATATATTTTAAGAGACCCCATGACATTTTAGAGCACAGGAAGCAACCAAATAACCACCACTTATGCAAATTCAAGTCGGTTTCCGGCCATCTCCACCATTCCAGGAAGTTTGTCTTTTCTTGCCCAGTCCCACCCTACATTAACTAGTGTTACTTTGTAATATACTTCATAAATTAACTGGATTGCTGACTTCTTAAGAAAAAAGAATGAACATTAAAAGATTCTGATTAAATAATTAAGAACCCGTATTGCTTTCCAAATGAAAATCTAACTAGACCTCCATTGTGCACTATGGAAATGTGCTCCATAAAAATAGGATATAGAAATGATTACGACACAGCTTCACGCTTTAAGGAGGATATAACTCGCAGAAAGATAATTCTAAGACAGTGTGGTAAGTGCCATGTGAGTGGAATGCAGAGCACTGAGGAGGGGCTCCTGATTCAGCTTAGGATGGAGAGAGGTTGTGGTAAAGGTTTATCAGAGGCAATGAACCAGGAGATGTTCTTAAAGAATGAGTAAAATTTTGACACATAGGAAAATTTTGAAAACAAATCTTTAGGAGATCCTCTCAAATAAGAAATTCTCTGATGATCAATGAGGTATTGATTTGCATATTATTTAAACTTGTAAGAATAAAATTTCTGTAAAACCCAGAGGATCATTGTAACTGCTCTCTGTAGGGGTCTTGAAGTATTTATTTGCACGAACCATCTTTAACTTTTAAACTTCATTTTATTGGACCCTACTGCAAGGGGGAAAATATCCTCAAAGTGATAGGGTTAGTAATATTTTACTGTAACTCTAGATTAGACAATTGTGTTGTATTTTGTTGAATTTGGAATTTAGTATTCAGATTTCCCTCTGGGTAAAGTCAAAATAAAGGCAACTTGTGATGGAGTGGTGGACAATTACAAGGCGTTATTCAACTCTTTACTAATACAGCAAAACTAATTGAATGAGCCCCCAAAGGCTAACTGAATCACCAAAGTTCAACCTTTCTCTGGCAAGATCTTGAGGAGGTGCCAAAAGGAACTCCATTAATGGTTTGTCCCAAAGGAAAGGTGTCAATGGTTATTATAAACAGAGCAGAAAGTGCCACCTAGTGGTCTTGGAGGGAAATATAGGAAATGTACTTTCTAAAGTGAAGAGCTGGAATAGTTTTGTTGTTTTCCAAGCTTTTGCACCACACTTGCTTGGTTTTTTGAGTTGCAAGTAATTCAAAGAGTGAATATCATGCCAAGTACTGGTAATTTCAAACTGTGTTTGACCGCTTCTTGCAGATTGGCTAGAGCAGAGACACACTCAGGTGACCTCAGGTGATGAGAGTTTATGGAAAGTACACATGTCTAAGAAAGGAGATACAGAAAACTTAATTAGTGGTCAAAACAACCAGATCTCTTTGAGAATTGGAACCAGAGCTCCTTGTTCAAAAATTACAGCAGTTCTAGTGATCTAAGAATCACTTTGTTCATCTTATCATATGAGAGGCTTGGGTCATTGTGTCCCACTCTCAACTATCCAGCAGAACACTAACTGTTAGGTATTTATCCTCTGGGCAGGAGACCCAAGATTTCTTCCCTGAAGAAATTAAACAGTCCCATAGAAATGATCTCCCTGCATAAATGCTCGCTCCCCTCCAAGTAACTCAAAAGCAGTGGCTGCCAGCCTTGGCCCTACCTACGTGATTCTCAAACTTTTAGGATCACTTGGAGGTTTCCTTAAAACACAGAGGTCTCAAGTTTTGAATTTCTGATTCACTAAGTTTGGGATGAAGCCAGGGAACTTGCCTTTTATTTATTTATTTTTTTAATCAGTCATCAATTTTATACACATCACTTTATACATGTCAATCTTAATCGCCCAATTCAGCACACCACCATCCCCACCCCACCGCAGTTTTCCCCCCTTGGTGTCCATAAGTTTGTTCTCTACATTTGTGTCTCAACTTCTGCCCTGCAACCCAGTTCATCTGCACCATTTTTCTAGGTTCCACATACATGCGTTAATATACGATATTTGTTTCTCCCTTTCTGACTTACTTCACTCTGTATGACAGTCTCTAGATCCATCCACGTCTCAACAAATGACTCAATTTCCTTCCTTTTTATGGCTGAGTAATATTCCATTGTATATATGTACCACAACTTCTTTATCCATTAGTCTGTTGATGGGCATTTAGGTTGCTTCCATGACCTGGCTATTGTAAATAGTGCTGCAATGAACATTGGGGTGCATGTGTCTTTTTTTTTTTTTTTTTCCACACACACTGTATTTTATTTTTACAAGAAATAAATAGACTGACACCAAGCATTGTACATGGATGACCACAACAAAAGCAACAATGATTGCAATTACCAAACATGAAACACACTCATACTATGTCATAATATTGACATTCAGTCCAGTAATCCTCCACTGCAACAGCTCCTTTACTTTGCAGTGAAAATTGATTTGTATATTCTTTGCCTCTGAGTTCTTGTGGGATTTTTTCTTTTTTTAAATTCAACCAGAAAGTCACAAAAATTATACTCATCCTCATCAGTTCACTCAGTCCCATGTAATTAATTTTTTTTTTTCATCTTGATCTTTTGTTAGCACTTTTATGAGCTCATCAGTTTTTCATTAGAGTTCTGAAAATGCTTATTCATTCAGTTCAGCAGTACAGTCAGGTACCAGAAACCTGTACTTGTCAGAGTCTTTTCCATGAATTTCCTGAAGATGAAACCCTTTTATAGGAACATATTTACAAAAGCATCAGAGTACACCCAGAACTGTCTGTAAATGACAAAAGACTTAAAAATGACCACGGTTAAAGATTTGATGAAAGTTCATAATAATGCAGTTGACAAGAAAATTAGTTATTTCTGAGATATACATTTTAAAGTAATAACTAGGATTATGACTTATAACATTATACCAGAACATATAAGATTTTTAGAAATTTCATGTAATGTCTGAAACATTTATATTAACATATTTCCATACAAATAACCCAATGAAAGTTTAGTATTAGTTGTTTTGTTTGTTTGTTTATACTGCAGGTTCTTATTAGTCATCCATTTTATACACATCAGTGTATACATGTCAATCCCAATCGCCCAATTCAGCACACCACTATCCCCACCCCACCGCAGTTTTCCCCCCTTGGTGTCCATATGTCTGTTCTCTACATCTGTGTCTCAACTTCTGCCCTGCAAACCGGCTCATCTGTACCATTTTTCTAGGTTCCACATACATGCGTTAATATACAATATTTGTTTTTCTCTTTCTGACTTACTTCACTCTGTATGACAGTCTCTAGATTCATCCACGTCTCAAGAAATGACTCAATTTCGTTCCTTTTTATGGCTGAGTAATATTCCATTGTATATATGTACCACAACTTCTTTATCCATTAGTCTGTTGATGGGCATTTAGGTTGCTTCCATGACCTGGCTATTGCAAATAGTGCTGCAATGAGCATTGAGGTGCATGTGTCTTTTGGAATTACGGTTTTCTCTGGGTATATGCCCAGTAGTGGGATTGCTGGGTTATATGGTAATTCTATTTTTAGTTTTTTAGGGAACCTCCATATTGTTCTCCATAGTGGCTGTATCAATTTACATTCCCACCAACAGTGCAAGAGGGTTCCCTTTTCTCCACACCCTCTCCAGCATTTGTTTGTAGATTTTCTGATGATGCCCATTCTAACTGGTGTGAGGTGATACCTCATTGTAGTTTTGATTTGCATTTCTCTAATAATTAGTGACGTTGAGCATCTTTTCATGTGCTTCGTGGCCGTCTGTATGTCTTCTTTGGAGAAATGTCTATTTAGGTCTTCTGCCCATTTTTGGATTGGGGTGTTTGTTTCTTTAATATTGAGCTGAGTGAGCTGTTTATATATTTTGGAGATTAATCCTTTGTCTGTTGATTCGTTTGCAAATATTTTCTCCCATTCTGAGGGTTGTCTTTTCATCTTGTTTTTGGTTTCCTTTGTTGTACAAAAGCTTTTAAGTTTCATTAGGTCCCATTTGTTTATTTTTGTTTTTATTTCCATTACTCTAGGAGGTGGATCAAAAAAGATCTTGCTGTGATTTATGTCAAAGAGTGTTCTTCCTATGTTTTCCTCTAAGAGTTTTATAGTGTCCAGTCTTACATTTAGGTCTGTAATCCATTTTGAGTTTATTTTTGTGTATGGTGTTAGGGAGTATTCTAATTTCATTCTTTTACATGTAGCTGTCCAGTTTTCCCAGCACCACTTATTGAAGAGACTGTCTTTTCTCCATTGTATATCTTTGCCTCCTTTGTCATAGATTAGTTGACCATAGGTGTGTGGGTTTATCTGTGGGCTTTCTATCTTGTTCCATTGATCTATGTTTCTGTTTTTGTGCCAGTACCATATTGTCTTGATTACTGTAGCTTTGTAGTATAGTCTGAAGTCAGGGAGTCTGATTCCTCCAGCTCCGTTTTTTTCCCTCAAGACTGCTTTGGCTATTCGGGGTCTTTTGTGTCTCCATACAAATTTTAAGATGATTTGTTCTAGTTCCATAAAAAATTCCATTGGTAACTTGATAGGGATTGCATTGAATCTGTAGATTGCTTTGGGTAGTATAGTCATTTTCACAATGTTGATTCTTCCAATCCAAGAACATGGTATATCTCTCCATCTGTTTGTATCATCTTTAATTTCTTTCATCAGTGTCTTATAGTTTTCTGCATACAGGTCTTTTGTCTCCCTAGGTAGGTTTATTCCTAGGTATTTTATTCCTTTTGTTGCAATGGTAAATGGGAGTGTTTCCATAATTTCTCTTTCAGATTTTTCATCATTAGTGTATAGGAATGCAAGAGATTTCTGTGCATTAATTTTGTATCCTGCAACTTTACCAAATTCATTAATTACCTCTAGCAGTTTTCTGGTGGCAGTTTTAGGATTCTCTATGTATAGTATCATGTCATCTGCAAACAGTGACAGTTTTACTTCTTCTTTTCCAATTTGTATTCCTTTTATTTCTTTTTCTTCTCTGATTGCCGTGTCTAGGACTTCCAGAACTATGTTGAATAATAGTGGTGAGAGTGGACATCCTTGTCTCGTTCCTGATCTTAGAGGAAATGCTTTCAGTTTTTCACCATTGAGAATGATGTTTGCTGTGGGTTTGTCATAAATGGCCTTTATTATGTTGAGGTAGGTTCCCTCTATGCCCACTTTCTGGAGAGTTTTTATCATAAATGGGTGTTGAATTTTGTCTAAAGCTTTTTCTGCATCTATTGAGATGATCATATGGTTTTTATTGTTCAATTTGTTAATATGGTGTATCACATTGATTGATTTGCATATATTGAAGAATCCTTGCATCCCTGGGATAAATTCCTCTTGATCGTGGTATATGATCCTTTTAATGTGTTGTTGGATTCTGTTTGCTAGTATTTTGTTGAGGATTTTTGCATCTATATTCATCAGTGATATTGGTCTGTAATTTTCTTTTTTTGTAGTGTCTTTGTCTGGTTTTGGTATCAGGGTGATGGTGGCCTCATAGAATGAGTTTGGGAGTGTTCCTTCCTCTCCCATTTTTTGGAAGAGTTTGAGAAGGATAAGTGTTAGCTCTTCTCTAAATGTTTGATAGAATTCACCTGTGAAGCCATCTGGTCCTGGACTTTTGTTTGTTGGAAGATTTTTAATCACAGTTTCAATTTCATTACTTGTGATTGGTCTGTTCATATTTTCCATTTCTTCCTGGTTCAGTCTTGGAAGGTTATACCTTTCTAAGAATTTGTCCATTTCTTCCAGGTTGCCCATTTTATTGGCATAAAGTTGCTTGTAGTAGTCTCTTAGGATGCTTTGTATTTCTGCGGTGTCTGTTGTAACTTCTCCTTTTTCATTTCTGATTTTATTGATTTGAGTCCTCTCCTTCTTTTTCTTGATGAGTCTGGCTAATGGCTTATCAATTTTGTTTATCTTCTCAAAGAACCAGCTTTTAGTTTTATTGATCTTTGCTATTGTTTTCTTTGTTTCTACTTCATTTATTTCTGCTTTGATCTTTATGATTTCTTTCCTTCTGCTAACTTTGGGTTTTGTTTGTTCTTCTTTCTCTAGTTCCTTTAGGTGTAAGGTTAGATTGTTTATTTGAGATTTTTCTTTTTTCTTGAGGTAGGCTTGTATAGCTATAAACTTTGCTCTTAGAACTGCTTTTGCTGCATCCCATAGGTTTTGGGTCGTCGTGTTTTCATTGTCATTTGTCTCTAGGTATTTTTTGATTTCCTCTTTGATTTCTTCAGTGATCTCTTGGTTATTTAGTAACGTATTGTTTAGCCTCCATGTGTTTGTGTTTTTTATGTTTTTTTCCCTGTAATTCATTTCTAATCTCATAGCATTGTGGTCAGAAAAGATGCTTGATATGATTTCAATTTTCTTAAATTTACTGAGGCTTGATTTGTGACCCAAGATGTGATCTATCCTGGAGAATGTTCCGTGCGCACTTGAGAAGAATGTGTAATCTGCTGTTTTTGGATGGAACGTCCTATAAATATCAATTAAATCTATCTGGTCTATTGTGTCATTTAAAGCTTCTGTTTCCTTATTTATTTTCATTTTGGATGATCTGTCCATTGGTGTAAGTGAGGTGTTAAAGTCCCCCATTATTATTGTTTTACTTTTGATTTCCTCTTTTACAGCTGTTAGCAGTTGCCTTATGTATTGAGGTGCTCCTATGTTGGGTGCATATATATTTATAATTGTTATATCTTCCTCTTGGATTGATCCCTTGATCATTATGCAGCATCCTTCCTTGTCTCTTGTAACATTCTTTATTTTAAAGTCTATTTTATCTGATATGAGTATAGCTACTCCAGCTTTCTTTTGATTTCCATTTGCATGGAATATCTTTTTCCATCCTCTCACTTTCAGTCTGTATGTGTCCCTAGGTCTGAAGTGGGTCTCTTGTAGACAGCATATATATGGGTCTTGTTTTTGTATCCATTCAGCAAGCCTGTGTCTTTTGCTTGGAGCATTTAATCCATTCACGTTTAAGGTAATTATCGATATGTATGTTCCTATGACCATTTTCTTAATTGTTTTGGGTTTGTTTTTGTAGGTCCTTTTCTTCTCTTGTGTTTCCCACTTAGAGAAGTTCCTTTAGCATTTGTTGTAGAGTTGGTTTGGTGGTGCTGAATTCTCTTAGGTTTTGCTTGTCTGTAAAGCTTTTGATTTCTCCATCAAATCTAAATGAGATCCTTGCCGGGTAGAGGAATCTTGGTTGTAGGTTCTTCCCTTTCGTCACTTTAAGTATATCATGCCACTCCCTTCTGGCTTGTAGAGTTTCTGCTGAGAAATCAGCTGTTAACCTTATGGGCGTTCCCTTGTATGTTATTTGTCGTTTTTCCCTTGTTGCTTTCAATAATTTTTCTTTGTCTTTAATTTTTCCACTTTGATTACTATGTGTCTCGGCGTGTTTCTCCTTGGGTTTATCCTGTATGGGACTCTCTGCGCTTCCTGGACTTGGGTGGCTATTTCCTTTCCCATGTTAGGGAAGTTTTTGCCTATAATCTCTTCAAATATTTTCTCTGGTCCTTTCTCTCTCTCTTCTCCTTCTGGGACCCCTATAATGCAAATGTTGTTGTGTTTAATGTTGTCCCAGAGGTCTCTTAGGCTGTCTTCATTTCTTTTCATTCTTTTTTCTTTATTGTGTTCCGCAGCAGTGAATTCCACCATTCTGTCTTCCAGGTCACTTATCCGTTCTTTTGCCTCAGTTATTCTGCTATTGATTCCTTCTAGTGTAGTTTTCATTTCAGTTATTTTATTGGTCATCTCTGTTTGTTTGTTTTTTAATTCTTCTAGGTCTTTGTTAATCATTTCTTGCATCTTCTCAATCTTTGCCTCCATTCTTATTCCAAGGTCCTGGATCATCTTCACTATCATTATTCTGAATTCTTTTTCTGGAAGGTTGCCTATCTCCACTTCATTTAGTTGTTTTTCTGGGGTTTTTTCTTGTTCCTTCATCTGGTATATAGCCCTTTGCCTTTTCATCTAGTCTATCTTTCTGTAACTGTGGTTTTTGTTCCACAGGCTGCAGGATTGTAGTTTTTCTTGCTTCTGCTGTCTGCCCTCTGGTGGTTGAGGCTATCTAAGAGGCTTGATGGGAGGCTCTGGTGGTGGGTAGAGCTGACTGTTGCTGTGGCGGTCAGAGCTCCGTAAAACTTTAATCCTCTTGACCGTTGATGGGTGGGGCTGGGTTCCCTCCCTGTTGGTTGTTTTGCCTGAGGCAACCCAACACTGGCGCCTACACGGGCTCTTTGGTGGGGCTAATGGCAGACTTTGGGAGGGCTCACACCAAGGAGTAATTCCCAGAACCTCCGCTGCCAGTGTCCTTGTCCCCACGGTGAAACAGAGCCAGCCCCTGCCTCTGCAGGAGACCCTCCAACACTAGCAGGTCGGTCTGGTTCAGTCTTCCACAGGGTCACTGCTCCTTCCCCTGGGTCCCGATGCACACACCATTCCATGTGCGCCCTCCAAGAGTGGGGTCTCTGTTTCCCCCAATCCTGTCAAAGTCCTGCAATCAATTCCCACTAGGCTTCAAAGTCTGATTCTCTATGAATTCCTCCTCCCGTTGCCGGACCCCCAGGTTGGGAAGCCTGATGTGGGGCTCAGAACCTTCACTCCAGTGGGTGGACTTCTGTGGTATAAGTGTTTGCCAGTCTGTGAATCACCCACCCAGCAGTTATGGGATTTGATTTTACTCTGATTGTGCCCCTCCTACCGTCTCACTGTGGCTTCTCCTCTGTCCTTGGACGTGGGGTATCCTCCTTGGTGAAGTCCAGTGTCTTCCTGTCGATCATTGTCCAGCAGCCAGTTGTGATTCTGGTGCTTTTGTAAGAGGGAGTGAGAGCACGTCCTTCTACTCTGCCATCTTGGTTAATCTCCCGGGAACTTGCCTTTTTAACAGGTTCCCAGATGATGCTGAGAACCATATTTTGAAAACCACTCATGTGGATAGTACCTCAATCAGCTTTTCAGAGCCTCTTTCTTACATGTGAATAGGCAAAAGAGGATTGTTATGTATTTGGGGTGGGGGGACTTCAGCAATGAAAGAGAAAAGTAAAGACAGAAATATGGCAGGAAACAGAAGAGAATTAAAAAGTTTTGAAAAAGTATTACATTCATCCATTCGTGTTTTCAACAAATATCTATTGAATGCCAAATAGATGCCAGGAATTGTTCTAAGAGATGCTAGGGACATAGCAGTGATATAATCTTCAGAAGTTTGAGAAGAAGATGACTTTCAACTAAGTATTCTATGCTCAGTCATCCTGTAATTCAAGCGGAGGGGTGGATCAAAAGCATTTTTAGGTATGCAAAAGTGTTATTTGCCCACAAAATTTTTATTTCTCAATGAAATTTGATATACTCTAGTAAAATGAAGAAATAAACTAATAGGAGGAAGAATGGGATCCAGAAGTGCAGTCTGAGAAAATCCTTAGGATGATAATCATGAAATAAGTCTGAGAAACAGCCTGGTTTGCACTAGGAAAATAGAAGACTCCAAGAGGAGGTCTCTGGAAAAATTTCATAGAGGATCTGCTCTATTGAATCTTACAAAAAGGAAAATTATTATTAAAAATAAATCTTATGAAGGAAAGAAAAACTCAGGAAATCTGTACAGGAAAGGAAATATAATCACTGTAAACTTCTTGGCTTCACAAATTCCTAAAAGTGTAAACAGATGTTAGCGATTTAAATGAGACTTTATACAACTGTGTTGGAAGAAAGATGAAGAAGAGATGGAGGGTGGAGCAAGAGAGTTAAATACCCGTACATTATATTAGTGAATAAATAAAATTTAAAATAGCTAATTAAATAATAGAAGCCTGTGGATATTATTTCCAGATTTGATGTGAACCGCCAAAATAAATAGTGCAAGGACTTGGCAAGTGTTTCCCCTTAGAGAGTAAGATGGATATGTGAGGAGAGATAAGACAGAAGATTGTTGCTTTTCTTTATGAGTCTTTTCATCTCATTTTATTTTTGAATTATATTTATGTATTACTTAGACAAAAATAAAAAAAATTTTGAAAAAATAAAAAGATCTTGGGGGTAGAATTAATAAATTTTACTTTAGGGCTTTTCTTGTGTTAGGAAAATCTGTCCTTTATTCTTATTTTTATTAATAGGAAGTGGAGAATACTTTTGTTCAGAAAGAAGGACATTTTACATTTATAAATTTAGTTTAACTCTCTTCTCTTTAATCAGACTAGACTTAGAAAAATAAGCTTAGGAAGATAATCTTGGAGCCTATTAGATTCTCGCTATGATAAGCATCACCAGAGTCTGGAGTTTGATACAAAGTGGGCTCATCTAAGACTTCTTCTAACTCTTCATCCAACAATATTGATTATGAATGTGTTGTGTACCTAGCATTGTAAAACTGACAGAATTTATTATTACTGTTGTTATTATTAAAGTGTTATTCTACCTATGTCATGTGTTTTCAGTCAGGAAATCAGAAACTGAGGAGAACTGACATCCTCTGAGTGGGGTCATTTCAGGATCTTCAAGCAGGAGAAGGGAGATGGGAGGAAGGTCTGCTTTCACTGGCGAGAGAAGCATAGTGGTTTTGGAGATTTAAGTTTCTCAGATTCATCTGAACCATTCAAATTTCCACTCCAATTCTGAGAGGCAGTGATTTCAACTTACTGATACATTGCAATTCTGTAACCCAAAGGGTGAATGTGGGACAGAATACCACAAAACAGAATCCATCGGGCTACCTGTAATATGATCCTTGGAGTAGATCCTCAAGGAAAGCAGTGTAGCAAGCTTTGTATTAAGAAAATTTTCAAAATGGTTTGGCAGAATTTGTTTGTTCCTGTAGAATTGCTCCTTGAAAAGTAATGAGCAGCTGTTTTTCTCTCCCCTGTAACTGTAATGACTACCTATACCTTCTTTGTCTGCTTAGGCATGGTCCCAATTAAGCACCTCTTCCTTTGGGAGATCATTCTTCAATTTATTATTTCTTCCTTATTGTCCCAATTCCATCTAGAATTTGCTTCTGTTATTGCAAATAATAACAACTGCAGATGCAGATTCAAATAAGTAAGTGAAATGAGGATGTCTCTTTTTTATTCAAAATATGGGAGACGGCGTAACATTGTGGTTAAGACACCTGGGTTGATTGCCTGGCTCCTCCACCTGCTGGCTAAGTGAACTCTGGGCCTAAATTCCTTATCTGTAAATGATGAAAATAATAGTACCTACCTCAAACGTTTGTTGTGAGGATCAAATGTGTTAAAAGGTACAGAGCACTTGTAAATGTTAGCTATTATTATATACATATGTTTACAATCAAATAATTTTATTAATTTATTTTATTTTTATTTTATTTTTGGCTGTGTTGGGTCTTCGTTTCTGTGCGAGGGCTTTCTCTAGTTGTGGCAAGCGGGGGCCACTCTTCATCGCGGTGCGCGGGCCTCTCATTATCGCGGGCTCTCTTGTTGCGGAGCACAGGCTCCAGACGCGCAGGCTCAATAGTTGTGGCTCATGGGCCTAGTTGCTCCGCGGCATGTGGGATCTTCCCAGACCAGGGCTCGAACCCGTGTCCCCTGCATTAGCAGGCAGATTCTCAACTGCTGTGCCACCAGGGAAGCCCCTCAAATAATTTTAAATGCTGTGTACTTAAAAAGTCATTCAATCTCATTGTGGAACATTTCAGAGAAAACATTTTTAAGAACAGTTTGCATGTGTAATAGCTCTTCTGCAAACAGTGATATTTCATTTTCTGAAAATCCTGGAATAATCTAGTAAAACAATTTATAAGACACTTTTAAGCTTTTAACATTGGGATAATATTTTTTATTGTAAATATCAAACCAGTTATAGAATATTTAGTAAAATATCTTTTCTGGCATCAAAGTCAATATCTTTTTTTTTTTTTTCCTGCTACCAAGAGTTACTGGGTTGAGAACTTTGATTTAATCTTCTAGTTGGTTTATTTATTTTATTTTTTCAATTTTTAAAATTGAAGTATAGTTGATTTACAATGTTGTGTTAGTTTCTGGTGTCCAGCAAAGTGGTTCAGTGATATATATATATATGAATATATATATGAATATATATGAATATATATATGAATATGTATATAGTCTTTTTAATATTCTTTTCCATTATGGTTTATTATAGGATATTGAATATAGTTCCCTGTGCTATACAGTAGGACCTTGTTGTTTATCTATTTTATAGTTTATAGTTTGTATATGCTAATCCCAAACTCCTAATTTATCCCTGCTCTACCCCCTTCCCCCTTTGGTAAACATAAGTTTGTTTTCTGTGTCTGTGAGTCTGTTTCTGTTTTGTAAATAAGTTCATTTGTATCCTATTTTAGATTCCACATATAAGTGCTATCATATGGTATTTGTCTTTCTCCATCCAACCAGTCAATTCATTTAAATGGTCATATGATTCTTCCTTCCTTCATTTCATTGGTTGTTTGACTGATTGGGTTTTTGTCTGTTTGTTGTTAGCTGCTCTGTTTTTTAAATTTTATGTAGGCAGAGAATTATTTTACAGGGCTTGGTTCTAACCATCCATTCAGTGTGCTTCTTGCCAGGTTTTAGATACTGAGATAAATAAGATTAAAGTCCCTGTCACCAAGATACTCATAGTACCCCCATTTAAGCAACGTTTTATATTTCAGCATGAACGATGGTTTAAGTATTCTAGTGGAAGGGTTAAGAGCTTTGCCATTTATTAGTACTAAATCTTGCTAATCCTGTTTTTCCCTCTGGAAAATAAGAATAATAATAGTACCTACCTCATAGGATGCTCTCAGGCAGCGTTTCCCAAACTTGGCTGATTATAAGAATCACATGAAGCACTTTAAAAAAATATAGATCCCTGCACACCTTCCCTGAACCCTCTGATTCAGAGGTGATCGGAGGTGGGGCTTGGGAATCTTTATTTTTAATAAGTATTGTAGGCGATTTTTATAATCAAAGTTTTGGAAATATTGTAAGGCAGTGTTTCTCAAAGTGATTTCTTGGATTCCACTCTAACGAACTGAATCAGAAACTCTGAGCCTAGCAATCTTATTTTAAAAAAATCTTCCAAGTGATTTGGATACTCACTAAATTTTGAGAACTGTGATGTCTTAGATAATTTGTTTGGTTTAAATTAGATAAGCTTAATTAGTACCTATCCAAATTAACTCTAATGATTATTAATAACATAGAGAAGGATCAAGTCAGCATCTTACCTTCCAAACTATGAGTGAATGGGTATTCTAGTTTCTAGGCATCTGTGCAATTCTTGTCAGTGTTTCTTTACATGCAAACTTGGAAAAACTGGCTAAAATAGCTTCACAGCTTAGGTTCTAGATTTTTTTTTTTTAAATAAATTTATTTATTTATTTATTTATTTTTGGCTGCTTTGTGTCTTTGTTGCTGTGCGCGGGCTTTCTCTAGTTGCGGCGAGCGGGGGTTACTCTTCCATTGTGGTGCACAGGCTTCTCATTGCAGTGGCTTCTCTTGTTGTGGAGCACGGGCTGTAGGCACGTGGGCTTCAGTAATTGTGGCACACGGGCTCAGTAGTTGTGGCTCACGGGCTCTAGAGCACAGGCTCAGTAGTTGTGGCGCACGGGATTAGTTGCTCTGCGGCATGAGGGATCTTCCCGGACCAGGGCTTGAACCCGTGTCCCCTGAATTGGCAGGCGGATTCTTAACCACTGCACCACCAGGGAAGCCCCTAGGTTCTAGATTTTGATAAGAGAATTCCTTATAGACAAGGCTTATGATAGATAACATGCAGATTTATTGATCCTTTGCTGGTTAATTGAACACATATTTACTGGGCACCAAAATGTGCATAAAAACATTTGAACTAGTTCCTTCCATCAAAAAATATACAATTTAGTTGATGAGGTAAGAAACATGCCTGTGATGTTTGACCTTAGCAACTTATTTAACTTCTCCTGTTTTTCTTACCCTATAACATATTCAAATAATCAAATTCTGTTGATTCTACCTCTGTAACATTTCCTGCCCTTAAGGTTTTTCCTTCCTTTCATAACTGGTTTGATGTTTATAATAAAAAGATATCATCCAGATGTCTTCACACTGCACTCAGAGCGATCTTCCTAAAAGGTAAATCTTATCATCACATTACTTCCCTTTTTAAAACTCTCAAAGCCTTCTTATTATGATAAAGTATAAACTGTGTTACTTTTCCTTAAGGGTCTGTATAACCTCAATACTTTTGGTCACAATCTCTTGTCATGCTGGGGGCTTGGCCTCACGTGTGCTTGCGGGCAAGTTAAATAGGTAGTATCCAAAGGTTATGATGATGAAATCGCAGGGCATCTATAGCAAGGGAGGTCCAATTTGGAGGATGGAATATGACAAAGAGAATTTAGAAACTAAGGAAAGTTTGAATAGGTATTGCTGGATATATATTCTGATCATAAGTGATCAGTACATTTTTGACATAATCCTTACCTCTGACAGAGGGGTGGTGATAGGAAGCAGGAATAATTTCATCCCTTTTGGTGGACAATACTGGCAGGAGATCATGAGAGATGCAACAAAGGAGGCTGGGTTCAGGGAAAGATGCTGGTGTCTGGACACCTGGGTTTACATGCAAAGAAACTGAGACCTAAACCAGAAGGAAACCTGCTTAGTGGAGAAGCAAGCTGTATGGATGGAGCTCATCCATTTATACAAAGTACAGAGCACAGAATGACTCCAGACCACAGCGGGTGTTGGATTGCAGCATTTACTTATTCTGCTTTGGTCAGGATTAGGGCAAGCCATCAGACCCTGAAGGACAAGGTCTCCTCCTGGGAGAAAATGGGAAACCTAGGGAGTGACTTGTAAAACAGGATCTAATTAAATCCTCAAATAATACAGATAATGTCTTATAGCAAGGACAGATTGCTTAGACTACATTATAGGGGTGAGGATTTCATTGTGAAAGCTGAACAAGAATGTAGGAATCTTGAAAAATGGATAGGATTTTAATTATATAACATATTATATAGTATATATTACAGCTAAAATATATTAACTGGTTATTATGCGCAGAACGCTAATGAAACATGATCTTTCTTAATTTTCACAACGGCACCTATTTTACTGGTGAGGGAACTGAGGGCCAAGGATGCTAAATAATTTGTTAAAGATCACAGACCTCTTGAGTAGAGGTCTAGGATTCAGACTATTATTAGAGTGATAACAGAACTGGCTTTGGTTAATGTAGCAAATTGCACTTTTTCATGAATCAGACACAATCCCACAGTGGAGAAAAGAATGAAGGGAAAACAAAATGGCAGCTTTCAATCTCTTTCTATTACAAGGAATGACTTTGAGCTGCACACTAGGGCCTGGAGGTTATTCTGGTTGGATGCCTGTTCTCTTCATCATTCCTAGGAATTGAGAGGATGTCCAGAATGGTTATTAAAGGACTATGTATTAACTCTTTGGAAAACGGCATGTGGAAAATTGCTTTTCTGGGTTCTTTGAAAACCGGGAATGAAAAAAAATCTGTCACCCAAAATTAAATAACATTTTCTTGCTTTGCACTTTAAGTGCTTTTCTACCACCAATGTTAGTATGTCTAGCCTACACATTACGAAATAATTAACTTGCTTAATATCTTCAGTATATCATATAATTTAATCATAAGAACATTTTACAGTTTAGGGGAGAGTGAAGATTTATTTCTAACTCAAGCACAGACATTTCTTTTTTTCCAGAATCCTGTAACCTTTTTGGCACTCTATAATTGTACTGAATTCTTAAAAATTATATTCATCTGTATGGTAAAAAATGAAAATATTCTAGGGTAGAACAGAATATTTAAGCAAAATCTGAAAATAGTAGGTTGATTTTTTTATTGTAGGTTGATTTTTCTCTCCTGGCCCCCCATATTCTCCTTCTGTGAAGATCATGCTGGGAATTATCTTTAGTAGTTGTAATTAGATGCTTGAAAATACACAGCTTACCTAAATGCATTAAATAAAGTTCTTAGAGACTCAGCATTATTACTAAAATAACCCATAATTTTTGTGTTCCCAGGGGTTTGGAATATAAAAGTTAGTTTTCTGAACAGCTCATTTTCTAGAAGAAGAAATCTAGTAAGTAGTCTGTGCTAAAAATAAAACTTAAGATGACACTGAGAATCACAGAGAAATGGAGGCTTACTGATTTTGAAAGAGACTTATGATTTCCTTGACTAGTCTTTCTGCAAAATGGAAATAGGTTCATAATTTTATTTCTGACAAAATTCAATATACAATCTTTGGAAAAATTCAGATCACACAAAAAACTAGAGATAAAAATAATCTGGTTACAGATGCCACCACTGGTACAGTTTGGTGAATGTGTGACTGGTTTGCCCATTCTGCCCTCTGCCTTTTTCCTTTCTTCATGCCTAGAACACAGGCCGAGGTCATGGGGTGCCCAGGCATCTTTATCCTGAGGTGATAAGGATGAGGACAATAGCCTGCTGAGTAATGATGGTGGCATGAAAAGAGAAACAACCTGGGTCTTTAATGACACCTCTGAGCTGTCGTCAGTCCTGAACTGCTATCCCCATAGTTCTTTTTGGCAAGCTAGAGTTTATTTAAGCAGCTGTAAGTTGGGTCTTCTGCTATGTGCAGATGAAGTCATTCCTAAATGATACCAAATCATGTTAATATTTTCCAAAAGATTAGTTAATTGTCCCCAAGCAATTTATTGGGAATTTAAAATACATATTTATCCCCCTTTAATTTTAAATATGTGTGTATCACATGCTAATTCCTAATTTTACTTCCCCTCTAGTTTTAAATACATATGTATCGCGTATTAATTCCTATATGCACCTGTATCTGGTCCAGGTGCATCATTCTTTTCTCTTCATCTCTCCTTTAGTCCTACCACACTACCACACTGTTTCAATTGCTGACACTGACACTTCTTCCCACTTCATTCTCCTACCCCATGCTTTGGTTGGATTTTTATGTTTTATTGTCAAATGACTATTTTTACTTCATGCAGCCTTTCTTTCAAGAATTACGACTCTGCAGTCTCTTTTGGAACCACAGTTACTACAGTTGTTTGGTTTGCAGTCTATGCTCAACACTTCCCATCTGTCCTCCCCTATGACTTACCCATTTGCATGTTATTTTGGATGATATTTTGTGGGGAGATGGTTCAGCAGTATTATTTTTTAAAGAAGATTTTTCTGGAAGGGTATAGGGTGCATTAAATAAAGTCCAGATCAGTTTGGGGCCCCAAATTGATCTGGACTCTTTCTCTTGCTGTGCTTTTTGCTGTGACCTAGGGTAGAACCCTGTTCTGGATTGTGCTGACCTATAGGACACCCCTCATAGCTCACATTCTCCAGGCCTCCCCATTCCTGTGAGCAGCAATTAGGAACTCTATGCATTTTACTCTAAAATCCAGCACTTAATTTTTATGTTTCTAATAATGGCCTTGTTCTCCCAGGAACCACGATTCAAAATTTTGGACTTCTAATTTTCCTTTTCCCCTCCTTCTAATCTGTTAGAAGCCCCATGATTTATCACTGTCATGTTTCTCACAGGCAAAAAAAAATTTTTTGGTTTATAAATATTTAATAAAATTGAAAGTTCTTTGGTCTTCTATCCCATGAGCATCCATCCAGCTGTCTGTCAACTGTTAAGATGTATGACTGCTGTCATAAATGCCCTTGAAATCTTCAGGATAACAGAACATCTGCCTTTGCTTAAAACTCCTGGTTCATTGCCTTGTAGCCAACACCTCTCTTCACAACTTTACATAAAATGTCTCCAGAATTTGCACCTGAAGCAAGCCATCCATGGATAAAAACGTATACCTGGGATCTCTTCAACTTCCAGCTAATTCTGCTTAGCGCCTGCTTGCCCATGGATACAGAGTTAAGTTTGGGCTTTAGGACCCCAGCAGCAGTTCTCATCCCTTTGTTACACAACTGTCCACCAGGAGCCATCAAAAGCCACATTGCATTCATGCCTGGCACCATTCCAAGAGCCAACTTGTACCCTCAAAAGCTCTCACAGGCAAATTTTTACTTCTTTTTCCACTGCCATGGCCCTATTTCTGACCTTTACAGTCTTCTCTACTGTATTCTTAGTTTCTTCATCTATACGTCTTTTGATTCTCTCTATACCTGTTGGATCAAATTTTCTAGGAGGTATCTCTCTTTTGCTCAAAAGCCTTGTGTTTTATACTTTCCTTTTGCCCCTCCAAATCTATTCCCTTCCTTTCTCTGTCCTGTTCTGTGCCCTGGGAAGAAGGCCTATATGGACTGCATCAATGGTCTCCTTTGTCTTCTGGCTTCCAACTGAGTATAACCAACAGGGGGCACTTGCAGGAGGCTGGAAGGAGCAAGCAGAGAGTTAGTTTGGGTACTTATTCCCCTGGTTCTCCTTGCTCAGCCGTAGGTTGCCTGTCCTCTTCCACAAAAGGTCTTGCCTTATGTCAGGAGATGCGCTCTTACAATTTGTAGCTTCTCTCTGCAGGTTCCAATAAAATCTCCTTCTACTTCCACTTTTAGGACTGGTGGTGGCAACCCTTCCCACTGTTGCTGGCAGGATGTGGTCCACCATCTCTTACTGGTGTTCCTTACACAGCCCACACCTTTTGTAAATCGTGTCTTCATCAAACTCCACCCACTGATCCTATTTGAATGTGCTATTTGCTTCAGACACTGACAGGTACAAACCTTAAATGCCTTTCCATTACCTATTAAAATAAGTATAGCGCCTCCACTCCACGCTGAGCATAAACTTTCAGGCTGCTCTTGTACTTTATTTTTACATTGACCCATTGCTCCAGTAAAACTGGGTTAGTGGTAGCTCCCTGAAAAGACCTAAAAAAGTACACTGTGTTTACTTTGCTTGGGATACCCTATTTCTCTAATGTAATCTGTCAAAGACTTCTTACTTTTTTCCCACAGTTTATCTCAAATTTTACCTCTTCCTTGACACCCTGGTTCACAACTGTATATTCCCCTGTCTTCCGATGCTTATGATGCTTATGTTTTCCCTTGTCTTATAATTATTAATGTACGTGCTGTTCCTTTTATTTTATAAGCTCTCCGGGGCCAGTGGCTGACTGTTATAGACCTGCGGTATTTTCTGCATGTTCGGTGTTCAATAAAAATATAGTGGATCTGGGTAAATTGTACTCATGATTTAAATTTAAAGATTCAGATTATTTTAAGGTGGGGTTAGTGGTTATAGTCAGATAGAATATTTTAAAATTCAGGTATTATATTATGGTAACAGGGGAAAACACAACTTTGTTTTACATGGAGGTAGATAATAAAGTCAGGAATATCTTCTTTATCTTTCATTTAAAAAAATACGTTTATTGAATGTCTACTGTGTATCAGGTACTTAATCAAGCCCTACAAAATGCCTCTGTTGATGCCCAGCAACATAGTATTAAAATTTTTTAAAATTCGTAGAATACTAGAAAAAATTAGAATTTACAATCAGTTACTCAATTAGTAATTTTATAATTACATTTTGGCGGGGGGGCAATTTCCATAAAGACTTGACTTAATTCCTGCAGTTACCAGAAAGTTAACACAAATACAGTAATTTTCTCACTCTATAGAATGGGACACCAATTGCAGTATAACTGAAGATTTCCCCATGTTTCCAGAAATGTATCATAATTTATAAAAGGACTGTCTAGATTTAGTTTTGCTTTTGAGTATTAGCAGAGACAAAGGAGCCAGCTGCTTGTTAAAAAACGCGACAGGGAATATACACGACGGCACTTTAATTTATTAACATTCTTACATTATAAATTGTGGATTCTTTTGTTTGTCTGCTTGATAAACAAAAACTGATTCTTGGGAGAGTAAGGATCTTTTCCAGTGAATAAGAAGAGAAAAATAGTAAATTGAGACTACCTATTTAGAGAATTTCTCTTCTGTTATGCCATCCTCCAAAAGTATTTCTTTTTGGTGTTTCCACTCTGTGATGTTGCCTTTTTTTTTTTTTTTTTTTAATAGAGCAAATTATGGTATTGTGCTCTTAAGAAAGAAAAGAGTAGACCAAACAGACTTGTTGCAGGATAAGCATCCTTATTTGGTCACAAAAATCTCAAAATGATGAAATGAGTATTAATTGAATATTTATAAAAGCACACAATTAGATTTTTCAGGTTCTTATGCTCGGGACCTTTAATGAGTTAAGTTTCAAGTGTGGGGAATATAGGTGAGAAGAACAGCACAAAGATTCAGGACAACATAATTGTGACATTTGTTGCTCACTCTCATTTCAAGTTTGCAAACTTCTGAGTTCTTGGGTCCTGAATTGCTGTTTCAGGCTTGATCTGAATCCTCCAAATGTCGTATAAATTTCACCACCACTTTTTGACTGATTGATATAAAAATTAATGATCCACTTCAGAGAAAGTTAATTTTGTGATATTCTGTGGCTGATCATCTCTAATCTAGTAGTTTTATGGAATGGTAAACTTTGCTATTTTTTTCTGATTATACAAAATGCAAATGACAAAAATCTTTGGACATTTCAGATGAATTCCTATCTCTAAGATTCTTCATTTTTCTACAAGAATTTTGCAAATTCAGAACACAAGATACATTGCTGTGCACTTGAAGAAAACCAGATCCCAAAGGTGAGATTGCATTTCCACTCCCTAAAACAAAACCGATCAACAAAACAGAAAACCAGTTGGAAAAGATTCTTTAAACATTTTTCCTTTGAAAATAGTGATATAAGTTTAGTACTTGCTTTCTTTTATTCCTTTTATCTCCCTGAAGGATGTCGCTGAGGCATCTGTGCTCTGATTCACTTGAGTCTTTGGGAGTGAGGTGAATGGTTAACTCTGGTAGACAAAGAAGACATAGTTTACATTAACTTCAAACATTCAGTGCCACAAACATTATTTGGCTGTTTTAAACCTTGCAATTTTTTCTTCATTTCAGTTAAGTAACGGTATCAATGTCTGCTTGCCTCTGCTAGAATCTTTTTCGCGAGAGTTCTTCTGTGTTTGTGTTAGAAGTTTTGTGTTTGCTTAACTTGAGAAGTAATTCCCAAATGAGGTTTAATATATGATATATTTGATAAACAAAATAAAACAGTAGAACTTTCTACCTTAATTGAATCAGAATGGTTCGGTTATATTTTAAATGCTTAGCTCTTTAACAAAATTTGACAATTCGATTTTTCACAGTGTTTGAATATCAAATTACCATTATGAGATGTGACTTAGTTGTATAAGAAAAGGGAGCTTTAATTTTTGTTATACTGTGAGTTTTTTTCTTTAGGACTTGCAAATTGATTATTTTCCCTCACAACTCTTTTTTTGAATTTTATTTTATTTATCTTTTTATATATCAGGTTCTTATTAATTATCCATTTTATACATATTAGTGTATATATGTCTATATATATGTGTACATATTTATTATGAGGAATTGGCATACATAATTATGAAGGCTGAAAAATCCCACAATATGCTGTTTGCAAGCTGGATGGAGGAAAGCTGCTGATACAATCCTAGTTTGAGTCTAAAGGCCAGAGAACCAAGGTAGCTGATGGTGTAAGTTCCAGTCCAAGGGCAGAGGAAGACTAACGTCCTAGCTCTGATGGGCAGGAAGCAAAAAGGAGCAAATTCCTCCTTCCTTCACCTTTTGTCCTATATTGTTCCTTCTGAAGGCTGTGAAAGATTGGATGAGTCCCATTCACATTGGGGAGGGCAATCTATCTTACTGAGTCCACTGATTCAAAATGCTAATCTCATCTGGAAACACGCCCACAGACTCACCCCCAAATAATGTTTAATCTGGGTGCTCCTTGGCCTAGTCAAGTTGACACATAAATTTAACCATCACACAAGGATTAGCAGATTGTTTCTGTAAAGGGCCAGATAGTAAATATTATAGACTTCGTGTGCCACACATAGTCTCCCCCGCCCTTCTTCTTTTCAACTATTTAAAAATGTGAAAACAATGCTTTGCCCCCAGCCTGTACAAAAATAGACTGCAAGGCCAGATTTGGCCCATGGATCGTAGTTTGTCAACCCTTCTAGCCCACAGGTAAGTGAAGTAGCTAATATAACCCCCAGTTTACAGATAACTGGAATCTCAGAAAGGTTTAATAACCTGCCTGAGGCCCAGTGTATTACCTTGGATTTTTAAGAGTTCTTGTAAGATTCTAAACACTTTAACTTTAACCTTTAACACTGTACTAGTTCCTTCTAAGACCTGATCTGTTACGTGGACAACTTTATTTTATTATCACAAATGAGGAATGATATTAAATAACAATGTAACTTGTTGACCAATTACTGTTAGAAAGACTATCTAACCATTAATTCCACCAAAACTGAAATCATTGCATTTGACCAACATTTTCCAATATGGTACTAATTAATTTAACAAATATTTATTAAACATCTACCATGTACAAAGCACTGTGCTAGGATCTGGAGATACGGTGACAAAGATTCTTTCCTTGACCAAATTCTAAGCAGGCTCTTCTGAGCTCTTTTTCAACTAGGCCTTGACTTTGGACTTCTGTGTTGGTCTCTGTATTATCACATTTTAGCAAAAACACTGCTAAATCAGTTTAACCAGAATACACCATCTTCAACATCTGATCGTTCTCAATACCCGATTGCGTCCCTCATACTCCATCATCCTCCAGGTGATGTCTGATCACTCTGGTCTGCCTTCAGCAAGAATCCTGTTAGATCAGTTTAGCCAGAATCCTCCTTACCCCTGATATTTCCTTTTAGTAATTTTTCATTTACTGACTCCCTTGCCCCCATGCACCCCACTCCTTTGCTATAAATTCCCACTTTTTCCTTGTCGTATTCAGAGCTGTGTTCAATCTCTCTCCTCCCCTATGATACCCCATTGCTGTGGTCCCTAGCCCTATCATGATAGTTCTCCTGAATAAATTCTGCCTTACTGTTCTTTAATGAGTGTCATGAATAATTTTATCTTTAAAATGCCAGGGTATAAGACAAATTTTTCTTGTACTCACAGAAATTACTATCCAGAAACAAACTTTAAACAAATAATTGAAAAATGAAAGGAATGGCAAAGAAGTCAGGTTGCTGTAAAGTTACTCATAAATGGCTTTTATCAATCAGTCAACACTTAGTTGGGGTGGGGAAGAGAGTTGTAGTATATGGAGTTGAGAAGGAGCTGGATCAAGGGAGATAGAGTTTGGCCATGTGATTTGCCGAAGGTTACCTTACCACTACCTATACTATCCAAAAGTTCTCAGCTGTTTTTTTAAAATTAATTAATTTATTTTTGGCTGTGTTTGGTCTTTGTTGCTGCGCAGGGGCTTCCTCTAGTTGCGGCGAGCAGGGGCTACTCTTTGTTGTGGTGCGCGGGCTTCTCATTGCCGTGGCTTCTCTTGTTGCTGAGCACGGGCTCTAGGCACGCAGGCTTCAGTAGTTGTGGCTCGCGGGCTCTAGAGCGCAGGCTCAGTAGTTGTGGCGCACGGGCTTCGTTGCTCTGCGGCTTGTGGGATCTTCCCGGACCAGGGCTCGAACCCGTGTCCCCTGCATTGGCAGGCGGATTCTTAACCACTGTGCCACCAGAGAAGCCCTCAGCTGTTTTAATTAAACAGTCAAAGCTCTTTTAATAAAAGGTAAAGTTGGAAAGGGTAATTTTAAAAATATGGTTTATCAATTCCATTTTTGTATAAAACACATGGGAGAAACCTAGCCAAGGAACACACAACTGTTGCCACATGAAAAGGTGCTTTTTTTTTAAAAGATTTTTTGGATGTGGACCATTTAAAAAATCTTTATTGAATTTGTTATAATATTGCTTCTGCTTTATGTCTTTTTTTTTTGGCCACAAGGTGTGTGGGATCTTAGCTCCCCCAACAGGGATGGAACCTGCACCCCCTGCCTTGGAAGGCAAAGTCTTAACCACTGGACCACCAGGGAATCCCCCCAAAAGCTACTTTTATCAAACTTTGAGTCTAAGAACCTACAAATGCTTCTTTTAGCAAGTCTGAAGCAACTGTCTATGCTTTTCCACTTAACTGTTTTAAAAATTCCACATAGCCCCATTATTTTTCTTCTGACTCAGTTACAGTACAATGACGGGGGAGGAAGAATGTCAGTTAAAATAACTCTCTAAGCAGTTCTCTGTTGTCCCTTAATCAGAGAGTTGCGGATGTGAGGGAGCTATGTTAGCTCGCCAGCTATGTTAGCCTTGATAAGCGAGTCCAACCTCTCCTCAACGCGGATCGCACGCTGCACGTGGCGCGGAGTGATCCGCGTAACTTTGAGATCCTCGGAAGCGCTCCCTGCTGGCTCCAGCTCCTGGAGAAGTGCGTCCCGGGCGCTGCAGCAGTGTCACTCGCTCTTCCATGTGGCTCGTGGTGCGAGTCTTCAAATGTCTGTGGATGCAGCCCACGGGAAACTGTAGCCCAGCTCTCTGTAAGCAGACACTGCCTTAGCCTTGGCCTTCCCGCTGTCCTGCCCAGCTTCGTCTCCGCCGCTCCCGTCCTCGGTCCCAACGCCACCGCCCCGCCCCACACCCCGCCCTGCCCCCGCTGCACCGACCGCGGCCGCCACCGGGGCCCCTGGAAAGGGTAATTTAGATATAAGTTGTACCCTTTAGCTCAGGGATTCTCTAATTCGGTGTGAGGTTTATTAATACGCAGAGCGTATTAAATATGCCAGTTCCAAGGCCTCCTTGTAGAGATGCTGGTAGGGTCTGGGGGAAAGCATTGCTGTTGCACACTCCAGATGATTCTGAGGTGGGCAGTCTGTGAGCCACGCTCGTGACGAACACTGCTTAAGACAGAAGCAAAGGTGTTAGATTGGGCTTTGTTCACTCGGCCTCGCAGGAAGGAATGCAACAGCTCTCTCCAAGACCCTGTTTTTAAAATGAAGTGGAACCCACCTCAGACCTTTGTTAAGGAATTTTGGTCTTATTCATCTCCAGCTTTTACGCACCCCAGCCCTCCTCCTTCCTACCCTTACTTTCTAAGGTATGCTTGGATTTTCTTGTCATTACTTTCTTGCCTTGACTTGTGTTGTTTTTTCTTTTCTAGTCATGATTTTTGTTGAATGCTGGCTACCCTAGAATACCACCCAAACAACTCATTGAGAAGACAAAGCCGCATTTATTCTTACCACAGTAAGGAGGAACACTGAATTGACAGTGTCTTAGCATCTTAGAGGGAGGAGGACAAAGTTGGGGTATTTCTGAGAGTCTTGGAGTCCTGTTTAAGCCTGGACTTCCAATGCAGTGGCTTGATTAGAATTGGGTAAGATTCATAGTCTAATAGTTTAAAATTTGTGGATTTTGAGGTGATGGGTCCAGAGTCTGGGGGTGTAAACTGTCATTTCTGTTTTTTTATTGAAGAGTTTATGAATCTTTTGTAAAACTCTGGGAATGAACAAAAACGTTATTTTTATCTTCCTGGGCAAGAGTTTCCTGGAATAGTAAAGTTATATTGATGAGGACAGTGGAATAATAAAGTCGTGTGAACGTAGACAGTAAGCTGTGTGGTGAAGATGGTTTCAGCTCTCACTATATTAAAATAAAAATAATTCGAATTATATATTCATTTCTTTATTGGTTTAATTTTATTGGCACAATTTAAAGCATACATTTTTTTCCCAAAAAAGTCTCAAGTTTGTTATATTCCCTGGGTTCTTTCATGCTTGAGAATGTTTGTTGCTATTTAAATGTGAAAAACATTTTGGTGGAATGTAATGTTCTTAGGGCAAATTTTCTTTTTCTCAGAAATAGGAAAAAAGTTTTCTAGTATTTTCCAGTGTACACTTCCATATAGACATTAGAGAGAAATAATTTTTTAATAATAAGATTACATCTACTACTTTTTATATTAAACATTTTAAATTTAAGTTGACATTAAATTCACATAATTTTAAAGGAAGAAAAAGAAATGGGTGAAATTGAAAGAATTGCTAAATTTAAGTGACTGTTTATCCATGAAAAGAGATATTACTTTGTAAAGTATCCTTTTAAGGTTAACAACAAAAGGTTATGAAAAAAGTGAAGTCTTTGGAGCCATTTTTTTCATGATGTTTTTTTTTAATGTTATCTATTATTTTGCTATTATGAAAATAGTTTGTGCTTTTATGTTTACTCCCATCCCTTCTTCCTCCTGCTAATTTTTTAGGTAAGTTGTCATTTTCATGTTTTCAAGTTTATGACATTTCAGTGCTGTTCTATAACCACAAGTCTTGCTATCACTTGTTTCACCACAGCTTCTCTATTTAAGAAAATCTTTATGTTGATTCATCTCTTGATTGGTTGGATTTCACTGTCAAGTAGATTTTTCTGTCCAAAAAAGGCTTATAGATATGTGTTCCTGAGATCTTGCATATGTGAAGATATTTATTACTTTTATGTTTGAAGTACAGTTTGGCAATGTATGAACTTCTTGGGTTACCTTCGTCAAGATTCTGTAGACATTGGGTTTCTTTCCTTCAGAAACTTGCTCTATTATTTTTTAGCACTGAATATCGCAGAGCTGTCTGAGGTTAGCTTGATTTTTATTCCTTGTAGGTGACTTGTATTAGTCAGGGATCTCCAGAGAAACGACCAATAGGATGGATATATGTATGTATATATATATGTCATGCTTACAGAGGCTGAGAGGTCCCAAGGTCTGCAATTGGCAAACTGGCAACCAAAGAGAGCTGGTAGTGTAGTTTCAGTCTGAGTCCAAAGGCCTGAAAACCAGGAGAGCCAATTGGTGCAAGTTCTAGTCTGAGGGTGAAAGATTGATGTCCCAGCTCAATCAGTTAGGCAGGTAAAGTTCCCTTTTTCTCAGTTTTTTGTTCTGTTCAAGTCTTCAGTTGATTAGATGAGGCCCAGCGACGTTAGAGAGGACAGTCTGCTTTACTCAGTCTACCAATTCAAATGTTAATCTCACCCAGAAATACTCTCACAGCCACACCCAGAATAATATTTGACCAAATGTCTGGGTACCTTGTAGCCCAGTCAATATGACATATAAAATTAACTATCACATATGTTTTCTCCTTGAGTGACTGAAGTATTATTTCTTTGTCCTTGAAATTCAATAACTTAACTAGGTTATATATATATTTAAATTTATTTTTTATTGAAGTATAGTTGATTTACAATGTTGTGTTACTTTCTGGTGTACAACAAAATGACATATATGTGTATATATATGTATATATTCTTTTTCATATTCTTTTCCATTGTGGTTTGTTACAGGATATTGAATATAGTTCCCTGTGCTATACAGTAGGACCTTGTTGTTTATCCATTCTCTATATAATAGTTTGCATCTGCTAATCCCAAACTCTCAGTCTATCCCTCCCCCAACCCCCTTCCCCCTTGGCAGCCACAAGTCTGTTCTTTATGTCTGTGAGTCTTTAATTAGGCTATCTTAACTATTCCATGTCCATTTTCACTTAAACAATTTCATTACTAGTCCTCAGAAGCTGTTACTACTTCTGCTTCCCCCATCCCCACATTATGATAGTCATCAAAAAGAAAAAATATATACGAAACTCTTTTCCCGCCATGAAACAGATGTTCATATCTGTTGAAATGAGAGATATGCAGAATGTGATCAGCATTTCATAATTCTGTCATTTATTTAACACATTGTGTCTGCTATGCATCTGCTAGATTCTTTTCAGGTCTTTCTGAATTCAGCAGTTAAAGTCCCTGCTCTCCACGATCCAGGGTTAGTTGGTCACATTTCCACATCATGACTGTTAGGTATGTGTAGTATCCATCTGTCTTATTCATGGGTGCCATTTTCTTTTCATATACGAGAGAAACTTCCATGTTATTTCCCAGGCCCCTAATGGAGGAGTCAGGATGGAGATCAGTGGACATCCTTACAGCTACCACAGGCATGTGACATAGGCTTCAGCAATTATATGTACCAGTGTGAGACTTTGAAATGAAAGAGGTGGAGTAGCTTCAAAACAGCAACCATTTAAATATTTCTCATGATGGAGAGGGCAGAATGGGGATGGTTTGTTTTAGCTCCATGATGTCCCTCAGCTGCGATGCCTAGACTGGCTGGGGACTGGAAGATTGAGAAGGGCTTCTTCACTCACATCTCTGGCACTTGTGCTTCTTCATGTGGCCTGTGTTCCACATTGCATTGCATCCTTCAGGGCCACTCCACAGGTCCTCTCTCTCTAGTTACTTAACTTCTTACATACCAGCTTAGGGTCCAAAGAGCATAAAGCGGAAGCTGCCAGACCTTCTTAAAACCTAGGCTAAAGAGTCCTGGGTCATCGTTTGCTCTATATTCTACAAGTCAAAATAGTTTTTCTTCGAATGAATTTAATTTGTAAATGGTTTGGAGTTTGAAAATGCAACTTAAAAGAATCATGAGGCCGTGTGGTGATTCTCCTCCACTCTTGCTCAATTTTAGGCAATGAATAGAAGAGTAACATTATAGTAGTTTTCCAGAAAGTTTGTGCTTATTTTCCATTGTTGATGTTAGACTCTCTAAAATGTTCATAGTTTGGAAATTCTTACAGATGTAAGTGTAAATCTTTTTCTGAAACCAAAGTCATTTAAAAATCATTGTAAAAGGTACCTTAAGAAGAGGACAGTTTGGTGGTTAAGAGTGTAATTTTTGGAACTTGACTTGTTAAGTTCAAATCTAGCTCCATCTCTTACTGGCTGTGTGACCTGGAGCAAGTTACTTAGCCTCTCAGTGCCTCAAGTTCCTCAAATGCAATATGGGGATCTTAAGAGTCTTTCTCTTATAGAGTTGTTGTGAAGGTTTAATGAATTTGTACATGTAAAGCCCTTATAATATATACCCTATACTAAATGCTAAATTTTATTTATTATTATCATCATCATGATTATTGTTATTATATGTAAAACAATCCAACAGAATGCAGCAAAAGAGCAAAAATGAAAACAAAAAAGAAAATGTTAGAAATATGACCAGTGTGATAGTACATATGAAGATTCAATAAATGTGTATTGATTAATCTTCACTACTGAGGACATAATTAGATTGGATAAACATTACAAAATCCATTTATTAATATATGATGTATCCAAGAGCCAAATCTGAAACAAAACCACATAGAAAGATAGAAAATAAAGGGATAATTAAAATATATATCAGGAAAATTATAATTTAAAAAAGTTGGCAAAGCAAAATCATACAAAGTAGAAACTAAGGCAAAAAGCATAAACAGAGATAAAGATTATTACATAATAGTAAAGGAAGAATTAACTAAGAAGATATAAAAATTATGAACTTCTGTGTACCCAGCATTGTCTCAAAATATAAAACTGACACAGTTATAAGGTAAATTTGATAAATTCACAAAGATACTGGGAGATTTTTAGCAAACCATTATCAGAAATTGATCAAGTAGATAAAAATGTAATGATCTTGAACAAAAATAATACCTTGATCTGTACCCTAAAGTAGAAAATATACATTCTTTTTAAGGATACATAAAACAGTTATAAACAGCGGCATTAGGTACAGATAGTAGTTCTCAAAAGAAGTCTCAGTGAAGGTCAGAGCAAGTCCTCTGAACACAGTACATTAAATTAGAAGTCAAGAATAAACAATTATTATTTTTTTTTTGAATTTTATTTAATTTTTTATACAGCAGGTTCTTATTCATTATCTATTTTATACATATTAGTATATATATTCAATCCCAGTCTCCCAATTCATCCCACCACCACCCACACCCCCGCCACTTGCCCCCCTTGGTGTTCATACGTTTGTTCTCTACATCTGTGAAGAATAGACAATTATTTAGGAAGGCTCCATAGATTTGTAAACTAAAAAAGGACTACTACATGAGACAAAGGGGAAATCACAATGAAAATTACAATAAATTTTTAGAATTGAGTGACATTGAACGTTCTGCTCATTGACGTTGCTAAAAAAAAAGTACATGGAGCTTCTTTTATAGCTCAGTTTGAAAATTGTTCAAATTATTGAAGTATCAGCTCAAAAAGTTGAAAAAAATTGATGAAAGGAAGCAAAAAAGAAATGAATGAAATAGGAAACAGAAACAGAGATCAACAGAAGCAAAAGCTGTTTTTTTTTTTTTTTTAAAGATTTATTTATTTTATTGATTGATTGATTGCTATGTTGAGTCTTCGTTTCTGTGCTAGGGCTTTCTCTAGTTGCGGCAAGTGGGGGCCACTCCTCATCGCGGTGCGCAGGCCTCTCATCATCGCGGCCTCTCCTGTTGCGGAGCACAGGCTCCAGAGGCGCAGGCTCAGTAGTTGTGGCTCATGGGCCCAGTCGCTCCGCAGCATGTGGGATCTTCCCAGACTAGGGCTCGAACCCGTGTCCCCTGCATTAGCAGGCAGATTCTCAACCACTGCGCCACCAGGGAAGCCCAAAAGCTGTTTCTTTATTAAGATTTAGGCAGTATTTATAACATTTGGTATACGTGAAATATTGTCTCATGATTGCTCTGTCATAGAGACAAGGAAAGGAGAGATGTGCATAGAGACAAGGAAGGGAGAGAGGAGGATTTCAGAATTTTGCAGTGAACTTTTGGTCTCTGTTATCATGTTATCTAATCATACAGACATCTTCCTTTTTTTTAAAAATAAATTTATTTATTTATTTATTTTTGATGCTTTGGGTCTTCATTGCTGCATGCAGGCTTTCTCTAGTTGTGGAGAGGGGGGGCTACTCTTCATTGTGGTGTGAGGGCTTCTGATTGCGGTGGCTTCTCTTGTTGCAGAGCACGGGCTCTAGGTGCGCAGTCTTCAGTAGTTGTGGCAAGTGGGCTCAGTTGTGGCTCGTGGGCTCTAGAGCTCAGGCTCAGCAGTTGTGGCGCACAGGCTTAGTTGCTCCGTGGCATGTGGGATCTTCCCGGACCAGGGCTTGAACCCGTGTCACCTGCATTTGTCAGGCAGATTCTTAACCACTGTGCCACCAGGGAAACCCCCCTTTCTTTACTTTCTAATGTTACTTTACCTTCTGAGAAATAAGAAAATACTTTCCCTTTGGAATTCACATGGTTTAGGAAGTGAATAAATTTCCTAATGCATTTTCTCAAGTGTGTTAGTCCCACTACAAATTCAAAGCAAAATATTTAAGACAATTTAAATACAAATTTAAATTTACATATTTAAGGCAAATATAGTTATACATTCCTCACAGAGAAGTGAAGTAGAAAGTATATGTGGCAAAAACTAAATTCCTACTCAGTGTGAGTTGAAGCATATATGGAATGTTTCAGACATATATACAAGAATTGGTGAGATGTACTTAATAAATTAACAAAATGTTTTTCCTAAAATTTCAGGGTTCAGGTTTTGTTTAGCTGTACTTTAATATTTTGTAGTCACATCTGTTCTTTTTAGAGTCAAGCCTTTTACATTATCCAGAATGATGCCGTCTGTTTTATTATTAGAGAGCTTACTAATGGGAACTGTCTGTATATAGACTTATTTCATCTAGTTGATATGCTAATAAATTCTAGGGGGAAAATGGTATTTTATTGAATTAGTTACATTTATGTAATTGGAATTGCTGTCATTTCTCCTCTATGAAACCTTAATTCCCTTGATCAAATTGCTCAAACTAGGTCACCACTGAATGCTGTAATAGGTAACCCGATGAGTTTTGCAGTCACAGAATATCCTGATGTCCTTACTTAATGCAATCAGTTTGGACTTTAAACCAGATAGGCTCATTATCTTCTCTTTTCAACATGCCTCATAGTTAAGGAAAAATTAGTGTTAATCTAGAATAAGAATGTTTTATTCTTTCTCAACTCAAAACACATACGCTGCCTCTTTTATTAAAATTAGCTCTGCTCTCATGGTTTGTGGATTTCCAGTCTTATGAATTCATTACATTGTCATTTTATTTTCAGGAACAACCTATATATCCTTTGGCTTTGCTAGTTGTTGTCGAAAGGAAATGGAAAAGATTAGAAGTTAAGTTTGGTTTAGTAGATATTTATTGAACACCATCTATTATATGCTCATTGTTGTGGGGAAAAAGAACCGTAAGAAATGACTTTGCTTATTTCACTCAAAACTAATATGAGTAATTAATTGTTCAAACGAATGGTGCAAACTTTAAGTGCTGTTTTGAGCATTTCAACTTTTGTCTACCAGGGGAACTATCAACATAAAAAGATGGGACTCTGCTTCATTCACTCAACAAATGCTTGGTGAGCACTTACTGTATAAGATAGAATATAATAATTGCGTACAACACAGAGGTAGTCCCTGCCTGCATGATGCTGGGAAAAATGTAGAAAATAGTTTTGTAGGGAACAGAATCTACTACTGAAAGGCAATTTCTGAGATTTCAAAAACTGATGACAAATCTGGTACTCTTTTCTCCCATGCTCAAAAGAACCCTAAGGCGAGACCTGTGATCACAGGCATGTTCTGTCTTGTTCCTATTGCTCCATGAGAGAAACATGGTCGATTGATTTCCAAGCTTCAGTGGGTATTTGACACCACATTTGTCAAATGCAGCCACTCAAATTCTCACCTTTTCCTTGAAAGAAAAACACCCCTGATTTGCTAAATCCATGCAAAAATGAGATTGTGGTTAAAACACAGTAAAACTTAAGCTGTTCTTTAGGGCACATGTTTTTCTTTGTAAGTTAAAAAAATGCTGATGTAACCAGGGAAAACTTAATATTAAACTAATACCCTGCGGTTAACCTAAGTGCTACAGAATGAGTATAGTATAAATATTTCAAATCTTCAAGGAAAAATAATTCGAACTGGTAAAACTGGCGGAATTGCCTTACATGTAGTGGCTTTCTTGAATATTGTATATTTAAATATACATAAAAAGATATGCATATCCTCAGAGAATCTATATATCAGGTATTGAAGATTTTAATATGTGCCAGGTACTTTGCTAAGTGCTTTACATATATAGTCTAAGCATTACAGTAATCCTTACAATAGGAACTATCATTAGCGAGATTTTGCAGATGAGAAAATTGATGCTTAAAGAAGTAAATTTAAAAAAATTTTAAATCTTATTAAATTTCACGGAACTATTAAATGGCAAGTCCTGGCTTTTAAACCAGATCTGCTTAATTCCAAAGACTGTCTTTTAAACCATCCTGCTATTTGGTTTAAAACTTTATTTATCCAACTTGTAGTTTTCTTTTTTTATTCCTCCAAAGATTTTTGCTCCTATTTAATATATAGCCTTGGAGACTTTTGTAGATCAAAAGGTAAGACCTAGTACCTTGTCTGCCAAACAGTTATTGACCCTCATTAGCATTTACTGGTAACAACCACTCTATCCAGTCCTGTTTTTATTGAAGTGCATTGGTTACTATCATTATTTGAAAAGTATTTAAAATGGGTCTGAAGTCTATACAAAGAGTCTTTGCAAAATATAATTAAAGCACCTATTACACCTTTATGACATCAAGGCATATCATGCGTGATCTCTATTTTCCTTCTCCCTCAAATCTGGCATACTGGTTTTATTTTCTCTCTGCACCAGGTCCAAAATCTGATGGTCTTGTACTGCTTTCCAGTGACCTGGCATTTTGCAAAATTTCTGGGTTTTTCTCTAGAGCAGAAGCATCCAATTCATAGATCATAATCCAAATCTGATACGTCTATTTCATACATTGTTCTTAAGGTTTTTTTTTGAGGCAACAGTTAAAACTCAGGAAATGTCATATAAAATATCTGGATCCTAAACATAATCTGGCAACACTGGATCTGAGCTTCTGCGTGGTAATAAATGCCTAGCTCTGGGTAGTAGGAGCCCCTTTACATAGGGTGGTTCTCTCCTATATACCACAGACACAAGCACTCACAGTTGGCTTTCCAATTCTAGTTGCCAATGCCAGTAGCATCGGCATTATCAATTTATCAATTGTGCTTGCACTGTTAGTTTTCTCACAGTAGAGAACTATTTCTCTATACCATGTCTTAAAAGTGGGAAAATGAAAAATATATCCAAAGGTTAGTGTACTTCAAGAAAAATGGAAAAAAGCATATTTCTCTCTAGATTTGAAGAATATTCAGTAATCTTTAATATGTAATCAAAATATTTTTACCGATTTTTTTTACTAATTTATGTTATCTCTCAAGTGACAGGGTTTATGACTTTGGATTTAGAACAAGATACTGTTTATCTGGTAAATAGTCACAGACACTGAAGAATTAACAAAAAGGAACAAGGACTAGAGTTACCAAAATTCTTTTTGATTCAGTCTAATTCCTTTAGAGTCAACCACATTTCTTTGAAGTTTAACTGTATAAGTCACATATTTAATTGAATCACTGAGCAAATTCATTTGTGAAGAACTATGTGTAAAAGTAGGTCCTTCCATTGTTACTTTATTTGTAAAATGTTTATATATAATTTTCTTCTCTCAAATTCAATGAAAGAAATTTTACCTGTATTACATAGCATTCAGTTATAAATTAGTTAGTTACCTAATCAATATCCCTCCCTCCCTTCTCCTTTACTAACAGAAGCCTTATTCTTTTTTTTTTATTTATGGAAGTTTTTTGTTTTTGTTTGGCTGTGTCGGGTCTTCGTTGCTACACGCGGGCTTTTTCTAGTGGTGGCCCGCAGGGGCTACTCTTTGTTGCAGTGGGCAGGCTTCTCATCGCGGTGGCTTCTCTTGTTGCAGAGCACGGCCTCTAGGCACGTAGGCTTCAGTAGTTTCAGCACACAAGCTCAGTAGTTGCAGCTCTAGAGCGCAGCCTCAGTAGTTGTGGCACATTGGCTTAGGTGCTCCGCGGCATGTGGGATCTTCCCAGACCAGGGATCGAACCTGTGTCCGCTGCATTGGCAAGCGGATTCTTAACCACTGTGCCACCAGGGAAGTCCTGAGGCCTTATTCTTTTGAGGCATCAATGAAACCATGAAAAACACTCATCTTCCACACTCCTTTGCAACTTGGAGTAGCTATATGACCCAGACAGTGAGATGTATGTGGAATTCTATTGGATGGAGCTAATGAGAAAGCCAGTTTTTTGGTTAATATTGATTACAGCCTCAGTTGGCATGCTCCTTTTTTTGTGTACTTTACCCTAAACTTTTTTCCTGCCTAAAATGCGTATGCAGTTCCTGAAGATGGGAGTCATTTTGTGACCATAAGGACAAAAGCCAAATGCTCAAATTGGGTAGAAGAACGTTAGATGGAACCTGAGTTCTTTATGCTTTTATGGAGTTACCATGCCAGACTTGGGCGATCTACTTTCATACTTCTAGTTATTGAGAAGAATATTCCTCTATTTAGTTAAGCTTCTGTACTCAGGTTTAGGATGTATGCATTCAACTTATATGTATGCATTATAAGTTGAAATAAGATTTTGGATATATTGGATTAAGAATAAATGTATCATTAAAATGAATTTCACCTGAGTATTCGAGCGACGTCAGAAAAATGGTGGAATAGGCAGTTCCAACTTATCTTTATGAGAAATCCAGAATCCAATTAAGAAGTTGCAGCACACCAGACACAGAACTGAACACAGCTGCATCGAAATGGGTAAAAAGAGGGATTTAACTTGATCTGCCTCAACTCCTCCCCCAGACTGGCACAACTTAGTGCCAAGGGAGATCAGCTGAGTCTGTGACTTCTACAGTTGTGTATGGTGGGTGGGGGGATGGAGCACATGCCTGGCCTCCCTGTCTTTCACTGGGCACCCCACGGGGCTGGTTTCCATCCTGCCTCACACCAAGTGCTGAAGGAATCAGCATTGTTTGGATGCCTTGAACAGATAAGAACAAAGGAAAAGAGGAAGGAGGGTCCCTGAAGCCAGCACAGATCTGCAAAATTGAGAAAACAGCACTGACGCCTCTCCCCTAATAGGGAGAGAGAGGAGTGGAACATGTCTCCAACATCATCAGTTTTCAGTGCACTCCCGGAGAGACCAGTCCGTCCCACCTCACATCAAATGCCAAAGAACCCAGTACAGTTGGACACCAAAGGGAGCAAGAGACTACAGGATCCTGAGAGAGAGGTTGGGGCACCTAGGTACAAAGCTCCAGAATTTAGCCAGGTTGCAGATCTTTCCCAGTCAAAGCCAATCCATAACGTCTGGAAGAAGTGGCTGTTTCTTTAAATGCATAGACATTAACACAAAACTACAGAACATGAAGAATCAGGAAAACATGACACAACCAAAGGAATAAAATAAATTTCCAGTTACTAACCCTAAAGAAATGGAAATATATGAATTACCTGACCAGAATTCAAAAGAATCATTGTAAAGAAGCTGTCTTAGACTTTCTGGGCTGCTATAACAAAATAACACAGACTGGGTAGCTTACAACAGAAATTTGTTTCTTACAGTTCTACATGCTAGAAGTCCAAGATCAGGGTGCCAGCATGTTTGGGTGAGAGCTTTCTTCTGGAGTGCAGACTTCTCACTGTGTCATGACATAATGGAAGAGGCTAGGGAGCTCTGTGGAATCTCTTTTATAAGAGGACTAATTCTATTCATGAGGGTTCCACCCTCATGGCCTGATCACCTCCCCTAATCCCCAGTTACTGATACCTTTAGAGGTTAGGATTTCAACATACACTTTTTTGGGGGGGGTTGCAAATGCTCCTCATTCAAAAGGCATAGAGTGGATAAAAAAATGGATTAAAAAACCCAAGATCCAATTATATGCTGTCTATAAGAGACTCACTTTAGATTTAAGGACACATATAGGCTGAAAGTAAAAAGATGGACAAAGATATTCCATGCAAATGGTAACCAAAATAAAGCAGGGGTGGCTATACTTATATTAGAGAAAATAGACTTTAAGTAAAAAGCTATCACAAAAAAGGTTATTATAGACTGATAGAAAGGTCAATTCATCAGGAAGATATGACAATTATAAACTTATGTGGACCCAACATCAGATCACCTAAATATACAAAACAAACATTGACAGATCTGAAGGGAGAAAAGACAGCAATACAATAATAGTAGGAGACGCCAATATTCTACTTTCAACAGTGGGTAAAACATCCAGACAGAAAATCAATAAGGAAACAGTAGGCTTGAACAACACTATAGACCAAGTAAACCTAACAGACATATATAGAACATTCCAACCAACAGCAGAATACACATTCTTTTCCAGCACACACACAACTTATTCCAGGATAGATCACATGTTGGGTCACAAAACAAGTCTTAACAAATTCAAGAAGACTGAAATTTTACCAAGTATCTTTTCTGACTACAATGGAATGAAAATAAAAACTAAGAATGAAAATCAGAAAATTCACAAGAAGGTGGAAATAAAATAACACACTCTTGAATATCCATTGGATCAAAGTAGAAATCAAAAAGGAAATTAGATATTGGAAAATAGCTTAAGACAAATGAAAATGAAAACAAAATATACCAAAACTTACGGGATGCAGCAAAAGCAGTACTGAGGGAGGTTTATAGTGATAAATTCTTACATTAATGAGAAGAAATATCTCAAATAAACAATACAACCTTACACCTCAAAGAAGTAGAAAAGTAATAAACTAAGCCTAAAGTTATCAGAAGGAAGGAATAGAGATTAGAGCAGAAATAAATGAAGTAGAGAATGGAAAAATAGAAAATTGATGAAACTAGGAGTTGATTTTTGGAAAAGATAAACAAAATTAGCAAACCCTTAGCCATACTAATTAAGGAAAAAAAGAGAAGATTCAAATAAGTAAAGTCAGAAATGAAAGAGGAGACATTACAATTGATGTCACAGATATAAAAAGGATCATAAGAGGCTATTATGCACAATTATATACCAACAAATTGAATAACCTAGAAGAAATGAGTAAATTCCTAGAAGCAGACAACCAACCTAGAAGTTGTCAACCTAGGTAGACAACCTACCAAGACTGAATTGTGACGAGATAGAAAACCTGAACAGAGTTATAACAAATAAGGAGGTTTATATAAATCAGTAATCAAAAACATCCTACAAAGAAAAGTCCAGGGCCAGATGTCTTAACTGTTGAATTACACTAAACATTTAAAGAATAAACACCACTTCTTCTTACTCTTCCAAAAAAATGGAAGAAAAGAGTACACTTCCAAACTCATTTTATGAGGCCATCATTATCCTGATACCAAGCCAGATAAGGACACCACAAGAAAAGAAAACTATGGGCCAATATCCCTGATGAACATAGATGCAAAAATTCTCAACAAAACACTAGAAAAATGAATTCAGCAACACATTAAAAGGATCATATGCCATGCTCAAGTGGGATTTATTCCTGGGATAAAAGAATGGTTCAACATAGGAAAATGAGGGACTTCCCTGGTGGTCCAGTGGCTAAGACTCCACACTTCCAATGCAGGGGGCCCGGGTTTGATCCCTGGTCAGGGAACTAAATCTCACATGCTTCAATTAAGAGTTTGCATGCCACAACAAAAGATTCCGCATGCCACAACTAAAGATCCCGCATGCTGCAACAAAGATCCCACATAAACAGAAACTAACACACCATTGTAAAGCAATTATACTCCAATAAAGATGTTAAAAAAATAAATAAATAAATAAAATGAAAAATAGTGCATGTGAATTAATCATAAATAAATAAGACCAAAATCAAAAAAAAAAAAAAAGATCCCAAATGTAGCAACGAAGATCCCGCATGCCACAACTAAGACCTGGTGCAGCCAAATAAATAAATAAATATTTTTTTAAAAAATAGGAAAATGAATTAATTTCATACACCATATTAACAGAATGAAGGATAAATATCTCATGGTCATCTCAATAGATGCAGAAAAATCATTTGACATAATTCAACACCCTTTCATTATAAAAACTCTCAAAAATCTTGTCATGGAAGGATTTTACTTCAATTTAGTAAAGCTCATATATGGAAAGCCCACATCATATGCAACAGTGAAGAACTGAAAGCTTTTCCTCTAAAATCAGAAAGAGACAAGGATGTCCACTCTCACCACTTCTATTCAATATAGTACTGGAAGTACTAGCCAGAGCTATTAGGCAAGAAAAAGGTATGAAAAGCACCCAAATCAGAAGGGAAGAAGTAAAATTATCTCTGTTTGCAGATAACGTGATCTTATATGTAGAAAACCCTGAAGACTCCACAGTAAAAGATATTAACAAATAAATGAATTCAGTAAAGTTGTGGGGTAAAAAATCAACATAACAAAATGTTTTGTTTCTAAAATAGATAAACAACAAGGATTTACTGTATAGCACAGGGAACTATATTCAATATCTTGTAATGAACTATATAATGGAAAAGAAAAAAAAAGAATATAGATATATACATATATATGTATAACTGAATCACTTTGCTGTATACCTGGAACTAACACAATATTGTAAATCAACTATATACTTCAATTAAAAAGAAGTTTCATTTCTATACACCAGCAACAAACTATCAAAAAAGAAAATTAAGGAAACAATCCATTTATAATAACATCAAAAATAATAAAATACTTAGAAATTAACTTAACCAAGGAGGTGAAAGACTTGTACACTGAAAAGTACAAAACACTGCTGAGTAAAATTAAAGACAAATAAATGGAAAGGCATACTGTGTTCACAAATTGAAAGGCTTAATATTGTTAAAATGTCTGTACTACCCAAAGTGATCTACAGATTCAGTGTAATTCCTATCAAAATCCCAATGGTATTTTTTATAGAAATAGAAAAAACAATCCTAAAACTCATATGGAATCACAAATAACTTCAAATAGCCGAAGCAATCTTAAGAAGATCAAAGCTGGAGACATCACAGTCCTCGTTTCAAAATATATCGCAAAGCTACAGTAACTAAAATAGTATGGTACTGGCATAAAGACAACATGTAGACCAAAGAAACAGAATAGAGAACCCAGAAATAAATCCATGCATTTATGGTCAACTGACCTTCGACAAGAGTGTCAAGAATATACAATGATAGTATCATCAACAAATGGTGCTGAGAGAACTGTATATCCACATCTAAAAGAATAAAGTTGGACCCTTCTCTTACACTATACACAAAAATCAACTCAGAATCGATTAAAGATTTAAATGTAAGACCTGAAATTATAAAGTTCTTAGAAGAAAACATATAAGACAAGTTTGGAACATTGGTCTTGGCAAAGATTTCTTGGATATGATATCAAAACCACAGGAAACAAAAGCAAAAATAAAGTGGGACTACATCAAACTAAAATGCTTCTTCATAGCAAAGGGAACAATCAACAAAGTAAAAAGGCAAACTATGGAAGGGGAGAAAGTATCTGATAAGTTAATATCCAAATATACAAGGAACTCCTACAACTCAATAGCAAAAAAAACAAAAACAAAAACAAAACCCCCACAAATAACCTGATTAAAAAATGGGCAAGGGAATTGAATAGACATTTTTCCAAAGAAGATATAGAACTGGCCAACAGTTATATGAAATGATGCTCAACATCACTAATCATGAGGGAAATGCAAAACAAAACCACACTGGAATGTCTCCTCACACCTGCCTGAAGGGCTGTTATATTAAAAAACCAAAAAAACAAAGATAAGTGCTGGCAAGGACTTGAAGAAATTGGAATGCTTGTACACAATTGATGTGAATGTAAGTTGGTGCAGCCAGTATGGAAAACAGTATGAAGGTTCCTTAAAGAACTAAAAATAGAATTATCATATGATCCAACCATCCTACCTCTGGGTATAAATCCAAAAAAATCGATCCAACCGTACTGTCTACAAGAAACCCACTTTAAATATTATGACACAGAAAGATTAAAAGTAAAGGGATGGGTAAAGATACATTATGCTAACATGAATCCAAACTGTTGTCTGAAAGTAGAGCAGCCATCTTGTGTCCATAAGGATTAAGCCATTTGCTAAAGTGGGTAGATCCACAAGGAGCCTGGGTCTTGGATGCTTTTCTTAAGCACTGCACTAGCCCTGGACTTTATGCCTCCAGTCTTCTTGTTATGTAATAAAAATAAACCCCTACTTGGGTAAACCATGATAATTGTTACATATGACTGCAAGAAATCTCTAACTGATACTAAAGGAGACTAGCATTCATTGATGATTCTGTATTAGGAGCTTCACATACACTATTTTAATTTAATCCTTCTAGCAGCATTTTAAAGATGAAGACACTGAGACTCAGAATTTAAGTAACTAGTTGAGGGTTACACAGCTAGTGTATAGAGGAGCTTGGATATGAAACTTGGTCTTTGACATCCTGTGTAATCATCACCATCATTATAGGGTTAGCATTTTTTTGTTTCATTAACATGTTTGCACTAAAAGTGTTTTCCCAAGATGAGAATAATTTTTAACATAATTTTCAGTGAATATAAATAGTTGTTTTTTTTGTAATTGTTATTTTTAAAAAATGTTAGGGAACAAATACATTTTCTTACCTGAAAGCTGGAGTCAGAATAAGGTTAGGTATATTGATTTAACCTTTATGCATAGTTTTTTGTGCAGAACTCCTGTTGAAATAAAGTTACGAAGCAAGAAAAAAAATCTCTGGCTTTTAAAAAACTTTTATTTTCTCTGTAATACTGCTTACCAAGATGTCATGATGCTAAGTACAAGAAATGTACAATTGGGAAAAAAGTTGGAGAGATTAGATTAGAAGGGAGAGATGTGTATTTACTGAAGGAGGAACATATCTTGAAGCCTAATAAAGAAGAAAGATATTACAGGCTACGTTTATGTATTGTTTGTCAGGGATGGATGGATGAATCTAAATGATTTTGTGCTATCAAGATATCTGTTACAAGTTTCTGAAAAGTATTATACTCAGGGTGATGCTTTTTTTCTTTTTTCTCCAATCACCTTTGTCTTAAATTTTTAAAATCATGTCTGATTTGAGGGAAATATCGTCCATTTGTTTCTGGTTCATTTCCCCTTTACTCATTTATTTGTAACGTAAATCTCTGAAACAGAGGGCTTTGGGAAGAGCTAAATTTAGTTTTCCATTATCTCTCATAATGAAAAACATGGAGATCAGAGTACAAAAGCCCTAAACAGAAAGTTGTAATTGGTATCTATGGATATTTCTTCAAGTTAGCTACTACATAAAGTTCCCATAGTCAACAACTTAAACTAGGGTCATTCTTCTGGTACATTCCTCTTTGTGGAATATTGCAAGATACTTTCCTGGCAGAGTCAAGGAAGCTTTTTCACAGTTGCTTCAATTCAACAAATGGTTTATTGAGTACCAGCAGGGGTCTAGGCTCTTTTGAGAATAAGAAATTTATATTAGTCACATTTCCAACCCTCAAATAACATCAAGGTCCATTGGATAGGTCAGACATAAGTAACAGATTGGAAGATCAAGAAGGTGTTGCTGGTCTGGCAATGAGAGCTATAGAGGTCTTTTGGGTTTATCAGTGGGGAGATATAAATTAAGGCTTAAGTGTGCATGTGTGTGTGTGTATGAGAGAGAGAGAGAGAAAAAGAGAGAGAGAGAGGGGGAGAGAGGGAGAGAGGGAGGGAGGGAGAGATTTGGGTTAGACCTTAAGAGGTTTTTAAGACTTATATGTGCATGAAAAGAAGGCCAGGGTTCGGGGGTCACAAGTTAGGGAACATTTCATAGAGAGTTATAACATCAATATGATGCAGGAATATCATAGATACTGGGGCAAGAAGTTCATGTACAAGGCAGGTTTTTGGAAGATTTATTTTGGGGAGGTACAATTTTATTCTCTATATTTGTCTCTCAAACATAACCTCTACCTGGGATTGGTGACTGCTTTCTATCAAGTGCCCTTGTTAAATCATATAACTTTTCTCTCCTTTGCTCTTGTCACCTTGAGTTCCTTTATGGACATAGCTAAATAGGTAACCCCTTTAGCATGTCTTGGCTTGGTAGAAACTTTGAAAATAATTTAACCTTTGGAATTGCTGCTTTATTGTTATAAAAACTTATTAAAATTTTCTAGAATAAAAAGCTTCACAGAAGATTGCAAATTTATCTAGTTTTCCAATTTCATTTAACATTCCTGCTTTCAAAATATATTGAGATAAAAATGGACCCTTTAAGGTATAATTTTGAAAGAATGCAGAGAGATTCAGAAAATATATGATCTTAAGGTTCTCCAGGCTCTGGAGATATATATATATATACCTATATATACTATATAGGTATAGTATAGTATATATACCTATATACCTATATATACCTATATAGGTATAAATTTTACCTATATATACTATATAGGTATAGTATAGTATATATACCTATATACCTATATATACTATATAGGTATAGTATAGTATATATACCTATATACCTATATAGGTATATATATATAAAATATATACCTATATATACTATATAGGTATAAATTTTACATGTGGAATTGAGACTCTTGTAAATAAAATTTCATTTACCTTCTTACTTATACAGAGGAAATGTGTATTGAGTTGAAATTGCCAATTCTCTGTGTCTGCAAAGCAGTAATAGAGGAGGGTAGGTTGAGGTTGGGAATAGTTTCCATTATTTATATGATTCCTAGTTGTTTAGCTAGAGGAAGATTTTAAAAATCCCTTTACTGTAGAAATAATGTCAGGTGGACTGCATCATGGTTTCAGTCTCACTGCGGTTCTGGGAATCCACAAATAACAAGAGCTGGACAATTCAGGAGACTCTGGCCAAGAACATAAAAGAAGACATAGTTTTCCTTTTTTTAAAAAATGATGAACACAGTAAATGTGTTTTTAAAATGGATTGTTTTAGGAATACAGGTCTAGCAAGTGCAGATTTTAGGCCACAAACAATGTACAAAACAAACACACAAATAAAAAACACTCATTTTTTTCCTAGCAGTTTTTCTTTTAAACCCTTATTCTGCCTGCTGGTAAAGATTAAATATTAGTCAGTTCAATCACTTCAGGGGTAGCTGTCCTCCTACACATTTCCCCTATATTGTATGGAAGTTCCAGAGGACTTATGGGAGCTCTGGGAGAATTTCTTCTCATTCTTGGTTGTTGTCATCTATCCGCTATGACACCAGCTGAGATGTATATTATTTTTTCCACTTTCAGTAATTGGTCTATGTGTGTTACTACTGTATTCTGCTGTCTCAATCACATGGCCTCTGTACTCCACTTTGTGTATAAAACACCTTTGGCTCTGCTCCTGGACCCCAATGATGAAGGGGAAATCTCTCCATTTAGACAAACCCCAGAGGCATTCTATCTACTATTTCTCCGACTATGCTGCAGCTGTCAAGTTCCTCTCTGTTTTATGTGCAAATGAAGGACACAGATCCTCACTCCTCTCAGATTCCAGGATTTCTCTGCCTCCCAATCCCCAGCCTCTAAGGGCGCTTTCTTAGGGAACCAACAGCATATAGCCTTCTTGTTTTCCCTGTCCCTTCTCTTTTTCCTCCCCTTGCCACACATCCCCACTGTAAAAGGGAGGCTTCGTCTAGCCTGCAGGTGATGTGATGTGACTTCCTTCATTCTTTCCAATCTGTTATTTAAAGCATACATTTTATGTTTTTAAGGGCTCAGATTTTGGGACCTCAGAAACTCAAAACCCTGAAAATGAAGCGTCAGGGTTTTTTTGTTTCTTTTTTAACATTTTTTTTTTTTTTAAGTCTCGGTTTAAATTCTTTTTCTTTTTTTAAATCCTTAAGCCAACTATTTTTTTTTTTATTTAATTAATTAAGTTATTTTTGGCTGCGTTGGGTCTTCGTTGCTGTGCGCGGGCCCTCTCCAGTTGCGGCGAGCGGGGACTACTCTTCGTTGCAGTCTAGGCGTGCGGGCTTCAGTAATTGTGGCGCACGGGCTTAGCCGCTCTGCGGCATGTGAGATCTTCCCAGACCAGGGCTCGAACCCGTGTCCCCTGCATTGGCAGGCGGATTCTCAACCACTGCGCCACCAGGGAAGCCCGAAGCGTCAGGTTTTGAAACTCAAAAGCTGTAACTGCCTTTCTGCTAATTTATCACCCTCCCTAAGACAAGGCATCATTATACTCATGCTGTCTTAGTAAGAAAGAATCACAGGGTAATAGAGTTAATATATTAAGCCATATACCACCACATTTGTGTTTTTAGCCATACTTTGTGGAGATGTACAAAGAATATTTCCTTTTATTCTTGAACATCTCGTTTTCAGGAACTGCCAAGAGTCTGGTTTTACCCTACTTACAGCTAACAAGTTAGTCTGTTACACAGTCTCATGGATGATGGTAGAAGACATGAGACTCATGAGTCAGAGACAAAGGACAATTTATTACTAATATAAATAGCAGTAGCCAGAGTACCAATCAACAGTTTTGGAGCCCCAATTCCCACATGATGATGACAAGAGTGACAGATGCCACCTGTGTATGCAGCAGGTTATGTTACAGGAGAGGAACTTTCAGCTTAGGGAATTTGAGCATTTTATAATAGGCAGTAAGCATACCTGCCTTTTGCTTCAGAGAGACATTATCTGTATAGCTATTTGCAGATATTTTTGGAAAGATAGTATGTAGCTAAGGTCTGTTAGTGCCTTACTTGCAAGATATACAGGAATGCAAGAGAATCATGAATGTGTCTCCTTATTCCCATTAGCATTCAGAGAAATTTGCTTTAATAACAAAAACCCTTGGATCACCAAGCAAAAGTTTGAAGTCTATTAGTTGTCCGTTGCCCCCTTAGATTATGATTTTAACCTTATCACAAAGTGATAAGGCAAAGACCCAGTACCCTGACACACGTGACAATAGCAATAGTGTTGAGTAGTAATGTTTATGAGATATTCCACCTCCCTCTCGGGTCCCAGGTCCTTAACACTGCCCCATGCTTGTTCATTCTAATGGATATTGGCTATTGGGCACCCTCGTTTATTCATTTATTTTTTAGTCAACTTGAAAGATCAGTTTTAAGGATTTTTACTAGGATTAATGTGATCTGTTTTGAAATACATTTAAAACACCCTACTGAGACCTACTGAGAATAGGAAGGTGTTAGAGGGAAGATATGTTAACTCTTCCTTAAACTAAAATGAATTTTTTGTTTAAATCCAGTTTTTATGTGTTCAGAGGACAGCTTCTAGAGTAAATGCATGAGCCAAATAAATGGATAACAGTGGAAAAAAATGTAGTCAATTTTATATGTAAAAGCAACTGAATTTTCCTCTTTCCCTAGGGATGTTTAGTCTTATGCAGATAAATCCAGGATAATAAACCTGGGGACAATTCTGCTTTCTGGAAGGAAATTCTTTTGATTCCTCTTTGATTTTTATCAAAAAAATTAGTTTCTGGTATCTGTACTATTTAGTTACTGGTGATGATGGAGCAAATTAAAGTGTGCTAGTTATATTTACTATAGTTAAACAACCACGAAGGAGAATCTATATGAAATATTTATGGTAGCTGGTAATATTGTTTTACATTCATAATATTTTTAATAATAAAAGTGACAGCCATTCCATTTAAACTGCTTACCATTAGAGTGATAAAGATTATATTTTTCAACTAATTAAATTAGGTCTCAGTGTATGGCATCTGGAGTGAACTCAGCTAACTGATATGCCTGGTAGCTTTCTTCCTAATCAGCAGGACACGAAGTCTGTGTTCCCTGACACCTGCTAAATCGTAGACCGTACTTGATGCAGCAGCACTAAAAATGAGGACCTCAGACAAGCCATCCTAGCCGCTGTGGCACGCATGCTTGGTGGTGTATCCCTTTGCATACCAGGGCAGCTTATAAAGGATGAGTGATCTTTCCTGTTTGGAGATAGTACAGTGTTTTTGCAGAGTGTACTTATTATCTCTAGAAAATTGACCTAAGATGTAATGTGGCTGCTGTGGGAGGATTTATGTAGTCATTAGGAAAATTTTGTCTTTATTGCAAAAGTGCTGGATATTTTGTTCTCAACTGAGAAGTATTGTGGTAATTAGTACTGAGGCATCTTGGAAAAGTAGTCTGGGCCCTCATTGTAAATCCCTCCAAGGTACCAGCCTGAATGCTTTCCGCTACTTACGTTTCATCCTCTATAACTCATGGCTCTGAGGAGACCCTTGAGGATCCTTGGCAAAGGACCAGTAGTTTATTTAGTTTCATCACAATAACAGCATCCAGACAGGAATGTTTGCACAATGCATCCAGGGAAATGGAATCACAATCCAGCTTTACCTAAGATTCTCATGCTTACAATGAGGTACAGAGGCAACAAAGAGCTGATAGATTTCAAGAGCTTGGACTCTGAGGAAGGCAGTGGCCATCATGGTGGTTAAGGACTAGAGGCCCTGCTCCTGCTTTCAGGGCACAGAATAAGCCTCCTGAATACTAGTGTGACACTGGAAGAGAGGGAGAGCCCTGGTTATGACCAGGGATAATATTCTTGAAGTCCAATAGCTAGGAAGTTCAGAACTGAGATTAATTTGGAGAAAATAAAGTGCTTATGATTGTGAACAAAAGATTTATGCTTGCTAAAATTACTTATTTGTCGATGATAGAATTTTACCATGGTGATCCCTGTGATTGTCAATTAGCATGTATTTCTGTTTATTCATTCATTCAACAAATATTTATTGAGCTTCTATTATGTGACAAATCATGTGCTAGGAGCTAGGAATATAACAGTGGGCAGTACAGTCATGATCCCAGTTCTCTGAAAGTTTACTGTCAGTAAAGAATACAGATACCAAAACAAATAAATAATTGTAAGTTTGAGGTGTTTAAAATTTACAGGCACAACTCAAGAATTCATAAATGTGATTTTACTTTTTTATAACTGAAAGCAATTTTGCTCTGGAATCCCCATTTTTACAAACAGTGGGAAATTCCCAATCTTGCCACTTGCAGGTAACTCAGTCACTCCCAGTCTAGAACATAGAGTAGTTTAAATAAATATTTAGTTAATTTAAAGATTTATACTCAGTTCAAAATTCACATTTATATCAAGACTGTTTTCACCTTTCAAGAACTTTTCCTTTTATTTCCTAGGGATGTCATCTGGTTATAGCTTATGCAAATGACATCACAGCACCAGGGGAGAAGTGTCTGGTCCACATGCTGTCCTATTTCCTGGCTGACCTTCACTGAGATGTCTTGTTCTCCTTGGTCCTTGAGTATCACCTTCTGATCCCTTTGCAACTTTTGTTGATGTGCTCTGTTCCAGTTACTATTGCTGCATAACTTGCCACCCCCAACTTAGTGGAATAAAATGACAAACATTTTATTATACTCACAAATTCCATGAATCAAGAATTTGGAAAGGACATGATAGGAATGAATTATCTCTGCTCCATGATGTCAGAGATCTATGGGAAGACTCTGTTTGGGAGTAACTTGAAAACTGGGGTCTGGAATCATAAGAAGGCTTTCTCATTCACTTTCATGCCTGGAATAAAATAGTTCTTGCTGGGACCTCAGTTGGGGCTGTCAGGACAACACTTCTAAATATCCTCTTGTGTGGCTGCTTGGGCTTCCTCATAGCATGGTGGCTGGTGGTATACTTTCTGTTTTTCACATAATTGCAGGTGACAATGTCGCTAAGTTTTCTGATTCTCCATAATAGGGATTCTCCTTCCAGTTTTTGCACTTCATTTTGAGCTCTCTCACTGGCAGCATTCTCAAAATACAGATTTGTATTAGCAGCCTGTTCAAGGCAACTTAGACTTTCTCAGTAATCCTCCTCAAAATCCTTTCAGCCCAGTTCCAAAGCAACTACTACATTTCTAGGTATTTGTATGGTAACCTTACTTTTACAGGTACAAAATTTGTATTAGTTTTCTACTGTTTGCAGCAACTTACCCCCAAACTTGATAGCTTAAGACAACAAAGTTTATTATTTCACAGTGTCTGTGAGTCAGCAGTCTGGGCACAGGTTAGCACAGGGACTCTCACATGATTACAGTCAAGATGTCAGTTGAGGTTGCAGTCTTATCTGAAACTTAACTGGGGAATGATCTGTGTCCAAGCTTTCGCAATGGTTATTGGTAGGATTAAGTTCTTCATAGGTTGGACTGAGGCTGTCTTCAGTTCCTTGGCACATGGGCCTTTCCACATGGCAGCCTGGTTCATCAGAGTGAGCCAGCAAAGAAAACAAAAGAGCACCAGAAAGAGAGCGTGTCAGAGCCAGAAGGCACAGTCTTTCATAATCTAATCTTGGAAGTAACATCCCATCACTTTAACTGCATTTTATTCACTAGAAGGAAGTCACTGGGTTCCGGCCCACACACATGAGGAGAGGATTACACAAGGGAGTCATTCTCAGGAGCCAGGAGATCACTGGGGACCATTTTAGAAGCAGCCTATCACATATACATTTATGGATTTGCTTATAAAAATATAACAATAAAGGAAAGTTTGCAAAGTATTTTAATATATTGAAAGAACCTTTGACTGTCAGACTAGAGACTTGGGTTCTCATTTGACCTCTGCTATTAATTGAGGAGTCTACTTAAATTCCATGGGTCTTAGTTACCTTAGCTCTAAAATGAGGATACTGATAAAGATATTTTGAAAGGTTTCTTCTTATTCTTTTACTGAAAATATTTTATTTTATTTTATTTTTTTATTGGAGTCTAGTAGCTTTACAATGTTGTGTTAGTTTCTGCTGTACAGCAAAGTGAATCAGTTATACATATACATATATCCACTCTTTTTTATATTTCCTTCCCATTTAGGTTACCATAGAGCATTGAGTAGAGTTCTCTGTGCTATACAGTAGGTTCTCATTAGTAATCTGTTTTATATATATGAATGTATGTATGTCAATCTCAACCTCCCAATTCTTCCCATCCCCCTTTCCCCCCTTAGTAACCATAAGTTTGTTTTCTACATCTGTGACTCTTATTTCTGCTTTGCAAATAAGTTCATCTGTACCATTTTTCTAGATTCCATGTACAAATGATATTATATAATATTTGTCTTTCTCTTTCTGACTTACTTCAGTGTGTATGTCAATCTCTGGGTCCATCCGTGTCACTGCAAATGGCATTATAACTTCAGTGTGTATGACAATCTCTAGGTCCATCCATGTCACAGCAAATGGCATTATTTCGTTCCTTTTTATGGCTGAGTAATATTGCATTGTATATGTACCACATCTTCTTTATCCATTCCTCTGTCGATGGACATTTAGGTTGCTTCCATGTCCTGGCTATCATAAATAGCGCTGCAATGAACATCGGGGTGCATGCATCCTTTCGAATTAAGGTTTTCTCCGGATATATGCCCAGGAGTGGGATTGCTGGGTCATATGGTGGCTCTATTTTTAGTTTTCTAAGGAGCCTCCATACTGTTCTCCATAGTGATTGTGTCAATTTACATTCCCACCAACAGTGCAGGAGGGTTCCCTTTTCCCCACACCGGTTTCTTCTTTTTCTTAAAAAAGATTACTAAAATCAGTATCTCAAATATATCTAAGAAATAATATAATGGAATGATAAAATGAAGGAGTAATAATAATATCTTTACACAGGTATACACATTTGGTATCCATTTTTATAACATATGAGTTTTAAAATTTGATTTATTTTTAAAATTTTCAATAGCTTTTAGAATCGAATGTTACTATTTAGATCACTTTATGAGATCTTTGGAGAAACACTAAAAAAGCTAGAAAGTTCCACTCTTGGCAAAGCCTTTAAAATGAAACTAGATGTATTATGACTTCTGTGGGAGTATTCATTGAGGCCCTAATCCTTTCTGACTAGTATTCTGGCATTATCCACTCAATAGCGTTTTTATTAGGAGATTTTATTGACTACTCTCTGTGGTAAAGGTTGTAGGCCTTCTTAGGCCTGCATCATTCTTTAAGGTGAGAAAATTTCCTTTATTTGAAAAGGGAGAAAGGAATATCAAGTGAAAAAAATTAAGCTGAGAGTATTGACTATCTCAATAGTTTTTTTCTATTTTAGAAGATAACCAAAAGGAAAACTATTGATAAGATATACTATTTTCACATAGACAAGGGTCTGCCACAGTTAAGATTGTCTTTCTGTCCTCAGTGATACAATATCCAATGAGGGAAATGCAACAAATTCGGGTCATAAGGTGTTTTTTTTTTTTAATAATAAAGATAATAAATAACTCTTGTAAAACACTTACAAATATGTCAAATATAGAGAATAAATATCACTTACTATTACACAACCCCCAAATAATCATTGATAGCATTTTAATATGTTTGGAATAATTTCTAATATTTTTAGACTCTAAGGTTACAAAAATGAATAAAACATGGTGTCTGCTTTCAAGATGTTTGTAATCTAATGGAGATAATAGATATATAAATATATGATGAAAAATCAGTGTGGTAAGTTTATTAAAGAAGGTATGCACCAAGTGTTATAGAAGCATGAAGGAAGAACACTTAATTCAGTCTCTTGGTGGAGTTGGGTGTCAGAGAATACCTCTTAGAAGTGGTAGAGGAGGTGAACTTTAAATGATGAATCTTAAATGAGTAATTTTGAATTACTTGAGAATGAGGCAGAGGGATGATGGGTCTAGGACTTATATGGATACCAAGACTTTTTTTCTTTTTCTTTTCTTATTTCCTTTCTTCCTTCTGTCTCTCTTTGGCATGAGTCTCACCCCTAAGACTCTGCCAGTTGAGGGTTACAAGGGTCACCAAGGCTGTAGGTGACCCTGCCCCAAAGGCTCCAGGCACCTTACCTCCATGGCTCTGAGAGGTTGCTGTCTGGCCTGGTGAAACTGAGTCAATTCACCCTCTTCCCCCCACCACCCCCGCCCACACCCCCACCCATACCAACCTCCTTCCTTTGAAACCAAGGAGGCAGCCTTGATGATCTCTGAATTGCCTTCAGGGTCATTTTTCCTTGTGGTTTTGAAGTATACCACAGTGGCAGCTGGATAACTCTATGATCTGGTCTTGTAGGATCTAAGAAGCCTGACAGCCTTCCTTCATTTCATTCTGTCTCTGTCTTCTTCAGTTCAAACTGGCAGTGTTTCTGCTGGGGTGCCTGATTAAGGCAGTGACTCATACTCATACTAATCTCTTTATCAAATGGCTGTTTGGCCACACCCTTAGTGGCTCTTTTCTGAATACATTTTCTCATTTTTTGCAATATGGGCAGGCTGAGGATTTTCCAAATCCTTAAGTTCTGGTTCTTTCTTGCTTAACATTTTCTTTTTCAATTCATCTTCTCTCCTTTCACATTTTACTATAAGCAGTCAGGAGGAACCAAGCCACTCCTTCAATACTTTGCTTTGAAATCTCCTCAACTAGATATCCAGTTTCATTACTTGCAAGTTCTCCTTCCATAAAACGCTAGAATGAGAACACAATTCAGCCAAGTTCTTTGACACTTTACAACAAGGTTTGCCTTTCCTCCAGTTTCCAATAACACATTACTTATTTTTATCTGAGACCTTGCCAGAATGGCCCTTACTGTCCATATTTCTGCTCATGATTCTTTATGTATTCTCTAAGTAGATAAAAGTGTAAGCAGATAGGTTAGGGTGTCCCTGGAGAAAAGAGAACCAGGAATGGCTTTCTTGACATAAGAGAAGCCATTTTGGCCTAAACCATTTTGTGATCTAAGCCTGGCCACAATGCTTGCCCTTGAACAGGTCTCAGTAATCAATGATCTTAAGGGAAGTAAGGGAATGCAGGAACAAAGGAAAAGCAGTCAAGAAACAATAGTTTAGCAATAAAACAGAGTCCTAGTTCCTCCTCAAGGGGTATACATAACAATCTGATACAGTCTTTGAGTTCTGCAGGAACTAAGGCCCCCACCCAGGTGGAGGATGGTGACTACAGGCTGACTCCAGACTGGTTGGAATGAGAAAGTTGATGATTAAACCTTACACATTTATGGGAGGAGCTTAGGGAGTTTGGAAGGAATAGGAGGATCAGAGAAAATGTCCCTAATCAGCCCCACGGCACTGGTTCTAACCAGTGCAGCAAGGCAAGAAAAGGAAATCAAAGGCAAATAGATTGGAAAAGAAGAAATAAACCTGTCCCTGCTTGCAGATGACATGATTGTCTTCCTAGAATAGCCCCCCAAATCAACAAGAAGTCTTCAAGAACTAAAAAGTGGGGTCAGCAAGGTAGCAGGATACAAGATGAACATATATAAAATTTAATTGTGTTCCTTTATACTAAGAATGGACACCAAAATTAAAAATACAATACCATTTATAATCACTCAAAAATTAAATATTTAGAGATAAATATAACAAAGCATGTACGGAAACTATATGCTGAAAATTATACAATTCTGATGAAAGAAATCAAACATGATCTACTTAAATGGAGTGGTACACGATGTTCATGGATAGGAAGAATCAACATATTAAAGATATCAATTCTTCTTTAATTGATATGTAGGTTTAACACAGTTATTATTAAAATCTCAGCAAGATTTTTTGTAGCTATAGATAAAGCTACTTTAAAATTTATTTGAAAGGTAAAAGAACTAGAATAGCTAAAACAATTTTTATTAAAAAAATATAATGATGGGAGTCAATCCACCCATTTCAACTTACTGTATAGGTACAGTAATCAAGACTGCATGGCAGCAGAATAGGTATAGATAAATGTAACGAACAGAAAACCTAGAAATAAATGTGCAAATATGCCTACATGATTTTTGACGAAGGGTATGGCTATAGAAGGGCATTGTGATGGGTCCTTGTCGTGATGAAAATGTTCTGTATATTGACTATACCAGTGCCCATATCTTAGTTATGATATTGAGTTATAGTTTTGTAAGATATTACCATTGGGGGAAACTGGGTATAGGGTACATAGGATCTCTCTGTATTATTTCTTACAACTGCATGTGAATGTATCTTTATCTCAAAATAGAAATTTTAATTTAAAAATAAATTATAGGTTTTATTTCCCTGGAACCACGCCCCGTACCAATAATCATATCAGTCAGAGTACAATAAAGGAAGCAGAGCCACTGTGAATGTCATGGGATAAGGGATTTATTATAGGAATAAGACTTTATACAATTTTGGGAGGCCTTAGGGAAGTAAAATTCCAGAATGAGAAGTTGGTGGATCAGAAAACAAATCACTAATCAGTCTTCTTGAAGTAGTGGTGTAGATGGAGAAGACAGAGCTTGCAGGGGAATCTGAAATGTACAGCGTGCACAGCTGCTGACGTGGGACTGTGAGGATGGAGTGAATAGAGAGGTTTAGGAGAAGCTCTTACCTCTTTGTAGCTTTCACCTCTGTGTGTCAGCAGCCAAGTGTCTGGTCTTAGCTCTGGGGCCTTTGATGGTCGTCAGGTCCATCAGTTGCGAAGAAGAGCTGGATGGACATGGAACAGAGGAAAGGATGAACTGGTACCTACTTGGCTTTTGTGTCTTTCCATCTGATTTTGAAAAGACTCTTAAGCATAATAGTCACTGTTCATTTCCACCTGCCAAATCTCATGTAAGTTCCTTTTTTGGCCAATTCCAACTATAGGGAAGGGCATTTTGGAAAACATAATTCCCAACAAATCCCTGTATTAATAATAGCAGCTAAAATTTGTTTATGGAATGCTAACTTTGTGCTACTTTAGGCACCGTTTCATGTGTGTTACATGCATTATTATATTTTACATAATGTATTATGTGGTTGGTCCTAAAGGCACAGGGATTATGTAGAAGAGTCAGGTGCACAACTCAAGCAGTCTAGACCCAGAGTTTGCACTTAGAAAGTCATTCTGATATTGCCTCCCCAACTAGTCCTGGAGCCCAACAGGATCTCTGCCCATTTTTGCTGAAGTTATTCAAAATATATTTCAATTGAATGGGACAATCTAGAATTCTTCCAACAAACTCCACCTTTTTACCAATCTTACTTGAGTTGGGTTTCTCTCAATTGAAATATAGAAAGAACTGACAGGAGAGATCTTCTGTCTTGACTCCTTGGTTTTTCATCAGTTGAGAGAGGTTATATTCTTTTCTTTTTTTTTTTTTGGCTGCGTTGGGTCTTAGTTGCAGCACGCAGGCTTCGTTGAGGCATGTGAGATCTTCCGATGCAGTGCTCCGGCTCTTCGTTGCTTTATGTGGGCTTCTCTCTAGTTGTGGTGCACAGGCTCCAGAGCACGTGGGCTCTGTAGTTTGCAGCACGCGGGCTCTCTAGTTGAGGCACATGGGCTTAGTTGCCCTGCCATGTGGGATCTTAGTTCCCCGACTAGGGATTGAACCCACGTCCCCTGCATTGGAAGGCGGATTCTTTACCACTGGACCACCAGGGATGACCCGAGAGAGGTTATATTCTAAGGAATCTTAGGATATCTCTACCATGGCAACTAGGATTCCGTGCATACATGGCCTTCTGTATCCAATCCTGCTCATCACATTTTATGAAAAACACATTCTATAATACCCCAAGCATCTTGTTGGGAGAAGAGGTTGCCAGGACAATAGTCTCAGAATAGATGCAGAAAGACTATTGATAGAGAGGGAGAAAGCTGACTCTGACTCACAGCTATCAGGTTTCTGAATTCCTAGTTTTCTGGTTAGAACAGAATCTGTGTTTCTGAGTTGGTGGGAAGCTGGTGGAAGTGGGAAACAGCAGAGCTGATTTTGTACCTACTTCCTGGGTGGTAGAGCTCTGTTTCAGAGGTTAAAGTGTACATGGTCTAATGGATTAACTTCTTAATCCAATGTTATCCAAAATGAAATTTCTCCCAGACTTTTGTAATATTTTTGCCCATTATTTTTGTCTTTAGAGCTCTTTTAACTTTTGTTAATTGTGGGACTTAAAAATAATTTTTAAAAATTGAAGTATAATTTATATACAGAAAATTGCAAATAAGTGAATCATAAGTCAGTGAATTTTCATGAATCAAACACATCCATATAATTAACATTCAGATCAAGAAACAGAATTCTACAGATATCTGAAAAGTCTCCGTTGTGCTTTCTCCTAGTCATTACCCTAGAAGTCTATGTTGACTTTTATCAGCATATTTCCCTATTTTTGTACTGTATCTAAAAGCAACATTATAGTTTGTTCTTTCTGTGTACGAATTCTCTTGCTCAATATTGTTTGTGAGTTTCATCTATATTGTGTGTGGGTGCAGATTTTATTCTCTTGCTGTGTTCCTTTGTGTGAATATACCATAATTTATTCATTATCCGTTCTTGATGGGCATTTGGATAGTTTCCAGCATTTGACTATTATGAAATGTTGCTATGAGCATTCTAGAACATGTCTTTTTGCAAATATAAATATGCACATATTTTTGCTATATATCCATGTGTGTAATTATCGAGTCATTGGACTGTCATATATTCAGCTTTGTAAATACTGCCAAATCATTTTACAAAGTGTACTGGCTTACAAGACTACTAACAGTGTGTGAGAACTCCAGTTGCTCCATATCCTTCCCAACACCTGGCTTTTTTGCTCAGGAGATTTTTAAAAAATTTTTATTTTTTAATAAAAATTGTGTAATTTAAAGTACTCAAATGGATTTTAAAGGAAAGTTAGGAAATGGACTATGAGAAAATATTATCCAGTTGATATATAAACTAGAGTTTTAAAAAAAAATAAATTTATTTATTTATTTTTGGCTGTGTTGGGTCTTCGTTGCTGTGTGTGGGCTTTCTCTAGTTGCGGTAAGCGGGGGCTACTCTTCCTTGTGGTGCGCGGGCTTCTCATTGCGGTGGCTTCTCTTGTTGTGGAGCACAGGCTCTAGGCGCGCGGGCTTCAGTAGGTGTGGCACATGGGCTCAGTAGTTGTGGCTTGCGGGCTCTAGAGCGCAGGCTCAGTAGTTGTGGCACACTGGCTTAGTTGCTCCGCAGCATGTGGGATCTTCCGGACCAGGGCTCGAACCCGTGTCCCCTGCACTGGCAGGTGGATTCTTAACCACTGCACCACCAGGGAAGTCCTGAGAGGTGTGTTCTTAAAACAGTTGGGAAGGGGAGGAATACTGGATATCGGTGTCACTAGTAATGCCTATCGTACCTTGCATTTTCTTCTGGACATTTCTAAGTTGCAGTAAGAGTAATAATTAAATGTTTTAACCACTGTTATCACTTTTCCAGAACAGCCCTGTGAGGTAAATACTATTTTATCCATTCAACAGGGGGTATCACTAATCCAGATAAAAAGTGGAAAGGTTGAAGGGGGCTCCAGTTCTAGCAGAGTCCCGGGGTATTAGGCAGCTTACCGGAAGAGGAACTCATATATCAGATGGAGAAAGGAAGCAGCGTTTACTGAGCATCTACTATGAGCTAGTCTCTATGTTGGAATTTTACAAATATTATCTGACTGAATATTCATAATTGACATATGAAGAAGTTTTCTTAGACTTATTCTACAGGTTAGGAAATGAAGGCTCAGAGATGCTAAGTAGCTTTATTGGATCCCACAGTTGGTAAAGGTATATCTGGAATTTGACCTCAGTGTGATTGACCTTGACTCTGTAGTTCACATATTCACATATGAATTAATTCATTAATTCAATCATGTTTATTGAACACATTCTCTGTGGCTGGAATTATTCAGTGAACTATATATACAGCAATAAATGAGAGATATAAATTCTTACTTTTGTGGAGATTATCTTCTGGTGAAGGGAACTAGACAATAAACAGTAAAGAAATAAGCAAGAAAATTAAAGATTGCCATAATTGCTGTGAAGACAAAGTCCAGAGTAATGGGATGGAGAGTGACTGGTGAATGAGAGCCATTTTATAAAGGGTGTTCAGGGAAGGCTTGTCTCAGCAGGTGATATCTAATCTAAAAGTTGGGGAATGAGAAAGAACCAGGTCCCTGAAGATCCCAGGGAAGATGTTAGTCAAAAGGAACAGAAAGTACCCAGGTCCTGCTTTGGGAAAGAGATGGGTGAGTGTGAGGAACTTAAAAGGACCTAATTTGCTGGAGGGCCATGAGTAAGGCAGACAGTAAGTGAGGAGAAGATGGGGAAGTAGGCAAGTTGGAGGAGGTCATTGAGGGGTGTGACCACCGGTTGACCTACAAGCTGGACCTGGGCAATCAGAGGCTCCTTATCCCCTCCCTTGTCCTTGGAATGTATATCCTGCCCATTCTTCCTATTGTGGGAGACGTTTTCAAGGACAAAGACTTGAGAGAGCAATGTACTGTTGAGTTCATCTGGACTGTATATATGGCTGAATCCAGTTAAGGCATCTCTGTAAACTTTGCAGATTCTGGTACATGGGTGCAGAGATCTATTCATATTGTGGCCACCCAAGAGAAGTATTGTACAGTTAAGTTCCCTTGCTTATTAAATTGGCCATCTACCAATCTGGAGTAGAGTACTTCTTTCTTCTGTCTCTCTTGCCCTCCGTGTGTGCAGGGACCAGTTTCAGATTTCACCTGGGGAACTCCCCAGTTTGAGAACCAACACAGATCATGTATGGCCTTGGATATCAAATAAAGGAACTAAAAAAGTCTTTTATACGTGGATGTGACATGATCTTGATGATGATTTAGGAAGGTTGATCTTGTTGTTACCCAGAAGGGGAAGAGGCCAGAATCAGGAAGACCTTTTAGGAGGCTACTGTAATAGCTGAGTTCAGCAGTTATAGTGGAAAGGAAAGGACAGTAATGAGGGAGTCCATGAAGGGAGGATTGGAGGATATGGAGACTTATTGAATATTCTGTAGGTAGGGTAAAGAGGAGGGAAAAGTCAATGGCAGCTTCTAGATTTAGGACTTGGGGGACTAGAAAGTGTAACAAACTGGAAATCTTGAGGAGGAGTCGAGGAAAGAGAAAGGTATTATTATGAAATATGGCACATAAGAAGTCACAATAAAATAACAATGTTGAATGTAATGGTAGCTTTCTCTTTTCTCATTGCTTTAAAATTTTTTATTTGATGACCATATATTAAAATAAAAGTAAAGAGACACCAAAAAAAAGAGAGTTTGAATGTTCTTTCCTGAGACTGATAGAATTTGCAGTTTCTGTTACTTTTCTACAGCTGAGTTGGTAGTAGAAAATGAAGTTGATGGAAAGCACAATGCAAACAACATAATTCAGCCAGCTTGGAAGGTAAATTCAGGTAAACATTTTGTTTATTGCTAAGACGCATGAGAGGATAATTGGAAGGAGAGTCCAAGAGCAAAATATTATAAATATCTTTAAGATACACATTAGGAGATCCTAGAACATCTCTGGGTATTGATTGGGGAATGCCAGTGTCATATCAGTTTGGTTATTTTAATCAATGCATTTATTTTACTTAATTTTTTGGAGATATAATTGACATATATCATTGCATAAGCTTAAGTATACAACATGATGATTACATACATTTATATACTGCAATATGGTTAAAACTGTAGCTTTAGATAACACCTCTGTCATTTGTGTGTGTGTGTGTATGTGTGACAGGAACAATTGAGATCTAGTTTCTTAGCAACTTTGAAACTTATAACACAATAGTGTCATCTAAAATCACTACGCAGTTCGTTAGATCTCCAGGACGTAAGTATCTAGTGGTTGTAAGTTTGTATCCTTAAGCAACATCTTCCCAATTCACCCAACCCCCATTCCTAATTCCCCCATCCACAATGTTACTCTCTGTTTTTACAGGTTCTGTTTTCGCAAGCTCTAGAGTGCAGGCTCAGTAGTTATGGAGCATGGGCTTAGTTGCTCCGCGGCATGTGGGATCTTCCCGGACCAGGGATCGAACCCGTGTCCCCTGCATTGGCAGGCAGATTCTTTTATTTATTTATTTAGTTAGTTAGTTATTTTCCTATTAGTCATCCATTTTATACACATCAGTGTATACATGTCAGTCCCAATCTCCCAATTCATCACACCACCACTCCCCCACTGCTGCTTTCCCTCCATGGTCTCCATACGTTTTTTCTCTACTTCTGTATCTCAATTTCTGCTCTGCAAACCGGTTCATCTATACCATTTTCTAGGTTCCACATATATGCGCTAATAAACGATATTTGTTTTTCTCTTTCTGACTTACTTCACTCTGTATGACAGTCTCTAGATCCATCCACGTCTCTACAAATGACCCAATTTCGTTCCTTTCTATGGCTGAGTAATATTCCATTGTATATATGTCCCACATCTTCTTTATCCATTCATCTGTCGATGGGCATTTAGGTTGCTTCCATGACCTGGCTATTGTAAATAGTGCTGCAGTGAACATTGGGGTACATGTGTCTTTTTGAATTATGGTTTTCTCTAGGTATATGCCCAGTAGTGGGATTGCTGGGTCATATGGTAATTCTGTTTTTAGTTCTTTAAGGAACCTCCATACTGTTCTCCATAGTGGCTGTATCAATTTACATTCCCACCAACAGTGCAAGAGGGTTCCCTTTTCTCCACACCCTCTCCAGCATTTGTTCTTTGTAGATTTTTTGAATGCCCATTCTAACTGGTGTGAGGTGATACCTCATTGTAGTTTTGATTTACATTTCTTTAATAATTAGTGATGTTGAGCAGCTTTTCATGTGCTTCTTGACCATCTGTATGTCTTCTTTGGAGAAATGTCTATTCAGGTCTTCTGCCCATTTTTGGATTGGGTTGTTGGTTTTTTTAATATTGAGCTGCATGAGCTGTTTCTGTATTTTGGAGATTAATCCTTTGTCCGTTGATTCATTTGCAAATATTTTCTCCCATTCTGAGGGTTGTCTTTTCGTCTTGGTTATGGTTTCCTTTGCTGTGCAAAAGCTTTTCAGTTTCATTAGGTCCCATTTGTTTATTTTTGTTTTTATTTCCATTACTCTAGGAGGTGGATTGAAAAGGATCTTGCTGTGATTTATGTCAAAGAGTGTTCTTCCTATGTTTTCCTCTAAGAGTTTTATAGTGTCCGGTCTTACATTTAGGTCTCTAATCAATTTTGAGCTTATTTTTGTGTCTGGTGTTAAGGAGTGTTCTAATTTCATTCTTTTACATGTAGCTGTCCAGTTTTCCCAGCACCACTTATTGAAGACACTGTCTTTTCTCCATTGTATATCCTTGCCTCCTTTGTCATAGATTAGTTGACCAGAGGTGCGTGGGTTTACCTCTGGGCTTTCTATCCTGTTCCATTGATCTATATTTCTGTTTTTGTGCCAGTAGCATATTGTCTTGATTACTGTAGCTTTGTAGTATAGTCTGAAGTCAGGGAGTCTGATTCCTCCAGCTCCGTTTTTTCCCCTCAAGACTGCTTTGGCTATTCGGGGTCTTTTGTGTCTCCACAAATTTTAAGATTTTTTGTTCTAGTTCTGTAAAAAATTCCATTGGTAATTTGATAGGGATTGCATTGAATCTATAGATTGCTTTGGGTAGTATAGTCATTTTCACAATATTGATTCTTCCAATCCAAGAACATGGCATATCTCTCCATCTGTTGGTATCATCTTTAATTTCTTTCATCAGTGTCTTATAGTTTTCTGCATACAGGTCTTTTGTCTCCTTAGGTAGGTTTATTCCTAGGTATTTTATTCTTTTTGTTGCAGTGGTAAATGGGAGTGTTTCCTTAATTTCTCTTTCAGATTTTTCATCATTAGTGTATAGGAATGCAAGAGATTTCTGTGCATTAATTTTGTATCCTGCAACTTTACCAAATTCATTGATTAGCTCTAGTAGTTTTCTGGTGGCATCTTTAGGATTCTCTATGTATAGTATCATGTCATCTGCAAACAGTGACAGTTTTACTTCTTCTTTTCCAATTTGTATTCCTTTTATTTCTTTTTCTTCTCTGATTGCCGTGGCTAGGACTTCCAAAACTATGTTGAATAATAGTGGTGAGAGTGGACATCCTTGTCTCATTCCTGATCTTAGAGGAAATGCTTTCAGTTTTTCACCATTGAGAATGATGTTTGCTGTGGGTTTGTGGTATATGGCCTTTATTATGTTGAAGTAGGTTACCTCTATGCCCACTTTTTGGAGAGTTTTTATCATAAATGGGTGTTGAATTTTTTCAAAAGCTTTTTCTGCATCTATTGAGATGATCCTATGGTTTTTATTCTTCAATTTGTTAATATGGTGTATCCCATTGATGGATTTGTGTATATTGAAGAATCCTTGCATCTCTGGGGTAAATCCCACTTGATCATGGTGTATGATCCTTTTAATGTGTTGTTGGATTCTGTTTGCTAGTATTTTGTTGAGGATTTTTGCATCTATATTCATCAGTGATATTGGTCTGTAATTTTCTTTTTTTGTGGTATCTTTGTCTGGTTTGGTATCAGGGTGATGGTGGCCTCATAGAATGAGTTTGGGAGTTTTCCTTCCTCTGCAATTTTTTGGAAGAGTTTGAGAAGGATGGGTGTTAGCTCTTCTCTAAATGTTTAATACAATTCACCTGTGAAGCCATCTGGTCCTGGAATTTTGTTTGTTGGAAGATTTTTAATCACAGTTTCAATTTCATAACTTGTGATTGGTCTGTTCATATTTTCCATTTCTTCCTGGTTCAGTCTTGGAAGGTTATACTTTTCTAAAAACTCGTCGATTTCTTCCAGGTTCTCCATTTTATTGGCATAGAGTTGCTTGTAGTAGTCTCTTAGGATGCTTTGTATTTCTGTGGTGTCTGTTGTAACTTCTCCTTTTTCATTTCTAATTTTATTGATTTGAGTCCTCTCCCTCTTTTTCTTGATGAGTCTTGCTAATGGTTTATCAATTTTGTTTATCTTCTCAAAGAAACAGGTTTTAGTTTTATTGGTCTTTGGTATTTTCTTTGTTTCTATTTCATTTATTTCTGCTCTGATCTTTATGATTTCTTTCCTTCTGCTAACTTTGGGTTTTGTTTGTTCTTCTTTCTCTAGTTCCTTTAGGTGTAAGGTTGGATTGTTTTAGATTTTTCTTGTTTCTTGAGGTAGGCTTGTATAGCTATAAACTTCCCTCTTAGAACTGCTTTTGCTGCGTCCCATAGGTTTTGGATCATCGTGTTTTCATTGTCATTTGTCTCTAGGTATTTTTTGATTTCCTCTTTGATTTCTTCAGTGAACTCTTGGTTATTTAGTAATGTATTTTTTAGCCTCCATGTTTTTGTGTTTTTTACATTTTTTTCCCCTGTAATTGATATCTAATCTCCTAGTGTTGTAGTCAGAAAAGATGCTTGATATGATTTCAATTTTCTTAAATTTATTGAGGCTTGATTTGTGACCCAAGATGTGATCTATCCTGGAGAATGTTCTGTGCGCGCTTGAGAGGAAAGTGTAATCTGCTGTTTTTGGATGGAATGTCCTATATATATCAGTTAAATCTACCTGGTCCATTGTGTCATTTAAAGCTTGTGTTTCCTTATTAATTTTCAGTTTGGATGATCTGTCCATTGGTGTAAGTGAGTTGTTAAAGTCCCCCACTATTATTGTCGAATTCCTCTTTTAGAGCTGTTAGCAGTTGCCTTATGTATTGAGGTGCTCCTATGTTGGGTGAATATATATTTATAATTGTTATATCTTCTTCTTGGATTGATCGCTTGATCATTATGTAGTGTCCTTCCTTGTCTCTTGTAACATTCTTTATTTTAGAGTATATTTTATCTGATATGAATATTGCTACTCCAGCTTTCTTTTGATTTCCATTTGCATGGAATATCTTTTTCCATCCCCTCACTTTCAGTCTGTATGTGTCCCTAGGTCTGAAGTGGGTTTCGTGTAGATAGCATATATATGGGTCTTATTTTTGTATCCATTCAGCAAGCCTGTGTCTTTTGGTTGGAGCATTTAATCCATCCATGTTTAAGGTAATTATTGATATGTATGTTCCTATTACCATTTTCTTCATTGTTTTGGGTTTGTTTTTGTAGGTCCTTTTCTTCCCGTGTGTTTCCCACTTAGAGAAGTTCATTTAGCGTTTGTTGTAGAGCTGGTTTGGTGGTGCTGAATTCTCTTAGCTTTTGCTTGTCTGTAAAGCTTTTGATTTCTCCATCGATTCTGAATGAGATCCTTGCTGGGTAGAGTAATCTTGGTTGTAGGTTCTTCCCTTTCATCACTTTAAGTATATCATGCCTTTCCCTTTTTGCTTGTAGAGTTTCTGCTGAGAAATCAGCTGTTAGTCTTATGGGAGTTCCCTTGTATGTTATTTGTTGTTTTTCTGTTGCTGCTTTCAGTAATTTTTCTTTGTCTTTAATTTTTGCCAATTTGATTACTATGTGTCTCGGCGTCTTTCTCTTTGGGTTTATCCTGTATGGGACTCTCTGTGCTTCCTGGACTTGGGTGGCTATTTCCTTTCCCATGTTAGGGAAGTTTTCGACTATAATCTCTTCAAATATTTTCTCGGGTCCTTTGTCTCTCTCTTCTCCTTCTGGGACCCCTGTAATGCGAATGTTGTTGTGTTTAATGTTGTCCCAAGAGGTCTCTTAGGCTGTCTTCATTTCTTTTCATTCTTTTTTCTTTATTGTGTTCCGCAGCAGTGAATTCCACCATTCTGTCTTCCAGGTCACTTATCCGTTCTTCTGCCTCAGTTATTCTGCTATTGATTCCTTCTAGTGTAGTTTTCATTTCAGTTATTGTATTGCTTATCTCTGTTTGTTTGTTCTTTAGTTCTTCTAGATCTTTGTTAAACATTTCTTGCATCTTCTGGATCTTTGCCTCCATTCTTTTTCTGATGTCGTGGATCATCTTCACTATCATTATTCTGAAATCTTTTTCTGGAAGATTGCCTATCTCCATTTCATTTAGTTGTTTTTCTGGGGTTTTATCTTGTTCCTTCATCTGATAGGTACATAGCCCTCTGCCTTTTCATCTTGTCTATCTTTCTGTGAATGTCGGCAGGCAGATTCTTAACCACTGCGCCACCAGGGAAGTCCCCTGACTGTTTCTTTTGCTGTGCAAAATCTTTTTAGTTTGATGTAGTTCCATTTGTTGATTTTTCCTTTATTGCTTGTGCTTTCAGTGTCACATCTAAAAAAAAATCATTGCTAACATCAGTGTCAAGGAGATTCTTCCCTATGTTTTCTTCTAGGAGTTTTATGGTATCAGGCCTTATGTTTGTCTTTAATCCTATTCAGAACATTTATTGAACACATTATTTGTTAAGTACCATACTGGGTTCTGTGAGTACAAAGATGAGTAAGACAGGATGCCTTTCATCAAGGGGCTTATACTCTAATGGAAAAGATAAATACAATTTATGGTAAGTGATAAGATAGACATGAACAAGATGCTAGAGAGGTTCGGGCAGTTCAGTGTTCACTGAAGACTTCTGCTGATGAGCACAAGAGGAGTCTTGAGGGATATAAATAAGTGTAAACCAATTGAACGATGGGAAAGGAAACTGCATTAAACAGTCATCAAGGTATGAAACAGATGGTATTCAACCTACAACATCACACTTCTTTCCAAAACCTTGTTTATTTCTTCCCTTCCCACAGCCTCTTACCTCAAGCCAGAGGATACCAAAATAGAAATGATGATCTGTTTCATTTTCTTAGGATCCCAGGAGCAGTGAGCATATATGCAATTTCTAAAGTCAGTGCTTTTCTAGGATGATGCTTCAATACAAGAAACCTGCTAAAGCTAAAAAACCCAGTGACTCTGCCTCAGGCTTGTCTGATCGGCTTGCTTTCTGATTAGAAATTCTTGTTACATAACCTCAATCTTGGGCAGCATCAGGATTACTGTGGAGCTTTGGGCCTTCAGATCATCTTAGTGGTATTTAAAAACAAACTCCTTTCCTGGAATCTTAGGATATAAAAACTTTGAATAATGTTTATGTATGTTTTCTAATAGCAAAAATGACTGCAGTTCTCTATTGAATTCCATGGAAATCTCCTCTTTCAGTAAAAGTAATTGCTATTATTATCTGTGTCTTTTTTAAGAGCTGCAGTCATATTTCTATGAACACTACAGTTTTTCTTTGAAAACATGCAGCAGTCTTAACAATATCAAATGTAGTAAGCTGATTGTGTGGCAATCCAGAAAGTTGGTCTCTTTTCTTGTGTGTCTTTACTTTGATAAGCATTAAGGATGCAAAAATTCTTTCAAGGCTTTGTCAGGTCTTCCTAGCAGGCAAGATGCACAGCAGTATAATACTTGTAAAGAGTAGTTCCTTTGTGCTACCATAACAGATACCAAAGACTGGGTTGCTTATAAACAACAGAAATTTATTTCTTACAGTTCAGAAGGCTGGGAATTCCAAGATCAAGGCTCTGGCAGATTTGGTGTCTGGTGAGGGCTTGCTTCCTGGTGAGCTGTCTTTTTGCTGTGTCTTCATATGGTGGAAGAGACAAGGGACCTCTTTGCCACCTCTTTTATGAGGGCACTAATTCTATTCATGAGGGCTTTGTCCTCATGACCCAACCATCTCCCAAAGGCCCCATCCAAATACCATCATGTTGGGGATTAGGTTCCAACATATGAATTTGGGAGAATGCAAGCATTCAGTCTATAGCAGTCTTCTTTTCAAGTTCTTGGTTAGGGGTAGGTGGTGGGCTAGAGGGTTTATATAATATCAGCTGTAGTTCTTTGCACATCCCAATGAATGTTTATTAAATGAGAAAAGGAACAAATGATGAAACTACTATGAGTAGATTGGAGTGTGTGTGTGTGTGTGTGTGCGTGTGTGTGTATTTTCAACGCCTTCTTAACTGGCCTTTGACCCCTACAATCCACTCTAAATAAGCAGCCAGAGTGATTCTGTTAAAAAGAAGTCAGATCATCTTCGTCTTTGCTTTCAACCCTTTATGGCTGCCCATCGCACTCAAAGTGAAAGCCAAACTCCTAAAGCTGTAAAACATTGCACAATCTGGCCTTTATTACCTCTTTGGCTTTATCTCACAAGACTCTCTCCTGAGTCACTCTTCTCTAGCCACACTGGCTTCCTTACTGTTTCTCATAGATGCCTGGTGTGCTCCCCCCCTCCAGGCCTTTGCACTTACTATTCCATCTACTGGAAATGCTCTTCCCGCCTAAACATATAAAGACTCCCTCTTTCCTTCCAGTCTTTGTTGAAACGTCACCTCAGTGAGGCCTCCCCTGACCATTCTATTTAAAGTCACAACTGTCCCTCTCCTCACCCCCCACCCATTGCCTTTCCCTCTTATCACCATCTAACACACTGTGTATTTATTTGTGTTTATTTTATTTATTGTTGCTTCCTCTTTAACATCTTTTTCACCTAAAAGAATATAAACTCTAGGAGGGCAGGGATTTTAATATATTTTATTCACTAATTTATCCTCCTTTACCCAAAGCATACATGGCAAAAATAGGACCTCAAGAAACATTGGTTCAGGGACTTCCCTGGTGGTTCAGTGGGTAGGACTATGTGCTCCCAGTGCAGGGGGCCTGGGTTCAATCCCTGGTCGGGGAGCTAGATCCCTCATGCATGCTGCAACTAAGAAGCCTGCATGCCTCAACGAAGATCCCACGTGCTGCAACTAAGACCCGGTGCAGCCAAAATAAATAAATAAATAAATAAAAATAAATCTTTAAAAAAAAAGAAATATTGGTTCAATGAATGACAAAATAAATGTGTGTGCATGTGTGTATGTGTGTGTGTAGCCTTTAATGCAACAGTTAGATGCTGTATTAGTAAGATTTTTAGATGTTCATGAGCAAAGCCTCCATCTGAGACCTGATTTTTTGCGTCTTCTTCAAAACCTAGGCCAAAGCAGAATACTAGCAGAAAGGAATAGAATTGAGGTGTCAGTGTTCCCTTGCCTGGGCAAGGAAGACCCAACACAGCCAAAAATAAATCAATAAAACTAAAAAAAAATAAAGTGAGATTCTGAAATTGGATATTCACAGATAAACTTCTTGTCAAGGGAATGAGAAAAGGGAAAAATGAAGTACTTGAAGTTTAACTCTGAAAAGAGTGGAAAATCAGAAAGATTCAGTGGACTCTGAAGAGTTCCTCCTCTCCTGTAGTCATGGGGCAGATACGGTTCCGGGTCAGGGCCGGAGTCTGATAGGAGGTGTGGGAGAGAGGTATGTGATGCTTCTCTCACAGTGGGCACCGAGTGGCGAGACATTTGTGCCTCAACTCCGTGTCATCGGACGGCATCCACAGTGGAGGAGGCCCTCAATAACAAGCTTGGCAAGATGGCCGTCCATCCGCCTCTTTCTCCAGCTTGTGTTAGATCTGTGCGCAACTACGGCAATGGCAGCAGTGTGGGAAGCTCTGCATGAGCACAAAAATATGGCCTTTCCCTCACCAGGGCTGATCCGTGACTTGGTATTACTCCCCAGGTGTACTTTACAGCCATGTGGTGATACATCGATTATGTCAATCCTCTTTCAACATCGAAGAGGCAGTGTTTTGATTCCATCAGAGTAGACACATATTCTAGGACAGATTTGCCTCCCTAGCCACAGTGCTTCTGCCTGCACCACCAGTTATAGACTTAGAGTGCTGTATCCATGACCACGCTGTTCCACAAAACATTTCCTCCACCGTTGGGGCATACATTATAGCAAAGAAAGGGCTGCAGTGGGTTTGTGCCCAGAGTATTCACCAATTTTACCACTTACTCCCATGACCCAGGAGTGGTCACAGTACAGCCCTGATACAACACCCAGTAAGATTTGGTGCTGTCATACAGATAGTGGTGTATGACTTAAACCATCAGTCCACATATGTTAGTCTTCCCCTTAGTCAGAATATGGGGCTCTGGAATGCAAGAGTTGGAGGCTAGAGTGGCCTTGCTCATTTTTACACCAAATAACATGCTAAAGTTGTTTTTGCTTCCTGTACCAGTATTCTTGGGCTTGGTGGATTTGGAGGCTCAGGAGAGAAATGCCTCGGAGAGAAGTGCTTCCATCAGAGAACCCAGTCATAGTTTTGAAGAACTGAAAGCTCAGATTGCTCCCTGGATACTCTGGGATTAAAGTGACAGGCAGAGAAAGGGATCACTGTATCTGCCAGAGTGAATAAGCCCAAATACCAAGGAAGAAGTGGGCTGCTCCTCCACGATAAGGGCAAAGAGGGCTGTTTCTGTAACCTAAGGGGTTTGCTAGGACATCCTTTAGTGCTATTCTTCATGGTCAGTGGAAAACTCTGGCAACTCAATAAAGTGTGGACCAATAAGGACTGATAAATGAAGGTTTGAGTCACACCTTCCATCCCCAGGTGTTGCAGAAGGTAAGTTAAACAAAATTGGTGGTGGTGGAAAAGGAAGTGGTGATAATCAGCTTCATGGCTATTTATAAAGGCAGTGACCATTGCACCTAAATTTCAAGTTAATTTTTGCTTTTCCTGCCTCCCTCTGCTCCTTTATATTTAGAGTGCCGGTGATAGCTCATGTTTTGTAGGTAGGAGTAAGGCATCATTCTGCAATAATGCAATAGCTAATGGTTTGTTTGTCATCTGTGTTAGGGATGTGGATTTTTTTCACCCAGACTAACTGGTCAGAATGGATGCTGAGGAGCAAAATGTGTAGACTGCGATGGATATTTTCTGCTGCCTCTCCCCGCCCCCCAACCAGATCCACTCCTCACCCTTTACCTCCTGCTCAGGTGTTCCAGGAGGTTGACTTTTATGGACAGTTTCTACTAGGTTCCTTTGACCTCTGGCTTCCAGGTGGGTGTCAGCCAATGGGAGATACTGGTGGGATCTGGGAAAAGGGATAAGAGTCGTGTTAGTGTATTTACTGCCCAGCTCTCTGCCTGCTGCGTTATACTGGGTTGGCTGCTTTTCTCTAACCAAGGTCTCCCTGAGTTCCCTGGTTCTGGTAGCTGCTCTGTCTTTGCCTCTCAGGCCCAGGGATATTAATAGCCCTGGGCACTGCATCTTTCCTTGTTGTGTTCTCTAAACTCTGCCTACACATTTATAAATAGTTCTTTTATTAAAGTTTGCTGGACCTCCAAAGGCTACAATTATTATTTTCATTTTACATTAGGCAACTAAGTCTAAGAAAGCCTAGGTAACTTGCATAAGTTCTCACAGCTAGTGTGCTGTGGAACTAAGTAATTGTGGAACTAGGACCTGTATCTGGTGACTCCAAGCCAGTGCTAAGTAGATGATATCAAATCCTGATTACTGCAACACATATTGTTAGCCAGGAGAAAAGTTTGAAAACGTAACTTATTGGCATTCAAAATCTCAGGTTTCAGATATAATGATGAGAGTGGGGAGACTTGGGATATATCTAAAAAGAAAAAAACCCAGCCAAATTTGAATATTATCAAGTCAGAGGGTCTGTTTCTAATATGATTTACAGACCACAGCCTTATCTACCTATTCCAAATAGGTTTCTGCTTCTTTGGTAATGTGTGATCTTTACTTTTTTCCTGGTCTGAGGTTCCTAATCTTTAGTTAAATAAAAGAGGTATAGGTCACAGATTGATGGTGGTGGTGGTGTAGACAGAGGTCTTTGACCTAAGGCTTTTATTGTAGCTGCATTATGTTTTAAGGTAGAAAATAGTGCCACCTAAAATGGATGTGGGAGGGGTAAGTGGGGGTCTGGAATGGTGGGCTGCCAGAGGCAGCTGGGTCCAGCTGGAAGCCAGGGGACATAAGGGAATGCGGAACAATAAAAATGAACTCTATCACCCTTTAGGTCTGGCTGTGGGTCCTTTGTGAAAAGGTGATCAGGAATTAACAGGAAACGGAGACACCACAGGTATAAGACAAAAACAAGTGAATTTAAGCTCAGGGAGACTTAGAAATGAAAATAGCAAGGAAATATAAAAGGATCCATTAAATCAGTGTCAGTCTGTGCCTCCTGTTGGAGAAAAGGGAAACTGGGATGGAATTTGCAGTGATGGAGTTAGTATAAGACTGTGAAGGGGGAGTACTTAATGTGTGGATATGCCTTGAGAAAAATAACGCGGGTGCTGGATTGTAGCACACAATGGAGTTAATGGTAAACCTGAATGTATTTGCATCTGGTTGGATAAATTATCAATTATGCTGACATAATTATCAGTTATGCTGATGGAGTCACTAGAAAGTTTGAGAGAAGAATATTCATCTCACTTCGAGCTCACCCTTGTACAATGGAACACAAAATATATGGCGGCTTGCAGAGCTGGAGTACCACTCGGTAGTGTACAGTAGAAAGCCATGGGGCACATAAAAAAGAGAGCAGAGTTTTAGTTTCATTGCTTCATTGATTCAAAGGGTCAAAACAAATGAACAACAATTTAGAACAGGCTTAACTTTTCTCAGTAATAAGAGAGATGCTAAAGGAGAGGAAGTACTCTTTGAAATATGCAATGAATGTCAAATGGGAACCAGGCTTAGGAAAAACAGGGAGAAGGAGATGTAGATATATGCATTAATAACCCTGACTGGGAAGAATAGTAGGAACACAAACAGTTTAGGGGGTATATATAAATTATATGTTACATATATAAATTTTTTTCCATTTATATTTTATTTACAGTTGTTTGACTATGGGGTAGAATTGTTGAGGGCAGGTCAGCTAGTGTGGTGGATTATAGAGCATGGATTCTACAGAAAGGGAGAGCATGGGGGTTTTATGAATTTAGAAGCCCACCTCCTGGGTGTTGGAGCAAAATGGAGGAAATAGGCAAGGAGAGGACTCCAAGTCAGACCGGGCAGATGGGTTAACAGAGGGGTGGCTCCAGGATGGATAAGAACTAGGATCCTAGGTTGGAACCAGGTATGTTTAAACTGGCAAAGAATACAGTCTGGAAAGGGCAAGTGAGGACAGTATCTCCGGGTTTTGCACATACGAGAAGGTCCATTGAATAAAACACCTGGGGTATGACTTTTGCATCTAGACCAGTGGTGGTCTGTCCTTAAATTTAGTTTTAAGCACCTTTGTTGGGTGAGTAGATCAAAGTTGGAAGATGTTTGCTGCTCCTCAGAGATAGGGTTTTGTACATTATTGTGGCTTGTGGTCATAAGAGGAGTAACAGTTGAGAGGAAGTGAGGAGGTGAGTCCTCTGCAGAGTGCTAGGCACTTCTATTTTCAGACCATACATTTTTGTTGCTTTAGGTAAACTTTGTAATAAGTGTTTTATTTTACTTATTAATTTACTGATAAGCCTCTGAATTTTGAAATCTGCCCACTCTTTGACTAAGAAGTTTCACTCTAAGAATTTATATTAATGAGATGCTTATTTATTTAGCTAATATTTATTGAGAGCCTACTATGTGTCTGGCACTGTTTTAGGCTTTGGGGTTGTATCAGGAAATAAGACAAAGTTCCCTGCCCTCATGGAGCTTTCATTGTAGAGGAGCAGAGAGAAAATAAACAACAAACAAAATAAAAACTAAAGTATTTAGTTTGTTAGAAGATAATGCTTTAAAAAAGTAGAGCAGGGTAAGTGTGGGCTACAGGGAGCAGTTTGCAAAAGTAAATAGTTTTTAGCAAAGTCCCATTGAGCAGTTTTCATTGGAGGAAAGTTTTAAAGGTGGTAAGGAAGTTAGTCATGCGGATATCTAGTTAGAGCGAGAAAGAATATTCCAGGAAAAAGCAAAAGCCAAACAGAAAAATGCAAAACTGTCAGGCACGAGCGCCCTGGCATGTTTGAGGAACAGCATGGAGGGCAGGGTGCTGCAGTTGGTTGAGGAAGGTGAAGGGGTGCGGGGAATGCAGAGAGAAGGAGAGCAGCCACAGTGAAGAGACTGGAGGTGCAAGACACGCCGAGAAAACCAGTTGAAAAGTCCACAGGCCTCAGCTTGGTTGGAAGGAAGGAAAGAAGATTAAAGAAGACAAATTAGAAATAAAAACTATAGGTTCTTCAAAAGAATGTAGCTAATTTTGGGTTTCCCTGGTGGCGCAGTGGTTGAGAATCTGCCTGCCAGTGCAGGGGACACGGGTTTGAGCCCTGGTCTAGGAGCAACTAAGCCCGTGAGCCACAACTACTGAGCCTGTGCTCCAGAGCCAGCAAGCCACAACTACTGAGGCCCACATGCCTAGAGCCCGTGCTCTGCAGCGGGGGAGGCCACCGCAGTGAGAAGCCCGCGCATGGCGGCGAGGCGTAGCCCCCGCTCGCTACAACTAGAGAGAAGCCCGCATGCAGCAACGAAGACCCAACGCAGCCAAAATAGAAATAAATCAATAAATAAATTAAGAAAAACAAAAAGAATGTAGCTAATTTTTATTTCTGGAATGTGAGATGTAGAAAATGGATTTATTATTGTGATTAATGCAATTAAAAAGGCAGAGGAAGGAACTCTTTTCAACTCAGCTCTAAAAAGTGGAATTCATTCTTTAAAGTTTTACCTGCCCTGATATACTGAAATATATGGAAATGTAAGCACATTTCAACCTGAGGCTTCATAATGTAGTATATGTAATAAAATAGCCATATGGGGCTTCCCTGGTGGCGCAGTGGTTGAGAATCTGCCTGCCAATGCAGGGGACACGGGTTCGAGCCCTGGTCTGGGAAGATCCCACATGCCACGGAGCAGCTGGGCCCGTGAGCCACAATTACTGAGCCTGCGCGTCTGGAGCCTGTGCTCCGCAACAAGAGAGGCCGCGATAGTGAGAGGCCCGTGCACCGTGATGAAGAGTGGCCCCCGCTTGCCACAACTAGAGAAAGCCCTCGCACAGAAACGAAGACCCAACACAGCCATAAATAAATAGATAAATAAATAAAAGCATGACACACACACACACACACAAAATAGCCATATAATCAGCCTTGACAACCAAAGTGTAAATAAAATTCAGTGTTTCTCAGCATCAGGCACTGTGAATTTATCACTGATATCTCAAAGTTTGATGGAGTCAATAGTGTGGACAATGGAGTCAGATAGAACTTAGTTTAGATTTTGACTTTCTGTCTGCCCTTTGGCAAGTTACTTTATCACTCTGAGCCTCAACTTTCTCATCCATAAGATGATGCTATCTTCTCTAGCCCCCCACACCCACCCCTGCCCCTGCCCTGGCTTATTTTTCTCCAGAGAACTTGCTACCACCAGGCATTCTAATGCATATTTACATGTTAACCTGAAAAAGATGATGATAATATCTATTTTTTATGATAGTTATGAAGATTATTTAATTTATTAAAGTATGCTTTATTAAAGCATAGAGTGGATGCTCAACAAATAATAGCTATTATTATTATTTTCTGTCTCCTCATTTGCCTTTCTAATCTCTATGAGGTATTCACATACAAATTTTCCCCTCTTTTTTTTACTTGCATTATTTCTATCAGCCTCTTGCTTAAAGTCTCTCTTTTATACAGATGAAGTAATTTTGTAATCACAAACAAGAAAGTAGAAAATGAATGTATGATTATATATGGCCAACAACAAAAGCTTGGCATTAATTCTACTTAAACCAACCTTTGGGGTATATATTCCAACATTTAAGTAGACAAATATAAATGATTTTACTCAAAAGATCAGCTCATTTAGCCAGCAACTAACTCATTCAGCTTGAACAAGATGTATTTCTCTTACAGTCACCATATATTCCTAGCTTCAAACTGAAATACATATTTGAGGCATGTGGATAATAGGAGTCAAACAGACATGCCCAAGACCATGGTCAGATTCTTTTGCAGTTTAGGTGTCTGAATATCTAGCTTTAAATTTTTAGAATTTCATGTTTTGTAACTCAGAAGTCCAGGAAAAATTTGTCCAAAGATGCAAAGATTTAAAAAAAAGTCTTTACTTTTTTCTTTTCCCCAAGTACTCATCAATTTTCACTGATTTTTTAAAAAATTGAAGTATAGTTGCATACAATATTATATGTTATAGGGGTACAATATAGTGAATCACAATTTTTAAAGGTCATACTCCACTTACAGTTATTATAAAATATTGGCTATATTCCCCGTGTTGTACAATATATCCTTGTAGCTTATTTTATACCTAATAGTTTGTACCTCTTACTCTCCTGCCCCTATAATGCCTCTCCCTCTTCCCTCTCTCTACTGGTAACCACTAATTGTTCTCTACATCTGTGAATCTGCATCTTTCTGTTATATTTACTAGTTTGTTGTATTTTTAAGATTCCATATATAAGTGATATCGTACAGTATTTGTCTTTCTCTGTCTAACTTATTTAACTTATCATAATGCCCTCCAATTCTCTCCATTGTTGCTGCGAGTGGCAAAATTTCATTCTTTTTTATGGCTGAGTAGTATTCCATTGTATGTTTGTATGTGTGTTTATATGTATATATATTTATCACATCTTCTTTATCCATTCATCTGTCTATGGACACTTAGGTTGCTTCCATATCTTGACAATTGTAAATAATGCTGCTATGAACATTGGGGTACATGTGTCTTTTCGAATTAGTGTTCTTGTTTTTTTTGGATATATACCCAGGAGTGGAATTGCTGGGTCATATGGTAGTTCTATTTTTAGCTTTTTGAGAAACCTCCATACTGTTTTCCACAGTGGCTGCACCAACTTACATTCTGACCAACGGTGTACAAGGGTTTCCTTTTCTCCACATCCTTGCCAACATTTGTCATTTGTGTTCTTTTTGATGATAGCCACTCTGACAGGTGTGAGATGATATCTCATTGTGGTTTTGATTTGCATTTCCCTGATGATTAGCAATGTTGAGTGTCTTTTCATGTACCTGTCGGCTATCTGCATTTCCTCTTTGGAAAAATGTCTATTCTGTCCATTTTTTAATCAGGTTGTTTGTTTTTTTTGATGTTGAGTTGTATGAGCTGCTTATATACGTTGGTTATTAATCCTTTATCAGTAATATCATTTGCATATATTTTCTCCCATTCAGTACGTTGTCTTTTCATTTTGTTGATGGTTTCCTTTGCTGTGCAAAAGTTTTTAAGTTTAGTTAGGTCCCATTTGTTTATTTTTGCTTTTATTTGCTTTGCTTTAGGAGACAGAAACAAAAAAATATTGCTGTGATTTATGTCAAAAAGTGTTGTGCTTATGTTTTCCTCTAGGAGTTTTATGGCATCTGGTCTTATAATATAATTGATCTTGATCTGTTATACTGCATGTGGCTGCTCATTTATTAATCTCTGGGTATTTTATGGAGTGAAAAAATTAGAAAATACTGTCCTTATTTTTTAACTTCTTTTTTTATACCATGAACTTTAACTCGTGGTGCTTCGGGAGTTTTCAAAAAAATTCTTCACAACATATTCTCTGTATGTAAATAATAATATAGCCAGTAAGAAACTGAAAGGTTACATACTTTATATATGCATTAATTCAACAAACACTTAAGTATGCTATATTTATTCAAGAAATAGTTATGGAGAATTTACTATGTGTTGGGCACAATTCTAAGTGCTCAAATTCAGCAGTGAACAAAACAAAGATAATGTATTACATACTTCATAATAAATTATTGTATTGATAGAATTTTGAAGTTTTATAGCTGTAAGGGAATGTATAGCAAAATATAATAATTTTACAACCAAATAGGCTTATGCCAGAGAGCTTAAGTAACTTCCCACAAGGCCACTCAATTAATGTCAGAACAGGAACTAAAAGTTGTTTGATGATTTCTACTGCATCATCTGATCATCAGTTCTTGCCATGAACATAGGAGAAGAAACTAAACATCTGTGTATATGTATCTTGGGATCTCCTTCCTTTCCTAAGGCATAACAAAAAGGTTAAGTGTCAGATGTTTATGTTTCAGGTGACTTTGCCATTTGTGATTATTTTTGTTAAGGTTTTTGTCCATCTGTTCTAAAATCGGTTCTCCCAGCCCAGGCCAATTACCATGATAAAAACCACCTTTGTTGATGATATATGTGATGCAGAGAGTGAATTCTGAGTCATATTGGTTGTATCCTATTTGATTAACATTGAGCGTAATTTTTTCCAAGATGTAGTCGGCTGCCTCTTGTTAAAAGTTGGTTATTTCTTTAGAGTCAGTAATTTACATCACCATTAAAATGCCCAGATTGTGAGATAGGCCTTCTGTCTTCAGAATGAAGCAATTCAGTGTTAAGGCGGTGAAGGAGTAGCCTTTAATTCAGGAATTCTGGACAATTGTCCTGGAAAATGAATGTAAAAGAGAATGCTGGGGGACTTAATTTTTAATAATCTAACATGTTGGTAATCACCTCAGGTACATTCTTTTAGTCCTGCCAGAAACTCAGAGATGGATTTGGCAGAAGGAAGGAGAAGACTAAGTGATACAGTGCTTCCTCATTACATTATAGGAAGCAAGTGAAAGCTAAAAGAGCTAATATTTCACTGTTTAATGTAATTTCATTGGTAAATATGAGGTGCCAGAAAATTGATGTTTATGTCCGTTGAAGGCAGCAGATGATTTGACTTTACTGCTACTTAAGTTCACTTTTAGTCCTAAAAGTCAGAAAAAGTTGAGACATGCATTAAGATACAGTGAGAGCTTCCCTGGTGGCGCAGTGGTTAAGAATCTGCCTGTCAATGCAAGGGACACGGGTTCGAGCCCTGGCCCGGGAAGATCCCACATGCCGCAGAGCAACTAAGCCCGTGCGCCACAACTACTGAGCCTGAGCTCTAGAGCCTGCAAGCTACAACTACTGAGCCCACGTGCCACAACTACTGAAGCCTGTGCACCTAGAGCCCGTGCTCCGCAGCAAGAGAAGCCACGACAATGAGAAGCCCACTCACTGCAACGAAGAGTAGCCCCCACTCACTGCAACTAGAGAAAGCCTGTGCGCAGCAACGAAGACCCAACACAGCCAAAAATAAATAAATAAATTTTAAAAAAAGATACAATGAAACAATAAGCATTTCCTTTCTAAAGCCCCATTACCACAACATTAGTAGATGTTGCATGAAAAGACCTGTGTGTGCAAATATATTGTCACTGGAGATGAATTGAAGGCATCAAAAAGGTCTTTTGCAAAAAAGGTGTTATAGACTAAATCAAATTACAGAAAACTTTGTCAAGCACCAACCCCTAGATTCTCATTTTTCTGTTGTCCTTGTCTCTCTTCCAAGTACTTGAAGACAGTATAGAAGTGAAATTACAACTTAGCAGAAGAATGGATCTAACCATTGGAAGTTGTCTTTCAGTGAGACCTGAGAGCATATCTTTTTGACCATGGTCCTCCCTGGACTTTATTAGCATTCTCTCCAGGAACTGACATAGAAATCTCTTTCTGTGACTTTCTTCTTTAAAGAAGTAAAAGAAATTTACAAGCCAGAGGTAGCTATTTAGCCCTTGACCTTTAATGATGCAAATGGAATATTAGAGTTACTTAATAATAATTTTTTTAAAGTCTATCTTTATTTTCCTTACATAACCTCGTTTAGGAAATAATAGCAACCATAAAGTAAGCTAGCATATAAGCCTTTGGAAGACAATTTTCCCTTGCCAACCTCTTCCTCTAGGGCACAATTTCAGAGAGTGATATTCATGCTAGTGCTCTAGAGACATCATGTTTATTTTCTTGCTGTAGGAATTAAAGAGCAAAAGTTCATCATTAATGCAATGGTGCCAGAGAATAACAGAGGCATTCTTAGGATGGGAAAGTCAGCATTTCTAAATGGCCTGATATATATTCAAAATAGTTCTTTTATATGAATTTGCTTACCTAGTAGTTTTTGTCACCTTACCTGTTCTCTTTGATGTATGCACTTGGAGTGGGGAAGGCTAGCTGTGAGATTATAGATAGCAATTAGTCCTATACAGACCCGAGTTGAAAGGCAGCCTAGGGGTTTGAGCAGGAATTCAAATTTTGTCTCTTTCATTGTGTATGTTTGGGCAAGTTACTCAACCTCTTTAAGCCTCATTTTTTTTTTTTTTTAAGTTGTCTAATTGAAATAATAGTTAACTACCTTTCAGGGTTGTTTTGAGAATAATATGTGAATAATAAAAATAAAGTGCTTAGCATAACTTCTGGTAATAGCAAATCATGGATTTACTAGACTTGCCCTTGAGGAAACTAAGTTTTATCATCATATTCCAACTAGTTTCAATGGACAAAGATTTGTTTTTTTGCCTATTAAGTGCCAGCACTGTATTCAGCGTCAAGATACAACAGGGGACAATATAGAAAAGAGAGCTCTTGGACCAGAAGGCAACAATGGTAAAGACTTAAGGAAGGCTGCTATGAGAGGTGTCCTAATTCTGACAATTCCTGAAGGGCTCACTCTCTTCCTCATTTCAAGAAGAGCTCCATAGAAATGGCTTTCATTGACCTCATGGCCGAAGTAATTGTATGTGCCCAGACTAAGGTTGGGTTTGATATCCTTGTAACAAAGTTATTATTGAAATTCCATGATGCTTTGATATCTAACTCAATGTTATGAAATTTATTTCCCAGCTTGTATAGTTAATGTATCAGGGCTTACTTAAAATTTCTAGGTAATCATTTTGTGGCAAGTTGACACTGTGGTGATAGTCTCCTTTGGATCACTATGGAAATTTGAAATACAGACTGAACCTCACTATAGAATGATATTAATAAATTTAATTAATATTTAACAAGACTATGCCATTCATATAGAAAACTAGAGAACTCTAAGGCACCAAATTCTTGATCTTATGAGTTTGACTCCAAAGCTGAATTTGTGGTGACACATTTTCTGTTTAGATTTTTTTTTGATCTCACAGACTGCCTTCCTGAGGCTCATATAACAGTCTTCCCCGGGGCATTCTACTTATACCTACTGCCAGTAGGTTGCCAGTAATTGGGGTTATCTCAAAGCTCAGGCCCTGACTTGGGCCATACAAGAAGCAGTAGTGTCAAACATGAAACAAATATGAGGGAAATACTGCTTTCATTTTTATTAAATTAAGAAAAAAACATTGCATGTATTTTGTTATAAGCATGAGTATTTTGAAGTGATGGTAAGAACTTCCTTTGACTTCACCCAAATAATATGCATACAACTTCCTTGCTCTGTGCGTTAGAACTTAACATTCATCCTTCAAAAAACCAAATAATTATTTTCCCATTAAAAAAACAACAGAGCTTCTAATCTTGAAAAAATAATTTTTTTACCATTGTATCCTGAAGAAATTCTAGCAGAACATAAAGAAATTTGAAGTTTCAGTTAATTTATCAAGTATATCATAAACAGATGTAAAACTTTACTTAGGCTAATTTTTTTTTGATATTTAACTAGTTAAAAAAAATAAAAGTTAATATGTAAACATGGTGAGTCTCCTTCTTATTTTTGGACTCCCATTCCTCATTTCCTCCCTTTTCTCCTACTCTTCCCACCTCTGCCAACTAACTTGCTCCTCTCAGAGGCAAATCATCAAACCAGTTTTTTTGGTGGCTTTTTCTAGGAATGTTCTGGCCTGGCTTCATGAAGAGAACATGTGTAGGTGCTCTAGCCAAGCTGTATCTACAAGTTATCTTAGCCCAGGCAGCAGACATGTGAGTGAAGCTGTTATGATTCCAACCCCCAAGTGCTGAGTCACTCCCAGTTATTCTAATGTTTCTAGAAGCAACACACCATCATTGTGCCCTGCATTCCTGACCCACGGATTTCGGGAATATCATGGAATGGTTGTCTTACACTGCTAAGTATTGGAGTTGTTATGATGCAGTAGGAATTGTATAGTATGTTTCAATATCTGATACAGCTAGAATTTACTTGTTATTCTTTTTCAGGTATCTTTGGTTAGTCTTGTTACCTTTTCAATGCATGTTAGAAACACTGTAGTCCCTCACGAAGCCCCTTTTCTACCACCATTGCCACTCAGTATTGATATATATAAGTATATAAATATAATATATATATAATTTTTTAGGTTGGCTTAAAAATGATAGAATATTATAATATTGAGGGCTTTTCTATTGAAAAACAGGATATATATTTCTATTTGTAAACATTTTAAAATGTCCCTTAGTAAAATCAAAAATTTTCAATTTTATAAATCTTTCACATTATCTGTTAAGGGTATTCTTAAGTATCATATCTTTTTATTACTATTATAAATTGGATATTCTCTTCTATTATATTTTTAAGTAGTTATTATTTGTATATTTCAAAACCGTTGATTTATACAGTAATGTGGCAGGGCCACCTTGATGAATTTTGTTATTGCTACTTACAAATTTTTAGTTGCTTCTCAATCTATCTAAAACAATATTAAGGCAGGATCTCAATCTTATTTTATCGATCTTTTTTTTTTAAAATCAGGAATATATGCTGAATTTTATCAGCGCCTCTTTGGCATCTCTAGAGATGATCACATAATTTTTCTCCTTGAATCTATTAATATGATGAATTATATTAAAAGATTTTCACTATTCATGCATTTATTCATCAACTTAGTACATATTTACTCAAAGTGCAAAGCTCTGTTCCAGGTATTGGGGAGACTGAGGTATTTAGAAAATCTAGATATTGGATTTATTGTGGCATGAATCCCACTAGGTTATGGAATATTATACTTTAATATATTGCTGTATTTTATTTGCCAGTGTTTCATTTAGGACTTTGGGAGTAATTTCCCAAATGAGAGTGGTCCATAGTTTTCTATTTTTGTGTTTTCTTGGCTTTTGGTTTCAATGTTAATCTGGCTTTGGAAACATAATTTGAAAACATCATTTAATTTTCCAAAGGCTCCTTCATGCCTTCCTCTCTGAATGTCTGCTTGTCCATCTGTATTTTTTTTTTTCTTTTCCTTCCCTTATTTCATCCTTCCCTTCCTCTCTTTTTCACTTTTTAAACTGATTTTTTTCCCTTCGCTATCATTCTCTTTTTCCTTACAGCTTTTGCTTTTATTTCTACTTTTAGACCTGACAATTGCTATGAGCTGCTAAGCTACATAATAGGTTCTTATTATAATAATAAAACACATATACAAAAAGATGATTAAAGTTAAACAATTAGGACAGAACAAAACCAGTTAGAAAATATATACCAGTCATCTTGGCTGAGTTAATGGTCACAACTATGTACTAACATTAATTTTTGGCTTTTGAACCCAACAGTTCTCTTTGCCTCTAGGAATCTGAATTATGTATACATAATTGCATATATATTCAAAGATGTATTAAGTGTGTTCTCTGGAAACAACCTGTCTTTTAATAGGGAAGTACAGTGAATAGCTGTATGTATTAAAATGATTGAGATAGTTCTGTACTATGTATGTATCTGTCTATATAAATATGAATATGGAACAATCTTTAAGATGCACTATCACATGGAAAAAATCAGATATGTTTTTTGCTTGTATAAAAGAAATATTGTTGAATGAATATATGGGTGGATGAATAAGGGTAGGTAGGTATATAGGTATGAATCAATACATTGCTTTTCCTATCTTGCTAGGCTACAGGAAAATCATTGGGAAATCAATTTCCAAACCTTTTCAGAGTTAGAAAAAATTCAATTATATGTCTCATAGAGTTTGTGGTTATGAAATTCCACGTTTGCTTCTTGGGACTAAGGATTATAGTGTGCAGCAGTGATAATACCACGTTAATTTTCTCTTTCTGGACTCACTTGAGACCTATATTTTTTAGTCTCCCCTGCAATTAAGCTGGGGCTATGGAATATAGGCAGAAATGATTTATGTCACTTTTAGATCTGATCTTTTATTCAATTAATTCTAACTCTCTCCTCATGGCAACTACAGGGTTCATATCTTCCTAATGGAGTACCTAATGAGAGTCCCTGAATTACCTTTTAGAAGAGAGTTGACAAACCCACACTGATGTAAGCTATAAACAAACTTTCAGTGTGTTATAAAATGAGATTGTGGGGTAATTTGTTGCTGTAGCATAGACTAGCTCATCCTGACCAATATATACTGAAAAGGTTTCCTTTAGAACTGAGCACTTCCTAGGCAAATTTGTATGACAGGAAAAAGGCTTTGATTAAGAAGTCAGTATGGTGAAGAAACCAAAAATAGAGATTCTGCAGAGAGGAGATTTGGATAAAATTATTCTGCTTTAGAAATTCTGAGAATTTAAGATTGGAATTATGACTTCTTAGGGGAGAAATTTTGCCTGGAACATATCTGAGTTTCCCAAGTTGCCAGGAGAATAGATTTTAAGTATGAAGCCATCAGCCTCCCCCAGAGGGCTCTTCTTTATGCCATCTAAGTCCAGACTTAGAGTTGATTTGAGATCCTAAATACGTCTCTGAAGAGTTAACTTGGAGGAAATAAAGCGTTTAAGATTTATTACGTGTTTGAAACATGAGCAAGTTTAAACAATTTTCCCTTTAGTATAGCAATTCCCGATTACAACTTTAAACAAACTACTTGAAATAAAAATAAGTTAAAATATTTAAAAATTTTCTACAATTATAAAAACAATTACATATAAGAAAATGAGACAGCACACACTGAACAAGGCTCTTAATCTGGACACTAAACGTCCAAAAGTCATAAATGAATAAACAGACTTGAGCTTCATAAATCTGACGGTACCAGAGAGGCAAAGAAAAACAACATGATGATACAGAGGAGGTAAAGGAGGAGAGAAAGGGAAGACGGCAGAGATATCTTGTTGGATAATCAGACTATATATATTTTAGTCATAAAATGTATATAGCCTCATAAAATATATATAGCCTCAAGCCATTGAACCAGAAGCACATAATTGTAGTAATACAATGATAACAATAAAAATGTGCAATTCTGTAGTTTGTTAGATCCCCCTCTTTTCCCCTTTCAGAGGGCGATGTCCTCTAGCCTATGTTAGGCACAATGTCTAGTCTTCCTTTCCTCCCTGTGCCCTCTCCAGAGTGTTCCTATGGCATATAAGCTTGTGCCATCACTCCTGACTTTGCTGTGGGCTTCCTTCTTGCACCACTGATCACTGACTTGCACTCCAAGTGATGCATTTGTAACTTATCTTTATGAGAAGCCAGGGACAGATGGAGGAATACAGTTATTCCTTTACCACTCCCAAGGCTAGCATATTCAATGGTGTGAATATATGATTATTGGTCTACTAAGGGACTAGTGCCATTTCAAATGGGAACTAAAATGTAGGAACAAAACTATTAGATTCCTAGATAATTTGGTTTACCCCTGGAGTCTTAAAATGCATCTAGACATAGGCCTTTCAAAAGGAGATGGGTAGGGGGATTACCCTACTTTATTCTTTTGTTAAAGTTAGTTAACATACAATACTTTGTGCCCTATCTCTGAAAAGCATACCAGAGTCTTGAAAGAGCTACACTGAACTTTAGTGTCAGTTATTATACAACAACCACAGTAACAACCTGCCCAACAGAACAAAGAAATATTCATGGCCCCAAATAACTCCTCTGATGACCATTAGAGGCACACAAATTTACTGTCTCTTACCAGTGGACAATCATCTAACTTTATCAGGCTTTCACAAGTACTTTATGTTTTTTCAAAGAAATGTTGTAATTAAGAAATTACAGTAAAACAAAACAAATCAAAAAAACAAAAACAGAGGGTTACTGAGCTCTGTGTGTCACATTGTCTTAATTATAACTCAATAAATTCCCTTCCAAAGTAAAGTTAAAATGAACTGGAAGAACACATACTGATTATCTGGTCTAACCACATAATTTTATACATGAAGAAACTGAAGCTAAGAAGCATAAAGGACTTACTTAAGGTCACACAGACAATGGTAGGTTCAGGTCTGAAATGTGAATGACACATCAAGTAAGCAAATGTTTACAGTGACTGCTAGATCTCCTTCTAATCCCCAAATCCTAAAACAGTATACCTATCAGATTTGGTTTGTTCTGGAATATCATGTCCTTTTTTAAAGTAAATGAACTAGTTTAGTGATGCATTCAAAACTTATTTTTTTGTATGTCTATGTGCCATGAAGTATGCTAAGCATTGCTGTACTTGGTAGGACAAAAATCAAAACAAACTCCCAAACTGTGAATTTTAAGGACATGGAAAAGGATATGTAGTCACTTCCTTAATAAAGATAACTAATTAATTCAGCAAAAATTATAGCATCCTTGCTGTGTGCCAGACACTGTTCTAGGTTCTGGGGAATATATCTGTGAACAAGGTAAAGCCTCTGGTGGCAGGTACATAAAATCTGGGGATGAAGCAAAAATGAATGAGCAATTAGGAAACAGTTAGTGCTGTAAAAGGTTAAAGCAAAGAGGCCCCTCAGGGCCCCCAAGAAGGAACATAACCCCAGCTTTGGAGTGGTGGGGAGGTAAGGGAAGTTCTCTGGAGCAAGGAATGCAAAACAAAAGTCTAACAAGTTAATATCTATGACTTAAAAGGAAGAGGTTCTTCTGTGAAATTAAATTTGAGCAGATGACATAGGATAGTATTTGCTTTCCAATTTGAAGTGGTTCTCACTGTCTACTGAAATGATTTGCTAAAAGTCTTTTAAGAAATGGAAAATAGTAGTTTTAATCCAATACTCCACTACTTTGAGTCTGTCATAAGAAAATAATCTAAAGGGCTTCACTGGTGGTGCAGTGGTTAAGAATCCGCCTGCCAATGCAGGGGACACGGGTTCAAGCCCTGGTCCGGGATGATCCCACACGCCGCGGAGCACCTAAGCCCATGTGCCACAACTACTGAGCCTGCGCTCTAGAGCCCGCGAGTCACAACTACTGAGCCTGAGCTCTAGAGCCCGCGAGCCACAACTACTGATCCCGTGTGCCACAACTACTGAAGCCCATGCGCCCATGCTCCACAACAAGAGAAACCACCACAATGGGAAGCCTGCACACTGCAACGAAGAGTAGCCCCTGCTTGCCGCAACTAAAGAAAGCCCACGTGCAGCAACAAAGACCCAATGCAGCCAAAAATAAATTAATTAATTATAAAAAAGAAAATCTAAAAAAGAAAAGAAATAATTTATAGTCTTGAATATCTTTAGGATAGTGTTCACTGTAATGAAATATTGAAAACAAAGTAAATATTTACTAATAGAGGAAATGTTAGTTAGATTTGGTTATACTTATGCTATTATTAGAAATAATGGTTATGAAAATGGCACGACGAGTAGCCTTTCTGCCTGTCACAGGAGGTAGAAATGGGGGGAGGAGACTACAGAGGGGCAAGAAATAGACAAGAAGACCCAGGAAAAAGCAAAGTATTTAAGCCAGAATCAGTCTAAGGTTTTCCTGAACATTGAAGCTTTTTGCTCATCTTAAATAGTGGTTTTCAAAAATAATTCTTGGAAGGGAAATATCTTTAATAAAAATGATATTGTCTGTGGACATCCAATATATAAAACTTATAAATATATGAAAGCAATATTTTATTAATAATGATTGATTTGAAAAACTCAAATTTTTAGCACTTATTGTACTTAAAATAAGTCAATTAATGAGATCAATGAGACAGTTTTGATGGATTCAACAACCCGACATAGGGTTTTATGGATGACAGTTGCCATCTGCTGTTAGTCTCAGCTTCCATTTTATTTCTTTAGCTTTATTTTGGCTGTAGTATATGAAGAAACTTCTGATTCATCCCAGTGAAAAACAGTGACATGCTTGTAAAGCTTTATAGAAGCAAACGTATGCAATTCGTAAAAAGAACAGGACAAAGACTAATCAATTGCACACTTAAAAGAAGGTTAAGTATGTGCTTAGAATTGGCAAGAAGATCTGTATTCTGACACTAAACAAAGGCACGTTAGTTTGGCAGCCCTTATTAAGTGGTATCCTCCAATATGTTGGAAATTTGGTGCATAACACATTTGAGTAAGTATGTTGGAGTTTATTTTAGTGCGTAATATAGCTTAAAAATACATGCATATACTGTATATGAAAAATGAAATCTAATCAAACATTTATATACTCTCTGAAGATGGAAATTATTATGTACATTGCATCTGATTTGAATGGCAATTTTCATAAGTATTATAGCATGTGTTTTCTTTGCCAGGAAACGATATTTATTATAAATAAGATGCAGATAATTTGAGGAAAAGTTTGGAGAAAGCTATTCTAAAAAACTGTAGTACTATAAACCATTGTATGTTTTCCCAGATTCCTGTCTCCAGCACATATAATAAATGTCAGTGAGATAATAAATCTACAGGTGTTCATGGAGAGAGCAAAATGAGCTGGGGAGCAAGGACACATTTATGTCAAGGAACAGAAAGGAGTAGAGTTGGGCTATGCAGTTGAAGAGGAAAGGACTGGGAAGGTGATCTCAGGCTGGAGGATGGCACATAAAAAGATGGAATAGTCTGACTTAGGGGGAGTAATGTGAGGGGATTTACTGTCCTATAACAAATAACTATAAAATTGGACAAAATATACAAAGTGATTGTTTTCAGGCATTGAGCAACCTGCAGAGCAGAGTAGCCGTCCTTGAGAGAAGGGAAACACTGGAGGTGAACTTGGCATTCATCCAGGTTTTCTGCCTTTTTGCCTTTCCAAGGCATGGAACAAAGGAGTGGAGCCTAAAAAGCAAAGATCTCGTTGGGCACAGGAAACAGAGATCCCAGTAATGGGAAGGCTAATGTGTCTAGAATTTGTAGAGAAGTGTCCCAGGGAAGGGTGTTTCTCTGTACAGAGAAGGAGCTCTAAGAATCTTCATAGGGGTCCCTTGAGTTTTGGCTGAATGCTAAGCTATACATGTGCAGGATGACTATGAGGTCTTACAAAGAACATATGCAAGGTTTTTTGAGATGAACAGAGATTCTGGAGCTTGCACAGTGTTGAGAGATATTGGTTTTCTGACCAGCTAGAATACCCTAAACATTTAGTTGAAACTTCAGAATGGCCATACTTTAGGAGTAGGTTTACTCCAACCTAGAATGAGGGTTAATCTAGATCTGCTCTAACAAAGCCCAACAGGGTCAAGTGAACTTGGCAGTAAATTGACTGGCTTCCAAAGCAAAACTCAACATCCTTTATAGGAAGCCAATATAATCCAGTCACTGAACAACACAACATTCACAGTGTCCAGCATCCACTAAAGTAATCATTAACATGTAAAGAAGCAGGGAAATGTGACCTGTGACAAATAGAAAAATCGCTTAATAAAAACAGGTCAAGAAATGATAGAGATAATAAAATTATTAGACAAGGATTTAAAAACAGTATATATGTATACACACACATATATATATATACTTATTATGGTCATGTATTCTTATAAATCCCTGACTAAGGACTACATGGACATAATGAGAAATGGTAGAAATACCAAAGAACTGAATGGTACTCATAGAGCTAAGAATACAATACCCCAAATGAAAAATTCATTGGATGGGATTAAGAGCAGATTAGACATTGCAGAAGAAAAGATATGTGATTTTTAAAAAACATAGCAACAGAAATTATCAAAGATGAAGGATGACATAAAAGACTGAAATAACATGAAAAAAGTCTCAATTACCAATGAGCGGGGCAGGCTTCACAGGTGTGCAGCCTTTCCTGACACATAGATTCTACATTAAGAAGGGGCTATCACTTGGTTTAATGTTCTGCTGTTGCCTCTTGAAATTTTTAAACAATTTTTGAATGAGGGATCCTTCATTTTAATTTTGCACTGGGCCCTGCAAATTATTTAGCTTTTGCTGCCTAGAGGATAATACTAAACCATCTGACATGCATGTAATAGTTGGAATCTTAGAACTGATAGGCAGTGGTGGGGAGGGTAGCACAAAAAGTATTTGAAGAAATAATGGTTGCAATTATTTCCAAATTCCTACTGGTCCAAGAAGCTCAATGAAACTAAATCACAAAGAACATGAAGAAAAGTACTCCAAATGAGCTTTAAGCAAAAAAAAAAAAAAAAAAAAAAAAAAAGTACTCCAAGGATAATCATAATCAAATTGCTTAAAACCAGTGAGAAATAGAAAAATTAGATGTTAAAATGGTGGGATGGTTAATTTTGTCTGCCAACTTGACTGGGCCATAGGCTTCCCAGATATTTGGTTAAACAATTTTTTGGGTGTTTCTGCAAGGGTGTTTTTGGGTGAGATGAACATTTAAATTAGTAGACTTTAACATTATATTACATTAACATTTTAATCAGTAGAGTAAGGCAGATTACCCTTCATAATGCGGGTGGCCTCATCCAATCAGTTGAAAGGCTAACTAGAACAAAAAGGCTGATCTTTCCCGAGGTAAGAGAGAATTCTACAGCCAACTGCCCTCTGACTTCATCTGCGACATCGCCTCTTCCTGCTTGATGGCCTTGCAACTGGAACATCTGCTCTCACTGGGTCTCCCATACCATCGACCTGCCTTGCAGGTTTGGGATTTATCAGCCTTCATAATCATATGAGCCAATTCCTTATAGTAAATCTCTGTCTGTCTGTCTATCTAGTTATCACCCATATATCTATCTCCTGTTGGTTCTCTGGAGAACTTTAATACAAATGCTATTCTTGGAAAAATGTTGTTTGTCTCAGAAAAGTGGTTCCAGTGGTCAATAAGAATTTGATGTTAAGAGGCATGTGAAGAGTTTAAATAAACTTATTTCATGAAATTTGAAGGTGGAAAAAAGTAATATTTTAAATATAATGTGTTAATTTACAGGGTATGTGATTTAAAATAAATATGTAACCAAATAAATCAAATATGCACATATTTACTTTTAAAGTTTATATTATTAGTATACATATATTCAATCAGGCTCTTATTCTCATTTTTATTGTGTTTGCATTCTAATTTGGATATTGAAAGATTATCTGATATTCTGGGTTGAATTATATTCAGGCAGGCATATGTGGTAATTTCATTGAGCTATAGTTGTCTTACATGTAATAGGGAAATAAAATAGTACCTACTCCTTATGGGTATTTTGGGAATGAAATGAGATAATGAACATAAAATGTTTAGTGTAGTGCCTGGTACATAGTTATTGTTCAATAATTATACATATATATATATATTTTTTTTCTTTAAAAGCCTGTATAAGGATGGAGTTAAAGAATCAGCAGAGTTAAATTAATTTTTTTTTGCAAGGGTTGGAAAATTGTTCATTCAGATAATTGAAGCTAGGTTCTGTTACTTCTGCATGCAAACACAAGGACATATTTTTCACTGTGTATTATGTTTTGGGAAAATGTGATTTTTCTATTATTCTTCCCTGTGGCTAGAAAAAGCAGCTGGAGTAATGAGCTTATTGCTCTGTGAAGAAGAGATTATTAATTCTTACTGTAAGCCTGAGAGAAAGGATATAAGTTGCATCAATTTGGGGGGAATATATTAAGTATTGTATAATTGTAATTGATTTTAGGAACAATTTATCTTGCTTCTCTATCAGCAGGATAAGCCTCCTCTAAAAGGCCCTAACAAGGACATTTCAGACACAAAATGTCACTTCTGCATCTAAATTTTGACTAAAAAGTTATAACTGTATATTTTTATTAACAATTGTATTCAATTATATAATATATAATTATACTAACTATATTAATTACATAATTATATTAACAATTATATTTATAATTTAACAATTTATTCTGATTCTAACTTACCCTTGTAAAATTTCTACCAAGATGACTTTTAAAAGTCATGTAAAAGCTTTTGTATAAAAACCACTCAAGGTACATTCTCTACAGTAACAATATGAGTATCTTATTCATTTATTCACTCACTGGTTTTTGGTGTCAACAATGTGGAAGAATGTTGCAAGTGTCACAGAAAAGTGCATAATTATGGTTCCTTTTTTCAAGGAACATGGAGATCTTTTTTAATCTCCACACTGGAGTAGACTGCCTCCTCAGCACAGTTGCCCTTTATCACATTACTCAATATTTCTCTTCATAACATATCTGAAAATATATAAGTTCCTTGAATGTGGGCAGTCTTTTCCCCTAGAACAGTGCCTGGCACTAGATGGTACTCAATAGATACCTGTTTGTTGATAGATGATTTTACCAGTATCTATCTATGAGGTAGTTATTTTTACTTTTGCCTTTTTACAATTGAAAAATAGGCACAAAGTATTTAAATTATTAGTTCAAAGTCACATGGCTGGTAAAATGTTAGAGCTGAGATTTGATCCCTGTTATGTGAAGATGCATAAATAGTGCTGCAAAGGTGCAAAAGGTTAGAAATGGTGACTAATTCTTTTTGGTTGTGTAATACGTGACAAATAGGAAATAAATGCTTAAGATGTAAGTTGTTTCACATACTAGAAGGTCTTAAACACCAAATTGAAGAGCTTGGACTTGATTCAGAAAGCAAAAGAGATTTTTAGAGCATATTCTGCTTTTATTACTTTGTCTTTACACATACTGACTCATTGCCCGGTTCCCTTCTGTCTACTTCTTCATCTCCTTTATTGAGTACTAAAACCAACATTTCATATTCCTGTGGTAAACATTTCTGGGACTGGGCATATTTTCTTGTCTCTATATTAAATAATACTGAGGACAAGCAAAAATGACTTGGCTAGGGGGCTTCCCTGGTGGCGCAGTGGTTGAGAATCTGCCTGCCAATGCAGGGAACACGGGTTCGAGCCCTGGTCTGGGAAGATCCCACATGCCGCGGAGCAACTAGGCCCATGAGCCACAACTACTGAGCCTGCGCATCTGGAGCTTGTGCTCCGCAAAAAGAGAGGGCGCGATAGTGAGAGGTCCGTGCACCGCGGTGAAGAGTGGCCCTCACTTGCTGCAACTAGAGAAAGCCCTTGCACAGAAACGAAGACCCAACACAGCCAAAATAAATAAATAAATAAATAAATAAATAATAAAAATAAAGGAATTCCTTAAAAAAAAAAAAAAAAAACTTGGCTACTTGTTCCATGAAATACATGCTGCTGGAAGGTAAGACGATGAACTAGCTAATTAATTTATTTACCAAGACAAACAGCTTCATCATCTAGACTGGCTTCAAAGCCAATCCACAATTATGTCATAAACTCTGTCTGTTCCCATCTAGTTCCCTGCCTGCCTAGACCCACCTTAAAGGCACTGAGCCCAGGTCTCAAAATCCTTTATCTTTCCCTGCCTTCACTCTTCTGAGATACTAGTAAACTTTTGTCAAGGTGGTGTTATCCCTTACTGCACTGTCTAATAAGTGTAGCTTTGTTTGATCTTCAGGTTTTTCTGATGGACTTTCAGGGACCTGACAATTGACATTTCATGTCTACTTTTTATAGTAATCAGCTGAAGCATCATTTGCCTTGGTAAGCTAGAGATGTCCTCTTTAGTTCCTTGCCCAGGAACAGTTAGTGCTCCCCTCTTGTGCCCCTTACCTCCTTATACACACTTCCATACTCTATCAGAGTGCAATCCTGCTGTTAGACTGGGAGTCCCTAAGGGCAGTCACCATGACTTTATCATTGTATGCTCTTAGCACTGCCTTAAACATAGAGTGGGTGCTCAGTGATGTTGACTTACTGACTGCTATACTGAATGAATGAATAAATGTATTACCAAGTGCAGGTAGAGAGACTTACCATAAGGAGATAAGAAAAAAGGTGACTGCAAGTTTATTAATGAGGTAATGAGCACTGGTGAATAGAAGTGAGTAGCTTCTCCCAAGATGAATCAAATTAGGAAAGCCCAAGTACCATTGGGAAAATTCCAAGGACCAATTGAAGAGAAAAAGCAGTCATATTTCTTTCAGTGGTTTTCAACCCTGGCTGTATATTGAAATAAGCAAGTATTTTTTAAAAAATCCAGTGCTTTCTTCCTGAGTGCTACCCTCACCCCATCACTCTGATTTAATTTGGTCTGTCATGAGGCAGGACATTAGAATATTTTAAATATGATACTGAAACCTCTAAGATGCAGTCAAAGTTGGGAAGCATTGGTCTAAATTCTCAGTATTGCTATTTTTTTTTTATTTCTTTGACATCCTCTAAGCCCAGTGATTCTCCAGGAGGTGTAGTTAGTAAGAGGACAGGTGAGATCCTTCTGCCAAAGAAGCTTAGCAGAATTTTGTGAGAAAGACATGGAATGATGGTTTGGTAGTTTAAAAAATATATTCATAGGTTTGTGGGTTTATTTCTGGGCTTTCTATCCTGTTCCATTGATATATATTTGTTTCTGTGCCAGTACCATACTGTTTTGATTACTGTAGCTTTGTAGTATAGCATGAAGTCAGGGAGCCTGATTCCTCTCACTTAATCTATGACAGAGGAGGCAAGAATATACAATGGAGAAAAGACAGTGTCTTCAATAAGTGGTGATGGGAAAACTGGACAGCTACATGTAAAAGAATCAAATTAGAACATTATCTAACACCACTCACAAAAATAAACCCCAAATGGATTAAAGACCTAAATGTAAGCCTGGATACTATAAAATTCTTAGAGGAAAACATAGGCAGAACAGTCTTTGACATAAATGGCAGCAATATTTTTTGGGATCTCTCCTAGAGTAATGGAAATAAAAACAAAAATAAACAAATGGAACCTAATTAAACTTAAAAGCTTTGGCACAGCAAAGGAAACCATAAACAAAATGAAAAGACAGCCTACAGAATGGGAAAAAATATTTGCAAATGATGTGACCAGCAAGCGATTAATCTCCAAAATATACAAACAGCTTATATAGCTCAACATCAAAAAAACAAACAACCCAATAAAAAAATGGGCAGAAGATCTAAATAGACATTTCTCCAAAGAAGACATACAGATGGCCAAAAGGCACATGAAAAGATGTTCAACATTGCTAATTATTAGAGAAATGCAAATCAGAGCTACAGTGGGTTATCACCTCACACTGGTCAGAATGGCCATCATCAAAAAAGTCTACAAATAATAAATGCTGGAGAAGGTGTGGAGAAAAAGGAATCCTCCTACTCTGTTGGTAGGAATGTAAATTGGTACAGCCACTATGATGAACAGTATGGTGTTTCCTTAAAAAACTAAAAATAGAGCTACCATATGATCTTGCAGTCCCACTCCTGGGCATATATCCAGAGAAAACCATAATTTGAAAAGATACATGCACCCCAGTGTTCACTGCAGCACTATTTACAGTAGCCAAGACATGGAAGTAACCTAAATGTCCATCAGCAGATGAATAGATAAAGAAGATGTGGTATATATATACAGTGGAATATTACTCAGCCATAAAAAGGAATGAAATAATGCCATTGGCAGCAACACAGATGGACCTAGAGATTATCATAGCAAGTGAAGTACGCCACAGAAAGACAAATATCACATGATGCCACTTATATATGGAATTTTAAAAATGATATAAATGAACTTATATACAAAACAGAAATATACCCACAGACATAGAAAACAAACTTATGGTTACCAAAGGGGGAAGGTGGGGAGGGATAAATGAGGAGTTTGGGGTTAACATAACCCCACTACTATACATGAAATAGGTGACCAACAAGGACCTACTGTGTAGCACCAGGAACTATACTCAATATTTTGTAATAACCTATAAGGGAAAATAATCTGAAAAAAATTCACTGAGTCACTTTGCTGTACACCTGAAACTAACACAACATTGTAAATCAACTATACTTCAATTAAAAAAATATTCAATATGATCAAATTTTTTAATTTTGAAAAAGAAAAATAAATTATTTGTGTAATTTAACTTATGAAAATTAAATGCTGGTAAGAAAACAAAATACTGCAGTTCTCAGTAGAGGCATGCTCCTTTGGGGTTTCTTAGAACTGTTTTTTTTTGTGAAAGAGACTTGAAATGTGAATGTTTATCAAAAGACAACAATGTTTAAAAGATTGTAAAACTCTGTCTTTGCCCCTAGAGTTAGAGTAATATGTACCTGCTCTTGTAGCAGTTTCTACTTATCTTTATCTGCACTTCTCAGTATGCGTGGTTTGGAAACTTCTGCTTAGTTTTCTATTCCCCCCATTAATTTGTAAGTGCTTGAAGGGAAGCAGGATTATAAATCTCTTTATTCCCAGATTTAGTGCCTATTTATAGTCTATAGGGGTTGGTTGACTGATTAGAAAGAGTGAGAGCCAATAAGGAATGATTTAGCTCTTGCTAAATCATTTGTCTTGATTTAGCAAGAGCATGATGCAAATGAGGTCACAGATGTGAATTTAATGCTGGATCAGGGCCAGATGGTTACTCAAAGAAATTGTCCCATGACCTTGTAACTGTCCCTTAAATCTAGGCAGCTGCTTTGCATATATTGGTGCATTAGAGAAAAATCTTGCCACTATTAACAGAGGATGAGTCCTAGAAATGGTGGTTACTATCACCATTGTATCAAGGTCAACTCCATCTGTTTTCTCCTCTATAAATTGGAGAACATTACTCCGTATAGGGTAGTTGTGAGGATTGAATGAATTAATGTGTGAGAAAGTATCTAAAATAATAATTAGAAAGTTTTCACTAATGCCCTTGAAAGAGAGCAAGTTTGCCACGATATTGACATTTGGGCAGATATATTTTAGAAAGGATCAAAGAATCAGAAGAGTTGTTGAACTATATGGATTTTAAGTCTCTGTCCTTAAAATGAGATTGTATTATTTTATCTCTTTTATTTCAAAGATAAAGAAGGTAAAGTACAGAAGGATAAAAAATTTACCATATGACCATCTCTTACTCATCTTTTGGGATTCAGCTAAAACATCATTACTTCAAAGAGGACTCCTCAGATACCACTTCTTCTAATCCACGTTCTCCCCCTAGCACTCTATTGTTCTTATCACAAGTTGTAACTCTATTTAATTATTTACGTGATTATTTATTCAATGTCTTTATTCCACACTAGATTACAAACTACCTGAGGGTAGAAACCAAGTATTTTCCTCCCCATAATATATAACTGCCCAGAGACTAGCACAGTTCTTGGCTCACAGAAGGCTCTCAAATATTTGTTAGATGCATACACATCTAATTAATTAGTAAATTAATTAATTATAATCTATTTACTCATGCCAGCTTACAAAAGGGATTTGAAATGTGTAAAGCGTAATGTATTATCCATTCATTTACTCATTTATTATGGTTTTATTTTTATTGGAAATGTTAATTAATATAAAGTTTTTACATCTGGCTAATTGTTTTCTCTTTTACTACTACTTCTGTCATTATTCTTGGCAACTACAACAGCAATGAAAATGCTTAGTTCAACACTCTGGCCCCTGAGGTCCATGATTTCCTTAATTCTATAGTCCTATTCTATCCCACCTTAGTCACCCCTGTGGAACTTATCCTAGACCACTGTTTTTCACACTACAGATTCTGATGCCTCAGTAGGGCTGGAAAATAATTTACTAAGTAGAATTTTTAAAAGGAATGGAATAGAATTGAAAATTGAGTACGTTTAAGGATTGGTATCGTTTTGTAAAAATTTGTATATGTATACTAAATATCTATGTAAAATTCCTTTCTTTCTAAGGATTGTGGTCAAAAAAATTCGTAAAATACTGCTCTAGACATCATCATCATCAGTAATTGCAGCACCTCTGAAACCTCAGTTTTAAGCAGCCTACTTTTTGTTCACTACTGCTTTCCTTCCTAGCTCCTTTACTCCAGTAGGTCCACCTGAACATTTTATTATCCCAGCCAGGCTCCCAATTCATTGACTCAACACGTTTTTACTCTGCAGTGTTTCCTCCTCACTTTTCTCCTTGCCCAGGTTAGACTCCACGGTCTATCACATTCATTATAATCAGCCTCAGTTCCCTTGTTACGCTTTCCTTCCATCTCACTCAACTGGCAAAACTATTTATCTGCTGACTCCATACTGTATGTGCTAAGCCTGGAATATGGCTGCAGTTTTGGAGACAAACTTCTGTGAACTGGTCTCACTTTGCATTTATGACCACAAATCTCAAGTGAGGCCTTAGAATTATCCAGCCATCTTTCTGGAGTTCCTTAATAAATCTGCTTTCCAACTCTGAGGTGCCTTCACAGCTTCTCTCTCCATTAACCTTCAGTATCCCTCTTTCCCAAGCAAATAAGAAGCATCATAATACAGCTAGGTCATCTGTCCACTATCAAATTTCCACCACCCTTTCATTCTTACCCACATGCTCTTTTTTTTCTCCTGTGACAATAGACTGCTCCCACTGTTACCTGAAACCGAACCTCCCACTTGCCACCTGTTGTATCCCTGTGAATTCCCCATACTTGCCTTTCATTTCTTTGGTTTTTTTTAAGTCACAAACAGATTATAATATTCTAGCAGGGACAAACACTGCTTATTTTGTTTTTGATTTGAGGGTTTTTGTTGTTGTTCTTCATGGTTCATGTAATAGCATAAAGGAATGAGTAAATTGGGGAAGCTGGGGCTGGGGCTTATGGGGGGGGCATCACAATATGTTGCCTTGAGCCGCTAGGAGTAACCCAATATCATTCTGTGCCTGTTGAGGCTCCAGAAAGTGAAAAATAGAAGGTAAAGGATAGAAGGGGAATAAGAATACACTCTACTTCTTAAATGTTCTGAGAACTGGCCCTGCATCTAAATTATGATTATACAACATGCTTTCCCTAATAAAATTGTCTAGCATTTCTGGGAAAGTATTACAGGATTCTTCTCCTTGCTTCTATGGCCCCCATTGTTTCTTAAAATATGATCTGCACTTCCACTCCTTCCCACAGTTATTATCCTGATGTAGAAGATGGGGAGAGTTTAAAGGTCTTTCCTCACTGGGACCTTGAGTACTCATTTGTAGAGTTTATGGGAAAGAAGATCCTCTTTTTCAGTCTCTTCTGATGCATGTATTTCCATTTCCTGACCTTTCCAAAAATGACCGTTTAGAAGCAGTAGTTGTTGGGAATGAGAAATAATGTGGACAAGTCAAACTTTGTACCATATTCTGTTTCAAAAGTGACCTCATGGTCATTGCTCAAGAGACTCTACTTATGACAGGTTCATCCCCCTAGGGAAGGAAATTGATGGCTGCATTCTATTTCATCTCCTCCAGTATGTGTTAATGATATTTTAGTTCATATTTAAAAAATATTTTAAAGTGCTTTCTCATCTATGATATCCTTTTATACTGGAAATGACTTTACAAGTCACATAAGGGGGTAACTGAGACTTAGAGAGGTTAAGTTGTTGAAGTTACTGGATTATGTTTGGTCAACTTTCTAATTAGAGCAGAACGTGGTGGTAAGACCCACATTTTGGAACGTCTAGCTCAGAGTTTTATTTATTACATAATTGTATTACTTTATTGTACCAGGGTCCATCAATGTTCATCTTCTGCCTTTTTAAGGACAGCCTTAAGTCAAAAGTGTATGTGATTAGACAGATACTACTGACTGCATTGAGTGAGGAGGGAGAGGGCCCAGAGTGTTTCCTAGTGAGGCTACAATGTGTGAAGACTGGGAAGCAAAGGAGAGCTTACAGGTGATCAGAAGCTAAAACAGGTTCACTAGGGCTGAAGGGGAAGCCGAGAGTAGCAGACTTGGCCCAAATCAGTGAAGGGGATAGGGAGTCTTTAAGGCATGTTAAAGATGTATCTGATGTACCTTTGGAAAAAAAGTGTTTGTTAAATGATCTAATTCAATTCTCTTGCTTTAACTTGAGAAAAGTAAGAATCCAAGAGTTTAGGTAACTTACTAAAGGCCGCAAATCAAATCCATAGCAGAGCTGAGACTAGAATTTATATCCAATTTATGATCCTTATGCTATTTAATTTGTTCTAATTCAGTGGTTCTCAGTATTGCCTATTATTGACAGGTTATTAGACTAACCCAGGAGTTTAAAAAAACTATAGAGGGCTGAACTCACCCCCAAAGGTTTGATTAAATTGGTTTGGGATGGGTCAGGGCATGAGCGTATTTTAATAGCTCCCTAGGAGATTCTAATGTGTGGCTGGGTAGACAGCCCCTTGACTAAATTACAGGACTTTGTATAATAGCTAGTAGAGCTAATGCATATTCTTCCTTTTTTTTGGTATTTTTAAAACAAAAAGAGGAAGAATTCTTGCTTTGAGTCTTTTGTTTTGCAGTTTTCTTTAGTGCACTCTGCCTTAATGCAGTCCTGCACACGGAAGAGCTTTGATGTCTAAGAGTTTAGGGGATTAGAAGCAATTTCTCAACTGTAGGTGATGGTGATAATGTACAATTTTAAATAGCTCTCCAGGTAATTCTCCTAGACCTCTCTCCCCTGTGTCACCCCAAGTTGGGAATCATTGTCCTAGTGCACATAAGAAAGAGGAGTTTGTTTCTGAAATGGTGGCTAACTTAGTATTTCTCTAAACCTACCTCATCAATCATTACTTTTATTATAGGAAGAAAACCATCAGTTCAGTGTCAGAATATGAGGACAAAGGGACAGATACCTATAGGGATCATTTATCTTCACACAGAATCTCCCAATCATGAATGATCATAGACTACATTTCTCACCTAGGTCAGCCATCTTGCATATGTGCCCATCACAAGACGAACCAAAAGGTGGTAGAATACACATGGCATGCGTATCACCAGCTCTTCCTCCACTCTCACTGTTTTGTACTAAACTGAAATACAACTTTAAAATATTATTCAACATAACAACTCAGGTAGAGGTGGATGATTTCTATTTGTCACTTTCAGAATAAACAAAAATTGTGCCTAGAAAACAGAGTTGTTTTTTTTAATTTTACACTTTATTTATTTATTTATTTTTGGCTGTGTTGGGTCTTCGTTTCTGTGCGAGGGCTTTCTCTAGTTGCGGCGAGTGGGGGCCACTCTTCATCGCGGTGCGCGGGCCTCTCACCGTCGCGGCCTCTCTTGCTGCGGAGCACAGGCTCCAGACGCGCAGGCTCAGTAGTTGTGGCTCACGGGCCTAGTTGCTCCGCGGCATGTGGGATCTTCCCAGACCAGGGCTCGAACCCGTGTCCCCTGCATTGGCAGGCAGATTCTCAACCACTGTGCCACCAGGGAAGCCCCAGAGTTTTTAATCTACCTATAAATACACATGAAGCCCTGAAAATATGAAAGCTGTTGATCCAGAGTGTATATGCTTTCAGTATTATTTGAAAGTCTTGTTCCTTTATGCACCTTCCTTCCTTTTCTTTGCTTCCTTGTTTTCTTCCCTCCCTGCCTTCCTCATTTCTTTCTTTAATTCTTTTTTTACGTTTAAAAATCCTGTTTCTATCTCTCATGTGTACCATGCATTTTGTCATGCTCCTGATCTGGTTTCCAGAACTTCTAATCTTAAACATAAAATCTTTCCATCCCTCTCTTATGTAGTTACCCTGAGGTTATTCCTGTGGATTAGTCAGAAGTCCTGTTAGCTACACAAGAACTTGAAATAGCAGTCCTGATTTCAGATTTCCTTGATTATATTGTTTATTCTTGTAGGAATGACTACCTTAGGAATCCATAGTCTCAAACTGGAATAGGAAATACTATATTCTTGAGAAAAGGGATGTAAGAGTGAGATTTTGCTACTGTGTAGCACAGGGAACTCTGCTCAATGTTATGTGACAGCCTGGTTGGGAGGGGAGTTTGGGAGAGAATGGATACATGTAATGTATGGCTGAGTTGCTTTGCTGTGCACCTGAAACTATCACAACATTGTTAATTGGCTATACTCCAATATAAAATAAAAAGTTAAAAAAATAAAGTGTACAAAAAAAAAAGAGTGAGGTTTTGGTTCCCAAAACAAGGTTGACATGTCTGAGTATAAACAGAGAAGAAAGAGTTAGATCAGGAAAATGATATGTTCCTGAAACACATTTGCACTTGGAATTTGCTCACCGTATGTGGTAGATGATGGATTCTCCCATCTGGCATCCTCCAGGTCAACAAATCTTCTTTTCGAAGATTTTAAATCTCTGGCCTTAGTTCAGAATATTCTTATTGATGCCAATACTTATGGCCCTCTCAATTTCCAGAGTAATTTGAAAGAAGACAAAAATTAATATATTTTGCAAGAGCTACATAGGATAAAGACAATGTGATGTTTTAATCCTGTGTCAAAGGCATACATTTAAAAAATATTTTAAAAATTTTCAAATAAACCCCTTCCCTTCCATGTACAGCATGACAAGATATTTTCCCATCTTTAACTTTCTCTGAAAACAATACAATTGTTACCTATATTTTTTGGCAGTGGTTTAGAGAACATTTTAGAAGAGACAGGGTAAATCGCAATGCCACTGCAAACTTCACTCTTTGTTCTGAGGGGTTTCATTATCCTTATAGGATCTTATGATCTTCCACCCATAAACATTTGTGGCTCCCAGGGAGTTGAAAAATCTTTAAAAAGTAAAAATTGTACACATTTTATTTTACTTGAAAAAATTTACATGCCTGGAAGACATATACAGATAAAACATCCATATGCATGACTTCATTTGGAGATAATTTCAAAAGTCTAAATTTGAGACCTTTTATACATATGAGGCCCAGAGTGCTGACCCTCTTGTAGCTGTCCCCCCATAACAGATTCTTTTCTAAAGCATGAGGAATCAGCGTTTTACTCTATACATTGGCACTTGGATCTCTCACCTGTGTCCACATGCACACTAAAATGAGACATACTCTGTCACCTAACAGAAAGGTGAAAACCATTCTAAGACAATACATGTGGGGCAGGTTACACTTGATAGGTATAACATTCTTAATCCTGGAACAGCCATAATTACAGAGGTCTGGTACTTAATTTATTAATAATTTATTAGTCAGATTGAAACTATCAGTTTCTTTGACGTAATTATAAATAGTGCTTTGTATCTTTTATATTTGCATTTTTCAGAGTACTCCAAAATTTATTAGACATATTATTATTATTTGATGTCTAGCTATCAAGGAGAAAAGAAGTTAAAATACCAAAGAGGGACTTCCCTGGCGGTCTAGTGGTTAAGATTTCGCCTTCTAATGCAGGGGGTGTGGGTTCGATCCCTGGTCAGGGAGCTAAGATCCCAGATGCCTCATGGCCAAAAAACCGAAACATAAAGCAGAAGCAATATTGTAACAAATTCAGTAAAGACTTTACAAGTGGTCCACATCAAAAAAATCTTTAAAAAAAAAAGAAAAAAGAAAATACCTAAGAAAAGTCAAATCTGGCATTCCTCCCTTCTCTTTGCTAGGTCTGAAATAATTTTCAGGACACCAAGGGACAGACAACAAGTAAAGATTTTTCTACTGTTTTCTTTCTACAGCCCAATAAAGCATTAAATAATATTTAGATATCATCTACACTTCTCAACCCTCTGGGAGCAAGCTTTTTATATCAATGCCTGAGAAATTTTGGAATCCCTAAGATGAAGAAGCAGGTAGCTGTGGATTTGCCTGCAACCCATCACCAAGCCTCCTGCGCTTGACAGGACAATGCTCCAAAGAGTGGGAGGTGTTCTGTGCTCTTTCATAACTTTCTCATTGTTTGAAATGCATAGCCATTATGATATCTCTGGCAGAGAACGCTCATTTTCCTCGTTTTTGTTTTCTTCTTCCTTTTGGTGATGAATTCTTCTTAGTCAGTTTGACAGTACAGCTAGACACTACATTTCTCAAGCTTTCCTTTACCTACATTTGACCATGTGACCAGGTAATGTCCAGTGGTATATGAGTATGAGTAGAACTTCCATACCATATTTTTAAAATTTTATTAAAATTAAAATATCATACAATTTTAAAGGGTACTTTCCATTTACAGTTATTACAAAATATTGGCTATATTCCCCTGTGTTGTACAATACATTCTTGAGCCTATCTTACACCCAGTAGTTTGTACCTCCCACTCCCCCACCTCTATTTTGCTCCTCCCCCCAGTAACCACTAGTGTGTTCTCTATATCTGTGACTCTGCTTCCTTTTATGTTATATTCACTAGTGTGTTGTATTTTTTAGATTCCTCATATAAGTGATACCATACAGTATTTATCATTCTCTGTCTGACTAAATTCACTTAGCATAATGCCCTCCAAGTCCATCCATTGTTGCTGCAAATGGCAAAATTTCATTTTTTTTATGGCTGAGTTGTATTCCATTGTAGCCACACCATATTTTTATTTTTTTAATTTTTAAAATTTTTTGGCCATGCCATGCGGCTTGTGGGATCTTAGTTCCCCAACAAGGGATTGAACCTGGGCCCTCGGCGGTGAGAACACAGAGTCCTAACCACTGGCCCACCAGGGAATTCCCCACACCATATTTTTAAAGAAAGCTGCTTTCCCTCTACTTCTCTTTCCCTGTTTCTGTGGGCTGAAACACAGATGGGATGGTGAGCCAGCCATGACCATGCAGGTGAGGGAAACAACGCACAAGAATGTATAAGAACAATAAGTGAAAGACAATGAGAATGAATGAACCTGAGTCATGAATGGCTTTGAAAGCAGAATTCCCATTATAGATAGACCCACAGAAAGATAGATGATGATGATAAAGATGATAATGATGATGATGATGATGATGATGGTGATGTTCTATCTTGGATCACTTACACATATCTGGATTGTTATGAGATACTTTATTTTGTTTGAGCTTTTGTATTTTTGGGTCTCTTTGCTGCAGTTTAGCAGTAATACAACTAATACAAACATCATTGAAATTTCTTTACATCACTTGAGATTCCAGGGAACAGATTCTTTCCCATGCCCTTCCTTATTCTCTAATAAAAACATTAAAATGACAAGCAAGTAAAATTTTGGACAAGGAACTTTCATTAAATTTTGTTGTATTACATGTTCCCTTACCTTATTTTACTTTGTTGCAATATGTATAGTTATATCCCTTTTGGGGAAATATGTTTGGAATGAGAGAATGAGTGAACAAAGAGAACAGTGGCCAGACCATTTATAAAATGACCCACAACCTGCAGCAAACTTCCCAGGTTATGCCCCTTATCTACAATAAACAGCCTAGGGAGCCAGCCTGCTGTAAGTCAGACTTGTAGGAAGTCAGACTTCTATCTCTAGTAATAATCCAGGAAGCTACACAATAAATTCTTTAACAATCAGCCCAAATTGGCCAGGACTTGATTAATAACTGACAGCTTCTCTGATTTTTGTCCCCACTTCCAACTTGGAACCAACCAGAGAAAGCCAAATATGCTCCCCTAGACAATCACATAGGGATGCCGTGCTTCTAGTTAGCCCACCTACAGCTTCCCCAAGCCAACAGAACTATTATACAATCAGGACATACCTGAAGCCTTCCCTTTTCTTCCACTATAAAGCTATCCAACTCTGCCTGCCTTTAAGCGTCTACCAAAACCCAGACAGTGGCTGACTCTTTGCTATACCAAGCTCTGAACAAATAGCTATTGGTTGTTTTCATTTGGTTGGTCTTCATCTATTTCCACAAGAATCTTACGGAATCATGCTCTTAAAACAAGTTTTATAAGCAACCCCACCTCTTTCCCAAGAGAGAGAAAATTTTGTAGCCAAACTTATAAAATCACCGGAAGAGGAATTTTCCGAGGGTCTTCTGAGTGTCCTTGAAATGATTAATGGAACTTTGGGATTCTCCTGAGTCCTGATCCAATCACAGTTCCAGTTTGTAGAACTTGAGTCAGCAGTGATGAGAGTAAGCTCTCTGGATTCACAATGGGGGCCTTTTGATTTCCTGGCCATGTCTCCAGCATTGCTGACCAGGGCAACTTTCACCAAAAAATGACTTTATGTACAACAAAGCTATGTTTCCAGACTCGTAGGCTATGTGTACATAGCGCTAAGTCAAGTGGAAATTTAGCATGGGTCCTATTAATTTGATCAATATAGACAGACAACAGGATAATTGAAGCCAAAATCAAGATAGATTTTGGAAATTTTATTTGGATTTGACTTTTTAATTTATGTAACTATCTAGTACCAGATCTGTTTGCTTTGTGCTAATTAGCTACAGACTTAAGATTTTTGCTAGATTTGATAATACTTAGAGTTGTGAGACGAACTGCTGTTATACTATAATTAAATTGTGCTCCTCTTCCTTTTGATGGAATTATAATGCTATTGTAAATATCACCACCACCATTATCCATCACTTACTAATTGGTATGCAAAATCCAAGGACAGAAACTAAGATGAACATACAATGAAGGTAGATATTTTGATTATACTTACATTGGGATTGATAAAATATTAATTTAATGCTAAAATTTATCTTTTGGTCCCATTAAATCTATTTTTTTCTGGACTTTAATAGAAAATCACGCGCTATTTCTCCTAAAGTCATTCAGACTAGTGTTATAGATGGCCTACATTTTCAGCAAAATGAAGAAAATGAGTGAGAGATCTAGAATCTTTTGTGTAGGAAAAATGGCTCAAATTGATTTGGCTCCTTATTGAGTCAAATTAAATAAAAATTATTCAGAAATGGAGGGACACACAGAATCCTTTGTAAAGGAGAGACCCATGATTGTGGAGAGGAAAAATCATTTGTGTTTCTTGTGCATGAGGGAAGTGATGATTATATTCTTAACCTAGGTTAAGAGTATGTAAGATTCTTTTCATTTGCTTCCTTCTCAGGAAATATCACAGGAATTTTAGAGATTTTCTTTTTAAGGTGAAGATAAATGGCTAAACCTAATTTCAGTGAAATCTGGCAAGTTATGTTCATTGTTGAAGCTTGTTATTTTATTTAGATTATTGTTAATTTGCTGAATGTTCTTCACTGCATTGCTGTAAAATGTCATTTCAGGCTGACTGTATGATCCCTGCTCTAGACATTCGTTCCTGGTCGCCCTCCTCTCTGCGTATGACCCCTCTCTTCCCGTCCTCTCGTGGGTGGTCATTATTTACAGAAACCATCATTTTGGTTTCCTTTGTTTATATTAGAGTTGCCTTACTTACCACTGAACAAAAGCTGAAGTAGCTGAGTAGTTTAAAGCCCTTGACCTCTCTGCTCTTGGGCTCCACTTATACAAGATAGAGGGTGTAAAGAGCCTCCACAGACTCTCTATCCTGCTGCAACTGGCAACATAGTCCTCAGTTTCCCTGGAAGCTGTTGGGAAAAAAATACTAAGGAATTTTTAGAAAAAATAAGGTTAGAAGTAGAAAATCGATATTGTCTGAAAAATGAAAAAAAATATTTAGAGGTGTTTCTGTATTTCACAGATTAAGCATTTACCTTACATTGCCTATCATATGTTATCTTTCATCCTTAAAGTGTCTGCTTCCATATCCCCCCTTCCACCATCACTTTACACAAGGAATATTTCCCCTACACAGGACCTGACTTTTTCTGCTTCATTTATTATAGCAACTAAAATTTGTTACTACTTATGATTAATTGGAGTTATGTTATTACGTATATAATGTTATTATATATGTAATAACATTAATTGGAGTTATTATGTATCCTCTTTGAACATAAATTTGGATAACTCTTGGACTGTTAAGAGAAGATATTTGTTTTAACCTCTTTAGAAGTAAATTCTATCAAATACTTACATAGGTTTGCTTTGTGCCAACTACTGTTGTAAATCCATTTTACATATGAACTCATTTAATCCTTGTAACAAATAAATGAGATTGATGCTATAATTATCATCCCCACAGGTATTGAACCTGAGGCCCAGAGATGTTTGAGACTTTGTCCAAGTTTAGATGGCTAGTAAGTTACAGAGCTTTGACTTCAGCTCAGAGGACACACTCTTAATCACCACAGTGCACAGCCTCTCTCGATCAGGATGCTTTCCTCCAACTTTGAACTGACAGGCAAAGCCAAAGGCTTAGGTTCTAATTAGAGAGGGGGAAGGAGTTAGGTAATTTTGGAACATCGACCCTCAGATGGGAGGAAGTGTGGGGATTAAAATTTGAATCAGATGTATAATCAAGGTCTTAGAAACAGCAGATAGGAACCTTGAGGACCCAAGAACAGAGGTGCCAAATGAAGGAAAAATGTAGAGGCAGAAGTAGGCAAAGAAACTATTTTAAAAGTTGTCTAGATCTTGCATCCATGTTGTAGAGAATTGCTCTTTTTCCTGTAGCAACTCTTATTTCTTTGCCAGCTCTTCCGTCTTTGCTCTTCCTGCACCTCACATTTCCCTTTTCCTTAGGATCTAGAAGGATATTCTGTAGTCTTTTGTGTCTAAACCTAGGCTACCTTCAGCCTAAGCATAAAAATTCTCCCTGTCATCTAGCCGTGCTCAGAAAACTAGTAAACTTCAGTTTGCATTCAGTAGTTCTTTTGCCAGCCATTTTTGTCTATGTATAATATTCCCTAAGGGATCTCATGGGAGAAGAGGTGGCTTACTGAGGACAGGATTTGGAGGTTCTTGAGTCCTCTGGCCAAATGCCATTATAATCACCATCGTAACAATTGAGAAGCTTTGCATTTAGGCAAATCTGGATTCAACGCTGGGTTTTTCACTTATTGTGTGACCTTGAACTTGACCTCTCTGGAAGTTAAGTAGATAAAGAAAATTTCTATTTAAGAAGGTTGCCTAGATCTTGTAGAGAAAATCATCCTTCATCCTGCACTCCTCTTATTTCTTTGCATTCTCTTCCTTCTTTCATCTTTCTGTACCTCATATATTCTTGTTTGTAGGACTCCAGAACCAGAAGCATGTCCTTTAGCCTGTATCTTCATCTGTAAAATAACCTTATGGAATCCTCGTGGTTAAATGATGCAGAAGGTGCACCTAGCACCTAGTAAGTGCTCAACAAATAGCAGCTCCTATTATGATATTTTATATATAATATATATATATATATATATATATATATATATATATACACACACACACACATATATATATACACACACTTATACACATATATACTCCCAAAATGAAATGAAATATGAATATAGTCTGTAAATATGATTTTGTTACTTAAAATTATCACATTCTGTTCTGTAAACATTTGTTGTAATTGTTTTTGTTGTTTTGGCCTGAAAAGGAGTGTCATATATAAATTATTTTTAAAACAAAAATCTTCTCTTGTAACTTTGGAAAGAAGAAAGCAAGGCCCTGGGGACACGGGTCAGGTGAGTGTTTATTGGGAGAAGAAAAGGGACTTCGGTGTGGGAATCTCTGGGCCACCAGGGGGCAGCAACAGGCACTCAGATGCAATGCCAACAGCGCTCAGAAAGGCAAGGCAAGTATTGTGCCTCCTCCTTAAGTGAATCTAGGCTTGGTCCTAGTCCCACAGTATTTATTGCCTGAGGTCTGCACAGCTGTCTTCTGGACCATCCATGACCAATGGTTGGGATTTAGAGATCCAACAAACTGATGCCTTAGTCCATTCATTCATTGTATTTATGTATAAATTATGACATGGAAAGACTTTCTTGAACCAAATTCTTATTCTCCCTTTTTTTTTTTTAAGTTATTGAATCATTTTCTTAAAACAACCACATTACCAGCTGGAAAAGAAGTAAATATCTTCATTTTTTTGTCCTGAGGTAGGGCACATATCTTGCTGAAGACATTCAAATGACCAGTTTCCCACCAAAGTTTAAAAAAAAAAGCTGAAAACACTCTGCAGGCTCAGGGAGAGCCATGCTTGATGTGCACCCTTCTGTAGTCTAAGATTTTTAGAGCTGCCATGATGGCTGACCTTCAAAAATGTCCTCTTTTGCTGTTGATAAGAGTCGGTAATTTGCACTCCTGACATGTGACAAATGATCCTTGGAGGACTGATTTTTCATCTGGCTCAGTTCCAAGGCAAGGGAGGCTGCCATTGCACCTCAATATTCCTCATTTCTGGTCCCTGCCTTGCTAACCCTAATTTGTTGCTGTGCAATTGAAGGCTCCCTGTCATTTACTTAAGGTCTAATAACTGTTCTCCAGTTAATCATATGCCTGATAACTTGTAATGGTTTTTCATTACGACCTGACGCCAGGCAGGATATTTCAACCTCCACCGTCAACCAGGTGTTAAATGGCCTTATCTAAGATTATCATATATGGATGGAGGCAAATACTACATGGGTTTTTCTGTGTGTGTGTCCAAAGAAAAGGTGATAAAGGTGCTAATTATGAAGTATCTTAGAAGGGTTTCTTGGAAATTATTATAGGGAGATAGATGATATGCATTAAAGTTATTATCAATATTATGGATTTTTTTGGAGGCTGATGGTAGGATATAATAGGAGTGCAACCTTTGGATAGTGGACCTTCAAGTTCACAGCAACTGGGTGTTTACAAGCTGCTGTCATTAGAGAAGGCTATTCATTTGTCCTTGGTGCTGTAGGAAAGGTAAAACCATAGATACTCTAAGAGAAAGTAATAATGACACTTAGAGGTTGTCAACATTAGAATAGAAGCAGCACCATTCCTATCTTCCTGGGTGAGAAACTGCTGAATAACACCTAACACCACAGTGTAAAGTCTAATACTAGCCCTATTTGCATCTAAGCTGTTTAACCTGCAACATGCACAATTTGAATTAAAAACAATTCTGAATGAGGTATCACCTCACACCGTCAGAATGGCCATCATCAAAAAATCTACAAACAACAAATGCTGAAGAGGGTGTGGAGAAAAGGGAACCCTCTTGCACTGTTGGTGGGAATGTAAATTGATACTGCCACTATGGAGAACAGTATGGAGGTTCCTTAAAAAACTAAAAAATAGAACTACCATATTACCCAGCAATCCCACTACTGGGCATATACCCTGAGAAAACCATAATTCAAAAAGATACATGCACCCCAATGTTCACTGCAGCACTATTTACAATAACCAGGACATGGAAGCAAACTAAGTGTCCATCGACAGATAAATGGATAAAGAAGATGTGCCACATGTATACAATGGAATATTACTCAGCCATAAAAGGAAATGAAATTGAGTTATTTGTAGTGAAGTGGATGGACCTAGAGACTGTCATACAGAGTGATGTAAGTCAGAAAGAGAAAAACAAAATACCGTATGCTAACACATATATATGGAATCTAAAAAAAAAAAAAAGGTTCTAATGAACCTAGGGGCAGGACAGGAATAAAGATGCAGACATAGAGAATGGACTTGAGGACACAGGGAGGTGGAAGGTAAGCTGGGACGAAGTGAGAGAGTAGCATTGACATATATACACTACCAAATGTAAAATAGATAGCTAGTGGGAAGCAGCCGCATAGCACAGGGAGATCAGCTCGGTGCTTTGTGACCACCTAGAGGGGTGGGATAAGGAGGGTGGGAGGGAGACACAAGAGGGAAGAGATATGGGGATATATGTATACATATAGCTGATTCACTTTGTTATACAGCAGAAACTAACACACCATTGTAAAGCAATTATACTCCAATAAAGATGTTAAAAAATAAAATAAAATAAATCTTCAAATAATGGGAAAAATAAAAACAATTCTGATAAAAATTTACTACTCTACATCTACTTTCAAGAAAATAAACAAATATATTTATATATGGCCATATATCAAAGGCATGGGATGGGAGGTCTGGATGTTTGTAGTAATTTCAAGTGTTAGGGACCTGGCTGTTCTAGACACTGGGGTAGTTTGTTGTGCTGGATAAAAACAACTTTCTAGTAAAACAACTTTATGTTCCAATAAAACAACTTCCTACTAAAACAACTTTTGCCAAGTCGTCCTCATTACTTAGCATGCTGTATCATTATCAAAGCAGCGGTTGATACAAGCTTAGGCAAGAAGGAAACATTTCATTGACTTCTTCAAGAATTCACGGGATGATTGAAAAGAAAGGAGGTAAAAAATAAGGGTTTGGGCTTAAATCAAAAGAAATTTTTGTCCTACTGCAGTGCAAAACTCCCATCTCTATCTCTGATTGCAGATCACTTGGGAAAACTGAATTTTTATAGACTACACAGAGAAAAACCAGCTTTTTGGTTTTCCCCAGTGAGTGACTGTACTTATTTCTATTTTAAGGTTGTAGTACTAACATAGTAAGAGACTTAAACAGAGATGTTAATAAAGAATGCAATAAGGCTTGTATAGGTGGGGAAATTTTAATCACATTTTCCCCACCCTCTCCCAAAGGTAGAATAACTAAGTGGATTTTGAGACATTGAATTTAGGAAGTAACTCTTTGCCACTCTAAAAGTTTAGATGTGAAAAACTTATTTTGTATTCATCCTTGCAAAAGAACTGTAAACCAAGCATTTCACTGCATCCTTCTTTGCACCAATTCTGTCCATCACCCTTTCCCCACCAGGTTTTTACCTCAAGTAAGATGTTGAAAGTCCTTAGGTGCAGTTTCCTTATCCTTAAAATGAGGGTGTTCGACTGACAACCTGTAATATCTCTTTTAGCTCTAACTTTTATGTGCCCTCCTTAGATAATATTTTTCTCCATTTCCGTCTCTTAGGGCATTTCTTCAATTTTTAAATAGAAAGTAAAACATAAATAAAATAATATTTTATAAATAAAATAAAATATATTAAATAAATAATTTGAAGATATTTCTTGGCAAATTCTGAAAACTGAAGGACGGGGGATATATATTCAATTTATGTGGAGATGTATAACTGACATTTTTTTAAAGAATAAATCAAAATCGAACAATTTATAAGACATCTTGCATTTCCTTTTCTGATATATGGTAAACAATCATAGACTCTACTAAGCAGACAAAAAAGAAGAATTAGATTTAAGCCAAGGGCATTTCATTCTTTAGGAACATTGTGGAGAAGGAAAAGCTAACAGCAGGACTGAAATAATTTGAGAATATTTCTTCAGAATATTATATTTTGAATATTTGAATTGTTGGCTTAAAACCAAATCCCAAACAGAAATTAAATTTTGGAAAATAATCCTGGAAGACAGATTCTGCAATTACATGAGGGTCAAATTTAAGAATGCCTTGACAATTCAAGAATAGTTATAGAAACAGATAGATAGGGAAAAATAGACACAAATGAAAAGGATTCTGGCTCAGCTCTGGAGGAGATAATCTCAGTATGCTGTATTAGCAATTGTTTCTGCTTATGATTTTTATAAAGAAGACAAATAACCCTATCAGAAAAAATATACTCTGCTCCTCTAGGAAGTCATACCTTACTAATGCCTTTAAATCAAAGGTTCTGAAACTGTTGTTCATGGATGCTCTAACTGATATATCAGTAGTTTAGGGGAAACCTACATGAATCCCCTGAAATTATACTCAAATGTACTTATGCATTTTTTTAATGGAGAAAAGATCAATAGTTTTGGTAGATTGTTAAAGAGTTTTATGATCCTTCAAATTTCAAGAAGCTGCTCCAAATGATTATTTGGAAAGTTGTTCTGACCTTTGGATTGTAAGGGATGCTCTTTGATTTTAATATCCTCCAAATGTAACTGGAAGAAATGTTAGAACATCTTGAATCACAAATTTAGGGAAATTTTGCCTGTCCCTGGTATGTAAGAAAACGGCACTAGGAAGACCAGATTGGTAAGCAGTACTCAAAGACACCGTTCAAGAAAGAATGGTGCCGGGGCGGGGGTGGCAGCGGGGGGACAACAAAATGAAACAGTAAAATCCTTCCCTGAACTACTGAGCAGGAGTTCTGGAGCTCAGGATTGACCTTGTGAGGGACATTTAGCTCCTCATTTCAGCTGTGTTTGTTCTTTTATCTGTGAAATTGGGATACTCATGTATCATTAGTCAGGCTTCACTAGAATGAGAAATTCCACATAAGGAGATTTTTTTCGGATAACTGGAGCATAGTTCTTTCAGCACCAAATGATGTATATTTTACCCACTTGTGATGAAATTCTTTCTATATGTTTTATCTTCTAAAACCAACTAAACAAAATAATAATAATGGTAACAATGGTTAACATTTATTGAATACTTACTGTGTCCCAGACACTTTTTAAGCATTTTAGATGTATTATATCACTTAACCCTAACAATCACCCCACAAGATAGGTCCGAGCATCATGCCCATTTCAAATATGAAAAAATTGAGGCACAGTCATAATTTACCTAAGATTGTACCATCAGGGCAGTACTGGAGCTGGGATTAAAACCCAAGGTCTAGCTCCAGCACTATGCTCTAAACCACAGTGCCAAAATGATTGTCAACTAATGTCTCTGTGATCTCTTGAAGTTTTCCTGATCTCATTACTACCGAGGAGTATAGAATTATTTACAACAAAATTAAATAACTCAGATTACTGCACAGTTTGAGTTTTTCTTTTTCCTCTTTATCTCTTTCTCTGCATCCTCATCTGTGTCTGACTTTATCTGTAATATCTCATTACTGTCACTTTGCCTGACTGTAGCTGTGCCACTCTTACTTACCTCTTCTACTTTTCTGATTAGATCTTTAGGAATCTGGCAAATTGGACAGCCATGATTATTAGATTTGTAACTTAAGTTTAAGTAAAAAGGCTCTAAGTGAGCATCTGGGGCCACTACTATGATAAAGATGCTTCATAGACCCTTTTAAACAGACAAAAGCTTTCTAAGGACCTAAGGAACTGCCTCACAGATCCTCCCTATTCAACAACAGGGCTTTCAAGAATTTTAAGGGTGTTGTTTCACAGGAACTTCACAGGGAACCCAAGGTAGAGAGGAATTATCTTAAAGAGATTTTGGAGTATGATTTTCATATAATACACTAGATTATAAATTGACATACAAAAACTCCACAAAATTTTAAAAGAATTGTATCAGCTTCAGCTTGAACTGAAATGGTAGAAGCAGTACAAAGTGAAGAGAGCTTTGGACTCCTTGATCTTCTATAGGCAAGAACTTCTACAGGCTAGGAAAACTACTGAACTTAGCTGAAAATATAGACTACTTTTTATGAGAAGAAAACCAAAAAGATGACTCAGAGGGCAGAACTAAGACCCCAGAGGATACAGCCCAGAGCTCCAGAAAATTAGTCTCAGGGAAGAGTACTGGGCCTTAATCAGGAAACTGGCAACAGAGTGCCTGTAAGGCTTTTCCAAGTTGGGTACACCAGTGCCTGCTGTGTGCCTCTCATTTTTTCCTTTTTGAATGAGCCATGTATAGTGGTTATCCTATTACTGTCCCACCTTTTTATGTTGGGTGCATGTGGTGCAGGTAGCTTGTCTTTTTAGGTCATAGGTCTTCAGATAAAGAAGAAGAATACTCAACCATCTGTATCTGAAGAACGTCACACAAGTAACCTCATTTGGACCTGGGTTTAATTTAGATGGTAAGATCTTAGATTTTGAGCCTGATGCATAATGGGATGAAACTTTTGAAGAGTTTTTGGAGAGAGTGAGCATATTTTGCAAGTGGGAGGGATATAAGTTGTGGCCAGAAGGCAAACTGTGGCACATTTTATTTTCCAGAGATGGCTGCAAAATATTTTCTACTCCAAAATAGTCTTTTTAGAACCTTGCCACTCCCTCATGAAGACATGGCGTTTCCCTTTGAACTAGGCTGGCTTATGACTCACCTATAATGAACAGAATATGGCAGAAGTGAGGCTGTGTGACTTTCATGTCTTGGTCATAGAGGGCCATGCATCTTTTTCCTTGTTTGCTAAAATACTTTCTCTCGAAGCCTTCGGCTACCCACATAAACCACCCAACTGTTTTAAGACCATCATGCTGTAAGTAAGCCTAAACTAGTCCATGCTAGAGACCACATGGAGAGGCCCTGAGACTACCTGAAGAGGGAGAGGAGGCTGACCAGGCTTCAGCTCTTCTGGCCCCTTGTTATTCTGGCACCATTCACCATCTACCTACAACTGCATGAGTAATCACGAGTCAGGCTTTGCCAGCTGAACCCTTCCTGAATTCCAGAACACAGTGAGAGGCAGTAAGATAATTGCTGTAGTGTTAAGCAACTAAGTTTTAGGGTGATTTATTATGCAACAGTAGACAACTGGAACCTAGACAATAATCTATGGGAAAACTTATGCTCTAGAAATACAAGTGGCAATATAAAAGAAAGAATGCAAAATTAGAGCTGATAATCAAATTACGTATGGGCATGGTATAGCAGCAGACTGATTGGATATCAGTTCTGATTATTCAGTTTCTTTGCCATGCTGGCCATTGAATAGTTTGAGTATATTTCCTACATATAGTAATTTTATGGCAGTGTTGTTTGTAGTGGTGACCCTTTTCCCTACACTCCCTGCTACACACACACACACACACACAGAGGAAAAAAAAGGTGAATATTGATAGAGGAATGACTAAAAACATTTGTTTCATTCATACTATGGAATATCAGATCACTATTTAAATGAATGAATTAGATCTATAGCTATTGTCCTTGAGGGATATCCAGGATCTAGAGTTAAGTAAGAAAAGTAAGTTATAAATAAAAATATGGACCATGATATATGTATATATATATATATATATATATATATATATATATATATATATGTATATGTTTGTATTCTACTGTTTTAGCATGGAGAAGTTTGGGAGGATATACACTATGCTAATAACATGGCTAATCCCAGGAGGTAAGATTGGAAGAAGGATAAAGGGAAGATTAATATCTTTATATATTGCATTGTTTTGGCAAGGCTTTTGTAATAAAAAACCTAATAAAGTTAATTCTCAAGGTAAAAAGCAATAAATTCAAGTTGGTTGTTGCCTGGTGGGAATTAAGGAGAGTAGGAAAGAGATGATTTATTTATTTTTAAAATGTATTTGTTTAATCGTTTACAACAAGCTTTGATACTTTTATTATTAATTATATTCTTATAAAAACAAGTTGAATATAAAAACTTAAGATGATTTTTTTTTTATTAAAAATGACTAACCTATTTTAAACCATAGACTGATAAATTGTGACTGGTTGTTATGCTAAATGCCCAATGAAAAGTTGCTTTCTGATAGAAGGAAGCCACAATATAAGATTATCATAGAGCCCTGGTTCAAGATGGCAGAGTAGAAGGATGTGCTCTCACTCCCTCTTGCGAGACCACCTGAATCACAACTAACTGCTGAACAATCATAGACAGGAAGACACTGGAACTCACCAAAAAAGATACCCCACATCCAAAGACAAAGGAGAAGCCACAGTGAGACGGTAGGAGGGGCACAATCACAATAAAATCAAATCCCGTAACTGCTGGGTGGGTGACTCTCAAACTGGAGAACACTTATACCACAGAAGTCCACCCACTGGAGTGAAGGTTCTGAGCCCCACGTCAGGCTTGTCAACCTGGGGGTCCAGCAGCAGGAGGAGGAATTCCTAGAGAATCAGACTTTGAAGGCTAGTGGGATTTGATTACAGGACTTAGACAGGACTGGGGGAAACAGAGACTCCACTCTTGGAGGGCACACACAAAGTAGTGTGTGCATTGGGGCCCAGGGGAAGGAGCAGTGACCCCATAGGAGACTGAACCAGACCTACCTGCTAGTGTTGGAGGGTCTCCTGCAGAGGTGGGGTGTGGCTGTGGCTCACCGCAGGGACAAGGACACTGGCAGCAAAAGTTCTGGGAAGTACTCCTTGGCATGAGCCCTCCAAGAGTCCACCATTAGCCACACCACAGAGCCCAGGTAGGTTCCAGTGCTGGGTTGCCTCAGGCCAAACAACCAACAGGGAGGGAACCCAGCCCCACACATCAGCACACAAGCAGATTAAAGTTTTACTGAGCTCTGTCCACCAGAGCAACAGCCAACTCTACCCACCACCAGTCCCTCCCATCAAGAAACTTGCGCAAGCGTCTTAGATAGCCTCATCCACCAGAGGGCAGACAGCAGAAGCATGAAGAACTATAATCCTGCAGCCTGTGGAACAAAAACCACATTCACAGAAAGACAGACAAAATGAAAAGGCAGAGGGCTATGTACCAGATGAAGGAACAAGATAAAACCCCAGAAAAACAACTAAATGAAGTGGAGATAGGCAACCTTCCAGAAAAAGAATTCAGGATAATGATAGTGAGGATGATCCAGGACCTCGGAAAAAGATTGGAGGCAAAGATTGAGAAGATGCAAGAAATGTTTAACAAAGACCAAGAAGAATTAAAGAGCAAACAAACAGATGAACAATACAATAACTGGAATGAAAAATACACTAGAAGGAATCAATAGCAGAATAACTGAGGCAGAAGAACAGATAAGTGACCTGGAAGACAGAATGGTGGAATTCACAGCTGCAGAACAGAATAAAGAAAAAAGAATGAAAAGAAATGAAGACAGCCTAAGAGACCTCTGGGACAACATTAAATGCAACAACATTCGCATTATAGGGGTCCCAGAAGGAGAAGAGAGAAAGAAAGGAGAAGAGAGAGAGAGAAAGGACCCAAGAAAATATTTGAAGAGATTATAGTCGAAAACGTCCCTAACATGGGAAAGGAAAGAGCCACCCAAGTCCAGGAAGTGCAGAGAGTCCCATACAGGATAAACCCAAGGAGAAACACACTGAGACACATAGTAATCAAACTGACAAAAATTAAAGGCAAGGAAAAATTATTGAAAGCAACAAGGGAAAAATGACAAATAACATACAAGGGAACTCCCATAAGATTAACAGCTGATTTCTCAGCAGAAACTCTACAAGCCAGAAGGGAGTGGCATGACATACTTAAAGTGATGAAAGGGAAGAACTGACAACCAAGATTACCCTACCCAGCAAGGTCTCATTCAGATTCGATGGAGAAATCAAAAGCTTTACAGGTAAGCAAAAGCTAAGAGAATTCAGCACCACCAAATCAGCTCTACAACAAATGCTAAAGGAACTTCTCTAAGTGGGAAACGTAAGAGAAGAAAAGGACCTACAAAAACAAACCCAAAACAATTAAGAAAATGGTAATAGGAACATGCATATCAATAATTACCTTAAACATGAATGGATTAAATGCTCCAACCAAAAGACACAGGCTTGCTGAATGGATACAAAAGCAAGACCCATATATATGCTGTCTACAAGAGACCCACTTCAGACCTAGGGACACATACAGACTGAAAGTGAGGGGATGGAAAAAGATATTCCATGCAAATGGAAATCAAAAGAAAGCTGATGTAGCAATACTCATATCAGATAAAATAGACTTTAAAATAAAGAATGTTACAAGAGACAAGGAAGGACACTACATAATGATCAAGGGATCAATCCAGAAGAAGATATAACAATTGTAAATATATATGCACCCAACATAGGAGCACCTCAATACATAAGGCAACTGCTACCAGCTGTAAAAGAGGAAATCGACAGTAACACAATAATAGTGGGGGACTTTAACACCTCACTTACACCAATGGACAGATCATCCAAGCAGAAAATTCATAAGGAAACTGAAGCTTTAAATGACACAATAGACCAGATAGATTTTTTTTTTAAACATCTTTATTGAAGTATAATTGCTTTACAATGGTGTGTTAGTTTCTGCTTTATAACAAAGTGAATCAGCTATACATATACATATGTTCCCATATCTCTTCCCTCTTGCATCTCCCTCCCTCCCACCCTCCCTATCCCACCCCTCTAGGTGGTCACAAAGCACCGAGCTGATCTCCCTGTGCTATGCGGCTGCTTCCCACTAGCTATCTATTTTACATTTGGTAGTGTATATATGTCCATGACACTCTCTCACCCTGTCACATCTCACCCCTCCTCCTCCCCATATCCTCAAGTCCATTCTCTAGTAGGTCTGTGTCTTTATTCCTGTCTTGCCACTAGGTTCTTCATGACCTTTTTTTTTTTTTTTCCTTAGATTCCATATATATGTGTTAGCATACTGTATTTCTTTTTCTCTTTCTGACTTATGACCAGATAGATTTAATATTTATAGGACATTCCATCCAAAAACAGCAGATTACACTTTCTTCTCAAGTGCACACGGAATATTCTCCAGAATACATCACATCTTGGGTCACAAATCAAGCCTCAGTAAATTTAAGAAAATTGAAATCATATCAAGCATTATTTCTAACCACAACGCTATGAGATTAGCAATCAATTACGGGGAAAAACCCGTAAAAAACACAAACACATGGAGGCTAAACAATACGTTACTAGATAACCAAGAGATCACTGAAGAAATCAAAGAGGAAATCAAAAAATACCTAGAGGCAAATGATAATGAAAACACGATGATCCAAAACCTATGGGACGCAGCAAAAGCAGTTCTAAGAGGGAAGTTTATAGCTATACAAGCCTACCTCAAGAAACAAGAAAAGTCTCAAATAAACAATCTAACGTTACACCTAAAGGAATTAGAGAAAGAAGAACAAACAAAACCCAAAGTTAGCAGAAGGAAAGATCAGAGCAGAAATAAATGAAATAGAAAGAAAGAAAACAATAGCAAAGATTAATAAAACTAAAAGCTGGTTCTTTGAGAAGATAAATAAAAAGTTTTTTTTTTTTTTTTGCTTAATAGACGTCTTTATACAAAACTTAATGGTTCACAAATATTTGAATAGTACATACGGTATTCTATTTGAACTGTTGGTAATACTAGCACATGATGGACTTTAAAAATAGGGCAAGCTCAGAATTTCTCCAAGGCTTTTGCTTCAGCTCCTCTTAGAGTTACACAGCTCTAAAAGTCCGTAGTATTATGAGACATGTTAAACTGCAACAGAATATTCTTTGACTATGCCTAGAATGTTTAGTTAACCATAAAGCAGCGATTTTTTAAGTGCACAATCAGAATTATGAAGGAATCCATTTCTTTTTTATTAACATTCTCGTAATAATTGGCTAGTTGAATAGTGATTAGATTTAGCATGTCTTAACAAATTCCTAGAAAATAAAATGGACTTGCCATTAATCTTTTCTTCCTTTGTTCAAAGAGGAAGGAACAAGAGGATAGAAAAGATTGATTAGAAGGATAGGTCAGAGACTGTTGAGAAACTGCTGACTAAACAACAGCAACAAGGTAGTGAGAAAACTCTTGCTCTCAAATATATATACAACACCACCTATGAGAGGATACAAGGACTTTTAATGCTTTTCCAGTCATGGAGCCATGTTCTAACTTGGAAATGGAGCTTTGAGAAGGGTGCATTTTCTAAACTCTGTAGATCTGGCCACTATTAGTTTTTTATTTATTCATTTTTTTCACTCTACTTAAGCTTACTGGTTTATTATAAATGATACAAATGAGCATCTGATGAAGAGGTACATAGGGTGAGATCTGGTAGAGTCTCAACCATGGGAACTTCTGTTCTCATAGAGTTGGGTGTGCCACACTCCCAGCACGTGGATGTGTTTGCCAGTTCTGAAGTTCATCAGATCTCCCTGCTTTGTTTTTTTTTTTTTAATTTAATTTTATTTATTTTTTTATACAGCAGGCTCTTATCAGTCATCCATTTTATACACATCAGTGTATACATGTCAATCCCAATCACCCAGTTCAGCAGACCACCATCCCCACCCCCCACTGCTTTACCCCCTAGGTGTCCAATCATTTGTTCTCTACATCTGTGTCTCTATTTCTGCCCTGCAAACCGGTTCATCTGTACCATTTTTCTAGGTTCCACATATATGTGTTACTATACGATATTTGTTTTTCTCTTTCTGACTTACTTCACTCTGTATGACAGTCTCTAGATTCATCCACGTCTCTACAAATGACCGAATTTTGTTCCTTTTTATGGCTGAGTAATATTCCATTGTATATATGTACCAAATCTTCTTTATCCATTCGTCTGTCGACGGGCATTTAGGTTGCTTCCATGACCTGGCTATTGTAAATAGTGCAGCAATGAACATTGGGGTGCATGTGTCTTTTTGAATTATGGTTTTCTCAGGGTATATGGGCAGTAGCGGAATTGCTGGGTCATATGGTAATTCTAGTTTTAGTTTTTTAAGGAACCTCCATACTGTTCTCCATAGTGGCTGTATCAATTTACATTCCCACCAACAGTGCAAGAGGGTTCCTTTTTCTCCACACCCTCTCCAGCATTTGATGTTTGTAGATTTTCTGATAATGCCCATTCTAACTGGTGTGAGGTGATACCTCATTGTAGCTTTGATTTGCATTTCTCTAATAATTAGTGATGTTGAGCAGCTTGTCACATGTTTGTTGGCCATCTGTATGTTCTATTTGGAGAAATGTCTATTTAGGTCTTCTGCACATTTTTGGATTAGGTTGTTTGTTTTTTTTAATATTGAGCTGCAAGAGCTGTTTATGTATTTTGGAGATTAATCCTTTATCCATTGATTCGTTTGCAAATATTTTCTCCCATTCTGAGGGTTGTCTTTTCGTCTTGTTTGTGGTTTCTTTTGCTTTGCAAAAGCTTTTAAGTTTCATTAGGTCCCATTTGTTTATTTTTGTTTTTATTTCCATTACTCTAGGAGGTGGATCAAAAAAGATCTTGCTGTGATTTATGTCAGAGTGTTCTTCCTATGTTTTCCTATAAGAGTTTTACAGTGTCCAGTCTTACATTTAGGTCTCTAATCCATTTTGAGTTTATTTTTGTGTATGGTGTTAGGGAGTGTTCTGATTTCATTATTTTACATGTAGCTGTCCAGTTTTCCCAGCACCACTTATTGAAGAGACTGTCTTTTCTCCATTGTATATCCTTGTCTCCTTTGTCATAGCTTGGTTGACCATAGGTGCGTGGGTTTATCTCTGGGCTTTCTATCTTGTTCCATTGATCTATATTTCTGTTTTTGTGCCAGTACCATATTGTCTTGATTACTGTAGCTTTGTAGTATAGTCTGAAGTCAGGGAGTCTGATTCTTCCAGCTCCGTTTTTTTCCCTCAAGACTGCTTTGGCTATTCGGGGTCTTTTGTGTCTCCATACAAATTTTAGGATTTTTGTTCTAGTTCTGTAAAAAATGCCATTGGTAATTTGATAGGGATTGCATAGAATCTATAGACTGCTTTGGGTAGTATAGTCATTTTCACAATATTGATTCTTCCAATCCAAGAACACAGTATATCTCTCCATCTGTTGGTATCATCTTTAATTTCTTTCAACAGTTTCTTATAGTTTTCTGCATACAGGTCTTTTGCCTCCCTAGGTAGGTTTATCCCTAGATATTTTATTCTTTTTGTTACAGTGGTAAATGGGAGTGTTTCCTTAATTTCTCTTTCAGATTTTTCATCATCAATGTATAGGAATGCAAGAGATTCTGTGCATTAATTTTGTATCCTGCAACTTTACCAAATTCATTGATTAGCTCTAGTAGTTTTCTGGTGTCATCTTTAGGATTCTCTATGTATAGTATCATGTCATCTGCAAACAGTGACAGTTTTACTTCTTCTTTTCCACTTTGGATTCATTTTATTTCTTTTTCTTCTCTGATTGCCGTGGCTAGAATTTCCAAAACTATGTTGAATAATAGTGGCGAGAGTGGACATCCTTGTCTTGTTCCTGATCTTAGAGGAAATGCTTTCAGTTTTTCACCATTGAGAATGATGTTTGTGTTTCTTGTATATGACCTTTATTATGTTGAAGTAGGTTCCCTCTATGCCCACTTTCTGGAGAGTTTTTATCATAAATGGCTGTTGAATTTTGTCAAAACCTTTTTCTGCATCTATTGAGATGATCATACGGTTTTTCTTCTTCAATTTGTTAATATGGTGTATCACATTGATTGATTTGCATATACTGAAGAACTCTAGCATCTCTGGGATGAAACTCACTTGATCATGGTGTATGATCCTTTTAATGTGTTGTTAGATTCTGTTTACTGGTATTTTGTTGAGGATTTTTGCATCTGTATTCATCAGTGATGTTGGTCTGTAATTTTCTTTTTTTGCAGTATCTTTGTCTGGTTTTGGTGTCAGGGTGATGGTGGCCTCATAGAATGAGTTTGAGAGTGTTCCTTCCTCTGCAATTTTTTGGAAGAGTTTGAGAAGGATGGGTGTTAGCTCTTCTCTAAATGTTTGATAGAATTCACCTGTGAAGCCATCTGGTCCTGGACTTTTGTTTGTTGGAAGATTTTTAATCACAGTTTCAATTTCATTACTTCTGGTTGGTTTGTTCATATTTTCTATTTCTTCCTGGTTCAGTCTTGGAAGGCTATACCTTTCTAAGAATTTGTCCATTTCTTCCAGGTTGTCCATTTTATTGGCATATAGTTGTTTGTAGTAATCTCTTATAATCCTTGTATTTCTGCAGTATCAGATGTGATTTCTCCTTTTTCATTTCTAATTTTATTGATTTGAGTCCTCTCCCTCTTTTTCTTGATGAATCTGGCTAATGGTTTATCAATTTTGTTTATCTTCTCAAAGAACCAGCTTTTAGTGTTATTGATCTTTGCTATTGTTTTCTTTGTTTCTATTTCATTTATTTCTGCTCTGATCTTTATGATTTCTTTCCTTCTGCTAACTTTGCGTTTTGTTTGTTCTTCTTTCTCTAGCTCCTTTAGGTGTAACATTAGATTGTTTATTTGAGATTTTTCTTGTTTCTTGAGGTAAGCTTGTATAGCTATAAACTTCCCTCTTAGAACTGCTTTTGCTGCATTGCATAGGTTTTGGATTGTCGTGTTTTCATTGTCATTTGTGTCTAGGTATTTTCTGATTTCCTCTTTGATTTCTTCAGTGATCTTTTGGTTATTTAGTAACGTATTGTTTAGCCTCCATGTGTTTGTGATTTTTACGTTTTTTTCCCTGTAATTAATTTCTAATCTCATAGCGTTGTGGTCAGAAAAGAAGCTTGATATGATTTCAATTTTCTTAAATTTACTGAGGCTTGATTTGTGACCCAAGATGTGATCTATCCTGGAGAACGTTCCATGCGCACTTGAGGAGAAAGTGTAATCTGCTTTTTTTGGATGGAATGTCCTATAAATATCAATTAAATCTATCTGGTCTGTTGTGTCATTTAAAGCTTGTTTTTCCTTATTAATTTTCTTTTTTGATGATCTGTCCATTGGTGTATGTGAATTGTTAAAGTCCCCCACTCTTATTGTGTTACTGTCGATTTTCTCTTTTAGAGCTGTTAGCAGTTGCCTTATGTATTGAGGTGCTCCTATGTTGGGTGAATATATATTTATAATTGTTATATCTTCTTCTTGGATTGATCCCTTGATCATTACGTAGTGTCCTTCCTTGTCTCTTGTAACATTCTTTATTTAAAGTCTATTTTATCTGATATGAGTATTGCTACATCAGCTCTCTTTTGATTTCCATTTGCATGGAATATCTTTTTCCATCCCCTCACTTTAAGTCTGAATGTGTCCCTAGGTCTGAAGTGGGTCTCTTGTAGACAGTGTGTATATGGGTCTTGTTTTTGTTTCCATTCAGCGAGCCTGTGTCTTTTGGTCGAGCATTTAATCCATTCACGTTTAAGGTAATTATCAATATGTATGTTCTTATTACCATTTTCTTAATTTTGGGGGTTTGTTTTTGTAGGTCCTTTTTTTCTGTTGTGTTTCCCACTTAGAGAAGTTCGTTTAGCATTTGCTTTACAGCTGGTTTGGTGGTGCTGAATTCTCTTAGCTTTTGTTTGTCTGTAAAGCTTTTGGTTTCTCCGTTGAATCTGAATGAGATCCTTGCCGGATAGAGTAATCGTGGTTGTCGGTTCTTCCCTTTCGTCAGTTTAAGTATATCATGCCACTCCCTTCTGGCTTGTAAAGTTTCTGCTGAGAAATCAGCTGTTAACCTTATGGGTTAACAGTTCCCTTGTATGTTATTTTTCGTTTTTCCCTTGCTGCTCTCAATAATTTTTCTTTGCCTTTAATTTTTGCCAATTTGATTACTATGTGTCTTGGCATGTTTCTCCTTTGGTTTATGCTGTATGGGACTCTCTGCACTTCCTGGACTTAGATGGCTCTTTCCTTTCCCATGTTAGGGACGTTTTTGACTATAATCTCTTCAAATATTTTCTCGGGTCCTTTCTCTCTCTCTTCTCCTTTTGGGACCCCTATAATATGAAGATTGTTATGTTTCATGTTCTCCCAGAGGTCTCTTAGGCAGTCTTCATTTCTTTTCATTCTTTTTTCTTTATTCTGTTCTGCAGCAGTGAATTCCAGCATTCTGTCTTCCAGGACACTTATCCATTCTTCTGCCTCAGTTATTGTGCTATTGATTCCTTCTAGTTTATTTTTCATTTCAGTTATTGTGTTGTTCATCTCTGTTTGTTTGTTCTTTAGTTCTTCTTGGTCTTTGATAAACATTTCTTGCATCTTCTCGACCTTTGCCTCCATTCTTTTTCCGAGTTCCTGGATCATCTTCACTATCATTATTCTGAATTCTTTTTCTGGGATGTTGCCTATCTCCACTTTATTTAGTTGTTTTTCTGGGGTTTTATCTTGTTTCTTCATCTGGTACATAGCCCTCTGCCTTTTCATCTTGTCTCTCTTTCTGTGAATGTGGTGTTTGTTCCACAGGCTGCAGGATTGTAGTTCTTCTTGCTTCTGATATCTGCCCTCTGGTGGATGAGAAGATAAACAAAATTGATAAACCATTAGCCAGACTCAGCAAGAAAAAGAGGGAGAGGACTCAAATCAATAAAATTAGAAATGAAAAAGGAGAAGTTACAACAGACACCACAGAAATACCAAGCTTCCTAAGAGACTACTACAAGCAACTCTATGCCAATAAAATGGACAACCTGGAAGAAATGGATAAATTCTTAGAAAGGTATAGCCTTCCAAGACTGAACCAGGAAGAAATAGAAAAATATGAACAGACCAACCAGAAGTAATGAAATTGAAACTGTGATTAAAAATCTTCCAACAAACAAAAGTCTAGGACCAGATGGCTTCACAGGTGAATTCTATCAAACATTTAGAGAAGAGCTAACACCCATCCTTCTCAAACTCTTCCAAAAAATTGCAGAGGAAAGAACACTCCCAAACTCATTCTACAAGACCACCATCACCCTGATACCAAAACCAGACAAAGATGCTACAAAAAAAGAAAAATACAGACCAACATCACTGATGAATATAGATGCAGAAATCTTCAACAAAATACTAGCAAACAGAATCCAACAACACATTAAAAGGATTGTACACCATGATCAAGTGGGATTTATCCCAGGGATGCAAGGATTCTTCAGTATAAACAAATCAATCAATGTGATACACCATATTAACAAATTGAAGAAGAAAAACCATGTGATCATCTCAATAGATGCAGAAAAAGGTTTTGAAAAAATTCAACACCCATTTATGATAAAAACTCTCCAGAAAGTGGGCATAGAGAGACCCTACTTCAACATAATAAAGGCCATATACGACAAACCCACAGCAAATATCATTCTCGATGGTGAAAAACTGAAAGCATTTCCTCTAAGATCAGGAAAAAGACAAGGATGTCCACTCTCACCGCTAATATTCAACATAGTTATGGAAGTCCTAGCCACGGCAATCAGAGAAGAAAAAGAAATAAAAGGAATCCAAATTGGAAAAGAAGAAGTAAAACTGTCACTGTTTGCAGATGACATGATACTATACATAGAGAATCCTAAAGTTGCCACCAGAAAACTCCTAGAGCTAATCAATGAATTTGGTAAAGTTGCAGGATGCAAAATTAATGCACAGAAATCTCTTGCATTCCTATACACTAATGATGAGAAATCCGAAAGAGAAATTAAGGAAACACTCCCATTTACCATTGCAACAAAAAGAATAAAATACCTAAGAATAAACTGACGTAGGGAGACAAAAGATCTGTATGCAGAAAACTGTAAGACACTGTTGAAAGAACTTAATGATGACACAAACAGATGGAGAGACCTACCTAGTTCTTGGATTGGAAGAATCAATATTGTGAAAATGACTATACTACCCAAAGCAATCTACAGATACAATGCAATCCCTATCAAGTTACCAATGGCATTTTTTACAGAACTGGAACAAAAATCCTAAAATTTGTATGGAGACACAAAGACCCCAAATAGCCAAAGCAGTCTTGAGGGAGAAAGACAGAGCTGGAGGAATCAGACTCCCTGACTTCAGACTATACTACAAAGCTACAGTAATCAAGACAGTATGGTACTGGCACAAAAACAGAAATATAGATCAATGGAACAGGATAGAAAGCCCAGAGATAAACCCACACACCTATGGTCAACTATGCTATGACAAAGGATGCAAGGATATACAATGGAGAAAATACAGTGTCTTCAATAAGTGGTGCTGGGAAAACTGGACAGCTACTTGTAAAGAATGTAATTAGAACACTCCCTAACACCATACACAAAAATACACTCAAAATGGATTAGAGACCTAAATGTAAGACTGGACACTATAAAACTCTTAGAGGTAAACATAGGAAGAACACTCTTTGACATAAATCACAGCAAGATCTTTTTTGATCCACCTCCTAGAGTAATGAAAATAAAAACAAAAATAAACAAATCGGACCTAATGTAACTTAAAAGCTTTTGCACAGCAAAGGAAACCACAAACAAGACGAAAAGACAACCCTCAGAATGGGGGAAAATATTTGCAAACAAATCAACGGACAAAGGATTAATCTCCAAAGTATATAAACAGCTCATGCAGCTCAGTACTAAAAAAACAAACAACCCAATCCAAAAATGGGCAGAAGACCTAAATAGACATTTCTCCAAAGAAGACATACAGATGGCCAACAAACATGTGACAAGCTGCTCAACATCACTAGTTATTAGAGAAATGCAAATCTAAGCTACAATAAGATATCACCTCACACCAGTTAGAATGGGCATTATCAGAAAATCTACAAACAACAGATGCTGGAGAGGGTGTGAAGGAAAGGGAACCCTCTTGCACTGTTTTTGGGAATGTAAATTGATACAGCCACTATGGAGAACAGTATGGAGGTTCCTTAAAAATCTAAAAATAGAATTACCGTATAATCCAGCTATCCCACTACTGGGCATATACCCAGAGAAAACCATATATCAAAAAAACATATGCACCCCAATGTTCATTGCAGCACTATTTACAATAGCCAGGTCATGGAAGCAACCTAAATGCCCATCGACAGACAAATGGATAAAGAAGATTTGGTACATATATACGATGGAATATTACTCAGCCATAAAAAGGAACAAAATTGGGTCATTTGTATAGACGTGGATGGATCTAGAGACTGTCATACAGAGAGAAGTAAGTCAGAAAGAGAAAAACAAATATCGTATATTAACACATATATGTGGAATCTAGAAAAATGGTACAGATGAACTGTTTTGCAGGGTAGAAATTGAGACACAGATGTAGACAACAAACGTATGGACACCAAGTCGGGAAAGTGGCGGGGGAGGATGTTGTGATGAAGTGGGAGATTGGATTGACATGTATACACTAATATGTAGAAAATAACTAATAAGAACCTGCTGTATAAAAAAATAAATGAAATAAAATTCAAAAATTAATAAACAAAAGATTATCATAGAGAAATAAAAAGGAGAAGAAAGATGAGAAAATACCCAATGACTAAGAAAAATAATAAACAATATCCAAGAAGAAGTCTCTGGCAGTCTGAGTAAATAATAAATCTCATCTTCAGAGACTTTTTTCTTTCTGAAAGGCCCTAAAAGTAAGAGATTTTCTTGTTTTGGGTACATGTACAGCAGGACACAAAAGTTCAGTTCAAATCAGTCAGTACAGAACTGTAGGTGTGGCAGGCTTCTACCAAAAAGGTTGTAAAAATTAGTCATGTTGCTTAGTATACTGATCCAAACTAATGATATCCAGTATAATGATAAAAAACCAAGTCAAAAATACATACACTGGAGAATATAGGGTTAGAGGATGGAACAAACGCTTTGAGCTCAGGTTAACTGCTCTATTGACACAATCCTAAATCTCAGTGGCTTAACACAGTTCAGGTTTATTTTGTGTTCATGTCACAATCTAGTATAGGTTGGTGAAGGGACCCTGGTCCGAGCAGCTGTTCTGGAATACAGGTTCCTTCCATCTCATGGTACTGCTACCTTCAATATCTCAGATTACTGTAGAATGGGAAGAGTGAGAACGGAGCTGTGAGTGTGGAATATTTTTATAGGCCAGGTTTGGAAACAGAATACATCACTTTTGTCCACATTCTGTCTTCTCAGACTTGGTTTCTCAGACTTGATGCCAGCCTATCAGGAATGAGGCCAGGAAATGCGATTTAGCTGTGTGCTTAGGAAGAAGAGGAGAGAAGTCGTGTTGGTGAGCACAGGCAGGCTCTGCTGTAGAAGGCCTCCTGGGGGAGAGCTCCCTGACTGTCACCATGCAGCATGGCCAGGACCTGCAGAGAGGGTATGTGTGCAAATTTAATCCAACAGACAAACTAAATTAATTCTAATTCCATATTCATTTAAAAATGCTTGACTTGTAGGAAGGGAAGAGACATGTCATGACTGAAAAGTTGGGAATCTGATAAACTAAAAATGTGAATTTAGGTTTACTATAGCAGCCCTCCAAATGTAACATACTTGCCAACCTCATAAAACCATTTGCAGTTCAATAGAAACATTTTTTCTTCCGTGCTGTATTCTCTAAGACACTCCTTTCCTGTTGGTTTCATCATCTGGCTTCCTTCTACTTACCTTTTTAAGACGTAGCTCAAAGATTTTCTCCCTTAGAGATTTTACTAACTCAGTCTGGGTTGAGTGATCCTTCTCTGTGCCGACACAACACACTGGGAAATACTCTCCCTATTTTATTGCATATTACACTCTATTATAACGGTGCTTTATCTCCTTGTTTCAACTATTAGACTCTGAGCACAATAACAGCAGGGTTGTGTATTTAATCTCTGTATTCTTAGTGTCTGGCATATGTTAGACATGTAATTAGTATTTGCCGCATTGATTAATGAATGAATATATATTCATGACTTGATTATATATCTGTATGTGTACATAATTTAATCACACTTAAGATGCAGTAATTAATAACAAATAGTTTTGTATTTTTTGGTGATTAGATGTCTGGGAACCAAATATTCTAGGTTTAAAAATAAATAACCTTCCTTGATGACTGTGCTCATTTGTGGTATGTGTCCATAGGAAGGGAAGAGTGAGGGGATGGAAATGAATTGGTAGGAAGGAATAAAACTGTAAAAGAGAGGGAGAGATGGAAAATGGAAAGAGATAAGTGCTTGTTTATGAGATTTTTTTGTGCAAAAATATTTTTATATAAACACTCGATTTTTTTTTTTTATATAATAAGCTTGGTTGGCGCATAATGGGAAAGTTGCTGAAAAGATATCTTCCTTGGTATTATAGAAAGACACCATTATTTTCTGCCTGCGAAATTATATGTGAATTGAGACTTAACTACATCTGACTTTGATTAGTTTGCTGTACAGATAGAATCAGAGGGCTTTACTCATCAGTCCTTCATCCTTCTTTGTTAATGTTCTCTAAATTTAATAGTGGTGTTGTGTAATCTGTCTTGTGGGTATTACCGACAGATTTGGAAGAAGACACTTACCAATGTGTTCTGGCTACACAGACAGCTATATTTTGTTATTTGGGTGCCAAAGGGGTTTTCCAATTATCTTGGGTGGTATTGTGACTCATTATAGCTCTGTACAAACACAGGGAGAAGGATCAGTGCCAAGAACTTGGCTAAATTGCCTTCATACTCCAAGGTGTACCAGTTATAGAAGAAGGTTAGAACTTGAAATGAAATGTCCTATCTCTCCTTCAAAGCACAACTAATTTCATCCTTACCTTTCCTCTCCTGCAGATCTTTCCCCCAGCTCCCAACTCTGAACTCCATTAGTCACTTTTTAGCTATTGTACTCCTTTGATATTCTTAACCTTCTGTCCTGGATTATTGTGTATCTCTCTCCAGACACGAGATAACCTTCTCTAGTGAATCTGTAAACTCACGAGCAGGGACAATTATTATTATTTTTAGAATTAAGAAGATTGTTGGAAATGATGAGGATCATTCAGATCTCAAGTTATTTTGGGAGCTTTAAATTTGAGAAGTTTTTGTGTCTTCTTACATGTTTCCCTATAACCAGCAGAAGCATTCAGAGCAAGCTTTGAAAGTTGAAAACTATTAAAAGTAAACAAAAAAACCCAAAAATCCATGTTATCTAGTCTGAATATTTTGTCTTCACAGTTTTTTTTTTTTTAATGAGAGTATCTTTCCAAATTTTGACTAGTGCTAAGAACTTTATATACATTGTCTTGAATATGGCTTTACCTAAACCTCTGTTGCTCAAACTGGAGTACTAGTATCCCCTAGGAGAACTTGAATTTGTACCAAGGAGCTCAAAAACTACAGAATAAATATGGGATAAATAATTTAAAAAATCCAACTAACTCAACAGAAGTAAATCTTAGATTTACATAAAAACTTGTATGGAAATATTTATAACAACTTTATAGTAATGCAAAACAGCAAACAACCAAACTAATCCATGAATAAGCAAACTGTGGTATGTCTACACAATAGATCAGTACTCAGCAATAAAAGGAACAGACTATTGATTCACCCAGCAATATGGAAGAATCTTAAACACCTGATGTTAAGTGAAATAAACCAGATTCAAAAGATTTCAAGGTGTATATGCTCAAGTATATGACATTCTGGAAAAATAAAATTTTAAGAGAACAGATCAGTGTTTCCAGGAGTTGGGGTGGGGAGAGGGGTTTACTACAAAAGGGCACTTTTAGGGTTATGGACCTATCCTGTACCTTGATTGTGGTGTCGTTACTTGACTATATGTATTTGTCAGTACTCGTAGAACATACACCAAGAGGAATAAATTTTACTGTATTTTAAGTAAAAAAAAATTTTTTTAATGAAGCCAACGCTGGCAGAATGTTATAAAACTTGTACTTTCAATGTAGTAATTTACTACATTTTTCGGAAGTAGTTTAGCTATATATTTCAAAAGCTGTAAAATTGCTTATAGCTTTTCATCCAATAATTCCATACTGAAGTATTTATTCTAAGAAAATCATTAAAAATATGGGAAACCTGTATGCATAGAGATGTTTATCACTTTTTTAATAAGTGAAAATATTGCCTTAGTGCTTTTATTTGCATTTCTTTTTTTGCTAGCAAAATTACGTATTTTTCACATGTTTAATAACCAGTTTTGTGGGAAAGAATAAGATTAATATCCTCCAGTGGTTAAAGAGTAGCAGATCTTCTCGTTCATGCAAAGCCATCCATTTCTGTGAAACAATTAGAAATATCTTGGGATTTAGTAAAATTTTTACTGTTGTTGCTGTAGATAAATAAACATATTGAAGTAAAAAAACACGATTGCTAGATCAGCTATTTTGTGGGATCTTGGTTTAATAGTCTTTCAGTACATTTCACAGTTGAAAGTTTGTCCTAAAACTTTTGTTCCTCTAATCCAGTCTGGACACTTGAATTCCATATGTTTAATATCAGAATATGAGAAATGAGAACCTCAAGTTTTGTACATTCTTTTTCTTTGACAGCTTAAAATTTTGAACTCTACCCAAACTTTTCATTCTTTTTAGTTCGTTTAATTTTGGCAATATGTGCTTTTTAGTTCATGAAGCTTTTAAACTTTCCATTAGATACTGTGAAATGATGTTTTGGTGAATTAAAGATAGATGAATGTAAACCACAAAATGTTTTCGTAGAAATGACCACATATTTTTAAAAAATCAGCTGGAAAAGTGCTACTAGAAATGTGCTAGAATGAGGTAAGAAGGTAAATATTTGTGGGTGAGATCATCCGTAACAAGAAAAAAGGTAAAGATACAGTGGCTCCCTCCTCATTTTCTAATTCAGACACCAAATGTTTTTTGAGCATCTATTATGATTTAACAGACACAGTGATTTAATTGGGAATAAAGTAGACAACAATCCCTTCTCTCATGGAGTGTACATTCTAGCTTATTCAGAAATTGGAATAGATAGAGTTTAGTTCATCCTCAGGTATTTTCACCTTTTTATAAATGCATATGGTCTTATGTAAAGTTAATGATTTGGATAAAACATTGAAATGTGAATTCTACTACTACATTTTCTAGTCAGTCATTCTCCCACTTCCAGAGAAGACTTTTCCTTAAACCTTTGCCTTTCCCCTTACATTCTCATTAGGTGACCTTGCTCCTGATTTCATTGAGAAAGTAGAAGCAATCTGAAGAAAACCTCCTTTTCCTACCACCAAATCCACTAACCTGCATGCTTCTGAGCTCATATCCACTGTTTCCCTTCCTATTCTTCTTCAGGATCAGTCAATACGTTTATCTTAGGTCAGTCCATTCCCTTGAACACTGGTTCCAGTGCCCTCTGCCTATTCATGGAGTTTGCTTCTATAATTATCCACAGTCATTCCTACATTATCAGTTTTTCCCATCACCATAAAAACATAGTATAACACCTTTAATTTAAAACATCCCGAGATGCCACCTTCCTTCCAGTTATGATCCCAAGGTTTCTCCTTTTATAGAAAACTCCCTGAAGAAATTGTTTATAGATGCTGTCTTGCCTTCTTTGCCTCCCAGTCTCTAGTGTAATCACTCCAATCAGACTTTCATCCCATCATTCCACTCAAACAACTCTTATTAGGGTTAACAAAGACCTCATATTGCTGAGGTCAATGTCAATATCAGTCCCTATTTCAAGAGCCTATGATAGAGTTTTTCACTTTCTCCTTCCTGAGCAACCTCTTCTCTACTTGGCTTTGGAGATATACCACACAAACACCCTCAGGGACCACTGTCACTCATCCTCCTTTGCTGTATTATCTTCCTTTTCCAGATTTTTGAATGTTGGAGAACGCAGGACTCAGTCCTCAGATCTCTTTTTTCCTCTACCTATAATCACGCCCTAGATGATCTCCACTCAAGACTTTAATAGCATTTCCATGCTGATTATACCCAAATTATGTCTTCAGCCCAGAATTTTCCCTGAACTATAGACTACTTCTAATGTTTGATAGTATGTCTCACAGGCACCTCAAATTTAGTGTCTAAAAAGTGAATTTCTGGTTTCTCACCCTCCTCCAATCCTACTCCTCCTATGGTATTCTCCATCATGATAAGTGACACTTTATTCACGGAATTGCTCAAAAATCTTAAAATAATCTCTCACACCTCTCTTTTTCTGATGCCCCAGATTCAATTAGGAATTGATATCCCAAAGCTGACCATTTCTCACCTCTTGAAGTCCAAGCCACCACTATTTCTTGATTGAACACCTGCCATCTAACTGGTCTCCCTGCTTCTACGGTCATATTGTGTCACTCTCCTGCTCTAACCATCCAGGGGCTCCCCATGACGTTTAGACTAGAATCTAAAGACTTTACCATGGCCTACAAATACCTGCATGATCTTTCTCCTGACTACCTGTCCAACCTCATTTCCTAACACTTCTCCTTTCAATTGTTTGCCTACATCCTGCTCCTTTAATCCCTCAAGATTGTATACACCCCAGGGATTTTACCCTTGCTATTTCATCTCCCTGGAACACTTTCCTAAGTTATTTTCCTGAAGAACTGCCATGTTGCTTACATGGAATGTGAATGATGTCTCCTACCTTTTTGATAAGCAGCTGCCCTGTTTGCATGTCTCACTTCCTCATATTCTTCATATTACTCATCTTCACCTGAAACATTATTTACCAGTAATACAAATCCCCCAAGTAGAATATAAGCTCCACATAGGCATGAGCTTATTCTGTTTGGTTCATTGTTATATTCTAAGGGCCTGGCACATAGTAAGACCCCAAAAAATATTTGCTGAACTAACAGAGTTGCCAAATTTAGCAAATAAAAATATAAGATGTCTAGTTAAATTTGCATTTTAGATAAAAAACAAATAATTTTTTAGTGTAAGTATGTTCCAAATATTTTCCACATTCTGTCTGGCGGTCCTATGAATTAATTATTAAGCTGGAATAAGCCCCAAATATCTAATATTTGTTAAATATTAGTAGTTATCACTTAGATGAAAACTCATCTTTTCTACAGAGTAGGCACTCAAATGCTTGACAACTTAACTAAATTTGAAAGCGTACATCTCCTCTACCCTTAGGCCTATACTGTAAAATGCTAGCAAATAGGTCTATTTGGGGGTAGATGTTTTATGTGTGCTATTTAGTTAACATGAAGACTGTTAAAAGAGGCATCTATGGCTCAGTATGACTAAGATTTAAGAACATAGTACCCAAAGGTTTTAATCCAGGCAGAGTATATTAAATTAATTATAAATATCAGGGCTGAATTATTTATAGATGAAGATAATCAGATAGCAATGTGAATATTATTTAAATGGCATGATATAGAAGGAAGAAGACGAGACCAGGAGTTTGGTGGTATAGGTTGTGGCCTCTGATTGAATATTCAGTTGCATGAGTAGAGTCACATGACCATCCTGGGTTCCATTTCTTCATCTGTAAATTAATGATGTTTGATTCTTTAATTTCTGAAATTCTTTAAAGCTAAAATCTCCTTTGCCTTATATTGAAAAAAATACATTTCTTAGATGTTAAAGAATCTTCTAAATCTTCTAAAATGAGGTCGTATATTTTGCCATGGTTGGAAAACTGTGTGGACAGGTTCTTGGAAAGTATAAACTTAAACATCAGATTGGCAGTTTATGCTTTAAACTTCATTTTTCCTGCAAAACGAGATATTTGTTTAAGCATTCAACCAGAATTTATTGAGATACTGTCCAGGTATCTCTATGTTTGCTTTTGGAGATACTAAATGACTAAAAGATTGTCTCTGTTCTTTGAGGAACTCATGGTCTGGTCCTGGGAGACAGACATGTCAGATACAAGGCCAGTAAGAGTTGGTATGACAGATGTAAGTACCAGGTAGCATGAAGGCAGAAAAGAGAAAGAGATCAATGTCTCCCTTTTAGTAGGCGGAAAAGTGAGGATAAGGATAGTTAGAAAAGACCTCATTGAAATGTATGTCTTGAAAGGTAAGGCAGAGGTGACTTTGTAGAAAGAGCAGTAGACACAGTCAATATCCGTGTGTGACTTTGTATAATTGTTTTTCTCTTTTAGTGCCACTTTTCTAATCCACACAATAGAGCTAATACTTGCCTCCAAGCATTTTGGGTAGGGTTGAATGTTTGTGAAAGTGCCTGACACCACAGTATCCAGTATGAGTTCCTACACTTTTAAGAAAATAGACTAATGGATTTAGCATTGCAAATGATTACTAAGTTTTAAAGGCTTTAGTACAAAAAGTTATTGGTGGATCAGTGCCAGTCTGTGCCAGAGATTTCAAGTATCTTCAGGAAATTGAGAAAAATAAGAATAATGTCACATAGTTATATCAGTGTAAGATTACTTACTGTTCTTTTTGGGGAAGCATTGTCTTTTATTCTGGGATTAAGTCCTGCCTAGTTCTTTGGCTGTAATATATACTTTCTTTTATGAAGGGCTAGTTAGGTAGATGGTTGGTTGATTGGTTGGTTTTAAAAATAATGCCCATAATTTATAAAATAAGAAATTAGCAATTATAGCCCTGTCAAATAAATATTTTGAACGTTTAAAAATTTTTTAGAATTTTACTGAAATGTAAAATTATGATAATCATTGAATGAAAATGTTTTCCTTATGATAAATGAGGTTCTACATAATGCTATCTTCACTTAAATTAAAAGAAAATTCTCATTTTTAAGATATATTCAAGACTCTTTGACATTAATAAAACCATAAATTTGAAAGGGACATCATTAATGATTTAAAATAAAAATACAAAAATAGTTCTATAAGTCTATAGTTCTACATAGTACATCATTCATTCATGTGTTTGCTCCCTCTCTCACTCAACTATTACTGAGAACCTACTTTACACTGGTACAGTTGTAGGTATTTAATTCAGTTCTGAACAAGAAAGACCAGATCTCTTCCCTAATAGATACCAGTACTATACTGGTATAGTACTTTACTTTATAGTATAGTCCTTTACTATACCAGTAAAGGAGATAGACAATAAACGAATTGTACTTAGTGTGTTATTTTGATTCCATCAAGTTACTTGCATAAGGGTGCTTGGCCAATGAAGAACTTAACCCCATTCTTATAATTCTAATGCTCTCCCTGCAAATTGTTCAGAGGGCTTTGAAAATTGCTCAACTTACTAATGAAACTATGAAAGGCTAGCTTCATAAGAATGTGACTGCTTCACCATGGGCTCCCCAAGAATGACACTTTGGTAAAGGTTGAAGTTCAATTTTCATCATCTGTAAAACAGAGGTGAGAGAACCTTTTAAGATGATGACTAAGTGAGATAATGTAGGTAAAGTACAACTTGTTTAGTGCTGAGTAAGTCTTAGCTACTATTACCATCATCATTAAACATGAATCTATTTTTATTTTTGCCCAGGAACAAACAAAGTAGGGTATATTAGCTAGCATGATGAGAAGAAAGTTCTGGTACCTTCCCTTTTAAACTACTTACTGGTTGCTGGCTCATAAGAAAATTTTGTTGCTGGCAAAATTTAGGATATCTGTTTTGACTTTACAGTTATGCACAGATCAAATGAAATCCAATGAACTTCACTTTGGTTATTTGATAACTTAGGGAAGACTGTATAAAAATCATAGCCAGTATTGTTGACTGAGTAGCTCATTTACCTCTTAGCAGTGTGCCTTATGCCTGCATAAAGTGCTGGCACTTTGTCACTGTGTTAACCTGTGGACTCTGGACAAGGAGCTATAATATATCTGAAGGTGAAGTTTGCATTAATAACTGAAATGATCTTAAAAAAAGGAGATGAGAAATATCCTATGTACTTTATTTTTCCATTCTGTGATCCTCACTTCCAATTTCTGTATAAAAGCAAAGCATTTATTTTCTTATTTGCTTAGCATATTTGATAAATATTTAGAATGTGTACTATGGGTCAGGTTCTTATCAAAAATTCTGAGTTTTATCTGACAAATAGGGTATATCTGATATCTTTACAACCTGGAAGCCACAAGTAATATGTTTTATTTGGTAGATCATTCTTCATAAGAAATTCTTCTATTTTTTCTTAATTTTTGGCTGTGTTTGGTCTTCATTGCAGTGTGCGGGCTTCTCATTGCGGTGGCTTCTCTTGTTGCGGAGCATGGGATGTAGGTGCACGGGCTTCAGTAGTTGCAGCATGCAGGCTTAGTAGTTGCGGCACGTGGGCCCTAGAACACACAGGCTTCAGTAGTTGTGGCTTGCAGGTTTAGTTGTTCCGCGGCATGTGGGATCTTCCCGGACCAGGGCTGAAACCCATGTCCCCTGCATTGGCAGGCAGATTCTTAACCACTGTGCCACCAGAGAAGTCCCAGAAATTCTTAACAAATCTTAAAAATTAGAGAATCAGCATGAAGCAGTTGTCATGGAAAAAGTTGGAGTTTGGGAGCCAGATAGATCTAGGTCCACATCCTAATTCTTTTAATTATTAGCTGTGTAAATGACCTCTCTGAACTTCAGTTCATTGATAAAAAGGCAAGAATAATATCTAGTTCATCTGATTGGATGAAATAAGGTAGATAAAACAACTACCATTCAGTAGAGATCAATAAATGTTCATTTTCTTTCTGCTCTTCTTGGCACTGCAAAATAGGCTTTTTAAGTATAGATATGGATGTGCTTGATTTTTATCCATTCATTTGTTCATCCATCCAACAGACAATGTTGAATAACCCCAATGAGGTAGGAAATATGGACATTTGAATGACCACACTGCAAAGAGACCTACTCCGTTTAAACAATGTGGCTCCCAATAGGTCTGGCTGTTCCTTAGAAGTTGGGGGATCGATACCATATAATACAGCCAAACAAAAGCTGAGCATTGCTTTCCACCAAACAGTGGGGAAAATTAGAGCAACTGACATTTTTATTGTAGGCAAGACTGAATGATTAAGAATGCAGATACATTAATAGGGGAATACATTAAAGTGATCCTCTGAATATGATTTTTCAACATTTAAAAAATGTTACATAAAACATTTATTTAACACATTTTTATACAACTGCTGTGGAAAAAGAGTAAATTGAATTTTGGGGTGATAGGTTTAGTAGTGAACTGAGCCTATCACCTGAGTGATTGATGAAGTGTGATTGCTAAATATGAATAACAAAAGTGTGTGTGTGTGTGTTTGTGTGTATGTATGTTTGTATGTAGAAGGGAATAGATTCTCCAGACATTGAAAAGGATGCAGGTATACTTTTCCCCTTTGCTGTTGATAAGAGGACAGGACAAACTTTGGAAAGAGGAGTTACTGGGCACGTGGAAGTTAAAAAAAACAACTATTTTGTCACTTGTAGTAGTGGGCAATGTCCTGTCCTCTGTTTGTCCAATGTATTGAAGAAAAAAATCTTTGACCTGATTTACAATTATGGTTCATCATGTTAAAAATAAACTATTTATTTTTAGTCCTGTTAATCTGGGGATCATGCTAGATGCTAAAGATACAAAAATCAAAAGAAAACTAGCCCTTTTATGATATGTTGGGTAGAGATTGAGGGGAGGGGTATAGACACATTAATAAGTACAATACAATACACTCTTTTAAATACTATGATCAATGTCTGTGTTCCTAAAGTATGGTCATTTAGATGGGAATGGTCACTTTTTCCTGGGTTTATCAGTCAAGGTTCAGTCAGAAAACACAAAAGCTACTCCATGTATTCCAGGTTTCAAAAATTAATTCAAGGAATTAGAGGCTTTATATCTTTGGAAGAAATGGGAAATTGTAGTTTATTAAAGCCACCATCAACGTTCTCAGCCTGAATCACTAAAGTATGTGGGTTTTTGGAGTTCATTGGGAAGCCATTATAATTTTCCACAACCTCTAGGGAAGTTCTATCAGTTATCCTACCCATAACAGTGAAGTTGATGTCTGTCAAGAGTGAGTTGGGGAATTGCTGTCAATATCAGATCTGCTGAGGAGACATTAGTGCAGCTGCCTTCAGAGAATAGCACCTTCTCCTTCTGTCCCACTTTCAAAATTTTGTGCAAGGTTTCCCATTGGTAGACTCCAGGCCAGAACTATATGGAGAAGGGGAATTTTGAGAAGTGTATTTCCAGGCTTATCCTATGCAGTACAGAAAAAATGTAATCACATAAGTGAAAAAATAATAACAGTATCAATTACCAGCATTATTTAAAAAACAAATATAAATTTTAGAATTAAAATATACACAATTTTGAACTCACCAATGGATTCGATCAGAGATGATATATAGCTGAAGAGAGAATTAAGAAACTGGATGATGTATCTAAAGTAATTACTCAGAACACAGCACAGAAAGATAAGGAGATAGAAAATATGAATGAGAAGTTAAATTACATGGAGAATAGAATGAGAGTTTCAGTAGAATACAGATAACATACTAAAACTGCATAATTGAAGAAATTTATAAAAGGCACAATTTATAAAATATGGATGTAGTGAAGTCAATAAATTAGGAAGAGGGGTGTGGATAAAGTTTACTGGAGAACAGTAACAGACAGAACTTTGAGGTTCAGTTGTTAAATATATCAGCCATGTTGCCTGTGAAACGAGGCTGTGAGGAAGACTCTAAGAGAAAGAATAAGGAAAACAAAGCACAGAATTAATGAGGGCATAATAATCTGGAATGTTGGCTTTATCCCAGTGCCTGAAGGTGGTGTAGATAAAGGGCATAATCGGATTGACTAACTATTTTTGATTCAAGAGGCTTGAGCAGGCTGGAGTCCAAGTATTGTCACAGACCTGATGAGGTCAACATACTACATGTTTGTTCAGTGTTCAGATTGCATGTTTCTGAGCAGCTGACCCAGAGTCTTGAAGATCCAAGCATTAGAGATAATGAGTGTTCCAGTGCCTCCTACCCCGTGATTTACAGGGGCATGGTGTTTTGTGGAGTCAAAGCTTCACACAGAATCACAGAAGAAATAGGAGAGTTTTAGGAGGGAGTGGCGCTTGCAGCGTTGTCTCCCTGTGATTCAGAGGATTAGCTAGATTCCCAGTGTTGTTCCTGTAGTGGATGATGCCTGGGGGAATCCTGGTACTTTGAGTAGCAGAAGTGGGGAGAACTGGAAAAGGAGGTTTTTCTGATAGAAACCTACTGGATAGACTAAAGAGGCCACCTATCATAAACTCTCCATTTTTGATGTGTTAAGTTGCCCACTGCCTGTGTGAATTGAAAGAGGAAAGTTGAGCCAAATGTATTCTCTAACTTGGAACAAAGACATCCCTGAAACTACATTTCTCAGGATAAAGGTAGCCTGATAACTATTTGGCTTTGGTTTATCCTTCTTTATCCTATATACAAACTAAATTCCTGGACATAGGAAAAAATGACTTTTACCTCAAGCAATGTGTTAACTATAGCAAGAAGAGTTATAAAATACAAATTCTTAATGCTGGAATTGGTATGAAATATATCTCTTGGATGTGGGTTCTTTGTTCAATGTACAACATGAGCAACTATTCAGGGAGGCTTTGTCTTTCTACATAGTTCTCAATAGATTTGGAAACTTGAATAACTTTCCTTTGAGAAAGAAGGAAGGCAACTGAGATTGGCTACAGGATATTAGTAACACCACCGCGATCCCCATCCCCATACTCCTGGACTTTCTTTTTACATCAGCCTCTTCTCCCCTCAAAAATGTTTGAAACATACAATTATATCACAAAGGATATGCCCTAACTTCTAGTATTTAGGAATGATTCTAATACAGCCTGTTTAAGTCTGAGGATCTTTGTCACTTTTCTAGCTTTACTCCTTCCCATTCAATTAAAACTTGCAGTTTTAATATTTTTTTCCAAGTAGAACTGCATTTCCACAGATCATGTTTCTGACTCATAAGCTGATCCTGTTTGCTACTCACATTAGTCAAGTTTTTCATTTCTTGTACTAGGCTCTGTGATATCTGTCTTCTGTTTTTAATGATATTCAAAAAGGCAGCTCTAACATGGTGTGCTAAACATGATCTCCGTTCTTGGTCATTGCCAGTGTCTGTTTCTATAACACTCATCTTTTATCTCTTCAGTGGTCATTCCTGTCCTTGCTCACCACTGCATAAGTTGCTGGAACCAGCGTGATGCCATCTTATACCAGTGCAGATTTTTGAGTACTTCACTCTTTTTATTATAGCTGTTTGCCTTAGGGTCCTAGTGAGTCCTAGGTGCTTTGATCAAGAAGAATCTGTGTGCAGGACAAAGTGGTATGTAAGTCATCTCTTTCCTCCCACTTTGCCTACTTTTCTCTGAATCTAACTAGTGTGCCTTGACTCTTTCCTGAGAATGAATTCTTCTCCTGTACACTTCTTGGCGTCTTCTGCAAATAGATCTATGGTATCCCATCCCAATTCAACTAGTTACCTAACTCAAGCATTAGCCTGTGATACAGCAAAGAAAAAAAAAAAAAGAAAATAAAAAAGACTTTCAAGAACAAAATTGGGAATCAAATTAAGATAAACAGTGTATAAGTATATTTATTTTGGGGTGGAGGAAAGAGCTGGCAAAAGACAAGGGTCTGGAAAATCCTAAAATTATTTCAAAGAATAATTTATTTCTCCTGCTTCCAACTTATAATTTAATAGCCTATACTTAAGCAAATGAAGGGTGGAGGATTTGGCTTGCAGTGGTCCCCTTTTCCAAAGCCCTGCTAGCTCCCCAGTTAGTTTCCCCTCTGTTAACACTCTGTCTTTAGTTCCTCCTCCTGTCCCCCTCGCTCACTCTGCTTTAGTTACGCTGGCCTATTTTCGGTTTCTCGAATACCAAATGTGCTATTTTTCTCAAAGTCTTTGTACTTCCTCCTTTATTTCCTTCAGGTCTCTGTCCAGATATGGCCTACTCAGGGAAGTTTCCCCTGACCACACTATCTAAAGTAGCTCTCCTTATTCTCCAGCCTCTTCCTCTGCATAGTGAATATGTGTCATTTATGATTTCCCCAAATATTTTGCACATCTTCTCCTCATTTTAATAGTTTCCCATATTGTGAATACAATATAGATGCCAATTTTTTTTTGACTTTTATTTTATTTATTTTTTTATACAGCAGGTTCTTATTAGTCATCAATTTTATACACAGCAGTGTATACATGTCAAACCCAATTGCCCAATTCATCACACCACCACCCCCACCCCCCACGGCTTTCCCCCCTTGGTGTCCATATGTTTGTTCTCTACATCTGTGTCTCAATTTCTGCCGTGCAAAGTGGTCCATCTGTACCATTTTTCTAGGTTCCACATATATGCATTAATATACAATATTTGTTTTTCTCTTTCTGACTTACTTCACTCTGTATGACAGTCTCTAGATCCATCCACATCTCAACAAATGACCCAATTTCATTCCTTTTTATGGCTGAGTAATATTCCATTGTATATATGTACCACATCTTCTTTAACCATTTGTCTGTCGATGGGCATTTAGGTTGCTTCCATGACCTGGCTATTGTAAATAGTGCTGTAATGAGCATTAAGGTGCATGTGTCTTTTTGAATTGTGGTTTCTCTGGGTATATGCCCAGTAGTGGGATTGCTGGATCATATGGTAATTCTATTTTTAGTTTTTTAAGGAACCTCCATACTGTTCTCCATAGTGGCTGTATCAGTTTACATTCCCACCAACGGTGCAAGAGGGTTCCCTTTTCTCCACACCCTCTCCAACATTTGTTGTTTGTAGATTTTCTGAATGCCCATTCTAACTGGTGTGAGGTGATACCTCAGTGTAGTTTTGATTTGCATTTCTCTAATAATTAGTGATGTTGAACAGCTTTTCATGTGCTTCTTGGCCATCTGTATGTCTTCTTTGGAGAAATGTCTACTTAGGTCTTCTGCCCATTTTTGGATTGGGTTGTTTGTTTTTTAATATTGAGCTGCATGAGCTGTTTCTATATTTTGGAGATTAATCCTTTGTCCGTTGATTCGTTTGCAAATATTTTCTCCCATTCTGAGGGTTGTCTTTTCATCTTGGTTATGGTTTCCTTTGCTGTGCAAAAGCTTTTAAGTTTCATTAGGTCCCATTTGTTTATTTTTGTTTTTATTTCCATTACTCTAGGAGGTGGATCAAAAAAGATCTTGCTGTGATTTATGTCAAAGAGTGTTCTTCCTATGTTTTCCTCTAAGAGTTTTATAGTGTCCGGTCTTACATTTAGGTCTCTAATCCATTTTCAGCTTATTTTTGTGTCTGGTGTTAGGGAGTGTTCTAATTACATTCTTTTACATGTAGCTGTCCAGTTTTCCCAGCACCACTTATTGAAGAGACTGTCTTTTCTCCATTGTATATCTTTGCCTCCTTTGTCATAGATTAGTTGACCATAGGTGCATGGGTTTACCTCTGGGCTTTCTATCCTGTTCCATTGATCTATATTTCTGTTTTTGTGCCACTAGCATATTGTCTTGATTACTATAGCTTTGAAGTATAATCTAGGTCAGGGAATCTGATTCCTCCAGCTCCGTTTTTTTCCCTCAAGACTGCTTTGGCTATTCGGGGTCTTTTGTGTCTCCATACAAATTTTAAGATGATTTGTTCTAGTTCCATAAAAAATGCCATTGGTATTTTGATAGGGATTGCACTGAATCTGTAGATTGCTTTCGGTAGTATAGTCATTTTCACAATACTGATTCTTCCAATCCAAGAACATGGTATATCTCTCCATCTGTTGGTATCATCTTTAATTTCTTTCATCAGTGTCTTATAGTTTTCTGCATACAGGTCTTTTGCCTCCCTAGGTAGGTTTATTCCTAGGTATTTTATTCTTTTTGTTGCAATGGTAAATGGGAGTGTTTCCTTAATTTCTCTTTCAGATTTTTCATCATTAGTGTATAGGAATGCAAGAGATTTCTGTGCATTAATTTTGTATCCTGCAACTTTGCCAAATTCATTGATTAGCTCTAGTAGTTTTCTGGTGTCATCTTTAGGATTCTCTATGTATAGTATCATGTCATCTGCAAACAGTGACAGTTTTACTTCTTCTTTTCCAATTTGGATTCCTTTTATTTCTTTTTCTTCTCTGATTGCCGTGGCTAGGACTTCCAGAACTATGTTGAATATTAGTGGTGAGAGTGGACATCCTTGTCTTTTTCCTGATCTTAGAGGAAATGCTTTCAGTTTTTCACCATTGAGAATGATGTTTGCTGTGGGTTTGTCGTATATGGCCTTTATTATGTTGAAGTAGGTTCTCTCTATGCCCACTTTCTGGAGAGTTTTTATCATAAATGGGTGTTGAATTTTGTCAAAAGCGTTTTCTGCATCTATTGAGATGATCATATGGTTTTCTTCTTCAATTTGTTAATATGGTGTATCACATTGATTGATTTGTGTATACTGAAGAATCCTTGCATCCCTGGGATAAATCCCACTTGATCATGGTGTATGATCCTTTTAATGTGTTGTTGGATTCTGTTTGCTAGTATTTTGTTGAGGATTTTTGCATCTATATTCATCAGTGATATTGGTCTGTAATTTTCTTTTTTTGTAGCATCTTTGTCTGGTTTTGGTATCAGGGTGATGGTGGCCTCATAGATGAGTTTGGGAGTGTTCCTTCCTCTGCAATTTTTTGGAAGAGTTTGAGAAGGATGGGTGTTAGCTCTTCTCTAAATGTTTGATAGAATTCACCTGTGAAGCCATCTGGTCCTGGACTTTTGTTTGTTGGAAGATTTTTAATCACAGTTTCAATTTCATTACTTGTGATTGGTCTGTTCATATCTTCTATTTCTTCCTGCTTCAGTTTTGGAAGGTTATACCTTTCTACAAATTTGTCCATTTCTTCCAGGTTGTCCATTTTATTGGCATAGAGTTGCTTGTAGTAGTCTCTTAGGATGCTTTGTATTTCTGCGGTGTCTGTTGTAACTTCTCCTTTTTCATTTCTAATTTTATTGATTTGAGTCCTCTCCCTCTTTTACTTGATGAGTCTGGCTAATGGTTTATCAATTTTGTTTATCTTCTCAACCAACCAGCTTTTAGTTTTATTGATCTTTGCTATTGTTTTCTTTGTTTCTATTTCATTTATTTCTGCTCTGATCTTTATGAATTCTTTCCTTCTGCTAACTTTGTGTTTTGGTTGTTCTTCTTTCTCTAGTTCCTTTAGGTGTAAGGTTTAATTGTTTATTTGAGATTTTTCCTGTTTCTTGAGATAGGCTTGTATAGCTATAAACTTCCCTCTTAGAATTGCTTTTGCTGCATTGCATAGGTTTTGGATCGTCGTGTTTTCATTGTCATTTGTCTCTAGGTATTTTTTGATTTCCTCTTTGATTTCTTCAGTGATCTCTTGGTTATTTAGTAACGTAGTTTTTAGCCTCCATTTGTTTGTGTTTTTTATGTTTTTTCCCCTGTGATTCAGTTCTAATCTCATAGCGTTGTGGTCAGAAAAGATGCTTGATATGATTTCAGTTTTCTTAAATTTACTGAGGCTTGATTTGTGACCCAAGATGTGATCTATCCTGGAGAATGTTCCGTGCACACTTGAGAAGAACGTGTAATCTGCTGTTTTTGGATGGAATGTCCTATAAATATCAATTAAATCTATCTGGTCAATTGTGTCATTTAAAGCTTCAGTTTCCTTATTTATTTTCATTTTGGATGATCTGTCCATTGGTGTAAGTGAGGTGTTAAAGTCCCCCACTATTATTGTGTTACTGTCGATTTCCTCTTTTAGAGCTGGTAGCAGTTGCCTTATGTATTGAGGTGCTCCTATATTGGGTGCATATATATTTACAATTGTTATATCTTCCTCTTGGATTGATCCCTTGATCATTATGCAGCGTCCTTCCTTGTCTCTTGTAACATCCTTTATTTTAAAGTCTATTTTATTTGCTATGAGTATTGCTACTCCAGCTTTCTTTTGATTTCCATTTGCATGGAATATCTATTTCCATCCCCTCACTTTCAGTCTGTATGTGTCCCTAGGTCTGAAGTGGGTTTCTTGTAGACAGCATATATATGGGTCTTGTTTTTGTATCCATTCAGCAAGCCTGTGTCTTTTGGTTGGAGCATTTAATCCATTCACGTTTAAGGTAATTATTGATATGTATGTTCCTATGACCATTTTCTTAATTGTTTTGGGTTTGTTTTGGTAGGTCCTTTTCTCCTCTTGTGTTTCCCACTTAGAGAAGTTCGTTTAACATTTGTTGTAGAGCTGGTTTGGTGGTGCTGAATTCTCTTAGCTTTTGCTTGTCTGTAAAGCTTTTGATTTCTCCATCGAATCTGAATGAGATTTTTGCCAGGTAGAGTAATTTTGCTTGTCGGTTCTTCCCTTTCATCACTTTAAGTATATCATGTGACTCCCTTCTGGCTTGTAGAGTTTCTGCTGAGATATCAGCTATTAACCTTATGGGAGTTCCCTTGTATGTTATTTGTCATTTTTCCCTTGCTGCTTTCAATAATTTTTCTTTGTCTTTAATTTTTGCCAATTTGATTACTATGTGTCTTGGTGTGTTTCTCCTTGGGTTTATCCTGTATGGGACTCGCTGCACTTCCTGGACTTGGGTGGCTATTTCCTTTCCCATGTTAGGGACGTTTTCGACTATAATCTCTGCAAATATTTTCTCTGGTCCTTTCTGTCTCTCTTCTCCTTCTGGGACCCCTGTAATGCAAATGTTGTTGCGTTTAATGTTGTCCCAGAGGTCTCTTAGGCTGTCTTCATTTCTTTTCATTCTTTTTTCTTTATTCTGTTCTGCAGCAGTGAATTCCACCATTCTGTCTTCCAGGTCACTTATCCGTTCTTCTGCCTCAGTTATTCTGCTATTGATTCCTTCTAGTGTAGTTTTCATTTCAGTTATTGTATTGTTTATCACTGTTTGTTTGTTCTTTAATTCTTCTAGGTCTTTGTTAATCATTTCTTGCATCTTCTCGATCTTTGCCTCCATTCTTTTTCTGAGGTCCTGGATCATCTTCACTATCGTTCTGAATTCTTTTTCTGGAATGTTGCCTATCTCCACTTCATTTAGTTGATTTTCTGGGGTTTTATGTTGTTCCTTCATCTGGTACATAGCTCTCTGCCTTTTCATCTTTTCCATCTTTCTGTGAATGTGGTTTTTGTTCCACAGGCTGCAGGATTGTGGTTCTTCTTGCTCCTGCTCATAGATGCCAGTTTTTCTAATGTAGAATTTTTAAAAATCTAGACTTTCCAGCCTCTCTTGACAGTGGAGTGTAGATACCACCAAAGAGATGGAAGGGTTTGATTTGCAAGGCAGCTGTGTGACACACAGGCTGAACATAGGCATTCCTGGTGTTACTGCAAGTGTTAGCAGAAGCCATGAGCTCCTAGGTTGGCAGGAGCAAAAGCAACTTTCCTGATTATGGCAAAGGCAGCATGATACAAAGTTCAGAAGCAGTAACAGGAGCAGCATCTTCCTAAGAGGTCGGTTTTCTAGTAGAGTTCTGAGGGTTGCTACTGTGTGAACTTTCTATTAGCCCTCAATAAATTCCTTCTTGCTGAGGCAACTGTAGACTCTATTGTCTGCATTTAATACATTAACTGATAGCATACATTTATTTTTCCTTTTGGCATCCCACATATTATTTACTTGATTGTGTGCTTTTTGTCTACTAGAATATACCTCCAGTGTCTAGAACAGTGCTTGGTCCATAGTAGGTGCTCAGTAAATATTTGATGACTAGAAAAATGACAGGATCTCTTCGGTCTCTGGATATTTTAGCCATTGGTATTAGTTATCACTTGTTGCTTAATTATCTCAAATATTAGTGACTTAAAACAGCAAATAGTTATTATCTCATATAGTTACTATGGGTCAGGATCTAAGAGAATGGCTTAGCTGAGTGGTTTTGGCTCTGGGCTTCTGATGAGGCTGCTGTCAAGATATTGGCAGGAGCTGCAGTTTTCTGAAAGCTTGACTGAGGCTCAGGGATTTGCTTCCAAGATGGCCCACTCACATAGCTGTTGGCAGGAGGCTTTAGTTTTTTGCAATGTGAGTCTCTCCATAGTTTGCTTGAGTGTCCTGATGACATGACTGTTGGCTCTTCCCCTGAGAAAACAATCAGAGAGAGAGAGAGAGAGAGAACTTCACAATGCCTTTTATGACTTTGTCTCAGAAATCTAACAGCCACTTCCATCACAGTTTTATTCACTAGAATCACTAAGCACTGCCCACACTCAAGGGGGGGGGGGAAATTAAGCTCCACTTTTGGAAGAGAGGGCTGTCAAATAATTTTTGGACATATTTTAAAACCACCACCCTACTAAAGCATGGATTTAGAAAAACTCTAGACCTATTTCCCATCTCTTTCTTAGACTGCCATCAAATGTCTCTTCATTCTCTTTTTCTTAGTAATTATACCCCAATATTATTTGGAGAAGCAATATGCCCTTAGAGGCTGTGGATTCAACAGAAGGTACACCCTTTTCTCCTTCCTGCTCTTTGGAAAGTGAGTGTGACAGTAGGCTCTCCAGTAGACACCCTGGACCATGAGCAATCTTCAGAATGAAATACATAAAGCACAAAAATGGAAGGGACGATGACTGTGGAATCAGCAAGCAGCCCTGGACACCAAGCAGCCCTCTTCTCTTTTTCTTAAACCAATATTACTTTGGGTTTTCTGTTACTTATAGTCAAACTAATTCTGATACCTATACCTTTGGGCAAGTGAGTCAACTTGTCTTTTTACATTCTTTCATGGGAAATTGTCTGTCCTACTCCATAGTAACTCACTGGCAGAGCTTTAACTAAAAGTCTTCAATCCCAGTCTAGCAGACAGGGTCTGCTTCTCCCCCGTCATGTAAATTCTGTGGATGCAGAGGGATGTTCTTTTCTAGCCAACTTGGAAAAGCCAGGAATTACTGAAATAGTCTTCCAGTTCTTTAGCTATCAGGGACTTTGTATCATAACAAACTTGAGAGAGTCCTATGAATGCTTTGCTAATTTTGGTTTTAAGTTTGATGAATATCTCTCAGCAGGAGAGATATTGCTTGTTTTATTTTCACTTGCTGGCTCTCCACTGAGTTCACCTCTTATTCTTCACTCTATAGCTGACTGAGACTTTCTGGTGTCCTTAACACTCAAACTTATCTCTTAGAGTTCTTTCCAGACTCTAGAAAACCCCCTATAATGACAATAGTATATTGTCAAAACGTTTATTTTTTATATGCCAGATAGGTACATTACAGTCATTTTTCCTAGCCCTTGTGGCCATCTGGAACAATAGCACTATTATTATCTCCATTTTAAAAAGAGGAAATCAAGCCCTGGAACTTTGATATCTTAACAGTCATTCTTTCTAATCCTTGCGGCCATCTGGAACAGTAACGCTATTATTACCTCTTATTTTAAAAAGAGGAAATCAAACCCTGGAACCCTACCCAGGGTCATAGAGTTCAAAAGTGGCTGAGCTTGCATCTAAACCAGGCTCAGAATGACCCCAGAGCCATGTTCTTTCCACTTTGCCTGTTCTTTAACTCCACTGAAATCTTGGTGGACACGTTTAGTTACAGTAGAAAGTATAAATATGGAATGAAAATTACAACGTAATTGTCAAGTTGGCTGACTTCAGCATGCACAGTCTTGGGAATCCATCTGTCTGCAACATTTTTTCTTAATAGAATTTGTTAAACCAGATCAGCAAATCCTTGCTAGTATGGGCCATTGGCCAGGATATGGGAATCACTTCATGAAATGGAATCTTATGTTAAAATAGTGTTTATTAAAATAGGATTTTTTCCAGAGGGTTGTGTTTTCAGTGAAAACACTCAACAGCAAACACTTAGACCTTGCCCACTTCTCTGCTCACCTTCTTATCAGGTCCTTTCAGATGGCAGCAGCATCATTGGAAACCACAGAGGTTCAAGGTGCAGGGAAGGGTGCAGGGAAGAGGATGGAAGAAAAAGAAAGATGGTAGGAATATTCACATGTATTTCCACCTAGCACAATACATTTTTTCATTAGATTAATATTTTATTTAACTTTTACGTACCCTAATGGACTAAATTTTATTAATCACATTGTAGCTATATGAAGTACCATTCACAGGTTCCAGGGATTGGACATGTGTGTCTTTGGGGGCCATTATTCAGCCTACCATTCTCAGATTTGTCTTTTTAAAAAAATAAATAATGCATCATTTAGTTTGATCATGAAACTATGCTTTCTTCTTTACTTTCTAATTTATCTTGCTAATTCTGCTATGAAATAGATTCAAGTAAGAGCTTTGAACAGGAGTGAGTCGAAATGCTGGAACAAAAGACCTGGAATTGTTGAATTAGAATAAACAACTTACATGTGCTCTCAAAAAAGTTATGATTCAGAATCCATAGACATCCTCAAAGCCCTTACATTAGACCTTCTCCCTCAGGGAAGTTTCATAAAATATGTTAATTAAATACAAAGATGACTGAATAGCATATTTTTATTTGCTTCCCTTCTATTTCAGGGTGATTAAAATATAAGACTCAGGTGGGAAAGGAAGCAGAGGTGAACTTGAATCCTTAGGCTGTTTAATCAGTTCCCAGATGACTGAGAGCTGACTGTAAATCCAGTGCACCTATGTAGGAAAACTCCCTTTGTTCCTGTGGGTCCTATTGCCTCATCCTGAAGAAGCCCCTGGGGCCTCACTTACTCAGATCTCATGCCCATCGTGCAAGCTTTCTGATGTCAGCAGCTTATTCTCTCAGCTTCAGCAGCTTCCTGTGACTTTGAGAGCCATAGCTCAGCCAGGCTGAATTGTGCCGTAACAAGGGAGCGTGAGCTTTGTGGTTAGACAGACCCACGTTTGAATCCCAAACTCACCAGTTAGCATGTGGGGCCCTTGAACTCATGCGAAGCTTTAACTCTCCATCCGTGGAATGTGGATAGTACTACCTGTTGCACGTAGAGGTTGGCTGGATTGAATGTGAGCAGAGTGTGTTGCTATTGGCCATCCTCCTTTACCTCCCTTGGCAGCCGTTAGCCTTTTGACCTGTTACTGGAGTGACAAGCAGAATAAAAGGTACCAGATGTTCCATGTTTAGAAGCAGACCTGATGGTGCTGCTCTTTGCAGAGACACTCCTAGTAATACTGAAGGTGGGTTAGAGGGTTTTGACAGAATGTTTGTGTAATGCAATGATTGCCTCCTGAGCCATTTGGCTCTTGTTCCCAGCTAATAGAAGCCTGGCTTTGTCCTGACATTAGGCAGACTGTGCAGGCTTCAGAGGATGGTGCCTAACTAGTCCAGGCCAATTGCAGTCATTACAGGCCTCTTTGCCAGTGATTAATTCAGGGATGGCCGTGTGATTTATTTCTGGTGCATGAGCCATAAGGGAACCTAAGGGAAGTTTTCTGAGGAAACTCAAGAAAAGATTTTCTTTGCTGATTGTTTTAATTACCTTCAATTTACTTCTTTGGTGAGGGAGGAAGGCATTCCCACCCTAGGGTTATTAGATGAGCTGAACACATGACATCTCACACTGGACAGATGAGTCTGACAGCAGTTTACTAGTCACAAAAACTCACAGAGCAGAGAAGGAGGACACCGTGTCCTACAGGGCCCCTCGGGGATTGTACTCGGGAGCAGAGTAAACAAGCAGGGGCTGTGGGAGGGAGGCTTAGCAGCAATAGGATGAGGTACCCCTTGGTTCCTGTGGGAGGATGTGATTGGCTTGCTTGAATAATTCCTTGGGCTGTCAGGCACCTGAAACCTGCTGCTCAAGGGTAAACAGGAACTGCACTGGTCACCTTGATAAGGAGGCTTGTTTGGCTACAGGACCTTATCCATGGGAACAGCGTGGGGAGGGGACTTGTAGTTAGACCATAGGAGGCCCTCCCAGTTTCATCAGATGTAAATCCAGCACATAATATTTGGCCTTAATTTAGGTCATACACCTTACTGATGAGAGAGAGAGAGAAAGGGGGCGGAGAGAAAGAAAGACAGAGAGAACTGTTCGTTCTTTCTTCTCTTTGCATATTGTCATGTGTGAACATGTTTATAGTTAGAAGCATAACATTGATTTTGCAACATTGAAGAGAAACATTGCAGGTATATTAAGGATGGTGGAGAAAAAAGAGAACAAGCCTGGGTCTCTGATAGCTTCTTTGAAGCTGCTGAGCTTTCCCTGAAACCTACTACCAGGCTTTTATATGACAGTAAACCCCTGTTGTTGAACCACTCTTAACTCTGTTATTCTGCCCTTTGTAGCTGAAGCATCCTGATGGGGAAGCCTGGATCTTCCCACCACCTGCCAGGAACAAGTCCCCTGTGATTTTATATGTACAATATCTTTTCTGTGGCTAATATGATTATGATATTGAGTTATGATTATACTATAAGTGTGGTGCAGAATCCATCATGGGCCAGAGTGAAGAAATAGAAAAAATCAGAGAAAACTCTAGTGGGAAGCTATTGAGCACCTTAGCTCTCTGCTCACATCATGAGGAGAATCTGACTTGTATTTTACTCTTAAGCAAAATTTCCATAAAGTTTAAGTCATAAATTCCTTTGTGACTCCCTAAAGTATACATTTACCCATAGGGTATTGAGTACCCTCAGGCTGCCTCATATGTGACTCAGAAGAAGATGGAGCTGCCATATATCTTATCATTATTTTTTTTACCTATTTTTTTCAGTCCTTGAAAAATATATAGTTAACATAAGATATCTTCCTTGGAAAAATGGAAAAGTAAGTGAAAAATTAAATAAAGAGCATGTGCTAGAATAATGGAGAATATTCAGAATATCACTTTCTGAGTCTTGTCTTCCGTGTATCTATATAATTAAAGGTAAACAATAAAAAATAGGGAATGATATTGCACTATTATTTTAGAGAAAAATAGAACAACTTGTTAAAATGATACTCCCAAGTGTTTTTATTTGCTTAACCAATTTGACTCAAATTATTTCTGAGCTTTTGAATGTTCTATGCTGTCATTTGAAAATTACTTGTGTTAAAACATATGTAATAAATATTTTAAAACCCTAATAAATTTTCCGTAAAAGCTTAAGAAAACTCAAGATACCAGTTTCAGGTATTAAAATACAATTTTCAAAATACTCATACTGCCATATTTTTTCCTACTAAATCAATGAAAGTTGTTGGCTTTTGGACTGGAAAAAAAAACCTCATGAATTTACACTTAATAGAAGTTTACACTTTGAAAATAATAAAAAATTCAATCAATTCTATCAACTCAAGGAGTGTGTTAGGCCAAGAAAGAACAGCTTTTCCTGATCCTGACTCTTTGCCTTCTCAAAGGTGCAAAAAGACTAGACATCCTGGAGTCTCTGAAGGCCACGCACCACATTAGACCTCTGTGCAAAGCCTCTGACTGGGCAGTACTTGTGATCAAGCCTACTGAGTGGGTCTCAGGCCCCTTAGTTGCTTTCCTTTGCTGGGTCTCTAGGTAGCAGAAGCCAGCGAACGAAGGGCCTTGTGTGCCATGCTAAAGAGGTCTTTCTCAGTTCTTCAGGTAATTAGGAATCCTTTAAAGATTTAAGATGGAAGGTGATATGGGTCCATTAGCTTTATGACAGCACACCCTTGGTGAAGCCTATGAGAGGGAAGATGAGACTGGAGCCACTGAGGAGGTAGTTACCATGGTCAGGAGAAACAGAATGAAGACCTGAGTTTAGGCAGAGGTACTGCAGATGCCAAGAGAGGCAGGGAGGTAAGGCTGAAGGAACCCAAAGGAATATACTGGGAGGAGAGAGGAAAATGGGGCAGTGCGGGGGATGAAGCAAGCTAGTTAGAATTATGTCTACTGACTGTCAAATTCAAATGACTCTAAGGTCTGAGGTTCTCCTACAATTAGAGGACAGTGACCCAGAGCGTGGTCCATAGAGTTTTTCTTTTGTGTCTTTTTTGGGGTTTTTTGGCTTTTAGTTTTCAGCTCTGTTTTAGATAGTTGTCGGGTTGAGATAAATGAACTGATTACATATTTCAGTGATATATGTATAGTGAATAAAAAGTGAGTCATGTTGCCTTCTATTGTAAATTCTCAAAGGTCAGGGACCAGGTTGAATTTTCTAAAGCTCATTTTAGGCACTCTACAAACCTTACAGATGATAACATTTTCTCCATAACAAGCTCTAAGAGGAGAAGCATCCCACATAATTTAAAGGATTTTGGCTTCTAGTAGAAATATCAAAATAAACTAAAAAGTCATAGAAGGAAGCATATTATGAAATATCAGTTACGGCCTGAAAAACTAAGATAACCTATGTGATTTATTTAATTTCTCAGTAATTACTTATGAATACATGCTACTTATTATTTGTGAATACATTCTATGGGCAAAGCACCACATGAATAAAAAAATTATTACTATATTGGTTAGCTAAAATTGAAACCATATTGTTATCTGAGGCAGTGAGAGATATAATGAAGGAAGGATAAACTGTTTTATTAATAAATCATAAAAATGTACAGAATCCAAATGATGGTTTCTGAAAAGAAAGAAAATAAATTCTTAAAAATATGAATTTCTTTCGTTTAGCAATTTTAATCATGTTTGCGACATGCCCACTTGCAAAATAGACTGAACTCATACTTACCTTGCAAGATCATCAATAGTATTAGAGATAATGCAAAAAGCTAAAAAGGCTCCCAGTGTGATGTGCGCCCTGGCTCAGTGGTAGCTCTTCCTATTAATTTGCAATCACTATTTTAAGACCTGGTGCAAGAATTAGAAAAATCACTTTAGCAATTCTTTAATATCTTTTTTACATGAATCATTCAAGTCCTAAGGGTTTCAAAAAAGATGAAAATGAACAAAGTATTTTAAAAATTCGTCCATCCCAAAGAATTTATGTAAGATAACAAAGAGAATGCTATACTTGGGACTTCCCTGGCAGTCCAGTGGTTAAGACTCTGAGCTTCCACCACAGGGGGTCCGGGTTCGGTCCCTGGTTGGGGAGCTAAGATCCTGCATGCTGTGCAGCCAAAAGAAAAAAAAAAGAATACTATACTTGTTACTTGATCACAGTTATTAATAACAATGTATACATAGCTTCAAATACGCATACAAGCACATAGTATACAAATCTGACCAGTTCAGCATAATGTATTAAAATTATTTTACTTGTAAAAGCAGATGAGACAAATGCCAATGATTATAAACTGCACTTTTCATGGAATTTCATGTACAAAAGTAAATTTGATATGTATGCAGGTAATGGAACGAAACAGAATGAATCATTAGAATCAAGGATGAGGAGGGAGATATTCAGGTCACTGTTGCAATATGGTCTGGCACACTGAATTACCTTCCCTAAAGGGAATAAAGGTCTAATCACCCAACAGATTGCTTTTCTGTCTAGAAGCATCTGTTGATTGGTCCATAAACTTCTACTGTGATTTATATTCTTGATGGAAATATTTTTTCACAAGGATTAGATTTCCCTGACATTTACTTAAATTGTCTGTCCTCTCCTGCTGGCTCAAATCCAGGTACTTACTTATGTAGTATTTTGTGGCCATCAGTCATGCATATGAAAATATGCATTAGGTTGGTAATGAATTTTCCACCTTTATACAACAACCCCACCCCCAAAAGCTTTAGGGTTATAAACTAATGTTGAGGCTGTGTAAACATTGTATGACTATAAATAAAATTTATTGTAAATAAAATCCCTTTCTTTAAAAGTGAAAACCAATTCATCTCAGAAAGGAAATAAGTAGAAATGGAGAAATTCAGGTGGTATGGAGAGTTCTGATATTTAGGTGAAATAGACCGTGAGACCACATATTGACAATAAATTAGCTACTGCTTAGCAAAGCAAAAGTCACAGAAGCTCCAATATATTTCTCTATGTATGTAGAGTTATTCTGTCATAAGAAGAGAGAATATTTCTTCTTATTACTCTGAACATTTCTGTATGAAATATTACTCTCTGATCTAGGCAAATAGTTACCAAAAAGTTGTCAGAAAATCCTCAACAATTCAGAAAAAAAATGAAAAACTATTTAGATGGCCCAAGTAGATTTTCTTATATGGACAGATTAAGAAAATGTTGAGCAAGGAAAAAAAAGAAAGCCTTCAATGGTAGTATCAATGCAGAGTCATGTTCTTCAGGATGACAGGTGAGCATCACTGTCTAGGCTAGAGAGCTGTTTCCCTTTTGAATGAAAAAAGTTTACATTTCTAAATTTATTTAGATAATCTTGACCTCAATAAAATAAAATTAAAATAACATAATATAAAACAATAACACAAAATCCACGCTATTCCCTTTTATGCTCAGAAATGCTTTTTTTTTTTTTGCGTGCATTTCATCAATATTAAATAGGATTTAGAAAATAGGACATGATTCTAATTTCACATCTCCTTTGAGAAAGAGCCTATAATTGATTGTATGCAACCTATACATTCAGTGACTTGGGTCAATTCTCTTACATGGGTGAATGGGAGAAAAGAAGATTGTATATTTACTGGGAACCAGAAAAGAGAAAGGCAGGAAAGTTGTCTCAATGTCTGAAGCTGAAATTTGGTGTTATGGTGTGACTGACATTGTGACTGGTAGGGGCTGATTTTAGAAAGAGACAGAAACAGGTGAAAGTTCTAGAAAAGATACTATATTTGTAACCATAGAATTTCCTCTATAGTTTTTCCTTCTCTTTCTTTTCCCTCAGTGATGACCTCTTTGTGAATGAGGATGGTGGTTTGTATGCTCTTCATTTAATGCTTTACCTCAGTTCGAGAATCATGGTTGTTGGGCTTCCCTGGTGGCACAGTGGTTAAGAATCCACCTGCCAATGCAGGGGACATAGGTTCGAGCCCTGGTCTGGGAAGATCCCACATGCCGTGGAGCAACTAAGCCCGTGCGCCACAACTACTGAGCCTGCTCTCTAGAGCCCGTGAGCCACAACTACTGAGCCCAGGTGCCACAACTACTGAAGCCTGTGCGCCTAGAGCCTGTGCTCTGCAGCAAGAGAAGCCACTGCAATGAGAAGCCCACGCACCGCAACGAAGAGTAGCCCCCACTCGCTGCAACTAGAGAAAAGCCCGCGCACAGCAACGAAGACCCAGTGCAGCCAAAAATAAATAAATAAAATAAATAAATGAATTTAAAAAAAAAAGAATCATGCCTGTTGAATTTGGGGTAAAATACGAGTTGAAAGTCTGTGGGCTTCTGTACTCTCACAGTTTTAAGTTCAGAGATGTGAGATGGGGAACAAGTGGCATAGTGTTGTTCTTTGCCTTTAAAGTCAAATACAAACTGAAGCAAATTTTCCCACTTTAAGCTTTTTGATTTAAAGATTCCATTAGGTGAAGTTAAATATGTATCTAGTTTTAGAAAAAGCAGAAGAGAGAATGGTAAGAAAAAATATAAACTAAAATTGGATCGGTACCTTTTAAAGAATATATTTTAACTCATTTCAAATAAATCATAATCTGATAATTTTGGAGGTTTATAAGTCTACTTTCTCAGCTGTGCTACCAAATGAAGGTTTTAACAATTCAAGATAACTTCTGTCATCATGTCAAATTGGATTTTGTTTAAGAACATCTGGGAAATTCTTGCTCCTATGCTCAATGAAAGGCCAGCCATCAGGGAGTCTTAGCTCAAAAGTTGAAATCTCAGTGGTTCAGAAAACAAGTAATAAAGAATTAAATATAAGTAACATCATGTCTGATGCACCTTTTCCTGGAAGAGTGATAGTGCAAGATCTTTGTTATAGAAGTATAAAGGCTTTGGGTTCTTATAGCTTAAGAGTTAAAAATCACTTACTGTCCAACATGCTGTATTTTCTAGGGGAAAATTCATTAGGTACTATATGAACTTGTGTAAACGGACTGACTGGAACCAAATAGGTTATTTTCAGAAGTCATGAAAATGCTACATCCTCTACTTTCAAATTCATTGATTGACTAAACTAGTATTTATGGAATATGTAGTATGTAGATAAGTACTGGTGTAAATGTTGCGTATACAGCAGTTAACAAAACACACAAAATCCTTGCCTTTGTGAATTTCACATTCTAATGTGGGGAGAGGAGGGACAGACAATAACCAACATAGATATGTAAATACATAGCATGTTAAAATGCAGAAAGGAAGGAGGGTAAGAAGTGCTGGGAGTGGGGTGGAGGTGCCAGGTGTGGATGTGATGGGAGATGGTGGATGCACTGGGTGACGGTGAACATGGCCAAGGTAGAGTGCCAAGGAGATTCTCTCCAGCTGACATTTGAGTAAAGTCCTGAAGACAGTGGTGGAGTGTGCCACATGGCTACTTGTGGGAAGAGCATTCTAGATAGAGGAACAAATGAAAAGGAACAAGTAAAAGGTTGGTGCATGCATGGTAGAAGCAAGAGGGAGAATGCTAGGAGATTGGATTGGAGAAGTAACAGATCATGTGGAGCCTTGAAGAACACTGTAAGGGCTGCTGCTTCTACCTGAGAAGCCACTGGAGAGATCTGAGCAGAGAAGCGTCTTATATTTTAAAAAAGATTACCCTGGCTGCTGTGTTGAGAATAGATTCCAACCTTAAACTGAAGTTCCCTTTTCCAAACTCCATATGATTATTAATTTTCACAGATCTGGGGGAAACTGGAGGCTGTGCAATCAGCTGAGAAAAGACACAACTCCTCCCACCTTATGCACTGCTATGGATCCTTCCAAATTCATGGAATATGAAAGGAAATGTTCACTTTAAGGTCATTGCAGAGGTAGTCTTATACTTATTTGCCATAAATCTCATAAATCTTATGTGAAAACAACATAGCAAGAAAAGTCACAGACATTTGAATTAGAAATGCTTATAATCTTTTTTGCATATACTAGCTATGATACCTTGGTCAAATTACTTCATCTGTGGAAATCTCATGGGCCTGTTACAAGGAATCACACACACACACACACACACACACACACACACACACTTGCCTAGCCTAGTAACTGATATAAAGTAGGGAAGCAATAGATATTATTTTTTTTCCTTCTTTGTGGACCTTTTGAAACGTGGCTGACTTAATAATCACAGGTAACTAAAATGTCTGGAATAGGAATGACTAAGATAGACTATTTTAATTCTATATGATTTGGGTTGTTAAGACAATTACCCTATGTGCTGGGCCTCTATGGAAGGACAGCTTAAACAAAAAAGCAAAAGCTGAGCAAACTTTCCTCAACCATAAGTTATTAAGTGTTATTCAATGTAATAAATGGTGAAGGAATTCACATACCTAACTAAGGAACCAGCATTATTGATTACTTAATAACGAGACCTACACTGTATATTTCCATGTTGGATTTGAACTTTTGGGGCAAGTTCAAAGTGATCATTTTCCCCTTAAATGGAGAATACACTCTCTTTCTGTATGTCTCTGCCCCACAGTTGATTTTCATGTATATTAGGAAAATAATGGTGATCAAAGAGTTGAAAAAAATTAACATGGGCAAAGTCTCTTGGACACTCTAAGAAATATTTCGAGATCCCAGACCTAGTGTTCTCTGTTCCAGCTGAATTGAGAAATATTTTCTAGTTATTTCTTATAAAAATTACAAGGCTTCACTGTGTACTTATCTTAGAACATAAACAGAGCAGGAGCTCCTGTTTGAGAAATTCAACCTACAGATACTTTTGCAGTCTCTCTGTTTGCAGGTAGGAAACTTGTTACTTAAAGTGAAAAAAGTGTCAGACTTAGAAAATTTTCACAATGAAACATTACATTCATATATATGAAGATGGAAAGCATGCATTCATTTACAAATATTTATTAAACATTTTGTATGTTCCAGGAATTTTCTAGGCACCAGGGATAGGAGACTGCATAAAGCAGACAAAATTTCCTGCCCTTCTGGAGCTGATCTTCCAATGACAGAAAAGAAAATAAAATAAATGATAAAATTCAGTAATGAGTTTGATGGTGATAAACACAATGGGGAAAAATTTAAGCGGGGGTGGGGGTGGATAAGGAGTATGGAATGCAGAGGCTTAATTTTAGATAGCGTGGCCAGGGCAGATCTTAGTGAGAAGATAATATTGAAGCAAAGACTTGATGGGGATTTGTAAGCCAGACAGATATCTGAGAGGAAGAGCAATCCAGGCAGAGGGAACAGAAGTTCAAAGACCCTGAGTGGGGAGCTGGAGGAGCTAGAAGGACGCTAAAGAGTTGAATGAGCAAAAGAAAAAGTTGAAGGAAGTGATATCAGAGAGGAAATGAGGAGGAAGGGGTACACACTGGAGAGGATCTTATAGTCATTATAAGGAAATGGAAAGCCAATGAAGAATTTGAAGAGTTGACAAGGTATGGATTTTGTTTTAACAGAATGGTCTGTGTTATAATGAGCATTGATTATAGTGGGTATAATGGTTAATTTTATGTGTCAACCTAAATGGGCCATGGGTGCCCATTTGGTCAAACATTATTCTGAGTGTCTCTTCAAAGGTGTTTTTAGATGAATTTGACATTTAAATCAGTAGACTGAGTAAAGCAGTCTATCTTCCCAAATGTGGGTGGGCCACATCCAATCAGCTGAAAACCTGAATAGATCAAAAGGCTGACTCTCCTCCAAATAAGATGGAATTTCTAATACCTGACTTTGAGCAGGGACACTGGGTTTTTTTCCCCTGCTTTGTAACCAAATTAAAACATCAGCTCTTCCTGGGTCTCCAGCCTGCCAACCTTCAGACTGGAACTATATCATTGGCTTTCCTAGTTTTCAGGCCTTTGGACTTGGACTGAAAATATACTATTGGCTCACCTGGGTCTTCAGCTTGCTGAAAGCAAATCTTGGGACTTGTCAGTCTCCGTAATTCCATGAACCAATTCCTAATAATAAAATTTTCTCTCTTTTTGTACTTATATCTACATCTATATCTATATCTATCTATATCGATATCTATATCTATATCTATCTGCTTCCTATTAATTCTGTTTCTCTGGAGAAGCCTGACTAATACAGTGGGCAAGGAAGGATGGAAGCTTGGAGATTAGTGAGGAATCATTGTAATAATCTAGGTAAGAGTTGATGGTGGTCTGGATTAGAAATCGAGCATCGAAGGAGGAAAAAGGGGTTTATTCTGGATATATTTTAAAGGTATAATCAATAGAATTTGTTGGCAGATTGGATTTGCATTGTTAGAAAAAGAGAATTCAAATATACTGACTTCAAGGTTTTGGCACCTGGAAAAAAGGACATTAAGCAAGACAGCAAAGAATGTAGGAGGAGCAGGTGTGGGGCTCAGAAATTCAGTTTTGGACAGGCTGAGTCTGAGACACCCAGTGGAGATGTCAAGCGGACAGATGGTTGTATGAAATTGGGGTTAAAGAGAAGTCTGGATAGAGATATAAATTTGGGAATTTCAGCATAAACATATTATTTAAGTTATAAGACTGGATGAGATCACCATTGTCATGAGTGTAAGTAGAGAAGATATCTAAGCACTGACCTTTAGGACATTGGGTAGATGAGAAGTAACTAGCCATGAAGCCTGGTAATGATCAGCCAGTATGGCAAAGGAAAACTGGGGAGTGTACTGCCCAGGAAGGTAAGTGAAAAAGATGTTTCAAGGAGGAAAGAGGAAGGACGGAATGCCTGCTATTCTGAGTCTTGTTAGAAACTTTTAATCTTTATTTCTCTGCCATTCATCTGCTGTTAAAAAATTTAATGAGAAAAATCATATAAGGGAGATATTATGTATTCTGTTATGAAAATTCTCCATCTTTAGCCTATAACTTGCTAGAACATATCTTAAGGCAAGGTTCACAGAATATTTTATATGGCATGCTAGTTTCCTATCTTGTAGAAAAAGGGAAGAATTTCAGCTTCAAGTAAGTTTTACAAGATCAGATTTCTCTATTTCAGAACTCTTTTCAGCCTTTCTATGGTAATGTACTTTATTTTATTTGTATTTTGTTTTTCGGGGTTTTTTTTGTGGCTGCGCGGCAGATGGGATCTTAGTTCCCCAGCCAGGGATTGAACCCGTGCCCCCTGCAGAGTCTTAACCACTAAACCGAAAGGGAAGTACCCGGTAATGTATTTTATTGATCTCTAAGATAATATAGTATGGGTAATATAGTATGCAAAGTTTCTTAAATTTAGTAAATAAAAATTCTTTTTATTGTGAAGCATATTGAGGGGCTCATTATCCAGAATACAGAACCTTGTTGCCTTGAAACAACATTCTTGGATAACTTTCCTCTGGCTCCTTAGAGGACTTCCTTCCTAACGCTGTGTTTAAAACTTCATGGCCTTAACTTTTCCCAACATAAGAAATGCTCATAAGAATGTTTTTGCTATTTTAAATATACAACTGCATTCAGAGAAATTGATTAGTTACTCAGTGTACTGTTGAAAAAAACACTCATTTAAAAAGTCTTCTCAGAGCCCAGAGTTCTGCAAATACTCCTCCTATATTTCTGTTTTTGGAACCGTGGTAGTCTAAGTATTTGGATCCCATTGAAAATAACTAAAACTCATGGGAAAGTATACAAAACATCTAAAGAACATGGATGCGCTGATAAGAGTGGTAAATTTTCAAATTGGTGACCATGTAAAAATAGACATTTAGAGAAGTAAACTGAGCCTAAAGCTGGCTTTCATCTTGAGAACATTTACAACATGGGATGTGCTTGGACTTTATATGCACTCATAGGGTACAGGGCTGCTTACAATGGGGAGTCGAATTGGAACTCATACTCATATAAAATTGGGACCCCCCTCAAAGGGCTTCATTCTCGGCAACATGATGAAATAGTAATAACTACCTCCCGGGAAACTGTGAGGCTAATCAACTCTCTCAAACCTTGGCTTTGAACAGAGTGAGAAAAATATGCTGTTGAGAATTTGGAATGATGAATTGGCCCTATATTGTAGCACAAAATCACATTACCTATGTGGCTTCCAGAAAACTTCATGCCAAAAAATGAATTAAAAGTGATGTAGTACCTCAGCAGCTTGGCAAAGCAAATACAAATCCTTTTGGAAAAAACCTATTCTAATCCCAACCCTCAAAAATTTCCATAAGCAGTTCAAAGTAAAGAAGTAAGCATACAAGGAAAAAGCAACAAAACCCAGTAAAAACAACAGGCCTTAGAAACAGATAAGAAAGGACTTCAGATAAGAAAATTATTAGACATAGGTTTGAAATGATTATGTTTCAAACAAGAAAATCAACCATGAAAATATTTGAAGCAAGTAAGAAACTATGAAGAATTACTAATCAGATTAGACAAATAAATGAAATAGAATATAAAGTAAATTTTAACTGCTTGTGACACTTGGATTAGATGAGCACATTCAACATGAGATGGAAAGTGGTTATACCAGGTAATCAAATGAAGGGTCCAAACTCATGCCTGTTTTTTATATTTGTTCCTAATTCAGTGTCATGTGTATACACCCCTTACTGATTAGTCACATCATTACACATACCTTTCTCTTTTCCTACACCATATTTCTTCTTTCCATCTTCAGTGAAACTACTTATAGCCATTAACTTGTGAAGGGTCATTGGAAAGTAATATAGGAGTTTTGAAGATTTCAACTTTCTCTTGTAGTTGGCAGGTTGTTCAGCAAGGACTGTGTCTGGAAATTCTAGGCAACTAGAACTATTTGCAATGAAATGGTTGCAGGCTAGAGTATTTATCGTCTATTCTCTATTATCTCCCTTTTTTTGTGTGATTATCCATCTATGTCTTCTATCCTGTGTTCCTTCTTTTTATTTCTTTCCCCATCTAGTCAGAATAATTCTTGGTAAAGCACTTTGATGGAAAGTGAGGAGGAAATTAGTTTGGCCTAGAAAGAGATGAAGTGCTTTAGCACAGATAGTGGAGAGAAAGAGAGATCAGATAAGTTGGTTGCAGGCTTCTAAGGAACTGCAGGTTGTTGTGGGACAGCACAAATGGATCAGGATGGATCCAAAATACACAGTTAGTGGAAGGAAGGAACAGAATGGCTTGAACTCTAAAAAATGAGCTCAGACAGATAACATATCTCTTTGTTATCATTATTAAAATAACTCTCGGAAGAGAAACCTTGTTTAAACATTATCAGAAATAGGTGAATTATTGTAGAGATCCCATTTTGACATTTTATATTAATTTTCGTATACTATGAACCAAATATTCCTTCCAAATACACTTTAGAATAGGATACAATGAACCATCCTGTGATATCGGCATTTTTTAACCCTTTCATAATATTGTAAAGTGGTTCTGATTTCTAAAAACAATCTAAAATTATGTTCATTAAGATTTCTAGATTAGTGATGTCTCTGCCAGAGTCCATGACAAAAAAAAAAAAAAAAGTACTCAGAGGGGTTAACTGAGCAGAGGTTAATGAAGCAGCTGTTTACAGAGGGGGATAAAGGTAAGAGAACCCACAAAGGGTGGTGAAATGCCCAGGGACTGGTGCCTAGTGGAAGCTCTTTCCCTCCACTAGGACTGAAAGGGCAAGGGAAATTGATAGAGTTATAAAAACCCAAAGAGAGTTTGGGGTCAGGAAAGAAAGGAATTATGACCATAGCGTGCAACTCTGGCCAGAATCCAGGCCAGGCAGGGAGAGCATAAGATGAACAAATACCCCAACTTCTCTCTCTTCTCACCTTCTGATCTCCAGCCAGTACCTCCCATCAACCAAACCAAACCGGAAGCCAGAGGGCAAGGGAGCCTAAATGACGAGGTCATAGAGGTCATCCTGCCTAGGCACAGAGCAGAATACTTAAGGGCAGGGAATGACCGTGTGGAAGCAGATGGCAAATGCAGGTAACTAATATAAGCAATTTCAGTAGTTTGATTTTCTTTTCTACGCTGTCAACATGATTAAAGATTAGTTTGTTTTAAATTGTTACCTTAGAACTGTGGTTCTTATCCAGGGTGTGTACCGCAGATTGACCTGTGGAAATTTTAAATATTAGGTATGTTTGTGGTACCTCCTCCAGAGACCTTAAACAAGAGCTGAGAGTCTGGCTTTCAAAAATGTTCTTCAGGTTATTCGGAAGTTCATCCCAGGTTGAGAATCTTAGATCTGGGAGTACCAAATGCTCTCATTCCACTGTAAGGCCATCACCTACAGTAATTTCATCATATCTTAAACCACTGAAATACTCCCTGTATTAGACATAGTTCATTTAAGAAAATAGAAACCACCTGTATCTTTCAAACCAAAGAAAATTAAGACAAGGGAAGAGTTGTAGAGGTCATAGATGAATGAGAAAGCAGATGGATATGAGGCAGCCAGAGATTCGCAAAGCAGAAAGTCACTGCCACATCTGGGCTTGGAATGTCAATGGAACAACCCAAGATCACTTGGAACTAGAGCCTTGGGGCGGCTGCCTTGGGGGAGGCTGCCTTGAAGGGGCTGGACTATCAAGGGAAAGGCTGCCAGAATTATGGCAATATGGCTGCTTCGAGAGACCCACAGGAAGGAAAGAAAGGGGTATAAATACCCTGCCTTTTCCTTCACAGCTGCCCTCCAATTTTCTGTTAATTCTTCCCATTTGATGAATTTACCAGGAAGCCAGAATACAAGAGAGCCTGTCAAATAGATCATGGCAAGAGGAAGGGCAAGGAATATATTTGAAAGCAAGCAGGAATTTGGTCAGCACAATCATCATCAAATTTTAAGGGTGCTTACTAGAGCTGTCTGAGTTTGAAGAGTCAGTCCCTCTGAGGCAGCTCTGTCCAATCCTGATCTTGATCCCTGGATGTTGAGGGAGTAAGACCCTCCAAAGACTCTGACCGCCCTGGATAGCTAGATATCAAGGAAGAGAAGATTATTGGCCAATCAGCATCTGAGCCAGGCCTTAACAACCCTTATTAATTTTGTAGAAATAAAAGTCACAGGGGAACTGTATCATGACAAATGGCTTGGAACTAAGGCTATGAATACAGCAAGCATGTTACAGATCTGCATATTTGAGGACCCAGTTACATGGAGTGGGAGCAGGCCTGGTGGTTTGGGCTGTGAGTGTCCTGGGTGGTAAGTGTGAGTGGTGTGTTCTTCTCCCATCTGGTCTTATCACATAATCCCCAAGAGGCCTAGATGTCAACCGTTAGTACTTGTGGAATTATTTCATACTGGAGAATTAAAAAGACTTCAGACTCCTTGCATAACCGTTAATGATTCTGATGAAAAAGTCAGAAATGAGATTAAGGTTAGGTCTTGAGCGTGAGGGTCAGGAAGTTGCTTCAGGCCAGTGTTCATAAGTGCTACTCAAAGGGGCTCTTCAGGTAGAACATTTATATTTAATATTTTTGTTTTCTTCATTTTTTGTTTGTTTGTTTTGTTTTGGAAGAATCAATTGAAGCTTGGCTTAGATCTTTTCTTTTTCTTCCAGGCAGAAAAATGTTAAAGCTTATTATGCTGTTTGTAGTCACTCGTATCAGAGCTTTTTGGCAATCTTGCAGCAATAGAACTGAATCAAAACACCAGGATGTTCCAGGGACACCTGTCATTGGCGTCTTCTGCAAATGGCCTACTTCTGGCTGAGAGATGTCCTGCTTTGGATGTTTAATTCTGAAATCTATGGAGGAAATTAAAATACAAACCTTCCCTATGTGAGAGAATCTCTTCAAAAAGTACTTGTGGCTGTGGCCCTTCTCCTGCTCCTTCACACACATAAAGTACAACAAATTATACTGAAGCAGTCCTGTAAGTGGAAGATCCAGAAGAATCATAGCTTAATTGTTTATGATTCCTTAATAAGTATTAGCATAAGTAAGATTGCAGAAAGTGAGTTAGCTCCTTTGCAAAAGCTGATAGTTCTTGCTTGCTACACTAGTTCTATGATAATTCAAAATGTAAAAAATATTGAAATAGTGATTTCCTACACTAGTTCTATGATAATTCAAAATGTAAAAAAGATTGAAATAGTGATTTCATACATGAAAGCATTGTACCAGAATAACAATCTGGCAATGATGGCTGTGTCTGAAATAATTTTCTAATGACAGAACAAAAGAGAGCGAATAACAAACACATCAAGGCTAGGTAATTGAACTCTCTTGACTAATGCAGTTGAAAACCAGCTAATTCCAGAAACAGTAGCTTCCGGTCTTGTTATATTTATAACTTTCTCCCTTTTCTTTTCTTAATTTCAAATCCCAATACTCTGCCAGAAATGGAGCTATACACAATAGTTGAGTGTCTTCTGTGGAATTTTTCAGTTCCCTTATAATTGTGTGGATATTCCATAGACTTTTCCTAGTGGATGCAGTTTATGACAGGGTTTGATAGAAAGAAATTTAAAAAAAAAAGGTGCACTCTGTTTCATGCTTCAGGCTAAGAAAAGATGAAAGGACAGGTTATTCAAAGCAAATCTAATCCTGTGCTTCTTGTCTTTAGTTTGGGTCAAAGAAGGCACACTCTCCAAGGCCTGGATTGGGTGGAGAAAAAGCAGTACCAGGTAGAGGTAGTCTGAATGGGAGGAAAAGTGATGTTCAGGAAGTCAGCAATCCACCCAGGAAACTAAACTACTTGTGTATCTTAGAAGAAAGGAAGGGGAAATGAAACTTTGGAGACCTGAGAGCCACAGTTAGAGTAATCACAGTATAAAAGTAGCCCGATTTTACTCTCTTCCCTTCCCTTCCTTTCTTTTCTCTTTCTCCTCCTCCCCCCCCTCCTCCCCCACTTCTTCTTCTTCTTTCTCTCTGTCTCGCTCTCTCTGTCTCTCTATTTTACTTTTTGATATATCCATAATATTTTATCAGAAAATAGAGGCGCTTATTTATGTAAGGAAACCATATTTCTCAATGCTTGGTGTTTCTGTCTGTAGAAAAATGGAAACACTGGTAGTTGATTCAGATGATATTAAATTAAAAATCCCCTGTTTGTTTTACTTTGTGAGATAGTAAAGAAAAAGAAGATTGTCTTTTATTATTTTTAACATTTTTCTTGGAGTATAATTGCTTTACAGTGTTGTGTTAGTTTCTGCTGTATAACAAAATGAATCAGCTATATGCATACATATATCTCCATATCCCCTCCCTCTTGCATCTCTCTCCCACATTCCTTACCCAATCCCTCTGTGTGGTCGCAAAGCACCGAGCTGATCTCCCTGTGCCATGCAGCTGCTCCCCACTAGCTATCTGTTTTACATCTGGTAGTGTATATATGTCAATGTTACTCTCTAACTTCGACCAAGCTTACCCTTCCCCCCACCGTGTCCTCAAGTCCATTCTCTACGTGGGTGTCTTTACTGCTGTCCTGCCCCTGGGTTCATCAGAACCATTTTTTTTTTTTTATATTTCACATATATGTGTTAGCATATGGTATTTGTTTTTCTCTTTCTGATTTACTTCACTCTGTATGACAGATTGGAGGTCCATCCACCTCACTACAAATAACTCAATTTTGTTTCTTTTTATGGCTGAGTAATAATCCATTGTATATATGTGCCACATCTTCTTTATCCATTCATCTGTCGATGGGCATTTAGGTTGCTTCCATGTCCTGGCTATTGAAAATAGTGCTTCAATGAGCATTAGGGTACATGACTCTTTTTGAATTATGGTTTTCTCAGGGTATATGCCCAGTAGTGGGACTGCTGGGTCATATGTTAGTTCTATTTTTAGTTATTTAAGGAAACTCCATACCGTTATCCATAGTGGCTGCACCAATCTACATTCCCACCAACAGTGCAAGAGAATTCCCTTTTCTCCACATCCTCTCCAGGAGTTACTGTTTGCAGATTTTTTGATGATGACCATTCTGACTGGTGTGAGGTGATACCTCATTGTAGTTTTGATTTGCATTTCTCTAATGATTAGTGATGTTGAACATCTGCTCATGTGTTTATTGGCAATCTGTGTATCTTCTTTGGAGAAATGTCTATTTAGGTCTTCTGTTCATTTTTGGATTGGGATGTTTGTTTTTTTGATATTGAGCTGCATGAGCTGCTTGTATATTTTGGAGATTAATCCTTTGTCAGTTGCTTCATTTGCAAATATTTTCTCCCATTCTGAGTGTTGTCTTTTCGTCTTGTTTATGGTTTCCTTTGCTGTACAAAAGTTTTTAAGTTTCATTAGGTCATATTTGTCTATTTTTGTTTTTATTTCCATTTCTCTAGGAGGTGGGTAAAAAAGGATCTTGCTGTGATTTGTGTCATAGAGTATTTGCCTATGTTTTCCTCTAAGTGTCTGGCCTTACATTTAGGTTTTTAATCCATTTTGAGTTTATTTTTGTGTATGGTGTTAGGGAGTGGTCTAATTTCATAGTTTTACATGTAGCTGTCCAGTTTTCCCAGCACTACTTATTGAAGAGGCTGTCTTTTTTCCAATGTATATTCTTGCCTCCTTTATCAAAGATAAGGTGACCATATGTGCGTGGGTTTATCTCTGGGCTTTCTATCCTGTTCCATTGATCTATATTTCTGTTTCTGTGCCAGTACCGTAGTGTCTTGGTTACTGCAGCTTTGTACAGTAGTCTGAAGTCAGGAAGCCTGATTCCTACAGCTCTGTTTTTCTTTCTCAAGATTGCTTTAGCTATTCGGGGTCTTTAGTGTTTCCATACAAATTGTGAATTTTTTGTTCTAGTTCTGTGAAAAATGCCATTGGTAGTTTGATAGGGATTGCATTGAATCTGTAGATTGCTTTGGGTAGTATAGTCATTTTCACAATGTGGATTCTTCCAATCCAAGAACATGGTATATCTCTCCATCTGTTTGTACCATCTTTAATTTCTTTCATCAGTGTCTTATAGTTTTCTGCATACAGGTCTTTTGTCTCCTTAGGTAGGTTTAATCCTAGGTATTTTATTCTTTTTGTTGCAATGGTAAATGGGAGTGTTTCCTTAATTTCTCTTTCAGATTTTTCATCATTAGTGTATAGGAATGCAAGAGATTTCTGTGCATTAATTTTGTATCCTGCCACTTTACCAAATTCATTGATTAGCTGACGTTTTCTGGTAGCATCTTTAGGATTCTCTATGTATAGTATCATGTCATCTGCAAACAGTGACAGTTTTACTTCTTCTTTTCCAATTTGGATTCCTTTTATTTCTTTTTCTTCTCTGATTGCTGTGGCTAAAACTTCCAAAACAATGTTGAATAATAGTGGTGAGAGTGGGCAACCTTGTCTTGTTCCTGATCCTAGTGGAAATGGTTTCAGTTTTTCACCATTGAGAACAATGTTGGCTGTGGATTTGTCATGTATAGCCTTTATTATGTTGAGGTAGGTTCCCTCTATGCCTACTTTCTGGAGAGTTCTTATCATAAATGGGTGTTGAATTTTGTCAAAAGCTTTTTCTGCATCTATTGAGATGATCATATGGTTTTTATCCTTCGATTTGTTAATATGGTGTATCACATTGATTGATTTGCATATATTGAAGAATCCTTGCATCCCTGGGATAAATCCCACTTGATCATGGTGTATGATCCTTTTAATGTGTTGTTGGATTCTGTTTGCTAGTATTTTGTTGAGGATTTTTGCATCTATATTTATCAGTGATATTGGTCTGTAATATTCTTTTTTGGGGGTATCTTTGTGTGGTTTTGGTATCAGGGTGATGGTGGCCTCATAGAATGAGTTTGGGAGTGTTCCTTCCTCTGCAATTTTTTGGAAGATTTTGAGAAGGATGGGTGTTAGCTCTTCTCTAAATGTTTGATAGAATTCACCTGTGAAGCTATCTGGTCCTGGACTTTTGTTTGTTGGAAGATTTTAAATCACAGTTTCAATTTCATTACTTGTGATTGGTCTGTTCATATTTTCTATTTCTTCCTGGTTCAGTCTTGGAAGGTTATACCTTTCTAAGAATTTGTCCATTTCTTCCAGGTTGTCCATTTTTTTGGCATAGAGTTGCTTGTAGTAGTCTCTTAGGATGCTTTGTATTTCTGCGATGTCTGTTGTAACGTCTCCTTTTTCATTTCTAATTTTATTGATTTGAGTCCTGTCCCTCTTTTTCTTGATGAGTCTGGCTAATGGTTTATCAATTTGGTTTATCTTCTCAAAGAACCAGCTTTTAGTTTTATTGATCTTTGCTATTGTTTTCTTTGTTTCTATTTCATTTATTTCTGCTCTGATCTTTATGATTTCTTTCCTTCTGCTAACTTTGGGTTTTTATTCCTCTTTCTCTAGTTACTTTAGGTGTAAGGTTAGATTGTTTATTTGAGATTTTTCTTGTTTCTTGAGGTAGGCTTGTATAGCTATAAACTTCCCTCTTAGAACTGCTTTTGCTGCATCCCATAAATTTTGGATCATTGTGTTTTCATTGTCATTTGTCTCTAGGTATTTTTTGATTTCCTCTTTGATTTCTTCAGTGATCTCTTGATTATTTAGTAACGTATTGTTTAGCCTCCATGTGTTTGTGTTTTTTACGTTTTTTTCCCTGTAATTGATTTCTAATCTCATAACATTGTGGTCAGAAAAGATGCTTGATATGATTTCAATTTTCTTAAATTTACTGAGGCTTGATTTGTGACCCAAGATGTGACGTATTCTGGAGAATATTCTGTGTGCACTTGAGAAGAAAGTGTAATCTACTGTTTTTGGATGGAATGTCCTATAAATATCAATTAAATCTATCTGGTCAATTGTGTCATTTAAAGCTTCTGTTTCCTTATTTATTTTCATTTTGGATGATCTGTCCATTGGTGTAAGTGAGGTGTTAAAGTCCCCCATTATTATTGTTTTGCTTTCGATTTCCTCTTTTACAGCTGGTAGCAGTTGCCTTATGTATTGAGGTGCTCCAATGTTGGGTGAATATATATTTACAATTGTTATATCTTCTTCTTGGATCGATCCCTTTATCATTTTGTAGTGTCCTTCCTTGTGTCTTGTAACATTCCTTATTTTAAGTCTATTTTATCTGATATGAGTATTGCTACTCCAGCTTTCTTTTGATTTCCATTTGCATGGAATATCTATTTCCATCCCCTCACTTTCAGTCTGTATGTGTCCCTAGGTCTGAAGTCGGTCTCTTGTAGATAGCATATATATGGGTCTTGTTTTTGTACCCATTCAGCAAGCCTGTGTCTTTTGGTGGAGCATTTAATCCATTCACGTTTAAGGTAATTATCAATATGTATGTTCCTATGACCATTTTCTTAATTGTTTTGGGTTTGTTTGTGTAGGTCCTTTTCTTCTCTTGTGTTTCCCACTTAGAGAAGTTCGCTTAGCATTTGTTGTAGAGCTGGTTTGGTGGTGCTGAATTTTCTTAGCTTTTGCTTGTGTGTAAAGCTTTGATTTCTCCATCGAATCTGAATGAGATCCTTGCCAGGTAGAGTAATCTTGGTTGTAGATTCTTCCCTTTCATCACTTTAAGTATATCATGTGACTCCCTTCTGGCTTGTAGAGTTTCTGCTGAGAAATCAGCTGTTAACCTTATGGGAATTTCCTTGTATCTTGTTTGTTGTTTTTCCGTTGCTGCTTTCAATAATTTTTCTTTGTCTTTAATTTTTGCCAATTTGATTACTATGTGTCTCGGTGTATTTCTCCTTGAGTTTATCCTTTATGGGACTTGCTGCTCTTCCTGCACCTGGGTGGCTATTTCCTTTCCCATGTTACGGAAGTTTTCATCTATAATCTCTTCAAATATTTTCTCTGGTCCTTTCTCTCTTTCTTCTCTTCTGGGACCCATGTAATGTGAATGTTGTTGCGTTTAATGTTGTCCCAGAGGTCTCTTAGGCTGTCTTCATTTCTTTTCATTCTTTTTTCTTTATTCCGTTCCACAGCAGTGAATTCCACCATTCTGTCTTCCACATCACTTGTCTGTTCTTCTGCCTCAGTTATTCTGCTATTGATTCCTTCTAGTGTAGTTTTCATTTCAGTTATTGTATTGTTCATCTCTGTTTGTTTGTTCTTTAATTGTTCAAGGTCTTTGTTAAACATTTCTTGTATCTTCTCGATCTTTGCCTCCATTCTTTTTCTGAGGTCCTGGATCATCTTCACTGTCATTATTCTGAGTTCTTTTTCTGGAAGGTTGCCTATCTCCACTTCATTTAGTTGTTTTTCTGGGGTTTTGTCTTGTTCCTTCATCTGGTACATAGCCCTCTGCCTTTTCATCTTGTCTCTCTTTCTGTGAATGTGGTTTTTGTTCCACAGGCTGCAGGATTGTAGTTCTTCTTGCTTCTGCTATCTGCCCTCTGGTGGATGAGGCTATCTAAGAGGCTTGTGTAAGTTTCCTTATGGGTGGGACCCCAGATACTGTTTTAAGTTAGAATTTTTTATGTGCTATCTCCTTTTTCTTCTTACAACATTCTCAGTTGGTACTGTGATTGTCCCCACTTTACAGATGAGGAAACTGAGGCACAAAGGAACTAAAAGTCCCTTACCCCAGGATGTACAGTTAGTAAGTAGCAGAGCTGGTATTCATACCCTGGCAGTTTGTTCATCACTACTCCTTGCTGCAACTCTATGATACCTTTTATCAAACCACTGTAATGAAAAAACAATTGCATAATGAGTTCCAATATCCTAAAATTGTACTTTTTTCTTTTCGGATTATTTAAAATTATCAACTCAATACTTAGCTAACTACACAGAAATGTATAAAGTTAAAAGTAAGCTATTTTATTCTTTACTGCCACTCTCCTACAAGTTTCACTGTTAACAGTTTGCTGTGTACACTTCCAGAGATTTTCTATGGTCATACAACATATATTTTTATTTATTTATTTATTTATTTCATACCATGTATTTTTTTTTTTTTTTTTTTGTAAACATCTTTATTGAAGTATAATTGCTTTACAATGGTGTGCTAGCTTCTGCTTTACAACAAAGTGAATCAGTTACACATATACATATGTTGCCATATCTCTTCCCTCTTGCATCTCCCTCCCTCCCACCCTCCCTATCCCACCCCTCTAGGTGGTCACAAAGCACCGAGCTGATCTCCCTGTGCTATGCGGCTGCTTCCCACTAGTTATCTATTTTACATTTGGTAGTGTATATATGTCCATGACACTCTCTCACCCTGTCACATCTCACCCCTCCCCCTCCCCATATCCTCAAGTCCATTCTCTAGTAGGTCTGTGTCTTTATTCCCATCTTGCCACTAGGTTCTTCATGACCTCTTTTTTTTTTTTTTTTTTTTTTTCCCTTAGATTCCATATATATGTGTTAGCATACTGTATTTGTTTTTCTCTTTCTGACTTACTTCACTCTGTATGACAGACTCTAACTCCATCCACCTCATTACAAACACCTCCATTTCATTTCTTTTTATGGCTGAGTAATATTCCATTGTATATATGTGCCACATCTTCTTTATCCATTCATCCGATGATGGACACCTAGGTTGCTTCCATGTCCTGGCTATTGTAAACAGAGCTGCAATGAATATTTTGGTACATGACTCTTTCTGAATTATGGTTTTCTCAGGGTATATGCCCAGTAGTGGGATTGCTGGGTCATATGGTAGTTCTATTTTTAGTTTTTTAAGGAACCTCCATACTGTTCTCCATAGTGGCTGTATCAATTTACATTCCCACCAACAGTGCAAGAGTGTTCCCTTTTCTCCACACCCTCTCCAGCATTTATTGTTTGTAGATTTTTTGATGATGGCCATTCTGACCGGTGTGAGATGATACCTCATTGTAGTTTTGATTTGCATTTCTCTAATGATTAATGATGTTGAGCATTCTTTCATGTGTCTGTTGGCAATCTGTATCTCTTCTTTGGAGAAATGTCTATTTAGGTCTTCTGCCCATTTTTGGATTGGGTTGTTTGTTTTTTTGTTATTGAGCTGCATGAGCTGCTTGTAAATCTTGGAGATTAATCCTTTGTCCGTTGCTTCATTTGCAAATATTTTCTCCCATTCTGAGGGTTGCCTTTGGTCTTGTTTATGGTTTCCTTTGCTGTGCAAAAGCTTTTAAGTTTCATTAGGTCCCATTTGTTTATTTGTGTTTTTATTTCCATTTCTCTAGGAGGTGTGTCAAAAAGGATCTTGCTGTGACTTATGTCATACAGTGTTCTGCCTATGTTTTCCTCTAAGAGTTTGATAGTGTCTGGCCTTACACTTAGGTCTTTAATCCATTTTGAGTTTATTTTTGTGTATGGTGTTAGGGAGTGTTCTAATTTCATACTTTTACATGTACCTGTCCAATTTTCCCAGCACCACTTATTGAAGAGGCTGTCTTTTCTCCACTGTATATGCTTGCCTCCTTTATCAAAGATAAGGTGACCATATGTGCGTGGGCTTATCTCTGGGCTTTCTATCCTGTTCCATTGATCTATATTTCTGTTTTTGTGCCAGTACCAAACTGTCTTGATTACTGTAGCTTTGTAATATAGTCTGAAGTCAGGGAGCCTGATTCCTCCAGCTCCATTTTTCGTTCTCAAGATTGCTTTGGCTATTCGGGGTCTTTTGTGTTTCCATACAAATTGTGAAATTTTTTGTTCTAGTTCTGTGAAAAATGCCAGTGGTAGTTTGATAGGGATTGCATTGAATCTGTAGATTGCTTTGGGTAGCAGAGTCATTTTCACAATGTTGATTCTTCCAATCCAAGAACATGGTATATCTCTCCATCTATTTGTATCATCTTTAATTTCTTTCATCAGTGTCCTATAATTTTCTGCATACAGGTCTTTTGTCTCCTTAGGTAGGTTTATTCCTAGGTATTTTATTCTTTTTGTTGCAATGGTAAACGGGAGTGTTTTCTTAATTTCACTTTCAGATTTTTCATCATTAGTATACAGGAATGCAAGAGATTTCTGTGCATTAATTTTGTATCCTGCTACTTTACCAAATTCATTGATTAGCTCTAGTAGTTTTCTGGTAGCATCTTTTGGATTCTCTATGTATAGTATCATGTCATCTGCAAACAGTGACAGCTTTACTTCTTCTTTTCCGATTTGGATTCCTTTTATTTCTTTTTCGTCTCTGATTGCTGTGGCTAACACTTCCAAAACTATGTTGAATAATAGTGGTGAGAGTGGGCAACCTTGTCTTGTTCCTGATCTTAGTGGAAATGGTTTCAGTGTTTCACCATTGAGGACAATGTTGGCTGTGGGTTTGTCATATACGGCCTTTATTATGTTGAGGAAAGTTCCCTCTATGCCTACTTTCTGCAGGACTTTTATCATAAATGGGTGTTGAATTTTGTCGAAAGCTTTCTCTGCATCTATTGAGATGATCATATGGTTTTTCTCCTTCAATTTGTTAATATGATGTATCACGTTGATTGATTTGCATATATTGAAGAATCCTTGCATTCCTGGAATAAACCCCACTTGATCATGGTGTATGATCCTTTTAATGTGCTGTTGGATTCTGTTTGCTAGTATTTTGTTGAGGATTTTTGCATCTATGTTCATCAGTGATATTGGCCTGTAGTTTTCTTTCTTTGTGACATCTTTGCCTGGTTTTGGTATCAGGGTGATGGTGGCCTCGTAGAATGAGTTGGGGAGTGTTCCTCCCTCTGCAATATTTTGGAAGAGTTTGAGAAGGATAGGTGTTAGCTCTTCTCTAAATGTTTGATAGAATTCGCCTGTGAAGCCATCTGGTCCTGGGCTTTTGTGTGTTGGAAGATTTTTAATCACAGTTTCAATTTCAGTGCTTGTGATTGGTCTGTTCATATTTTCTATTTCTTCCTGGTTCAGTCTCGGCAGGTTGTGCATTTCTAAGAATCTGTCCATTTCTTCCAGGTTGTCCATTTTATTAGCATAGAGTTGCTTGTAGTAATCTCTTATGATCGTTTGTATTTCTGCAGTGTCAGTGGTTACTTCTCCTTTTTCATTTCTAATTCTATTAATTTGAGTCTTCTCCTTTTTTCTCTTGATGAGTCTGGCTAATGGTTTATCAATTTTGTTTATCTTCTCAAAGAACCAGCTTTTAGTTTCATTGATTTTTGCTATTGTTTCCTTCATTTCTTTTTCATTTATTTCTGATCTGATCTTTATGATTTCTTTCCTTCTGCTAGCTTTGGGGTTTTTTTGTTCTTCTTTCTCTAATTGCTTTAGGTGCAAGGTTAGGTTGTTTATTCGAGATGTTTCCTGTTTCTTGATGTAGGCTTGTATTGCTATAAACTTCCCTCTTAGAACTGCTTTTGCTGCATCCCATAGGTTTTGGATCGTCGTGTCTCCATTGTCATTTGTTTCTAGGTATTTTTTGATTTCCCCTTTGATTTCTTCAGTGATCACTTCGTTATTAAGTAGTGTATTGTGTAGCCTCCATGTGTTTGTATTTTTTACAGATCTTTTCCTGTAATTGATATCTAGTCTCATAGCGTTGTGGTCAGAAAAGATACTTGATACGATTTCAATTTTTTTAAATTTACCAAGGCTTGATTTGTGACCCAAGATATGATCTATCCTGGAGAATGTTCCATGAGCACTTGAGAAAAATGTGTATTCTGTTGTTTTTGGGTGGAATGTCCTATAAATATCAATTAAGTCCATCTTGTTTAATGTATCATTTAAAGCTTGTGTTTCCTTATTTATTTTCATTTTGGATGATCTGTCCATTGGTGAAAGTGGGGTGTTAAAGTCCCCTACTATGATTGTGTTACTGTCGATTTCCCCTTTTATGGCTGTTAGTATTTGCCTTATGTATTGAGGTGCTCCTATGTTGGGTGCATAAATATTTACAATTGTTATACCTTCCTCTTGGATCGATCCCTTGATCATTATATAGTGTCCGTCTTTGTCTCTTGTAATTGTCTTTATTTTAAAGTCTATTTTGTCTGATATGAGAATTGCTACTCCAGCTTTCTTTGATTTCCATTTGCATGGAATATCTTTTTCCATCCCCTCACTTTCAGTCTGTATGTGTCTCTAGGTCTGAAGTGGGTCTCTTGTAGACAGCATATATATGGGTCTTGTTTTTGTATCCATTCAGCCAGTCTGTGTCTTTTGGTGGGAGCATTTAATCCATTTACATTTAAGGTAATTATCGATATGTATGTTCCTATTCCCATTTTCTTAAATGTTTTGGGTTTGTTATTGTAGGTGTTTTCCTTCTCTTGTGTTTCTTGCCTAGAGAAGTTCCTTTAGCATTTGTTGTAAAGCTGGTTTGGTGGTGCTGAACTCTCTCAGCTTTTGCTTGTCTGTAAAGGTTTTAATTTCTCCATCAAATCTGAATGAGATCCTTGCTGGGTAGAGTAATCTTGGTTGTAGGTTTTTCTCCTTCATCACTTTAAGTATATCCTGCCACTCCCTTCTGGCTTGCAGCGTTTCTGCTGAAAGATCAGCTGTTAACCTTATGGGGATGCCCTTGTGTGTTATCTGTTGTTTTTCCCTTGCTGCTTTTAATATGTTTTCTTTATATTTAATTTTTGATAGTTTGATTAATATGTGTCTTGGTGTGTTTCTCCTTGGATTTATCCTGTATGGGACTCTCTGTGCTTCCAGGACTTGATTAACTATTTCCTTTCCCATATTAGGGAAGTTTTCAACTATAATCTCTTCAAATATTTTCTCAGTCCCTTTCTTTTTCTCTTCTTCTTCTGGGACCCCTATGATTCGAATGTTGGTGCGTTTAATGTTGTCCCAGAGGTCTCTGAGACTGTCCTCAGTTCTTTTCATTCTTTTTTCTTTATTCTGGTCTGCAGTAGTTATTTCCACCATTTTATCTTCCAGGTCACTTATCCGTTCTTCTGCCTCAGTTATTCTGCTATTGATCCCATCTAGAGTATTTTTAATTTCATTTATTGTGCTTGTCATCGTTTCTTGGTTCCTCTTTAGTTCTTCTACGTCCTTGTTAAATGTTTCTTGCATTTTGTCTATTCTATTTCCAAGACTTTGGATCATCCTTACTATCATTATTCTGAATTCTTTTTCAGGTAGACTACCTATTTCCTCTTCATTTGTTAGGTCTGGTTTGTTTTGACCCTGTTCCTTCATCTGCTGTGTGTTTTTCTGTCTTCTCATTTTGCTTATCTTACTGTGTTTGGGGTCTCCTTTTCACAGGCTGCAGGTTCGTAGTTCCCGTTGTTTTTGGTATCTGTCCCCAGTGGCTAAGGTTGGTTCAGTGGGTTGTGTAGGTTTCCTGGTGGAGGGAACTAGTGCCTGTGTTCTGGTGGATGAGGTTGGATCTTGTCTTTCTGGTGGGTTCGTCCACGTCTGGTGGTGTGTTTTGGGGTGTCTGTGGCCTTATTATGATTTTAGGCAGCCTCTCTGTTAATGGATGGGGCTGTGTTCCTCTCTTGCTAGTTGTTTGGCATAGGGTGTCCAGCACTGTAGCTTGCTGGTCGTTGAGTGAAGCTGGGTCTTGATGTTGAGATGGAGATCTGTGAGAGATTTTCGCCGTTTGGTATTACGTGGAGCTGGGAGGTCTCTTGTGGACCAGTGTCCTGAAGTTGGCTCTCCCACCTCAGAGGCACAGCCCTGATGCCTGGCTGGAGCACCAAGAGCCTTTCATCCACATGGCTCAGAATAAAAAGGAGAAAAAATGGAAAGAAAGAAAAAAATAAAATAAAGCAATTATAATAAAAAATAAGAAAAAAAATTATTAAGAGTAAATTTATTAAGAAAAAATTTTTTTTAATTTTTTAAAAATAGATTTATTAATTTTTTATACTAAAAATAAGAAAAAAATTATTTAGAAAAAATTTATTAAGAAAAAAAATTTTTTAATTTTTTAAAATAAAAAATATGAAAAAACTTATTAAAAATTTTTTTAAAAATAGAAAATAAGGAAAAAATTATTAAGAAAACATTTATTAGGGAAAAAAAATTTTTTTAAGCCAAAAAAAAAAAAAAAAAAAAAACGGACGGACCTAACCCTAGGACTAACGGTGAGAGCAAAGCTATACAGACAAAATCTCACCCAGAAGCATACACATCTTTTGGGAGGTCTGACGTCTTCTGCCAGCGTTCAGTGGGTGTTCTGTAGGAGCAGTTCCACGTGTAGATGTATTTCTCATGTATCTGTGGGGAGGAAGGTGATCTCCGCGTCTTACTCTTCCGCCATCTTGCCCCTCCCTCCCATACCATGTATTTTTAAAGCAAAAATGGAATACAGGGTAAGTATTGCTCCACATCTTGCTTTTAAAATAAAACAATTTATGATATACATCTTCTCCATTAGTATATAAAAATTTACCAGATTTTTAAAAGAACTCTCTGAAGTTCCATTTAAGTGTATATAACAATTTATTTAACTGTGCTTCTACTGATGGTAGTTTATATTGTTCCTAAATTTTCATAATTACCACAATGTAGCAATGAAGTGCCTAGTACATGTATCTTGGTGTACGTGTGCATATATTTCTACAGGACAGATTCCTAGAAGTGAAATACTTTTGAAAATCTCAAAGAGTAATGTTAATTTAAAGAATCATTCACTACTAACTAACTTTTTAATTGGATTGGCCTGTGGAGTTCTAAAAATAATGCTAATAAGAATGAATAAATTAGGAATTTATCAATATTATGTAATAACCACCCCCACCAAAAACAAAACAAAACAAAACAGAGAAGAGGTAGCAGAATTGACAAGAGAATTAAGGCTGACCTTACTTGAGAGAGTGACACTCTCATGGCACTGTCACCTCCATTGCTCACAGAAGGGAATATGAAGGCCCTTTTGTGAGTACACAGCAACCAAGAAGATGAGTACAGTTATAGAGCTGCCTATGACATGGGACATTTTAAATCAGCTTAGCAAGGTACCAGTGCTAACTACAGATGATCTTTCTCTACAAATTTTTTGTTTTTTGGCTGTGTTGGGTCTTCATTGCTGCACACAGGCTTTCTCTAGTTGCGGCGAGCGGGGGCTACTCTTTGTTGTGGTGCGTGGGCTTCTCACTGTGGTGGCTTCTCTTGTTGTGGAGCACAGGCTCTAGGCACGTGGGCTTCAGTCGATGTGGCACATGGGCTCAGTAGTTGTGGCTCGTGGGCTCTAGAGCACAGGCTCAGTAGTTGTGGCACATGGGCTTAGTTGCTCCATTGCATGTGGGATCTTCCCGGACCAGGGCTTGAACCCGTGTCCCCTGCATTGGGAGGCAGATTCTTAACCACTGCGCCACCAGGGAAGCCCCTACAAATATTTTAAAAGGAGATAGAATCCCATTATTTGCCCAGCTGAGAGGCAGAAGTTGGGCTAACTGACTCCAGGTGGTCTCCTCTCTGCCTTTTATTGCAAAAAATGAGTTTAAGGACAGTGACATTCTCTATAATTCTGTATCAGTAACAGTCAGAGTCATCTCCTACATACAGGATAGGATATTGGCCAACTGTAGCATAGGCAGTTCATCTTGCTTTTGAAAGAGTTTTCAACTGTTTTACCATGTCAAAGTGTAAAGACTCTTTTTTTCTTTGAGTGAGGCTATTATACAAATTCATAATAGCATAAAGTGCCTGTCAAGTAGAAATTCATATCAGAAGGAGAACATGTCAAGGGGATTCTTGGTGTTTTTTTTAACATTAAAAAAGTAACATATAAATGCCTGCATGTTATAAAAGGGAAATTAATTAATATAATTTCCCATTATTTGGGAACTATTTAACATAATGTGATTATTTTAAAAATGAATATGACACAAATTCAAGATCATTTTATCCGTTTTGTGGCCTTGGGCAAACCACTTAACTTCTCTGGACCTCAGTATGTAAGATAGAAATAATCAGTTATATTCCACCTTTCCAGATGTTTTGAGAATTAAAATACATATCTAAAAATGTTTGAAAAATTTTAAGTGCTATAAAAATGTAGCTAAAAGCCAATGGCGGATACTGTCAAGCATCTATTAAACTATAATTCTCCCCTCATGCAATTTATGTATTAAACCCAATTGTATACAATAAGGCCATGGGCTTCAGGGGTGCCTGGATCTGTCCTCAGTGCAGGGAATGAATCTTGGTTGTCCTAAGTCAATGGGTTCTATTCTGCTCGCCTGTGCTAGGCATGTGAATCTCTTCTAGCCAGGAGACTTGAGGGAAAGTTCGTCTGAGGGACTTTTGGGAAATGGGAGAAGGCAGAAGTCAGGGAGTTTCTTGTTTTCTGCCTGTGGAGGTCATACTGTGAGGATGTGATGCTTGTGTTTTTGTTAACAGTAACTGGAAGCATTTTAGTTGATAAATAATTGCTAGTTCAAAGAACTTCCTCAGCCATATTTACTTATCCCTCAAAGCCTATGTTGCTGAACCAAAAGGAAAGTTTGAATTATTACCCAACAAATTCAGATAATGTAGAGTACATCTAAATAATTCAGGTTCAAAGTCTTCTTTTAGCAACAGCAGTTTGAGTGGGGAAAAAAGGAGTGTCCTAAATTTTCTTTTCCTTTGACTGTGTAGATAAGTTGAGAATGTTGTTAAAAAGAAATGCAGAAGTAAGAACAAAGTGTACATTTTTTTCAAAGTTGTTACTATGATAACACCATAACAGGGAAGGAATTAAAACCTCACAGCCATCAAATGCACATGAACTGTTTTAAATAGTGAGGGCTGATGTGGACAAGTTGGCCTTTCTTCTAAAAGTTCAGAATTTCCAAATATAAACAGTTTAACTTCATTGCATTCTAATCTTTTGAGAAGAGCATTCTAAATTTATGAGATGCAATCTGGCGTATATAATTTAAACTGTTAAGTTTATAGTTTGGTTTCAAAGAGACATCTTTGTTTAGGCTGTCATTGTAAAACCCTTGGGATCTGAAATTATAATCTTTTTCATGAAAGAAATTAACTAGACACTCATAAATTAACAAGACTCTTATGGAACGGGTCTGACCTAGATAACCAAAGCTGTTTTGGAGTTTTAGCCAGAGTTCTAATATTAGTTTAATCAAAGGTAACACTTTGATATTTGACTTCATGATATGATAAATTTAAACTTGAAGCCTCAAATGATATGAGCTGCCACTTTCTCAATATTGTTCATTAGTATTTAAAAGATAGTATATGCTGATTTTGATGATTCTGACATCTGCAAGATCCTTCTGGATCAGAAAAGTTAGAATCATCCTTATCAAGTGAATCACATATAATAATTATTTGTCCATATTTTCTAGCTGTGCCTCAGAGATCCTCTATGCTTTTACTTAATATCTACTTCTTCGTTGCCATATATGAACATAAAGAATGAATTTAATCCTACATTGAATCAAATCCGTAGTGTGATTTTTAAAAAAAACCTTTGTAAGAAGACTGTCCTAGCACCTAGAATCTTCTTTTTTTTTTTTTTTATAAATTTATTTTATATTTATTTTTCGCTGTGTTGGGTCTTCGTTTCTGTGCAAGGGCTTTCTCCAGTTGCGGCGAGCAGGGGCCACTCTTCATCGCGGTGCGCGGGCCTCTCACTGTCGCGGCCTCTCCCGTTGCGGAGCACAGGCTCCAGATGCGCAGGCTCAGTAGTTGTGGCTCACGGGCCTAGCCACTCCGCGGCATGTGGGATCTTCCCGGACCGGGGCACGAACCTGTGTCCCCTGCATTGGCAGGCTGCTTCCTAACCACTGCGCCACTAGGGAAGCCCCTAGCACCTAGAATCTTGGTCTTCTCTTTTCTTTCTGAAACTTCCCAGTCTCAGGATTAGTTTTTCAGCTTATAGCCTCCTGAGTCTTTAGTACGCTGGCTTCTTAAATGCCAGGTATGAAACATTTATCTTTCTGTTTTGCACTGAGTGTATCTCTCCCAGAGAGCCCTATATTTTAGTCTTCTTGATTGCTCTATCTTTGTATTATTTTGTACCTAGGAGGAAAGTATTAATGTATTAATATTCTCCTTACAGATGAGGCAAAACAAGGTAATGGCAATATTTTTCTTAGGTTAATTTATTTCTCTGGTTCTTTACTCCCCGTTCCTGCTCCATTTCTCTTTTTCATTCTATAACCATCCAGGCTCTGCCTCATCTCTTTCCTTTATATATTAGTCAGCTTTTGCTGTACAACAAACCACAGTGACTTTACACTGACAAATATTTATTCTTCTCAGTCAAGGGTCTGTTGGTGACCTGGGCCTGGCTTCAGCCTACACATTGGGTCCAGATCTGCTCTGTGTGCCTTCTTGTTCTTTTTGGATGGGGTATGTTACTCTCATGGTAGATGGCAAAGATGCAAAATTCCAAGCCAAATCCTGAAAGCAAGGCTAAAGCCTTTCCTTGAATTACGTCTGCTACAATCCACTGACTAAATTCATGTGGCCATCACCAGTATCATTGGGGGTAGGGAACAGACTCTGTTTACTTGGTGAGAGATACTGGAAAGTCATGTACAATCTATAACAAGGTAGGAGAGAAGAATTGGAGACAATAATCCAGTCTACCACAATTCCCTATATTCTCCTAGGGCACTGGAGAACAGCCGTTCTATTTGTCTCATGCCTTCAGAATCTAAAGTGAGCTAAGGTAGAATAGAAGAAAAACAGAATCCTAGGTAATATAAGCCCATTTAAACTCAATATTAGGCCTTTGTGAATAAAATGCCATGTTAGTTGAGTTTTTTTTTTTTTTTTTTTTAACCAAGAGTGGGGAAAGGGAAAAGAGGAAGTAAATGACAATGTTTCATGGTGTTCCAGCAAAAGCATTCAGACCATATTTCATAGGAACTCTATCCATCTTACAAACAAAATGCTTCATGTGTATCTTAAAAATATAAACATAACTTTTACTGAATGCTATGTGGCAAGCACAGTATAAGTTCTTTGAGTGTTATCTTTTAAAATTCATGTAAAACCCCTGTGAAGTTTATAGATAAGTAACTGAAATCTAGAAAGGTTAAGTTTTCACATACATACGAAAAGATTAATTGTTCTGTAGCCATGGCAACAAGTGGTCAACAGAACTGGTTGTAAATCCAGTCCACTTGATCAACAACTGCTGCAGTGAATGTGCTTTATAAGCCAACCAATCAAGGACAGCCCTTTGCTTCTGAAAGTCAGCCAATCAGGACTCACTCCAACAAATACATTTCTTAGTTTCAACCAGTTAACAACAGCCTTTACCCCCAGTAGTCAGGCTTCTACAGATGCCTCTGAAAGTGTCCATGAACAGCATGCTTCCCCTAAATCCTTTGGAAGACCAACAGAGCCTGTGCCTGACCAGTATCACTCTCTCTGGCTGTACAAGCAATACATTCTGCTTTGTCTTCTTATTTCAGATAACGTGTAATGGTCTCATTATCCTTTGACAGTAACTTACCCAAGTTTACACAGCTAGCAAATGATAGAGTCAAGCAACAAATTCTATCTCATTTCAGAGCCTAAACTCTCACCCAGCAGGCTGTCCTGCTTCTCCTCATTTCAGGATAGCTACTGCCCAGGTACTCTTCCCTGGGAAAGTTAAGCCGTTAGGGTAATTCAACTTTTGGTTTGTTATTTAATTTTGCATATCTTATCTATCCAGCTAACTTGTAAGATAAGTTGAGCTTTAAACAAGTTCACATTCCCAGTGGTGACTAATTTATCCATTATTCATTTATTAATTTAAAAGATATTCAATGCAGTGCTTAATATGTGCTGTGTATAAAGACAGTGACGAAATTAAGAAGTCTTAGCTCTCAAGGGCTGGCAGCTTAATGGCAACGTGAAATGTGCTCTCAGGTGCAGTTGGACCTGAGAGGAAAGTGCCTAAGTCTGCCTTTAGCATTGTGGGCCCTCAATAATAAACTGCTGAAAGACTGATATTTGTGTATTAGTTCTTTGGAGCAATTATTTTAGAGCAGAGAAAAGAGTCCTCAAAGCCACTAAAACTCTTCAAAAGTCAAACAGTGAATCAGAAATTTCACTAACCCAGATTTGAGTTATTTGGGAGGAGACCACATCATAAATATGTAGTTTATCAAATGACAATATGTTTAAGACCATGCCATTTTCTGCTTCTATTTCTCTAAAGGTTTAGGTTTTAATTTTTCTTATCGAGTGCAGTTATAGTTGTCTAATATTGAATATTACAAGTTTCAGATAACTGATGCAAAAGATTGAGACAATCTTAAAAAATGATATTAGGAAAACAGGAGCTGGCTTAATAAGGAGGCATAAAGTCACAGTGATCCTCAATTTCTACTTATACTGGTTCCTCTTTATTTTTGGTGCAAAGCTATTTTTCTGGAGTACTTCCCGCTCCTTTTCCTTGGTACTCTACCAGTTTTGAAACATGATGTAATCACTAAAATGAAACTTTTGTCCACAAAGAAAAAGATCTCTAGTTTATACAGAAGATATCAGTGCTCTAGACACAACAGCAATGTTTTCATTTAGGATGATAAATGGAGTTGGCGCCACCCTAGACTTTAGTGCTCTTTTTGATTTTCCCAAACATCTTCAGTCTTTGCTGATAAGTTGACTGGCCAAGCCAGGAACTCGGGGCCACTGAGTGATGTTCATGTCTACTGCAGAGAACTGGATTCTCTTGTGTCAGCTAGCGCTGCATTGATTTGATGTGAGATGATGTGTAGTATCTGAGGAATTACAATACTCTGTGGCCTTGGTTAACCAAAAACACAGTAAATGCATTTCAAAATGTTTAAAACATCATTGAAAAAGTGAGAGTTCTGATTGCAATTACTGCTGACAGTTTTCTTTGATCCCTTTCTTCCTGATGAAGCCCCTGTGACTCCAGATTGCCCAGCCTCCCCCATCCCCCGACACCAGTGCCCGTTTGACTCCCTAAGGAGACATTCACTCTTGTGTTCTGAATCTATATTTCCTCCCCTTATCCAGAATATGCCCATTTATAAACCCAACACCAGAAGCTAACTGCTCACTGGGATCAGATATCATTAATCCTATACTATTAAAAAGAACACATTAGCATTAGTTTATTGATCATTTCTTAAATGCTTTAGAAGCTTCACGTTATTTATTTCTCACACAAAATCCCTGTAAAGCAAGTACTATTATTATTCCTATTTCCAGGTTACGAAGCTAAGATTTAATAAAGTCAATTGCTCAAGTTCTTGTAGCCATTAAGTGGCAGTCAGGCTTCCCATCCTGGTCTTCTTGACACCCAAGTCCTATTCTTTTTGCAGTGCTGTCTCACATGTATTGTGACTGATAGGGGTTTTGAGGGATATTTCTAATTTAATAAGAGAAAGTGCCTACAGAAATGCCATGTACCTTAGAATTTTAAGTATCAACAGAAACTTGTGGGGAAAGATACTTTTGACTAACCGGAAGCTTTCCTGAAATATCTCAAATAATGCCACACAGAAAGGCCCCTTATTCATTTTTTAAAACTTTTAATTTTATATTGGAGTATAATTGATTAACAATGTTGTGTTAGTTTCAGGTGTACAGCAAAGTGATCCAGTTATACATTCTTTTTCAAATTCTTTTCCCATTTAGGCTGTTACATAATATTGAGCAGAGTTCCCTGTGCTATACAGTAGGTCCTTGTTGGTTATCCATTTTAAACATAGCAGTGTGTACATGTCAATCATACTTTATTTTATTTTATTTTTTTTTGTCTGAGCTCGCACGGCATGCGGGATCTTAGTTCCCCGACCAGGGACTGAACCCGTGCTCCCTGCAGTGGACGTGCAGAGTCAGTCAACACTGGACTGCCAGGGAAATCCCAGGCCCCTTATTCATTAGAGTCAGGCTAGCTGTGTTCAGCACACTAGTAAGTGTGATAATAGGTGCAGAAAGCAGAGCCTGCTGATGTGTGCAGCCTTTCCCTTGGTGGCTGACTGTTTATTTCCCCTTTTCTATCAGAAAAAAAAGGAAAAGTAGAACCACAATGCACAGAATGATGGAACATTCATCTTGGAAGTCATCTTAGAGGTGATTGAATCTAAACTCTTTATTGTCGAGAGGAAGGAACTGTGTTCCATGAATACAGTGACATAAGTTTACCCAGCCATGAAATAGGTGGTGGTGTCAGAACTCAAGTCCTTCCCTCCCTCTCCTTCTCGCTCCCCTCCTCCTCCTCCACCTCTTTCCCCTCCTTCTCCTCCTTCTCCTCCTTCTCTCTCTTCCATATCTCTATCTCGATCTCTCCTTCTATGCAAACATTTATTATATGTCTATTGCATGCCAGTCACTGGATAGTAGGAATATAGCAGAGTAAATGCAGTCAAAACTCCTTACCTTAATAGAGTTTACACTAGTAGGGAAAGGTATACAACAAGCCAATAAACAAATCAAAACCACAGTGAGATACCAGCTCACACCTATCAGGATGGCTGTCATCAGAAAGTTTACAAGTAACAAATGTTGGTGAGGATGTGGAGAAAAAGGAATCCTTGTACACTGTTGGTGGGAATGTAAATTGGTGCAGCCACTGTGGAAAACAGTATGGACGTTTCGCAAAAAACTAAAAATAGAACTACCATATGACCCTGGGTATATATCCAAGAAAACCCAAAACCACCAGTTCAAAAAAATACATGCACCCCAGTGTTCATAGCAACATATTTACAGTTGCCAAGATTTGAAAGCAACCTAAGTGTCCATCAACAGATGAATGAATAAAGAAGATGTGATATATATACACAATGGAATACTACTCAGTCATACAAAAAGAATGAAATTTTGCCAGTTGCAGCAACATGGATGGACTTGGAGGGTATTTTGCTAACTGAAATAAATCAGACAGAGAAAGACAAATATTGTATGATATCATTTATATGTGGAATCTAAAAATATACCATACTAATGAATATGACAAAAAAGAAGCAGACTCACAGATACAGAGAACAAACTAGTGGTCACCAGTGGAGAAAGGGAAGGGAGGAGGGGCAATATAGGAGGGGTAGGGGATTAAGAGTATAAACTATAATGTATAAAATAAGCTACAAGGATATATTGTACAACAGGGAATTTAGCCAATATTTTATAATAACTAAGAATGGAGTATAACCTTTAAAAGTTGTGAATCGCTATATTGTACACCTGTAACTTGTACATCAACTATACTTCAGAATGTATACTATGCCAGATGATGGTAAGAGCTATAGAAAAAAATATAGCAGGGAAGGGTGATCAGGTGACAAGAAGAGGAGAGAGTGAAGGTCTTTCAATAAAGTGCTTCTTAGGAAGAGTGCCACGAAGAGAATTCCACATGGAGTAACAGCAAATGGGGAGCATGGTTGGGCTTGATCTGTTTGAGGAATAGCGAGGAGGCCAGTGTGCAGAGAGCAGGGGATGAGGGAGCAAAGCCACAGGGTGAGGATCAAGAGAAGCCACATGACCTCTATTGTCTGATCTATGAATAAGCACCTTTACACCAACCTCATTTCCTCTTGTTAAAAGGCTCATAAAATGGTGAGTCTAACTAATATTTCCTTTATGGACATGGCTAATGTCAGAGACCTTCCGAATAGAGATAGGCAAGGGGTATAAAACTCGGTGGGGGGCTTCCCTGGTGGCGCAGTGGTTGAGAATCTGCCTGCCAATTCAGAGGACACGGGTTCGAGCCCTGGTCTGGGAAGATCCCACATGCTGCGGAGCAACTGGGCCCGTGAGCCACAACTACTGAGCCTGCGCGTCTGGAGCCTGTGCTCCGCAACAAGAGAGCCCGCGATAGTGAGAGGCCCGCGCACCGTGATGAAGAGTGGCCCCCGCTTGCCACAACTAGAGAAAACCCTCGCACAGAAACGAAGACCCAACACAGCCAAAAATAAATAAATAAATTAATTAATTAAAAAAAAAAATCCACCCCTATGCTGCCATAGTGTGTTTCATCACAATTGTAAAAAAAAAAAAAAAAACTCGGTGGACATGGAGGCAACTACCCAGATGCAAGTCCTGCCATAATTAGCTACATCATTTGCTTCCTTTAAGGTTCTTTCCCCTTCTCTGTGAAATACGGATGCTATTAGCTCTTTCCCAGAGTTTTCATGAAGACTGAAGGAGATAAGGTATGGGAAAGCAATCTGTTAAGTTGGACATCCTGAGTAATTGCTGTCAGTCAGTCACTCGATCACGTCCAGTGTGAATGTGGGCTTTGCCCCTTCGGATGTCCAGGGGTCTGCTGCTTCATCTCTGTCTGCCAAGGTGTTCAGAGGAACTTGGGTTATAACTGTGGAAGAAGACAAGAAAAAGGAAACATGTTCATCTTTATCTTTCTACCATGACCTTCAACTTCATTCCTCACCTGCCAGCAACAGAATGTGAGAGACCATTGTGATCAGTGTGGTCCTCAGTTAATCCTCTGATTAAATACAATTTATTTTCTTTACTGTCAGAACAAGCAATATGATGGATGGTGTGACTGCTGCTGTTTGGAAGAAATAGCTACTAAATATGAAATGTACCATGTCGATGTTTTCTGAAGTTTTATATGTATGTATATTGACATGCTAGTGTGTCACACCCATCTCTCATAGTCCGTGGAACTCAAGGCTTTTAAAATGAAAATCTGTTATTTTTCTGTCATGAACCGTCATGAATTTTTTTGTCATGAACCTGGACTATTTGTCATGAACTTGAAACTTTATGTACAAATAAGAATAATACTGCCTTTTATCTAATTGCCAAATACACTAGTGATAGAGTATCTACTGTATGAAGAGTACTATATTCTAAAGAAAACTAAACGTAACTAGTCAAGAAAACCGGTTTACTGTGTGACCTTGGGGATCCTCATCTCTAAAATAAGTTTAATAAAAACTGCTAATAATAAAACTGCTTGTCAGAAGGATTAATAATACAATATTTTTTTAAATGTGTAGAAAGAGTTTGGCACATAATGCCATATTATTGTTTTTTGGTAAATAATGTAACCTTTCTGATTTCCTGCTTGTTGTTTGGTGAACATTTACTCATCTGTTAAGACTTTGTTCATGTCTTTGGAAAAAATAAACGTAGGCTTTGTGTTTTCATAGCACTTGTTACATTCTTCAATTAAGTATTTATCTGTTGTCATTTAATTGTGTATTTATCTTCCTAATTAGGCTATGCCAAATATAGAGGCTGTGTATGTTTTACCATTGTACTCTAGTGTCCAGTCCCTAAAACAAAGTAGCATCTGGAACATAGCAGACACTCAAATACTTTTTTCCCCAAACCTCTGAGGATGACATGCAGAGCTTTCCTGTGACTTGGCCTCAGTCCATCACTTTTCCATCACTTTCTACCTCAGTCCCCTTGAACTAGAGATGCCACATGCAGGTCTGTAACATGCCATGCACTTTTACTCCTCATTCTCATGCCCACTTATGTGTGACTTTGCAGCTGGTATGTGCATATTCTACCTGCTCCCCTCCCCCAAGACGCATACACTCCCACCTCTCCTGCTATACAGAATTGGACTCCATCGTCTCCAGGCAGCCTCTTGGTTAGGACTCTCGGTTAGGAGCACCTCTTATATGTTGCCAATGGTGCCTTTTTTGTATAACAATAACTAGTATTTCAGGTATTGTCTAAGCACTTCCCTATGCTAACTCATTTCATCCTCAAAGTAACCTTATGAAGTAGCAATTGTTATTATCCCCAGTTTCAGATGAGATTTTGAGACTCAGGCTGAATAACTTCTCCAAGTGGCAAGTGGTGTGCCAGAATTCAAACCCAGATGGTCTGGCTCCAGTCTGTATTTTTAAGACCTTCCTATACTACCTCCTGCACTACAATGCGTAATATCTTTGTCATAGCACTCATTATCCATCACTGTAATTTTGTTTATTTCTTTTGTCTTGCTATTGTAAGCCCAGACAAAACCAACTATAGTCATCAATGCTGGGGACGTTCAAAGTAAGAAAGTCATCTGAAAGCAAAGTAGTTATCTAGATATCCAGATGCAGGTGAGTTTTGAAATAAATCTTGCAGGATGAATCGGTTGCGGCGTAGTAGCAACAGGGTAGACAAGATTGTGTGAGCAAAGTGAATGACATGGATGCTGAGTGGTTAAAAACATGAGATGAGGAGCTTATACGGGAAACTGAAAGCCACAGGAGGACAGTGACGTGATGTGACATGAAGTCTAGGGTAGTTGGTGGTAGCAGGGATTGCATGCTTTGGGACTGTATATGCTGGCAAAGAAAAAAGCGAAGCAATTAACTATTGCATTTTGTCGATATGAATGGACATATGGACAATTCAGGCATGCACCATCCTTTCTATTGCAGTGTTGGTATGACCAGACAAGATGTCTTACATTGACAAGCACAGCATATGTTAACTCGGTGTTTCCAATACATCAGTTTCTTTCACAAGTCTTTTTGTTACATTATGTACTTAATATTTTTCTTTAAATGACCTTATATTTTGAAAAAATGGACACACATTTATTTCTAAAGGGAATTTACTATAAAAAGGAAACAATTTGTCTTCTCTAGTAAGGTATGAGTAAAAGTACTTAAGATAAATATTTTGATATAAACTACCTAAAATCATCTCATATATCATTAATAAACATACTATGGTTTGGAAAACATGGCATTATCTCATTAGATTATTACACCAGTATTTTCACTACTTTATTGGCCAAGCAAGCAAGGCTAGGAGGAATTAAGTTGGTGCTTAAAGTCATACTGTTGCTCACAGGCAGAGCTGGGATGAGTATCCAGGTTCTTTGCTCTAATTTGTGTTGATTATGACCCACAAGGAGACAGCTGTTAGATAAGCTGCTGAAAAGGAAGAACCTAAAGCAGCTGGGTGGAAGTGTGCTCCTGGAGTGACCAGGGAGCAATGCACTGTGGTGGCACTGGGACCTGGCTAGATGGAGAGGCCCTCGGCTATTTCAACATCCTGGATCACCCTCAGTGTGAAAGACTCCTAGAAGGACAAGTTGATACTGGGATCTCCATCCTTTCCTCCACCCACCCCTAGCCACATAGATTCAATTCTAGTCTGAAACAAAAAGGAGGACTAGGAACAATTTTCAGTCTCACAAGCTCTGAGGATAGTTTTGCACCTACTTAGACCTAGAGCTTCTTAGGTGGTGGTTCTGAGAGAGGAAACTTTGGGATTAGACCATGAGTCTAGGCCTCTAGATGAGCATAGGTCAAGTGCTGATCCTCCAGCTTTTTTCCCATGGTGCTTTGAGAATCCAGTCTAGTGACATATATCTTAACAACATGATGGCACAAGAGATAGGGGATGACTTCAGATTGGGATTGGGGGAATGAGATTTCAGGTAGTTCCTGAGGGATTCTAAGTCCTGGCAACAATGCTAGTAGTCATACATCAAAGGAGGATTAAATGACATATTCCTTAGAGTTAAGCACTTCATATTTGATTAAGCATGCAATAGATACTAAATAAATGCTTATTAGAAAATACAGCAGCATTCAAAGTCCTTTCCACAATGGTGATTATATACTGGGTTAAACCTATTTTTAATAGGTAACAGTGACTCAATATTGGTAATTTTATACAGTTCAATCTAATATTTTGGTGGAAAGTATGAGCTGGGCGTCAAGGACTCTTGTCATAATTTAGTAATTAAGGTGTTGTTAAACTTGATCAAGCCGTGTAACTTTTCTGGATCTCAGTTTCTTCATCTCTTTGATATTGATATTGAAATAAGCTATTGACTCCAACTTAGAAATTTGATTAATTAAATTGCAAAAAAATGATTACTTAAAATATTATTCGGTAAAAATATTTCAAAATATGAGACTTAAAAGGAACAAGTTTTTGTAGGTGAACTTTTTATTTTGAAATAATTTAGATTCACATGCAATTGTAAGAAATAATGTAGAGATATCTCTACACATTACACAGTTTCCCACAAGAGTAACATCCTGCAATATAGGACAGTATCACAACAGTTGTGCCAGGACTTGGATACTGGTCTGTAGTTTCCTGTTTTTGTACTGTCTTTGTTTGATTTGGTGTCAGGGTAATACAACATTGTAAAATGAATTGGGAGATATTTTCTCTTATTTTATTTTCTGGAAGATAGTGTATAGATTTAGTGTTAATTCATTAAACTTTCAGTAGAATTCTCTAATGAAACCATCTGGGCTTGGAGATTTGGAGGGGTGTTTTTAAACTACAAATTCAATTTTTTAATAGTTGGAGCGCTATTCTAGAGATCTATCTCATACTGGGTAAGTTGTGTTTTTTGAGGAATTGGCCCAGTTACTCAAATTTGTCAAGTTTATGAGTGTAGAGCTGTTTGTAGTATTCCATTTTATCCTTTCATTCTGCAGGGCCTGTGATGATTTCTCCTGTTTTATACCTGGTATTCATAATTTATGTCTTCTCTCTTTTTTTCTTTGTCAGATTTGCTAAAAGTTTGTCAATTTAATGGATCTTTGCTAAAAACCAGCTCTTTGTTTCATTGATTTTCTCTATTGTTTTTCTGTTTTTAGTTTCATTGATTTCTGCCCTTATCTTTGTTATTTCCTTTCTTCTGCTTTCTTTGAATTCATTTCATCTTTGTTTTTTAGGTTCTTGAGGTAGAGGTTAGATTGTTTATTTGAGTTTCTTTTCTAGCTATGCACTAGTGATATAAATTTCTCCCTCAGCACTGCTTTAGTTGAGTCTTAGAAATTTTGATATGTTGTTTTTTCATTTTTATTCAGTTCAATGTATTTTTTAATTTTCTTTGAGGCTTCCTATTTGACCCATGGACTGTTTAGAAGTGTGTTGTTTAGTTAACAAATATTTTTTTCTGTTATCTTTTGTCACCTATCTCCAGTTTGATTACATTGTTATTAGAGAACACACTATATAATTTCAATTTTAAAAAATTTGTTAAGGTTTGTTTTATGGCCCAGGACATGGTCTGTCTTGGTATATGTTCCACGGGTATTTTAAAAGAATGTATATTCTTCTGTTGGGTGAGGTTTCCTATGGATGCTGCTTAGATCCATTGGTTTATGGAGTTGTTGCGTTGTTGAAGGTCCTTGCTGATTTTCTGTCTGGTTATTCTACCAATTATATTTTATATACCAATAATTATTAATAATTAAATAATGTTAAGTATTCTACCAATAATTATACCTGTGGATTTATCTATTTCTTCCTTAAGTTCTGTCAGTTTATGCTTCACCTATTTGTAGCTCTGATGTTTGATGCAGAGAATACACATTCAAGACTCCTATGTCTTCTTGATGGATTGACCGTTTTATCATTATATAATGTCCTTCTTTGTTTCTGATAATTTTCTTTGCTTCACTGTCTACTTTATCTGATGTTATATAGTTGCTCTTCTTTTCCTTTTATTAATGTTTGCATGATACATTTTTTCTATCCTTTTACTTTCAACCTGACTGTATCATTATATTTGAAGAGAATTTCCTGTAGACAGCATATACTTGGGTGTTTTTTAATCCACCCTGTCAATCTTTGTCTTTTAAAGTATTTAGACTATTTAGATATGTTCTAATTATTGTTATGCCAGGTTTAAGTGTACCATTTAAATTTTTTTCTGTTCTGTTTTTCATTTCTCTGTTTTCTTTTTTCCTGTCTGTTATGGGTTACTTGAACATTGTTTAGAATTCCACTTTGATTTCTTGATAGTGTCTTTGAGTCTATCTTGTTGTAAAGCTTTTTTAGTGTAGCCTATATATTACACTATATATACATAACTTATCATAGTCTACTGATTTCATCATTTTACAAGTTTGAGTGTAGTATAGAAACCTTACCTCCTTTTACCCTCCCCCCATTTATAATTGTCTAACATATTTCCTCTCTCTATGTATTTAGAACCATATCAGAAGATGTTGTAATTTTTGCTCCAACTGTCAAATATAATTTAGAAAACTCAAGAGAAGAAAGAAAACTATATTTACCAGTATTTTTGCTTACTGTGTTCTTTTTTCCTAAAATCCCAAAGTTCTTTTATCATTTCCTTTCTGTTTAGAAAACTTCTTTTAGAATATATCTGCTGGTGACAAAATCTTTGTTTTCCTTCATCAGAGAATATCTTAATTTGTCCTTAATTCCTGAAGGATATTTTCCCTGGGTATAGGATTCTTGATTGACACTTCTTTTCGTTCATCACCCTGGTTTCTAATGAGAAATTTCTTGTCATTCTAGTTGTGTCTCTCCTGTAGGGAAGGTATCTTTTTTTCCTCTGGTTGCTTTCAAGATTTTTTTTTCTTTGCTTATTGCTCAGAAATTTGATTATGGTGTGTCTTGGCTTGAATTTATTTAGATTTATACTCTTTGGGGTTCATTCAGAGGTCTGAATGTATGGGTTTTTGTTCCTTTCCAAATTTGGCATATTTTCAGCCATTATTGCTTTAAGCACTTTTCAGCACTACCTTCTTTCTCCTCTCCTTTCAGGAATCCAATATTGTGAATGTTAGATCTTTTCTTATAATCCCATGGGTCTCTAGGATCTGTTAATTTTTTAAAAAATTTAGTCTATTTTCTCTCTACTATTCAGATTAGGTTATTTCTATTGTTCTATCTTGTAGTTCACAGATTCTTTCCTTTGCTGTCTCCATTCTGTTGGTTAGTCCATACTTTGAACTTTGTACTTCAAACATTCTATTTTTCTGTTCTAAAATTTCCACTTGATTCTTTTTTATATCTTTTGTTTCTTTGCTGAGATTTTCTGTTTTTTCATTTGTTTCAAGTGTGTTCATAATTGCTTACTAATGCATCTTTAACATGACTGCTTTAAAATTTTTGTCAGGTAATTCTGCTTTCGCTGTCATCTTGGTGTCAACATGTAAAATTTTTTTTCATTAAGTTTGAGAGTTTTCTGTTTCTTGGTGTGACGAATGATTTTTTTACTGAAACCTGGATATTTTTATATTATGCTATGAGACTGTGGATCTTATTTAAACCTTCTGTATTAGCTGGCTTTTTCTGGCATTGCTCAAACAGTAGAGGGTGAGTGCCACCTCATTACTACCACACAGAGTTTCACCACTTGGCCTCCAATGATACCAGAAGAAGGGGCTTCTCATTACTTCTGGGTTGGGGTGGAAGTTCTGGTTCCTTACATAGTCTTCACTGACATTGCAGGGGAGGGAGGGAGGAAGGGTACTTGTTACTGATCTTCAGAGGTGAAATTCCTGGCTCCCTACTTGGTCTTCTTTGACACCATGCCCATAGAAGTGGTGGGACATCTTGTTACCTAGCAAGGCTACAAGTCTAGGCTCCCACTCAGCCTTTGGTAGTGTGGGGGAGAGTGGGGACACAGCTTTTCTGTGGTGTTTGAGTCCCAAGGTCCTTAACCAATCTGACTCACATATTTTTCAGTGTCTTCTTAAGTTCATTTTCTACATAATGACCTTGGTGGGAGGAATAGGAAAAAGTTTATCTATTCCATTTTCCCAGAAGTAGAAGTTTCAGGAAATATAGTACTTAGAAAGGCTCTTTGGTAATACAAACAAATTTATGAAATAAATAAAATGTTAGTTTCTTTTTAAGTTTCAGCCATCCATCCCATGATTTGGGGAATAACAGAAAGACTGCCCAAATGACTGACTACTGACTAACTGACTGATAATAAACCATCTTCACATTTATCAATACAGAAATGATATATGTATAGATACAGAGGAGAGAGTTCACACTCATGATTGATGCAAAGATATATAAAGGCTCTTATATCTTTTATTTTTTAACATCTTTATTGGAGTATAATTGCTTTACAGTGTTGTGTTAGTTTCTGCTGTATAACAAAGTGAATGAGCTATATGTATACTTATATTGCCATATCCCCTCCCTCTTGCGCTTCCCTCCCACCCTCCCTATCCCACCTCTCTAGGTGGTCACAAACACCGAGCTGATATCCCTGTGTTATGCAGCTGCTTCCCACTAGCTATTTATTTTACATTTGGTAGTGTATATATGTCAATGTCACTCTCTCACTTCGTCCCAGCTTACCCTTCTCCCTCCCCGTGTCCTCAAGTCCATTCTCTACATCTGCATCATTATTCCCGTCCTGCTCCTAGGTTCTTCAGAATCATTTTCTTTCTTATTTTTAGATTCCATGTATATGTGTTAGCATACGGTATTTGTTTTTCTCTTTCTGACTTACTTCACTCTGTATGACAGATTCTAGGTCCATCCACCTCACTACAAATAACTCAATTTCGTTTCTTTTTATGGCTGAGTAATATTCCATTGTATATATGTGCCACATCTTCTTTTTCCATTCATCTGTTGATTGACACATGTTGCTTCCATGTCCTGGCTATTGAAAATAGAGCTGCAATGAACACTGTGGTACATGAGTCTTTTTGAATTATGGTTTTCTCAGGGTATATGCCCAGTAGTGGGAATGGTGGGTAGTATGGTAGTTCTATTTTTAGTTTTCTAAGGAACCTCCATACTGTTGTCCATAGTGGCTGTACCAATCTACATTCCCACCAAGAGTGCAAGAGGGTTCCCTTTTCTCCACACCCTCTCCAGCATTTGTTGTTTGTAGATTTTTTGATGATGGCCATTCTGACTGGTGTGAGGTGATACCTCATTGTAGTTTTGATTTGCATTTCTCTAATGATTAGTAATGTTGAACATTCTTTCATGTGTTTGTTGGCAATCTGTATATCTTCTTTGGAGAGATGTCTATTTAGGTCTTCTGCCCATTTTTGGATTGGGTTGTTTGTTTTTTTGTTGAGCTGCATGAGCTACTTGTATATTTTGCAGATGAATTCTTTGTTGGTAGCTTTGTTTACAAATATTTTCGCCCATTCTGAGGGCTGTCTTTTCGTCTTGTTTATGGTTTCCTTTGCTGTGCAAAAGCTTTTAAGTTTCATTAGGTCCCATTTGTTTATTTTTGTTTTTAATTCCATTCTCTAGGAGGTGGGTCAAAAAGGATCTTGCTGTGATTTATGTCATAGAGTATTTGCCTAAGTTTTCCTCTAAGAGTTTTATAGTGTCTGACCTTACATTTAGGTCTTTAATCCATTTTGAGTTTATTTTTGTGTATGGTGTTAAGGAGTGTTCTAATTTCATTCTTTTACATGTAGCTGTCTAGTTTTCCCAGCACCACTTATCGAAGAGGCTGTCTTTCTCCATTGTATATTCTTGCCTCCTTTATCAAAAATAAGGTGACCATATGGGCATGGGTTTATATCTGGTCTTTCTATCCTATTCCATTGATCTATATTTCTGTTTCTGTTCCAGTACCATACTGTCTTGGCTACTGCAGCTTTATAGAATAATCTGAAGTGAGGAAGCCTGATTCCTCCAGCTCTGTTTTTCTTTCTCAAGGTTGCCTTGGCTATTCGGGGTCCTTCGTGTTTCCATACAAATTGTGAAATTTTTTGTTCTAGTTCTGTAAAAATGCCATTGGTAGTTTGATAGGGATTGCATTGAATCTGTAGATTGCTTTGGGTAGTATAGTCATTTTCACAATGTTGATTCTTCCAATCCAAGAACATGGTATATCTCTCCATCTGTTTGTATCATCTTTAATTTCTTTCATCAGTGTCTTATAGTTTTCTGCATACAGGTCTTTTGTCTCCTTAGGTAGGTTTATTCCTAGGTATTTTATTCTTTTTGTTGCAATGGTAAATGGGAGTGTTTCCTTAATTTCTCTTTCAGATTTCTCATCATTAGTGTATAGGAATGCAAGAGATTTCTGTGCATTAATTTTATATCCTGCTACTTTACCAAATTCATTGATTAGCTCTAGTAGTTTTCTGGTAGCATCTTTAGGATTCTCTATGTATAATATCATGTCATCTGCAAACACTGACAGTTTTACTTCTTCTTTCCGATTTGGGTTCCTTTTATTTCTTTTTCTTCTCTGATTGCTATGGCTAAAACTTCCAAAACTATGTTGAATTATAGTGGTGAAAGTGGGCAACCTTTTCTTGTTCCTGATCTTGAGGAAATGGTTTCAGTTTTTCGCCACTGAGGACGATGTTGGCTGTGAGTTTGTCATATATGGCCCTTATTGTGTTGAGGTACGTTCCCTCTATGCCTACTTTCTGGAGGGATTTTATCATAAATGGGTGTTGAATTTTGTGGAAAGCTTTTTCTGCATCTCTTGAGATGATCATATGCTTTTTATCCTTCAATTTGTTAATATGGTGTATCACATTGATTGATTTGCATATATTGAAGAATCCTTGCATTCCTGGGATAAACCCCACTTGATCATGGTGTATGATCGTTTTAATGTGCTGTTGGATTCTGTTTGCTAGTATTTTGTTGAGGATTTTTGCATCTGTGTCCATCAGTGATATTGGCCTGTAGTTTTCTTTTTTTGTGACATCTTTGTCTGGTTTTGGTATCAGGGTGATGGTGGCCTTGTAGAATGAGTTTCAGAGTGTTCCTCCCTGTGCTCTATTTTGGAAGCGTTTGAGAAGAATAGGTGTTAGCTTTTCTCTAAATGTTTGATACAATTCACCTGTGAAGCCACCTGGTCCTGGGCTTTTTTTTGTTGGAAGATTTTTAATCACAGTCTCAATGTCAGTGCTTGTGTTTGGTATGTTTATATTTTCTATTTCTTCCTGGTTCAGTGTCAGAAAGTTGGGCTTTTCTTAGAATTTTTCCATTTCTTCCAGGTTGTCCATTTTATTGGCCTATAGTTGCTTGTAGTAATCTCTCATGATCCTTTGTATTTCTTCAGTGTCAGTTGTTACTTCTCCTTTTTCATTTCTAATTCTGTTGATTTGAGTGTTCTCCCTTTTTTTCTTGATGAGTCTGGCTACTGGTTTATCAATTTGGTTTATCTTCTCAAAGAAACAGCTTTTAGTTTTATTGATCTTTGCTATTGTTTCCTTCATTTCTTTTTCATTTATTTCTGATCTGATCTGTATGATTTCTTTCCTACTGCTAACTTTGGGGTTGTTTTGTTTTTCTTTCTCTAATTGCTTTAGGTGTAAGATTAGGTTGTTTATTTGAGATTTTTCTTGTTTCTTAAGGTAGGATTGTATTGCTATAAACTTTCCTCTTAGAATTGCTTTTGCTGCATCCCATAGGTTTTGGGTCATCGTGTTTTCATTGTCATTTGTTTCTAGGTATTTTTTGATTTCCTCTTTGGTTTCTTCAGTGATCTCTTGGTTATTTAGTAGAATATTGTTTAGCTTCCATGTGTTTGTATTTTGTACCGATTTTTCCCTCTAATTGATATCTAGTCTCAGAGCGTTGTGGTCAGAAAAGATACTTCATATGATTTCAATTTTCTTAAATTTAGAGAGGCTTGATTTGTGACCCAAGAAATGATCTATCCTGGAGAATGTTCCATGAGCATTTGAGAGGAAAGTGTATTCTGTTGTTTTTGGATGCAATGTCCTGTAAATATCAATTAAGTCCCTCTTGTTTAATGTATCATTTAAAGCTTGTGTTTCCTTATTTATTTTCCTTTTGGATGATCTGTCCTTTGGTGGAAGTGGGGTGTTAAAGTCCTCTACTATGATGGTGTTACTGTCGATTTCCCTTTTTATGGATGTTAGCATTTGCCTTATGTATTGCGGTGCTCCTATGTTGGGTGCATAAATATTTACAATTGTTATATCTTCTTCTTGGATTGATCCCTTGATCGTTATGTAGTGTCCTTCTTTGTCTCTTGTAATGGTCTTTATTTCAAAGTCTATTTTGTCTGATATGAGAATTGCTACTCCACCTTTGTTTTGATTTCCATTTGCATGGAATATCTTTTTCCATCCCCTCACTTTCAGTCTGTATGTGTCACTAGGTCTGAGGTGGGTCTCTTGTAGACAGCATATATATGGGTCTTGTTTTTCTATGTCTTTTGGTTGGAGCATTTAATCCAGTTACCGTTAATGTAATTATCAATATGTATGTTCCTGTTACCATTTTATTAATTCTTTTGGGTTTGTTATTGTAGGTCTTTTCCTTCTCTTGTGTTTCCTGCCTAGAGAAGTTCCTTTAGCATTTGTTGTAAAGCTGGTTTGGTGGTGCTGAATTCTCTTACCTTTTGCTTGTCTGTAAAGTTTTGAATTTCTCTGTCAAATCTGAATGAGATCCTTGTTGTCTAGAGTAATCTTGGCTGTAGGTTTTCCCTTTTCATCACTTTAAGTATGTCCTGCCACTCCCTTCTGGCTTGCAGATTTTCTGCTGAGAAATCAGCTGTTAACCTTATGGGGATTCCCTTGTATGTTATTTATTGTTTTTCCCTTTCTGCTTTTACTATTTTTTCTTTGTATTCAATTTTTGATAGTTTGATTAATATGTGTCCTTGTGTGTTTCTCCTTGGATTTATACTGTATGGGACTCTCTGCACTTCCTGGACTTGATTCACTATTTCCTTTCCCATATTAGGGAAGTTTTCAACTATAATCTCTTCAAATATTTTCTCAGTCCATTTCTTTTTCTCTTCTTCTTCTGGGACCCATATAATAAGAATGTTGGTATGTTTAATGTTGTCCCAGAGGTCTGAGACTGTCCTCAATTCTTTTCATTCTTTTTTCTTCATTCTGCTCTGCAGTAGTTATTTCTACTATTTTATCTTCCAGCTCACTTATCCATTCTTCTGCTTCAGTTATTTTGCTATTGATTCCTTCTAGAGAATTTTTAATTTCATTTATTGTGTTGTTCATCATTGTTTGTTTGCTCTTTAGTTTTTCTAGGTCCTTATTAAACGTTTCTTTTATTTTCTCATTCTATTTCCAAGATTTTTGATCCTCTTTGCTATCATTACTCTGAATTCTTTTTCAGGTAGACTGCCTATTTCCTCTTCATTTGTTAGGTCTGTTGGGTTTTTACCTTGCTCCTTCATCGGCTGTGTGTTTCTCTGTCTTCTCATTTTGTTTAACTTACTGTGCTTGGGATCGCCTTCTTGCAGTCTGCAGGTTCGTAGTTCTTGTTGTTTTTGGTGTCTGCCCCCAGTGGCTAAGGTTTTTTCAGTGGGTTGTGTAGGATTCTTGGTGGAGGGGACTAGTGCCTGTGTTCTGGTGGATGAGGCTGGTTCTTGTCTTTCTGTTGGGCAGGTCCATGTCTGGTGGTGTGTTTGGGGGTGTCTGTGACCTTATTATGATTTTAAGCAGCCTCTCTGCTATTGGGTGGGGTTGTGTTCCTGTCTAGCTAGCTGTTTGGCATAGGGTGTCCAGCACTGTAGCTTGCTCGTTGTTGAGTGGAGCTGGGTCTTAGTTTCGAGATGGAGATCTCTGGGAGAGCTTTTGCCATTTGATAGTACGTGGAGCCATGAGGTCTGTGGTGGACCAATGTCCTGAACTCGGCTCTCCCACCTCAGAGGCACAGGCCTGACACCTGGCTGGAGCCTCAAGACCCTGTGAATTACACGGCTCAGAAGAAAAAGAAGAAAGGAAGGAAAGAAGGAAGGAAGGAAGGGAGGGAAGAAAGAAAGAGGGGAAGAAAGAAAGAAAAAAAAGTTATTAAAATAAAATTTAAAAGTAATTAAAAAAGAAAAAAGAAAGAAAGAAGAGAGCAATCAAACCAAAAAAGAAATCCACCAATGATAACAAGCGCTAAAAATTATATTAAAAAAACAAAAAAACCAAAAAACGGACAGACAGAACCCTAGGACAAATGGTAAAAGCAAAGCTATACAGACAAGTCACAGAAAGAAGCATACACATACACACTCACAAAAAGAGAAAAAGGAAAAAAAAATATATATCTTTGCTGTGAGGCAGTGGTGTATATATTTTATTTTATTATTAATCTTTAATCCTTTCTGGGATTTTCTGAGCTTCCAGGTCCTGTGGTTTAATATCTTTAATATTTTTGGAGAAGTTTCATCCACTCTCTCTTTAAATATTGCTTCAACACTTCTCTCTGTCTCCTTCTTCTGAAATTACATTTAAGTGCATGTCAGACTCTTTAAGAGTATCCTAGAACTCTTTGATGCTCTGTTCTGCTTTCTCTTTCTGTCTCTTTCTTTGTGCGTGTGTGTGTGTGTGTGTGTGTGTGTGTTTTATAGTTTGGTTGCTATCTAGTGACCATTCTTGGTTATGTTGTCTATTAATAAGCCAGTTTCAGGCATTCTTCATCTCTGTAACTAACTTTTTTCTCTAGCATTTCTATTTGATTATTTCTTATTCTTCACATACTCCATCTGTCCATGATGAAATTCCCCATCATCTCATGCATGCTGCCTACTCTTTCCATTAGATAACATATTAATGATAGTTACTTTAAATTCCCTCTCTAACAGATATATTATCTAGCTTATCTCTGAGTCTCAGTCTGTTGATATATTTGCCTTTTGACAGTGGGTTGCTTTTCCTTGACTTTAGTGTATCTCATAATGTCTTATTGGTTCCTGACATGGTATGTAGAGGAGCAGACTGAGGTAACTAGTATTCATGATGGATAATGGCCATTCATGTGAGATATTGAGTTCAGATAGTCAGGATTTAACTGGGTTTGGGTTTTATTGTTACAGTGGCTACCTTTAGTGTACCACCAGCTTTAAATTTCTCTATCATCACCTTATTCTTATCATGGGGTTGGTTTTTCTCAATTTTCCTGCTTTATCCTAAGTTTTAGGCTTTCCTTGGTCTCTCTTCCTGCTCTTATCCCTCCCCAAATGGTAGACTGCTGTTGACTGTGGTTAGTGCTTATTAACTTAGTGATGGAATACAGAGGAGTTCTCTGTTATTCTGTCTTAGGTGGTTTCCAGTTTATGCTTGAAAAGTAAAGATCTTCTTTCTAACATCTGCAGCCAATTTGGGTTAAGAACACAGGGAAGCTCAGCATCCACTTTACATCCAATTGCTCATTTTCTCTGTTCTTGTTATGGTATCCTACTATAATTCAGAAACTCTCTTTTTTAACTTCTTAAGAGAAAAAAAAGACAAGAAAAGAGAAGAAAAGAAAAGTCCCTGTAGGTGTCCATGAGAGTGAAGGAGGTACAGTCACATGGCTGATCAGAGTAGAGGAAGAATCTGTGGCTCTAACTTTTCCAAGAAGATTTTCAAAAATCCCCTCATTTTAGCCATTTTCTCTTCACTTTGCTTTGCTAACAGTTCCTGAGATTTGGGGGACAGTTTGAATTGTAAATCAGGTTACTTTGTAGCATTCCTCTCTGTTATTTTAGGATTCAGCATTTTTTTTCAGATCTATTTTCATCTTCCATAATTTTGTTACTGTAGGCTTGCCTTCTATTTTTCCTAAATTTGTGGGTTTATATCTTTAAACCAAATCATATTACTATTATTTTAGTGGAATTTTGGGGAGGGAGCCAAAGGTAATGAATGTGTTTAATCTACCATGCTTATACAGAAGTCCTGTGGCTGGCAATCTTAAAGTGATTAATCATTTTCACTTCTTATCAAGTTCCTCTATTATATGTGTAAATAAACTTTGGGGAGGGCCCAGATAGCCCTACTGATGTGGCCAGAAATAGATGAAATTGTCTAGGATGTGCAGCTTACATTTTATCTCTGGGATATAAATATATGTTTGTCATGTCTTATTTTCTTATTAAGATTTCAAGTACCTTGATAGAAAAGTTCATATCTCATATATCTTTATAATGCTTCTAACATCTTGCCTGTTACCTTGATTTTCCGTTATTTTAAACTCTTTCATGTATTTAGCCAGATTAAAATTCCAGTCGTAAAGTCCTGTAATTTTTATAGAAAAATTGTACTAATAGGGATTATTCTTTGTTTTGCATTTACTCAGAGTTTTTTTCCCACAAAAAATGTTATTTGTTTATGAAAATCAGAACAATCTATGTTTAGCAGGCTCTTAAACCTGAACACAATGTAAAAACTAAATTCCTTCTTTTCTGTGTTATTTGAGTGAGGTTAAGTGCCCTTGCTAATACAAAACTGGTTCTTCTGTTTCCTCTTAAAGGGTGTCAAAATAATGTTAAGAAGTTGCAGCTCTTTGTAACTAAAAATTCTCAATGTGGGGATATACAATTCGGGGCCAGATCATTTTATTACACCATTTACATTTATTTAAATGTAAATGCTACTAAGTGTAAGGATCTGTGTTATATACTCTGAAGGACTTTGAGGAGCACCAGCTCCTATCAGGACCCAACTTGTTGCTTAGTGCTATATACCTCTTCTCCACACAGCAAGAACACTAAATATTTCTTTAATTTTGTATCTATATGAAATGATGGATGGTCACTAAACTTATTATGATAATTACTTCATGATGCATGTGAGTCAAATCATTATGCTGTACACTTTAACCTTATGCAGTGCTGTATGTAAATTATATCTCAATAAAACTAGAAGAGGACTTCCCTGGTGGCGCAGTGGTTAAGAATCCGCCTGCCAATGCAGGGGACACAGGTTCGAGCCCTGGTCCGGGAAGATCCCACATGCCGCAGAGCAACTAAGCCTGGGCACCGCAATTGAGCCTGCGCTCTAGAGCCCACAAGCCATAACTACTTAGCCCACATGCCACAACTACTGAAGCCCACGCACCTAGAGCCTGTGCCCCGCAACAAGAGAAGCCATCGCAATGAGAGGCACACTGCAACAAAGACCCAACTCAGCCAAAAATAGAAATAAATTAATTAATTTTAAAAATTTATTAAAAAATTAAAATAAAACTAGAAGAAAAAAAGTTTTTTTCTCTGTAATGTGCCCTCTTCTATGGATGACTATGGAATTTAGGTACAAAATATTAAAGAGGATAAAAGAAGGAGGATGACTCTCTCTTTGAAGTGAATTGTTTATTTAACCCAAACACACATGAAAACCTGATCCCAGAAACATCTGCTGTCATTGTTCTATTTATATTTAATGACTTGAAGAATACAATAAGGCATATTACACAAATAGCTTCTCTCTTCTAATAAAACCTATTGAACCAGAGATTGTCAGATATAGTCAAGTCATTATAGATGGAAATGTGAGCTAGATTATTAAGACTCTGACTGAATCATCTCATTTACTGGAAGTTTTCAAAAAGGAAGATAGAAACAGGAGTATGAAGGTTTGCTCGTGTTTCTTCCCCTTGTGCAATCTAGTTCCCTCTCAGTCTGTTTTTGCTTACTGTCAGATTGATTCCAGAGAGGCAGCATTACAATCAGATTTATAATGTGTTTAGAAAGAAGCCTTCCTTGGATTACTTAGCATTGAAAAAATTATAATTTGTATTGAGCCTTTGATCTCAGATCAGTTAAACCCATGAAGGATGAGTTGGAAGTGCGGGAAACACGTCCAGGAGTAATTTTGATGGGATAACTAAACTTTCCATCCTGCCTGTAGAGAAGATAAAAATGATGCTTCTCTAATTTAATAAAAATGTAAGATAAGTGAAGTATCTGTTGAAGAAAAGCACAAGCACTCCCATTTAAGTTGGCCCCTGTAGAATATTCTGGTGGAAACTGTGATACACTTCAGTTCTGGGCTCCTTCATGGTTGAGAGTGCCCAGTTGTCTCTAAAATGAAGTGATTTTTCTGTTTCTATAAAAGGATGATGCACTGGCCTAATAAAACCTGGACACAGAAGACATTGAAAACATAATGATAGTGTACTTGGTCCCTCCTTTAGTTACTGAGAGACAGAGTATATTATATATATTTGGCACATACTAAATGCCAGGCATTTTGATAGGCACATGAAGAAATGTTCCCATATTTCAGGTCTGAAATTGGAATTCAGTCTGTACTTTTCTAAAATCTTTTCTATTAACAAGAAGTGATAGAGCTTGATGTTTGAGAGCATGGTCTCTACCAACTGCTAGCCATGGGTCCTGAGAAAGAATTCCCTTTCCTTGAGTTAAAAAGAACTGTGGCTCTGAACAGAATATTGAGGCTTAGGGTAAGGCCCAAAGTTACTGCTGTGAGCTTCCAAGATCTGATAGGAAGTGAGAGGAGTTGGGAAAATTTCCCAACTGGCCCTACATTTCCACACATCCAGAAACAGTACCTGACAAAATGTGGGTTAGAAATAAATACCAGTGGTGATGGTAGAGTTGAAATTTCATTAACAAAACCATACAGCAGTTACCCTGATACCTCTGAATTTGTAAGCTAAGCCTTTGATTGATTGATTGATTTTTTGGCTATCTGGGAACCTCAAAGGAATTTTAGCTCAGAAGACACTTATATGATAAGTTTATATTTGGTCTTTATTTCCTTTTCTTTCTCTTTCCTCCTTTCCTTCTTGTACGAAGTTTTGCTGGTTTCAAAACCGGAACCCATTGAATAAGACTTACCACTCACAGGGATAGTCTTAAAAGAGAGACTGCTGGGTCCCTATTGAAGTGGGAGATTTATTTAAAGTAGTTAGTAATTAATTTTAATTAGTTATAGCAATTTATTTAAAATAATATCAAGATTTATCTGGATGAGAAGACTTACCACAGATGATGAAGAAAATGGAGCAGATTTATTGGATGCTGGTGATCCATACTTGGATGATATTGATGATGAGATAGACCCAGAGATAGAAAAAGCCAATGAAAAGTTTTGTTTAGAATCAATGAATATAAGTAAAAGAGTAAAGTTACATTTCAACATATCAGTTTTATAAGGCAGTTTAGGTTATGGTGATTTAGCAGAACACAGGAAAACAAGAAAATGTGTCACACTTACACCAAATTAAGGATGTTGAGTTATGTTACTAATATATGCAAGTTTAGTTTTGTTTAACACTATCTGCCAAAATAAACTTCATTCCTTATAACTTAAAGTGTGTGTGTGTGTGTGTATGTGTAGAATAGTTTATTATTACAGTTAATTCCACTGTTTTGGCTTCAATAAAATTAATTTTGAAATAAATGGAATGTTGAAAGTAAAACACATATTTATTAAGATTTATTCAAGATGGCAAGGAAAGCATTGCTAGGAAGAATCAAAATTAAAATAATCTTCAAGGGGGCAGCAAGCCTGAACCTGGGAAGATGGTATTGAGGGTCAATTCTGAAAAGTGAGGTGTGGATGAAAATAGGAGGTTTAGAAACTGTGGGATGTCAAGAGTAAGACAATGTCAGAGGAATGAATCAGGACAAGTTGAAGCTGTGGGAATGAGAGTGCTGAAGTTCTCATTTTTATGGGGCATTTGGTGTGCAGTGGAAGTGATTATTCAAAGGAACCCTACAGGATCAGGCATTTACTTTTTCGTTGTGTCAAATAGCCTGGATACCAAAAGTCTTCTCGAGTGAATTCTACTTATAACATCATGGACTTTTGTTGTTGTTGTCTTGACCTTGGAGGATATTTGACCTACACATAAATAAAACATCTTGATAATTATTTTTTCTCTGGAGAAATTGTGTGTGAATGAACTAGAAAGTGTGAAGTCACAATCTAAAATCTAATCTTAGGAAAACCATGATGTCTCATTTCTCTTTCCTCTAAAAGGTGAAGTCAAAGAGAGATACAGGGTCATTTTCTACTGTTGGATGAAAGGTGTTGTAGAAATACAGAGCATAAGCCTATCATTTCCACAGCCCTGAACTATGCTGTCCTCAGAATGCAAGGTGGAAAACTGAAGTTGCAGCTTATTTCAACTGGCCTCCTATGACCCATGAGTAAGTTCAGTGTAATTCAAATAGCAGAAGTAACCCAAATAAGAAAGAGGCACATGACAGCTCCAAATATTGATCTATTCAATAATAACAAGGGGAACATAAACTACCAACTTTTCATGGACAGATGTGATTTCTTATCTCTATCCCAATGGAAGAGTAAAATCAAAATTATGGTTTACTGAGCTAAAGAAGAGTCTGACTCATGGGTTCTGGCCACAATACATTTCTGAACTCTTGCTTCAAGTCTAAAGCATGACCCAGTCAGGTTCAGCACTAATTCATGCGGCTGTCACATTTACAACTGAAGTACTGGGGGAGACCTCCAGGAAATAGATGATTGTAAGCCATTCCTGTTATCCAGCTAAGAGAAAAGTGGGAACCACAGAGATTAAATGTAAAAATTTATTTATAATTTTAGATTGCCAGTCCAGAAATGGAGAAGGTCCCTAGCTATGCACAGCCACATAATATAAATAGATTCATCAGCTATTAATGATGTAACACCTAGTCTATTATTCTGGATTTACAATAAACATTTTTTTTAAAAAGACATCAATTTTTTAAAACTTGTCTGGTATATAAATGGAACAACATTGCTCCAAATAGAATTGCTTCTTAAATAGCAAGATCTGGGAAGCACTCATAGCTACTCTGTATCTCCATTACAGTATTAAGGCCCAGAAAATTCCAGCTCTAGGGTATCTGGTCCTCAGCCTGTTGGCCTGGTGGTGTATCAAGAGTGAGCCTGCATTGCTTCAAGCCCTTTCATCTAGAATGTTTCGGTGAGAGCTTTCTATGGGGAAATCAGTTTTTTTTTTCTTTCTTAAGGTCATTTATCATTTATCACTGAGTATATAAGCCAGTATTTACATGTATCTGTCACAAAGACTCAACCCTATTCCAGAACATATTAAAGGGAACATGTGGAATATGTGTGTGAAAAAGAGGGGTTGTTGGTTCCCATATTTTGGGGAATTGTAAAATATCTCTTCCCTTTCTCTCCTATACTGAGCCCACTGAAGTTTTCTTGCCCTGCGTTACAAGAAACTCTAGTTTGTGTGTATTCCCACACAAAGCTAGCTGTTGGGCTAAAGACTGTGGACAAGAGAAAGAGAAGCTTGCAATTTTCTAACTTTTGGTGTTAAGAAAACAGTGATATGGCTGTTTACAGTTAGGGCAGTCAAAAGCAAATCTCTGCTTTGCCACTAATAATAGTATGATCTCTGGAAAATTATTTGACTTTTCTAAATGTCAGTTTCCCTGACTGCCAAATGGAAAAATGATAGCATCTGTGTCTTAAAGTTGCCATGAGGGTTAAATGAAATAATGTGCATAAATGTGTCTCATTTAATTTTCAAATCACTCTGTGAAGTGAAGCTCTTATTACTGTTATTACTATTTCTCACTCTATAGATGAAGAAACCGAGCCTTACAGAAATAATTAAAATTAAAACTAACTAACATTCCCAAGGCCATGCTGTTAACAAGTGTGGGACATGGTAGTCAAACCCAGCTCTGCCTGACTGTAGGGCCTGAACTCTTCACCACTGCATGATCCTCCCTTCTAAGTGTTCACTCATTTCTAATGAGAAAGGATTTAAGTCATTGGCAGAAGTCCACTGCATAATCTTTGTGATATGTGTAATTTGGCCTATTGGAATTGTAGAGAAAGCTGTTTCCAGTTTTCATACCATACTACAGGTTTGGCCATTTCTAATCAAAACTTTGGCTATTATTTTAAACTCCCAGATCTAAAAACTTCTCAAATGTTGCCATAGTTTGATAGCTAACAGGTAAGTCCCAAGCGATAAGTTGCAGTGAAGGTTCTGGAGCTCAGGATGGGCAGAGCAAATCAGCAGCTGGTAGAAAAGGACTTTTCTCTGGGTGTTCTGTAGTTACACTCGTATTCACAAATGTTAACCCAGCTGCTACCTAATTGAAATTGCTAATAGAGTTACCTTTCCTCAAGCCAGTACCAGAAAATCCAAACCACAGATAAAATTAGCCCTGGCAATTTAAGAGCTTAGTCCAGTAGATCTCAATCTTTTTGGCCTCAGAACCCCTTTATGAGGACCCCAAAGTATTTGTTATGTGTGTTACACATCTATGGTTTGTGCGTTGCATATCTATTTCTGGGTTCCATATTAAAAATTAAAACTGAGAAAATTTTCATTTGAAAATAATAATAAACCCATTACATGTTAATTGATTACATATAAACTGATGTTAGCATAAATAACATATTTTTAATGGAAAATAATTATATTTTCCATTAAAAAAATTAGCCCGGAGAGTGGTATTGTTTAACATTTGTGCAAATCTCTTTGATGGCTTAATAGAAGATAGCTGGATTCTCATAGATGCTTCTGCATTCAGTTTGTTACATCATCACACTTCATGTTGATTCTGCAAAACAACACTGATCACTCATGAGAGAGTGAGAGAGAAAGGAATATAACATTTAGAGTTATTATTAAGATAGTTTTGACATTACAGATCCCCTGAGTGGGTCTTGAGGACTTCCTGGGGTCCCTGGACCACACTTTGAGAACCATTTGCTTGGCCAATAAACTTGAAGTATGAGGAATGTCCTATTGATACTGCTGGTATAATTGATAGTACAATAATATTCATGGCTGAGATCATTCAAGCTTAAAAAATAGACTATTTAGTAGCATAATGTATTGGAACTTGTTTGGATTTGTAAGTTCTAAAACTTTCACACAAGCTTCAAGAAGGTCAGGGAGCTTTGTCACTACTGATTTGCGGAGGTGAGAAATAATAATATTTCTTTCTATGATTTTTGTTCACTTAGAGCCCCATTTGACAAGTTCTATAAGCCATTTAACAGAGAGCGTTTGTTATGAGATTCAAATATATACTCCTTTCTGGTGTCCAGGCTCCACAAATCCATCATGCGTCTGCTGTGAAATCAAGCCTGTGGGAGCCCAGACGGCTTTCTCTTGTAAAGGTTCCCAGAAAGTCCAAATCTTCCCCTTTTTCCTACTCGCTATTTGAAGTATGTGGACTGGGACCATTAGGAGGCCAGTGTCCTCCAGGTCTTGCAAAGCCTCAGTCTACTGTAGACTGTGTACTTTGGCAGGCTGCTCGAGAGCACAGAGCCTGGCTCTCTACCAGTGACAGTCCCACCGAGTCTCTGGGTGCCGTTCCTTTCCTGCTTCCCAACGTCGTCCTTAGGTTCCCATGGTTAGTTACATTGTTGGGGCTTAAAGCAGGCCAGCCCGCCCCTGAACACAGTTTCCGGAATCTCCTCTCCTCAGAGTACTGCCTGCTTTCTTCCAGCCACTGCTTTTCTTTCACCCTTTGCCCATAGAGTTACCCAGTTGCCTGCAGTTTCTTGAGGCCCCACTTATGTGTATAGCTTGTTTCCAATTGTCTCTGTTAGTTGTATTCAGCTGACCCTAAAACTATTGTGGCATGTAAGAAACCTTGAAAATAAACCTGATACCAATGTTACCAAGATTTGCAAGATTCTATAATATCTTTAGTTCTTAAAATCTAATATACTCATATCATGCATCTTGCAATATGTATGACTCTCCTAGAACATTGCGATATAAATTATAATATGAAATGTCAATTATGATGTATTCATAAAAATAATAAACTAACATTCATATAACTCTTTTTAGTTTACTAAGTTCTTTCACAGACATTTTCATTTAATTCACAAGAAATGTTGTTTCAGGCAGTAGCTATAATTCCTATTCTATAGATGAGGGGGAAGACTTGTGTCTAAGGAAGTTTAAGGACTTTTCTTGAGCAACTGACAAAGCTGTTGCCCAGAGACTTCCCTGATGATCCAGTGGTTAAGACTCCACACTTCCACTGCAGGGCGTGTGGGTTCGATTCCTAGTCAGGGAACTAAGATTCTGCATGCCCCGCGGCGCAGCCAAAAATTTTTTTTAAAAAAGGCTGTTGCCCAATCATAGGTCTTCAGATTGAAAACTCAGTGCCCTTTCTACTACGCTGGTGTTTTGTAAATGTCAGTTACTTGCACATAATTTAAATGTATTTATGTATCTATGTACTCAAGTGTGCTATGTACATGAACTTAAAAATTTTAACTAATCTTATTACTTAACTGAGCATATATTGAAAAGCAGCTTGATTACTATAATTTAAATGAAAAATCTAATCTTTTGTTTAAAAAAAAGAAACCATGAAAATAAATACAATGAAGATAAAACAAAGTTATTAAATTCTAGTCAGAGACTGTTGCCTACTAAAACACTTGAGGTCCTGTATTCCTGCTGTTAAAGATGGAAAATAGTATGAGATTGAAAGGATGTTAAGGTCACACAAACACCAAACTGAGGCTTTCTCTTTGAGGATTAAATTGAACAAGGAAAAAATTTAACATTGCACTATGTACAATAATTGTAGTATCCATGCTGGGAGGCATCAAGTTGTGGTATGATATATCAGAAAAAGTAATGGAAGAAAAGACATTTAGTTAGAGAAAAGGGTCAAGTTTATAATAAAAGTAATTGGGGAGAATTTACCCAAATTTGTCGAAAGGTGCCTTGTACTTGGCTAGAAGGAAAGAAGTGGAGGTAACAGAATGATGAGGAAAATTCAGGTCCCATTTCAAAGGATTTTCTGTACAGGGGAGAGACGTGTATCAATGATTCTAGTTAGGAAAGAACATAGAATAGAGGCACGTCTCCCAACCTTTTTCATGTCAGAACACCATGATTCTGGAATAAACAAAGAGAGGCTGCTGTAGCTTTCCAGGCCCTGCCTGGCTGCCCTGCAGCACCGGGGGTCAAGATCTCTGAACACTTGTAAACCGTTCGTGGCTCACCAAGTCATGACAGCACACTGGGCGGGAAGCTCTGCCATGGAACTGATGAGAGGACCATAGACTAAGGAGAATAAAACATGGTCCCTAACAGCAAGGAGTTCACAATTTCTTCCAGAAACATTTACAAAGTGTCTTCTACAAGCAAGGTACTGTGAATAGGTACCGTGGGCACGTGACACATTCATATTAGGCAGAATATAAGGTTTTACCACAGAGAAAAAAATGTTAAGCACCTACAACTGTGACACATAGCAACAGACACTTTAAACTTACTAGAATTCAAGAAATAACTCCTGTATATTGAGTTTCTGAATTTCTTTTTCACTCTGAAGTTGTTTTGTATACTTTACAGTCATTAATTTCATTGTATGTATTTCAGTTCTTCCAACAGCCTCATTAAAAAATGAATAAAAACTTTAAGCTAATTTCTCTCTTTTCAGAAGTACAAAGTTTATTGGGTACTAACATTATAAGAGGCATCATACTGGTGCTTAATATGAATTATTTTAACCTTACATCAATCCTACAGAATCAGAATACTAATTCCATTTTACAAATGGGGAATCTTGACTAAAGAAAGGAACTAAATAATGGACAAAGACCCAGAATTCAGATGCAGACACTTCTGACTTCAAAGCTGATCCTCTTTCGCTATAATTTATACTGCAGTTTTGAAATCTATCTCTATTAATCTTAATCTTGACTTAATGAAACACAAACAGCAAACTGCCCACTGTTAGAATTAAGTTCCTTGTTTACATACTTCACAGACTGAGAGACACACACACACACACACCATACACATACGTTAAGAATATAAATGGTAATACTACTGTGCTTTAAAAATATGAAATCATCTATTTCTATAAAAATGTATGGTTTTAGTCATGGGGGTGGAACTATAAAAACTGTTCAATTATTAATCAACAAATAGTTACAGGATCCCAATAAAATGAAAATCCCCTGCCAGATGCACTAAAAGTCACATATTGAGTCTCTCTGGGGAGTCTCCACTCTCAAACAATTTTAATAGATTTTAGATTGAGCACTTGCTTTATGAAAAACTTGGAGCTCAATAATGCAAGGAAGTCCGAATGATCCAGGAGAGTTTCTCAAACCTCAATGTACAAGTTCTGATTCAATAGACCTGAGATGAGGCCTGTGATTCTGCATTTCTACCAAGCTCATAGGTAAGGCCAAAACTGCTGGTGCTGGGGCCTCATTCTGAGGAGCAAAGATCTAGGACATGCCAATCAAAGTGTGGTCCATAGACCAGTGCTAGGCAGTGAACTATTGGTTACTGGTCTGTAATGGGTTAAGTGCAGAAAATGAAAGTAAGCATTTTGAAACCTTTAAAGCATTTTGAAAGAGTAATTTTATGTTTGTTGTATATAATAATAAAATTGGGACTTGTGTTTTGTATATCTCTGTTTTTAAATTTCTGGTAACTTATTTTTATTATATTTTACAAAAATATTGGTCTGGGACAGATTGTATATACATACAAATGGTTGTTCATCACAAGTGATTTGAAAAACTCTGGTCTAGAACGTTGTCCCTGGCTCATGAAATTTACAATAAAATTGGAGAAATATGAAAAGCAACCATAAACACACGACAGAATGTGGTGGAGACCGTACAAGAAATAAAGAATTTTGAGGGTTCAGTGGAGTGGAAAGGAAATAGGAGGACCGAAGCATTTATGGAACACCTGTATAATGTCATACACAGCTAAGTCCTTAACATTTAGCCCACGCAAAGCCCCATTTTAAAAATGAGAAAACTGAATATCAGGGAAATTAAATAAATCAAGATCAGGAAGGAGTAGGGCCAGAATTAAAATGTAGGGTTGACATATATCTGTGAATTGTGGATCCTCATATTTTTTGAACACCCTCCCTACATTCTACTAAGATCTCACACTTTAAATCTCACCTTCCTGAGGTAAACTTCAGACACTTTATGTCTAGCTTTCCTTACAGGGAGGGTGCAGGCATGAGATCTAGGTTCTGTACTCTGAAGACTGGAGAGGTCAGAGACTGGAGACATGGACACCAGATTAAGGACGGTACAGAAGACACTGTTGGTTTCTATTGTGGGTTGAATTTGGGTTGAGTTGTGTGTGCCCCACTGCCCCAAATTTATATGTTGAAGTCCTAACCACTATTATATCAGAATGTTACCTTATTTGGAAATAGGACCATTGCATACATAATTAATTAAAATGAGGTCACACTGGATTAGGGTGGGCTCCTAATCCAATAAAACTGGTGTACTTATAAGAAGGGGAAGTTTGCACACAGACATGCACAGGGAGAATGCCGTGTGAAGATGAAGGCAGAGACCGAGGTGATGCAGAACAAGCCAAGGAACATCAACGATCACCAGCAAACCACTGGAAGCCAAGAGAGAGGCAAGAGACAGATTCTCCCTCTCTGCCCTCAGAAGGAACTGACTCTGCTGACACCTTGGTGTCAGACTTCTAGCCTCCAGAGCTGTGAGACAATAAATTTCTGTTGTTTAAGCAAATGTTTAACATTTTCTACAAGAAATATTCAAGCTATGAAATTGAAAAATCTCACTGAGGGTGGAGTAAGATTAAAAACAATCACCCAGGGATATCACCGTGAAATGGCAGAATATCAAAGACAATGAGAAAGATCTTTAAAATTACCAGAAGAGAAAGAAGATAGCTCATGAGTTTAATCCTTGGGTAATTCTACAGGGCCTGAGAAAAGGGTTGAAACAGGAGCAAAGGGGGCATTACTTTCAGATCGTGGCCAATACCTCCATCTTGACTTCACTTTGATTAGAGTCAGGCTACACGGTGGCTGGGAAAGCTCTTGTCTAGCCATGGAAAGCAAGTGTAGGACTAGAAAATCAAGAGAGAGTCAGGTGTCTGGGTGTGTGCGTGTGTGTGTGTGTCTACTTGCGCACACTAGTGACTATTTCATGTTGAGTTGTTTCTGATCTTCTGGGTATGTTGGAAAAAAATAGAGCTCAATATATCAGTATTTATTCAATTCAGTCTAATGTATATTAAATATACTATCTAAACCAGGTACTACTCTGTAAGTGCAAAAATAAACAAGACATAGTTTCTTCTTTCATTCATGGATAACTTCACTCTGTCATACTATTTATGACAATTTTATGAACAAAATACAATTTTTGAAGGCAATCTCTTCAGCTTAAGTACCCCATTCATGTAGTTTCTCTAGGAATTAAGGATATTTATTGGAACCTTACTTGAGTGTAGGCATTTATTCTGGAAAATTGCTAAAATGCCTTTTCATTTCATTTTGATAAATTATTTTTTGAAAAGACATAGATAAGGGGATCCACATGATGCTTAGGATTCAATACCACTGCTTTAAATTTTCTGTAAATACTTTAAAGAGGCAGATAAAGTATAATCTGTAAGCTTGAGCATCAGTGTAAAACTATTGAGTTTATTTTTGTATAAATGTGCTTCTATATTAAACTAAAACAACCATAGAGGAAGTCAAATGTTTGCTCTCTTCAACAACACATTGGTACTAAAAAGGGGAGTGATGATGATAATCCCACGAGGGTTTTCTTTAAAAATCTCTATGTAGATTATTGCCCATATTTTTTTTTTTTACCATTGCCAAAATTAGTTCTATGGATTGCTTTATTATAGCTATTTCAGTGGTAAGTTTGCCTCAAGCTCTGTAGCTGGATAAGTAATCAATACCTTATATATCAAAGAAAAGTTTCCTAAGGAGGAAAACATTTTTTTCTTGAATAACCTTTTTGTTATTGTTGGCAATATATTTCAAAGTGCTCAGAGAGATGTGCATGTATGTTTTTTCTCTCAATGCCAAACACTAGCTCCTGATTATGGCCTTAACAAATAATGCTGGTATGTGATAATAATAAAAACTAAAAAATAAGACCTAGTTTATTTTGAGACCTGCAGTCACAGTCAACCAATCCTATTTAGTGTCAGTAGGACTAACGACAGTATCTATAATTTGTGATGGGAGGTACTAATAATGTTAAATTTACAAAAATTGGTGATGGAGGAATGATAAGCATTTTGTTCCCATAAAGAAGACAATGAAAATAAAAAAGGTAAACTAATGTAACAGGTTGGTTAGAAACGGCTGCTTCATTTTTATTTTCCTTCAGCTTTAAAAATATCCAAACCACAAGGAGGAGAGAGGGAGAGAGAGGGAGAAGGGGAGGGAGAGGAAGGAGAGGTGAAGGGGGGCAGAGACTAGCTATGATGGAATATTGGCGTTGGAGTAGTAGAAAGAACAGGGGGTTTGGAGTTAGAAGGCATGGCACTTAATTCTTGGGCACAGAAAGTTTGGGAAGGATGCTTATTGTCTTTGAATATCCATTTTCTTAGCTGTAAGATATAAAAACAGTGTAATAAAGTGTGAGAAAAGCCTTTGTAAACTGTCACACACTATACAAATGTCAGTTATCATTATTCAGACTCCCAGAGAAAACAGAGTGAAAAACTGTGCCGGCTTTGGCCACTTTTTTATTCTTATTTTATTTTATTTTTTAAATTTTTATTTGATATTGAGGTGTAGTTGATTAACAATGTTGTGTTAGTTTCAGGTGTACAGCAAAGTGATTCAGTTATACATACACATGTATCTATTCTTTTTCAAATTTGTTTTCCATTTAGGTTATTACAGAATATTGAGCAGAGTTCCCTGTGCTATATAGTAGGTCCTTGTTGGTTATCTGTTTTAAATATAGTAGTGTGTGTATGTCAGTCCCAAACTCAATTTATCCCTCCCCTCCACCTTTCCCCTTTGGTAACCATAAGTTTGTTTTCTAAGTCTGTGAGTCTGTTTCTGTTTTGTAAATAAGTTCTTTTGTATCACTTTTTTAGATTCCACATATAAGCGATAGCATATGATATTTGTCTTTCTCTGTCTGACTTACTTCACTTAGTATGACAATCTCCGGGTCCATCCATGTTGCGACAAATGGCATTATTTCATTCTTTTTAATGGTTGAGTAATATTCCATGCTTTGGCCACTTTTTGGGTCCCATTTCTATGAGTTCTCCATGTGAAAGTGGCAAAAAAATTTTGTTACAGTGCAGATACAGATGATTATCAGAAAGGAAAATATATGATCTTATGATTGCCAGCACAGATGGATTCAGATGATAAAATATTTGTTTTCCCAAAAAGTCCATAGTAATGCCTCTTTGTGGGTAGCTAGTAATCTCTTGGAATTCTGGTCTCCATCCTTGTTCTCCCCCCTTCTCCTCTTCTTCCCATCTTTCCTTTGGTCTTTTCTACCCTTCTGCCCCTTCCCTTATCTCCTAATCCACAGTCTCAGCTCTGCCCTGGAGATGAGCTCCAGATCCTTACTGTCCAACTAGGAGTAGACTCACATTTTTTAGTCTTAAGGAACATGTACAAGGAAGGCAATATTTCTCTCACTCTGTTGGCTGCACTTCCATAGCAGTTTTTATAGGGTATTATGCTAACAAAGTTTCTGTTACTTTTGTTTCTTATCATAGTTGAGGAAGATACAGGAAAAAAAGGACAGGGCTGCAAGCTGGAGGGCTGCAGAAAATTCGATTGTGCAACAGGAGTTACTGTCATGGCGATGGCAACTCAAGAACTCTGCAGAGTCCTCTAAAACAGCGCTTCTCAAATGCCCATATGCATAGCAATAACCTGTTAGTAGATTTTGATTCAGTAGTTCTGGGGTGAGTGTGAACAGTCTGCATTTCTAATAAGCAACCAAGTAGTCCATGGACCCACACTTTAAATAGTCAGTCTCTACAGAGAAATCTTTTCATTTTGCATCCCTACCTTACAATCTACTGGAAGCAGCATTGTGTAAAGGAAAGAGCAAAATGATTTTGGAGTCAACTGGAATGGATTTGAAATCTGGCTCCATTAATTCTTTAAAAGACATTGGGCAAGGATTACTTTTTAAGTATAACTTCTCTAAGTCTCACTGTTATCTGGAATATGGAGATAATAATATCTGTCTTACAGGATTGCTATAAGAATTAAATGTTTCTGTTTTTTTTTTTTTTTTGGCTGCGTTGGGTCTTCGTTGCTGCACGCGGGCTTTCTCTAGTTGTGGCGAGCGGGGGCTACTCTTTGTTGTGGTGCATGGGCTTCTCATTGCGGTGGCTTCTCTTGTCGCAGAGCATGGGCTCTAGGCATGCAGGCTTCAGTAGTTGTGGCACACGGGCTCAGTAGTTGTGGCGCACGGGCTTAGTTGCTCTGTGGCATGTGGGATCTTCCCAGACCAGGGCTCAAACCTGTGTCCCCTGCATTGGCAGGCGGATTCTTAACCACTGCTCCACCAGGGAAGTCCAAATGTTTCTGTTTTTGCAAAGCATTTTAACATGGGGTCTAGACTGCTCCCTCTCCTTTCTTTGCCCATTTCAAATTCTTCAAGATGGCATATAAGGATTGTCACAATGCAGCCCCAAGTTCTATTTCAAACTTCATCTGCTTATTGATACTGAAACAATCTACTTCCACGCAGCTCACAATCTATTGTACATTAACAGGATTTTACTTTACAACTTCTGCATTAATCAAACTTTGTTATTCCAGGAAACATTTGCCCAAGAATATGAAGTTGAAAATAACTATTGTTTTATTTCAGAACCTCTTGAATTTACTGATCTGAACAATAGATTTATTTTCATTAGGTATATAGCCTCTTCTCAGAATAATAGATTACTCAGCTGGGCTCATCAAATGTTTGTTTACTCTTCAAAGACTGTCTTCAAAGTCTCCCCCTTACTTTATCCATTAATCTTACACTATTACATTGTGAACCTTGTTCAGTATCAGACCCCCTTATTAAAAGACATGCCTTAAACTACACCCCAAAACCTTACAAATGTCACTTTGACTCCCCCTGCCAACATACTACTAAGATTCTGTCAAGGTCTTAAGTGGCCCCCCCTTCCGGCAGTAAACAGTAAACTTGTCTTTGTTTGATCAAACAGGTTATTTTGCTGGTCTCTTCAGAGAGGTGAAAGTCAATAATCTCTTCTATGAAAACTATCATCCAGACAAATGTAATTACAGTTGACCCTTGAACAAGGAGGGAGTTAGGGGCACCCATCCTCCCTGCAATCAAAAATCTGTGGGTAATTTACAGTTGGCCCTCCATACAAACCCAGTTCCTCCCTATCCATGGATCCACATCCACGGATTCAACTAACCGTGGATTTTGTAGTATTGTAGTATTTACTATGGAAGAGAAATCGGCGTATAAGTGGATCTGCACAGTTCAAACCTGTGATGTTCAAGGGTCAACTGTGATTACTTGTTATTTCCTAAAGGTATTATGCCTTTTCGTAGTCTGTGTTTTTGCATATCAATTTCTTTTTCTAGAATAGCATCTCCTTGTCTTTTATTTAACCTTCAAGACTCAGGCTAAGTGTTGCTTCCTCTTCACTTCCAATATTTATTGAAGTACTAGCAACATAAATCACTGAAGCTTCTGTGCTCCAATAACATTCAGAAAGCCTTTTCTATAGTATCCTATTGTTTTCTGATTGCTTGGTTGTACATTTTTCTTTCCTAAAGACATTGTGCTCCTTGAATGTAGGGACTGAGCCTTATCCACTTCTACTTGTGCCTTGAAGAATGAAAGAAACTTACAAGTTGATCAATAAATATTTGTTGAATGTGGAATGAACAGCATTTATCTTAGCTATTTAGAGGAAGAAGAGGGTAAAGAAATGTTTGTCAAAAGGAACTTGGGCTTGTTTTCTTAAGGACATCTTTGCATCATTGATTGTATTTTCCTTTTTGTTCTAGGTAAACCCAAGAAATGTTAACCTCTGAAATAGTAACTTTCTGAGCCAACAAAACAGGATCCCGTTGAAGTTTCATGCCTCTGTCAAAAAGGTAATTTCTCATTTCCCTTCCATCTAGCAATTACAGATGACAATTATGAGCATGCAGCTGGTCCAGCCCTTCTAACAGGGTAGCAGATGGCTTCCCCCCCACTTCAGGAAAATTTTATATCCTCTGGCATAGATCTGGATATAAATGTTATCAGTTTCATGATCTGAAATAAAGGGTGAGCATGTGGTTTAGCCCAGTCAGAGCTGGAAGAAGGACCAAGTTTTATAGTGTTGTGAAATTCATGACTCTATGATGACTAATAAAAATGAAGCCTGACATTTTTATGTGTCTGTCTAAGTATTATTTACTCCCTATGCACAGCACATGCTTTATTGTATAGCTCCAATTAATCCAGTACTTGGGTTGTTGAAGGCAGATTTATACTATAGCAATAGAATTTTTTTTTAACATCTTCATTGGAGTATAATTGCTTTACAATGGTGTGTTAGTTTCTGCTGTATAACAAAGTGAATCAGCTATATGTATACATATATCCACATATCTCCTCCCTCTTGCATCTCCCTCTCACCCTCCCTATCCCATTTAAAATGCCATTTGAACTGAAATTTAGAAGTTCAAAAAAAAGTGTCAGAGTTCATAGCTAACAGGTTTTGGCAAGGCCAAAATAAAATTTGCAGGAGTGAAGCATTTCCTATATAACAGTATGTTGAGACAACAGAGAAATTGTTGAGGTGAAAAATGAAGTCTAGAGAATACTTATGACAAACAGTAAGGCTGATTTGATATTCTACCAATACATTAGCAAAGTAAGCTGCATTTGAAAAGAAGACAAAAGTATGTGTACCGTATCTCAGTTTCTGATCATTTTGGATCATTTGGAGGTACAATTATTTAATAAATTGAGTGTTAAGTAGTGAGTCTCAGATGTTTCATTCCTCTTTCTTTGGCTGCCATCTAAAAATGAAAGAAATAACCTTTCTTATAATGTAAGCTAGTTATCCCTTTGAGTACTCTGACGTTTATTTCATAGCATAATGACGATAAGCATTATAACATATTCGTGTTGAGTCCCAGTGATTCTGATTTCTGTGTGGTTTGTGTTAATTATATTTTGTAAGAACTTGAGTAGTAATCGTAATAGTTTATTATAAGTGTATTGCAGTTTTTCCCTTTAACATGCAAGACCTGAGTGACCCTTAATCAATACTGTGAGGTAGTAATGTACCCATTTCACAAGGGAGACAAAGGGTCAACTAGAAGAAATGATTTTCCACAAGTCACATAGTTGGTAAATGGAAGAGCTAGTGCCGGAACTCAGACTCTTGTCCTGCAGACACAGAACACTTTGTTCTACAGTACACAGATCCCTGTTAATATATTTTAAAATAATTACAGAAGAGATGTTACAGACCCTTCACATAGAATCTGATCACTGTTCATTTTCAGGAAAGTGAACTAAGACAGCATTAGTTTTAATTGCATTCTCCCTGAAAATAGTAACCATGAAAAGAAATTAAAAGATTGAGTTCAGGATTGATTTTCTTGTCTCTGAAGCAGCGACTGCAGCTTCAAGAAGCCTGTAGAAAGGTTTTTTTCAGAGATTGTTTTGACTTCCTCATGTTAGAGTATCAAAGAAAAACTCAGTACTCAGTGCAATATTAACCATATTGGCTTTGAACTCAGACTTTTCTCTAGGGATGTTCCTCCACTTTATAAACAGTGTCAGGGCAAATAAATACATGCTCCTGTGTGGCACAACATAAATAATTGATGACATCGATTGACAGTTTCTAAGATGATGGTCTAGTTTCATTTTTTTGCATGTGACTGTCCAGGTTTGGCCACACGATTTTTTACTTATTTATTTATTTATTTTTAACATCTTTATTGGAGGATAATTGCTTTACAATGTTGTTAGTTTCTGCTGTATAACAAAGTGAATCAGCTATATGCATACATATATCCCTATATACCCTCCCTCTTGCGTCTCCGTCCCACCCTCCCTATCCCACCCCTCTAGGTGGTCACAAAGCACCGAGCTGATCTCCCTGTGCTATGCAGCTGCTTCCCACTAGCTATCTATTTTACATTTCTTAGTGTATATATGTCAATGCTACTCTCTCACTTCGACCCAGCTTACCCTTCCCCCTCCCCATGTACTCAAATCCCTTCTCTACGTGGGCGTCTTTACTCCTGTCCTGCCCCTAGGTGCAACCGAACCATTTCTGTTTTTTAGATTCCACATATATATGTTAGCATACGGTATTTGTTTTTCTCTTTCTGACTTGCTTCACTCTGTAGGACAGACTCTAGGTCCATCTACCTCAGTATAAATAACTCAATTTCGTTTTTTTTTTTATGGCTGAGCAATATTCCATTGTGTATATGTGCCACATCTGCTTCATCCATTCATCTGTCGATGGATACTTAGGTTGCTTCCATGTCCTGGCTATTGTAAATAGGGCTGCAATGAACATTGTGGTACATGACTCTTTTTGGATTATGGTTTTCTCTGGGTATATGCCCAGTAGTGGGATTGCTGGGTCATAGGGTAGTTCTACTTTTAGTTTTTTAAAGAACCTCCATAATGTTCTCCATAGTGGCTGTATCTATTTGTATTCCCACCAACAGTGCAAGAGGGTTCCTTTTACTCCACACTCTCTCCAGCATTTATTGTTTGTAGATTTTTTGATGATGGCCATTCTGACCGGTGTGAGGTGATACCTCATTGTAGTTTTGATTAGCATTTCTCGAATGATTAGTGATGTTGAACATCCTTTCATGTGTTTGCTGGCAATCTGTACAACTTCTTTGGAGAAATGTCTATTTAAGTCTTCTGCCCATTTTTGGATTGAATTGTTTGTTTTTTTGATATTGAGCTGCATGAGCTGCTTGTAAATTTTGGAGATTAATCCTTTGTCAGTTGCTTCATTTGCAAATATTTTCTCCCATTCTGAGGGTCGTCTTTTTGTCATGTTTATGATTTCCTTTGCTGTGCAAAAGCTTTTAAGTTTCATTAGGTCCCATTTGTTTATTTATGTTTTTATTTCAATTTCTCTAGGAGGTGGGTCAAAAAGGATCTTGCTGTGATTTATGTCATAGAGTGTTCTGCTGATGTTTTCCTCTAAGAGTTTTACAGCGTCTGGCCTTATATTTAAGGCTTTAATCCATTTTGAATTTATTTTTGTGTATGGTGTTAGGAGGTGTTCTAATTTCATTCTTTTACATGTAGCTGTCCAGTTTTCCCAGCTCCACTTATTGAAAAGGCTGTCTTTTTCCCATTGTATATTCTTGCCTCCTTTATCAAAAATAAGGTGACCATGTGTGTGTGGGTTTATCTCTGGCTTTCCATCCTGTTCCACTGATCTATATTTCTGTTTTTGTGCCAGTACCATGCTGTCTTGATTACTGTAGCATTGTAGTATAGTCTGAAGTCAGAGAGCCTGATTCCTCCACCTCCGTTTTTCTTTCTCAAGATTGCTTTGGCTATTTGGGGTCTTTTGTATTTCCATACAAATTGTGAAATTTTTTGTTCTAGTTCTGTGAAAAATGCCATTGGTAGTTTGATAAGGATTGCATTGAAACTGTAGATTGCTTTGGGTAGTATAGTCATTTTTGCAATGTTGATTCTTCCAATCCAAGAACATGGTATATCTCTCCATCTGTTGTATCATCTATAATTTCTTTCATCAGTGTCTTATAGTTTTTTGCATACAGATCTTTTCTCTCCTTAGGTAGGTTTATTCCTAGGTATTTTATTCTTTTTGTTGCAATGGTAAATGGGAGTGTTTCCTTAATTTCTCTTTCAGATTTTTCATCATTAGTGTATAGGAATGCAAGAGATTTCTATGCATTATTTTTGTATCCTGCTACTCCACCAAATTCATTGATTAGCTCTAATAGTTTTCTGGTAGCATCTTTAGGATTCTCTACATAGAGTATCATGTCATCTGCAAACAGTGACAGCTTTACTTCTTCTTTTCCAATTTGGATTCCTTTTATTTCTTTTTCTTCTCTGATTGCTCTGGCTAAAACTTCCAAAACAATGTTGAATAGTAGTTGTGAGAGTGGGCAACCTTGTCTTGTTCCTGATCTTAGTGGAAATGGTTTTGGTTTTTCACCATTGAGAACAATGTTGGCTGTGGGTTTCTCATATTTGGCCTTTATTGTGTTGAGGTAGGTTCCCTCTATGCCTACTTTCTGGAGAGTTTTTATCATAAATGGATGTTAAATTTTGTGGAAAGCTTTATCTGCATCTATTGAGATGATCATATGGTTTTGTTTTGTTTTTTTTTTACACACACTGTATTTTATTTTTACAAGAGATAAATAGACTGACACCAAGCATTGTACATGGATGACCACAACAAAAGCAACAATGATTGCAATTACCAAACATGAAACACACTCATACTATGTCATAATATTGACATTCAGTCCAGTAATCCTCCACTGCAACAGCTCCTTTACTTTGCAGTGAAAATTGATTTGTATATTCTTTGCCTCTGAGTTCTTGTGGGATTTTTTCTTTTTTTAAATTCAACCAGAAAGTCACAAAAATTATACTCATCCTCATCAGTTCACTCAGTCCCATGTAATTAATTTTTTTTTTTTATCTTGATCTTTTGTTAGCACTTTTATGAGCTCATCAGTTTTTCATTAGAGTTCTGAAAATGCTTATTCATTCAGTTCAGCAGTACAGTCAGGTACCAGAAACCTGTACTTGTCAGAGTCTTTTCCATGAATTTCCTGAAGATGAAACCCTTTTATAGGAACATATTTACAAAAGCATCAGAGTACACCCAGAACTGTCTGTAAATGACAAAAGACTTAAAAATGACCACGGTTAAAGATTTGATGAAAGTTCATAATAATGCAGTTGACAAGAAAATTAGTTATTTCTGAGATATACATTTTAAAGTAATAACTAGGATTATGACTTATAACATTATACCAGAACATATAAGATTTTTAGAAATTTCATGTAATGTCTGAAACATTTATATTAACATATTTCCATACAAATAACCCAATGAAAGTTTAGTATTAGTTGTTTGTTTGTTTATACTGCAGGTTCTTATTAGTCATCAATTTTATACACATCAGTGTATACATGTCAATCCCAATCGCCCAATTCAGCACACCACTATCCCCACCCCACCGCAGTTTTCCCCCCTTGGTGTCCATATGTCTGTTCTCTACATCTGTGTCTCAACTTCTGCCCTGCAAACCGGCTCATCTGTACCATTTTTCTAGGTTCCACATACATGCGTTAATATACAATATTTGTTTTTCTCTTTCTGACTTACTTCACTCTGTATGACAGTCTCTAGATCCATCCACGTCTCAACAAATAACTCAATTTCGTTCCTTTTTATGGCTGAGTAATATTCCATTGTATATATGTACCACAACTTCTTTATCCATTCGTCTGTTGATGGGCATTTAGGTTGCTTCCATGACCTGGCTATTGTAAATAGTGCTGCAATGAACATTCGGGTGCATGTGTCTTTTTGAATTACGGTTTTCTCTGGGTATATGCCCAGTAGTGGGATTGCTGGGTCATATGGTAATTCTATTTTTAGTTTTTTAAGGAACCTCCATATTGTTCTCCATAGTGGCTGTATCAATTTACATTCCCACCAACAGTGCAAGAGGGTTCCCTTTTCTCCACACCCTCTCCAGCATTTGTTGCTTGTAGATTTTCTGATGATGCCCATTCTAATTGGTGTGAGGTGATACCTCATTGTAGTTTTGATTTGCATTTCTCTAATAATTAGTGATGTTGAGCATCTTTTCATGTGCTTCTTGGCCGTCTGTATGTCTTCTTTGGAGAAATGTCTATTTAGGTCTTCTGCCCATTTTTGGATTGGGGTGTTTGTTTCTTTAATATTGAGCTGCATGAGCTGTTTATATATTTTGGAGATTAATCCTTTGTCCGTTGATTCGTTTGCAAATATTTTCTCCCATTCTGAGGGTTGTCTTTTCGTCTTGTTTATGGTTTCCTTTGCTGTGCAAAAGCTTTGAAGTTTCATTAGGTCCCATTTGTTTATTTTTGTTTTTATTTCCATTACTCTAGGAGGTGGATCAAAAAAGATCTTGCTGTGATTTATGTCAAAGAGTGTTCTTCCTATGTTTTCCTCTAAGAGTTTTATAGTGTCCAGTCTTACATTTAGGTCTGTAATCCATTTTGAGTTTATTTTTGTGTATGGTGTTAGGGAGTATTCTAATTTCATTCTTTTACACGTAGCTGTCCAGTTTTCCCAGCACCACTTATTGAAGAGACTGTCTTTTCTCCATCGTATATCTTTGCCTCCTTTGTCATAGATTAGTTGACCATAGGTGCGTGGGTTTATCTCTGGGCTTTCTATCTTGTTCCATTGATCTATGTTTCTGTTTTTGTGCCAGTACCATATTGTCTTGATGACTGTAGCTTTGTAGTATAGTCTGAAGTCAGGGAGTCTGATTCCTCCAGCTCCGTTTTTTTCCCTCAAGACTGCTTTGGCTATTCGGGGTCTTTTGTGTCTCCATACAAATTTTAAGATGATTTTTTCTAGCTCCGTAAAAAATGCCATTGGTAATTTGATAGGGATTGCATTGAATCTGTAGATTGCTTTGGGTAGTATAGTCATTTTCACAATGTGGGTTCTTCCAATCCAAGAACATGGTATATCTCTCCATCTGTTGGTATCATCTTTAATTTCTTTCATCAGTGTCTTATAGTTTTCTGCATACAGGTCTTTTGTCTCCCTAGGTAGGTTTATTCCTAGGTATTTTATTCTTTTTGTTGCAATGGTAAATGGGAGTGTTTCCATAATTTCTCTTTCAGATTTTTCATCATTAGTGTATAGGAATGCAAGAGATTTCTGTGCATTAATTTTGTATCCTGCAACTTTACCATATTCATTAATTAACTCTAGCAGTTTTCTGGTGGCAGTTTTAGGATTCTCTATGTATAGTATCATGTCATCTGCAAACAGTGACAGTTTTACTTCTTCTTTTCCAATTTGTATTCCTTTTATTTCTTTTTCTTCTCTGATTACCGTGGCTAGGACTTCCAGAACTATGTTGAATAATAGTGGTGAGAGTGGACATCCTTGTCTCGTTCCTGATCTTAGAGGAAATGCTTTCAGTTTTTCACCGTTGAGAATGATGTTTGCTGTGGGTTTGTCATATATGGCCTTTATTATGTTGAGGTAGGTTCCCTCTATGCCTACTTTCTGGAGAGTTTTTATCATAAATGGGTGTTGAATTTTGTCAAAAGCTTTTTCTGCATCTGTTGAGATGATCATATGGTTTTTCTTCTTCAATTTGTTAATATGGTGTATCACATTGATTGATTTGCGTATATTGAAGAATCCTTGCATCCCTGGGATAAATCCCACTTGATCGTGGTGTATGATCCTTTTAATGTGTTGTTGGATTCTGTTTGCTAGTATTTTGTTGAGGATTTTTGCATCTATATTCATCAGTGATATTGGTCTGTAATTTTCTTTTTTTGTAGTGTCTTTGTCTGGTTTTGGTATCAGGGTGATGGTGGCCTCATAGAATGAGTTTGGGAGTGTTCCTTCCTCTGCAATTTTTTGGAAGAGTTTGAGAAGGATAGGTGTTAGCTCTTCTCTAAATGTTTGATAGAATTCACCTGTGAAGCCATCTGGTCCTGGACTTTTGTTTGTTGGAAGATTTTTAATCACAGTTTCAATTTCATTACTTGTGATTGGTCTGTTCATATTTTCTGCTTCTTCCTGGTTCAGTCTTGGAAGGTTATACCTTTCTAAGAATTTGTCCATTTCTTCCAGGTTGTCCATTTTATTGGCATAAAGTTGCTTGTAGTAGTCTCTTAGGATGCTTTGTATTTCTGCGGTGTCTGTTGTAACTTCTCCTTTTTCATTTCTGATTTTATTGATTTGAGTCCTCTCCCTCTTTTTCTTGATGAGTCTGGCTAATGGCTTATCAATTTTGTTTATCTTCTCAAAGAACCAGCTTTTAGTTTTATTGATCTTTGCTATTGTTTTCTTTGTTTCTATTTCATTTATTTCTGCTCTGATCTTTATGATTTCTTTCCTTCTGCTAACTTTGGGTTTTGCGTGTTCTTCTTTCTCTAGTTTCTTTAGGTGTAAGGTTAGATTGTTTACTTGAGATTTTTCTTGTTTCTTTAGGTAGGCTTGTATAGCTATAAACTTCCCTCTTAGAACTGCTTTTGCAGCATCCCATAGGTTTTGGGTTGTCGTGTTTTCATTGTCATTTGTCTCTAGGTAGTTTTTGATTTCCTCTTTGATTTCTTCAGTAGTCTCTTGGTTATTTAGTAACGTATTGTTTAGCCTCCATGTGTTTGTGTTTTTTATGCTTTTTCCCCTGTAATTCATTTCTAATCTCATAGCGTTGTGGTCAGAAAAGATGCTTGATATGATTTCAATTTTCTTAAATTTACTGAGGCTTGATTTGTGACCCAAGATGTGATCTATCCTGGAGAATGTTCCGTGCACACTTGAGAAGAACGTGTAATCTGCTGTTTTTGGATGGAATGTCCTATAAATATCAATTAAATCTATCTGGTCTATTGTGTCATTTAAAGCTTCTGTTTCCTTATTTATTTTCATTTTGGATGATCTGTCCATTGGTGTAAGTGAGGTGTTAAAGTCCCCCACTATTATTGTGTTACTATCAATTTCCTCTTTTATAGCTGTTAGCAATTGCCTTATGTAATGAGGTGCTCCTATGTTGGGTGCATATATATTTATAATTGTTATATCTTCTTCTTGGATTGATCCCTTGATCATTATGTAGTGTCCTTCCTTGTCTCTTGTAACATTCTTTATTTTAAAGTCTATTTTATCTGATATGAGTATAGCTACTCCAGCTTTCTTTTGATTTCCATTTGCATGGAATATCTTTTTCCATCCCCTCACTTTCAGTCTGTATGTGTCCCTAGGTCTAAAGTGGGTCTCTTGTAGACAGCATATATATGGGTCTTGTTTTTGTATCCATTCAGCAAGCCTGTGTCTTTTGGCTGGAGCATTTAATCCATTCACGTTTAAGGTAATTATCGATATGTATGTTCCTATGACCATTTTCTTAATTGTTTTGGGTTTGTTTTTGTAGGTCCCTTTCTTCTCTTGTGTTTCCCACTTAGAGAAGTTCCTTTAACATTTGTTGTAGAGCTGGTTTGGTGGTGCTGAATTCTCTTAGCTTTTGCTTGTCTGTAAAGCTTTTGATTTCTCCATCAAATCTAAATGAGATCCTTGCCGGGTAGAGTAATCTTGGTTGTAGGTTCTTCCCTTTCATCACTTGAAGTATATCATGCCACTCCCTTCTGGCTTGTAGAGTTTCTGCTGACAAATCAGCTGTTAACCTTATGGGAGTTCCCTTGTATGTTATTTGTCGTTTTTCCCTTGCTGCTTTCAATAATTTTTCTTTGTCTTTAATTTTTGCCACTTTGATTACTATGTGTCTCGGCGTGCTTCTCCTTGGGTTTATCCTGTATGGGACATTCTGCGCTTCCTGGACTTGGGTGGCTATTTCCTTTCCCATGTTAGGGAAGTTTTCGACTATAATCTCTTCAAATATTTTCTCTGGTCCTTTCTCTCTCTCTTCTCCTTCTGGGACCCCTATAATGCGAATGTTGTTGCGTTTAATGTTGTCCCAGAGGTCTCTTAGGCTGTCTTCATTTCTTTTCATTCTTTTTTCTTTAGTCTGTTCCGCAGCAGTGAATTCCACCATTCTGTCTTCCAGGTCACTTATCCGTTCTTCTGCCTCAGTTATTCTACTATTGATTCCTTCTAGTGTAGTTTTCATTTCAGTTATTGTATTGGTCATCTCTGTTTGTTTGTTCTTTAATTCTTCTAGGTCTTTGTTAATCATTTCTTGCATCTTCTCAATCTTTGCCTCCATTCTTAGTCCAAGGTCCTGGATCATCTTCACTATCATTATTCTGAATTCTTTTTCTGGAAGGTTGCCTATCTCCACTTCATTTAGTTGTTTTTCTGGGGTTTTTTCTTGTTCCTTCATCTGGTATATAGCCCTCTGCCTTTTCATCTTGTCTATCTTTCTGTAAATGTGGTTTCTGTTCCACAGGCTGCAGGACTGTAGTTTTTCTTGCTTCTGCTGTCTGCCCTCTGGTGGTTGAGGCTATCTAAGAGGCTTGATGGGAGGCTCTGGAGGTGGGTAGAGCTGACTGTTGCTGTGGCGGTCAGAGCTCTGTAAAACTTTAATCCACTTGACTGTTGCTGGGTGGGGCTGGGTTCCCTCCCTGTTGGTTGTTTTGCCTGAGGCAACCCAACACTGGAGCCTATCCGGCCTCTTTGGTGGGGCTAATGGCAGACTCTGGGAGGGCTCACACCAAGGAGTACTTCCCAGAACCTCCGCTGCCAGTGTCCTTGTCCCCACGGTGAAACAGAGCCAGCCCCCGCCTCTGCAGGAGACCCCCCAACACCAGCAGTTATGTCTGGTTCAGTCTCCCCCAGGGTCACTGCTCCTTCCCCTGGGTCCCGATGCACACACTATTTTGTGTACGCCCTCCAAGAGTGGGTTCTCTGTTTCCCCCAGTCCTGTCGAAGTCCTGCAATCAATTCCCACTAGGCTTCAAAGTCTGATTCTCTATGAATTCCTCCTCCCGTTGCCGGACCCCCAGGTTGGGAAGCCTGACGTGGGGCTCAGAACTTTCACTCCAGTGGGTGGACTTCTGTGGTATAAGTGCTCGCCAGTCTGTGAGTCACCCACCCAGCAGTTATGGGATTTGATTTTACTCTGATTGCGCCCCTCCTACCGTCTCACTGTGGCTTCTCCTCTGTCCTTGGACGTGGGGTATCCTCCTTGGTGAAGTCCAGTGTCTTCCTGTCGATGATTGTCCAGCAGCCAGTTGTGATTCTGGTGCTCTCGCAAGAGGGAGTGAGAGCACGTCCTTCTACTCCGCCATCTTGGTTAATCCTCTCAGGAGTTATCACTTTGATGGTAATAGTTCTGGAGACTGGGAAGTTCAAGATCAAGGTACTGGTCAATTTAGTTCCTGGTGAGAGCTCTTCTATAGGCTTGAAGGCAGCAACTCCTCTCTGTGTTCTTACTTGGTGGAGAGAGAGAGAGAGCCACACACACTCTTCAGGGAAGTTCTGCCAACATTTTGCCTCCCTCCCCCAAAGCAGCCAGCTCCCAATCCATGAGGAAATGGGTGTACGTTGGGGGCAGGCTGTGGGTTAGACTGTGAGAAGAACTTTCAGACAGAAATGGACGTTACTGGGAGAACTGAGGCTGGTGGCCAGGAGAGGGGTCCCGATCATATGGTTTTTGTCCTTCAATTTGTTAATATGGTGTATCACATTGACTGATTTGCATATATTGAAGAATCCTTGCGTTCTTGGGGTAAACACCACTTGATCATGGTGTATGATCCTTTTAATGTGCTGTTGGATTCTGTTTCCTAGTATTTTGTTGAGGATTTTTGCATCCATGTTCATCAGTGATATTGGCCTGTAGTTTCTTTGTGACATCTTTGTCTGGTTTTGGTATCAGGGTGATGGTGACCTCGTAGAATGAGTTTCAGAGTGTTCCTCCCTCTGCTATATTTTGGAAGAGTTTGAGAAGGGTAGGTGTTAGCTCTTCTCTAAATGTTTGATAAAATTGGCCTGTGAAGCCATCTGGTCCTGGGCTTTGGTTTGTTGGAAGATTTTTAATCATACTTTCAATTTCAGTGCTTGTGTTTGGTCTGTTTATATTTTCTATTTCTTCCTGGTTCAGTCTCAGAAGGTTGTGCTTTTCTAAGAATTTGTCCATTTCTTCCAGGTTGTCCATTTTATTGGCATATAGTGGCTTGTCGTAATCCCTCATGATCCATTGTATTTCTGCGGTGTCAGTTGTTACTTCTTCTTTTTCAATTCCAATTCTATTGATTTGAGTCTTCTCCCTTTTTTTCTTGATGTGTCTGGCTAATGGTTTATCAATTTTGTTTATCTTCTCAAAGAAGCAGCTTTTAGTTTTATTGATCTTTGCTATTGTTTCCTTCATTTCTTTTTCATTTATTTCTGATCTGCTCTATATGATTTCTTTCCTTCTGCTAACGTTGGTGTTTTTTTGGTTCTTCTTTCTCTAATTGCTTTAAGTGTAAGGTTAGGTGGTTTATTTGAGATGTTTCTTGTTTCTTAAGTTAGGATTGTATTGCTATAAACTTCTCTCTTAGAACTGCTTTTGGTGCATCCCATAGGTTTTGGGTAGCTGTGTTTTCATTGTCATTTGTTTCTAGGTATTTTTTGATTTCCTCTTGATTTCTTCAGTGATATCTTGTTTATTAAGTAGTGTACTGTTTAGCCTCCATGTGTTTGTATTTTTTACAGATTTTTTCCTGTAATTGATATCTAGTCTCATAGCACTGTGGTCAGAAAAGATATTTGATATGATTTCAATTTTCTTAAATTTACCAAGGCTTGATTTGTGACCCAAGATATGATGTATCCTGGAGAACATTCCATGAGCACTTGAGAAGAAAGTGTATTCTTTTGTTTTTGGATGGAATGTCCTATAAACATCAATTAAGTCCATCTTGTTTAATGTATCATTTAAAGCTTGTGTTTCCTTATTTATTTTCATTTTGGATGATCTGTCCATTGGTGAAACTGGGGTGTTAAAGTTCCCTACTATGATTGATTGTGTTACTGTCGATTTCCCCTTTTATGGCTGTTAGCATTTGCCTTATGTATTGAGGTGGTCCTATGTTGGGTGCATAAATATTTACAATTTATATCTTCTTCTTGGATTGATCCCTTGATCATTATGTAGTGTCCTTCTTTGCCTCTTGTAATAGTCTTTATTTTAAAGTCTATTTTGTCTGATATGAGAATTGCTACTCCAGCTTTCTTTTCATTTCCATTTGCATGGAATATCTTTTTCCATCCCCTCACTTTCAGTCTGTATGTGTCCCTAGGTCTGAAGTGGGTCTCTTGTAGACAGCATATATATGGGTCTTGTTTTGTATCCATTCAGCCAGTCTGTGTCTTTTGGTTGGAGCATTTATTCCATTTACATTTAAGGTAGTTATTGTTATGTATGTTCCTATTACCATTTTCTTAATTGTTTTGTGTTTGTTATTGTTGGTCTTTTCCTTCTTTTGTGTTTCCTGCCTAGAGAAGTTCCTTTAGCTTTTGTTGTAAAGCTAGTTTGGTGGTGCTGAATTCTCTTAGCTTTTGCTTGTCTGCAAAGTTTTTAATTTCTCGGTCAAACCTGAATGAGATCCTTGCTGGATCGAGTAATCTTGGTTGTAGGTTTTTGCCTTTCATCACTTTAAATATGTCCTGCCACTCCCTTCTTGCTTTCAGAGTTTCTGCTGAAAGATCAGCTGTTAACCTTATGCGGATTCCCTTGTATGTTATTTGTTGTTTTTCCCTTGCTGCTTTTAGTACTTTTTCCTTATATTTAATTTTTGATAGTTTGATTAATATGTGTCTTGGTGTGTTTCTCCTTGGATTTATCCTGTATGGGACTCTCTGTGCTTCCTGGACTTGGGTGGCTATTTCCTTTCTCATATTAGGGAAGTTTTCAACTATAATCTCTTCAAATATTTTCAGTCCCTTTCTTTTTCTCTTCTCCTTCTAGGACCCCTATAATTCGAATGTTGGTGCATTTAATGTTGTCCCAGCGGTCTCTGAGACTGTCCTCAATTCTTTTCATTTTTTTTCTTTATTCAGCTCTGCTGTATTTATTTACACTATTTTATCTTCGAGGTCACTTATCCGTTCTTCTGCCTCAATTATTCTGCTATTGATTCCTTCTAGAGAATTTTTAATTTCATTTATTGTGTTGTTCATCATTGTTTGTTTGCTCTTTTTTTCTTCTCGGTCCTTGTTATACGTTTCTTGTATTTTCTCCATTCTATTTCCAAGATTTTGTATTGTCTTTATTATCATTACTCTGAATTCTTTTTCAGGTAGACTGCATCTTTCCTCTTCATTTGTCTGGTCTGGTGGTTTTTTACCTTGCTCCTTCATCTACTGTCTGTTTCTCTGTCTTCTCATTTTGCTTGACTTACTGTTTTTGGGGGTCTCCTTTTTGCAGGCTACAGGTTCGTAGTTCCCGTTGTGTTTGGTGTCTGCCCCCAGTGGCTACGGTTGGTCAGTGGGTTGTGTTGGCTTCCTGGTGGAGGGGACTACTGCCTGTGTTCTGCTGGATGAGGCTGGATCTTGTCTTTCTGGTGGGCAGGTCCGTGTCTGGTGGTGTGTTTTGGGGTGTCTGTGACCTTATTATGATTTAAGGCAGCCTTTCTCCTAGTGGGTGGGGTGTGTTCCTGTCTTGCTAGTTGTTTGGCATAGGGTGTCCAGCACTGTAGCTTGCTGGTCATTCAGTGGAGCTGGGTCTTGTCATTGAGATGGAGATCCATGGGAGATTCTCACCGTCTGATATTATGTGGAGCTGGGAGGTCTGTGGTGGGCCAATGTCCTGAACTCGGCTCTCCCACCTCAGAGGCGCAGGCCTGACACCGTGCCGTAGCACGAGGACCCTGTTATCCACACAGCTAGAATAAATTGGAGAAAAAAAGAAAGAAAGAAAGAAAGAAAAATAAATAAAATAAAGTTATTAAAATAAAAAATACAAAATAATTATTGAAAAGAAAAAAAATTAAAAAGTAATTTAAAAAAAGAAAGAAAGAAAGAAAAAAGAGAGCAGCCAAACCATAAAACAAATCCACCAATGATAACAAGAGCTAAAAACTATACTAAAAAGACAAAAACAAAAACAAAAGACAAAAAACGGACAGACAGAACCCTAGGACAAATGGTAAAAACAAAGCTATACTGTCAAAATCACACACAGAACCATACACATACACACTCACAAAAAGAGAAAAAAGAAACATATATATATATCTTTGCTCCCAAAGTCCACCGCCTCAATTTGGGATGATTTGTTGTCTATTCAGGTATTCCACAGATGCAGGGGACATCAGGTTGATTGTGGAGATTTAATCTGCTCCTCCTGAGGCTGCTGGGAGAGATTTCCTTTTCTCTTCTTTGTTCGCAAAGGTCCTGGGGTTCAGTTTTGGATTGGCCCCGCCTCTGCGTGTAGGTCTCCTGAGGGCATCTGTTCCCACTCAGACAGGACGGGGTTAAAGGAGCAGCTGCTTCGGGGGCTCTGGCTCACTCAGGCCGGGGGAGGGAGGGGTACGGAATACGGGGTGAGCCTGCGACGGCAGAGGCTGGTGTGACGTTGCAATAGCCTGAGGTGTGCCATGTGTTCTCCCGGGAAGTTGTCCCTGGATCACGGGACCCTGGCAGTGGTGGGCTGCACAGGCTCCCAGGAGGGGAGGTGTGGATAGTGACCTGTGCTTGCACACAAGATTCTTGGTGGCTGCAACAGCAGCCTTAGCGTTTCATGCCCGTCTCTGGTGTCTGCACTGATAGCTGCGACTTGCGCCCATCTCTGGAGCTTGTTTAGGCGGTGCTATGAATCCCCTCTCCTTGCGCACCCAGAAACAATGGTCTCTTGCCTCTTAGGCAGTTCCAGACTTTTTCCCGGACTCCCTCCTGGCTAGCTGTGGTGCACTAGCCCCCTTCAGGCTGTGTTCACGCAGCTAACCCCAGTCCTCTCCCTGGGATTTGACCTCTGAAGCCGAGCCTCAGCTCCCAGCCCCCACCCACCCCGGTGGGTGAGCAGACAAGCTTCTCGGGCTGGTGAGTGCTGGTCGGCACCGATCCTCTGTGCGGGAATCTCTCTGCTTTGCCCTCCACACCCCGTTGCTGCGCTCTCCTCTGTGGCTCCGAAGCTTCGCCCCGCCTCCCCTGTCTCCACCAGTGAAGGAGCTTCCTAGTGTATGGAAACCTTTCCTCCTTCACAGCTCCCTCCCACTGGTGCAGGTCCCGTCCCTATTCTTTTGTCTCTGTTTTTTCTTTTTTCTTTTGCCCTACCCAGGTACATGGGGAGTTTCTTGCCTTTTGGGAAGTCTGAGGTCTTCTGTCAGCGTTCAGTAGGTGTTCTGTACGAGTTGTTCCACATGTAGATGTATTTCTGATGTATTTGTGGGGAGGAAGGTGATCTCCACGTCTTACTCTTCCACCATCTTTAAGGTCTCCCCTAGAGTATTTTTAATTTAGTTATTGTGTTGTTCATCACTGTTTGTTTGCTCTTTAGTTCTTCTAGATCCTTGTTAAATGTTTCTTGTATTTTCTCCATTCTGTTTCTGAGATTTTGGATCATCTTTACTGTCATTACTCTGAATTCTTTTTCAGGTTGGTTGCCTATTTCGTCTTCATTTATTTGGTCTTGTAGGTTTTTACCTTGCTCCTTCATCTGTAACATATTCTTTTGTTGTTTCTTTCTTTTTTTTTTTTTTTTATGGATGGGGCTGTATTCCTGTCTTACCGGTTGTTTGGCCGGAGGCATCCAGCACTGGAGTTTGCAGGCGGTTGGATAGAGCTGGGTCCTGGTGCTGAGATTAGGACCTCCAGGAGGTCCCACACCACTTATTGATGAGAATGTTGTATGTTGTTGTCCTTTCTCTGTTGTATGTTCTTGGCTCCTTTGTTGTAAATTAATTGTCCATTTATGTGTGGGTTTATATCTGGACACTCTATTCTGTTTCATTGATCTGTGTGTCTGTTTTGTGAAAAAGAGTGGCTTGCTTTGGGGGGGGGGTCCACATAAGAAGATGCCCTCCTCCTCCTGAGACAGGCCATGCAGGTCTGGCTAGGGGGTCTTTTCCCAGTTTAAGGGTCACAAGGCAGTGGGCAAAGAGCATACCAGCCATGGATGGAGAAGTGGGCATGACTGAGACAGCAGCTCTACTGACCCAACAGCAATTTTGAGGTCAAGGATTGGGTCTTACTCATTTTGGATCAATATCCACCAGGGGCTGTACAGGAAATGCTGGACTTGGAATCCTCCTGTGAAGAGTTCAGGGGCCAGAAGTCATCAAGATGACTACCTACCTGAGGTTTGAGGAACCTTGGCAAACAAAGGTCACATGTTGAGGCTCATTGCTGCATCCTAGTTAGTCTTCTCTCACACACTGAATGGTTTAGATGCACAAGGAGGCCTCCTTGTGAGAGGGAGATTCTATAAAACTCTCTGTAGGGACTGCCCTTAGAAACTGCATTATGACTATTCACTGGGATTTGGAATGAATTTCCCAGAATTTGTCTTTTAGCAGTCACCAGAAGGCAGAACAAAAGCACTGAAACCTTGATGGAATGAGTCTGGCAATGTCCAAAATCAACATGGGTGAAATTTCACCTTTCAGTCTGTGATAACATGATATTGATTTCATTTCAAGTCCAAAATATTCAGTTCTCTGCTGTGACATCATTGGTGAAAACTGTTCAGGATTTGAAATGGCAAGTTTCTTTGTGTATAAATGGTCAAGGGCCTTAATATGAAAAAAAAAAAAAAATTTCCAGCTGGTTCCAGTCATAAGGGTAAAACCTCTCTCTCTGGTTCCCAGAAGCCTACAGTGGCCTATTTATTTCATGATTATCTTTGGATAGTTAAGCCCCATTTTTATACTTTCCCCTTATGAAGTTATCATTGATATAAATGGCAATTAAATAAAATCAAATTATAAAAGTGATTGCATTAATAAATTTCCAATCTATAATTTTTATCATCCCTTTAAAATAAACAAGTACTAGAAAATGTCTGAATGGGTCTCAGAATATGATTTTTTGAAGGGTGATCAAGTAATTATATGACAAGTAACTGTAGAGGTATGATTCAGTTCAATTGCAATAGGACTGCCAGATTTAACAAATAAAAATATAGGACACACAGTTAAATTTGTATGTCCCAAATATATATCTGACAGGGTGCCCTTGATGATTTTTCTAAGTCCACCTACTGAGGCCAGGACCTACTTAGAACATACTTATACTAGAATATCCATTCGTTGTTTATCATAAATTTGAATTTAACTGGGCATCTAAAATGGATAACTAATAAGAACCTGCTGTATAAAATAAATAAAATTCAAAAATTCAAAAAAGAAAAAAATGCTAAAGATAAAAAAATATTGATTATCACTGGGATAGGAGTTTCACCTTTGCTTAAGTTTCCAAAGATGGAAGCATCTTCTTCGTGCTTGGCAATATCATCCATACTCTAAGGAATTTGAGAAATAATAATATTTATGTATTATATTTGTATGGTGTTTTATGGTTTGTACCTTCTTTTCATTTACATTGTCTTATTTGATCCTCACTAAAACCATGTTAGTTGTCATGGCAATTATTATTATATCCTTTAATTTTTTTCAGATGAAACTGAAGTTCCAAGAGTCTAAATAAGCTGCCCAAGACTCTGCAGTAATAAGAGGCAGGAGAGTGTAAAATTACAGTTCTTCATTCTTTTCCACCACATAATTATGCTTCTACCAAAGGTTACATCTACCACTAAATGAGATTATATATACAAAGTGCAATGCACAGCAGGAGGTGCATGATAAACCTTATTTCTCCCCCTTTCTTCCCCTGCTTCTTATGTGGGAAGGTAGGAAAAGTGCCTCTTTAAGTGGCATGATTCATTCTTCAACAAACTTTGATTGAATGCCTACCAAAGGCCAAGCACTGTGTCAAGCTTGGGGGAACAACTGTGAGCAAGACATAGTCCTTGCCTTCATGTTGTTTACTTTCTACTGCAAAAGACAGACCAGTGAATAAGGAATGGTTCCAAAAATAGTACCTGTTAAGAGAGGTACCTCCTGAGAGCTAGAGGAGATACCAGCCCAGTCTTGAGAGAGTTACAAAAACTAACCAAGGAAGTAATCATCCAGGCTGAAATTTGGCTCTCTCAAGGCTGTGGTGGTTTAAAATGTGCCTACAAATTCTTTGACATTCCGTTTAAGAGGTGAAGCTTAATTTTCCTCCTTTGAGTGTAGGTTAGACTTAGTGACTCATTTTTAAAAAAAGAATATGGCCAAAGTGATGATGTTTCACTTCCAAGATCAGGTCATAAAGGACACGAGGCTTCTGCCTTGTTCTCTCTTGGACCACTAGTTTTGGGAGAATTCAGCTGGCATGCTGTTAGGACCCTCAGGCCGTCATGTGGAGAGGCCCATATGACAAGGAGCTGAGGCCTTTGCCAATAGCTAACAAGGAACTAAGATTTGCTGCCTGTAGCCATCTGAGTGAGCCATCTGGGAAGTGGATTCTCCATCCCAAGGCACAGCAGTCCTGGCCAACAGCTTGACTGTAACCTCATGAGAAACCCTGAGCCAGAACCTCCTAGCTGAGCTGTTTCTAGATTCCTGACCCACAGAAACTGTGAGATAATAAGTATGACTTGTGTAAAGCTGCTAAGTTTGCTTAATTTGTTATACAGCAATAGATAATACACAGCAAATGAGATGGGTGGTTGTGAAAGTGTTCTAGGTTGAAGGGAGAGCGTGTGCAAAGCTCAGGAAGGGAGAACACGATGGGTTTGAGGAAATGAAAACAGGTAAGTACGACTGGAGACTGAGTTTGGGTCAGAAGGGTCTGCAGAAGGGTCTATAGCGAGGTAAGCAGATCATGAAAGGCCTTATAAAACATAAAAAGGAGTTAGGCATTCTTCTTGTGGCCTGTAACATTTACACAAGAGGACCACAAGGGTACAGTATAATTGGCATAAAACATATGCCCTTTTTATTTTACTCTTCCACCTTCTATAATAACATAATTTCTCTTTGGCTCAAAGTCTTTTGTTTTTTTCATGGTAGAGCATGCATCTGTTTTTATTTTTATTCATTTATTTAAAAAATTTTTTTAACATCTTTATTGGAGTATAATTGCTTTACAATGTTGTGTTACTTTCTGCTGTATAACAAAGTGAATCAGCTATACATATACATATATCCCCATATGCCCTCCCTCTTGCATCTCCCTGCCATCCTCCCTATCCCACCCCTCTAGGTGGTCACAAAGCACCGAGCTGAACTCCCTGTGCTATGCGGCTGCTTCCCACTAGCTATCTATTTTACCTTTGGTAGTGTATATATGTCCATGCCACTCTCTCACTTCATCCCAGCTTACCCTTCCCCCCACCGTGTCCTCAAGTCCATTCTCTACATCTGCGTCTTTATTCCTGTCCTGCCCCTAGGTTCATCAGAACCTTTTTTCTTTTTAGATTCCATATATATGTGTTAGCATATGGTGTTTGTTTTTCTCTTTCTGACTTACTTCACTCTATATGACAGACTCTAGGTCCATCCACCTCACTACAAATAACTCAATTTCATTTCTTTTTATGTCGCTCAAAGTCTTAATGAAATGAATAATCATTATATAAGTACTCAGAAAAGTAGAAGCCACAAATTACATGGGCCCTGGAGAAGAGGAGTTAATGACCAGTATAGTACATTGTTCTTCTGTCAGGGCTAGGAAGGGTAATGGCTGGTGGCTTCATTTGGGAAACTCCTTCTGAAACCCTACATGGTCCATATCTCAGTGAAGCACTGGGCCAAAGGAAGGAGGAGGTGAGTGGATTTACTCTGCTGTAGTTACGTTGGAGTTGCCCATGAACTAGAACTGAACTGATATCTTCTTCTGGAAAGGTACAGCTTGTAATTTCAGGGAGAGATTGCTCTATATTTGGGTCTTTTACTGTCAGAGTTAAATTGTGTGATGCTGTCACAAGGTCAAAATAATGTTTGAGGTGATTGTATGAATGGGCATTACCCCTGTCCATACCTAAAGCTTGTCTAGTCTACACTTTTGTGCCATTAAGTTGGGACATCTGCTGAGAATTTCATTCCTGGCTCAGGTACATGTTTTCTTCTGACCATTCTTATCAAGTGTTGCTCATGTCAAAGGTAGTGTATACTGGACGTTCTCAGCTCGTGCTACAGGCCCAGGCATTTCGTGTGTGGTTAGTGAAAGCAGGTCAGGCAGTCAAGTTGGATAGTATCCCACACTCTGAAGGACAACTGCCACTCAGTTTCTGTCAACTGTTGTTTGTCATCCAGAAAATCAAGCTTATAACCCCAGATCTTCCAGTTTTTCAATAGAAGCCAACAATCCAAATTGTATGTGAAATTTCCTACTTTCTAATTGCTTAGACTGTGAATTCAGTTTGTTAAGTACAGTGCATGTTAGCATTGAGCAAGCAAAGAACAAAACAAAACAAAACAAAAAGCATACATGCATGTGGGTTGGAGGCAGCTCATGGGTCTCCAGTTTGCTGTCTCTGTATAACAATATAATAGCTCTGCTTCCTCAAAATTCATGTTCCAGAAGCAGCCAGAGTGTTCTACCTAAACACAGTTCTCCCTGCAGTTCTTTTTTTTTTTAACATCTTTATTGGAGTATAATTGCTTTACAATGGTGTGTTAGTTTCTGCTGTATAACAAAGTGAATCAGCTATACATATACATACATCCCCATATCTCCTCCCTCTTGCATCTCCCTCCCACCCTCCCTATCCCACCCCTCTAGGTGGTCACAAAGCACCGAGCTGATCTCCCTGTGCTATGCAGCTGCTTCCCACTACCCATCTATTTTACATTTGGTAGTGTATACATGTCAATGCTACTCTCTCACTTCATCCCAGCTTACCCTTCCCCCTCCCCGTGTCCTCAAGTCCATTCTCTACGTCTGCGTCTTTATTCCTGTCCTGCCCCTAGGTTCTTCAGAAGCTTTTTTTTTTTTTTTTTTTTTTAGATTCCATATATATGTGTTAGCGTATGGTATTTGTTTTTCTCTTTCTGACTTACTTCGCTCTGTATGACAGACTCTAGGTCCATCCACCTCACTACAAATAACTCAATTTCTTTTCTTTTAATGGCTGAGTAATATTCCATTGTATATATCTCCCTGCAGTTCTTCACTGGCTTCCCCTTGGTTAATTCCAAGTTTCCTTGCGTGGTGTATGAGGTCCTCTAGGATCTGGATCTGGCCTTTGCTTCCTTGTCCAACTTTGTATCTTATCACACCCTTAATTGTCAGCTGCTTTTGTAGCCACTTTGCCGAGAACAATTCAGACTTATGAAGGCTGTCAGGGAGCCCTTCCTGGTTTAGTATTTGTTCAGGATTTTTCATTTTATTAATTAAAATGTTATAAATAGTTGCATTCAAATAAGCTGGGATAGGTTTACTCTACTTTGTACTTCCAGCTTTTCTAGTAATGATAAGTGGCCTGTATATTATTAAAGAGGGTTCTCTTTATAATACATAGCTAAATCTGAAAGATGATCAATAATAACCATCTTCCTTCATCCAGGTCTTTCTAGGCATAATATTACTATCACCTACCTTTTAACTATCACTTCCTTTTCAAAGACACAATGCAGAGTATTTGTTAATTAGAAAAAAAGAAAAGATGGCTAGGGATTGTTCAACTTTTGGGTCTCAGGGGGTAAAGGGAGAAGTATTTAATGTTGCCAACTGGCTAAACTCAAACATTTGTATCAAGAATAATTATTATGCTTTTGTTATATTTGTAACATTCAGATAATCAATGGTGGGTTTTTTTTTTTTTGCTTTAATGTACATAGATGATCTTATTTTAATTTTTGAAAGAATTTTATTTTCGAAAATAGTTATTTCAGACTTGTGTTGTAGGTCCACCGATATTTAAAAAAATAAGAATTTTATGTCAATATATAAATATTTTAAATTATATAATTTTAATTATTTTGACATCCTCTTTCACTTTCAAAAGTGTCCCATTTTGGATAATAAATTATATGATCCTCTTACTTAATTTCTTCCACATTCCAGTCACTCAAAACAGCTGGTAATCTGCTCAGTACACTGAACTATTTCTCTGAGCCTTTGCTCATGCAAGTTCCTCTGTTTGACATGACACCATTCCCGCTTCCACACCATCCTTACCTCCCTCCCTCAAAGTTTAATTTACACTCATCATTTGGTAATTAATATGGATACATATGTATGTCTGTATGTAGCAAAGAACAAATTTTACAAGTGTGACATGGTATTATCTAGCTAATTAAATTTCTGTTTAATATTAAAGTAAAGCAAAATTTAATCCAGGGATCATGATCTCCAGAGTTTTATATTATACTAATCTGTATGGATGACTATTTCCCAACTTGATTTCAGCTTATTGCTGGCTACACACTTTGCCTCACTTACATTTGTGTTGCCAAAGGCTAACACAGTGCTGATATATACATCAGCCTAATAACCATCTATGATACAAAATAAGGAATAAGTAAATGAATATGGATAAAAAGAAGAATGTGATCTAATGTCCTTAGTTCCTCATTAACCTCTTGGCTATCTTTCCCCAAAATAGAAACAAAGGGCAATGGATTTTATGCTGGTTTCACATGAGGATGATTTGTCACCACCTACACATTCCTATTTCCAGTCTAATATGTACTCTCTGATAGGAATGGGTGCCAGTGACATCTGCATCCCATAATAGTGCTGCTCTGAACAATACAGTGCCACGTTTATCCTTCCTGTCCCCTCAGGATATGGTTCAATTTTTTGCCGTTACTCCACCAAAGCTGTGTTTTCCATTCATTTGGTTCTAGGAAGTAGAATGGAATTTTTAGTTTTCATTTTACATAACTGGCTCAGCAACATGTAACCAAAAGACTTCTGTCTGATATTTTTCTTCAAGGTAAGAAAATCTAAAGTTTGCACTTCAGATACGAAGTGGAGGGGAGAAGACTCTAACATTGTTTTGTCCTTTGTCTGCAACATATGGCAGGAATTGGCTCTGGTTTAATTCTTTTTTTTTTTTTCCACAACACAACTCAGAAAAATTTTATTGTTTTTTTTTTTTAAACATCTTTATTGAAGTATAATTGCTTTACAATGGTGTGTTAGTTTCTGCTTTATAACAAAGTGAATCAGTTATACATATACATATGTTGCCATATCTCTTCCCTCTTGCATCTCCCTCCCTCCCACCCTCCCTATCCCACCCCTCTAGGTGGTCACAAAGCACCGAGCTGATCTCCCTGTGCTATGAGGCTGCTTCCCACTAGCTATCTATTTTACACTTGGTAGTGTATATATGTCCATGACACTCTCTCACCCTGTCACATCTCACCCCTCCACCTCCCCATATCCTCAAGTCCATTCTCTAGTAGGTCTGTGTCTTTATTCCCGTCTTGCCACTAGGTTCTTCATGACCCTTTTTTTTCCCCTTAGATTCCATATATATGTGTTAGCATACTGTATTTGTTTTTCTCTTTCTGACTTACTTCACTCTGTATGACAGGCTCTAACTCCATCCACCTCATTACAAATACCTCCATTTCATTTCTTTTTATGGCTGAGTAATATTCCATTGTATACATGTGCCACATCTTCTTTATCCATTCATCCGATGATGGACACTTAGGTTGCTTCCATGTCCTGGCTATTGTAAATAGAGCTGCAATGAACATTTTGGTACATGATTCTTTTTGAATTATGGTTTTCTCAGGGTATATGCCCAGTAGTGGGATTGCTGGGTCATATGGTAGTTCTATTTTTAGTTTTTTAAGGAACCTCCATACTGTTCTCCATAGTGGCTGTATCAATTTACATTCCCACCAACAGTGCAAGAGTGTTCCCTTTTCTCCACACCCTCTTCAGCATTTATTGTTTGTAGATTTTTTGATGATGGCCATTCTGACCGGTGTGAGGTGATACCTCATTGTAGTTTTGATTAGCATTTCTCTAATGATTAATGATGTTGAGCATTCTTTCATGTATCTGTTGGCAATCTGTATATCTTCTTTGGAGAAATGTCTATTTAGGTCTTCTGTCCATTTTTGGATTGGGTTGTTTGTTTTTTTGTTATTGAGCTGCATGAGCTGCTTGTAAATCTTGGAGATTAATCCTTTGTCAGTTGCTTCATTTGCAAATATTTTCTCCCATTCTGAGGGGTGTCTTTTGGTCTTGTTTATGGTTTCCTTTGCTGTGCAAAAGCTTTTCAGTTTCATTAGGTCCCATTTGTTTATTTGTGTTTTTATTTCCATTTCTCTAGGACCTGGGTCAAAAAGGATCTTGCTGTGACTTATGTCATAGAGTGTTCTGCCTATGTTTTCCTCTAAGAGTTTGATAGTGTCTGGCCTTACACTTAGGTCTTTAATCCATTTTGAGTTTATTTTTGTGTATGGTGTCAGGGAGTGTTCTAATTTCATACTTTTACATGTACCTGTCCAATTTTCCCAGCACCACTTATTGAAGAGGCTGTCTTTTCTCCACTGTATGTGCTTGACTCCTTTATCAAAGATAAGGTGACCATATGTGCATGGGTTTATCTCTGGGCTTTCTATCCTGTTCCATTGATCTATATTTCTGTTTTTGTGCCAGTACCAAACTGTCTTGATTACTGTAGCTTTGTAATATAGTCTGAAGTCAGGGAGCCTGATTCCTCCAGCTCCATTTTTCGTTCTCAAGATTGCTTTGGCTATTCGGGGTCTTTTGTGTTTCCATACAAATTGTGAAATTTTTTGTTCTAGTTCTGTGAAAAATGCCAGTGGTAGTTTGATAGGGATTGCATTGAATCTGTAGATTGCTTTGGGTAGCAGAGTCATTTTCACAATGTTGATTCTTCCAATCCAAGAACATGGTATATCTCTCCATCTATTTGTATCATCTTTAATTTCTTTCATCAGTGTCCTATAATTTTCTGCATACAGATCTTTTCTCTCCTTAGGTAGGTTTATTCCTAGATATTTTATTCTTTTTGTTGCAATGGTAAACGGGAGTGTTTTCTTAACTTCACATTCAGATTTTTCATCATTAGTATATAGGAATGCAAGAGATTTCTGTGCGTTAATTTTGTATCCTGCTACTTTACCAAATTCATTGATTAGCTCTAGTAGTTTTCTGGTAGCATCTTCAGGATTCTCTATGTATAGTATCATGTCATCTGCAAACAGTGACAGCTTTACTTCTTCTTTTCCGATTTGGATTCCTTTTATTTCTTTTTCTTCTCTGATTGCTGTGGCTAACACTTCCAAAACTATGTTGAATAATAGTGGTGAGAGTGGGCAACCTTGTCTTGTTCCTGATCTTAGTGGAAATGGTTTCAGTTTTTCACCATTGAGGACAATGTTGGCTGTGGGTTTGTCATATATGGTCTTTATCATGTTGAGGAAAGTTCCCTCTATGCCTGCTTTCTGCAGGGCTTGTATCATAAATGGGTGTTGAATTTTGTGGAAAGCTTTCTCTGCATCTATTGAGATGATCATATGGTTTTTCTCCTTCAATTTGTTAATATGATGTATCACATTGATTGATTTGAGTATATTGAAGAATCCTTGCATTCCTGGAATAAACCCCACTTGATCATGGTGTATAATCCTTTTAATGTGCTGTTGGATTCTGTTTGCTAGTATTTTGTTGAGGATTTTTGCATCTATGTTCATCAGTGATATTGGCCTGCAGTTTTCTTTCCTTGTGACATCTTTGTCTGGGTTTGGTATCAGGGTGATGGTGGCCTCGTAGAATGAGTTGGGGAGTGTTCCTCCCTCTGCAATATTTTGGAAGAGTTTGAGAAGGATAGGTGTTAGCTCTTCTCTAAATGTTTGATAGAATTCGCCTGTGAAGCCATCTGGTCCTGGGCTTTTGTTTGTTGGAAAATTTTTAATCATAGTTTCAATTTCAGTGCTTGTGATTGGTCTGTTCATATTTTCTATTTCTTCCTGGTTCAGTCTCGGCAGGTTGTGCATTTCTAAGAATCTGTCCATTTCTTCCAGGTTGTCCATTTTATTGGCATAGAGTTGCTTGTAGTAATCTCTCATGATCGTTTGTATTTCTACAGTGTCAGTGGTTACTTCTCCTTTTTCATTTCTAATTCTATTGACTTGAGTCTTCTCCCTTTTTCTCTTGATGAGTCTGGCTAATGGTTTATCAATTTTGTTTATCTTCTCAAAGAACCAGCGTTTAGTTTCATTGATCTTTGCTATTGTTTCCTTCATTTCTTTTTCATTTATTTCTGATCTGATCTTTATGATTTCTTTCCTTCTGCTAGCTTTGGGGTTTTTTTGCTCTTCTTTCTCTAATTGCTTTAGGTGCAAGGTTAGGTTGTTTATTCAAGATGTTTCCTGTTTCTTGATGTAGGCTTGTATTGCTATAAACTTCCCTCTTAGAACTGCTTTTGCTGCATCCCATAGGTTTTGGGTCGTCGTGTCTCCATTGTCATTTGTTTCTAGGTATTTTTTGATTTCCCCTTTGATGTCTTCAGTGATCACTTCGTTATTAAGTAGTGTATTGTGTAGCCTCCATGTGTTTGTATTTTTTACAGATCTTTTCCTGTAATTGATATCTAGTCTCATAGCGTTGTGGTCGGAAAAGATCCTTGATACAATTTCAATTTTCTTAAATTTACCGAGGCTTGATTTGTGACCCAAGATATGATCTATCCTGGAGAATGTTCCATGAGCACTTGAGAAAAATGTGTATTCTGTTGTTTTTGGGTGGAATGTCCTATAAATATCAATTAAGTCCATCTTGTTTAATGTATCATTTAAAGCTTGTGTTTCCTTATTTATTTTCATTTTGGATGATCTGTCCATTGGTGAAAGTGGGGTGTTAAAGTCCCCTACTATGATTGTGTTACTGTCGATTTCCCCTTTTATGGCTGTTAGTATTTGCCTTATGTATCGAGGTGCTCCTATGTTGGGTGCATAAATATTTACAATTGTTATACCTTCCTCTTGGATCGATCCCTTGATCATTATATAGTGTCCTTCTTTGTCTCTTGTAATAGTCTTTATTTTAAAGTCTATTTTGTCTGATATGAGAATTGCTACTTACTCCAGCTTTCTTTTGATTTCCATTTGCATGGAATATCTTTTTCCATCCCCTCACTTTCAGTCTGTATGTGTCTCTAGGTCTGAAGTGGGTCTCTTGTAGACAGCATATATATGGGTCTTGTTTTTGTATCCATTCAGTCAGTCTGTGTCTTTTGGTGGGAGCATTTAATCCATTTACATTTAAGGTAATTATCAATATGTATGTTCCTATTCCCATTTTCTTAAATATTTTGGGTTTGTTATTGTAGGTGTTTTCCTTCTCTTGTGTTTCTTGCCTAGAGAAATTCCTTTAGCATTTGTTGTAAAGCTGGTTTGGTGGTGCTGAACTCTCTCAGCTTTTGCTTGTCTGTAAAGGTTTTAATTTCTCCATCAAATCTGAATGAGATCCTTGCTGGGTAGAGTAACCTTGGTTGTAGGTTTTTCTCCTTCATCACTTTAAGTATATCCTGCCACTCCCTTCTGGCTTGCAGAGTTTCTGCTGAAAAATCAGCTGTTAACCTTATGGGGATGCCCTTGTGTGTTATTTGTTGTTTTTCCCTTGCTGCTTTTAATATGTTTTCTTTATATTTAATTTTTGATAGTTTGATTAATATTTGTCTTGGCATGTTTCTCCTTGGATTTATCCTGTATGGGACTCTCTGTGCTTCTGGGACTTGATTAACTATTTCCTTTCCCATATTAGGGAAATTTTCAACTATAATCTCTTCAAATATTTTCTCAATCCCTTTCTTTTTCTCTTCCTCTTCTGGGACCCCTATAATTCGAATGTTGGTGCGTTTAATGTTGTCCCAGAGGTCTCTGAGACTGTCCTCAGTTCTTTTCATTCTTTTTTCTTTATTCTGCTCTGCAGTAGTTATTTCCACTATTTTATCTTCCAGGTCACTTATCCATTCTTCTGCCTCAGTTATTCTGCTATTGATCCCATCTAGAGTAATTTTAATTTCATTTATTGTGTTTTTCATCATTGCTTGGTTCCTCTTTAGTTCTTCTACGTCCTTGTTAAATGTTTCTTGCATTTTGTCTATTCTATTTCCAAGATTTTGGATCATCTTTACTATCATTATTCTGAATTCTTTTTCAGGTAGACTGCCTATTTCCTCTTCATTTGTTAGGTCTGGTGTGTTTTGACCCTGCTCCTTCACCTGCTGTGTGTTTTTTTGTCTTCTCATTTTGCTTATCTTACTGTGTTTGGGGTCTCCTTTTCACAGGCTGCAGGTTCGTAGTTCCCGTTGTTTTTGGTATCTGTCCCCAGTGGCTAAGGTTGGTTCCTTGGGTTGTGTAGGCTTCCTGGTGGAGGGGACTAGTGCCTGTGTTCTGGTGGATGAGGTTGGATCTTGTCTTTCTGGTGGGCACATCCACGTCTGGTGGTGTGTTTTGGGGTGTCTGTGGCCTTATTATGATTTTAGGCAGCCTCTCTGCTAATGGATGGGGCTGTGTTCCTGTCTTGCTAGTTGTTTGGCATAGGGTGTCCAGCACTGTAGCTTGCTGGTCATTGAGTGAAGCTGGGTCTTGATGTTGAGATGGAGATCTCTGAGAGATTTTCGCCATTTGGTATTACGTGGAGCTGGGAGGTCTCTTGTGGACCCGTGTCCTGAAGTTGGCTCTCCCACCTCAGAGGCACAGCCCTGATGCCTGGCTGGAGCACCAAGAGCCTTTCATCCACACGGCTCAGAATGAAAGGGAGAAAAAATAGAAAGAAAGAAAGAAAGAGGATAAAATAAAATAAAATAAAGCTATTACAATAAAAAATAAGAAAAAAATTATTAAGAATAAATTTATTAAGAAAAAAATTTATTTTAATTTTTTAAAATAGATTAATTTTTTATAATAAAAAATAAGAAAAAAAATTATTAAGAAAAAATTTAGTAAGAAAAAATTTTTTAATTTTTTAAAATAAAAAATATGAAAAAACTTATTAAAAAATTTTTTTTAATTTTTAAAAATAGAAAATAAGGAAAAAATTATTAAGAAAACATTTATTAGGAAAAAAAGTTTTTTAAGTAAAAAAAAAAAAAAAAGAAAAAGGACGGACCTAACCCTAGGACTAATGGTGAAAGCAAAGCTATACAGACAAAATCTCACCCAGAAGCATACACATATACACTCACAAAAAAAGGAAAAGGGGAAAAATTAATATATCCTGCTCCCAAAGTCCACCTCTTGAATTTGGGATGATTCGTTGTATATTCAGGTATTCAACAGATGCAGGCACATCAAGTTGTTTGTGGAGCTTTAATCCGCTGCTTCTGAGGCTGCTGGGAGAGATTTCCCTTTCTCTTCTTTGTTCGTACAGCTCCCAGGGTTCAGCTTTGGATTTGGACCCGCCTCTGCATGTAGGTCGCCTGAGGGCGTCTGTTCCCCGCCCAGACAGAACGGGGTTAAAGGAGCAGCTGACTAGGGGGCTCTGGCTCACTCAGGCCGGGGGGAGGGAGCGGTACGGAGGAGGCGGGGCGAGCCTGCGGCGGCAGCAGCCGGCGTGACGTTGCAGCAGCCTGAGGCGCACCGTGCGTTCTCCCAGGGAAGTTGTGCCCGGATCACGGGAGCCTGGCCGTGGCGGGCTGCACCGGCTCCCAGGAGGGGCGGTGTGGAGAGTGACCTGTGCTCGCACACAGGCTTCTTGGTGGTGGCAGAAACAGCCTTAGCGTCTTATGCCCGTCTCTGGGGTCCGCGCTGATAGCCGTGGCTCGCGCCTGCCTCTGGGGTCCGCGCTGATAGCCACGGCTCACGCCCGTCTCTGGAGTTTGTTTAAGCGGCGCTCTGAATCCCCTCTCCTTGCGCGCCGCAAAACAAAGAGGCAAGAAAAAGTCTCTTGCCTCTTCAGCAGCTGCAGACTTTTTCCTAGACTCCCTCCCGGCTAGCACCGAAGCCCGAGCCTCAGCTCCCAGGCCCCGCCCGCCCCGGCGGGTGAGCAGACAAGCCTCTCGGGTTGGTGAGTGCTACTCGGCACTGATCCTCTGTGCGGGAATCTCTCTGCTTTGCCCTCCGCACCCCTGTGGCTGCGCTCTCCTCCGTGGCTCCGAAGCTTCCCCCCTCTGCCACCCGCAGTCTCTGCCCGCGAAGGGGCTTCCTAGTGTGTGGAAACCTTTCCTCCTTCACGGCTCCCTCCCACTGGTGCAGGTCCCGTCCCTATTCTTTTCTCTGTTATTTCTTTTTTCTTTTGCCCTACCCAAGTACGTGGGGATTTTCTTGCCTTTTGGGAGGTCTGACGTCTTCTGCCAGCGTTCAGTGGGTGTTCTGTAGGAGCAGTTCCACGTGTAGATGTATTTCTACTGTATCTGTGGGAAGGAAGGTGATCTCCGCGTCTTACTCTTCCACCATCTTGCCCAGACCCCCCTGCTCTGGTTTAATTCTGAAGAAAAGAACATCAATCAGGGACAATGCAATTGCAGCAGCCTGTGATGCCTCAGAGACATCACCATAATACGAGTTGCCAGTATTTTGTAGTCACTTGCTTATGAAGCTCAGAAAATGTGAGCACCAGTTCTTTATATGAGAAATTTGTGATGGTCATGAGGGAAGATTCCAATATATATCTCTCTGTCAGCTGTATAAATAGTACTACCCTTATTTGCAGATTTGGTGCAAAAGCTTGATGGAGAAGAAGAAATCATGTTGAATGCATATGTCAATGAAATGGAAACTAAAACCTTCTCAAATCAAAGGAAAGAGGCAAGTGCCTGACAAGAGAACATTAAAATCATCAGGCAGATTGTATGTCATTCTCTGTAGGTCAATAATTTCAACTCTGTCAAGATCTACTGTGTGCACAGACCCTGTCCTTGCTGAAAAAGGTGGGTGAGATCAATATTTATACTCATAGCAGGATCTCTATGAAAATGCAAAGTGTCATCCTATTTCTTGAAATTATGAATTAGAAAACAAAGTTAAGACATATCCAGATCCAATACAGAAAATTTTAAATCATACTATTAGGATGTTAGAAATAGAGAAACAATATGAGTGTACTGAATAGCTATGAATGTACTTACTTAATGAATTGTACACACACACACAAAAAAAAGAGAGAGAGAGAAGATGTTAGAAGAAAAATGGAGACATTAGTATGTAGTATCAGCCCTTTATTTTACAGATGAAGAAAATGAGTCCTTTGGAGGTTAAATGCAACTGGGAAGACTGAAAGACTGCAGAAGATGTGGATGGAGCCTTCCAGAGCTTTCATCCAGTGGCAGGGGAAATACTTCCCCAATGAAAAGTGTTTTGATTATATCCCATGTCATGTTTGTTCAAATACATCTCTCTCTTTTTCCTTTTTTATTCATTCATTCGTTAAAAAAATATTATAAATCTGTTATGATCCAGGTACTGTTAGACTCCAGCAATATGGCATTGGACAAACAGACATAATTTTACCTCAAGGGTCATATATTCTTATTCCAAATAAACACGTTTAATCACACTAGAGGGTGATATGTGAAATTTTAGGGCAGTAAAGGGAACAATGGGAGCACCTAGGAGCGGTGGGAGGTGGAACTTTCTGGAAGAAGTAATATCTTGGCCGAGTCCTGAGACCTAAAAAGGAGTAATCCAAGTGAAGTGAGAAGCTGGGGTATGAACATGTGGAGGAAGAGGAGGGACAAAGGTCCAAGGCCAAGAAAGAGCATGTCTCTCAAGGGACTGAAAGTGTCCACTGTGACTGGCTATGGAGGTGGAGTGGGAAGAATGTGATTGATGGTTGCACCTGACATCACATAATTAAGCTACTGAGAGCATTTTAAGGAGTATGAACCTTATCTTGGGAACAAGGAAGAGGTATTGAAGGCCTTTAAACTTGACCTGACAGGAGTAGATTTGCATGTTAGAAAGATTTTGTTCTCTCCTCTCTTTTTCTTTCTTAACATATATATGGTACGTATTATGGAATATGTCAAGGTAGATTGAAATTTTTCAGGTGTTTGTACTGTAGAAAAGTCTGGAAACAATCTGGTGAACTCTAGTGGAAAATGTAAATCATAAATTGGGTACATGGCATCCAAGAAACAATGAACATGACAGTGGTCTTCTGATAACTTTGTTTCGAAAATACAGCTGACCTATGATATCATGGACATCTCTCACTTATCTGCAAGGTCTGTTGTTAAGTGGAGCAAGGAAAGAAGTCACTGTACCTCACCCTGGTGAATTATGTCTCTTAGTTGCAAGTAACAGAAATCAAACTCAGCCTAACTTTGGCAGGAATGGGAATGTATCAGTTCATCTGTTGGAGGGGCTGGAGTGGTTGGAAGCAGAGATTTGATCCATCCACCCACTTGTTTACTTTATATCTCAAGCACTGTTATCCACGAGGAACAAGAGAGAGCTGCTGGCTTTTCAGGTGTCTTAGATTAGATTCTCCAGAAGCAGACCCTGAAAGTGATTTATTAAGACGTGTTCCTGGAAAAATCTGATCGGGGGTGGAGACTGGAGACAGGGAAGGGAAGGGAGTTAAGCAAAGGTGCAAAGTTGTGAAACCAAGCAGAGCCCCACAGAAGGTGACTTTGGCTCCATCCCTCAGTGGGACTCTGGAGATGGAGTTGATCTCCTTCAGCATTGTCCCAATTAACAGGTGCCGCTTGGGATATGTAAATTCCCAGGCTCTTTCAGCTATATGTGTGCACATGCAAATTTGGCCTCCTGAGGACAGTCCTTCAACAAAGAGATGCAGCTGTGTGAAAATGGTGACGAGATCAGTAAGCACGTGAGTGAGGCATTAACAGCATCTGCTTCATCTTCACTCCTTTCCCACCACTTTTTCTTATCCTCCTCTCACCTCTCTCAACAGTCTTGGTATTAAAAAAAAATCACAGATTCAAGTCTGATTGACAAGGCTTGGATCACACATCCACCCTTTCTTTCCATCACTGTGACATGCAGTGATGGTGAAATATTATGTTTGATGCAGTTTAAGCCATATGTCTATCTGCAAACCATAATGAGGCTGTACATCAGTAGAGTCAGAGGAAAGGGGATTCTGGTCAAATACCATGGGTGTTTACTGAGCTCCCTATCAATATAGTCTCTTTTCAGTCTCATATTTTATGTTAAAGCACTATACAGAACTAGCTCCCTGAGGGCAACGACCAGGGAGATAAAGCCAAACCACGGTTGTACTAGTCTGGGTTCTTATGCAACAATCAAATCTGGTTAACTTAGGCAGAAAAAGAATTCATAACTCACAGAAGCATAGAAAGCCTGGAGAACTGGGGTCGGCAGGAATTAAAGGAGACCACCAGAGCCAATTTCCAGGCTCTGGCAAGTGCGGTTACCACCACATACCTACTACACCAAGGCCAGGACCTGTGCTGCAGGGCACTTGCTGTGGGGACCCCTGGACACTCATTTTCATGCCAGTGGGTCAGCTCTAACTACTCTGCATTCACAGCAAATACATCTTGAATATATTATTTAAGTTTCCCTGTGAGTTGGATAGAGGGGCATGTGGCCTGGAAGACAGCACCAAATCCATCTACCAGCTCACATTTGGGAGTTGTCAAATTGAGAAAAAATATTTTAGAACTCTTGAGAACTGCATTTTATTTACACTAGCTATCATTTCTCCTGGCTTATGAAGTTATGACTCTAGGGTCAGTGCAGTTTATGAAGAGGCAGCATATTACTGTATTTAGTTTTTGATGTACCTAAGTACCATGGAACATCCAAGGAATCATCAAGGGAGGAATGCATGATGTATTTTCTTGCCTGGACATTTGTTTTACTGACCAGTGGGCACTTCTGAAGCTCTAAGCCAAAAAAAAAAAAAAAAAAATGTTAATTATACTTTGCCTGCCTAGAGTACACATTGCAGAACTTCCTTGAAAAACAAAAACATCCTGTGTCTCCCTGGAGGGAATGAGAAAAGCACAGCTTGCTCAACTGGTCTGCTATGGGCACAATTGTGATGGAAGTGAAACTGGAATCAGGAACCACAGTCCTCCCTTTTGTGTATTTCTCCCCTCCTTCAGAAACACAATTCCTTGCTCATTCTTTTCTTTTGTTTACACTTACTTTTCTTCCTTTGACTGCTCTGGGCTCCCTTCCGTTCTACTCTCCCTGAGTCATCACATCCTCTGACAAAGCTTCAACTCCTGTTTTCAGGCAGTGCACTCGCAAACCTCTATGTCCATACCTGGGCTGCTATATCCCCATCTCGGGTAACATCACTGCTTACTTCCCAGGCCAGAGACCTGAATGTCATCTTTGATTGCATCATCCCTCTTACCAGGTTCTTGAACAGTCCAAACTTGAGAGGCCATAAACCTAAAATGGTTTTAGTATTTTTCAGACTCTCTGCCTTCAGTGGCACTGAATTAAACTTCCCTTTCCCACCTCTTAAGACCATATAAGGATGATTCTATACCTTTCGGTTGTGTGCAAAAATAGTCTCATTCAGTATAAAACTGCAGTCTGAGACCCATGTGGATCTCATATTTTCCTTTCCCCGCAGCGCTGACAGATTTTTAGCTTGAGGGGCTGACTGCATGGGGCAGAAGGGTGTGGTCTGTGCTTTTACTCCTCTTCCTTTATCAGATTATATAAGAGCTTCTCTGGGTCTCTCTCAAGTCCCTTTGCCTCACTGGATATATGAACAATCTTCTGTTGATTGTCACTCTTCCTCTGACCCTGTTTTTATAAGTACATGTGAATTCTTCAGATTCGGTTCCCTGACGTGGGCACTCTGGGTTAGCTCAATCTTTTTATTGACCCCCCCCAATCCCCACCCTTCACTCCCTGCCTGTCATTTCCTATGCCCGCATAGCCTCTTGCTGCTGTGTACAGGGGGACACTGGCGGCAAGAAGACCTGTTGGAAAGTTATTATAATAGTCTAGGAAGAAAGAGAATGTGAACTAAGAAACAGTAGTGGGAATATTAGCAGAATTAACATTGAGTTATTACTTATTGGCTGCCTACTGTATGCCAGGTGCTGCACTGCATCCTCACCTTCCCATAGCAGCCTTGCAAGGTAGGGGGTCATTGTTCACATTATAAACGTGCAACTCAAGAAGGCTATGTATTTTGCCTTGTGAAATTGAAAAGACTGTCTCCTTCTCCTTTTATTTTCCCTTTCATCCCTGTCCATATCCTTCCCAGGCTTACACTACCACCTGGATATCCATTACCCTTCTGCCATGAGAACTTGCTGCTGTAATGCTCCACTTCCAAGATTACTGCATGCATATGCATTGCACCAAAAAGCCCATCAGTCCACATATATTTTTGATGTGTTTATAGTATGTTAGGGGCTGGGAAAGAACGGTAAGTAAGACAATCATGGCCCTGCCATGATGATGCCTTAGTCCATTTGGGAAGATGACATTAAAATATAATTGGACAAATAATTAATTAGCATTTGATATATGCAAAAATGGAAAATTTCAGTATTCCACGAGAGCATCCTAATCTTAGGAGCCAGAAAAGGCTTGCGCAGAAAAGTAGCATTTATGCTAAGACCCAAATGTTGAATAGGCAGTAGCCAGGTAGAGAGGTGGGGACGGAGTTGGGACCAAAGAGTAGAAGGTTTCAAGGGAGTAGCAAATGCAGAGACCTACAGGAAAGATAAGGGCTGTTTGAGAAGCTATGGGCTTGTGTCTCTCTTTTCGATCCCATCAAAGTATTCCTGGCCAGTGTGTCCCACTCCCTCTGCATTGATCCCAGCATTCTAAGTGGACAGGTAGTTATTTGGTGAAATCTTAATTGCCTAGGCCTTCCACAAGCCTCAGAATTCTCTTTTCACAATTCCCCTGAAGCAAAAAACAAACAAACAAAAACAAACAAACAAAACACCAATAAACTAATCTACACTGGTGTTAAAGATCTCTAAGCCTTGATATGCTCTGTTTTCAGGGCTATTGTATTTGAACAAGAAGCTTCTGGGTATACCAATGCTTACTTCATAAAGAGAGACTTCTGCATAAAGGGGGATTTCAGTCCTTTGAATAGGAATTTCTTTTTCTCTAGGGAGTTGGGGGATGAAGCAAGATTACTTATGCCCAATAAAAATCGTGTTATTTAAAGGTAAAGATGTGATTATCTCACACATGCTGGCACTAATAATGAGACGGAGAACTTTATGATTTAGCATTAGCTAGAATATAATCATTCCTTATTCGTTAACACAATTAAACATTTATAACATTTCGTTTTTATGAAAAATCAAAACTTTGAAATCCTACTTGGAAAGTGAGAATAAATAGAGATTTTAATCCTTAGGACCTGACTACACTGAGTACAAAAGCAGAGTTTTTATTCTTTTCCTCACTGTTGAGCTGTGCTATAACCTATAGTCGTATCTTCCAGCCAAAGCAGTTGCTTTCTCAGCTGTGTTGCCCTGTCCCCTTTGCTCCAAGCTCCCATGTAGCTGGTGAGTGCAGGGAGTTCTGATGCTTGCAGTGAGTTCCCTTTGCTCCTGAGGGAGAATGACAAGTTTGAAATATTGCAATGTCATGTTTAACCATAAACAGATGGTGCAAAAGCCACATTGCTGAGGATCAAAAAGTTAAAGGGAGCCTTGAGTACTCAAAGTAATCAATGAGGGTTCTTCAAGGTAAGCTCGTTAAATTAACATGGACTGCAGAAGCATTTGTCAATATTATGCATGTTGTCTTAGACCGGATTAATAAAATATTCATAAGTGTTCCAGTTCAATTGGCTTTGCAAATTTGAGTCTTCTTTAAATGATTGTCTTCTTTGTATGCGTAGTTTACAGCTAAATTTTTATAGATATTCTAGCTCCATTCCGGCTGTCAGCTAGCACTTCTTATTCATGCCAGTATATCCAACTGTTTTTGCTCTACCACAATTATCTGCCTTGTATGTTTATTTATACCTTGGCTTATTCCAAAATTATTTTGACACAGTTCAATAGATTGGATAGGCTGAATGCTGGCTTTATTTTTGGTTTCTCAGAGGCTATTTTAAATCTTTCAATATTTTTATTCAAAAAAGGTAAACATTCCCTCTAGATATTTAAGTTTTTAAAAATTCTTACAAAAGGTATGGCCTATTTAATAAGCTTGTTACATCTGATGCTGAGATGCAAGTCTGATTCAAAATGTAAAAGTCTATAGCTGTTACCAAGGAAACCAACTGTTTCTTTTGTTAACTGTCTGGTGGAGTACAGCTTAGCTTCCTGAGAAATCTCTAATTGGAAACTCCTTGTCCTAGAACAGCAGTCCCCAACCTTTTTGGCACCAGGGACCAGCTTCGTGGAAGATAATTTTTCCACGGACCAGGGGACGGGGGGATGGTTTCAGGATGATTCAAGCGCATTACATTTATTGTGCATTTTATTATTATTACATTGTAATATATAATGAAATAATTATACAGCTCACCATAATGCAGAATCGGTGGGAGCCCTGAGCTGGTTTTCACTTGCCATTCACTGATGGGGTTTTGACATGAGTCTGCAAGCAATTGATTTATTATGGTCTCTGTGCAGTCAAACCTCTCTGCTAATGATAATCTGTATTTGCAGCCGCTCCCCAGCGCTAGCATCACTGCCTCAGCCCCACCTCAGATCATCAGGCATTAGATTCTCATAAGGAGCATGCAACCTAGATCCCTCGCATGCACAGTTCATAGTAGGGTTCGCGCTCCTATGAGAATCTAATGCTTCCACTGATCTGACAGGAGGCGGAGCTCAGGAGGTAATGCGAGCGATGGGGAGCAGCTGTAAATACAGATGAATCTTCGCTCGCTTGCCCGCCGCTCACCTCCTGCTGTGGGGCCTGGTTCCTAACAGGCCATGGATCAGTAGCGGTCCTTGGCCCGGGGGTCGGGGACCCCTGTCCTAGAAGGTCTGTCGAGGTTTTTAATGTGTATCCAATGGTCATACCTCTCTTGTGACAGCTGAGGCCAGGTGCATGCAACAAAGCAATTTTTTCAAGTGCAAATAACAAGGGTTGAGACTTTCAGACCCTCCTGGGATTAGCAGATATTCTGTAGGTGCTTGATTTAAATTGATTTGATTTAAAAAGCAAATAGAGTTGGCAGTAGGAAAAACTGCAGGGGGCATTTTAACTGCTAATGACTGAGAACTGCGTACAAACCACAGCTTTTGAATATCCAATGATGATAGTCAAATTTTGTATTAAAGCAGAATAAGAATATTCAAAATCAAGACATTATTGAATCATATCTAGGTGTTTGTATTTAAAATTACTATAGTGTATTTATTTGTAATAAGTCCTAGAATGATAATGATGCTTTAATTGTTTGCCAGATTTCTGTCTCCCTATTGTCCACATCAAGGGAAAGTTCAGTTGATGTCATTTATTCATTTTTTTTCAAGGAAAATTTATTGATCTTTTAATATGGCCAGAAACCATTTGGCATCATGGATTCAGAACACAGTCTCTGCCCACAAAGAGTTTACCACAGTCCGGTGGTATAAATAGTGGAAAACTCAACCCTCACAATGCAGTGTACCCCAAATATGCCATAACAAAGATGTGCATGGGACATTATGAGAATAAGGAGAAGCAGCATAGAGGAAGACACCTAACGCATCCCAGAAGGAGGAAAATAAGGACTTAGGAAAGTCTCCTTATAGGAGGCAATATCTCTGTTGAAAGTTGAATAAGGATTTAAGAACTGCAGGAGCAAAGAGAGAAAGGCTGTACTCCAAAGACTATTTTTCATCTAGTGTTAACTCTTTACATTGCATATTAATTTAAAGTTAATAACCAAATATTAAAATATAGTAAAAAGCAGCAAAATATCAAGATAATGTAATGTTGGATCAAGAGTAGGAATATGACCAGAGTTCATATTCATGAAGACATAAGTGAGAAAATGTTTTTATTATATATAAGAATTATATTTAGATATTTAATGTATTATAAATGGAGTATCACAAACCACCAAGGGGTGAAATAGATTATTAGATAAATTCTGTTGGGAAAATTGATGTTTTGGGACAAAAATCAAGTTGATTTTCCCACTATAACATATGCCAAAATTAATTCTAAATGAATGCAAAAGTTTGATATAAAAAATGAAATCATTAAAAAACCAGAAATATGTAATGAATTCTAACTCTTCCTAATATGATGAAAAATATAATGGTAGGTATTGATATATTGGACTTCATAAAAAAATCTGTGTGTACCAAAATTATAATATTTATAAGCAAATGGCAAACTGAGAGAATTTCAGAAAAAAAATATGGCACAGTTTACATATACTTAATATAAAAAATCAGTTCCAGTCCAATAAGAAAATCTAATATTATAGCAGATTGGGCAAAGAGCATGAGAAGAAATTTCCCCCAAAATGAAGCACTTATGACTGTTAAATATATGGAAAAATAGAGAACTTCCAGAATGATAACATCTTAATTAGATTGGGCTATTATAGCAAAATACCATAGACTGGGTGGCTTAAACAACAGACATCTATTTATCACACTTCTGGAGGCTTTGAAGTCCAAGATCAAGATGCCAGCATGGTCAGGTTCTGGTGGGGACTCTCTTGTAGGTGGCCACCTTCTTGCTATATCCTCATACAGTGGAGAGAGAAAGAGGAAGCAAGCTCTCTTATGTCTTTTCTTATGAGGGCACTAATCCCAAAATGGGAGTTCCACCCTCATGACCTCATCTAAACCTAATTACCTCCCAAAGTCCTTACATTTTAATACTATTACATCGGGGACTAGGGCTTCAACATGTGAATGGGGGAAACACAAACATCCATAACAGAGTTAAGACCTCTGAAAATCCATTCTTCCAGAAAACAACAAAAATATTGACCAAAATTGTCAAAATCAACCTTTTAAACACTCTGTTAATAAACCAAAGGCTTGTAACAATGTGGGGAGAATTTGTGCAAGAAAAACAACTGACTTTTGGTAAGAACAGCAAGCTTTGCAGTGTTTTAACTTGCCTCTTTCCATTCCTCTCTCCTCAGCTTTTCAGTAGCTTTGAAGACCAGCAGTCTCAGAAACATGGTTGCCGTTAAAACCAGCCACCTAGCAGCTACTGGAGGGAACGGAAAGAGTTTGGAACTCCCCCAAAAGTTCCATCTCCAGAGAATTTTCATCAGATGACCTGCATTAGATGAGCTTTCCCGAGAAAACTTATCATTTTTTGACCTGACTCAAGTCCCTCTCAGTAAGGAGATCCCTATCCTCAGGACAATCAGCAGTGCCGTCCCATAGGCATTGGTTCTAGTAGGGGCAAGCAAAAAGTTGGCTAAAATATTTAAAAGGAAAATATGGGGAATGAGAAGTCCATAGGGGGCTTTAAAAAGCTCTGACATATTTTGGGGGATCTAGAAGGCCAAACACACGTGCAATGTTTTGTGCATCCCCAGGAAAGACCTGAGAAGTTTCTAATTCTCCCTCTGGCTGATCTTGAGGTTCTGCATAAGTTGGAAATCAAGGCTAAAGCACAGTTGTAAACTACCAGAGTGTTGAAGGAAGATCCTAACGTCCAAAATAGCCCCTCAGGAAAGATTGGAGAACTTCAGGAAATTCAAGGCAATCTATCTGTCTAATTCTAAACTAATACAGAAGACCAAAAGAATATGAAAAGCCAAGACACATTTGAAGAATGGTTGGGCTACCCTATACCAAGATTTATTATACAGTTATAGGAATTAAAACAGTTATGTGTTAATGAAAGAATAGACTTATGTAATGGAGAAGAGAATTATAAAGTACATATGTGAATGTATAAGGACTTGATATCAATGACGTAGTTGATATATAAATGATAGATATATAAATGACATAGAAATATAAATTTGTAACATAATACAATACAGCTTCTAATTATATAAATTAAGTATAAATGCTATATAAATATATATAAATATATAAAGGATATATAAATGATAAACATGGTGTTTCAAAACAGTAAGAAAAGGATACTCTATTCAAAAAATGGTGTTGGGTCAGTGAATTTCCTTGGAAAAGTAAAATTAGGTCCCAACTTCACCCAAAACATAAAAATGAACTTGAGAGACTAAGGATTTAAATATGAAAAAATAAATCTTTATTAGAAGAATATATGGTTGCAACATGGTAAGTAAGGTATTCTTGAATATGGCACAAAACATAAGCCATATGAAAAGATTGATAAATGTGTTGAAATTAAAATTTTAAAATTTGCATGTCAAAAAATATTATAAACAAAGGTAAAAGAAAAGCTGCAGACTTGGGAGTAGATAGTTGCATTATATATCCAGCAAATGATTACTATCCAGAATACATAATGAGCTGCAAATCAATTTTTAAAAGAAATAATTATGTTTACTCTTCAATATTCTTTCTTTTTTCTCACCCAGGTCTTCTCTAAGCATCTGAACTAGAGGAAATAATGCTTAGACTCTTAAATCCAATTCTGTAAAGGTCAGTTAATGTTAGTATACAATTTTTAGAAACACTGTCATTGGCAGTTTATCCTATTGCTTAGAATATGGAAACTTTGTAATTTTTGTTCTGTATAAATGTAAGAAAAATGCTTAGATCCTTCCTGTCAGAAGACTTATGTGGTGCCTAATTATATCTTACATGTGTTGTGATGAACTTAATTGTCTATATCTTGGTACTCTTATCCTCCTGCCACTGAGTTTAATTACATTGCATTATGACTGGTAATTAAACAAAACAAAATATCATTACATCATTAGTTGGTTTTATAAGGTTTTGAAACCTTTTTCTAAGAGCTCTTGTATTTATTACAAGCTATCACCACTGTAATCAGTGCTCCCAGAATTGGTTCTGGTCACTGAGATATCATGTATACATTTGCCAGTTACTTGGAATTTGAGCTCAGAAGCTACTGATGTGCATTGATTTGGGTAGATTAAAGGCCTTCTATTCAACCCGCTAGAAGGCCACAATTTTTTAGCAGTCTTATTCTTAAATGTGTTCTGTCTTAAATGGGGATGCTGAAAGTCCTAAAGCAACGACCAGCAAACTCATTTTGTGTGAGTTGCCTGTGGTTGTGCAACAGAAAGTGAACAAAAACAGAAAAAGAAGCTACCATTTACAATCAGCTGAATTGTGTCTTCCAATAAGTCTTGACACTGCCAGGAGAGTGCATCTTGTTAAGTGTTTCTATGGTGCCATGGGCAGTGACAGAAGGGTAGAAATACCCTGAGTGAAAGGCACTCTGGGACTGTAGCTGTGACCACAATTCAGTATGTATACAAATGTGAAGAAAGTGCATATCTTTCAGCAAAGACCCCTCCTGGATGTATGCCTTTACATCTCACAATGATACCTGTTCTGGTCTCCATCCTCATTGTCATAGTTTCAAGCTATCCTACATTTTACCAAACTCACTTTTTTAGAGAATGTAGAATCTGTTTGTAGAGATGCCCTACTGCATCCCAGGAACTATTTTGTATATTTTATGTCATTTAAATCTCAACCATGTTGTATGTAAGCTCTATTACCATAGTTATACAGATAAGCAAACTGAGACTTAGATATTTTACTTTAGAGAATCTAGGTAGAAAGTGGCATGTTTGGTATTTAAATCCAGTGCTTTTTGGTTTCAAAACTATTAACCATTTCTTTTCTACTGTGTCCCCTAGCTTGTAGAAGAAATATATTTTTCCTTTAAATTTCCAAATTTTGAAATAATTTTAGATTAACAGAAGAGTTGCAAGGGTGGGATAGAGAATCTTCATATACCTTTTATTCCAGTATCTCTTACTTTATGTAACAATGGTACATTTATCAAAACTAAGAAATGAATACTTATACATTACAATCAACTAAATTCCAGACTTCTTTCAGATTTCAGCAGTTTTCCCACTAATGACATTTTCCTGTTCCAGGATCCAATTCAGTATATCATATTGCGCTTAGCTTCATGAAGCTACTGTTACATACATTAAGCTCTCTGGAGCAGGGCCTTTCACCTCTGCAAGGGGAAGCCCACGGTCCTTCAGCTGCTCTCCCCGCAAGTAGATGGACGAGTCACTTCATGTTAGGTGGTATGGAGTAGAAGATCCATTTTGATCATTTTGTAGGGTGAAAAAGCTAATATTTTGAGATCCCTAATTCTGCCTATTTCCTGTGTTTATTTTTCGTATTGTTTAGAATGCAGAGAGGACAAGTGTTGTGATTAGCACCTTGCAGAACCTCCAGCAAAGTTCATCGAGTATATGGTTTGCTTTTCGGCATGGTGTTATAAAAAAATGACTTAATTGCTAAAAATCACTTTCTTTTAAAGGCATAATTAAGAACACCTTCTCTAAAATGAAGCTCCACTATATCATGAAAATTGCTCAAGCTACAATTTAGTAATCATATGTATGTATGTGTGTATATGTACATATATACACACACATATTCTAATACATCTCTTATATGTGTATATACATATATATGGAAATTTATACATGCATATGTATATATGCATATACATATAGCCATGCATGTGTGTATATATATACATATACATACATATACATATATATCTATATATACATGTATATGTGTATATATATATACATATATATATATCCATCATATACATATTCTAGCCAGTATGTCATACATTAGTCAGAATAGGGTAGGTTGTACTGAACTAACAAACAAACTCAAAATCTCAGTGGCTCACCCCAGTAAAAACTTATTTCCTGTTCCAATTATATATGCACTGCTGGTTTGGGGCTCACTCGCTCAGTTACTCAGGAACCCAAGCCAGTGGGGGCTGTGCTATGTTGCGGTTGCACCATCTAGAGCACAAGCCCTCTCATCACTCAGCATGGGAAAGCAGAGCTTGGGTTATTGAACATGACGTTTCCACAGCCTCAGCCACGCATAACTTTTACTCACAATTTATTGGTCAGATTTCCTCAATTTCAAGGAAGCCAATAATCACATCTTCTAGGTGTACAGAAGGAGAATAGAGTATTGGTAAAAAAAATTATATATAATGTCTACCCCATGGAAAAAACTACCAATTTGAAAAAAAGAAATGTTCCTCTGTGCGTAAGTCAGGGTAAGTAACAGTAGTGGCTATTAGCAAATGACTCCAAATTCCAGTGATTTAGCATAATAAAAGTTTGTTGTTTGCTTATTTGACAGCATAATACACTTGGCAGGAGGTCTCTGCTATTGGCAATCAGATGGGGACTTTAAGGTCTAATATTTTGTGACATAGAATAAACACTAAAAAATGACATTAAAGAGGGAGTTGTTTTTTCCTTCTAGTGTAAGATGGATAACATTAGTAATTCAGCTGCTTTGTACCACAAGGTTTGATCCCTTAACAAGTTCAGTGAACAGCACTCTTAAGGGGATTGTTCAGTCCCTAATTCCCTGAGTGCTAAGAGCTGCAAACTGCTTTTTTGAGGGTAGAAAATAGCATCTGGATACATAAACAGCTTTTTGAAAGAATAACTTAGTCATCCTGGTTTATGTAAATAAGCCAAGATCTGTCATAAAAAAGGGTAATTTAGAGGAGTTTTATAGGAAAAATTTATCTCCTCAACTTTTTTTCTTATTTATCCTCTGTCTTTGTTGCCCTTATACGTTTAAGCTTTTCAGCATATAAAATTTGCTACTGGCTGAAGTTGTGGGCATTTGATATATTTTGTGTCCTTAATTTATATGACCCAGTTCCTCAGCATTAACAACTTGAGGTTTGGGGCTATTTGTCCTCCCTTTTCTTAAATAAACAAAAGAATGTTAGTCTAGCTCAGTACTTTTAAGATTTGTAAATAACTTACAGTTTCAAAGTGAACCAAGATCCTTGAAATTTCAACCAGGGTTCATTATGCAGGGTTATTTAAATATGCCATAGAACTCAGAAAAATATATGCAAATATTTAAAAATAAGTAATCATATATATTTTTATATAAATATATAAAAATATGTGCAAAAATTCTCTTTCAGAGGTACACTCTTCTCATCATTAAAGATTGGCTGGAGAGAGTCCTGTACTTAGGTAAGGAAAGCTTGGTTCTTGTCTGGGTCAGCCATTAATGACCTCTAAGGCCTTGGGCAAGAGTTGACTACTGGATGATTCTTCACTGTGACTATCTGTGAGATGTTGACTAAATTGGCTGCAGCAACCTCGATTGTGGCCTTATAGTTTCACTGTGTAACCAGAGCCATGAATCTGAATAGGTGACTGGTAATCTGGATCCAGGTGATTGAATTTAATTGCTGTGCCAAAGTTCAATGTCTAAAATCACCTGATGGTGGGCCCTTGGTTGGCTTCATTCTCAGTGCTGTATATTCACGTTCTTGTGGTTAATTGCAGGGCAGAAATCAGGGTAGCTGAACAGGAACAGACCCTGGGGACTTCATTTTGTAGGCTGTTTATACAAATGACCTGAGCCTAGGCAGAAGAATAGATGTCTGGAAACAGTAATCCTCTGATTTAAATAAAAATGACATCATAATTAATATTATTCTGAACAAAGACAATGACAAAATAGAATAAAAATTTACCTATAAATTACTTGGTAGCATACCACCCGATGCCCAAATTGTTAGATGAACCTAATAAGACAGATATAACAGTCTTATTAGTTATATAAGATGGTATATTCTCTTTTTCTTGTATATTCTTTGGTATCAACTAAATGTGGATTAAGAACACATTATCCAACTTTTCTGAACCCATTTACATCTTTTGTAAAATTACCAGTCAGCTGAATTAATCTATAGTGGTACAGTCTGAGTCAGCTTTCTTGTTCCTTGTTCATGTTTCCATTTGCAGTCTTATGTAAAGGGATTAGAATAAATCATGAATAAGTTGGTGGTTTTATCTGCCACCTGGGAGCCCTAACTTTAAAGTACAACATTTGAGTTTTGAGTACTTACAGCTGTTGCACACGTTAAAACATATTTCTAAGGGAATAAATTATTCACCGTAATGCTCGATTTAATCCTCTGTCCTCACATTCTTTCAGAGAATTATTGCATATTTCGTTTTGTTTTTTTTTTTACCTTGGTAAATAAAGATTTTGATTTATTGGTTATCAAGATCTTTATGAAGATTTACTATCATTTAAGTTTTAAAGTCTATCTCCCCAAGTTACAGATTTCATCAGGCTAAACACTGTAAAATGCAAGGACATTGCTTTAAGCAATGCATCATTTTTTTTTAAACATCTTTATTGGAGTATAATTGCTTTACAATGTTGCGTTAGTTTCTGCTGTATAACAGAGTGAATCAGCTATATGCATACATATATCCCCATATCCCCTCCCTCTTGAGTCTCCCTCCCATCCTCCCTATCCCACCCCTCTAGGTGGTCACAAAGTACCAAGCTGATCTCCCTGTGCTATGCGGCTGCTTCCCACTATCTGTTTTACATTTGGTAGTGTATCTATGTCAATGCTACTCTCTCACTTCGTCCCAGTTTACCTTCCCCCGTCCTGTGTCCTCAAGTCCATTCTCTACGTCTGCATCTTTATTCCTGTCCTGCCCCTAGGTTCATCAGAACCATTTTTTTTTAAGATGCCATATATATGTGTTATCATACGGTATTTGTTTTACTCTTTGTGACTTACTTCACTCTGTATGACAGACACTAGGTCCATCCACCTCACTACAAATAACTCAATTTCGTTTCTTTTTATGGCTGAGTAATAGTCCATTGTATATATGTGCCACATCTTATCCATTCATCTGTCGATGGACACTTAGGTTGCTTCCATGTCCTGGCTATTGTAAATAGAGCTGCAATGAACATTGTGGTACATGACTCTTTTTGAATTATGGTTTTCTCAGGGTATATACCCAGTAGTGGGATTGCTGGGTCATATGGTAATTCTATTTTTAGTTTTTTAACGAACCTCCATACTGTTCTCCATAGTGGCTGTATCAATTTACATTCCCACCAACAGTGCAAGAGGGTTCCCTTTTCTCCACACCTTCTCCAGCATTTATTGTTTGTAGATTTTTTGATGATGGCCATTCTGACCAGTGTGAGGTGATACCTCATTGTAGTTTTGATCTGCATTTCTCTAATGGTTAGTGATGATGAGCATCCTTTCATGTGTTTGTTGGCAATCTGTATATCTTCTTTGGAGAAATGTCTATTTAGGTCTTCTGCCCATTTTTGGATTGGGTTGTTTGTTTTTTTGATATTGAGCTGCATGAGCTGCTTGTATATTTTGGAGATTAATCCTTTGTCAGTTGCTTTGTTTGCAAATATTTTCTCCCATTCTGAGGGTTGTTTTTTGTAGTGCTTATGGTTTCCTTTGCTGTGCAAAAGCTTTTAAGTTTCATTAGGTCCCATTTGTTTATTTTTGTTTTTATTTCCATTTCTCTAGGAGCTGGGTCAGAAAGGATCTTGCTGTGATTTATGTCATAGAGTGTTCTGCCTATGTTTTCCTCTAAGAGTTTGATAGTGTCTGGCCTTACATTTAGGTCTTTAATCCATTTTGAGTTTATTTTTGTATATGGTGTTACGGAGTGTTCTAATTTCATTCTTTAACATATAGCTGTCCAGTTTTCCCAGCAGCACTTATTGAAGAGGCTGTCTTTTCTCCATTGTATATTCTTACCTCCTTTATCAAAGATAAGGTGACCATATGTGTGTGGGTTTATCTCTGGGCTTTCTATCTTGTTCCATTGATCTATATTTCTGTTTTTGTGCCAGTACCATACTGTCTTGATTAATGTAGCTTTGTAGTGTAGTCTGAAGACAGGGAGCCTGATTCCTCCAGCTCCGTTTTTCTTTCTCAAGATTGCTTTGGCTATTCGGGGTCTTCTGTGTTTCCATACATATTGTGAAACTTTTTGCTCTAGTTCTGTGAAAAATGCCATTGGTAGTTTGATAGGGATTGAACTGAATCTTTAGATTGCTCTGGGTAGTATAGTCATTTTCACAATGTTGATTCTTCCATCCTTAGAACATGGTATATCTCTCCATCTGTTTGTATCATCTTTAATTTCTTTCATCACTGTCTTATAGTTTTCTGCATACAGGTCCTTTGTCTCCTTAGGTAGGTTTATTCCCAGGTATTTTATTCTTTTTGTTGCAATGGTAAATGGGAGTGTTTCCTTAATTTCTGTTTCAGATTTTTCATCATTAGTGTATAGGAATGCAAGAGATTTCTGTACATTAATTTTGTATCTGGCTACTCTACCAAATTCATTGATTAGCAATAGTAGTTTTCTAGTAGCATCTTTAGGATTCTCTATGTTTAGTATCATCTCACCTGCAAACAGTGACAGTTTTACTTCTTTTCTGATTTGGATTCCTTTTATTTCCTTTACGTTTCTGATTGCTGGGTCTAAAACTTCCAAAACTATGTTGAATAATAGTGGCGAGAGTGGACATCCTTGTCTTATTCCTGATCTTAGAGGAAATGCTTTCAACGTTTCACCATGAGAATAATGTTTGCTGTGGGTTTGTCGTATATGGCCTTTATTATGCTGAGGTAGGTTCCCTCTATGCCCACTTTCTGGAGAGTTTTTATCATAAATGGGTGTTGAATATTGTCAAAAGCTTTTTCTGCATCTATTGAGATGATCATGTGGTTTTTATCCTTCTATTTGTTAATATGGTGTATCACATTGATTGATTTGCGTAGTATATTGAGGAATCCTTGCATTCCTGGGATAAACACCACTTGATCACAGTGTATGATCCTTTTAATGTGCTGTTGGATTCTGCTTGCTAGTATTTTTTGAGGATTTTTGCATCTATATTCATCAGTGATATTGGTCTGTAGTTTTCTTTCTTTGTGACATCTTTGTCTGGTTTGGTGTCAGGGTGATGGTGGCCTCGTAGAATGAGTTTGGGAGTGTTCCTCCCTCTGCAATATTTTGGAAGAGTTTGAGAAGGATATGTGTTAGCTCTTCTCTAAATGTTTGATAGAATTTGCCTGTGAAGCCATCTGGTCCTGGGCTTTTGTTTGTTGGAAGATTTTTAATCACAGTCTCATTTTCAGTGCTTGTGATTGGTCTGTTTACATTTTCTATTTCTTCCTGGTTCAGTCTCGGAAGGTTGTGCTTTTTTAAGAATTTGTCCATTTCTTCCAGGTTGTCCATTTTATTGGCATAGAGTTGCTTGTAGTGATCTCTCATGATTCTTTGTATTTCTGCAGTGTCAGTTGTTACTTCTTTTTCATTTCTAATTCTGTTGATTTGAGTCTTCTCCCTTTTTTTCTTGATGAGTCTGGCTAGCGGTTTATCAATTTTGTTTATCTTCTCAAAGAACCAGCTGTTAGTTTTATTGATCTTTGCTATTGTTTTCTTCATTTCTTTTTCATTTATTTCTGATCTGATCTTTATGATTTCTTTCATTCTGCTAACTTTGGGGTTTTTTTTTGTTCTTCTTTCTCTAATTGCTTTAGGTGTATGGTTACATTGTTTATTTGAGTTGTTTCTTATTTTTTGAGGTAGGATTATATTGCTATAAACTTCCCTCTTAGAACTGCTTTTGCTGCATACCATAGATTTTGGGTCATCGTGTTTTCATTGTTATTTGTTTCTAGGTATATTTTGATTTCCTCGTTGATTTCTTCAATGATCTCTTGGTTATTTAGTAGTGTATTGTTTAGCCTCCTTGTGTTTGTATTTTTTACAGATTTTTTCCTGTAATTGATATGCAGTCTTATAGCATTGTGGTCGGAAAAGATACGTGATACGATTTCAACTTTCTGAATTTACCAAGGCTTGATTTGTGACCCAAGATATGATCTATCCTGGAGAATGTTCCATGAGCACTTGAGAAGAAAGTGTATTCTGTTGTTTTTGGATGGAATGTCTTATAAATATCAATTAAGTCCATCTTGTTTAATGTTTCATTTAAAGCTTGTGTTTCCTTATTTATTTTCATTTTGGATGATCTGTCCATTGGTGAAAGTGGGGTGTTAAATTCCCCTATAATTGTGTTACTGTCAATTTCCCCTTTTATGGCTGTTAGCATTTGCCTTATGTTCTGAGGTGCTCCTATGTTGGGTGCATAAATATTTACAATTGTTATATCTTCTTCTTGGATTGATCCCTTGATCATTATGTAGTGTCCTTCTTTGTCTCTTGTAATAGTCTTTATTTTAAAGTCTATTTTGTCTGATATGAGAATTGCTACTCCAGCTTTCTTTTGATTTCCATTTGCATGGAATATCTTTTTCCATCCCCTCACTTTCAGTCTGTCTGTGTCCCTAGGTCTGAAGTGGGTCTCTTGTAGACAGCATATATACGGGTCTTGTTTTTATATCCATTCAGCGAGTCTGTGTCTTTTGGTGGGAGCATTTAATCCATTTACATTTAAGGTAATTATTGATATGTATGTTCCTATTACCATTTTCTTAATTGTTTGGGGTTTTGTTTCTGTAGGTCTTTTCCTTCTCTTGTGTTTCCTGCCTAGAGAAGTTCCTTTAGCATTTGTTGTAAAGGTGGTTTGGTGGTGCTGAATTCTCTTAAATTTCGCTTGTCTGTAAAGGTTTTAATTTCTCCATCAAATCTGAATGAGATCCTTGCTGGGTAGAGTAATCTTGGCTCTAGGTTTTTCCCTTTCATCACTTTAAATATGTCCTGCCACTCCCTTCTGGCTTGCAGAGTTTCTGCTGAAAGATCAACTGTTAACCTTATGGGGATTCCCTTGTATATTATTTGTTGCTTTGCCCTTGCTGCTTTTAATATTGTTTCTTTGTATTTAATTATCGTTAGTTTGATTAATATGTGTCTTGGCGTGTTTCTCCTTGGATTTATCCTGTATGGGACTCTCTGCACTTCCTGGACTTGATTAACTATTTCCTTTCCCATATTAGGGAAGTTTTCCACTATAATCTCTTCAAATATTTTCTCAGTCCCTTTCTTTTTCTCTTCTTCTTCTGGGACCCCTATCATTTGAATGTTGGTATGTTTAATGTTGTCCCAGAGGTCTCTGAGACTGTACTCAATTCTTTTCATTCTTTGTTCTTTATTCTGCTCTGCAGTAGTTATTTCCACTCTTTTATCTTCCAGGTCACTTATCTGTTCTTCTGTCTCAGTTATTCTGCTATTGATTCTTTCTAGAGAGTTTTTAATTTCATTTATTGTACTGTTCATCATTGTTTGTTTGCTCTTTAGTTCTTCTAGGTACTTCTTAAACATTTCTTGTATTTTCTCCATTCTATTTCCAAGATTTTGGATCATCTTTACTATCATTACTCTGAATTCTTTTTCAGGTAGACTGCCTACTTCCTCTTCATTTGTTTGGTTTGATGGGTTTTTACCTTGCTGCTTCATCTGCTGCATATTTTTCTGTCTTCTCATTTTGCTTAACTTACTCTGTTTGGGGTCTCCTTTTTTCAGGCTGCAGGTTCGTAGTTCCCGTTGTTTTTGGTGGCTGCTCCAAGTGGGTAAGGTGTGGTTCAGTGGCTTGTGTAGGTTTCCTGGTGGACGGGACTGGTACCTGTGTTCTGGTGGATGAAGCTGGATCTTATCTTTCTGGTGGGCTGGGCTGCGTCCGGTGGTGTGTTTGGGGGTGTCTGTGAACTTAGTATGACTTTAGATAGCCTCTCTGCTAATGGGTGGGGTTGTGTTCCTGTTTTGCTAGTTGTTTGGCATGGGACATGCAGCACTGGAGCTTGCTGGCCGTTGGGTGGAGCTAGGTCTTAGCGTTGAGAAGGAGACCTCTGGGAGAGCTCTCATGGATTGATATCATGTGGGGCTGGGAAGTCTTTGGTGGTCCAGTGTCCTGAACTCTGCTCTCCCACCTCAGAGGCTCAGCCCTGACACCAGGCCAGAGCACCAAGACCCTGTCAGCCACTTGGCTCAGAAGAAAAGGGAGAAAAAAAGAAATAAAATAAATAAGTAAATAAAATGAAATAATTAAAATAAAATAATTATTAAAATAAAAAAAATAAAAAGTAATAATAAAAAAAAGAGAGCAACCAAACCAATAAAGAAATCCACCAATGATTATAAGTGCTAAAAACTATACTAATATAAACATAAAAATCAGAAACAAGTCAGTCGCAGACAGCAAACCCCAATTGTACAGTTGCTCCCAAAGTCCACCACCTCAATTTCGGGTTGATTCATTGTCTATTCAGGCATTCCACTGATGCAGGTACATCAGTTTGATTGTGGGGATTTAATCTGCTGCTCCTGAGGCTGCACGGAGAAATTTCCCTTTCTCTTCTTTGTTCGCACAGCTCCTGGGGCTCAGCTTTGGTTTTGGCCCACCTCTGCATGTACGTTGCTCTCAGGCTTCTGTTCCCGACCAGACTAGATGGGGTTAAAGCAGTGGCTGATTAGGGTGCTCTTGCTCATTCAGGCCAGGGGGAGGGAGGGTAAGCCTGCAGCCGCAGAGGCTGGTGTAACACTGCAACAGCCTGAGGCGTGCCATGTGTTCTCCTGGGGATATTGTTCCTGGATCACAGGACCCTGGCAGTGGCAGGCTGCATAGGCTCCCGGGGGGGTGTGGATAGTGACCTGTGCTTGCACACAAGATTCTTGGTGGCTGCAGCAGCAGTGTTAGCATTTCATGCCCTTCTCTGGTGTCAGAGCTGATAGCCACAGCTTGCACCTGTCTCTGGAGCTCATTTAGGCAGTGCCCTGCCTTCTGTGGGCAGACAGGGAAGGAATCCCTTCTCCTTGTGCACCCCGAAACAATGGTCTCTTGCCTCTTAGGCAGGTCCAGACTTTTTCCCAGACTCCCTCCCGGCTAGCTGTGGCACACTAGCCCCCTTCAGGCTGTGTTCACGCAGCCAACCCCAGTCCTCTCCCTGGGGTCTGACCTCCAAAGCCCGAGCCTCAGCTCCCAGCCCCCACCTACCCTGGTGGGTGAGCAGACAAGCATCTCAGGCTGGTGAGTGCTGGTTGGCACCAATCCTCTGTATAGGACTCTCTCCACTTTGCCCTCTGCACCCCTGTTGCTGCGTTCTCCTGCGTGGCTCCGAAGCTTCCCCTCCACCCACCCCCGTCTCTGCCAGTGAAGGAGCTTCCTAGTGTATGGAAATGTTTCCTCCTTCACAGCTCCCTTCCAGAGGTGCAGGTTCCATCCCTATTCTTTTGTCTCTGTTTTTTCTTTTTTCTTTTGCCTTACCCAGTTATGTGGGGATTCTCTTGCCTTTTGGGAAGTCTGAGGTCTTCTGCCAGCATTCAGTAGGTTTTCTGTAGGAGTTGTTCCACATGTAGATGTATTTCTGATGTGTTTGTGGGGAGGAAGGTGATCTCCATGGCTTACTCTTCCACCATCTTGAAGGTCTCCCCTCTTGCATGTTTCTTTTACCCTGTGTGATCAGATAAGTGAATGGCTGTGTTAATGATGAGGTAAAATATAAACAGCTTCAGTGCTTCCCTAGGGCGTCTTTCTTCAGTTCAGCCTGTGAAATCCTTAAAAGTGTTAATGCCAGAGACCACACAAAGGCATACTTAATTGATCAATTCATTGTTATGAGGGAAGACCAGATACTAGCATCACATAAAACCTTTCCATGATGACACTTTAAGCATAGTTGACTGAGTATAACATTTGTGTAAAATCAGATTAATATGTCCTAAACTATCCATTATAGAGAGATCTCAGGGGGATGACCATCATTTTAACTGCTAAAAATAGAGGGGGAGAAAGGTCAGGTGATAATGGAGCACATCTGAATTCCAGCTATCTTGACAAAAATTTACTATGATTTCTGTAAACTTTCTTTTCTTGTATTTATAACATGCATTCCTCTTTATTTTATGTCTCATGGTTTGTATTCCTCCAAATAACTCAACTATAGTTATTCTTCATTTTGGATTTGACTCTGTAGAAATTCTCTGAGCACTTTTTCACCTCTTGAGTCTTAAGAAGGCGTACACTTTCTTAAGGTTGTATTAGATGATGCCTTCTTAACACTATGTCGAATAGAAAATTCTAAGAACAAAGAATAGATTCTGAAAGGGGCTTAATCAATCGTGCCTCTTCCCTTGGGTGAGGTAGATAGATCACTCTGTGAGAACAGATGCCAACATCCTGCTCAACCATGCTCAAAATGACATAGTTAGCAATATAGAACTATCCACTGATGAGGTGCAACTAAATTTCATTGTATTGCTCTTTTATTGCAAAATGATGAACATTATTCTAGTGTTAATTAAAATATCAACATTCAAACTTTAAATGACTCAGTGAGCATAAATGTTCACCATGATTACATCAAAGTTTTGGGACTATAGTTAATATTCTCCACATTTTCTTGACCTTCTGGATGCATGACATAAGTCAATATAGAAAAAAGTCCTAAGCCAGTATGTTTGTTTGTCAGGTTCAGAAAGAAGAGAATTAATGATAATGGATTTTGCCTAAGCATGAGTAATTCCCAGACCTCTTGGGAAGTTCTGTTGTACTTGAACTAACTTTTTCATCCATTCCATTACACATTTCATACTTCCTACACTCTAGGATTTTGGAATGTGGAGGTGAAAAAAGGCATATTAATTCAGGGCCCAGACCATCCCTGAGTAAGTTCTATACTTTGATTAGTCTGAAATGCTTGTGTGCCTTCATCCAAAAATATTTATTTTGCCTTAACTATACACCTGGAAACAGGTGTTGGGATATGTCAGTGATTTAAATAAAGATTTTTGCCTTTATGGGGTAGGTGTTCTGGTGGGGGAAGGCAGAGGATAAAACAATAGACTTAATAAAAGTAAATTTTATGGAGTGCTAGAAAGTGATAAATGTATTTAAAAAAGGAAAGGATCCTGGCAGGGAGAATCAGTAATACAGGCATGAGGGAGCAGTGAGGAAAAATGTACAGGTTGCAATTTTAAATGAGGTGGTTGGGATAAGCCACAACGAGAAGACATTTGAGCAGAGTTGAAGAAGATAAAAGCTTATGTGCATAATTGGGAGAAAGAACATTCAGGGAGGGGGAACAGCCAGATCCGTTTCCCTAAGGCAGGAGAATGTCCGCCATGTTTGAACAACATGGATGGTTAGTGTGTATGGAGTGAATCGACACCAATGTGAATAAGTGAATGTCTTTTAATGCCCAACCCAAACCTGGATGGAAAGTTTGGGTGCAATTAGCCTACAACATAATGAAAAAGGGACCAGTAAATACTGAGCACGTCATTTTTGTCCAGCACTTTATGCTTTCTTATTTCATCTTTACATTAATCCATTGAGGTCATTATTATAATCACCATTTTACAAATTGGGATGGTAACAGATAGATAGGTTATAAGACCAAGACTACAAAGCTATTAAGGAATGGGGCTGAGAGTTGGTCCCTTCAAATCCTGAACTCTCAAGCTACACATTCCAACCACACTAGTGTTTATGGATTTGAGTTTCAGTTTCTAAACAAAGCAGCCAAAAATATCTAAGGGTTACTAAAACTCAGCCCCAGGGCTAGCACATAGTGTCATATTGGCTAATGGGGTCAGAAGTGACCGTGACTCCCACTTGTTTTCTCTCACTTGCTTATTTCTCAGCACTCCTTTCCTGGTTTACAGGAAGAGAAGTTGTTGAAGGTGACCTAGGTATGGCTCATAGACATCAAGAGTTGCAGCCACTATGTAAAACAACCTGCCAAAGAGAGCCATACGACCAGTCTCTATGTCCCACTTAAGGTCCCCTTTAGGTCACATTCCTGAGCAGTCGTCTGATAACAGCTGCTTCTTCTTCCCAGCATGGAACTGCTGGAGTATTCTGGGAGCAGTCAGCTGGGCTAAAGTCGTCAAGGTCATTAGCAACCCTGCCTCCAGGTAGAGATATGAGTCATTTTGGGAGGAAAGCATACCCATTTTGGCATCTCAAGATGACCACAGATCAAGTTGCCTTTCAAACTCCTGGGCATCTGAAAAGCACTGTTTTCAGATCCAGCATCTTTTCTGACCACAACACTATGAGATTAGAAATGAATTACAGGGAAAAAAATGTAAAAAAAAAACACATGGAGACTAAACAATACGTTACTAAATAATCAAGAGATCACTGAAGAAATCAAAGAGGAAATCAAAAAATACCTAGAGACAAATGACAATGAAAACACGATGATCCAAAACCTATGGGATGCAGCAAAAGCAGTTCTAAGAGGGAAGTTTATAGCTATACAAGCCTACCTCAAGAAACAAGAAAAATCTCAAATAAACAATCTAACCTTACACCTAAAGGAACTAGAGAAAAAAGAACAAAACCCAAAGTTAGCAGAAGGAAAGAAATCATAAAGATCAGAGCAGAAATAAATGAAAAAGAAATGAAGAAAACAATAGCAAAGATCAATCAAACTAAAAGCTGGTTCTTTGAGAAGATAAACAAAATTGATAAACCATTAGCAAGACTCATCAAGAATAAGAGGGAGAGGACTCCAATCAATAAAATTAGAAATGAAAAAGGAGAAGTTACAACAGACACCACAGAAATACAAAGCATCCTAAGAGACTACTACAAGCAACTCTATGCCAATAAAATGGACAACCTGGAAGAAATGGACAAATTCTTAGAAAGGTATAACCTTCCAAGACTGAACCAGGAAGAAATAGAAAATATGAACAGACCAATCACAAGTAATGAAATTGAAACTGTGATTAAATATCTTCCAACAAACAAAAGTCCAGGACCAGATGGCTTCACAGGTGAATTCTATCAAACATTTAGAGAAGAGCTAACACCTATCCTTCTCAAACTCTTCCAAAAAATTGCAGAGGAAGGAACACTCCCAAACTCATTCTATGAGGCCACCATCACCCTGATACCAAAACCAGACAAAGATGTCACAAAAAAAGAAAATTACAGGCCAATATCACTGATGAATATAGATGCAAAAATCCTTAACAAAATACTAGCAAACAGAATCCAACAACACATTAAAAGGATCATACACCATGATCAAGTGGGATTTATCCCAGGGATGCAAGGATTCTTTAATAAATGCAAATCAATCAATGTGATACACCATATTAACAAATTGAAGAACAAAAACCATATGATCATCTCAATAGATGCAGAAAAAGCTTTCAACAAAATTCAACACCCATTTATGATAAAAACTCTCCAGAAAGTGGACATAGAGGGAACCTACCTCAACATAATTAAGGCCATATACAACAAACCCACAGCAAACATCATTCTCAATGGTGAAAAACTGAAAGCTTTTCCTCTAAGATCAGGAACAAGACAAGGATGTCCACTCTTGCCACTATTATTCAACATAGTTTTTGAAGTCCTAGCCATAGCAATCAGAGAAAAAAAAAGAAATAAAAGGAATACAAATTGGAAAAGAAGAAGTAAAACTGTCACTGTTTGCAAATGACATGATACTATACATAGAGAATCCTAAAGATGCCACCAGAAAACTACTAGAGCTAATCAATGAATTTGGTAAAGTTGCAGGATACAAAATTAATGCACAGAAATCTCTTGCATTCCTATACACTAATGATGAAAAATCTGAAAGAGAAATTAAGGAAACGCTCCCATTTACCATTGCAACAAAAAGAATAAAATACCTAGGAGTAAACCTACCTAAGGAGACAAAAGACCTGTATGCAGAAAACTATTAGACACTGATGAAAGAAATTAAAGATGATACCAACAGATGGAGAGATATACCATGTTCTTGGATTGGAAGAATCAATATTGTGAAAATGACTATACTACCCAAAGCAATCTACAGATTCAGTGCAATCCCTATCAAATTACCCATGGCATTTTTTACGGAACTAGAACAAAAAGTCTTAAAATTTGTATGGAGACACATAAGAACCCGAGTAGCCAAAGCAGTCTTGAGGGAAAAAAACGGAGCTGGAGGAAGGAGACTCCCTGACTTCAGACTATACTATAAAGCTACAGTAATCAAGACAATATGCTACTGGCACAAAAACAGAAACATAGATCAACGGAGCAAGACAGAAAGCCCAGAGATAAACCCACGCAACTATGGTCAACTAATCTATGACAAAGGAGACAAGGATATACAATGGAGAAAAGACAGTCTCTTCAATAAGTGGTGCTGGGAAAACTGGACAGCTACATGTAAAAGAATGAAATTAGAACACTCCCTAACACCAGATGCAAAAATAAACTCAAAATGGATTAGAGACCTAAATGTAAGACCGGACACTATAAAACTCTTAGAGGAAAACGTAGGAAGAACACTCTTTGACATAAATCACAGCAAGATCCTTTTCGATCCACCTCCTAGAGTAATGGAAATAAAAACAAAAATAAACAAATGGGACCTAATGAAACTTCAAAGCTTTTGCACAGCAAAGGAAACCATAAACAAGATGAAAAGACAACCTTCAGAATGGGAGAAAATATTTGCAAATGAATCAATCAATTAATCAATCAATGGACAAAGGATTAATCTTCAGAATATATAAACAGCTCATGCAGTTCAATATTAAAAAAATGAACAACCGAATCCAAAAATGGGCAGAACACCTAAATAGACATTTCTCCAAAGAAGACATACAGATGGCCAAGAAGCACATGAAAAGCTGCTCAACATCACTAATTATTAGAGAAATGCAAATCAAAACTACAATGAGGTATCACCTCACACCAGTTAGAATGGGCATTATCAGAAAATTTACAAACAACAAATGCTGGAGAGGGTGTGGAGAAAAGGGAACCATCTTGCACTGTTGGTGGGAATGTACATTGATACAGCCACTATGGAGAACAGTGTGGAGTTTCCTTAAAAAACTAGAAATAGAATTACCATATGATCCAGCAACCCCTCTACTGGGCATATACTCAGAGAAAACCATAATTCAAAAAGACACATGCACCCCAATGTTCGTTGCAGCACTATTTACAATAGCCAGGTCATTGAAGCAACCTAAATGCCCATTGACAGACGAATGGATAAAGAAGATGTTGTACATATATACAATGGAATATCACTCAGCCATAAAAAGGAACGAAATTGGATCATTTGTTGAGATGTGGATGGATCTAGAGACTGTCATACAGAGGGAAGTAAGTCAGAAAGAGAAAAACAAATATCGTATATTAACGCATATATGCGGAGCCTAGAAAAATGGTACAGATGAACTGGTTTGCAGGGCAGAAATGGAGACACAGATGTAGAGAACAAACGTATGGACACCAAACGGGGAAAGCAGCAGGTTGGTGGGTGTGGTGGTGTGATGAATTGGGCGATTGGGATTGACATGTATACACTGGTGTGTATAAAATTGATGACTAATAAGAACCTGTGGTATTAAATAAATAAATAAAATTCAAAAATTAAAAAAATTAAATATAAAATAAAAAATAAAAACCTCTACCTCCTAATGAGTCATGATTAGGTTTAATAGGAGGATTATCATCCAAGGAAAAACAATAAAACCCACTGGGGTTGTTCCAGAGAAATACCTGAACTATTAAGACCTTGCACATAATTGTGATGAAGATTTGATGTTCCGAATGATTTCTGAAGCTAAGTCAACAGAATCTTTACTAAAGTTCTGCTGCAACATTTCATATTGGTGTGCCATTCCTTACATTAATGACAGCAACAGTGATAATACAATAATAATAGCAAATATTTAAGGATTGCTTACTTTGGGCCAGGCACAATCCTAAGCCCTTTATAAGAACAAAGGTATTGAATTATGATAGCAAACTCTGAAAAATGCATGTTATTGTTTTCATTTTATAAGTTTAGAAAACTGCAGCACTGAGACATCCTTGTCCCAAGTCTTGTGGCTGGTAGGCACTAAAAGTTTACAGTATGGGTCCAAGTTAACACTAGCACATAGGAGGAACTAAATAAATATTGATTTCAGTTTTTTTTCTGTTTGTGGACCTATTGAGCAGTCTTGGCTGGGTTGGGAGGAAACAGAGGTCATCTTATTTTCTTCTCAATAACTTCTAGCTCCCAGAACCTGGGCCCTCCCCAGTATGCAGCCTCCTGCCTATTGGCGGTCACTGGTGTTTGTTCTTGGCACTGCTGTATGTCCTAGAGTCTACTGCAATGTCACAGATTATACTCCTTCAGGGATATTGGAAGTGGCACTGTGCTTTCTCATTGAGAATCCGTATGATTTTCACAAGGATAATTGATATGTGTGAAGTACCACAAATACAAAAACTGCCACTTTTTATAGTTCTGAGTAGTATGGTGAGACAAAAATGACATTTATTATGACTTTTAATCATCTCTTTAATCCAGGCTTGTTGGAAATAAATTATTAGAATATTTGAGGATAAAAACAGAAGTTCTAAATTTTGCTAATTTAAGGAAGAAAGAATTCAAAACTTGAGTCACAAGTAAATTATTGCCTACACGGACTTAACACAAAAATTTATGAACTAGATAGTTAAATGTTATTAAGCTCATGGTGCTAAATTAATAGCAAATATCAAATTTACTTGGAGATAAAAGCTTTTGGAAAAAGTTATGGAGCATGAAGCTTGCCAGCCCCTTCTTATATTGGACTTTCATGAGAATGATTTCAATTATTTAGTAAATCAGAGATTGAGAATTTGTAGTAAAAGGTACAACCTGAAGTTAGTATAAAAATTACATTTATTGTTAAAATAAACAAAAAACTTTGGGACAGATGAAGCACAAAGCCACCAAGATAATTAATTTCTTTTGAGTGTGATATAGGCTGAACAGAATGAAAAATAATAATAATTAATTTTTTTCAAATAAAATTATTAGCCTTTTGCATTGTGCATTGAGAAAAACCCTAATCCAGGGGCACTCACTTTTTGAGCCAAATAAGAGTCTATCAATTTCCGAAGCAAATCCCCTCATGGTGCAAGTATAAACTAATGAACACGAGAGTTTATGAGCCTTCCTCCAAGATAATTCTATTAAAATAACTGGGAGGCCTGGAACTCTGAAGAATGTTGGTAGTTTTTCAAATAAAATCACTCACATTTTTGACAATCAAATATTACATGCTAATATTTTTCTGTACAAATCTAACTTATTATTCAGAATCTAAATATTGTTTTTAGATTATAATTCTGCTTTAGATTAAAAAATTATATTGGATACAAACTTGGACTGGATATGTTATACCAAGTCGGTTGTTTCTTCCACAATTATTATTGTAATTAAAGTTCCTTAGTGTTCTTTGTCTAATGCATTTGCCTGTGAAAAGAAAATTGTTCTAGATTATGAAATACAGTTACACTTGAATGTTATCATCTTTTTTGGTCCATTATTCTCAAATGTTAAAATATTACTTCTTCAAGAACTTCAGTAAGAAGAAAAGAAAATTAGGAGCTTTATTCATGAAACCAAACAGATGCCTGTGTTTAAAAATAAAATGAAGGGCTTCCCTGGTGGCGCAGTGGTTGTCTGCCTGCCAATGCAGGGAACACGGGTTCGAGCCCTGGTCTGGAAGGATCCCACATGCCGCGGAGCAACTGGGCCCGTGAGCCACAATTACTGAGCCTGCGCGTCTGGAGCCTGTGCTCCACAACAAGAGAGGCCGCGATAGTGAGAGGCCCGCGCACCACGATGAGGAGTGGCCCCCGCTCGCCGCAACTGGAGAGGGCCCTCACACAGAAACGAAGACCCAACACAGTAAAAAATAAATAAATAAATAGAATTAAAAAAAAAAAAAAGAAAGCCATAAAAATAAATAAATAAATAAATAAAATGAAAAATATTGGAAAATTTAAATTGTAATCCAAATAATTAACTCTAAGCATTTACAAGTGCCTTTATTTTTCTAGTTTATACTAAGAGAAGAGCCAAAGAGAAAGATAGAAAAGCAAAACAAAACAAAGAAAATCTCTGATCTATATATTTTAATTTAACTAGATGTTAATATTTAAAACAGCATAGATTCAGACTCACAAACTTATAGAATTTTCCAGAGGCATTTATGCATTATCATCAATTTTGTGTATGGAGACAATGTGATAATATGATCTGGTATGTCCTAGAAACTTTTCTTTTTTTTCCAAACTCATTATGACATCTACCCATTTCAATAAATTGACACTATGATCTCAACTGTTTCAATTTGCAGTAACATCAAATTCTCATATCAATGCATGATCTATGTTTATAAAATAATTATAATTTCTTTTTCTTTTTCCTATCATCCATATCAGAATTTATCACACAGCTAACATTTTGTTTACTGCACTCACCAGGCTTGCCAGATCCTGATAAAGACAGGGAATAGGAAAAGCATGCAGGAAAAAGAAAAAACACCACTTGACATTCATATACAGAATATGATCCTGACAATCAAGTTGTCATAAAGGCAGAACACTTCTACTCTTAACATCTGTTTGCAAGAGTGTCAATGAATGCTTCAGAAAGACAGGATGTTCCGTTAAGAACTTTGAGTGGTGGTCATGGAGAGGGGTGGTTAGAGATGAAGATCTGGGAAAATGAAAAAGTTAGTATGCTCCCTGTTTCCAAAGATGTTTCCATGGATGAAGTCTGAGCTGCAGGGAGAGAAAATGTTAATGAGATAAAGATAGAGGTAGAGGTAGTGACAGAGGTAGAGATACAAAGAAAGAAGAGAAAGAGAGAGAGAAGATACACAGAAGACTATGATAATCCATTGTGTTTAATAAATACCAAAAAAAAGCATTATTATCTGGAACATATTTTAAAAACCCTCACAAACCATTAAGAAATTGATGCATAACTCAGGAGAAATTGTCAATTTTATTTCCAGACACCATGGAAGAAAACCAGAGTATCAATAAGACTTGGAAAGATTCTCAACCTCACATTTCAATCAGGAAAATATAAAATAAATTAACAATGAGATACCATTTCACACCTACAAGGATGTGAAAAGTGAAAACATCACAAACGTTGGTATGGTTACACAAGGGAAGTTCCTATATGTGTGGGCATAGAAGATGCACATGCCCTTTGACCCAGCACTTCTACTCCTACGTATTTATCTTACAGGAACTCATGCAGATGTGCACAAGTAAACATGTATACAGATGATTTTTTTTTTTTTTACAGTGAAATGAAATAATTTTCCCTTGGCAGGGGACTGACAAACAAATTATATTTTCTTCAAAGTATAGAATACTCCACAGCAGTTAAAATTAACAATTTAGAGCTTCATATTTCAAAATGGATAAATCTCAAGAAAATACAACTTTGAGTATAGAAAACCAAGTAGCAAATCATACATATAATATGAAAACATATATGTAGATATTGTAAACTCACAGAACAATAGTATACAAATTTAATGGATGCATATACATGTGATAAAAGTACAAAAACATGCATGGAAACAGGACATACCAACTTCTGGTTAGGGGTTACCCTTGGAAAGGGTATAGGAGAGAAAGTGAATGGAATTGTTTGGGAGGTGAGGTGTTTTTGTAATATTTTTTTTCTTTAACAAAAAAAAAGTTGAAGAACTTCCAATGATGTGATCTTGACAGCAAGGTTGGTTTTTAATCTCCCAAAAATTCCTCCTGAAAAATAAACAAATCAATTAGGATGGAAAATGAGAAACCCATTGACGGCATCAAAATAAAACTAGAAGGCAAGACATTTCCATAAACTTCAGATTATGAATACAAATGATAAATCACCTACAGCCGTAGAACAAGAACATGATCAAAGTTGGGTGGCAGGAATAGTGAGAAATGAATGGGGACAACCTAGGTACCCCACAAACCCAGGGTTCAAAAAAATTGTCAACAAATATCCACTTCTGAGGAAAGAGAACATTGCATATTCTGGGTAGAAACCTGGAAGGGGATCTGAGAATGACTAGTGAAATGGAAAAACCCCAGGGTCTGCAATTTGCAAATGAATTTAAACAGTTGCATGCAAGCATAAAAAAATCAAAGTTCTGAGCTAATTTCAATTTATAATTAAACGACCATAAAATTAAGTCACCAGTTAACTTCCATTTATAAGTTAAATGACAGAACAAGGAAGTAAACAGAGAAATCCAGAATGTGAGACATTCTATAAGACAACTAATTTCTACAAGTCAGTGTCTGGAGGGAAAAGTGGGGAGGGGAGAAACTTCTCTGAATGAAAAGGAACTTAGAGACATAATCAAATTAAAGTGGGGACCTTGTTTAAATCTTGATTCAAACAAACCAATAAACACATTTTGGAGACAATTTGTACGTTTGACTTTGGGCTAGATATGAGATAATACCAAAGAAATATTGCCAATTTTATTATGAGTGAGAATAATATTCTGATTTTGTTTGAAAATGTCCATAAATTTTAGAGAACCATACTGAATCATGTAGGGATAAAATTTTGCTGTGTGATATTTGCTGTAAAATGCATCAAGAAGGAAAAAGGAAAAGGTGTTTAAAAAAAGTCAGTTGTACAAAGCCACGGTAATCAAAACAGTGTGGTGCTGGCATAAAAACAGGCATATTAAGCTAATGGAATAGAATAGAGAACCCAGAAAGAAACCCATGTGTATATGGTCAAATGATCTTCAACAAAAGTGGCAAGACCACACAATGGGAGAAAGAACAGTTTTTTCAGCAAATGGTGTTGAGAAAACTGAATATCCACATGCAAAAGAATTAATTTGGACGCTTACCTTACATTATTTAACAAAAATTAACTCAAAATGGATTAAAGTCCTAAAAGTAAGACCTGAAACCATAAAACTACTAGAAAAAAACATAGGGCAAAAGTTCCATGACACTGGATTTGGCAATGATTTCTTGGTATGACACCAAGAGCACAGGAGCAAAATTAGACAAATGAAACTATATCAAATTTAAAAACTTCTGTGCATGAAAGAAATAGCCAACAGAGTGAAAGGCAACCTTCAGATGGGAGAAAATATTTGCAAATAATATATCTGATAAGGAGTTATATCCAGAATGTATAAAGGACTCTAACAACTCAATGACAACAACAACAACAAAATTAAAAAATGGGCAAAAGACTTGAATGGACATTTCTCCAAAAAAAGACATACAGGGCTTCCCTGGTGGCGCAGTGGTTGAGAATCTGCCTGCTAATGCAGAGGACACGGGTTCGAGCCCTGGTCTGGGAAGATCCCACATGCCGCGAAGCAACTAGGCCCGTGAGCCACAATTACTGAGCCTGCGCGTCTGGAGCCTGTGCTCCGCAACAAGAGAGGCCGCGACAGTGAGAGGCCCGCGCACCGTGATGAAGAGCGGCCCCCACTTGCCACAACTAGAAGAAAACCCTCGCACAGAAATGAAGACCCAACACAGCCAAAAATTAAAAAAAATAAATAAAAAAAAAAAAAAAAAAAAAAAAGACATACATATGGCTCACAAGTACATGAAAAAATGCTTCAGCATAACTAATTATTAGAAAAATGGAAATCAAAACTTCAATAAAATATTACCTCACATCCATTAAGATGGCCACTGTCACAAAAAATACAGAAAATAACAAGGGTTGGTGAGAATGTGGAGATATTAGAAGCCTTGTACACTGTTAATGGGAGCGTAAAATGGTGCAGCCACTATGGAAAACAGTATAGAAGTTCCTCAAAAAAATAAAAATAGAATTACCATATGATCCAACAGTCCCATTTCTGCATATGTATTCAAAAGAATTGAAAACACAATTTCAAAGAGATATTTGCACACCCATGTTCATTGAAGCAGTACTCATAACAACTAAGAAATGGAAGTAACCCAGATGTCCATCAGCCAATGAATATATAAAGAAAATGTGGTAAATACATACATTGTACTGTTATTCAGGAAGGAAATCCTGTCACGTGCTACAACATGGATGAAACTTCAGGACATTATGCTAAATGAAATAAGCCAGTCATAAAAAGACAAATACTGCATGGTTCCACCTACATGTGGTATCTATAATAGACAAATTCATAGAAACAGAAAGTTGAATTGTGGTTTCCAGGGATTGGGGGAAGCAAGAAATGAGAAGCTGTTCAAAGAGCATAGAGTTTCAGTTTTGCAAGATGAAAAACTTCTAGAGATTTGTTGCATAACGGAATGAATATAGTTAATGCTACTAAATTGTACACTTAAGAATGGTTAAGATGGGACTTCCCTGGTGGCACAGTGGTTAAGAATCCACCTGCCAGTGCAGGGGACATGGGTTCGAGCCCTGGTCCGGGAATATCCCACATGCTGCGGAGCAACTAAGCCCGTGCGCCACAACTACTGAGCCTGCGTGCCACAACTACTGAAGCCTGCTCTCCACACCTACTGAAGCCGCGTGCCTAGAGCCCGTGCTCTGCAATGAGAGAAGTCACCACAATGAGAAGCACGCGCACCACAATGAAGAGCAGCCCCCACTCACTGCAACTAGAGAAAGCCCGTGTGCAGCAATGAAGACCCAATGCAGCCAAAAATAAATAAATAAATAGATTTATTAAAAAAAAAAAAAAAGAATGCTTAAGATGGTAAATGTTATGTTGTGTGTTTTTGCTGCAATTAAAAAAATAAATAAAAAACAGATTCAGTGAATGTGACAAAATTTTGGTAATTGTTTTATCTTATGATTGGCATTTCTTGTACTAGACTCTTTAATTTTGTATCTATATCAAATTTTCAGTACTTTTTTTAGAAAAAAATTGAAATAAATATAGCAAAGTATTAACACTTATTCATTCAGGGCAAGGAGTAATTGGGTGGTTTTGTATGTTTTGTATGTTTGGTGGTTTTGTATGTTTGTATGTTTGTATGTTTGGTTTTGTATGTTTCTATATCTATATGTAATAGATATAGAAAATTGGCAATATTGGACCTTAAGTTTACCCAATTTGAGTCTATGGGTCCTAATTTCAAATTAGTATAAGAAAGAGACTCCTATACTAGATTAATCTATTGTGACCAGTAGAGAAGACCACATAGTTCAAACAGGGCTACATTGGGAAGATGGGGTCAGATCCAAAGGAGTGATCTGTGCTTTGTAGAAACTCTGAAAATATATGTTCTAGGTCAGAAGTGCAGGATGGATTTTCACTGTAGTTAAGAAAATGAGACACAGATGGGGGCATAAGTCCTGGATATATTTGGCTGTCACAGTTAGATGCCACTATCTAGTTGTGCCAGTAATAGATCCTGAGACTCCTAAGCTAGTTCTTTTTCACTTTGCTGAAAGAGAAAAAAGTGCTTGCAGAATTCCAAGGTATCTGCTGCTATGCCCTGATGGCTGAAGATAATGCATGATTTTTTCTTTAGGAAATGCTAAAAAGGTGTCAGTTATAGTCATGACCCAGCCAAGATGACTCATGAGCTTTTACACAGTTTTATTATTGAAGACATAAAAGAGCAGAAATTGATAATAACATTAACATCAAAACAGAATCGCATTCCCCAAATCAAACAGGTCATAAATAGCTATCAAAAAATAAAAAACAACAAAAAAAACCCCTACCAGTTACTGAGGAAATCTGCCCTATATTTTACACCCACTCTATTGTGTGTTTTTTATGTTTTCTCACAGTTAGAAGTTTCTGAATATGACCTATTAAAGACATGTTGAAGCTTATTGTTTATTGTTTACTTTGAAATAGAGATTTATAAAAGTTGCAATAATGGAAAATTCACTTCATCCACTTTCTCCCAGTGCTTACATCTTTCATTAACTACAGTACATCAAAACCAGGAAATTGATATTAGTACAATGTTGTATAGAGTTCTATGTTATTTTATTATATGTGTAGATTCCTGTAACCACCACTGCAATCAAAATACAGAGTTCTTCCATCACCACAAAAATTTACTGATATCAAAATCAAATATAGAAAACTTGCCTCCCTTAAAGTCTTTTAATTTTCTTTCTTAATTAGTTTCTCTACAAACAGTGAGATTCACATCAGAGAATATTGTACTTTTTGCTTCAACTGTTTAAACAAAATTTAGAACATTCAAGAGAAGGAAACTCTTTTGTATTCACCCATAGTTGTTCTTTCTTCCTTCTTATGTTTTACAATTTCTTCTTTAATAATTTCCTTTCTTTTTTTAAATTTTTATTTATTTATTTATTTGCTGCGCTGGGTCTTCGTTGCTATGCACGGGCTTTCTCTAGTTGTGGTGAGGAGAGGCTACTCTTCGTTGCGGTGCGCGGGCTTCTCACTGAGGTGGCTTCTCTTGTTGCGGATCATGGGCTCTGGGTGCATGGGCTTCAGTAATTGTGGCACGCGGGCTCTAGAGCTCAGGCTCAGTAGTTGTGGTGCACAGGCTTAGTTGCTCCATGGCATGTGGGATCTTCCTGGACCAGGGCTCGAACCCCTGTCCCCTACATTGGCAGGCGGATTCTTAACCACTCTGCCACCAGGGAAGTTCCAATAATTTCCTTTCTTATTCAAAGACTACCTTTAGCCATTATTTTTGTCTGTATTCTGCTGTTGACAAATTCTCTCAGTTTTCATTCATCTGAAAATGTCGTTTTCCTTGACATTTCTGAAGAATAAAATACAGAATTTACTTGTGGAGGCGAGATACAGGATTTGGGGTTGATGGTTCTTTTCTTTCAGTACTTGAAAAGTATGGCATTTCTTTCTGACCTCCATGATGATGAGAAATCCATTATCATCCAAACTGGTCTTTCCGCTGATAGGTCGTGTCATTTCTCTCTTGTTGCTTTCAAATTGTTTTCTTTGTTTTTAGTTTTCTAAAGTTTTATTTTGATGTGCATCGGCATGGATTTCTTTGGGTTTTTCTTGGTGTTTATTCAGTTTTTTGAATCTGTTGCCTTGTGTTTTTGTTTTTGGTTTTGGTTTTTTTCCATGTTGGTTTTATACCAAATTTGAGAAATTTCTTTGAGTACTTTTCAACCCCACTCTCTTTCTTCTCTTTTTGGGACTCCTATGACTCAAATATTTTGCTACAGTACTACAGATCCCTGAGATTCTATTCCTTTTTTTTTTCAATCTATTTTCTCTCTGTTGTTCAGATTAGGTAATTTCTAATATTCTATCTTCAAGTTCACTGATTATTTTTTCTCTGTCCTCTCCATTCTGCTTTTGAAACATCCACTGAGCTTTTTATTTTCAACTACTTTATTTTTCAGCTTTAAAATTTCAACTTGGCCCTTCTTTATATTTTCCATTTCTTAGCTGATATTTTCCACTTTTTCATTTGTTTCAAGTGTATTTATAGTTGCTCATTGAGACATTTTTATAATGGCTCCTTTAAAATCCTTGTCACATAATTTCAACATCTGGGTCATATTAGTGTTGAAATTTGTTGAATGTCTTTTCTCATTCAAGTTGAGATTTTTCTGGTTCTTAGTATAATGTGTGATTTTTAAAATTCTATCCTGGACATTTTGGGTGTTATGTTGTGAGACTCTAGATCTTATCTAGATCTTCTGTTTTAGCTGCCCTCCATAACACTGCGTCAGTGGGGGAGGCGGATACTGCCAGGTGGGGATAAAGATCCAGGTTCCCCACCTGGTCTCTTTTGAGACCAAGGGCTGCCTCATTACTGCTGAATGGAGGTAGGATTTCAGGCTCCCCACTAGGCCTCCATGACATTTCCCTGGTTGGGCGTGGAAGGGGTGCCACTGCTTCCCTTCACATGACCTTCACATGGTTTTGACCTCCACTGACCCTGCAAGAGGGGAACTGTTTTAGTACTGGCTGGTAGTGAAAGTTCCCCCATCAGCCTCCTCTCATACCACCTCATTGCTGCCAGATGGGAATCCCTCAGTGGCTTCCAGTGACACTGTGGGGAGGAGCTTGTTACTGCTGAGTGAGGATGAAAGTTCCATCTCCCCACTTGGCTTCTCTGACACCATACTGGCAGTGACTTATTACAGCCTGGCTAGGGTAGAAGTCTAGGCTCCCAACTCAGCTTTTGCTGACAGTGATGGAGCTAGAGCTTCATTTTGTTCTATGATGTATTTCTGCAGTAGAGTGTTTATTGTCTAAAGTTCTTTTGTCTTGTCAAGCTGTCCCTTTCTTTGTCCTTTGCTAGAGAAAAAGGGCTTTTATGAGAGCTCTTTTGTTTTTGTCAATTCCTACTGGCTTTTCTAGGTTATAGCTTCTAGCACTCAGTGAGGATATATGAGTCAAAAAAAAAAAAGTCAAGGAGCTTGCCACCATGGTCTTTCTCGGGTTCCAAGGTCCGTAGCTGGTCTTCCCTCTTCTCACTACCCTTCACAGTCTTCTTATGTTTGTTTTATATATAATGTCCAGGACTTTTACCTGTGCTTAGTAGAAGGAAATGCATCTACTTCATCATGGTCTATAACCAGACAACTAGATTTTAGAACTTTATAAAGTTTAACTTTGCTCAGACTTTTTTATTTAAGCATTAAGCAACTTCTATTAAACTTTTAAAATCATTTAATTATAGTAAGTATGTATATGAGTTACAGTGGAAGAACCACCTCACCCCAACTCTAACATCTAACGTAATAAATTCAGCACATAGTGGCTAAGATCAGCCATCTGGGAAGTCATCTTTCAAAGAACAACATGATTTCCTTTGGAAACCAATAGCAATAAGGCTTAAATGTGGCTCAGATATGTACTAACATAATTAAAGAAAGAAATATGTGAACTGATTATTAATGTGAAATCTTAAAAGGGGAAGTTCTCCAGAGCGAAGTGTAATACTTTTAATTTCAACACCACGAAGTAAGAAAATGCCCTGAGCAGGGAAGTGGATTTTCCAATCTTTTATCCTTAGACATTCCATCTTTAGACAGAAAAATATAAGCAGTGGGCTAGCATAATTTGACTAACTCCCTCCTTTTGCTCTGATTCCACAAAAACAGGTAACTGCACTTATCTGTTGGACTCCATATCAGCTCCTTATAGAGAGAGAATAGCTGAGCAGAAGATTCAACTTTCTGATACCTGTGGCAACTCTTTCTCATTATAGTCCTTTAACCGGCCTTCTCACCAGTGTCTCGTGAGTTTGATTGGTGTGTCAGTGCCTCATTTCCAGACCTTCAGAGCTGAGGAGCAGAGAATGGAAAGAGGGGCCCAGAGCAACTTACTGCCTTCTTCTGAGACCGAGCTGACCTCCTTAAGCAATATCTCTAAACTCCTCAAATTATTCCAATTGTTACTTATATGCTTTAAAAACAGGAACTTAGAAATGACACTGCTTTAACATGACCATAAATATTAATACCTAATAGACATTTAACTACAGTGAGCTAAGAACCATAAAGAAAAAAATATTCTTAAAGGTTCATATCCAAAAGAGTAAATGTTTCCTGATGGTAATCTGACAGTCTAGTAACAGTCATTCTTCCATTCAACAAATATTTATAGAGTGTCTTTGGTACTATCCCAGGTGCTTAAGATAGGTCAGGAAAGGCAGCAGACAAACTCATGTCCTGTGGAACTTACATTCTAGAGAGTGGAGACAAGACAGAAAGAAGACATGTAAGTCATACAGATTTTAGAAAGTAACACATGCCACGGAAAAGAAAAAGTAAAGCAGAGTGAAGGGGATCAAGAGTGTGGGAATGGAGGGGGAGGGTGTAATGGAAAACAGGATGGTACAACTGAGGAGGTGAGATCCTGCACAGATTCAAAGGAGACGAGGATTCTCTGCATGTAACAAGGACATCTGAGGACAAAACATTGAAAAAGGGAGAGATAGAGAAGATTCTATCAGAGAGGTAATGGAGACTTACATGATGATGTGGAGACTTTGTAAGAACGTTGGGTCTTATACTGACTGACACAAGAAGCCAATGAGGATATTCTTTTATGTAACCTTTTACTTTGATATAATTTCAAACTGACAGCAACGAGAAAAGTAAAAGGAATACCTCTACTCACATTAACAGGTTGTTTATATTTTCTTCCACTGGCTTTTATCATTCTCTCTCTCTCTCTCATTACCCCCTCTCTCTTTCTTTCTGTTTCTCTGTCTCTCCCTTTAAATAGATAATTTTTTTCTAAACTATTTGACAGTAAATTGGAGAGATTCGTGACTGTTTACCACTAAATATTTCCGTGAATATTTTCTAAAAACAAGGGCATTCTCTTATATAACCACAGTACAATTAATAAAATCAGGAAAATTGATATTGATAAGCACTGTTATCAACTCCACAGTCCATATTCAAATTTTGTCACTTTTCCGAATAATATCCCTTATAGTTATATTTTGCCCTCTGCTACAGCCCTGGAACCATTTCTTCTTTAAGAAGTCCAAGTTATTTTTAATGCAAAATGGTAAATAGAAATCAAGCTCTGGGTATTAGGTGTGCTCATTGCTAATGCTATGTCATAACTTTTAGACAATCTCAGTGAACACATCTAGTATATGTACATGTGTATGTGCACATATACACTATATACCCATATAAATATAATCATTTCTATATTTAGCTAGATAGGTAGATATTAAAAATTATGAGTTTATAGTAATACTTTCCTTTTCAATCCAATACTAATATTCCTTCTTTCCATATTTATAGCTCCCCCTTAAGATGCTACTCCCATTACTGTCAATATATTTACTCATTTGTGTAAGCAAGTTTTAAAATTGCTAACCCATACCATTTCAAAAAGCAAACCTATTTACTAGAGTTCAATATTTGTTTAAAGTTTTCTTAAAGGTAAATTACATGCAAAGAAATGCATAACTATTGTGTACAATTTGATGATTTTTCTGACACATGCATACACTTATGTAACCTGCAACCCCTCCAATTCTGCTAACCAGTCAGGGAAAAGAAGTCAAGGGTATATGCAAGGAGATGATTGTAAGGATTGACCAGAGAATTTTAGTGAGGCAAGGAGGGAAGTAAGGACATCGGTGGTGGGCGAGGAAGGGGAGGGACAATGAAAAGGAGATAGAATCAGTAGATTTGAGATTCATGTGGGGTTGGAAGATAATACGGGACATTTTCTTATGAACTGTCATATCTCTGTGACAGCATACTTACTGACACAATAGATGTTTATTGTCAAAATATGAAAATACATTGAGAGTTTATTTGATTTGGAATAATCCTAAAGGTTTCTTTTCCTTGGGAAATGCTTTCTTTCTTGAGGCCACTTATAGATTGGTGTATGCATTTATAAATTGCTTCTCACATCTGCTAATCTAAATATAAGAGTGAAAAATAAAAGAGAGAACACAAAACTTGTTTTATAGTTGTTATTATTTAGTTTAGATTAATTCAGCAACTCTTCTAGATAGATGCCTTTCAGCTTTACAATTTTAATGAAGAAATGCAATCACCTTCTAATGGGAGACTTTTGTGTCCTGAAATATTATAAGGTCCTTTTTAACCTTTGTATTCTGAAGCAGTTTTAGTAAGTTACAAAAAAAAAATCCCTCCAAGAATGTAATGTGAAATGTAACTATATTTTCTACTGCCTTGCTAAAATGTTAACGGTGTTAGTTTTTCTATTTTCTAATTTAAAGAGAAAAAAAGAGATAAGTCAGGATCTCTTTATGAAGCCAATAGATTCAATTCTAAAATTTCCACAAAGGTTATTTTCAGTCTTCAGCTAACAAGAAATGTTTGTTTTGCTGCAACTTTAATATAAGCTAAAATATATACATATTCATAGTCTTTGTTTCATTTATGTAATTTATATCGCCCATATGAAAAAGCTTTCACAAATAATCAATGACAAGAGCTGCTATAAGTAAAAGTAAATGGTCACTCACAACACACAAATTCAATCCGCAGTTTATTGGTGATAATTTCAGCTGATGTATTGTCTTTATTGTTTTATTAAACAAAATTTTATATTTTCAATACAATATGCTTGGATCGAAGATAGCTATCAAAACCCACAAGTGGGGCAAGAACAGTTGGTATGTTTTCCTAGCCGGTTTTGAACTCTATGACCCTAGAAAGTTCACTGAATCTCTTTATAGTTCACATTTCAATTGGTAAAATGGGGTGAGAGAGTTTAGGGATTTATATAAATTACAGATTTTCTTTCTTTTCTTTTCTTTTTTCTATTTTGTTTTTGGTGCAACATGGTTTTTGCTCACTTCATTGCTCTTTAGTATTACCTCCAGAAAGTCTGTAGAAAAAGAGAGCAACAGTGAAATAAATGCATCACTTTTAAACTTGATTTCTTAAATTTACCTGTAATTACAATTGAGATGTAAAATGAAAAGGTTTAAAATAATTGCTTTTTCCTAAGAAAAACTTATACTCTAAAGTTTCTTCTCTGCAGGTGTAGTTCTATTATTAGTAAATATGTTCAAACCTGAATTTTAGCAAAGAAAGGAGTTGGACATAGTGAAAGGGGCTGTGGAGTTAGGAAGACAATGTTTACTAGTGACTTTGGTGATGTTTATTTAATCTCTTTGAACCTCAAATTTCTTAACTGTAAACTGGGGGCAACAAAATCTATCCTGAAAAGATTTTAATGAGAATTAGAACTAACATGTAAAGTATTTAATATTACTGGTGATAAAGAAGAGACATTAAACATTCTTATCACTATGTCTTAGACTCAGGGAGCCTGTGTCTGGTCTCTGACTATCTGAGCAGACTTGGCCAATTTTTGCTTTTTCAACAGTAGAAGAAAAATAATACCTGTTTCAGCTACTTTGTAGTATTAATAACACAAAAAGGTAGTGAAATTACCTTTATTTATTACAAAATGCTATAGAAATAAATGAAATTAATGTTTACCAAAGTTCTATTGAAGTTTTGAAATTAGTTTATTTGTTTTTCATATTTGAATAGAGGTGCTTAGGTTGAAACTGTAATAAATTACTAGGTGTCAAAAATACACAGACCAGCAGTCTTTGTGTTTTTCTCCATTGCTATCTCACGTTGCTGATAAGGGTAACCACCAGAGTTGGCCAGAGGCAGAGCTGAGAACTAGGCGAAGGTTGTCTTTGCTGCCTCTCACTGTCTCTGGCCTGCCCCGAGATGCCCAGTGGGGGAGGTACTCCTGTTCTCATGCTGACTTTCATCCTCTTGCTCGTAGCTTCCTAAATACTTCTTAGTAAAAGCAAAGAAGAAGTTAAATAATTAATGGTGAGCATTTAAAAACTGTATCACAATATAAAAGAACACCCTTTTAAAACTTTTTGCAGTATGATCATAAATATGGTTGCTTTTTGTGATAAATATTGCAGGGATTTATCTATTTATTCCCATATTCTATTCAGTATCTTTAAGGTGCCTAGTCTGCTATATTTTTATTACTTTTTTCTTCTTCAGTTTATTTGTCCATGGCTTTACCTGGGTGTTTTAAAATTATTTGGCTTTATTTTCAGCAATTTCATGAAGCTTTGCATCTGTTGTCAAATTTGCAGTTGTACTTGGCATTGTACTTACTTGGTATATATTTGCACTATATTATCAGATGTTTACAATATCTGGCAATCAGCAAGAAATAGATAAAACACTTTACATAATGGGAGAAAATAGACTAGTGATTAATTTATGAGTGAACGTGTTTGTGTTGTTAAGACTTTTGTATCCCTACACAGCCTGCAACTGCAGGGAATCATAAGAAATATAGAAGAAGATTACCCATAACTCTATGAAACCAGCGCTATTACTATTATTCTCATTTCACACATGAGGAAACTGAGGCTTAGCCATGCTGAAATTGCCAAGATTATCAAGTTAGTTTTATAAGTGGCAGAGTCAGGGATTAAACCCTGGATCTGTGACTTTCAGAGCTCTAATAGTAAACCATAAAGAACTTCAATTTGATTATGTGTTTTTAAGAAAAAGCAGAGGAACAGGAAACAAGTTAAGATTAAAAAAAACAAACAATCTAGACCATTAATTTTGCATGAATTCAGGAAAGGACATTGATTCATAGACTAAGAGAAGATGGGGAATGTAGAGATTATTTAGTAATGTCCTCATTTTCTAGATGAGAAAACTGAAGCCATGGCAGGTACATTGATTGCCCCAAACCATGTAATCTCTTAAAACTACAACCCCTTGCTTTTTCCAAGATAGATTTGTGACTAATTAAAAATAATTTTTATCTTAATTGTCAGATCAGAACTTTTTAATAATGTACATCATGAAGTTAGCCAAAACTGGAGAACATGAACTTGGTACTACTATAGTGACACAGAGAGGTGGAGAAAAAAATAGGATGATTCAAACATTAAACCTGTCTATATGGAAGCTTTAATGTGTATCAGGTACTGTTGGGTCCTGTGGGGAACAGAGATATATCAACCAATAAGGATAATATAATGCAATAAGTGCAATTTGAAAGGCAAATTGCAAAACTCTGTGGGCACTCAGAGTGGGGAAGAATTAATTCAGCCTGAAAGATTTCTGTTGATCCTGTTGTGGTGCTCCACAGAAGAGATGATATTTGAGTTTGACAGGCATCTGGGGCTGGAGGCTATTCCACTCAGAAAGAACAGCAAAGGTATCAGGTATCATACATAGAGCAAAGGTATCAGGTATCATACATAGAGCAAAGTGTGTTAAAGGAATAGCAAGGAATTCAACGAGGCTCTAAATATTTATGCAAGAGCCTCAGAGATGCACTTTGAAGAGTTCTTGGCTTATGAAAATTCCAAAATCATTCTGTTCAAAAAAGTCTTACTCATTTCAAATCTTGCTCAAGTCAAAAAGCCTTTAGAATACATTTCTACTCCGCTGGTATCAGCATTATCAGCCTCACCAATGATATGCTCATTTGAACAATTGTCACAAGCTGTATGTGTTGACTACCTGTGAATAACCACAGACTTTCATAACTTTGGCTGTATTTTGCCTGTATGTCTTTGGAGAAATGTCTGGACTTTGCCAGACTATTTGCTTCTCAGTTATGAATAGAATTCAATAAAAAGGTAACTAATGCAAATAGCACTGACTAAATATGAACTAATGCAATGACAATCTTTACAGTTCCATAAGCAAAAAATCTTCCTCTTAAGGTATCTGCTGTTTGTTGTACATTCTTTCCTCAGGCTATTTATCGCTCTTAAAGCTTATTTTGTTTTTTCATATATAAAGCAAAAACTTTCTTGTTCCTTAACATTTTTTATACGCTTTTGGAATTCTTTGGTTAAGTTCAAGTTTGCATGAGCTTGGAGGGAATCTATATCATAAGAGTTTAAATGTTTGTTTTCTTCCTTCCTCCTAACCCTGAATAGATTGGGTGTTGAGGCTGTGGGTGGGGAATGACATCTTACTCACCGAGTATTTCTGGTATCTGGCACTTAGTAAGTGTTTAATCAATGAGAAATAGATGAATGAGAATAAGTGAATGGAACTGGTGAAAGCTGCACCCATCTGAGGATCTAGATATTGGCCAGGGTGAGTCTGGTAAGAAGTAAAATTTAATTGTCTAAGAGAAGAGATTATCTGAAATATTGGGATTTTAAGGAGCCAAGAATACCCCCTTTTTACCTTTTCCTAAGTTTCCCAAATTGTGACACATAAAACAGTTGGAGATTTTTTTTAAAGTAAGTTGTATTACTGATAAGCTGTTTGGAGATCATAACTTAAATCTACAGTCAAAATAGTTTTCTGATACTTCATCCCAGTGTTGGATAGACCTCTCTCCCAGGTCATCAGCATAGCTGGGCACTGAGGGCCCTCCCACAGGGGAGTCCCCTTACCATTTGGCAGAGAGCAAAGCAGATATTATTTGTTCATTCTAAAAATGTTAATCGTATATTATATGCTAGGTAGTATAGATACGATATTGAATAATTCCTGTGCTAACACTATTGAACTGAAGAGATGGTTTCAGTACAGCATAATGGTGAGCTCCAGGGCACTAAAGAGGACAAGGGAGGAGCCCAAAGCCTGGACTTAGGAGGCTCCAGGAATGATTCCCATGAACTATCCAAGATGTGGCTTGAAGGAAAAGTGAAAGTTCTCCAGTAGAAAGGAGAGTGTTTTATACAAGGAATGGAGTGTTTGAGGCATAAAGAACATTTTTTAATGATTGGAGGGTAAGATATGAAGGAAAGGAGGAATGAAAATGAGGCAGGAGAGTTTAGCAGAGGACAGATTAAGAAGGGCTTTGCAAGCAATTTTAGGTACTTTCTATTGGACTCTCTCTTAAAGGGAATAGTAGTTAACTGAATGGCTTCCAGCTGGAGAATAATATATGATAGATTGGCCACTTTGTGAAATGCACTAAGAAAGATGGCAAGAGGACCATTTGGGAGGCTTGAACATCAGTAGAGGCAGGGAGGTTTGAGACAAGTAGACAGATTTGAGAAGCATATAAGATATAACATCAAGAGGAATTAATGGCAGGTGAGTTGAAAAAAGGGGAGTCAAGCCCGATGCTGGTGTTCTCTGGTTTAAGTGGAGAGATGGCGTAGCCATAGGAGATACAGAAAAATGAAACATAGGAATGTAATCTGGGCTGGAGATAAAGATTTGAAAAACATTAACAAGATGGTAAGTTGATCCAGGTGTTGACATTGCAAAATCTAAAATGGAAGAAATACTGAAACACTGAAGTATTCCACTGAAAGATGTAAAGATATTCTGAAAAACAGATCCTTTGTAGAGTGGTTATTACAAAAGATTCAAATATTCCCCTTGGGCAATTATAAAACAGATCTATCTGCAAAGGTACACTTATTACCTAATATGAGTTACAGTTGAGTGCCATGGATTATTTGCTAGTGGAAGGGTTTTTTCCCCTCAGTTATATCTAGAACAAGTACTTTCCCATGTTCATCTTTGCCCAATATGTGATCTGGAATAGCTCAATACAATTAGCAACTTCAGTTCAGAACATTGCCAGAACTGAAGCAGCAAAGTGTGACAACTCCTACAAATGCAAAAAGATGCATTGCTAAGTATCCTCAGGGTGACTTGACTCTGTATGATTAGCTCCCCCACTGATCATGTGCTCAAGCAGAATTTTGCCATTCTATCTTCAGAGAATACAGATGCCCAATAATCAAGATGTAACTGAATTAGAGGATTCTACTACTTGAAGAAAACTTAGAATCCACCAAAGCCAAGAATCATATATCTTGGAAAAATCTTTAAGGTTATTTGGGGCAACATTTTCAATTATGAGTCAAGATCCATCAGTGGGTTGTGAAATCACTTTTGTAGGTTACAACTTGCTTGTTTTAAAAACTGAAATAGAGTAAAATAGACTAGAATAGAAAATATCAAAGCACATGGTGCATAGAACAAGTAAATATTGTTTTGCAGAACAGCAAGAGTGGACAGGAGTAAAGAAAGGCATTTTGGTGACAACAACAACCTGAGTAAATGTGGAAAAGTAAGAAAAAATAAGGAATGTCTGGGGAATATCAAATAGTACATGATGGTTGTTGTTGCGTATAGATGCAGATGATTTGTGGGAGATAAAACTGGACCATTACTGGAGCCTATGTTCACTGGATCATGAAAAACAACTAAGGAGTTAGTATGTCATTCAGCAAGCAGTAGAGAACCATGGAAGGTTTCTGAACAGGAAATTAACATGATAGAAAATTTAATCTTAGAGCTGTGTGGAGGGTCATCTTGTAAAGAGATTGGGTAGCATTTGTAGCAATAATTCAGACACAGGGAATGCAAAATCTGCATGTGCTAAATTTCTTCCTGACTCTGGGCTTTGCACATGCTGTTCCCTCTGCCTGGATGCTCTCCACCACAGCTTCTACCACCTTATGCTAGTTATTTACTTCTAGTCTTCCACATATCAGTGAAATTTCTTCTCTAGGGGAAACTTCCTGACCTTTAAGACTAGGTTAAATTCCTCTGATTGTATATATCACATTTATGATCAGATAACGAATATGCTATTATTTAGTGTCTGTGTCATCTGTTAGAATGCAAGGTCCATAATGAAGGGAATTTGTCTCGATCAGAGCAGTATCCTCAGCAGTTAGAGTGGTGCCTTGTACACTGTTGATTATTAATAACTTTTTGTTGAATAAATGAAGGTGTGGTGACAGTTACTACAGAAAGAAAACTAAGCTCAGGGGATATTGGAAAGGAAAACCCAGCAGGACTCAGGGATTTACGACATATTGGAGAAGAAACAGGGAAAAGCCAAAGATTGTCATTTCTCCTTTCAACAAATATTTGTTCCACATACAATACTTTGTGTGTCAGGTAGTACTCTGCTGGACCCTGGGAAAACAGAAGTGAATAAGACATAATTTCCTAACATCAAGATGCTCATAGTTAAAAATCAAAGAAAATTTTTATATAACACTGCTGAAAGCACTTGATATACATTAACCTGACAACAACTTTATGAGCCAGGTACTATTATCATCCCCATTTTGTAGATGAGGAAACTAAGACAAAGAGAGATTAAAAAACTTGCCTGAGTTCACTCTGATAAGTGGCAGAGCTGGGACTGGGTTCCATTTTCTTAATTACTCTGCTATACTGCTGCTGCACCCTGGAGCAAGGGACACAGACAGGTCAGCAGATTATCACAAAATGACATAAGAATAGATATACATAAATAGTCCAGAAGTAGCTCAGAGAAGAAATTGATTATCTATCTGAAAGGGAGGGTCAAGGAAGACTCACTGGGGGGAAGTGACATGAAACTGAGTTCTGAGGGATGAATTGGAGTTTGCCATGTGGGAAGAGTGCTGGGGAGAGCATTCTAGGTGACAGCAGTTTAAGGCAGGAAAGTATTAAACAATGTGATGTTTAGGGGATCTACATGAGTTTGGAATTTCTGGAGAATTCCTGGAAGAAGACGACAACACATGTGGCTAGAAGGGTTAGAAGGGGAGGTTTGTCTACTACCCTAATTTGCTGAGACCTGATTCTGCAGGTTGTAGGGAGCATGGAAGCATTGTAAGAAGGAAGGGTGGGGCGGCTTAACACAGAAGATCAGACTTGCTTATTAGAAACACCACCTTAGCAGACATGAAGCAGGATGGACTGAGGAGGTGAGCTAGAAGCAGAGAGACAGATTAGGAGGCCACTGTAATCAACCAGGCAAGACATTATGAGGGACCAATTTAAGGCAGTAATAGTGGACACAGAAAGAAAAGGATTTACAAATGCTGCAGAACTTGGAGAGGCACTGGGTGTTGGGGAGAGAAAAGGAGAAAGTAAGGGTCTTTTCAAGGTTCTTGACTTATAAAATCAGGCTACTAAAGGTTGGTGGGGACAACCAACCAAGGGAGGGGAGGATTTCAGAGGTTAAAGATGGTGGGTTCTGTTTGGAGCAGGTTTCGTTAGGGACAGGTTGACTTTCTGGGTGAAAAGTGATGTACTCAGTAATATGGTGTCTCCGCTAAGTAAAATGTTTGAGGTTTGCAAGTGGAGGCCATGGGTATGAATGAAATCACTGAGAGGGAATAAAGCAAAGATCTGTGGGCTGAGCATAGAACCTTGGGGGACTGATCACAGCAGGAGTGGGAAGAAGAAAAGGAGCCAGAGGAAGAAAGTAAAATGTGACCAGAGAGGCAGGAAGACATTCAGCCAGCTCTGCATCACACATCATAGAAACAATGGAGACACACCCTCCCCCAACTGCCGTAGGGCAAATTTCTACTCATTTGTTAGTCAATGTTCAAGCCTTTCCTACTTTGGAAAGGCTTCCCTGACTGCCCCTTTCAATGTAAATGTTTCTTTTCCTTTGCTGCCAAATGCTACTTGTGTATAACTTGCATTTTATAGAAAGTATTCCTTCACATCTCTGTCTGAACATGTCTTAACACTAAAGCATCTTGAGGGTAGAACATTATTTAATTCCATATCGCATTGTCTACAGAAGATGCGCAATAACTGTTGGTTGAATGGAACACTTTGGGAAACACTTCGTACCATTTAGACTGCCTCAGAAAGGGTCACTACAAAATCTACTTGATTCTGTTCCCACTTAATCCTTCTATAATAGGAAGTTACTTCCATTCTCCAAATTAACCCATGTTGATCTCTGTTCCTGGAAAGCTCACCTCCTATTAATTGCCTTGTGAAGTCCTAATCTACCTTCATAGCCCAGGCACATTTTCCAGAAGGCCTTTTTTACTGCCAGCCCAAACATCAAGCCACCATCAAAGTCCCCATACCCCAAAGTTAATTATCTCTCTTCTATACAAACTGTCTTATGCATATTCCTGACTGCACATTTTTTTTGCACTGACCACACACTATTATTCGGATGTGTTCATCTCTGTGTCTCACATCCTAAACTGTGAGCCTGAGTGAAAAATCAATGTCTTAAAGATCTGTGGCTCCAGCAGCTATCACAGAAGCCAGTACATGGCAGGTACTTGGGTGAGGAATTGGATGGTTTTTGTCATCTGGCCATCAAGTGGGCCACCGCTAGAGGGCACTGGCAGCTTGATCTGACTGGAAGTGCTGGAGGTGTTTCCACAGCCTGAGACAAAGGGTCAGGGCTGTTTGTGAAGGCACCAGGACTCAAACCTGGACTTCTGTATTTCACCCAGGCAGGAGGACAGAGGGTCGATGCTCTTATTAGCCCTTATTTCTGCCTCGATTTCTTTGCGCTGAATGCCTCACTAGGTTTCTACCTAGTTTCTCTAACTTGCAATGTATTCTCCTTACCTCCTCAGGTGTGTCTAAGAAACAGCTCTATTCCAGTCAACTCTTCTCAGCACGTTATAGAAGCCCCTGCACTATTGCCCAAACTGCCCTTGTTGTTGTATGTCTGCCACTGGCCCTGGTCCTCCACCACCCTGGCAGTACCAAACCGTTTTGCTGTTCACTGAATAGACTGTTGACTCTCACACATCACATGCTATTAGCTCAGGCTGTTTCTTCATCTGTAAATACCCCTCCCCACCTCTCAGACTCCCACTTGTCAGGTAAGGATCTTTTATAATCTACTCGATGAAAAGTTTTCCTACCATCAGGTAGATTTTGCTGTTCTTTCTTCTCTATATTTGAAGACTGTACCTTTACTGGCATTTATTATACTATTCATATTTATTTGTTCTCTTTTTCCTCTCTTCCAGTTTATACTTTCTCCTCAAGGGCAGGTATCACAATTCAGAACCTACAGGTTGTTTACTTGTAATGAAAAATGGCTGGAAAGATAAAGGAACTTTCATGGTCACAAGATATGTTCATGACCCCAGGCTAGATCCTAAAGAAGCTTTCCCAACTGGGGTGGCAAGAAAGAAACATTTTTTTATTTTTTAAAATTTATTTATATATTTATTTATTTTTAGGCTGCCTGTGGGATCTTAGTTCCCCGACCAGGGATCAAACCCATGACCCCTGCAGTGGAAGCTCGGAGTCTTAACCACTGGACCACCAGGGAAGTCCCAGAAAGAAACTTTTAGACACATTATTCTCCAAATTAACAACACTCTTCAGTGGCTCAAGATTGTCTATGCTTATATTGCAAATAGGCAGCGTTTGTGTCACAGTCCTCTCCTCCTTGTCTGTAATAGACTTTACTGAATACCACGACAGGCAAGGGCCAGCAGGCCCTCAAGAGGAATTCCATTTGCCACTTTGGGCCTGTAAGAGAAAGGTCAAACTCCTATGCAAAACATATAAGGTTCTTGTACCATGGATATACTAGGCCTTTGCATCTTTATAATTGTTTGCTTCTTCTTTGTTTTCCCTTTGAGACAGTGTCCCCCCTGATAATAGGGTTTACTTCCTCCTATCTCCATAGCTCCAGCATCTGACACAGTGTCTGACCCAAGCGTGCACTTATTAAATACTCAATGAATGAATGAATGAATGTTTTATTCCCTTACTCAATGCATACTAGCTGCCTAAGTATCTATCCTTGGGGTTTGGATGGCTTAACGTTTTGCAGCTCAGTTCCCTGGAGTTGGGCACAAGGTAATGGATAAGTGGACTTTAGAAATCCCAAAGGGTGTCCATAGGGAAGTCGGTCTATAGGTCACAGAATCACAGCCCCCAAGGTTGTGTTCTGGATAATAATTTCCATCCCCAGGGAAACAGAACTGTCCGTTCGGCAGACTCCTCCTAAGAACAGTCTAGAGAAACATGAGGACTTCTAGAACAAGAACTGAAACGGGAGCTAAAGTGAAAGCCTTATTCTGCAAAATAGAATCACTGGAGGAAACTCACGCTTGAGTTTCTTTTTTCTGGAGAAGGCTAATCCTCACGAGTGCAGAAACCTTGAGTCATAGCTGCCTTGTAGCCACACAGGAAGGCAAAAATACCAAGCCATACTTGGAGGTGGCTGGAGCCACAGGAAGTGGCTCAGGTGGTGGGCAGGACTAAGTGGCCTTGTTAGAAGCTGGCGAAGGCTGTGCCATGGTTTTGAGATGGCGCTGCAGCAGGGACTCTGGTCCATCTCTGTGTCCTTGCTACCAGGTTTATAGCAAAGGCTCAAGAAGTGTTTGCTGAATTGTTAAATCATGATTTTTTCCATCATGGGCCACTGAGCAGCTGACCTGAGACCGGTGATTAGTTCCAAATGATTTGGGCAAGATAGAGGAAAGCAAGAACGAGGAGACCCTAAAATCATGCTAAGATTTCTAATGAGAAATCTGATGCAAGGGGCTTCCCTGGTGGCGCAGTGGTTAACAATCTGCCTGCCAATGCAGGGGACACAGGTTTGAACCCTGGCCTGGGAAGATCCCACATGCCACGGAGCAACTAAGCCCGTGCGCCACAACTACTGAGCCTGAGCTCTAGAGCCCACAAGCCACAACTACTGAGCCCACATGCCACAACTACTGAAGCCCGCGCGCCTAGAGCCCGTACTCCACAACAAGAGAAGCCATGACAATGAGAAGCCCGCGCACCGCAACAAAGACCCAACACAGCCAAAAATAAATAAATAAATAAATAAATATTTAAAAAAAAAGAACTCTAATGCGAATGCGAACCTGCTTACCTGATAGGCAGGTGTCTTACCTGACCTGAAATTAGCTCTACTGTTAAATGCCTGTGTGGAGTCACCCATTTTTAAGGTGCTATTTTAGCTTATCAAAAATTAAAGTATGCTCTCCCCTCCCACGTTCCATTTGAGCAGTGTATCTGTCATATTGAGATACTTTTATCAAGTTTACCAGCCTGCTTGTCAAAGGTTTGTTACAGTTAGTCACCAGAGAATTATAAATATCTTTAGCCCAGATGTGGTTGTGTTGAAGGAAGGGAGGGGAAAAAGGAGGATAAGGGCGGCAGTTGACTTGTTAAAAGCCATCGCTGTATTAAGTACTTTGAATTGCTTCTCTATTGTTCTTCCCCATGGGTTTGAGGTTTATTAGACACGTTGATCTGAGTGGCCCCATGTTGTCGGAGATGGTTTGTGCTTTTCTTGGCCATATTCTCATATCCTTCCTGCAAGGGATAGTGGTATATCTCTTGAAGAACTATAAATAATTTATTTTTGTCTGGCAAACAGTGTGCATAACTGGTGATGTTTCTCTCTTTGCAATGGTTGTGTTTGTGAATGGCTGAAAGCTTTGTGTCTCACTTCTCATAGATTCATTTTTCAAACTGAATATAAGTAGCAACCATTATTGAACACTATGTTCCAGGCACTGAACTTTACATCCACTTAATCCTCACTACTTATAGTACCTTATGAATTAAGTTCTACTTTCATCTCCTTTCTGCAGATGGCAAGAATAGAGACTTGGAGAAATTAAGTAAGGTGCCCAAGGATTGTTCAGTCCTAGTTCTACGTGATGTCAAAGTTTGTGTGGCAGTTATGACATTCAGACCATGAACACAGGTACACATAAAGTATCTCATTTATTTATTTTTATAAAATCCACTAAAATTGTTCTCTAAGCCTATTTTGTCAGGGAGGTAGAAAATTCAATTGCAGTCACTATTGGGACTCATCGCACCATGGCGTGTGCTGAGGTCCTAGAGTTAGTGGTAGGTAGCATCACCTCATGTGACAGGCAGTCATTGGCCGTTGGTCCACTGGGTACCATTGAGATTCCCACTGCTCCAGACTCTGTGATCTGATCCTTCTGACGAGGCCACTCTCATGCTCCATCTCACATTCAAGGTGCAGGATCTTTGGTAAAGTTTGGAACTCTGGTGCCCAGGGTGCCACTCTCCTGGCACATCAAGAGGACATTCCCACCATCATGTGCCACCTCCTTAGAGTCCTACTTTTGTTATTGGAGCAACGCATGGGTCCTGACTTTGACCCATTTTTTGGTCTGGGAGACATAGCTCCCTCTTCCTGAGTTCCTCAAAGTTACTCTCTCTACCCTTATCCTCCAGTAGCATAGTTTCTTCAACTTTAATAGTTCTCACTTTTACATGACACAAAGAACCATTTATTTTAAGCATCTTCTGTTTTCCACTCTGCAACAATCCCAGAGGTCTGGCTGTAAGGTAGGAAAGTATAAGAAGAATAAAGGTAAGCTAGTATTCCCATAAATTATTTTGCCATGCATATTCTTTGTTTTGGATTTATCAGATGAGGTGGTTGAACGGGTGTGGATTCCCTGGTGAGGTATAATGAGTTTTGATGATTGCATCCTTCCCTTGCCAGTCTATTTTATAGATCCGCCTGCTAGGAAGAGTTGTATTTCTTCTAAACCTCTGGTTTATTTTTGTCTTATGGACACCATGAGTCATATAACAAACTACATTTCCCTTTCTGCAGGTCTTTCAGAGACATTTTGATCAGATATGTGTCTGTGTACTCTGACATTCCTAAGAAATATTTCTTGGCTGAATTTTTTGAAATAAAGAGAGATTTGTTTTAAAAATACTGCACATTATATGTCAGAACATTGTGTGTGTTTGGAGGGGAGCCTAAAGAAAGTGGTCTCTGATTCAGTCTTTTAAAAATTTTTTAAGATTTTTTATTTTTAAAATCTAGATTTCAAATTTTTATGTTTGAGAAATATGGTGTCACTACTAAGTAACACTTGTTTTAGACCTGATATTACAAGTACAAAAAAAAAACGTATATAACGCTTTCATCTTTGTCTCTCTATAGATTTTTTTTGGGGGGGGATTATTTATTTATTATTTTTTTAAACATCTTTATTGGAGTATAACTGCTTTACAGTGTTGTGTTAGTTTGTGCTGTAGAACAAAGTGAATCAGCTATATGCATACGTATATCCCCATATCCCCTCCCTCTGGCGTCTCCCTCCCACCCTCCTTATCCCACCCCTCCCTCTAGGGGGACACAAAGCACATGGAGTTGAGGGAAGAGCAGGTTGCAGCTCCGCCCTGGAGGCAGAGAATTGCAGGCCAGCCAGCTGGAAGCACAGCACGGTATGGATCTGCACGTACTCTCTCCTCAGCCCCAGGTGGCTCCACAGACTTGAACTTGCCCCCCCTTCAGAACAGGGGAGAATTAAATTCATTTCCACTTTAGTTCCAGGAGGTTGCCATGCTCCCCGTGGGCATACAATAAATATTGACCTATTTATTGAATGTTGCCCTGTGGTATCTTCCTCTCTCTTTTTTCTCCCCTGGTCCTCTGGCTGCTTCCTTCTTGGATCCTTGAAAATTATATATTGATGAAATAAAAATTCATATTCTAAGTAAGGCAAGTCAAAGAAAATTTGAACATAAAAAAATTTTCTCTGCCCTTTGGCCTCCTCTCTCCCCTCTACTGTGCACTGTGTATCTCCATCATGCATCGACCAAACCTCCCCATAGGCAGAAATACCTGCTCAACCAGAAAGAGCAGTATTCTCCTAGCATCACAAGATAACTCCTGAGGAGATAACCTTCCTTCTTGATCTTGTAAGGGGCCACAGCGACCCATGACCCACTCAGTACTCGCACTGTACGTGGAGACCTGGATTGTGTCAACTGTCAATAATATGGCAGTTAACGTATAGTCCTCTGTTTCAAAACATTGTATGACTGCTTTGACATCTAAGGGGCGGAACAGTTCTCAGAGTTTTCTGAGAGTCTGTTCCTGGGTTATAATCTTCAACTTGGCTTGCACAAAATTTTCCATTTTTTCGATCTACGACTGATTAATTTTTTGTTGACAAAATATCTTTTCTTCAGAGTCTTGCCTTATTGTCCCTTTAGTTTTCAGTGTTAGGTCTCTCTGTGTTTCAATAGCACCTCTTCTTGTTTGTTTTCTCTGTGTCTGGGTCTTATCTCACAGCTTCTCTGGGAATCTGTCCCTCTGTTTTCTTTCTCTGAGACTCTCTATTTCTCCATTCCTCCTTTCCATCTCTGTCTCTGTCTCTCTCTGTCTCTGTCTTTCACACACGCTTTTCTATATTTGAGTTTGCTCCCTTCCAGAATTACCATCAAAATTCATTGCAGTTTTTCAAAAAGTTAGACACATTTAAAGATTTGTATAAGTGCTCAGAATAATTCATTTTACACTTTTTTTCTTGGAAACCATATTTCCATTTTCCAAATATAAGCACTCGGGAAAAGTGGATTGATCTATATTAACCACAATACACTCTTAAGTCTTGTGGAAGGATTGGGTCTGCTCTCCTCTGGGTTTTCTGTGTGCACTCAGCCCAGACAGGAATGCATTCCTCTGCTCCTTCTGACACAAATACAGTGACATTTCACCAGGCGACTATTAGCCTAGAGGGAATACTCACTTCTCCCTTCCCCTAGTGTTTTAAATCCCATTCCAGTAATTTGGCCCCGATATTGGCACAGAAACGCTGGTTGCATAAAGCCCTTGGAGCCTGATGCTTACTCTGTGTCCTCTGTGTCTCGAGTGTTAAGGACTGAAATAGGACATTGGTTTGCTGCTGCTTTCCTGCAGCCGCTTGCTGGGGAGGATCTAATGGGTGTGGTCAGCCTCCCCTGTGGTTTGACACAAGCAACTATACTGCCTCTGGCATTAAAATTAATCTTTTAAGCATCATTTGTGCCTGGAAACGTAACAAACTAATTGTTGTCTGAGAGGGTTTTGGAGGCTTGAACTTCAGAGTGAAGGTGGCCTGGATGGATGATAAACAAAGCCTCTGCCCTTATGTTTAGGAAAAGAACTGGATTTTTCTTTTTCTTTAAGTTCTCATTATTGAGATCCTAAATGTGTCCAGCACTTTGTGCAAAATATCTCTTTTACTCTTTAGGACCACCCTGCAAGTTAATGTGCTGACCCCATGTTGCAAATGAGAAAGTGAAGCTAACAGAAGTTAAGTGACTTGACAAAGGTCATACAAAATAGCAGGGTTGAAACTTGTTACAAATGAGTATTTTTATCTTCTTGAGGACAATTTTTATGCCTAGAAAAGAACTATTCAAGGTTATTTTGGTGCAAAATTAGTATTCAATTCACTTGAAACCCTTGTTTTTCTTAAGCTTGTATGTTTATAAATTTTATGAATCCATTCATAAATCTAACAAATTTTATAATTATTTTGAAGGAAGATTTCACAACCTAATTAAATTTCTTGAATATTTAGCCACATTTATTAAGGTAATATATCTCTATTTCCTTTTTTTTTAAGTACATTAATCACATGACTTAACAAACTTCCCAAGAACTTAAGTAATTCTTATAAATCTAATAAATTAAATTTATAGATCTGGTGAACTTTAAATTCTCTTAAATGTTCCAAGTAAGATTTCAACCTGAAATTTCAGGTCTAAAGCAATGACTCAATTACTCATTTTAATTTGAAATTGCAAGGTTGACTTGTTCCTCTAATAGGCCTAATTTTTGTAAATAGTACAAATAATTAAAATTCAAAATAAGCACAGATTCTTAGATACGGATATTTTACCACTGATTTTTGTATTTTGGGTTTTTTTTATACATAATACTAAATTATGCCATTATTAAAAGATAAGGACACAATTCTATCATCCCCAATAATTTTGATGTTACTTTCCTAAGTAATTCTTGGGGTTGCCTTCTAGTTTGCTGAGGTTTCTTAAAAAAACAGAATTACTAACTGGACATGACTGGACCCTTATCAGCAATGTCGTTGGGACACACCGAGTCCCATTTCCCTCAGTCACTGTTCTCTGTGGTAGGTAGACAGCCTTCTGAGATGGGCTCCAAGATTTCAGCCCCCTGATGTAAAAGACCTATATAATCCTCTCTCCTTGAGTATGGGTAGAACATGTGAATATGATGGGTTATCGCTTCTGTGATTGTTATGTTATATGGCAAAAGGAATTTCCCAGATGTAATAAATTTCCAGATGTAATGAATTTGAGTTAATCAAATGGGAAAAAATTTCCTGAGTGGGCCTGACCTTTCCAGGTGAGCCTCAAAAGAGACAAGAAGCAGTGAGGGTACCCTCCTGCTGTCCTTGGAAGAGGCCAAGCCTCAGTGTGCTCAAGCCTCAGATGAGATCACTGCCCTGGATGACATCGTGATTTCAGTCTGAGGAGACCCTGAGCAGAGGATCCAGCTACCATACCCAGATTACCCCCCAGGAACGGTGAGGTAATAAATTTGTGTTGTTTTAAGGTGCTAAGTTTGCAGTGATTAAAAAACTAATACACTCTCCAACTGGGATGGTCTCACCACCTGTGTCCTTCAGGTTCAAGCTCTACATACCTGATTCTTCTGTCCAGTCACAGAGATTTGGCGCCCAACCCCCTCAAGCTGCTACATCCCTTGATAGAATTTTGCACAGAATTTGCCAGCTGAGGTACTTATACGTCTTACTACCTACAGAAACTCCATCAAGTTTCTAAGTTCCTGTAGATAGGAACTTGAGGAGGATCCCCTCTTATTTGTTATATTCTTACTGTTCTTGTTATATTCTTACACAACTCTTCTAGATATTACAATGGCATTCCATTGAATTCTGTGTGTCTTTCATTATTTTGTCTAACTGTTTCAACATCATTTTCCTTCTGAAAACACCAGAGCCCAAATCTATCTGATTCTAGAGTCAGACTCTTTCTATTGGTGCCTTTAACAACCAGGAAAAAGCTAAGTTTTTATAAAAAGTCTTGAGTGCTGAAATGTCCCTCTATTTTCCCTGTGACTCTGAAAGCATTCTAAAATTTCTCTGGCTTGTGCTTCTGGGGTAAACTCTGGTTTCTCTGAACCAATAATAGTTATATTCTAACAACATCACTCACTCAGTACATCAAAAATATGTAATACCCTTTCTATCAAATCGTTCTTAAGTCAATCTGTGTCTTTACTTACTAAGCTTTTCTTTTAACAATACAATAATAATTGATCCATGAATGTACATAGTACCCTGAGACATACAAAGAATAAAAGATACAATCCCTGTTCTATAAGACTTTATGATTTAGTTGGAATCAAGGTATAAATGCAAAATATTTAATAATTTTGTGTACAAAATAATATTGGTTAAGTGATACATGTTAAGTGATATGACTAGTCCAAATAATAAGTGGAGGTACAGGTGAGGGTAAGTTAAAAAAACTTCATGGAGCAGGTAGGATTTAAACTCACTCATTCAACAATCTTGTATTTAGAAACTTTGGTGTGTTAGACACTGAGGGCCCAAGAATAAGACATAGTTACCCTCTTCCTCAAGCTCACATTCTAGCTGAGAAAGCAAAAGCATAAATACAAGGGTACATGCTATGATAAATACTCTTGCAATGGTGTGTACAATATGCAGGGCAAACCCAAGAGAAGGATTGTACTGGCAATGAGGGTGGGTGGAAGTAAGTAGTGAGGGAGCTTTCAAAGAGGTGACATTTCTGCTTAGCCTGATAGCAAAAATAACACTGTCTTTTTGTTAACCGTTTCCTATGTGCCAAGAACTGCCCTAAGCGCTTTACACTAATGAACCTCATATAATCGTCACAGCAACTTCATTTGATCGGGGATATGATGACAGTGACGAGTAATTGCCGAAGAGGATACTGGAGTCATCCTACCGTAGAGCATCACTTCCACTTCCACTATTCCAATCAAAGCCCTTCTCATCTCTCTCTCTCAAACTCTTGCAGAAGTCTTATAACCGGTCTGTCTGCTTCTGCCATTGCTTTATACCCAGTCTTTTTGTGATCTTTTAAAAACACGAATCAGATAATGTCAGTGCTCTGAACAAACTTTCCAACAACTTCCCACCTCACGTGCATTAAAACTCAAGGCTCTTAGCATGGCTTTCAAGATCCTATGTTATTTTGCCCTCACTCCTCTGTGACATCATTTCCTACCACTGTCTCCTGGATCCACCGCCCGACAGCCATCTTTCCCCCTCTTTGCTGCTCCGCAAATACAGTAGGAATGCTCCTTGCTCATCCCTCTGCCTGGAACACTGTCTTCCAGATATCCGCAAGCCTCACTTCCTCCTTCATTCAGGTTTCTGTTCAAAGGTCATCTTATCAGAAAAGCCTTCCTTGACCAGCCTGTGGACAACACAAGCCTCTCTCCTCTCCACACCCATCCTGACCCAGCTTTGTTTTTCATCATGACATGTATCAGACATTTACTGTCTCTCCCAACTAGAATAAAGACCTCGTGAGGACAGGGATTTTGCACTGGGTTTTTACTCTATCCCCAGTGTGGAGCACAAAGCCTGGCGCACACTAGAGGCTTAATAAATATTGCTGAATTTACGAATTCATTAATGACTGAAGTGACTTCCACAGTCATACTCTGGGCGTATGGCAGAGCTGGCCCTTGGATCCTGGTTTGTCTAACCCCAGAATCCAATTTCTTAAATACTTCTTGCTACTGAAGAGGAAGAGGAAGAACACGTTAACAAGGGGGAAAGCTGGAGCATAAGGGTGTGAGAATGAGGGTCCTGAAGATGAAACTAGGAAGATAGTTTGGGACAGATAATGAGGAATCTGAAAGTCTTGGAAAAGTAGCTTACTATTTTCCCTGTGGGCACGAAGAGAAGGCTTGCAACATGGTGTTAAGAGCCCCTCTAAAATGCTAATGGTGAGAGCTCAAGACCACCTGAAATGGGGAAAGGGCATTTATATAAACTTTTATAACCTTCAAATCTTTCTTCATTTCCGTTAGAATTCTACAGAGCACTGCAATCTAAAAGTGGAGAATTTAGTAAGTATATTCCTTCCTGGTTTGTCACACATGACTTGGTATAGATGTTTAATTGCTAAAGCTTCAGGTTGTGGGCGGCTTTGATCTCCAAGCCCTTTTGCTGATCATTCTGTGTGTAGTGTATCATAATTATTATAATTCTTTTAACCCAAATGTATATTTTGTCATTGTTAAGCAGCATCTTTTTTTCCCCCCCTTTGGTGGTGGGGTAGATGAGGGAGAAGGTGAGTCTTACATTTTTAAATCCATACTTCTTGATATTTCTTATGCTGTGGAAGTAACAGAAGTTGGCTTCCTTTCGGTTCAGTTCTAGGTTCTCTATATGAGATTTTATTTATTGAAACTTGATACTTATTTTCCAATGAAGCCTCTAAATGATTTCTCTCTGTTTTAAAATTTCCAAATCCTTGGTATCTTCTCTACGGTGCATTAGAGAAAGTAAAGCATATTTTAAAAATCTGTTTGACATATGAGCTGCCTGATTTACATCAGCTATTATTTTCTAGTTGGGTGGTTATGCTGAGTTTCATAATACGCCAAAACTTATATTCAAATGCGAACTATAGACGATTATGTAAACAAGAGCAAAGAAATATTTTCTTTCTTCCATTATGTTTGGATATAAGAGTCTATTTAGAACTCTCTGAGGAACTCAAAATAAGGGTGGGAACAGACAGTTTCATGGGGGTTTAATCCTGGTTGGAAAGCAATGAAGCAACAACACTGTCTCCGTCTCTCTTTCGTTCTGGTGGTAATCAAAGCATGCAAAGCTGCGGGTGTTGACGCTTTGAAAATCAGCAGAGCTGTACCATGTACGCTGGCAAGCAGTACCCTGGCCTTTCTCCAAGCTGAGTTTCTGGGAGACAGAGAACAGTCCCAACAAGCCCACCGACCGAGCAGAAAAAGCAGCAGGGATGGTCATATTGCGGGAGACATCTGACGGGCATGAAAGGCACCAAGGAGATAGACTTTTACAGTCTCAGGCAGATCTAAAGCCTCTGAAAATCCACTATTTAAAGGATAAATAATATATGCTAGAGAGAACCACAGAGAGGGGCAGGGAGGCTCCGGAACACCAAATGTACCTACATCGATCCTCATTTTCCAGTCATCCGACCTGAGAGGCTTTTAAACTCATCTGAGAGGCTTTTAAATTCATCATAGAGTGTGTGCCATTCTATAGTGAGAAACGAGGCCTTGATTTGTGTACTTGGGGATTTTTTTTTTTTAATGGAAAGACAATGTGGAGCATGAGATATAGCCAGGCTGTTATTTACCCATGCATTTGTGCAAAGAAGGAAAAGATCCTTCTTCCTTAGGGATCCCTTCCCTCTCTTCTGCCTGGCACCCTTGTGCTGTGAACGGTGTGCATACAGTTTGCAGCTGCCCTGGGTTAGAGTGGGTGGTCATGCACTGCAAGAGTTTGGGAGGTTTGTTAGAAGATAAAGTGTTTGAAAGCTGCTGAATTTATCTGGTGTTAAAGAAGTTTTCCCCCTTTTTCATGCCACCTTGTCTTAGATTTACATGCTGCTGACCTATCATAGCTAGATCTATGCTAAATCGCCCCTCTGCAACATGCACCTTAACCCCCCAAATCTAAATCCAGGCGCCAAGAGAATTTCCACTTAACGTTGTGCTCCACATTGTTGGTTTATACTTTATTTATGTTCTGTTAATAATAAATATAATTATTTTATTTCTCTGCTGGACAAGTTTAGTTTGAAGATGCAAAAGCAATTATTTTAATTTTTTTATTTATATATTAAGTTTAAAACGGCTCACATTCAGAAAAGATTAAATTACTAAAAGAAAAATAAAACAAGAATCATGATGCCAACTGAACAATATATCAGTGTTCAGAATAGGTTTCTATTCTAGGCTGGCATATGATTCTTTTTATAAGGTTTATGCCCTATGGTTTTCTTCTAGAAGTAATATGTTAGATGATTTCTGATGCGATGTCTCGGTAGATCCTTGAGCTGAGAAAGAAAAACATCAGGTCACTAACTCCTCTTGAAAGTCCCGTGTGTCTGGGAGGACTCCTTCTGAGGCCCCTTCCCTTGGGTCAGTTTGCTTTCTTTACTGTTAGGAGCCACCTTCCATTTCACTTCATTAATACCATTGCTCTTTTCCTGTCCTTCATCTCCAAATGCCACTCTGGACCTTTACTGTGTGACACTGACCTGAATTTGTTGTGCATTAAACTCGCATGAATCCTTCTCCGTCTCTTTCAGAAACTTCATTTGGTGCTTCCATCTTCCACCATTTCAATTCAGCTCAATTCAGCAATTATTTCCTGATGGACAATTACATACAGACCACTGGAGAAGGCACCTGGGGGGCACAGAGTCAAAGGAAACAAATGTAGACCCTGCATTCAGTGAACATTCAATGGACAATAAATAGCAAGAGTAGTAATAATTACTGGCATTTTTATTCTTCAACACTCACTTGAAGGCACTCTGTGTGAATTTTCTCTTTTAACCATTACTTATGACATCCCTGTGACATACGTATTCTTATCATCATTTTACCGATGAGAACACTGAGGCTTATAGAGGGTAAGTGGTCTTCTTAGGATCAGAAAGCCAGTAAGTGGTAGATTTGAGATCTGAAATGATCCCCCAAATCATGCTTCTAACCTCTACAAAATAGTTAAGGATGAAAGAAGTAGACATAACAACTGTAACACAAATATTGGCCTATTAATTCATGCTACAATCCATCTTGAGTGCCATCCCTTGCAAACTCCCTCTTATACATGGTATCTTGGTAAATGGCACTATCATCTACTTAGCTGTCAGGTCCATCTAATCATTTCCCAGCCATTTATGCCGTTTTACCAATTGCATCACTTAAATATCCATCCTCCCTGACAAATATTTTTTTCTTACTGTAACTGCCGGCTCTCCTTCTCACACATAGCCTTCCCTGACCTAATCTCCATGTTGCTACAAGAGAAAATGGTTTTATCATGTTCCTAATAATAATCTTTCAATCATTCTTCTTAAGACAAAGTTCAAACTTAAAGCCCTCTTACTTTCTTCAAACACATCTGCAAGCTATCCTCTCTGGAACCTGCTTCTTTGCCACGGTGACTTCTCATCTTGCAAAATTCCCCTTTATCTTCTCTGGGAGGGGCTTCCCTGACACACTTCCTACCAGGTAGGATTAGGTGACACTCTGGAATTCACATACAACCGGCAATGCCACTATCATATCCCACTTACCCCACTCCATCTTTGTCTACTTCTGACCCTAGACCATGAGTTTCTAGCAGGCAGGGACTATCATTCATCACACAGGCACTCAATCAATGATTGCTTAATGAAAGAATAAAGGAACAATAATCCCAAATTATTTCTATTTGCTTTGCATTTCCTGTATTCCCATTTGATATAAACACACTCAGCCATGACTGGAGATGTCGACCTCAGATGGACAGTTAAATATTGATAAAACAGCCAGAAACATTTCAATGAATTTTAAAGGCTTAACACTTCTAGCACTGCTCCCTCCCTCCCTCCTTGCTACCCTTTGTAGAGATTCTCTTTTTCTCTCTCGCTTATTCTAACTGATAAAAGTGAATCTTCCCTGGCGGTCCAGTGGTTAGGACTCCATGCTTCCAGTGCAGGGGACCCAGGTTCGATCCCTGGTCGGGGAACTAAGATCCTGCATGCCGAGCAGTACAGCCATAAAATAAAATATAAAATAAAATACATTGAAAAAAAAGAAAGAAAAAAGCCCCTCCAGTTTTAAAATATGGTGACATCGAATGATGTCTGCAACTGCTCGAGGAAAGCAAGTCAGTGCCATGTTACATCCATTTGTGGTTTTAGATCAGATGCCCTTCAGGGCTGGAACTGTGTTCTTGATCCATTTGGCTTGGTTTATTTTGTTTCTTTCTTTTAAAATAAATTTATTTACTTATTTATTTTTTGGCTGCGATGGGCCTTCGTTGCTGCACGCAGGCTTTCTCTAGTTGCGGCAAGCAGGAGCTACTCTTCGTTGTGGTGCACGGGCTTCTCTTGTTGCAGAGCACGGGCTCTAGGTGCACGGGTTTCAGTAGTTGTGGCTCTCGCGGGCTCTAGAGTGCAGGCTCAGTAGTTGTGGTGCACGGGCTTAGTTGCTCCGCGGCATGTGGGATCTTCCTGGACCAGGGCTCAAACCCGTGTCCCCTGCATTGGCAGACGGATTCTTAACCACTGTGCCACCAGGGACATTTGGCTTTAGAGCTTGCAGACTTGCATAACATTCTTTTTCTCTAACAACAACAATCATAAAAATAGCATGGTCTTTCTTGCAACCTTACTCATAGCCTAAGGAAGGGAAGATTGCAAAATTATGCCAATGTCAGATCATCAGGGGAGATCCCAGAAGGTCCTAACAAGCTTAGCAAATGCTTTGTATAGTATGGAGAATTGGGTAAAAGGGCCATGTTCTGTGAGTCTTAGACAAAGAAATTTGAAGCTGCGTTTAAAAGTGGGAATGCAGCAAATCAACAAAATCTTCGCTATGAAATCCCAGCTAACTGGGAAAAGGAAATCCAAAATAGGCCTGAGTCAATTTTGAAAGGGCTTCCTTTAGGCCAGCAATTTATTTCTTTATACTCAATCACGAATAAATATTTTGGAGCACTTACTCTATGGCCTCTAGTGTGAAGTACATAGAGGTAAGATAGTAGAACACGGAGTTTCACGAGAAAAAAGTCTGGAAGCAGACAGATCTGCATTTCAATCTCATTTCTGTCACTTATTAGCTGTAGTGTTGAGGCATATCAGTGAACTGCTCTAAGCCTGTGTTTCCTCATCTGTAAAATGCTGATAATAACCCTACCTCACAGGTTTGTTCCGAGGTTCAAACAAGATAGTGTATTCATAGTGCCTGGCACAGAGTGGGAGCTTAGTAAATGGTGGCTGTTATCTGCTGACATCTATTTAATGAGGCTGGCACCGAGTACCATTCATCTCAAATGAGAAGTACACAGAGAAAAACTGCTACAAGAGAAAGTACGTCTATAATGTGCATGTACTCGCAGAAATTACACCAGGCCCTCCAAGGATAAACATAACCCTGCCTTCTGTCTTCCTCCACCACTAATCACAACCTCCACTGAAGCAAGAACATTCAGATAACTTAATACCATACCCACAGCAGATATTAAAATATATATTAAATAATATTTCATCTATGTGCTTTCTGTGGTTAGGTGATTGGCTCCTGGAAAGCACAAACAAGGTCCACTGTTTGTTTGTTTGTTTTTATGCTTGATGACTACAACCTTGAATTAAACTAAAAACAAAACAGCTCAAATTGGATCTAGTTTATTAGCTCCAAATCCACAGCTTCTCAGATCATCGTCTTCTTCACGTAGTTTGAACGTAGGTACTCTTTTATGTGCCAGGCACCTTATACTTATCACCAAACTTAATTTTAGAATAATCCTTGTGAGGTAGATACTGGTTTCCCCACAGTATAGAGGAGGCTGAGGCTCACAGCAGTGCAGACCTTCTGAAGTCCTGCAGCTGAATAAGTGGCAGCGCTGTGGTTTAAATCTAGAACAGAGGGGCTTCCCTGGTGGCGCAGTGGTTGAGAATCTGCCTGCCAATGCAGGGCACATGGGTTCGAGCCCTGGTCTGGGAAGATCCCACATGCCGCGGAGCAACTGGGCCCGTGAGCCACAACTACTGAGCCTGCGCGTCTGGAGCCTGTGCTCCGCAACAAGAGAGGCCGCGATAGTGAGAGGCCTGCGCACCGCGATGAAGAGTTGCCCCTGCTTGCCGCAACTAGAGAAAGCCCTTGCACAGAAACGAAGACCCAACACAGCCAAAAATAAATAAATAAATAAATAAATAATAAAAAATTAAAAAAAAAAAAAAATCTAGAACAGTCTGATGATGCCTTCTCCCTCAGCCACTGCCTCTTGTTTCAGCTGTGGGACAGTGGTGTGGAGAAAGATACCAGGACAGGAACATCTGAGAATTGTGGTGTAGGGTCTGGGAATGTGCTGGGAATTGTAGTGTAGTGTCTTGATTGCTCTGTTAAGTGTACACCTTTCCCTGTGATACTGTGATTTCCTGATGAGGTTACCTCACCAGGACTTTTCGCCAACATCTGGCTTACCCAGTTAGGTGACAAGATCATAGAGAGAAACCATTATTTTAATTAGAACCCAGTTCTCTGAGCTCATATGTCAGTGTTCATGAAGGAATGTGAAATGCTTTTACATGACTAAGAACTCTTCCCTGAAGAGTCAGGACTTTTCTGTGAATGGATAAGATTTTATTATACAACTTTTTCAAATAAGTCAGGAAAAATTCCTTTGAAAACTGCTGCCGAGGTGAAATTCTCCAAATGTTCTAGTCAAAAGTGCATTTGGTGCTAGGAATAAAAGCAACAGAGAAAGTTCATTTGTTGGTAGCTTCCCTGATTTTTTTTTTTTAATTTTATTTATTTATTTATATTTGGCTGTGTTGGGTCTTCGTTTCTGTGCGAGGGCTTTCTCCAGTTGCGGAGAGCGGGAGCCACTCTTCATCACGGTGCGCGGGCCTCTCACTATTGCGGCCTCTCTTGTTGCGGAGCACGGGCTCCAGACGTGCAGGCTCAGTAATTGTGGCTCACGGGCCCAGCCGCATGTGGGAATTTCCCGGACCAGGGCTCGAACCCGCGTCCCCTGCATTGGCAGGCAGACTCTCAACCACTGCGCCACCAGGGAAGCCCCTTCCCTGATATTTTAATTATATCTTCTACATTCTCCAAATCCTATTTAACAATTTCTTCAATCCAACAATTTTATTCTTCAAATAAAAAATTTTAATTCACTTGTAACAGTAAAACCAATGCACATCTTTTGCCCTATTGAAAAAGAAACCACAAATGCCAAGAAGGGCATTTTGCTTCTGGTTAGAATGGAAAGTAACTTTTGAAGGGCCTGATAAATTTTATTTCTTATGTAGTTTTGTGATAATCATCAGCTTAACTCTGTTAAATACCAAATGGCATTTTGATCCTGTAAGTCTGCCAGAAAACTACCTTTAATTCCCGGTTTCTTATGTGACCTTGAATAACTAGACGCATTACAGTATCCATCTGGTTGTTTGATATGAAGAATATTTGATTATTTTCTACTCTTGTTGAAGGCAAACTCATCATTTCTTTCAAAAAATCTGTTCCATAATTGCTCGATTCATAGAAAAAAATTAGATTTTTTTGGAGTGCTATCATGAATCACAATTTCTGGCATTTGGATCAGTCAAGCCTCAACTTTAGGCAAAAGTACATTAAACTTACTCTTTGCTTCTTGAAAGCCCTCCCTGTATCCCAGCCCCCTCCCCAACAGAGATACATTAATCTTTACAACAGCCTTAAGAAGTAGATGTTATTAATTCCATTTTATAAATGATGAAACTGAGACTCAAGGAGAGTAAATATTGTGCCCTATATTATGCAGCTATAAAGTGGCAGAGACAGGGGTCAAAACAACTAGTGCAGTCTTTTCACCTACAGCATGACTCTTAACATTTCCTTATTTTTCCTCTCTTTAAAGGTTTTCTCTTCACACTTCAAATTTGAATATTTGTACAGCACTAAGAGTGAGGGGATAGAATCCTGAAAAAGAAATGATCAAAAAATATAAGCCATGATCTTTACCCATCCTTTTCTTTTTTTCTGCAAACTACTTGAGAGTCCATAGTCTACCCTCTGTGTATGTATAGGGCTTTCTGAGCAGGTCAATTGCTGGTCATGAATAGCAGCTCTAACAATCCAAGGTTAATGTGGCTAGTATTCTGAAGGTTCAAGCAAGTTTGTCGCTGCTCACAAATAAGAGAAGGGCGGTCCCAGAATTCAAGTGGTTGCTTTTGATCAATCATTGCCTTTGAATAGTGGTTACTGCTCCTCCTATAAAACTTCAAAATCATTCACCCAAAATCCAATGAAAGGGCTGATTAAATCAACATCACTTTGTAAACCAGGCAGAGAGACTCAAAGCTGAAATTTGGATTCCAGACGCTACAGAGATGTTTTAGAATGCTCTGCAGGGGCAGTGAGATTTCACAAAAACAAATTTCTGTTTCAGAGAAACAGACCATAGCATACTTGTGGAAGAAAATACAGAGAACAGGAAAGGAACCAGGTCTCATATAATCTCAGGTACAGAAGTGTGAGTAGTGTACATTTTGATAGTCTGTTTCATTTGCATGTGAGAACTATAGTTTCAAAACTCAGGCTAAGGTGGTTGCAGGGCAGTTTCAGCAGTGGTCAAGCAGTTGTACTAGACCAAATGCACCAAAGAAACCCTTTCCACAGATCTCTGCTGACCTGTGTCAAAGTCCCCATTAACCCAGGGAACGATTAGGAAGCAGGAGCTACGCAGTCCATGCACTCTTGTTGGTTGATGTAAGGTTGCAGCTGCTCTTTCTGGGAAAGGCTGCCCTTTGCAGTGAGATGATAACATTCCTAAAATTTTTGGTGTTAAATTATCTTCTTTTTGAAATAATGAAGATAGTAGACTGCAGGGTTTTTTCCGAATGTCCTTAGTTAACTAAATTTTGAGTTGGCCATTGTTGTCGATTGAATTTAGTCCTCGCAAAAGATGTTGAAGTCCTAATCCCCAGCACCTGTGAATGGGATCTTATTTGGAAATAGAGGCTTTGCAGATGACTGAGTTAAAATGAAGGCATGGCCGGGGTGGGGGGTGTCATCCAAATGACTGTGTCCTTATAAAAGGGGGAAATTTGGACACAGAGACAGACACATACAAAGGGAGGATGAGGTGAAGACACTATGAGAATGTCACCCATAAGCCAATGAATGCCAAAGATTGCCATCAAACCACCAGAAGCTAAGAGAGAGACATGGAACAGATTCTCTCACAGGCCTCATAAGGAACCAAATGTGCTGACATCTTGATCTCAGACTTTTAGCTTCCAGAACTGTGAGACAATAAATTTCTGTTGTTTAAAGCTCCTAGTTTGTGGTAATTTGTTACAGTAGCCCTAGCAAACTAATACAGCCACCCTAGGTCAATTCCCTATTTTTGTTTCTATTTTGTTTTGCTTTATAAAATTTTGCTAGGTCTTAAAAGCCCCAAGTCTTAGAACCCTTAGACTAGATGAAATTATGTCCTGTCCTACCCTGAGATTTTTATGATATTTTATACTGTGAAATCTCTTTTCCAAGTTTTCTGGTTAGTCATCAGGGTACCTATAGGATTGGAGCCTTCCAGATAACAGGAGCAATATTTAGGTGTTTCAGAGCCAAACCTGAGAAAATATCTCACTGCATGGCTTGAAATTCTACACATGGATTCTGGATTTCTTTCCCTGTAGTTGGAGTAGAAGTAAAACTCTAGGTGCTCCTGGTATAGAATATAAGGATCAAATGCTCTTCCATCCACGGATCTGGTATTTCTCAGAAGGTTAAGGATCAGTGCCCAAAGTCTGTGGAACACTTCTTCCTTTTTCTGTTTTGTTCATCAGACAGTCCTCATCCCTCATGGGTCTTGGGAACGCTTTCTCTTTTCCTTTCTCCTCCTAGGCAAGGTACACAAGAGGACATTAGGGACAGTGAGTTATCTTTTAGCAGATCATGCTTGAATCCACTGGTGAGTGCCACGTTTCCATTCCTTAGATGGACTTGAAACAAATCTCACCTGGAATTCACCCACTCATTTATTCATTCATGAATTTATTCAATGAATAGTAAAAAAAAAAAAAAAAAAAAAAAAAAAAAAGAGGAGATCCAGGGAGCCATTGTCACAAAATGACTCTATAAATTATAGTAACTACTATGTGTCAAGAACTTCTAGCCTCATTTTATAGATGAGAACACTTGGACTCAAATAATGGAACTTGTCTATGTTCCCATAGCTGATGAATCTACCTGCTTGACCTTCTGTATGACTCTCATGTCTCTGCTCTTTCCTCCATATTAAGCTGCCTGCCCATAAAACCCACCAAATGGGTATATACACACCATAGTATGACAAGACATTCCCCCATTCAGAAACTCATTTCTCCCAGTCCCTCTTTGTCTCCAGCCAAAGTCCATCACCTCACCAAAACCTGCTTAAAAACTAACCTGATCCAGGAGATGTCCAGACTTCCTTGTTCCCATCTATACTCAGTCAACCCTTCAACACTTAGATTTTAAATTGTGTAACTTCTGTTTGTTTGTCTGTTTTTTGATATCAGTATGTTTCTGTACTTGATTTTTATCTCCCTGCAAGATCAGCAGTTCTTCAAATAAAGATACTGTATCCCTTAGTTTCTAGTCTTAACCCTGCTGCTAAGGAGTTGTACAACCTTGGTTATGTCATTTTATCTATTTGGACCCCCATTGTCCTCATTGATATAAAAAGGGCACAGTGGGAAAATGCTGTCTATGAACATTTCTTACCCTAATAGTTTATATTTAGTGTCTCCCAAGCATCCCAAGCTCTGGGAAGTGCCCAGATGAGGCTTGTGGTGAGGCTTACTCATGTGAAAACTACTCTAGTCTTATCAAAGCAGACTCTCCCCATATTCCTGCTGGGCAACCTAGGCCAACCCCACTGAGTGTAGACCCAGGCAACCCACACTGCTGCCCAACTTGGTCTTCCTATTTCTCTCCTCTCCCTTTCACTTGATATATAGCCATAAATATGGTTCCATACCAAGAGGGTAGAGTCTTCTCCACATCCTCCTCACTTTTACAGATGCCATTCTCTCTTTATAAAATACTTTTACACTTCCTGCCCCCTTGGTCAATTCCTGCTCTTCTAAGACTTGGTCATTCCTCACCTCCTTGGTGAAGCTTTCCCTGACTACTGATCTGCCATCAGAGTCTGTGCAACTGCTATAGCTTGCTCAAATATGTGTCCTTCTCCATATGAACTGCATCATGTAAAAAGAACATAGTGTAGTGGTTATGAACATAGTGTCTTGGTTTCAGACTGCCTAGGTTTATAATTATCACTGTGCCATTTACTAGCTAGGTGCCTTAGACAAATTATTTCTCTGTGCCTCTGTTTCCTCATCCGTCAAATGAGGATAGTGATAGTAGTGATCTCCTCGAGAGTTTTTGAGGATCGAATGAGTTAATGCATGAAAACATGTAGAATAGTAAACATATTATAGGGTTAACACTATACAGTAATACCGTGTCATGTTTCTTTTTTTCCTCTAGGATGTCAAATAAGGAGAGAACTATGTCGTTATGACATGAGAGTAGTAAAGTCTTAAGATCTCCCTTTTTTTCTGTCTCTTAACTATCTCCCACTTTCCATCTCAGCTTACTCTCTCTCCTTGAATTTTCTGATGTAATAATGTTCACCTATACCTCAGCCTTATACTTGAAGAATGCTCCAAGAATTGGACAAATCCTGTGTAAAAGAACAGAGTTAAATTTGTTACTGGAAAAATTAAAAGACATGAAATATGTGAAAATTCCCAAGGAAGAATTTGACCCAGTAAGAGCATGTGGAATAATTCAAGGAATATTTATTAAACACCTGCTCTATACCTAGCACGTGCTTCCAGATGCTGGAGATATAGTCCTTGCCTTCACATGTTTACTGTTTAGGGGTGGATACAGACAATTATATTTACAATTGGGATGCAATGTGATTAGTTGTGATAAAGGGAGGGAACCAGATGCCACAGCAACACACAGTACATATAACTCACTCCAAATGTAGGAGAAGGCTTCCTAAAGGAAATGGCACCCAGGCTGAGTCTCAGGAGAAGAGTCTCCCAGGCTAAAGAGTAATCACATGGGAAAAGACACAGAGGCCTGGAGCAATTGTGCTTGGAGCAACTGCAAATTCTGAGAGGTTGAGGGGTGGGAAGAGCCAGATTATGAAGGGTTTTTATGCTCCGGCCTGGATTTTATCCAGCAGGCAATGGGGAGCTCTTCAAGAACTCTAGGCAGGAAACTAACAGGGCCAGATCTGGGTTTATACTAGTACTAGTGTGAAGGATAGGTTGGACTGCAGCAGAAACAGAAAGCATTTTACAGGGTTATTGCAATAACCGCTGTAAAAAAAATATGCTAAAAACTTGAACTAAGGGATGAAGATGAAAAGACTCGAAAAGAGAAGACAAGTTGAAAAAATAAGCTAGGAGAGGAAATACATAAAGTTCCCACCAGTTGTTTTGGGGGTATAATTGTACCATGTCTTTCAGTGATTCGATATTAGACTTCTCAACATTCAGCAGAATTTCTAGATGCTGTGACTGTGATGGTAGGAATTTTGAGTACATCTGAAGTGATCTTTGAGTAGGAAGGACTGTGAGGACACCTCACCTGTGTCTCAGTGGCTGCAGCCTTACCCATGGAGGTGCAGCCTTACCCACGGAGGTGCAGCCTTACCCACGGAGGTGCAGCCTTGTGTTGCAAAAAAACCCCTTAAGCTACCGATTTTCTCCTTAATTTTCTTTAGCATTTTTTTTTTAGATACAAAGCCTGTTTCAGATTAACTTTAATTTTAATTTTTATCTTACAGACCTCTGTCCCTATTTTTCTGCTAGATCACTGCCAAACCCCAGGCTCCTATCACGGGCAGTAAACATTTCCTTCTCTGTGGGCGAACAAGTTGCTAGAGTGGAGGGGGAAGGGCCATGTTCTCTGCTGTATGTCCAACATGGCTCGACCTTAAAGGATGGCTGCTTTGTAGTCTCATTCTGCGTGTCAGCCTCATTTACTGTGCAGGAACAAATGACTCTAACTGACCAACAGTTCTGAGTGATGGGAAATATAGATTGAACCACCAGAGACTGCTTGAATATACTCATATCTTTTTTGTTGACAATTTTATATTGTAATTGTAGATAAGTGATGAACTGAGGGGGAGAAAGAGACTGTGAATGCAACGTGTTAAGCATTTCTTTTAAGATTCTATTTGTTTCATGTCTGAAGTGAGACATGAAATGTGATGCATTCGGTTTGGTGCATACATTAACATGGGAATTGCCTTTCAGTTCTGTATTTCCAATTTAAGGCAGTAGAGGAGGAGTGAGAGATGAAAGCACAGCCTTGTGTAGGGACCACTGCCTTATGGAACTTGGCGCACTCTATGAAGAATGTCCAGCTCGTACTAGGAGGTGAACATAATGCCTGAAGCAATTTATCTTGGATAAACTTCTCCAAGCCCAAGTGACAAAGCAGTGATGGTCTGGACTTGATTATGTTGATATCTGACTATTTATTGCAAGTATATATGTTAGACGAGTGGGAGGAAACAGGTAGGAGAGCTTAGACACACGATAAGGGTATATGCCAGGAATTAATAGTCTAGTGAAACTCAAATGGACTCCTTTTGGGAGAAGCACTGACATGTGTGATGAGACTGATGCCCAAGCCCCTGTTTCTCTCTGTTTACAAATAAAACAGAGAGAAAAGACCCTATAATCTCTTGGGCAATCCTTGGACATCTCACCCTGAGCTTAGAGGCTTAAGTGATAGAGCTGAAACTTGGGACACTGACAGATGTTGACTTTTGGAGAAGACTGCCTTTACAGTGTGGTAGGTAGCCTTCTGTTTTGTTACTCAAATCTCCATAGACCTAAGCGGACTTTAAATTCCCAATGCAGGACTGGGAGAGCTTAAGAAAATGCATAATCATCAGCATTGCTATCATATGGAGGCATGTCATGCAGAACAAGAATTGTGAAGTGCATTGGTTTCAACCAAGAGTTTGCTTGGGCTGCTCTAGATGTTTTGTTGAAAAAAGGACAGATTATTTCAATTAAATACCATCACAAAATTGAGTAGGTATTATAGTAGGAAGGAGAAATCAGAAGCATCCATTGTCTACTGATGTTTTGCCAGCTCCCAAGACAAGCATTTGCATTCACTGATTTATCAAACTTTTTTTCACTACCTATTATGTGCCAGACACTGTGCTGGCATCTAGATTATAGATATGGGCAACAGACAGTTTAATCTTCAAAGAACTTACAGTCCAGTACTTATGTGAGTATGGCTATTCCATCTAGGAGGAGCTGAGTAGTGTTCACTTAAAAAAAATATTTTAAGAAATCCTGAAGGCAAGGGTGTACCCACAACATACAGCATTGGCAATATTCAGGAAATGGGACAACATCCAATCTTCTGTTTACTTTTTCCCAAGCTTAAGTTTGGATTTTGAATATAAGACTGAAAAGGGGTTTAGCCACTAAAGGGATGAGGGAAAATAAACAGAAAAACAAATATGTTGAACATCAAAAAGACAGAACCTAAATCAAAGCACAGAGTTAAGATCTGAGGAGAGAAGGAAGACTCACACAGTCTCTATATGTGCTTTCCCCTCCCTCGTGCAGTGTTTACTAAAGTAAGATGATATAAGAAATATCAGTTATCACTAATAGTAAAGCTATAGACTTTCCATCAAATAAAAATACTTTCCTAGAAGAAAACCCAGAATGGAAAGAAGTTATTTACCACAAAATAAACTACCAAGTGAGAAAAAGAAGTAAAAGGGCCCATAAGTCAACTTTTCTAAATAATAATAACAATTTTTAAATGTCCAAATAAAGAGAATAAGACAAATGTGGCAGTAGAATTTGCACCACTGAAAAGAGAATGAGACTCCAGTGTCCTTATTGCAGCGGCTCCACATGGAGTAGACTGGAAGAACCTGGGAGAAGTGCTGTCAATCATTCCCTGTGGTCACCGAGCTCTGATGAGAACCTACCAGGTGCCTGGTTCTGGGCCTCATGCAGAGGGCAGTACAAAGATGAATGAGTCACCATCTGTATCCTGAGGACATAATAAAACCGAAGCTCAGTCTAGTGGGAAAGCCAGTAAGTGCTCAACTACAACAGTAAAGGTCAGCCTGCAGTACGTGCTAGAATCAAAGGTAGGAAGCCAAGAATCTAGAAGCTTTGGAAAGAGAAGAAGGAACAGTCATCTTTGATGATCAGTAAAGACTTCACGAAAGAGGATGAAAAATAGTGATGAGGTCCAGAAAGAGAGGGAAGGTATGCAACAGAAATGACACACGTTAAGAGGCATAGAAGTAGCAAAGTGTGAGGATATTTGGGAAACGGCAGAAAGTTCTGTGTAGTTATTTGGGGAATGAGGCAGGGCTGACTTGTGGACCATAAAAAGAATTTGGAACTTATATTTATTGGCAAGTGGCAGTTAATGAATCAGAGAGTGGAATATTGAGTTTAAAGAAAGAGAAGTACTTATAATATCTACAGTGGTTTGAACGGTTCCCCCGCCCCCGCCAAAAAAAGAATCCGTGGCATAATTCCTGAAACCTATGAATGTTACCTTATTTGGGAACATGTTATTTGCAGATGTCATTGTTAAGAATTTTGGGATGAGAAGATCATCCTGGATTATCAGTGTGGGTCCTAAATCCAATGACATATATCTTTCTAAGAGAAAGGGAGAGATATATTTGAGAAAGACACAGAGGAGAAGGGGATGGAAAGACACAGGCAGAGACTGGAGTAATGTGGCTACAAGCTGGAGAACACCAAGCAACACCAACAGCCACTAGTAGCTGGAAGAGGATTCTTTCCTAGAGCCTTCAGAGGAGGGTTGGCCCTGCTGACACCTTAATTTCAGACTTCTAGTCTCCAGAACTGAGAGTGAATAATTTTCTGTAGTTTTAAGTCACCAAGATTGTGATAATTAGTTATACTAGCCCTGGGACACTAATACAACACTTCAAAACGAATCATTACAAATGAAATAGTAATAACTAGAATAAGAATAATGCCTTTCAATTTACAAATCCCTATTATATATATTATCTTTTCATGATGAAACCGTGAGGTGGTACTATTATTTTCCCCATTTTATTGTTGAGTGTGAGCTTCAAAGGAATAAAACCACTTTCTTAAGGTGTCAAACATCTACCCCTAACTCTGTTTCTACTACTAACCTATGTTGCTTCAGTAATGAATCACCATCCTCACAGCCACCACTCCCTCCCGTCCACACAGAGCTGAAAGCTTCCAATGGCATCCAAGGAGCTCTTGCAATCCTGGGCTGGGGAGCAGACTGTAGCAGGAGAGAAAGAAAAGAAGGGATCCAAAAGGGAGCAAGATTCGGACATTCTAAATAAGAATAAAAACATTAGGGTGATCCTCTTCAAATTTTATTGGATTTCAGGTACTGATAATAATATTGAGTAAGATTTAAAATTTTTTTTGCGTCTTTGCTTCCTATTCTATAAAATGGGTGTGGTAATCCCTAACTGGTTTGGTTTAATGATTAAATGAATTATGCATTAAAAAAAAACTTTGCAAACTGTAAAGACACTGCATGAATGTTAGATATAGTTATGAAAGTGAAAGCACGATAGTGCTCTGGTTCACACCAGATTGCACATTTGTATCTCCTGGGGAACTTTTAAGACTTGCTGATGTCTAGATTCTTCCACAGAATTATTAAATCAGAATCTCTTAGAGTAGGCCTCAAGCATCATTATATTTAAAAATCATCTTAAATTATTCTTATACATGCTGCCAGTTTTGAGAACCCTTACTGGAGTGGGAAAAGGTGAGCTCTAGGACCAGATTGTTCTGGGCTTAAATTTTATAGGATTACTTTATAAGTTGCTACTTTATAAATTGTGTGATCTTGAACAAGTTACTTAACCTCTCTAAATCTCTGTTTCTTCAACTTTAAAATAGGTACAATAATACTTAGCTCTTAATGCTGTTGTAAGAATTGAATTAAATGTATGTACAAATGCCTTTAATATGTACAGTCTGTTCAGCTTTGATTTCCCCTTTCCCTTTTACATCAATAAAGTCAATGGAAAACAAAGAAAGGAGGGAAGGAGAGAGTTGCATTGAGCACATGACATGTATTTCCAAAAATTAGTGTTATGTTTGCACATCAATAAATGCAAACAGCATACAGAACAAGTTTCTTATAAAACAAATAGGTTCCCAGGGGTTATGATAGTTCACATTAATTGTGAAACCAAGTGTTTCCTCATTAATCAATGCCCTAGGAAAGTGCCAAGCATTTCCTGTGCTTAGCAAATCAGATTAGATTAGAGTCACAAGACAGCACTCTTACTGTCAAGGACATTTATGGTCATTGAATGTTAGGTCACCTGTAATGACCAAATGTCACTCTGCTCACCAATAGTAGGGCTGTTCAAAAATTGGTAACAAGATGGGGTGATAGTCACAGCTTTTGTTGTTATTTTAGTTATGGAAAAGCTTCTCCACACTGCAAGGCATTTCAGGGTCCAAACTGACATTTTTATCCTTATTTTCTAGTCTGAAAGAACTAGAGCAGCTGAATCTCAGAAAGGTGCTTCTTTTCTCTTAGAAATGTACAGTCTGTTTCTACACACACTTATAAAGTTCTACACCATGTACATAATTGGACATGCTGGAACAACCTTAGGAATATGCTTTAAATTTGTAATTGTAGCTAAAAGAGAATACTTGAATTTATGTAAAAATCATTCAAGAAATATTGATTGTCAGAGGTTATTTCTGTTGTTCTAAACTCATAATTCAAGCACAAGTCAACATATTGTGAATTACTATAGGAACTTGTTTATTAAATAAACCATATTGTGTTGGTTTACCAAGTCGAAGCCCAGTAGTAACAGGCATATTGGGAGCCCAGATCTTGGTTTCTTATACTGTTCTCCAATAAAGGGAACAAGGCCTCCCCAGAGAAATAGCTAATTCTAGGACTAGGGCAGAAAATATACAAGATAAGCCTAGAAAATCTTGGAGTGTTAGAAAGTAAAGAAGTGTAAAAAACAAAACAAAACACACAATCATGGGGATAGGTCAAAGGAACACAGAAGCCAACTGAAAGAACTCACACTGGCCAAGGAAGAAACATTTTGAGCAACAAATAAAGTCATTTTAGATTATAATCCAAAGTATAAAATATATATCTGTGAGTCCATACTGATATAAATAAGTGATTGAATAAATAAATAAATGGGGAAGAACAGACAAATCTCTCAGCAGAAGAATTCCAAATAATTTATGTATTTCATACACATGTATATGGAGAGAGAAAGAGATTTATTATATGAATTGGCTCATGTGGCTATGGAGGTTGGGAAGTCCCATGATATGCCATCTGCAATGCAAGCTGGAGAACTAGGAAAGCCAGTGGAATAATCAATCCAAGGCTGGAGGCCTAAGAACCAGGAGAGCTAATGGTATAATTCCCAGTCTAAGGCCAGAAGCCTGAGAACCAAGGGGCTGCTGGTGTAAATCTTGAAGTCCAAAGGCTTGATAACCAGAAGGTGTGATGCCCGAGGTCAAGAGAAGATGAATGTCCCAGCTCAAGAAGAGAGAGAGTAAATTCACACTTCCTCTGCCTTTTTTGTTCTATTTGGTCTTTCAACAGATTGGATGCTATCCATCCACATTGGTGAGGGTGGATCTTTACTCAGTCTACTTATTCAAATGATGATCTCTTCCACAAACACCCGCATAGACACACCACAAATAATGTTTACCAGCTCTCTGGGCATCCCTTAGCCCAGTCAAGTTGATACATATAATTAACCACCACAAAGAGTAACTTTACAGTGGAGAAGTTTGACAAACGCAAGCCAGCTGATCTAGGCCAACATCAACAGTGATAAATCATGTTGATAATATGTGCTCTTGATACGATGCAATGAAAATGGTATTTTACATCTGTGATTCTTCTCCCAGAAACCCATAATCTCAGTCAAAGCATGAGAAAAATATCAGACAGTCCCCAATACACGGACATTCTACAAAATGCCTGATCAGGAACATCTGAGAAACTGTCACAGTCAAAAGGAGCTTAAAAGGATGCATGATAGCTAAATATAAAGTGGTATCCTGGGTGGGACCCTAGAACAAAAAAAGAGCATTAGATTAAAAACTAAGGAAATCTGAATAAAGTATGAACTTCAATTAGTATAATATATCAATATTGGTTCATTAATTGCAAAAAATGAACCATACTGCAGTATTGTGATTTATAAGAAATATATACATATATATACTTGGTCATTCTGTTGACCAAAGTATATTTTTCATATATATTTGATCTTCATCCACATTTCTTGGCTCACAGCTCCCCAAACCTTTGGAATCTGCTGAGAGATAAGAGCAATGGGAGCATCTTTTGTTGTAATATTTGGTCTCTTGTCCTCAGTTCCTGAAAATACTTCAGAGCCAGAAAGCTGAAATGGGTATCTTGTTATTTATAACAAATCCCTTTCAACCACAGCTGGGTTTATGTTAATGAGGTGACTTTTGGAAAGTACCTAAGAGTGGAGGCTGGGTGCCAGGGAAACCAACCAGAATCGTGAAGCGGAACTTTCAGTCACACTCCCTGACTTCTGAGGAGGGGAGAGGGTCTGGAATCTGAATCAATCACCAATGGTCAATGATTTAATCAACCATGTCTGTGTAATGATGCCTTCATAAAAACCCAAAAGGAAAGTTCAGAGAGCTTCCAGGCTGGGAAACCAGAATGCTTCCACATGCTGGGCCCCAATCTCCTTGAAGACAGAAGCTCCTTTGTTGAGACCTCACCCTATGTATCTCTTCATCCGGCTGTTGATTCATACTCTTTAATACCCTTTGTAATAAACTGGTAATCTGGTGAGTAAATGGGTTTCCTGAGTTCTATAAGTCACTCTAGCAGATTAATCAAACCCAAAGATGGGGTCATGGGAACCTCTAATTTATAGCCGGTCGGTCAGAAGCACAGATAACAACCTGGGCTTGTAATGGGCGTCTGAAGTGGAGGGTGATCTTGTGGGAATGAGTGTTTTACCTGTGGAATCAGATATTATCTCTGGGTAGGTAGTGTCATAATTGAGTTGCATTGTAGGACAACTAGATGGTTTTGGAGAATTGTTTGTTGGTATGGAACCCGGCCCCCCAATCCCCACATTGTAATTGGGTGATCAGGGCCCAAGTACATACTAACTGAAGATATTAATAACAGGGGGAAATGAATATGAGGTATATGGAAACTGTACAATCTTCACAATTTTTCGGTAAATCTAAAACTGTTCTAAAAAATAAAATTTATTAAAATATAAAAAAGTCTATGTCATTTGTTCATTTTTGGAGTAAGCAAGAATTGATTGACAACTCAATACACCACAAGAACAAATTGAAGAATAAAAATCATATGATCATCTCAATAGATGCAGAAAAAACTGACAAAATTCAACATCCATTTTAGATAAAAGAAAACCTCTCAACAAAGTGGGTATAGAGGAAACATACCTCAACATAGTAAAATACATTTATGGCAAACTCACAGTCAACATTACACTCAATGGTGAAAAGCTGCCAGCATTTCCTCTAGGATCAGGAACAAGATAAGGATGCCCACTCTTGCCACTTTTACTCAATATAATATTGGAAGACCTAGCCACAACAATCAGAAAAGAAAAAGAAACAAAAGGAAGCCAAATTGGAAGGGAAGAAGTTAAACTGTCACTATTTACAGATGACATGATACAATATGTAGAAAATCCTAAATACGCCACCAAAAAATTATTAGAACTAATAAATGAACTCACTAAAGTTGCAGGATACCAAATTAATGTACAAAAATCTGTTGTGTTTCTATACACTGATAATAAGCTATTAGAAAGAGAAATTAAGAAAAACAATCCCATTTACAATCATATCAAAAAGAATAAAATACCTAGGAAAAAATTTAACCAAGGAGGTAAAAGACTTGTACTCAGAAAACTATAAGACATTGATGAAAGAAATTGAAGATCAGATTGGTTCAAGATGGCGGAGTAGAAGAATGTGTGCACTCACTCCCTCTTGCGAGAGCACCGGAATCGTAACTAACTGTTGAACAAGCATCAACAGGAAGACACTGGAACTCACCAAAAAAGATGCCCCACGGCCAGAGACAAAGGAGAAGCCACAATGAGATGGTAAGAGGGGTGCAATCACAATAAAATCAAATCCCATAACCACTGGGTGGGTGACTCACAAACTGGAGAACACTTAAACCACAGAAGTTCACCCACTGGAGTGAAGGTTCTGAGCCCCACGTCAGGCTTCCCAACCTGGGGGTCCGGCAACAGGAGGAGGAATTCCTAGAGAATCAGACTTTGAAGCCTAGTGGGATTTGATTGCAGGACTTCAACAGGACTGGGGGAAACAGAGACTCCACTCTTGGAGGGCACACACAAAGTAGTGTGTGCATTGGGACCCAGAGGAAGGAGCAGTGATCCCATAGGAGACTGAACCACACCTACCTGCTAGTGTTGGAAGGTCTCCTGCAGAGGCGGGGTGTGGCTGTGGCTCACCACAGGGACAAGGACACTGGCAGCAGAAGTTCTGGGAAGTACTCCTTGGCATGAGCCCTCCAAGAGTCCACCATTAGCCACACCACAGAGCTGGGTAGGCTCCAGTGCTGGGTCGTCTCAGGCCAAACAACCAACAGGGAGGGAACCCAGCCCAATCCATCAGCAGACAAGCAGATTAAAGTTTTACTGAGCTATGCCTACCAGAGCAACACACTACATAATGATCAAGGGATCAATCCAAGAAGAAGATATAACAATTATAAATATATATGCACTCAACATAGGAGCACCTCAGTACATAAGGCAAATGCTAAGAGCTATAAAAGAGGAAATCTACAGTAACACAATAATAGTGGGGGACTTTAACACCTCACTTACACCAATGGACAGATCATCCAGACAGAAAATTAATAAGGAAACACAAGCTTTAAATGACACAATAGACCAGATAGATTTAATTGATATTTATAGGACATTCCATCTGAAAACAGCAGATTACACTTTCTTCTCAAGTGCACACAGAACATTCTCCAGGATATATCACATCTTAGATCAAAAATCAAGCCTCGGGAATTTAAGAAAACTGAAATCATATCAAGTATCTTTTCCGACCACAGCACTATGAGATTAGAAATCAACCACAAAAAAAACGCAAAAAACACAAACACATGGGGGCTAAACAATACGTTACCAAATAACCAAGAGATCACTGAAGAAATCAAAGAGGAAACCAAAATACACCTAGAGACAAATTACAATGAAAACACGACGATTGAAAACCTATGGAAGGCAACAAAAGCAGTTTTAAGAGGGAAGTTTATAGCTATACAAGCCTGCCTCAAGAAACAAGAAAAATCTCAAATAAACCGTCTAACCTTACACATAAAGCATTTAGAGAAAGAGGAACAAAAAAAGCCCAAAGTTAGCAGAAGGAAAGAATAATAAAGATCAGATCAGAAATAAATGAAAAAGAAATGAAGGAAACAATAGCAAAGAACAATAAAACTAAAAGCTGGTTCTTTGAGAAGGTAAACAAAATTGATAAACCACTAGCCAGACCCATCAGGAAAAAGAGGGAGAGGACTCAAATCAGTAAAATTAGAAATGGAAAAGGAGAAGTTACAACGGACACCACAGAAATACAAAGCATCCTAAGAGACTACTACAAGCAACTCTATGCCAATAAAATGGACAACCTGGAAGAAATGGACAAATTCTTAGAAAGGTATAACCTTCCAAGACTGAACCAGGAAGAAGTAGAAAATGTGAACAGACCAATTACAAGTAATGAAATTGAAACTGTGATTAAAAATCTTCCAACAAACAAAAGTCCAGGACCAGATGGCTTCACAGGTGAATTCTATCAAACATTTAGAGAAGAGCTAACACCCAACCTTCTGAAACTCTTCTAAAAAATTGCAGAGGAAGCAACACTCCCAAACTCATTTTATGAGGCCACCATCACCCTGATACCAAAACCAGACAAAGATACTTAAAAAAAAATTACAGACCAATATCACTGATGAATATAGATGCAAAAATCCTCAACAAAATACTAGCAAACAGAATCCAACAACACATGAAAAGGATCATACACCATGATCAAGTGGGATTTATCCCAAGGATGCAAGGATTCTTCAGTATACGCAAATCAATCAGTGTGATACACCATATTAACAAATTGAAGGAGAAAAACCATATGATCATCTCAGTAGATGCAGAAAAGGTTTTTGACAAAATTCAACACCCATTTATGATAAAAACTCTCCAAAAAGTGGACATAGAGGGAACCTACCTCACCATAATAAAGGCCATATACAACAAAACCACAGCAAATATAATTCTCATAGTGAAAAACCGAAAGCATTTCCTCTAAGATCAGGAACAAGAAAAGGATGTCCACTCTCGCCACTATTATTCAACATAGTTTTGGAAGTCCTAGCCCCAGCAATCAGAGAAGCAAAAGAAGTAAAAGGAATATAAATTGGAAAAGAAGAAGTAAAACTGTCACTGTTTGCAGATGACATAATACTACACATAGAGAATCCTAAAGATGCCACCAGAAAACTACTAGAGCTAATCAATGAATTTGGTAAAGTTGCAGGATACAAAATTAATGCACAGAAATCTCATGCATTCCTAGACACTAACAATGAAAGATCAGAAAGAGAAATTAAGGAAACAATCCCATTCACCATTGCAACAAAAAGAATAAAATACCTAGGAATAAACCTACCTAAGGAGGTAAAAGAACTGTACTCAGAAAACTATAAGACACTGACAAAAGAAATCAAAGATGACACAAACAGATGGAGAGATATACCATGTCCTTGGGTTGGAAGAATCAATATTGTGAAAATGACTATACTACCCAAAACAATCTACAGATTCAATGCACTCCCTGTCAAATTACCAATGGCATTTTTTACACAACTAGAACAAAAAATCTTAAAATTTGTATGGAGACACAAAAGACACTGAATAGCTAAAGCAATCTGGAGGGAAAAAAACAGAGCTGGAGGAATCACACGCCCTGACTTGAGACTGTACTACAAAGCTACAGTAATCAAGACAATATGGTACTGGCAGAAAAACAGAAATATAGATCAATGGAACAGGATAGAAAGCCCAGAGATAAACCGACATACCTATGGTCAACTAATCTATGACACAGGAGGCAAGGATATACAGTGGAGAAAAGGCAGTCTCTTCAATAAGTGGTGCTGGGAAAACTGGACAGCTACATGTAAAAGAATGAAATTAGAACACTCCCTAACACCATACACAAAAATAAACTCAAAATGGATTAAAGACCGGACACTATAAAAATCTTAGAGGAAAACGTAGGAAGAACACCCTTTGACATAAATCACAGCAAGATCCTTTTTGACCCACCTCCTAGAGAAATGGAAATAAAAACAAAAATAAACAAATGGAACTTAATGAAACTTAAAAGCCTTTGTACAGCAGAGGAAACTATAAACAAGAGAAAAAGACAACCCTCATAATAGGAGAAAATATTTGCAAATGAATCAACGGACAAAGGATTAATCTCCAAAATATATAAACAGCTCATGCAGTTCAATATTAAAAAAAATACAACCCAATCAGAAAATGGGCAGAAGAACTAAATAGACATCTCTCCAAAGAAGACATACAGATGGCCAAGAAGCACATGAAAAGCTGCTCAACATCATTAATCATTAGAGAAATGCTAATCAAACTACAAGAAGGTATCACCTCACACTGGTTAGAATGGGCATCATCAGAAAATCTACAAACAACAAATGCTGGCGAGGGTGTGGAGGAAAGGGAACCCTCTTGCACTGTTGGTGGGAATCTAAATTGATACAGCCACTATGGAGAACAGTATGGAGGTTCCTTAAGAAACTAAAACTAGAACTACCATATGACCCAGCAATCCCACTACTGGACATATACCCTGAGAAAACCATAATTCAAAAAGAATCATGTACTGCAATGTTAATTGCAGCTGTATTTACAATAGCCAGGACATGGAAGCAACCTAAGTGTCCATCAACAGATGAATGCATAAAGAAGATGTGGCACATATATACAATGGAATATTACTCAGCCGTAAAAGGAAACGAAATTGAGTTATTTGTAGTAAGGTGGATGGACCTCAAGTCTGTCATACAGAGTGAAGTAAGTCAGAAAGAGAAAAACATATATCATATGCTAACACGTATATATGGAACCTAAAAGAAATAAAAGTTTCTGAAGAACCTAGGGGCAGGACAGGAATAAAGATGCAGATGTCGAGAATGGACTTGAGGACACGGGGAGGGGGAAGGTAAGGTGGGGCGAAGTGAGAGAGTGGCATGGACATATGTACACTACCAAATGTAAAATAGATAGCTAGTGGGAAACAGCTGCATAGCACAGGGAGATCAGCTCTGTGCTTTGTGACCACCTAGAAGGGTGGGATAGGGAGGGTGGGAGGGAGACGCAAGAGGGAGGAGATATGGGGATATATGTATATGTATAGTTGATTCCCTTTGTTATAAAGCAGAAACTAACACAGCATTGTAAAGCAATTATACTCCAATAAAGATGTTAAAAAAAAAAAGACACATGCACCCCAATGTTCATTGCAGCACTATTTACAATAGCCAGGTCATGGAAGCAACCTAAATGCCCATCGACAGATGAATGGATAAAGAGGATGTGGTACATATATACAATGGAATATTACGCAACCATATAAATGAATGAAATTGGGTCATTTGTAGAGATGTGGATGGACCTAGAGACTGTCATACAGAGTGAAATAAGTCAGAAAGAGAAAAACAAATATCGTATATTAACGCATATATGTGGAATCTAGAAAAATGGTACAGATCAACTGGTTTGCAAGGCTGAAATAGAGACACAGATGTAGAGAACAAATGTATGGACACCAAGGGGGGAAAGTGGCAGGGAGGGGGGTGGTGCTGGGATGAACTGGGAGATTGGGATTTACATATGTACACTAATATGTATAAAATACATAACTAATAAGAACCTGCTGTATAAAAAATAAATAAATAAAGCAAAATTCAGAAAAAAAAAAAGAAATTTAAGATTATACAAACAAATGGAAAGATATACCATGCTCATGGATTGGAAGAATTAATATTGTTAAAACGACCACACTCCCCAAGACGATCTACAGATTCAATGCAATCCCTATCAAAATACCATGACGTTTTTCACGGAAGTAGAGCAAATAATTCTAAAATTTGTGTGGAATTACAAAAGATGCTGAATAGCCCAAGCAATCTTGAGAAAGAAGAATACAGCTGGAGGTATCATGCTCCCTGATTTCAAACTATACTACAAAGTATAGTAATCAAAACAGTATGGTACTGGCACAAAAAACGGACACATGGATCTACGAAACAGAATAGAGAGCCCATAAATAAACCCACACCTTTATGGTTAATTAACCTATGACAAAGGAAGTAAGAATATACAATGAGGAAAAAAACATTCTCTTCAATAAATGGTGTTGAAATACTGGACAACTACATGCAAAAGAATCAAACTGGACTACTTTCTCATATGCACAAAAATAAACTCAAAATGGATTAAAGTCTTGAATGTAAGACCTGAAACCATTAAACTCCTAGAAGAAAACACAGGCAGTGTGCTCTTTGACTTTGGTCTTATCAATATTTTTTTTTGATCTGTCTCCTCAGGCAAGGAGAACAAAAGCAAAAATAAAAAATGGGACTACATAAAACTAAAGAGTATTTACATAGAGAAGGAAACTATCAACAAAATAAAAAGGCTTCCTAATGAATGGGAGAAGATATTTGCAAATGATATTGGGGTTAACATCCCAAATATACTAAAGAACTCATACAACTCAATATCAAAAAAACAAACAACTTGATTTAAAAAATGTGCAGAGGACCTTAATAGAGACTTTTTCAAAGAAGACATATAAATGGCCAACAGACACATAAAAAAATGCTCAACATCACTAGTCATCAGGGAAATGCAAATCAAAACCACAATGAAATACCACCTCACACCCGTCAGAATGGCTATCATCAAAAAGATAACAAATTACAAGTGATGGCGAGGATGTGGAGAATAGGGAACTTTCAAATATTGTTGGTGGGATTGTCAATTGGTGCAGTCGCTATGGAAAACAGTGTGAAAGTTCCTCAAAAAATTAACAATAGAAGTACCATGTAACCTAGCAATTTCACTTCTCTGTATTGTATTCACCTGAAAAAAACAAAAACATTAATTCGAAAAGATATATGCACTCAATGTTCATTGCAGCATTATTTACAATAGCAAAGATATGGAAGCAACCCAAGTGTTCAATGATAGATGAATGGATAAAGAAGATGTAGTGTATATGTATAATGAAATATTTTAGTCATAAAAAAAGTATCAAGAGGAGCTTCAAGATAGCAGACAAGTAAGACAAGGAGATCACCTTCCTCCCCACGAACACATCAGAAATACATCTACATGTGGAACAACTCCTACAGAACACATACTGAATGCTGGCAGAAGACCTCAGACTTCCCAAAAGGCAAGAAACTCCCCACGTACCTGGGTAGGGCAAAAGAAAAAAGAAAAAACAGAGACAAAAGAATAAGGATGGGACCTGCACCAGTGGGAGGGAGCTGTGAAGGAGGAAAGGTTTCCACACACAAGGAAGGCTCTTCAAAGGCGGAGACTGTGGGTGGCAGAGGGGGGAAGCTTTGGAGCCACGGAGCAGAGCGGAGCAACCGCGGTGCGGAGAGCAAAGCAGAGAGATTCCAGCGCAGAGGAGCGGTGCCAACCAGCACTCACCAGCCCGAGAGGCCTGTCTGCTCACCTGCCGGGGCAGGCGGGGGCTGGGAGCTGAGGCTCGGGCTTCGGAGGTCAGATCCCAGGGAGAGGACTGGGGTTGGCGGCATGAACACAGCCTGAAGGGGGCTAGTGCGCCACAGCTAGCCGGGAGGGAGTCCGGGAAAAAGTCTGGAACTGCCTAAGGCAAGAGACTTTTTCCTAGCTCTTTGTTTCCTGGTGCGTGAGGAGAGGGGATTAAAAGCGCCGCTTAAAGGAGCTCCAGAGACGGGCGCGAGCCGCGGCTATCAGCGCGGACCCCAGAGACGGGCATGAGACACTAAGGCTGCTGCAGCCACCAAGAAGCCTGTGTGCAAGCACAGGTCACTATCCACACCTCCCCTCCCGGGAGCCTGTGCAGCCCGCCACTGCCAGGGGCCCGTGATCCAGGGACAACTTCCCTGGGAGAACACACGGTGCGCCTCAGGCTGGTGCAACGTCACGCCGGCCTCTGCCGTTGCAGGCTCGCCCTGCATCCGTACCCCTCCCTCCCCCGGGCCGGAGTGAGCCAGAGCCCCCAAATCAGCTGCCCCTTTAACCCCGTCCTGTCTGACCAAAGAACAGATGCCCTCAGGCGACCTACACGCAGAGGCGGGGACAAATCCAAAGCTGAACCCCAGGAGCTGTGCCAACAAAGAAGAGAAAGGGAAATCTCTCCCAGCAGCTTCAGGAGCAGCGGATTAAATCTCCACAGTCAACTTGATGTACCCTGCATCTATGGGTACCTGAATAGACAACGAATCATCCCAAACTGAGGAGGTGGACTTTGGGAGAAATGATATATATATATATTTTTTTCCCTTTTTCTCCTTTTGTGAGTGTGTATGAGTATGCTTCTGTGTGTGATTTTGTCTGTATAGCTTCGCTTTTACCATTTGTCCTAGGGATCTGTCTGTCTGTTTTCTCTCTCTTTTTTTTTTTTTTTAACTATAGTTTTCAGAACTTGTTATCATTGGTGGATTTGTTTCTTGGTTCGGCTGTTCTCTTCTTTCTTTCTTTCTTTTTTTAAAAGTACTTAAAATATTTTTTTTAATAATTATTTTTTGTTTTTTTATTTTAATAACTTATTTTATTTTATTTTATTTTTTTTTATCTTTTTCTTTCTTTCTTTTTTTCTCCCTTTTATTTTGAGCCGTGTGGATGACAGGCCCTTGGTGCTCCAGCCAGGCATCAGGGCTGTGCCTCTGAATGGGAGACGCAAGTTCAGGACATTGGTCCACAAGAGACCTCCCAGCTCCACATAATATCAAACGGTGAAAATCTCCCAGAGATCTCCATCTCAACACCAAGACCCAGCTCCACTCAATGACCAGCAAGTTAGAGTGCTGGACACCCTATGCCAAAAAACTAGCAAGACAGGAACACAACCCCACCCATTAGAAGAGAGGCTGCCGAAAATCATAATAAGGTCCAGACACCCCAAAACACACCACCAGACGTTGACCTGCCCACCAGAAAGGCAAGATCCAACCTCATCCACCAGAACACAGGCACTAGTCCCCTCCACCCGGAAGCCTACACAACCCACTGAACCAACCTTAGCAACTGGGGGCAGACACCAAACACATTGGGAACTACGAACCTGCAGCCTGTGAAAAGGAGACCCCAAACACAGTAAGTTAAGCAAAATGAGAAGACAAAGAAACACACAGCAGATGAAGGATCAAGGTAAAAACCCACCAGACCTAGCAAATGAAGAGGAAATAGGCAGTCTACCTGAAAAAGAATTCAGAATAATGATAGTAAAGATGATCCAAAATCTTGGAAATAGAATGGAGAAAATAGAAGAAACGTTTAACAAGGACCTAGAAGAACTAAAGAGCAAACAAACAATCATGAACAACATAATAAATGAAATTAAAAATTCTCTAGAAGGGATCAATAGCAGAATAACTGAGGCAGAAGAACGGAAAAGTGACCTGGAAGATAAAATAGTGGAAATAACTACTGCAGAGCAGAATAAAGAAAAAAGAATGAAAAGAACTGAGGACAGTCTCAGAGACCTCTGGGACAACATTAAACACACCAACAATCGAATTGTAGGGGTCCCAGAAGGAGAAGAGAAAAAGAAAGGGATTGAGAAAATATTTGAAGAGATTATAGTTGAAAACTTCCCTAATATTGGAAAGGAAATAGTGAATCAAGTCCAGGAAGCACAGAGTCCCATACAGGATAAATCCAAGGAAAAACACGCCAAGACACATATTAATCAAACTAACGATAATTAAATACAAAGAAAAAATATTAAAAGCAGCAAGGGAAAAACAACAAATAACACATAAGGGAATCCCCATAAGGTTACCAGCTGATGTTTCAGCAGAAACTCTGCAAGCCAGAAGGGAGTGGCAGGACATATTTAAAGTGATGAAAGGGAAAAACCTACAACCAAGATTACTCTATCCAGCAAGGATCTCATTCAGATTTCACGGAGAAATTAAAACCTTTACAGACAAGCAAAAGCTAAGAGAATTCAGCACAACAAAATCACCTTTACAACAAATGCTAAAGGAACTTCTCTAGGCAGGAAACATAAGAGAAGGAAAAGACCTACAATAACAAACACAAAACAATTAAGAGAATGGTAATAGGAAAATACATATCATTAACTACCTTAAATGTAAATGGAATAAATGTTCCAACCAAAATACATAGACTGGCTGAATGGATACAAAAACAAGACCCATATATATGTTGTCTACAAGAGACCCACTTCAGACTGAGGGACACACACAGACTGAAAGTGAGGGGATGGAAAAAGATATTCTATGCAAATGGAAATGAAAAGAAAGCTGGAGTACAATTCTCATATCAGACAAAATAGACTTTAAAACAAAGACTATTACAAGGGACAAAGAAGAACACTACATAATGATCAAGGAATCAATCCAAGAAGAAGATATTACAATTGTAAATATTTATGCACCCAATATAGGAGCACTGCAATACATAAGGCAAATGCTAACAACCATAAAAGGGGAAATCGACAGTAACACAATCATAGTAGGGGGCTTTAACACCCCACATCCACCAATGGACAGATCATCCAAAATGAAAATAAATACAGAAACACAAGCTTTAAATGATACATTAAATAAGATGAACTTAATTGATATTTATAGGACATTCCATCCAAAAACAACAGAATAAACTTTCTTCTCAAGTGCTCATGGAACATTCTCAAGGATAGATCATATCTTGGGTCACAAATCAAGCCTCGGTAAATTTAAGAAAAATGAAATCGTATCAAGTATCTTTTCCAACCACAACGCTATGAGACTAGATATCAATTACAGGAAAAAATCTGTAGAAAATAAAAACACATGGAGGCTAAACAATACACTACTTAAAAACCAAGAGATCACTGAAGAAATCAAAGAGGAAATCAAAAAATACGTAGAAACAAATGACAATGAAAACACGATGGCCCAAAATCTATGGGATGCAGCAAAAGCAGTTCTAAGAGGGAAGTTTATAGCAATACAGTCCTACCTTAAGAAATAAGAAACAACTCAAATAAACAACCTAACCTTACACCTAAAGCAATTAGAGAAAGAAGAACAAAAAAACCCCAAAGTTAGCAGAAGGAAAGAAATCATAAAGATCTGATCAGAAATTAATGAAAAAGAAATGAAGGAAACGATAGCAAAGATCAGTAAAACTAAAAGCTGGTTCTTTGATAAGATAAACAAAACTGATAAACCATTAGCCAGACTCATCAAGAAAAAAAAGGAAGAAAACTCAAATCAGTAGAATTAGAAATGAAAAAGGGGAAGTAACAAATGACACCGCAGAAATACAAAGGATCATGAGAGATTACTACAAGCAACTATATGCCAATAAAATGGACAACCTGGAAGGAATGGACAAATCCTTAGAAAAGCACAACATTCTAAGACTGAACCAGGAAGAAATAGAAAATATAAACAGACCAATCACAAGCACTGACATTGAGACTGTGATTAAAAATCTTCTAACAAACAAAAGTCCAGGACCAGATGGCTTCACAGGCGAATTCTATCAAACAATTAGAGTGGCAACATATGTATATGTGTAACTGATTCACTTTGTTGTAAAGCAGAAGCTAGCACACCATTGTAAAGCAATTATACTTCAATAAAGATGTTTTAAAAAAAAAAAAACAAAAAAAACAATTAGAGAAGAGCTAACACCTATCCTTCTCAAACTCTTCCAAAATAGAGCAGAGGGCGGAACACTTCCAAACTCATGTACGAGGCCACCATCACCCTGATACCAAAACCAGACAAAGATGTCACAAAAAAAGAAAACTACAGACCAATATCACTGATGAACACAGATGCAAAAATCCTCAACAAAATACTAGCAAACAGAATCCAACAGCACATTAAAAGGATCATACACCATGATCAAGTGGGGTTTATCCCAGGAATGCAAGGATTCTTCAATATACGCAAATCAATCAATGTGATACACCATAATTAACAAATTGAAGGAGAAAAACCATATAATCATCTCAATAGATGCAGAGAAAGCTTTTGACAAAATTCAACACCATTTATGATAAAAACCCTCCAGAAAGTAGGCATAGAGGGAACTTACCTCAACATAATAAAGGCCATATATGACAAACACACAGCCAACATCATCCTCAATGGTGAAAAACTGAAACCATTTCCACTAATATCAGGAACAAGACAAGGTTGCCCACTCTCACCACTATTATTCAACATAGTTTTAGGAAGTTTTCGCCACAGCAATCAGAGAAGAAAAAGAAATAAAAGGAATCCAAATTGGAAAAGAAGAAGTAAAGCTGTCACTGTTTGCAGATGACATGATATCATACATAGAGAATCCTAAAGATGCTACCACAAAACTACTACAGCTAATCAATGAATTTGATAAAGTTGCAGGATACAAAATTAATGCACAGATATCTCTTGCATTCCTATACACTAATGATGAAAAATCTGAAAATGAAATTAAGAACACACTCACATTTACCATTGCAACAAAAAGAATAAAATACTTAGGTATAAACCTACCTAAGGAGACAAAAGACCTGTATGCAGAAAATTATAAGACACTGATGAAAGAAATTAAAGATGATACAAATAGATGGAGAGATATACCATGTTCTTGGATTGGAAGAATCAACATTGTGAAAATGACTCTACTACCCAAAGCAATCTACAGATCCAATGCAATCCCTATCAAACTACCACTGGCATTTTTCACAGAACTAGAACAAAACATTTCACAATTTGTATGGAAACACAAAAGACCCCGAATAGCCAAAGCAATCTTGAGAAAGAAAAATGGAGCTGGAGGAATCAGGCTCCCAGTCTTCAGACTATACTACAAAGCTACAGTAATCAAGCCAGTATGGTACTGGCACAAAAAAAGAAATATAGATCAATGGAATAGGATAGAAATCCAGAGATAAACCCACGCACATATGGTCACCTTATCTTTGATAAAGGAGGCAAGAATATACAGTGGAGAAAAGACAGCCTCTTCAATAAGTGGTGCTGGGAAAACTGGACAGCTACATGTAAAAGAATGAAATTAGAACACTCCCTAACACCATACACAAAAATAAACTCAAAATGGATTAAAGACCTACATGTAAGGCCAGACACTACCAAACTCCTAGCGGAAAACACAGGCAGAGCAGTCTACGACATAAATCACAGCAAGATCCTTTTTGACCCACCTCCTAGAGAAATGGAAATAAAAACAAAAATAAACAAATGGGATCTAATGAAACTTAAAAGCCTTTGTACAGCAGAGGAAACCATAAACAAGAGAAAAAGACAACCCTCATAATAGGAGAAAATATTTGCAAATGAGGCAACTGACAAAGGATTAATCTCCAAAATTTACAAGCAGCTCATGCAGCTCAATATCAAAAAAACAAACAACCCAATCCAAAAATGGGCAGAAGACCTAAATAGACATTTCTCCAAAGAAGATATACAGATTGCCAACAAACACATGAAAGAATGCTCAACGTCATTAGTCATTAGAGAAATGCAAATCAAAACTGCAATGAGATATCATCTCACACCAGTCAGAATGGCCATCATCAAAAAATCTACAAACAATAAATGCTGGAGAAGGTGTGGAGAAAAGGCAACCCTCATACACTGTTGGTGGAAATGTAAATTGATACAGCCACTATAGAGAACAGTATGGAGGTTCCTTAAAAAACTAAAAATACGACCCAACAATCCCACTACTGGGCATATACCCTGAGAAAACCATAATTCAAAAAGAGTTATGTACCACAATGTTCATTGCAGCTCTATTTACAATAGCCAGGACATGGAAACAACCTAAGTGTCCATTGACAGATGAATGGATAAGGAAGATGTGGCACATATATACAATGGAATATTACTCAGCCATAAAAGGAAACGAAATTGAGTTATTTGTAGTGAGGTGGATGGACCTAGAGTCTGTCATACAGAGTGAAGTAAGTAAGAAAGAGAAAAACAAATATCATATGCTAACACATATATATGGAATCTTAAAAAAAAAAAGTTTCTGAAGAACCTAGGGGCAGGACAGGAATAAAAACGCAGACGTAGAGAATGGACTTGAGGACATGAGGAGGGGGGAGGGTAAGCTGGGGCGAAGTGAGGGAGTGGCATGGACATATATTCACTACCAAATGTAAAATAGATAGCTAGTGGGAAGCAGCCTCATAGCACAGGGAGATCAGTTCGGTGCTTTGTGACCATTAGAGGGGTGGGATAGGGAGGGTGGGAGGGAGACACAAGAGGGAGGGGATATCGGTATATATGTACGCATATAGCTGATTCACTTTCTTATAAAGCAGAAATTAACACACCATTGTAAAGCAATTATATTCCAATAAAAATGTTTAAAAAAAAAGTATCAATAATTTTTCCATTTGAGACAATATAGATCTACCTAGAGAGTGTTATGCTAAGTGAAAGAATTCAGATAAAGGAAAGCAAGTACTATATGATCTCACTTATGTATGGAATCTAGAAAACAAAACAAACAAAACAAAATGAAAACAGAGTCATAGATACAGAGAACAAAATGGTGGTTGCCGGAAGGGAGGGGATGGGGATGTGTGTGAAATAGTGAAGGGGATTAAGAGGTACAAGCCTCCAGTTCTATAATAAATAAGTCATGGGGATGTAATACACAGCATAAGAAATGTGATTACTTATATTGTAATAACTTTGTATGGGGACAGATGGTTACTAGACTTATCATGGTGGTCATTTCGTAATATATGCAAATATCAAATAATTATGTAGTACACCTGAAACTAACATAATGTATGTCAACTATATTTCAGTAGAAAAGAACTGATTGAGCACTTACTATATACCAGGCACCTTGATAGGTATTGAGGTTAGAAAAAATATATAAGATAGAAAGGAAGAGGAGGGGAAGGAAGAGAGGAAACCATCATTAATTTAATGTTTTCTATGTCCTGGAAATGTGCTTTTCAGGTTGTTAAAGTCTAGCAAGGGAGATCAGAACATAAATAATTAAAATACAACAATTAAAATAAGTAGAGAAAAACAGAGGAGAGTTGTTTTTATAATTTTAGTAATAGGGATATCTTTATAAGCAAGAAGCTAGAAGCATTAAAGATTAAAACACATAGCTATATAAAAAGATTTTCAGGAAAACAAGAAATATTATAAACAACAAAAGAAGACAAATATAAAAATGGGAAAGAATTTATAAGTCATTTGACAAAAGGCTAATTTCCTTAGTATAGAGAGAATTTTGACAAATCATTAGAAAAAAAGGCCAAGAACCAGATAGACAAAATGGCAAAGCATGTAAAAAGGGATTGCCAGTAGATTTTTTCATAGTGAAAGACATATCAATGGTTTTCATACATGTGAAAATAGATGTAACTTCATAATAAAGAAATGCACATAAAAGAATGAAGTACTAGTTTTAAAAGCTTATCAGATTAGGCTTTGATATTTGATAATATATTGAGATGGTAAGGATGCATAAAAACAGCCATCTTGCATTTTGTTAGTGGAAATGTAAAATGAATGCCTTCTCTGGAAGATAATTTAGTAATATCGTAGCGGAAGCTGTTGGCTCCCTGCCTGTATCCCCATGCCCCTAAGTTTCAGCATTTGCAGGCCTGATTTCCAAATTCCATCATCACCTGCTGAAATAGGTTGGGATATGGGATGAAGGGTGTACACTGGCTTGTGCAATATTTCTAGAGTATAAGAGATAAGGGGATAATGGGAATTGTAAGGACAGTGGAGTTGGCTGGCTGCTGTTAGTGTCATAGGTATGCTGAGGAAAAAAAGTGAGAGACTCATCTGTCAATCAGGATACAATATGAAAGCCAGAAGTCTTCAAAAGAACTGTTTAACATTCAGAAAACAGCTCTTCGTTTGCTACTGGACCTCGTAGAAACTGGGCCTCATTATGGGACATCAAGTGATTGACTGGAGCCGGTTATTGTCAGATTCTCCAACTCATTAGGTTGGGCAGGCACAGCAGTAACCCATCATACAAGAGTACATTTACGATCAGACGTGAGCATGTCCGGAGGAAACAGCTAAATCACATGAGCTGGCAGTCCAGCCCCCCCTATTTCTTAACTTGTTAAATGAATTTCTCTCCCTCAGGTCACACCTATGACTTCAGAGAGAGATCCTATAACCAGTTGTCAGAGGACAATAAAACCCAGGTCTGATTCATAGTGGTGTTAGCTCAGTATATCATGTGAGCTGAAAATAGACTGCTTATACAACACAGTTCTACTCAGGGGTGGTCATGAAAGACAGTAGTGGGGAAAAATTATCACTGCTATGGGCAAAACTTCAAGCAGTACAGATGGTCATGAACTTGTGTAGATGGTCGGTGCAGGACAGGTTCAACTGTGGTGGATGCTATTGGTATTCTGGCCTTATCATCTATCCCTTCCCCTTCAGTTCATGCTGGTCAGGCTTCCAACTACCAGCACCTGCATTTCTTTCCTTCTCTGGCCAATAAAACCCACTTCACCTGCCTGTGAAATAGGCCAAAATTGTTGGGGAATTAATATCTTCCAGGCAGTGGAATACAGGGAATCAAGGTGGGGAGTGCCCCTGAGGGGAGGAGTAATTTATAATTAAGGCTATAGAGAATTCCCAGCATATCATGATGATAAGAATCAGAATAATTTTTAGTCAATTTTGTTACTCTTTCAAAATTATCTCCAGATGATCCCATTATTGCCAGAACCAAGGCAGAGCCTTCCTATCACTCTGCTTTTGGAAGCTACTGCTCCGCGGATCATGCAATGGCCTTCGGAAAATGACTGACCTGACAGGACAAGATTTAGTGTGTCAAGAACCCAGCTCCCTCAAGATAACTCTGAGGCTTGTGTCAATACTGGTTCTGAGTTTCCTCAGCAGGACTGAGCTCCAAGTACCCAAAGTGGTGATTGGCTTGATAGTACACCCTTTATTAGCTACCTTTTCTTCCTGTCTCACCTTCCCACCCTTCTTGGATTTTCCTTCAGCATCAAAATAAGCTATATTTGTATTTAGATCCTTGTCTTAGGGTCTGCTTCTAAAGGAACCCAATTAAGATGGGTAGCTATAAAAATTATAAATGTCTGTACCCAAGAATTCCACTCCCAGGAATTTATCCTAAAGACATACTCACACAAGTGTCCAAAGACGTATGACCTTTGTATTAACAGCAGTAAACATCATCAAGTGCTTACTATATACGGGACATTAAAGCACTTTCCATGTAGTAACTCACTTAATCCTCAGAAAAGTCCTATGAAATTACTATCAAATCCCCATTTACATAAGAGGAAATTGGAGCATACAGAGGTTAAATAACTTGACTAAAAGAACTACTAGTACAGAGCCAGGGTTCAAACCCTGGAAATCTGACTTCAAGTCCCATTCTTGTATCCATTTGGTTTCTTTATAAACATACAAGCAAGGGTACTTATTGCAGCATTGTTTGTAAGAGCTAGAAACAGTTCAAATGTCCATCATAAAAAGATGGGTAAGTAAAGTACGGTATGCCATACTAAAATATTTAGAGCTATTGAAAATAATAAGGCTTATGTACTAATATAGAAAGAAGTCTAAGATATTGTGAAGAGAAGAAAGCAAGATTCAGAACACTGTGCTTCTTAGACAGGCTTCCAATCTTACAAAACCCAGAGCTATGTGTGCATATATGTTTCTGTGTGTAGCTATCACGGGAATAATTGCTGCCTTAAGAGAGGCCTGCCTGTATGTCAAGCATGAGAGGGAGACATACTTTACATTGTAAACCATTTTTTACTGTTTTAATTATTTAACATAAGTATATATTACTCTTTCAAAAAGCTATACTGAAAATATTGCATAATCAAGATTCACATGAATTGACTTGGGATCGGAGGAAGGAGCAATTCATTCTGCCTGGAGGAGTCTCATAAGGTCCCACGAAAGAGCCTCATGGATGGTTAAACACAGAAGAAGGTCACTCCTGGCAGAAGCATATTTGAAGGTCCAGAAGTATGAGAGCTCACAGGATGTGGAGTAACTGCATACAGTTTGACGTGTGGAGTTGGCAGGAAATGAAGCTAGGAAGAGGTTGAGATCAGATGATCTGTAGAAACATTAACTCACAAGTTAAATAAAATATTCAGGCCTATCAATAGCTACTTGACAAGGATGTTTTTATTGTAGGTTTTAAAAAATATCCTTGAATGTGCGTCATATAGGGTATTACAAGGAAGGAAAAGGAATATATCTCAAGTTGATGGGTGCCTATAAGGAGCATTAGTTTTCTTCATTCTCTCTTATTGCAGGGAGTTTGATGAGGAAATGTATCCATTAAGAATCAGAGGACTGAACTGCTGTGTGCACTTCACCACTTACCAACTGTGGGCTCAATGTCCCTATCTGTAAACACACATTACAGTAGTACAAGCTTCATAGAATTAATGTGAGGATCATTTGAGATATTTCACGCAAAGAAATTGGTATATTGCCTGGCACTTTAGCAGGCACTCAGTAATTGTTACCTATTATTGTTATCAATAAGCATTAATAAATAACAATTTCAACATGATCACAACTTTATTGAAATTGCAAGGAACTGAAAACAGTGAAAGGAAAGCACTTCTCTAGAAAACTGCTGGTCTGCAGTTTTAGTCCAAAAGAATATCCCCACGCTCAAAATGAACTCATTTGCCTTTTCTGCTGCCAAACCCTAAATGACACTTGTGTTCTACGTAAAGCCACATTGCTGGTTGACAGGGTCACAGCTGTGGGATCTGTCAGATCATCCCCAATACATGTCCTCCTGCCCAACCAGTTACACCCAGGAGGCTGAATGACGGCAGGAAGTGTTTTACTGACTTTAAACAAATACCTTAAAAAATCAGAACATTTGTTTTGTCCAGGGAAAAACAATGATCTAAAAGCCATGAGACCTAATTTTCTGTTTAAAAAAATACTTCAACCTTCCCTTCTGCTGAGAATGCCCACAAAGAGGTGACATTTACAAAACAGAAGAAACAAATCAAACAAGCACTGGTTTTAAAAAATGTCATGAACAGTGTACTGGCAGTAGGATCCTAATTAGCTATCACAAAAGCCACGAAAACAAGGATGTCAAGGGTGTAAAATTTATCATTCTAGATTGAAACTCAAATGTGTTTAACCTGAACAAAATATCAGACTGGTAGAACTATAGAGAGACAGTTAAACAAGCTAGATTAGAGACACTTGTATCTAACTTTTCCTAACTCACTATACTCCCTTTTTAATATCTGTTTTCTGGCATTTATGCTCAGTCATATTCATCTATAAATTTCCCTCTCCATAATTACAGTGACGATTCTTGTTTTCCAAACCAAAAATTAGAGCACATGTTTTGATAACATCAAATACTCTGACAGGACCAAGGGAGAGGGTTATCTTCAAAGAATGTTTTTTCCCTAAGTTCTGGAAATCTGGTAGTTCCCATGTGACACTTACAGATACATCTTTCTTCTCTTCAGTCTAATCTTCTTTCCCTTAAAACGGTTAGTATTAAGCTTTGAATTCAAAGTACTTTGAAAGTGTGAGTTCTATGAAAGGAGAAGAAAAAATAAACTGGGGGAAGACAAAAAATGTAGAACGGCAGAAACAGACCACACTGTAAAGAGGAGGGAAAAGAGGGAGATAGAATCCCATATAATGGAGTTTTCAAGACCATTTTATCCAAAGTTTAAAATGAGGTTAGATTAAATAAAACTCTGTGAAATTCAGAGGGGAAATAGTATTATAGCTTAAGTGGAAATAAAAATTTGTTTGTTTTTGATTCCACAATGAATAAAAGGGCCCCAGATGAATAATGTTTATAGTTATTATTACTCACATTCAGCAGATTGCCTTCATCTTCTATTAATGAGTCTTCAGGAAGAAAAGGAGACCCTTACTTTTTGTAGCAGAGCTATAAAATTTCTTAGTACTTTCATAATCCTAAATATTCACAATCATGATGGGAAAAAATCATTTCTCAGAAAATAGATGATAATAACATCAAACATTTCTCTAATGTTTCATTGAGATCTAAACACATTATGCAGACTCAAAGAAATATTGGTGGACCTGGCTGGCCATAGATCAAAGAATTCAAAGTTTTAGTGACTGGGTGTTTTTGAGAAGATAACATAATTACAAGATGCTACAAAATCATAGGCAATTGTTACATCTTCTCAACATCCAACACAGTTTGAACTCTGATTATAGAATCCAGGAGACCATTCTTTTCTTCCTCAATGTAGTACCTAGGTCTTTCCACCTTAGAAAAAAGAAACAGAGAATATTTCTTGTCTGTGGACTTTACAAACTGTAACATAATCAATAGCTTATTTATTGCTTTGGTTCAAGTGAAATTTCATATAAGATGTTTATATTTGCGGGGGTGGGTGGGTAGAGATTTCTAGCTCTTACCACTTAGTAATGGTAACTGAGTTTTAGCTAGGTACATGATAGCTCAGTTTAAAGACTAGATCTCCTGGCCTCCCTTGGTAAGTTGTGGTCATGTAGCACAGTTCAATGGGATGTTAGCAGAAGTGATGTGTTCAAAGTCCAGTTTATGCCCTTAAAAGAAAGGATTTGCCTTCCACTACTTTCCACTCTTTCCCACTGGCTATCATATGAATATAATGGAATGAGCTGGAACAGCTATTTTAAACCACAAGATGAAAGCTGCATGTAGAGAATTTCAGAGCACGAAGACTGTAGGAGGCTGAGTCCCAGATACCACAGAGCTACCATATCAGCCGTGTCATAGTTACACTCACTCTGAAACATGAGAGAGAAGAAGCCTTCTATTTTATCTTCTTTTTGTTTTTATTTTTTATTTTTATAGTTACATTGAGGTATAATCAACATAAAACAAATTGCACATATTTATGTATACAATTTGATAACTAGGGGCATATGTATACACACATGAAACCATACAATCAGGAAACAGAACACACACTTCCCTCACAGAAGTTTCCTTGTGACCCTTTGTAACATATCCCTCCATGACTACCACCAACCCCAATCAACCAGCAATCTTCTTTTTGTCACTGTAGATTGCATTTTCTAGAATTTTGTACAAATATTATTATGAAGTATGCATTTTTTGCCTGGCTGTAATTATTTTGAGACTTATCCATGCTTTTCCATATATCAATAGTTTGTTTCTTTTTATTCGTAGTATTCTATTTTATGTATATGCCACAATTTGCTTTGCTTATCCATTATGGACCTATGAGTTGTTTCCAGTTTAGCTTTGGGCTATTACAAACAAAGCTGCTACGAATATTTGTGTACAAGTCTTGGGTCGAGACATGCTTTTATTTCTCTTGGGTAAATAACTAGAAGTAGAATAGCTGGTCATATGGTATGTGTTATGTTTAACATTTTAAGACACTGCCAAACTGTTTTCCAAAGTGGTTGTCCTAATTTCCATTTCCATCAATAGTGAAAGAGAGAGTTCTACTTGCTTCACATCCTCAGCAACATATAGTATGATCAGTCTTCATTTCAGCCGTTCTAGTGGGTGTGTAGTTAATTTTCATTTCCCTAATGACTAATGAGGTTGTACATCTTTTCAGGTGCTTATTTTCCATTCATAGAACTTCATAGGTGAAGTTTTTTTTCAAAATTTTTGCCATTGTTTATTAGAATGTTAGTCTTCTTACTGAGTTGTAAGAGTTTTTTGTATATTATAGACTCAAATACTTTGTCAGGTGTATGTTCACATATCTCTTCTCACATGCTGTGACTTACCTTTTTATTTATCAGAGTCTTTGGAAAAGTGAAAGATATTAATTTTGGTAAGGTGCAATTTAAGGATTTTTAAAATTTAATAGCATGAACTTTTTGGGTGCTATTTTTAAAAAACCTTTGCCAAACCCAAAGTGACCAAGATGTTATGCTATGTTTTCTCCTAGAGTTTTATAGTTTTAACTCGTAAATACTTAAGTCTATGACCCATTTTGAGTTAATTTTTATAAATGGTATGAGGTAAGAGTGGAGAGTTTTCATTTATTTTTGTTTTATTTTGTTTTGCATATAGGTATTTAATTGTTCCAGCATCATTGTTGAAAAGGTTATTTTCACCATTGAATTGCTTTGGCACATTTGTAAAAAACAATCAACTGATTACATATGTGTAGGACCATTTCTGAATTCCTATTCTGTTCCACTGATCTATGTTTTTCCTTATGTCAATATCATATTTTGATTACTTTAGCTTTATAATAAGTTTTGAAATCAGGTAGTATAAATTCTCCAATTTTCCTTCTTTTTCAAAGTTTTTCTGGCTATTCTTGGCATTTTCTTACAAATTTTATGATCAGTTTATCATTTTATAGAAACTACCTGCTGAATTTTTGATTGGAATTGCCTTGAATATATAGGTAAATTTGGAAAGGATTGCCATCTTCACAATATTGAGTCTTCTGTTCTGTGAACACAATATATCTCTCCGTTTGTTTAGGTCTTTTAAAATTTCTCTCAACAATGTTTTAGAGTTTTCAGTGTACAAATTCTGTGCATATTTTATCAACTTTATCCCTATTTCATATTTTTCATGATATTGTAAGTTGTATTGTCTTTTAATTTCCATTTTTGATTGTTCATAGCTAGTGTACAGAAATGTTATTTATTTTCAAAATTTAACATTGTATCCCATAACCTTGCTAATCTCACTGGTTAGTTTCAATAGCTTATTAAAAATTCTTTAGGATTTTCTACAGACAATGAAGTCATCTATGAATAAAGAAAGTTTTATTTCTTTTTTTTTTAATTTTTAAAAAAATTTTTAAATTTTTTTTTGGGGGGGAATAGAATTTGATTTATTCAACTCAAAAATTTTATTTCTTTATTTCTGATCCATATTTCTTTTATTTCTTTTTCTTGCCTTACTTCCCTGGCTGGGTCTCCAGTACAATGTGAAATACAGAACAGACGTCTTTGTCTCATTCTCTATCTTGGGAGGAAAGCGTTCAGTTTTTAAATACTAAGTATGATATTAAGCTATAGAATTTCATTGATGCCATTTATCAGATTAAGGAAGTTACCTTTAACCTCAGGTTTGCTGAGAGATTTAATCAGGATTGAATGTTAGATTTTTTTCAAATGCTTTTTCTGCATGAATTGAGATAATCATATGGTTATTCTTCTTTAGTCCTTTGATATGAACTATATTGATCTTTGAATGTTAAGCCACCTGGCTTTTCTAGGGCAACTGCACTTAATCATGATGTGTTATGATTTTTTATGTCATTGGATTTGATTGACTAACACTTGTAAAATAATTTTTGTGTCTGTGTTCGTGAGAGATATTGGACTACAGTTTGTTTTCTTGTAATGTCTTTTTCTGGTTTTGGTGTCAGAATAATGCCAGCTTCATAGAATGAATTGGGAAGTATTCCATGGTATTCAATATTTTGTTTAACCAGCTGCTGGTTTGCCCTTTGTTACAGGTGATACACTTGTACTTTATCTAATATTATGTGTGTGTGGAAAGAGAAATAGATGAATGTGGCTGTAAGTAAAAGAGAGAAAAACACAATCTTTTAAGAATAAATTGTACTTATTGAATATTTGGATTTAATGAAAGACATTGTGCCTCCATTACCTGCAAACTGGAATTGATATTATCAATGTCATGGAATTGTTAGGATTTGTTTAAGATAACATGTAAAAATCATTTGGCACATTGCTGGAATGTAGTTGGGTCTAAATAAATGGTACCCATTTTTCTTTTTATTATTAACTTCATTATTGTCATAATTGACATCATCATAACCCTAGTTTTATAATGTCCATCATTTAATGATGAAGAATATGGGCATTTCAGAAACAAATATAGTCATTTGTCATTAGAAAATGTCACATCTCTGGCTCTGCACTATTCTCATAAACTTGCCACAGAATTCCCAAGGCTGGCATTCTGCAAGGGAGCAGTTTGATCACCTCTCTGATGTGATCTGATGGACTCTCTGATAAAAATTAGCTTCTCAGCTGAGGTGCAATGCCTAGAGAAACAGTCATCTTCTGCCTCAACTGATACCACTGTTAAGTTTGTTAATATATTGGGCAGTAGCTTCAGAAGTATTAATTAATTGAAATGCTTTATCTCAAGTAGATGGGACTCAAGGTAGATGAGAACCATTGCTCTGAGGAGCAAAGAGAGGGAATGGTCACAGCTGACACTGAATATGGATCCAACAGAATAAACACTGGTCTCAAGATTTGGACACCTGAGTTTAAAGCTCAGTTTCATATTAACTAGCTATGTTCAATCTTTCAGTCAAAAAATATTTATTGAGCTCCCTGTGTATGCCAGGAACTTGTGCACAAGTCACAGGGGGAACAGGACAGATATGGTCTCTGAGATTTACTGATAACATTTTAACCTCTTTGGGACCTCTGTTTATTCTGCCTACCTCACAAGCTTAGTGTAAGAAGCATTTACATAAAAGCACATTGTAATCTACCTTACTAGAGAAAATCACAGAACGGTGCAGATGATTCTCATGCGTATATCAACTTCAATCTCAGATTTTTGAATTGTCATTTTCTGTTACAATCTATGTTCCCCTTCCTGGGCTATGAACTCTGAGAAGAGAAACTGTCTTATACATCTCTGTGTCCTGGCATGTGATAATGTCTATGTGTGTGTTGAATAAATGATTTAATGAGCAAATGAATGAATGGAGAGTTTGGAAAGGAAATATACTGGTTAAGAATTACAAAAACCTTAAAAGAGATGACTATTCTTATAAAATAACCAAAAAGGAAGTGATGAGGATACAAATCTAGTATACTGGTTAAAAACAGAGAATATGGGGTCAAATTGTATCCGTTTAGATAGTTTGGAGAGCCTGATTATCTTCTGCCAACTTGTTAACAATCTCTGAAAGTCAGAACAAACTTAACAGTTATTGAGTCCCCAAACGTGTTAGCAATTATTAAGAGCCTCTAATATAATTGTTCATCTCACCAATTTCTGACAGAATTCAAATTTGGAAGCTGTTCACTTTGTTCCCAAACAAAAATTTACCTTTTCTCTGGAGCATCTGGAGTACTCTGATTAAGCAATGATCATTCTATATCTGAGTCATAGGAACTAGGCATCAGAAGTCTCAACCCCAGAGCTGGTCATACTTAAAGTCTAGGTATAGTTTTGGGCAAGTCCCTTCAAAACTCTGGGCCTCTCTCTTCTCATCAAGAACAGGAAACCATTAGAATAAACTATCCTGTGGCTTCTGACAGCACTAGCATGCTGATTCTATGGTCGGGTTTTGAACATGAACAAATAGGCTTCCAATTTGTGTTATACTTCATATTGAAGTTCCCACAGCAAATGATGATAGCTAATATGTAGGTAGACCTCCCTACATACCTACATGGGATACAAATGCCCAAGAAAAATGAAGCAAAGAATTAAAACAATTTGCAATTACATTTAAGCCTAAAATATCCATATTGGTGAAATACGCATAGTTTCTTAGACACTTATTCAGAGGTATAAACTGAAGCTCTGGCTTTCAGTAAGAAGTAGAATCACAAACAGCACAGAGCCAGGGACAGTGCCCTGAGCTCGTTTGGAATGACACTGCATTCTGTTCAAGCAGGCCATCTGTAAAGCCTGGGTTCTACATCCTTCTTCCCATTCCCCGACTCCTGCTAGGGCCATAGAAATTTATTTCTCTGATAATTTGACCCAGAGCCTCAACTCTGCCCTGCAATTAGTCTGCAGGGAACTAACCCAAACCAAAGAGGTCCTGGATTCTGAAATGGCGACAAAGAAGTAATTTTGCCAGTTGATTCTTCCCTTTCTTAAAAGGAAATTTCACTAGTCAGTGCATTTCGGTGATGGTCTTTTGGCTCATGTGATCAAGAGTCCATTCCTTGATTTGTTTTTCTAATTCTCAGAACCCATCACGAAATAACTTTTGCTTCCAGTAACCTGAGAGGAGCTGAGAAATCTGGGAACACAGATGATCAGTAAACAAAGAGAGTGGAAAACATATCTTCCAGAGCATATTTACCCAGGTAGAATGCATTTAGATTTCAAACACCTCTCTGATATGTCTGATTGTACGTATTTAAATGGTTAGATATCATTTCAATTAAGTCAGCAAACCATTCAGCCAGCATATCATTCACGGGGACTAAAATTCAGGCTGTTAAATAGGCATTTTTAATTTCTGCTTCTATTGAAGAAAAATGCCTTTATTTATTTATTTTTCATTTCAAGTTTTACTATATCTAGGGTACAAAAGAAGATGAACATAGGCTATGGCTATTGCCTACTGAATCTGCGTTTATTGGAAATACTATTTTATACTCTGTATAGTAGAGAGGAATATAATTAGAAGCCAGGGAAAGTTCCATCTATAGTGTCCAAGAAAAAGAGTCATAGAGGATTAGGGTTAACTCCCATTGATCACAGGCACAGAGCCATCATTAAACATCTTACCAAGTTTTATGTCCCACCAGCCTAAGGTGATAAGTGTCTTCACGAAAGAGGAAGGAGCCCTAGGTCTTACTGGGGCAGGGCTGGCTCACGGTGACTTTCTTGCCCTCTACAGCGGCTCTATCGATTGTGGCAAATTCTGGGGCTAAGAGTTGGGGGCCTGATTAATCTTGACAACTGTTTCTATTTCTTTGTTGTCTGTAGAAACTACCATGAGTTTTTCAAAAGAATATGAGTGACAATGCAAAGTGAATGTTCAGGAAACAGACTAAGAGTCTCTGGAGAAATTTTAGAGGTTGAGGATCCATTTTTCTACTCCACACCAAGCTCGTTATCCATGCCTTTCCAGCCTTTTGGTTAATTTCGTGTTTTGAGTGACAGTCTTCTCAGTGGGCTTAAGAAAATGCGGGACTGGCAGATTCCTACCCTTTCTGTAATTTAGCTGCTCAGGCTGCATTTCAAAGTCTCACTGTGACTGGGCAGGGCTTCAAAATAATTTTGACCAGGATTTTACTTTCTTAGGGTCTACATGCTAAAAGAAATCTCACAGAAACAAAATTGAACCAAGGTGTTAATGATTAATTATGGTTTACTTTGTTTCTCCCCCAGATTATGTTTGCATGTGGACATATAGTATCGATGTCCATAGCCCAAAATATAAGTAATATGGGAATTTTAGGTATAGATACAAAGACAAGGATTGAGATTGTTCTTGGTTACGAAAGCATTTTTCAACAACCCTAGTCAAGAGGGGAAGACACGTATATGAAAAAATAATTATATAGGAAAATTTAAAAATGCTGCTTCTGTGTCTGAATAGAAGCATGAATTTAGTTTCTTCATAGATATAAAATAGGGATAATATCACCATTTCAGATAGTTATTTTAAGAATTAAATGAAATAACTTGTGAAAGAATGTAGCACATCCTAGTAACAAAGTAAATGTTAGCGTCTGTTCTCCCTTTTGAAGCAGGAATACTGACTTTGGCAGCTGTTGGTCGTATTTTATTTCTGACCGTTAAATGTGGTCAGATGTCGAAGGACAAGAAGCACTAAAGGAAAAATCAAGAATCCGGACAACTTTTGTATATTGTTGATGCTACACATATTTTGTACAAGCTGACTCTTATGAATAAACTGGCTATAGATAAGACTATTCACGAAGCTGGTAAAGTTTAGTTACACACATTACTATGATTATTAAAGTCCTCCATTTATTTTTTTATTCATACACTCATTCACTTTTTCATTTAAATTGTAAATAAACATGATAAATGCTCAATATTTCTTTGAATAATGAGCGAAAGAGATTTACTAGGAACCGATTATGTCCTAAGTACTATTCTAAGTTCCAGCAATTAACAAAATAGAAAGTCTTTGCCCTCAGGGAGCTTACGGTCTTGTAGCAGATAGGAATACCCAGAAAAACATGGAAGCATCTCTGAATGTACAAAGGAGGAGGTGTCATGAGTATGTGTCTACACAGGCACTCAGTGTGCTGCCCACCCACAGAGCATCATTTCCTTGCTAACAAATCTGGGTCATCATTTATTCCAACTAGTATCTTACTAACGACCAGTATCTGTGCAGACCAAGCAAAAGAATCAGCCTAGTTTTTAAGTTCAAGTTATTGTCCAAATGTCTAGATTCTTCCCCAGCCAAGTAAATATTTGGACATAGAAGGGTGTTCCTTGAGGTAGTTTCTGGGTCTCTGATGAACAACCCATGCCTTTCAAAAAGGACGTTCATTAAATAGAGGGCCCAGTACACCTTGTACCCCAATGTGGAGAAAGAAGGGGGGCTGTAAGGCTAGAAATTCCAACAGAACAAGCTCACACCCAGCATCCCTGTTGTGCATATATAATGCATAGTTTCTCACTGGCAGAATATTTTTCTACCTGAAACAAGGGCTGATTTGCCCATAAGGTGTAGTTTGCTTTGGCATAGCAGTAAAATGTCAGGAGTTAAAACTACCTGCTGACTCCTCGTGCATGTGAGAAAGGCATGACTAATTGCGTCCTGTTTCTGTTCTCCTGCAAAGCTGTAGTCAGCAGTGATTTCACGACATGAGGGCACACATATAAATAAGCTTGTCCATGCTTGAAAGCTTGCTGTGTTAGGGCCAACCATGTTATTATTACCACTTCATTGCCTTTGGTGTCCTCCATCAGCTTTGTTGAGCTGCTGCAGGTACTAACAGTTGGTAACGATGCCCTGTAACTCTCCCTTCTTCTTCCAAATTGCTCCCCAGTGCTGACACCTTGAGAAAGCTTTGGAAAGGAAGGCTGTAACCTCCTTATCTCTACCAGAGTCCTCTCAAGCCATCCCAAATAAATTAAGAAGTAATAATGTGTTTGCTATGTAAATACAAATTCAGAAAACAAAACAAAGCAAAAAAAAAAAAAAAGAAAAAAACCGCCGCTGATCTCCTAGCCTCTCATCCCTGTTGGTAGGATTGTCTCACCTCATTTCTTACTGTGCTGACATTCTGGAGTCACCGCTATTGTGGCAGTATGGGAATGAGGCTAAGAGCGTAGTGTATGGAGTGAAAAACGATACCTATCTCATGGGGTAACTGTGAAGATTAAGTTAATCAATCATGCATTAATGTAGTTATTGGCACATATTAAGTGTTCAGTAAATATTATCTATTATTATTGTTATAAAAATTATTATTATTATTGATATTCTTATTGTCAACATCATAGTACTTGCCTAGTTAAATGTTTCTGTGATACCCATTAGCTCAATACAATAATTCAAACCCCAAATCCTTTATATTCTGGCTCTAACTTACCCTTCTTTCTGGCTTTATCTCCTGCTACATGCTGCCCCACATCCTGTATTTCTCCCACGATGACTAACTTATTATTTCCCAGATAGCATGTGTTTTACCTCCTTTGTCTTTGGTCTTGCTCTTTCCTTCTTTGTATGTCCTTTAACACAGCATCTACCTAGAAATCTCAATCATCTTTTAACATATTAGACTTCAATGGCATCTCTTTTGTGAGGTTTTCCCTGATCTTCATCCCAGGGAAAAAGTAGTCACTACTGTGTTACTGTCATTTATAGATTTTTGTATCTCCTGTACAAGATTTCAAGACCCTCCAACTGCTGACTATGTAATTCATCTTCTTTGGGGGTGTGTGTGTGTGTGTACAGAACAATGTATGTGCTAATTACTAAATAAATATTTGTTGAATGGAAAAAGTGTTAAAAACTATAAAACGTTCTCACATAGATTATCTCATTTGATTCTTTTAAAACTCCGGGAAAGAACCTAGATAAGTGACTTGTGACTTGTGTCTTAGGACCTTGAGGAAGTTGTATAATCTCTCCGATCCTCATTTACTCCTTCTGTAAAATGGGGTAAACTTTATGCTTATTATTAAATGAGATGATTCATGGAAAGTGCATATCACTCTGCCTGACACATGTTAATAAGCAATAGCTCTTTTAAATTATTACATGGATTGTCAAAGAAATTGAGCAATTTGTGTAAAATCACAAATACAGAACTGAGACAAATATTGGTCTGTCTGATTCCTAGCCCAGTTATCTTTCTGTTCTAACATAACCTTCTTCTTCTAGGAATATTGATAAAGAGAACATAAGTTAGAGACTGAAGAGAATTTTCACTGCTCTGCTACGGTGCTAGTGCACCTAAGGTGAAGATAAAGAGCAAATAGAGTGTTGACTTTCTTGATTAATTCTAAACTAAAACACAAGTTTTGATATTCAGGCTACAGAACACCATAGATCAAATTCTATCTTAAAGCACTAATGCTTAAATTTATATAATGCTTTTTTCCCAGAGTATACAGGATTTTCTTGTGATACTTCATTTCTCAGCTATATAAAATGGTATTCCTACCATTTACCTTAGTTCATTCATTCAATAAATATTTAAATTTGTGCTTACCATATGCTACCACTGCCAGGTACTAGAGATACAAAAATGAGTGAGACTAGAATTCTGAAAAGAAGTCTGTCCTTGACCATTAAGTCTAGGTGAGGAGATGGACAAGAAATAAACAACAACTACTCAACCTGATAAATACTATTATGGTGATACATGCAATGGAAGCTTGTAGCAGCAAGAGCCTAACAGGCTTATTTTGGAAAAATGGAAATGAAAGAGGGAATTTGGAGCTAGGTCTGGGAGTTTTATTTTATTCTATAAACCAGTGCATTTTTGATCACATACTCTTATTCAGAAAAAAAATGTTTTGGGCACTCACTCTTAATATATCTTTAATACATTTAAAAATAAAGTATATGCCTGTATAACTGCTAATATATTATGTTTTAGACATTTGCTTATTCTATAATACAACAATTCCACTGCCAAGTATATCCCTGAAAGTTTTACATGTGCACCCAAAGAATATACAATATTATCCATAGTGGACTTGTCCATACTAGCTAAACTTGGAAAGAATCCAAATATCCATCAATATATATATGAATGAATGAATATAAAGAGAAGTCCCAATATTTTCTTCCTGAACCTAACTGTACCCCCTGGGGTTACACAGAGACTACTAAATTATGCAATGGAAGTCACTGACATTTTTCAAGTAGAGGAATTAAATGTTCATATTCCTGATTTTTAAAAGTTTTTTTTTAATGGATGGATTGTATTTATTTATTTATTTATTTTTAATGTGTATTTATTTAATAATTTTTTGGCCATGCTGTACAGCATGTGGGATCTTAGTTCCCCCACAGGGATCAAACCCTCACCCCCTGTATTGGAAGCACAGAGTCCCAACCACTGGACCGCCAGGGAAGTCCCCTGATTGTTTTAAAAAAGATATTTTATCAGCATTGTAGAGGATAGACAATTCATGTGAGAGATCTTGAGGTTCTGGCTCAACACAGTGGCTTTGGAAACAAATTTTATGAGGCTGGTTTGAGAACTATTTAACAGGTAGAACTAACAAGAATTGGTGATATGTAAAGGATATGACAATCATTTAAAATGTGTCAGTTTCCTAGATTCAACAACCAATGTCATAAACCAAGATAGAGAAAAGAGAAAAAAAAAAAACCCTCATGACTATGGAGAATGATGACAGAAAAGATGGCATTATATACCTGAGAGTTTGAAACATCTAAATAACATAAAAATGGGGTTCTCTGGCAGCAGTTAGAAATCCTTTCTGGAACTCAGGAGAATGGTGAGCTTTGGAAATAAGGATCCAGAAGCTACCAACACACTAGTAACTAAGACCACAAAAGTAGACAAGATCATGTAAAAAAGAGCATGTCAAATAAAAAGGTGAAGAGAGCTATACTGGATTCCTAGAGATCATCCCCCATGAAGGACACTGAGGAGAAATTTTCTGGGGTGTAGAGGAGAACCAGGAAAGTATGGGAAAGCCGAGTGGCCGATGATGTCAAGTGCCTCCAGATAAGTCAAGTGAAATAGAAATTGCTACTGAAACACAGAGCGGCTATGCAAAACTCAAACCTGTAAACCAGATATCTTACTACTTTGTGGGAGCCCTATCCACTAAGTTAATGATTTTCAAATTGTGCACCAGAGAATGCTATAGCTACTTGAAATGTTTAGCGAAATATTATTCTTCATTCCACAAATACTGGGCAACTTTATATCTCCCAGGCACTATATAAGGTTCTGCTGTTATAGTGCTTAAGAATATTTTCTGTTGATAGTAAAGAAACTCATTCATCTATATCTGTACCTTTATCTGTATATATATTACATAATAGGGACTACAAATAGTCCCTATTATGTCACAAGGCTGCTAATAATAGAATGATAGTTAACTCACTCTGCCTCAAGGAACCTACAGCATTAAACCCCCCAAAAAATCCCTCAAGAATTTGTTATGAATCTAGTTTATGGGATAAAAATGACTTCCCAGGGGAAGTGACATTTAAGCTGAGATCAACCTTTAAGCATGGAAGTACCCTAATTTTCATGAAAGATTTAATTTGGAAAAAAAGAACTGTTAGCTGTAAAAATGATTGAAAACCACTGCATTATATAGAAATTCCAAATTGTAGATCATGTTGGCCATGTTAAAAATATCTAACTTTGATTCCTAATGTATAAGATGTGTCTTAAAAGATATGGAGGAACATATACAAGACACTTGTGGTTTTAAGGAAGGAAGGAAGGGAAGCAGGAGAAACTATAATATTTATCTTCATATGCTTCTGTATTGCTTGGCTTGCTAATATTAGAATGAACTTGTATTAATTATAATGAAAAAACAGCTATCAGTAGAAAAGTTTAGAAATTCATATTACTTCATTGGCCTGTTGTTTTATCTTAGGAATTTACAGATACTGTATTTTTTTAAACACACACAGTGACAACCTAGAAACTAGGGAGTTCAATTCTAAGATTTGATTTAAGAAAAATTCCTGCTAGTTGCTTTGAACTGAGAAAGTCCCCAGAACACAGATTTTTCAGAACTCCATTCCTCAGGAAAGCTGCAAACTAGAGCTTTGTAAATTGGCCTTGTGTATAATGTTCTGTTCTGTTCTGTTGTAGAAAACATATGACTCCTTTGACATTTTTAATGACTAATCTGAATTTATGAAATAAAGTAGCAGTAAAGACTAACAGACACAGTAGTGCTTTGATTCCATACTTTTCATGAAATCCACTCTCAGAGGCATTTTTCCCATTTATCTTCAAACCGTAAAAGCTGTGTAGTTCTTGTCTATCATCCTGCTGTCACATCCTGATGTGGGTTTTTAAAAAAGCATGGTGCTTTTTCTGAAGATTTTCTTTCTTACAGCAAACAACATGATTTTATAAGATGAGGTCAGCTATAGGTTTCTGATAAAATATGATTTTATGTGTAGATATGTAGATGTTTTACATAACATCAGATGGAGAATAGCGGGAAAAGTAATTAAAAGTAAAATGGGTAATAACTGAAAAACCTAGTAAAATATTGACCAAATAATTAACTTTCTCTTTGGCTACCCTAGTTAATCAAATACTTTGTGACACACATCACTCTGTACAAAATGACATTGCTTTCACCCTAAACCAAGTTTCTCTGAGTGGTGTTTATATCAGAGTGGTGAACTGGGAAATAGGTGGAAAGATAATCCTTTACTAAATTCCCAGAAGTTCACAAGGAAAGGCTCTTATCTCTGCTGCTCAGGTTACTGGTAACTAGATGGAGAAATAAATAATACTTTCAACTTGCAGTTATCTCCAATGCTTTATTTGATCTTCAAAAACTCCAGTAGAAAAAGAAGAATTAAAAGTGCTTGCAATAATACTTCTACCTGTAGGGGAGATTAGTGAACTGAACGAGTAAATGAAATATGATGTTAATGTTCCAAGAACAAAGGAAGTAAAGATTCTAAGCTATTCAAGGTGGAAGAAACCACTCCTGAACTATTACTCGACAAATAAAAAATCTCTTCTCGGTTTAAAAAAATGTATCCGTCTATACAGGACTGTTTTATGTCTCTTGATTTTCAGATCTAAATTACAACATCTGTATCCAAAGATGAAGCTAAGAATTCCAAACTAAGTAAAGTGTTATTTCATGTTCCCAAAGTTTTTCAAATAATACCAATAGATTCTGATTTCATGGCTCCTGAATTTGAGGGTATATATTTCAACGTAGCTGGCTGGGAGTGGGGTGAGGGGTGGCAGAGATGAACTAAATGCATCGGGTTGACCCCGACTCCTCCATGGCTGGCTCAGCCTCCCAGCAGCCACCTCAGTGACTCCCTGTGCTTAGAACAAAGCTTTCTATGATCTGAGCTTACCTGAGCTTTAGCTTCTTCTCCGTCATGTCTACATCATAATTCACACGCTCATTCCCACTCCCAGATCTCATTCCCCATCTCCTTATACTATACTCCTGACACTCCCTTTTTTGCAGTTTCCTAAGAATATTCATTTTCCTTCCTTCTTCACTTGGAATGCTCCTGTGTCTCCAACCCACTGGGCAGCTTTCTGAAGTTCTCTTCTTCAAGACTTAGCTCAAATGTCTTCTCTAGGAAGATTTTCCTGATTCGCCTTCCATACACAAATACACATATACACACACACACAGACACACACACACACATACACATGATTGAAGACCCAAGGTAGAATCAGGAATTCCTTCAGAAATTACATTACATTACATTACATTATATTATATTATATCAGTATGACATAATATATTAATTGTATTGTAATATTATAAATCTATTATAGTCTAATCATTTTTTACATGTCTGTCTCTTCCATGACTAGACTGTTAGCTCCTGAAGGGCAAAGCTATAGCTTCTCTGTATCTCAGATACTTGCCATAGTGCCTGATGCTTAGAAATGGTTTGATAAATAAACTGAATGGTTTGACAAATGCTTGATAGATGAATAAATAAATTTATTCTCATCTCTCAAGACCCACATCAGTTTCGAAGGAACTGTGAAGCCTTGCAGATTCATCTAAGATAGGAATAAATTCTGTCTTCTCTGAGTTCACATCACACTTTATTAATTGTTTGCTTGTGGCTGTTATCACTAACTTTCCTGGATTTTAATTGCATCTACCCTGTCATCTAGCCTGTCAGAAAAAAATCATGCCTTCTTCAATTATCTTTTTCCCCACATAGTACTGTGTTTTGGAAAACAGTTTCTCCATGATGTTTGCCAATATAAATTTACATATTTGCAGTTTTTCCCCAAATATACATTATCAAACAATGCAATGTGTTTTGGTTTTTTTGCAGGGCAAAGATGATCTCAGACTCATTTTTATTTGCCAGGACCCAGCACATAGCAGGTGCCAAATAAACAGGTGCTGGGTACATGAAATAAGAGAATGATAACTGGAGAAGCAAAGACCCTTTACTTGGTTCATCTGTGGGCAATGATCTGGTCCTTGAACAAGCAATGGGAGTGAGAACAGTTACAATCATCCAGTTTTAATAGCTAAATTCACTGTACTCTTTTACTTCCAGTGCTTAGGTATCGCTGGAAATAATGACTTTGGAAAGGGTAATGGTAGTTTTTTAACTCAGAAGTTAGGGAGGCATTAACTTTTTGATTTACTGCCATATCCCCACAGATGGTGACCACACTGCAAGCAGTCTTGAGATAGTCTCTTTCATGGTAGTTGACTGAGAAGTTAAAGGATGCTCTAAGCACTGAAATCAATAACCACATGGAAGAAGAGAATGGATCTAGTTACTGAGAATAAAATCTTCAAAGATCTCATTGTTCTTACAATGATAATAATAGCTCAATTTATTGAAAACTTTGGCATGCCATCCTGTTGCTAATCTCTTCACCTATATTCTCATGTAATTCTCTTGACATCCTACAGACCAAGTAGCATTACCACCTTACTACAGAGGAGAAAACTGAGGCTCAGAAATATTTATAAATTTACCCAACATTATGTAGCTATACTACTTTATCACAGGATATAATTCACTTCAGACTGAAAATTAGGGTGGGAAAAAGTCTTTATTGGCTCTCTTTCAGGGTCTTATTATGTCTAGTAAGGGACCCATACTTGTCTCTGTGACTTAAGAACAGAATTTTATTACCCTAGTTCATCAGAAGGACAGATAAAAATTAGAAACTTTAATTCTTAATTATCTGGAAAGGGGGACACATTAAACTACACACAAACCTATCCACAAGACGAAATGATCTCAACCAACAACTTCAGCCGAGACTTTTACCGAAGTTAACCAATAAATTGACCTACTAGATTCTATTCCTTTTATTTCACAGTCGTGTGTCTCTGAGCATACACAAGAGTAATATACATCATTGTGAAGATGTTGTACCATAAATATAACACTTATCTCAAAGTGAATGGTTCCACTTCAGGAATTCAGCTACTTCTGCTGAGTAAATTTAGTTTGCCAAAGCTGAACTTCTTTTAACCTTCTACATCCTTTAACTCTGTAGCTTCACGTTAACTGTATTTATGTTTGGGAAACTCAGTCTCTCCCTGCTTGGTTTTCATATCAGCAAAAGTGGCCTGCCCACACCAGCATAGCTTTAAGAATATTGAACTTCAAAAAAGCTCATGAATCGACAGTAAGGAAAATTAGAGGTCTCCACTGATACGTTAATAAAGGCAATACATGCAATATTACAAATTCCAGAGAATTTGCCTACATCAATGTGAAGATATAAATGTCATAGTTATATAAGATACTTTATCATTTGAATTATCACAAGCATGTTTTCTAAAACACTCTCCAGATCTCTTTTCCTGACAGAAGCAGCTATAACAGCAGAAACAAGACTTCCACAAGAAACAGTTGGTCAATTTTATAAGAAGCCGTAATGTCAGCTGTCAAAATGATTCCTTCCTCAAATGGACCTCCTCTAACCTAGCAGCTCTAAACTCTCTCTTCTTGACTCTTTAAGGTACATTTTGATCACCAGATCTAAAAGTAACCAGTCTGTACAAAATATCATTGAGGTTACAGGTGGTTTATATTTTAAACCAAAAATAAAGGGAGAAGTTTATGTCCAAAGTGAGCCCACCAAGGTGGCTTGATCCTGAAGTCACGTGTAATAAAGCATCCAAGAGATTTGAGGAAAAGAATCAAATCTTTGGGAGGAAGCACATTAAAGGCAGAAATGGTTAATAAGAGGTCATGGGAACTAATTTCAGAAATTTCTCACTTTGGATGATGTTAGAGATGCTTTTTTTTTTTGCACACAGTTATAATATACCAGCAAATCTAAATATTTCCTCACTTCCTCCTCTAATTTTCATCTAGGTAGTTTAATTTAGCCTAAGTGGAGATATTTCTCATTTCTTCTTGCCTAGTCTTTCTGCTCAGTACTTATAAACAGAAACAAAAATAAATATATCATTCTGTTATTTGGCATGCTTTTAGTCCAAATTATTTTCTTTTTACTGATGTATAGTTGATTTACGATATTGTGTTAGTTTCAGGTATACAGCAAAGTGATCCAGTTATATATATATACATTTTTTTCAGATTATTTTCCATTATAGGTTATTACAAGATATTGAATATAGTTTCCTGTGTTATATAGTAAGTCCTTGTTGCTTATCTGTTTTATGTATAGTAGTTTGTATCTGTTAATCACATACTCCTAATTTATCCCTCTCTCCCTCCCTTTCTCCACTGGTAACCATAAGGTTGTTTTCTGTCTGTGAGTCTGTTTCTGTTTTGTATATAGATTCATTTGTTTTATTTTTTTAGATTCCACACACAAGTGATATCATATAACATTTGCTTTCTCTGTCTGACTTACTTCACTTAGTATGATAATCTCTATGTCCATCCATGTTGCTGCAAATGGCAACATTTCATTCATTTTTATGGCTGAGTAACATTCCATTATATATATATATATATATATACCACATCTTAAACCAATCATCTGTTGATGAGCACTCAGGATGTTCCCATGTCTTCAGCCTAAATTATTAATAGAATCTGGAATTTTGCCTTAATAAGAGGGTCCACCTAGATTACTAACTGATTTTTCAATATTGGACATGGCAATTCAGTGGGGAAGTTATATCTATAGCACATTCCTTTTTGCTGTTGTTGTTTGGTTGTTTTGTTGTTGTTTTATTGATTGTGTTTGCTTTTATATCACACCTTACTTTACCAAAAATTGGTACTCTTTCAAAAAATGCCTTTAGTGAGGTACTGTGCTTGGTACTAGGGATTACACTATAAATATGATCTGCTTCCAGTCTCTTAGGAGTTCAGAATAAACATATACAGATACTTTCAATGGTATTGATTAAGTTCAGTGATCCATGAGAGCAAAGAAATGGGGTACAAGTGGTAATTACCAAGAAATTCAAAGAAGACTTTACAAAAGAGGGGACACTAGAACTAGGTCTCAGAGTTTACCAAGTTGAAAAAGATTAAAGGTAAGCTAGGGAAAGGAAATAACATGAAGTCACAATGATTCATGGTCTTTTCAAGGAGAATTGAGAAGTTCAGCATGGTTGGGGGTAGGATGTGAAAGCATCAAGTTATTGGATAACAGACTCATGTGTGATAAGTTTCTAAAAGTATAAAAAACTGAAGAAGGGGGCTTCCCTGGTGGCGCAGTGGTTGAGAATCTGCCTGCCAATGCAGGGGACACGGGTTCGAGCCCTGGTCTGGGAAGATCCCACATGCCGCGGAGCAACTAGGCCCGTGAGCCACAACTACTGAGCCTGCGCGTCTGGAGCCTGCGCGTCTGGAGCCTTTGCTCCGCAACTAGAGAGGCCGCGACAGTGAGAGGCCCGCGTACCGCGATGAAGAGTGGCCCCCGCTTGCCGCAACTAGAGAAAGCCCTCGCACAGAAACGAAGACCCAACACAGCCAAAAATAAATAAATAAATAAAATAAATAAACTTAAGAAATTCTCCCCTCAATTAAAAAAAAAAAAAAAAAATATATATATATATATATATATATATATCAAAACACCAGGATTCTTTTTAAAAAAAAAGAAAAGAAACTGAAGAAAAGGACTTATAAGTGGTAGAGAACAATACAGATTCAAATCATAGGAGAGAACATCACCCCCGCCCCCCCCAAACGTGAGATACAAGGTATGTCTCAGAAGTTACCTGAGCTCTAGGTAAGTGTTCTCAGTGTGGTCCCCAGACCAGTGTCATTCACATCTCTGGAGAACTTGTTCAAAATGCAGATTCTTGGGTCCCACCTTGGAACTCTGGGGTGAAGACAAGAAATCTTTGTTTTGACAAGCTCTCAGGTGATTCTAGTGCACACAACAACCACTGACGTAGAAGAAGAAAGTGTGCATGCCAGGTGCAAGATTAGCACAGGCAAAGGTGTAAAGGTTGAAGGGAGAATAGTGGAATCCAGAGAACAGGCACAACAATGTTTCATTCAGTAATGGTTTCATTTACGGATTCATTGTTTAATCAGAAGATTTAACAAATATAGCATACCAAAGCTAGATGGTACTCCTACACTAGGAACTTTATTTTGTAATATAATACCAGAATTCAAGACATCTAAAGTCTGGAAGAAAAATTGACTGCGAAGGTAAAATCAGATTGAGGATCTGACAGAGGAATGTTTAATTTTAATAGCCCGCAAAATGAAAGAGCATTCGTAGGTTCTTTGGATGGCAGCATAAATAAACCAAGATTTAAGGAACTTGGAGCTCTTTTGTTGAAGTAACGAAAGAGAACAGAGGTTGTTTAGATTCTTTTTAAGTGTTCTTTACTGGAAAGGCATGCTTGTTTGTGGCGAGACCTGCATTATTTAAAAGTGTCAGGAAAGACCCCACCTCCCAAGTATATCTACTTTATGCTTGGTTTTCTCTCAGCAATCCTCTGGGAGAATAAATACTTTATCCATTAAAATCTAGGAAAAGAGGAAATGGACAGCTGGCTGAAAGCAATGTTTCAGTCAGAGCGGAAGGAGCCGTAGCAACAAAAATACGCATAAGGGGGAGGAGTTCCTGCCCATGACACATTTTTCCCCATTTTGCACATTTAAGAGAGCTCCTTTGGCCCAAAACAAGATGCATGCTATTTAAAAACAAAAGAAAATTAGTATTAGAGACTGCAGCTGGTCTCAGAGTAAGATAGGAATGTTATGAGCATAAACATGGTGAGTTTGGGGTGAGGAAATACAGCAGATAAAAATCACTTGTGGCCATTGGAAATTCAGAACAGGACTTGATGCAAGCTGATGTAGTTTTTATTTAGTGCCACCAAACATGCCTATAACTCTGTGTTTTTGATCGACCGTGTAACATTTCTCAGTAAACTATTAAAAGAACATCACTTATTTGGTGTGAAGTATATTGTAAGGTACCTGATTCCAGTAACTTAAGTTAGTGCTTAGAGTGCAACATTTATCTTCTCTCAGCATAATAGATTTTTTAAGCAATAGAGCACAGCTAATAAATGTTCTGTGTGTAATGGCCATACCCTGAGTCCTTTACTGCTCGTGGGTTTAGGACAGTATGATTTGTGCCATTATATTTCAGACAAGCTCAGACTAGGTCATCAGAGTATAGAAAGCACAGGCCATGCTTTACTTCCAGACACTCCTAAATGCACATTGAAAACCCAAAGAAAAACCGACAACTCTTTCTGATGTGAGAGCTGGCTTCTATGCATCATTGCACATTTCTTCTACTCTTGGTACTCAGAAGAACACTGCTGTTGTTTTTCCAGACACTGGCACTGAAAAGAACCAGAGGAAGCCTTTCCTTTTTTCCTCTATTTTCTCAAACTTCCTAGGTGTCAGATTCTCCAGTTGCTTCCTCCCTCCAGCAATTTTCTAATAGTCACACTGTTTGCTACAATGTAAAAAACTAAATGTATTGATCACCATCTTAGTTTGTCCCAGTTATTGTTTCTATTTAAAGTCCACTTATTCCTAATTTATTTAAAGGTGATAACCTGAATTGGAAGAAAGTGGGATTGGAAGGAACTGAGTTTTTAAGGAATCCAGGTATTTATTCCTTCATATCAATCTTAAACAAATGGTTTTAAGAATTAAACCAGTTTCCTCACCTCCTTCCAGAGATATGTATTTCCGCACCTCCTACTAAAAGTGTATATATTTATTTGTTTCTTCATTTATCTATACATTTATTTATTTTTACCAAAATGAATGCTCCCCTCATGTCAAAATTTTAGGTACTAATTACAAACTGATAAGAGAATCCTTTCTGAGATAAGATGATGTTTGCAGGTAATAATCAAATTTAAACACCTGTCACATCTGTGTAAGGAGGATCTAATAGGTATCCATTGATTTAATCAACCAATATTAACTGAGTGCCTACTTTTTTTCAGGGTCTGTGCTAGACACTGAGGAGACATGGGTTAAAAAAAAAAGAATAGTCCCTGCCATCAAGGAGGACTTCAAGAAACTTGCAATCTATGAAGAAAGAGAGGAAATTTGATATGATGGGTGGAATGCTGGAGTAAGAACAGGGTGCTGAAGAAATACACAAGAAGAACATAAAATCCAACCTCGTCTGGTCAGAAAAAAATTCACCAGGGAAGTAAAATCAAAGCTAAGTCTTGAAAAAGACTATGAGATAAAGCAACCAGTTTGGGGGGGTGAGGGGGGGGGAGTTAGAATTTGAGGTGAGGAAAAACTTCATCCAAGTCCAAGATGCTATAGACGAGCCTGGTACATTTAAGGAACTAAACAAAGAATAGAATAGAAGTTTAAAGGGCCCCAATTATTAAGGACCATATATGTGGTGCTAATAAGTTTGGAATGTATTCTGGGAGAAATGAGAAACTCTTAAAACTTCTAATCAACAAAGTGCCAAGGTTATATTTATGCTTTAGAAATATCTCTCTGGCTGCCTCACAGAGAATTGATGTGGAAGAGAGGTCCTTTGGCTACACAGTGAATAGATTTTGGTGGGGGAAACTGAGGATTGGGTGAGGGCAACAAGAAAGCATTTGTGTAAGCAGTAATACAGGCAGCTTGAACTAATTTAGCTGCAGTGGGGAAAGAGACAAATGGACAGATTCAGGTATTAAAGAGACAGAATTGGCACATATATGGGTATAACAACAGGAGGGAATAGAGGTCATTCAGGTTGATTCTAGGGATGGTGGCCAGGGCACGGGAGTCCTGGGGAAGGAGCAGGCTTTGGGAAGCAGGCTTTGAGTGGGGTTAAGTTGAATGTGATGTCCAGCCAGCCATTAGTTGTACAGGTGGGAGATCCGAATAGGAGAGAGATGGGAGCCATTAGCATGTGGATGTGAATTTAAGCTACACAGTTGACGAAGAGTATGCTATCCAAAGGGAATCAGTTAAATCTCTGGGGAACATCAAAAGGACTATTTAGGTGAAGAGCAGCCTGCAAATGTAGATATACCTGAGACTGCATTTTAGGTATCTTCAATCCAATTTGAAGTTGGTCACCCCCCAAAAAACCTATTTAGATAGCCTCAGACTGTCTATGCCCATTAAAGAAATCCACGATGCTTCTTTTATCATTTTACATGGTGAATTAACTATAAAACATGAAAATGAAGGTTACTTTTAAAAACATAAAAATTAATCATATTTTATTATACTTATGCATCATTTAAATCAGTTGGCTAGTTTTGCTTTCAAGTATATTTCACTTTTATATTATCCCAGAGAATAGGAAGTTTGTTCTATAATTTCATACTCATCAAATTGGGTAAGAGTTCACTCTTACTCAACCTTTACTTTTGAAATAAAAGATGGCACTTTGGAGGCAAACTCAAATCCTATAGCTAAACGACTGCAGTATGGATTACAGATATCTATTTAAAAATACTATTTATATCCTTTTTTAAAAAAAGAAGGGGAAGATCATACTGCATTTTAGCAAAAGACTTCTTTAAAATACTTTGTGACATAGAAATAAAAATAGAAATCGGAACTCAAAAGAGGATGAAAATCTAAGAAATCAAATATAAATCAGAGCCCAAACATCACACTTAGCCTGAACACCACGTTAGCAGGCAAAAATCAGATCACTATAGAGGTTTTCAGTGCAATTAACTCAAAAATATTTTGTAAGTGACCCTTGTTAAAATTATAATGATGATTTATAAAATTTATCATAATTTCCTAATTGAAAGGAAATAGTGTTGGGGGAAGTATTCCATGATGGTGTCATATTTTAAAAACATTTTTCATTTTTATTTTCTGAATTTAGTAGCATCATCCGAAGAAATTTCAAGCATTTTTCTAACATCTGGATATTATTTAGTTGTTTATTTGGCATTTTTTATCACCTAATAGGAACTTTCATTGGAGTCTTTGATTCATGTTTCTAACTCAGTGGTCACATGATCATCTTTAATCTAGTAGTAATTACACTGGGCCCATCCTTAAATGAACAGGTTAATGAAAATATAAATGTAAGTGACTCAAGGTTTCCATAAAGGGGCTGGTTATTTGCCAGGAAGATGGATGGAAGAATAAACTGGCCACCTCTTGCTTTATGAACATACTTGACGGATATTTGCAAGAGCATAGGGTTATGAATTAACTTCATTGACTCTCTATATATAATGGCAATACTCAGGCATAAAGACTTGTCAAGTTCAGAAAATCTCTCTTAATTGAAACAATTTTCTGTTTCATGATAATTATCTTCTTTAAGTATTTGAATCTCTGATATTTGGTAAGAATTTTTTGTTTTCTTTTTGCCATTAAATACTTATAAAACAGCTAATCACTGCTTTCATAATCTGGCATTATTTAAACTTTCCCCTTTTACTTAAAACTTTCTTGGGGGTTTAAAATGGAAATTGGAAATCAACATTTTTCTGTCATTACATAAATCTATGATTACTGTGGATGACCTCATCCACATGTGATTTCAATTACCTCTTACCATTATTGTAATAATTATAAAATCAATTTTTAAGCTTCATCTTCTCTCTTGAAAATATAATTCACATATACAACAACCCATTGGATACTGCCATTTGGATAGCCCACAAAAGTCTCAAACTCAGTACATTTCAAAGTGAGACTTTCTCTCAACCTGTTTCCCCTCATTTAATGTTACCAAAATCTCATCATTCACCAAAGCCAGAAATCACTACACACCTAGAATTCTCCTCTTCCTCTTTCCTCATATGAAATCAGTCAGGAGTCATGATGAGTCTATTTCTGAAATATCACTGGAATCTGTTTCATCTTCTCCTCACCTACCAGCACTGCTTTAATTCAGAACCACCTGCCAGAATTTCCAAAACAACCTCAATGTTATATCTTTGCTTCTAGTATTGCCCCACAAATTCTTTCTTTTATTTTAAAATTAAAATTTAATCATGTCATTCTTGCTTAAAAATCCCCAGAGTTATGCTCTCTTTCTCAGTATAAAAGTCTAAATTTTTTTGTATGACTTACAAGACTGATGGAGACAGCTCCTACGTACAAAATGCTTTCCATAATAGAATTACATCCATGAAAGGCTTATCCAGCTAACCCCTCTTATGATATTATAACATCCATAACCAGGCAATCAGGGGAGATCATATGACTAGTTCTCACCAAGGACACAATAGCAGGAGTGAACTGTGCCACTTGCTGGTTCAGACCTTAAAGAGAAAGTGCTGGACATAGCAACCCAAACTTGACCACAGAGATGAGAGCCTTAACATGAAGGAAATCTGGTCCCTGAATCACTGTGTGGAAGAGAGCTCCTGGTGAATCAGTAACACTCACCCTGGACTGTTATTTGAGGGAGGAAAAAAAAACTGTTGTGTTTGGTCTATTACATTTTGAAGCATATTTGTTACCATGGTTTAGCCCACCCCAATACCAAACCTTTTATAATTCAATCCCTAATTACCTCTCCAATTCATCTTTTACCAAATTCCAACCTGTCATATGTATCCTGTGTTTCAGCCATACCAAACTACTTGAGATTCCATAGATAAGTCATGCTGCTCACTCTTGCTTTTACACCTTTGTTCCTGCAAGGTTAGACCCTCTCCTGCCTTATCATGTAAGGCTGAGTCAGGTATCACCCTTTTGGAAAATTTCTCTTTCTCTTTGTTAAGGGCTGAACTGTGTCCCCTCTCCTCCAAATTCACACATTGAAGCCCTACCCCCCAGTACCTTAGAATGTGACTGTATTTGGAGACAGGGACTTTAAAGAAGTGATTAAGGATAAATGAGGTCTTTAGGGTGGGCCTTAAATCCAATCCAACTAGTGTCATTATAGGAAGAGGAAATTTGGGCACGTAGAGAGGCATCAGGGTTGCTCTCACACAGAGAAAAGACCATGTGAGGACAAAGCAAGAAGACAGCCATCTGCAAGCCAAGGAGAGAGGCCACAGAAGAAACCAAACTTGCCAACACCTTGATCTTAGACTTCTGGCCTCAAGAACTGTGAGAAAATAAATTTCTGTTAAGTCACCCGTCTGTGGTATTTTGTTATGGCAGACCTAGCAAACTGATACACTCCTTGAGACAGGATGTTTGCTCCTCTGAAATCCAACAGCATTCTGAGCATGTGCCATTTTAGCACATATCACAGCTACTTTCCAATCATCAGTTTAGTTGTCTGTCTCCCTAACTAGTCTGTAAACCTTTGAGGCAAATCATTCTGTCTTATTCATCTGTTTCATTAACCTCTGACAATTCGTTTGAAAATTTGTAAGAAATGAATAAATGTTCTTTAGAATGAATTAATTTCTTGTCCACAACTTGCCAATAGGTAAGTAAGCAAGCGGTGTGGGTTTTCCTTTGTTGTCTAGCCTCCTGACATATCTGACCAGGGTGCTAAACATGCAGTATTGCTTTTGATATTGGATTTCATTGTTAGAGGCTCTCCCTTGAATTTTTTATATTGTTGTATGGGCATTACTTAAAGATGAAGTTTCTGTATCTTTGTGTATTTACTAAGGTCCAGAAGATGATGATGGGGTTTCATAGCAAGGACAAGGTCTTCTCTCAGAGTTGGTGAAGTTGTCGTAAGTGGACTATTTTTGGTATTTTATCCACATTATAATAGCCTCCTTTTTCCAAGAACTACCCCCTTATGCAGGAGTGGGTTTAACATAGTCTGCATGCCACACTTGGTTGGAACAAAGTGGTCCCTAGATCCGTGTTTGACTAATAAGATGCTATCTCCTAAATTTTGAATTGAGAGTGAGAGAAGGTAATCTTGGTCTCTTTCAATTGGCTGAGACCAAGGAGATATAAACTCCAGAACTGTGGGACAGTCTTGTGCCCATGGCTCTAGACCTTTTCTTCTCCAACCAATTTAACACAATGTAATGAGAGACATCTATCTAACCATGGTTTCTGGCTGTGGTTGTCATACAAATTACAGATAATGCATGTAAGGGAACTAACACTGTGCACGGCATGTCAATTAATAATAAAATCTCCACAACTATGAAGATAGTACAGGAATATTAATCGGGATTTTTTTAAAAGTACTGACTATATACTTGTTGCTTTACTCTAGCTACCTTACTCTAGCTACCTTACATTAACTCTTTGAGGAACTATTACAGGTGAAGAACCCAAAGCTCTGAGACTTTAAATAACTTGACTATAGTCATGTAATTAGCTAGTTGCTGAGATTATATTCAAACCCAGGGTTCCTGACTTCAGAATCTTTGCTTAATTTCCCTGCTATTATCTATTGCATCTGTCTATAATTCTTTTTTTTTTTATTAAAAATACTTTATTGCTGAAAAATGCTAACCATCATCTGAGGCTTCAGTGCATCGTAGTAGTAACACTAAAGATCGCTGATCACAGATCACCATACAAATATAATAATGATGAAAATGTTTGAAATACTGTGAGAATTACCAAAAGATGACACAGAGAAAGGAAATGAGGAAATGCTGCTGGAAAAATGGCGCTGATAGACTTGCTAAAAACAGGGTTGCCACAAAATTTTTATTTGTAAAAAAGTATAGTATCCATGAAGCACAATAAAGCTAAGCACAATAAAACTAGATATGCTGTATTAAGTTACATGATTAAAAAAACTACTTATAATTTACTTATTATATAAATCAGGTGGAGATGAGCATTCTATTGCTTGACATTGAAAAATTATTAACATTGCTTGACATTGAAAAATTAATTATTAAAATTAATTATTAATTAATTATTAATGGAGGAAGGCTATTATTTGTAATTCCTCACAGTCATTCTTCCAAACTATTCTTTCTGGTGATAGAGTACCTCTTTTCATTTTGGAAACTCTTCCTTCTCCCTGTGGTCTTGTGAATTTTGCCCCACCTCCTCCACAATCAGAGCCCTTTTAGAAGTCTTAGATGCACACTGAGGGTGAGAGGGTCATCCTGGAACTAACTAACAGGGAAGACAATGGAAGCCTGAAACTTCTCTATGGTCCTCTTCTCACTACAAAAAGAGAATCTAATAATCATTTAGCTGACAAGATGAAAACAGCATCGAGTGTAGAAGAACAAGGTCTTGATGGCATCACTGAGAAACCTATACCCAATTATTTCTGAAGCTGGATCCACCCCCTTGCAATTCCCAGCTATGAGAACCAATAAATTTCCTTTATTGGCTCAAACTGGCTTGAATTGGATTCCCAACATTTGTAGCTTGGACGGCACTAATGGGGACATTGAAACTCTCATAGATCCTTGAAGCTCTCTTGATGATTCTTGCCTCAGTGCCCTTGCATATGTTATTTCTACCCTCTAGAAGGTGATGTTTTGTTATTAAGTTTTTGCCATGTAACAACCCCTTCCAAAATTTTTCAGCTTGAAACAGCACTCATTTATTTGCTTCATGATTCTGTGTGGTAGAAATTTGGAACGAGCTAACCTGGATGGCTCTCTGGTCTCGGCTGGGATCATTGATGCAGTTCTGCAGCTAGGCTCTCTGCTTCTGGAGGTGGATGGCTATTATCTGGAGTGGTTGAGCCACATGTCTTTTATCCTCCAGCAGACAAGCCTACACTTGTTTGTATGGTTGTCTCAGGATTCCAAAGATAGAGTGGAAGCATGCAAGTCCTCTTGAGGTTGAAACTTAGGACTGATACAGCATTATTTCTTCTGTAGTCGCTTGGCCAAAGCAAGATCAGGTGGCCATCCCAGATCCATGGAGGGAAGAACAAGGTAGGAAAAAATGTAGACTTTAGTTCTTCATGAGAAGAGATACAGAATTCATTTCAAAGAGTCTCAGATACAAAGAAAGGAACAACTGCAGACATTTTCGCCAATTATCTACCACAGAGTCCAACTAGTAAAGTTTTCTTCACCCTTTGAAACACTGCTCATTTGCACTTTTGTCTTCAAAATCTTTCCTGATCCCACATCTGGGCAAAACATCATTTTGTTTGACACATAGTTAGCCCTCATGAAATATTTAGTGAATGAACAAATGAATGAATGAATGAATTTCTTCTCTGTGAATCCTTATTCATACTATTGTTGTACACATTATCTTCAACTGCAGTCTTCCTTTTAGAATGGAGAACTTTTTTTTTTCAATTAATTAATTAATTTATTTTTGGCTGCGTTGGGTCTTCGTTGCTGCATACGGGCTTTCTCTACTTGCAGTGAGTGGGAGCTGCTCTTCATTGCAGTGCACGGGCTTCTCATTGTGGTGCCTTCTCTTGTTGTGAAGCACGGGCTCTGGGCGTGTGAGCTTCAGTAGTTGTGGTGCGGAGGCTCAGTAGTTGTAGCTCGCAGGCTCTAGAGCGCAGGCTCAGTAGTTATGGCACATGGGCTTAGCTTCTCCACAGCATGTGGGATCTTCCCGGACCAGGGATCGAACCCTTGTCCCCTACACTGGCAGGCGGATTCTTAACTACTGCGCCACCAGGGAAGTCCATAGAATGGGGAGCTTTTTAATGGAAAAGGCCATATCTTTCTCATATTCCTATCCTTGGTACTGTTGTGTGCAGAGTAGGCATGTAAGTGTGCCTGGAGCAAACTTTCCTTTACCTTCCTTATCAAAAATGACCTGTTGATGTGGCCGGAGACTCTGTTCACTGACAAACTGGATTATAGTGGTCCAGAACCACAAAAATTACAAAACTCAGCTAACCATAAATAAATTAGCTCAGTGAGTCTCCATCTAAATCAAAACAAATATCCATTTTGTAGGCTTATGAACAGACACAGTCATTCTTGCAACACAAAGAGAGCTAGGGATAACGCAAGCACCAGCGAGGATGTGAAAGGGCTGATGTATCACTTTTTTTTTTAACATCTTAATTGGAGTATAATTGCTTTACAATGGTGTGTTAGTTTCTGCTGTATAACAAAGTGAATTAGCTATACATATACATATATCTCCATATCTCCTCCATCTTGCATCTCCCTCCACCCTCACTATCCCACCCCTGTAGGTGGTCACAAAGCACCGAGCTGATCTCCCTGTGCTATTCAGCTGCCTCCCACTAGCTATCTATTTTACATTTGGTAGTGTATATATGTCCATACCACTCTCTCACTTTGTCCCAGCTTACCCTTCCCCCTCCCCATGTCCTCAAGTCCATTCTCTATGTCTGTGTCTTTATTCCTGTCCTGCCCCTAGGTTCTTCAGAACCATTTTTTTTTAGATTCCATATATATGTGTTAGCATATGGTATTTGTTTTTCTCTTTCTGACATACTTCACTCTGTATGACAGACTCTAGGTCCATCCACTTCACTACAAATAACTCAATTTCATTTCTTTTTATGGCTGAGTAATATTCTATTGTATATATGTGTCACATCTTCTTTATCCATTCATCTGTTGATGGACAATTGGGTTGCTTCTATGTCCTGGCTATTGTAAATAGAGCTGCAATGAACATTGTGGTACATGACTCTTTTTGAATTATGGTTTTCTCAGGGTATATGCCCAGTAGTGGGATTGCTGGGTCATATGGTAGTTCTAGTTTTGGTTTTTTAAGGAACCTCCATACAGTTCTCCACAGTGGCTGTATCAATTTACATTCCCACCAACAGTGCAAGAGGGTTCCCTCTTCTCTACACCCTCTCCAGCATTTACTGTTTGTAGATTTTTAAATGATGGCCATTCTGACTGGTGTGGGGTGATAACTCATTGTAGATTTGATTTGCATTTCTCTAATTATTAGTGATGTTGAGCATCCTTTCATGTGTTTGATGGCAATCTGTGTATCTTCTTTGGAGAAAAGTCTATTTAGGTCTTCTGCTCATTTTTGAATTGGGTTGTTTGTTTTTCTGATATTGAGCTGCATGAGCTGCTTGTAAATTTTGGAGATTAATCCTTTGTCACTTGCTTCATTTGCAAATATTTTCTCTCATTCTGAGGGTTGTCTTTTCATCTTGTTTATGGTTTCCTTTGCTGTGTAAAAGCTTTTAAGTTTCATTAGGTCCCATTAGTTTATTTTTGTTTTTATTTCCATTTCTCTAGGAGGTGGATCAAAAAGAATCTTGCTGTGATTTATGTCATAGAGTGTTATGCCTATGTTTTCCTCTAAGAGTTTGATAGTGTCTGGCCTTACATTTAGATCTTTAATCCATTTTGAGTTTATTTTTGTGTATGGTGTTACAGAGTGTTCTAATTTCATTCTTTAACATGTAGCTGTCTAGTTTTCCAGGCACCACTTATTGAAGAGGCTGTTTTTCTCCATTGTATGTTCTTACCTCCTTTATCAAAGATAAGGTGACTATATGTGCATGTGTTTATCTCTGGGCTTTCTATTCTGTTCCATTAATCTATATTTCTGTTTTTGTGCCAGTACCATACTGTCTTGATTACTGTAGCTTTGGAGTATAGTTTAAAGTCTGGGAGCCTGATTCCTCCAGATCCGTTTTTCTTTCTCAAGAATGCTTTGGCTATTCGGGGTCTTTTGTGTTTCCATACAAAATGTGAAATTTTTTGTTCTAGTTCTGTGAAAAATGCCATTGGTAGTTTGCTAGGGATTGCATTGAATCTGTAGATTGCTTTGGGTAGTATAGTCATTTTCACAATGTTGATTCTTCCAATCCAAGAACATGGTATATCTCTCCATCTGTTTGTACCACCTTTAATTTCTTTCATCAGTGTCTTATAGTTTTCTGCATACAGGTCTTTTGTCTCCTTAGGTAGGTTTATTCCTAGGTATTTTATTCTTTTTGTTGCAATGGTAAATGGGAGTGTTACCTTAATTTCTCTTTCAGATTTTTCATCATTAATGTATAAGAATGCAAGAGATTTCTGTGCATTAATTTTGTATCCTGCTACTTTACCAAATTCACTGATTAGCTCTAGTAGTTTTCTGGTAGCATCTTTAGGATTCTCTATGTATAGTATCATGTCATCCGCAAACAGTGACAGGTTTACTTCTTTTCTCATTTGGATTCCTTTTATTTCTTTTTCTTCTCTGATGGCTGTGGCTTAAACTTCCAAAACTATGTTGAATAATAGTGGTGAAAGTGGACAACCTTGTCTTTTCCTGATCTTAGAGGAAATGGTTTCAGTTTTTCACCATTGAGAACGATGTTGGCTGTGCGTTTGTCATATATGGCCTTTATTATGTTGAGGAAAGTTCCCTCTATGCCTACTTTCTGGACGGTTTTTATCATAAATGGGTGTTGAATTTTGTCAAAAGCTTTTTCTGCATCTATTGAGATGATCATATGGTTTTTCTCCTTCAATTTGTTAGTATGGTGTATCACATTGATTGATTTGCATATATTGAAGAATCCTTGCATCCCTGGGATAAACCCCACTTGATCATGGTGTATGATCCTTTTAAAGTGCTGTTGGATTCTGTTTGCTAGTATTTTGTTGAGGATTTTTGCATCTATGTTCATCAGTGATATTGGCCTGTAGTTTTCTTTCTTTGTGACATCCTTGTCTGCTTTTGGTACCAGGGTGATGGTGGCCTCATAGAATGAGTTTGAGAGTATTCCTCCCTCTGCTCTATTTTGGAAGAGTTTGAGAAGGATAGGTGTTAGGTCTTCTCTAAATGTTTGATAGAATTTGCCTGTGAAGCCATCTGGTCCTGGGCTTTTTTTTTTGTTGGAAGATTTTTAATCACAGTCTCAATGTCAGTGCTTTTGATTGGTCTGTTTATATTTTCTATTTCTTCCTGGTTCAGTCTCAGAAGGTTGTGCTTTTCTAAGAATTTGTCCATTTCTTCCAGGTTGTCCATTTTATTGGCATAGAGTTGCTTGTAGTAATCTCTCATGATCCTTTGTATTTCTGCAGTGTCAATTGTTACTTCTCCTTTTTCATTTTTAATTCTGTTGATCTGAGTCTTCTCCCTTTTTTTCTTGATGAGTCTGGCTAATGGTTTATCAATTTTGTTTATCTTCTCAAAGAAGCAGCTTTTAGTTTTTTGATCTTTGCTATTGTTTCCTTCATTTCTGTTCCATTTATTTCTGATCTGATCTTTATGATTTCTTTCCTTCTGCTAACTTTGGGTTTTTTCTGTTCTTCTTTCTCTAATTGCTATAGGTGTAAAGTTAGGTTGTTTATTTGAGCATTTTCTTGTTTCTTGAGGTAGGATTGTATTGCTATAAACTTCCTTCTTAGAACTGCTTCTGCTGCATCCCATAGGTTTTGGGTCGTCGTGATTTCACTGTCATTTGTTTCTAGGTATTTTTTGATTTCCTCTTGATTTCTTCAGTGATCTCTTTGTTATTTAGCAATGTATTGTTTAGCCTCCACATGTTTGTAGTTTTTACAGATTTTTTCCTGTAATTGATATCTAGTCTCATAGTGTTGTGGTCAGAAAAGATACTTGATATGATTTCAATTTTCTTAATATTTACCAAGGCTTGATTTGTGACCCAAGATATGATCTATCCTGGGGAATATTCCATGAACACTTGAGAAGAAAGTGTATCCTGTTATTTTTGGATGGAATGTCCTATATATATCAATTAAGTCCATCTTGTTTAATGTATCATTTAAAGCTTGTGTTTCCTTATTTATTTTCCTTTTGGATGATCTGTCCATTGGTGAAAGTGGGGTGTTAAAGTCCCCTACTATGATAGTGCTACTGTCCATTTCTCCTTTTATGGCTGTTAGCATTTGCCTTATGTAAATGTACCTTATGAGGTGCTCCTATGTTGGGTGCATAAATATTTACAATTGTTATACCTTCTTCTTGGATTGATCCCTTGATCATTATGTAGTATCCTTCTTTGTCTCTTATAATAGTCTTTATTTTAAAGTCTATTTTGTCTGATATGAGAATTGCTACTCCAGCTTTCTTTGGATTTCCATTTGCATGGAATATCTTTTTCCATTCCCTCACTCTCAGTCTGTATGTGTCCCTAGGTCTGAAGTGGGTCTCTTGTAGTCAGCATATATACGGGTCTTGTTTTTGTATCCATTCAGCCAGTCTATGTCTTTTGGTGGGAGCATTTAATCCACTTACATTTAAGGTAGTTATCAATATGTATGTTCCTATTACCATTTTCTTAATTGTTTTGGGTTTGTTATTGTAGGTCTTTTCCTTCTCTTGTGTTTCCAGCCTAGAGATGTTCCTTTAGCATTTGTTATAAAGCTGGTTTGGTGGTGCTGAATTCTCTTAGCTTTTGCTTGTCTGTAAAGGTTTTGATTTCTCCATCAAATCTGAATGAGATCCTTGTTGGGTAGAGTAATCTTGGCTGTAGGTTTTTCCCTTTCACCACTTTAATTATGTCCTGCCACTCCCTTCTGACTTGCAGAGTTTCTGCTGAAACATCAGCTGGTAACCTTATGGGGATTCCCTTGTGTGTTATTTGTTGTTTTTCCCTTGCTGATTTTAATATTTTTTCTTTGTATTTAATTTTCTTTAGTTTGATTAATATGTGTCTTGGTGTGTTTCTCCTTGGATTTATCCTGTATGGGACTCTCTGCGCTTCCTGGACTTGATTGACTATTTCCTTTCCCATATTAGGGAAGTTTTCAACAATAATCTCTTCAAATATTTTCTCAATCCCTTTCTTTTTCTCTTCTTCTTCTGGGACCCCTATAATTCGAATGTTGGTGTGTTTAATATTGTCCCAGATGTCTCTGAGATTGTCCTCAATTCTTTTCTTTTGTTTTTTCTTTATTCTGCTCTGTGGTAGTTATTTCCACTATTTTATCTTCCAGGTCACTTATCCGTTCTTCTGCCTCAGTTATTCTGCTATTGATTCCTTCTAGAGAATTTTTAATTTCAATTATTTTGTTGTTTATCATTGTTTGTTTGCTCTTTAGTTCTTCTAGGTCTTTGTTAAATGTTTCTTGTGTTTTCTCCATTCTATTTCCAAGATTTTGCATCATCTTCATCTTTACTATCATTACTCTGAATTCTTTTTCAGGTAGACTGCCTATTTCCTCTTCACTTGTTTGGTCTTGTGGATTTTTACCATGCTCCTTCATCTGCTGTGTGTTTCTCTGTCTTCTCATTTTGCTTAACTTAGTGTGTTTGGGGTCTCCTTTTCACAGGCTGCAGGTTCGTAGTTCCTGTTGTTTTTGTTGTCTGCCTCCAGTGGCTAAGGTTGGTTCCGTGGGTTGTGTAGGCTTTCTGGTGGAGGGGACTGGTGCCTGTGTTTTGGTAGATGAAGCTGGAGCTTGTCTTTCTGGTGGGCAGGACCATGTCCAGTGGTGTGTTTTGGGGTGTCTGTGACCTTATGATTTTTGACAGCCTGTCTGCTAATGGGTGGGGTTGTGTTCCTGTCTTGCTAGTTGTTTGGCATAGGGTGTCCAGCACTGTAGCTTGCTGGTCGTTGAGTGAAGCTGGGTCTTAGTGTTGAGATGGAGATCTCTGTGAGAGCTTTCACCATTTGATATTACGTGGAGCTGGGAGGTCTCTGGTGGACCAATGTCCTGAACTTGGCTCTCCCATCTCAGAGGCACAGGCCTGACACCTGGCTGGAGCGCCAAGACCCTGTCAGTCACATGGCTCAGAAGAAAAGGGAGAAAAGAAGAAAAAAGTAAATAAAATAAAATAGTTATTAAAATAAAAAATAAAAATATTATAAAAAATTAAAAAGGAATTTTAAAAAACCAGACAAAGAGAACCCTAGGACAAATGGTAAAAGCAAAGCTATACAGACAAAATCACACAAAGAAGCATACACATACACACTCACAAAAAGAGAAAAAGGAAAAAATATATATATATATCTATATATATTAAAAAAAGGAAGAGAGCAACCAAATCAATAAACAAATCTACCAATGATAATAAACTCTAAATACTAAACTAAGAAAGATAAAACCAGAAACAAATTAGATGCAGAAAGCAAACCCCAAGTCTATATCTGGTCTCAAAGTCCACCGCCTCAATTTTGGGATGATTCTTTGTCTATTCAGGTATTCCACAGATGCAGGGTACATCAAGTTGATTGTGGAGATTTAATCCGCTGCTCCTGAGGCTGCTGGGAGAGATTTCCCTTTCTCTTTTTTGTTCACACAGCTCCTGGGGTTCAGCTTTGGATTTGGCCCCACCTCTGCGTGTAGGTCTCCTGAGGGCGTCTGTTCTTTGCTCAGACAGGACGGGGTTAAAGGAGCAGCTGATTTGGGGGCTCTGGCTCACTCAGGCCTGGGGGAGGGAGGGGTACGGATGCGGGGCGAACCTGCGGCGGCAGAGGCCAGCGTGATGTTGCACCAGCCTGAGGCGTGTCGTGTGTTCTCCCGGGGAAGTTGTCCCTGGATCCCGGGCCCCTGGCAGTGGCGGGCTGCACAGGCTCCCGGGAGAGGCGGTGTGGATAGTGACCTGTGCTTGCACACAGGCTTCTTGGTTATCACTCTTAGTTTACAAAGGAAGAAACTAGGTAACAGAAAAAGTAAGTTTCCCCAGCTAGAGAGTACAAGCCAGTAAGAGCCAGAAATCAGACCCAGGCAGTTTGGTTCCAGAGTCCATGTTCTTTACCACTACTCAACTGGCCAGGCTAAACTGGCAAATAATTTTGCTTCTTCATGGCTGTGGTGAGATTTAATTAAGATAATCCACACAAAACATCATACAATAACAGGCATAGATCCACAGTCAGTCTGTGGGTTCTGAAACTAGCCTGTTGCTATAAAGCTGGTATGTCTGGAAGGCCCTGAGTGTTCATGAGCTCTCCCCAGCAGTCCACCCTGCTGGCACAGTCTGCATACCTGGACTTCTGCTGCAGTTTTCCTGTTTGACATTCCTGTTTGCAATGTGACTGTGGCCCAAATCTGACCCCCAGATCGTTTGGCTGGGGTCCTGACTAGTTTTGTTCCAGGAGTCATGTGTGCCTGGTCACAGCTCTTATGTTTCACGTACTGCTACACTTTACTTTTCCTTGTTGATTTGCTCCTGCATGTCCTTGGGCAGGTTTATATCATTCCAGGTATAACTATGTAAGAAGATTTTTGGTGACCTGAAGTAGCATGATAAATTAGAACAGGAATAAACTCGAGGGGCTCAGACCTGGGTTTAAATCTTAGCCTCAGCGGCATGTTCTTGAGAAGTCAGTTATCTGCTGAGTGACTTAGTTCTCACTGGTAAAATAGGGATACGAATTTTTACTGTTAGGGTGATTGTTAGAATTAAACATGATATCGTATGTGAATATATCTAGCACCATGTTTAGGCTAAAGTAGACGCTCAACAAACTTACTTTCTCTCAGCTTCCAAAAGTAAAGGGGAGCTCCATGTGTCTAGAAAAATAACACAAGTTAACTTTTGCATCAGACCACACACACACTCAGGTTCTCACTCTGCTGTAGATTGGGATTATCGAGCTTCAGTTTGCATTGCTGGGACTTACCAAAGCTGATGGGATCACGCATGGCTTCATCAGTGCTGAGTACTTGCAGCTCAAATAAGCAGCATGATATCATTTAGAAACAGTCACACTCCATACACTTTTGTTTATTTATCTGTGTATGTGTTCTAAAAATTTATACTTTTACATGCTATGGTTTGTCTTGTTTTGATAGGATGCATGATTGTTTGTGCTTGGGAATCCTAAGAAACAAGATATTTTTTTTAAATGTCCATAGTAATCAAAACATAACCTAAGTACCAGAGAACACAATCATGGGTTTCATCGAGGCTGAAGATGTAGTGAGTGTAATGGAACAGTAGAGTTTTCCTGTAATGCCTGAGAAAGAGCCTGATCACCCCTCACTGCTGGGAGGAACAAGTACATGCTATCATACAAAACCAACACTCCCTGCAAAACAGAACATGAACATTTGAGCTTTACATGTTGCCATTAATCTGAAAATAGCTGCATACTAATTTACACTCGTTTTTGTAATATTTAAAGAAAGTGGAGGGACACAATCTAATCACAGAGACTGGAGACCGGCACAGTTCCACATGCAGTTAGTTTAGCAAGTGTGTCTGATGATTCTTTTATATACTTCATTTCTTGAACAAGACATTTTTTAATTATATAGAAACAGATAAGCATGCTTTTCTGAAATGGGCCTTGCATGAACTGAGAAAGAAAAATGATCAGCTTCATTTAACTTGAATTGTAAATAATTTCTCAAGTCGATCCACATGCTTGGCTTAATCAAGATTATGAGTTCCTGGTTCAAGTGCCTGAAAATTGAGGTGAATGTTCTGATCTTGGTCAAATTGGGATCCTTTGAATGGGGATTTGTAAAATCTTTGTTATAGTTACTGCATTTTCAGGATGATATTGCAACTACAGATGTGTTATAAAATCTAAGTTTTCTCTCCATTTTCTTACCAACCTGAGACATGCACATCAGGTTCAATTCTCAAGTCTTGAGTAAAAATGTCTGGTATGTTTGTCACACTGTAAACACATTTCCTGCAGAGACCTTTGTCCTCAGTCTCTGTACCTCAAAGATGGAGACAGGGAGACCAGGGAAAGCCAATGAATATCCACTCAAATATATTAGTACTAATCTATTTTAATACCAGAAAGTATCTTTATCTTCAGTGGGGGTATTACAACTCTCTGCATCCTTTGCTACAATTTAACCTCATCTTTAAATGCTGCTAACTAGATAGAGGTCAGGTGTGAATGAAAGGAAGGACCAGAGCCCAGATGGGAGCTGAGCTATTCCTGACAATTCTACTCTTGTTGTGGATGGTTCTCCTGCTGAAATGTTTTCTCTATGTATAGCTATCGTAAAGAAAAAAAAAGAAAAAAGATAAATTACAGCGTGTTTCTCAAAGGCTCTGCCAGTATTAGAATACGTTCTTAGAGTTAAATATTGGAATAGATTCAGACATAATTTATACCTTATCCACAGAACTCCACATGTCTCTTCATGTGTGGAGTAAAGGGTTTGAGAGAAAAGTTTTTAGTGATGGGGAGGGAGTCACACACACGCACACACACACATAAACACACGTACACGCATGGACATGCCTACAGGTATAAAGATACAAAATGTTTGTTTCTGTGCAAAACGCTTGGAACAGCTTAAGTCCCTAGAGTTAAGATCTTTTCCCTTAAGAAGTTTAGTATTTCATCATTTTCTATGTGTGAAATACAGTTCCACTTTCTCCCTAAGCCCTAAATCGCTTTCTGATGTTTAATGAAATGAATAGTCAAGCAACATCAAATTAACCCCACGTCTCTAAACTGTCCAGAGAGATGGAGGACCTCCTCTTCAGGTGTCCCACAACACCAGAGTATACTTGAGATACTGAGTGGGAACAGAAGAACAATCCGAACAAAAGGAATGGCATGTTTAAGATTGGAGTCAAGGATTGTAAAGTAGTTCAGAAGAGTACACTTGAAGGGAAGGAGGGATGGTAAAGTTAGACAAATGGTAAAGGTCAGGATGGATTTTGTAAGCTTTGTGAAAGAGTTTGGAAAGCAGTGATATGCATCATTAACTGAGAAGAGAAAAATGTCAAGGACATTTATACTGAGATTTAGCTTGCTAAGAGTTGTGTGGTCACTGATGCATTCCAGTCGGGGCTGCTCACATTTTGGTCAGGTTGTCATATGTTAAGAGACACACATGGAACAGATAAGTGAAGCTCTGTGTACTCCAGAGCAGCTCTATTCAGTACAGATTTCTGTACCTTTTAGACACAATACCTGATAATAAATTCTAGCAGTTCACAAATCCATTGAGAACTTGAAATGGGGCTAGTGCAATGAGGATGGTAATTTCAGTGAAGGAAAAATAGATAGGCTTGTTGGGGATCAAATGCTAGGAAATATGGGCATAATTCCAAAACCCATTCTGCAAATCCAGAGTAATATTAAGAAGATGGCCAATTTTGGTGACTGCAGGACAAGCCAAATCTAGAGAATGAATGAGTCACAGTCAAGAGGCAGATTCCCGCAGAATCTGGCAAAAGTTAAGGAGCACAGCAGGCTTGTAGGAAAGTCACAAACATTCTTCTAGACCTGATTCATAGAAGAAGAATTGTTTTAGAAACACAAGATGTGGTCCCCACAGGTTGACCTTCATCAATCTTAAAGGAGAACAGATGGAAATGAACATCCTATTGCCTATGAAGTGATCAACCAAGAAGAAAACAAGTGAAGAAGATATCTTGAGGGTCTTTCTTTTTGTGCATCTAGAACAATTGGCTGTACACTGGTAAATATTTCCCACTCCAAAATGGACACCATTTATAAATGAATATTAGTCCAGAACTACGAGAAGTTTCTTTTAAATAAATACTGGTCTCTCCACCTGCAGAACTCGACTCTAAAATAATTCAGGCAACTGATCAAGAAGAGTTAAGACATGCCTGTAGGACTAATTCCTTCACCTCACTGAGTCATAAATTCCTCATAAGTAAACTGAGGGAGTGGGTTTGTCCATCTTTCAGGGAGAAAAAGGAGCATGCTCCATTAGCAAACTACTACTTTCAGACAAAACCAGACTAAAAACATAAATGAAAGCCAAACATGCAAGAAGTGTATTTTAGAGTGAGATTCTGTTCCACACAGAGCTAAACTGATGTAAATTTCATAATTATGCCTCACCTTTCAGACATAATATCTGATAATAAATTCTAGCATTTCATGTTCTTTAAATTTATTCTTTTCCTTTTAAAATACAGTATTAATCATTTTAATTTCAATGTGTCCAATAAAATCTAAATGTTAACCATTCATTATATGTTTAATTATTTTCACCTTTGTCTTAATTGTATTCTTACCCTGACTTTTTAATCAGTAGTTTATGCATGTTTATATTTTCATTTCCACTATTAAATAAGAGACAATGGCAACAAAAGATTCAAATAATTTTGCATTACCATTGCTCAAGACAAATTTAGAGATACTGTAGCACCTATAGGAAGAGATAGTAAAAAATAAATGTTTGCTAGCTGATTACTAATCTCCAAATTTGGTATAGAAAAGGTCATGTAAGGATGTCAGTGCATAATTCACAAAAACACAGATGTACTTAAAGACAAATGTATCAAAGCCAAGAGTAACCTTTTCTGTTCTCTGTACTTCAGTATCACTTGCATTTATTTAGAGTTCTAGGACATTCATAGGTGATGGGGAGACATGCCAGTGTACCTTCAGCAGGGAAATGTATAGGTTAGAAAAGGTGGAGATTGATTGGGCAGCACTAGTAAAGAAAAGGGAAGGAATACCAATATTTACTGAGCGCCACCTAGGTACTTAATTATGCAATTAATTATCTCACTTACTCTTCACAACAGCTCCTTATATCATTGCACGTATATTTCTTGAACACCTGCAATGTGGCAGGCACTGGGCTGAACAAGAACAAGCCAGTCTCTGCCCTTGTGAAACTCACATTCTAGTACAGAAAACAAGGAAGTTAACAGACAAACAAAAACAAATGACAACAAATTGAAGGAGAAAAACCATAATATCATCTCAATAGATGCAGAGAAAGCTTTCGACAAAATTCAACACCCATTTATGATAAAAGTCCTGCAGAAAGTAGGCATAGAGGGAACTTTCCTCAACATAATAAAGGCCATATATGACAAACCCACAGCCAACATCATCCTCAATGGTGAAAAACTGAAACCATTTCCACTAAGATCAGGAACAAGACAAGGTTGCCCACTCTCACCACTATTATTCAACATAGTTTTGGAAGTGTTAGCCACATCAATCAGAGAAGAAAAAGAAATAAAAGGAATCCAAATCGGAAAAGAAGAAGTAAAGCTGTCACTGTTCGCAGATGACATGATACTATACATAGAGAATCCTAAAGATGCTACCAGAAAACTACTAGAGCTAATCAATGAATTTGGTAAAGTAGCAGGATACAAAATTAATGCACAGAAATCTCTTGCATTCCTATATACTAATGATGAAAAATCTGAAAGTGAAATTAAGAAAACACTCCCGTTTACCATTGCAACAAAAAGAATAAAATATCTAGGAATAAACCTACCTAAGGAGACAAAAGACCTGTATGCAGAAAATTATAGGACACTGATGAAAGAAATTAAAGATGATAGAAATAGATGGAGAGATATACCATGTTCTTGGATTGGAAGAATCAACATTGTGAAAATGACTCTGCTACCCAAAGCAATCTACAGATTCAATGCAATCCCTATCAAACTACCACTGGCATTTTTCACAGAACTAGATCAAAAAATTTCACATTTTGTATGGAAACACAAAAGACCCCGAATAGCCAAAGCAATCTTGAGAACGAAAAATGGAGCTGGAGGAATCAGGCTCCCTGACTTCAGACTATATTACAAAGCTACAGTAATCAAGACAGTTTGGTACTGGCACCAAAACAGAAATATAGATCAATGGAACAGGATAGAAAGCCCAGAGATAAGCCCACGCACATATGGTCACCTTATCTTTGATAAAGGAGGCAAGAATATACAGTGGAGAAAAGACAGCCTCTTCAATAAGTGGTGCTGGGAAAATTGGACAGGTACATGTAAAAGTATGAAATTAGAACACTCCCTGACACCATACACAAAAATAAACTCAAAATGGATTAAAGACCTAAGTGCAAGGCCAGACACTATCAAACTCTTAGAGGAAAACATAGGCAGAACACTCTATGACATAAATCACAGCAAGATCCTTTTTGACCCAGCTCCTAGAGAAATGGAAATAAAAATACAAATAAACAAATGGGACCTAATGAAACTGAAAAGCTTTTGCACAGCAAAGGAAACCATAAACAAGACCAAAAGACAACCCTCAGAATGGGAGAAAATATTTGCAAATGAAGCAACTGACAAAGGATTAATCTCCAAGATTTACAAGCAGCTCATGCAGCTCAATAACAAAAAAACAAACAACCCAATCCAAAAATGGGCAGAAGACCTAAATAGACATTTCTCCAAAGAAGATATACAGATTGCCAACAGATACATGAAAGAATGCTCAACATCATTAATCATTAGAGAAATGCAAATCAAAACTACAATGAGGTATCACCTCACACCGGTCAGAATGGCCATCATCAAAAAATCTAGAAACAATAAATGCTGGAGAGGGTGTGGAGAAAAGGGAACACTCTTGCACTGTTGGTAGGAATGTAAATTGATACAGCCACTATGGAGAACAGTATGGAGGTTCCTTAAAAAACTAAAAATAGAACTACCATACGACCCAGCAATCCCACTACTGGGCATATACCCTGAGAAAACCATAATTCAAAAAGAGTCATGTACCACAATGTTCATTGCAGCTCTGTTTACAATAGCCAGGACATGGAAGCAACCTAGGTGTCCATCATCGGATGAATGGATAAAGAAGATGTGGCACATATATACAATGGAATATTACTCAGCCATAAAAAGAAATGAAATGGAGGTATTTGTAATGAGGTGGATGGAGTTAGAGTCTGTCATACAGAGTGAAGTAAGTCAGAAAGGGAAAAAGAAATACAGTATGCTAACACATATATATGGAATCTAAGGAAAAAAAATTAAAAAAAAAGGTCATGAAGAACCTAGTGGCAAGACGGGAATAAAGACACAGACCTACTAGAGAATGGACTTGAGGATATGGGGAGGGGGAGGGGTGAGATGTGACAGGGTGAGAGAGTGTCATGGACATATATACACTACCAAGTGTAAAATACATAGCTAGTGGGAAGCAGCCGCATAGCACAGGGAGATCAGCTTGGTGCTTTGTGACCACCTAGAGGGGTGGGATAGGGAGGGTGGGAGGGAGGGAGATGCAAGAGGGAAGAGATATGGGAACATATGTATATGTATAACTGATTCACTTTGTTATAAAGCAGAAACTAACACACCATTGTAAAGCAATTATACTTCAATAAAGATGTTTAAAACAAAACAAAACAAAACAAATGACAAATTAGGATGGGCACACCATGAAGGAAGCAAATGAGCAGAAGTAGCAAATAATAAGAGGAAACAACAACAGATAGGAAGATCAAGAAAGACTGCTTTAAGAAAGGATTTAATTGCTAATCAAAGGAAGAAATAGAGCTGTCCAGATAGGAAATAGCAAAAAAAGTGGGGTAGCATGTGCAAAGGCCCTGGGATAAGAAAGATTCTTATGTCTACTGAGTTGGAGGCAAAAGCAGAAATGGAAAAATCATTAGGAGGCTATTGGTGGTGATCTAGCTGAGAGATGAGTTTCTCCTGAATTAGGAGCATTAAAGATGAAAAGAAGTGGACAGTATCAAGATGTATTTTGGAGGTAGAGATATATTTTGTGGTAGTACTTGCCACATTTATTTATTAATATCCCCCACATAACAGATGATAAATAGCCTAAAAGAATAGGAAATTAACTAAACTCTTATAGTAACTTCAGGATGGGGTTATGAACCCTGCTTTCTTTAAAGCCCTTTCCACTACATCACACTTCTTTGCTTTATTAATTCAAGGTCAATGTAGGCTTTATAGAGTCCTAAAAGTAGAAGCATTTGCCAGTCAAATGATTTTGAATTAGAATATTCTTTAATTACCTGGACAGTTTACAGATTTTCAGTTCGCAAATCCAAAACTTCATTTCATCTGAAACGGGCACCACATTCTATGAGCACTCCAATATATTTTTTCTGTACAAAATGTCAAAATACTCTTGCATTTCTTCCAAGGATGTGCTGAGTTATCCCCATACATGTGGAAAATTTTCTATTGACTAAAGCAGCAATCTGTAGCAATTCTGGACCATATGCTGTTCTTACCATAAGTCTTAATTGGGTAATTTGAGTGACCAAACTGTTTTTTTCAGCTTTGCTAAAAATATGCCTGTCTCTGCCCATATTTAAAATGACTGGGTGCTGATAATCTCTCACCTCGCCAAGTAAATCAACACGTGAATAAGGCTTGAAATAAGCAGGTTTGGGTTCAAAATCTAAGCTGGAAAGGACCTTGCTCTTCATAAACTCAGTACTTCTGCAGTTTGGGTTTTTATTATTATTCTACCTTTACTGTTGAGATTCTGCTCACCAGTACTTCCATTTCTCCTTTTTCTCTGTGCATGATAGGCTTGTACTTCCTCGTCCTCTTGGGTTGGCATGACGTAGTCCTTGCTCTGGAAGTAGCTAGGAGCTGCTATACATTTCTCCCCTCCCCCACTGCAGGGTCTAGTGACGTTCAGAGCCTTTGTTAGCCCGAGTCCCTGATGAGGATGACCTGCAGAGACTCTCCCCAACTAACCCTCAACAGATATGTTGTATGAGGGCAAAAGAGCTTTGCTGTTTTAAGACACTAAGATTTCGAGGTGTATTGTTGTCGTTGCTGCTGCATAACCTCATCTCTTTGACTGCTACAGGTTTCCTCACATTCTTGACATGAAGGAAAATACAAATTTCCAAATTAGAGAAGCATGACAGACAGTACCGTTGGCAGAAAATGAGGAGGTCTGGATTGAAATGGGTCTGGTTTTAATCCAGTCTCTGTACCTTACTTGCTCTTTGAGCCTTCTTTTTCTCAGCTGTAAAAAAGAGATAATAGCATAGTTGTGCTATGACAATTTAATATGTCAAGTGCCTAGCAGCATGCCAAACCATAGGTGATGTTCAATGAAAATAGCTATTTTGGGGAGGAGTAATGGTAAATAGACTAACGGTCCAGAAGGGTATACCCACGTAGGCAGGACTGAATCTGAAGAGACTGCAGAAATGGGGGGACAATTGCCATTTATCCCCTCGCTTCCCCTTTCTTCTCCCCCTGCAAGCTTCTTCCTAGTCATGAGCATGGCTTTCTGTCCCTCTGTGTACCCTGATGCTTTCTTTGCCCTCTTCCAACTCTGCTGTTACAAACTGCTCCCAGGAAGGTATGTATCACTCATTAAGTCATTCATTAAAATAGCTGCATTTTAACAGGAAATAACTTGAGTTAATAAACTAAAGCTCCAACATGGTATTCATCTCATGGTACTCAGGTGAAAAGCAGTGGGGTACCTTTCACCCAAACCCAGGATGGCAGAGAGGATTCCCCAAACTTGTTAGATCCACTAAGCCAGGTAGGTCTCCTGGGTAGTCTTTAGAGAAGGCTTTGATAAGCCTTCCATTTATGAGTCTGTCTGGAATCTGCTGGGAAAAGGACCATGATAGTTTGGCAGGGTCTTCCGTGGGCTCAGGAGTAGGGACAGGCAGGACCAGTACTGTGTGTTTGCATGACTTGAAAGTTTGCAGTGCCTTTACATGCTATCTCCACGTTAAGCCTCATTGCAGGTGATAGAACTAAAGCTTAAAGCTTTTAAATCATTTACCAAATTCACATAGAGGGGAAGTGGAGGAGTATATATCCAAAACCAGTACCTCTGATTTCAATTCTAACACACTTTCTCCTTTTTACTCTCACAGTTTTTTTTTCTGTCCCTGGAGGAGCAAATTTGATAATGTCTCTTGACTTTAAGAGCACATGCTATTATAAAATGAAGATATTTCTTTTTAGTCATATATTTGGGAATGTGAAATTATGCTTTCTACATTTATAAAGTAACTGAAAGAAGGTACATCAGGGTTAAAAAAAAACTATAAACATGCTCTTGAAAATAAAATTAAAGTGAGGTATCCTGTATAGCAATTTGTTCTGGCTGAGAATAATACCCACAGTTTCGGAGAATTTTCATCTCTTCCTACATGAATGAAAAGAGAAGGAAATGAGGAAGGATGCAAAATTTTTAAGTCCTATCATTTCTTTAAGAAACTATAGAGACTTCCCTGGCGGTGCACTGGTTGAAAATCGTCTGCCAATGCAGGGGATATGGGTTCGATCCCTGGTCAGGGAGGATGCCACATGCCGTGGAGCAACTAAGCCTGTGCGCCACAACTACTGAGCCTGCACTCTAGCGCCCGTGCTCTGCAACAAGAGAAGCCAACGCAGTGAGAAGACCGTGCACAACAATGAAGAGTAGCCCCTGCTCACCCCAACTAGAGAAAGCCCGTGTATAGCAACAAAGACCCAATGCAGCCAAAAATAAATAAATAAAATCAATAAATTTATATTAAAAAAAGAAACTATAATTATTTTCTTGTGGCTAATATAATTTCTAATATTCTATCTCTTCCCAATCAATTTTAAACACTGGAAACATCTTGAAAGATACAATGAAAATACAAGATTTGTAGCTAGGCAAGCCTGGGTTTGAACACTGGTTTGATCATCTAATATGCTGGGAAAGCAAGGTAATTAAATCCTAATTTAGAGATGGGCCTCAAGTTTTTCATCTTTAAAATGGAAGTTTACATTAACATTCTCATAGGATGGTAGTGAGTATTGTATGAGATAGTGAATAGAAAGCATTTATATATTGTAAATTTTAGAAAATGTTACTTCTCTTTTCCCTTTGCATCATATAGATTCACATTGTTCTCTGATTCCTATTCCCAAGTAACACACAGTCAAGATTTTATTAACTTAATAAATATAGGAAGGAAAGAAGGAAGGGAGGGAGAGAGGGAGGGAATGAAAGAAAAATCCCTATTAAGAAAAACAATTCAAAAATAGGGTAGAGATACTTTTCCGTCTCTGAATGATCTGATATTGTTCTATCAGCAGAGATTGGAAGGCCCTGGAGTTATCCTGCCCTTGGCCTCTTTCCCCAGTGGAGACATAAGAGATATAAAACCTCTTTATAACATTTCTGATAATATCACTAGAAACTGGTCATTTGTTCCAAAAGCGGAACCTCCTGCTTGAAAGACTTTTAGCCCTGTTTGATTTTGTCATTTATTAATGGATGAAATTTTCTCAGAAATATATTTTAGGGCTGCTAATCTCATCACTATACACAATTACACATTTGTCTTTCAGACAACTGACCAGATACCTAACGTAAACCTATGAGACAGAGGAATTTCCCAGTACCCAGTCTAGGACTGGTCTTAGCTGAAATTTTGCTGTTTATGCCACCTCAGGTAGCTATTTCCATCTTCACCTAATAGGAGAACCTCTATAGGTTTGGGCAGTTATCTCCACCATAAAGAAGGCTTAGTTTCTCATACAGTTTCAGAGTCTGAAATGTGAAATGTGAAATTGTTAAGTACGTGGTGAGTGTTGTCAAATGGATCATATCAATGTGTTCCCTCTATTTCCGACAATCATTGGTATATAGACAGATACCCTAGGAAATTATAGGCATTTACAATTAGGTTTTACTGGGGAACCATTTCAAGAAAATGATTTGTTCAGCTGTGTACTAGATTAGTAACACAGTTGGGTGTTGGCAAAATCTTCCACTGTGACTGTGAAAACACAGCAAGAAGTGTTGATACAAAAAAGAAATTTAGAAATATGCTGAAAGTTTCATTATTTTTCCAAAAACTATTGCATCACTTCCCAGAAACATAAGTCCACGTCTTTTCAACCACTATTTTTCTTTTTTTTAAACTATTTGGGGCGTACATAAATACAGCGATGAAATGAAAAAGTACAGCCAATGGAATTTTACTGGCACAACCTGTAAGTCAGGATTAGATTAACACTGAACAATGTTCTGTGTGATCATGAATAGCTTTTAGACACCTCCAGAGCACCCACATGACCTGGTGTCAACAGTCAGACCTACACATCAAAGAGACTAGGACAAACACTTGACCCTCTACCCAAGATGAGACTTCAATTAGCAGCTAAAACAGAGGTACCACTGCCTGTGATGCTCCTTTGAAGGTTTATCTGTGCACAGGCATGAAATCATAAATAAAAATCTCCAAATAAGCAAGCTGACTCAAGAAGGAAGTAGCTGGACCACCATTACCCTCTGGGCTCAGTAATAATATCATATACCTGTTTGAATGCCCACTTGTTCAAATGACTTTGTAAATCCTTAATTATCCTCTTTTAAATGAGTAGCATTTGGTTTCCCTTCAAACTTCAACCTCTAGATAAGTATATTGCTCTGATTTAGAACTTACCAGAGTAAAAATGTGGCTATTCAAAGCAGTGAAATCAATCTGAGTTGATAACATAAGTGCAGGAATTCTTACAAGCTCCCACTCTTCCCAACATAAATAGAGCAATTTGACTTTCATCTAATTTGTTCATTTAAAACCTGGTACAAACACAAATATCTTTCCCACCACTTGTTTTATGAGCTTTTTACTGTTTTTTTTTTTTTTTTTTATAGGAAAAACTTCCAGATATTTCAGTGTCAGAAATATGATCACTTTTGAATTGTCTTTCCTAATTGGAGCCAGGGCTGGCATGTGTCATTGAGATATTTATTCCTAACCCATTAAATCCCCAAAGCAACAGCATTTAGGTCTTGTGATCTTGGAGTTTAGATTTGGCTTCCTCCCTAAGTCAACCAACCATTTTGTTATGGTTGAATTGTTCCCCCTGCCCCAATCAAATCCATATGTTGAAGTCCTAACCCCTAGCACCTCACAATGTGACCTTATTTGAAAATGGGGTCATTGCAGATGCAATTAGTTAAGATGAGGTCCTGCTAGAGTAGAACGGGCCCCTAATCCAATATGACTGGTGTTCTTATAAAAAAGAGAAATTTGGACATGAGACACACACACAAGGAGAACGCTACGTGGGGCGATGTGTCTACAAGCCAAGGGATTCAAAGATTGCCAGCAAGCCACCAGAAACTAGGAGAGTAGCATGGAACAGAATCTCCCTCACAGTTCATGGAGGGAACCAACACTGCCAACTCCTTGATCTTGGGCTTCCAGCCTCCAGAACTGTGAGAAATAAATCCTGTTATTTAAGCCTTTCAGTCTCTGGTACTTTGTTATGGCAACCCTAGCAAACTAATACACCTTTTTCACTGCTGCAGCAGCAAATAGTCTCCTTGGCTGATTAGTGATTCCCTTTTTATCTCTGTTCCTATACATTAAATGAGAATATTTTGCACATTAGTGGTGCTCCCAGTTAGCCTTCAAAATGATGGACATGTTTTACAAAAAAGGACAATGTCTTTCAGCATTGCCTTGGCCTTCCATAAGGTGAAAAAAGATGAGACTTAGAAGAGAGAAGAAGACAGTTTGTTATCTGCTTACACCTTCCTCCAAGAAAATATCGTAGCCCCTGGCTGGGTACATACTAACATTGAGGAGCATTTTGATAGAAGTGTGAGCCTCAGTCATAAATAGTTAGAGCCAACTGGGCATTCAGCCAGTGTTTTTAAGGGGGGAGCTAAGCAACGGGAGGATTTCAAGTAGGAAAATAAATAACGAAGTATATTTGTAATCAGGAAAGAGAGAGGAGCACTACCCTGATCATTTGGAAAACCAAGGAATCCACAGAATCAAACTACTCTTTAGAAAATAGAAAAGGAGGACTGATGTCAAGCGAAAAGCAGCAGTCAGCACCGGGATTGAAGTCATGACTTTCCTAGTCCTAGGAGAATCTGGATCAAGTGAGTTTCCTAAACTGCAGCTACACTCCCGACTTCCAGCTCTCTGGACCACATTTGACATACGGAGTTCTCAAATTTTAGTGTGTGTGAGAATCACTCGGAGGGCTTCTAAAACACAGATTGCTGGGCTCTAGCCCTGGGGTTTCTCATTCGGTAGGTCAGATGGGGCCAAATAATTTGCATTTCTAATAAGTTCCCAGGTGATGCTAATACACTGGTCTAGCGATGTACTTTGAGAACCACTGGACTACATCAATGTTGTCACATCTGCTTGTTGAGAAGAATCACCTAGGAGAAGTTTATTTTAAAAATACAAAATCCTAGGTCCCATGCCAAATTTTCTGACTCATAACCTCCAGGGAAGGGACCAATATTTTCTATTTTAATAAACTTTGAGTGATTAGTATGATTAGGCAAGTTTGAGAAACACTGCACCAAGTCTTCATGAATTTCCTTTTTGCATCTGTCATTTTCCCACATGGTACCAGTGGATGGGTTTTGCAATATGGCAATAGTTGTACGAGAAGTTAAGAATAGCACAATCACTGAGTTCTGTAACCCTAATCTATTGATACTACCTATAGGCCAACCATAGAACTGCACTTCTCTTCATGGACAGATGCCCTGGGAGAAGTCTTTCTTAATACCAACTGGCCCTGGTACTGTGATGTAGTCCAGAGCCCACACCGAAATAGGCCCAGGTGATGTAGCTTTTGCTGGCAACTCTAATACTTCTCTTTTGCTCCTTATTATCCCATAACCATGTCTTGCTTCCAATATTAATGGGGTCTCTAGCCTCAGGTTGTTTCCTCTTTAACTTCACAAGTACTTAGTGTGAGTTATACTCTAGGAGTTTTATTTCAAAACCACTTTCTCTTTTTTTTCGGCAGGAATATTCTTGCTGGCACCTGCAGAGGAAATCTCATTGGTTCGGCAGCTGGTTGATGGTAATTCAAGTTAATTGTTTAAAGGGCGGTTGGGGATTTGCAAAGAGCTTGTAGTAAAATTGATTGGGGCCCAACTATACCCATGTGCTACTTTGGTACACATATAATTCCTCAGATCCAAATTCCAGCCACTTACTCAAAAGTGAGGCATCCTGTAAATGGCTTTCTTTGGACCATCTTTTACCTCTGGGGATTTATAGTGGTCTTAAGAATAGTGGCCTCAAACATATCATATCTAATCTTTTCAGCAACCCTAAAATGTGTTTGTTACTCTTTCACAAACAAGGAAACTGAGGCTAAATGAGATTAAATATAGAATCTTCAAGGTCACATGACTAGCTAGTGTCAGTCAGGATTCAAGGCCAACTGTCCAACTTCAAAGCCGGAGCTGTCTCTACAAGACTACAGTATTCTGCCTTTGAAGAAATTCAGGATCAAGTTGGAGAGCAATATTTCAATTTGTTATTTTTTTCTTGAGTTTCTAAGATTGCATCTAAACTTCAGTCAAGTGAGATAAGGTTGTGGCACTCTTTCTCAGTTTTGCCAGTTAATTCCACAGAATCTCTGCCAACTTCAAGTGTAAATAAAAACCTAGTTCTGTGACTGGAAAGTCAACAATTGGATGGTTATTCAGAAAGTGTGGCTAATTACCTGCTTTAAGTAACATAAAGACAGTTTGGACTTTGAATTATCTTGAACTTTTGCTTTTGCTCCAAGTCTCATTGCTGATTGTTTCACATCTTCTTTCTGTTCTTTCTTTCACCAGCAAGGACTTATTGAATACCAGTTCTATGCCATACACCAGACTCAGGGATGAAAAACATATCCCTGCCTTGGCTAGCAGAGAAGATGGGCAAATACACCAACAAACTACAACACAGATGGATGTTTTATCAAGAAGAAGGTTTCCTGATAGAAGTGGTACTTGAGTTGAAACTCATGAAAGATGAGTTAGGATTAACCATGTACAGAAGAGGAGAAGGGAGTATCCAGCCGAGAAGGAACATTATGAGCAAAGTACAAAAGGGTTGGACAGCAGTTTGGCATTGCTGGAAAACAAAGTGGATGTGGAAGAGGAGACCAGAGGCTCAGCAGAGACTAGATTGTAGAAAGCCCCATAGACTAAGTTAAGTTGTTTTAACTTTATCCCTAAGGCTATAGGAAAAGATTAAAGATGTTGTGAAGGAAAATAGCATAAACAGATTTTCATTTTATTAACAAAATATTACTCTGACAGCAGATGTGGAGGATGATTAAAGGGCCCAAGACCAGAATCAGGACATGGGTTACTGGGGTAATTCAGATGGGAAATGATGGAGGCATAGATTTAAAACATGGCAGTGATGATGAAGAGAATTGAGAAATACTGGTAGGATTAACAGAATTTAAAGGAAGGTTAGATATATAGAAAGAAGATTAACTCAATCTTTAATTTTTTTCCAAAGTCTTATTAAAAAATATTACTATGTTTTCCCTATTCCCTCCAAATTCTCTTAGTATGACATTTACTTAATTTTGCTTGAATATCTATTTCTATTCTTTACCAGCAGAAGCAGGAGCCTCTCCCACCACCACCACAACAATCAGCAAGTATTTATGGAGCACTTATTACTGAATCATACTTTGTCTAGTCTTATAACAAATTTACATCCCTTTGTTCTAATCCTGAATTTCTATTGGTAGTCTCTGTTTGGTTTAACCCTGTATTTTACATGGCATTGTGGTTTTTTAGTGTATAATCTCTTCTGCCCTTCCTGTGCCATAGTATTTTTGTGCTTATTATTTAAGTTCTCATGTTTTCTATGTATACCTGCAATTTTATTCTTTATTATTTTCTCTAAGTAATTCTGAATAAGTCCTTTTTGTCTATTTCCAAAGCATTTAAAAAGATTTAATATTTCAATTATAAGTTAAATACACTGATAAAAAACCATGATCAGCAACCACTAACTTTCTTTAAGAAATCAGCTAATGACTGTTATTCATTTACTATGGCTCTGGTATACTTATTCCGAAAAGGAAAACACTATACTTCGCTCAAAAAAGTCGTAAAATGAAAATTTTCTACTGCCCTCATATGTGCAAATTATGTTCATTTTATTCCGCAGGCTATATATCTTCAGCAATACCTTCATTTACTTCTAAGTGTAGTAAAATTCAGCTCATATACCAACGTAAGAAATAACTTAGCTAACCAAAAGACAAGTTAATTTTATATGTAGTTTCTATTTATCTCATTTATTTTTTTTTCTAACAGCAATCGCCCCATATTCAACAAATATTTGCAGTTGTTTTCTTCAAGAAGTGTAAAGAAGACTCTCTGCACCACTCAGATTCAAAGACTGACCGAGGGCTTCCCTGGTGGCACAGTGGTTAAGAATCTGCCTGCCAATGCAGGGGACATGGGTTCGAGCCCTGGTCTGGGAAGATCCCACATGCCGCGGAGCAACTAAGCCCGTGTGCCACCACTACTGAGCTCGCGCGTCTGGAGCCTGTGCTCCGCAACGGGAGAGGCCGCGACAGTGAGAGGCCCGCGCACCGCGATGAAGAGTGGCCCCCACTCGCTGCAACTGGAGAAAGCTCTCGCACAGAAACGAAGACCCAACACAGCCAAAAATAAATAAATTAAAAAAAAAAAAAAAAAAAGACTGACCGAAACAGCACATCAAAGAGGAAAAGTTAATAATCAACTGTCAACTAAATGCTACCTTTTCCCATACTGTGCATACCTAGTGTCTTAGGCATCACTCATGTAGATTGCAGTCTGGCAACTTAGACTCGCCATCAAGTTTTTATTGAGCAATTTCTATGTGCTTACCACAGTGCTAGGCTCTGTAGGTACAAAAGCAGAGGTCCTGCCCACAAGGGGCTTACAATATGGTTGAATATTAAAAAAAACAAACAAACTACAAAAGCACTTAAAAATGCATATTGTAAAAATTATTTTTATATAAAAAAGCATTTCAGATAATGACAATAAAATAAAGTCTTAGAACATTAATAAAGAGAGAAACATTTTAATCCATGGGGTAAGCCTAGACATATTTTGAATTAAAATATTTAATAAAAGCCTGGATTAATGAAACACATAAGCACAAATATTTTTTAAGACAGCTGTTAAACATTTAAGCATTCATAGTAATTAATTAAAAGCATATCAAGCAAGGTATATTTTATTCAGATCCTTAAGGTGTCTGAATAATTACAATTATCTTAACAATACACTTCTTTTAAATGTGCTTCCAACTACTGAAGATGTTGAAAAAATTTTTGTTCTCTTAGGTAGCTTATATGGTTTCCTTATAATCTAGTTTTCATTATTTATTTAATTTTTAAAAGTCGTTCTTGTAGACACTAAAAATGTAGACCAATTCAACACTGTCTGAATTTTCATATATTTCGTGGACCAAGGTCCCCTTATAAGATACATATACACATTTACATACAAAAGATAATGACTTTAATTTTCTCCTCCTTCCTTGGGAGAATTTGGATAAATATAACTTCTGATGGAAGCTCAGTCTTCTAACCCTAATATTCCCTGTTTCCTTTCCTTGCCCTGGCTCTGAGATCTCAGCATGGCTTGGCATGCCTCTTCACATTACCCTGTCCCAACCTCTTTTGGGAACAGCATAGCTGGATTTTTTTTGCTTTTGTTTATTTTGTTTCACACTGGGTTGCAGTGGTGCTGAATGAAATCACTGGCTCTGCAATAGAATGTTGGTAGAAGTAGGCAGGAGTTTATTTCTTCCAATGCAAAAGTCATAGGTCTATATGTAGTCAGGAACCAGGTCTATACAGCCCATTTTTTGTGGTGTCAAATACTGTACTAGTGCTATGAGACCCATGAAGAAAATATAAGAAATGTGTCTGTCAACCATGAAATAGAATTTTGTCAAGGGAAAAAGACATGCATAATGAAAATATTTAAGGAATAATACAGTAATTATCGAAATGAGCACTATATAACTTCAGAGCTGGGGAGAGAGGTAAGCAGATAACAAAGACAGAGTAGTCCTCCCTTATTTTCAGGGAATACATTCCAAGACCCTAGTGGATGACTGAAACCACAGATAGTATACCGCATCCTATATATAGTATGTTTTTTCCTATACATAAGTACCTATTTTAAAGTTCAATTTATAAATTAGGTACAGTAAGAGATTAACGATAATAAACAATAGTTATTGTACTAGCTCTTTTTCCTTCTTCACAATTTCAAGAATAGAAGATTTCTTCTTATGTAGATTTTAGCAACCTCAGCATATTTTTTTTTTCTTTCCTTATTAAATCAAGAACTTTCACTTAAAGGAAGCACTTTACACTTAAAGGAAGCACTTTACAATTTCTCTTTATTCGGCATATCCGAATGGCCAAGCATCACTACTCTTGGGCTTTGGGACTATTATTATTATTATTATTTTTGGCCACACCTCGCAGCTTGGGGGATCTTAGATCCCCGACCAGGGATTGAACCCCAGGCTGGTGGCAGAAAGCGCGGAGTCCTAACCACTGGAGCACCAGGGAATTCCCTGGGGCCATTATTAAGTAAAAAGCATATTAAGTGCTTGAACCCAAGCACTGCAAAACCTCAACAGTGGATCTGATAACTGAGTGGGCTACCATGTGACTAATGAGTGGGATACGGGGGACAAAGTGATGATTCACGTCCCAGGTAAGACAGAGCGGAACCCTAGGAGATTTCATCATGCTACTCAGAATGACATGCAATTTAACACTTATGAATTGTTTTTTTCTGGAATTTTCCACTTAATATTTTCAGGCTGCGCTTGACCACTGGTAACTGAAACCACAGATAAGGAGGGGCTTCTGTACTTAAATTGTCCAAGGCCTAAGGACAAGGTGAGATTCGAACATGTGGGAGATGAGTAGGTTTTGTGTGGGCAAAAGTAACCATGAGGTATTAGAATCAAGAAGAATAGCATCCAGGGATTTGTTGTTACATAATGTTGATTCTGTCCATGACATTTCAACCCACACAGTCAGGAAGCCAGTTTATAGTTGAAAGTGAGAACTTGTATTATACAGTTGGAGGTAAGTCTAGATAAAGAATTAATCACAGTTAATACTTATTGAGTACCTATTGTGTTACACTCACTTTATGTACCTTATCACAATAACCCCACAGGTAAGTATTATTGTCTTTAGTTTACAGATTAATTCATTGAGACTAAATGAAATTAATTAACTTTCTCAAGTTCACAGAGCTAATGAGTGGCACAGCCAGATTTAAATCCAAGTTTGATTCCAAAACCCATGCTTTTATTACTAAATCACATTGTCTTATAAATGGAGTATCATTGTAATAAGTCTCACATCCCACTCTGCTGTAGGGAGAACAGTAAACCTGGAATCAAAAAACTTAAACTTGGATCTGAATTCCTACTTATGTTAGCTAAGTGACATTGGGCAAGCCCTCTGTAAACCTTACCCTCTTTTGTAAAAATAAAATAGTAAATAGATGAAGCTAGACAACCATATAGCTGGATGATGGACAGATAGAGAGGTAACAGGAGTGTGGATATTCCTATGATGTTCTGCAAATTCTACTTGCTCAATAAAATATGTTGAATTTAAACCTGAATAAAGGGATTGTGTACAGCATCAGTTTCGTGCCAGTTACATGGTGCTTGAATTTCAATACATATTTAATGAAAATAATTGTAGTTTGCAGCTAATTCACACTGGTTCAACTAGTCAAAAGGAATGATTCAACTATTTTGGTTTCATCTCATTGACAGAAATGACAATGGAGTCACAGTATAGGGTCCTATTGCAAAACTACTGATACCATATTATCGTCTCTTTCCAAGATATCCTCGTAGGTGACAGCATGGCCCTTAGGTGCCTAAAGAAGGGACACTCAATAAATATGTGTTGAATTAAGTGAATGGGGTGAGGGAAAAGAAGGAGGAAGGGAGTGGGAAAGAAAGACAAGAGAAAGAAATGTTCGTTGAATTTATGAGCAGGTAAGGGCACATTAGCTGAGAGATAGTAGAGGACTCAAAGTATTTTTTTAAAGTTCACAGAATTTCTTATTTCAGACAAACTAGACCCTTTTATTTCATAAAAAAGTAACAAAGCTTCATAGTTGATAACTATGTCATTTATTAATTTTGTCTTTTGTATGCCACCCAAGAAGAAGTTGTAAGAAATGCTGAATTGATAGTGGTGGATCGGAGACTGCACCCGGATTTTTTAATGCTCCAACTCAACAGTTCACCCCTTAGCTTCATTATTATTTTCTATGACATTTCAAGACAGCCCTTCGTTGCATCACACCTTTCAGTCTTCAAAGACAGAGAAATAACAATTATGCTGATTCCTGAGTTACTAAATGACACATAACCAGAATACAGACTTAAGGGCTTTTAGTTCCCAGCTTAGCCCAGAAGAACACATCTCCAAAACAGTAATCACACATTTTGCATAAATATCTTTGGTCATGGTACCCTCCTGCCTTCATTTGGCATCCTTTTCTATCTCGTGAAGTTTATGTCTTATTAATTGAATTCTTGCTCTCAGTAAGTTGACTTTTCACTGACAAAAACTTTTACTGATTTTTTCAAACTCATATTGTAAAATCAAAACTACCATAAAATGTAAAGACATCCACATCAGTTGAGATTCACATAAGGGTTTGAGGTTGGGGGAAAACTCCTGAAGGATGGGGTTTTCTTTTTCTCATTTTTTCACCAGTCACCATCTGTGCAATCGTGCCCAGCTTCTTAAATATATGCTCAAAATCCAGTCCCAGAAACCAATTTTTAATACTCAAAGACACGTATTACAGTAATAAACTTGGTCTCAGTGGATATTACTGACAAGAAAAAACATTAAATTTTTTAAAAAGATGAAAAAGAAGAAACAATCCAAATCAAAATATAAAATTCTCCTTCTCGGGTAGGAAGAAATACACAAACTCAGGGAAGCAGGAATTACAATAAAAAGTCCAACTCCGTTCTTTCATTATCTGTTAGAATAAAGAGAAAAAGATATAATAAGCATGGATAGGAATACTTTTGTTTTTGTATGGTGTGAGGACTAAGACGTAAGTGCGAAATATAATGTCTTAGACATCAAAACATTCTTGTTTGAAGTAATTACATCTGTGTTTTGTAAATAAAAGCAATTTAAATAATTCTGGATCTTGGATCATGTAAGCCTCTGGATCATTTAATTATGCTAAGTGTATGCCTTCATTCTGAGCAATTTTTCTGGTTTCCAAGATTGTAATCCAGAAGAATAATCAAATTATAAAACTATATCAATTGTATAAACAGTGAATGGTCAAATAATCTTGCCTTAAAAACAAGCCCTAATTAGTATATAACCACACTCTAAAAGCATCAGGAAGAGTACTGATTGAAAGAGCCATGAAATACAATTTTTCTCCTATCAAACCAACAAAGTATTGTGTGTGTGTCTTAAGATACATACAGTGCTGGTTAGAATAAAGCAAAGTAGAAACTCTCACACATTGCTGAAGAAATTTTAAATCTCTAGTAATTCTTTTTGAAAGCAGACTATAGGCATCTTTCAAGAATATTAAAAATTTATATATTATTTATTCTTTAAAGTATACTTTTGGTAAAAAAATCACAAATATTTTTTTTTTTAATTCTGCATTTCAGTCTTTGGGTAATAGATACAACTCTATTCATCACGGTGCCAAATTTGAACACACATAATGATTAAGTAAACTATAGTATATTCTTTTAATAGGCTATTACATAAATATTAAATTTACTTTAAAAATAATTTGTAAATAATCTGAGGAATGCTTATTTTATGTTAAATGAAGTAAAAAAAAAAGACACAATAATGAGTATATATTATCATAAGTATGTAAAACTAAATCAAGGAAAGTGTAGGGGAAAATGAAGAGAGAAGTACACTAAAATGATGGTGGGTTTTTCTTGAGTAGTGGAAGTAAAGTTTAGTAAGTTGTCTTTCTTTCTAATTTTCTTTATTTCCCAAAGTTTCTATAGAGAGCCTGGCTTATTTGTATAATGAGGGGAAGTATGATAAGATTTACTTTAAAAAATTAAAAGTGGGATTAGCATGAACCTACCAATAATGAGATGGGAGCTGGGTATCTCCCTTCTTTTCCCTTCTTTTGTTTTCCAAGGGATCTGTGTTCATAGCAAAACAGTGCCTGTAATATGTATATTACAGGCAGATATCCAGGGGAAGGATATAAGACCATAAAAGTGAGTTGAGTAAAAACTTTATTGGCCTTGTGATTTTTGAGGTATGTTCCAGAAGCAACCAGCTTATTCTTATCCTTTGGGCATTGTTGCACAGTATTTATTGAAAAACACATTTAGATCTTGCCCTGAAGAACAGAAGTGATTATCTCTCAGTTACTGCCACTATGGGAGAACAAATGGTCAAAGAAATTGAGCTGCTTGAATGTCCACATCTCTCATAACAACTTATATTGAGTAGAGGAGCTATTGTACCCAGCTGTACCCAGGGAATGAAATAAAATGAACATGCTGACTTGCCATTAAAAATGAAGAGTTCAACTTATTTGAAAAGACATATGCTATCTTTGAAAATAAATTAAAACTTTTTACATGCTCTCATTAAAACAAAAAAGATCACACAATGCAATGATACACAGAAGACTATTCATTCAGTTAACCCTACAGTCAGTAACAAGAATATTGAAAGGAAATGTTTGAGGGAGGAAACTAATGCTCGAAATTTAGTCTGACCAAACGTGCATCACATTTGGCATTATGTTCTGCTTTCTGCAATGTTCATTCATTGAAATAGCTGTTTTATACAAAACAGACATAATCGAAAGGGCAAGTAAGAGTGTGCTAAACATATGGTGAACATGCTGAGTTCTGGTGCCTAAGCAAAACAGGGGTCACTTAGCTTTAAAATACTCCTGGAAGGATGGGATTAACATGTACACAATACTACGTACGAAATAGATAACCAATAAGGACCTACTGTATAGCACAGGGAACTATACTCAGTATTTTGTAATAACCTATAAGGGAAAAGAATTTGAAAACGAATATATATATATATATATTATATATATAATATATATATGTATGTATAATATATATGTATATATATATATAAAATATATATATGTATATAATATATATATGTATGAATTTCTGTGCTGTAGACCTGAAAATAACATGACATTGTAAATCACCTATACTTTAATTTAAAAAAAATTTAAGAAATACTCCTGGAGACTGTTCTTACTATGAAAAGTAAGTGATGTGCAGGCTCTTTCACTACATGGAGTTGGTCAGTTCCAAGAGCAGCCTGGAGCCAGTCTCAGAAAGTTCTTAATTGGAGGAAATGTAAGTGAAGTTGTAAAAAACAACAGTAGCTCCTTGGGGAATCTAGTCCTCCTTAATCAGATGTGTGTGCTTAGTTTGCATTTTAATTCTTAGAGATATTCTGCCTTTGTAACATGAACTCGGATCACAACAGAGAGATGGGGGAGGGCTAAGCTGTAGATCCAGACCGCTTCTACATCTCACCTTTCCAAGTGGTCACTCCACGTCAAGGTTGAGGAGCACTGGTGGGGTAAAGAGGTGGAGCTGGAGGCATAGTTGTTTGTGTGGTGCCTGATCTGTGAACAGACAGAGGGTTTCAGTGGATGAATTATTGATTATGACTCTTTTCATCAGATGACACTTCCCGGAACATCTTTTAAAAAACAGCAGAGCTCCAATCCATACATCAATGCCCATCGGTTATGACCGAGTAAACAAAGATGTTTTAGATATTATCTCCCCGAAACTGTCCCATTCCTGCCTCTGTGCTTTGACCCACATTCTATTTCTTCGCACACTGATACACCAGACATTACTTGAGAGCAGAAATCGGGTCTAATGTGACTTCGGGAGCCCTAGAGCATTTATCACAGCATTTGTTAAATGCCGAATGAAAGCTCACTGACTTCAAATGATCTTTATAGGTAAATCTAATTCTACCACTCTCCAGCTTTCAGTGGCTTCCTGTTGCTCTTAGGGTACAGATCAAAATTCTTAACATTATCTGCTTGATCTAGCCTCTGGCTGCAACTCCAGCTTTGCTTTGAACCTTTTGCTACCGTGTGCTCAGGCCACACTAGCCGTCCAGGAACGTCACAAACAAGGTCATCCTCCTCCCTACCTCAGGGCCTTTGCACTTGAAGCTTCCCCTACCCAGAGTGCTCTTCCGTTCCCTCATCACCTGGCTGACTACTACTTGTCCTTCCGGTCTTAACTTGGAAAATCACTTCCTCAGAGAATACCCTGTTGACTAGGACTGGTCTCCCACTGTGTGACCCACTATTTTCTTTTCAAGAATTCATTGTAGTTTGTAACGACTAGTTATTTGTGTGATTATTTGTTTAACACGAGTTGTTATCTCTAGGCTACAAGCTTCATGAGGGCAGAAACCATGCCTGGTTTAGCTTATCACTGCATCTCCAACAGCTACCACAGTGCCTGGCACATAGGTGACGGTCGGTAAGTATTTGTGGCCTGAATGAACAATGCTGCATAATTTGCCCTGAGGCCCGTCCCTCAACAGCATTCTACAAATAATCGCTTAAATTCATTCAATGCAATAAAATATTGAAATATACACATTTCGACAAAGTTGAAATACATAAATAGAAAATATACCTGAAAAATGTTTCCTTTTTATACATTTCTTAATAATTCTCTTACAAGAACTAGCAAAATGAAACGAAATTCTTATAAGAAATTGTTACAAGAAAGAACAAAAAGAAATTGAATTCAATGTATCCTTAGTCAGTCTTTTTTATCAGATTGCTAGAGTCCTTTTTTTCTCAAGAGTATAGCTAAGATCATCTTAAATAGCATGTCCAACCCAAGTGGCATGACATTATATAAAATGTCCAGACAGACATGTGGTTCTCCAGTTCTTGACTGTGTTAAGCAAATAGACAATTTTTTGTTTTAGGAAGGCAGTGTTATTTGAAGGACAATAAAATGACATGTCTTCATTGCAACAAAAAAATATAATTTGGCCAATATCTATTTCAGAGCAAACAGAAGATGTTCAGTGACACTTTTTATAGAAACATGGTGGATCTGGAAGAGTGGTCAGAGTCGAGGTCAAAGTAGAAAAGAAAAACAAAACAGGTTTTCCTCTTCATTCTCTGAGACTTTCAGAATCCCCTGTGTGCCCCTGTATGAGAAGACCCTTCATCTGTTAAAGAGCAATCTGGTTAGATTGGGTCCCTTCACTAGAGGACCGCTAAGTTTCTCTTCCTGCTGTCATGCTGCTTAGGTTCTCATTTAGAGGACTGCTTTAACTAAGTAAATACACTTGGGATTGCATTATTTGTTGGCTCAACTTTAAGAGCAAATATAACAGTAGGCATTTGGGTATCATATGCCTGTCCAATGTCAAGTAGCAGGAAAAGAAGGAACTAAAGAGAAATGAGGCACTGCAAGGTAATAGGTGAAGAGCCGTGAGTTCTGAAGCATGGTATGGCGCCCTGTTCCACCCCCTAAACCACCCCCTGGTGGAACCCATCTTCCTTATGGACATTCTCCGTGATTCACTCCGCCATTCACATTACAAAATTTTGCTTCACGGTCACAACTAATTCTGCAGCTTACTCTGCCCCTGCATTTCATGCCAATTTTCTCTCCTGCATGTCTCTTTTATTTCACTCCTTCTCTCCAGTCTTCACGTCATTGTTCAGAGTCTCACCCTCATTCTTTTTGTCCAGTGTATCAATCTGAACTATATGAAATTCACATTTTTGTTGGATCAGAAATGGTTGGATATTGGATATTATATCTGATTTAACCTAATAACGGCCTTCTAACTAACTAGTGTTTCTGACTGGAGTCTTTCTTTTCTCTAACACATCCTTCATATTGTTTCCAAGGCAAACCTTGGCAAATTCTAAACATCTTTGAAGGTTCCCCATTGCTACAGCATAAAATTCTGGAGTACCTAAGGTGCACCACTGAGTGGTTCCAACCTCCACCTCTGGGTTTATCTCCTGCTTCTCCTCTTCGTGTGACCCTTGATTCAATCCTGTAAACTACTCACACTTCCGGAAACCTGCCAATGCTCTTTTACACCTAATTACTATGGAGTTTGCTATTCCCTTTCTAAAATGCCTCTCCCTACTTCTGTCCAGAATCAATTGTACTTTTCCTCCAAGATCCAGTCTTTTGTTTTCTTGGAAAAGTATCTTTCCTTCTATCATATTTCCATGGCATCGTATACATTATTCAAGATGCAATTATCTCATTATATTGTCCTGGATTGGCCAAAACGTTCGTTTGGGTTTTTCTGTAACATCTTACAGAAAAACCCGAACAAACTTTTTGGCAAACCCAATACTTATGAGTGTGTCGGTTTCTCACTTTCTGATTCATAGCAGGAGCCCAATAAATGTTTGTGAGTAAAACAGCATTCTAAGAAATGATTGGCTCTCCTCAGTGGTCAACATTATGAGGCCAAGGACTAACCAAATCTTTTGGCACACATAAGAACCTACTAGGTAGAAATCACTTTATCAGGCATGATGATATGTTCATATTTTAAGTTTCTTTTGACTCTAGAAATGTGTAGTCTCTGTATGTCTCATATAATACTTGAGAATATCCATGGTTACATTTCACCTAACTATATATCTACTCTAACTCACTGCACTGGGATGAAAGCACTTAGACACTCAGTGCACTTTTTTGAATGAATAAATGAATGAATCAATGAATAATAAGTAAGGACTGTCTTGTGCTGAGTATTCCCAGAGGCAGACCCTGAGCCAAGGGCTTGTATGCAAGTGACTTATTAAGGATGTACTCCCAGGAGAAACAGTAAGGGAGTGGGAAAGTAGGACAGAGAAGGAGAAGAAGCCATGATGTGGTGAGATTTTAGGTAATTCCAGTCTCAGTCTGAAGCTTTGGGAAACTCTGGAGTGTAAACTACACTTCAGAGTTTATCCCATCTCTAGACAAAGGGTCTGGGCTTTCCTACTCCCATACCCATAAGTCATTGCTGCTTTGGGGAGGAGTAAGACCCGTAGGTTATGCTGGTTCTGCCTGTGGGCGAGCCTCTGAAGGTACTGGTGTGAACAGTTAGCAGCAAAACAAGCGGAAGCCGGGGATGGGTATAGAACTGGTGTACGGGATCCGATAGGTTCTGCGCAGGGATCCAGTCATGTGGGACACACTCCAAGCAAATATTTGGCAAGTTAAGTTTAGCTGGTAGTGGAGGAGACTGCCCATGTGTGTAGATTGGGGAGCTCTGCTCAGCGGGGTGTCCTGTTGAAAATAATCTCCTTCACTCCTGCTACTGATGCCTGGACTCCCTTTAGCTAGGGATAAAACTTCTTAATCTATATTGAGAAGCAATACTTAAAAGGGAATTACCTTGGGTAGAAGGGAGAAAAGGTAGAAATATTTATGTCAGGCAATGCCAAACTCTTTTACGTTTAATCCATTTAATGCTTTACCCCTTTAAGACACTGAATTTCATCCACATCAAAGTATGAGTCTTTCCTGAGAGTGTAGGATGTACAGGCGCTAATGGGCCTCTCTTAGACATCTTAGCTCTTATCACCATGAAGACACTGTCCAGCTCAAAATAAGTCCTCTTCCTCTTGTTTTAGCTAAGCTTATAGCTTTGTGTGTTCTTCCCAAATTACCAAATATGTATAATACCCAAGCTGCTAGCGAAGCTGGTCCTCTCTCTGGATATGAGAACCCAAAGATTTTCAGTTAAAGCAGCTTCATTTACTCAGCCTTCTTACAGGATATTTTTAAAGATTCCTGTTAAGATAGAAAAGACTGTGTGTGTGTGTGTGTGTGTGTGTGTGTGTGTGTGTGACCTTCACTTTGCATTTGACTCTTGGACCAAATTATTTTCCTGTGGCAATTGTGATAAAAAGATTGATGTATGAGTGGCCACTCCAGTCACCTGAACACAACCCAGTTGTTGGGTCTGCTGCCATGGCTTGTGGGTGGACCCTGGCTGTTAGTGGCTTGGCTGAGGATGCCGGATGCCTGTGTTCCTGGAGCCACCCTGCCTCTGTCTGGTGAACCCTGCGTTAGTCTGTCTGCGAGGTTCCTTTCAGAACGACCCAGCTGCACCACAGAGTGCGGACTACTCTTCAGCATGTTGCTTCAGTTCCCTCTGTTTACTTCGCATCATCTCACTAATTTCTCCCCATCCACTGTTTGATCCTGAACAGCGGAGGTGTATGGTCTGATCTATTGTCTTCAGGATTTCAATGCCAGACGTGTAATATATTATAAAGGCTAGCTGAATTCCTGAGGAACACAGAGAAAACTATTTGATGATTACTTACCTTCCAGCACCTCTAACTACCTGTGTCCTTGTTATAGATCACCCTGCGCCTATAGCTAACCCTCCCTCTTCCAACTTTCTGTTCACTGGCTCTATTCCACTGCCTTCAAAAGTCATAGGCTTCCCTTATCTTGGGAAATAAAATACACACAAACACCTGTTCTTGACTGCGTGTCCCTTCCCCTTTCTGTAAGTGTGGTCCCATCTCTCGCTCCCTTTACCACCAGCTTCTCTACATGATATATCCGCTGCTCTTATTTCCTCTCCCTTCAACTCCCTCCTAAAAGACAGCCCCAAATTATAAAGTTCTTTCCCTTTGTCAGGCACTGTTCTAAACATTTGACAAGTGTTCATTCTTTGAAGTTTGCACTACTATCATCTCTCCACTTGACAGATGAGGAAACTGAGGAAAAGAAAGGTAAAATAACTTGTCCAGGGTCACCCACAGGTAAGTGGCAGAGCTTGGATTCAAATGCAGACAGTCTGGTCCCAGAATACATGCTAACTACACTCTACACTTCTTCTATAATTGGATTTCATCCCAGTGACAGTAAAACCAGTCTCTTGGAAACTTTGGAATTTACTATCATCTCTGGTATTGTAGTACTTGAGCTAGATACACCTATGCTGCATACTAAGACCTAATATTTACAAGATTGTCCTCTTTTTATACAAGTATAATGAAACTTCATTAATTTTGAATGAACAAATCATTCTGATGAGGGCTGAACTAAATGTTTTATTTTCATGATGTATAAAAAGGGGTTAATTGGGGACTTTCCCGGTGGCGCAGTGGGTAAGAATCTGCCTGCCAATGCAGGGGACACGGGTTCGAGCCCTGGTCCGGGAAGACCTCACATGCTGCAGAGCAACTAAGCCTGTGAGCCACAACTGCTGAGCCCATGTGCCACAACTACCGAAGCCCGTGCGCCTAGAGCCCATGCTCCGCAACAAGAGAAGACCACGCACTGCAACAAAGAGTAGCTCCCGCTCACCACAACTAGAGAAAGCCCGCACTCAGCAACGAAGACCCAACGCAGCCAAAAATAAATAAATAAAATAAATAATTCTTTTTAAAAGAATTAAAAGGAATAAATAATTTAAATAAATAATAATAATAAATAATTTAAATTTTAAAAGAATAAATAATTCTTTTAAAAAGGGGTTAATTGATCAAAGAAATAAGTAAAATAAGTAGGGGCAGAATTTGACCTACTCCAGGAGAAAAAATATAGATAATTTTAGAATATTGAAATGCAAATATGTGACAAAGTTATTTTTTATAACTAAAAAGTAGAGCTAGCTAGCTTGCAGCAAAGTCTTGTCTGGAATTCAGCCTCCTTATTTCTGTTCCATCATAAGGCCCCATAATCAATCTATAGACTAGATTCACTTGTAAACACCCCCAGAGTATAACAGTTATTCAGCAAACACTTGTTTCATAAAAAAAGAAAGAGGTGGATAACTGAGCAGTGTGAAAAACTAAAATGTGACCTGGCCAATTATACTAGTCAGTGAACCCCACAAGGACAGAGATTTTTATCTGTTTTTGTTCACTGATGCACCCCCAGGGACTAGACCAGAGCCTGCCACAATGCAGCTTAATTACTGTTTAATGTTTAAATGAATGATTTCTATGTGTTTTTACATAGAGTGCCTGCAAGTGGGTGGATATTGTTTCCATTTTATGGATGAAAAAAAAAAATGAAAACTCAACAAAGTTAAGTAACTTGCTCAAGTCTAGACCTAGATCCAGGACTAGAAACTAGGCCTTTTGCTCCTAGCTCATTACTTAACAGTAAAAATATTGCTTTCTGATTTTTAAAAAATCAGTTAATTGTTCTATATAAGGGATAAAGATAGATATGGAAGCTTCAGCAACATTCTAAGGAAATGCGTACCGCTGGTGCATTACCTACTGTCCTTATGCACTTGCTGGTCTCGGAGTGAGGCATCGCTTCTACTCTGGGTCCTCCTATTCCACACTATCAAGAAGAAGAAACAGTTTTGCTTCTTACTCTTGAAAGCTTTCCTTCCCTTCATCTTTCTCTTCTCAGAGAAATGAAAGAGGTAGGTGCAGCGCCTTTTTTCTAATGATGGTCTTCATGCTCTCCCTGAGACTCTGAGCAGCTAAGGCTACATAAAGGCTCTAATGTCTGACAATCTCCTCCTCGGTAGAATTTCATCTTCGGGTTTTTACAGCCTTACCGTCCAAAAATATTACACTGAAACTCGGCTATGTGACCTCCAATGCTTCTGTTTTAACCTAGTCTTTTAAAGGCATTCTGCCTTTTTCTCCTTCTAAAACATTAAAATGTGTTCTAAAGAGAACAGACCTTAAATGTAATTCACACTGGTTTCCTCACAATAGTACAGATTGTAGAAACCCTAAGAATTCAGAGAAAGGGAAATAAAAGTGGCTTTTGTTTTGGGGGGGTGAGGTTTCATCAAGAGGGCTAAGGTGTGAAAAGAATTGGTAGGGAGGAGGGGGAAAGCTTGAACAAAGACAGATGCTTGAATGTACAAGAGTCAGAAAAGCACAAGTGGGCTTACCTGGTGGCGCAGTGGTTAAGAATTGGCCTGCCAATGCAGGGTACACGGGTTCGAGCCCTGGTCTGGGAAGATCCCACAAGCCGTGGAGCAACTAAGCCCGGGCACCACAACTACTGCGCCTGCGCTCTAGAGCCCGCGAGCCACAACTACTGAAGCCCGCACGCCTAGAGCCCGTGCTCCGCAACAAGAGAAACCACCGCAATGAGAAGCCTGCGCACCGCTACAAAGAGCAGCCCCCGCTCGCCGCAACTAGAGAAAGCCCGTGTGCAGCAACGAAGACCCAACGCAGCCCAAGTTAAATAAGTGAATTAAAAAAAAAAAAGAAAGAAAGAAAGAAAAGCACAAGTGCAGCTGGCAGTAATGGGCACTTCACTTCGGGACTAAGATTGGGTAAAGCTGGGCAGCAGCTGAGGAGGCAGAATGGCTTCCCACCTCAGAGAAGTCTAAGACTTTGACACAATTTGGGGGATTACAGACTGATAACTGGTAGCCAGAAACCTCATGCAGGAAGGAAGGCTAAATGTTAAAAATCCCATTCTGTATTACTCAGCCATAAAAAGGGACGAAATTGGGTCATTTGTAGAGACGTGGATGGATCTAGAGACTGTCATACAGAGTGAAGTAAGTCAGAAAGAGAAAAACAAATACTGTATATTAATGCATATATGTGGAACCTAGAAAAATGGTACAGATGAACTGGTTTACAGGGCAGAAATTGAGACACAGATGTAGAGAACAAACGTATGGACACCAAGAGGGGAAAGTGGCCGGGGGGGATGGTGTGGGGGTGGGGGTGGGGTGGTGGGGTGGTGGGGGGATGGTGGTGGGGGGATGGTGGTGGGGGGATGAATTGAGAGATTGGGATTGACATGTATACACTAATATGTATAAAATGGATAACTAATAAGAACCTGCTGTATAAAAAAATAAAGTGAAATTCAAAAATTCAAAAAAAAAAAAAATCCCATTCTGGGAGGAGCATCCCAGACTCTACAGGGAGCAATGGTTGCTCTAGCCTCTGGCTCCCAGGGAATACTATCCACCCCTCTACCACACCTGTTACAGTGCCTGCAACATCTGCTCTCACATCTGGCTTCTCAGGAGACTCTGAGACGCTGGAATATCAACACTGAGGTTGTACCTCACCCCCGAAATTTTCTTTATTTCATGCTACAAAGTAAGCGGGGGGGAAAGTTTTCCCTTCAGAAATCTGGCTTACATTATATAAATGAAATACGAGAGTTTCTCAATACCCTGAAATCTAGCCAGGCTTTTGTGGGTAATATCCAGAGGCGGGGAAATTTTGACTGAATACTACTTCTCTGGAAGAAGAATATAATAGTTTCTTCCACAGCATTTGATAAAATCTTTGGATACTATACTTCCCAAGAGCCAATTTAGTCATTTTTCCACTGCTAAGAAAATTTAAATCTCTTTTCCAACTAGTTTTTTTCATTAGGAGGGCACTTATAATGCATTTTACTTGAATATTTATTTCAAAATTCCAATTCCAACTTATCACCAAATCCAAGTGATTCTTGTTTTTTGTTTTTTGTTTTTAATGTACCTGGGAAATCCTTTCTTCCCTAACCATTCTGCGTCTTTCTTAGTTCCTCCTTTATTACCCACCCACAGTGTCACTGCAACCTTCTTTAGTCCCCTAAGTGATTTCTCTGCCTCTAGTCTCTGCTATAACCCAGCCCTCATAAAATCCCACATTCAGCCTATGGCATCGAAAAAAAATGGATTCTAAAACATACCTGGTTAGAATCCTGGTCCCAACAGTTATTAGCTGTGTGACCTTGAGGAAGTTAGTTGAATTTGCAGGGCGTCAGTTTCCTCCTCAGTTAAATGGGAACAGCAGTAGTTCTACCCCATAATATTATCAGTAGGATTAAAAGGGAGAATGTATAGGAAGTGCTTAAAACAGAAATTGACACAGAGTAAGCCCTCCGGAAGTATTAGCTATTTCAGCTACATTGGACATGTCATTCATTATACCACCTGCACCTACAGACCCTTATAAGGGAAGTTCCTCCACTCACAGCCCCACTGAAGGGGCATCCACATCCACAGGCTACCATGTTTTGTACAAGGATTCTGCATATCCCAGGAATACCCAGTTGGACAAGGTATACAAACCTAAGACATAGCCTTGCCAGTCAAGGAACAATGAGCTGACAAGGCAGATATTTCCTCTCTTGAGAATCTGAATTTGGAAATGTTGAAAAAATCAGGAAGTTAGCAGCAGGACCAGTGCCATGAGGAAGCAGATATTGTAAGTAAAGAAAAATTATAAAGTTAAGAAATTATATTGACAGTGGAGAGAAAGACTTGGCAGTTGGTAATGGAAACACAATCAAACAGGTAGAAAATAGCTAGGTCCAATGATGGCAGAGGATTAGCAAGGAACTCATTTATTCCAACAGTTGATTCTCTGGATCCTGATCTACCCTCCAACTCCAGCCTACGTACTCCAGGCCATGATATTCCATTATAATAAACCTCTCCTTGCTTGAGCTAACCTGAGTGGTGCTCCATTTCTTACATCGCAAAGAGACTAAATAACAACATTGGCCATTGCAGACACCTTAGTTGATGAGTTGGTAATCAGATCCCTACTTTAGCAGTTCTTACTGCCCATCAATCAACTCACTGCCCTCCAATTCACCCTGTACACTGTCCCTACAATTCTCCTCATCCCGAATGGGCTCCCATTCTTTTTTTTTTAATTTCTATTTATTTATTTTTGGCTGCGTTGGGTCTTTTCTTTTTTTTTTAACATCTTTATCGGAGTATAATTGCTTTAATGGTGTGTTAGTTTCTTCTTTATAACAAAGTGAATCAGCTATACGTATACATATATCCCCATATCTCCTCCCTCTTGCATCTCCCTCCCATCCTCCCTATCCCACCCCTCTAGGTGGTCACAAAGCACTGAGCTGATCTCCCTGTGCTATGCAGCTGCCTCCCACTAGCTATCTATTTTACATTTGGTAATGTATATATGTCCATGGCACTCTCTCACTTCGTCCCAGCTTACCCTTCCCCCTCCCTGTGTCCTCAAGTCCATTCTCTATGTCTGCGTCTTTATTCCTGTCCTGCCCTTAGGTCCTTCAGAACCATTGTTGTTTTTTTTTTTTAGATTCCATATATATGTGTTAGCATATGGTATTTGTTTTTCTCTTTCTGACTTACCTCACTCTGTATGACAGTTTCTAGGTCCATCCACCTCACTGCAAGTAACTCAATTTTGTTTCTTTTTATGGCTGAGTAATATTCCATTGTATATATGTTGGGCTCTCATTCTTTTGGGGAGTATGCACAGCCTACTTTTCTTTCAAGAACTAGGTCAAATCCCACTTTCTCCATGCATACCTGGGTACCATACCAGACAGAACTGGATTCAGACTTGCAGAACCTGAAGAATATACAACTTTCTTTAATGAAATGAATATAAAACCAGACCTTGGAAAAGGCCTGTGAAATGAGGGGCTTTGAGGCCTGAGCTTCATTAGCTTAACCATACATCTGCCTCTGGTACCAACTCAGGAGGAACTTTTTTTCCGTGAAATTATTCTACCAGGTACATTTACAGCAATGTGTATAATCACACAGAGCTGCTAGATAAATTATTACAGTCTTACACCTTGCCTCCCACTTTGGGAACATCATTTGTGACTGGGCTGCAACATTCTTCCTTCCATTTGGCTAGAATTGGGGTTATTCGGACATAGCCAAAGTCACTTAGAAGTATCAGTATCTCCTGATTGTAAGTTCCATGGAAGCAGGGTTCACATCTATTTTGTTTCTGCATCATGCCCACATATCACAGTGCCTGGAACAAAGGATGAACTCAATAAATATTTGCTGAGTGAATGAATGAATGCATGATCTTTTCATTAAGATTGTAGTTCTTTAAAAGCAGGGCCTGTATTATAAATACTCTCTAACTAACTCCAAAGAGCCCAGCATGATGTATGACACAGAGTGGCACTAGTTAGTATTTGCTGGCTGACTTATGATGCACTATGTATGTATAAGGGAGATTTTTTTTCTTTAAGCTTGGTGATAGCCATGCACACCTGGTCAAATTCACAACCTGCCTTATCTTGTATGCACTCCCCAGGTCTATAAAGGTAAACCATGCAAAAGGAAGAACAATTGATTGGCATCAACAAGATAGTAGACTAGAGACTAACCCTTTCCTACACCATCCTTGCTGCTCTCTGATCCATTGAATTTGGTTGGTTTGTTCCACATCTGCAGTTTTCTGGTTCTCAGAACCAGGAGGATATAGCCCTATACCCAGACATAGACTTTAATCTGAGCCTGGTTCCTGAAAAATCCTGGCCTGCAGGGATTTATTGTCATGGAGAACTTGAGCTGGCCAGAGGCCTATTAATGCCCATAATTGTCAGTTTGAATAATGAAAACTTGTTGTTACTGGGTATACAGTACTGCATGGCTTAGCTATTGTAGCTATCTGTTATGTTGCTAATTAATTTAAAAAATAACATTATTTAGATTGATCAAAATAACAAAATTATTTTAACTATTCAAAATTACTGAGAAAATAAAGGTAACCTAGGAACTCACAACCTACTCTCCAATTGAAAGGGAAAATATTTTTTAAACTTATTTTTTCAAAGGTGGGAAAAAATGAAGTTGTGCAGTTCAGAAAAATAGGGAAAGTATTTTGATGAAACAACAATATTCTTTAAAGCTTTAAATACCTCCTAGTTATTTTTCGGATCAGTAAAAGTATTGTTTCCCATTTCCTCCCCACAGCCATGGAAACCATTCCATCATCATAGCCCCAGGCAAATGGGACCATTTTAAGAAGGAGGAAATGGCATGGAGGCAGGCAAAAGCCTGTCTAGTGCTAGGAGGCGGGGATGATATAGGAAGAGAAGCAGGAGAGATGTCTTTACTTCTCCACCACAACTGCCTCAGCATCAAACCCCACAAGTGGGAGGGTGACACAAGAATAGAAACCTCAAGTAGAAAGAAGGGATGGTTACAAGTCTTTGAGGACACAGTCTCAGAGTGTGCCCTGGCACACATGTATGGATACTTCTGGAGAAGGGGAATAGCAGAGAGAGGCTATGATGATTGTCTGGGTGCCCCCAGCCCTCACATGGTAGAGAAGGTCCCCCAGAGTCTCCCTGGGGTTCATGGAAAAGAGAGGAAAGCTAAACGCCAGAGGAGCTGCCATGGAACTGCTATGTTCAGGACCAGAGTGACACCGTGGCAGAGATAGCAGTTCCTATGGGTTGGACAGCCCAAAGCAGTTTCCAGAGGAAGGAAGTGGCAGAGCCTTGAGGGTCTGCTGTGCCAGTGAGACAGCAATGGGGCTGAGTCAGCAAAGTAGGACCACAGGGCTCAAATGTGCTGAGGAAACAGTTCACAGGCTTCACCAGCCCTGAACCAACGGGGGATGCCAGCAGCTACCCAGCAACCAGGAAGACCAAAATCAACTCTAGGGAGGGTAGGGAGGACCCAGCGGACAGAACCAGGTCCCCTGTGTGGACAAGCTGCCTCTCTTTATCTGCCCCCATTGCCATGAGGGAATATAAGCTTCTTCCTTCACACAGATGCCATCTTGGCTAAGGAAAGAAGGAGCTGGGAGAAACCATGAAGAAAGAACACATCCCTTAAAGAGACTGAGTTAATGCAAACTGAGAAAACAGATGGACAACATACCTTCAACTGTAAGTTTAAGAACCTACCCTCTACTGTCCCACCTCCCAGCCCCTGACCCAGCCAGCAGAGAACATAGACTTGTAAGGAAGTTTTGTTCTGTATAGAAGATTTTTAAAGACATTTAAAAAATAACTAAGTTTAGACTGCACAATTACCACCCTAGCCTTTAGCAAAAGTAGAGACTCCAAGAGCCAAACAAATGCAAATAGCACTAAATAAATATAGTGACCACCTTTTAAATCTGTGAGTATGGGCCTTTGTTTTCCAGTTTAAGGCATTATAAGGGAGATGAAGAAGGAAGCTGAAACAATGCCCAAGATGACTAATAAAAGAAGCCCATCCTAATTCTAAACAAGTCAGGAGTATACAACTAAAGACAAATTAAATCTAATAATAGTTGCAAGTGTTGTTCTGTTGTATAACTTGTAATCAGAGACAGTCAATGGAAGGTCTCATTGCAATTTTACATCCAGTTTTTAAAAGGTAAGTCACAGGACATATGGCTCAAATAAAAAGAAAATAATCGAATGCATTCTTATCGTATATTACCAAATTGATAGCGGTGAAAGATTAAATAAGATTAAAAACTATCATAAATATGGTAATTGCACTGAGTAATGGATTTCGTGATAAATTAATCCTGATCCTCCAGTTCAGAGCTGATTTGCTTGATCTCTATGCACTTGGGCATTCCGGAGGATTTTCTAGTCCCTGAAGCTACAGGTGTGGTCACTGTCTGAGGTAAAACACTTGCATTCTTATGAAGTTACCTGATCACCTGCAGTCCCTTCTATGCATAGGGACCACCACAACCATCCAATACAATCAAATTAAATCAGTACCAGAATAACACTGTCATGAGGCTAATGATTGGATACTAGCAGAAGCTATCAAGGGTCTTTTATCCAACAGGCGAGTAAATTCCACAGAGTAGTGAAGGTTAATTCAATTCAGCACTCACTGATTACATATCGTCTACACGTAAGACACCGTGCGAGGCATTGAAGGAAAATCTTGACTCATCAATAAAAATGTTATAAGCTGTATATAATTAAATAGTATTCATTATGTGGTGTAAGTCATACATATTTAATGGTTATGATAAGTCTAAATTCTCGACATATTCCCATTTCTCTAAGTGATGACAGCAAAGAAAAATGGTTAAAGTCTCATTAGTCACAGTTTGGCCAATTGGAATCTGGATCTTATATAAAAGTAGTTTCAAAGCCAGTTGCTTATCTTTAAATACAAAATAATATAGCAAATTATTTAGTATTCAGCTTCTTTTGTTCTTAGTAATATAATAATAATATAGTATAATATATAGTAGAATAATATAATAACTATGATCCTCGGGCAGAAACTTGATAGATTCTTTTACATAAAATAACCAATACACATAAAAGACATTTAGAAAGTCATGTAATACGAGAAAGAAAGACATCCTGCCATTTGTGACAACACAGATGGACCCCGAGGACATTGTGCTAAGTGAGATGTCGGACAGAGAAAGGTATGGTATGATATCACTCATATGTGAAATCTAAAATAGACAAACTCATAGAAACAGAGAGTAAAGTGGTGGTTTACCAGGGGATGGTGGTGGTGGGGATGGGAGAGATGTTGTTTAAAAGTACAAACTTGCAACAGGTAGTAAACAAGCTCTAGACATCTAATACACAGTATAGTGTACTAGACAACACTATTGTATTATAATCATCAAATTTGCTAGGAGACTAGAACTTAGTTATTACAACCATCAAAAAAAATGATAATTATGTAGTGTGATAGAGGTGCTAATTGTTGCTACAATGGCACTCATATCATGATATATAAATGGATCAAAATAACATGTACACCTTAAATTTATGCTTTGTTATATGTCAAATATGTTTCAATAAATATAAAATTTAAAAATAATTTAAAAGGTACATAAAAATAAGGAACCATTCTTTGACTGTGGCAGGGATTGCCAGTTGTTTTCAAATATCCACTCTCCTCTTCTTTATAATAGAATCCTGATTATTAGCTGAGAAACAATTTAAATACTGCATTTCCAGCTCTGTCCCAGTTAGGTGTGGCCATGTGACTAAACTCTGGCCAATTATATGAAAGCGGGAAGGAGGATGCAGATTAGTGGCTAGAGCTCAAGCAACCATACTGGGCCATGAGTCAGTACACTAAGAATGACAGCTAAAAATAACATCAATCTCTGATGATGAGGAAGTGGCCAGATCATCCCTGGACGGACTATATACAGAGTTTATATAAGTAGGAGAGAAATATCCTTCTATGTTTTTCTTAGTTATTGTTATTTTAGATTTTTTTTTTTGCAGCCCATCAAAACCTAACATACATAACATAAAGCCATTGCATCAGCCAGTGTAAATTCTAGGCAATTGTCAAGAGAAAACCTGAAGTAGTGCAGAGAGAAGGCATACTAATAAAAGGAGATTAATAGTGCTTTCATCATGTCTAGCCTAAGATGAATCCATTATCTAAAATGTGCAATCCTCAAGGCTTCAGGAGTTGACATGAGGAGACTGATTTTTTGGCCCTAACCTAGGTTGTACCCAGCAGTTCAATGATGACTTCAAATTATTTGCAGGTAATTTCCCCAAAATTTGTACGGTCTTTCTGCATTTTCAAAGAGGAAAGGTGGCATAGCATGGTAAGCCTGCATAATTCAAATCTGCTCCTTCCCCATACCGTGTTTACAACACAGATGGTGACACCGGAAGGAGCTCAGAAACAGAAATCATAAAAGCTGGGCTTGAATCCTAACTCACTCTAAACCTGGACAAGCTTATTTACATTTTATAAATCTCCATTTCTTTGTTTATGTTATAGGGATAATGATAACGTTGGCCCCATTTTCCCCATAGGGAAGTCGGGATAATCAAATGAAATAGATATATGTCAAAGTGTTATCATTGTTACTAAAATCATTTTGGTATTTACTTAAGTTTCACTGGGAGAGGCACTTTCTTTTCAACTTTCTGGGATAATTAACTTTAGAAAGTGACTCTTTTCCCACATTAACTTCCATTCTCTAACCATCTCATTTTCATGATTCTGTAGAAAAAAATTTGTTTTTATGATGTTTGAGTTTTTAAGGGCTACATGTATGCAAGTATTTAAGCTAAAAGGATGTTATTGGGAATGGGTGTTTGGCTAACTTAACAACTGCTTCTTTTGAAACCAGCATGTAAGAAGCACTTAGACAGACATTTAAAATAAAAATAAATTTATTAACTAATTACAGAAGACTGCGCAGTTAAAATATATCATTTACTGATTGAAATCTAAGTGTTCTGTGCAGCAAATTCCCTTTAACCAGGAATTAAGCATCGAGGCGTTTCACATAGCAGTACATTTCACAGCATTGAGCAATTATCAATGGTCATAAAAATGACTCTGGACCTACAAAATACTGAAGCATTTTCTGAACTATCAAAGAATCAATGTATTTAACTAGCTGAAGTATACCACACCACTATCTTATTTATATAGCAGGAAAGTACATAGCAATAAAAAGACTAGATTATCTGAGATCTACATGGAGCAAAATAACAAAGGTTATAATTCCATTTTACAGGTAGTAAAAGTGAGATTGAACTTCTTGCTCAAAAGAAAGTAGCTTGTTTGAATTTGATTGTCAAGAACTGCCTTCTGGATTGTGATTCACTTCATAGGCTCCCTTCCTATTCAAACTAGATGAGTGGGGCTGTCATGTGATTAGCAGTGAAAGTCACCTTACTTCAACTCCACCTCTCTCTCTTTGCTTTCTCTCTCTCTCTCTAACACAAACACACACACACACACACATACCATTAGAACTTTCCCTCTTCAATATGATCTTGAAAAATGAGACACTCTACAAGGACATGAACTCGGGGGCTGGCCCTGGCCTCATACTTTAGAGCTAACAGTACAAGGAAACATATGGGAGAAGAGGAACTGACCAGTCATCTAACTGCTTTTTTTTGAAAACCCACCCACCTGCTGCTCACCGTCATCAAGGCTGACTGATAGGACATCCCCTGTCCTGGCTCCTCTCCAAACTCTGTCTTCCCTTATAAACTTGCTTTATTTCTTTTCTTTTTCACTGTGACTTTCAATACAGTATCTGAGCCAGAAGGTGAGGGAATAGGGGATGTATGTGGAGTGAGAAAGGAGGGGACGACTTACCCAGGGAGTGAGCACACGTAGACTGGGCCCCAGTCCTTTCTGGGAATTGTAGGGAGATTCATTCTGTGCCTCAGTCTCTGATGTGTGCCCAGAAGAGGATTTTGAAAGGGGTCACATTTGTTTCAGGCCTATGTTTTCTCTCACCAGTACCTCCCCTACAAACTTGGCCCCTCTTAGCCCTCATGGCTTTCCTCAGTTTTCTAAAGAAATCCTATCCCCAACTCATCATAAAGCTTAGGTGTTCTAAGTCTCATTCTTGTGAGGCTCTACTAAGTAATTAGAGCCAAAGGAAATAATTGTTTCTGAGATATTAGAGAGTGACAGTGCTTTACTATTTTATTTTTACCCAGATAATGCATTTACTTCCTAAGATGGGGTCTTCCATGTTCTTGCTTAAAGGAATAATAATTCTGGGATTTTAGATCCTATGATGGGTCCTATAGGGTCACGAGAGCTTTTTAAAATCTTTAGTGTCATAACTGAATTGCAGGATACCCAGCTGGTGTTGAAAAATAGCAGAACAATTTTTTAATGGAATTCCAATTAGAAGCCTAATAGACATGACAGACAAAAGAGAGATCTTGAGCTCAGGCTATACTAATAGCTGGTCTCATACTGTTCAAAGTCCAACCCATCACCACTTGCCCCTAATTCCACCTTACACACACACACACACACACACACACACACACACACACACACACGGTCATCCCTGTAGATAGGACTCTGTTGAACAGAACTGAAATTCTCTTGACTCCCAATCTCTTCTGCCTCTTCCAGCTGTAGGATTCTTTGCAACCAATTGTGTAGACACACCTAGCAGTAAAATCTCAAAATAGGCCCTCCTCTCTACAGTGCTCTCAAGTGGAAACAACCCAAGTTAGAGTCAGAAAAGAGGGCAAGCAAGCATTTCATCATTTCATTTGATTTCCTTTAGGGCTCAAGCAAATAAAGAAATATTCATTTAAAGCCTCACCCTATGCTATGAATCCCACTCAGGGAAACAGGAATGAGAAATGCAGTTTCTAAGCACTTAGCACAGTGACTGGTATCTTGGAAGCATTTGATGAATGATCATTGAGGCTGAGTTGAATATTATAGCAAAATATGTCCAAGGCTCACAACATAAATAGCTCCAACATCACTGTGGGCAGAACTCTTTGAGATTAATTCCATTAGATACTTGAAAATAAATTCCACTGGCTTTATTTTTTCTTTTACTTCAATTAAAGTACATATTTAGCCCCTCAGTGTTGAACTCCTCCCTCTTCTAACAGCAAATGCGATATTAGAGCTAGATATACTTCCTTCCCATCTCCAGGTAGCCTCTAAGAACCTCATCCTGGGACTTCCCTGGTGGTCCAGTGGTTAAGAATCCGCCTTCCAATGCAGGGAACATGGGTTCGATCCCTGGTCGAGGAACTAAGATCCCACATGCCACAGGGCAACTAAGCCCATGCGCCACAACTACTGAGCCCATGCGCTGCAACTACTGAGCCCACGCGCTGCAATGAAAGATCTCACATGCCACAAAGAAGATGCTGCATGCCGTAACTAAGACCTGACACAGCCAGATAAATAAATAAATATTTTAAAAAGAAAAAAAAGAACCTCACCCTTCCTTTCTGCACAGTGGAACACATTTGTCTTTAATTCATTTACTTTTCAGTATCATTGTCCTACCTTTGTTACGTGTTCTTCCCAAAAAGCAGAAGATGTAACAGATGATGTCTCTGTTAAAGGGAAAGATCCTGGAGAAACCAAGGAAAATCCCGTGGTTTTGGTTTGCTTTGTAAAGCGCCTGCCTGCACGTGGGTCACTGGTGAACACACCTCCGGTACCTGAGCTAGAGGACCCCTAGTGCCATGCTCACTTTCTTAGAAATTCACTACGAATTGCCAAGTGAACCAGTCTTAGGCAGCAATCTACATTTTGTGTGGTTAGGCTAGAACATCCAACAGACTCTCCTTTTGCTGCAGTGCCTTAATAAGCCTGGGTGTGGTTGAGGAGCATTAGTGGAAGTAAGATCTGCTGTCTCTGTCTGAAGGGCTCAGGGCAGAGTTTTTCAGGAATGACCTATGGAGGCTGCTCAGGTGTGCTTTTGGGTTTTTCAGTCTTCGAGGTGTGTGACATTCATGCTTTGCTCCTTGAGGGCAATCTGTATCCCTGTGTGGCCCAGCATAGTAACAGGCAGACAGGAGACGTGAGTGGGTGAATGAAAGACAGAGTGAGTTAGAAGTAGAATTGATGGGGAAACTGTGGTCTAGTGATATGAGTACTGAGAGGAAGCGGAAAAGCGTTTCCAAGTGTTAACAAAACAAAGCCTTGGAGCTGGGCTGAGAGGTCTCAGTTCAGCTTCCTTGCAGGTCAAAAGGAGAATTTGGTCAGAATTTGTTTCTCTTGAAAAGCTCCCCATTCTTGGAAAGAAAGTGTTCTTTCACCCTTTATCAGCCTCTGACTCCACAGCTGTGTTGCCAAAAGGGCTAGGAGCAAGCGTGTGGGATCCAAAGCTCAGACTATTCAGACCACGAAGCCAAGGGCTGCTCTGCCCCTCATACCATCCTGCTAACCACAGCTGCTTTCTCTTCTCTCTGCCAGCCTGGACGATTGCCTCTCAGCAGGCCCGTTCCCTGGGTTATTCCACAGACAGATGAATCAACAGACAGATGAATCAACACAGGCAAGGTTTTCCCTTCACGTTACCTTACAGGCTTATCATGAGTATAAGAAGTGTTGCACGCACTGAGACTAATGGTCCCTCCAATTTAATATTTTGTCCAATGGTGGCACCAAGGGACCTTTTACTGGGAAGGAATAAGGGACATTCTGAATGACATGTATGCCAAAAGTTTGGATGCTATCATCTCTAATTTCAGTCCCTAACGTAGTTAACAAATATCTGTTGAAACATGTACTGTATATCTAGCACTGTGGTAAGTTATGTAAGCCTTAATTTTTTTCAAACCCCTCCTTGGACATCCTTGCATTTTTGATTTGTACTATTTGTACTGTGGTCATTTAAATCAATCTAAAAGATATTTCTATGTCTACTATGTGTCTACAGTTCAAAGTTTGTGGGAGGAGAGGAAATGGAAGGGCCTGGGACGCTAAGATTAAAAAGATGTGGTCTCTCATTCAAGGAGCTAATAGTCCAGTAGGAGAGCTAGAAGCATGCATAGCTGACTCTAATACAAGTCAAGCAGGGAGACGTAATCACAGAGGCATAAATAAGGTATTATAGATGCACAAAGGGGGACTTAGTAATTCCAAATGAGGCATTAGGAAAGAATTTTTAGAATAGGTGTCATTTAAGCTGGGCCCTAATGAATGAGTAGAATTTTTTCCATTAAGAATACCAGTCAAGCAAAGAAAACGTAGAAACAGAACTGTGAAAGTACATAATGTGTGTGAGGAAAGTATTCCCAGAAGGCTGGGAATCTGTGTTGCCAGATAAATCTGGAAAGGTGGGTTGGGACTAGCTTAAAGAGAGCTTTGAAGAAGTGAAAACATTCATACTTTGTACCGTGGATACTGGGAAAGCATCAAAGGTTTTCTGAGTGCACTGCTACTATCTCCACTATCCAAATAATAAAACTGAGGCTTAGAAAGGGTATGAAAGTCACTCTTAGGCAAGTGTGGAGGTGGTAGTTGAACTGAAGCTTAACTCCAAAGTCCAAACACTACACCTAGTCTATTTTTTCTTTTTTTGAGATATAATTGATCACAATATTACATCAGTTTCAGGTGTAAGACATTATTTTATATTTGTATATATTGTAAAATAGTCACCACAATAGGTCTAGTTAGCATCTACCACCACATATAGTTATGATTTTTTTTTCTTGTGATGAGAACTCAAGATCTACTCTCTTAGCAACTTTCAAATATACATTCCAGTATTATTAACTAAAGTCACCGTGGTGTACATTACCTCCCATGACTTATTTATTTTATAACTGGAAGTTTATACCCATCCAGTCTTAGTCTTAGTTTTTACCTATAAAGTGATAATAATAACAGTACTTCTCTACCTACCTAAAAGTTTGATCAAATAAAACTACATATGCTAAAATGCTTTAGAAATTATAAAAGAATTCTGTAAGTATTAATTATTAGTATTATTTTATTGTTACCACTTACAAATAATATTATTGCTGAAGGTAGCATAAATGCATTTTTGCAAATGCAAGTAGTGTTATTTAATGTCAATACCGGCTATAAGTGATTGAGTTCTACTGTGCTTTGTACATGTATTATCTTATTTCCTTTCACCATACTGTGAGATAGGAATCATTATTTCCAATTTACAGATGAGTAAACAGAGGCGGAAAGAGATTAAAAATTTGCCCAGTCACGTAGCCTTTAAGTCAAGAACTAGGCTGCAAATCTATGTCTTTGAATCCCCAAACTCTTTCCATAAGGCTGCCTACTGCTTTCCCATTGATGATGGTATAAACCTTTCAGGTGGCAGTGGCACATGGAAATGATGTCTTCAGGAAGCAATTAATGCTGCCAGTGATTTCAACACTTCCAGCAAGGATGGCAGTGTCTCATTCTGTGTTTCAAAAAAGATGTAACTATTTCTAACCCAGTTAAGGATCATGCTGAATAAATAAGGAATATGTTTCCTTTAGGCTTAATTTTAACTGGAAAACATGACCTATTCTGTCCCACGCTCTAAAAATGAAATAAAGTCTTTCTTTGAGAATAATTCCTCTGTTGATTTAAAAAACAAAACAAAACTCCTTATTGATGCAATTGTATTGATTCTTTATAGTTATTTCAAATTTTAAAAGCTTCCTTAAACACCTACTGAATCATTTGTTTCTATATTTTAAAGTATATTTCTCTTTTTTCTTGGTCAAGAAACTTAAAAAATAACACTAAGTAGGATTGGTAATGTACAAAAATTTGATGAATATTATTCATGCTCAGTTTATTCTTCTAAAATACATGTTTTACACATAGTAAAAAATTATCAGAGTAGATAACAAGCTGACTTTGACCAAATTCATAATCTTGGCAGTTTTTCATATTTAATGAGGACAATCAGATACTCCAGGCAATAAAATCATTGATAATAAGGCCACCAGATATTCCAATTTAATGGGAAAATAATTGCTCTTGCTCTTTTTTTTTTTAATATAACATTCTTGTTTTCCTGAGTACAGTTTTCAAAAAATGTTGTAAACTAATAAGGTAAACACAGAGACCTTGAAAGGCTGGCTTTGAGATTAGATCCAACTATGATTCAGTTAGTGTCACATAAGGCAGAATATAAAGCACATAGGAATGGGGTTTGAAGCAGAGCACGGCTCAACAGCTAAATTCAGACAAATTTCTTTCTACCATTTCAAATATTTTAGCCATTTCATAACCGGTTTCATGCAATGAAATCACTTTGACAAAGGATGTTTTTTGTTTTTTGCCACACTGTGTGGTTTGTGGGATCTTAGTTCCCTGACCAGGGATTGAACCCCGGCCCTTGGCAGTGAAAGCATGGAATCTTAACCACTGGACCACCAGGGAATTCCCTCACATCCTTATTTTCTTACCCTAAGTCTTGAGAAGGTTGAGTAAAATTTGTATGCTTGTGAAGACATTCAGCCTCAGCTGGAAACTGAGCTTGATTTTGATATTAGTGATAATAATTTATAACATAATAATAACCATTGATTGAATGCTTATTATGTGCCAGGTGCTAGGTAAACACTTGCACGCATTGTTTCATTGAATCTTTGCAATAAATCTGTTAAACTTTAGATAACATTATTATCTTCATTTATAGTTAAAGAGACTGAGGTTTAGAAAGTTTAGGTTAATTAGCTTGATTAAGGTCAGCCTACTAATAAATTAACAGAACTAGGATGTGCCACCAAATTTAGTCTAATAACAGTTCCCATCCTCTCAAACACAATGCTATATGCTTGGGTCTCCCAAAATAATATTAAGGAATTAGTACAGAGGTTGGGATGTCTTTTTCCACATTCCCAATAAGGTTTATGGATTCCTCAAGCAGTTAAGATTGCTATTGTGGCTACTATTAGTACTATTAATACAGCATCAATAACAATGACCCCTGCATATTTATCATACCCACCAATCTTCTGGAATATTTACACATTTAATCTTCACAGCTACCCTATAAAGTAAGTGCAAAAATCCCAATTCTTCATATAAGGATTCAAAATCTTAGAGAGTTTAAGAAATTACTTTCAAGTTCCATAGCTATTAACCCAAACTTTGATCCAGGTCTGACTCCAAAACACATACTTTCATACCCCTGAAGGTAATCTGACCATGACACTTCTCACCCAAACGAAGTTCCTACTAATCTAGTTGGCATCCTAGTTGCTTCTTGCCTTTCTCCAAGGATATCACTCTCTCCCTTCCAAATGGTTGTCTCATGCAAATAAGAAAGATCCCCTAAGTTTGAGTGTATCATTCTCCATCCAATGAAATGGAGAATGGTGTTTCCCATTAAGAAACTTCAAGCAATGTAATCATCCACTGTTATTACATTTCTTTTTTTTCTGAACCCATTCTCTCATTAAAACTTACTTTCCTGAAATGAGGTCTGTAAATTACTACATTAATTTAAAAGTTATATTATTATTAACAACAAACCATTATGAAGATCTTCAGTCTCCATTTCTCATGCAAATTACATAGAAGTTGGCAGGCAGAGGGAATTTACCCTTCAAACATTTGCCCTAAGCTGTGACTCATTTGATTTGGTTTAATTAACTCCCGGGTCAGTAAAAAAAAAAAAAAAAATTTTAATAAAGGTTTACGTGTAATTGGGTTAAGCCTGTTCTGAATAGATCCTCATCGACCCCTGAGATGCCTGAGAATTGCTGACTATTGTTGCAATTGAAATAGTAGAGATAATGTGCAAAATTAGACCAAAGATAAATGCCAAGATGCACTGATTTTTTTTGATTTTTCAAGTTAAACTGCTATAGGTAGGTTGCCATTTGCATTCATTTGAAAACACAGAATTCAAGTTTTGGAGATGCTGAGATTTTATTCCCTTGAGCAAAATGTTCTGCACTGTTCTAATCAGCCTGACCAGTTCTGAAGAAAACAGAGCAGCCAGTTGAAGAGAAAACTGGTGAAGGAATAAAATGTCAAATATACCAAATAGATTTTGCTTGCTAGCAACAAGGGAAGAAAGACTCATACACTGGGGACAGCTTTTCTCTTTCTCAAAGATAAAATATGCTCCGCTCTGAAACTGCATTGTATTTTGCAGGAAGAAGCTAGAGCAAATTTCAAAATTAAACAGGAGGAGGTGATAAACAGAATGGTTTCACTGCAGACAAATGGCCGGCTCTGCCTCTGGCCGGTCCTGAATTTGACAGGTTCTCCCAGGAGTCCCTGTGTCATTAGGAAGCAAAAACACCTTCTCCTTAAGCCCGATCCTAAGTTACCTTACAAGCAGGCGAGAAAGTATGAAAGGAAAAACAAAACAAGAAACAAAAAGAAACAAAAGGACTGAAAAAGATGCATACTTAGTAACCCAGATCATGATAAGCTCTTAGTTTTTAGCAAAACTCACAGGCCTGGGCAGCAAGCGGAAGTGCCCTCTTTTTGTGCAGCCATCTGCTGCCGGCGGTGATATTCTCTCCACTGCAGAAGCGGCCCTGCATCCAACAGGGAAGGTCTGAATGTTCTCAGTAGTGTGCACATGCCTAGATTGGACATAAGGACTACATTTTTGCTGAAAATCTTGTTTGCTGAATCTAATCAGTACTGTTGGAAAAACCACCTTCCCACTGCTGCCCAAGATTATTTCTGGCTGCGGAAAAATGCCCAGGCATCAGAACAGAGTCAAAGCCTTTCTTTCATGAGGCCTTAGAGGATTTCTCCAAGATAAACTTGATGCTTCAGAAAATAATCATAGTAGTAGTTCTTCACTAAGTGAATTCACAACAATTACATTCTAACCTGAAATCAGGTGAGAAGCCCAGCTACAGTTCTCACTAACTCTGTGGACTTGGCCACGGGATTTACCCTCCCCGAGCCTCAGACTTCTCATCTGGAAAGCAGTGGTAATAACACCTACCTTGTGGCATTGACAGGAGAATTTGCTAACGTATGTAAAATATAGGTGCTCATAAAATGGTATCTGCCACTATTGTTATTATCACTATTATTGTTAGTGTTCATGTGTATTTAAAATCATTTTCTTTTCCAGGAGTTTGGTTCCTTACATTTTTTTTTCAATTCAAAAGCCCATTTTAAAGCCAGTGTGATCAAAAGAGTGAATTATTCAAGAAATACATCAAGACATGGAATCTAGGAAACAGGGTATCTAATAAAAAAGAGGCAATAGGCTGAATAGAAGAGAAACTTTAAAAAAAATCTTAGGCTCTAAAGGAGGTAAAGATTATCTGATAGGTTTGAGCACTTGGAAAACTGTTAAGATTTGGTCATTAGCACAAAGAAAGTTAAGCAAATTTAACTTGATAAGTTCTTAACTCTAGAAAATAAAAAATTTGTCTAAGAAAAGAAACATGATGACAGTTCTACTGATTCTGCAGTTAAGAATATTTACATTGTCATAAAAATGCAAACACTGAATTCTGATTTAATAAAATTGTGTTAGAACCATAATGGGACAATGCGTGAGGAGAGAGTTAAATCCAGCAAAATAGAAAATCAACCTACAAGGTCCAAAGTTGATTAAGCAGGATACAAAAACATAAATCAGTTATTTAGAAATATGATGGTATATTTCAGAAGAAATGTTGAAAAAAAGCTGAAAGTAGTGATGTTTGGAGAGCAGGCTGGTGGGGGGGTTAGAATGAGGAGTGTGGGTATCATAATAAGCTTTTTTTAACTGAATGAAAGGTTCTTTAAATTCTGTAGTGCTTTACAATTTTCAAAAGTTTCACATACATGACTTCATGTAATCCCATAACCCTTTTATTTATCCCCTAACCCTATATTGCCCCCATTCCCCCACTAGTAACCACTAGTTTGTTCTCTATATCTGTGAGTCTGCTTCTCTTTTGTTTTATTCACTAGTTTGTTGTATTTTTCAGATTCCACATATAAGTGATATCAGACAGTATTTGTCTTTCTCTGTCCAACTTATTTCACTCAGAATAATGCCTTCCAAGTCCATCCATGTTGCTGCAAATGGCAAAATTTCATTCTTTTTTATGGCTGAGTAGTATTCCATTGTGTGTGTGTGTGTGTGTGTGTGTGTGTGTATCACATCTTCTTTATCCATTCACCTGTCATAATAAGCATTTAGTGCCATTTGACTTTTTAAAGGGATGAACATAATATTGTGATTAAAAATGAAACATTGAAGAAAAGAAATGCACATTTGAGACATAATGGACATCCCATACACAGACACACAGACACACACACACATTGATAAGCCCAAGTCTACACACAATCTAATCTTTGTAATATTTCCTGAGCCAAAAATAAAGAAGTAAATGAGATCTATCATCTAACAATCAATATTATAGGATTTGGTAGTTTGGATGAGGAGGAAAAGTAAAGGAGGCAGAAAAACTTAAGAAATGGAAGGCATGGCCCCTGAATTCAATGATCCTCCAGTCTGGTAAGAGGACAATCTCAGAGGAGAAGGAGACTGGGAAACTAAAAATTCTTTTTAGGGAGAAAAGGAACAGAAACCTTTTATAGGCATTTCTGTCTATGTCGCCTAGAGATTTCCTATGAGTTGTTTTTCAAAATTCAAAAGAGAAAAACTTGTGTGTGTTTAGCTGACAAGTTGAGCTGCATGACATTCCAGAGAGAAAGGAAAATCATGGTTTTTCAGCTAGAAGATACCACATAGATCAACCAACCTCTGATTGTACAGATGAGGCAAATAAACTTAAAAGAAGCTATGTATCTTTCCCTATGTGGGACCAGAACTAGACTTCTAATATCACTTGTGTGTTCTGGTGAATGCCCAATACTAAGTTAGCCAGACTGTACTATAGTGGTTTGAGATGAGAAAAATCATAATTAAATTTAATGTTCCATTGATGAAATCCAGATAATAAAATAATATTAACCATTACCTACTTGTATAGTGCTTTCAAAAGTATCCTTATCTTCATTCTTATTTAATCCTAATAATCCTGTGCTGATAAGAAAATTCAAGTTCAGAGAGGTTTACTAAATTGTCAAGGGCAAACAACCACTGAATAGCAGATTAGATAAATGGACTTAAGTGTTCTGACTCCTTGTCCAACACTGGGAGTTTTTCTTTTTCATTATGACCCACTAAACTTTAGAGAACATTTTAGAGAAATGACGTTGCTTTAAAAATGCTTTAAAATATTTTAAACATGCAATCTCTTAGTAGTGGTCAAATATTAATTAATTAAATTAATAAATGAATTATTTTAGGTTTCAATGACAATTCTGCTGAAGGGATAGTAGCAGAAATATGCAAAATGGCTATGGTGGGAGAAAATCTATCATAAGGAGAGGAGCCATGCATGTCTAACTAAGGCTGCAAAACATTTAAGGCAGCGTTTCCCCTTCAGAGCTTGGCAATAAATGAATATTATTTCTCCAAAATTTTTCAAGTAAAAATTAATTCTGTCACTGCAATTCTTAAAATAAAGAGGCCAGGCAAAAAAAAAATTTTTTTAATGGTCAAGGAATGTTGAAAATAAGTAACAAAGAGCAATTGCTCTTCCTCTAAAAATGGCTTTTCATGGATCTTCTAAGGAGAAGACTCCAAACCACTGACTTATGAAAACCAACTTGCAATTTCATGCATACTATGTACAGCTGTCCAATTCACATACACACATCCAGAATGTAGGATGCTCTGGTATCAAAGTGTGGGGTTTCCAAAATATAAATATTTCAGTGCTCTAAGATGGTACTTTTTTCCTCAATAAGGCAAGAAAAATGCAAAGATAAATGTCATTAATTGCTCCAGATGTTTCCCTCTAGAGAAGTACAAACTATAAACATCAATACTGCATTCCACTAATAGCTTCAAGCATTGGCTTAAAGCATCATTAATTTTACATTTGTAAGAAGGTCTGCAAGTATATGCCTTGCATTTTACTGAAAGTTTCAATCAATAGGTCCTCCTTGCTGCTTTCATTCTAAATAGCAACACAAAACTATAGTACATGCAGAAGTGTAAATATGTATTTATACATATACATAACATAACATAAAGTCATGTAACAGAAAGTAACTGGAAGTTAGATTCTAACCATTTTAGACCTTGCATTTTTCAGGTGAGGTGTTATTTTTTTTAATTGATTATTTTAATAGTTGGTTTTAAATCTCTCTTGCTGGATCAACACAAGGCAGAACTAAAACTCTGTGTAAGGCAAATGTGTCATTGGATAACGTGTAATTCTTTTTCAAAAAATGGTCCTTTCATTTTTCAACCTGTTTTTGGCAAGTAACCTATATTGCTCCTCTTCTGTTTGGGATTGTGTTGTTTCTTTTCCCCACATGATGGCAATTTTTAAAAATGATTGCAGTTCCTTTTAATAATTCTACCCCCCATTATGTTGATTTACTATTATGGGCATTATGCTGATTGACTATTATGGGCATGTCATTCCTTGACATGAGATGTCAAGGAATTTTGGCCTTCACAGGGAAGTAATTATGTTGATTTAGCTGCAGTTTTCGATTTTAGTTTTCAAACCAAACATGGACACTTGTGAGGTTCCTTGAATCACAAAGATTCTCTCACAGTGAGAATTCTTAACCTGTGTGTATAAATTTCCAAGACATCTGTAGACAGACTTTAGGAGGACTGCACAATCTCTGACACTGTAAAAAAATTCTCTGTGCTTTTTGTGAGAAGGGGATCCAAAACTTTCACCAGATTATCAGAGGGGTCTCTGACCCCACAGTGTTTAAGAACCAGGGTTCCACTGGGTACTTCTAGTTAAATCTAATTTTAAAAGGCCTCAATGGGTGGTAATGGTTTCAGAATTATTTTCTTCCAATGTTCTTTTCAAAACTGAATTCAAACAAACTTGTATGTTATATTCAAAGACTTCTTTTTAAAAGATTGCATAATAATATTAGGCATAAGCACTGACTATCCATAGCCCTTCCCTGCTTTGCCTCAGAAATTTACAGTAAACTAATGGGTACCTTTGTTTTCATTTTAATTTTGGGTCAGATTTGTGGTTTAAGTTTTTCAACTTCCCATTTCATGCAAACTAGAGTTTAAATGTCAGTTATAGAGATCATGACTTGAACTCTGTCAGCAAAATGTATGGTAGTAGCTCTACACCTGAGGTACTGCAGACTGGCACGAACTCAGAAAGGCACAGGCTGATAAAGAGACATTTGCCCCAGATTTGCCTGCTCTTTGATAAAAATTATGTCTCAGATTAAATAAAGCTCTTACAACTCTGTAACACAGATCAAACATGCAAAATTTCCGTTAAAGACAGAATTTGGTAAATTAGTTCTCTCTTACCAAGGCACCTTGCCTGGAAATATGAACTTAATTAAGAGGAATTATAACAGATTTTCGAGGTCCTGAGAGAAATGGACCATCTTTAGATATCCCTTTCAGAGACATATAACCCTAGGGCCTCTTATCAAGAACAAAATAGGGATTGGAGGCATCAATAGAAAGATGATACTTTCTAAGAAATTGTACCTCTTTGTCTGTGAATAGGTTTATGTGATTTCGGAAGTGGATCAGGGCCCATGGTGATCAGGGCACTGCTGTAGTGGTAGTGCCACATTTTTGTGCGGTCAGACACAAACTGGCATTTTAATGCCTGCTTCCTTGAGAAATGCCACAATGGTGCCTGTCAGGACCAAGATCCCACAGATGGCCTTGTCCTGCAAACCCTTACACACCTCGCTTCCTCCTAGTGGCCATGGCCCTTGCCCTAAGGCAGAGGCTCCCAACTAGGGGCCAATATGTCCTCCATGCTGCATTTGGCAATGTCTGGGGACATTTTTGATTGTCACAACTAGGGCGGTATTACTGGCATCCAGTGAGTAAAGGTCAGGGTAGCTGCTAAACAGCTTACAACGTACAGGACAACACCCCACAACAAAGAATTATCTGCCCCAATGTGTCAAGAGTTCCATGGTTCAGAAATCCTGCCCTAAGGCCAAGTCACTTTTCCCCACTCTGTGAGATTACAGAGGTATGCACGATTCAGACCCACACTTTTTACAGGGCCACTAGAATTTAGTCAGTTTGAATGCCTTGGAAATTGTGCTGCTTTGGGCAGAGTGGAGTGAAAAAATATCCTAAAATGTGCCTCCACCTTCCTGGTTAATACCAACTCCTTTCTTCAAAATGCAGATTAAATGTCAACTCCTACAGGAAACTATTACCTATTTCAGCATCACCTCCCACATATGCTTTCATTACCATAGGCTTACCCCAATAGCAGCTCTGTTCAAATGATTTCCTATTCCCCTACTAGATTATAAGTTCATTGAAAGCTGGGTTTGTTTGTTTTTTAAATCCCTGTGTCTTAGTGCCTACCAGAATGCTTAGCCCATAATAGGTACACAACAAATATATGTTGAAGAAAAGAACAAGTCTGGAGGACTGGCTTGGATTCTGAGTACCTTCCTCCAAAATAGGTTTACTCAAGACTGTTTTAGGTGAGCACAACAACCCCCAAGATACCTAAGGATGCCTGACTCCTTGTCCTCCAAGAACATGAAACTGGGCAATGTCATTCCATGGCATGTAGGTTCATCAGCGTTGTAGTGGAAATTCTTGGTATACCAGAAGATAGCCATAATGATGTTTACCTCAAATGCTACAAGACAAAGACTGTAGAGATCATAAGATCTGGTCGGGGACTTCCCTGGTGGTCCAGTGGTTAAGAATCCACCTTCCAATGCAGGGGATGTGGGTTTGATCCTTGGTTGGGGAACTAAAATCCCACATGCCACGGGGCAACTAAGCCAGCGTGCCGCAACTATTCAGACTACTGAGGCCGTGAGCGCTGCAGCCTGTGTGCCACAACTAGAGAAGTCCACGTACCTCAACAATAAAGAGCCCGTGCGCAGCAATGAAGACCCAGTGCAGCCAAAAAAAAAAGATGTGGTCAGGGGTCTACGGCAGAGCTCTCCCTAAATGTCTTTTCTTAGGAGGAAGGAGGGCAAGCTCGGCGTGTTACTTATAATGAGCTTGGCTTTGCAGTCTATGTTCTACAGAGCTTCTCCCATCACTGAGGGAGGAAGAAGTAGAGTTGAGCTGAATAAGCACATGGAATAGGGTAGTGGGGTAGCCCAACACATCCCTACCAGTAATCAGCTCACATCAATACACAGGTACAAGTCTGCTAAAGGAGCTGACTATGAACAAGGACAATTCTTATGTTGGCTGCCTGTAGATTATACTCAAATCCACAAGAAAGTAGGAGAACTAAGTTTAGAATAATTTATAAATGTGCTTTTGTATTAAAAACAAAAATTCTGAGATTATAACATGGCTAGGTATCATATTGAAAAGCACCTCTCAAGTTTATAGCACATCAGTGATAATTTGTACTATATGTTATTATGGAATATAAAACAAAATGATTTAAATATTACAGATAGGATGATGCTATTGCATTACATTGTGCTGTTATTTTGGCAAAGCACATCAAATAGGATTTTAGCAAAATACTTAATGTGATTATAAGTAAAACATTCCTGACATGAGTTGGCATCAGGAAAGAAAGACAGGGACATTTCAGAACATTTGACTTTATTTTCCATTGACAAGCACAACATAAATAACGTACATTTGTTAAGTACACAGACTAGCTATGACTAGAATGCCATCAAAATTCTGATGTACTTTTCATAGTCTCTTTTATTTTTTGTCTCCACCATATTGAAGACTACCCTTTAAAACATACTGGAAGATATGTTTAAATACACTTAAGATAACTAACTACATACAGGTGACAACAGTATACCTTCCCATTTAACCAAGTGTGTAGGGATGGGATGCTGAGTAGGAGAGGTGGAGAAATGTACACTTTCTATATACTGAGCTTTACATGATTGATTAAAGTGCCAATGATTTCAATTCTTACTTAGATACATTTTGAAAATAATATATTCATTTGTTGTAAACAGATCAAAATAATCAGTGCCTATTTTTAATTTGTTTCCTTAAAGAAATGTTCAACTTTATGTTATTTGTACAAAATTGTTTGGTTAAAGAAGAGGGAGAAGGTAAGATATTTCATATATATGCAGGAAGATTGGGAAGAAAAAGAGTTTAGCAGTCAGTGATGACTTGAGTGAATTTAACATTCACTCTTACAGAAAAGAACACTGGCCACTCCTTGCTTTGTCCTACCGATGCTCAATTATGAAAAGATAAATGTGGCCTCTTCCTCTCCTTCCTTCTCTGAAATGGCCTAAAAGGATGAAGAATCTTGACAAGTTAGAAATATACAGGTTTTCCTTCACCTCTTTCTCTTTGTTCTCTGTCCCACCCTCCATGCCTGTTCCATATGAGTGTCCTTTCAAAAGCTGAAAGAACATTGAAGTCCATCAGTAAGTCATACACATTTTCTCCTGCTGAACATTACAGCTTTGATTTCTACAGAAACTGAAAACCATAGAAAGAAACTATTTTCAAATAACTATTAAAGGCTGGTGATTGGCTAGCTTTTGGCTAGATATCTGATTCACTTTAATTAAAAAGCCAAAATATTCTAATTCTAAAACAATTAACAAAAGAATTTAAGATCTGCTCTAAAAAAATTTAAAAGTGCTATCATCTCTAAAATGCTCAAAAAGCCTGAAAAGGCTAATTTGTATCTGATGGTAATCTCTTTCCTTCTTATCTTTACTCCCATAATAAAATTATTTCATCAAAGCAGATATTAAAAAGCAGACTCAGATGTTTCATATATTAGGACGTTAGCATATTAGAAATGTGAAACCATTCTCTCTCTTAAAAGCAATCCCAGCTTCATCATAGTAAATATTTCTGTTACTTTTTCTCCATGAGAAAATGGAAAAACAGGCTGGAGGCAAGGGCACTGGGGGAACAGTCTCGTTCCTAATGAAGAAATAAGCATTCCAGTGGATATTTGAGTTGTTTATGATTTGAAACAGATTGATGTAAACCTTCTGAAAATAAAATAATTTTCATTCTCAATAGATAAAATGTTTGATTTATATATGAATAAATATGGTATATGTCTGATTGAACTGCATTTCTAGAGAATCAAAATGTACTTGGCCTGTGGTATCATAATGTAATGGTTTACAACTCAACTTGTATAAATTATAAGCCTTTAAATAGAATTCTCACTTTAGGAATTATAAAATCGAGACTATATAAAATAAAAATTCTGTGCTCTTTCATTACTTAAAAGAGTAGAGAACAGGGAAGAGTGAGAAAGGAAATGTAAAGTAGCATGCTTTGAAGATGTATTTCCATGTGACTTAAAAACTAACTGTTGACCTCTTTTGGAAAAAAAATGCCGCACTTCTAGACTTGTTGAAGTCTTTCATAAATATGTATAGTTTCAGTTTTCCCTTTGTCACTTTGAGAACAAAGTCACCCTGTACTACTCTTCTTACTTTCTTCAGTTTTATTCAAGGAGGACTCAATCCAAAAAAGGCATTCAGGGAAGGCATGTGAAAGATTTTACTTAATAACTACAACATGAATCATTATAAAATTGAAACCTTTTGCATGAGAGTAATCCAGGGGAAATGAACTTTTACATGTAATTAGTAACTATACTAATGATACCAGTATAATGGAGTTTTAATTTTTGAATTTTCCCTAATTCTCTGTTTCATGCTTCATATGTAATCACCACCTGTCAGTAGTCTCAGAATTCTGAACTGATAGCAGCTTCGTAACAAATGTGCATGTGAGTTTTAGATTGATTTCCAAATTTTGTAAATAGACTCTATCATAACCTATGTTAGGAAACATCACAGATTATGTCACCTCTTATTAGCATTGTATTGCAACTCAGAAAACAGTTCTGTCGATCTAGCCACAATATTACTCTTCATTTAAAAAATGTTATAATCTCGTTCATTGAACAATTCTTTTCATTTATTTAGACCTCAATTTTTGCAGATTTGAGATATAACACAATCACAAAGCTAGCAATAAACAAGCAGTTGTGAAGATTGGGCATGGTTGGTGACCTAAACTTTTCACAGAGGTAAATCATGGAAATTTTAATTATTCCATACTAAGCTTTTTATATGTTTGTAGTAATAAATACTCTCTGTAGTAATAAAGTCTCTCTGTGTCACTCATCTTCTAGTAATCTGTATATTTCAAGAGAAGCTTTGGGGTTAAAATATGAGAATAAATGGGCAATATATGTGCCTAAAATTTCAAAAAACAAAATTTTTCTATTTTCTGTAGCTGACTTAATCCCAATATGAAGAACTATGATTACTGACATGGGGAAGACTGAAAGCAGATCACTAATCTGGGGTCAAAACCAACAAAAACATATAAAGTATTAAATAAATAAAATTCCTAATTCTTGAAAATTTAATATTAGAATACTGCCACAGATTGTCCACCTTATTAAAATACTGTTTTGTCAAAGTTTTTAGTTTGTCTATTACTCAATGCCAGTGTGGCCACAGGGTCTTTTATAGTTAACTTTTATATGAGCTTCCACAATTTTATTCCATAACATGGTCAAGAGGTCTTTTATATAATAAAGAAGTGTTCAGTATATATGTATACTTTTAAATTGACAATCATTTAAATCTGGCATGATTAAATGTTTACACTTAAAATAACTTCATATATAGCATTAGGTAAATTTGATAAATCTTGGGACAACACATTTTGTTTCTTCAATTTAAAATATTTTAAAGATATCCACCATACTTATTTTATTTGAAAAGTAAACTGTTCTAATTGGTTGATGTGTCATCATTCTCTTCTGTGACACAACATAGCAGTATAAATTCACCGTTTGGAAAATCAAAACTGCTTCGTAAAATCTATGACAGCTGACTTTACATATATTTCTACATTGCATTCACTCACTACTTTCTATTTAGTTTCCTAGGTCTCTATTTTTTTTTTAACCAATACTGAGAAGTTTTGGAATTCTCATAATTTATGCATGCATTTTTTTCCTGCTCAGATATATGCATGGATAAACTAAGTATATGCGAGTGAATTTAAAGGCCAATGAACTTAAATGTGGAAACTGACATACTCTTCTGCAGTGACTTTAGATGTTTACTTCCTAACCACATCTAGGGCCTCTGAACAACATCTCTGACATCTAACCTCAACTATCACCCAAAGGCTGATATCATTTAGGACTTAACATTTCTTATCAGGTTTTCCATGTACCAACAAATGGCTGCCTACATAACAAAACTCACAAGCTGTTTACATAATTCTTCCTTTTCCATCTCCTCTTTTTTTTTTGACAATAATATTATATTTTAAAGTCTCTACTAAAAAGATAGCCTCTTATCTCCAGATCTTTCTTCCAGAATTACTTGTTTCAATTATTTTATTCATTAATTCTTTTTTTTTAACATCTTTTTGGAGTATAATTGTTTTACAATGGTGTGTTAGTTTCTGCTTTATAACAAAATGAATCAGCTATACATATACATATATCCCCATATCTCCTCCCTCTTGTGTCTCCTCCCACCCTCCATATCCCACCCCTCTAGGTGGTCACAAAGCACCGAGCTGATCTCCCTGTGCTATGCAGCTGCTTCCCACTAGCTATCTATTTTACATTTGGTAGTGTATGTATGTCCATGCCACTCTCTCACTTCGTCCCAGCTTACCCTTCCCCCTCCCCGTATCCTCAAGTCCATTCTCTATGTCTGCGTCTTTATTCCTGTCCTGCCCCTAGGTTCTTCAGAACCATTTTTTTTTTTTTTTTTCAGATTCCTTTTCAAGCTTGTTCAAAAACTGCCATCATCCACAATTACCATGTATCCCTGGGCAGGAATTTGTTTTGTAGTTAAGCATGAGTTTTAGGCTGTTTTGTCTTTATGCATTTCTGTGGTTTGATGAAAAGTGATATTTCTTTGACAATAATCTCAATTACCACTTGGGAGTATCAGTCTCTTAAATTATTAATACAAATAACGCACTTTGTTATGCAGCAATATGACACTGCACATTTGAAGATAAATTTGTGTTTCTGTAATTAAACAAGCAGAGATCATTCACTTTATCAGCTTGATGGTCTGTAATGGCATGAAGCGCTTCAACCATACTGTGGGGCCCCACCAATGTGCACTTGGTTTTGGCAGATAATGATTCATTCATTCTCTGAACAAATAGTCATTGAACACTTTCTATATTCCAAGTGCTGTACTAGGTGCTGGAAGAAATAACCCAATCAAGTTCATACCACTTGAATCTATACTATGTGTATATCTAAACCTAGGGTCTGAGGACCACCCAAGAGGTAAAACCTCTTCACTATAAGATCATTTAAGTGCACTTTTTTCCTGAAAAAAAAAGTATGTAGTTTTGTTTCATCCTCCATGAGGTGACCTGTAGGATAATCCAATTCTATGGCATAGAGAGATTTTATAATGGGGTTTTAGTATAGGTTATTTATCATCATTTTTTCCAAAACTTAGACTAGTGGAATGATCATGAGTTACAAAAGTGCTCCCAGCAGATTTTTTTTCTTTTATTTGAATTTTTGAATTTTATTTTATTTATTTATTTTTTATACAGCAGGTTCTCATTAGTTATCTATTTCATACATATTAGTGTATATATGTCACTCCCAATCTCCCAGTTCATCCCACCACCACCCACCCCCCCGCCACTTTCCCCCTTTGGCGTCCATACGTTTGTTCTCTACATCTGTGTCTCTATTTCTGCTCCTAGCAGATCTTGCCTTCTCACTCAATTTGACATGGTCATTTAAATTGATTCCTCCTGATTGACTTAGAGTGGTGTACATATTAATCTAATAGATATTTTGTAACTCTTAAAATTAATTCTCCCCCAAATGCTTATTGAACACAAACACAAATGTAGTTACTATAAAGGAGTATAAATAGATCTCAAGTTTCTAAAAACTAGGAAAGCAATAAAGGAAAAAGCAAATTAAAATCTTCATGAGAAAATGTTAGTAAGTTTCCAAAATGAATGCTCTAGAGAGTATGAAGAACATTTTGTGTAGGTCTGATTTGAAAGATTGTTGTGTTTGTTGGGGAAATCTTTTTTTTAAGTGTAATTCTCAAAACTTAATGTAGTGACCTACTTGTGCCAAAAAGATATCAAGCTTAGCTATCAAGGTTTGTACACATGTAGACCCTGAGAGAAACATTTTAAGAATAAATATTTAGATAGAGCTACTTTGAGAAGAGGGCAGAGAAAGTGCTGTGAGGGATCAATATTATTAATTTCCTAATCCTATAAATAGGCCAAACTATGGAAGCTTCAAAATATTTATTGGTCTTAGAATCAGAGTTAGAATTTAAATACCCAAAATACTGAAGAGAATACTTTTGGTGGAAAATCAGGGAAGATAATTAGCCAGAGTACCTATATTTAGTGCTCAAATCAGTCCTTAAATAGCATTTTGAAAAATCACTTCACTGACTCCCAAGCACAGTTTTATGAATCTTCTGCAGACTTATAGAAATTAAAAATGTAATCAAAAGGAAGAACATTTAGCAATTTGGATGGTCACAGATTCTGTCATTTTTGAAATAAATGGAATTGACTCTTATTCAGATAATGAGTAAACCTAATTACCAACCCAACCAAAACTTAAACTTTGTAAGGTTAGCAGCTAATTTACATATTGAGCAATATTTAAATAACATCAGTACCAATGAACACTGTGGATACGTTATAGATTTTTTTTTATCCTAACTCAACTTTTTAAAAAAATGTAAGGGGAATAAGAGTGACACAGAGAGAAAGAGAGAGAGAGAGTAAAAGAGAAAGCAGAAGGCCAAGGTCTTTGAGCAAAAACAAACCTTGTCTTCAACGATCTGTTCGTTAAATTCAGAATACTAGAATATTAACTATTCCCATCCTGCCCCCATCACAGACCAAGATCATTTATATAGAAAAAAAAGTCTTCACCTAATAAATAATCACATATTCAGCTACAAATGACAGAGTCCCCCAAACACTAGACTATTATTTATCTATTTTCCTTTGTTTGTGTTTGAATACTTCTGGCACATGGGGGATTATCTATGCTTCTGAGACCATTTAGCCTTATATCAAAAATTCTACTTCAATGCATAAACAGTGGCATGCCAGAGATGCCTAAATTCACAGTATGGTTTAGGGCTATTTGTTGCCGAAAGCTGTGAACATGCAAGTTGATTAAGAGTTCTCTTTCATGCCTCTGTCTGTGTTATTTCATTGGATAGTGAGATAGTCTGTACTTTCTTTCCATTACTACAGCAGCTGGAGACAGCATTTGCTACCTGGCAAAACTTTTGAAGAAGGATCTTTCTTAGCAGCAGATAAACCCAGGGATCCAAGATCTGGTTCAGTGAAGCCAGGCGAACAGCTATTAAGAAGAAGCTGCACTCTTTCTGCTTTTCTGTGTACGTCTTGCAGTGCTCAACTGATGTATGATTGAAGATCATTTTCAACATCATTATCTAAGAAAAAGGGACAAATTATTATTCCAAAGATTAATAAAGTCATATGCATCTCCCCTACATGGTACTTTGCACATAAATTAACAATAAATTGGTTATTGGATTGAAATGATTAATTCAAGCAACATTTATACTCACATAACACAACCCTGAATTATATAAGATATTTCTCTGGATTTTCCCACATTTTTGCCTATTCAACGTGATGCAGATTTTTTAAAAGTACATGTACTCAGGCTCTTGGTTCTTGGGATTTAAGAAGTTGGAAAACAACACATCTCAAAATTAGCCAAAGTCATCTGTCTTGCTGCAGAAAATACCAGGAGGTTGACACCTAAATGAGAGCCAATGCTTCAAAAAAACCAAAACATATGTAATCTTAAACTTCAGTAGTTGTAACTGGAAAAAAAGAAAAAAAACCCTTGAAGAAAAAATAGAAGCAAGAAAGGGGAAAATAGTAGTTATATTTTCTTCTTCTTCTTCTTCTTCTTCTTCTTCTTCTTCTTCTTCTTCTTCTCCTTCTCCTTCTTATTGTCATTAGCATTTGCCAAATCCTTACAATTTGCCTGACACTGTGTCAAGTTCTTCATATGCATTTAATAAACAATAGAAGATAAATATTATTGCCATCTCCTTTTTACAATTGCAGAAACCAAGGTTTAATGACGTAAAATGGCTGAGCCAGACTTAAACCCAGGTTCACTAACATACGTCAGACGGCATTTTACCTTTTTTTGGTCTCTCCCTGGTCACTGCACACACACTAGAATGTAAACTCCATGAAGGCAGAATTTGGGACTATATCTTTTTTTCCTCACTAGTTCATTCCCAGTACCTAGACCAGTATTTAGCAGAGGGTGTTCAATAACCATTTGTAAATGAATATATGACCCATATACAAATATAATATATGACATCTATAACATACATAATATAAATATACTTATATTTGAATGAATAAATATTTGTGATTTCCACAGAAGAGAAAAAAATGAAGATTCAAATGTATCTGAAAAGGTATTCAAGCTCATTAATCATCAGAGAAATGAATATTATGACAGAGTAAGAAACCATTTTACACCCACTAGTTTGACAAAAATGGAACGTGACTTTTCCAAATGTCGGTGAGGATGTGGAGCAATGTGGATGCTTTTACATACTATTAGCAGGAGCGTGAGCTGGAGCGGCCACGTCGGAAGACAACGAGGCCCCATCTCCGCTGCTACTGTGCAGAAGTCCCACTCCCAAGAGTACGCTGCCCCTAACTCCTGCACCAGAAGTTGTGTGTATGACTGTTCATTACAGCATTGTTCATAACAGCAAAAAACAAGCAGGAACAACCCAAACATGGGTTCACGCCTGCAAACAAAGAAAGGTGCTGACTTTATTACCAGCTCCTAAACTGGTCTTTCTAGACGTACATGACTATTAAGCACTTGAAACGTGGCTGGAGAAAATTGAGATGCTGGGATATGTAATGACTAATGAAATGATAATATTTTTGATATAGTGTGTTAAATAAAGTACACTATTAAAATTAGCATCACTTGTTTCTCGTTACTTTTTAAAAAATGACATTACTAGAAAATGTAAAATTATATATGTGGCTTGTATTTGTTGCTCACGGTACATTTCTATTGAACCCAAAATGTCTCTCTCTTAAGGCTCACATTTATTTGGATGTTCTGTCCTCAGGTCACACATCCCAAATTGAAGGGGTCCCAACATCCCTGGGCATCCCAAACACCCACAAACCTACTATCCCAACAATGGCACTTTCTTTCTTACACAGTCACCCTGGCTCAACACGTCAGAGTCACCTTCGAATCCTTCTTTTGCCTTGTCGTCTGCACTGCCATTTGCTCTTGTTCTAGTCTCATCCTAGTTCAGCTCCTCCTCTCATCTGAATTATAGTGATAACAGACACCCCGATGGTGCAAATAGATGTCAGCACGACGCAGATTCAGCCTTCTAAATCTCGGCTCTGATCAAATCCTCACCAGCTATAAAAATTTTAGCTTAGTCTTACTGGACAGAATTGAGTCACAGGTAATTCTTAAACCAATCACTGGCAAAGGAGATGGAAATTTCCAGGTTTGGCTTATAAGACAAATCCATTCTCTGGGGCTTACACCCTGGTCCTTGACCAATTTACCACCTAATACCTGAACAAAATTATGGCTCTATAAACAAATAAGAAGAGAAAAATGGGTAGGCATATATTCTGACTCTGTAATTTCTTTCAAAGAAATTTTTTCCAAGGGATTTATTCAATAAAAGGAAAAAGCTGGACAAATAAGTGAATGTTCAGTGAAGAATTATCTAATCTAGTAAGAAACTGCAAACAAATAAATCTCTAGTATCAGGAGTAAAGTTTAATAAAATACAGCCTGTTTGCCTAATAATAGATATATGAAGTAAGTGAAAAGAACAGAATGCAAGATACTATCATGTATATAAAATTATATTGTTATTACAATTAAATTATGTAAAATACGTAGACTTGCAGAAGGCAATGGAATTATTATTATTAAACAATTATTAAATTATTTAAAATTTTTTATGTACATAAAAACATTTCAAGCAATTTAGGAAAGTCTTTTGTTTAAAGGGAGTTGATTATTCCCTTTATTAATAAATATGAATTATTATACACGAAAATTATTTAAAATAAATATATCTACATTAGTATCTTCTGATGCTGGCTCGGAGCCCTGTGAACTGAACACTACCTCCCACATGTGATGAATGTTAAGGGCCTCGAGATGGGGCGATTATCCTGAATAATCTGGGTAGGCTCAATGTAATCACACAGATCCTTAAAATCTGAGAACCTTTCTAGCTGTGGTCAGAGGGAGATGGGTCCACAGAAGAAAGGTCAGAGAGATGCAGTGTTGCTGGTTTTGAAGATGAAGGAAAGGAGCCATGAGTTAAGGAATTATAGACGGCCTCTAGAAATTGAAAGAAAAAGAAAAAAAAAAGCAAGGAAACAAGTCTGATTCTTCTTCAGAGCTTCCAGAAAGTAATGCAGCCCTGTGCATACCTTGATATTAGCCCAGTGAGACCCATGTCAGGCTTCCAACCTACAGAACTGTAAGATAAATTTGTATTGTTTTAAGCCACCAAGTTTGTAGTAATTTGTTAAAGAGCTACAGTAGAAAACTAATACACCCACAGAGTGAGTTCTCAACAAATGCTGAAAGGGGATGGGGAGGTATGAGCTTGAAAATGACTTATTCTCTCTCACAGATAAAACATCCTAGCAATTTTCCTTACTTTGTGCACTTTCTTAGGAAACTTTTTTTTAACATAAATAAAGTAAAAGTAAACTTCACCCTAACTTTTATCTAAATTATCTCAATTTCTATATTTGCAACATGTAAAAATGCATTCCTGTTATTCAAGTTATATCAGTTAGATCTCAGTCTTTGACTAAAAGGTATAAAACTATATTTTCAGTTCAGTTACCTTTACGAAAAACACATGCTTATTAATTCTTTCGTCTTCTTTTTATAAGCTATTGGTGCTAACTCTTTCAGTCCCTCACCTCATCCAATAATTAAATATATTTGACCACTTACCATCTTTCAGGAAGTGTTCTGAGCCTCATCTAGAATGATTTAAAAACTCACTTAAGTTACATTTTCATTTTCTTTTACAAAATAAAGTATTGGATTTCTCCAACTTTTTATAATCAGGAAAATTCACAACATTACTTATTAAAATGGGATTTCAGTCATTTTACACAGTCCTCCTTGATTATTTAAAAATTAATTTTTATGAGGCTAATAATTTAAAATTATTTTTATTAGGCTAATACAGGTTTCATATGCCTTACATTGGCTAGTCCACTGTAATTTCCCATAATTTCCTATTGACAATGCAGTGATTATGAAATTATGAAAACAAGCTCTGTAAGCAATAGCTGGCACATGGGAAGAGACACTTGAGCTTTCCCAGAACTCATGAGATGTGCAGTATGAAGATAATTGGAATTAGATGCAGTGAGCATGATATTGTCATTTCCAAATGGCAGCAGGGATGGAAGTAGAACTCTTAATTCCTTGTTTAATTTTAAACATAAATACAAGTTAACATCCATGAAAAAAGCAAGGAAAGGAGACTCCAATGCTCCTGCAGAGCTTCCAGCAGGGAATAGAGCCCTGTGGACACCTTGATATTAGATGTCCTATATTAGACGTCCTTCTATTTAAGGAGCTGATCAGTGATGACAGTTTCTGAAATATTTTTTAGACGATCAGACTTTGCGAGAAAAACTTTGGCATCAACATATAGACTTCTGGTAGATTATTCCTATTAGTCCCATTCTACAAGGGAGAAGGGACAAACAGAAACCAGGATGCTTGGCCACCACTGAAGCTATTTTTTCAGCAAACACGCTGCACAACTGCTCCTTCTAAACAGCCTCATATAACAATCTGGTCAAGGGAGCCGTGAGACCAGCTGTGGTTAAACAGAGCTGCCGCTCTTCTGTCAGCATCTTCTCCAGGCTCCATGTGACTCTCCCAGGCCTCTTGCCTCTCCTCCGGTTATCAGCAGGAAGAGAGAGTTCTTTTTGTACCGTGATAGCGAGGAACACAACTACATCAGTAACCCCTAAATTCTCCATCCCTGCCTAGTGTCAAGGGCAATTACTTTTCTCCATCCTAAAGGAAGATTTGTCCGATTTGTCCCTTCCCCAGTGATAATGATCTTTTAAATGTACAAAACACTAACCAGGGAGACTTTTTTTTTTTTTTTGGTCACACTGCACAGCTTGTGGGATCTTAGTTCCCCGACCAGGGACTGAACCCAGGCCCTGGAAGTGAAAGCGCGGAGTCCTAACCACTGAACCGCCAGGGAATCCCTGGAAGATTGTTTTTAATATTCTGCATTTGGATTTTATTTTACTGCAGTAGGATTTAAAAGTACACATTTAAAAACCTTCAGTACTTTATTTCTTGGTTCAAAAATGCCTTGGGCTATAGGCTACATATATCTATTGAAGATGATGAATGAGAAAACCCAGAAAAATTAATTTGTGGGGAGGGAATAAAATTTTTATTTTCCCTTAGGCTCCATTATGTGGTTTTTATGCATTTCCAGATTATTCCTAATATAATGTGTAAGAGAACTTTCCTCACAGCCAATTTTTATTTATGATGTTTTGTTTTCCATAATCTCCGGTTGTCAGGCTATGGGAGAATAACCTGCTCCACTGGAAACTCCCTGCATAGTTTGATAAATGTGCTACATTATAATACATTGAAACCAGTCTGGGAGCTTTGAACCACTTAATTACATAATTTGAAGGACTTTGATGAGAAGAAGTTTCACTGCAGATTTAAGAAATAATTGTAGTCTTTTCAATCTGATTACAACTCTGTTCTCAGATTGCCAAGTCACCTCAGCATTCTAGACTTTGTTTCAGAAGCTTCTCCTCTTTATCTAATCTGGAAAAGTTGGAAATAAACAGTTCATACACATTAAGAAAAGTTACTAGAAGTTGCATTACTTCATCTTTACTATCAACGCAATTTTATTAAATGTTTCAAAACAACAATGGACTAAGAATCAGAAGAAGCAAATCCTACCCGGGCTCTGCCACCAATTATGACTTTAGGCAAGTCATTCACTCTCTGTGCTTTATTAAATTTACTAGTAAACCATGGGGTTCGACTGGATGGTCTCTTACATATACTTCTATGGCTAAATTTTTTCTGATGAATTCTGGGGCAAAACTGGAAAATGAATAAGGATTTAATTTGAAAAGAAAAGAAACTGAAAAGTAAAAGATGTGGAACAAAAGACAAAACTCTTCTGCAGGAAAACCCCAAATGTGTCTTTTGGGAAATGGAAGAGAGAGGAAAACTACAAAGTTAGAAAGTGGACAGTGTAAGAAGACAAGGGACAAGAATTCATTAAACTTCAGGAGGAGATATTTTAGAAGTTCAGGCTTAGGCAAACACACTGATCAAGAGTTAAAGACCTGGACTTCCCTGGTGGCGCAGTGGTTAAGAGTCCGCCTGCTAATGCAGGGGACATGGGTTCGAACCCTGGTCCGGGAAGATCCCACATGCTGTGAAGCCACCGCAATGAGAAGCATGTGCACCACAAGGAAGAGTAGCCCCAGCTCACCGCAACTAGAGAAAGCCTGTGTGCAGCAAGGAAGATCCAAAGCAGCCAAATAGAAATAAATAAAATATAAATTAAAAAAAAAAAAAGAGTTAAAGACCTGCCATAAATCTGACTCAGCTCTGCTTCTAGTTTGGGGACAAGTTACCTAACTTTGAATCTTGATTTCTCTTCTTCTCTAAAACATGATTAATACATGCTTACAAAGCATCTTCTCCATCTAGTAATGCAGTTGCAAAAATTAAAATGAGGTAAGGATAATTAACACCTTCAATCTACAGAGCATACCTCTCCCCAAGCCCCAGGCTACTGCTCTATTGTATAGGTTTCTAGAACAGAATGCTTTGAGGTTCAAAGAAAGAATAGGGGACACTTAGGGGAATAGTGCAAGGAAATGAATGTATGATCTATAAGTCTGCTTTCCTTAAATTTCTACCTAGTAGAGTTATTTCAAAAAAACCTTCAAATTTGCACTTTAAAAATATTTGGTAATGCAGAATTATTATCCAATCACTACACAGGGGAACTCAAAATTGTAAAGAAGGCTGCAGCTTGCCACCACATTATTTGGTACCTAGGAATTACTTTCTTCTCTCAATTAGTATGCTCTGTAAAATCTGTGTGGCTCAGTATAGCTCAGTACATATGTCTAGATAAATATTTATCTTTCTATTAGAATAGTCAAAAAATGTCAGTAACAAGTATTCAAATTCTGGCTGAAAGGGGGAAGGCAAAATCTACTCTATAAAAACATTCATTCCTTGGATTATGGATGATAGATTAGCTTTGTAATACTCATGTCAGGAGAGGTATCTTTATTATATTTCAAACTTTTGTATCTCAGGTGTCAAGAGAAAGTCTAGACAATATGTCTTTGTCAAGGTTTAAGGAACATTAATGTTTAAAAATGTTTAGAATTAGGATAGTTTTTTTTTTCTTCCAAAATATAGTTTCATTTAAACCCAAAATGCTCTATACTACTATCTTACACTCAGACAGAACCACAGTATTAGTGACGATTAAGAGCAGCTAAATGGTTAAGGAAGGAATCAGAGATGTGGGCTAAGTTTTGTGTGCAGGGATAGTCTCCTCAATATAAAAGAAAATTAAAAACTTAAATGGCCAACAAAAGGACAATGTTCAAATTATGGAACATCTCTCAATGTGCATAATATATAGTATGCTTTCCAATGTTAACATTTAAAATCATGTTTTTGAAGAATATTTAATAACGTGAAGAAATGTTCAGGATGTGAAAAGTGGAAACAAATGTTTATTACATAATATAATCCATTAAAAAAAACAATTCTGGGTGTATATATAGAAAAATACTAGAAGCAGTTAACTCTGAGTAGGAAATTAGGGTGATTTCTATTTTCTTATCTATGTTTTTCTTTGTTTTCCAAATTCTCCACAACAAATGTGTTATTTTCACACTTCGAAAAGAAGCATTAATATTAGAGTACTTGAAAGCTTAGGTATAAAAAATAACTTACTATATAATTTATTGGCAAAATTTTAGCGTCACAATCCATCCTAGAACCATCACGTGGTCATTTTAAGTTGAATTCTTAGGTAGTCAATGTGTGACTAATTTAACAACTAATAGGTAAACAGTCTGACACTCTTATAATGGGTCAAAACATTTAACTTAATAGACAAATTCAGTTTGGTTTATTAAAGGGAATGTGATGTTTAGTGGTAAAGTACTGGCGTCTGAGATTCATGGACAGTACAGCCATGATATACAAAAGAATCCCCTCCTGTGCCACAGTAAGTATACAACACAGGCTAATACTGTGATACTAACCTGATATAACTTCTTATTTAACTTTGTTTCGTGTCCAAATGACACTCATTTTTAGATCTGTGCTGTGGGAGAACTTTACCTCATAGGGGGATCCAAATAGATGCATGATGTACTTGGGATGGGCACTGGGTAAATATGGGCACACTGGGATCTCTTTTAGAATCCATGATCCCCAACCTCCTTATCTCATTCCCTAGTTAGCTCATCTCTCCCCCTCGCTCTCTCTCTTTCATTCACCACAGTGGCTATTTTACACATTTTCTACTGTACTAATTCACATCACAGAAAAAAAAAGCTGTTTAGGGTCCTTTCACCTTCTTAGGACCAAATTCAGCATCTGTAGCTCTCCATTCCTCCTTTCCTCTTGTTCAAACAGAAGACGTGTCCCGTCTCCTAGCTAAGACCAACCTCTGTCTGTGCCCTGGATCCTATCCTTCATGAATGTTAGAAGCCTTATTTTCTCAATTATCTCCTTCCTCTTTTATCTTTAACTTTTGGCTTTTTCCCATTATCATTTTAACATATCTAAATTTATCCTACCTTGAGAAAATAAAACGTCCTGTGGAATTCTTACCTCCCTACACATACTGCTCCAGAAGTTACAGCTGAACTTCTCCAAAGAGTTGTCTATCCTCTTTATCTTCAAATTTATTTCTAAACCTACTATAGCCTGACCTCAGTGCCCATAAATCCTCAAGAAGGGCTTTTTGAAATCCACCAGACACTTACCAGCCTTTCTTGAAACATTCTGTTCCCTAAGATTCAAGTTGCCAAATAAGTTCAGGTTGCCATTACCCAAATATTCTCAAGTATTCAGATTACCATTTGTTCCGATTTTCTTACTAATTTTCCTGGTACCTCTCTGAGTGCCCCTTTGCAGTCTCCTTTATGGCTCCTATTTCTCTATCCATCCTGAAAGTGTTAGCATTTTTCAGTCCTATATCATATAATGGGAGGGAGCTTCTACGCATAAACTCATTGGGTGATTTCTTCTACCCCAATGTCTTCAAAACCCATCTATGTGCTCTAGGCTGTACCTCTTCTCTGAGCTCCAGATTGATTGATTTAGCTGCCTAAAGCCCAGATCTTCCTAGATGTCTCACATCAAATTCAGCAGGTTCAAACTGAAATCATTTTCTTCTTCAAAGTTGCTCCTCCACTAATCTTCTCTCAGTAAACCCAGTACCCTGAAACAGAAACTGAAGAGTTATCCTTGATTCATCTTGATTTATTTATCTCTGTATGTTCCTCTCTGTCTAGCTTTTTCTCTCTCATTCCACCTCATTAGTCATATTCCTCACATCCAATCAATCACAAATTCTCCAATTAACTTCCTAATACTTTAAAAATCTATCACTTCTTTCATTTTCACTCCCATTGACCCTAAATTCAAACCATCATCATCTCTTATATAAACTACCACAGTAGTCTATTACATGATTCGTTAGCCTCCATTCTGGGCCCCTCCGTGCTATTTACAAGATGTTCCTGAAATGAAAATTTGACTGTGTTATTCCACTTTGAAAAGTTTTTTCAATGGCTTTTAATTGCCCTGAGTATAAAGTCTAAACCCTTTAAAATGGGCATTGAAGGCTCATTATCATTTGGCCCCTGTAGAGATTTCTAGCCTAAATTCTCACCATTTGTTACTCCCACATCTATATTCCAATTACTTTGAACTTCTTTGAGTTCTTTAAAAGTGCCAGTTCTTCTTTCTTCTAGACTTTTATAAATGTGGATCCCTAGGTCCTATAACTCTCACTCTCCTCTTCTTTTCTTGACCAATTCCAACTTATTTTTTGTGTATATTTGAAAAATCAATTTATCTGCTGTTTCCCCTGCCAAAAGCCTAGCAGATAATTCGTAATATGTACTCCCAAAATTCTTGACTACTTTTATCACTCCTACACACTTTATATTGTTGCTTAATTGCCAGCCTCTTCTAGTAGACGAAAATTGTTACAAGAGTAGGGCTTACTTCTATCCTTTTAGGTATATCTCAGGACAGGCCTAGCCCAGAATATATTAACACTGTAGATTTATAAATAGTTTTGAGGGACTTCCCTGGTGGTCCAGTAGTAAAGAATCTGCCTTGCAATGCAGGGGTTGCAGGTTCGATCCCTGGTCAGGGAACTAAGATCCCACATGCCGCAGGGCAACTAAGGCTACACGCCACAACTACTGAGCTCACATACCTCAACTAGAGCCCGCGTGCCACAAACTACAGAGCCCATGCACTCTGGAACCCGCACACCACACCTACAGAGCCCATGTGACCTGGAGCCTGTGTGCCACAGCTAGGGAAGAGAAAACCCACACGCCACAACTAGAGAGAAGCCCGTGCACCACAACAAAGAGCCTGCGCGCCACAATGAGAGATCCTGCATGCCTCAGCAAAGGTCCTGCAGGCCGCAACTAAGACCCGACACAGCCAAAAATAAATAAATAAACCTTAAAAAAATAAATAGTTTTGAATTAACAAATGAATGAATAATAATAGTAGAGTGTATCCTACCCATTTGTGGGTAACAGATTTTAGTTTCACCTAATGAACAAATTCACTAATATTTATCTCTATTCAAGACTCTGGTCTCTTTTTTTTCCTTTCTGTTATTATAATTAGCCAAGATGACAGCTTCAATTTAGGTATTAATAGAACTAAGCACACCTTATTACTCATAATTTTAACTAGAATGTTCATAGCTACAGCAGTAACCTTGAAGAGGCTGGAGAGTTGGGCTATAAAATCAACAGGAGAAGCAAATATTTAAAATAAAACAGAGGTGTGGGTAAGATGATGGAGTAGGAAGACCCTGAGCTCACCTCCTCTGATAGGCGCACCAAAATTACAACTTTTTACAGAGACGCTATCTATGAGAACTGCCTGAAGACTAGCAGAAAAGATTTTCCACAACTAAAGAGATAAAGAAGGAACCACAACAAGACAAGTAGGAGGGATGGAGATGCAGTATAGTCAAGACCCACACCCCTGAGTTGGTGATCCATAAACAGGAGGATAATTACAACTGCAGAAGTTCTCCCCAAGGATTGAGGGGTCCAAGCCCCACATAGGGCTCCTCAGCCCAGGGGTCCTGCACTGGGAGGATGAGCACCCAGATGTCTGGCTTTGAAGGCCAGCAGGGCTTGTGTATGGGAGAGCTACAGGGCTGTAGGAAACAGGGACTCCACTCTAAAAGAGTGCATGCAAAATCTCACACCCTCCAAAACCCAGCTCAGAGGCAGGAATTTGAAAGGAGCCTGGGTCATACCCATTTGCTGATCTTGGAGAGCTTCCCAGAGAGGGAGGAGGCAACTGGGACACCCTTTGGGGACAGAAGCAGATCCTGGCAGCAGCCATTTTGGGGAGCTCGTTCTACCACAAGGAAACTGGTGCTGAAAAGTGCCATTTTGGAATCCTCTCTTTGCCTATTAATGCCAGGGGTTTACCTGCCCACCAGTGTGTTGGCACCAGCCCAGACGCCCCCCACCAACCCCAGTCCCCCACAGCCAGCAGCCCCAGGACCTGGTCCTGCCACCAGCAGGCTAGCAGCCACCTGGGTCAGAGCCAGCCTTGCCTACCAGTGCACCCACGGTAGTGTGCCCTGCCACAACAGAAGAGCCTACACAGCCCACAGAGAGGGTACCCCTAGAGCATATAGCTCTGGTGAGCGGATGGGAGTGTGCTGATGGGCCCCATAGGACATCTCCTCCATAAGGCCACTTCTCCAAGATCAGGGAATGTAACTGACCAACTTAATACTTAGAAATAAACACAGAGAGTTAGGCAAAATGAGAAGACAGAAGAATATATTCCAAACAAAGGAACAAGACAAAACTTCAAAAAAACAAAACAAAACAAAACTGAAAGAAGTGGACATAAGCAAGGTACCCAATAAAGAGTTCAAGATAATGATCATAAAGATGCTCAACAAACTCAGAAGAATGGATGAACACCGTGAGAATTTTAACAAAGAGTTAGAAAATACAGAGAAGAACCAAACAGAGGTGAAGAATACAATCACTGAAATAAAAAATACACTAGAAAGCATCAAGAGTAGAGTAGACGATACAGAGGAAAGGATCAGTGGACTGGAAGACAGAGTAGTAGAAATCACTCAAGCTGAACATAAAAAAGAAAAAAGAATTTTAAAAAATGAAGATAGTTTAAGAGACCTTTGGGACAACATCAAGCATCCCAGCATTCACATTATAAAGGTCCAAGAAGGAGGAGAGAGAGAAAAAGACAGAAAACTTATTTAAAGAAATAATAGCTGAAAACATTCCTAAACTGGGAAAAGAAACAGACATTCAGGTCCAAAAAGCACAGAGAGTCCCAAACAAGATGAATCCAAAGAGGTCCACATGAGGATTAATTATAATTAAAATGGCAAAAATTAAATATAAAGAGAGAATCTTAAAAGTAACAAGAGAAAAGCAACCAGGTATGTACAAGGAAACTCCCATCAGACTATCAGCTGTCTTTTCGGTAGAAAATCTGCAGGCCAGAAGGGAGTGGCATGATATATTCAAAATGATGACAGGAAAAAACTTACACCCTGAAAGGCTGACATTCAGATTTGAAGGAGAGATAAAGAGTTTAGTGGTGCTAAAAGAGTTCAGCACCACTAAACTGGTTTAACAAGAAATGTTAAAGGGACTTCTCTAAGAAGAAAAGAAAAAATCACAATTAGAAACATGAAAATTACAAAAGGAAAAATCTCATTGGTAAAGGCAAATATACAGCAAAGGTAGTAGATCAACTACTTATAAAGCTAGTAGGAAGGTTAAAAGACAAAAGTAGTAAAATCATCTATATCCACAATAAGTAGTTAAGGTATACACAAAACAAAAAGATGTAAAATATGATGTCAAAAACAAAAGTGGTAGAGGGTAGTAAAAGTAGAGGGTTGTTAAAATGTGTTTGAACTTAAGAGATCATCAACTTAAAATAATCATGTATAACATAATAAACATGAACCTTGTGGCTATCACAAACCAAAAACCTATAATGGATACACTCACAAAAAAGAGAAAGGGATTTAAACATAACACTAAAGATAGTTATCAAATAACAACAGAAGAGAGCAAAAGAAGAAGAAAGAAAAAAAAAACCTATAAAACTGACCAGAAAACAATTAACAAGTATATCTATTAATAATTAATTTAAATGTATATGGACTAAATGCTCCAATCAAAAGACATATAGTGGCTGACTGAATTAAAAAAAAAAAAAGACCCATATATATGCTGCCTGTAAAAGACTCACTTCAGATCTAAAGACACACAGACTGTAAGTGAGGGGATGGAAAAAGGTATCCCATACAAATGGAAACAAAAAGAAATGTGGGGTAGCAATACTTATAAAAGGGACAAAATAGACTTAAAAAAAAAAGACTGTAGCAGAGACATAGAAGGACATTACATAATGACAAAGGGATTGATATAACAATTGAAAATGTATATGCACCCAACATAGGAGCACCTAAATACATAAAGCATATATTAACAAAAATAAAGGGAAAAATTGACAGTAACACAATAATAGTAGGGAACTTTAACACCCCACTTACATCAATGGATAGACCAGCCAGACAGAATACTGATAAGAAAGCACTGGTCTTAAATGACACATTATACCAGATGGTCTTAATAAATATATATAGATCATTCCATCTAAAAGCCACAGAATACACATTCTTTTCAAGTGCACCTGGAAAATTTTCCAGGATAGATCTCATGCTAGCCAAAATACAAGTCTCCATAAATTTAGGAAAACTGAAATTATATCAAGCATTTTTTCTGACCACAACAGAATGAGACTAGAAATCAACTAAGAGAAAAAAGCTGCAAAAAACACAAACACATGGAGGCTAAACAAATGCTACTAAACAACCAATGGGGGACTGAAGCATCAAAGAGGAAATTAAATTCCTGGAGACAAATAAAAATGGAAATACAACAATTCAAAATCTGTGGGACATAGTAAAAGTAACTCTAAGAAGGAAGTTTATAGCAATGCAATTCTATCTCAGGAAACAAACAAAAGAAAATCTAAAATAAACAATCTAACCTTACACCTAAAGGAAGTAGAAAAAAAAGAACAAACAAAACCCAAAGTTATTAGGAGGAAAGAAATAATAAAGATTGGAAAAGAAATAAATGAAATAGAGACTAAAAAACAATAGAAAACAGACCCATCAATACAGAGAAAAATTGGTTGCCAGAAGGGAGGGAGGTGGGAGCACAAAATAGTTGAAGGGGATTAAGAGGTACAAGCCTCCAGTTATATAATAAATAGTAACGGGGATGTAATATACAGCATAAGGAATATGGTCAATAATATTGTAATAACTTTGTATGTGACAGATGGCTACTAATGTATGCAAATGTCAAATCATTATATAGTGCACCTAAAACTAACATAATATTGTATGTCAACTATATTTCAAGAAAAAATAAAAATAAATAAAAATCAAAGAAGTCTACAAATAATAAATGCTGGAGAGGGTGTGGAGAAAACCCTCCTACTGTTGGTGGGAATGTAAATTGGTATAGCCACTACGGAGCACAGTATGAAGGTTCCTTAAAAAACTAAAAACAGTTACCATATGATCCTGCAATCCCAATATTGGGCATATATCTGGAGAAAACTATAATTCGAAAAGATACATGCGCCCCAATGTTCATTGCAGCACTATTTACAATAGCCAAGACACGGAAGCAAACTAAATGTCCAAAGACAGATGAATGGATAAAGAAGATGTGGTATATATATATATATATATACATACAAAGGAGTATTACTCAGCCATAAAAAAGAATGAAATAATTCCATTTGTAGCAACATGGATGGACCTAGAGATTATCATACTAAGTGAAGTAAGCCAAAGACAAATATCATGTGATATCACTAATATGTGGAATCTGAAAAAAAAAAAAGAAGATACAAATGAACTTATTTATAAAACAGAAACAGACTCACAGATTTAGAGAATGAACTTATGGTTACTAGGGGGGGAAGATGGGGGGAAGGGATAGTTAGGGAGTTTGGGATCAACATGTACACACTGCTATACTTAAAATGGATAAACAACAAGGACCTACTGTACAGCACAGGGAACTCTGCTCAATGTTGTATGCCAGCCTGGATGGGAGGGGAGTTTGGGGGAGAATGGATACATGTAGTGTATGGCTAAGTCCCTTTGCTGTGCACCTGAAACTATCACAACATTGTTAACTGGCTCTACTCCAATATAAAATAAAAAGATAAAAAAAAACAAAACAGAAATAGACCCACAGACAAAGAAAACAAATTTATGGTTACCAAACGGGTAGGGGCAGGATAAATTAGGTTAGGATTAGCATATACACACTACTATATATAAAATGGATAACCATCAAGGACTTACTGTATAGCAGAGGGAACTATACTCAAAATTTTGCAATAACCTATAACAGAATAGAATCTGAAAAAGAATATATATATTCTTTTAGTATTAGCATGGGAACTTCTTGACATTATTTTCTTTTTCCCAACACAAAACACTCCCTCATAAAATTTACCAGCTTTCTTTATAGTTAACTCTCATTCTGTTGACTATAAATAGGGGCTAGGTAATTGTGCAATGCCAGATCCACAACTTGAGGGGAGTAAAGTGTCACACAGTGGCATCCTTTTTTCTTTGACATTAAGAAGAACTTTCTATGATTTCCTGACTGTGACAGGAAGCTCAGCCTCCAATGCCTCAACCTTTTTAAAGAGAACTGTGTTTTACTGGGTTTAACTTCCACTTTTATTGCTTGGCCTTTGTGAGGGGGGAAAGTGACAACCAAAATTTTTGATGACTATCCTTTTGGGTTTCCAAGTAGCAGCACTGAAGACGTTGATTCCTGCAACCCACTCACCTTCCAGGTTTGCTGTGTTAACAGATATGGACGTATATCGTAACCTGAGTTATAGTAAGTACTGTGTAAGTATTAGTTGTTATTGTTTCGGTATTATTAAAATTCAGATGTTAAATATAATAAAAGGAAGCATAAAAGGTCCCTTCACTGTCACCTCTTAGCTAGTACATGAATTCCGATGAGGAAGAATGTGGCTATGACACACGACAGAATGGTAACTTTCCATGTCCAGTAGAGGTACAAGTCCCTTTTTGACTCCATCATCCATTAAGGTTTATGCAGCAGCCTTGTAATACATCTTCACAATCACTCTTCCCTTTCAGGCACTATGTAGATGGCAGATGAACACCATCAAGTACCATGTGATATTTGCACTACAAATGATAAACTTTATTTTTCAAAATGCTCTTCTGAAAAGATTCTGCTTTCCATTTGCAGGAGATCAGACTTTACAAAATCACATAAATTATAGTTAACACTTATAATTTTTTACCAGATTTGAGCAAAGTTTGAAGAAGATTAAATTCATATTATATGTAATGCAGGAACATGGAAACTTGTAACCTGTTCATCTTCTATGTTTTCCCCCATTCGGCTGCTTTTTTCTCATCTGTTGATTTAGTTGGATTCATAACATTTGGTCCAACAGCAAAGTAAATAATAGGAACCAGAATTAAGCAAACATGAGGAAGAAATCTATTTTTCCCATGACTCAAATGTCAAACTCTTATGAGAATTATAGGCTTCTATGGAAGATAAACAGATCCCAACACTTGAATCCATTAGCTCCCTCTCTCCTTAACCTGTGAGTTCCGAGAGGAATTTTATTGCAGTACTAATTTCCCAGGGGAGATCTTAAAAAATTAATAGGAGTAATTGTAAAATTATTCCTGTTATTATCTTAGGGACTTTTGTTGATTTCGTTTAAAAACCTATATTTGATGTAAATATTTTCAAGAATAATTTTGCAGGAATTAGTGAACAGATATTATTGGGACTTGGAAATATCCAGCTCCCCACCCCATTGAACCAGAACAGCTTTGTTTGCATGTGTTACTCTACGGATACTTATTGAAGTAATTTTCCCAGATAAAACAATTGGAAGATCATTGATCTAATGCAGCTCTGTCCAAAAGAAAATAATTCAAGCCACAAATGTGAGCCACATGTATGCTTTTAAGTTTTATAGTAACCACATTTTAAAAAGTAAAAAGAAACATGTAGAATTGATTTTAATAATATTTTTAAATTTATCAAATATATCTGAAATATTATTTCAACATGTAATCAATATAAAAATTATAAGATATTTTACTTTCTTTTTGTACATAATCTTCAAAATCTGATATGTATTTTACACTTATATCTCAATTTGGAGTATTCATATTCAAGTGTCCAATAACCAAGTACTCCGGGCTACCATATGGGACAGTGCAGGTCTAGTGCTTTATACTTTTTGACTGCCTTCCACCTGTATTCTCTCAATTAAACTGCATAGATGTCATCACTATAGTGTCCATTATTGGTTGCCTGTTCAACATCCAGTCTCCCATCTCCGCTTCTCCCAGCACATCTATTTTCATTGAAGTCTAAGTGCTTCAGGGCTGACCCCATCCCTAGCTGCTGGAAGTGTCTGGATCAGGGATGATGATATGACCCCATACTAGGAAATGAGTCCCATGAGGAAGTTCCCTAAGGACATCTGGGGAAAAGTTTCTTCATTATTAGGGGAGAGCTATAGAAAAAACACGGCTTCTCTCTCCTGCTAGAGGTGAACTAGGAAGCATGTACTAGCAACCATCCTACTACCTGAGGGGAACAAGCCATAGGATGAGGCCAGACTGCAAAAGAAGGGGCAAGCTTGATGACAATGCTGAGCTTCTGGATTAATCAACTCTGAAGGCTGCCCCAACTCTGGGTTTGCAGTTATGTTTTTTATTCTGAAGACACCATATTATACCATCTCTAATAACAACTAAGGGCAACATAAATATACTGACACTTTTGAGCATATATTTTTTTTTAAATTAGAAATACGTGTTTTTTGTTTTTATTTATTTATTTATGGCTGTGTTGGGTCTTCGTTTCTGTGTGAGGGCTTTCTCTAGTTTCGGCGAGCGGGGGCCACTCTTCATCGCGGTGCGCGGGCCTCTCACTATCGCCATCTCTCTTGTTGCGGAGAACAGGCTCCAGATGTGCAGGCTCAGTAATTGTGGCTCACGGGCCTAGTTGCTCCGCGGCATGTGGGATCTTCCCAGACCAGGGCTCGAACCCGTGTCTCCTGCATTGGCAGGCGGATTCTCAACCACTGCGCCACCAGGGAAGCCCCTTGAGCATATTTTGAAGCATGTTATCCCCCTCCTTTGTTAGTTTTACTGTTTCCCTATTGTTGCTAAAATTCCTCATTGTTTAATTGTTATCCCCAGGGCACCTTTCCAAATATCCTTTTTGTTTTTTTCTTCTTCGGTTACCAGGCATTAGAACAGCTGTTTTCTAGTGCTTCTACCCACTGCTTCTAATTAACTTCTCTCTTGTTTTACAAAAACAATGCTGTTTCTCCCATCCTTGTATTTTTCAGTCTTTATAAGAATTTTTATTACTAAGAACAATGTGGAAACAATAAAAGTTAACAAATAAAAGGAAAGGTGTAATTTTTTTAAAAAATGCTCACAGTTTTACTGTATAAGTTAGTACCATTATTCATTAGATACAAGCTGCACTGGTGGCTTTGGAATAAAAAAGCGTTGGGTTTGATTTGCTCAATACCATTTACCAACTGTGGGACTTAAAGCAAGGTGCTTACTCAGCAAATGAAAAAATAATATAATAAAATAAAATAGATAAATATCTTCTACCTTGAAAAGTTTATGTGAAGATTAAAAACCATGTAACATACGTAAAACTCTTAAGGCCAAATTTAAACCTCAATTTTCTGATTCCAAATCTAGCATCCTCTTCAGTTTATTGCAACTTCATTTCTTTATTCATTCCACGATCATTTATTGAGTGCCTGCTATGGGCCACGAAGATTTATAGACAAATAAGGCAAGGTCTCTGCTCTTTAGCAGTTTACAGTTTATAGTACATCAGACGAATAAATGGATATTAACAAGAGGGAGGCCATTTCATTTAGCGGTTCATTACATAGGCTATAAAGTCAGACAAATCTAGATTTGAAGGTCAGCTCTGCTTTTTGTTAACTTTGTGACCTTGGGAAAGCTACTTAACATCACAAAACCAATTTCCTCATCTGACAAAGGAGATAACAGTATCCTCTTGTAGTGTTGTTGACAGAAGAAAATGAGATTATGTCTGTGAAATGCTAAGCTCAGTGCCCGTTGTAAAGCAAGCACTTGTCTACTGTGGGCAGTCATCCTCACTGTCATAATAAACACTATGACAATTGTAAATATAACTGTGCATAATTAAGTAAAAAGGGTATGTGCATGCACTATGGAGTATAGAAGCAGGGCATTTAAATCGGTCTCCAGGATTAAGGAAGCTCTGTCCCCTAAAACAGCAGAAGCTTCTGGAGAGTTTTGAAATACGGACTTCACACTTCTAAGTGTGAAATTGTGCGAGTCATTCTAGGAACTTCAGATTGATTTCTATGACTGAAGATAGGGATGCTAGGGGAGGAATGGAAAATGAGTGGTAAATGTGGCCAAATCCAAGATCTTAAGGATTAAACTAAGGAATCTGAAGCCTTTTAATCTGGGTGAGAGGGTGCTGGATGGAAACATGCCTGAATTCCATGTTACAGAGTCACTGTGAACACACTAAGGTTCAGTAAGGTTCAGGCTCTTTTTCTACTCTATAATTATAAGAAAAAAAAAAAAAGACGAAAGCAGGTTTGCAAGAATCCCAATTGTACTGTATCATGCTAGAAGTTTTAAGACTGTCAAAACAAATTTTCTAATTTTGACTTTAGTCAGACACTTTCCCACTAAGCAATGAGAACTCAATAAACAGTTTTATTTGTTTTATAAATAGTTTAGTAAAAAGAATAATATTTGTGAATTGTACTAGCTGAAAAATGTTTGCCTAGTAAAACTTTACCACTGTATGTGAGTGTTCTAAACCTGAAGAGACAGACAGGATGAAATTGATGCTGCCCCTTAACAGAAAAAACCTCCTAAATTGTAGGTATCGTGTTGAATGGAATCCTTTAACAGTCTGCTGTAGGACAAGCAAAATTTCTTGTCATTTCTACAGGGATTTTGACAGTATCTTCTCTAGAAACCCAAGCTCCTAAGAAGGGCAATCAATTAATGAATGAACGAAGATACTGCAGGAAAACTTTAATCACTGTAATTATGTGACCCATCCAGTTTCTGTGATTATTGACTATTCTCAATCAATCTGTTCTTTTTTGTGTGACATTTTCAATGAAGTAACTTGAAAACGTTTTAGTAAACTAATAAAGAAAAGACAACCAACGTGAAAGAGATTATTACAGCATAAAAAATCTAGCTGCTACCAATTTCTAGGGGTAGGATTGGGGAGAATTTTTTAATTGTTTAAATTTTATTATGTGCAACTGAAAGATGGGGATAAACATACCAAACTGATAAACTTGTGAAGATTAAATGAGATAATAAACTAATTCTCAAGTACTTGCATATAGTAGGCATTCAATAAATATGTCCTTTTGTTTTGTGGGTCTCTTCAGCTTCCTCTCCACCAGTCTCACTACACTCCAACTCCTCAATAAGTGACATGAACACACACATACACACAACACACACAGGACTTGAAAGATACAACATTACTGTCATAATGTTTCTAAGGATGAATTAGATGATAACAGTGAACTCCCATCTTTTATTATTAATGCCCCAATTTTGACGAACTTTTTCTATATATTCTGGGTGGGAGAGAAATCTCAGCATATACCTCTCACTATCAGTTCCTACTTCAAAAACAAGTTGCTGCACGTGCCTGATCCTTCTTCTAGTAACCCCTTCATATAGCCGGGGGGGGGGGGGCAAAAAGCAGTCAGGTTTGCCCCCAGGACACAGAGACACAAAGAGCAATGGAGTTCATACTTCATCCTAGCAGCACGCAGCAAACTGTTTTGCAGCAGGATCTTGGCAGTGTGGCCTGATGCTCAGTATCTAGAATAGTCTGTGTCCTGCCTCTTCCAAACCTGGCCTGCCAGCTTTCCCTCCGATATCCTTTTCACATAGGCCCTTTGTGCTTGGAATCAGATTCTGTTGTTTGCAACCAAGAATCAAGTTGAGGGAGAAGACAAGAGATCTGATGTCAGAGGATATTCCCGCACTTCCTGAAATTGATCTACAGCAGAATTTAATTACAAGTAGATGCTAAAGAAAAAAAAAATCAAGATGTTCCCTAATATCTTTTATAGAACAAAAGTGAAGAAATTAAGAAATTTACTTCTGGATCCAGGCAAATCCTTAGTCTATTCTGGAGGAAATTATTACCATTAAGTAAATTCAAAAATATGCCACCCAGCCTGTTGACTGTTAGCACATCCACTGATTTATAAAGAGAAAGTCGCCAGATTAACATCAAACCCAGACTGCAATTCACCCTTTATGGAAAAACCAAGAAAGAGCTTCTTTTATCTTCTCCTATTGCCTCACTGTGGTGTTGATGGCGTATTTGTGAGCTTTCAGAGCCTGTACAGCTACCTCTGTTCCATTGGAAACTTCACATTACACTCTTAACTCACTTCTGGACAACTCTCTGAGCCTAAATCTTTTATCATAGCTTAACAAAACTCACAATAGTCTTTGAAGATGAAGTGCGGTCCTGAAACTTTATGTCATGTGTAACTGTTTCTTGTACTTACAAAAAAAAAATAAGAAAGAAGGAGTGAGGGAGGCAGGGCCAAAGGGAGGAAGAGAGGAAGAAAGAGAGAAAGAAAGGGAGGAAGGAAGGGAGGGAGGGAGGAAAGAAGGGTGGGAGGGAGGAAGGACGGAAGGAAGGAAGGAAAAGAAATTTGTTGAAACAGTCCTTCAAGAAGATATAGTCGGGCTTCCCTGGTGGCACAGTGGTTGAGAATCTGCCTGCCAATGCAGGGGACACGGGTTCGAGCCCTGGTCTGGGAAGATCCCACATGCCACAGAGCAACTAGGCCCGTGAGCCACAAGTACTGAGCCTGCGCGTCTGGAGCCTGTGCTCCGCAACAAGAGAGGCTGCGATAGTGCGAGGCCCGCGCACCGCGATGAAGAGTGGTCCCCGCTTGCCGCAACTAGAGAAAGCCCTCGCACAGAAACCCAAGACCCAAAGACCCAACACAGCCAAAAATAAGTAAATAAATTATATTAAAAAAAAAGAAGACATAGTCACTGAAATACTGTATTGCTACAAAGGCAAAATTAAACCCCTACATGCAGGCTGTAAATATAAACCTATTAACCAAAAGCTCTGAAAAAAAGTATATGGGACTTGGCCAATGAGCTGCGAAGCTATGTTTTAGGTTGGTTCCTTAGAAGCAGAGCCTGAATTGGAGATTCTGACACAGGCAAGAAGTCAAAGTGAGAGATACAGAAAGAGAGAGTCCTGGCTTCTGTCTTCCACAAGGCCACCTCCACTCTGGGCACCCCCAGCAATTTATGTAAATCAAGAAATCCTCCCCCCCCCCCTTTTTTTTCTTAAACTAGCTTGCTTTAGCTTGGTCTGGATCTTCTTTGGGGATGATGATTCTTATAACATTCTACTATTGTATAAGCAAACTTCGCTTATTTCCCTTTCTCTCTGACTATTCCAATTCACATCTCAGAAAAAAAAAAAAAATAGCACCCATTAGATAGAACTTAATCCTAAATCTGCCCATTGCTAGCTGTGTAAGCCTGGAGCGGTCACTTCCATTTTAAGGAGTCACATGAAAAGTCATTTGTGGACAGATAGCCAGCTCCCTACTAGAGGCTCAGAGAGGAAGACAGGACCCTATTTCTTGTCATAGTTACAGGACAAGGATTAGAGAAATCACAGAATGTCTTGTAAACTCTTATCTCCAAAATGCTCTATGTGAATATATCCACTTCTCCACTCCAACCTCAGCTGTCATCATCCCTCACTTGGAGAACTTCAACACCTTCTGTCTGGTCTCCTTGCTCCCACTCTGGCCTTTCTGCAATCCAGTCTTCACACAGCTTTGAGAAGGATCTTTTAAAAATGTAAATCCAATAATGTCACTCCCCTGCTTCAAGTCTTCCACTGTTCTCTTAAAATCATAGCAAAACTCCTCTGCATGGCCTCACACAATCTGGCCCCCAACACAGTCTCTGACCTCAATTCATGGCACTCTACTCTCTCCCTGCTCATCTCACTTCAGCCACACTGGACTTCTTTCTATCCCTTGAGCCCACCGTGAGGTGAGGGCCTTTGCTCTTCCCTCTGCTTAGAATGTTCTTCCTGGAGATCATTCATACCTGGTTCTTTCCTTTCACTCAGATCTCAGCTTAAATGTTACCTCTCATTCAAGAGGCACCTTTCTCTCAAGACCCCATCTACAAAAGTTTCCCAGGCTACCACTATCACATCACATTGCTTTATTTTCTCAACAGTATTTATCACAATCTGACTTTCATCTAATTTAGTGATTGACTTTCTCCTTCCACTAGAATGCATTTTCCCTGAGAGCAGGAAACTAGTCTGCCTATTTAACTACTATATTTCCAGCACCTAGAACTGTGCCTAACACATAGTAGTTACTCAATAAACAATCACTGAATGCATGAATGGATAAATTCTGAATGGTCCCCAGCTTTTTTCCTATATTCAAAATTGACAATGGAAAATAATGTTGCTTTTTTGAGTCACAACCTCAAGTTTCTCCAGGGAATCATTCAGTAAACAACACATTCTTTGAGGACAAGGACCATGCCATTGTTCTGTCAGGTTGTAGCACAGTGCCTCGTACACAACTGATATTCAATAAAGTGTCACTTAAATGAATTAACACATCATGGCTCCTGCCCCTGACATTGTCAAGATAATTTCCTGTTATTTTACTGTTTATTTACATTGATTTAGTAGAACTCCTTGATACCTAACTTAGTAGTGTCATATAACTTTAAAAATAAAAGATATCTCTAATTAAATTTAGTATTGTTCCACATAAACCAAGGACTAGAATTAGCAACACTCCAATTCAACCAATATAAGGGAAATTAAATTTTTCTAATAGAAAGAACAACTCAAGATGAATTGGGCTACGTTGAGTCACCATGACTTAGAGAAAAGAGCTTGGCCATTGATTCCCAGTTTGACTGCTTACATTGAGTGTTACCTTGAATGAATCACTCAACCTCTTTTAGCTTTGGTTTCTTCGTTATCTGTATATTGGAACCTCATAGGGTTGTTGTAAGAAATAAAGAAAATTATTTGTGAGAAAGAGCCCAGAACATGAATGTAAGACCTGAAACCATAAAACCCCTAGAGGAAAACATAGGTGGTAAGCTCTTTGACATAGGTCTTCGTGATGATTTTTTGAATCTGACACCCAAAGCAAAAATAAACAAGTGGGACTACATCAAATTAAAAAGTTCTTCACAGCAAAGGAAACCATCAACAAAATGAAAAGGCAACCTACTGAATGGAAAAAAAAAATTGTAATTCATATATCTGATAAGGGACTAATATCCAAAATATATAAAGAACTCATACAACTAAATAGCAAATAAACAATCATTTAAAAATGGGCAGAGGATCTGAATAGACATTTTTCCAAAGAAGACATACAGATGGCCAAAAAGCACATGAAAAGATGCTCGACATCACTAATCATCAGGAAAATGCAAACCAAAGTTACAATGAGATATTACCTCACACCTCTTAGAATGGCTATTATCAAAAAGATAAGAATTAACAAGAGCTAGTGAGGATGTGAAGAAAAGGAGACCCTTGTGCACTGTTGGTGGGAATGTAAATTGGTGCAACCACTGTGGAAAATGGTATGGAGGTTCTTCAAAAAGTTAAAAATAGAGCTACCATACAATCCAGCAATTCCACTTCTGGGTAGTTATCGAAGAAAACAAAAACAATAACTTGGAAAGATATATGCACCCTCATGTTCACTGCAGTATTATTTACAATAGCCAAGATACGGAAACAAAGTGCCCACGGATGGATGAACGAATAAAGAAGATACACCCACACACACAATGGAGTATTACTCAGTTACTCAGCCATGAAAAAAGAATAAAACTTGCCAATCGTGACAAAATGCATGGGCTTCCAAGACATTATGCCAAGTGAAATAAGTCAGAGAAAGACAAATATCGTATGTTCTCACTTATATGTAGAATCTAAAAAAATAACAACAACCAAGCTCAGAGACAGAGAGAACAGATGGGTAGTTAACAGAGGTGAGGGTGGGGGTGAGAGAAATGGGTCAAAAGGTAAAAAGAAAAAAATTAATAATAATAATAGAAGAATATGTTGGAGGGTGAGAATTTACTGTGTGCCTAATGTTGTTTCCAGATCCTCAAAAATAAATAGATAGATAAATAAATAAATAAATTTTAAAAATAGAAGAAAAAAAGAAATGATACACAGTAGTATTTTATATTGTGTATATTGTATTATACAATACAATATATAGTATTTATATTTATATTTTATATAATATATTAAAAACACTTAAAATGAATATACTAGATTCATTTGTGTCAACATGGATAAATCACAAAACATCACTGCTAATTGAAAAAAGGCAAACTGCAGAATAATATGTATAATATGACACCATTTTGTCATATACACACAAACAATACTAAAACAGTGTTCTGGAAAATCATAATAGTGGTTACTTCTGGAAACTGAGGAGAAGAAGTATCTGTCACAAGTTGGAAGTGGGATAATGAAGCTAACATTTATTAAGTGCTTATTAGTGTGATATGATGTTTAAGTGTTTTACATATATTATTACATTTGATCATAAAAGAAAGAGAGAGAGAGAGAGAGAGAGAGAGAAAGAAAGGAAAAGAAAGAAAGAAGGAAAGAAAGAGCCTAGCACAATGCTTGCCTCTAAGAAAATTTTTTGTGCCCCTTAAAAAGCAATAAATTTCCTATAAGTAAATGTATTCAAACAAAGCTTGGACAATTTCACCAAGAATATTCTAGAAAGAGATCAAACAAAACATTTGTTTTACTAAATGACCTTTTATAAACCAAGAGATTTTATAAGGTCAACCTTCTTATTTTACAAACATACAACAGAAGTACAGACAAGCAATACAACCTGTGCAAGATGAAATACAAACTTCTATTTCTAATTTTCAAGGCAATCTACCAACGCACTCCGCCCTCCCTTATCCCTCAGTCCCTATTTGACTCATAATATTTCTTGACTTTCTCAAGCATACTTCAACAAAAACAGATTTGCTTACCATTCCCAGCACATCTGGCTCAATTTTTCCCTCTGTGCTTCTGCACTGACTCTCACTCCCACTGCCAATTCTATACCAAGCTATGTCCCTCCTTCTTTCAAAGCAACACTTAAGGGAAAAAAGTTTATCCTTATTAATGTCTCTACATCTCCATCTGACCTCAGTACTCAAGGGCTCTGACGCCTCACTTTTCTAATTCATAAGGCAACCTGAGTGATCTTCTTAATACACAAAACAGAACAAATCACTCCCTTACTCAAAGCTAGTTGTTTTCCATCATACTTGAGATAAAAATCTATAAACTCCCAAACAAAAATGAGAAAGTTATACATGGTTTGGCCCTGTCTACCTCCCTAGCTTCACCTTAAAGGCACTGCCCGTTTTACTCACTCAGATGTACCCATCTGGCCCTCTTTAAGTTACTCTAATGCTTCCAGCTCTTTCCTACACTGATGGCTTCACAAGCTGCTCTTTCTTCCTCAAGTAACATCTTTCAAGATTCACCATAAATGACATTTTCTTAGGGAAGCCCTCCTTAACCACCCCTGCATCCACCAATGCATCAAGAGAAGGTCCTCTTTGACACTTTCCCAAAGCACCTTTTTCTTGCCTTCATAACACACCCATTGTTTTAATGATGTATGTAAGGGAATGTCAGAAGCTGCCCCCCTCTTCTCTGTTCAAGTGGGCAGAGCAAGCCACATTGGAGCAGATGTTACAGAAGTAAGAAACATTTACTTTGATAAATGTAGAATGAGTAGATTTACACAGTGGAAACTTGTGTGGTACAACAAAGGAAAATCCATGCAACACACCTGGTGTAAACTGCTGATCACTTGGGAAGAGGTAGACCATCATATTTTCTGGATAAAAGAGGCTGAGAAATCTAACCTCCTCTCTCAATATCTGAAGCCAAGAAACTTAAAGCACAGTAACTTTGGCTACATTCAGTAGAGGGAAAAGACATGGAAAGCCTTAAAAGAAAATTTACTGGAAGAGAAAGACAAACTTGTGAGGGGATGATCTGAGTACAACCCAGAGCCTAAGGACCCAAGAGCGAGGGCTGGTTCCAGGCAGTATGTGGCCTGAGGTCAGCTACTCTCTGGGTCCTTACCCTCTAGCACAGTGGTTGCGCTCCAGGGAATTGCTGGTGAGCTTCAGGGCTGAAGTTATGGGTGTGAATTAAGGTGCTCTCTAATGATTGCACCCAAGCACGGACCCACTACAGCCTGGACAGGGACGTGCTCCATCAGGGCCTCACAGCCGCAGTGGACCAGCACTGCCCTTCAGCCCAGACGAGGCCAACCTGCAAAAGCTGTACCACGTGGCACTGAAAGCGACCAGGGTAATGACCCATCAGACTGGTTACATTTGTTTATTGGAAGGATTGTTTATTCACTGTCGGTCTACCTTAGTGGATTGAAAGCTTCATGGAAGAAGCTAACATGTCTGTTTGGCTTACTCTCAGGGCTACCAAGTACAGCACAGATGGCACCCTGCTCCACAAGGACTGTCATTCACATAGAGCATGATGTGAAGAGTGCCCCCTAGAGCCACGTAACCGTTCAGCACCTACAACCGTACGCGTCAGCCCTGGTCACCACCGTATCACCAGAGTGGCAGGCATGTAGCAAGCAGTAAATATTCACAGAATAATTGTATAACAGAATGCATGATCTAGTGTGTCCATTTGCATACATTTCTATGATTTTTCTTAAGAAGTCTTTGGGTATGTTCCCCCACATATTTAATACAGTATGTCCAAAAGGAAGGATTTTATTTATTTCGAGCCACAGGAAGTCAGAACCGGAAGGAAGGTTAGAGTGATAACTGTTTTATCTTACTGATGAGGAAAGGGAAAACCAGAAAGATACAGTGACTTTTATCCTGTGGTAAAAAAGCCAAGACGAGAACCCTGGGCTCTTGCCTTCCAGTGCCTTATTCTATGGCCCTCACCTGCTTCTTCAATCACTTTCTCTTTTTTTTTTTTTTTAACATCTTTATTGAAGTATAATTGCTTTACAATGGTGTGTTAGTTTCTGCTGTATGACAAAGTGAATCAGCTATACATATACATATATCCCCATATCTCCTCCCTCTTGCATCTCCCTCCCACCCTCCCTATCCCACCCCTCTAGGTGGTCACAAAGCACCGAGGTGATCCCTGTGCTATGCAGCTGCTTCCCACTAGCTATCTATTTTACATTTAGTAGTGTGTATATGTCAATGCCACTCTCTCACTTCGTCCCAGCTTACCCTTCCCCCTCCCCGTGTCCTCAAGTCCCTTCTCTACATCTGCGTCTTTATTCCTGTCCTGCCCATAGGTTCTTCAGAACCATTTTTTTTTTAGATTCCATACATATGTGTTAGCATACAGTATTTGTTTTTCTCTTTCTGACTTACTTCACTCTGTATGACAGACTCTAGGTCCATGCAGCTCTATTTACAATAGCCAGGACATGGAAGCAACCACTTTCTCTTGCTCTTCTTACGAAACACAGGCAGAGGTCACTTAATCACTAACTGCTGTTTGTGCCTTTGACTGCTGAGGCACTAGTTTATTTGGGGAAATACGGACGTGTGTGCTCTACTTGACCCAAACAAGGTGGTTGGTAGCAGGATGTTATCAGGGAAATTTCATACATCAAGACCACAATGAAAGCTCCACTCTACTGTCTGGTGAATTTTTCAAGACGTGTCGTATCTTTCAGAATCTCTCTTTCAGCATTAACAACATACTCCTTTTTCCAAATTTTCATGAATTTCACCAACAGCAGCATATTCTCAACCACAGAAAATGACACATTGAGTATTCAGAAAGAGGGACAGAAAAATCAAATTTACTTTTAGGAAATAAAAGATTAGTAAAAAGTATATTTTTAAAATTATACTTTATTTTTATTAGATCAATAATTGCTTAAAATAAATAGGCTTCCAGCTCCAATTTGGCTCCTTCCAGCTCCTTCTGTCTTTGTATTATCAAGATTTATAAAAATAGTAATGCTATTTGGTGTAGAATTTATCCTATACTTATATTACACGGCTCTTACCTTAATTAGTATCTAATTTCCTTCTTTCTAACAGAATTAAAGTGTGAAAAATCAAGCCTCCTCTTCTGTCTCTGCCACCATCTTTCATTTTTAGATTTACAGTCCTCAAACACCTATCATAAAAATCAGTATGGTAAAATAATATATAGATTTTGAATAAGTGACAAGATCAGCCACTGAAATGTCCTCCTTATAAATGTTGCCCAAGAGAATTCTGGGAGGGCCACTGGATGGGAAAATTACACTTTGTGCTACTTGCAGATTGCAAATAATGTTAATGTCTTGTCAGGACCTGGTCTAACTGTGAGGCAGTTTACAGCTCTGTGTTTCTCATGCTTTGGTCTGATTTAAGGCTTGTGTGAACTCAGTTCTGGGCTGTGAGTCAGTGGTGGAGATTCTGTGCAGTCCCAACACTCCTGATCACCTGTGAAGAGATGAGGACAGCCAAGGCACAGGCTCTATCCTTAAGACGTCTGCAGAATAATCCGACCTAGGACAGCAACTAGATGCATAATTAATTTGACTCATTTACATGAGGACAGGTCTGAGCACGCCACGTCCCTGACTGGAAAGACGGGAGACACATTCTAGACAGAGGCCTTCAGAGCACGAGGTAGCAGGCACTCCTCCAGGTTCAAAGGAAGCGTGAGATGGGATCCAGCATGTTTTAGATTTAGAGGGTTACCTGGCAGCTGTGTGGGGGAAAGCATTCCAGAGCTGAGAGAATGCAGAAGAGTGATGGCGACAGGGGGAGAAGAGGGGGAATGAATTACAGTACCTTGTAAAAATTTATGCACCATTTTTCTTATTTTATTTTTTTCTGAAAAGTTACATTCTCCACCACATTTCCCCACCAGTTAACTATAACTAATCAAGCTGTGAAACATCACTTGTCTCTTTTCTCCAGTTTCCTGGGGGGAAGGTCTATCTGAAGACAAGAAGTCAACATTATCATCCAGTAAAATGTCATAGTAGTATTCCTAATATGGAAGAAATATTCCCTATTATTTTCACATACATTTATTTTGGTTTTCATTACAATCCTGTGAAATAGGCCGAGTAGGTGTTTTTACTCTTATTTTACAAAAAAAAGGAAAATAGTTCCCAAAGATATCAAGTAAACTGTCTAAGGTCACACAATGAATTATGTATGTCACTGGGACCAGACACTGTCTTTTGATTTACGTGCTCAGATATTCAGCTAATAAGATCCTCTAGAGAGGATCAAGCAAGGCTCCTCTAACAAAGTGACTGCTAACTTGGGAACTTAACCAGTCCAAGATGGGTGACTGCTCGGCAGCAATAGCTGAATGATTGAGGGGTGAAGTGTAAAGTGGGAAAATGCAGACAAAAGTGTTCTGAGTAAAGGGAACAGATTCACCATTCCATACTGCTACTTCCGTGTGCGTGTGTCCCTCTCATGAAAAAAGTCACACGCTGTTCAACTGTCATTTCTATGTAAGAATGAATTACTGTGTTTACTATAAAATGTTGACATATACTCAAGAGACAAGATATAAGAGGAATCCCCAAAATTAGGTTCCTTCTTTGGTTACCTTCATTAATCTATGAAAACTGGAATTTTCTAGGGAAAAGGGGGACTTGAGAGGCCATCTAATAATCCTCAAGAAGCATGGTAGGAGTTGAAATACAAACTTCTTACTTACCTCTATGATAAAGAATTGAGGGGAAAAGGGGGATTCGGAATGCGACATGCTACAGTTGTAGATCTTAAGCGTTGCAAGGCAAGAATGAGATGCATGTGGAACCCTGGTGGCTTATAAAAATGCTACCCGTTATGTGAGGAGTTTGAGGGAGGACTCCCCTCCCTGCTTCCCCACACTGTAAGGCAAGGACTAAAAACTGAAACATGACACCCAGTACCCCTCACTACTACCTCTCAGCTCTCCCAGACGAATCATCAATCATCCTCTGTTACAAATGCCTGTAGTGCATATTCCTGAGTGTTATTCCCAGAAAACTGATCCTATGGAAACTTTCATAATTGAGTTATTGACCTTCACAGCTTTTTCAAAAGAGAAAGGCCAATGAGTCACAATTATGCTACAACTCTAGACCATCTGAATTTCTTCAAATATGATGGCTTAAGAATTTGTTTAATTCTTGGCTCTCTCTGACAAACTCAAAATTTTAAAAATCTACATTTGTAAGCCCTGATTTATGCCATTAATTTTCAAGTTATATTTGCTTCCAGATATATCATTTAGATAATCTGCCATCTGCATACGCATGGTGTCCAAAAACCCTAGAAGCCCCCATTCTTATAAAAAAACAATTGACCAAGCAGTCTCCTTCCCAAATTTCTCATTCTGGATCATTAAACCATGATTCTCCCAAATCTCTCATAATTCTCCTGAGCATAACAAATGGAAAAAGACCTTAGATATCTATTAGCCCTACTTTTGCACTTTACAGATAAGAGGATACATAACTTGCCCAGTACTACTATTAGGACTAGAATTCCTGGCCTTTATCTAAGCTAAACAAACAGATCAATGACAACAACAAAAAATTAAAAATAAACTCAGAGTCAGATATCTTGAATTAGAAACCTGGTTCTAATATTCTTTATACTTGAGTTCTTCATCTGAATGATGTAGAAAATAGTGGCAATCTCACAGCATGCAGTTAAATGAGGTAGTATATGTGAAAATATTTACCGCAAAGAATAGGACACAGTAGATGTGTAAGAAATGTTTGGTGAATCAATCGCTCCTTAAATTGACAATTTCTAACAGCATTAGTTCTCTCTTACCTTTCTTTCCCTGACTTATCTCTTCCCATGGTATCTACCCTTAGAGCCTAACCCACCTGCAGAAGCCAGTTGTAACTGATCTCACATTCCCGTTCTCCAGTCCAAATCTATCCACACACTACAGCCCTGCCAATGTTTTTGAAAACTCATTCCCCTATTCAAAACCCCAAAATAGAGGTTCCATGGCCTACTGGCAAAAGAACACGGTCCTCATCCTGTGTTCATCCTAACTACCTCAATCCGGCCACGGGAACCTTTTCAAACCATTCCTCTCGTGGTTCTGGTGTGCACCCTCTGTGCTCATGGGCTGGGTCCACAGACACACACATTCTCAGCCATCAGGTCAAGCTATGCCATCCCAGTTCTTCCTGGAAGCCTACTCTGGCAAATTCAGAGAGACTTTCTTCCCAGAGCCAAGGGCACTATTAATTACATCCAATCTTGTATTGTTCTCTAAGTGTTTCACTCATAAATGTGGGAATTCTACTTCTCTGAACAGATTATAACGCTTTGACCAGTTGTTAATAAGTCTACTTAATATCCCTTCCACAGTGCTTAAAATGTATTGTAGTAAACTCCAAAAAAAATAAAATAAAGTCTGAGTAATCTCAATTCTTATAAAAACAAATTATAGAAGTTTTTTCCTATAATGTCGATTCACATGTTTAATCATTTTCCCTGAAGCAACACCCTGAACATGGCAGAAATTAATAGGCAGAGAAAATTAGCAATTTAATAATACTTTTTAATACTATAAAATAGCATTAGTTCTGTAAAATAATGTATTGCATCTATTTATCACATGAAGTATATTTAAGACAAATTTCCTTTGTCAAAATATATCCTTAAATTAAAAGAAAAATTACATCTATATTGCAAAATATCTCCTTGAATCAAAGCATCCCTGTCGGCATCTGTGGATGTTGAGCAGGGAATTTGCTGGTTCAAGATTAAAGGCAAAAGTTTCTAAGACTGCTTTTATCCAGTTCCAAAGTTGTAGACAAGAAACTCTGTTCCTCATACCTCTCTTTTCACAATGTTGATAGTTAGCTTTATATCTACTATTTTTAAGACAGCTACAGTATTAGCCACGTTCTACCTGTTTGAGGAGTACCAGGTGTACAAAAGTATAAAATGTAGTCATGGCTTCCTCTGAACAACAGCCTCAGGTTATTCCTGCTTCTGAAAACTTGGCTATCATGTCAAACAACTGGACTATTTGGTGAGTGTAGTTCATTAAAAAATGTAATGATAATAATAAGTCAAATAGATTGCATTGCTGAGTCAACTGTCTGATTCCAACAGAATTTGATGCCTCACATAAATATCGACTAAGAACTGTAGTTCATCTGCCAACGATGACATCATTTCCCACTGTAGTCTCACTTAATTTCACATTTTCTATTGTACTTTGTAAAGTTTCTGGGAAAAAAAGGTAAAAAAGCTTCTGTCTGCACCATAGATAAACCCTCCATTTAAGTATTTGCGTAGCAGGAACTTGTAGCAGTTGGGATGTTTTCTTATTATGGTATCTCTACTCTGCTAAGTTCTTTAGCAATGACAACTGAATATTATTATAGTCATGATAGTTTTCCAAGATAAGATATACTCAGGGTCCTTTTAAGTAAGGAGTTTGGATAATTAGATTAGTATCCTATGCCCAATTCAGAGAAAACTAATAGGGAATCTATATTTTATAGTTAGGAAAAAAGTATAAAAGACAATCTCTCACTTCAACATTAATACACTGAAAATTCAATTCACTAAATTCTAGTGTTTTCATTCTTATAATTCCCTAACCTATTAAGAAAGCAGTTTTGCCAGTTTCTTTCCTTTGAAATAATTCCAACTTTGTACTGTAGATCTTTCTGAAGATAGGTGGAGATTTAATTTCAATGGTGCACAAAACAGAAGATAGAATAATTTCCTTTAGTTTAAAAAATACCTATTTTGGAAACCACGAATTTCTTCTCTTTGATATGATGACATGTTGAATTTATTTTAAGTTTAATGTTTTTATGAGAACTGAATGCATAAAGTGTCTGATAAAATGCAGCAAACCAACAAATATTTTAATTGCAGCTATTAATTGAAATTAAATAAGATAAATTCCAAATACAGTCTTTCTTAAGAGAGTGAGTTTGGCCATCCTAGATTGCAATTTTCAGAACTGATCTAAAGTCTTCCTAAGGCTGCTATGCTCATCATATTAGGATCAAAGTTTTGAAATAAAAACCACACTACATAGTTTCTCTTCTACTTAAAAAAAAAAAAATCAACAACTATAAGTCTGGTTAACTGTATGAGTAAGCACTTTATTTGCATGATTTACCTTTTTTCTTGGATATATAGAGTACAGATATAAAGAGTGTGATAGAACAAACTCAGATATGTAGGACTCAAATGACTGTTGTGAAAAATTCAAATACTCTGTTTGCCTTTAAAGTTGTGTTAATTATCAACTTTAGCAAAGTGCTTATTATTTAGAACTTTTTTTCCTTCTATTTGGTCACCGACACACCACAGAAGTAAATATGTCTAAAATTGGTGCTGGCTTTGATAAGCCATGGTGATGACATCGGCCTAAGTTCTAGCTCCCAGAATGCAGAACTGAGACCTTACAGCGATTTGTGGGCTATGAGGTTCCAACATAACTCTCCTTGTCACCACCTATTACTGATTGGGAGACAAAACTCCTGCTCTAAATATACTACACCAGTTAAATACAGGTATTTTGTAATATCTTTGTTGTCAAATGCAGGGGAGGGTGAGGGGGAAAAGGAACTACAGTTCTCTTATAAAATACCAGGGATTTAAAACTATACATAGTGCACAACAATGTTAATGTACTCAATACCATTTAACTGTACACTTAAAAGTGATTAAAATGGCAAATTTCATGTTATGTGTATTTTATCACAATTAAAAAAAGAAAACTACGGGATTTCTCTGGCGGTCCAGTGGTTAAGACTCCATGGTCCCAATGCAGGGGGCACGGGTTCCATCCCTTGTGGGGGGAAGTAAGATCTTGGGTGCTGCTGGGCCCGTCCAAAAAATTTAAAAAACAGAAGACAAGAAAACAAAAAGAAAAAATATACGTGGGTGGGTTCTGAAAACCGTGCCATGGGATTCAGGAGTTTTTCACAACTGTCTAATAAATTTCCAGGTCCAATATATCATCTGTTATAACCCTGTCACAGTGACCAGATTGCTCTTTCAGGAACATCTACTAAGCCAGGCTGCTTGGGGCCTAAAAAAGCAACCATTCATCAGGAATTAGTAAACAGCACTTATACAAAATGTCTAGCTAAAAGTATCCCAGAGGAAAACATGGAAAGTACGAATGTAAGAGAGAGCATTAGACTAGGAGCGTGTGGAAACTCACTTGCTCCCGAGCTGTGGCCCTCGTGGGGAGCCGGGAAGTGCACAAACCTCTACTTCCTATCCCAGGATTGGCCTTGCCATCAGCCCTGCGCGGTAGCCACAAGGACAAGCAAAGGCTGGTCAGGGGGAGTTACCAGGTCTCAGGGCCCACTGGCTGACTGTCGGTTCAAGCATTTCCTAGCGGGAGAGAGTGCAGCACAATTCGAAAGGGCTGAGGCTGCCCGAGCGGCAGGATGCTTCTTCACTCTCCTGCTTCCCTTCAGGAGTGAGCCTGTAAGCAACGTGAGCGCCGGCTGCTCCAGGAGGGCAAGCAGTGGCTCAGAGACTGCAAGACGGCTGTGCCTGTCTGCAGTGGGTCGCAGGTAAAGTACTTCTGCAGACTGAAAATCGACTCAGCGTGCGAGAGGTATCTGAAATAGGAGAAAACCCAGAGCACCGAGCTACCGTTGTCATCGCCATCCTGCTCCCAATGCACCCGGGAGAAACCTCTATTTCTGCACAAGCACTGAAATAATACCTGGGTATCCTCTTACTCTCTCCGGTTAGAACGTGAGCAGCCTTGTGGTCTCCATGCGTGTACAACCAGAGCCTAATGCGATGCCTGGCACTTGGAAGGTGCTCAGCAAGTGAGGAGCTCAGCTCTGAAGCCGCGACCAAGATGGCACAGGCAGAGCCCTCTCCAAAGTTCTGTGCTTGCAAACACATCCCCGCAGGTGCTGCCATTTCCAAAAGTCTCCATTGCCCGCCGGCGCGCACGCTCCCACCCCGAACTCCCCACGCCCTGGGACTACCTACCAGCAACGGCGACCAGCAGACCGACAGCACGCACATGATCCCCATGAGCTGGATAGCCGTCTCGGTCGTGATCCGGCCCCACTGGGCGCTGGACTGAGACGCCGTGGCCTTGGCCCGGCAGCGGGACACTAGGGCCTTAATGGTGGCCAAGTTGCAGGCGAAGGTGACGGCCAGCGCTGACAGCCCCAGGAAAGCAAAGGAGGAAGCGAAGAACATGTTGCCCCAGTTGTGCGAAGGGCTAGTCCCATTGCCCCCTGCCCCGGTGCTAATGAAGCACCACGTCCCGGGCCACTGGATGGTGTACTGACCCACGCCCAGCACCGGCAACAGGGCGAAGGCGAGCACCGCCAGCCACACGCCGAGCAGCACGGAGCGGGTGGCGCTCGTCTTCATGTGGCTCGAGTACCAGTGCGGCGCCCGGGTGGCCAGCGCCCGCTCGACGGCCATGGCGCTGGCGATGAAGAGCGAGGAGAGCCCGAAGACGGTCATGGTCAGTCCGAAGAAGGTGCACAGCCTCCCCGACGGGTCGAGCTGCTCCCAGCGCTGGTGGGACAGGTACAGGACGATGACCACCGGGCTGGTGAGCAGCTGCCCGACCAGGTCGGTGAGCGCCAGCCAGCCGATGCATAGCAGGAACGACTTCTTGCGCTTGCTCTCCCGGCGCCGGTAGCTCTGCGACACGAGCAGCATGGCCAACGCGTTGCCCACGAAGCCAGTGATCAGCATGGTCATCGGGAAGGCTACGGACACCGAGTCGCAATCCTCGCCGGGCCCCGCGGGACGCGTTAGGTTGCTCCGCGCCTCAGCGGAGCGCTCGGGCGCCCAGATGCCGGGGTAGGAGTGGTTGAGGCGCGTGCAGAAAGGGGCACTTGCGTGGCCCCGGGTCTCCTTCATACTGTCTTCGAGGTGAGGAAGGAACGGAGCCCTGAGAGCAGCGACGAGAGCCGGCAGACCGGACGCGGGAGGCGGCGGCTGTCGGTGGCGACCGGGGCTGGGGCTGGGGCCGCGGCGGAGCTGCCCTCCATGATGCGGGGCTCGGCCGCCGCCTCACTTCGCCACTTCGGCGGCGGCGGCGGCGGGGCTTTCAGGCGACACAGGCAGCCGCGCCGTCGGCTCAGAGAAGCGTCCGGCTCCCAGGCGTGCGGAGGTGCCCGGCCGGTTCTATAAGCCCGAGAGGGGCGGGGCGCCCGTGGGTGTCGGCCAAAGTGCTGTGGGAGGGGATGCGGCAGAAACTGAGCGCCTCTCTCGGCTGCTGCGCGACCAATGCCTTGGCCGCCTGGGCTCGGCAACCCCCCCGGAGGACTCCTCTCGAAATGTTCCAACTCCTGGCCGGAGCGGACGCCCAGCCAGGCCGCCGTGCCCGGCTCCGCGCCTCCTCCGGTTCTCTGCCAGAGGAGCGTCCGTGGGCGGCGGGGGCTACAGTGTCTCCCGGGTCTACCCCACCTCAGCCAAGTTGCCAAGGCGGACCTGAGCGCCGGCCCTCCTCCTTCTCCATCCACAGACGCTCGTGCAAGGAACAGGTCTTCCTCCTGAAGCTCTTTTGTAACCCTGGCAAGTGTCATTCACCTGACGCTGCGCAATCTAAGCAGACCACTCTCCCGTTGCATAGATGAGCCCGAACATTTTTCCCTTTCTGCTTCGGGACTCTAGCATGATCATGAGCGGGCCAAGTTGCTCTGTCCCCAGGGACGCACAGAAACTATAAAACTAATAGTGCCTCGAGATTTAAGGGGATAGGTAAAGGAGAACAAAATAAAATCAGATGGTCGAATTCAAAAATAAAGAAATCCCAACTACCAACCTACCCCCATCCCCCGCCTAAATTCTTCCCCTTCATTAAAAAAAAAAAAAAAAAAGTTAGCTAGGGCAAAAGTGGCTAGAGGCAGGTGGCAGCCACTCACTACCTCACTCTTCACTATCTCAGTGCATCTGAGATACTGAAATCAAAGGCTGCTTGCCTTTGGGAGTGAAGGCGGGGTGGGGCGTAGGAAAAAGGCAAGTTCTTACAAAGTCTCCAACCATCTTTCTCCACCCCTGGTCCATTCCTATGCAATTAGGACTGGAAACTGCATTTAGATGTTATGTAGGCCTTCACATTTAGTGAAAATGGGCATAATCGCCTAGTAACATCTTTTACTAAGCCAATATTTTATGTTTCACAACCATTTTCCCATTTTTTTCCAGACATCCTCCAAGGTCCTGTTGCTATTATTATTCCCCTTTTAAGGTGAGGTAACTGAGGCTGCATGAAGTTAAAGGATGTGCCCAAGTCTTTCAGCAATTCTCCAGTCTCCATCTTCTTATTTGAAGCAGTGTTCTTTACATAGGTACCATAACCACTCTCAACAGGTGAAAATCAGTGGTAAGACCAGCTGTTCTCAAATCTAGGGAAAGCCTGGTTTTTCTGCCTCTTCATCTTGACCGGGAAATGAAAAGATTTTAAAAATTATTTACAAACTTCATTTTCCCTCATATTTAAGAAATTAGACCTAATCATATAGCACTATGAAGACCATTACTCAGACTTCAGCTTGACTTTCAGAGCAAGCCCCGGTCAGTTCAGTTCTTCATGTTGATATTCTTATTGGGTGTAAATCAGTGGTAGGAAATGAGAATGGAATATGTTCCCCTGCATTCTTTCTTTCTATGCTGTTGTTTTGATTCTGTATGAGAGTTTGAAAAAAAAAAAAAAAAAGAAACATTATAGGGCTATATAGTTTTTAAAGGAGAAAAAAGCAAAAATGTAATGTAAACTCTATTTTAACAACATACATTAATCATATCACTAATTTCACTTTGTGTTTTACTGTTAAAATTTTTTACACTTTTGAAATTTATTTCTCTTTTAAATGTCATGTTTCTAATGAGAACAATAGCTAGGAAAGAATGAAGTGGTTTACCTTTTAAATCTTTCCCCAAACTTTCATCTTATTAGTTTTAATTACTCTCAAACCCATATTTGGGAAAATGTTTTTCTAAAATGTCCTTTGAAAAGTAAAATAATTTTGATGGTATTCGTAGAAACAAGCTTTATCCAAAACAATGGGATGAAAGTACGTATCAAAATTTAATGTTACAGCAATAAAATTCTAGTGTAACTATGTATTTTAAAATTTAAGACCTTTTTATGATTCACACATCAAAGAAAGCAAAGCCAATCTCCAGTTACATCAAAAATTATTCTCATTTTTATTTATGAATATTTGACTTCTTTGAAACTTTTGTTTCCCCCATTGCAGTATACACAAATTAGATTTCATAAGAGATACAAGCATAAGGACATACAGTTATCGAAGAATTGTTAGCCTCTCTTAACTCACCTCTACACCAATGCTTTAAATGTGTTGCATTTAAGATCTTTTGTGTAACACTTTCCTCCTTTTGGTGTTTTGCTTCACCCCATCCTAAGCTGTAGCTATTCACCTTGCAAACAAGTAATTTGGGGGAACTGAAGAGTCACACAATAGAATGCTGGCAGTTGGATTCTGATCGGCATTTTTTTGGTGTCAGAGTAGAAGAAGTCTGAATTGTGTTGGTCTGAAACACCAGTACCCTCTAGTGCCCAAAAGGTTAATAACATGCTATGCAATTTGTAAATAACAAATATATGCTTTGCTTAGGGACCTCTGATATCTTTCGCAGGGGCCTAAATCATTAATACGTAACTGTGGTCATTCTGTCTTCGAGTGTCTGCTTAATCAATAGACCAGTGAGGATTAAAGTTATAGAGTCAGATAATTGAAAGACCACATATTCAAAAACTTTTAAAAAGATTTTAAAGCATGTATTCACCCATTATATATTTTTAACTGATATTATGCCCTAGAAGTAATTTTAGTCCATAAATTTAAATCCCCTCTTGTATCTTACATTTAAAAATTCACGACATATGTCAATATTTAGCTAGTGTTGATGAATTTATTCTATTTACTTCTACTGAACTTCTATTAAGAAATCTTAAAATAGATAAAAAAATTAATAACTAGTTTCATACAATCAGGCCCTTTTCTGCAATTCTTACTCCACAGAGCCAACTACTAATTTCAGCATGTTTTTAAGTCATTTATTCAATAAATATTGAGTACCTACTCTATGTCAGACACTATACTAGTCATTAAGGATACAAAAGAAAAACACAAACGTCTCGACATTTATGGAGTTTATATTTTAGTGCAAAACTCTTGAGTTTTTTTTTTACCCAAAATAACAGAAGAAAGAATGCTAATCTCAGTGGCTTTTGTGATTTGCCATGGAGGTAGGATCTTATAAGAAACACTCTTAAAAACAATGTACAGTTTTCATGAAAAAGTGGAAAAAATATGTACAGTTTTCATGATCAAATAAGATTTATCTCAGGAACCCAAGGTAGATGTAGCACTCAAACATTAATCAATATAATTAGCACTTCAACAAAATAAAGGAGATGCTTTAAGTCTTTTCTAAATCAAACATCTGGGTACCCTAAGTCCTTTTCTATTGACTGCCTTTTCTCCAAAGTTTTCTTCCTGTTTCTTTACATGCCTAGTAATTTTTAATTGAAAACTGGACATTGAAGTTCATATACTGTAGTGACCGTGGATTCCACATTTTTTCTTCTGAGGATTATTGATTTGGGGGGCTTCTTTTGGCAGTGCCTGGATTCAAAATGCCAACATTTTCTCTCCTGTGATAGACAGCTGCTGCTGTTTCTTAGTATATCTATGTTTTTATAGATACATAAATATAGATATAGAGATATAGATACAAAGATATGTATACACACATACGTAAATACAAATTCAATTAATTTTCAGCAAAGTGTTAAGGTAATTCAATAGAGAAAAATGTTTTCAACAAATGGTGCTGGAAAAACTGGATACAGTACCTATATGCAAATAAAATTGAACACAATCCTTATCTTACACCACACACAAAATGGATTATACATTAAGTGTAATTACATTTAATCTTAAAATTATAAATCTTCTAGATTAAAACAGGAGAAAAATCCTTGTGATTTCTTTACCTTCCCATTGTTACTGGAAGTACTCCTGCAACTTATTTTTTGTCTTTTGCTTTTAAAAATTTAACAAAATGTGATTATCTCTCTGGTCAATTTGTATAGAAATTCTTCACAATCTTTTTAAATACCAAGAATAATCTAACAAATTTTTTCTGAATGTTTGGGTTATTTATATTTTTTGCTATAAGCAGCAATGGTACAATAACATTCTTGTATATATTGGTGTGTATATCTGTGGGGCTTATTTTTACATGATAAATCCTTAGAAGAGGACTGATGTGTCCCAAGTTTGTATCTGCAGCTTATACTTCTCCTTTGAATTCCAGCCTCATATATCCAATTGACTATTTGTCATCCCATTTGGTTAGCCCGTTGACACCTCAATATGTTCAAACGGAACTTCAAATTTTCTTCCCCACTCCTGGTTCTACCCGAGGCTTCCCCATTGCAGTATATAATAATACCATCCACTTACTCAAGCCAGAAATCCAATGGCCATCCTTGAGTCTTTGTTTTCCATTATCACTGTCTTCCAATCCATCATCCAGTAGTATTAATTCTAATTCCAAAATATATCTCAGGTACATTCACTTGTCTCCATCTCCTCAGCTACTATCCTGGTTCAGGTCACTACCATCGTTTACCTAATCTACTGCAATCTTTTTTTTTAATTACCTTTATTTTATCATTTTAAATTTTAACAAAATAAGCTAGCAAAAAAAGTTTAAACAGCATGTAGATTACTTTTTTTAAAGGTTAATGATATCTTCTACCCCGTCCTCATTTTCAATCCCAAATTAACCAATATAAACAGGTTGGGGTGTATTCCTTCAGATTTTTCTTTATGCTCATACAAAGATACATCCACTCAAAATACATGGGTTTCTGCTTCTCTGTTTGCCAGCTCTGTATATTATTGCTGTCTGAAATATTTACAATCTGAATGAAATATATTTTACTGTTAATTTGGATCTCCCTAACTAGTGAAGTTAAATCCATTTTCACATGTCTATTAACTTCCTCTTCGACTAATTGATCTTTGTGCATTTCCTATTGGATTATCATTATGCTATTAATTTGCAGGAGCTCCTTGGATAGTTAGAGATACCGCCTGTTTCTAATTTTCCTACCTTATCATTTCCTTTTTTACTTTTTGTGTAATGTCTATTACCATATATAAAAAAATTTATTCAGAAAAATGTTCATCTTTTCCTTTATGATTTTTAGGATTACTGCTTAAGAAAGTTTCTCCTTCTTAACTTCTACACTCAAGTTACATTTTGGAAAATATTGCTTTAATAGTCATATCTTTTAATCAGATAGATTTAAATTCTTACATTTTAGCAAATGGTAATAAGACGGAAGTTTAATTTTTTTTGATGGGTTACCATATGAATAGCTAGCACTATTTATTAGCTAAATCATAATTCTTCTCTTAATTGAAATACCATTTTATCAAATAATAAATTTCCATATAGCCTAGAATCTAGATCTTGCTTTCTAAATATCATTCTCCAGTAAGAACAACCAGGGCTCCTTGGAGAAATGGCTGATTTATGGCTGTGGTAGGGAAAATATAAGATGAGCCTAGAGCATCTTGTATTACCAAAAATTAAAGAAGTGCTCAAAAGACAAAAGGATGGGGACACGTGCAAGGGACACAGAAGCCAACCTGAAAGAATTCCCAATGGCCAACTGGAACAATTTGAGCAACAAAATATATAATGTAATATTGAATGTAATCCAAATATAAAATATACATAAGTCCATACTGATATGATTGATTAAATAAATGGGAAAGAGGAGGCAAACCTCCTTAATATATGTAGATATTCCCCCCTCCAGAACTGAAGCATAATTCCCCTTGTGCCTTGAGGGTATGCTTGACTTCATGACTTTCAGGAATTTATTGTACTTTGCTTTATCCAGCTTTGCGGATACTGCATTTTTTACAGATTGAAGGTTGGTGGCAATCCTGCATTGTCAGAAAATGGTTAGTATTTTTTAGCAATATAGTATTTTAAAATTAAGGTATGTACATTGTCTTTTAGACATAATGATATCACACACTTAATAGACTATAGTATAGCATAAACATAACTTCTATATGTACTGGCAAACCAAAAAATTTGTGTGACTCACTTTACTGTGATATTTGCTTTATTGTGGTGGTCTGGAATCGAACCTGCAGCATCTCCGAGGTATGCCTGTACTTCCAAATGATATAGTATGAAAAGAAAAAAATAGTACCTTTACAATGGAGAAATCTAGCAAACACTATCTTAACCAAGTGATGGTTAACATCACCAGTAATGTCATGTGGATATTATGCACCTCCTGATATGTGATGAGGAGATGGCACTTCACTCCTGTAGTAATCTTTCCAGTCTAATCACGAAAAGAAAGTAATAGATTAACCCCAAATGAGGGTCATTCTACAGGATACCTGGCCAGTACTCCTTAAGATTGTTAAGGTCATGAAAAACAAGAATGAGAAAATGTCACAAACCAGAAGAAAATGGGGGACATAACTATATGCAATGTACCACCCTCTATTGGATCCTGGAATAGAAAGAGGACATTAGTGGAAAAACTGGTGGAATTCAAAAAAAATCTGGAGTTAACAGTAATGTTTGAATATTGATTTCTTGGTTTTTGCAAATGTATTATGGTAATGTAAAATATTAACACTGTAAGGGTATGTACGTTTTCTATATATCTAAAATTATTCCCCAAATAAAGTTATTTAAAATTCCTATATAGGTGTGTCTTCTTCTCTGTAATTTCTTATTCTATTCTATTACGCTATTTGTATTTCTAGGTGAATACTATTTTGAGGTATAACATTCATACACGAAGTGCAAAAATCTTAACTCTATAGATCAGTGATTGTTAAAAACATATATGCACAGTTGTAACCACCATCCAGATTTATACACAATTCTAGCAACCTAGGTTTCTTGTGCCCCGACCCAATCAATAACCAGCACAACGCCCCACAAGGTAATCACTATTTTGACTTCCATCACAACAGCTAAATGTCTGTTCTTGAGCTTCATATAAATGGAATCATACAGTATGTATATACTTGTTTGTGCTCTAGTTTATCTGCATAAATGTCCCACGTGTATTTGAAAAGAATGATTTCTGTTATTGGGTAGTGTGTTCTATAAATATCAACTAGGTCAAGTTGATTGTTTGTCATCTTCTATATTCTGACTTTCCTGCTTGTTTTATCAATTACTGAGAAGTGTAGAAATCTCTAATTGTGGATTTCCCTATTTTTGCCATGCAGTTCTATCAATTTTTGCTTCATATATTTTGAAGACTAGAACATTCATAAACGTTTGTTATGCTTTTGTGATTGACTTATTATGACGTGACATTCTTTACCTCTATTCTTTGCTCTGTTTTTACTAGAATTATAGTTATTTTCCACCCTTCCACTTTTAACCTATTTGTCTTTATGTTTACAGTGGGTTTCTTGTAAGATCATGTAAGTCTTGCTTCATTTATCCAGTCTGACAATCAGTACTTTATAATTGGGGGTGTTTGATCATTTATATTTAATGCAATCATTGATGTGGTTGGGTTTAAACCTACAAGCCTGTTTGTTTTCTGTCACGTTTCCTTTTTCTACCTCCTTTTGCATTATTTGTGATTCCACTTTTTCCCTCCTTTACATTATGTATAACTCTTGGTTATGTTCAGTGGTTGCTTTTAGAGCATCTCTCTTGTCACACTACCTTCAAGATGCCTACAACTTTGTGTATAACCTTACAATAGCTCACTTCCATTTCTCCCCTCTGGACCTGTGAGCAATTTTTGCTGCATATTTTACTCGTACATAAAAGTCTCACAGTGTATTTGCTTTAAACAATTACCTTTTAAAGAGACTTAAATAGTAAGTGGGAAAAAACCCCATAACTATATTTAGCCACATAGCACTTTCTGTGCTATTTGTGTAGACCCAATTTCCATCTGATACCAGTTTTCTTCTGCCAAAAGAATCTCAATACTTTTTGTATTAGAGATTCAGCTTTTGAGTAGCTGAAAAATTTGTATTTTTATATTCTTGAAGGAGTAAATATAGAATAGTAGGCTAATTGCACGATCTGGTTTGCACTGCTCTGACAATGTTGGCTGTCATTCTTATGATTTCTGTATAAACATCTTTTTCTCTGGCTGCTTTTCATCTTTATCACAGGCTTTAAACAATTTGATTATGAATAGTTCTGCTCTAATTTTCTTCATGTCTATGCTTAGACCTTGATATGGAATGCTTTGTGAGAAGCATTTAAACTCAAGGATTTAACTTAATTGAAAGGATTTAAACTCATTTATTAATTTGGGGAAATATTAAAACATAACTATTACAAGTGAAACGTCCCAATCTTCTCTCAGCATTTTTTCCATTGTAGGGTTTTAGTACTACAGGTACTGCAGCACTGAATATGTAGCCTGAGAAGTACTTATGTGGTCTCCATTTCTGGTAGAAAATGAACTAAACACTTTTTGACCTTTCCTTTTTGGTGATTCTAATGTATTAAGAACAGTGTAATAAAGGGCAACGCAATTTTGTGATTCCAACCACACCATTTACAGAGTTGCAAATATTTCATTTTCTCTGATCATGGTCACTAGAATCACATTAAAATTCTTAAGCTCTAATAGCCACAGATTCCAAATTACAAGAATGCAGATGATTTATCTTCCCTGCTCAGAATTCTGATGTGAAGTATTTAATCATTGAAAAGGCAACATTTTCAGCAGGTTTGAAGTCAACAGCTAGATTGTATACAGAGGTAATAATGTCACTAAGAGGATTAATATAATTAAAGACTAATTTGTCAGACTCATTTCATCCAAACCACTTCCATTTTTGATTTTCAGGCTTTCATTTCACTAATGAGCAAATAACTTATAATTTACTTTTCTCATAATAAATGTCCAAATCCTTTTTGCCAGTAAAATGAACTTCACTGGTGTAGTTATCAATGAATAATATTTTATGCTATTTTCTTCTATTAAAAGCTTTTAAGGCCTTAAAGCCATACTTATTAAACATGGTTAAAACTAGTATGTAATACGTTTACTGTTCTAAAGACTTAAGTACATTTATGACAGTTATTTTAATACACACTAAACCATTTTGACCTCTATTATCTGGTCCTACACCAGAACACTAAGGCTAATTTTTAAATTCACTGCTTATTTTGCATATGATGCACCCCAATGCACTTAGTTCAAGAGTCATACATTCTACAGGAACTCAATTTACCAATTCATAAGCAAAGTTGCTTAGGTTAGTATTTCTGCAGAGACATGTTAGGAAAAAACCAATAATTGACCAAAAAATCTTACTTCCAGAATAATTTTTAGTGCTTCTGTCCTTGGTGACATAAAAAGAAACTAAAACAGATCTCAAAATGTATACCAGTGAAGCTTTGTTTCCAACCTTATCTAAGCTGTTTACAATAAACGTTAAGTTGGCATACTTTAAATAGAACATTGAGGACAATGAACAGTGTTTACATGCAATTTCTACAGATTCTATACTACACTGAAGCACAGCTGGATAAGTAAATTCAAACCTTATCAGCTTGTGAAGAAATGGACCTATTAAACCTTAATAGAAAAAAAAAAATGAGACCTGTTTGGTAACTGGCTGTCATGACATAACTTCAGGAAAAAACTCCTGCAATCAAATGTTTTCCAGTAAAGAATAAGCATTTATTAGTAGCATTGGAGGAAAAAAAATTAAAACCTCGTAAGAAACATGACGGATATTGACACCCTTGTCAAACACCGAGTGCTTGCTGTGAGAGAACACTGAAAGGGCTGGAAATACTGGGTAAGGCCTTTCAAGAAATTCACCTAATTCCTATGGAAACTCGGGAACCAGGGACAGCAATCCTAGTGTTCTGAATTGTCATGAAGGCCAAGTGAAAAAGGGATGGTAATGAGGAGTGTGCAGGGCATTTCAGGCATAGGAAACCTGTACGTGGATGAAAATCTATCACAAGTAGTTCAGCATGGCTCATGTGGCTAGCTATATAGGCTATGTGCCCAAGCTTGCTGGAATTGGCAGGGCTGGGGGAAGGGACGGTGACACAAAGGATTTCAGTTTAATCCTGAAACCCATAGGAAAGATGTTAAGCAAGGAAATAACATGAACAGAAACTGCTTGTTAATAAGACCACTCTGGTATGAGTAATGAAAGGATCACTGCTTGGTTAAATTAGCATTTAGCAAATACTGTGGAAAACCTACTATACATGTCAGACAGGACTGGAGGCCAAATGACCATTTAGGAGGCAACTGTAGTTATCTTACCCCATAAACCAAAGCAGTGATAGCAGTAATGGAGCAGTGCAGGCTTGAGGGTTAAGAACTATCGATTCTAGGGTAAGTCAGATTTATTTGGTATGGAGTGGGGAGGCAAAAGAGAAATCTAAGAGGATCCCCAAGTTACTGATAATGGTGTTTATTGATGTGAAATATACTAGTTTTGATGGACAGATTGCATGGGGAGAATTCAGGTACGGTGAAATTGTTTGATATTTAAAAGGAGATACACAGTAGGCAGTGAGAGAAATGCATCTGGTGCCGTAGAAAGGAGTAAGTAGGAAATAAACATTTGAGTATTAGTATATATGAAATAACTGAAAACATAAGTAGGGAGTGAAATTAATAGCCAATATTTGCTGTATTTTTGTGTGCGAGGCATAAAGATGTCCCAGGTCATACAGGTACCATGAAGTAAAATTTCAAATCTGGTTCTTTGACTCCAGGGGAAGAGTGTAGATAGAAATTAAAGCTCACCTTATTCATCAATAAACTTGTCCTTCAAGACTGCTCAAGTCAATTCCTTAAGAGTTTGCCTCTTCATTCAGACAAGACTGACTTTCTTCCCACTATAGCAGACTTTATTTCCACCATGAAGTATTTTTATAAGAGCACTCCCCCACTAGATTTGAGATTATTGGAAAGGGGTTGTCGTATATATATTTTAGCTTCAAACCCCAGGTCTTCTTATTCTCTTGGATAATGCTGTATAGCATTCTTCATCTTAGATACACTTTAATCATTCATTTATGTATTTAGGAAGTTACCAGTTATTATAAATTTTTTTTTTATGCTAGTACCTTTTATTTTGCTAAATACAGGCATTTGGGAACTATGAGTTATCACACATTCATCTTTTAATAAGTGTGCAATGCTACAACACCCTCTACCCTCCTGTAAGTATCCATGTGGTTCAATGTGGCTGGGGAAAAAAACCAACTGTGTTTACTGGTCATTCTCAGTGACTATAAACTTGGCTCTAATGCTACCTGGATTCATCCTTCCTGATACTATAAGGTCAAAGCTATCACTACCACCACCACAGGTTTAGATTCTATTCCCTCACCTACTTGATGATAAACCTCCCGCTTCAACAATTCTTCCTTCCCTTCCTTCCATTTTATTGGAGAATGGAGGCATGTCAAAGGATAAAGAGCCAACCCGAACGGACTCTCAATGGTCAAAGCTGGGAACAGTTTGAGCAATAAAATAACATAGCATTGAACTTTCACTTAAAGGATAAATATGCGGAAGTCCATACAGATGTAAATAAATAGGAGACAAATCTTTGTAACAGAGGAATTACAAATATGAGTAGACAGCCTTCCGCCACAGGAGGTAAGAGTTGAATTCTCCCTATCCCTACTCTAAAGGTGGGCTACACTTAGTAACTTGCTTCCAAAGAATGGAATAAATTAAGGGAAAAAAATGAACTACAATGGTGATTTCAGGCAATTCCTACCTTAATCAAGTGATGAAGTTAACATCCCCAGTGATGTCATATGAATATCATGTATCCCTGACATGATGTGGTGAGAAGGGCACTTTTCCTCTGTGGTATTTGCTCTAAAATCCCCAACTCCAGTCTAATCACAAGAAAAACCAGACAAACTCAGAATGAGGGACATTCTAAAGTATACCCAGCCAGTACTCCTCATGACTGTCAAAGTCATCAAAAGCAAGGAAAGAATGAAAAACTGTCAGACCAGAGGAGACTGGAGAAATGTGACAAAAAAGTGTAATGTGGTATCCTGGATTAGAGTAATAGAAAAATGCTGAAATTCAAACAAAATCTGGATTGTAAGTAATAGTAATACATGAATGTTGGTTTCTTAGTTTTGACAAAATCACAGGGTAATATGCTAACCATGGTGGAAACTGGCTGGGAGTATATGGGAACTCTCCATACAACCTTCGCAACTTTTCTGTATATTTAAAGTTATTTCAAAATAGTATGCCTGTCTACCAATCTACCTACCTATAAATGACTGAAATTAACACCGTCTTACTAAATCAGATTAAAAAACATCTGACCATTTTGGCTTAACATTTATCTTCTCAAACATGTTATTTGGTTGTTATTAGAGGTAATACTGAAATCTGCCATCAGACTTGGGGTTGAATCCCCATTATTATGCTACTCCTATGGCTCCCTTGGGCAAGTTTTTAATTTCCTTAAACTGTAATCTTCCTTTTTGTAAAACGGGTTGATATACTATAGTATGTAAAGGTGACAGGAAGAATAAGCCTGCAAATCACTATTATATACCTTAAATTGTCTTTAAATTAAAACTCTCCACTGTTTTCCAGAAATAAAACTATTTCCAGTTCAGGAAAGCAATAATGATATTTCTATTAAAAAACAAAACAAAACAACTAACGATTATGTCAAAATTGTTAGGTAGAGCAGAAGGGAGAAATTCCCTACCTTCTCACCAGCATCTACAACACTAGCTGTGGATGCCAAATATCAAGAAGAAGACATGAGAAAAAAAAAAATCAAAGATGAGTTTTACCTTGGTAAGTATGCCTAGAGATGGTCTTATGCTTAGAGCTTGCTCTGAACTTGGACATTTATTACCAGATACCAGCCATTCAATGTTGTTTAGATGAAGGATTCCACATGGAAATTTAAGAACCCTTGGCAGTTAAAAGGGATACCTGTTGAGTGCTATAAAGTGACAGTTTTAATGGAAGCACACTATGGCATGTTTTTTGCCACATGGAATAAGGTTATGTTCTGGTATAAAGTATTCAACTAATTTGGGTACACTTCTGTTTAAAAAAAGTCACAAAAATTGTTCAGTGTCCAAGGTTATAGAGATCATGGTTTTGGAATGTTTTAAACCAAGCATTCATATATAAAAATAAGGTGACCTTACATAAAGGGCAAGTGAATATAGGGAGTTTAAGATGCACAATCAAAAGTAACAAACCAGACTGTAAATAGCTTAAAAATGAACATTAAATCAGAGCTTAAAAATTCTAATTTATTTCTAACAAACACCACTTGATGCTCGACTCACAAGCTTTATTTACATTTGTCTACAGCATCATTTCCTTACGAAATGAACTAGTACAGCTCAGTTAAACCAAATAAAATCATAATCATTTGAATTGTCTGTAAACTACTATTAGCTAAATTTATAACCTTGTATTTACTTATTAGTACAGCCAAAGATTTAAATACAGAAAGCACAAGAATAAACCAACGACAACATGTAGAATCTAGAAGATCATCTGGGCAATTTAGAAGTTGGACTTTCAAGAAGTCTGAGGCACAATTACAAGAGAGTAAAAGTTCTTGTGCAACCTACAGTAAATGTAGCAAAGAAAATTTTAAGACATAAAAAAAGCAGGGGAAGTTCATTGTAAAAATATTATCAAAATATTTCTACGTAAGCTATTTCGCTTTCATCTTTAGATGAGTTGAAGAGAAAAATCACTCATTTCAAAATAAAAAACAAATATAATTTTGGTCTGTCTACTAAGTACCTTAAAACATTTTAATTTTTAGTTGCAGTAAACATTAATATTAAGGAAACACAAACCCCCCGCCCAAAACAAAAACGTGGATACTGATCCCCATGACAAAAGTTCCCAAGCACAACTGTCAACTTCCCTTAATATACTTACCTTGCATTGTCACTGAAGATACTGTTAAGAGAAACCATTTTTAAAACCAGAAGACAGAACAGAGCTCAAATGACCAGATTTTAATTTTGAGAAATAAACCTTAAAAGTATTTTAAGCCATAAGTAATTTCAAGTGAATAGAACAATTATTTCTGCTTATGTCATGAGGAAATAAGCATTCATTTGTTACTCAGAAGAAAATTTTATGCAATGTGTTTAAAGTTAAACATCTCAAAGCAAATGTTCACTTAAATTCACAATGTCTGTTGGTCTTTCACCCAAAGAGAAATATACTTCAAAAACTTTCTTCAATCTGTTCCTCATTAACTATGATTTAACTGTCTAGTCTATAATGTGATAACTAGATTTTTAAAGGATATCACACAAAGCTCCTAAAAATATTAAACATTTTAAACTAAGATGTTTTTCTCATCAACCATATTAGTAGAGAAGAGATGAACTGTTTGGCATTCTTGCTCAAAATTACGTGTCAGAAAAGGAGAAATAAATAACACCTTTCTCCTCTCCAATTCACAAAACTTTTCTGTATTAAACTTGGTGGTGCAAAAAGTAAAACTGGATAAAAGAGAAACAATGATTCTAAGGCACCCTTAACATAGGGAATTTCAAAATAAAGAAATTTCCAGTTGACTGTTTTACAACTAGTTAATAAGAATCACTTCGACATAGGTTAACATAAACAGGTTGACTCCTTTTCCCGGATTAACATAAACAGATTGTTTCCAACTACTTTACCACAGTCTTGCTTCCATGCCCAAAGTCCAGACAAGCCTAGGTTATGCTCATATTTGGAGATGAGAATAACAAGAGTTCAAATTAAAAAACAAAGTACTTTGTTATAGCTGAGATGGTTTTAAATGAAGCAAATGGTTGTAAATAATGAATGATAAACAAAGCATCTATTTTGGGACATTATGGCTTAAAATACCATTTACTTTTAATTTCACAAATAAACACAGCTGTATTGTTCTGAAAAGCAATGAAAGGCATGCACCTCTACTAGCAGATTTAGCACTTCTGACCAAGTAAGACACCAACTTCTTAAAAAATATGCTTCATGCACTGTACTGGACTTTTTTTTTTTTTAAGATGTAAATTTTAATTCATTATTTCTTTTTTGAACTTGAACGGGAACCAGAATGGGATGATCCAGAAGGTGACCTGTGGTGCCTGTAAGACATAATGGAGAAAGCAGGTAATCTGGTAAGCTGGAGCTGAATATCAGCATTCATAAGACTTTGAGAATATGAAAATTAAACCTCATTACACTGGTAAGAGGTGTAAGAGGGATAATTAAAATCTGAGATATAAACTTATACACATAAAATTAACTAGTACTTAGACCTTGGATATGAGCCCAGTAGCAGTGCAATCATAATTTAAAAATCTCTCAAGATATAGCCACCTCTCAATTATTTAAGGTAATGAAAGAACGCCTTGCAAAATTGTATAAAACTACAGATTAATACAACAAAGACATATAAACTTGGTGATGGCAGCGTGACTTAATCGTTCTCTTTGATACACTGTATATAATGTGGTAAGTCTATATGTAAAATAGATATAGCAAGGCTTCTGTGTATGCAAATATATATCTATAAATAATTATGTTTTGGAAATCTAGGTCACACAAGATGATTGTACAATTAGTTACAGGATTATATTCATGCAGCTAATATGAATAAGGCAATATATCAACCTGGGTAAAGTAGTGGTGTTCCGAGGGGTTGGCCCTGGGCTCAGGGTTGTTTAGTGTTTTCACCAATCACCTGGCTTATGGAATAGAGAACATGTTCATTAAGTTTAGATGACAACAAACTAGGGGGATTATATGTGGCTAAGATAAAAATTTGCAGACGTGGAAAAAAAGCAACAGAATGAGTTTCATTGAAGTATGGAGTAATTTTCTTACAAAGGAACAAATGCACAGAAATGAGACTACTTGTGTGTAACCTTAACATCTAAACTCCAAAATGGGAAGATGCAAAACCAGTCATTATGTACAAGTAGAGATAATCCTAGCACTGAACACAGCAAAAATCAGATTTTATCTAATCCTTACTTTCACAAGCTGAAAGGATATAAAAATTTGCAAAGATTATTAAGGAAGCCATTAAAATGACTATGTAGACATTCAGAACCAAGAGAAAAATAATAAATCCGAATAATTAATTAGCCTGCTGCAGAAAAGGCTGACAGATGACACACTTTCCCACTTTTAAAAATGTCAACACAGATAAAGTAATCTAGTAAAGGTCCTTCTCTACAAAAAAACGGATTTGGACTGAAAGATGAAAAATGTATTAGCTACAAGAACAATTTCCTTATAAAGGGCACGAAACAATAATTTGTTGTGGAAATGCATTTATACATATTTAAATTAGGACAGATTTCCAATGATCTGTAATAGTTAATTTTCTTATTAGATGCCCTAGAATCCTACGGTTTCTAATATTTAATGTAAAATCAATAGCATAAATTAATACTTATAAAAATCAACCTCTAAATTACGTCAACACACAGCTTCTGAATTAAAATCTTAAGAGACAGAAATAACCGAGAGTTGGCTATAATTATATATGAAAATAAAAATTTAAACAAAATGATCAAATAGTGAAGAGAGTGGTTTGATCTTTTCTAAACAACCTGATCAAAGCACAAAGGATAAACAAAGTAATTATCTGTTTTTTGAAGTCCAAAGTTGAAAAGAATAATTTGAAGTGGGAACGAAGGAGAAAATGAAAATCTAATCCTTGACTGAGAAGTTCAGTTACTCTATTAAACACACTTAAGAACACCCATTCTTATTTCTACAGAAACCCAAACCTTTCAGGTGACCGTGATCTTGTTCGTCTTTTTTTGCGATCACCAGATGAAGAAGATCTAGAACGACTTCTCTTTCTGTTCCTCTCAGGAGAAGATGATGAACTTGAGTAAGATCTTTTTCGTGGGGAAGAAGAGCCCCTGTGGGACCTGGAGCTGGATCTTCATTGATTGAGAAACAAATCAAACATTTCATTAAAAGAAGAAATCAGGCAGATGGTTTAGTTAATAGCTCCAAAAATAAACAAACAGAATTTATAACTATAAAAATTTTATAAGAAAGAATACTTACTGCTTACTCAACAGAAGGCTTCTGGTTCAACCATGAAATAATTCTACTTAAATAATTTACTTTAATTTCATCACTTTAAAAAATTCTAAGATAAGTGCTCATTACTTACAATTAAAAACCATCTTAATGTATTAAAGTAGAATTAAATTCTTCTTTTAAAATTTAAGGCTTTCATTTTAAAGTATACATAAATAGCAAAGCTAACAAGTGGGCATTTGCATGACTTTATGTTTAGAAACTACATCCTTCCATTTGGGGAAAAAATATGTACCATACAACTTCCTGAGGAAAGTAAGCATCACAATTCGCTGTGGAATTATGCAACTTATTAGTTAAGCTGCTGTAGAAAAAGCAGGAATAGGGGGACAAAATGACAAAGAACAGTAGCTATTAAATCGCTAAGTATTCAAAGGAAAATAAAATGAATAACTTTAAAACTTGATTTATATTAACAATATTTATTTTTATGAAGGATTACTATCCATGAAGTATGAAGTGTTGACATTCACATGTTTCAGGCAGAGGTAAATGCGCAAATGTTTAAATACAATTTTTTTCTTCATTTACATATTTTGGTTGAAGTAATTTAGCTCAAACTTCCCAAAAAATTCACCTTTGGGCTTAAAATAAAATCAGAAAGCCCAAAAGGAGAATTCTTTGGAAAGTTATAAGCAATGAAAAAAATGTTTGAAAAGAATATGAAGGCTGTTCTGTAAACCTTAATTAAAGTGCTTCCCAAAGGGAAGTAGGACTTAAGGATCTTCACCTAAGAAGCACTCAAATAAAAGAAATGAATCATTGATAATACATAATAAAACAATAATCTCACTTGCTCTCTATTTTGTATTGGCTTAATACAAGTGTGCATATCATTCTTTTCTCCTTAATGTTCTCAAATTACAGTTGCCCTCTAATGCTACAGATTGGCTCTAAAATAAGCTATTAAGCAATTATTTTTACCAAAATAGCTACCACTACACTTCAGTGTACTTCCACACAAGTGGAATTTTCGTTGTTCTCTTATTCATGTTAGCTGCCTTTAATAGATAAACAAATTAAATTAAAAAGAAAGGCAGTATATTTTGACCAAGACTAGAAAAAACTTCAAGAGACTAAAAGCTAGTTTCTCACTTGCTTCTCTACAAATTATTTTCCCTCTGCAGGTCTAATAAATGCAACCTGAAGTTAACAAGAATGCTTACTTTAAGATCACATCCTACCTAGACTAACCAACCAAACTTCTTGATTTAATTTGTGGAATTTAAGAAGTGTCTATGTTTCTTACATACTATACATACTGTGTACAATATTCTGTGTTATATTACAGATAAATGAAAATAAAACCCTCCAGAAACTTCATCTAATATAAATGACAAAATTGTTTCTATAAATATTGAAACAATTGCCATGCAAAACAAAATCTGTTTTGAGGCAGTTATTTTTCTTCCTTTTAAAATATGGAGTAAATTTTTTATTTGCATATCTCAATTTATTTTAACTACTACTGCAAAATAACTTTAATGAACAGACATTTGGTGATAAGACTTGGCTCCATCTTCCTACTTCATCACAGTTTAGCACAAAAATAGCAAACCTTGCATAATGCAAAATAACCATGTTAATTCAATCATGGGAATGTCTTGGCACACTGCTGGCAATGGAAACGTCTCACGGTGAGAAAATTAAGCTGAGGCAAGTGCATTAGTTTTCTAATGCTAAAATAAAATTGACAAGTAGAAGCAAAATAAGAGGAAAAAAAGCAACGCCTTCTGCAGCCTTTAAATATTTTTTCTCTCTGCTTTACAGAGAGATGCTACCTCATTCACCTTGATTTCGACCCACGAGATCTCGAACGTTCTCTGGAACTGGAACGAGATCTTGACTGCGAACTGGAAGAACTTCTTGAACGGGACCTGGAACAACATGGAAGGATTTTTTTTTTCCAGGACCATTTAATTAAGCTTTGTGATACGAACACTGAAAGAAAAATATGTATTAGAATTCATTTTCATATAGTAAGAATACTATTTGGGACATATATTTTCAAAATACAGTATTTTAAGGTTTATTTTAAACTTTTATTCTGTATTAATACTTATGCCAAAACTTAAGGTAATAGATAATTTTTGAAAATAATCAACTATTACTTTCCAAGTTTGACAAAATTTCTCTGAAAATCATTCGAGATTGTACAAATAAAAACGTCCAGCATTATCACTTTATTAACACTGAATACTTTATATGTTCACAAATATTTAAAAGTATCCCGGGACTTACACATCCAGGAATACTGGATGTTGCAGTTTATATTTAACTTCTGTGAAATATTTCCATCAATTTCCCTTTTCCAATTTAAAAATCCTTCTATTTTCTTAGTCACTATCTAGCATAAAGCTTAAATGTTGATATGTGTACGTTTTTAAATCCACAGGTTTTTCTGTCTACTCAAAGGTTAGAGAATTAAAGAGAAACTACATTGACAATCCTGTCACTGTTTTACGTAATTATATTACTGAAAAATGACATAGGGGAGACATGGTCCATTTGAATTTAAAAAGTCAACAAATGAAATAAATTTCATTTACTAATTTAATTTATACACTTAATTTGTCCCTGAAAATAATAATCTGCAGAAAAACGATAATTTTTACCTTAAAATTATCTTTATAATCACTTTTAAGCTTTCAGGCTTTACAGTACTCAATTAACAATTATCTAATTATTAATTACTCAATTAGCTAATATTTTATTCCCAAATACAGTTAAAATTCATTGCACATAGTTTCACTTAACTAAATAGGAGTTCTTCAAGGGAAGATTGCTTACATAAGGTATTGCTTCTTCTCAACCAAAACTTCATTTTTATTGTCGATTGCACAATGAGGGACTTTTCAATTAAAACTTTACATTACTAACAAAATAATATTCAAGTACAACACAAATTACATCTTCTAATTTATTCTTGGACAGCTCTAAGTATGAGCATTAAGACAATAGAATACAGCTGAATTTGCTTCTTTATTCAGAACACATATACCAAATAAAACACTGTGTAGTAAGCAACAACTTAAATGCCTAGAAAATTTTTGTACTAGTGGGAAATATAAATCTTCCCTTTACTTTAAAATTTCTAAATGTAAACCATCTCCTTAGATAACTCAATATCACTATATATAATGATTTAATTGAATTTTTAAAGTCTATTTTAATAAAAGGCATGGTGTTAAAATGGACTAAGGAAGTTTCATATTAAAATTTTGTATTTCTGAAAATACTGGACAATAACTTCATGGCACTAAGACAGAAAAAATTATCTTATAAAAGATGACTTGAATGAAAACTCTGAAATAAAAGGAAAGCTTATTTAGTCAAGAAAAACAAAATTTATAAGTAAAGAAGTTAGATACTGACATTTTGACTGGTGTTACCCTTGACCTGTACCCGTTTACCTGGACCTAGACCTTGAACTGGAGGGGGAGGATGAGCGTGATGAAGATCGTGAATGTGAAGACCGAGACTTTGAGCGACTTCGTCTATTAGATTTCTTTTTATTACTATCTTCTTCTTCACTGGCATCAAGATTATATTTTGAGAGATCAGCATCATCTTCATCCTCATCCTAACGGAAACTCAGAGTCAATTATATTTAGACATTTAGATATCCATGCTATCTAGGAATGATGAATAGTTCTGTGTACTGGACATCTCCATATGGATTTATTATATAGCTAACACCTCAGCAAATTCATTCTCAGTCCTGAAATCTGACTACTACATTCCTCATCTCAGCTAAAGAGACTTAATGACTGTCTCAGACATTTAAAGATGTAGAAGTCATACTCATTTTCTTTTTCATCACAATGTATTTCCAAATGAGCTGTCAAGAGTTTTCAGTTTTACTCCCTTAAAAGTTCGTGAATCCAGCTCCCTTAGTCTTAGTTCAGAACTTCATTCTTTAGTATACTACCATAACCTTTAAGGTAGTCTCCCTAACTGCGAATCCATTCTGCCTCCCAAGTATCTCAATATGTTGACAGTCATCACTCTAAAACACAGATCAGATAAATATACCTCATTTGTTTGTTTTTAAAACTTGTTTCACATTGATTTGTTCAGCTGCATTCAAGGGCATCCTATGCTCAGTCCCCAAAGTACCCTTAATCTGGATCTATTCATCCATAAAATTTTACACTCAGGCCCCACAGAAAAAACATCACCAGACCTAATGTGGCTGCTGACTCCCTCATTACATTCTCCCCTCTGCTCTAACCACACTAGCCTATGTATGATTTTTTGGATGGTGCTGGCTTGTTTCCTGCTAGGGGAAACTTTATTTGCTGTTCTCCCTGCCTTAAAAGTGCTCTGACCCCAGTTCTTACAGCAGGCTCCTTCATATCATTCTGTCACTCAAGTTTCAGCTCAAATTCCACTGCCTCAGAAATCCCCCAACCACTAAAACCAAAGTAGCTCTTCTAATGCTCTGCTATCACATCATGTGTCTTCACCACAGTATTGCTATCTAAATTATCTTGTTCATTTATGTCTTTCCCCCTCTGGAATTTAAGTTCCCTTAAGAGAAGGGTGGTTGTGTCTCAGTCACTACTGTATCTCCGGAGTCAGAATAATGCTTGGCAGAGTAGAAGCTCAAAATCTTTGTGAAAACAAATGATTACATTGGAGAACACATCTTCACCATGGGCCAAAGGTTGTCAAAGACATTCATATGTTATCCCATAGCCTGAATAAGACAAACGGGAAATATAAGGAAATAATTTACCTCATCTAATTTATATTTAGAAAGATCTTCATCCTCATCCTCTTCTTCTCCCTCAGATTCTTTATCTTCAACTTCCTTTAAAATAGATGCAGGACCAACTGCCTTCCCTCTGTATTTTTTCTTTTTACGTCCAAACTATAGAAAAAGTTTCATAATATTTCTGTTAGCTGAAACTGTTAAAATAAATACTTTTTTTTCAAAGAAATTACTTTTATGTATTTAGGTTAATATACATTTTTATGTCAATTATATGTTTAAGTCCATTATGATTTCCTACAAAATGGTAAGCTGCTGTAAAAGACTCAAAGTGTACTTACAAAAATAAGATACATTTAATATTTTCCTTTTGCAAGGTATTTTCTAACATGTTTCTCTAAGTTGCTTTCAACCTGCACACTAATGTATAGCTTACCTCATCATATTCACCATCAGATTCTTCTCTTTCTATATATTCAACATTTTCTCTTTCATTAAAACCACCACCATATCCTAAAAAGGGGGGGGCATATACTGTTATAACAATTCATCAAAGTAACAAAAACATGTCAGAATCACTTACAAGCAATAGAAAAAAAGAAAATCTTATCAAAGACATTTGTCTATCCGTTTAATAAATTACTGGTCTAAAACAAAAAACAAAAAAACCCCCCACCAAATCACTATAGAGAACAGTCTCAAAGTTACGTACCATAGCTGGAAAAGTCCCGTGGCTACACTTATAGCTCTTCTCAATTTCAAAATGTCCTGTATGACTTTAGTAATGCATGGACTATATGGGTGGAAAACATCTCCTTAAACCTCTGCTATAACCAAGTTTTAAAAGGACTTTCCTCTGTAGTTTATCCTAATTCTGGGAGAAGTGGGTTCAATAAGAACCAACTATCAAATTTTACTGTTTACTAGTTGAAAATGGTCTGAAATCTTTTGATACACTGAAATTTTGCTGGGCTAAAATGTAGCTAGAGCTTGGAAAATTTTTAATTATATAGACAAATACAATGACACAATAAAGGACATCCAAATTGGTTTTAAATACAGTTAAAAGTCACTCAGGTTTTCTGAAGAAGCCAGTAACTTCTCAACTGAAAATATGCTACTAAAAAGCAATCAGGATCAGCAACCATTATTGTTTGCTGTCACAACTAACATCTACAATTTAGACTGACAGATCTCTGACATAGGCTTAACAGAGATTGGAATAAGAAAGTGAGTTAGTTTTAGTTTTAGAGAAAATGAGATGAGAAAGTCTGAAAATATCTCCCACTGAAAAAAAACAGAGATGTGGTTAAGAGTAACATAATCTAACTACCTCATATTTCAGAACAGTACCAGCACATAAAGAGTGACTCCTGGATTTAATGAACCAGCAAAACGTTAAATAAACTTATAGACAAAAAAGTATTTTTTAAAAATTCAAGATTTGTGACTTTAAATCTGTCAATCACGGACATTAAAAAACTCATCACTTACCCTCTCATCATTTCATAAAAGAGCCACAAACAAATAGTAGAGAGCATGTAATTGCCCCAACAAAATAATGTAATAAAATTAACTTTAAAAAAAAAAATCACATTAATACAAAATCCTTCCTTTCTTCACTGTACTTTGTACCAGTGAAAACTGCAATGTATCAGTGTTTATCCTTGGATATCACTAGATATCATCCCTTTTTTCCTCCTCCTCCTACCTTGTTCTGGAGACAAAATAGACTCCAACTGTAATATCCAAGAATTTCCTTTTGTTTCTATGCATATGATACAAAAGTGAAAAGTGTCTTAAATACCAATAACAACTCTTCCTTAGTAAAATCTCGGCTCTAGTTTTTCAGAGTATCAAATATAAAGAAACAGAAACAAGTACAACTGGGTATATGTTCACCTCAAAACAGCTCAAATTCTAACTTGAAAATTCTATGATTCTGTATTTTGATTAATTAGTAAACAGAACAAATAGTAAAGAGAAACTAGAGAGCAACAGTATGTATTAGCTCACATCTTCAACAGTGACCAGCAAAAGACAACTACTTATATACGGGGAAATAGGAAAGAGTCAAGACACCGGAATGACAGAAAAAAGATAATGAGTAAAGGAAAGTGAGGTTATCAAACAAACTTTGACAACTTCAGTTGTTACACTATAGCTCTTGCATTAGTGACTTTTAAAGAAGTCACAAAATAGGTCAAAGAGAAAGTGAATAAATAAAACGCTTTTAGGAATTACAATTTTTAAAACTGTTAAAAGATTTTGGACTTTATCCTAAAAGCAATCAAAATGGTTTTACACAAATGGAGTTTTTAGTTTGGAACAAAAAACCCCTGGCTGCAACTGAGCAGGAGGGGAATATGTACAGACACCAACAAGATGGCTCTTTTTCCAAGAAACAAGATATAGTGGTATCTCTGCCTAGGGTAATGATGGAAAAGACTTTTGGGGGTACAGGAGAAATGAAGGAGTTACTAAGAAGGACACCTAAGTTTCTGGTTTATGTAACAAGCATATGGTGGGTGGTACTAATCATGAGAAAGAGATCACTAAAAGAGGGCCACGTCCTGGGGGAAAATCATGAATTCAGTTTGGATATAATGAGTTTGACATTTACAGGGTGATGTTGAATAGGCAGCTGAATATACAGGTCAAAGAAGTCTGAGCTAGAGACATAAATTTGGTTCTCACTGGTGTGCCAATGCTCACTTAAACTTAGGGCTTAGAAGAAAATGCCTAGAAAATATAGAGCAAAAGAGAGAGCTCAGGAACTGGACCTTGAAGAACCCCAACATTCTGTGGCCACGAAAATAAAACCAAAAAGGAGACAGAATAAAGAACCAAAGGGGTGTGGGGGGGATAGATTAAAAATATAGGGGAAATAATGTAAACCTTAAAGAGATAAGGGAAGGAAAAAAAGGGAGACCCTTATTTAAAAGGTCTTAGTCTATACAGAGAATGGAATTGTCTAAAGTCAGGGAGGAAAAGAAAACAGGGAAATAGTTTACTAAGTCTAGGTCTGACAAGGTGACTATATATAGAATGGAGCCTTTGATTGTACAAGTTGCTGAATGATAAAATCAGATGTGAAGTACACTGATAATGTGGTTGCAATAATTGATGATAATGGGAAAACTATACTCTATTAAGCAAATAGTTTCACCCCACCACTGACAACACACAGAGCCAATGATAGGTTATTATTTAGGCCAATGATTACCAAACACTATCTGAATCACCTGCAGATTTTTGGGACTCACCCCGAAAGAGCTTTGATAGCTGTTTTGGAATCTGGATTTTTAGAGTTTCTCAAATGATTCTAATGTATAGCCAAATTTGATAATTATTGCCTAAACTTTAGACAATTACTTTAAATGGTGCCCCATGCTCTTTTTTGTCATACTAGGATATCAAATGAATTAAAAAAATGGTACTACCCTATCATTACTAATAACAAACATTTAGACCAGCAGAGGAAAGAGTGAGGAATAAAGCATTTCTAAAACTATCCTGATGTCGACTACTTGTAAGGATAAGGCCTCCTGATGCTGTACTTTGTAAATTGTGAAATTATCAAACAAAAGATGACTTTGTGGATGAGGGGAAAAAAAACAAGGTAAAAAAATATAAGGGCAGGGACTTCCTTGCTAGCGCAGTGGTTAAGAATCCGCCTGCCAATGCAGGGGACACTGGTTCGATCCCTGGTCCAGGAAGATCTCACATGCCGAGCAACTGAGCCCGTGCGCCACAACTACTGAGCCCACGCTCCGCAACTACTGAAGCTTGCACACTCTAGGGCCTGCGTGCGGCAAGCACTGAGCCTACACTCTGCAACTACTGAAGCTCGTGTGCCTAGAGCCTGTGCTCTGCAACAAGAGAAGCCACTGCAATGAGAAGCCCGCGCGCCGCAACGATGAATAGCCCCCGCTCGCCGCAACTAGAGAAAGCCCGCGTGCAGCAACGAAGACCCAACGCAGCGGCCCCCGCCCCCACAAAAAAGGGCAGAATAAACAATCTTCATTTACTGTGCTCTTATGAAGTGGTATAATTATTAATTTCAATGTCTAGTTCTTTTAAAATCATTTAGTTGGACTGCGTTTGAATCTTACCTGTTCTTTCTTCCAGCTTAGCATACTTTGGAGTATTACACATGTTACACTCTGATCTTCTGGCCCAATTCACATTACTGCAACTTTAAAAGTGAAAAATATCAAATTAGTAGACTATAACATAAGACAAATAGTAAATTTTTAAAATTTTAAAATAAAAAGTAGAGTGAACTCACTATCATAAAGGAATGTGTACTAAGGATGCTACAAAGGAAATGTACCCATGTATGTATTCTGAAGAGAGAGTATGGTTCCAACAGACTGAACTACTTAAGCAGAGAAGCAAAACCTATACAGCATGAAGACTGCCTTTGTCATTTTATGAGAAATCAATGACAAATTATATCTATAGAGAGTCTGCCATCATAGGGGGAAAAAATACCACTTTAAACGAAAGGTTCTACTAATTTCCCAGTCTCCAAATTCACCTCAAGAGTGAGGTTATACCTTCCAAATGTTAAAAAAAAATCTGTTTTGCAGAATCAGTTCAAGCACTGGATCTCAAATTCAGCAACTAATCTTGCTGGAAAGTTATCTAATACTAACTTAGTATCTGTAAGACCAGAAATTTGTGTAAGACCCTCTTCTGATTCAGTCTTCTTTCATGTGTATTTGATTCATCTGCTTAACAGAAAAGATGGATATTGGAAAAATCAATACAGCATGTGAAAACCAGAAATATTAAGAAAGCTACCTAATTAGGAATAATTATCTATGGTATGCAAGTTATGATTCTAAAATTACTGTGCAAACAGGCAAAATAAATTTTGTGGTATATTTCACATTAATGATACAGGCTAAAAGTTTTTGAGATTTTTTAACAGAAAGAAATAGGTTTTAGTGCTTTTAAATACCCTTCCCTCGGTTTTTTTTTTTTTTTTTTTTTTTTGAATGTTAGCTCACCTTAAGCATCTGTTTACTGGTATACATAATTCATCTTAGTAACAACTAATATTACCATTAAAAAATAGAATTTAAAAGTTCTTTATACTATGTCAGATATAGACTTAATAATAATCAACAGACCTTTAATTTAAAGGTTACTTTGGCTTGTCAATGTGACTAGTAAGAGTAGGTAATATTAACAAGTAGTGGCTAGATATATTATTATGGGAGAAAGTGAGGACGATAATTTGAAACACATACGTTTTACACTGCCAGTCATTAGCACTAAACAAGCCTCGGCTCTTTTCTGCGAGTGTCTTTCCTATTTCAGTGCCTCCAGCTTTCATCATCTTAGCCTCAGTTGTTTTCTCTGAAGAATAGAAAAATGAAGTATGAATCTGGGAAAATAAAGAAATGATCTGTATACACAGTCTTAAAGGAAGCTTCCTTAAATGCTTACCTCGACCACATCTATTACAGCTAGTTCTTCTGGCAAAGTTTACATTTCCACATCTGAAAATAAAGTAAAAAATATTTATACAGACATCTACTAAACTTATATAATTTTAAAAATCTTATTACACAACTTTTTAATGTGTCCTCCCTATATACCTGGGTCCAGAACTTCTAGCACCATCTCTTTTCATGTTAATGTCAATGTTAACAAAAAAAACCCCAAAAACCAACCCTCAAAATTTAGGTGGAAAAAATACAAGATCTGAAGTCACAAGTCGAGGATAAGAAACTCCAATCTTTCACTTACCAATTATGTGATCCTGGTAAGTCACTTAGGATCTCTGTGCCTCAGTGTCCTATTAGCGCATATCGTTAATTATAATGAAATCCCCTCACAAAGCTTAAGTGAGATGTGAGTCCACTTGAACAATTACTGATGAAGCACCGGGGGTTCAAAAAAACTTTAAAGTAATTCTTCGTATAGAAAATAAGATTATACAATAAGAATTATAAGAAATACAAAATCCTAAGGGTGAACCAAGGGGGAGAAAATGGGTTAAGTCAGATACGGCTTCACAGATCTTAATAAAATACTCTTGTTAGAAAGAGGAGGTGGGATGGTAAAAAACAAAGGGAGATAGGTTGTACTGACTAAAAATATAAATAGGTTCAATAATTAAAAGAAAACTGAGTTTTGGGGGATATTTATCAACCTCTGAAACCTGGTTGAAAAACTACAACCAATAATCTCAACACATCAAGTAACCTATGACTTTATACCGGTATTTAACGAACAAAAACAAAAAACTTACTGGGTTCACTAACATGGTCTTCACAGTGCATCTGCATGTCAGTAAAAGCATGCTAAATGCTCTGAATAACATGTACAAATTAAATTTTAAAATGCTGATTATTTTTTAGGTGTTATACTAGTATGAAATAAAGTTGTGAAATATGGAATGGACACTAAACTGAAGCACTCCGATTAATTTTGAGGTTGTTTTTCCCCCCTAAAGAATATCTTTATGACTCCAATAAGCATTGAAAATATATTCTGAAAATGTTTTCTGGATTTATACACATTGTTGAAGTTACCCTGTTCATATATTTGTAACTGAGTTGAAATGTACTCTCTTACAAAAACCTACCTCAAATATTTGAGTATACTGTCATTAATGACACTGTCAAAAGCACATTATTCTACAAGTAACCAACAACACAAAAGTCACTTGTTTGTTTTATTCAAAATGGTTAGACTTGAGACCCTTCAAGTCATCTTAATCTTTATGCAATCGAGAGCCATCAATTTTTTATGTAAAAAAACATGATGTTTCATTTAAACTGCTTAAAATCTGAATAGAAGACAAATGCTGGGGAAATAAGGACTTACTCTCCTTTGACATTTGATTTCAAAACTACTATCCATAGCTATCAATCAGTATTTACTACATGTTATTGCTCTACACATACAGTCTATGTTATATCACTGTAAGGGAGCTCTTCCACCTTAGTTTTTTTTTTTTTTTAAGCAAAGTTAAATAACCTATTTAAAGTTCCATGATCCATAAGCGATAGGACTGGAATTAAACCTAGGTTTATTTGCTTCAAAGTTTTTACTTTACTACCATGAACTCCACATGCTATCTGTGGCTAGCTTAAGAAATCAAATTTTTTTTTGGAACATGAGTTGTGCATTCCATTTTTTTTGACAATTACCTTCCGTAGTAATTTTCGTATCTCTCCAAATAGGTAGACCTACTTGAGGACCCATCAATAAAATAGTACTAACAATTTAATAGAGCACACCGGTTTCAGCAGAGCTACTAAAACACGTGCTTCTTTGAAGCAGGCATTCTCCAGGGCTGAGCAGGCAAAAACACAAGGCTCGTGTTTCGGCTCTAACGAGGCGAAAGGTCTAATTTTGGTGGGGTAATTAAAGGTCAATAAAGAAAAAATCAGAATGTCCCCAACCAAAAGAGAATAGTGTTCGGGAGAAAAAAGTATCAACAGTACGGAAAGTCTGAATTGGAGAAAAAAAAAAAAAAAGGTGAATTATGAGAAACAAAAACATGAGTTCAAGAAATGAACGCTTTCCGCGAACAAGAGTCAAGTTCTGCAGGGAAAAGTCACGTGGGGGAGATCAGACACCGAGCTGGCCACGATTAGGCAGATGTCCTTACCGCTGAAACCTGGCCGGGGGCGGGGGGTGGAGTGTGGGGCAAAAGGGCGGCCATCTCGCTCCCGAAAACAACGGGCTGACTTGGAGAGACATGATCTAGGATATGCTGGAGACAGACTCAAAACAAAGGCTCCCGAAAGACCTCATAGTGAGGAGACTAAGAGCCTCCTTCCCGCCCGGGAGCCGGCAATTCGCCGCCTCCACCCGGCTGGTGGTACCAGAGACCGTAAAAACGGAAGATGCCCAGTCGACTCGAGAAAGCCTCTACCGATCAACCCCGCTCCAATTCGGGACCCTTCATAAACTCACTTTTTGTCAGGGCAAATCCAGTCACCGTCACTGACTCGGAAATTCTTCGTCGACATCTTGGACGCCGCCACCACAGCCACCCTCAGCTGCGTCTTCACAGGAGGAAGCGGGCCGGGGACTTTTGGCACTCCGGGGCTGTCCCCACGCTGCCTGACTCCTTCCCACCACTGCGACAGAGTTTGACAGTGAGAACACTCGGCCGGGATTGAGTTTGAACGTTATTTTCCAGAATAAGATGCCTGTGAGATTTTTTCCTAGCCGAAAGACTTACAATGCAAATAAATTCTCTGAGCTAAACTAACAGGCGCCGCCGGGACAGCCTAGGCGGGAGGCCTCCGTGGCACTAGAAGCCTCGGAGAGCCCCCTACAGGCGGGAGGACCCGAAAGGAAAGTACTTCTGCTCAGATGGGCGGAGCTAGGGAGGCGGGGGCGGAAGTGACGGTGATCCGCTGGCAATGGCGGGTTCTTTGGCCTGCGCTAAGAGGGTGAGGTGTAGTGGGCTCTTCGTGTTTCTGGAGAAGTTATTTTAATAAAGGCTCGAGAACTCTGTTCTGTCACCATGGACACGGGATGTCGTTTAGACACTTATTGTTTTGGGGTACGTAAATAGGTATACCAGGTAAGCATTGTACACATGGGAACCAACCAGCAATTTTGGAAATAGGATATTGCCAGTTTTGTTAAAATTACCTGTCTTTTCCCATTCTATTACCTTGCTTTCCTCCAGAGGTAACACTCTCGTGTATTTTGGGTTTATTCATTTGCTTTTAAAAATTTAGTTTGTGTACATGTATGTTAACTTTGATAAACGGTTGAGCTTTACAAGGATAGTTTATTGTTATGTAATCGTCTGCAACTTTTTTTCGTTCAGCAGTGTGCTTTTAAATCATACTAGGTTGTTGCATACATTTGAATGTAGCTGTACTTAATTTTACTGCTATACACTGGTTAGCAGTATATATACTATACAATGTTACTTTGTGTGACAGTTTAATCCCTTCTGGTTCACAGGTTTTGTCATTAATTCGGATACAAAAATGCAAGAATTTTTCTAGAGTACAGCATATATCTAGAGACAATGTCTTCATCTACTCTAATTATAACTGCTTTAAAGTCTTTGGTAATTGTAACATCTTGGTTATCTAGAGGTTGGTAGCTGTTGATTTTCCCTTAAAAGCTGGCCATATTTTTCCAGTTCGTTATATATTGAGAAACTGTGATCCCCCGCCCCTCTGCCGCGCAGCTTTGGGAATCTTAGTTTCCCAACTAGGGATTGAACTCAGGCCCTTGGCAGTGAAAGTGCAGAGTCCTAACCACTGGACTGCCAGGGAATTCCCGAGTAATTGTGATTTTTCTCCAAGACATTTTGATTTTATGTTGCATAGACTCTGGGTCCTGATAAAAGTCTTTGGGGAATGTTGATTTTTGTTTTGTTTTGTTTTAGGAGGCTGTCAATCCAGTTCGGTTCGTATCTCAAGTTGAGTCTGGGTGCTGGTTCCGTATCAGTTCAGTTTTCAAAGGTTTTATTGTGCTGCTTTGAGTCTGTTCTATACATAGAACACTCAGGAATGTTTTGGAACTTGGGTAGTAATTTAAATTGTAGTTCAGTTAACATATCTTTGGCTGTGCAGCTTTTTGTCTGCCCTGCAGATGGTCAGTTCAGGTGTGAGCACAGGACTTATGTGGATTCATACATAGAATTAAGGAGTTCCCTTCTCCAGCTCACCCCTTTTTGATATTCCTCTCATATTCTTTGTTTTGCAGGGTCTCCTTTTCCTGCTCGAAATATGAGGTTTCTCTTGGCGTTTTAGCTTTGTGCCATAGCTACAGCCTCTGACTAGTGCCCACACTGGAGCAAAGAGGTGAGAGAAAAGACCAAAACAAAACAAAACATGAATTCCCTCCAAATTCTTTGGACTGCAGAAGCTCCTGTTCCCAGTTTCCTTGTCTAGAAAGACAGGGTTTTTCTTGGTGTTGTAGCTGTCCAAGCCTAGGCCCTAACTCTCAGGTCAAGCCCAGAGGGAAAAAAGGAGAAAAAAAGCCAAGTATTCCCCCACAGATTTTAGCTCACAGAAGCTCCCTTTCCCCATTCATCTGGCTAGAAATATGGGATTTCTTTATGTTTTTGCTTCCTTTGTGAAACCACAGTTTCACTGGGTGCCAGACCTCAGGTCAAAGCTGTGAGAGAAAGTAGGAAAAAAAACCACACAGGGCATTTTTCTAAATTTTGACTCTCCTCCCCAATCTGCCTGTTTTTGTTTACTTTTTAGAGTCCTCAGGTAGTTGCTTTTTGTATTTTGCCCTGAACTTTTAGTTGTAATCAGTAGGAAAGAGAGGCGGTAGTGGTCTTACTCCATTTTGGCTGGCACTGCAAGTCAAGGAAATACAAATTACCACTATGCATCCATCAAAATGATTAAAATGAAAAATTTAGACAATACCAAGTGTTAGAGAGGATGGCGAACAACTAGAATTCTTATACACTGCTAGTGGAAGTGTCAGTTGATCGTTTACTTTGGAAAATGTTTGTCAGAATCTATTAAAACTGAACATATGCATACCCTATGACCATAAGATTCCACTCCCAAGTAGTATGTTCCCCACAGAAATGCACATATGTTCACTAAAGATGTATGTAAAAATGTTCATCGCTGCACTATTCATAATAGCCCCAAACTAGAAGTTCCTAATTACTTATAAATGGTAGCCTGGGTAAATAAACTGTTATATGTTCACACAGTGAAATTCTATGTACAGCAATGACAATAAACAAATCGCAGCCACATTGAAGAGTATGGCTGTTAGACACACACACACACACACACACACACACACAAATATTGAATTGAAAGAGCCAGATACACACTAGCACATGCTATATGATTCCATTTACATGAAGTTCAAAAGCAGGCCAAACTAATCTAGGATGATGGTTACCCTAGGGAGTGGGGAGGAGATAATGACTGAAAGGGGACATTAAGAGCTTTTTGGAGTTCTGGTAATATTCTTTGTCATGGTCTGGGTTTTGGTTCCATAGGTATGTTCATTTTATAAAAATTCATTTAACTGTGGCACTTATGATTTAGGCATTTTCTTAAAACTTCAATAAGTGTAAACAAATAAATTTGCCCATTTCACCATATCCCACCTATCCTTCTCATCCAGTAGATCCTGGCTAAATATTGTACTAACTTTAGGGGCAAAAGGAGTGATCACAGACCCCCCTGTGACATTCTGAGTATGATTGATACATGGATACCTTCTGGCCCTAATGGCGATTGAGGTTTCTTACAGTTGGGATGTTGAATCCGCCATATCTCATATTAAGATGTGTTACAAAGCTATTAAGAAAAGATCTGTTCTCAGTTCTACAGTTAACTGAGGGTTTGAGGTGGCAGTGATCTAACTTCTGAGGTTTACATTTCTAAACTAAGAGAATTTTCTTAAAATACAGAAAAATCAAGCAGATTTTGTTCTTGCATGTTCAGATACATGCAGGCAAAAAATCTGCTATTCAAAAACAATGAAAAATAACTTTATAAAGTTCCAAATCTTAAATTCACTGCATGAGTTACAATTGAAATATATTAAAATCATGTTTTTTTAACTGACCAGAATTTTTTAAAAAGTTTATAATATATAAATCCTTGTGTTATAAAATATCTGGAATTATAACTTAACAAGCAACCATAAAATATTTGTTCTTGAAGTAAGTAGGTCTTACTCAGAAGAACAAGGAATTTAAATAAATAAATAAATCTGTGAACTTAATACTCATAACTAAGTAATTCTCTAATTTTAATCTGGGAATTTGTGGAAAGTGAAAGTCACTTCTTAGGTCACTAGGACAGCAGTTACCCTAGGCAAAGTTGGGGAGTGTGTGAAGTTGTGACTGAGTTTTAGAGCAATAAGTGCAGTCTGCAAGATGGAGGGCTGGGTGGCTGCGGCCTCCAGAAGGCACTCAGAATTAGAAATTGGGTAATAAAGTATCATTTGGAATTGAGGTTGGAAGGATTAGCATGTGACTGTTTAGATCAGCCATCTGAAAATAGAATTAATTAACTCACTCTAAAATCTGGTTTGTGTTTGTGATATTAAGGTGAACAGGACTCTCCCAAATCTGATCCATATTCCCAAGGGAATTATTTTAATAATAGCTATTTACTCTATATTCGGTAGTGTGCTAAGAGCTTTACATCCATTGTCACATTTAGACTCCCAGCAGTCTTTAGGAAAGTTTTTATTTTTTTTGGCCTCACTGCACGGCTTGTGGGATCCTAGTTCCCTGACCAGCCGACCAGGGATGGAACCCGCACCCCGACCCCACCCCACCCCCGCCTTGGAAGCATGGAATCCTAACCACTGGACTGCCAGGGGAGCCCCTAGGAAAGATATTATTAGCTTTGTTTACAGATAAGAAATCAAGGTTTAGAAACTGTAAGGACCTTGTGAAAGGCCATAAGGTGTAATATATGATGACTCTGGAGTCAGATTTCTTGGGTTCAAATCTCAGCTCTACTACTTGTTAACTATGTGACCTTAGGCAAATCACTTAAACTATTTGTATCTTGCTTCTTTGTCTAGGAAACAGAGATGATGATAGTAGTATCAGTATTTTAGAATTGCTAAAAGGATTAAGTGAGAAAGCTCACTTAGGTGCCTGATAAACAGAACTCAATAAATAATGGTTATTATTATTCAATTAAAGGCTCACAAGTAATAGACGCCAGAGGTGGTGAATAACATGCAGTTAAAGTTCCAAAAAGTTAATCAACTATAGTTAGTAAAATTTTTCTGGGAGAATCATATGTCAACAGAAAGATGACTTGAGATAAGTCTAGGATAGCAGTAGACAAAATATAAGAATATATCTGGCAATGACCAGAATAGAAAGCTATTTGAGTTCAAGGACTACAACTAACTTTTCAAAGAGAAATATTCCTAGAGTAGAGAAGGAATTTCAATTATCCTAACTTGAAAGAAAAATCCCTCAAGACTACTCATTCTCTTCTCATTATCATTGACCCTTGAACACAAGAGTTTGGACTGCATGGGTCTACTTATACACAAATTTTTTTTCAATAAACACACTACTACACAACCCAGGTTGGTTGACTCTGCGGATGTGGACGGGAAGGCCAACTATTGAACTTGAGCATCCACCAATTTTAGTATCTGCCTGGGGTTCAGGAACCAGTACCCCCGAGGGCACCAGGGGACAACTGTGTATGCTCACCAAACAACCCTGTGATTGATAATTTCCTCTCCTGAGTGCATTTAACCTACCATGGTGAAATACCCAGAGTGAGTTCTCCATACAAGTTTTTCTTTCTAGATACAGCTCTCTTTATAGATTGATAAATTGACATTCTGAGGTGCATATTAGTTTCTTATGGGTCCTCTTAACATATTGATCCCCAAGAGGTTAATGTGCCCTGGTGGAAATGATAAACTTGAGTTTCCGAATCTACAAAGCTAAGAATCTGGCTTCGAATATTGTATTAGAGCTCTGTATGCTTGCAAGTAACAAAAATAAAAATAAAATGGCTTAAATCATGAAAGGGGGAAGGGAATTAATATTATAAAGAAAAGGTATTTGATGGAATAGGAAGGCAAGAATACAGCACAGATTCAGAAGGAGACTAAAAGAAGTCATCTCGCATCCAAGCAGCGTGCTTTCTCCTCTCTTGTTGCTGTCTCTGCTTACACATAATTTTCTTTTTGCAGACCAGTTTCCCCTGCTACTTAGTTCCAGGACAGACAGATGCAGTTACCACCCTTAGACCTGAGCAATAGGGACTATTAACCCATCCCTGCACCTCTGGGGGATGGGGTGTGGGGAACGCTTTGGAGAACCTTCCTCCAAATGTTCTAAGTCCTCTGTGGTGCCTGGGACCATCTGGCAGGGCCTGGGAGGCAGAACCTAGTCTTGTGTGGGTCCTGGAAATGGAAGCCCTGAAATGTTCTATTGTCTGCTGGGGACTGGCCAGGTTAGCAGGCCCTTTTGGGCAGGACACCCTAAATCTGTACCAGGATTTTATTGGCCTCAGTCCCTGTTTCTCCCTTTTAGGACCCTCTCGACAATACCCCCCCCCTCACTGTGCATGGGATCCACCAGGTCCCCGAGAAGCTCTGGGACTTGCCCCTGTGGGGTGGCAGTTGGTTTTCATATCAGTTTTCTAGTGCTGTGTTAACAAATTACAAATTTAGCAGCTTAAAGCAACACAGTTCATTATCTGTCAGTTTCTGTCGGTCAGAAGTCTGAGTATGGCTTATTTTTGCTTAGGGTCTCACCAGATAGTAATCAAGGTATCAGCTGGGGGTGCAGTTTCATCTGAGGCTAAGGGACATCTCCCAAACTCATTCAGGTTGTTGCTAAAATTTAGTTCCTAGTAGCTAGAGGACTGGGGTCCCTGTCTTCTTGCCAGATGTCAGCCAGGATTTTCTCTCAGCTCTCAGAGACTGCCCTCAGGCCCTGATCACACAGCCCTCTTGCAACATGGAGCTTACTTCGCCAAAGCCTGCAGGAGAATTTCTTTCCAATCTGTTCCTGCTGCACCTGCTACTACCATTACTATTACCACCATCACCACAAATGTAGTCTTGTATAACATAATGTAATCTTGGGAGAAATGATTCCATCACCTTTGCTCTATAGTATACCTAATTAAAGGAGTGACATCCCATCACATTAACAGGTCCTGCCCACTCTCAAAGGGAGGGTATAATACAAGGCATGTGTACCAGGGAGCAAGAATCTTAGGAGCCATCTTAAAGATTCTGCCTACCACAGCTCTTGAACAGGCAAATACTCCAGCAGATGTTCACTACACTTGTCACTGTCTCAAGGCATTGAGAAATCCTTAAACTAACTGTCCACCTTTTTCTCCTTCACATTCTTTTAAGAACAACATAGTTTATTATAGTGCTTGGGATGTGTGTGAATATTCATAGACATGCAAATCTCACATACCCCAAATATACGTCTCTAAGAATTTTTTGTCGCACAGATTTCTTTCTACAATTTAAAATTAATGTGCTGAAAGAAATGACAAGAAATTATTAAACGTTGTTTACTTAGTACACTTTACAATTTGTCATTCCTGGAAATTCAGTGGATTAAAAGATGTAAGTATACACACATATACATTTCACAGATATCCTACAATTTAAATACTCTTTTTGTTCTGTGCAATAGGAAATTATTGCCAGCTGGTGTTTCAGAGTCCTTTATAAATTAATTATAGTATTTACTAGCTATGTGGGAGTGGAGAATCTAATTAGGTCAAGGAGGCTGGCCCTGCTGGAGGCTGAAAGGCAAAGCAAGTATAAGGTGTCAGCTGCAAGTTTAATGCAGTACTTTCTAGACCACGTGTGTTTAAAAAAAAAAGTGGGTAATTACTGAGATTGCATGCAAATTTGTGGGAAAAATCATATCAGAATAAAAATTTGTTAAAGTCTGCCATCAATCTATGACAAAGATATTTTAGCTGACACAGGACTTCACAGGCGTCCCATGTCACAGGAGGAGTGCGATGCTTGATGCTAACAGCATATTCATTCATTAATTTATTCATTCACTCAACAAGACAAGGCTAGATGTAGCTACAAAGAGGACGATATCACAGCCTCTTTCTTTAAGGAACTCACAGACTGCAAATGAATACAGATGTGTAAAGAGATAGTTAATAAGTAGTGTTGTAAGTGTAGTATGGGCATAATTAGAGAGTATTATGGGCATTACACTGATGTAAATAACTAAAAACAATTTAAGTATACATTCTTTTCAAAGGAATTTTCAGTTTAGCGAAGTCAAGACCTTAAACCATGGCTCGAAAACCTCAAATGTTTACAGGGACAAGGCAGTAGCATAAATGAATAGAGCAGGCCAGTGTAAGACACTAGGTAGTGAAAGAGACTGTGACAGACTATTCAGAGACATTCCAATTTAACCTAAAAATAAATACTGTTTTAGCCAAACAAAAAAATGCCTGCTGGAGTATTAGGTCAGTAGGGTAGCTGTTTCTGCCCCCTGCCTAAGGTTAAAGAAATTCAGTTGCTGTATTAGAATTTCTGTAGGCAAATGGATGTGAGGACATTAAGAGAATTGGATGGAAAATACTTGCTTGAGATATTCTTTGTAAGATTCCTTGTGAGGCTTTATTAGGCATTTCTTCGACTTTTCCACAGACCGCAAGATTGAGTCTAGTTGTTCCCCTTCTTTGCTGTCACTACTTGTTCTTTTGCCTTCATTCAATGAGCCACAGGATATAACTGGAGAGTTTTTCACAGCTAGAATCTAGAGAAAAATAAAGTTTTGGAACAGGAAAGTTGTACATTGTTAGAAATCTTAAAAGTCTGTCATCTGGACAGATAGTAGACCGGACCAAAGCAGTCACAGTTTATATCTGCTTAATGTGCTTTCCTGTTGCAATCTCATACTCCAGGTGCTTCTCGGGGGGGAAGGTCAATCATGGTGCTCCCCTTAACCCCAAGCCCAGTGTGGGATTCTTGTCCCAGGCCATCCAATCAGAATGCCCGGTCTCCTGAAGGGGAGGAAGAAGTAAAGTAGCTGGCCTGTGACATTCCCTTACTTTACCTGAGAGATAGCACTAGGAAAAAGCAAAGAAGGGAGGTGATCTGGTCTAATCTCCTCAACTGGACTTCCAGGTAAATAGAGTAATGATTTTAGACAGGAGGAGGAGCCTTATCTGCAGAATGCCCTGAGTAGGCTCTCCCTTGGTAAGGGTTGCTTACAGTAAGTAGATCTGGAATCTATTGATTTATGGGACATGGCCTCCCAAGAGAATGTCATGTAAGCTGCACAACTCTCTGAGGTATAAAATGGAGATGTTTTAGAAATTACATGCTTCACTCTGTGAAATAACAATCTGCAAAGCTTCACACAGGCCTTGTCTATTATTCTGGGCTAGTGGATAGGAAGGACCTGGCAAGAATGTCCCAGACCTTTCACTGCTTTATCTTTGTCTCTTGATTGCCTGTACCCTTGGAATTTTTAGTAAAGCTTGATGCTAGGTAAAAATCTCTGATTTGTGTGAGTCTGATTTGATAATCCAATCCTGTGTGTTAGCTTGCCTGGTCATGGTGATTGGTTGAAGAATGAATATGTGCATCAGGAAAGACCAGTCAGAATTATTACCTAGGATTTGATTAGGAATGTTGGGAGAGAGAAGTTCTCTCTCCATTTGAGTTTCTAAGCTGGTAAATGGAAGTGTGAGAGCCAATATATAGAGAGAACCCACTCACAAAAAGAAGTCAAGGAGAGACAATGAGAGCTGATAGATAGAGGGAATTAAAGGGGGGTGGGTAAGGGATGGGGAGAGAAAGTGAATTCTACCTCTAGTTCACACATAAACATTATTGGAACTTTAAATATGATTGCAACTGCTAAAACAGTATTTTTTTTGAATTTTTGAATTTTATTTTATTTATTTTTTATACAGCAGGTTCTCATTAGTTATCTATTTTATACATATTAGTGTATACATGTCAATCCCGGTCTCCCAGTTCATCCCACCACCACCCCGCCCCCAGCCACTTTCCCCCCTTGGCGTCCATACGTTTGTTCTCTACATCTGTGTCTCTATTTCTGCCCTTCAAACCGGTCATCTGTACCATTTTATAACAGTATTTTTAACCGTCTTACCCTATCAGTATGGAGGAATGCTCTTCTACCTTCCTCTTTTTTTGCCAGCTCTGTCCTGTGTGTAACCTCTTTTGGGGCTGTGTGGCAACGTAACACATAGTGGTTTGTGGCTTTGGCTTTGGCTTAGAAAGCAAAACTCTATTTTAGCAACTGTCCCTTTAGGTTGTAATTACCTATTTGTTTTATGTATCCCAAATTCCTCATAGATAGTGAGTAAATCTTACTTATTTCTTTAATGTCAGTACCTGGAACATAGCACTCAATATTTGTAGAACACATGAAGAAAGGAATTTTATTTTTGCCATCATTGAAACTATGCACAAGCCTGACCAGTGTGAAATTGTACAGGCTTGATTCCCTCCCACTCCATACCAAATGTGCATAATTTATATTACTGGGTATGCAACAAAATGTTTGATTGTGATGAATGCTATTATAGTTAAGGCATGTTGCTAACATTTGCTGCGATAAACAAGGAATGACTACTTTAAATTGTTCCACAGTTTAGAGTAGTGGTTAAAATCATGGGCTTTTGGGACTGGAATTTCTGCTCTGCTGACAAAACTGGCCCTGCACCAATGGCTCCCCCTCCCCGACCTGACACGGCCCCAGGGTGGATACGGGAGAGGTAATTTTAAAAAACATAGTGGGACCAATTCTTCACTTTCACAGCAAAGGTCAAAATGCTACCTCTCAGTTTCCTCATCTGTATAGTAGGAATAATAATACATCATTTTGTTGTCAGAATTAAATAAGTACTATATTTTAAACTCTTTGAGAGAAGAGTGTCTAGCACATAGTAAGTGCCACATAGTAAGTGTCTGCTGTGATTATTCTTATTGTTATTCTCCAAACTTCAGTTTTATCAGAGTCAAATGGGGATAATATTACATATGTGTGTGAATTTCAAACAAGATGACGCATGTAAAATGCTTGACGGTAAATGCATAAGAAGGAACAAGTATTAATAGCTATTAGTAGGGGAGTTAGATTAGTTGAGTGTTACCACGTGTACCAAACATGTATTCCCAATTTTCAAAAACAAAATAATAATACAACTCATTTAACGTTAAAGTACAGTCACACACATAATGTTGGTGTTAATGGTACAGGCATTGGAAACAGTTTGCCTGGGTTCAGATCTTGGCTTTACTACATATAATTTGTGTGATCTTGGGAAAGTTATTTAACTTCTCTGAGTCACCCCTAATAAAGGAGAATAATGATAGCATCTACTCCATATTGTGGGTCTGAGGATTAATTGAGGCAATACCTTTAAATTAATAAACACAATGCCAGGAAAATAGTAAGCAGTCAATAAGTGTTGGTTCTTATTATCTCTCTGAGCCTCAATCCCATTCAATCATGAAAATGAGGATAACAATATTTACCTGACCAGGCTGTTATGTGGATAAAATGTGATAGTGCTAGTGAAAATGTCTAGTAAATAATAGGTATTTGATAAATGTCAGTTTTCTTTCCAATTTCTATGATTCATGAAGCAACTTGTAATTTTACAACGCCTTCGGGTTATCAGTATAGATATCAATTATATTTCTACGTGTGTGGATATAGGATAAAAAGGATTAGGTAGAATTCGATCAGTGATACATATTAAATGTTGCTTATTGAATAAATATCATTCAGTTGGCTTATTAGCTGCTCTTATAAAAGTAGATTGTGTCAGAAATACCCTATTATGTATATTCTTCTGATTCATGTCATAGATAAATGGCAATTTATTCTATTTAGAGAAAGATAGAAAAGTAGATTGGTATTCCAGGTTTCTTGCAGCGAACATGGTGCACAATCTGCTACAACTGAAGGGGAATGTTATTAATCACAAGGTGCACAAGGAGGCAAAGGACTTCATTATGCTGTTTTGCTCCCACAACGTGCACCTGGAGCGTCTTAATGACTGTGCCCTTTGGAGACAGGTGGCACTCTGCAAAGTGTAAACCTCTCTAAACCTCTTCTTGCCTCAAACTGACACGTCTTCATGGCACTGTGTATAATCAGGTCTTAAATGATGTGAAAGGCTTTGGTAGGACTATAATTAGTTGAAATAATTTTTTTCCTGGTCTCTAAGGAGTACACATGGCTAGAACAAGGGAAAGAAAGAATGTCAAGAAACAGCTGGGGGATAAATTCACATATTCATTGAAAAAGGCAAGCCTGTAAAAGATGGTATTGTGTACTGGGTGAACAAGCACAGTAGATGGCAGTTTAGTAACATAAAATATTATTATGTTATGTTTAGAAGTCATCTTTTTTAAAGACTATCTAGAAAAACATGCATCTTAAGTGTTATATATTGTCATCTTTTTTGGGGGAAAGTTCTGTTAATGATCTCTGCTTACAGAAACAGATTGGTATAAACTTGTCAAATAGCATAGACTATAAGGGGACATTGGGGTGCTCGAGGATTTTTTTCACCATATTTTATTAGCACCTATTCATTTTGAAGCACACATTTTTTGATATTTGAAGAGCTAAAGCACTTGGGAATGACTCTCAAATAAAATAACACCACAACCAACCGTTGATTCCCCTGAAAAACTGGCTGAATATTTAATTGTTAAAATATTTAGCAAGTTAAAAGCAGTATGGAAAAGGAGTAGAGACAGAGAGGATATCAGGAAGAAAGGTAAAATTCCCAAGAATATTTGAGTACTGAAAGGAGAAAAAATAAGAGCCCAACTTTCGCTGAGATACAAGCTCAAGACTGTCACTTGTTACATAGAATTCACCAAAAGTCCAGGCATTAGGAAAATTCTGATCCCAGAACAGAAAGCTGACAGTTCTTTCTAAGATGGAATCAGATCATTACACACGCTGTATTGGTTTAATTGAGCATACATTATTTCCTTCAGCAAAAAATCTTCTGCCATGGTACCCTATTTTCTTGGGCACCAGGGCTTGACAGATTTCTCACACAAGTAAGCAGTTGAGAGTAAAACAATTTTGACATGAAATGTGCTTATACTTTGAAAGCCATTAAACAAGACTTGTTTGCTTATAATTTTCTAATAAAATAAAGGACCTTCTGTGGAAAGCAGTTTTAAAAACACATCATAACATTTTCAGTGTGTAGGTCTTGCAACGTTTGTTGCAATTTTCTAGTGACAGACACAGAACAATAAGATTTTCCCAACAGATGCTTAGTGCTGGGTACTCACATGTCACTCAAACTGACAAGATTTTAGGAAAAAAACACTTTCTTCCCTATGTTATCATTTTGAAAGATCAACTATTGTGCATAATTCAATTTTGCTAAATTGAAAAGTATAAACTTCACAAAACATAATTTATTAATGGTAATATGATAGAATTAATTAGAAACACACCCTAAACAACTCACTAGACCTCATTCTACAAATTTGTGTGTCCCAGACAAAATTCTAATCCTACTTGCCTGGAGAAAGTCTTTAGCTCAGTTTATGATAATATCACAGAATTTTGGAGCTGGGAAAAATACTTGTAGATCATGTATTTCAAGTTAGTGCCTAAGTTTCAGGATTTTCTCTTTTTATGTACTGGAACTATTTGGATTTAATTCATATGTAAATAATGTAGAGCCAGAACCATTCAGGCTACATAGTTTCTTTGTTCATTCATTCATTCATCCATTCTCTCAACAATTTATCAAGCATCTCACATGTACTGGTATATTCCAGGAACTATGTTAGAGATTGGTAATGCCATAATAAATATTTCACTATTCGTGTCTCTGAGGAGGAGATCAGAGTATAGCTGGACAGATAGACAAATGAATTAATAGCTATATTGTAGTGTGATAAAGGCTATGACAGGTTTGTATACAGTACTATGGGAAAACAGATGAGGGAGCAATCTATGTCCTTGGGAGTTCTGAGAAGACAACACAGAGGGAATCATATTTGAGCCTGAGCAAGAATTCTCAGAGGAGAAATGAGGACTGAGGATGTAGGAAAGGAAATAGACATGAAGGCGGAAGAGTATGTTTGGAGAATGACAGTGTAAAATCTAGGGAATGGTGAGAAATGATGTACAGTTAGACTGTAAAGGTAAATCAGGGAAAGATGGCAAATATAAGATTCTAAAGAGTTTGGCATTACTGTTTTTTTTTTTTTAGTTTGGCATTACTTTTGTGGGAAATGAACAATTGAAAAAATTTGAAAGTGAAGACAAGGATGTGATATGATTTGTATTTTTGAAAAGCTATCTCTGACACTGGTGTGAAAGGCAGTTTAGGCTAGATTAGTAATGGCCATTTGAAGTACGTTTCAGTATTATGCTAGGGCAGTGAAAGTGACAATGGACAAAGGCATATTTTAAGATACCTTTTTTTTTAAAAAAAAAAGTTTATTTATTTATTTTGGCTGCACCAGGTCTTAGTTGTGGCACACGGGATCTTCGTTGCGGCATGCGGACTCTTAGTTGCGGCATTTATGCGGGATCTAGTTCCCAACCAGGGATCGAACCCAGGTTCCCTGCATTGGGAGCTTGGAGTCTTACCCACTGGACCACCAGGGAAATCCCAAGATACCTTTTAGAAGCAATTAATAGAGCTTTGTGGTCAGTTGCTTGGGAGAGTTGGGTGCTAAGGGAAGGGGAAAAAGTTAAGGATGGCTTCAAGAGGTCTAGTTTGCATGTTTAGTTTTGAGGGTTTGGATAGGCATTTATTTAATCCTCTTCACAAGCTTTTGAGGATTATAACAGATGACAAAAACCGAAGCTTTGAAAAGTTAAGTAATTTGCCAGTTATCATGTGGGTAGTAATCTATGAAGGACAGATTCAAGCACATTCTATTTGACTAATCCCAGAACCCAAGCTTGTAACCATTGTGCTGTTTCTTTCTATACTGACCAAGTGGGCAGTGATGCCATTTACTGGACTGGGAAATACAGGAGGAAATCATGGTTTGAATAGAAAATAATCAGTTTGCGCTTTAACATCTTGACTTTGATATATCCGAAAGGCCAGAGAGTGGAGATATTCAGAAGAGAATTGGAAATAACAGTCCTGAAGCTCATGAAAGATATGGGGTGAGAAAGTTCAGATTAAGTGATGGTTGAAGCCATAAGAGTGACTCAGATAGCCCAGAGAATAGGTGTAGGGAAGAGGATTGAGCAGAAAGCTTTCAGTGGCTATGGAACAAAAGGATTCAGGGGGAGGAGACTGAGAAGGTGCACTCAAATGGCTGATTGGAAAACCAGAATAATATACTTACTTATAATACGCTTGTGGAGTACAGATTTACTTTTTCTCTCTTGAGTGTATGTTGGGCAGAAGATTGGACCCTCATCATCTTAATTGTCCACTGTTGCTTTAAGAGCATTGTTGGAATTGTGAAAACCTGTCACTCACAGCCTCTCCTTTTCTGAAGTTCACAATCTCTCCCCATTCAGGATCACCATCTTCCACTCTACACAAATTCCATCATCATACTAGGCCACAAGTCCACATCCTCAATGATGCACCCACTCTTACCTCAATTCCTAGATTGTACCTGAGCCAACTTCACCTCCAACATGTTTCCATATTTTTCTAGAAACTGCTCCACTTGTGAAATATTTAACCATGAAATTCCAATGACTGAGCATAGCGTCTTTATTTCTCCCTCTCTCCCTCCCACTAGCTCAATTTAGATTCAACTTAGTTCACATCATATATTGAGTATCTATCATATGTTGTGTGCTAGGATTTAGGAGATACATATATATATATATACACACAAAATTGTACTGAGATATTTCACAGAATAGGAAGGGAGTGGATATGCAAACATTTTTTGCAATCCTAGTGTGATAAGTAAAATAATAGAGGTATATTTTAGGTACAGTAGTGTGATACAGTGGAAAGTTTGAGCAGTTGCACTTGAGTTGAAAATGGGAGATATATCATTAATCTATAATTATATAACTAAAACCCCACATTTAGTGGCTTAAAATAGCACTGATTTATTTCTTACCATTCTGTGGGTTGACAGTCTTGAAGGCTGAGAAGTCCATCAGGTGAATCGGGATTTAGGAGAAGAGAAGGAGCTCTTCAGAAAGAATAGCAGTGACTTGAAAACAGGAAGCAGCATAGTCATTGGGTATGCCAGGACATGCGGATTCCTGGGAGTATTTGGGGGAAGGAATAAGAAATGAACTGGCTAGGCAAACATGATTATAGAAAGCCTTGTTATCAGAAGTAAATTAAACTCTTCTTCCAGGCCGCAGAATGCCCTTCTGCAGGTTTTATGCAGGGAAGCAGCTGCTCTTCACTCTCATTGATTCTTCTACTTTCTTTGCTTCATATGTTCTTGATCGATAAGCCTCCTTTGGCTTCATTTCCTTATTCAATCCAGCTGTCAACCCATGGTACTTCAGCTGAATCTCTCTCACCAGTAGTACTCTCAGTTCTCAACACTCATATGACCTTGTTATTCCATTATCCTAATCCTCAATTCTAGAATAATCTAACCATCTGTTTGTTCTGATCCTGGAACTAGGCATTGAATAATACTGAAACAAATCATATAACCATGTTGATTGCCTGCCTTATACATTTATGATTTCCAACTACTGACTCTCAGTATTGTCTAGCATATCTTAACATATCCTTACCCATTCCCTATGCTGGTAATTTTGTACTACTCTTAACAACTTTTGCACTTAATGCTGCACTATTTTCTCTTAGCAGATTACCTTGAATACTTCACAGAGGAAATAGCTGTGATAGTTGTGAAAAATTTCCTTCACAACATCTCCTTGAAGTTAATTTATTCTTTCTCCTTCTGGATCATCCTGTTTCTTTCCTTCCAAATTCCTGCCATCATCCTAGGACTTATTTTACTTCTTCTATACCTCCAAATGTGTTTCTGACACATGGTATACATGTAGTAAATATGAATTAATGATCAATTTCTATTTGCCAATATTATGATTTCTTGTTAGCCCTCATCTTGCTTATGGTGTGGAGACACATTCCATTTTAAGGTCCTGTCCCTGGCTCTGTGGAAACTTTCAAACCACACATACAAGTGGACATAATGGCTGAGATTCTGTACTCCACAGATTTCATCCAAAATCAATCTTATTCTATTTACATTTTGGTTTGTTGGAGCCTTGCTGTACCAGTCAGTAAATATATTGGATATAATCACTGATTATATATATATGAACTTTTTTGGAAATTATGTTACTAAATAAAAATGATTATTATTTTTATGATATTCTTCTTAAAATGTGGTGCCCATTTAACATATAATAATCACAGATGTTTAGAACAACAAAACTTTCTCATATGCTAGACAGACTATTACACAGGCAGGAACCATGGTCTACTGGCATATAATAGATAATAAATTTTTGTGGAGTGAATAGATGAATGTTCCTTATATGTAACCCAGTCACAATTTTCTAAATGAACATAGAATGTATTTCTGATATTTCAAATTAAATTACAATCCATTGTTAGGGCTTGGACTTTTCACACATTCTAAGTGACTGTCGCTATTGTTTTGGGTTTTTTTTTACTTTAAAAAATTTTTTTAAAACACCTTTATTGGAGTATAATTGCTTTACAATGTTGTGTTAGTTTCTGCTGTATAACAAAATGAATCAGCTATATGTATACATATATCCCCATATCTCCTCCCTCTTGCATCGCCCTCCCACCCTCCCTATCCCACCCCTCTAGGTGGTCACAAAGCACCGAGCTGATCTCCCTGTGCTATGCAGCTTCTTCCCACTAGCTATCTGTTTTACATTTGGTAGTGTATATATGTCCATGCTACTCTTTCACTTCGTCCCAGCTTACCCTTCCCCATTCCCGTGTCCTCAAGTCCATTCTCTACGTCTGCTCTTTCTTCCTGTCCTACCCCTAGGTTCTTCAGAACCATTTTCTTTTTTTTTTTTTTTTTTAAGATTCCATATATATGTGTTAGCATACGGTATTTGTTTTCTCTTTCTGACTTATTTCACTCTGTATGACAGACTCTAGGGCTATGCACCTCACTACAAATAACTCAATTTCGTTTCTTTTTATGGCTGAGTAATATTCTATTGTATATATGTGCCACATCTTCTTTTTCCATTCATCTGTCGATGGACACTTAGGTTGCTTCCATGTCCTGGCTATTGTAAATAGTGCTGCAATGAACACTGTGGTACATGAATCTTTGAATTACAGTTTTCTCAGGGTACATGACCAGTAGTGGGATTGCTGGGTCGTATGGTAGTTCTATTTTCAGTTTTTTAAGGAACCTCCATACTGTTCTCCATAGTGGCTGTATCAATTTACATTCCCACCAACAGCGTAGGAGGGTTCCCTTTTCTCCACACCCTCTCCAGCATTTATTGTTTGTAGATTTTTGGATGATGGCCATTCTGACTGGTGTGAGGTAATACCCCATTATAGTTTTGATTTGCATTTCTCTAATGATTAGTGATGTTGAGCATCCTTTCATGTGTTTGTTGGCCATCTGTATATCTTCTTTGGAGAAATGTCTGTTTAGGTCTTCTGCCCCTTTTTGGACTGCATTGTTTGTATTTTTGATATTGAGCTGGGTGAGCTTCTTGTATACTTTGGAAATTAATCCTTTGTCAGTTGCTTCGTTTGAAAATATTTTCTCCCATTCTGAGGGTTGTCTTTTCGTCTTGTTTACGGTTTCCTTTGCTGTGCAAAAGCTTGTGTTTCATTAGGTACCATTTCTTTATTTTTGTTTTTATTTCCGTTTCTCTAGGAGGTGGGTCAAAAAGGATCTTGCTGTGATTTATGTCATAGAGTGTTCTGCCTATGTTTTCCTCTAAGAGTTTTATAGTGTCTGGCCTTACATTTAGATCTTTAATCTATTTTGAGTTTATTTTTGTATATGGTGTTAGGGAGTGTTCTAATTTCATTCTTTTACATGTAGCTGTCCAGTTTTCCCAACACCACTTATTGAAGAGGCTGTCTTCTCCCCATTGTGTATTCTTACCTCATTTATCAAAGATGAGGTGACCATTTGTGCATGGGTTTATCTCTGGGCTTTCTATCCTGTTCCATTGATCTATATTTCTGTTTTTGTGCCAGTACCATACTGTCTTTATTACTGTAGCTTTGTAGTATAGTCTGAAGTCAGGGAGCCTGATTCCTCTAGCTCCATTTCTCTTTCTCATGACTGCTTTGGCTATTTGGGGTCTTCTGTGTTTCCATACAAATTGTGAAATTTTTTGCTCTAGTTCTGTGAAAAACGCCACTGGTAGTTTGATAGGGATTGCATTGAATCTGTAGATTGCTTTGGGTAGTATAGTCATTTTCACAGTGTTAATTCTTCAAATCCAAGAACATGGTATATCTCTCCATCTGTTTGTTTTGTCTTTAATTTCTTTCATCTGTATCTTACGGTTTTCTGCATACAGGTCTTTTGTCCCCTTAGGTAGGTTTATTCCTAGGTATTTTATTCTTTTGGTTGTAAGTGGGAGTGTTTCCTTAATTCCACTTTCAGATTTTTCATCTTTAGTGTATAGGAAGGCAAGAGATTTCTGTGCATTAATTTTGTATTCTGTTACCTTACCAAATTCATTGATCAGCTCTACTAGTTTTCTGGTAGCATCTTTAGGATTCTCTATATATAGTGTCATGTTATCTGCAAACAGTGACAGTTTTACTTCTTCTTTTCTGATTTGGATTCCTTTTATTTCTTTTTCTTCTCTGATTGCTGTGGCTAAAACTTCCAAAACTATGTTGAATAATAGTGGTGAGAGTGGGCAACCTTGTCTTGTTCCTGATCTTAGTGGAAATGGTTTCAGTTTTTCACCATTGAGAACGATGTTGGCTGTGGGTTTGTCATATATGGCCTTTATTATATTGAGGTAGGTTCCCTCTATGCCTACTTTCTGGAGAGTTTTTATCCTAAATGAGTGTTGAATTTGGTCAAAAGCTTTTCCTGCATCTATTGAGATGATCATATGGTTTTTATCATTCAGTTTGTTAATTTGGTGTATCACATTGATTGATTTGTGTATATTGAAGAATCCTTGCATTCCTGGGATAAACCCCACTTGATCATTTTCATTTTGAATGATCTGTCCACTGGTGAAAGTGGGGTGTTAAAGTCCCCTACTATTACTGTGTTATTGTCAATTTCCCCTTTTATGGCTGTTAGCATTTGCCTTATGTATTGAGGTGCTCCTATGGTGGGTGCATAAATATTTACAATTGTTATATCTTTTTGTTGGATTGATTCCTTGATCATTATGTAGTGTCCCTCTTTGTCTCTTGTAATACTCTTTGTTTTAAAGTCTATTTTGTTTGATATGAGAATTGCTACTGCAGCTTTCTTTTGATTTCCATTTGCATGGAATATCTTTTTCCATCCCCTCACTTTCAGTCTGTTTGTGTCCCTAGGTCTGAAGTGGGTCTCTTGTAGACAGCATATATACAGGTCTTGTTTTTGTATCCATTTAGCCAGTCTATGTCTTTTGGTGGGAGCATTTAATCCATTTACATTTAAGGTAATTTTCGATATGTATGTTCCTATTACCATTTTCTTAATTGTTTTGGGTTTGTTATTGTAGGTCTTTTCCTTCTCTTATGTTTCCTGCCTAGAGAAGTTCCTTTAGCATTTGTTGTAAAGCTGATCTGGTGGTGCTGAATTCTCTCAACTTTTGCTTGTCTGTAAAGGTTTTAATTTCTCCGTCGAATCTGAATGAGATCCTTGCTAGGTACATTAATCTTGGTTGTAGGTTTTTCCCTTTCATCACTTGAAATATGTCCTGCCACTCCCTTCTGGCTTGCAGAGTTTCTGCTGAAAGATCAGCTGTTAACTTTATCGGGATTCCCTTGTATGTTATTTGTTGCTTTTCCCTTGCTGCTTTTAAGATTTTTTCTTTGTATTTTATTTTTGATAGTTCGATTAATATGTGTCTTGGAGTGTTTCTCCTTGGATTTATCCTGTATGGGACACTCTGCACTTCCTGTACCTGATTGACTATTTCCTTTCCCATATTAGGGAAGTTTTCAACTATAATCTGTTCAAATATTTTCTCAGTCCCTTTCTTTTTCTCTTCTTCTTCTGGGACCCCTATAATTCGAATGTTGGTGAGTTTAATGTTGTCCCAGAGTTCTCTGAGACTGTCCTCAATTCTCTTCATTCTTTTTTCTTTATTCTGCTCTGCAGTAGTTATTTCCACTATTTTATCTTCCAGGTCACTTATCTGTTCTTCTGTTCTTATCTGAATACCTGTTCAGGTATTCTGTTAGTGATTCCTTCTAGAAAATTTTTAATTTCATTTAGTTTGTTGTTCATCATTGTTTATTTGCTCTTTAGCTCTTCTAGGTCTTTGTTAAACATTTCTTGTATTTTCTCCATTCTATTTCCAAGATTTTGGATCATCTTCTCTATCATTACTCTGAATTCTTTTTCAGGTAGACTGCCTATTTCCTCTTCATTTGTTTGGTCTGCTGGGTTTTTACCTTGCTCCTTCATCTGCTGCATATTTCTCTGTGTTTTCATTTTGTTTAACTTGCTGTCTTTGGGGTCTCCTTTTCGCAGGCTGCACGTTCGTAGTTCCCATTGTTTTTGGTGTCTGCCCCCAGTGGGTGAGGTTGGTTCAGTGGCTTGTGTAGGCTTCCTGGTGGAGGGGACTGGTGCCTGTGTTCTGGTGTGTGGGGCTGGATCTTGTCTTTCTGGTGGGCAGGGCTGTGTCCGGTGGTGTGTTTTGGGGTGTTTGTGAACTTAGTATGATTTTAGGCAACCTCTCTGCTAATGGGTGGTGTTGTGTTCCTGTTTTGCTAGTTGTTTGGCATTCGGCATCCAGCGCTGGAGTTTGCTGGCCGTTGGGTGGAGCTGGGTCTTAGAGTTGAGATGGAGATCTCTGGGAGAGCTCTCACCGATTGAGAGCTGCACAGGCTCCCGGGGTGGGCGAGGGGGTGGATAGAGACCTGTGCTTGCACACAGGCTTCTTGGTGGCTGCAGCAGCAGTGTTAGTGTTTTATGCCCGTCTCTGGGATCCAAGCTGATAGCCACGGCTCGCGACCGTCTCTGGAGCTCGTTTAGGTGGTACTCTGAATCCCCTCTCCTTGCGCACCCCGAAACAATGGTCTCTTGCCTCTTAGGCAGGTCCAGACTTTTTCCCGGACTCCCTCCCGGCTAGCTGTGGCACACTAGCCCCCTTCAGGCTGTGTTCACGCAGCCAACCCCAGTCCTCTCCCTGGGATCTGACCTCTGAAGCCCGAGCCTCAGCTCCCAGCCCCCGCCCGCTCCGGCGGGTGAGCAGACAAGCCTCTCAGGCTGGTGAGTGCTGGTCGGCACCGATCCTCTGTACGGGAATCTCTCTACTTTGCCCTCTGCACTACACTCTCCTCCATGGCTCCGAAGCTTCCTCCCAACCCACCCCCCATCTCCGCCAGTGAAGGGGCTTCCTAGTGTATGGAAACTTTTCCTCCTTCACAGCTCCCTCCCAGATGTGCAGGTCCCGTCCCTATTCTTTTGTCTCTGCTTTTTTCTTTTTTTCTTTTGCCCTACCCAGGTACATGGAGAGTTTCTTGCCTTTTGGGAAGTCTGAGGTCTTCTGCCAGCGTTCTGTAGGAGTTGTTCCACACGTCGATGTATTTTTGATGTATTTGTGTGGAGGAAGGTGATCTCCACGTCTTACTCCTCTGCCATCTTGAAGGTCCCCTCCTATTGTTATTGAAAGGGAAAAAAACTCTACCAATCGGTACAGCAGTTCACAGGTAAATTTTGTTTCATTTCTCTGGTAAATTTCATCTGTCAGAGTGTTGTTTTAGATATGGTTTTTCCATAGAAGCACACATAAAGTCATGAAGAGTTTGAACTTAAACTCATGCTATAAAACTAGGCACTTATTGACCTTCAGATTTTCTAAGTTTTATCATACAGACTGTGAGCTCATTTAATAGCATCAAGCGAAGGAAGCTGCAACAGCATCCCCTGTACTGCATACCTTTGGGATCTTCCTGTATAATGTTGACATTCAGTCTCAACCAACCTGACAATAAAATGATCCATTTATCCAACACAAGCAGACAGAGGAGGAGACACTGCATCTTTCCACTCTGCCTCCCACTCCCAGAGCCAGTCCGATGCTTCCTCTGGGCCAACCACACGCACACATAAAGCACTTTGTCAACAATTTTCCATGTTTTCTGTTAAATTGAGTTTACTCTTCTTACATGAATTTCCCCCTAGATACTTTTTCCAAATAGCACAGAAAGTATTTGAGGTGAACTAAAACTTTTTAATAATAAACTTTGTGGTTATAAAGCCCTAGGACTAAGAAACACTTATCAAGAAATAAAAATGACCAGCTTTACCATTATATATACAGGACTACTAAGGAGTTTAGGAAAAATTACTGATGTTTACTAAAAAAGTATATACATACACACACATATATATATATAAAATATACCTAAATTTTAAAATCCAGCTTTTCAAAGGGGCAGTATTGTCCAATTAAGGACTTTTATAAATCCCTTGGAGTCCTCCATAAAATAAGTATTTTAATCACTAAGAGTATTGAGTAAAATTTTTGCTTCCTTAATTCTATTCCCTGGCAGTTCTGTTTATTTTTTTTAAAAAAGCATAAAAAGCAATTGTCTTTTTACCTAAATAGTCTATGACCATTATGGTTGCTTACTTAGATTTCTTTTCTTTCATACCGAAAATAAATCATTCCTTATTAGATCATGTTTTGTTGCCACTGTAGAATTCTAGAAGGACCAGACAGAATTGAAAGACTGGAAAATTCTGACTATATTATAGATAATAGTGTAATTATCAGAGAAGAACCCGAAGTACCAGTGTCCCTAAAGTATTTTTTTATCAACTTGTCAAGGTATCTAAAAACTCCATCATCCTTCTCTTTTAAAACCCTCATTTTCTTGAATGCTCTTATTAAAATAAAAATGTTATTGATAGGCTACCATGTATGTCAGTGACAAAAGTAGGATTCTAACTAAAAAAACGACACCTGGGCAGAAAGATTTTGGATAGGAAATGGTGGCAGAAAGGCTGTCAGGAAAGAATGCAATGTTCAATGAAAAACTCAACTTAGCTATAGATGGTATGAGGACTGGGTCTTATATCAGTCAGCAGTCTTTTCAATTGCAATATTCAGAAAATACAATAGAAAGTGTCTAAAACAAAAATGGAATTTATTGGCTCTCATGACCTGTGTGCCACTTATCAAATTATTGCCTCTCGGCTTCAAATTCACCTTTCAGTTTCTTTTAGTGTTTTTCTCCTTTAAAGTGAGACCTGTGTTAAGCATTCTCAGTAGAGGGCACTGGAGGGACCTTGCAGGAGGAAGGTGCTCTCCTACCTTGTCTGGCTGATGCCTAGTGGGCTAGCAGTGTGGGTATAAGGCGAATCTCTGTCCCAGTCATGTGCCCAGAACATGGTCCTTTGGTAACCTTTCAGCCTTGGCCTGGCAATAACCTAATTGCTGTGCACTTGACATGGAAATTAGCACTCTAAAGCCTTCCTGTCTGAATCAGTGCCCCATTTCCCTTTGTAAGTTCTTGTGCAAACTGCCAGCGCCCCAGAGGATTTCCATCAAGCCAGCCACTGCTCCCTCTGTAAGCCTTGCTTGCTTTGACTGTGCCCAGAAGGTTTCTGTCCTTTACCATTGCAGATTACCTGCTCCTTACCTGCACTCCACAGAGTTGCTTCCTAATTGCCCAGCAACTGCAGAACAGCTCCAGTCTGGGAAACGCAGTTCATTTCTGAGTTATCCAGTGTAACAAACTATGCTTTCTTCTAGAAGGTCTGAACCCCAGCCTTGGGGACGAGGCCCCCTCCCAAGTTTTATCCTTCCTTAGATATTCTTCCTCAGCCCTAGGGTACCGTATAAAATTTGCCTATGTCTTATAGTTACTCACTTAGTATAGTTTAATAATTTTTAATATTAAACTTTCCGTGTTTATCTTTCTATATGGTTTTTGTCTCCTAACTGGACCCAGGCTAATACACTTTGACTCAGGGTTCAAAAATTATTACCAGGATCAGTCTTTAGGCTGTGCATCCTTTAGATTGTCTCTATCTCATCCAGGCTCCCTTTCTGTGGCTCACATATTTCAGTACCATCAAATATATTTGAAGAGTCAATGCTTCTTTTTCCCAGAAGCCCCAGCTAATATTTCCTAACATGTCAGTAGCTAGGCTTGGGTTACATGCACATCCCTGATCCTATTTACTTAGTTCACTAGGGATTCTCAGTTTCCTACTTTGTACTTACATGGATTCAGTCACTTCCACATTCTAGGGTTTGTCTCTTACAACACCCTACTTTTGGTATCAGTTTCTACATCAGTTATGAATTTTGTTGTTCCAAGTGACAGTAACCCAACTCAAACTGGCTTAAATAAAAACAGGGAATTTACTGACGCATGCAACTGAAAAGTCCACAGGTGAGCCTGGCTTCATGTGCAGCTTGATTCAGTGCTCATATCATATCACCAAGAGCCCCTTCTGGGTTGCTTCTATTCTCAGGCTGACTTTCCTTATGAGCATAATGGAGAGGGCAGTTCCAGTTGTCAGATCTTTACATTACTAAATCCAGTTAAAGAATCAAAGCTTCTGTTTTCTCTCAAAGCTTTCTCTTCTTTTTGGGAGCGTATGTCCCAATGGGGTGTTGTGATGGTTAAGTGGGGTAATATTTGTTATGTTAATGATTGTTATTATTAGCCCATTAACTCTATTAACTCTTGTCTGTCTCTGTACCAAGCAAGCACTGTGGTCAAGTGGATAGAATATCTGGATAATTTTAGGGTCCTCTTTCAGAGTTGGAGGTGAAAATGTTCAATCCCATACCATCTATACATTTGACAGTGAAGATGTATAAATTCTCTAAAGGAACAATATAGTACTTTTTTCCAGAAATAAGAAGGAAAAGCTGGGAAGGCAGTTGTGATGGTTCATTTTATGTATCAACTGGTCTGGACCATGGGGTGCTCAAATGTTTGGTCAAACATTATTCTGAGTATGTTTGTGAAGGAGTTTTTGGATGAAATTAACATTTGAATCAGTAGACTGAGTAAAGCAGATTGCCCTGCCTTATGTGGGTGAGTCTCATCCAATCAATTGAAGGCCTGAATAGAAAAAAGGGAAGACCCTCCCATGAGTAAGAGGGAACTCCTCCTGCCTGACTGATGAACTGGAACATCAGTCTCTTCCTATCTTTGGATGAAACATTGGCTCTTATGGGGTCTTAAGCCTACCAGCTGTGGGGCTTGAACTGCACCACTGGCTCTCCTGGGTCTCCAGCTTGCCAACTATAGATCTTGGGACTTGTCAGCCATCATAATAACATGAGCCAATTTCTTATACTAAATCTTGAGTCTATCTATCTTTATCTATCTATCTACCTACCTATCTATCTATCTACATCCTGTTAGTTCTGTGTCAGTATTGATCTCTGAGAAGGAAGGGAAAAGAGGAAGGAGACAGTAAGGGCAGGGGTGAGAGTGGAGGAAGACATGAGAAATGGAAGAAAGTTGGGGAAGAAACAACTTCTGGTTTCACAACACAATTTTGTCTTGGGCTGTGCAATATTGTGATTTGTAAGAAATATATAATTGGTCACTCAGATGTATTTCTTGTATATATTTGGTCTTCGTCTATGCTTCCTGGCTCACAGTTCTCAAAACCCTTGGAATTTCTTGAGTGATAAGAGCAATGGGTACATCTTTTATTATAATATTTGGTCTCTTGTCCTCAGTTTCTGAAAACACTTCGGAGCCATAAAGGTGAAATGAGTGTCTTGTTATCCATAACAAGCCTCTTTCAATCACAGCTGAGTTTATATTAATGAGGTGACTGTTGGATATCCCCTAAAAATGTGGGTTGGGGTAGTTACTGTGGGTACCAACCTTAAATGGAGGGTTGAAACTTTCAGTCCCACCCCCTGATTTCTGGGGAGGGGCTGGAGGTTGAATCAATCACCAATGGCCAGTGATTCAATCAATCATGCCTATATAGTGAATCCTCCTTAAAACCAAAAGGAGGAGATTTGGAGAACTTCCAGGTTGGTGAACCAAAATGCTTCTACATACTACTAAGTCAGGCCTCAAACCCCACTAGGACAGAGACTCCTTTGTTAAGGGCTTCACCCTATGTACTTCTTCATGAGGCTGCTGATTTGTATCCTTTAATATCTTTTGTAATAAACTGCAATCTAGCAAGCAGACTAGTTCCCTGAGTTCTGTGATCTGTTCTAGCAAATTAATGGGACCCAAGGAGGGGGTCGTGGGAACCTGTGATTTATAGCCAATTAATCAGAAGTCTAGGTAATGACCTGGGTTTGTGATTGGCACCTGAAGTGGAGGACAGTCTTGTGGGATTGATCCCTTAACTTGTGGAATCTAATACTATCTTTGGGTAGACAGTGTCAGAATTAAGTTGAATTGTAGAACACCTAGCTGGTGTCTGAGAATTGCTTGATGTGGGCAAAACCTCCACACATTAGATTCCACGTATACGTTAGATAATGCAGTATTTGTCTTTCTCTGTCTGACCTATCTCACTTAGCATAATGCCCTGAAGGTCCGTCCATGTTGCAAAGGGAAGAATTTCCTTCTTTTCATGGCTGAATAATATTCCATTGTTCTACATTTTCTTTATCTGTTCATCTGTTGATGGATACTTAGGTAGTTACCATGTCTTGGCTACTGTAAATAATGTTGCAATGAACATGGGGGTGCAGATATCTTTTTAAAATTAATTAATTAATTTATTTATTTATTTATGGCTGTGTTGGGTCTTCGTTGCTGCTCACGGGCTTTCCCTAGTTGTGGCCAGTGGGGGCTGTTCTTCGTTATGGTGTGCGGGCTTCTCATTGCTGTGGCTTCTCTTGTTGTGGAGCCTGGGCTCTAGGCGCACGGCTCCAGTAGTTGCAGCATGTGGCCTCAGTAGTCGTGGCTCTCGCGGGCTTTAGAGCTCAGGCTCAGTAGTTGTGGTGCATGGGCTTAGTTGCTCCGTGGCATGTGGGATCTTCCCGGACCAGGGCTCAAACCCGTGTCCCCTGCATTGGCAGGTGGATTCTTAACCACTGTGCCACCAAGGAAGTCCCTAGATATCTTTTTAAGATAGTGATTTCTTTCCCTTCAGACATATACCCAGAAGTGGAATTGCTGGATTATAAGATAGTTTTATTTTTAATTTTTGAGGAACCTCCATTTTGTTTTCCATAGGGGCTACACTAATTTACATGTTCACCAACAGTGCACAAGGGTTCCCTTTTCTCCACATCCTTTCCAACACTTGTCATCCATTGTCTTTTTGATAGTAGCCATTCTAACAGGTATAAGGTGATATCTCATTGTGGTTTTGATTTGCATTTCCCTGATGATTAGTGATGTTGAGCACCTTTTCATATACCTGTTGTCCAGTTGTATGTCTTCTTTGTAAAAAAGTCTACTCAGTTCCTCTGCCTATTCATAAATCAGATTGGGCTTTTGCTATTGAGTTCTATGAATTCTTTATATATTTTGGATGTTAACCTCTTATCAGATATATGATTTGCAGATATTTTCTCCCATTCCATAGGTTGCCTTTCAATTTCGTTTATGGTTTCCTTTGCTGTGCAGAAGTCTTTAGTTTTATGTAGTCCCACTTGTTTATTTTTGCTTTTGTTGCCTTTGTTTTTGGTACTAAATCCAAAAAAAATCATTGCCAAGACCAGTGTTAAAAATCATATCCCCTGTGTTCTTCTAGATGTTTTATGGTTTCAGGTCTTACTGAAAGTAAGCTAAAGTTTTTAAGTAAGTAAGTTTTATGGTCTCAAGTCTTTAATACATTTTGAGTTGATTTTTGTGTGTGGTGTGAGATAGTGGTATAGTCTCATTTTTTTGCCTGTGGCTGTGTGGTTTTCCCAGCACCAATTATTGATGAGACCATCCTTTCTGCATTGTATATTCTTGGCTTCTTTGTTATAAATTGACCAAATATGCGTGGATTTATTTCTGGGTTTCTGTTCTGTTTCATTTGATCTATGTGTTCTATGTGTCTGTTTTTATGCCAATGCAGGTAGGATTTTGATATGAAGAGATGTGGGAGATGATTCTCAGTGAGAAATGGCATGAGCAAAATAACAAGGTTAAAAAATAACAGAACCTGGGGAGTTCCCTGGCGGTCCAGTGGTTAGGACTTGGTGCTTTCACTGCCGTGGCCCCAAGTTCAATCCCTGGTCAGGGAAAAAAAATAGAACCTTTTCTGGGATGAGTGAATAAATCAGTAGAGTTTGTCATGGACTACATATTTGTTCCCTCCCTTGTCTCGAATTTATATGTTGAAACCCTAACCACCAGTGAGATGGTATTAAGAGATGGGGCCTTTGGGAGGTAATTATGTCATGTGGGTGAAGTCTTTTTAAGGAATTAGCATTCTTTTAAGAAGAGACTTGAAAGAACTTGATCCTTTCTCTGCTTTCCACCACTTGAAGACAACAGTAAGAAGATGGCCATCTGCAAACCGGGAAGTGGGCCCTCACCAGACACTGAATCTGAAGGCACTTCCCAGCCTCCATACTGTGAGAAATAAATGTTACTTAAGCCATCCAGTCTATGATAATTTGTATAGTAGCCTGAAATGACTAAGACATATTTGAAGCATAACATTTAGTGAGGCGAGAGAGAGATTGGAGAAACAGGTGGGGAGAAGATTGTGGTCAACCTTAAGAGCCGAGCTAAGAACTATATTTTTTAAAAAATGTACAAAGGAATGCACAAAACATAAGTATACAGCTCAGTGGATTATTACAAAGTTAACACATCAGAGAAACCACTACCCAGATCTCAAAAATAGAACATTACCAACACATTACCCCACTCATGCCTCTTCTCAAACACTGCGCCTTTCTTTCTCCCTGAAGGAAACACCACTGACTTCTAGGTTAATGCTAGAAGTCAGTGGTTAATGCTGCCTGTTTTTGAATTCTATAGAAATGTCATTAGATAGTATTTATTATTTTGTATCTAAGTTCTTTCACTCAGTACTGTTGATGAGATTATATATGCGGTTGAATGTATCTGTAGTTTATTTTCATTGTTTTATAAGTATTCCAGTGTAAGAATATTCATACCACAACTTATGTATCAAAATGACTGTTGTTTGTGTAGAATTTGGGGGTTACAGGATATGCACATATTCAGTTTTAATAGATTCTGGGAATCAGCTTTCCAAAATAGTCCTATCTATACACGTCCACCAGCAGTATCTGAGAGTTCCTATTGCTTTACAAGCTCTCCAACACTTGGAATTTTCAGACTTTTAATTTTTAGCCTAGGAAATTTGGACTTAATTTTGTATGCCATGTTGAGCCACTGAAGGATTTTGGTTTGGAAAATGGTGTGAATAGGGAGATACATCAGGTAGTGTTGCATAGATTAGAGTGTGAGAAAAATTTGAGGAGGGAGGCCAGTTGGGATGCTGTTGTAATGATTTCATGAAAATAATGTGGAAACAAACTAGAATGTTAAAAGGGGCTAAAAAGGAAGAGACAAGAGATATTACTCCCACAGTCTGTGCCTATAAATAATAAGATTTGGCAATTAATAACTTGTGGGGATAAAGGAAGCAAAGGTGATTGAAGAGCAAATTCTTGAGCTTAAGTGATTGATAGACTGGTAGAGTCTTAACCAACTTAAGAAGACTTGGGAGAAAACTCTCATTCGGAGAAATTGTTTTTCCTTAAATTTTATCATTTAACTATTTTACCAGACCCTTAGTTCAAATTTCTTATACTCTTTTTCTCCAACTCTCCTTTCTCAATGCTGTGGAAGATCATTCTCAGTAGAAGGTGGATCTGTCAGAGAAGAAAGAACCAAGACTAAGGTGGAATAGTTAAATTGTGTCTCTCTCAGTGAACTCAGTAACCAGAGAAAGCAACAGAAGATTTTCTGTTATTCAAACCTGACAGCTTTGGTGTAAGGAGTGATAGTAGCTAGAGAATGACAGGTCTGGGACTTCTGGGAAGCCTAAGTCTACATAGCTTTTAAAGTAGGAGCTATTCTGTGTGCTCATTTCCATCACTATTCTTTCTTTTTCTCTAGACGTCTTTTTTATCACTGACATAAGGAATGGCTTATTCCATTTTTGAAATAAATTATTCGTTTAACCAGGTATTTACAGGGATATGGCAAAGAACATTTAGATGCTCTAGGACAAGCACTCCCATTACATTCACTTTTCCTGGTATTGAGATAGTAATTCCAATTGCTTATTTTAATTTTTGAGACAGTTTGCTTGGATAACAGTTCAGGCATTGCTGGTTTTGCCTATCTATATCAATTCTTATTGAATGGATTTATGTCTGTTTTAGCATAACCTCTTTAGTAGAGGCTTTCATTTAATACTTTTTGGTAATATTTTACCTACAAATGTGTCCAAAAGCATAAGACAGCTCATTAAGCTTGTTTATATTGTTTCCTCCAATGAAATCACTTTGACAAATGTTGTTTGTTTTTGTTTTTGTTTTTTTGTTTTGTTTTTTTGTTTTTTTCTGCCACACTGTACGGTTTGTGAGATCTTAGTTCCCTGACCAGGAACTGAACCCGGGCCCTCAGCAATGAAAGCACGAAGTCCTAACCACTGGACCACCAGGGAATTCCCGACAAAGGTTTTGTCTTAAATTTGTACTTTCCTGGCCTTGATAGCTTCCTGTGTGGCACTAACAACAAACAGAAGTAATAGTACCTTATATTTCTAAACCACTTTAAAATTTACAAGGTACATTTACATCTATTTTATATCCATTGGCTTACTCCATCACACTGTGAGTGAGGTGTTACTACTTTCATTTTTCAGAGGAAGAAACGTAGGCTCAAGGACATGAATAGTGATATAGTCAGGACTTCAAATCAGATCTTCTAATGCTAGATTCAAATTGGTGGACTGAATAAAGCAGAGTGCCCTCCCCTACTGTGGGTGGGCATCATCCAACCTATTGAGGGTCTCAGTAGAACAAAATGATGGAGAAGTGGCAAATTCTCTCTCTCTGCCGGACTTAAAGCTGAGACATCAGTCTTCTCCTGCACTTTGAAACTTAGATCATCATCACTCCTGGTTCTCAGGCCTTTAGACTCAGATTGGAATTTATACCAACCGCTTTCCTGGGTCTCCTGTGTGTAGACTGCAGATGGTATGGCTTAACCTCTATAATCATGTGAGTCTGTTCCTTATAATACATCTCATTCTTTTATTATGCCAACTAAAAATTGACACTTGCCATCTGCCTCGACAAGGATTAAGTCACTAGCTGCTGCAGCCACTGACCTTCAACACACCCTGAAAGGAGTTCAGGGTAGAGATCAGGGATGAGGCACTCTGTGGTCTAGGGAAAGCTGACAGAACAGGCCTTCAGGTAGTTAAGATATTTCAGGAGAAGATTTTATGAGCCCAAATTCTTGTATCTCCTCACATCTGGAAAAGCACTAAAATCATTAATGGAGACATCTGCTCCTCGTGACTAGCAGTAACCTTCACAAGACTAGCAGCAACTTTCTGCCAAACTGTGTGCTTGATTGCATGTATCCCCCCTCACCAAAATCACATATATACTGACCTTCCCCCCTGCTTCTTTGGAGCAGTTCCTCAGAGCTATCTAAAACGCTGTCACCCGGCCTATAGTCCTCACTTTGCCTCAAATAAAACTGAACTCACAACTCTCACGTTGTGCATTTTTTTTTCAGTCGACAGTTGGTTCAGTTTCTCTGGAGAACCCTGAATAATACAATGTCCTTTTTGCAGTGCTTCTGCCCTTATCACCTTTTACATCTAGCTGTAGAATTTCCTGTTATCCCTCATCTGTTAATCAGGAACTATATTCTTGCCGGGTGAGAATTTATCTGTATATTGAGTACATACACTTTAGCATTAGACACCAACAACAATTCTCATAATTATCAGGTTAATTTAGTACCTGGAACCAAAGTATATTCAGGAGTTAACTTATGGCATAAGATTTACCTTTTATGTTTTTTTTCATTTGCTTTAGCCAGTATCACCACCCTGTGTGAATAGAATTCAGTGAATAGCCAGTGAAATTTTATTATAGGCCTATTTTACATTTGACTTTTTTGTGGCACTGATAAAAGCTGTGAAGCACAGCCTGATCATATTGTCAAAAAGTTGGTTTTCATAGTCTAAGAATTGAGTCACTGCATAGGTAATATTTCTATTAAGAGAAATAAAACTATTTTCCTGGATATGTTACATAGATCATCAGTATGTTTGGATTTTTGAAGAGATTGGTCATTGGTAAATGTATTAAAGAAAATAATCCAAAACAAAACAAAGAAAGAAAAGGCAACTCCTCTCATCGTTTAACATTAAATATCACTCAGCACACAGACAAAAGACTGAAATGCAGGTGAGAACAGATGTAATGTTTGTTGATTTATTAGCAGCATGCAACGCAATCATGCAGTGGAGTCTACTGACTGAGATCAGTGTGATGGAAAACACAACTCTCTTGAGTGCTGTTCTTCTAGGCTCTTCTCGTGAAAAGATATATTTAGTCAACACTATGAAATTCAGAGAACTGGGAAAGGTAATGAGGTATTCTTCACAGAGCAGTGTACCATGTCCATTCTATCACTGAAAGAATAATGACATGAGTCAGAAAAGCTGAACTCATATACATTTAAATTCCTGAAAAATGATGGGGGGTTACAGTTATTTAATTATTTGGATGCTAACCAGTGAGCATCTCCATATCCAACCAGATTTATGAACATAGTTAAACTTACCTGCTTCTATGGGAATTGGTGAATGACCCAGACAACATGAAAGAAGTTGGAGAAAGGGATTTATTAATTAGGTTTCAGGATGACAAGGAGTAGGCAGTTCTTACTCAGCACTATGAGAATGCTGTGAGCCAAAGGGATTGGCAAATATGAACTTTAAATCTGTAGAAGTCAGAGGAAAGAAAAGACGTTAGATTTGCAGAGTCAAAATTTTTTTAGCCAAAATATCAGGAAAAAAGCAAAAGCCATTTGGGAATGAACAGGTGGTTCCTTGACAATTTCCTCATTTAGCATTGCTAGGGGATAAGATGACTGAGGTTTTTCTTTATGGAACAGTGGGCACATGATGAGTGAAAAGGGTCAAGCTGGCTAAAAGGGCCAAGAGCTGAGCAGATGGCTATAGGTTATTCCTCCCTACAATAGACTTTACCATGTATTCTGTCATTAAACATGTAACAGCAAAAAAGTTAAATGCAGTCAACTGTTTAGTTTTTCCAAAGGATTCTAAACAATGTCTAATTTTTAAAAACTGAACTGGAAAATTTGGGAATTCAGTTAGTAATACAGAGCCACAGACTCAGAATGGGGGAAAAACATCAAGGTTATTTAACTGCTCTTGATACAGAGATCCTTTCCGTAGTGTTAGGGTTGAGTGACAGTCTAGTGTTTGGTTCTCTGTTGACAGGGTATGTGCTACTTTATAATAAGTCACCCCATTCCATTGTGTACAGACTTATAACTTTTTTGGGGCTTCCTAGACAAATTTTCTGATTTCTAGCAGCATTTTGATTTATGTTTGTGAAAAAGTCTCTTCTCCATCAGATGCAGTCTAGCAGAACTATTAATCATGCCCCTGACCCCACCCTAAACGGGATACCAACATGACCCACGGTAAACCCGTAGTCATTCTCTTCCTTGAATTTGAATCTTGAGCAGAGTGACAAACGTTTGGCACTGTTTTATTTCCAGCAGTGGTACCCTGACCAAACTATTTTTTCCCTTGAGACTCTGCCTGAATTTCCTGCTTTCTCATTTTCTGAATGAATCTGCCCTGTTTTTTCTTGTTTCCAAAATCGATTCTCCAGCTTCCTGTTCTCCAGCTTCCTGTCTACTCTTGTATGACAGTCAACTGGGGAGCCCATTAAAAACGATTCCCGGACCTTACCCCCTCAAGTATGTAATTTAGTAATATGGGGTGAGAGTACAGGAAGTTAAATTTATAACACACTCCAGGTGACATTGATGCAGTCAGACTATGGGCTGACTTTTGGGAACCACTGTTCAGATGATATAACTCAAATGTAAATTTTCACTTTAATAGAAAATTTCTAAAAGTGGAAAAGGCTTACTGACCAACTCATAAATGAATGAATCCCAGTTTTTTCATTCATTCAATAATTCAACAAAGAGACATTGAGCATCTGTACTGTGTCAAGCACCATGATGAGCCTTGGGATTCCAGTATCATTAAGATTACGTGAAACTTACTATTTGTGGGCACTGAGGCTCTGACAAGGGATCCAGGAGTACATATCTGGATTTCCAGATCCTACATTCAGTACATATCACCAATAATCTTCAAAAGAAATGGACAAGCATTTGTTTCTATATTTCTACCATATTCTGACCATATTCTACCATATTCTATATTTCTGACCTATATTCCTCAAAAATATAACAGTGTAGATTTTTAATTCTAGATATGTTCCTTCATGTATGTAAAAAAATTCTAAGTAAAACCAGAAATCTCAGCTCTAAATAATTAGTCTTAGGCATAATAAAAAAATTAAACCATATCCATCTTCTGCCAGGTTTAATAAAACAAGAATTTCTTCTTTTACTGTTCTACTGAATTGCCTCACAGTTACATACATAATGTACAATTAAAAACAGCTTTAGTTGAACAGGATATGAAAATGTTCAGAGGCTCCTTCTTTTAGCTAAAAACAAAAATAACTCTTATGTAAAATACTTGCTGTTAAATTAGGACCATATTTCATATTTTTTGGATGATTCTAAATCAGCAGTCTTAAGTAAATTTTGAAAACTTATATCCCTTCTCAGAAACTTTTGTTGACCTCAAAGGTTTCTCATCATAAGTCTAAATATTTCTAAAATATATAGTTTACAGAAAATTGTGAACATCGATATAAAAATTTCATCATTCTTTGAAGTGTATCCATTTTGATTCCCACTATAGTCCATATAAAAATACTTGAACAAACTCATTTTAATAGTCAGAAGTTCTTCATTTATTTTTTTCTCTCTGAAATTCTATTTCCATATAACTTTTCCAAAATTTTATACTATTTTAATATATTCTTTCTGCCTGAAAGTCTTTTAGTGATCACTTTTCCCTGCCGTAAAAATATATATGTACATTGAAAAGTAATTTAAAAATTTGTGACAGACTCCAAGGGTTAAAATTTCTTCTGAATTGGATTTTCATCACACTTTTTAATACAAAATTAACCTAAACAGCATAAATAATTGTACCTTTAGATAATAAACATAAAGATAAAAATTATTAGAAATGTGTCCATTCAGATAGTAGGGTTATTTTTTGTTCAATAAATAAACATATGTGTGAGTGGATTCAAATTACACGTTAGGATGAGACAAGTCTCAGTATCAATCTATTCTATTTTTGTTTTTATGGATGTAAGATCTGAGAAAACATATTCCCATAAATAAGTAGATGAGAATGGAGTTTTGTTTTAGCAATGTCTCTCAAACATTTGAACTCCTTCCAAGTTATATGCCAAAATAACATAGTTATCTATCATCAAAAATTATTTTTAATGATCTACCAACTGTCATTTTAATTAGGTCTTCCTTCAGTTTTGTTAAAGGCAAAGAATTGAAACCAATTCCACATTTTATGATTCAGTTATTAGTCATTTACTTTCTCAACACCAACACTAATATTTTGAATTGTCCTATTTGAAAATCTGGAGATTTTTGCCCTCAGGTTCAATGTACCATAGTAAGAAGGTAAAATGAGTGATAGGCTCACCTCTCTTTTTGCAAACAACTGGCATGAATATTCTCAGGCAATCAAATTTTGGAAAGAGTACATGTGAAGCATAGGATCCAGAAATTATTTCCTTAAAATTATTTTTCCTAAAGCACACATATCCCAGTTTGAAATCTGCGGGCCTAAGCATGTCTCCTTTTAAAGATAGTTGCTTTTTATTTAACATTAAGTTAATGTAGATTTGTCTATATTGGAACAAAGAGACCTCTGGTGGATTGTATATTCCAAAATAGCTGCAAAACATTCCCTGTCCCATATTCTCTTCTTACAATGTGACATTGACACTCCTGCCATTGCGAAGTGGTGATCTATTTTCCCTTGCTTTGGATTTTAGGGGAATTGTGACTGTGGGGGGGAATAATGCTATGTGATTTCTGAGGCTGGGCCATAAAAGGTGGTAAAGCTTCTGCCTGTCCACTTAGGATGCTCACTCTTAAAACCCAACTGCTATACTGTGAGGAAGCCAGAACACATGGAATGGCTGTGAATAGGTAAATATTTCAGCTGACAGCCTCATTTGAGGTCCCGGACAACAGCCAGCATCAACTGCCACATGTGTATGTGAGGAAGCCTTTGCGATTACTCGAGCTTCAGCCACCCTAGTCATCTGAATATGACTGCATGAGAGACACCGAGCAAGAACCCCAGAACTAAGATAATAAAATTATCACCATTCCTTTAAGTCACTCTGTTTTAGGATGATTCATTATGTAGTATTGAATAAATTTGATACTAACAGAATACCTTAGTAACCAAAATAAATTGATGTCCACTCAATTCAAAATGTATAGTTCTACCTGATTTGGGCTAAAATTTATCTTTGCATATTATCGAAATCGCAAAGTATATTAGTAGTGCATAAAGATTGCAAAGAATATATTAAACAGTTAATGTTTAATTTCATTAAAGAAAATGTAGATTGATTTTCATATGTTCCAATTTATTATTGATTAGAGTACTGCAGATATATGAAATTACCCAAACTCCTTATCGTTTATTTACTTCTTAAAAATTTAATTATTATTCTCAAAGTAATACTTATCCTTAAATTTAAAAGCCAAACAGTACTACAAGCCTAAAAACAAACAAATAAATATAAGCAAACCCCTGTCCCCTTCGCATTTTCTTCAGGCAAACTTTTTCAATCTCTTTTAGCTGTTTAATCTGGTATTTGCCTCCCAATTTCTAGTACCATACTTTATTGCTAGTTCTGTTTATTTTTGTTTTTAATTTTTGACAGTATCTATTAGCTTCCTTCTATAGAAGTTTAGGATTATCTCTTTTACACTGCCTCCTCAACCCTAATTTCAATGCATATACCTATATCTCCTCCTATTCTCCCACTATAGTTATATCATGCTTTTCTGATACATTAATACTTAAAATTTAAATTTGTATTGTACTTTGATTACATTCCTTCTCTCCTTTTCACAAGTTTTTGTTCCATCATTTGGTTTGTCATCTAGGCCACTATGACTGTTTTAGCCCCAGACCTTCTCAAAGAACTATAAAACAGCTTTCAGTAAAGTTTATGCCTCCCTCCCTCTCCCCTTCCACTCTCTCTCTCTCTCTTTTTTTTTTTCCCCTGGAATCCACTATCCTCCTTACAAATCTGGAGTCATTGCACTCTAGGCCAAAGACCCTAACTGACATTCTAGGCTGTCACTGCTGGGCATTTTCTTTCTTTCTTTTTTTCCTTTTCCCCTGTATTGAATTCCTTGTTTCTCGGATTTTATGTTTTCCCATTACTTGGTCTATTTCTTTGTCTTGATGGAGCACATTTTCTAGGATTTTTTTTTAACAAAGGCTGCATATAAGATAAAATTTTTGAAGATCTTACATGCTGAGGATATTTTAATACTACCTTTGCATTTGATTGAAGTATAGCTGAGGATAGAGTTTTAGGTTATAAATAACTTCCCCCAAAAATTTAGAAAGCATAGCTTTGTTGATTTCTGTTGATTTGTTACAATTTTTAAGTCTTAAGCTACTTGGATTTCTGATTTTTTTTAATATATTCCTGACCTTTCTGATGATTTGCTGCTTGAATCCTTTGCTTCAGCTTTCTGAGCTCCGCTAATCAGATTTCACTAGTCCATGTCCTTTCCATCTTACAAAATTATGTTTTTATCTCTTGTCTACTGTCCCTCCTGTCTCAGTCCCTGTTCCATTTTCTTTGTCCTTGTGATTCTGTACATTGTTTTTTCATTTACTCTTATTTTAGTGGTATTCAGGATTGAATGTATGTGTTTAATCCATCAAGTTTAACCTGAATTCTGTAACTTCAACGTTTTTCACTTCAGAGATCTACTAATTCTGCCCTCTAAGTTATTTTTAAATTGTACAGTTTTACAGCATTTATCAAATGTGCAGATACTATATGAAAATTAACTATATATATATCTTTGTTGTTTTCCCTTGATTCATTAGTACTAAAAGAGATAGAGAAGGCGTATTATTAAGTGTTCCTTCAGGAAAACGAGGGAAACATATAAGGAATTGGTTATGAAATTGGAAAGACTGAAAGAGTGCAGAGGGGACGGTGAGGTTACCCGCCTACCACCTGTCTGGCTGGAGGAGCAGCAGAGGAAGCGGGGTTACCCAGAGCCCAGGATTGCTGTGCTGAGGAGCCCTGTTGAGCTTCTGCTGTTGCTTGGCTGCCGCTGCACCTGTCACTGCCCTTTGCAGGCAGCGAGGAGCCCATATCCCCATTGAGGCTGCAGGAACCCAGGAGCCCGCGGTCTCCTGCTACAGCGGCGGCAGCTGCTGCTCCTGGAGCTGGAGCCAGAAGCGTCGGACTGCTGAGGCTGATGGGGCACCACCTGTGCCGCTGCTGTGGAATGGTCCTGCCTGAGCAGGACCCCAGAGCCTGCACTTACCCCTGCCCCTCTTGCTGATGCAGAAAAAAACCCACACAGATTTCTCTTTCCCTCTTGCCTCTGAGTCCCCCAACAGTGCCTTTCATTGGCAGAATCTCACTAGAAAGCAGCTGGAAAGGAAATCTGTGAGATGTAGTTTACAGCCTCCCAGCCATCCTGTGATTCAGAGGAGATTCCAGAAGGCTGGGAATGACGCCAGATGACAAATAGCCAGCCCAAAGGGTTTAAAGGGAAACTCAGTAACTGACTTGTGAATATTATCATTTCTCTGGGTAGGCATATCTATCTGGCACATCCTCTGACTGTGATACACATCTATAAATATATTGTATATACATATTTTTTAATAGAGGCCTTTGAGAATAAAATCAGAACTGCTTGAAGCAAAGAGGTTTGATAATTTTCCAACTGTGAAGAAAACTTTAATGATTATGATATTTCATTGATTATTTTGGCATTTCCAGAGTTTATCTTATATATTGCTATTTTTGCTGACATTTTACAGAATTTGGAGCAAGTATACAAATTTAATAGGTTGTTAAGTGAGATTTTTTCCTGTTGTCTCGGATTTTCAGTTAAGGCCAAAAACTGAGAACAAGAGATGTTAAATTCCTCATATTCTAAGGATTGCTGTGAAGACAGCCAAAATTAGGTTCAGAAACTACCCCCAGGGCCAGCTAAGAGAGAGCAGGACTGGACCTGTTGCCACCAGCCTACCCACTCCCTTCCACTTTTCTTTTCTCTGCCCTGGATGCACCTGACTAGAAAAAACAACTAGACTATTCCCCACCCCTCACCCCCACCCCCAGCTTTTAGCTTTTCTAGTAAAGTGAGTATGATCTGTCATGTGAATCTGCCTATTTTTGTTTCTAAAATTGAAGATGAAATTTCTGTTTGGTCAACACGTAATCATGGAAAATAAAAGGATGTCTGTCTCTCGGGTTCCCGTGCTCCTACTGTCAGGTACAAGAGGAGTTCAACTCTGCTCTCCAACTGTTCACTCATGTTTTGAAAAGTCAAATGGAGGACACATTCATGACAGAATATAATATTCTTATTTACTTGTTCTTATGCCTTCTAGGCAGAGCTATTCAGAATAAAGGAATGGGTGCTGTTAACGTTGATGTCAATATGATACTTGGATGGCATTTGGCAAGACGACTCCGGAGTATCCAAATCCTTCCCTGTCTTGGTCATTCTTCCTTGAGAATGCCTCAAAGAAAGCGTGTGTGCAGGATACATTGACCAGCAGAGCATAGTGACATCACATTGGAATGACTTCTGGGACTTCTTTCCCAAACTCAAAGCAGAGCCAGTGGGAGTCAACCAGAGTTCCACAAAAGTTCCCTCATTTGTATCTACTGGAATGGCTTCAGTGGTGTGGAAGCAAAGAAGGCCGAAAGTCTTGTTCTGACCATTTCTACCACGATATCCATTTCACATTTGGATCTTACTATCTCATGTGGTGAAAATTCACTCACCAGTGCCAAGGTGTGAGACATAAGGACAGCTGAAGACAGAGAGTCTGTCCCAATGTCTTAATGTGCCCTGCCTGGGCCCTCTTGATTTAGCTGCCTTGTGGAAGAGAAAGAGCAGATGAAGAGATAAAGAAAGAGAAAGGAGAGAAGAGAGAGAGAGGACCAAGCTTTCCCTTGGGGAGAACAGGTCCTAAGCTTAGCCTTACTTCGTCAGGTCAGAGAGTCCAGACAGACAAAAATGGAAGAGTTAGGCATCATTTTTCTTCCCTTATTACCATCGTAACATCTTAGGAGGAAGAGAACTGGAAGGGTAAGACTTCACACAGTGTGTGACCTTGACCTCTATAAACAGTACACTGATCTAATTCAGAGACCAGAGTCTGATCATCCAGATCAACAATGGGTTGAGTTGGGCTTTGGGGGACAGCAGGAGTGAATAAAACCGAGAATTCCTCAGAGAGGCCAGCAGGACCGTTATTTTGATGTCAGCCTTTGAAGTGGTCACTGTGCCTAATTCAAAATTTCGAGGTCTCAGGTCCTCATGTTTTAGTGAAGAGCAAGTCTAAATTATACTTGCTGTGTAAAAATTTTACTGATGGCCCTGGTATTGCCTTATCGTCTCAACTGCTGAGGCACTTTTTGTCTGCCTTGTTGATTTTTTCTTGTTGAAAGTATAAAGTACGTTCTAGACTTTATCGTGTATCTTTTCAAGGTTTGGCCCTGTGTCCTCAACTGGGGCAGGTGCTGCTTTGGGGCAGGTGCCTTGTAATTTACCTTATTGTATTTCCAGGATCCAACACAGTGTTTGGAATTGAGTAGGCACTCAATAAATGTTTGATGATGATGAATTTGCCTGGTGTTTGGAGGACATTATTCAGGTTCATTAAGGCTTTACCAGCACTTTTTAAAAAATGAAAACTATTTTCAAATCTCTATTTTGGAAGTTTTTCTCAGTATTTTCCTTTCCTAAAAATTGATTTAGCATTTTCAATACAGCTTGACAGACTAAATTTATTTTTTGCCTTTGTACTTATTCTTTTAGAAGAACATATATATAAAGAAAATATATTTGGCAGAAGATATATGTGATGAACTGCAGAGACAGAAGCCATGTCTTTAGAACTAAAGTGATACCCAAGGGAAGAGCAATAGAAAACTCTTGCTTTGGAGTGACTCAGTGCAGGTGGTTGAAATAGGAAGCTGGGATCAATCCTAGAAGGGCAGTTTGAATTATTTTTCCATTTTCACTGTTCCCTTTTCCAGTGCTCTTTCTCAGATCAAAATGATGATTATAATGAGAAAACATAAATGGGAAATATAATGAGAAGTGATTATTCTTTCTTGCGAGTCAACATGCTAAGTTATGTATTATGCCAGCTCATTTAATCCACACAACTACTCTATAAAGAACATAGTGTTATTATCTGTAATTAATAAACTAGAAAACTGAGGCTCAGAGGATTTGAGCAACTTGCCTAAATCCCACCACCAGTAATGGCAGAGCTTTGAGGCAAACACACCCTAGTCTGGCCCATGACCTTGACCACCATGCTCCGCTGTCTCCTGAAGGCTAAGAAGTGTTCTTGGGAACAGAAACAAAGGAAACTTTGGAGAACAGGGATGGCCTACTCCTCAGACAACTTTTGGGAAGTTACCCAAACCATCAGAAATTTGAGCTGCATATTTTATGAAGGTGGCAATCAAGCCAGTTGAAGGTTTACTTAGAGTTTTGGACTGACACTTTCACAGAGATTTAAAAGTAACTGAGAGACAGTTTAGTTTGAACTTTGAGATTGACATGTTTTGCTGACTGTTCTGCACGATAGTCATTTTCTGCTGAAAAGAATGATCTGTGATTGGCTTATTGTCAGAAACAAATTTAAAAAGTTATAATAAACAAGACAGGTTATTTTGAAGGTGGTGAAAACCTGGAATCAGGTGCAGTATTAGCTTTTTGGTATATGTATATAATTTCATTTACCTTGTCTAGAGCATCCATTTTTGTGTGTTTTTTGAAATAATGAATGGAGTTATTTTAACTGAGTGCTAATGTGGTGAGTGCCAGGTGAGAAATTCAATTGAAATGCTGTCACCAGATCCTTTTGTTTTACTGACAAGAGGTGTCATGTTCTCGTGAATCCCGATACATGGAGTGTGAACTGATAAATAGTTTGGAGATGAAATTGTCAGTCACCATTATCACACTCAAGCAATTATTTTTTCTGGTAGCTTACACTGCCATGAAATTTAAGTTCTGGAGTGTGAGGCAAGTAGAAGGTAAAAACAGTATGGATGTGACCATAAATTGGAAAAGTGCTTAGGTTAGAAAAGTAATATTCCAAAGGGGCTTAAATATAGGGAGAAAGATTTGCTGCTACTTCTGAGACTGAGAGGAGGAGGAAGCCAGGAAGAGGGGGAAGATCAGAGGTGGATCTACCTTGAAGCTAAGGAAACTTAATCTTTAGGGTCCCTTCCATGATGAAGATCATTCCAGTGAATGCAGTCTGTTCACACTGCCATATACTTTTGTAAAATTTGTGCAAGATATATAACAGCAATCAATTAAGTTTGCTGTCTTTTTCCACTCTTACGTCTCTTCCATTACACTTCTACTTTTGGATGGTTTTAGAATGACCCCAGATGTTGTTTGAAGGAAACTTGAGTGGTGAATATGTTTTGTTTTAGTGTAATGGAATATGTTTATGTGATCCACACCATTACTTCCCATATATTTAAGTTACTATTTCCTCATTCTGGCATAAGAATAGCTTCCAGAAATACACCTCTTGCCCACTCTGCCAACTTGATTGATGCTATGATTCACAGGTATGTGGCCAAAATGATATGAATATGCTTAAGGTACCCAGTATCTAAAGTATGTGTGCAGTGGAACAAAACAATATTTAAAATATATGGAGCCAGAAACCAGTCTGTAGAAAATTTTTCTAATCATCAGATGTGTAAAACTGTAATTGGAGGATTTGGTTCCTATCAATATTCTCACCTGTCAGGAATATAGTTAACAATACAGTGCGTAAATTCATCAGATGTATTTTGCATTTTTCTGGTGGAAATTGTGTGAAAGAATTTGTCAGAACTTCTGTAGGGCAAATCTGTAGTGGTTCTACAAGTATTGATTATATCTGTAATAGCCATAGACAAAAGAAACTTTAGAAGAGAAGGTATCATTTATTTAATACCGCATAACAAACCTCCCAAAACTTACTGCCTTAAAACAAAAAATCATTGTTCTGTGGTTGGCAACTTAGCCTGGGCCTTTGTGAGATGGCTCATCTTGCTCTCTGTGGTGTAGATCATAAGTCTAAGATCTCCGTTGAGGTGGCCAATGCTTTTTCTTCTCCCTACAAGGTATTGCATCCTCTATAAAGCACCAAGGTTTGTTCACATTCACAGAGTGAGCATAAGCAAGGAATCTTGAGGCCTGGGATAATAACTCAGTGTCACTGCTGCTATATTCTATTAATCAAAGAAAATCACAAGTCCAGCCCAGGTTCAAGGAGTGTGAAAATAGACACCACTCGTTGTGGGTGTTGCTGAAAAGAATTTATGATCACTTTTTGTACTCTACCATATAGGATTTCCCAATTTGACAAAAATCTTCAACATTTACATAACAACACTAAGTTGTGAATCTGAAAGAAATTACTAAGCTATCAGTAATTTAAAAATGAAGTCAACTGTGCTGAATTACCATTCTGTTCTCCCTCTTTAAAATGATATTGGAGAATTATTGTCACATGAAGAGGCAATCAGAGAGTGTGGAGCCAAGGTGGGCATGGAGAGAAGGATCAATGAAATGTGTCTTTGAGATCCAGTTGAATTTACATTTGGTTTATATGACCCAGATGTCACAGTACTATGCTTGGGAGCTTATAAGGCCTTGGTTTGAATAAGTTAACATCACTTAACAGTTGAGAGATTTGGGGAAAGTTACCTATTCTTTCTTTGATAATCAGTTTTTCATCTGATTGAAATGATAATAGTCATTTTCTGCTGAAGAGAATGATTTACTTGTATAAAAGAATGACCTGAGATTGGCTTATTGTCAGAAACCAATTTAAAAAAAATAAACCAAGACATCATTTTGAAGGTGGTGAAAACCTGGAATCAGGTGTAGTATTAGCATCTTTGTATATGTATATAATTTCGTTTACCTTGTCTAGAGCTTTTTTCATATTTATATGGATATTAATGTATTAAATAATGTATTAAAGTATTTAATAATCTTCTGGTACGTGCTAGGCAGACAGAGATACATTTTTATTGAACCTGCCTGTGTCCCAGGTTCTATTCTAGGAACTGGGGTTATAGTGGTGAATAACAAAATTCCTACCTTCAAGAAGGTTCCATTTTAGTTATACAGCAGAAATTAACACAACATTGTAAATCAACTTATACTTCAATAAAATTTTTAAAAGTTTCCATTTTAGTGAGATGCTTATTTCTAGTAAGAAACTGATTTACTCTTGAGGAGTGCATATTCTAGACCTCAACAAATTTTAGTTCCCTTTCTTAGCATAAAGACATGAATAAAAATATGAGGAAAACTACTTGGAGCAATAGTCTATGGAGATTTTGTACATTTCCTACTTAAAAGTGCTCATTAATTGATCAAAAAGAGTTTAAGGAGAGTACTTGCTGGGAGTTCACATATAATGAACTTGCCCAAACTGTAAATGGAGACTAAATTATTTAGAATTACTCTAATCCAGTTAGCTGGGAAAATTGGGTCTCTCTCTGTCACATTTAAAAGAAAGTTCTTATCGAAAGCAAGTTGTTCTCTTGTTTCTTTAGTATCCTGGAGAATTAAAAGAAAATCTAATTTAGGAAAGATTTTCTGTCTTAAAAAAAAAACACCTCAATACATTGAAAAGGCAACATTAAAAATGTATTCCCTATCTGAATCACAATTTTATTGAAAATATCAAATAATGAGCTTGTATGCATTTTCTTTAACCATCTACTCTTTCTCTAGAAATAACATTACAATATGCATTAAGCTTATTAATTTATTTTTCTCCTAGAGATGAATAAATTATCCTTATGAAGTTGCCTGGCTGAGGAGGGGAAACCCTCAATTTTATATTGAAGTTACAGTTTCAAGGGAGAGCTCATTTTAAATCTTGTCTATCTTTAAACTTTGGCAATTGGTTTTGTGCTTGTGATTAAATATAGTGTTTCTGAAAACACTAGAAATACTGAGAAAACAGGTCAACCTCTCATTCTATTTTTAATTTAGCTGTAAAGCCTATCAATGTTCTAAGGTTTTAAAAATTATATTTTCTTGGGTTTTATAACATGAATTAAAAGTGATGTTGGGCACAGTGACTTTGTCTACACATGTCTGGGAGGATGTGGAATGTTGGCTTATTGACTGATATGGGGTGTTAAAAAATACAACTTATAATTAGAAAAACCCATTAGCAAATGGTGTCTCTACAGCCACATGTAAATTAATGAAGTTAGAACACACCCTCACCATACACAAAAATAAACTCAAAATGGCTTAAAGACTTAGACATAAGACGTGACACCGTAAAACTCCTAGAAGATACCATAGGCAGAAGATTCTTTGAATGTAGAGAATGGACTTGAGGACACAGGGAGGGGGAAGGGTAAGCTGGGACAAAGTGAGAGAGTGGCATGGACTAATACATACTACCAAATGTAAAATAGATAGCTAGTGGGAAGCAGCCACATAGCACAGAGAGATCAGCTCGGTGCTTTGTGACCACCTAGAGGGGTGGGATAGGGAGGGTGGGAGGGAGACACAAGAGGGAGGAGATGTGGGGATACATGTGTATGTATAGCTGATTCACTTTGTTATACAGCAGAAACTAACACACCATTATAAAGCAATTATACTCCAATAAAGATGTTTAAAAAAAAAAATTCTTTGACATAAATTGTACCAATGCTTTCTTAGGTCAGTCTCCCAAGGGATTAGAAATAAAAACAAAAATAAACAAATGGGACCTAATCAAACTTACAAGCTTGTGCACAGCAAAGGAAACCATCAACAAAACAAAAAGACAACCTACAGAATGGGAGAAAAATATTTGCAAACAATGCAACCAACAAGGGCTTAATTTCCAAAATATACAAACATCTCATACCACTCAACAACAAAAATACAAACAACCCAATTGAAAAATGGGCAGAAGACCTAAATAGACATTTCTCCAAAGAGGAAATACAGATGGCCAATAGGCACATGAAAAGATGCTCATCATTGCTGTTAGAGAAATGCAAATCAAAACTACAATGAGGTACCACCTCACACCAGTCAGAATGGCCATCATTAAAAAGTCTACAAATAAATGCTGGAGAGGGTGTGGAGAAAATGGAACCCTCCTACACTGTTGGTTGGAATGTAAGTTGTTGCAGTCACTGTGGAAAACAGTATGGAGGTTCCTCAGAAAATGAAAAATAGAATTACAGTGTGATCTAGCAATCCTACTCCTGGGCATATATCCAGACAAAACTATAATTCAAAAGATACATGCACCCCTATGTTCATAGCAGCACTATTCACAATAGCCAAGACATGGAAACCTAAATGTCCATCAACAGATGAATGGATAAAGAAGATGTGGTACATACATACTATGGAATACTACTCAGCCATAAAAGTATGAAATAATGCCATTTGCAGCAACATGGATGAAACTAGAGATTATGACACTAAGTGAAGTAAGTCAGAAGAAGAAAGGCAAATAGCATATGATATCACTTATATGTAGAATATAAAATATGACACAAATGAACCTATCTATGAAACAGAAACAGAATCACGGACATAGAGAACAGACTGGTTGTTGCCAAGGGGGAGGGGGTTCAGGGAAAGATGGAGTGGGAGGTTGGGGTTAGCAGATATAAGCTTTTATGTACAGAATGGATAAACAACAAGGTCCTGCTGTATAGCAGAGAACCATATTCAGTATCCTATGATAAACCATAATGGAGAAGAATAAATAAAAATGTGTATATATGTATAACTGAATCACTGCTGTACAGCAGAAATTAATACAACATTGTAAATCAACTTCAATAAAAAAACTGATTAAAAAAAACAAAAGCTTCGTGGGGCAGGACTCATATTAGTCTCAAAAAAAAAAAGTGTCTAATAGTAGTTATTTTTGCTTATTTCACATAAAGTCCAAACTTGATGTGTACTGGAATTAAATTTGTGTTTTCATTTTAAAAGCATATCTTTTTCTGTCTTTCCTATCCAGAATATGGCTTAATGATTCAGCTAAACCATTCTCCAAATTCTCCTTTGTATTATTTTTCCTACCGTTTTCTCTATGAAAAAGAGTTTTTCTCCCTTTACTACTCCTAATTCATGAAGAGCTGATTCCCTCTTGCTTTGCACGTTATTTTGAAGGAGGGTTTGAACAAAGATAACCATGTTTGGTTTAATTTCTCTAAACTGAGACTAAGCTGTCTTAAAGTAGTAACTTCTATTATGAAATTGATCCTTTTCTTTTCCCCTGTACCCTAAACCAAATACCTTTTTAGTTGTGCATTATGAGCAAGGTTGTTCAACCTTCTTTGTATTCATACTATTCTTTCTCCAAACAGTCCATTTCAGTCACTCAAATAGATGGTTTAAATCTATGGATTTGAATCACCCCCAGTTAGATTGATCCATTTAGTCATTGTCAGCTCCCTTTTATATAACATGTTTTTTCTATAGAGTGAACATTGCCCAAACAAGACAGAGCATTTAAAAAATTGATAAATTGAACTTCATCAAAATGAAAACTGTTTGCTCATTGAAAGACATCATTAGGAGGATGAAAAGACAAAATGACATGTATCTGACAAAAGACTTGTATTCAGAATATATAAAGAACTCTTACATCTCAACAATAAGACAGTCCAATTAAAAAATGGGCAAAATATTTGATCAGATACTTCACCAAAATATATACAAATGGCTAGTCATCAGAATCACTAGTCATCAGAATAATGCAAAGTAAAGTCACAATGAGATGCTACCACATAAAATGAAAATAACCAGTAGTGCTAAGTGTTAGGAGGTGGAACAGTTTGAGCTCTCATACATTGCTGCTGGAAATACAAAATGGTATAGCTGTTTTGGAAAACAGTCTGGCAATTTCTTATAAAATTAAACATATAAAGCTGAGAAATTCCATTCCTAGTTATTTATCCAAGAGAAAGAGAAATGTATTCAAATGCTCCTAGTCACTTTATTCATAATAGCAAAAAAGAAAAGAAAACAACCCAAATGTCCTTTAGCTGCTGAATAAAAAATTTGTGCTATAGCCATACAATGGAATCCTACTCAGTAAAAGAAAGGAAAGAACTACCGATACATACAATAACATGGAACTGTCTTGAAAACATCACATAAGGTGAAAGCAGCCAGACACAAAAGAACTTCATACTGTACGATTTCATTTATATGCAATTTTTGGAAAAGGCAAAACTATAGCAACAGAAAGCAGACCAGTGATCAGACTGCGGTGGGAAGGGGATTTATTTCAAAAGGGTATTAGCGACTTTTGGGGAGATGGAGGTGTTCTGTATCTTGAGTGTGGTGGTGGTAACACATACTTATACACTTGCCAAACTTCATTGAATTGTACTCTTAAAATGAGTTGATTTCATCCATGTAAGTTATGCTTCAATAAAGCTGTTCAAAAGGAAATATCATAAATAATTTGGAAACTACAGAAAGCTATAAAAAAACAAATGAAAAATGCATTTCTCATGTAATATAACTACAATTAATATTTTTAGTAAACTTTTACTTGAATAATTGAATACTGAAGAAAATGCAAAATCATAGTTGTACAACTCAATGAATTTTCACAAAGTGAATATACCCATGTAACTATGACTGAGCTAATGAAACAGAACATTAGTTAGCACTCCAGAAGAATGTCTCCTGCTCTCTTCTAAGTAGCAATCCCTCTAGTCAATAACACCAGAGCTTAGTTTTGTCTATTTTTGAGATTTGTGTATATGGAATTATTTACGTTATGTCTAGTTCCTTTAGCTCAAAAATATCTTTGCAAGATTCATCCGTGTTGCATGTAGCTGTGGTTCATTCATTGCTATCGTTTTATAGTTTTCCATTGTATGAATATGCCAGAATGTATTTATCCATTATATTGTATATTATTGTTGAATTATTTCCAGAATTGAGTTATTAAGAATAACGTTGCTATTAACATTCTTGTATGTATCATTTGATGAACAGAATGTATACCTGTTAGGTATATACCTAAGAATGGGATTGCTGGCGCTTTAGAATACGCATATGGGCAAATTTAGTAGATCTTTTAAAATAGTTTACCAATTGACTATACCAATTATACTCTCACCAGCAGTGTATGAGCATTTCAGTTGATCCACATACTGTTTTGATGTATTTTTCGCAGAATTATAGAGCAATATTTCCAAGTTTATTTTAAAAGTTTTACAACTTTTAATAAATTTGTCTCATATGGTATACAGAGATTTGAATACTAATCTTTGAATTTCTTTTTACTTTGCATTATAACATGACTATATTATTAAATATTTTCCAGAAATATGATTGTTAAAGCTGCATAATATTTTATCATAAGGTTTTTACCATCCCCTGTAGCTATTCTCCAAGCTTCAGTTTCCTCAGCTCTACAACTGTAATAGTCATATCCATGTCATAGGATTTTTTAAAAATTAATTAATTAATTTTAATTTTTGGCTGCATTGGGTCTTCGTTGCTGCATGTGGGCTTTCTCTAGTTGCGGCGAGCGGGGGCTGCTCTTCATTGTGGTGCGCGGGCTTCTCATTGAGGTGGCTTCTCTTGTTGCAGAGCACGGGCTCTAGGCATGCAAGCTTCAGTAGTTGTGGCACGCGGGCTCAGTAGTTGTGGTTCATGGGCTCTAGAGTGCAGGCTCAGTGGTTGTGGTGCACGGGCTTATTTGCTCCGCGGCATGTGGGATCTTCCCGGACCAAGACTCGAACCGTGTCCCCTGCATTGGCAAGCAGATTCCTAACCACTGAACCACCAGGGAAGCCCCTGTCATAGGATTTTTGTAATTGTGAAAAGTAATAATCTAAATAGTGCTTTACATAATATCTGGCATATAATAGATGGTCAACTAAATAGTTCCTTCCCCCTTCCATTACTGTATTCATCTTTCCTAATGGAGGAGAATAATTAAAATACAGTAAGTAGATCTTCTTTAATTTCTTTCATTAGAATTTTATAGTTAGATTTATACTAAAGTATATCATTTTTGGCAGTGTTGTAAATGTATTGTGTTTTAATTTCAAATTTCAATTGTTTGTTGCTGGCATGTTGGAGAGCAGTTGGTTTTTGTGTATTAAGCTTATATCCTGCAACCTTGCTATAACCACCACTTATTAGTTCCAGGAGGCTTTTTGTGTTATTGTTGATCCCTTGTAATTTTTTACATAGACAGTCACATCATTCATGAACAAAAACAATTTTATTTCTTTTTTCCCAATCTGTACATCTTTTATTCCCTCTTCTTGCCTTATTGTACTGGCTGGGTCTTCAAGAATGATGTTGATAGGAATGGTGAGAGGGTACATGCTTGTCTTTGTTCCAGTCCTAGAGGGAGAAACAGCTGGTTTCTCACCATTAAATGTGATGTTAGCTATAGATTTTTTACAGATGTTCTTCATCAAGTTGAGGAAATTCCCCTTTGTTCATACTGTGCTGAGAGTTTTTATAATGAATTGGTGTTGGATTATGTCAAATACTTTTTTTTTTGCATTGATTGATATGATCGTATGATTTTTCTTTCTTCCGTAGCCTGTTGATGTGATGGATTACATGAACTGGTTTTCAAATGTTGAACCAACCTTTGTGTACCTGGAAGGAATTTCACTTGATTATGGTTTATAATTTTTTAAATTTATTGTTGGATTAGATTTGCTAGTATTTGTTGAGGATTTTTCCATCTGTGAAAGATATTGGTCTAAAATTTTCCTTTCTTGTAATGTCCTTATTTGATTTTAGTATTAAGGAAGTGCTGGATTCATAGAATGAGCTAGGAAATATTCCATCTGATTCTGTTTTTTGGAAGAGATTGAAGAGAATTGGTATTATTTTTTCATTAAATGTTTGGTGGATTCACCAGTGAAACCATCTGGCCCTGGTAATTTCATTTTTGGAAGGATTAATTACTCATTCAATTTCTTTAAATAGGTATAGATAGGTCTATTCAGATTAATTCTTCTCATTTGAGTTTTGATAGTTTGTGTCCGTTTCATCTAAGTTATCAAATTTGTGGGCATAGAGTTGTTCATGGTAGTCCATTATCCTTCTAATGTCCATTGCATGCCCCCTTTCATTTCTGATATTAGTAATTTGTGTTCTCTTTTTATCTTGGTTAGTATGGCTAGAGGCTTATAAATTTCACTGACCTTTTCAAAGAACCAGCTTTTTTTTTTTTTTTTTAATTTTTGCTATTGTTTTCCTGTTTTAAATTTAATTGCTTTCTGCTCTAATTTTTATTATTTCTTTTCCTGTGCTTGCTTTAGGATTAAGTTTATCTCCTTTCTCTAGTTTCCTAAAATTGAAGCTTAGATTACTTATTTAGATATTTTTTCTAATATATGAATTTTAATGCTATAAATTTCCTTCTAAGTGCTGCTTTTGCTGCATTCCACAAATTTTTATAAATTGTATTTTTATTTTTATTTAGTTAAACATATATTTAAATTTCTCTCGAGATTTATTTACTGATCTATGTGTTATTTGGTAGGGTGTTATTTAATCTTCAAAAACTTTGAGATTTTCCAGCTATTTTTCTGATATTAATTTGTAGTTTAATTCCATTGTGGTCTGAGAACATGACTTCTACTCTTTTAAATTTGTTAAGATATACTTTATGGCCAAGAATATAGTCTATACTGGTGAATGTTCCACGTGAGCTTGAAAAGAATGTATATCCTGTTGTTGTTGATTGAGGGATTGTATAAATGTCAATTAGATCAAATATATTAATGGTGCTTTTAGGTCAAGTATATGCTTACTGATTTTCTGCCTGCTTGACCTAATTGATGAAAGAAGGGGTGTTGAAGTCTCCAACTATAATGGTGGGTTTGTCTATTTCTCCTTGCCGTTCTCTCAGTTTTTGCCTCATGTGTTAGTGCTCCATTGTTAGATGCATACAAGTTAAGGATTATTATGTCTCCTTGGAAAATTGACCCCTTAATTATTATGTAATGTTCCTCCTTATTCATGATAATTTTTCTTGTCTAAAGTCTGTTTTAATATAGCTATTTCAGCTCTCTTTTAATTATTGTTAGCATGGTATGTATTCTCCATCCCTTTACTTTTAACCTATCTGTATTTTTATACTTAAAGTGGATTTCTTGTAGACAACATAGAGCTGGATCTTGTTTTTTTATCCAGTCTGACAGTCTGTCTTTTGAATGGTATATTGATATCATTCACATTTAAAGTGATTATGGATACAGTTGAATTAATATTTATTAATTTTTTTGCCACTTCTTCCCTTCTCTCTCTCTTTTTTTTTTTAATTGGAGTATAATTGCTTTACAATGTTGTGTTAGTTTCTGCTGTACAACAAAGTGAATCAGCTGTATGTATACATATATCCCCTCCCTCTTTGACCTCCCTCTCACCCCCCCATCCCACCCATCTAGGTCATCACAGAGCACAATATTTATTATGTTTTAAACTTTTTTCTATTTATTAAACTTGTTCTATGTTTCTTTCCTTCTTCCCAAAGAAACATGTGTTTTGGGAAGAGGAAGAATGAAAACGTGGGAGATGAGGAACCTTTGATTTCTGGGTGGCCATGTGGTCACCTATGTAATGGAATAGCAGCTATGCTGTGGCCAGTTACTAAAGGTAAAAGTTAAAAGTGGAATTTAGAGATGGATCCAACTTCTGGGAAGTGCAAACTAACAAGAAAAAAGTGAAATATATAATCCCTTGGTTATTGTTATCTGTAATTGCTAAAAGGAAAGAAAATGCTTGGTTGGAACTTGATGGTGTACCAAACTCAGATTTGAGCTGATTTGAGCTTCCGCTACTAGCTTCAAAGCTGCCCACGAAAAGAAAAATTATGCCAGGCAACAGAAATAACCTCTAAGGCTTCTGGTCACCAAGAAGGTAGTTAACATGGGAAGAGGACAAAACCAAGAAACTACTGAAACCAGGGGGTATAGTGTGAAGGAGTTTCATTTTGTAGCTTGTTATCATCAGCTCTCTGAAGAACTTTTACTAAAATGAATTGTGGGAGTAACTAATTTAGGGGCCTTGTCTTTGGTTTTGAATGCTGCAGGGCAGAACGGTGTGTTTGGGTTGATACAGGACCCACAACTCACTACTGAACAATCACAGATGGCTGTACATAATCTGGATACACAGGAGGCTATTCCCGAAGGAAAAGCTAGTCTGGTGAACTGGATAAAAGCCACTATAAGGTCTGTTTACACTGAGAAGGGGGACTGCCCAATTTCTGCTATAAATGTGGGACTGGTTTTATGATAATCAGGATATTCACCCACTGAATATGCCTGTTACCCAAGTTATGGTTAATGCTGTGATTAAGGGTGTCCCTTTTTGCATGGGTACCCCATGTTACTTTACTGCTGCAAAATCAAGCAACAGTCTGGGAAGCCTTATAGAATTTGCTATCTCAGCTTCCCCTATGGGTCTCACAGATACTGATAAAAACGTTAGGTTAATTAACAAGAGACTGCAGGAAGACAGAGAGGGGAGAGTCAAGAGACTCCTCCCAAGAAGGTGGAAATTTTTAAACATTAAGAAATGAGGTGGGGGCTTCCCTGGTGGTGCAGTGGTTGAGAATCTGCCTGCCAATGCAGGGGACACGGGTTCGAGCCCTGGTCTGGGAGGATCCCACGTGCCACGGAGCAGCTGGGCCCGTGAGCCACAATTACTGAGCCTGCGCGTCTGGAGCCTGTGCTCCGAAACAAGAGAGGCCGTGATAGTGACAGGCCCGCGCACCACAATGAAGAGTGACCCCTGCTTGCCACAACTAGAGAAAGCCCTCACACAGAAACGAAGACCCAACACAGCCATAAATTTAAAAAATTTTAAAAATTAAATAAAAAAAAAAAAAGAAATGAGGTGAGTAAAGCAAATATTGAAAAGAGTGAAACAAAGAGGAAAAAAAGGGAGAGAATCATAGGACTCACCTGAGCAGGTGGAAATCTTTAGATGATTATTAAGAATGGGTTGAATAAAATGGACATTGATGACGTTAAAAGATAAACTGAGTCATATTTAAAATGTTAAGAGTTTATATGAGCAAAAATCTATTTGACTCAGGCAACACCAAACCAGAAATAGTTAGGAGCACTCCACTGACAGGAGCTAGGGGAAAGTTGTAGAAACAAAGCAAGGAAAGGACTTGATTGGCCATAGCTTAAGTGGTTGCCTTCTTTGGGAAAGCCAAGTTGGCTGTTTGTGATTGGTTGTCCTCAAGTTTTGACTTCTTAACCTTGAGGCATTTACAGGCTTAGGTTTTTGTTTGCTTACATAGGCTGTTAAGGCATTAGGACTACCTCAGTCTAATGGCCTTTTTGCTTAATTAGATTAAAAATGGGATTTAAACAAAGGTCTTAATATAATACTGTTAAAGTTGGGTGGGCCAAAGGGACCCTTGGCTGGACTCCCAACGTTAAAGGCCCCAAACAATCCCTCAATCGTCCATAGTTTGGAGAAATTAAAGCCCAAAGGCAAAGAACACAGTGAGAAGCCTGACCTGCAAACCCTTAGGGCAGGAGACTGACAACTTAATCAGGATAAAGATTGACAGAAGGGCCTAGGACCCTTGGTTTGACCCCCTGCTGGGGAGCCAAAGCCTTTTGCACACGAGTAGATAAAACAATCATGGGATGGAGAAGTTCCAGGGACACCTTGATATCAGAGCCCCACACACTGTGGTGCCAAAACCCATTGGTGAAACCATCATTAGAACTAAAATTAGATTGAGAGAACATATGTAATATGTAAGGGTTGAAAGAATTATGAAAGTGGAATGTTTAAACATGCTTTTTGTAGAGAAGTTGTGTCTCCTTTATCTGAATGTTGTATGGGAATGGATATTATGTCTGGCTAGGGAACACTTCTCCTACCTAGTATTGTAAAACCAAAATCTGTTGATGAAGTCCTAATGGAAGCTACAGTTAGGAATGTAAATGTTGATGGAATCAAGGTAAAAGTTTGTGAACGAATTGGTATCTTTCAACAGGCTTTATGTGAAGTGGTTATGTCTCTTTTCCTTGATTGTACTGTGGGGCTGGACATTGTATCTCATGGGAGAATGTTTCCCTTATCTAGCATTGTAAAACAGGAGGCATGTAAATCTGCCCTTCAAGCAATGTTAATTGGACATTCTAAATAGGTACCATTAAGATTGCCTGAGCCTACAGAGTGTAGAACAGAAGCTGGAATGCTGGTAGAGACACATTCTCTGTGTGATAGTCCTATGTGGAGCACATAAACAGGGGCTTATGGCAAAAGGCTGTGAGTACCTCCCCTCAATGACTACTGGGATTTTGAACCAGAGAATTTCCATTTAAGGAACAATTACTAGCTTGATATTAATTGAAACTGCCACTAAACCTGAAATACCCATGATGTCTCAGGTGATGTTGGAGAAATACTCTAACGGGGATGATGGTGCCCAGAAGATTTCCATAGTAAAATGGAAATGGTTTATACAGGATCATACTACCCAGGTAATGCAAGGAGGAGATATTCTCAAACAAGGAGCCTCTTTTCCCCTAGGACTGACTCTGGAACTGTGTGAGGAGCTGCTGGTTTCTGTCGTCACTTGGGCAGTGTCTTATAAATAACGCTTGAATGAACAACAAAAAGCTTCTTGGTTTGTGAATGGCAGTTCCAAAGTGAATAGACAATATTCTATTTGGAAGGCTGCCACTCTGACTGAAGAAGGTAAAAACAAATCAGTTTGGTGGACTGAATTGCATGCTGTTTTCCTAGCACTGATGGAAGAATTGAACAGTGGTAAAAGCCCCGATGTTTGGGTTTTTATTGACTTATGGGCAACGGCCAGTGACCTGGCCATATGATCAGACAGAAGGGCAATGGAAACCTGGCCTATTAAAAGGATGCCCATATGAGTCACATCCCAATGAAAATCACTGTGGGAATTTGAGGGGTGTTTTAAAGTTGTACGTGTTGATGCCCATCAGAACTTCCTTCCAGGTTTAGAAGGTGATTGGAGTCAACAAGCACATATTCCCATGGGATTACTTAAGACAGCCACCTGGGTCCAAAAAATGAGTGGACTTGGAAGTACTGTAGCAAAGCAGAGATGGACTGAATTTGGACATACTTCTCTTGTACCGTCTGAGGCACAGAATGCCAGTAAGAACTCTTCTGTCTGCCAGCAAAAGAGACAGAGACTGCAGATGGCTATGTGACTATGTAGGAAGGCCTTGAACATAGCTGGCCAGTCAGAGTGACGCTGGTAGCTCTGGGTGCTACAAATGGTTCTTGACAAGAATAGATACTGACTCAGGATTGAGCTTTGCTTTTTGGGTAGTAGATGCAAATGCTCAGAGTGCTATAGAAAAACCGGGATGGAAGATATTGCATCAATTTGAACTCTGAGTCGTATTTCTTCAGATCAAGGGACACACTTTATAGCTTATAATATCCAACAATGAGCAGAGAGATATCCTCCTCAGAATAATAGTTTGATAGAGAATTGGGACAAGCAATTCAATCATTGGTGGTCTGAAACAGGGGGGAGATACAGGCATGAAGAGTTGGTTTACACACCTTCATGAGTGTGTGCTTACACTCAAGAGGAGTGGGGCTAAAGCAGCGGTCCCCAACCTTTTCGGCACCAGGGACCGGTTTTGTGGAAGACAGTTTTTCCACGGATAGGGGGTGGGGATGGTTCAGGTGGTAATGTGAGTGGTGGGGAGCGATGGGCAGCGGCAGATGAAGCTTCGCTCTCTGGCCCGCTGCTCACCTCCTGCTGTGTGGCCCGGTTCCTAACAGGCTGTGGACTGGTACCGGTCCAGAGCCCCGGGGGTTGGGGACCCCTGGGCTAAAGGAGTGTTCCCCACTAGCTAGATTCTTCTGTTTTTCTGGTGGACCTGGGGAAGAAGCAGTGGAGGAGGATCCTGGTGTGACTATGCAATTTTTGCCAAGGCAGGAAGACCCTGGTATAATAGCTATACTTTTTTCTTCCCCATGTCACTTCAATTTTGTTTTTTCCCTACTCAATGCAGTGGTCACAGGACCAGGGTTGCAACTACAAATGCTGGAAGCAGGGATAGTTCTTAAGCGAGAAACTGTGACTATATTTTTAAAACTTTATGTCAGAATTCCAAAGGGCCTGATGGGTGTGGGTTGTGCTTTCACCCCATCTGGCAAAATTGGGGTTAACAGTGAATGAAGCTATATTGCCTGGTGGTAAAAATAGTCCACTAGTTCTGCACCTATGTAATCTTACCCCGTGTAAATGGAAGTGGACTGAGATGGAGGTACTTGCTAGGCTAGTATTACTGCCTGCAATCTAGACGAGCACAGTGGTCAAATATAATGCTCCTTCCAAAGGTGAAAAACATTTAATTGAAGGAATAGTAGCTGAGGGTAAATAAATGAATAAGAGAGTTATTTAATGAGGGAAATCCTATATTACATTAACACTTTAAAAGAGGTGCAGAGCAAGAGATGATATTGTCTTTTAGCTCAATTATACCAGATGCCTGAAAGGGTAAAGTCATTATGCTATATTGCTGAGACCATTCCTGCTTTTGGAACCTGAACCTGACAAGATTGAACAGAAGCCGGAAAACCTGACTGGCTTTGCCCTGGGACTAATTATTAATCATTGAGTGGAATTCTAGTAATGTGCCGTTATCTTTTGACTTTTATGATCCTTTTGCTATAAAAGGTCTATGACTAGAGACCAGGGGGTGGACTGGGACATAGTAAGAAATCTGCATTTGGTTTCTGCCCCCTGTTCTTGACACAGAGCTTCCAAGACCCATGGGATTTCTGGAGGGATGGGTATCTTTTTGTGTACTAATGAGATGACTGGTAGCTGGGGGGCCCTAAACAGCTTCAGGATGGGGGCTGGTTGCCAGAAAGACCAAGGCATGATTAGAGAGTTGGAACTTTCAGCCCCCCTCCATCCTCCAGAGAGGGGAGAGGAGCCAGATTGAGTTAATAATTGATCATGCCTATGTGGTAAAGCCTCCATAACTCTGACTGAAAGTGTTTGGAGAGCTTCTGGGCTGGTGAAAACACCTTATGCTGGGAGAATGTCACATTTCAACCCCAAGGGGCAGAATTTCCTGTACTCAAGACTCTTCCAGACCTCACCTTTGTACCTTGTTATCTGGCTGTTTGTCTGTATCCTTTATCACATCCTTTGTTATATAATAAACTGGTAAATGTAGGAGTTCTATTAGCCATTCTAACAAATTCTTGAACCTGAACACGGGGTCATGGGAATCCTTGATTTATAGCTAGTTGGTCAGCAGCATGTGAGGTCCAGACTTATGATTGGCATCTGAAGTGGGGGCATTCTTGTGGAATTGAACCCTTAACTTAAGAGATCTGCCACTAACTTTAGGTAGATAGTGTCAGAATTGAATTGAACTGTAGGACACCCTGCTGGTGTTGGACAATTGGACAGTGTGAGAAAAAATCCACACAACTGTGGGTTTTCAACTTCTTTCAATTTTACAGTGGTGGTTTGCTCTGAGACCTCAATTCGTTGATAAGAAAATCCAAAAAGTTGTTGATTTTTAATTTGTTCAGCTTTTTTCTTGTAAGGATGGGAGTGACTTTCAAGCTCAGAGCTGAAACTAAAGTCCATACATAGTAATTATATCTATTGTTTCTTCTAAATTTTATGTTAGAACTTGCTTGTTTAGGCTCTAATGTGGATGACCATAGGTTTGCCTGGTTATATTAGTTGTAAATAAGTTAAAGCCTGTAACTTATTTTAGCACCCCTTTTCAATTTTAAACGTTTCTCAATTTGGTTGCAAATCATATTGTTCCGTTTGTTATAACACCCTTGGGAATAATTACAGACTTCTCTGACAAAGGCCAGTTGTGTTTGGCTCCTGCACCCATCCAGCTTAGTTACTGGAAAACCATGTACTACTTTTTCCTTTCTTTCCTTCCTTAGTATCTCTCCTCTTTCAACATTTGTGTTCATTTTTGTTTTTTTTTCATAGAGACTCCTATTGAGGTAATAGAATATGTTCTACCATGACAGTTAAGATCCTGTGTGGCCACATAGCTTAAATGTCAGTTCCAAGATTTGAGAATGCCCATCTTAACATGAGTGTCTTAGACTGTTGGGGCTGCTATAACAGAATACCATAATCTGGGTGGTTTGTAAACAACAGAAATTTATTTCTTACGTTTCTGGAGGCTGGGAAGTCTATCCAAGATCAAGTTGCCAGCAGATTCAATGTCTGGTCAGGGCTCACTTTCTGATTCATAGATGACTGTCCTCTCACTGTGTCCGCACTTGGTGGAAGCGCCAAGGGAGCTCTCTGGGGTCTCTTTTATAAGGATACTAGTCCCATTCATAAAAGCTCTGTTCTCATGCCCTAATCACCTCCCAAAGCCCCACCTCCAAATACTATCACTTTGGGGATGAGGGTTCAACATATTTGGGGAGGGATATAAACATGCAGTCTGTAGCATTCCACCCCAATCTCCCAAAATTCATGTTCTTCTAGCATGAAAAATACAATTATATCCCAACAGCCCCCAAAGTCTAACTCATTTTAGTGCACCTCTAAAATCTAAAATCCAAAGATTCTTCTAAATATCGTCTAAGTCAGATGTGGATGAGACTCAAGGTACAATACATCCTGAGCTGTAAACCTGTAACATACTTTCAAAATACAATGGTGGGACAGGCATAGGTTAGACATTTCCATGCCAAAAGAAAAGATATGAAAGAAGAAAGGGGTAACCGGCTCCAAATAGTCCAGAGTGTAAGACAAACTCTCAGGGCTTGAGAATAATCCTCTGGCTCAGTGCTCCGCCCTCCAGGCCTCCATGTCCCACCTCCTAGACCCACTGTGAAGGAGGGTCAGAGAGGGGGTCCTGCCCCCACAGCTTTGCCAGGCAGCACTTGTCCATCCTGTCCTTGATGATCTCTGAACCACCTTCAGGGTCATTCTTCCCTTGTCTTGTCTTTAAAGAATAGTTCATGTTCACAGCAAAATAGCTCCATGGTCCTGTCCTATAAAATCTAAGTCCAATGCCTTCCTTTATTCCTTCCTGTCTCCTTCCCCTTCAGTTCAAACTGGCAGTTTTCTAGCCGGGTGACTTATTAAATTTGTGTTTCATACCAATACTAATTGCCTTATTAAAATAGCTGTGGTCACTTGGCCACACGCCTAGTGTTCTCCCCCCAACACGATCTCTCATTTCTTGCAATATAAATAGGCTGATTTCTTTTCTTCTACTAACTTTGGGTTTTCTTTGTTCTTCTTTCTCTAGTTGTTTTAGGTGTAGGGTTAGATTGTTTATTTGAGACTGTTCTTGTTTCTTGAGGTGAGATTGAATTGCCATAAACTTTCCTCTTAGAACTGCTTTTGCTGCGTCCCATAGGTTTTGGGTCATTGTGTTTTCATTGTCATTTGTTTCTATGTATTTTTTAATTTCTTCTTTGATTTCTTCAGGGATCTCTTGGTTATTTAGTAGTGCACTGTTTAGCCTCCATGTATTTGTGTTTTTTACAGTTTCTTTTTCCTGTAACTGATTTCCAGTCTCATAGAGTTGTGGTCGGAAAAAATGCTCGATACGATTTCAGTTTTCTTAAATTTTCCAAGGCTTGATTTGTGACCCAAGATGTGATCTATCCTGGAGAATGTTCCATGTGCACTTGAGAAGAAAGTGTATTCTGCCACTTTCAGGTGGAATGTTCTATAAATGTCAATTAAAGCTATCTGGTCTATTGTGTCATTTAAAGCTTGTGTTTCCTTATTTATTTTCTGTTTAGATGATCTATTCATTGTTGTAAGTGGGGTGTTAAAGTCCCCTACTATTATTGTGTTACTGTCGATTTCCCCTTTCTTGGTTGTTAGCATTTGCCTTATGTATTGAGGTGCTCCTATGTTGGCTGCATAAACATTTATAATTGTTATATCTTCTTCTTGGATTGATCCCTTGATCATTATGTAGTGTCCTTCCTTATCTCTTGTAACAGTCTTTATTTTAAAGCCTATTTTATCTGACACAAGTATTGCTACTCCAGCTTTCTTTTGATTTCCATTTGCATGGAATATCTTTTTTCCATCTCTTCACTTTCAGTCTGTATGTGTCCCTAGATCTGAAGTGGGTCTCTTGTAGACAGTATATATATGGGTCTTGTTTTTGTATCCATTCAGCCAGTCTGTGTCTTTTGGTTGGGCCATTTAATCCATTTACATTCAAAGTTATTATCGATATGTATGTTCCCATTACCATTTTCTTAATTGTTTTGGGTTTGTTTTTGTGATTTTTTCTTCTCTTGTGTTTCCCGCCTAGAGAAATTTCTTTAGCATTTGTTGTAAAGCTGGTATGGTGGTGCTGAATTCTCTTAGCTTTTGCTTGTCTGAAAAGCTTTTGATTTCTCCATCGAATCTGAATGAGATCCTGGATGGGTAGAGTAATCTTGGTTGTAGGTTTTTCTGTTTCATCACTTTAAGTATATCCTGACACTCCTTTCTGACCTGCAGAGTTTCTGCTGAAAAATCAGCTGATAACCTTATGGGGATTCCTTTGTATGTTAATTTTTGTTTTTCCCTTGTTGCTTTTAAATTTTTTTCTTTGAATTTAATTTTTGTTAGTTTGATTAATATGTGTCTTGGTGTGTTTCTCCTAGGGTATATCCTGTATGGGTCTCTCTGTGCTTCCTGGACTTGGGTGACTATTTCCTTTCCCATGTTAGGGAAGTTTTCCACTATAATCTCTTCAAATATTTCCTCAGACCCTTTCTTTTTCTCTTCTTCTTCTGGGACCCCTATAATGCGAATGTTGATGCATTTAGTGTTGTCCCAGAGGTCTCTGAGATTGTCTTTAATCCTTTTCATTCTTTTTTCTTTATTCTGCTCCTCAGCAGTTATTTCCACCATTTTGTCTTCCAGCTCACTTATTCGTTCTTCTGCCTCAGTTATTCTGTTATTGATTCCTTCTAGTGTATTTTTCATTTCAGTTATTGTGTTGTTCATCTCTGTTTGTTTGTTCTTTAGTTCTTCTCGATCTTTATTAAACATTTCTTGTATTTTCTCAATCTGTGCCTCCATTCTATTTCCGAGATTCTGGATCATCTTTATTATCATTACTTTGAATTCTTTTTCAGGTAGATTGCAGATCAGAGCAGAAATAAATGAAATAGAAATGAAGAAAACAATAGCAAAGATCAATAAAACTAAAAGCTGGTACTTTGAGATGATAAACAAAATTGATAAACACTTAGCCAGACTCATCAAGAAAAAAAGGGAGAAGACACAAACCAATAAAATTAGAAATGAAAAAGGAGAAGCCACAACTGACACTGCAGGAATACAAAGGATTATAAAAGAGTACTACAAACAACTATATGCCAGTAAAATGGACAACCACAAAGAAATGGACAAATTCTTGGAAAGGTACAGTTTTCCACGACTAAACGAGAAAATATAAACAGACCTATCACAAGTAATGAAATTGAAACTATAATTAAAAATCTTCCAACAAACAAAAGCCCAGGACCAAATGGCTTCACAGGCAAATTCTATTACACATTTAGAGAAGAGCTAACACCAATCCTTCTCAAACTCTTCCAAAAAATTGCAGAGGGAGGAACACTTCCAAATTCATTCTACGAAGCCACCATCACCCTGATACCAAAACCAGACAAAGATATTACAAAAAAAGAAAATTATAGACCAATATCACTGATGAACCTAGATACAAAAATCCCAAAGAAAATACTAGCAAACAGAATCCAACAACATATTAAAAGGATCATACACCATGATCAAGTGGGATTTATCCCAGGGATGCAAGGATTCTTCAGTATACACAAATCAATCAATGTGATACACCGTATTAACAAATTAAGGAATAAAAACCATATGATCATCTCAGTTGATGCAGAACAAGCTTTTGACAAAATTCAACACCCATTTATGATAAAAACTCTCCAGAAAATGGGCATAGAGGGAACCTGTCTCAACATAATAAAGACCATATATGACAAACCCACAGCAAACACCATAGTCAATGGTGAAAAACTGAAAGCATTTCCACTAAGATCAGGAACAAGAGAAGGATGTCTACTCTCACCCCTCTTATTCAACATAGTTTTGGAAGTTTTAGCCATGGCAATCAGAGAAGAAAAAGAAATAAATGTAATACAAGTTGGAAAAGAAGAAGTAAAACTGTCACTGTTTGCAGATGTCATGATACTATACATAGAAAATCCTAAAGCTGCCACCAGAAAACTACTGGAACTAATCAGTGAATTTGGTAAAGTTGCAGGATACAAAATTAATGCACAGAAATCTCTGGCATTCCTGTACACTAACAACTAAAAATCAGAAAGAGAAATTAAGGAAACAATCCCATTTACCATCGCAACAAAAAGAATAAAATACCTAGGAATAAACCTACCTAAGGAAGCAAAAGACTTGTACTCAGAAAACTATAAAACACTGATGAAAGAAATTAAAGATGACATAAACAGATGGAGAGATATAGCATGTTCTTAGATTGGAAGAATCAATATTGTGAAAATGACTATACTACCCAAAGCAATCTACAGATTCACTGCAATCCCTATCAAACTACCAATGGCAGTCTTCACAGAATTAGGACAAAAAATTTTACAATTCTTATGGAAACACAAAGGACCCCTAATAGCCAAAGCAATCTTGAGAAAGAAAAACAGAGCTGGAGGAATCAGGCTCCTGGACTTTAGACTATACTACAAAGCTACAGTCATCAAGACAGTATGGTACTGGCACAAGAACAGAAATATAGATCAATGGTACAGGATAGAAAGCCCAGAGATAAACCCATGCACATATGGTCACCTAATTTACAACAAAGGCAAGAACATACAATGGAGAAGAGACTGCCTCTTCAATAAGTGGTGCTGGGAAAACTGGACAGCTACATGTAAAAGAATGAAATTAGAACACTCCCTAACATCATACACAAAAATAAACTCCAAATGGATTGAAGACCTAAATGTAAGACTAAACACTATAAAACTCTTAGAGGAAAACATAGGAAAAACACTCTTTGACATAAACCACAGCAAGATTTTTTTGACCCACCTCCTAGAGTAATGAAAATTAAAAATAAACAAATTGGACCTAATGAAACTTAAAAGCTTTTGCACAGCAAAGGAAACCATAAACATGATGAAAAGACAACCCTCAGAATGGGAGAAAATATGTGCAAATGAAACAACGCACAAAGGGTTAATCTCCAAAATATACAAATAGCTCATGGAGCTCAATATCAAAAAAACAAACAATCCAATTTAAAAATGGGCAGAAGACCTAAATGGACATTTCACCAAAGAAGACATACAGTTGGCCAAGAGGCACATGAAAAGATACTCAACATCACTAATTATTAGAGAATGCAAATCAAAACTACAATGAGGTATCACCTCACACTGGTCAGAATGGCCATTATCAAAAAATCTACAAACAGTAAATGCTGACGAGGGTGTGGAGAAAGGGGAACCCTCTTACACTGTGGTGGGAATGTAAGTTGATACAGCCACTGTGGAGAACAGTATGGAGGTTCCTTAAAAAAGTAAAAATAGAACTACCATATGACCCAGCAATCCCACTATTGGGCATATACCCTGAGAAAACCATCATTCAAAAAGAGACGTGTACCACAGTGTTCATTGAAGCACTATTTAGAATAGCCAGGACATGGAACCAAGCTAGATGTCCATTGACAGATGAGTGGATAAAGAAGATGTGGGCGGCGCGGACAGAGGTGCGGAGCTCGGCCACCGAGCGCGCCAACGGGGTCTCCGCCGGAGCCGCGGCGTCTCACCGTGCGGCTCTCACCCTTCTCCCGGACCCCGCATCCCACCGGCCCCAGGATGGGCGCGTGCGCTTCGGGCAGACCCCGGGCCCAGACTGGGTTCCTGCTGCTGCTGCTGCTGCTGCTGTTCGGGCTGCTGGCCCCGGGCGTGCAAGGGGCGCGGGGCCGCGGCGGCACCGAGAAGAACAGGTACCGCCGCACGGTCAACACCTTCTCGCAGAGCGTCAGCAGCCTGTTCGGCGAGGACAACGTGCGCGCCGCTCAGAAGTTCCTGACGAGGCTGACCGAGAGGTTCGTGCTGGGAGTGGACATGTTTGTGGAAACCCTGTGGAAAGTCTGGGCGGAGCTCTTGGACGTCCTTGGACTTGACGTCTCGAACCTGTCCCAGTACTTCAATCCGAGCTCGGTGGCCAACAGCCCCACACGTGCCCTCCTGCTGGTGGGCGTCGTCCTCCTGGCCTACTGGTTCTTGTCTCTGACCCTGGGCTTCACCTTCAGCGTCCTGCACGTGGTGTTCGGCCGCTTCTTCTGGGTGGTGCGGGTCATCCTGTTCTCCATGTCGTGCGTGTACATCTTGCACAAGTACGAGGGCGAGCCCGAGAACGCCGTGCTGCCCCTGTGCTTCGTGGTGGCCATCTACTTCATGACCGGGCCCATGGGCTTCTACTGGCGCAGCAGCCCCAGTGGCCCCAGCGTGGAGGAGAAGCTGGAACAGCTGGAGAACCAGGTCAGGCTGCTCAACATCCATCTCAACCGAGTGCTGGAGAGTCTTGACCGCTCCAACGGCAAGTGACAACCAGCCAGCCGGTCGGGTCCCCTCCTCCCAGCGCCCTCTCTCCGGAAACAAAAGAGAAGAAGAAAAAAAAGAACACCAAACCCCAAACAATCTTAATAAACATGTCTGAGCAAGAGAGTGGCGCTTTGCGAGGGTGTTTTCGGCCACGTGTCAACTCTTAGGACATCTTCCGGGAAGAATGGGACAAGATCGTTGATGTAGAACTACCCACCAAGTGTCATTAGTGGAAAAAAATCTTTTTTAAACAAAGGATATAACCATATTAGCTGTACAGGAAGAGAAGTTTATCTGTGCATAGAGCATAAAGTTAATTTTTTCAAGTATTTAAATACACCTTTTGTAAGGTTTTTTAACACAGGCAGATGGAGTTAAGTTTTAATAAACTTAAAACTTTACATGGAGGGGAAAAAAAAAAAAAAGAAGATGTGGTGCATATATACAATGGAATATTACTCAGCCATAAAAAGAAATGAAATTTGAGTTATTTGTAGTGAGGTGGATGGACCTAGAGTCTGTCACACAGAGTGAAGTAAGTCAGAAAGAGAAAAACAAATACCATATGCTAACGCATATATAGGAATCTAAAAAAAAAAAATGGTACTGATGAACCTAGTGGCAGGGCAGGAATAAAGATGCAGACATGGAGAATGGACTTGAGGACACGGGTGGGGGGAAGAAGAAGCTGGGGTGAAGTGAGAGTAGCATCGACTTATATACACTACCGTATGTAAAATAGGTAGTGAGAAGCAGCAGCATAGCACAGGGAGATCAGCTTGGTGCTTTGTGATGACCTTGAGGGGTAGGATAGGGAGGGTGGGAGGGAGGCTCAAAAGGGAGGGGATATGGAGATATATGTATGCATATGGCTGATTCACTTTGTTGTACAACAGAAACTAACACAATATTGTGAAGCAATTATACTCCAATAAAGATCTATTAAAAAAAAATAGGCTGAGAATTTTCCAAATTTTTAATTTCTAATTCCTTTTTGGTTGATAATTCCATCTTCAAATTATTTCTCTCTTCTCACATTTTCCTGTAAGCAGTCAGAAGGAGCAAAGCCACATCTTCAGCACTGTGCCTAGAAATTTCTTCAACTAAATTTTATTGCTCATAAGTTGTACCTTCCTCAAAACACTAGAACCTGAGCACAATTCAGCCAAGTTCTTTGCTACTTTGTAACAAGGATCACCTTTCCTCCATTGTCCAATATCATGTTCCTCATTTCTGTCTGACCTCAGAATGGCCTTTACTGTCCATATTTCTATGAACATTCTGTTCATGGTGATTTAGGTATTCCCTAAGAAGATTGAGGCTTTCTCTACAGTTCTCCTCTTTTCTTTCTGAGTCTGCACAATAATCACCAGTAATGATCCATTCATGACGATGTAGGTTTTTTGTAGTATATACCTCAAAACTCGTCCAGCCTCTGCCCATCACACAGTTCCAAAGTCACCTTCACATTTTTAGGTATTTGCTACAGTGGCACTCCCACTTTTTGGTACCAATTTCTGTGACAGTTATGGCCCTCTGTAACCACACAGCTTAACCATCAGGACCAAGATTTGAGAATTTCTGTCTTATCTATTTGTTCTAGGAAATTCTTAAGTAGGAAGATATGGCTTGTAAACTAGTAAGTAACTTCACTGTTTGGTTCAGGAAATTTCTAACTTCTTTAGGAAAATTGTTGTCTCACCTGGGCAAAGGGCTTGCTTATGCAACAAGAGCTTACTTAGGAAGACTTGCTTCAGAACTCCTGTCTCTGTGTCTATCAATCATAGACTCTTACAAATTAAATTGCCCAATCCTAATCAATTTCTCACCTTGAAAGACTTGCCTGTTTGAACCTAGACCTCAAAATCATGCATGTCTATCTATCTATCTATCTATCTATCTATCTATCTATCTATCTATCTATCTATCTATCTATCTATCTATCTTCTCTTCTGCCCTTCCCTTTCTAAGAGCTACTAAGACTCTTAAAGTTATTTTGTCCCTTGTTACAGTAGGTTTATTCAACTTAACTTTGCTTGATCTGCAAGTTATTCTAATGGTCTTAGGCTCCTTGTAGTATGAGAATTTCTGAGGCAAGTGTATTGATTAGACTCCACTGTATTTTTTTTATAAATGTATTTTATTTATTTATTATTTTTGGCTGTGTTCGGTCTTTGTTGCTGCACACGGGCTTTTCTCTGGTTGCGGCGAGCGGGGGCTACTATCCGTTGCGATGCTCGGGCTTCTCATTGTGGTGGCTTCTGATTGCAGAGCACAGGCTCTAGGCACACGGGCTTCAGTAGTTGTGGCACGTGGGCTCAAGTAGTTGTGGCTTGTGAACTTAGTTGCTCCACGGCATGTGGAATCTTCCCGGACCAGGGCTCAAACCCGTGTCCTCTGCATTGGCAGGCAGATTCTTAACCACTGTGCCACCAGGGAAGCCCTAGACTCCACTGTAATCCTTAAAACTGGATTCTCCTGAAAAATCAGAATAGACAGGCAAAATTGGGAGGAGGGTTCATTGCCTGCTTCTGTCTGGCCATTTCCTTATTTCACCAATTCCCATCATAACAAACCATTAATTCTGACACATTCCTATGATTTAAGAATATCTTTATCTCAGCGCCACAGGTGAGGATCTTGGGACTGAGGCTAATTGACTTGCTCAAGGTCACTATGTGAACCAATAGCCTGGATGAGATACAGCCCAAGTCTCTTGACTCTCAGGCCCAGGCTCTGTGCACCAGATGTGCTCTGCCATCATTCTGCTCTGCCATCAATAAGGTACTGACCTCATTTCTTTCTTAGTTGGCAAAAGTCTACCCTATGTGCTAATGTTGTTTCTGTAGTTCATACCTGAATTACTTTTCTGCTTGGCCAACTTTGCAGTATTACAGTATTTTCAAAGTATGACGAACACACTGTAAAATAATATTTTTTAAAATTGCATAAGATATGGAGGTAGGAGAATTCTTAAAATATACTGTGTTTTACAATGTATAGCTTTGCAGTAATTGAAAAAAATTCAAATAGGTTTCAAAATTGAGATTTTCCTATAGGTAAGGTCTACATAGCTATCCATACACTGAAATCTTCAAAAGGAAAATTGGCAAACTAATGTAGCTTTGTAGCACCTACAATAGCTAATAAGTCACAAGTTATACTGTAAATGTAGTGTCTATTTTGTAAACTCGCTTGATATAGGCAAAACATCCTTCAATTATAACTTTCTGCCATCTCCATCTTGGCAATGTGTCTCTAAAAATGTCATGAACTGAAATGGCTTGTCTTTCAATGGATTCCACTTTTTTTGTTTTATATCTCCTTTCTTCATTCATTAGAATCATATTTACCAAGAAGCTGCCTTCATGACTCGTTTCTTTTTAAGCCAAGTCTAATCAAATAGACTGTTATTAAGGTTTACTGAGGGCTTGATCATTCCCACTCACCTCAGAAAGCATAAAGAGGTAATGAATCTCATTTTAAAGAAGTTTCAGAAGCTTTGTGAGGGGTTAGAAAGAGCTTTCAGAGAGCTGGAAGTGAGTTTATGCATCTAAAAAGAGAAGTTTCTAAGAATCCTGAGTAAACTGCTCCCAGCTAAAACAAGCACATGGTGGCCTCTTTACTTAGAACTTAATTAGGACATGATCCTTTAACTTTTTGCAGAATTCCTGGAGTCTCAAAAGCTTGACCCCTAGTATTTTAAAGGGGAGCAACAATTTTTCCCCAGTATCTTTGTTCAGCATTGTATGAAAAACTTTTGAAGTTTTTACTACTTATTTAGGGAAGATGGATAAAATTCTTGGACTGTATATATATGAGTCAGAGATAATCTCTGGATGAAAGGGTTTGGATGGCAGCCATAGGAATAGGGAATAGGAAAGAATTGGTCTTAAAAATAAATCCACAAGAAGGATAGCAATATTAGGCACCAAGTAAGAAAAAGTAAACAAAGCCAGGCACCTGTGTGCCTTGTAGGGATATAAAGATGATGAAGAAACAGTTCCTGCCTGGATCTAGCTCAATGGGGAATACATTCATATAAATAGGGCATCATAATAACACCCAAGTGTGGAAACAGGATTCAGTAAGCTAAGGGAGACTTCTTAGAGGAAATAGTGTCTGAGCATGTATTTTAATAACTTACCTTTGATATTTAAAATGTGTGTTAGTTTGTGAGGGCTGTCATAACAAAATACCACAGACTGGGTGGCTTAAATAATAGAAATTGATTTTTGCACAGCTCTGGAGACTAGAAGTCCAAGATCAAGAGTGTCAGCAGTGTTGGTTTTCCTCTGAAGCCTCTTTCCTTGACTTGCAGATGGCTGCCTACTTGCTGTGTCCTCACATGGTCTTTAGATTTCCTCTTCTTACAAAGACACTACTGAGATTGAATTAGGGTCCACCCATAGAACCTCATTTAATCTCTTAATTACCTCTTTAAAGTCCCTATCTCAAAATACGGTTACATTCTGAGGTACTGAGGTTAGAGTGTCAACATGTGAATTTGGAGGGAACACAACTCAATCTATAATAAAATGTTACATATTTCCAAAAGGCAGCATAGGATTTTCCTTTTCATATTATTTATTTTTATTTTCTCCTTCTTAATTGAGAAGCAGTTAAAAACATGAGCTCTGTAGCCAGCCCACTTGAATTCAGTCTTTGTTGTGCCACTTACTAGGTGTGTAACCGAAGGCAAGTTGATTGATTTCTCTGTATCTCGGCTTTCTTGCATGTGAAATGGAGATGTTAATAATTACCTCATTGTGTTGCTACGATGTTTAAATGGATGAATACATGTAACGTACTTAGTAGTGTCTGGCACATAATAAACACTCAATAAGTGTAAAGTATAAAGGATAGTAATTTCTGGGTGTAAAATTGTACAATATGATACTTATATATACTAGTGCTCATAAATAATGATTTGTATTCTTTGGAGCTGTATCTCATTTTTCATCAAATGTCATAATCAGAAAGAAAGACGTGTAAGTTTAAGGTGACTTATTCCAGCTACAATTTCTGTCACTTCCTGTTCACAGACAGCATACATCTGTCTGATCATCTGTGTTTCTAAAATAACTCCAGTCAGAATTCAGACACTTAATATTTTTAATAATAAAAACTCCATGTGTCTTTTTCACTTGTGAAGGTGATAATTTCATACTTTAGTTTGCTGTGCTAAATTCACCCTAATCTAGTCTTTGGTATATTTCTGGTGCATGTGTTAGCCCCTTTATTTTTTCTTTATAATGACATTACCATCATTTTCTCCCTTGTGTACACAAACTCTAAATAATGAGCAAGTAGGAAAATATTTTTTGTAATAATGGTTACTACGTATTGTGTTTTCCTAAACAGCACCTTTCACCAATAACTGACTTTCTAATGGTCAAATCCAATTAACTATTTTCAGGCATTAAGCAACTTATGCAAGTTGATGTCTCTGCAGCACTTTGTTCTTTTTATTAACACTTATATAGCATTTGCTCTTTGCCTGGCCCTGCTCTAAGCACTTTTCATACATTAAATAATTTAGTCCTCACATCAGCTTTATAAAGCGGATGCTATTATCCCCTTTATGGATGAGGAAACTGAGGTACAAAGAGATTGTTAGTCACCCTTCACATAGTGAGTAAGTAGTGGAGCCGTCATCAGGGCTAGGTAGTCATGGTTGGATTTTCATTCTGGGCATTCTTTCCTCTTCTGGCTTAAAGCATACTACTCATTTCCCATCTTTCTGGCCACTTCTTAATATCCCTTATTAGATCTTCCTCTTTAGATGGGATGGTTCTTGAATACTGGAGTTTCCTTATCTATAATCGAAATAGAAATGGATATCACATCTGTATCTCCAAAGCCACCTTTTCCCCAAGTTGAATACACATTTCCAACCACGTACTAGGCACCTCCAACTTGGATGCTGAGCATACACAACACTGAACTTTCCATTGCCTCACTCTCCCCAAATTACTCTTCACTTCTGGTATCTAAACCTAGTAGTGGACTCTGCAATCTCCATCATTTCACATGTACAATCTGGCATCAAGTTCTCCTGATTCTAGCCTCACATGGCTCTCTACTCTTGCCCCTGATGTCTAATCTTACTATCATTGCTCTAGTTTAGCATTTGTAGGTAAGTGTTAATTTTCTATTGTCTTATCACTCACTAATGATTTTCAGTTGCTAAAAGTTATTGTTTGAATATTGTGCAGTTAGCTCCTACTAGCTTTCTTTGCAGTTTGAGATGTTTTAATCATTTCATTACTGTTATTTCCCTAATATCCCCAGCCTGAGCCAGGATTTTATTTCTTGAGCTAGCTTCCTGCCTTCTATTTGCTAAGAAGGTGTCCAGTTCCTAATTCATCTTAGTAATGTTCTCCTACAGGAACAAGTTATTTTAGAATCAAGCCTTTTTCAGAGTTTTAAAAAATAGATGATTTTTTTTGTTTCCCACCTTGCAGTTACCAGTGCACAAATAATATGCAAAGAGATAAACATGTTTTAAGAAACACCTGGCATATTTTTCTTCTGGCTCCTTCCCTGATCTACAAAACTCTTTAGGGATGATATTAATTACATTGTATATTATCTCTCACCTGGACTTTTGCAACAATCTTCAAATTTGTCTATCTCTCTGTTCACTCTAGTTTATCCTCTATATAATAATATTCTTAAAAATAGAAAAAAAGATATATTGGCCACTGGATAAAGTGAAAATTCTTTCAGAATGACTTGTAGGGTCTTTGACAAGTTAGTTGGATTTGAACCTCTCCAGCATCATCTCCCTTTCCAACCATATCCTCTAAATTCAAGTCACAGCAACTTCTGGCCTCTATGACTTTTCACAAGCTTTTCTCCATTTCTCTAATGCCATTTGCTCTTTTCATATCTAAAAATCCATACATTCCATCAAGAGCTGACCCTGACATGACTTCTGAATACTCTTACCCAGTTTCTCTAACCACCTACTGGTCGTGTTACCCACAACACCCCTGCTAGGGGTTAGGGTAGGACTCTTGTGTCTAATTTTCATCTGGCTCCTGGCCACCAACTCTTTTTATAGTTATCTAATATCCAATCTTTTGTTTATAAAATTTGATTTAGATTCTATGACTTGATTCTTTTCATTAATGTTTAGGTAGGATTTTAATTCTGACTTTTTTCCCACACGAGGCAACCACCCCACAAGATGAAGCCTTGACCCCAGGCTCAGTCAGCTTTCAGGAAACTCCTATAAATCTGATGGCCTCTCAAAGGAGGCATCATGCAGTCTGTTAAAAATCGTTCCATTTTTCTAAGACAGAATTGGTCACTTGGGACTTCCATTGTCATCTTCTATTTATATCTCTATTGTAATATTTCTGTATTGCAGTTATAGATACTGTAATACTTCAGACCATATTATGAGGTGTGAAGAGTATAACTTGGCATTTCTGTAATCCACTTCTACTGGACCTTCTATTGGACACTGTCAGTGTTGCTCCCAGAGATCCTCATATCCCTTTTACCACTTCTGTTTGTTCTTACCCTGATGTCAGTATACCTTCAGTTCCCTCAGCCTGCACCTGCGATTCTTCTGCAGAGGACTGCCTTCAGACTGCTGGGACTGCTTCTCCCAGAAGCCCAGAGAGCTGGAGGCACCTGGGAATTACATTCCTTTAGGGCAGCTTTTAGCCAATGACTAGATGGTGAGGGAGTCCCACCCAAGGGACAGGAGCACTCTCTACCCTGAGGTGTAGGCTGTAGCCATTTCTCTGGGACTTTGTCCAAACGCTTACTTGACTTCTTTCTCCTTTATGTTCTACTTCCCATTCTCCCTCATTGGTTTCTCTTAGGCATATTTCCCCACTAATTCACTTGTACAGGACATCTTGCCTCAGAATCTACTCCTGGGAATCTTGACCTAAGACACCTGTTAAACTCCCTTTTAAGTCCATTTTGTTGGATTACAGAAAAATGTATCTAAATGAATTCTGAATAAACTTCATCACTTCAGATTTACTCTCAACCAACTCAGAATTTTTGTTATCAAATCTCTTTTCTCTTCTCCACAAGTTCTGGTTGAGTAGTCATGGTGGGGATGATGTTTTTATAGGGTCATAAGGGATTGTGTCCACCTGGACTCAGTTGTCAGACTATCAGAGTGACATGTTATCTTGCTACTCAGTTATCTGTTTCCATGTTTGTTCTCATTACTATAGTTCAAGCTTTGCAGTACCTAGGTCCCTGTCTTTTTTTCTATTCCCACACTTAGAACAGAGACACTAACTGTTGAGTGAAAATAACAATATAACACCATTGTAAGCTGGGCATTATCATTCCTACTTTTACAGGCGATATAAGTGAGGTCATATATATTAAATAATTGAGGCAAACTAAGATAGTTGATTAATAGTAGAATGAGAGTGCAGGTCTTCTGACTCAATATAAATTCTTCCACATTACCCATCCCTGCCTTCCTCCTCACTAAGATCTCATGGCTGTTGCTATATGCTTGGGGCTCAAGGGAAGGTCCTGCTTATGGTGATCTCAGCCACCAGAAAAGCATATCTTCCTGTAGACCTGTTAGAGGAGATAAGAGTCATTCTAAAGCCTTTGTCACGACTGGAAATAAAAACCAGAATGTTCCTTCTTGGGCTTTCTTCTTAAATATGAATATTCATTAACACCTTTCTTTCCTCCTTAGAGAAACTCTCCAGTTTGAGACTTTCACTGGAAACCTGCCTGTAATAAGATCAGGCGTCAGTTTTGATATCATTTTTATCTGTTTGGTAAGCCTTCTGTGGGAGAGGGGGAGAGGTCCTGCCTTGCTGGAGGGGAAGTATTGGGTCTTTAGGGAAGGTATGTATTTGTAGCTTGATCAGAAAGAAGACCAAATAATAATGGAAATAACCCATGATGGCAATGGAAGACATGTACTCCAGGTGTATTTGATGTAAGGACAATACTCTTGAATGATTGATATTACAGTGAGCAAGAAGTCTTAGCACTGTACTCCTTTTTAATCCCATCAGTTCTCACTCTTAGTCGTTCAAGGCCTTAGATCAGGTTGTATCTTGTAGGATTTAAAAGGCATCTCTGATATCTTCAGAGGATCAGAGGTGGCATGACCTCTTGTTGCTATGCATGTGTGCAGGCCTCTGGGCCCTCCTGTTGTAGCATCATACCTGTGCTGAGCTGTGAGAATACAGGAGCTGCAGGGAGCAGTGCTGCTCACATATTTTGCCTAGCAGGAGGGAGGAACAGTGCAGTTTGAAAGATGCGATTTAGTTAATATGCTACACTTTGCCTCTCAGGCACTTGGGGGCACATCTTTTGTTATTCTGCTTATTTCTCCTGACAAGGGCATGATTTGGTAGTTTGTTAAGGGAACAAAATTACCATTTAGTGGAAGAGCACTTTCCCTTTTAAAACTTTTAACTTGAATTAATGTCATGTAGAGTATATTTGTTTTAACCTATTGACTCTCAGCATTTAAACACCTTAGGCAAGATCTATCTGTATGTACAGAACCTGAAATCATTTGCAATTTGGTAATGTGTCTCATTGTAGCATTTTTGAATGCCATTACGAATTAAATACAGTAGTATCATCTTGTATTCCATTTTGAGATCTTAAAGTTGACATTTACTTTTCGCAGATAAATTCCATGCAAAAATTGGCATAGTACTGTCTCCAGCTTATACATTTATGGTATTTTAATCTTTTCACTTAAAACCCTGAATAGTAATTTGGGGACTTTCTTTTTATTCCTAGAGATATATTGGGAATGAAGAGATGTCTATATTAGGAAGTATATTAAAAAGCTAAATAATAATTGCTACGTTCAGGACTGCCTTCCAGGAATATTTCAAGCTTAATGAAATTTGACCTCAGCTAAAGCTTCCTACTGTGTGTGTCCCCTCCTTCTAGCGTCCACTGTCCTCAGAATGACTTTTTACCTTCCCTCTCTTGTATATATCTTCTTCTGTGCCTCCAGGAGCATGGGTCTCTTCTGCATCACCAAAAGCCATGGTGACCCCTTCTGAGGACTCCTTCCTGCTAGAGTCCAGGAGGGGCTGATAGCAAGGATATCCCTGGTTCCTCCCTAACAATGACAGCTCCTGAATGGTCCTCCACCCCATGCTCCTGCTTCAGGACTTCAGTTACCTCTGACTATGATGGCTTCCTCCAAATAACCACTTGAACTCTCTCCCTTCTTTCAAGTCTGCTTAGATGCCACCTCCTCAGGAAGATCTTCACTTATTACCCTATGTAAAATAGACCCTCCATCATTTCTCTTTATGCACCTACCATACCTGCTTTATTTTTCTTCATAAAACTTTTACTACTTGACATCATATTAACTATCTTTTAAAAAAATCTCTCCCTCCACATAACATGTAAACATCACAAGAACTGTTCGTGTCTGATATAGTAAGTGCACAATATTTATTGAATTAGTGAATGAATACATGCTATGGAAATGAGAAATGCAAGGTATTAAGGAGAATTGATGCCTGTGGCAAGCAACCTAAAATTCTTTGTTTCATCATCCTCCACGCTGATTAATTTTTTTTTTTTTTAATCTGTGTGTATTTTTTTTTAAATTAATTTATTTATTTTTGGCTGTGTTGGGTCTTCGTTTCTGTGGGAGGGCTTTCTCTAGTTGCGGCAAGCGGGGGCCACTCTTCATCACGGTGCGCGGGCCTTTCACTATCGCGGCCCCTCCCGTTGCAGGGCACAGGCTCCAGACACGCAGGCTCAGTAGTAGTTGTGGCTCACGGGCCTAGTTGCTCCGCGGCATGTGGGATCTTCCCAGACCAGGGCTCGAACCCGTGTCCCCTGCATTGGCAGGCAGATTCTCAACCACTGCGCCACCAGGGAAGCCCCACGCTGATTAATTTTGTTTGGAACTCTTATATGGACTAAAAGCTGCTTTTAATGAAAGGTTTTACACATACACACACACACACACACACACACACACACACACACACACAGATGTTTAACCACTGGCAAGCAAATTAATATATTAAAAATTTACCCAGTTTAGAGGAAGGAATTACATTGCAAAACCTTAGCTTAACTTTCTTTTTGAAGTTATTTCTATATGTAAGCATTGTACTTCTTATCTTATTAATTTTTTTTTTTTTAACCAATGCAATGTTCATTTATCTTGAAATTCTATGAACTAAGCTATATGCTCTAAGCCTTAGTTCTGGTCAAAATGTTTGATTATATATGCACAGTGTCAATCTGCAACAAAATTTAGCCAACACTGGCAGATAAAAGTCCTCATTTTTAAAGTATAGCAAAGATTTTCTGTGGGATAAGGAAGGTTTTGCCCTGTAAACTTTCAGAAAAAGCTGACAACATTTTTGAGGTAGAATGGTGACTTTACACTTACGACTATGATGTGAAGATAGTAGAGGAAGCTGTGTAAAAGCAGGATGTGGTGAATGTAGAGTGTGGTGCCTTTTTTCTATGCCTGCTTTTCCACCTGTCAGTGGTGAAGTCAGACCTTGCTCCCAGCCTAGGTTAGAATCTGTTTAACCTCTGAATTAAACTTTTTTTCCTGCCATTGCCATGAACAGAGAATTCTTTTGGAGTCAAATACAATAAGTTCCTTTGGAAGGGAGGAGTATGAAGTTGGAAATGTGAACATGGACTTGTCTGGAGCCAAGACACCACATCAATCAGGAACACTATGCTTGGATCAGGGGGCCAGAAGCCACTGACAGGGGAAAGCAGGAGGGCAGTTAACTAGTGTATACTGCTTGCCTTGTATTTGCCAAGGACTTCACATGAATTATCCTAGTTAACCTTCACAATTATGCTACTAGGCAGATGTTATTAACCCTATTTTACAGAAAAGAAAATCCAAGCCCTGAGAGATGAAATAATTTACTATTTCACAGTTAATACATCATGAAAGCAGGATTTGAACCCTGTTCTAAAAGGCTCAAAATCCATTCTTTTTTGTACTACATCATATCACCTAGAAGAGAAAAAAAGGTGACACAAACTTTGACACCATTACAATTTTGTATCATTAATACTTGCCCAACAATACACTTTTATCAGGCTGAGTATATGGAATAATAATGGAATATAATGTAAAATGAAATGTATTTTTTATTTGACAAGGACAGCCCCACCTTCAGAACTCTGGAGGTTATTGGAGTAAGAGTGTACAAATTTCATGAGAGCCTAAAGTGCTCTTTAGGAGAAAAAACATTTCAAATCTCCAAACCAGCCTTCAACACTCAAGTGGATGTACAAGTGTATTTACTATGCAGGTAAAACAAAAGGGACCAAACGTGAAACACATGAGTAAACCCTGGAGGGGTAATCCAGGGAGCACTTCAGGACGTCCTTGTGGTGGAGAGTTGGAGGTTCAGAGTTATGTTTATCTGAATATTAAAAGAAACATGAACTAAAATGTACCCACAGGGTGGTAAGTAGGACATAGTTACAAATGTGTCATCACCTGGAATGGGCTGTGGATTACCCTTTCCCCTCTAACATGTTATAGTTTCCCTTAAGAATACTGTTTCCTCTCTAGTCTACTCTCGAGGGACATTTTAAAGTCCTTTACTCCTGAATTCAGGATGTAGTAGCCTGTGCTACCCAAGTCCCTCAGGGACACCCTCATCCTTTAGGTGCTTCCCTTGAAACTTTTCTCTCTCACATGATTGGGATTGGCCAGGGCTGGCAGTGCCATCAGGGTGGCACGGTGAGATGATTGTTCCTACTGGCTAGCATGGTCCTTCTTTTGCAGGTTCACATGAAATTTTGGATGATTCCCACTTACATAGGACACAGGATGAATTCAGGTTTCTGGCTACAGATAGTTGAACTCCAACCCTTGACATTGTGCTGTGTATATATGCTCGTTTGTTAGCTCTTGCCTAACTGTGTCTCCACTAAAAAGAACCTGAATGTATCCATCAAGTTATGAAGCAAGTGCTTTTGGAGAAAATTAATATGTGTCTCTAACTGGCAAGCTGAGGAAGTAGTCTGAAAAAGGGGAAAATCCCCAAAGCATTAATCAGGGGGAAAATAAATAGACAACTTTTTGTGCCAGTAAGAAAAGTGTAGCATCAACATGAGCATTAGATACCTCCGAGTGCTAAGCTTTAATAACAGGGAGGGACACAGTATAATAACAGGCCCAGATCTTGATTACTTTTCCTAATGAGAGTGAAGCACAACATGGAAAAGTGACAACTTGAGATAATTCAAAATGTCACATTAGCTTTGGGTTTCAATCTCTTCTATAACCAGTCTTCATAAAAACTGCTAATGAGTAGTAAATTGGACTGATTTGAGTTTTACTTCAGTTTGCTTCTTGTGCAAATCTTTAGAGAAAGGGTGTAAGGCAGTGGGATGTCATAGATGGCATATTAGAGCAGAAGTCAAGCAACCTGAGTTAGAGGCTGCACCCTGCAATTAACAATCTGTGTGGCTCTGGGCAAGGAAGGCAAGGAAATTAGCTGTTCATGAACATCTGTCAGGTGCCATGCATTGTGCTAGGTCCAAAGGAGACAGGTAAATAAGGCAGGTGCCGTGTCCTCGAGCCACTCACAGTCTAGTGGTGGAGACTGACGTGTAAAAAGATAATGAGAGTATCTTATGACAAGTCTTTCATAGAGTTATGAGCAATGGACTGTGGGAGTTCAGACTATAGGAATGTGATTAACAATGAGAAAATCAATAGGGATACATGCTAGTCAATGCTGGCCAATAGTAGATAATGCAAGTAATAGTTAAAATAACTGCAGCTTTCTAGGAAGTACATTGAAAAGAGTAAAAAGAAACAAGTGATATTAACTCTAATAGTATATTTTATTTAATCCACTATATCTAGAATATTATTTCAACATATAATAAAGTTATTAATGAGATAGTTTACATTCATTTTGTTTTTACTAAGTCTTTGAAATTCAGTGTGCATGTCACATAACACATATCAATTTGGACTAGCCACATTTCAAGTGCTTAGTGGCCACACATGGCTAGTGGCTACCATCTTGAACAATGTAAGATTAGTCTACATTTATGTTCAAAAAGACTTAAAGCATATGTGCACCAGTCATTGAGGGATTCCTAGCGTAATATAAGGACATGCAAAAAAGACCCAGGGGCTTTAATTCTCAATACAAATTGTTCTAATATATGGGTTCATAAACAGATACTGGACTGGGTGCATTAGAATCCTCTAGGAAGCTTGCAAAAGACAGATTCCTAGATCTTTGAGGTTTTGAATCATCATTGGGTGGAGCTTAGGAATCTGTATCTTATAAAAGAACTCTGATTATTCCTAGGCGTATCCCAGGCTGGGAACTACTGGCAATCGGCTCAATAGGAGGCACGTGTGGCGATCAAAAAGGTCATTTGATTTTAGGTAGCATCAGCAGAAGACTAGTTCTCTTTGTGAATGAGCCATAAGTTAAGTATTTCTTTTTTTAAAAAAAATTTTTTATTGGGGTGTAGTTGCTTTACAATGTTGTGTTAATTTCTGCTGTACAGCAAAGTGAATCAGCTATATATATACATATATCCCCTCTTTTTTGGATTTCCTACCCATTTAGGTCACCACAGAGCACTGAGTTGAGTTCCCTGTGCTATACAGTAGGTTCTCATTAGTTATCTATTTTGTACATAGTAGTGTATATATGTCAATCCCAGTCTCCCTATTCATCCCACTCCCTTTCCCATATGTTTGTTCTCTACATCTGTGTCTCTACTGAGAAACTACATCATTTCTCTTGGACTGGTGGGGTGTCCAGAGCAGTCCTACCTTCGCATCAGCTCTGTCCACTTGCTCAGCCAAGAGTTGATGGTGTCTCTGCACTAGGCTTCAGGAAGGTGTGCAGATTTCATTTTCCTCTTTGAGTCACAATTTTTTGTCTGATGTCTTTCAAATGAGCTGTCCCAAACCTGGCTATGAAACCATTCTAGGTAACACTAAAAAAATCTTTCATGAACTCCCCTCCAGGTTTACCACATCAGAAACTTAGGGAGTGGGGCCTCAAACTATTATTTTTACAAACTCCCCAGGAAGCACTTGGTGTGTGGAAAGGCAATTGAGATGCAGTGACCTAGAGAATCACTGGGAATCTACTGCTAGGGTTACTACTTTCGTTGTCAGATTTTAGATCTGTTTTGCCACCATATATAGTGTGGTATAATGGCTTTGGACAGTCCTTGTTTGATATTTGGCTCTGTAGCTTACTAACTGTGTGATCTTGTTGGGTTATTTACCATGTCTGAGCCTCTGTTTCCTTATCAATAAAATGGGAATAATAATCAATAAGGCTGTTGTTAGTGCTCGAGGGCTCACTTCTTGGTTCTCTTCTTTATTTTCGATCACTCTGTGATCCCATCTGGTCTCATGGCTTTAAATAGCCTCTAAGCTGATAACTCTCCAATTAATATCTCTAACTTGTCCTCTTTCTCAAACCCAGACCAACTGTGACTAACTGCTTTAAGCATATTTTTACTTGAATATCTGATTAGCTGCTCAAATCTAACATGCCTAAAACATCACTCCCTAATCAGTTTCCAAAATAATTTTCAACTATAATCTAATTCATCTCAGTAAATGGCAGTGCTAAAGTTCCAGTTGTATAGGTCAAAAACATTGGACTCATCCTTGATTCTTTTCTTTCTCTCACATTTCACATTAGCAAATCTTGTCACCTCTGCTTTTAAAATATATACAGAATTTGATAACTTCTCACCAACTCTACCATTACCACTCTGGTTATTTCTTGCCTAGATTATTTCGATAACTTATAAACTATTTTCCTTGTTTCTGTTTCTTCCCTTCTTCCATTGTCTGTTCTCAAAAGAGTAGCCAGAGTGACCCATTAGAAACCTAAGTCAAAAATCACATTACTGCTCTACTCTAAATGAGATGGTTTCCCTTTTGAGAGTAAAACCCAACGTTCTTAAAATTGCCTACAAAGCAACTTTTCGATCTAGAACTCTGCTTCCTCTCCAGCCTCAAACTCTTCCTCATTTCCTCCTTGCTTCTGCTCCGTGCACTCCTTGCAATTCTTCTAGCACAGCAAAAACAGCCTTGTTTCTGGGTTTTTGCTCATGTTATCTCTACTGCTTGGAATATTCTGCCCCCGGTGTTTTACTTTCTCACTTCCTTGAGGTCTCTGCTCAAATGTTACCTTGTATGTAAGGCCCTCCCTGACTTTAATTAACTTACCCACCTTCCTTGCTTGATATATATATTTTTAAATAAATTTATTTATTTATTTCTGGCTCCGTTGGGTCTTCGTTGCTGCGTGTGGGGCCCCCTCCAGCTGCGGTGAATGGGGGCCACTCCCTGCCTTGGTGTGCGGGTTCTCACTGTGGTGGCCTCTCCTGTTGTGGAGCACAGGCTCCAGGTGCACAGGCTTCAGCAGCTGTGGCACGTGGGCTCAGTAGTTGTGGCTTGTGGGCTCTAGAGCGCGGACTCAGTAGTTGTGGTGCACAGGCCCAGCTGCTCCATGGCATGCGCGATCCTCCCGGACCAGGGCTCGAACCCGTGTCCCCTGTATTGGCAGGCATATTCCCAACCACTGTGCCATCAGGGAAGCTCTTCTTGATATTTTTAAATGTATTTTACTTTTTGCTTATTGTCTATCTCTCTTTACTAGAATACAACCTGCACAATGGCTAAGATGTCAGTCTGTTTTGTTGACTCATCCTCAGTGACTAAGACAGTAAATGGCACATACCAGGTACACAACAAATACTTGTTGGATGACAAATACATGTTAATACCAGGTACATAGTAAGCACTCATGCAAATCAGGGTAAAGAGCCATCTGTCTTTTAACTGAGAGGAAGACTTTATGCAGAAATTTAGCACTTAATTTTTTTTTTTAACCAAGGACACCAGAGATTTTTAAAAAATAGTTAGGAACCTGATTAATTTTGTGAGACTTTCATGAGAAACAGGATACTGGTCCAGCAAACATTTTGAGAGTCTCTTTGGCTGAGACATTGGGTCCGTATTCCCATAAAACTTCCTAACTTGTAGATTTGTACTTGGATTCTTCTTTCTTCTGTCTAGTGGATATCTATGGAATTTACTACCTGTTTTTCCATTTCTAGGGATTTCCCCAACCACTGTCTACAAGGATATAGTAGGAATTACTGTGTTGGTAAAGTGTGGCCATATTCCCTTAAAATGTGGTTGAGCAAGCTGTAGCATCTATACCATAATCAGTGAGTTTCTTCCAATAGAATTTGGACTTGGAACTGAGACATGAGCCAATATCTCCATGAGTACATGTAGTGGGTTGAATTGTGTCCCCCTCAAATATATGTTCAAGTCCTAACCCCTTTCTAACCCCTGATAACCCTGGGAATGTGACCTTATTTGGAAATAGGGTCTTTGCAGATGTAACCAAGTTAAGACAAGGTCTGAGGAGCAAAGGAAGGTACACAAGAAAGAATGATACTGTTATGCTGAGAGAAGCCAGAGAGTAAATCCTAATGGCATTTGAGTTTCTGGTTCCAGTTTCCCTTGAGCCCAAACTGAGCTCCAACAAAATTTCCAAGTTGGCTTACAATAAATTTCCAAATCAGTTTTAGTTGGTTTCTGTTACTTGCAACCACAATAATCCTAATCAATATATTTCTCCACCACAGGGACTTCTTTTGTGGTCAGCTTTTCCTTCAGGACTTCACATATTTAGAAATATAACCGTTCCCTTACTGTTTCAATTAGCCATAGTTTAAACCAAGCATCACTGCTTATCTCTTGGGACTCAAGGCAAACAATTTGTATTTAACTTGAATGCCTTTGGATTTGGAAATGACTCCCACAGAAAGATAAACTATAAAAATGAAAAACATTATATCATTAGAGAAATTTTCCTTGTTCCATGACTTCTTTAGAGACCATTACATTGGAGGGATTTCTGAACTCCATTTCTGAGAACCTGCTGCATGTAAAGTACTGTTCTGGGTGCTGGAGGAATGCAGAGATGAATGAGACATTGTCACTTTCCTCAAAGAGCTTAGAGATCAGCAAAGGATGAGACCTGGAAGCAATACATTAAAAGCTAGGATGGAATGAAGCAAGTGCTATGATAGAAGCGTAACCAATGGGTTCAGAAGAGAGTGTGATTATTTCCAGCTGGGGTTATCAGTGAAGGCTTGAAGGATGAGAAGAATTTTGATACATGGAGATAGATGATCCCCCACTCTTTAAAAAAACTGGGTTACATGTCCCTGTTTAATACTATTACAGCTTCCTGTACATTTCCCTATTCAGTGTGTGTTTTCACCACTACACTGCAAACTCTGTAAGAGCAGTGATCACATTTGTCATGGTCAGTATCAAATCTTCAGAGCTTACCGTTACGCCTAGTACATAGCAGTTGTCAAAATATGCTTTTTGCATGAATGAATGAACTAGGTACTAAGGTCACGCCACATAGAGAATGGAGCAGGAGGGAATTCTCTATTTGAGTGGTTTTAAGGACCTCAATAGGAACAGCTCATGTAGTTTTACTCTAGTGTTTTTACATTAATGTGACTAGTTACACCTTATGTTTTTTCCTTTGTTTCAACTAGCAAATTCTATTGCTCTGTTCAGGTTACTGAAAAAAGAATTTGCCTGATTTGTCCATCTTTTCCAGTTAGGCCATAAATGTCACTGGCCAGTTGTATACTGGCTACCCTTGGGTCATTTTTTCTACCAATAAGTCAGTCATCCATAGCTGGAAGGAGGTTCTGTAGTTCAAAACATGAGTGTCTAAGCAGTATGATCTAGTTGTGGAATAGTTTTACTTAGAGGGAGGTTTGGATTTGACAGGCAATGACTGATCTATCTAGAATATTCCTCCTCTACAACAACCTAATATTTACAGTGAAAAAATTGTCCTCCCCACATTTATCACAGCCATATTAGAGCTTGGTAGAGAATATTAAATAAGTTAGCAGATGGGCTGGTTAGAATAGATGGAAACACTGATTCAAAGGCCATTGTGACCAACATAGAAATACGGCTTTAGATCCAGGTCTCCCAATGTTCATACATATAGGATATAACTTCTTCTTTTCCCCATCCTCTATTTTCTCTGTCCCTTTCTAACTCTCTCCAGAAAGAGGGAAAGAAGCCTACAGGATTTGCCTTTATTATTCACTAAAGGCATTATCTTGATTTTGAATAATATTTTCAACTAAGTGCAGAATTTATACATTATTATACATTTATGTTTTCTTTTCCTAACTGAGTTGTGGCTTCTCACCCATTCTCTTCTCCCTCTGAAGGTGGATTGGGTAAAAGGAAGTAAATGAAATTCACATCCATATGGTTAATGCAATTGTGGAGGTGAAGAAATTCAGACCAGGTGATTCTAGATTTTTCTCCCTAAGTTTAAGTGAGAGAGGCAGGGAACACAACAAAAACTACTAACAAAAAGGAATCCTTTCATGTTATCCAGTTTGACTGGGTGTCTATCATATGGCTGTTGGAGATGTCAGCAGCTAAGATGAGATGAAGGAGGCAGGAAGTTGGAATTATTGACTGGCATGAGTATTTCAGATGTACTTGGCATCCATTTAGCTATGTTGTTTCTGCCTCCTAGTTCTTAACCTGATTCAGTAATTTTTATAAATCACTTTGTAGGCCTAATGTCAATAAGGAAATCCCATTGCCTTAACTTTGCCTTGAGGCAGCACAGACACATTTGGCAGTGTTGTATTTGGCTGAAATTTCATCACTCTGTTTGACTATATGCATAGATGGTTTCTTGCTATTTATTACTGTGTGTATGGACTCAGGTTGCGAGAAGTGACCAACCATCTCCATCATATCTACCTTCATAGACCAGGGCTATAAAGACAAAACTGACCAGTAGGTAAACTTGAGTTAGGCCTCCTCCAACCTTTTCTAAGCAATAGGTAATGATGGCAGTAACAGGCTAACATTAAGAAGATTTTTTTTCAGGATAATTTATACCCTATTGCTATGGCCTACAGCTAGAAGTACCTCACAAGAACAACATTACTAATAATTCCAATGATCAAAAGGGCTAAATTTGAATTGTGGCTTTCCTCCTTGCCCTCAGCATTATAGAACCCTGTAGCTAAGACTATTGGTTGCTACCCAGTCATCATATTTCCTTCTTATTCCTTGTTGGAAGATATCTTGGACTTCACCATACCTGGATGCAGTGCCTGGAACCATGTCAGCTTTCTTATAACCATGAAAAGAACTGGCTTGAAGACAAAGCAGACACACTGAGAATTATACACTAAAAGTTATAAAGGACTTTGGTGGGTCCTCAAAGAAGTCATTAAGCTGCTGAATTAACACATGAGCACTCTGGGATTTATTACATAATTTATTATTATTTTGAGTTGCTTTAATCTATTTGTGATTGAAAGCTTTCCAAACAACACTTTCTTCTTTTCTACTACCCTGTTTTCTTACTCATGTCCTTCTCCCATGTAGTAGATTTAAGGTGACAAGTATGCTGAAAGTTTCTTGAATGTAGGAACTGTATTTTAGTCATATCTGTTCATAGCTTTCGGTTTTTACCAGTACTCACTGTGTTGAATGAATGACTGTCAATTTATTTGGATTAAGATGTTAATTAATGTCCCAGATTACTGATAATAGCTTTAAGAATTACCATTCCTAGGGATATTTACCTTTTAAAAATAGTGGGAGGGTTCTGTGGTACACTTTCTAGATCTTTGGCAATTTGTATAATTTAATTTCATTTTATCCTCACAAGAAATTTTGAGTGTAGACAGTAATATACCTATTTTTGCATTGAGAAAATTTTTTAAAAAGGGAATGCAGCTTGCTTAAAGTCACCCTTCTAGGAATAGCAGAATTATTATAAACTTTTACTGAGATACAATATATACAAAAAAGTGCACATATCATAAGTACACAGCTTGATGAATTTTCACAAACTAAATACACCATGTAATCAGATCCACCTCAAACACAAAACATGAATTTTCAGTCCTCAGAAACCCCCTTGTCTCCTTTCTGTTGATTATCCCTCTCTCCACCAAGGATGGCACCAACTTCTTCTAGTACAAAAGCCTTGCCTGCTTTTTTCTTTCTGTAAATTGAATCATAGATTATATGCTATTTGGTGTCTAGCTTCTTCAACATTTTGTTTATGAGGTTCTTCCATACTATTTCATGTGGTTTTAAATTGTTATTTGTATTGTTCTATAGTGTTCCATTGAATGAATATACCATCCTTCTTTTATCCATTCCACCTCATGCTCTTTTTAAAAAAATAGTTTAAAAATTTATATATTAAATTTTTTTAAATTTATATAATTTAATAAAAATGTATTTAAGGTGTACAATGTGATGATTTGATATGCATAGTAAAATGATGATTATAGTCAAGCTAATTAACTTATCTTTCACATAACTACCTTTTTTTTTTTTTTTGGTGTGATGAATGCTTCTGAAAGCTATTTTGTAAGCATATTTCCAGTGTTAATACAGTATTATTAAGTATGGTCACCATACCTGTTTGTTACTTAGAGCTCTAATTTTATTCATCCTATGCAACTGAAACTTTGTACCCTTTGAACAACATCTCTGTATTCCCCCACTGCCTCTCCAGCTCCTGGGAACCTGTTCTGCTCTGCTTCTATGAGTTTGACTTTATTTTAGATTCCACATATAAGTGAGATCACACAGTATTTGTTTCTCTCTCTCTGGCTTATTTCACTTAGCATAATGTCCTCAAGGTGCATCCATGTTGTTGCAAATGGCAGGATTTCCTTCTTTCTGGTGGCTGAGTAATATTCCATTGTGTATATACATATATATACACCATGACATACACTTACTTTATTCCCATCTTTTGGCTGTTGTGAGTAATGCAATGAACACAGAAGTGCAGATATCTCTTCGAGTTGGTGATTTCATTTCATTTAGATATATATCCAGAAGTGAGATTGCTGGATCATCTCTATTTTTAATTTTTTGAGGAACCTCCCTACTGTTTTCCATAATGTCCATACCAATTTGCATTCCCACCCATGGTGTACAAGGATTCTCTTTTCTCTACATTCTCGCCAACACTTGTTATCTCTTGTCTTTTTAAAAAAATTTTATCTTTTATACAGTTTTTAAAGGTTGCACTCCATTTACAGTTATTACAAAATATTGATATATTCCCCATGTTCTATAATACATCCTTGTAGCCTATCTTACACCCAATAGTTTGGACTTCCCACTTCTCACCCCCATATTGCCCCTCCCCGCTCTCCCCACTGGTAACCATTATTTTATTCTCTATATCTGTGAGTCTGCTTCATTTTTGTTATATTTACTAGTTTGTTGTATTTGTTAGATTCCACATATAAGTGATAGCATGCAGTATTTGTCTTTCTCTGCTCACTTATTTCACTTAGCATAATGCCCTCCAAGTCCATCCATGTTGCTGCAAATGGCAAAATTTTTTTCTTTTTTATGGCTGAGTAGTATTTCACCATATATATATATCTCTCTCACATCTTCTTTATCCACTCATCTGTTGAAGGACATTTAGGTTGCTTCTGTATCTTGGCAATTGTAAATAATGCTGCTATGAACATTGGGGTGCATGTATCTTTTTGAATTAGTAGGGTTTTTTTTCAGATATATACCCAGGAGTAGAATTGCTGGGTCATATGGTAGGTCTATTTTTAGCTTTTTGAGAAACCTCCATACCGTGTTTCAGAGTGGCTGCACCAATTTACGTTCCCACCAACACTGTACAAGGATTCCCCTTTAATCACATCCTCACCAACACTTGTTCTCTCTTGTTTTTTTGATAAAAGCCATTCTAATAGATATGAGGTGATATCTCATTGTGGTTTTGATTTTTATTTCCCTGATGGTTAGTGATGTTGAGCACCTTTTCATATATTTGTTGGCCATTTGTATGTCTTCTTTTGAGAAATGTCTATTCAAGTCTTTTGCAATATTTAAATTGGTTTATTTGTTTTCTTGCTATTGAGATGTTTGAGTTTCTTATATATTTTGGATATTAACCCCTTATCAGATATATGGTTTACAAATATTTTCTCCCATTCCATAGGCTGTCTCTTCACTTTGTTGATGCTTTCCTTTGCTGTGTAGAAGCTTTTTAGTTTGACACAATCCCATTTGTCTATTTTTGCTTTTGTTGCCCATGCTTTTTGGGTTATACATATTAAAAAACACATTGCTCAGACAAATGTTAAGGAGCTTTTCTTCTATGTTTTCTTTTAATAGTTTTATTGTTTCAGGTCTTACTAGTAAGCTTTTAATTCATTTGAGTTGATGATTGTGTATGGAGTGAGATAAGGGTTCAATTTCATTCTTCTGCATGTGGAAAACTACTTTTCCTAACACCATTTATTGAAAAGACTGTCCTTCCCCATTGTGTGTCCTTGGCACCTTTGTTGAAGATCAGTTGACCATAAATGCATGAATTTATTTCTTGGCACTCTATTCTGTTCCATTGGTCTGTATGTCTGTTCTTATGCCAGTACCACAATGTTTTGATTACTATAGCTTTGTAGTGTACTTTGAAATCAGATAGTGTGATGCCTCCAACTTTGTTCTTTTTGCACAAGATTGCTTTGTTAATGTATAGAAATGCAACTGATTTTTGTATGTTGATTTTATATTCTGCAACTTTGCTGAATTTATTAGTTCTAACAGTTTATTAGTTTCCACAGGTGTCTCTCTCTGCACTGGGCTGCCCAGTCTTGGGAGAGGTGTGACAGAGGTAATGTAAAGCTGTCTTTCCTTCCTTCTTCAGTGTGCCTTTTCTTATTTCTGTGTTCCACTCAGCTGCTGTAATCCCTCACCTGGAATCCTTAGCTCTTTTGAAGGTATTTTTCATTCACAGATAGTTGTTCAAGTTGATGTTTCTCTGAGGGAAAGACCATTGGAAATTCCCATACTGCTATCTTGCTGACAGCACTCTCTCCTCATGCTCTTTTAACAATGCTACTTAAACTTCTGAACAAACTTTTCAGTCTTGAAAGAATAAAAATCTAATGGCAGAATAATAGTTGGATATGAATGATATTCTGGGAAAATTTTTTCTACTTTATGCTATTTTATGTCTTGCCCCATAGATGCCTATTTAAAAGCTGGTGTAGTAAAGATATTGTCTCTTTGTGGCTGAAATGTTTCTCAGATCTCTTGAAAGGGGTTGGAGTGAATGCTAATATTTAGTGCATGATGTGCATTCACACGAGGCAGTACTTTCATGGCTTGACAATACTCAGCATCTGAGAGTCCCTATTGCTAAATAACAGGTTAATGTTACACTGACCTGATGCATCCTTTGTGACATGTGGAAGTTCCCCCTTCTTCTCTTGGCTCAGCATTGACTGTGTTGCCCCCAGGTGATGGACATGTTCTGGCCATTAGGATGAGGAGCAAATGAGAAACGGCTGACAGTCATGAAGGGGGTCTGTCCTTTCTTCTTTGGCTCATCCCTGTAGATGTTTTCACAGTAACGTAAGCTCCTCCCTTCCCTACCTAATGTCATTCACTTGTCTGTCCTTCACTCTTAGATCATCCCTACTGAATTTTCAATCCAATTCTGACTGAGGATTCAAACATTAATGATCTTAGTTAAGCTGGCAGTTTTGATTTGAGAAGGTATAGGAGTTTGAAATCTAGAGCCTCTAGCAACTTCAAATTAGAGTATTGGGAAAGAGAAGTCTGAATATGGGTGTGGTCAATTTAAGCTCTCCACAAAGAAGGAATCTTATTAAGGGATCTATTTCCTGAAGAATTACTAGATTCATTCCTTAGCTCTTTTTTTTCTGAATAGGGGTAAAAGTTAGGTGAGACCTTTAAGAAATTAAGTCAATCCTTATGTCCCGTTTAAGTTTAAATTACACCATTCTTTCTAGTACTATGTAGACAGAAGTTGTATTTAATAACGAAAATCTAAGTAACCATCTCAATCGCCCCTGAGAGAAAAGGTTTTTCTCAGGTAATAGGCATATCATTTGAAAACACTTCCCTATGTATTCTTCCTCCTCAGTCCAATGATTCTTTGACTATAGACTTTTAGTTTATGACCCTTTGGAAAGAAAGTAGAAATGAATACTATGATATAGAAGAAGTCTTTGCCAAACAGTAATGGGAAGAAAAAAAGATAGGCCTTTCAGTTCTCAGAAAGGAGAGGGGTAAATGGAAGATGAGACAAAATAGATCAGATATTAATCATTTCCATCCATGTGCCCCCCTCCCCCCGCCCTACCCAGGTCATCCTTGAAAGGTGGGAGCAAAATATATAAACACAAAATGCAGAATTTGTGGTGGAAGTTAAAATAAGAAGAACTTGTGTCCCATTTTTTCTTTGGGCTTCTGGGAAGATATTACCTAATAGTATTGCCAACATCACCTTTGGTATGTGTATGGGGTGCTGAGCTGAGGGGAATGATGGAGTGATACATTTATGTAGAAAGAAGTCTGGATACCAGACATCTTCTTTGGCTCCTGTGTACTATAGAAAGGATGCAGAGTGTCCTTGTATAATTAAAGGAGATGACGCACAGCTAGCTAAGAGTAGAAAGCCAGAAGGCCTGCTTTGGGCAGGGGCCATATGGAGAATGTAGCTGAGATTTTAAATAATTTGTAGTATGAATGATGCCAGGATGAGCCAAGTCATCAGAGTGGGAATGGAGATTACCAGTCATGGTAAGAAAATAACCAAGTTTCACCAGCCGTGAATTTCAGTAGCATATACCAGAGGGAAGTGAATAATCATAAAGGACAAAGAACATTTTTAAGGAAGCCAACAAGATTCTGGAGGAAAGAACAAGGGACAACTCTTTGATTTAGGGATGCTTCTTCCCTCTGTCATTAACACACTTAAGATAATATTTATATCCAGAGGCTATGTTGGCTTAGAGAAGGGAACATGGGAGAAACCTTGAAAGGCTGTGCAAGTACCACCAGAGATTATGTTAATATGATTATTTAAAGTAAACATGACTGAGTTACTTGACTTGCTAAGCTTAAATTTTCCACTGCCCAGTAAAATAGGAACTTTGAGAGCATGATAATGTCAGACATAGAAAATAAAGAGCCAATATTTTTCATGCAACTGAGTTTGTAATATGTTAAATTATTAGCCCCTACAATGCAGTTAAATAGAAAGCATGTAATACATGACACGTAACAGAGTGCCTCTTCTTGAAGATCCCTCCTCCATAGAATTCCACAGTGTATCCCTGAGTCTTGATATGTGCGTTTTGATTATGTGATATGGGGAAATAGCCCTGATTCTGTGGTTCTCAGCTTTATTTGTAAAGCTCAGTTTTACAGTTTTTGTCTGTTGTTAAGTTTACAAATGTTACCAGCTTGAACATTTATTAGGTCTGAAATGGGAGGAGGTCTGTGGTTAGTGGCAGGAACGACCTCGAATAGGAACTCATGCAGGGCAAAGATCATAGAACCGTAAATGTGCTATGTGAGCTAGGGAGCAGTTCTGTATCTGGGTCAGTTTCTCTGTTCCAGAACAGTAGAATCTTCTTTCTCTGCACCAGCTTTTCTGCCATGCAATTGGCCAGGTGAATGATACATCAGAATACCATGAGTTCAAGCCCTCCTGAGGTATGATAAACATAGTGCATTTTCACGGTATTGGCTCTGAAAATTGGCAGTAGTAAGCCGGTCATCTTCTTACCCCTTTTATTACTGTACCCTGTTTGTGATATTTTTAACTGAGAATATAGCCGTATGTTTTATCATTGTGTAGTCTCTATAGAATGCAAGGTGAATTCCTGATACTACCCACTGCAGAAATAGAGCTCAGATGGACATTTATTGAACACCTATTTGTGTCTGGTACCATATCAGGTGCAATGGATGCAAACACAAATAAGCCACGGCCCCTGCCTTTGAGGACTTCACATAGTAGTGGAATCTGAGTTTTGGGTATTCTGTAGGGTTAGTTGAAAATAATGATGGTGATGATAATGATAATGATAACAATAACCACTATTTAGTTAGCACCTCCTTTTTAGGCAATACTATGTGTTTTGCATATATTGTCATTAATTCTTTTGATAATAGTGCAATAAAATGCAATTTATTTGCATTTTAATTTAAAAATTTCCCTAATTCACTCAGATGCATATGTAAGAGGCTGAGCCAGAAATTGAACCCGTGGCTGTCTGACTTTCCATTGTAACAATTTATCTAGCAATTGAATATACCTTGGCAAAAGAAAGATATAATTCTTAATGGGCTCATAGAAGCCCCCAAAAATCTGCCAAAGAAACCACGTTGGTGTGGAAAAGAACAGTTAGAGAGGGACTCAGATAATTTCCCAAGACCAAAAGAGAATGGGATTGGAGCTGCCTTTCCTATTTACACACAGGGAAAACACCATGTACTAAAGAGGTTGGATTAGTAGCTGAAGGATATTATCAGTGGCTGAAGTGCATTATTCCTGAGCTTATCCCCATTGAGAACATCATAGTTTCTTTCTCCTGACTCTTAGGTTTCTGAGTCTAATAGTGTCTAACCTCCCAACATTATGCATTTTGAAATATAGTGATATTCTTTGTTTAGAGATGATCATGGATTTATAGAGAACCAGCATATATACTTATTAAGTAAAGCAAAGTAAGTTTTGCTTTATGTTTCTTATACTTTTACTTTACACTTTAGACTATGGGGATTCTTTTGATAGTCAAATGCTTCCATTTGTGTATCCAGTAGATGTCAGCATTGGGCCGTTTCTGACCATTTAGTCTGTCTCCATATTAATTTGAAAGGACCATAAATATTCAGTATGAAATATACTGAGATGTAAAAGAGCAGGTGCAGCAAATCTGTGGTGAGGATACATTTAATGGGTGAAGGATTCAATATTCCATCTACCAAGCAAACAACTGTATATAAAAACCCCATCTGTAGCTTTTTTATCCATGTCCATTTTAAAAACTCAATTTATTTCAAAGTACCAGTATACTATTTTGTAGAAGATAGCTTTATACAATTAAGTGACAAAATGGATTAAAGTCATTGACATAAATGTAAATATTTGAGTAATTTTAGGTTACATCTGCTTAAAACCAGAAAGGGACACTGAAGGGGTCTTTAAAAATCTCCTTAGGCTATAATTTCAACCATAAAGTTTTTGGCAAAGTGGTTTTTGAGTTACTCTCTTTTCTCCTCAATATTAAGATTCCAGCTCTTTTGGAGCACATTCAAACCATTTCTGGTAATATGTACCCCAAAAAGTCAAATGGGTGGTTGATCAACATTAAGTGGAAGATAATATGTATAATTCATATCTCCACAAGATTCTAAAGTTGACATGAGTATTTTCGATTCTTGGCATATAGAACACAAGTTTCCTCAGAAATTGCTCAGTTCTGTGGCTGGGTTAAATAATCAGGATTTGTGTCAAACATAAATTGATTAGGAAGAAATGAAGACATCCTTCTTTTCTTAAGAGTGGAGTCTTATTCATCTAGCCTTTGTCAATTCATGATATGTGAATATATAGTAGCTGAGAGATGAAAGCTGGAAAAAGCTGAAGAAATCATTTAGTATAGCACCTTCATGAGGAAATTGAAGACCAGAGAGGTCTTGCTTGAGATGTAAGAGATAGTGTGTGAGCATGAGTCTTCTTTCAGTAGTCTAGTTCATTTCAGAACCAAAAAATATATTGAGGACGTGTGCAAAATTCTATAGTAGACCCCAAGAGGAATTAAAAATTGTCCTTACTCTCAAGGACTTTGGAAGATAAGGTAATTGAAAAATCAGAAACGTGAATAGAACATCAAAATACATTTTAGCAACTTTAATGACAGATATGCTCTCAAGGTGCAGATGAGGGCTACTTAGCTTAGTTAGGGAGGGTCTTCATGATTTCTAGATAATGAGGTACTTCTTGCTTGAAAACTCTTCCAAGGTCTATGTTACTAAACTGGGAACAGAGAGCATCATTATTTGGTGAGGTAGTACATGGTGTCTGAAAATGGTTGGACTGACCAACTGCCTTTTGGTGTTTGGGTTTTTTCCCCCCCCTCAATTAAGTATCAGTCTAGCCTAATATTTCCTAAGTGCTCATGAATGCCTGCATTAGAATCATCCCAGAGATTAGGATTCAGAATATTGGGTGACTTAAAGAACAGAAAAACAAAAATAAAAATAACAATTTTGAGGCACAGCTAAATGAAGGTACCACTGATCTAGTTTACACTGAGCTACCCACACTGGTTCAGCTTGAGACCAACAGGATGAACTTTGTCACTATAAGGAATATAGTTTTTGGTCATATAACAGAACCAAGTTAGATGGTTCATATAGAAATCAAAACCGTAACTGTGGCCTCATTTATACTCTGTTCTCACCCACAAAACTCTTAGGTTGCTATGTTTGATAACTATATCCAAAGTGAACGAGGGGTTTAGTTTAAGGCTTTGGTAATGTGTGTATCTGATCATATCAATATGTTAAAATGACATTCAAAGTATGATCTACTTCAAAATAATTTAGGTGAGTTTTATTGGTCACACAGTAGACTGCTATCTGGAAATGACGGTTTAGCAAATCTTTTCCTTGCTTTTTCTAAATGATGGGCAAGAACACCTCTTTTACGAGCGCTATATAATATTTCCAACCATCTTTTCTCATCTCTTTGGGATACTACAGGGAAACATATTAGGTCATAACTCAGTCCTGGAGAAAAATTCTGATGATGAACTTAGCTTGTTCAGAGCATCTTTGACATTAATCTGCCATATGCAGTTGCTGTGTGTGAGATTGAAAATCATACTTCAGTTCTGTGCACCAGAATACAAAATTCTATCACACACTTAATCCAAATCACTGGGCTGATACTCCTCTCTATGTAACAAGTGTAGCTCTAGGAATATGGACATATTCCAGGGAATATAGCTACCAAATTTCTCAGTTCATAGACTACTTGGTGTCATGATCAATGACAAAAATTATTGTGCATTCCCCTGGATTTTTGTGAGCTAAACTTACACCAGTGGGGGGAAAATGTGCCTTAATACTCAAGTAGATTTTCATTTGGATTAAGAAAAAACATTATAAATAATACTTTTGGTATATATTCAATAGTCCCTATTTCTCTATGCAGAGGAGAACAGGGAATGGAGGGGTAAGAAATGGGGAGATGGTTATGAGGGTGCAGTTCTTCAGAGGTTGGGCATAGTAGTTGTTACTCCTTGTTTGTATCATGGTTTTTAGAGATAAAAGTCCAGTTTGCAAGTTTGCATCTTAAGTAGATTTAATTTTTTTCGGATTGAACTCATAGCTTTTAAACCTTTAAAGCATAGGTTTTCTTTATCAAGACCTTCAATTTTCCCTTTCCAAGATGATTTATTTTAGTATGTTCATAAATCTTGTTTCATTACTATTGATACTTTAGCTTGTTTTATCACTTAGTTGCCATTTGCCCACATGCCTTTCTGCCACGTAACACAGAAAGGGTCTGTCTTTTCTTTAGGGTTGGAGACCAAAGAAATGGGGTGGGATATTGGAGGAGTATTTGTTTCTTTCCCATGAGTATCCTGGACATCTAATCTTTCTTACTTGAGGCCAAGTATTTTGGTTTCAATGGCTAGCCTTTTTTTTTTTTTTTTATATTAAAATTTTTTTAACATCTTTATTGGAGTATAATTGCTTTACAATGGTGTGTTAGTTTCTGCTGTATAACAAAGTGAATCAGCTGTACGTATAAATATATCCCCATATCTCCTCCCTCTTGCGTCTCCCTCCCACCCTCCCTATCCCACCCCTCTAGGTGGACACAAAGCACCGAGCTGATCTCACTGTGCTATGTGCCTGCTTCCCACTAGCTATTTTACATTTGGTAGTGTATATATGTCCATGTCACTCTCTCACTTTGTCCCAGCTTACCCTTCCCCCTCCCCATGTCCTTAAGTCCATTCTCTATGTCTGCATCTTTATTCCTGTCCTGCCCCTAGGTTCTTCAGAACCATTTTTTTTTTTTTTTTTTTTTAGATTCCATATATATGTGTTAGCATACGGTATTTGTTTTTCTCAGTTCTAAGAGGGAAGTTTATAGCAATACAATCCTACCACAAGAAACAAGAAACATCTCAAATAAACAACTTAACCTTACACCTAAAGAAATTAGAGAAAGAAGAACAAAAAACCCCCAAAGTTAGCAGAAGGAAAGAAATCATAAAGATCAGATCAGAAATAAATGAAAAAGAAATGAAGGAAATGATAGCAAACATCAGTAAAACTAAAACCTGGTTCTTTGAGAAGATAAACAAAATTGATAAACCATTAGCCAGACTCATCAAGAAAAAAAGGGAGAAGACTCAAATCAACAGAATTATAAATGGAGAGAGACCTTCAAGATGGCGGAGGAGTAAGACGTGGAGATCACCTTCCTCCCCACAAATACATCAGAAATACATCTACATGTGGAACAGCTCCTACAGAACATCTACTGAGCGCTGGCTGAAGACTTCAGACTTCCCAAAAGATATATATATATTTTTTCCTTTTTCTCTTTCTGTGAGTGTATATGTGTATGCTTCCTTGTGTGATTTTGTCTGTATAGCTTTGCTTTTACCATTTATCCTAGGGTTCTGTCTGTCCTTTTTTTTTTTTTTTTAGTATAGTTTTTAGTGCTTCTTATCATTGGTGGATTTGTTTTTTGGTTTGGTTGCTCTCTTCTTTCTTTTTTTCTTACTTTTTAATTTTTTTTATTTTTAACAATTTTTTTATTTTAATAACTTTATATTATTTTATTCTTTCTTTCTTTTTTTCTCCCTTTTATTCTGAGCTGTGTGGATGACAGGGTCTTGGTGCTCTGGCCACGTGTCAGGACAGTGCCTCTGAAGTGAGAGAGCCGAGTTCAGGACATTGGTCCACCAGAGACCTCCTGGCTCCACATAATATCAAATGGCAAAAGCTCTCCCAGAGATCTCCATCTCAATGCTAAGACCCAGCTCCACTCAACGACCAGCAAGCTACAGTGATGGACACCCTATGCCAAACAACTAGCAAGACAGGAACACAACCCCACCCATCAGCAGAGAGGTTGCCTAAGATCATAATAAGATCAAAGACACCCCAAAACACAGCACCGGACACGGTCCTGCCCACCAGAAAGATAAGATCCAGCCTCATCCACCAGAACACAAGCACCAGTCCCCTCCACCAGGAAGCCTGCACAACCCAATGAACCAACCTTACCCACTGGGGGCAGACACCAAAAACAACGGGAACTACGAACCTGCATCCTGCGAAAAGGAAACCCCAAACACAGTAAGTTAAGCAAAATGAGAAGACAGAGAAACACACAGCTCATGAAGGAGCAAGGTAAAAACCCACCAGATGAAACAAATGACGAGGAAATAGTCAGTCTACCTGAAAAAGAATTCAGAGTAATGATAGTAAAGATATCCAAAATCTTGGAAATAGAATGGAGAAAATACAAGAAACGTTTAACAAGGACCTAGAAGAACTAAAGAGCAAATAAACAATGATGAACAACACAATAAATAAACTTAAAAATTCTCTAGAAGGAATTAATAGCAGAATAACTGAGACAGAAGAAGAGATAAGTGACCTGAAAGATAAAATAGTGGAAATAACTACTGCAGACCAGAATAAAGAAAAAAGAATGAAAAGAATTGAGGACAGTCTCAGAGACCTCTGGGACAACATTAAATGCACCAACATTCGAATTATAGGGGTCCCAGAAGAAGAAGAGAAAAAGAAAGGGATTGAGGAAATATATGAAGAGATTATATTTAAAACTTCGCTAACATGAGAAAGGAAATAGTCCATCAAGTCCCAGAAGCACAGAGAGTCCCATACAGGATAAATCCAAGGAGAAACATGCCAAGACACATATTAATCAAACTATCAAAAATTAAATACAAAAAAAAGATATTAAAAGCAGCAAGGGAAAAACAACAAATAACATACAAGGGAATCCCCATAAGGTTAACAGCTGATCTTTCAGCACAAACTCTGGAAGCCAGAAGGGAGTGGCAGGACATATTTAAAGTGATGAAAGGGAAAAACCTACAACCAAGATTACTCTACCCAGCAAGGATCTCATTCAGATTTGAAGGAGAAAATAAAACCTTTACAGACAAGCAAAAGCTAAGAGAATTCAGCACCACCAAACCAGCTTTACAGCAAATGCTAAAGGAACTTCTCTAGGGAGGAAACACAAGAGAAGGAAAAGACCTACAATAACAAACCCAAAACAATTAAGAAAATGGTAATAGGAACATACATATCGATAACTACCTTAAATATAGATGGATTAAATGCTCCAACCGAAAGACATAGACTGGCTGAATGGATACAAAAACAAGACCCATATATATACTGTCTACAAGAGACCCATTTCAGACCTAGGGACACATACAGACTAAAAGTGAGGGGATGGAAAAAGATATTCCATGCAAATGGAAATCAAAGGAAAACTGGAGTAACAACACTCATCAGATAAAATAGACTTTCAAATAAAGAATGTTACAAGAGACAACAAAGGACACTACATAGTGATCAAGGGATCAATCCAAGAAGATATAACAATTGTAAATATTTATTCACCCAACATAGGAGCACCTCAATACATAAGGCAAATGCTAACAGTCATAAAAGGGGAAATCAACAGTAACACAATCATAGTAGGGGACTTTAACACCCCACTTTCACCAATGGACAGATCATCCAAAATGAAAATAAATAAGGAAACACAAGCTTTAAATGATACATTAAACAAGGTGGACTTAATTGATGTTTATAGGACAGCCATCCAAAAACAACAGAATACACTTTCTTCTCAAGTGTTCATGGAACATTCTCCAAGAGAGATCATATCTTGGGTCAAAAATCAAGCATTGGGAAATTTAAGAAAATTGAAATCATATCAATTATCTTCTCTGACCACAATGCTGCGAGACTAGATATCAATTACAGGAAAAAAATCTGTAAAAAATACAAACACATGGAGGCTAAACAATACACTACTAAATAACCAAGAGATCACTGAAGAAATCAAAGAGGAAATCAAAATATACCTAGAAACAAATGACAATGAAAACATGACAACCCAAAACCTATGGGACGTAGCAAAAGCAGTTCTAAGAGGGAAGTTTATAGCAATACAATCCTACCTCAAGAAACAAGAAACATCTCAAATAAACAACCTAACCTTACACCTAAAGCAATTAGAGAAAGAAGAACAGAAAAAACCCAAAGTTAGCAGAAGGAAAGAAATCATAAAGATCAGTAAAAAATAAATGAAAAAGAAATGAAGGAAACATTAGCAAAGATCAATAAAACTAAAAGCTGGGTCTTTGAGAAGATAAACAAAATTGATAAACCATTAACCAGACTCATCAAGCAAAAAAGGGAGAAGACTCAAATCGATAGAATTAGAATTGAAAAAGGAGAAGTAACAACTGACACTGCAGAAATACAAAGGATCATGAGAGATTACTACAAGCAACTATATGCCAATAAAATGGACAACCTGGAAGAAATGGACAAATTCTTAGAAAAACACAACCTTCCGAGACTGAACCAGCAAGAATTAGAAAATATAAACAGACCAATCAAAAGCACTGAAATTGAAACTGTGATTAAAAATCTTCCAACAAACAAAAGCCCAGGACCAGATGGCTTCATAGGCAAATTCTATCATACATTTAGAGAAGAGCTAACACCTATCCTTCTCAAACTCTTCCAAAATATAGCAGAGGGAGGAACAATCCCAAACTCATTCTATGAGGCCACCATCACCCTGATACCAAAATCAGACAAAGATGTCATAAAGAAAGAAAACTACAGGCCAATATCTCTGATGAACATAGGTGCAAAAATATGAGCAAACAGAATCCAACAGCACATTAAAAGGATCATACACCATGATCAAGTGGGGTTTATCCCAGGAATGCAAGGATTCTTCAATATATGCAAATCAGTCAATGCGATAAACCATATTAACAGATTGAAGGAGAAAAACCATATGATCATCTCAGTAGATGCAGAAAAAGCTTTCGACAAAATTCAACACCTATTTATGACAAAAACCCTCAACACCTATTTATGACAAAAAACCTCAGCATAATAAAGGTCATATATGACAAATCCACAGCCAAAATAGTTCTCAGTGGTGAAAAACTGAAACTATTTCCTCTAAGATCAGGAACAAGACAAGGTTGTCCACTCTCACCAGTATTATTCAACATAGTTTTGGAAATTTTAGCCACAGCAATCAGAGAAGAAAAAGAAATAAAAGGAATCCAAATCGGAAAAGAAGTAAAGCTGTCACTGTTTGCAGATGACCTGATACTATACATAGGGAATCCTAAACACTCTACAAGAAAACTACTAGAGCTAATCAATGACTTTGGTAAAGTAGCAGGATACAAAATTAATGCACAGAAATCTCTTGCATTCCTATACACTAATGATGAAAAATCTGAAAGAGAAATTAAGGAAACACCCCCATTTACCGTTGCAACAAAAAGAATAAAATACCTGGGAATAAACCTACCTAAGGAGTCAAAAGACCTGTATGCAGAAAACTATAAGACACTGATGAAAGAAATTAAAGATGATACAAATAGATGGAGAGATATACCATGTTCTTGGATTGGAAGAATCAACATTGCGAAAATGACTATACTACCCAAAGCAATCTACAGATTCAATGCAATCCCTATCAAATTACCAATGGCATTTTTCACAGAACTAGAACAAAAAATTTCACAATTTGTATGGAAACACGACCCCGAATAGCCAAAGCAATCTTGAGAAAGAAAAACAGAGCTGGAGGAATCAGGCTCTCTGACTTCAGACTCTACTACAAAGCTACAGTAATCAAGACAGTATGGTACTGGCACAAAAACAGAAATATAGATCAATGGTACAGGATAGAAAGCCCAGAGATAAACCCACACACATATGGTCACCTTATTTTTGATAAAGGAGGCAAGAATATACAGTGGAGAAAAGACAGCCTCTTCAATAAGTGGTGCTGGGAAAACTGGACAGCTACATGTAAAAGAATGAAATTAGAACACTCCCTAACACCATACACAAAAATAAACTCAAAATGGATTAATAACCTAAATGTAAGGCCAGACACTATAAAACTCTTAGAGGAAAACATAGGCAGAACACTCTATGACATAAATCACAGCAAGATCCTTTTTGACCCACCTCCTAGAGAAATGGAAATAAAAACAAAAATAAACAAATGGGACCTAATGAAACTTAAAAGCCTTTGCACAGCAAAGGAAACCATAAACAAGACCAAAAGACAACCCTCAGAATGGGAGAAAATATTTGCAAATGAAGCAACTGACAAAGGATTAATCTCCAAAATTTACAAGCAGCTCATGCAGCTCAATATCAAAAAAACAAACAACCCAATCCAAATATGGGCAGAAGACCTAAATAGACATTTCTCCAAAGAAGATATACAGATTGCCATCAAACACATGAAAGAATGCTCAACATCATTAATCATTAGAGAAATGCAAATCAAAACTACAGTGAGATATCATCTCACACCGGTTAGAATGGCCATCATCAAAAAATCTACAAACAATAAATGCTGGAGAGGATGTGGAGAAGAGAGAATCCTCTTGCACTGTTGGTGGGAATGTATATTGATACAGCCACTATGGAGAACAGTATGGAGGTTCCTTAAAAAACTAAAAATAGAACTACCACACGACCCAGCAATCCCACTACTGGGCATATACCCTGAGAAAACCATAATTCAAAAAGAGTCATGTACCACAATGTTCATTGCAGCTCTATTTACAATAGCCAGGACATGGAAGCAACCTAAGTGTCCATCAACAAATGAATGGATAAGGAATATGTGGCACATATATACAATGGAATATTACTCAGCCATAAAAAGAAATGAAGTTGACTTATTTATAGTGAGGTGGATGGACCTAGAGTCTGTCATACAGAATGAAGTAAGTCAGAAAGAGAAAAACAAATACTGTATGCTAACACATATATATGGAATTAAAAAAAAAATGGCTCTGAAGGACTTAGGGGCAGGACAGGAATAAAGACGCAGACGTATGGAATGGACTTGAGGACACAGGGAGTGGGAAGGGTAAGCTGCAACGAAGTGAGAGAGGGACATGGACATATATACACTACCAAAGGTAAAATAGATAGCTAGTGGGAAGCAGCCGCATAACACAGGGAGATCAGCTCTGTGCTTTGTGACCACCTAGAAGGGTGGGATAGGGAGGGTGGGAGGGAGATGCAAGAGGGAGGAGATATGGGGATATATGTATATGTATAGCTGATTCACTTTGTTATAAAGAAGAAACTAACACACCACTGTAAAGCAATTATACTCCAAGAAAGATGTTAAAGAAAAGAAAATTAAAAAAATAAAATGGCAATATTTTTCAAAAAAAAATAGAATTAGAAATGAAAAAGGAGAAGTAACAACTGACACTGCAGAAATACAAAGGATCATGAGAGATTACTACAAACAACTATATGCCAATAAAATGGACAACCTGGAAGAAATGGACAAATTCTTAGAAAAGCACAACCTTCCAAGACTGAACTAGGAAGAAATAGAAAACATAAACAGACCAATCACAAGCACTGAAATTGAAACTGTGATTAAAAATCTCCCAACAAACAAAAGCCCAGGACCAGATGGCTTCACAGGCGAATTCTATCAAACATTTAGAGAAGCGCTAACACCTATCCTTCTCAAGCTCTTCCAAAATATAGCAGAGGGAGGAACACTCCCAAACTCATTCTACGAGGCCACTATCACCCTGATACCAAAACCAGACAAAGATGTCACAAAGAAAGAAAACTACAGGCCAATATCTCTGATGAACATAGATGCAAAAACCCTCAACAAAATACTAGCAAACAGAATCCAATAGCACATTAAAAGGATCATACACCATGATCAAGTGGGGTTTATCCCAGGAATGCAAGGATTCTTCAATATACGCAAAACAATCAATGTGATAAATCTCATTAACAAATTGAAGGAGAAAAACCATGTGATCATCTCAATGGCTAGACTTTGATCACTGTACAAAATACCATCTCACTGATGGATATTGATTATGAAGTTGATTAAAATAATTGGTTTTAATGAACCATAATTCATGAGGCGAACGCAGATTTAGGTTTCAGTTGACAATTTGCCATTCAGAGAAACAAATATCCTGGTGCCATCCTGCTGTTGTGTAATCTCTAGGGCCAGTCTATTTTTGTCAGTGTACCAAACTAGTCTCAGAGAATTTTAGTGTACTTTTGCTAATATTAACTAAGAAACGTGTGTGTGTAGTTTTATTTGAATTTTACTCCTCATAAACATGAGAGTAATCTTCATACCTTTTAATTCAGGGTTAGCTTTTTTACTTGATTTTCCCTGCAGACTGCCCGTCAGGGCTTCAAAAACATCAACAACTGATAGATTTCTATACAGCTGCCTATGCTGTGGTAATGAAATGTTAATGCACCTTCACAATATCTGAAGACTTCTGCTTGGGATTATAAGCAGGAAGATCAGTGTTTTAAGATGTTAGCATGTTCTTCAAATGTTGTTCTGCAAATGATGAAACTTAAAATAACTTATCATTCTAGGACTGCTTTAGCTTTATTGGTTCTAACAACAAGATATCCTCCCATTAAAATCCTTTGTGTCTCTCTTTCTCTCTCTCTTTAGGGCTCATTATAACAGAAGTCAGGCGATTTGGCTCTCAAAGACAGCACAGTAACAAGCACCAAAGGGCTGTTCTCAAAGAAATGAGATATAATCCTGCATGGGTGAAACATTAGTAAAAAGAAAAAGGCCTTTTTAGTGTCTTCTATGCATATAGTCTTATGATTTACAGTGATTTAGAAATTATTTTCTCTAATTTGAATGAGACAGATCCAGTCTCCACTGAGTATGAATATTGCTGACTATTTTTTGCATTATATTAATCTGAACATGAAATAATTATTCCCTGAAAAAAGGTTTTAGAGTCTACATAAAATCAGTAGGATCAGATTCTGTGTTTTTATTATTCTGCTGAAATACCCAGATTTTGTTTTATTTCTTAAATAGAAAATTAACAATTGCTGGTCATCCAAAGAGAATCAGTGATAAATAACATTTAGAGGCAGAAACTCAACAGGCTGACTCTGCCTCAAGCCTAAGGCAGCCCTGTGTGTGGATTGCTCTCAGACCCTAGCCAGGGAACAAGCTAGAGGCCCAAATGTCACTGCTGGAAAAATACAATATATTCCAGATCAGTCATTTGGGTTCCTGAGGCTTCCAAGAACACTCCACGTCAGTTGGCATACAGAATGGTTCGGCACAGAGGAGAGGTAAGGAAAGAACACTCACACCCACCAGGAACAAAAGGAGATGGATCTGATTAAAATATAACGTACAGATCTTAGAGACTATGGCTGGGGTGTCCAGTTAATGAGATATTTGTTAAGAACCATAATGAGAAGCAACTAATCCTACTTCACATCAAATCACTATAATAACCCTTTGAGGTAAAAATCTGCACATCTTAAAATCTTAAACTTCCACAGAAAAATTTGCCTCAAAATACAGTTTAAGAGGAAACATGGCACTATTGAGAAATACATTTGAATCATTTTCCTTTACAATAAAAATCCACAGTCTCTTAGACACATTTAACAACATTATAGTAGAGTATTATATTTTTGTTTGCCCTAAAAATATAATGCATTTCCTATGTATTTCTGCTTCAAACTTTTAGCCTCATGCTTTATTCCAGGAAGAAACTCTGAACATACCTATCTTTTTGAGAGTGAAGTTTTATGGGATCCTGGATTTCTCTTATCTAGAAATAACAGAATTTTTTTTCTCATTTAATATGGAGTTTTACTAATTTATCTAACTTGGTTTATGTGAGTATATGCACCACATTTAAAGGTTCCTAACCGCAAGGAAAGTACTAAGTATAAAACTTAAAAAGAATTTAGTTCACGTAGTGAATTCTATCAACAGTTATTCAACTCAGTCCCCAGGGATTGACGCACTTGAAATGTGAACTTTTAAACTTTTGGATACAGGGGACTGGATAGATAGCAATGCTCTTGCTGAAAAGTCCAAATATCTCCCTAACCACAGAAAACATAGCCAAATAAGCTCCAGACTTTTTTCTTTTCATGGGTAAATGGCATCAGGTATCAAATTAGAATTGGTTTCATTTGCTTCACGTCAAATTTTTTACCACTACCACGTTTAGAATTTTTCTAGGAGAGGGGTTGGGAAATGTTACAAAGATTATATAAAATCAGGGTCTTATTCACAAAGAGTTGATGGTTGGGGATGTTTAGGGGTAAGATCCACACACAGGAGCCACATAAGTCTGCATTCAGTGGAACAGAGCCCAGCTCAAGCTGCATGCATGAGATGGCATGAGGTGTGTCTTCAGGGGTTGGACACACTTCACCCAGTGTTCATTTTGATGATTTTTCAGAGTCTGATGCTGCGGGTAAGAATTCTCAATGTCATGGTTTGGGTTCCTCCAGAAGTAGACCCTGAGACAAGGACTCAAGGGCAATTAGTTTCTAAACAGGGATTCTAGGAAATACTTGTAGGAGAGTAGGGAAGAGGGACAGGGAAGGAAAGAAAGCCAGATAAATGGCTCCTTTAAGAAGTTGCCACTCTGAGCAACTCTACTTTAATCCACTTGGGGGTCTCTGGGGGACACTGTGAAATATGCGCACAGAGTTAGCTCTTCCTTGCCATCTCTTGTCAGTCATTGGTTATGGGCTGCTTCTGGGGTTCATTAATTTCCTTGCACTCCTGGCCTGCTCCATGCATGTACAGAGCCAGACCTTGGTGTCCAGAGAAAGCCCTCAGGTAGTTGCAGATGCTGGCAGTGGCCGTTTGAAAGTGTGTACAGAAATGGCGAATGCAGAGAGCGTGTGGGAAGACACTGACAGCATCTGCTACACTAGGTCAGACATACCAAGCTCAGAGATCTTAGGTCAATCTCACCTTAGCAGTAGAATAAAGTATTATTTTAGACTGAGGTTAAGACATATTATAAGACAGATGTTATAAAAAGCAAAATTATCTTTGGAAATACATTAGGGAGACATCATTTTGGACACTGGCCTGTAGTTTCTCAGTAGATACAACTTTTAGGTTTATGGTAAGCATTGGAACGGAGCATTGTTTCTGCAGTTGAGCAGATGAAGCGGTTGACTTGCATTTGGAGGCAATGTTGTTAAAATAAATGCTATCTTTAAACATCAAAATCAAATGCATTCTTTGAGAGGCACATGAGACCTGATACTGAGGAAAACAACTTGTTCACAATTAATTCAGAGCATGTGTTCCTTGAGTGGAATGGTGAGTGGAATTACCTGCACTGTTTAACTTCTCTCTCTCTCTGTCCTTGGGACTTCAGTTAATTAAGTGCAACTTAAATATGCGTATGATGTGACTCCATTTATATATAAAGACCAGACTTAATGGAATCATAAATGGGTCCACTCTTTGGGTATAATTGGGGAGTGTGGTATGCGTGGAAAATGGAATGGATCACACCTACCTTTCCTAAGAGTCAATTAAAGCTTTTAAAATGAGTGACATGATAAGTTCAGGAACTAAACAGATATAAAGAATTAGCTGCCAAAAGGGAAACTGCAGACTGTTCTTCAAGATAAAGCAGTAGGAGAGAACAATGTTGCTTTACAGTAAAATGTAGAAGAAATTGCAGGTCTTAATCCAAATCCTGCTTTTTTGAACAGAGATCAGGGAAAAACAAATCATGAGTTGGAAGGTTGGAACAGAGAAAATGAGGAGAGAAAAATGCAAATATACTGACCCACATGATAACACCTCACTGGCACTGTTCTTTAGAAATATGTTCTAAATGATGCTTCTCCAGGAGGTAGACTTTTCTCCCCTAACCTCCTAGTAACCCCACTGTTCTTCACTCTGGATTTCTATCATACCACTTTTATCTGAGCTCCTAGTTGGGTTAGAAGAATATAGCTGAGGCACAGAGATGTTGGAATGTATACTCCACAGAAGCTGAGAAGTTGGTTATGCTTCCTGCTGCACCCTCGATCCCTGAACAATGCCTGGCACACGGCATGTGATTAATAAACAGATATTGAAAGAATGAATGGTGGATGTGTTAAGGTGATTTCCTTCCTGGTATCTAGCCAAATTCCCTGAGTTCCAAGTTCTAGGAGCCCCATGGGAAAGACTGAAATCTGTGCATAGGAAATGGGGTTCAGAGAAGAGGGTGGGATTACGGGAAGAGGGAGAGCCTAGTGGAAGCTAGATTCAGGGTGGTGGAAAGAAGAGTTTCCATGAGTGAAAAGGAAGGTGGCATGATGGGCCAGATTCAGTTAACAGTGCTGAGTGAGGGGAAGAGCAGCAGTTCTGTAAGAGCCTGAGACAATACTCAAAGGCATTCCTGATTCCCCAGCGTACTTCAAGACACCTTTTCTCTATGCTGCCACCTTTTGTATATTTCCATTTTTAACATGTACCACATTGTATTGTCATTATTTTTTGTAGGCCTATGTTTAGGCTTTAAGATAACTGCTCCAGATCCTAGGCTTCAGGGAGAGAGGTGACAGGAGCCTTCCATTGCTTTCTAGATTGTATATAAACACTGCCTGTGAACATGCTACGACAATCCTTTCTCAAAGGAATTCTGTTTTCTCATGTGCTTTGCTTTTGGACCTGCTATCTTTACTTGAGATGCCGTAGATCTGCTAGTCTGCTTGGCCAACTTCTACTCACCTTTAAGTCTCAGCATCTCAGCAGACATGCTGTGTCCTCTGTGAAGACTCTGACTAGGGGACTCTTCTTCCTATGTTCACACTGCCTAGCACTTACTGCTTTGTGTTATAACACTATGCTTTGTGCCTGTTTGCCCTCTAGGCTGTTGTTGGGAGCTTTTTCAACCCTACCTCAGTGGTCTCCATCATTCCTGCAGATTCTGCTATGTCTCCAAGGCTTATTTGAACAGAACTTCCTAGAAAGTACTTGAGCAATCAGTTAGCTACGTATTACAATAGTTTGCAGGAAGGAGAGCGTGCTCACAAAACCGTAGAGCCTTGGCCCTGGGTTTAGTGAATAGAGTGTATATGTGGTCTCAGAACTTGCCTTTCTTCCTTGCTCAGAAACCCCTGTTCCTGCCACTTTCAACCCACCCCATTCTCTCTGGACATAACTTTCATAATTCTTGTTTTTTCTCTTCTTCTGTCTCATCGGCGGGACTAGGCAGTAGATAGATGATGGCACGTGGGCACCTGGAATCCAGTGGAGCCGGAATAATTAGTTTGTTCTCAGAGATACATGGGGCTCTCACAGTCTCTAACTCCACAGCTGTAAGTCCCTGAGGATAGTCAGTGGGCATTTCGTCTTTGTATTCCTGGCTCCTAGGGGTTTGTTAGCTGAATACCTGGATGAGACTATGTAGTTGCTTGGAGATTTCCTTACTACCTTGAACCTCAGGAATTTGAATGTGAACCACTTCATGCTGAAGAATGATAAACCTTACTATCAGTGTTCAGTTCCTGACCCAGCTGCCATCTAGAAGATAGGAAACATTAATTCCATCCCTTCTCAGCCAACTTGGATTTATGGCCAGAAGAGAAGTACTTTAGTTCCTTGAAGCATTTATCACATCTATAAAATAAGAACTATGGCTTCCTGTCACTGAAAATTGGAGGGATTTACTGACCTTAACCAAATGGTTATCTAGAAGTAACCATCTACTATACTTTGCATTTCTAGGATGTTTTATTCTTTTTGAAACATGATCAGCCACCATATGTTATTTGATCCTTTTAGCAACACAATGAAGAAAGTGAGGCAGGTATTATAAACTCAAGTGGTAGGTAAAAGAAAAAAAAGAAACAGGGAAACCCTGTAACTTATCATAATCTTATAGCTAGTCAGTGACAGAGCCAGGGCCATTCCATGAGGCCATCTCATTTTGAACATACAGACAGACATTCAGAACATTTCTTCAGCTCTTAATGTGTGCCAGGCTCTGGTCTATATGTGATACGTGTGTTGATTATTACCTCATAACAACAGGCCTCAGAGATAGGGTGGTAAGCTAATTTTGGCCTGATTCTTAATTCCTTCCTGTCTGGTTCTTCAATACATCCTTGCCATGGCCTCATTGTGGGAGGAGCATATTTCTCCACCCCTTGACTTGGTCAGCTGATCTACGTTGCCCACTTACATGTGGGCCAGCATGCCAGCCCCAAGCATAGGCCTTAAGGGGCCTTGTGTATTTTCACTCTTCCTCCTGCACCTCTGCTATTGCCATAAGAGAAAACTGCCTGGCAAGGAGGAAGGATGCTCCATGCAGAGTTGCCTCAGTTGACCCACAGACCTGCAGTAAGAAGTAAAGCTGCCCCAGCTGCTGCCACCAGAGACTGAGAACCACTCCCACCTGAAGCCAAGCCCAGTATAGGTCAGCTGGCCCCCAGCCTTTTTGCAGATCTGCAATAATAATTATTCTTTAAGCTGATAAGTTTAAGAGTGGTTTGTTAGACAGCATTATTATGGCAGTAGGCTACTGATATTCATACGTAAGATTGTCTATTATTCCTATTTTATGGATAAAGAAACTGAGGCACAGAGAAGCTAGGTAATTTGCTTACAGTTGTTCAGTAAGCAGAGGATCTAGGATTCTGATTCAGGAGTCTGTCTCCACGGCCAAAGTTCTTTAATTCCATACCCTATCTCACTAATATTCTAATGGAATTAATTATCAAAGTAAATTTAATTATTTAGGAATTATGTTTTGAAAAGTGAAGCAGAAAGGCAGTGTGGTATAGAAAAATCTGCAAGGATTTTGAAGTCAGATGTTCCCAGGTTCAGTTCTCAACTCTACTACTTATTAACTATGTGGCTTTGTGTAAATTATCTGATGACTCTGAATTTTAGTTTCCTTAGAAGAATGGTAATAGCTATTGGCTGTAATATGAGTATTCATTATTTAATGAATCCCATTCAGTGAGCCCTCATGTGCTAGATCCTGTTCTAGGCACTCACAATAGTGCAATGAGTAAGACTCACTCAAATAGCTACAGTCTAGAAGCAAAAACAGTACACAGCAAGATAAAGGAGATGTAATTGTGTGGCACAGGGCAGATGAGGAGCACAGATAATGGGGTACTAACCATGCATATTAGGTTTCTCCAGAGAAACAGAACCAATAGGATATGTATTGTACTATTTATTATAAGATGTACTACAAGGAACTGGCTCACATGATTATGGAGGCTGAGAAGTCCAAGATCTCAGACTTCCCTGGCAGTCCAGTGGTTAAGACTCCGTGCTTCTGCTGCAAGGGGCATGGATTTGATCCCTGGTCGGGGAACTAAGATCCCACATGCTGCGTGGCCATAAAACAAACAAACAAAACAAGCAAACAAACAAAAAAACTCCAAAAAAAAGAAGTTCAAGATCTGCAGTTAATAAGCTGTGGGCCCAGGAGAACTGATGATTTAGTTCCAGTGTGAGTCCGAAGTTCCGAGAAGCAGGATAGCAAATAGTGTAAGCCTTAGTCTGAGCTTGAGTCAGAAGACAGGAGAAGACTGATGTTCCAGCTCAAAGATAGGCAGAGTGACTGAATTCTCCCTTCCTCAGCCTTTTTGTTCTATTCGTGCCTTCAGCAGATTGGATGAGGTCCACTCACACTGCGGGGTGGGCAATCTGCTTGGGGGGGTGGGCAATCTGCTTTAGTCAGTCTACTGATTCAAAATTAATCTCATTTGGAAACACCTTCACAGACACACCTAGAATAATGCTTAACCAAATAGCTGGGTACCCTTAGTCTAGTCAAGTTGACCCATAGAAATTAACTATCATACCCTGATTTGGGAGGTCGTTAAGGAAAGCTTTCCAAAGGTGATGGTACTTATGAGTCTTGTATATGAGAATACGTGTAAAGCATTAGCATAACATGTATTAGATGCTCATTAAATGTTAGTTTTCTTTCTATCTTCTTCAAAGGTCATAAGAACAAATTTTTTTTGGCCCAGCAAAAACATTTCAAGCCAAAAAGCATAGGTGTTCTTTTTTTCCTTACGTGCTGGACTAAAGAAATGTTGACTCTCTTACTGATGATGAGGGTCAATGGCATGGTTCATTTGTAATTGCACAACATAATTCCACCCCCAAATAGAATGCTTTTTGATGGCGTTTTAAAATCTCCAATTGCTTTTTACTTATGAGGTGAATTTACAGTGAGTTATGTTTCAAGGTAATTTAACCTGACAGGATACACCATACTAAACATTTACAGACACAGTTTTGTTTCTCCCTGGAGAAGAAGCTGTTAGAGTAGAGTGGTAATCGCTGTAACATGATCAGCATGGGGGAGATTGATCACACCTAGGAAAGTGACCTCTCGGAGGTTCTTTGCAAAAGGCACACCTTTCCTGTTGATTGATTACACATCAGGGTGACTGTCCCTGGGTGGGAAAACCCAGTGTGGTCCTTACCTTCTGCTAGCACATGCACTTTTTTTGTTAGGGTTCATGCAAGATTGGTGTGCAGCCGCTGTAGTGTAGGGTCCCTGATATTCATGCCATGAAAATCCAGCTAGTTTTGGAAAGAGAGAGAGAAGGATTTATTATCCACGAATATAAATACAGTAAGTCTAATTCAAAATGGTGATTAAATTTGAATAAGCCCATGAGAGCAGTCTTCTTCAGAATTGCTGAGAAGAGGATTAAGATGTCTTCATAGAAGACCACTACCCTCTACATCCTGTCCCCAGCATGCCTCAGAGTTAGTGGTATATTGGTAGTTTAATGCTGAACATCCTAAGTTTTAATTCCAGATTTCACTTCCATACAAAATCTCTTCCGTACATTAAGGCTCACTCCATCCTCCACCCCAAAGTTGTCAATGTTATCACCTGACTAACTGGTTACTTCCCCCCATTCCTTGAAGAATTTGGCACTGGCTTTATAATATTTTTCTTCACCCTATTTCTCTCCTGAGTAACTTCAATATATACAAGATAGTACATCAATTCCCGTCTCTTTGTGATTTCACCTCCTTAACTTCAGGGATCTTATCCTTTGTTAACTCACTCCCTAGAGCATGTCATCATCTGCTTGTCATCCTCTGCCACTGCCTCAATTCCAAACATATTAATTTAAAACACTCTAATCTTAGACCACATCTTCCTATCTTTTCTTTCCCTATTTTAGCATCTTCCTCTGATATTGTCACTAGATTTGTCCTTCACATTCTTAGAGCCTCTAATCCCTTGATCCTTTACTATTCCTCTGTCAGCTCCCTCTCATTGTCTCTTCCTTACCCAGCCTAAACCCTATTGTCTATCACTTCAAACCATTTTTCTCTGCTCTTATTTTCAGATCTCTTGTCCTGTTTTCTGAAGTCTCAATAACATAGAAAATCCCCAACTTTAGATCAGTCTATTTTTTTCTTTTGTTGCTTCTTCTCTTTATCCAGTATGCTGAACATTACTAAAAAAAATCACACAACTTTGAAAATTAATGCCATTTGATTGCTATTAATGCCAGTTAACTTCATGATCTCTAACCTCAAATGGATCAACCCATCTAAAATTCCTTCAATGGATCCTACATCACTTTTTCTCCACTCTCTTTAAACATCCATACTTCCTGTCTCTCTTCCTCTCAGCAGATGACTTTGCCTCTGACTTCATTAAGAAAAGAGAACTCAGATTAAAACTACTTCAAAGTTCTGCCACCTCACCTACAAACTTATTGCATTAAACAATTTCCTCCTTGTTTTCATATCTCAGTGAAATTGTAACTATAAATCTTGTTTTAAAGATAGTCCTCCAGAAAGGACGTGTGGACACAGGGAGAAAGGGGGGGATGGGATGAATTGGGAGAATAGGTTTGACATAAATACACTACCATGTGTAAAATAGATAGCTAGTGGGAACCTGCGGTATAGCACAGGGAGCTCAGGTCGGTGCTCTGTGATGACCTAGATGGGTGGGATGGGGGGAGGGGTGTCCAAGACAGAGGGGATATATGTATACATATGGCTGATTCACTTCACTGTACAGCAGAAACTAACACAGCATTGTAAAGCAATTATACTCCAATTTAAAAAAATTAAAAAAAAAAAACTCATAGTGCTCCAAAAAAGTTATTACTGGAGGTAAATTTTACCTAGGTGGCTGCATCTATAAGGCAGGGCACACAACAACAAAAAAAATTAAATAAACAATAAAAATAGTCCTCCATGATTCCACACCCTTTCCTTCTCATCCTTGTTTGCTTATCCAACATATCCAATTTCTTATGCCAAAAACTTGATTCTATTCTTTGACTGTTCTTTGGTCCTCATCTTCCACATTGGATAATCACTAAGACCTGTCAAAACTACCTCCTAAATATTTTTCAAATTCATCTCTTTTTCTTCATCCTATTGCAACTGGGTGCTGCAATAGCCTTTTTATAACCAGCCATTTGGCCTCCCATTGTACCTCAAACCAATCTGTTCTTCGTATCTCAGCCAGAGTGATTTTCCGAATGCCAGCATGATCCTGTGACGTCCCAGGTTAAAATCTTTCTGTGCTCCACATGCCTTTAAAATAAAGTTCAAAGTCTGTAAGGCAGCTGGTAAGTCTTCCATTACCTTGTAAACGTACCTCTCGTGTTATGTCTCACCAATGCCTCCCACCTCACCTTGAAAACCGAGCTGTGAATCAATGGAATTTCTAAAAATTTGACACTCCTGGTCTTACTTCATGGGCATTGCGCTTGCCATAGTTTTACCTTTCTTTAGTCCTCTTCTTTACTCCACTTCAGGTTTCAACTTAGTACTTCCTTTATGGATTTTTAACTTGACCCTCCTTCAAGACTGAGTTAGATATCCCTCTTATGTTTTTCTGTTGCATGTTATATTTTCACCATTTTTAATCCTTATCATAGTATATTGCAATTGTTTCTTTTTCTGTGCTCTTCCACACTAGACAATGAGTTCCTGAAGGGCAGGGTTTGTCTTTTTCACTAGGTTAATCCCCCATGGTCTTGGCACAAAGTAGAGACTCAATCAACATTTGTTGACAGGAATTCCAGTAGCATAATGGCATGTGCTATGGTATTTCTCTTTACTGGTTGTAGAGTGGCATGGATGATTGGAACCACCAGTAACCAGGTAGTTGAATTGCAGAAATAAAGAGGAAGTGTGGGCAGTTCATTCATTGTAGCATGGAAGAGAACCAAAAAACGTAATCATGGCAAATTTTGAATTCATCTTCATTGGAATATCATCTTTATTTTGGGGAGTTTCAATGGCTTCTGATATTCTATGACATTCATCTTCATACATCTATCTTTGTTATGAACAGGATGATCCTTTACAGGGGTTTTTGGGAACGTTGTGGGGGATGGATAGGGAAAGATAATCTCATTTTTGGAACCATTTCATACCTGAAAAATCTTCAAACCTCATGCTAAGATATAGTATTTTGTTTTTGTGCCAGGCGGTGAGGCTTCATTCAACAGTGGCATTTTACTAGAAATGTACTATCACAGATAATTTCCAGGAGGGCATTTGAAATGGATTATTATATGGAAAAGGAATTTTCAAAACCCAGCTCTGTACTTAAAACTCTTGGATAAAATAGCAGAGAGTATCTGGTATAATGGGACCACTTAAAATTCTATGTTGCAAATAGTGTTGCTAAAGAGAACTTTTAGGTCTCTCATAATTCTAGGCTGCACCCGCTTACTGCAAGTTTTAGTCATATTTCAGGCAGGGTATTTGACAATTGAGTAGTAATGAGGTTTAGGGTACATTTTATTTAACCTTCCATCAGGTAGGCCAATTAAAATGTTACATCTGAAAAAGCACATATTTCAATTTCTGCCTAGGGATGTAATACATTAACTTACGTTTGGACATGCTTTTGCTTTATACCCTTCAATTAATGACATCTCCCAATTTATTCTCTCGGGCTGGTTAATTCTACTCCTCAAGGCCCAGTGACAATAAACCCCAAACCATGAATTTGATCCCATAAAAGACAGTTGGTATTCACTGAATGGAACATGAAAGAGGAGACTTACCCGTGTCCACACTTTGACTTGCCCTTTTTCAATGGTGGTCAAAAAAAGCAAAAGTGATTTTGGATGGATTTTTTTCAAGGACGTTTTTTCCTTCTAAAAAGAAAAATCAAAGTAACCGGGCCAAGAGGGAACTATTACTGTTACTGGAAACCTTTCTTTGTAACTTTGGTTTCCTTTTCTAAGGGTTTACCTTTCCTGGGGTAAAGTAAAAAAAATGGACCAGTCTGGTTGATAGAATCCTAGAGAACTTTATTGTCTTCCTGATGACACAAGGATGATAAAAAGCAGCAACGTAACAAATTAAGCTCAATTCTAAGTAAAAAAAAAATTTTATAGCATATTTCAATGATTTATTTAAACAGAAAACAGTGCAAAATTAATGATAACTAAGCATAAAAGTTCAGACTGAACAATCATGGGAGTATTTAGGGACACAGAGAGAGAAAGGAAGCTGAACAATGACATGTCTTCTATACAGCACAGGCTCTTATTATTGGAATTCAATTATGCCATGCATGAAAGCATGTCAGTCTAAGAACTATAAATTACCTAGTCTAATTATTTGGCAGGTTTTGGATCTGACCTTCCATTTTGGCCGTGTATCAGCCATAAGAATACCACAGACTACATAGCTTAAACCACAGAAATTTATTTTCTCATAGTTCTGAAAGGTGGAAAGTCCAAGATCAAGTTTCTGGAAGGGTTTGGTTTATGGTGAAGGCTCTTTTCCTGGCTTGCAGATGGCTGCTTTTGTCTTTACATGGACTTCCTTTGAATTCGAAGAGAAAGAGAGAGAGAGAGAGAGATTTCTCTCTTTTCCTCTTCTTGTAAGGCCACCAGTCCTACTGGATTAGAGTCTCATCCTTATGACCTCATTTAACCTTAATTACCTCCTAAAGACACTGTCTCCAAATATAGTCACTACAGTCACACTGAGGGTTAGGGCTTTAACATATGAGTTTTAGGGGGGAAAAAATTCAGTCTATAGCAGACCCTAAGAAAGACTAAGAGATTATTAGAATTTAAGAACAAATGTACAGCCCATATGCAGTAACGGGGCCATGAATGAAGAGGGTGGAGCTTATATTAACCCGCTGATTTTGTTAAAATCCCAAATTCAACTAAACCAAATTTTCTTTATTTTTTTAATTTTTTTAATATTTGAATTGTATTTTATTTTATTTTTTTACACAGCAGGTTCTTATTAGTTACCAATTTCATACATATTGGTGTATATATGTCAATCCCAGTCTCCCAATTCATCCCATCACCACCACCAGTCTCCCCCGCTTTCCTCCCTTGGTATCCATACGTTTTAAACCAAATTTTCAAAAAGCAATATATAACTCCTGAAACAAAAGAAGACACATTGTGTGATGAACGTGGAGATTCACCATCTGTTCCTCCTTCAAGGAAGGAAGTTGTTGTGGAGCTGCTGGGAGTACTGTCTGCAGACCTACATCAGTGCACAACCCCTGCAGGTACTGCTTCAGCTGTAGAGAACCCCTTGCTCAGGGTGACACCTTTCCCAGGGCAGCGAGCATCTGAAGGCTGATCCAGGTAGGAGTATTTAGATATTATTTCAACACAGCAAGCGACAGATCTCATGGGCCATTTTAGCTCCAGAGTTCCCTGTGGGGTTGGCTGAAGCTTTCGTTGGTCCCACAGCCTTGCTTCCTTCTCTGTTCTATGGGTGTTAATCCCATGGCATGCCCTAATAAACATCCTGCACACTGTACCCCATCTCAGAATCTGCTTCTTGAATAACCTAACCTGCAACAGATTGTGATCCAGTTTCATATGACTCATCTGTTTAGAATCATCATAAAGTATGATCAAAAGCAAAAGAATGAGATATCTTTATGTATACTGACAACTAAGTTTACAACCTGATTCATTTGACCCATCACTGTTTCCAAGAATTTCTATCGTTTGTTCTTTTTAGTATACAAATGTATGTGTATATAATTTTTTATAAAATTTGATCATGATATATGTATATGTATGTATATACATATATATACACACACCCATTTGTTTATATATATTCATTTGTTTTTATGTTTTTTTGACTAAATCATGGTTTTTCTTTCATGTCAGTACATAGACAGTTTCACAATACATAGACAATTTTAATTCCCCCCCAAACTTTTTAATTTGAAAAATTTCAACCCTTCAGAAGAGTTGTGAGAATATACTTTATCCAGATTAATTAATTATAAATAGTGTGCCACATTTTCTCTCCTTCTTTCTCTTTTGTTGTATATATATGTTATATATAGTTATATAATTATACAAAATTTTTAAACTCAGTTATTTGAAAGCAGGTTGCAGACCTCAAGATAGTTCTCAAGTAAGTACTTCAGGATGTATTTCCTAAGTACAAGAATTTTCACTTAATAACAACAAAGCACAATATAATACCACACTCCGAATATGTAACATTGTTGTAATATTTCTAATATATAATCCATCTTCAAATTTCCCTAATTGTCTCAAAATGTCCTTTTTTTTGATCCAGGATCCAACCAGAAATTATGCAATGAATTTAGTTGCATGTCTCTTTAGTTTTCTTTAAATTATTTCCTCTGCCATTTTTTTTTTTTTGATATTTTACAACATTACTGTTTTTGAAGAGTTCAGGCCAGTTGTTCTGTACAGTGACTTTCAATTTAAATTTGCCTGAATGTTTCTTCGTAATTAGTTAATATTACATAGACGGTATAATATAATATCCTTCAAGGTATATTATATAAGGAGCTATATTATGTTAATTTGTCCCATTGGTGATGTTAGTGTCCACCAGATTTCTTCATTGTAAAGGTCCTTTTTGAAGAAGCAAATATTAATAAAGAATTATATAGACTAAAACTCCTTTCTCATCTAGATAATTTTTTTTAACATCTTTATTAGAGTACAATTGTTTTACAATGGTGTGTTAGTTTCTGCTTTATAACAAAGTGAATCAGTTATACATATACATATGTCCCCATACCTCTTCCCTCTTGCGTCTCCTCTCCCTCCCTCCCACCCTCCCTATCCCACCCCTCTAGGTGGTCACAAAACACTAAGCTGATCTCCCGCTGCTATGTGGCTGCTTCCCACTAGCTATCTATTTTACGTTTGGTAGTGTATATATGTCCATGCTACTCTCTCACTTTGTCCCAGCTTACCCTTCCCCCTCCCGTATCCTCAAGTCCATTCTCTAGTAGGTCTGCATCTTTATTCCCATCTTGCCTCTAGGTTCTTCTGACCACTTTTTTTCTTTTTCCTTTTTTTAGATTCCATATATATGTGTTAGCATACGGTATTTGTTTTTCTCTTTCTGACTTACTTCACTCTGTATGACAGTCTCTAGGTCCATCCACCTCACTACAAATAACTCACTTTCGTTCCTTTTTATGGCTGAGTAATATTCCATTGTATATATGTGCCACATCTTCTTTATCCATTCATCTGTCGATGGACATTTAGGTTGCTTCCATGTCCTGGCTATTGTAAATAGAGCTGCAATGAAAATTTTGGTACATGACTCTTTTTGAATTATGGTTTTCTCAGGGTATATGCCCAGTAGTGGGATTGCTGGGTCGTATGGTAGTTCTATTTTTAGTTTTTTAAGGAACCACCATACTGTTCTCCATAGTGGCTCTATCAATTTACATTCCCACCAAGAGCGCAAGAGTGTTCCCTTTTCTCCACACCCTCTCCAGCATTTATTGTTTGTAGATTTTTGGATGATGGCCATTCTGACTAGTGTGAGATGATATCTCATTATAGTTTTGATTTGCATTTCTCTAATGATTAATGATGTTGAGCATTCTTTCATGTATTTGTTGTCAATCTGTATATCTTCTCTGGAGAAATGTCTATTTAGGTGTTCTGCCCATTTTTGGATTGGGTTGTTTGTTTTTTTGACATTGAGCTGTATGGGTGCTTGTATGTTTTGGAGATAAAACTTTTGTCAGTTGCTTCATTTGCAAATATTTTCTCCCATTCTGAGGGTTGCTTTTCTGTCTTGTTTATGGTTTCCTTTGCTGTGCAAAAGCTTTTAAGTTTCATTAGGTCCCATTTGTTTATTTTTGTTTTTATTTCCATTTCTCTAGGAGGTGGGTCAAAAAGGATCTTGCTGTGATTTATGTCATAGAGTGTTCTGCCTATGTTTTCCTCTAAGAGTTTGATGGTGTCTGGCCTTACATTTAGGTCTTTAATCCATTTTGAGTTTATTTTTGTTTATGGTGTTAGGGAGTGTTCTAATTTCATTCTTTTACTTGTAGCTGTCCAGTTTTCCCAGCACCACTTATTGAAGAGGCTCTTTTCTCCACTGTATATTCTTGCCTCCTTTATCAAAGATAAGGGGACCATATGTGTGTGGGTTTATCTCTGGGCTTTCTTCCTGTTCCATTGATCTATATTTCTGTATTTGTGCCAGTACCATACTGGCTTGATTACTGTAGCTTTGTAGTATAGTCTGAAGTCTGGGAGCCTGATTCCTCCAGCTCCATTTTTCTTTCTCAAGATTGCTTTGGCTATTCGGGGTCTTTTGTGTTGCCATACAAAATTTGAACTTTTTTGTTCTAGTTCTGTGAAAACTGCCAGTGGTAGTTTGATAGGGATTGCATTGAATCTGTAGATTGCTTTGGGTAGTAGAGTCATTTTCACTATGTTGATTATTCCAGTCCAAGAACATGGTGTATCTCTCCATCTATTTCTATCATCTTTAATTTCTTTCATCAGTGTCTTATAGTTTTCTGCATACAGGTCTTTTGTCTCCTTATAGGTTTATTCCTAGATATTTTATTCTTTTTGTTGCAATGGTAAATGGTAGTGTTTTCTTAATTTCACTTTCAGATTTTTCATCATTAGTGTATAGGAATGCAAGATATTTCCGTGCATTAATTTTGTATCCTGCTACTTTACCAAAGTCATTGATTAGCTCTACTAGTTTTCTGGTAGCATCTTTAGGTTTCTCTATGTATAGTATCATGTCATCTGCAAACAGTGACAGCGTTACTTCTTCTTTTCTGATTTGGATTCCTTTTATTTCTTTTTCTTCTCTAATTGCTGTGGCTAAAACTTCCAAAACTATGTTGAATAATAGTGGTGAGAGTGGGCAACCTTGTCTTGTTCCTGATCTTAGTGGAAATGGTTTCAGTTTTCCACCATTGAGGATGATGTTGGCTGTGAGTTTGTCATATATAGCCTTTTATTATATTGAGGAAAGTTCCCTCTATGCCTACTTTCTGGAGGGTTTTTATCATAAATGGGTGTTGAATTTTGTTGAAAGCTTTTTCTGCATCTATTGAGATGATCATATGGTTTTTCTCCTTCAATTTGTTAATATGGTGTGTCACGTTGATTGATTTGCATATATTGAAGAATCCTTGCATTCCTGGGATAAACCCCACTTGATCATAGTGTATGATCGTTTTAATGTGCTGTTGGATTCTGTTTGCTAGTATTTTGTTGAGGATTTTTGCATCTATTTTCATCAGTGATATTGGCCTGTAGTTCTCGTTCTTTGTGACATCTTTTTCTGGTTTTGGTATCAGAGTGATGGTGGCCTCGTAGAATGAGTTTGGGATTGTTCCTCCCTCTGCTATATTTTGGAAGAGCTTGAGAAGGATAGGTGTTAGCTCGTCTCTAAATGTTTGATAGAATTCGCCTGTGAAGCCATCTGGCCCTGGGCTTTTGTTTGTTGGAAGACTCTTAATCACAGTTTCAATTTCAGTGCTTGTGATTAGTCTGTTCATATTTTCTATTTCTTCCTGGTTCAGTCTCGGAAGGTTGTGCCTTTCTAAGAATTTGTCCATTTCTTCCAGGTTGTCCATTTTATTGGCATATTGTTGCTTGTAGTAATCTCTCATGATCCTTTGTATTTCTGCAGTGTCAGTGGTTACTTCTCCTTTTTCATTTCTAATTCTATTGATTTGAGTCTACTCCCTTTTTTTCTTGATAATTCTGGCTAATAGTTTATCAATTTTGTTTATCTTCTCAAAGAACCAGCTTTTAGATTTATTGATCTTTGCTACTGTTTCCTTCATTTCTTTTTCATTTATTTTTGATCTGATCTTTATGATTTCTTTCCTTCTGCTAACTTTGGGGGTTTTTTGTTCTTCTTTCTCTAATTGCTTTAGGTGTAAGATTAGGTTGTTTATTTGAGATGTTTCTTGTTTCTTAAGGTAGGATTGTATTGCTATTAACTTTCCTCTTAGAACTGCTTTTGCTGCATCCCATAGGTTTTGGATCATTGTGTTTTCATTGTCATTTGTTTCTAGGTATTTTTTGATTTCCTCTTTGATTTCTTCAGTGATCTCTTGGTTATTAAGTAGTGTGTTGTTTAGCCTCCATGTGTTTGTATTTCTTACAGATTTTTTTCCTGTAATTGATATCTAGTCTCATAGCATTGTGGTCGGAAAAGACACTTGGTACAATTTCAATTTTCTTAAATTTACCAAGGCTTGACTTGTGACCCAAGATATGATCTATCCTGGAGAATGTTCCATGAGCACTTGAGAAGAATGTGTATTCTGTTGTTTTTGGATGGAATGTCCTATTAATATCAATTAAGTCCATGTTGTTTAATGTATCATGTAAATCTTGTGTTTCCTTATTTATTTTCATCTTGGATGATCTGTCCATTGGTGAAAGTGGGGTGTTAAAGTCCCCTACTATGATTGTGTTACTGTCGATTTCCCCTTTTATGGCTGTTAGTATTTGCCTTATGTATTGAGGTGCTCCTATGTTGGGTGCATAAATATTTACAATTGTTATATCCTCTTCTTGGATTGATCCCTTGATCATTATGTAGTATCCTTCTTTGTCTCTTGCAATAGTCTTTATTTTAAAGTCTATTTTGTCTGATATGAGAATTGCTACTCCAGCTTTATTTTGATTTCCATTTGCATGGAATATCTTTTTCCATCCCCTCACTTTTAGTCTGTATGTGTCCCTAGGTCTGAAGTGGGTCTCCTGTAGACAGCATATATACGGGTCTTGTTTTTGTATCCATTCAGCCAGTCTATGTCTTTTGGATGAAGCATTGAATCCATTTACATTTAAGGTAATTATTGGTATGTATGTTCCTATTACCATTTTCTTAATTGTTTTGGGTTTATTATTGTAGGTCTTTTCCTTTTCTTGTGTTTCCTGCCTAGGGAAGTTCCTTTAGCATTTGTTGAAAGCTGGTTTGGTGGTGCTGAATTCTCTTAGCTTTTGCTTGTCTGTAAAGCTTTTAATTTCTCCATCAAATCTGAATGAGATCCTTGCTGGGTAGAGTAATCTTGGTTGTATGTTTTTCTCCTTCATCACTTTAAATATGTCCTGCCACTCCCTTCTGGCTTGCAGAGTTTCTGCTGAAAGATCAGCTGTTAACCTTATGGGGATTCCCTTATGTTTTATTTGTTGTTTTTCCCTTGCTGCTTTTAATATTTTTTCTTTGTAGTTAATTTTTGATAGTTTGATTAATATGTGTCTTGGCATGTTTCTCCTTGGATTTATCCTGTTTGGGACTCTCTGTGCTTCCTGGACTTGATTAACTATTTCCTTTCCCATATTAGGGAAGTTTTCAACTATAATCTCTTCAAATATTTTCAGTCCCTTTCTTTTTCTCTTCTTTTTCTGGGACCCCTATAATTCGAATGTTGGTGCATTTAATGTTGTCCCAGAGGTCTCTGAGACTGTCCTCAATTCTTTTCATTCTCTTTTCTTTATTCTGCTCTGCAGTAGTTATTTTCACTATTTTATCTTCCAGGTCACTTATCCGTTATTCTGCCTCAGTTATTCTGCTATTGATCCCTTCTAGAGAATTTTAATTTCATTTATTGTGTTGTTCATCACTGTTTGTTTTCCCTTTAGTTCTTCTAGGTCCTTGTTAAACGTTTCTTGTATTTTCTCCATTCTATTTCCAATATTTTGTATCATCTTTACTATCATTATTCTGAATTCTTTTTCAGGTAAACTGCCTATTTCTTCCTCATTTGTTAGGTCTGGTGGGCTTTTGCCTTGCTCCTTCATCTTCTGTGTGTTCCTCTGCCTTCTCATTTTGCTTAACTTAATGTGTTTGGGGTCTCCTTTTCGCAGGCTGCAGGTTCATAGTTTCCGTTGTTTTTGGTGTCTGTCCCCAGTGGCTAAGGTTGGTTCAGTGGGTTGTGTAGGCTTCCTGGTGGAGTGGACTAGTGCCTGTGTTCTGGTGGATGAGGCTGGAACTTGTCTTTCTGGTGGGCAGGTCCAAGTCTGTTGGTGTGTTTTGGGGTGTCTGTTGCCTTATTATGATTTTATGCAGCCTCTGTGCTAATGGATGGGGCTGTGTTCCTGTCTTGCTAGTCGTTTGGCATAGGGTGTCCAGCACTGTAGCTTGCTGGTCATTGAGTGGAGCTGGGTCCTGGCATTGAGATGGAGATCTCTGGAAGATTTTCACCATTTGATATTACGTGGAGCTGGGAGGTCTTGTGGACCAGTGTCCTGACCTTGGCTCTCCCACCTCAGAGGCAAAGCCCTGACGCCTAGCTGGAGCACCAAGAACCTGTCCTCCACACGGCTCTGAATAAAATGGAGAAACAAAAGAAAGAAAGAAAGAAGAAGATAAAATAAAATAAAGTAAAATAAAATAGTTATTAAAATAAAAAATAATTATTAAGAAAAAAAAATTTTTTAAATTGATCTTTATGGTTCAGCAGGCACCCCCATCTTTTTTTTAAGCAATAAAAAAAAAAAGAAAAACGGACAGACAGAACCGTAGGACAAATGGTAAAAGCAAAGCTATACAGACAAAATCACACACAGAAGCGTACACATACACACTCACAAAAAGAGAAAAAGGGAAAAAAATATATATATCGTTGCTCCCAAAGTCAACCTCCTCAATTTGAGATGATTTGTTGTCTATTCAGGTATTCCACAGATGCAGGGTACATCAAGTTGATTGTGGAGATTTAATCCGCTGCTTCTGAGGCTGCTGGGAGAGATTTCCCTTTCTCTTCTTTGTTTGCTCAGTTCCTGGGGTTCAGCTTTGGATTTGGACCCACCTCTGTGTGTAGGTCGCCTGAGGGCGTCAGTTCTTCGCTCAGAAAGGATGGGGTTAAAGGAGCAGATTCGGGGTCTCTGGCTCACTCAGGCGGGGGGGGGGAGGGAGGGGTACGGATGCGGGGCGAGCCTGCGGCGGCAGAGGCCGGCGTGACATTGCACCAGCCTGAGGCGCGCCGTGCGTTCTCCCGGGGAAGTTGTCCCTGGATCATGTGACCCTGGCCGTGGCGGGCTGCACTGGCTCCCGGGAGGGGCGGTGTGGATTGTGACCTGTGCTCGCACACAGGCTTCTTGGTGGCTGCAGCAGCAGCCTTAGCGTCTCATGCCCGTCTCTGGGGTCCGCGCTGATAGCCACGGCTCAGGCCCGTCTCTGGAGCTCCTTTAAGCAGCGCTCTTAATCCCCTCTCCTCGGGCACCAGGAAACAAAGAGGCAAGAGAAAGTCTCTTGCCTCTTCGGCAGCTCCAGACCTTTTTCTGGACTCCCTCCTGGCTAGCTGTGGCGCACTAGCCCCGTTCAGGCTGTGTTCACAGTGCCAACCCCAGTCCTCTCCCTGCGATCCGACCTCCAAAGCCCGAGCCTCAGCTCCCAGCCCCCGCCCGCCCCGGCGGGTGAGCAGACAAGCCTCTCGGGCTGGTGAGTGCTGGTCGGCACCGATCCTCTGTGCGGGAATCTCTCCACTTTGCCCTCCGCACCCCTGTTTCTGCGCTCTCCTCCGTGGCTCCGAAGCTCCCCCCCTCCGCCACCCGCAGTCTCCGCCCGCGAAGGGGCTTCTAGTGTGTGGAAACCTTTCCTCCTTCACAGCTCCCTCCCACTGGTGCCGGTCACGTCCCTATTCTTTTGTCTCTCTTTTTTCTTTTGCCCTACCCAGGTACGTGGGGAGTGTCTTGCCTTTTGGGAAGTCTGAGGTCTTCTGCCAGCATTCAGTAGGTGTTCTGTAGGAGTTGTTCCACATGTAGATGTATTTCTGATGTATTTGTGGGAGGAAGGTGATCTCCGTGTCTCACTCTTCCGCCATCTTGAAGCTCCTCCATCTAGATAATTTGTTTAACTTTTATACTTCAGCTTATTTCTCCAAACCATATTAACCCACATCCCATGACACACAATAGGGACGTTATCAAAAGATCTGGGAAAAATCAACTTGTAAATTTGACATTCGTTCTCAATTCAGAAATTTGTCCTTAGAAGTACCATCCAGTAATCTTATCTTCTTATTGTGGCCTTTTGTCATTTTATGACACGCATTTTTCTTACCCTCTTGTCACCTAAGATATTGCTTCCATCTGTATGTTGTCTTCCCAATGTCCAGTAAAACTAAAGTAGAACATCACCATTACATGAACAACATCAACATTGAACATCAACATTACCTAAATCCTATATATCAAATGGAAGGAGAGTAAAGGTAAACCTTAAAAGATGACAAAAAGTATTGCAGATTATCACCAGATGGCCCTTTCCAAAGTTAGAAAAATAAAGGATATTGGAAATCATAGTGATAAAGGAAAAATAAATAAATAAAAAGGGGGAATGCAGTGCAAGCAAATTGGCTGCAAATTGTGAACAGGTCATCCCAATTCCAGTGGAACATTTTTCTTTCAACATTTGAGTCAGCCAATTTGGGTTTAAAATTCTGGCTCCTCCCTTTTATCACTGCTTGATCCTGGGCACGTTACTTAATTAAACTCCCTAAGCCTCATTTTCCTCATCTATTAAATGGGGATAATAATACTCATGTTGCATAAAGTTTATAAGTTTAGAAATATTGGATGCTCAATTCCTAATTTCTAGTAGATATTAAACAAAAGGTATCTACTGTTATAACTATTACTAAACTATTACTAATGAACCTTTTTATGGTCCTTTGTAGTATATAGACAACATTCACATCAGACATTCTCTCATTAAATTCTTGCAAGAAAAAAAATTACAGATAAGCAGTGGAGGGTCAGCAAGATTAGCAAAATTAGCAACTTGCCAAGTCACATGTTAATAAAACATTAAAGCTGGAATCCAAACCCACATCTTATACTTTTTAACTAGTATTGCTTTTACTCTATGATGTTAAGCTAAGAGTGAAGGAATAGTGCTATCTCCCTACACAAAGAAAACATTTAAAAAAATTTTTTTTTATTTTATATTGAAGCATAGTTGATTTACAATGTTGTGTTAGTTTCAGGTGTACAGCAAAGTGATTCAGCTATACATATACATGTATCTATTCTTTTTCAAATTCTTTTCCCATTTAGGTTATTACAGAATATTGAGCAGCATTCTCTGTGCTATATGGTAGTAGGTCCTTGTTGATTATTTTAAATACAGCAGTGTTTTTGTTTGTTTGTTTGTTTGTTTTGTTTGTATTTTTTTTGGCCGCGCCATGCAGCTTGCAGGATCTTAGTTCCCCAACTAAGGATCAAACCCGGGCAACCTGGGCCCCCCCGCCGTGGAAGAACAGAGTCCTAACCACTGGACTGCCAGGGAATTCCCTAGCAGTGTTTTTAATGTCTCTAAAACAGATGAATAAATAGCATCACATAGTTTATGTAATGCTAATTTTAATGAAAGGAAAAATGTCAACTCCAAATCAAAGAAAATAAACCGTTAAACAGAATTGCAAGAAACAATGTTTCTTAGAAACAAAACAATTATCTCAGTATTTCCTCATAGAAGATATTTGTCCCCAAATATGTGTTTGAAGATCAAACCACTGTTCCTTTATCTTTTTTAAGAGCTACAAGATGGGTTTTAGGAGCATGATTATTGGATGTTCTAGCACTGTTTGGCAGAAATTCATGCTTATTATGGAACAAGTTATTCTTTCTAGTTGGCTTTGTGGACACTTGTTTATATCCAGATGGGTTAATTAATTATGCAAATGATCAATTATATAACTCTTTTAATATATAAATATGTGCTGGTCTATGCCTATATAAAATGGCTTATGTCTACATGATCTTTTAATCTATTGGAAGACAGGTAAATAAATACATATGTAAATAAATCAAATAAATATTTACTGAGCTCCTACTATATGTCTTGTACTGTGCTAGGCCCTAGAGATTAACAGCAATAACAAGACACAGTTATATTGCCCTCAAAGTGATTTCAGTTTGTTGAAGGAAAAAAAATGTATACCCAATGAAAATACGTCATGTAATGCATAAAGGAAGTTCAACAAAAGCTAGTTTGTGATATAGGTCACAAAAATAACAAAAACACATTATTTCAGGATACTAGAGAATGAATTAGGACCCTACTTGTTTTTTTTCAAAGATCTGAGGGGAGTCAGTGAGATTTACGCACCTTCAGAACAGCTTTTTGGCTCTCTGGATCAACCACTGGGCTGAGCCATGGCCCTTTGGATATTTCTCTGCCTGTAGTCATGTCTCTATGAAGTTGGAGTTGGTTTTCTGTAGAGTCAGCAGAAATGACTTCTACTGTAATCCAAGGCCCTTGCTCTTAGTCCAGGGACTTGTCCCCATGGCATGGACACAGTAGAGTGGGTTGATTGATTGGCACCGAGTTTTTGGCCTCCATTGGGTTGCTTTTCTCATAGGATAGAGTACAGGTAAAGGTACACATAGAAAGTTAGGCTGATGGTCAGAGGTCATCAACATGTGTTCTGATACGGGTAAAGGTACACATAGAAAGGATAGAGTACGGGTAAAGGTACACATAGAAAGTTAGGCTGATGGTCAGAGGCCATCAAGATGTGTTCTGATACCTGGACAATGATATCCCGTCAGCATGCTTTTTTCCTCTGACCATGTGCTTTGTTAAACAGTCAGAATCACAGAATCATAGGATTCCTATATCACAGCCCTTTACAGTTTATAAAGCATTTTAATGTATTACCTCATCATAACAACAACCCTATGATGTAGGATGGGCCGTTTTTATCCTTCTCTGACAGATGGGGAAGCTGAGAGACAGCAGGTTTATTTAGTTTGTCCAACATCACATATTAGAATAAAAGCCGAGCTGAGAGTAAGCCCAGTTATTCAGGCTCCAAAATCTTTGCTCTTTGCAACCCAGCACACCTGCTTCATGCTGTGCCACCCCAAATATTATGGTGCCCTGTTCTCTGCTTTCCTTTACTTTTTCTACTCTCTTCACCTTCTCTTTATCCTTTCTTTTCCTGCCCCTTCTTTTCTTTACTTACTCCAGTCTTCATTTCTCTTTTTTTCCCCTTTCTTTTTCATTCCTCTCCTTCCCACTCCTGCCCTCCCTTTTATTCTTCTGCTTGAAATTTATAACTAGACTGACTGGCTAGCTGAGGTAAGACTTCCCTGATCAAACTGCCCCACTTTGGTGATTTGCATCAGCAGGGCTATGGATTTCATATAAGTATATAGGAAGGATTGTCATTATTGTAAAATCATAACCCAGGATATGTAGTATACCTGGGTTGGAATGGAACTTCAGTCATTTCTAATTCTTCCACTGAGCAGTTGATCTCCCTTAGGCCTGATATGCTAGCCTGTGAGGGTCAGGGGGCTGGCATCAAAGGCAGCCAGGACACCTTCCATGGGAAAAGAGCAAGAAAGAAGTAATATGGGTTTTTGTAAACTGACAGCTCTTGCAGAACAGTTCCCAATGTTGTTTTCTGTCTGCTCCTCCCCATTTCTGGGAGAGTCAGATCAAAACAAGGCCAACTAGGAACATCTGTATATGAAGCATAACAAAAATAATGTCACATGTGTGACACAGATGAAGAAGAATATTGCTTGTGTGCTGTAATCACAGTCTTAGAAGGATTTCCTAAGAAGTGGGATATTGAACAGAAAAGTCATCCTATGCACAACATTTCCATTCTTCATTTCTAAACATGAGGTAATGAACTTTCCATTTCCCCTGCCTATTTTGTTTCTGTCTCTTTAAAATAAAGTACTTGTTGAGATTTGTATTTGAAACTATTTTTGGAAATAACTGGAACATGCGATCACTTGAGTAACATGTAGAACAGTAAGTCTCCATTTCTCTAGAGCTCCAGATTTGTCCCTTTTGGAGTCTTAAATTCAACCACCCATCTGTGCATTTGGTCCTCAGAGACCAATCAAAGCCAAAAAAGATGAAAGTCTTTGGGAGTCTTTGGGCTTTTGAACATTAAAACCACTGGATCTGCAGTCAGGAAAATTCTGGATTCTGGGTCCAAGATCTGTCTTTAGTGCTCTGTTACTTTGGGGAAAAAAACACTTGATTTCTCTGCAGTTTCCTTATCTGCAAAATGAGGAGACTGAACTAAGATAAAATGCTATGATTTTAAGATATTTTAGGAATAGTCTGTGTTTCCAAAGCCCTGAGATGCCAAAGGAAAAGCTGTAGGCCACTGGGTAGATGGAAATCACTTTCTGGTTTATCTTTCATTGACTTTTACAATAACATTATAATAGAACAGATGTTTTTGATGTTTAGTGAATGATCGATATAAATTGCCGTAATAACATTGCTTTACTGTTTTCATCCTGCTTCATTAACTGTCATTAAAGATATCATGTGACATATTTTGCATGTGCTGTGATGTAATCATCCAGAAGCTGTATTCCTTCCCCTATCAAAGGATCCCCAAGCCGACCATTTGAATCAATGGAGGTGTGAAATTCATTTCCAGATCATCTCTTTAGGAGATCATAAGGTCATTGGCTCTCATCAAGAACATGGATAAGGAAAACAAGATACTGGAATAGAGCAAGAAAGAAGCCAATTCCCACCGCTCCCTGAAGTTTAAATAGTTCCCCTGTGGTTTCAAGTTCAGTTCTGTTCTGCTTTTAATTTAAAACCATTCTCTACGAGGCAACTGATTTTTGCTACTCTCTTGGGTGATTTTCTAAGACAGATTTCACTGTATTCTACCCTTGTGTGTGCACTTAGCTCCCATTAGCAGTAATGGAGGTTATGCATGTATAGCTCCCATTAACAATAATGGAAATTATACTTGTGCATCCAGAGGAACGTATGCTCCCCAATGTTGGAATTTTTTCAGGAGGAAAAGAACACCTTATGTAGCATTTGGCTTTTGTTTTAGGCTCTCTATTGTGGTGAAGATTTGTGCTGCCGAGAATGAACACTGTGTGAAAGACTGCCAGCCTCCCCTTGTGCAATCTGTACAGTATTTTTAAAACTATTGGCTTATAATTTTTTGCGTGACTAAAACAACATTCAGGCAAAACTTGTTAAAGAAGTAAAACAGATTCAGATCATTTAATAAAGGGCCAGGGAGGGGAGGCTAAGTAAGTCCCTTAAAGCCAGGGATTCTGGTAAGGTAATGTTACCTGTTTCAGGGTAATAAATATAGAGTAGATTTGAACAGATGGAGAAAATAATTCTTCAGAAATAACTGAGTGCTATTTATGCAGACTATAATAACATTCCTCCAGATGAACATGCTTTAACTCAGAGACAATTTTTATTGTAATACAGTTATGAAAAATGGTAGGTCAAAGGTAATATTACAAGGGGTTGTGAATCATCAGCTTATTAATTTTAGAAAAAATCATGCAAAAAAGGATATTTAATTTTCATATGAAGTCAAGAATATGATTCATCTTCATTTTTATGATTGGCAGAATGCACTTAACACTTAAAAATGTTTTTGGATTGTCAGAGTGATGGTGTAAGTATTTACCTCTTCTGAAAGTGCCTTTTGTGGAATTCCAATATTATTGTTAACCTGTAATAGACACTGATCTGTGTCTGGCTTTGGAGAACCCCCTGGCACTGCTTGGAGATGTATAAAGTCAGATCCTGGGTAAGGCTTGGGCTTTGGTAGTAAGAGTGAGTCACATAAAAGCCTTGGAGTGTTTAAGAGCACAAACCCTGGGGAGAGATATACCCAAGTCCAGATGATGACTCTGTCAGTTGGGAATTTATTTTACTTCTCTGAGCCCAAGTTTCCTCATTTGTAAAATGAGGATCATAATTCTCATCATGTAGTTGTTGTGAAGGTTAAATGAGATCTAAAATTGCCTTAGCTGAACTATTGTCAACCTATTTAAGGAGATAAAACTTGACAATGCTAGAAATCAGAACATTTCTCTAGCCAGATCAACTTAACTAGCTTTCAGTTATCTCTAACCTGTTGTATATTCTACACACAAACTTTATTTTTTCACTATTTAACCAAAAACCTGCCTATCATATCCTGTGCTTCTAATTTTAGAGGAAGGATAAACTTAACAACACTCTCAGGAAAAGAATCCCAAATACACAAGCTGCTATTTCCTTTATTCTTCATACTAATCAAAGTAAAAAAAAAAAAAAAAAAAAAAAAAAAATATATATATATATATATATATATAAACTCTAAATTTTTAAAGAATATACAGCTATGCAGGAACCTAAATTTATTTGTTGAGGATGGTGAAGACTCATATTTTCTTTCCCTTGTTGACTCATCACTGTGATATTGAATGTGCGAGGAATTTGTAAACAATGAAATTCTTTGTAGTGCTTATACATACATTCTACTACTGTCTTCAAGATATTGAAATATTATGTAAAAATATAGATCTTATAGCTAATCATTTAGCATGTTACATTGCAAGGAGAAAGAGACTATGCATGTGACCACAAGCATGATACTTAATCTCCATAAACATCAACTTCATCTGCAAAATGAACATAGCATGTATATACTTCATCAGGTTGTTTTAAGGAATAAATAATATATAACATGTATAGAGCACCTACTGTGGTGCTTAGTAAATTTTTTTTTCTCTCAGCAAGGTCTCGAGGATGGAGAGAGCAGCCTTAAGATGGTACCACAGTTGTAGGCTGTGGGCAGTCAGCACCGCACAAGGTACTTTGGCTCCTGAGGAAATATTGGTGCGGGAAGAATAAGTACTCATGTGAATGAGGAAGGCTCTAGAAGATGAAAAAGGATATGTATTTTGTTGATTACTCAGGTTTGCCCAGGGCCAGCATAGCCAGCTGCAATAAGAGCATGCCTAAGTTCTTTTCAGAGTAGTCTGCCTGACTCTGAAAGGGTGAAGTTCATCTGCAAGAGATACCAGGGCAGGAATCCCTTCCACTTTGTCCTAGGACAGATGGCGAATTACAACCTTATTGTAGCCAAGGACTACTTTGTAGAATCTCTAATTTTTGGAAGGACTCCAAGCAAATTGCATTTATTACGTAATGATTGTGGTCCCCTTTTTAAGACATGGATATCTGTCAATCAGGATTTATGATTGTGTAGATAGTCTGTGCTTTTACAGAGTTGACATAATCTGTCTTAAAATTTAAAAGAAAAATAACCTGTAGAGTTTTCTCTTAGGAAGTATTCAACTTATGCTTTCATTCTTTGTTTGCCCATTTGTTTATTTATTGGAAACACTGACTATAGCTTGTAGACCCCTAAGGATCAATGAACTTGGGTTTGTTATTTTTGTTTACAGGTTGTATATAAGATCTGTGCATACTGATTTGCTCAGGTTGGGACAGAGCCATTGTGAGTAGGAATTGCTATCCCTAACACTCTCTATACTCTTACCTTACTATATTTTTTTTATAGCACTCATTTCCACTTGTACTTATATGTTATGTTTTTGTTTACTGTCTGTCTCCATGAGAGCAGTGACTTTGTCTATTGTTTTTACTGCTATATCGCCATGACCTAGATCATAGCCTGGTATGCGGTACCTATTTGCTGACTGAAGTGGTTGATGAACAATTGTTTCCTTTTAATAGCTGCATTCTCCTGTATAGGTGCCTGGGGAAGTGGAGAGGAGGTTTCTATTGAGTTCTATCTGCAAGACCAGTGGCATGGTACTGGGAACTGACTCAGGAAGCTGGGAAGAAGAGGCAGATGTAAGCCCTACCATTTCCATGAGCTCTTTGGACATGTCAGTTGATCTTTCTGAGCCTTGGGTTTTGGATCTGAGTCTTTACTGCAACCCTCAGAGGGTTGCAGTAAAAATCAAGTATAATAATATATGCCCTATCGTTTTGTGGACTGCAAATGTATGTTATTAGCATGGCATCACCAGAAAAAGCAAGACATTTGAGACATTGTCCAAATAGTTGTACTCTGCCTCTAAAAGCTATATGGATTTGGGTTGAATATCCTTCCTTTTCTAGGTCTCAATTTCTTCACCTGGAAAAGGAATTGTTATTAATGATCCTGAACATCCCATCCAGCTATGAAAGTCCATGTCACTAAGGACTGTATTTTTCTTTTCATGTTCCTTCCTGAGGTTAGGGATTATGTAGGTGTTTCTTCAATTTCTATGAAAATACCATAAAAAAGATTTAATGTCAGGTGTTGCTTCATTTTCTTTATCGCCATTAGGCATTGTCCTACTTAGAGTGACAAATTCACGGTCTAACAGTGCTCAAGTTTTCAGTATCTTTCACTACGACGGCCCACAGTGGCTACAAGGAGCACCTTTTCCCACATAATTACTACTGTTGATGTGAGACTCAGCACATTTGACAGAGGCAGCTTGCTGTGATGACAGAAAGGGTGCTGAGTTATACAGGAGTCCAGCTTTCACATTCACATTATTCTGTCTTTGGAAAACGTGTCTTCCACTCCCCACTAAATGTGAGAAAGAAAACTGCTTTGCCTGTACAGAGCATTCGATTTTCAGAGACTCTCTGAGGAGATCATGACAGCCATGGGCTGGATTTATGAGTGAGCTGTGCTTACCAGCTTACATCTTACATCCTAAGCTGATGAATCTCATGGTTCATGTTAACACGTCTGGACTCTCTACACAGTGAAACTCATGCTTTCCTCCAGGAGGCAGGCACTGAGGGCCAGGGAAGCTGCTGCAGTGCACTGGGGGGCTTAATACCATGCAGAGGATGCTGTTATTAGGAAAAAATCTCCTTTAGGGCATCGACTTCTTATTTCCACATAAGGGATATGGTACTGTCCCTGTACCTGTCTCAAATCCTAGTTGGGGTTATTAAACAGCGATTGGACATGAAGCTATTGAACTAGGAGTGAATGTAGATAGAAAGCCATTCAGTCAGTGTCTGGGTAGGCAGTTACTCACTTGGGTTTCGGTGAAATAGGTGGAGTGATGGAGAAACTGCAAAGACCAATTAGAGTTCAAGTACTTTATATTTTAGTTAATTTAAAGTGTTTTAAGGCTTGCCATAATCTCATTCCAATTTATAGGCCTAACTCTTTCTCATTTCTCCCCAGAACCTGTCCTTAATTCCAACTAGTCAAATCTTACAGCCTTTAATTTGAATTTCGTCTGTGTTGTTTTCCTCACTTGATGTCTTTGGTCTAGAGATCTCTCTCCTTTGCCCCCATTCATCTAATTCCTGTACTTTTCTTAAGGTACAGATGCAGTCCTTTCTGCCTCATTTTACCCTACAAGCCATATAAATTTCCTTTTTCTGAACTATTACTATATTTTATCCTCATATGTTAGATCAAACTCCATCATAGATTATATGGTCCTCTGATTTCAGAGCATACTTTTTTTTAAAAAAACTTCTCTTGATTTCTAATGAAGTATTAGAAATATAGTAAGTTCACACAAATTTCTTATTTGTTGGTTGCCAGGGTCTAAATGATTTCTTTTTTTTTTTTAGCATATTTATTGGAGTATAATTGCTTTACAATGGTGTGTTAGTTTCTGCTGTATAACAAAGTGAATCAGCTGTACGTATAAATATATCCCCATATCTCCTCCCTCTTGCGTCTCCCTCCCACCCTCCCTATCCCACCCCTCTAGGTGGTCACAAAGCACCGAGCTGATCTCCCTGTGCTATGCGGCTGCTTCCCACTAGCTATCTATTTTACGTTTGGTAGTGTATATAAGTCCATGCCACTCTCTCACTTCATCCCAGCTTACCCTTCCCCCAGCTTACCCTTCCCCCTCCCCGTGTCCTCAAGTCCATTCTCTATGTCTGCGTCTTTATTCCTGTCCTGCCCCTAGGTTCTTCAGAACCATTTTTTTTTTTTTTTTGAGATTCCATATATATGTGTTAGCATACAGTATTTGTTTTTCTCTTTCTGACTTACTTCACTCTGTGACAGTCTCTAGGTCCATCCACCTCACTACAAATAACTCAATTTCGTTTCCTTTTATGGCTGAGTAATATTCCATTGTATATATGTGCCACATCTTCTTTATCCATTCATCTGTCGATGGACACTTAGGTTGCTTCCATGTCCTGGCTATCATAAATAGGGCTGCAGTGAACATTGTGGTACATGACTCTTTTTGAATTATGGTTTTCTCAGGGTACATGCCCAGTAGTGGGATTGCTGGGTCGTATGGTAGTTCTATTTTCAGTTTTTTAAGGAACCTCCGTACTGTTCTCCATAGTGGCTGTATCAATTTACGTTCCCACCAACAGGTAGGAGGGTTCCCTTTTCTCCACACCCTCTCCAGCATTTATTGTTTGTAGATTTTTTGATGATGGCCATTCTGACTGGTGTGAGGTGCTACCTCATTGTAGTTTTGATTTGCATTTCTCTAATGGTTAGTGATGTTGAGCATCCTTTCATGTGTTTGTTGGCAATCTGTATATCTTCTTTGGAGAAATGTCTATTTAGGTCTTCTGCCCGTTTTTGGATTGGTATGTTTGTTTTTTTGATATTGAGCTGCATGAGCTGCTTGTATATTTTGGAGATTAATTCTTTGTCAGTTGCTTCATTTGCAAATATTTTCTCCCATTCTGAGGGTTGTCTCTTCGTCTTATTTATGGTTTCCTTTGCTGTGCAAAAGCTTGTAAGTTTCATTAGGTCAGGGTCTAAATGATTTTTAACAATTTTTTTAAAATCTCTAATTCAAATGAAAGAATCTTTGATCTCCCAAAACTGTGTCTTTCATTTTTTTTGAAAGCTCTTTGTTAAAAATCTGTAAAGAGCTGGAGTTCCTTGGTGGCCTAGTGGTTAGGATTCTGAGTTTTCACTGCCATGGTCCGGGTTCAATCCCTAGTCAGGGAACTGAGATCCCACAAGCCACACGGTGTGGCCAAAAAAAAAAAAAATTGTGTAAAGAGCCATGTAAAGAGCCTAGTACAGACCCTGGCGTATATTAAATGCTCAATAAATTTTAGCTTTATCATTGTCACCTTCACTTGCTTTGTTTCTCGTGACTCAGTTTGTGTCAACATAGAATATGTTTCATGCTTAGTCCCCCCTAAACACACAATGCCGCCACATCCTTCTCTGTCTCAGGGAGGAAGGGCAGCCCTAATTCATTGTCTTCAGGGTCCCCATCTTCTTTCTCTCCCCCTCACCCCCCACCATAATACTTCCTTCTGCTGGTCAGTATTATTTTTAGCATCTTCTAGATTTATTTTCCCCTTTAACCAATACACTGACCCCTCTCTCCATGGAATCTTCCACAATTCATGGGCTGTTTATGCTTAATAGTGTTACAAATTTAATAATAAACCTGTTACAAATGATAATTTCAGCAATTTTTTAATATATTTCTTTTTAAAATAGTGGCAAGATCTTTCAGTGATTCTGTTTCATGTACTTTATAGAATGCATTCAAAGTCATTTGCTTGGATTTTTTTCCTGACTGCTTCCTAATCATTCTTAATTAATTTTAGATGTAGATAGAGTGAGAAAGCTTTTCTGTTTAAAGAAATGTTATTTACCACAAAAGTAGAGCGTGCAACAGCTTGTTGAAAAGAACCCAAAATGAAGAATTATAACATTATAAAGAGAAAGATTAATTTTCTTTCTTATCAACTTTTTTTGGTTCTTGAAACTAGCTTTCATTTTCTCTAGAAGTTGATTGGAGGGTGGGAGCAGAAGGACATTAGCTATATTAAGGGTGTCTGTATACTGGAGTCAGTTAGATCCATTTGGAATTTTGGCTCTGCCATTCCCTAATTGGGTGATCTTGGACAATTTATTTAACATCCCTGGGCCTCAGTTTTCTCATATATAGAATGGGTATAATATGGGTGCAACCTACCTTGTAAGGGTTTCATGTTTTTTTTAATTGAATAATATTTGTAAAAGACAACACAATGCCCTAGAATATAGTAAGCACTTCCTGCAACCGTGGAGTGATTGCGTCAGCTAGAAGAAAACTTTGCTTATTTCATAGTCCACAGTTCAATAATTTCCTAGGCAGCTATTTTAACGTGCCATTCTCTGTAGCTTTGAATTCACTGGAGCCACCCTAGCTATAGTTCTTTGGGAGTTGCAGGGCTGGGACTTCATTAATTCAACCATTTTCCCAATGCCTGGAGGGAAGTTCCCTATGAAAACCGGAGAGAAATGTGAGGAGGTGTAGCCATAAACAAGATTATGAAGGAGAGAATTCATGCTGTTTAGTGTCTTCGCATTTACTTTTTCTATGTCAATGGTTGAAAACTTCCACGTGCCTGGGTATGTGTAACAGCAGCTGCAGTTAATTCTAGATTTGTCATTAATTCAGTTCATAGACACAGCTTCAAGCAGAAGAGGGTAACTGGAAGCCATGGTGATAAATGACAGGGGCAGTTCAGGCAAAGAATCAGGGAGCTCTAACATGGAGTAATATTTTATTCATGTATTTGTTCATTCATGTATTTATTTATTCATCCAATAATTATTGAGGAATTTCTATGTTCTAGGCACTGGTCTAGGTGCTTAGGATATATGTCAACAAAACAAAGACAGCATGTCCTGCTTAAGGTCTAGAAGAATGGATACACAATAAAATGATAAGAGAAATATGGGAAGATAGAAGAGTATAGAGAGGGACCTACCGTAGTCTATGGGTCATGGAAGGCCTCCTTAAGGGAGTGTTATTTAAGCTGAGTAGGCAATAGCATGAGGGAATTAAATGTGTTTTGAGAGAAAATAGCCTATGAAAAAGCACAGGGGCTTGCAAAAGCGTGCTGGGAATCAGGGCTTGTTAGGTAGGCTAACATTTTGTCTCCCCTTAAAATGGATATTTAAAAACTATTCATTCAATATTTACTTCTTGGGGCCAAGGAGGAATTGATTTTTCTATTACAAAAAATTATATGCAAAACACATTCTCTTAGTAATTCACTTCAGCAGGGTCAAAGCAGGGTCAATATTGTGGAATTATTCAATGAAATGTTCCCCATTTTCTTCTTTTTCTTCAGTTTGTGTGTGTTTTGAATCAGAGAACTTCTTGGGAGGTATGTTAAAAATGCAAAATTTAGATGATAAAGTAAACTACTCGTCCCTGATAAACAGCACTATGCCACATATTATTTGGTTTTGGAAATTCAACTTACTGCCAACTTTCAGCAGTTACTGTAAATATGTTTTACAGAAATCCTTATTAAGTTAGTATGTCTGGGGGACAAGGAGAATATTTTTATTTACATTTGTGGGAGCTGACTCCTTTTCAGGAACAACACCAGCATAAACAATGAGTTAAAGACCTAAGTTAGCAAGCCCAGTATTTCTAACGTGCTCCAGTGACGTGAGCGCCCCTGCGGGTTCAGCCTCTACTTAAACTCTTAAATAAGTTAAGGGTGACGAGCACAACGTGCAAAGGAGAGTGTGTGAGACAAGGCTGAAAAGGTAATGGGGTCCAGTGATGAAGGGCCATGTATGACATGTGAGGAGTTTACAATTTGTCTACAAGAAATGTGAAACATTGAAGCAGGGAAATGACACAGCAAAATTTTTGGTTTAGGGAGTTCTTTCTTGTGGCAGTGTGAGCCAAAGCATTGGAGGTAGGCAAGGCTTAATAAAGGAAAAAGCATCAGTAGAATGTTTGGATAATTGAGGTGAGAAATGTTAGTATATTTAGCTAGGAGGGTGTCAGTCAGTAGAGTGTAGGGAGTGTCTTGATACATGAAGCAGAGTAACTGCAAGTATTAGAGGAGGCATTATCAGCTGAACCTGCTGGCAGATAACAAAGCACCATCCCCTAGACTGGAGTTCAGAGACAGGACTCCAGTTCATGGTCCATGAGTGGTAAGAGTGAGGTGAGGCTTAATAGGCAAGGGTTTATAAACCTCCCTGATTAAGGCATGGATCCTGGCAATGGAACTGTCATACCAAGAAGAGACTTTATTATAAGAAAAAGGGCATGAGAAAAAGAAGAGGAAAGATGTACAGAGAAAGGTGCATTTCAGTGAGGATGTGGATCTGTGAGGAATCTCAGTCTGAGGGCCTTAATTATCACACTTGTGTATCAACAGCTACTTGGAAAGAATTTGAGAGACCAGGATGCTAATAGCTGATAATGGCATAATGTTTTACGTATTCAGTCTTTGCGTCCTTCCAATTAATTTTCTGCACAGCAACCAGAGTTCTTAAAGAGAAACCTCATCATTCATTGCTCTCCTTAAAAAACTTCAGTGTCTTTTTTGATAAATACCAAAATCTTTGTTATGGTTTACACAGCCCTGCTACTGCTAACCCCTGCTCAACTTCTGGCCTCGCTTTGAGGCATTCTCTCCCACCCTTAGGGTTCAACCACCAGGGGCTTCTTTCAGTTTTTGTTGGTTTTTTTAAAATTCTAAACAACATTATGCCTGTTTCCAGACTTGCTATGTGCAATGCTTCAGAACCCTCCTCTCCTCCTCACTTACTTTTTAAATTCTGGCCTAAATGCTGCTTTATCAGGAAAGCCCCTATTCCATATTCTCACAGCTACCTCCATTTTCCTTTCATAGCTTTTATAATTGTAATCAGATAATCATTTTAGAAATGTTTTATCATGTCTCTCTTCACAAGTAGATTGTAAACTCATTGAGAGGGGAACCATGCTTGCTTATTTATTGTAGTATATCTTGTGCCCAGCACAGTGTCTGACATATATAAGTCATCAATAAATATTTATTGAATAAATAGTTGAATCATGGATTATTTTTAAGTACCCTGTAGCTATGCCTTAATTCAAAGCATTGGTTTTTTTTTAGTGGTAGTGCTGAAGTCATCAGTAGCAGAGAAACAAGCATCTTTGAATAGGGATGGACCTTCCTAGCATCCCTTAAATTATACTGTTTACGCATTTTCCTACTTTATAGCAGAATGTTGTCTTTTTGGGCAAAGAACAAGTAGATAGAAAGGACAGAAATGCACCTAAGCTAGCATTTTGAAGGAGGAGAATGGAGGGTAGGAAAGCTAGGTCACCTATGTTGAAGCAATGAAATCCCTAAATATAGATATTCCTAAGCAGAAGATGTTTGGTAGATATTTTGCTAACATGGATTCTTTTTTTGAGATATTAACTGAAAGTTGAGATGTTCATTTTTTCTCCTTGAATTTTCCCCCTTTACTGTCCTCCATTCAAGCAGACAACAGATTTCATATTTCCTTGCCACATGAAAGGTCTTTGGCAGGGTTTCCTGGCTTCTGTTTGCCCACTGAGGATAATAAAATTTGGAGAGAGAGGAAATTGGTATCTCTATGTGAAACCAAGAGAGACAGAAGGTTCGCCAAAGAAAAAAGAGCTTTCTCCAGGTCTGGGGGAGGAAACAGGTCTGCTGGTTCTTGAACAGAGGGGATGTTCACGTCCACCCTGGAAGCACCCAAGGGTGTAGCAGAGTTTCAGGAGAAGTCTCCAGGTGATAAACCAGGTGGGTTAGATGCCAAGCTTAGAGTCCCTACCCTATGCATGGCATGGAAATGGCACACCGGTGGACTTGATGGGCTCATGTGGCTGCAGCAAAATCCAACTGTTACCAATGTGAGCAGATACCTAGTGATCAGTGTTCTACTGCCTGGACGTAGAGTAAGACCTTGGAGCCTCAACACAAACCTGAGGGTGGGAGAAAGCCTGGAAATAACTGAGATTGAATTTCTCACCAACTCAGTGGGAATGGGTACTCAGAATAGAAATTAGATGGTTTACGGACAGTAATGAAATGTGATTTTGCTTATTTATCTGATTAAGATTCATACCTCCTACATTAAGCAAATGAACAGTAACAAAAAAGCTATGCTAGTCTTCTCTTTCTAGTTTGAGGGGATAGTTCATTTTTATTTAACAATTTTTAAACTTCTGAGTTAAATGTACATAGTATTTCAAAGAGTTCATCATTGAACTATCTACTGCACTAACTGATCTCATCAGCAGCAGACAGCTGTTAACGGTACCTTGACGATAAGACTAAGAAATAAAACCCAACTCTAATCCATTCGGATAGTCACATCATGCTGCACATGTCTGTGGGGGCTGCTTTCTTTATCTGGAAGAAAAAAAGTAACACATGAGCACCAACGACAAAGAGTTGGTCTATTATCAGCAAAGAGTGATTATCTCAGTGAAGCACAAAAGTATTACCTTAAACAGAGTAAGGCAGATACAGTATGTGTTCCCCATTTTAGGAGGAAAATGCAAAGGCAATAGGTGTACTGTAAGAACATGTTGATGTTGGGCTGGCAGTACCAACTTGACAATGGTGGAGAATTGATGGCAAACAAAGTGAAATTTGGAAATCAGAATGTTGACTACTTATTTTTGTGGCTTGATATTGAGACAAGGTTTCTCTGTGTAATCATTTTTACTTGTGAATTATCATTCATTCCATTTTTTTCAACAATATTTATTGAAGGCTCATTGTGGGATAAGCTATGGGAGACACAGAAATTAACTTGGGAAAGTGACAATGCATATGCAAAAATGATTATAACACAAGGCAAGTAATAAGTTTGTAAAAGACAGAGGAGAATGATACTCCTCCCTTCCTTTTCTCTCTTCCTCTCTCTTTTTCCTTTCTCTTTTTTCTTCTCTTCCTTTTACTTTCATTTCCTTTTTATCAGTGCTTGCATATATAATGTGTAAAAGTTTTATAAACAAGTAGGAAATAACAGGTTGACAACTTAAGCCTCTCCTACCAACACTGGGTATGCACACAAACAATAGAATTCAGGGAGTGGCAAAGAGAGTGGGATGTGTGAATTTATAGGGAGTAATGTTTCCCAAGACAACCAACCAGACATGACTTTTTTTGCAGGTAAAAAGCCACTGAAAAAGGCTGAGATAAGGCAAATTAAAGAAAGCAGTGCCAGTGGTGTGTTGGTGCTTTCTCACATTTATGAAATATGCTTGTCAATTATTTAGGAATTTTGTGAGGCAGATGTTAAACTCTTGGTAGCTTGAAATCAGCCATGGTGGAAATATTTACATCATAGGAAGAGGTAAATGCTACAAATCACGACTCAAAACATACAAACAAACAAAAAAACAAAAAACAGTGAGCTGCTCCACCAGCCCACCAATAGAAATGACAATTCCAAGAGTTTTTCACCTTCCTAGTGGGAAAAATTATGGATATTCTGTGTGTGAGGTTTAAGAGCATCTAAGGAGGGCAATACCATAGTTGAGGATATACCAGAGACTGCAAAACTATCTAGGGGTACCAGAGGAGCAGGAAATTCATGGAGCTGAAAAGAATAGAGAAGGAGGGCATGCTGATGATGCCCAGATAGCCCAACCTCCACTTCTTTGATCATCAGGAATAAGCCAAAGGACAATTAGGTGAGTGGATCATAGTCATTTAGGGAAGGAGAATTTTCACTCCATATGTCAGCCACTGATAGTATTTTCCATGGTGTTTTCTGTTAAATAAATTTCATACTGCAGTTCTGTAAGAAGGCATGGTACATAAAAGTAGCAGTGCTTTCACCCTACTGTTATATAATGTGGACTTGATTATAATATATATAATATATTAAGTAATACCTACAATCTATTTTATTTACTTATTTATACCTATACACATACATATGCAGACACAGTAATAAACATCTAAATGGTAGAGGAAGGTACCAAAACGAAAATAAAAGTCCTTGTTTTCTAACGTCAACGAGATGTTTCAGTCTCACTCTGGGTTCTACTACTTTTAATATGCCACAGTCACCATAGGACTCTAGTTCTTTTTGTTAAGAAATAGCAATAAATGTCAAATCAGGGGCTCAACATAGAAATTTTAGTATTTTATATGAGAATTGGGGATGCAGCATGCCAATGAAGCCACCTGAGTTACAGAGCAGAAAATATAATTTTTTTCTTTTTAAAGAAAAGATAACAATTTTATGATATTTTTAACTTAACAAAGTTTCTATTTTAGCCCTAATACGAGACTTTTTAATCTAATTTCTTCTTTCCCCAGCAGTTTTGATGTAATTTATTGTCATGCCAAGCAACATTTTGTCCTTATATTTACAAGTCCTTTCTTTTCTTATTCTATTTTTATCCCCTTCCTCAAGTACCTTAGAATTTGCTACCTAAACAACTCCCCTTATCAGCATTTTAGAGGACAAACTGTCCAAGAAGTAAAAAAATTCTACCCTCATTCCTAAGAAATTATAAAGAAGGTACAGGCAGAAGACATCTAATATTTTAAGTGGAATTGTAAACAATTGCCTAAAAATAACTTTTAACTTTTTATTTCTATGGGCACTTCAGTCAATATATATCTTTTATGTCAGATAGTTTTGGTATTGAATTACAATGGATGTATACAAATATTTATTAGTGCAATGTTATTGTATCAGTCTAACTTTTCAGTTAGAGAATGTCAGATAGTACATCTAAATAAATGCCAAGAATCATCAGAATGTTTTCAAACCCCAAAGGTTCAGGTGGAAAAATTTATGCAGGTAACATTGCCTGGTTCCACAAGATTCAACTGCAATAGACAACAGCGCATTGCATTATAACATATTGATATTTCATGTTTAATATTATGTTTAAAATTATATTTAAATATTCTGTAAATCCTTTACTAATAATTGCAGAAATTTTTAGTCCATTTCTAATACTTTTCATTTTCACATAAGATAAAAACCAGGAATTCATCAAGTTTTAGCAACAGGAAATTTCAATTCAAATATCTTTTCCTTTAAATACAGAATATGAATATATGAAAGGAATATATTAATATTTATGTGTATATACATCACATATCAAAATAGTATGCCTGCACTCCCACATTGGTAATTTGTATTAATTGAATGATCCTCTGAAGATAAAGCTACAATTACCTTTTTCTTGTAATTTAGTAAATTTAGCTCAAAAAGATCCGCATATGTAGAATATGGTTTTGCCAAAATCTTGACAGGCTGACCAGGCATTGCGCTTCCTGTTTTTGGCTATGATCAGAAATTTGTTCTTAAGATTTTGTGGTGTATTTTAAATGCTTCACCACCAAAGAGATTCCCAGGAAATTAAATGCTTTCAGGTTGACCTTGTAAAACTATAATCTCTCATTTTACACATCCAATTAGCATCAGAGCTTGTTCAGGGGAGATGCTGCCATTTAAGGGCCTTGTGAGGTCCTACCTTCATATGTCCAGTTCATTCGTGTCACGTCCACAAAAGACTGCTGGCCTTACTTTCAGTCTTCTGGGGCAACTTGCTATGTTCTGTTGTATCAGTTTTCAGCATGTAGCTTTCCCCTTGCTCCTTACTCTCCTACATTCCTGATGCTAGAATTCCTGATGTTTTGTTAACTTTAATTCACTTTTAACTCCCTTGTATAATATATTTTACCTCTGCTAAATATTATCCATTTGATAACCCCTCCTATTCAGTCTTAGTAGGAAAATGTTTAGATAGACGTGTCTGAGAAATTGACATCTCGAAGTTCATTTCCAGGATGATACATGGTTCTGAACAATACTGAATTGTAATGTTGTCAAAATAATTCATCTAAAGAGGATAAATAATTTATTCTCATGGACATAATTTTGTTTAGAAGAGATGACTCTCTTGGGCTGGGCCAACTGAGATAAGGAGGAGACTGGCAATGTGCTTGTCAAAGCACAAATCTTGGGGAAATAATTTTCCTTTATCTTTTCATACATTTTCTTAATAGGTGATTTAGAATCTCAGTGTGAGGTTGCCATTTCTTAATAGAAAAGGGGTGGGTATTTATCCCTACAATAGAAAGTGAAATAATGTTTTAAAACAGGGGTTGGCAAATTGCAGACAGTAGGCCAAATTTTCCCTGTGGCCTGTTTTTGTATGGCCTGTAAGTTAAATATGGTTTTTACATTTTTAAAGTTGTAAACACACATACAGAAACACACACACACACAAGAATATGCAACAGGGATCATATTTGGCTTGCAAAACCTAAAATATTTACTCTCTGTCCTGTTACAGAGAAATCTATAGACCTTAAAGTAGCTCTAATAAAATGATAATGTAAAATATTTTTTATGTGACAGGTACATGAAATTTTGTGTGTATTAGCTCATTGAAATCTCAGAGGAAGTTAAATGTATTGAGAGTTGAAGTATCATCCCCATTTTGGAGATAAGAAAACTGAGATGTGAAAGGTTAATGTTACATACCTTATCAGTGTCAGAGATAAGATTTACACTAAGGCAGTTGGGGACTAGAGGTAGTACTTATAACCATTGTATTATACTGCCTCAGAATCTGATCTGACTTTTTTTGTTTGTTTTAGGTTCTGTGTGTGTGTGAACCCTTCTCTTGACACCAATGTGCAATTAGTCAAAATAGCATGGTTATGTGATTGGCAGAACATTGTTTAAACACAAGACAGAGTATACAAGTTTCTTTAAGCATGTAGAGGGCAAAGCTACTGCACACAAATTGGCTATACACAGCAATGCTGTCAGTTGGATGAGTAAGACCCTCTTGCTCTCAAATGCCCATGATCTTGCCTGCCTACTAATAATACTACTTAATCTGGGTGATGACTCTTCAAACACTAGCCTTGACAACCTCATAGTGGTTTTATACATAGTTGGTCCCTTATGACTGCTCTCTCTAGAGATTTGTGCTATGTGCTTGGCTGCCCAACATTTGAAAATACTGTCATTGGTAACACTCCCAAACCACCCCTCAGTGCTATTGTAAGACTGGAGAGATTAAAGTTTAATTCTAGGCTTGCCACCCCATTGGCAGGTTTTAGGCTTCAGGACCGCCTTAAGCATATTCCTGCAATAGCCAGTTTGCTATTTTTTCTGGTAGCTTTTCTTCTCTTACTCTTGGTTTCTCTACCTATAAATTCAGGGAAAGCTTTTGATTTGTTATGCAGAGTTCCTATCTCTATTGCAATTTTCTCCTATGCATACCCTGAGTTCTGGCCTCCTCAATTATTATTTCTTTGTTGATTTAGTTTTACTGCCTTTGGTTTTGCAGGTATCTGTTAAAATCTTTACTTGCCATTATACATTCAGTGCCTTTATAAATTTATTCCTTTTACAGATTTATAGCATTATTTCAAGAGGACTTTTGGGAGGAGAAGAGAAGTAAACATATGTACTGGCTCCGTCCTTTTGAACTAGAACCTATCAAAATTTAGGTGGCAAGAAAATACATTTGGGGATATACTGATAGGTTTCCTTCCACTTATGTTTTATTGCATTTCTTCTCCTATATTTTGGAGGCTTTCCCATCAGTCCTGGAATAATGAAAATAAGAGAATCAAAGAAGCAATTCTTCATTTTAAGTTCAAAAATCCATGGCGGAAAACAGAAAACATTTGTACAGATATATGATTTTCTTGTCCCTAGAATGGGTAGGACTCCACGCAGTGATAAAGGGAAGAAAAGAGGGGCTATGCGGACTGGCGTGATGTCATCCTAAGAGATCACCAAGCTCCGTCCAAGCCAGAGCTCTCTGTGACTATTTCCTGGGAGATGCCAGGGACCGGGGCTATTTCTGCACATCATCTAGTCTCCATTCCAATGAATGGCATGCATCGCTTGGATTGAACAGCTGCTAGGATTTCTTTTTGTTCCCATTGATGAGGATCACCCATTGATAGCTGTCATCAGGGTGTTTGCTTATCTTCCAGAAGGGCTGAAGCCTTGATTTTGTTTAGACTTTAAATGACCCAGGCAGTGTGAATAGCCTCACCTTCATGGCCTACCATATTTTTAAGTCAAAAAAGTGAAGAGTGTGGTTCTATACGCCTGGTGAGGAAATGGTGGAGATGTGTCTATCAGTTAGGAGCCTGGCAGGAAATAGTTGAGACACTTAACTGGGTAATTTGAGAAGAGTTTAATTACATTTATGAAGGTTTAGACAGGTTTAAGAGCACCAGTAAAGGTAGGACAATGCCTCATGGCAGGTTACAGCAGGGCTTTACCTTCCTAGGGCCTGAAGGGTCAAGGGAACAGAGTGGCTCCCAGAACCTAGAGATGAGGGATTGTTAAAAAAAAAAAAAAAAAAAAAAAAAATTTTTTTTTTTTTTTTTAAATCCAGCCTTTCTCAAGCTTATTTGACTAATCCTTTTTCTCATGTAATATCTACTACCATCTTGTGCAACTTTGGGAAATACTGGTGTAGATGTATTCCTGCCTAATGAGGTAAATTAAATGAGTTTTCCTGACAGTATTCATAATTTTATGGGTCTATGAAATTTTCAGAATTGGATCTGTCATCCAATAAGGCCAATTTAAAAACCAGCCTTAGCTAAACTTTAAGTTTCAGAGTTGTTATTCTATACTTTGTAGCTGCTCTTTATTGGAGAGTAAGGAATTGTGTCACAGACTCATTCTTAATGAAGCAATTTTCTAGTTTTATATTATCTTTTGCTTTTCGTATTTACCTATGGTTTGCTGGAAATATTATTTAGAGGAAAATTTAGAACATATTACTAAATACTTGGCTGTTGCAGTGCTTCATATATATCACATTCTGAAAATATATAACATAAATATCTTTGAATAACAGTACTGTGCAGCATTAATAGAGAAGGATAATTCATTTTGATTTCACTGGGCCTATGTCAGCATATGACTTAACTGTGCAAAATAAACTGTGTTAAGTTCAAGTGGGAATTGAGGATAAAGATTTTGGCTCTTCTGACTTTTGTGACTAGATTCGAAATAAGGTACATAATCAGTGGAGGTGTGTGTGTGTGAGGGGATCAGAGACTCCTTTGGCACAAATTCTGCCAGTTACTTCTTACTTAATATCTGAATTTTCTGCACACAGAGAGTTGATTTAAACCCTCAGTATGTTTCTTTTGCTGTCTGTAGTCTAAACAAGAAGTCCTAGCTTTTGTATTTTTCCTTTCATTTTCTAAATATTAAATTTCTCCCTTGGTCAAAAAGGTCTTTTAAGAGGGACAACAATCTATCACTTCATTGATACTTGTTATGTAAGTAATACATTTAATATATTGGGCATCTGTCAGTCTGAAGAGAATGGATTTTGTTCTTTTCCGTTACTATAAAAAATAGAATGTTTATAGTAGTTAACTATATCCTAGTCCACAATATGTGAAATACCTAAGAATATGTGAAATCTTTAGACCAATGGAGTGCAGGATTACATGGCAGTGACAAGATCAATTCTCTGACACATGGGTTGTGGTGAAACATTTTCACAGAGAGAAATAATCACTGTTCAAGGGTTGGATAGTGTAATGGTTAAGAGAAATAGTGTAACGAAAAATATTTACCAACCAGCCCTGATAGGGGAGGGGAGTGCTGCTAATTTCTATGATGTAAATACTTCCATCCTGGCCACTTTCAAGTTACGAACTTGAATTCACTGAACATGGAGCTCGGAAAAGATGCGCAGTAGCCCACCATTATATAGGGGTTCCACCCTGCAGATAATAATAAAAAAAAATACATAAACTCAAGAACAGTGATAATAGTATAGTTAATTAATGAGGAAGTAATGTGTTTTAGCTACATATTACCTTTGTTTCTAAATAATTTATTTAATTAATTTGTATAATTTGATTTTTACTAATAGCTTGTTTAACAACCAACTCAAAAAAGTCCTAAAAATTTAACAATTGGCTTTTGTCAGCTAGTACAAGGTGTCTCCCATACAACACTGGATAAGAGTATGAGGTTTCTAGTTAGATAGTTCTGAATTTGATTCCTTGCTCTGCCACTTACAAACTGTCCAAGTGAAGTTTATATTTCTTCTTTAAGTCTTAGTTTTCTCAAGTGAAAGAGTAAAAATTATATCTACTTCGATTAGCTGTTGTGAGGATTAAATAAAATTAGACTTCCCCCTCCTCTGGAGAGTAAGGGCCCCATGGCTATAGATTTCATAAGGCCCTTATTAGAACTGTGATCACAAAACATTTTTTTAACTAAGAGAGAAAGCCATTGAGAGGGATACGCTCAGCTCCACAAAATGATGTAATTTGCATAATTCAAGGGAAGATAGGCAGGCTTCTTTAAGAATTTAGACTTTACTGTCAAGGCGAATGAATATTTTTCCTTGGGTTGTGAGTAGTTTGGTTACAAAAGGCATTCCTCCTGCCTTTAGTGGTAAGATTGCAAAGAAGATCCTACTTCTTGGAGAGTTGGCACACGCCCTGGAGTGTTTTGTGAGATGTGTAGGCCAAAGCCTCCTTCTTGGTTCCTCCCTTACAGTCTGTGGGAAAATGGTAAAAATGGGTGGAGACTTACACAGGTTACCTTAGAAAAGGAAGTGGGTGATTTAGGAGACAGGCATAAATCCGAGGGTTGGGAACAAGACTAAGAACTGAGTTTTATGATCGCAAAAGTCAGCAGCAGCTTTATACTGAGGAAGTCACTGAGTTCAGTAAGTATTGTGATCTTTAAACACTGTAGTCTTCTTTATTAAGACATAATTTCACTCAACATTGTTTAATAAAAAAATTGTTTTCTTGAAATTGTTTCCAATAACTTTACAGAGAATCAAACAGAACGTAAAATAGGAAAAAAAGCAACTCAAGGAAATATTTTGAAAATAATATGATTAAACTACTGTAGATCCTGGCTTGTCTACGCCGAGACTAAAAGCTTGTATCTATTGTTTTGTTTAAGCTGTTTTTAACATGATAGTCATTACTTACAACAGATGAGTTTCCAGACCAGATGTGTATAATGAGAACCCTTGAAAGTCACGAAGACTCCACAGAGTGCAAGAGATCTATATTTACTTGGATTACGAAAAGTAAATCAATTACAAATGCCTCTACACTAATGTCTTGAATAAAAGATAACAAAGAACATTCAGTATTATTTTGAAGAGCTTAACAAAAGTAATTAGGATTATTAAATTTTTAAGTGAGAGACATTTGCCCTTCAGCATTCACAATAAAGACTGGCTTTCTTCAAATTGCTAAACCTGACCATTTTTACATGAGCAGTTGGGAAATGTCAAAATGAAAAAAGTAAATGTGACATCTGAAACAGTTTAAAGAGAATTAACTGTAATAATGGGAAAACGTGTACAAAATGAGAATGTAAACAAAATTGGAAAAGACACCAAATATTAATTCTTTTTTAATCTTCTAAACTGGATACAGAACACTGATTAATTAGTAATTAACAACAACAAAAAAACCCCCTATGAGTAATTTTTAATTTTTTGTCCACTGGAAACCATCTAGATACTATGACTTTAAATTTTTAAAAATAAAACAAGTTCTGGAATATGGTAACCAACTGCTGAAAAATATTAGCAATAAATTGTCTGACAATGCAGCTGTTATGACAGGGGAGGACAAAGGGCTGCAAACACTCTTTAAAAACTCTAATAAGCAAGCAGAATATGTGCCATGCCAGCTCATTTCCTTAATCTTGTCAGAGAAAAAGCTACTCTGACAGTAAATGAAAGTTTTGACTACTTTAGTATTTTGCAACAGTTACGTTTTCTTTCCAGATTCATCTCATAGAGTATTTTAAACAATGGGGTGTTTTAAACACACATGCAACTTGTATTTTTTTCTGAGAGTTGTAATATGTAAAACGTTTATTGAAATAGTTGATGAAGCTTGAGTGTGCCATTTTAACTGCTCTTCTGAAGACATTTTGGAATGCTTCAGTAAAACAAGTGGGAAATTACAGCCTTCTTATTTGGAAGTATATAAGAACCATATTTTATCATCTTTGAGTTTTCTTTACGAATTGGGAGAAAATTCAGACAAAAGTTAATAGAATGTGACTCAAAAATGATAGTTTAGTGATGAGTGATGACATTAATAGAAATTACTCTGATGGTGAGAAGCAAATAGTAACAAAAAATTTTTCAGGTGATACCAAAATTCATTAAGAGGAAGAGATAAAGTTCAACTAAAAGTACTGAATAGGTTCTTTGATAATCCAGTTAATGAAGAAGAGTGAATTATGTGAACATAGTATGAAAGATGTTTAGGATGAAATATTGTCCTACATGAAGATAACATAGCACTCATAAAACTCTATTACATGGATATCAAACTGGGAAATAATACTGTTGATTCAAAGAAAAGTGGAAATGCTTTGAAATCCTATAGCCCATATAGAAAAGAAACTGGATAGAATATTCCCAACTTTTATGGTAACCCTAAAAGCGTATGTAACATGAATGATTTTATTGATAATTTAGAAAAGTTTTCTTATATTAAAGCTGAAATAAAATTTTCTAATATTAAAAACACTGCAATCATTCATGCTAAAGGAAATACCTAATTATCTCCCTATTATTTCTAGAGGCTACAGTATTTAAAAATTGTCATTATATGAAGAAGTGATCAAAAAAGTGGAAGCCAAACTATGTAATAAGTGAAGTCCATTATTATAGTGGTATGCCAGGCAGATAATCAATCATGTATGCTAATTTTTATGGGCTTTATGGCATTTGCCAGTCTTTTAAAATTTTTAATTTGTTGTGATTTCTTATTTAGAATAAAATTACATATTAACTTCCATACCTAATAATGTATCTGTAATTTTGTATTATTTTTCTTAAACAGAGCTCCCCAAATTGTATAAGGTCCAAGCCTAGACCCCCAAAAAACCTGTCTCTGACCTTGCTTGTATGGTGATCCTGAGGACACCAAAGAAACAGGGATGGGGGGGTGGTCTGCTCCACAGGCACTTCTTTGCTGGTGCTGAAAGAGAGGGGAGGCATCCTACCTAAGCCACTGATGCAGGTATTCCTTGTAATGCTTTGCAGCAACACTGTGCTAAGAGCTTGGGTTCTGGAGTCAGATCACCTGGGTTTGTGGCTCTACCACTTAATGGCTCTGCAAATTTGAGCGAGTTAGCTTTCTCATTTTCTTCTGCAAATGAGGATGGTACTATATCTACTTCATGCAGTTGTTGTGAGGGTCAGATACTCTGAGGAGGTCAATATATACTTATTTAATAAATAAAAGGCAAATAAATACAAATACCAGGATGCAGGACATAGTGGACATTCAGGAAGGTAGAACTAAAGGAGGAACATGAACCAAAGAGAAAGTCTTATCAGAGGGCAGTGAGAAAAGATTGGAGGAAGAATTGTTCTTAAACTGAATTCCATACTCATGGATTTCGTCATTTCAAAGTTATTGACCACTCTTAGTGTGACAAAGCTTCTAAGACTGGGGTGGGCTGAGTATTATAGCCTATAAATCTCTAAGTCTGTTGATTCTTGAGTTCTTCACAACATAGCTCTCTTCTTTATATGAATGCTGTCTTTTGGTGCCAGAATGACTACACAGTGATAAACCTCCTTCATTCTCAGAGGAAAGGCAGCCCTTCCTCTGCATTCCCTCAGGGGTGGGAGAAAGCCAGCTGTCCAAAGCCTACCCAGGGACCTTTTGGAAGTAGGATATAGTTGCTCTAAAACACACTGCACTGGGAGCATATTGAGGTGGGCACATGACTTACCCTGCTATGGACTGAATGTTTGTATTCCCCCCAGATTCATATATTGAAACCCAAATGGTTTTTTGGAGATGGGGCCTTTGGAAGATAATTAAGTCATGAGGGTGGAGCCCTCATGATGGGATTTGTTCCCTTATAAATAGAGACAGGAGAGAGATTGCTTCCTTTGTCTGCTCTTTGCTATGTGAGGATACAATGAGAAGGCAGCCATTTGCAAACCAGGAAGCAGCTTTCACCAGATACCTGATCCGGTGACCCTCTGGTCTTGGACTTCTGAACCTCCAGAACTGTGGGATATAAATTTATGTTGTTTAAGCCACTCTCTCTAAAGTATCATATTATAGCAGCTTGAACTAAGACCAGCCCCTTTCATGGCCAGGGTCTATATTAAGCTTTTTGTAGCCCTTTTGCTTGGAGAGCAGCCCCTTGCAAGAAATGACCTGTCTTCAAGACACCTCCACCAATAATAAAAATAAAAATGACAAGCAATATGATTGAGACATGATTATGTGCCAGTCCCAAGGTTAACTGTATTTGATGAGTCATGTCATTCCACACATACTATGTCCTACTTTTCTTAAGGCAGCCTCCTCTGGCATGGAGTGAGAAAGCAGATTTTGATGCCTTCCTGAGTTGTTCACTTGGAATATTCTCCCCAGCAGTGTGTGCTCCTCTTCAAAACTCCCACTTCTGCAGCACCATTTTTTGAACCTTTATTATTTGCCAGGTGTTGTTCTAGGTGTTCAAAACACATCAATGAATAAAACAAAACATTGCAAATGGAATTTCGATTTGGGTACATTTGGTAGATGCTTTCTAAGGTTTGGTTTTTGGGGATTTATTGTTGTTTTTAAATCTTTGCCAAATTTGTAACTCTCCACATTCACATTTGTACTACCTTCCTATTAAACCATACATTCATGTTAATTCTAATATTGCCTTCTAAACAAAACTTTTCTAATCTGAATAAATGTAGTCATAATCATCAGTAATTTCTCTGTATAAGAGATCAGTTTTTAGGTATGGATGTACTTTAAGTTATTCTTAGATTTCATAACCACGTTACACAGACATGTCATGCTCCAGAACCACTAGAGACTTGTTCTACTTAATCATCAGTTAATGCTACTTGGAAGCATGCAGTGATTCTGGATGTTATATTTTGTCTAATGCTCTGTTCCTTATCAGTGACCATCACTTTCACGTTAGTGGACTCTTGGCCTTCAGGCAAAACTTTAAAAAAAACCCTGTTGGTTTGTACATTGATCCAGGCTTATACCAGAGACGTCTGGAAAATTGCAATTTTCTTAATTAGGTTGAAAAAATATGTATAAGTAGAAATAACATGGTTATGGTTAATTGTAAAACTTATATTGCTGTTAAGGAACAGTTTCCTTCAGATTTTGAGAAACCATATATCCGAGAGAAGGAAAAAATAGGGACTACCATGAAGTTAACAAAATGGACATAATGTTGCAATTGAGATAATCTTGCTAAATTCCTTGTATTGTGGCTGTACACAGGTATAAAAAGTAATTAGGATTTCATATGTGAAATCTCCTGCAGACTCTTGGCATCCGCATGGGAGACTGGCTGCAGAGCTATAGATCAGGGTAAATATGTACACATATCTTGTCTTAAATTCAGCAAAAGATTTGATAAAGTGCCTTCATATTGTTTTCACTAACCTGGAAAAATGTGAGTGGGATGAGGTGTAGTTGAATGAATCTGCCCAACCATATTCAGTAATGTTTGTGGAGCTAAATTGAAATGAATTGATCTGTGTTCATCTGTACAGAGTGCCAAAGTAATGTACACTGCATCATTTTAAACCCTGTCCTTTTCAGTATGCTGATCAAAGATGTGTGAAGATTACCAGGACCAACTTTGTCGACCCATGTGCTTCCTAACAGTTAAATCTAACAAATCTTTTTCAACCCTGTTGTACCTGCTGCCTCGGTGGCATGTGACATTGACTTCTACCTATTTTTTAAAAATCTATCTTTAACATCCACAGTATCATTTCTTCTAGTTTCCCACTCAACTCTGTGACTATTCCTCTTCCTTCTCTGATTTCACTCCTGTTCATCCCTTAAATATTCATCTCATTCTTCTTCACAATTTTACTACTCTCTGGGTGTTTTCATTCATGCTCTTGGCTAAATACTATTTATAATGTGATGACTTCCAAATCTGTATCTTCAGTCTAGACCGCTTTCCTGGGCATCCGAACTGTATGTTCCATCCCACTCTGGGCATATTGCCTCTTCTTACTTTAATTAGTACCTTGAAACTATTTGGCATGAAATATCTTAACCTCCCTTTTCCCAATCTGAAAGTTCCTGATAGCTGAAAAAGCACTGGCATTGGACACAGAACTGTGTTTGATTTTTTTACATTCATCACTTACTAGTTATACAAATCAGGGCAAATAACTTAACCTATCTGTGTTAGTTTTCTATTGCTGCATAACAAATTACCTCAAACTTAGTGGCTTCAAACATCACATTTATTATCACTTAGCTTGTGTGGGTCAGGAGTCTGGGCATGCCATAGTTGGATCCTCTGGTTAGGGTGTCTCATAAGGCTGTAATCAAGGTTTCAGCAAGGGCTAAGTTCTTATCAGATGCTCAACTGGAGAAGTACCCATTCCCAAGCTGTCTTAGGTTGTAATAAAACTGTATACAACTTACTTGTATTTACATGTAAAATGGGGTTAGGTATAAAACTCAGATAATTATAAGCAAGTGCTTTACCTACATGAACAATTCTATGTTATGTAAGATTGTCCTATGCATTTTTGGCCTCCACATGTTAAATACCATTAATATCTCCTATTCATTATGATTACCAGAAACACCTCCACAATTTTCAAAATACCTCTCATGGGTGATACTACCCTATTGCAAGTCACTGGGTGAAGCGTTTAAAATATCATTCCTAACAAACAAATGTAAGTTTTGTGGCAGAAATACATCAAAACACTGTACTGTTCATTCACATACTCATTCAACAAATTCTTACTGAGTACCTTCATGTGGAAGGCACTGTTCTAGGTGCTGTCTTATCATGCAGTGAACCAGACAGTATCTCAACTTCCCTCATGGAACTAATATAAACAGCAGAAGGGATATTAAAAATGGATATTGATCACTTAATATTCTTCCTTGGTTTGTACCAAGACAAACCTTTTAAAAATGTATCAATAGAACTTATCAGTTACCTGAACTCTCTATTCTTTAACTCCTTGTTCAAAGTTCAATTGAAGTATATCTGGAAATCTTCTATGGAGAACAGGCATGTCTACTATGTGAATAGCTCTTAAACTCTTCCACTTCTGTGCCTCCCTTTACTGTGTTATCATTGTCTAGAATGCTGCACTGTCCCCACATTTTCATGTGTAAAAATTGTCTTCCTCTTTCAAGACCCTTCCATGAAGGCTTTTTGATTCACAAAAACATATGTGATGGTGTGATGCATCCCACTTTTAAGGTACTATGTTACTACTTTTGACAATATTCTGTTCTCTTGGTTTTGGGTTTGGCATAGGGACAGAGACATATCAGGAGGCTAATAAGTTCTTCCTAAAAAAAAGAAAAAAAATTCTGCCTTGCAGAATGGTTGTCTGTACATTTGACTAATCTGTAACCCCTACTTTTCCCCCATTTTAAACATTTTAGCAGTAGGGTCTCTATCTTACTCATTTTTCAATTCCCTCTCAGTCAAGTACAATGTTATATGCTTATTGTTCTATTCGTTTCTTGTTAAATGTTAAATGTCTACTATCTGCTAGAAACTATAGGTGCTGAGGTCAAGCACCTTGGCTCTGGAATTAGAGAGCGTGGATTCAAATGCTATCCCTTCTATTCACTGGCTGTGACATTGGGCAAGTTCCTCAGAATATAAAGGTCTTGAGTTCCTCATCTGTAAGATAGTGGTGACAATGGTGATGATGATGGCTAATGTACTGTATACTGGGCACTCTAGCAGGAATGTGGGTAAGAACTAATGTCTTTGGCGTCAGACTTACCAGGGTTCAAATCCCAGCTCCATTGCTTATTAGTTGGGTGACCCTAAAGAAGTTAATCAGCATCACGAAGCCTTAGTTCCTTCAACTGTAATTGATTAAATGGAGATAAACATGCCAGTGCTTCCTGTTGCTCATAGAATAAAATTCAAATTACTTACAACGGCCTAAAACTAAGACCTACAAGATCTGACTCCTCCCTACCCATCCAGACTCATTCTGACCTCCCATTTGCTTACTTTGAGGGGATTATTTTCTGCCTTTCAAGCAAGACAAACACCTTTCCAGTTTAGTCCTTCACACTACCACAGGATGGTCTCATTTCCATGTTTACCTCAACATCACTTCGTCACAGAAGACTTTACTGACCAGTCCCCCAGCCTCCCCTTCTAACCTGTTTTGTCTAAAGTAGCCCTCTGCTCCCCATCTCCCTCCTCATCCAGCCACCCTCTCTGACCTTATTTATCATAACAGATACATTCTTTGCTATTATCTTTTTCACATTTTTTTGGTCTGATTGTTTCTTAATGAGAGCCTATTTCCCCTACTAGAAAGTAAACGTTATCAAGACTGGGCCAGCTTGTGTGTTGTTTGCTAATCTAATTCCAGTGTCTGGCACAGTACTCAACCCAATTAGGTGCTCCAAAAGTAGAATTGTATGCATAAGTAAAAGAATAAATACTTTACAGGTTGTTGAAAATGTTAAATGCGGAGGGCCTGGCAGAAAATAAGTGATGAGTTAATGTTAGCTATTATTACCATTACTAATGATACCAAAAATGGTCTCTGATTTTGTAAAATTTGCAATCCAGAGAGGAAGATACAGGTGTGTAACAAGCCAATCGTAATAATCGTGCTGCATGAATTGGGCTTTTGTGATGTGGGAACATGTAGATATGCTTAGGAAATATTTGCTGAACTGTTGTTTTTATTTAAATGGTCTTTAAAAGCATGGCCTAAGAATGAGCACAGCATGAGAATGGAGGCTGGATGTAACATTTTGTTACCTTTAGTGGTAACAATCTGCTCTCCGAGACAGAGTATTCCAGTGTAGGCAAGGGCTATGTTGTGCATTTGTTAACTTTATCGTCTGCTCTATCATAGCTACTAAATATATAACATACCGTGGTGTAGATCATGTTTATGCTTTCATGACCTTTTTCTCTCCTCCCTAGTGCATAAATCAAAAAGGGATTTGTGAGGTGTAGCCCTTTCCCAAGGCCTCTCCAATACTGCCCCAAATTAAATCCATCCTAAGTGAAGGCGCCTCTCTGTAGCTTCAGGACCAGTCCTCCAGCCTCCTCTTCTAACCTGTTTGCTGCTCCTAATTCTCTCCTATGTAGACATTTTGAGGCTGCCACCTCCCTCTTTACTCCTTCCTTCACCGATGCCCTGTAATTGCTCTCCCCAGTTCTACAGATTACACATATATCTTCACAAAGTGTTCTATAACTGTCTCCCCTCTCCCCTCACCAACTTTCAGTAATTACAGTTTTATTCTTAGGAAATACATCTCCTTCTACTAGAAAATCTTCAGAGCACAGTTGTGGAGATAAGACAGACCTCTCAAATTTTATGATTAGAACCATAATGTTTCCTTGTTGATAAATTATAGATACAGCAAGGCAGTTTCTTTTCCTACCAGGATTTCTGTCTGGGTGTATTAAAACTGCCAAACGGTAAGAGAGAGACAACATGATCATTTTTTCCTGTTGGTTGATTTCCCACATCAGGATATGCACTAGCAGGGGTTGAAATAAGACCATTAATTTTATTTTAAAATAAGGAAATACATAAAGCAAGATCTTAGTGTTATGCAGAAAATATATTACTGTTAGGGGTGGCTCTGCTGAGTCATCTCTAAGTACTTTCAGTTTGTTGATTTTGTATACACACAAGTTCAAATATCAAATAATGCCCATTGAGTTTGATGAGACACTAATGACAGTTACCCTTCTGGCAATACTATCACTGAACTTGTTAAAAGTAGCAAAGAATATGCCATGAGTCTCTCTGAGGGCATAACAGGTCCCTGATGGGAAAACAGGGAAAGGGGGCACTGTGCCTGGGTGAATGGATAATGATTGCAGTTGACTCACTTTTAGAAGGAAAAAGATCAGCAACAACACTTTGCCTCTTCAGATTATCAGGCAATAGATTTCCTGTGAGGAACATTTTCAGAGAATCTCTCTGCCCTAGAATTTTAAAAAAGAAGCTTAAAAGAAAATCCCAGAAAAATGAATGCATGCTGCTAGAAGAAGAGATTTCAGGGTGGTAGTGGTCACTGTTGAAATAAACAATAATACATGGGACAGACAACACACACATAATGGCAGTATAAAAACAGACAATATCAGAGAAAGTAAAGAGCTAATGATGGTAGCTAAGAATTAGTTAGCACCTAATGAATGTTTTTATGCTTATTATTTTATTTATTCACACAAAAAACTAAGAAGATAATAAGCAAATAACAGATTTGAAGTTTGCAACAAAAGCAGTCTGGCTCCAGGACTCATGCTCTTAACTACTATACTATATCATACTATACTATAATACACTGTATTATACTGTATAATATAATATATTGCTTCTTTTGCACATTGTATTGTAGTTTTCTGTGGACCTGTACTTATGTGTGTGTATCCTTCACCAGTTTGCAAGCTCCATAAGAAGAGGGACTGGGTCTGTCTAGTTTACTACCAAGTTCCTAGAAGCCCAGTGCTAGGCACATAGATGTCCAAAACATATTTATCAATTGACCAGTGTCAACAAGCAAAACTGAGACAAATTAGGTATTTTTGGCCTAAATGCTGAAGGAGGAAAGGAGTGAGTATAATACCATTGTGCACCTTTCCTTTGAAAAACTCAAATCTCCTTCATTATCCACTACTGTGTGCCATAACTTACGAAAGCAAGATCAACAAGGACATTGCCAATGGCAGGCAGAAGGTGGTAGACTCAGATGAGAAAAAGGAGAGAAAAATTTTCTCAAAATCTTTACTATAATGCCCATGCGTTTCTTAAGAGACTTGGGATATAACTATGCATGGCAGAGGTTAAATTTGAGGAAAGGCTCCCTGAATCCTGAAAATGTCTTCTGTTTTAATTACTATTTTATTCATAAGAGTATAACCAACTAGACTAAGACATGAAGTATAAATTCCTTTTGAATCTTAGTCCTCCATACTCTTCTCCTGAAGAAAAAGTTGTACAATACAGATTGGAACAATAAACCTATGTTATTTACAGGCTTTGTGTCTAAGACACCACTGTGGGAGATCCAGAAGAAGCACATTATCCCCCAAACATTCCAGAATCTCACTAATCTATGGGTGTGAATGAGGTCAATTATTGCAGTACCCGAGCTTTCCACTTCTAAGCTCATGCAAGAGTTCCAATACCTTTCAAAGTCCCACCAGTCTACAAATATCTTTGGAAATCCTGAAGAGTTTCTTATATAAGTTCATGAATTAATATAAGCTTCTATCGTGTCATTTCATTTGCACTTCTGCTGCATTCACTAAGGCCCCTGCTGATTCACCCCAGTTCTGATGCTCCTAATCTTCATGTTGCTGTAAAATTTGGCAGTCTCCTGTGAGGGCAAAAAATACATATGTAATGCTCAGTTGGATAGTTTTGGGGGTTGTTTGGGTCCTGAAATGTTAATCTATTTAGGGAGAGCTACTTTCTGTTCTCACTCATGATCCTGATACTTTGTCTATGTGGAGTGTATATTGCCACTGGGGTAGCCAGATTGGGATGAGATTTCTTTATCAGCTGCCTCACTATATCTTTGCTGTCATCTAATCCTCAAACCCTGTTGTGAAATTGCCATTCCAGATTCTTTCTTCCCTTGGTATGAATTCTTTCTCAAGGTCTTTGCCAACTTTCTGTGCCATCTGGCAACCTTACTTTCTCCCTTTTCCAATCCAGTCCAAGAAAAATGTCTATGTCTATAAATCTGAATTTCTCTCATCATATTGTGAATCAATGCCCATGTAAATCCGTGAATACAAATAATGTGTAGGATGCCATCTAACTCCATATGATAGTCTGACTCTGAGTCTTAGCCCAGCTGTGACCTCATCATGTAAGATACTATAATAGTTTTGTTCCTAGGTCCCAAGATATGTCTATCAATAGCCAGGGTTTCCCTGGAGGTTGTACTCACTTATTCATTGGAATCATCCTTTTCTTTGGAAGTGGGGAGAAGTATTGGGAACTGTATTAGTCAGTGTTCTCCAGAGAAACAGAACCAATAGGAAATATATATATATATATATATATATATATATATATATATATATATATATATAGTTCCAAATATATAAATTTATTATAAGGAATTGGTTCATGCAATATAGAGCCTAAAAAGTCCCAAGATCTGCAGTTAGCAAGCTGGAGACGCAGGGGAAACCAATGGTATAGTTCCAAATGTCAGCAGACTCAAGACCCAGGAAGAGCAAATGTTTCAGTTTGAGTCTGAATGCAGGAAAAAAACTGATATCCCAGCTTGAAGGCAGTCAGTTAGGAAAAGTTCCCTCCCACTCAAAGGAGGGTCAGCCTTTTCATTTTATTCAGGCCTTCAACTTATTGGATGAAGCTCACCCACATTAGTGAGGGCAGTCTCAGTCTACAGATTCAAATGTTTATCCCTTTCAAAAGTGCCCTCACAGACATACCCGAAATAATGTTTGACCAAATATCTGGGCACCCCATGGCCCAGTTAAGTTGATACATAAAGTGAACCATCCAAGTGATCATATGCCCTGATTCCCATTCTCAAAAAATGTGTTTACCTACTAAATAGCTCTAGGGACAGATAGAAGGTAAACAAGTCCCCAAAAAGCTACAAAAATGGAATCTTGGGCTTTGGGAAAATGTAGAATGGAGCTATATCACAGCATCTCTAATATTACAAACCGAAAATAGAAGAAAAAAAATAGACACGAACAAAAACTCAGCCAAAAAATATAGTCATCAACTACCATCAAGAAAATGGGAACAGCACAGTAATAAACACTTCAGAAAGTGCTGCTATGGAAATGAACAGAAGATTCTAGAGTGGAGCAGTACCGTCCCCAGGACTGAGAATCCATTTGAGAATGTTAACAAAGTCCTGAGAATTCTCATTAATTCTTCCACATCTAGAGAAAATAAAATTTAGTAGCATATATTTATGTTTTCCTTTCTCAAACTGGTTGTTGACTGTCTGAAACCATAGAAATGAACAAGTGCTGATTTTCTCTGAAAGAAGTTGTATTACTAAGGTCAAAATTAGGGTATAAATGACAGAAAATGGAAAGTAGTAGCTAATCAAGATATACATGTATTACTTTTGCACTTGAATGTCCCAGTAGATGGCCCTGGGCTAGGTTATGATGTTGTGTGTTATGGGTGACCCGAGGCTTCTTTTCTCTTGGTGCACCACTGTTGTCTTGACCTCATGTAAAAGAAGATGACATTCCCATTCCAAGCAGTGGGATAGAGGAAAGAACAAGCAAGCTGTCTCTTAAGGAAGGTTCGTGAAAGCTTTCATATAATTTCCTTGCATCCCACCAGCCAGAAATCAGTAATTATACTCATCTGCAAGGTAGGCACAGAAATGTAGTTTTTCTTCTGATCAGCTTAGAGCACACCTTAATATCAGGAGTTTTATTACTATGAAAAAGAGAATGGATACTGGAGAGAAGCAATTCTAGTACTGATTTTAAGGACCAACCTGAAGTCTGAGACTATTCTCTAGGGGAATGGCATGTTTTCCACAATTAGAGGAATTTAGCTGCAGTATAGGACATTTAACAAATTCTAGAAGAGGAGAACCAAGGGATTATAGAAGAGACTGCAGCTTAGTTCATGCCAACCTTGATCTCTTCACCTCATCCTTCTGCCATGTCCACAGGTTACAGAAAATGCATATGGAACCTAAAACACTATAACACCTCAAACTATAGGTAGTTTGGAAGAGAAGACAAACTGGTTTCTGATATTAAAGGAAGGAATCAGAAATTCGCTTACACTATAGAAGAGGAAAGATAAAATTAGAGGACTGGGATAAAACCGCTCAAGGATGAACAGATGAAAGAAATGACTTGGCACAGCTATCTAAGCAACTTACATTTTTTTCTTTTTTAATTTACAATGCATAAGACAAAACCCAACTTTGGTGAGACAAAAAGCCAGGGAACAGAAAGAGATTCTCCGCAAGAGATTCATGCTTGAGACAACTTAATATAGTATAATTAAATTAAAACAAGAAAGAGAAGATGACAGAAGAACAGAATGAGAGTAGAATGGAGGCTGCATGCTAAAGGAGGCAAAGTAAGGATCAAAATAGTATCATTTGGAACTACCAAAGATGCTGGACTAAAACTTAGAAAGTATCAGTTATTAATTAAGAATAGCCTGCCACAACGCTGGTCTGAGATTTGGACCACAAACAAAAGCTCAGCACAGTGAGGTTAATGCCCTATACAGACTAGACAGTTGGCAACTTACCCAGTCTTCCCTGTAGCATTTGTTCCACCTACTCCCTTCCCTGTTGGTTTCCTAGAGATTGCTACAGAAGTCAGGGAACACACACATGTATAGCTTTGGGAAATGGTTGGTTTAAAATTTTCTCCTTGCATAAACTATATTTATTTAAACTAAAACTTGGCTTGAAAAGGTATTTGTATTATGGCTAGGTCTGTTTGTCTATATTTCTTTAATTTATGCAGTATACGTTAATTCCTTTTTTAATGTGAAAATATTTTGACACTGCTTCTTCTTATTTCTTTTACTTCTTGAATAATTTTATCATGAGGCTGGCTCTGAATCACATCTGCTTTCTGGGTTTCTAGACTTTTATTTAGTGTATAAATCCTTCAGTATTGGTGCTCAAGTCTCTTATTTCTGGACTCAAAACATTTTAAGTAAATTGGAATATTATTATGGAGGTAACTTTAGTTTATATTATTTTTGATGGTTAATTCTAATCACCCCATCCAGTCATTCAAAAAATAAAGATACACATTTAGACTAATCGAATTTAGACTTATTCCTGTTCCAAGAACAAAACAAGATACTTAGTTTTGAGCTGAGGCAGGTCATTCAACAAAATTGGATTTACCTGACCCTCTCAGGCACTGTATAATGTGTTTTATCTGTTGCCAAAGATGCAGTATTTTTTGTATGAAGGGAAGTATCACGTGAATTCACTTTTAACCTGCTCTTAAATCTTCTTAAAATCTACCTAAGAAATGTACATGAGGAAGAGGACATGTATTTGTGAACTCAGAAAATGGATTTTGGAAGATTTCATCTCTTCAATCAAACACATTTACAAGCTTTCTAAAATCAAACGCCGCGACCTAGATAGTACCCACCCCTGGAGACGAGTCCCTTTCCTTGTCATTGCCCAGTATACACATCACGCTCCTTATTACCATCCTTTTCTAACAACGCATCACTCTAATGGGCCATTTAAGTGATTGAAGAGAAGATGAACATGTAGTTCAGAAAGCCTCTCGTTGACTAATCACTTTTCCACACAGTTGATAAATCTTTATGGTTTCCTGAGCAGGTATTCCTGAAACATCGTATTAACAGTTACTATTAGGAAATGTTCACAGGTACATTGGCAATATTATGCTTCTTGTTGTTATTAGTTTGATATCTGGCCTATATAAAATTTAGAAAAAAAAGTGGAACTGCTGTGCAGATTTTTCTCAGGGTATATCGAAGTAGCCTTTGCTATAGCTGTGAGATTTTATAAAGTATTTTCCAAGACATCTATCTCACACAGACAAGACCATTTTAAATTGGACTCATTAAATCATTTGTTGTCACAGCCAACAGCCGTGTGGAAGCTAGTTAACAAATGAAAAATGAGCCTTTTAACTTGTTTACTTTATATGGATGGTTCTTTTATTTCAGTTTTTTTTCCCTTCAGGTAGCACATTGACTTAGGGGATCTTGTTACAGTACTGCCTGACAAAAATTAAAAATGTGAAGGCTGAAAATACTATAGACATAATGTCCAAGTTCACATAAAATACTGGTGAAGAAGTTCCCACGGATAGTGATATCTGGGCCTATCTTCTAGTTCAAGGAAAGGAACCAATTAAAACTTCATTTACTTTGTTGAAAAAGTAACACAGAATCACTTGAGAAACATAAGATTCTTGGCACAGGAAGAAAAAATAGTGATTGTAAATTCATCTCTGAGTTTTTCCTTCTAGCCCTTATTCTGCCAGTTCAAGAATATTCTCAACAATATAGGCTAACGTATCTTCATTCATTCATTCATCCGTGCACTCATTCATTCATTCAATCATTATCAATCTGCTTCTAAATGCCACAGTGGATGAATGCTATCCTTTAAATGTTTGTTGGCAGGTAGTGTTTTTCTTTGCTATTTGTTATAAATTGATCTTCACTTAATTTCAGTTTATATTTTCTTCTTGTTGTAGGTCAATATTTTTGGATTTTTTCATACTATTGCCTTCTTAGCTATGACCTAGAAAAACATTTTTACTTCTTTTTTGTTTTGTTTTATTTTTCATTCAAGAATCGTTTTTAAAATTTCCTTACTTTTGTTTATTTCCTAATAGCGTTCACTGAATGTGTTGCCAAGTCTTAAGTGAAGTGGAATGGTATTTTCTTATTATCCCTGTGCAATGCTGTATATCTCAGAGATTACAACAGGAAAATGTTAATGATGAAAAAGAACTTTGGGAATAGGTAGATCAAGTGTTGAATCTCACTTCCACCAATTTTCTTATATGTGAAATGGAGATGATAAACCCTTTAGGGGTTAGACTTAAGATAAAATAAACATACATAAAGTTCCTTGCATATAGTAGACACTCAATAAATGCCCCATCTTTTCAGAAAATTTAAAAGTTATATATTCTTTTGAATTGTCAAGTGATATCTAATTTTCTGCCCAGTATCTACCACTGGTCCCTTGAGTGCCTCAGCTTTCTCCTGTTTGTTTGATGAGTGATTAAATTCAGCTGAATTTTATGCTAATATTTTATTTTAAAAAGAATTCAAATCAATTCTCAAGTTTTAGTCAACTTAGGTTTTTGAGGTAATTGGTATTACTTGATAATGGGGTCCTTACTGATATTTGAAGCAAAACTCAATTTAGAGTTATCTACAGTTCCATTAATCTGAGGCATATTTTCTTTTCCAGCTCATTAATAATAATGTTAAATAAGCACAAACCTAACAACAACACTATAGATGGTACTTAGACCATTCCTACAGTTTCATTTATTCCTACTCATCATTGCTCTACTCTGTGGTCTAGTGGTCAGTTTGCTTTGTAGAATGATATTGTGGGAAACACATTTGAACTAATTCCTCAAGTTACTGTACTTTCTTCAAATTTCCCATTAGCTCATATATTCTATAGTCTATTCATTTTGTAGTTCCATTTATCTAAAAATTTATCTTCCCTTTCTTCCCTATTTCCCAAATTTCCAAGTTTGAGCTAGATGTATCTCATCTGTAGTCTTGTATTCACTCAGTAAATTTGTAGTGAATGCCTACCATGTGTCATGCATTCTTGACACTGACTGAGGAGAAAGCAAAGAATAAAACATAGTCCTGGACTTCTTGGAAGTTACATATTAATGGAGGGTGGAGAAAGGTCAATGATCATTGTGTAAGAAATTAAATAAAGAATCTGGTTTGAAATAGTGATAAGCACTGTGGAGAAAATAAAATGTGGCAGTTAGATAGGGACTTGGTGGTGTGGTGGTGCAAGGGTAATTATTTCAGCTAAGATGGTCAGGAAACGCCAGAAGAGATGAGACCAAATTAATGAGAAAGGAAGAATATTACAGGTAGAAGAACAGCAAGTTAAAAGGCCCTGAGATGAAAATGGATTTAGCATTTCTGAGGCACAAAGTGAAGGTTAGTGTGGCTGGGTTGAGGTGGATAAGGGGGAACAAGGTAGGAGCTGATGTTGAAAAGGTAGGTAAAGGTCAGGTCATGCAGGGCCTGGTCGGCTGTGGTATTTAGATTTTTTTTCTATAGGCAGTGAAAAGACATTCAAGTGTTTTAAGCAGCAGAGTGGATTGATCTGATGTATGCTTTTGAGAAGATCATTTGGGCTGTTGTATGGAGAATAGACTGGGAATTGTGAGGTTACAAGAGTTGAGACAAGGAGACTAGTTGGGAGATTATTGCAGTAGTAGAGTTAGGAAATAATGATGACTTAGATTAGGGCTTTAAAGAATGGAGCTGTGAGGAATGGTCAGATCTGGGAGAGATTTGGGGGACTGTACTAAAAGGACTTGCTGATAGGTTGGATGTGAGAAGTGATGGAACAAGTGGCACCTTATTAGGCTTAGCACTTGAGAGATTTAAACCTACATAACAATTGTCACACAGTATTTAGTCATCCCTTTATATCACGTTATACTCTCCTAAAGAGCCTGGAAGCTCCTTGAAAATAACAACACTTCTTATTTATCTTTGGATCACCAGTACCTTTACATGGTTATTGTTCAGTAAGTATTTGTGGAATGAATGGAAGTCACGGAGGTAAATCTAAAATTATTCAACTTGACAGAATAATAACTGCTGTGTTCACAACCATTTACAAGGGCATGTAGTGTTGCATAAGAATAAAGGATACAGCATTTTGGCAACACACTTTATAGAATGATATGATTTGCCAGATTCACACAAGCAAATTTATAGTCTAGAAAGAAACTGGTATGTTTACAGGTGAAAAGCAAGTATAAAAACACTTATGAATAGTTCATAGATATCTTCCTATCTGAATGCTTAAAGTTCATACATAGATAAGATGCAGGTCCTCTTTAATTGCTTAAAAGAAAATATAACTACCTTGAAACTTAAGCTATTGTTTGTGATATTAAAGATACATCTCTATCAATTAGAACACCTTTGGATACAGTTGAGCTAAGCCCAAATCCAAATAGTTTAGAATCAAGAAATGGCTTAAACAGGGTTTAAATGATGTTACCAGAGGTTCCTTTCCCTTATTTTATAGCTTGGTTCTTTACTCTAGCTTTCGCTTTATTCTCAAATGGTTAAAAGATGGCAGCATTGACTCAAGATCTCACATCGTCTGATTTTTAGCAGTGGAACAAATGTCTTAAGCCTGGCTCTCACTGGCTCAATCTGGATCATGTGTCCAGCTCTAAACCAATCTGTGTGGCATAAGAGTTGTTCTTCAAGGGAACTTGGAGTACTGTTGGGAAGAAGGAATAGAAGATGGCAGGCGGAAATATAACAAATGTCGAGTACATTCAGGAATGTTTTCTGTCAATTTTAAAGCAAGCGTATGGATTCAATATTCTTTAAAAAATAGATTATATTTTAAGGTACGTTAGACTTTCAGCTTCATAAATGCAAGGATCATCCATTATTTTTGTGTCCCTGTGGCTTAACAATGTACCTGACATAAAGTAGATATTCAATAATACTTGTTGAATGAACAAGTAAACATGAGCCATCTCCCTTAATCTTATAGAAATCATTGCTGGACTTCTCTATGGACTTGTATGATAAAGCAAAATAACAATTTCTATGCATGTGCATAAAATATTTTGGAAATATTATTCATAGACTATCAAAATAATGAGAAGAAGAAATTGTTAGATTCAATTACAGCATCCTGAAAAGGTTTTTACATGTTGAGATTTTGGCCTGTATTTTAAAATTTGGATTCTTTTTGATCTCTTTCACCTTTTGGGTATAAAATAAACACCATATTTCCTATGGCATTTCAGAGAACTGAACTTGATAATTCTGGCAGTGCTATTTTGCTCTTTCAAGACATTCAACAGCAAGCACATATGTGTCTGACTAAATGTCACTGTGCTTAAGGTTTCTATAATTTGGATTTGGAGACTGGCAAAAAGAGAAGGAAGACAGAACTTCTTAGTTTCTTATTACCTTATCCCATGATGTTTCTTTGTTCATTTGATTCTAATGATTCCAACAGGAGTTGAAACAAAAGCTGGAGGATTGGCCTACCATGGGTTAATTACTTAGTGGAAGGGCTATTTCTTGAGTCTGATGGTGGGGAGTGGGTCAGAAAAGACTAATTAGACAAGCTTCAAGTTCTAGGGAAATGCTAGTGGAACAGGTGAAAATAAACTGGTGATAATTGAGGGGCTAATTATCCTCCACCTAGCAATTGGCCACCAGGTGTTCTGTAGCACATAAAAGAAGAGACTGGCAGAGCAACAGAGGCTGTTTTGTGCGGAGAAATAAGGACGGGGGGAGGCAGGGAGTAGGGGGTGGAACACACACAAAAAAAACCCCAGAGGATTTTAAAATCCATAAAATGATGTTCCTTATATTTTTCATGTAATCTTTCTTGCTGCATTGGGTAGAAAACTGGACCAAGGATATGTGCTGGTATTTTGTTTTATTTATTTGTTTTGAAAGAACTAGTGTCCCTTCTAGTCTGTATACTCACTATACAGTATATGTATATGTTGGGTATACATATACATTTATCCTTGTAATTGAGTTTATGGTAACAATCTACATGGAGCATTTATTAGATAGAAAGTTTATTGGCATTTGGAAAGTCCAGGATTAATAACAGAATGGAAACCAACCAGTCTGAATTGTTATGAGGAACCGTTTGTTTCACAATGACCAAACTTCCTTTTATTCATGCTACACTGGAATATAATGAGGTCTCAGAATATCTCTAGTGGTGTGAGAGATATTACTAAGGTATCCCTTAAAGGATTTTTCAGCTCTCTTTTACTGTCCTAATGTGTCATTTTGTGAAAAATCAGCACTTAGACTTCAGTAACTAAACAGGACTGTCTTTGATGTAATATTTTATAGGCAATATAAATTTTATAGGCAATATATTTCATAGGGAATACAAGGGGTTAATCATTACCATTAAAACAATACAATATCCAATTCATAAATACATCTATAAGCCTGAGACAGCATGACAAAGATAGAAACTATTTTTAAATGGCAAAGGTGAAAATTAGGTTGTCAGAAGGGTTAAACTGAGACATATACCTTGTCTAGTACCAGCTCTTGATTCTGCTGTCCTTGCAAGGAACAGGCTCATTCTTTGGTCCAGGGTGGAGAAGGCATTGCTTCTCTGGAGCTGGGCACTTTGCTCTGAAGCAAGGACACCTCTCCTCCCACACTCTCAGCGTTCGGTATGGGTGGAGTTCCCTATAATTAACTGCTCTGGCCTAGGACTACTATGCTGCAGTTAAAGGCCTGGGTTTTCAGGCCTGGGTTTTTTTTTTTTTCTGCTGTTGCCATTTCCCTTGGCAGGAAGAGCAATTTAAGGGCGACTTTGGAACTGGATTTGAATCATGGCTCGACCACTTACTAGTGTTGTGACCTTGAGCAAAGATCTTAAATTCACTGACTTTTGCTTTTTCTCATCTGTAAAATAGAAGTAATGATTACTACCTTGCAGGGAACGTGTAAGGATTAAATAAGATTTAAAATGCCTTTGGTATCATTAAGTTCTGACTGGAAAAGCACAACTACCATCTAGTGTATAAACACCACAAATGTATTATACAGGGAACTGAAATACAGAGAATATGTTACAAATGTAATGGAATAGCTGAAAAGCCAAACAAGGAATGGTTAGGCAACTTGGTGATTAGTAGCAGCAAGAAGCAAATTCCACTCCTATGCTGAGGACTAGTACCTATGGCATGTTGCCTGATACATTGGTACTTCACTGAGATGTCAGTGGATCCATGTCTTTTCTTTCCCTTGGGTCCCGGAGTCTTGCAGTTCTCTTTCTACTCCCTCATTTCCCTATCCTGACCTTTTAAAGGTCCCCTAAAGCCTGGTAGAGGTCAGAAAAGAAACTTCAGCCTCAGCATGGGGACTATATTCTCTCTAATGCTTCTCCCTTCCTACACTAGACCTTCTTGGAATCCATCTCTTTTCCCTCCATTTTTCTGAGAGAAAATAATTTATCTTTTAGATGAATGCAGGGAGTGAGAATTTTCTTAAGACCTCTCACCTTGTTCTCCTCAGGGGAACCTTCCAGATTCCCAATTCATCATCCTAAATCCAGGGAAATTGATTTACTTTAAAAGCATACATTCAAATTATTTCATCATATTAGGTGCTAGAAAACCCTACCATAACTCTGATGAATGTAACTCTTCACAACAATGCCTATGACTGTTTAAAAGAAGACCAATTCTTAAATAGCTGTTGAAAAATCAAGAAACTTTATTCTTGACCCCTGGCTTGTATATCTGATTTCCCTACCCTCAGTAGGTCATCAAAACTGAGAGCATTGTAGGGGATGAAGGAAATGGGAACAATACAAAAATACACATATTCTTACAGGTAAGCCTGGATTTGGTGGAGAAACATCAAGGAAGATGGAGAGCCAAAATGAACCAAACTGTATTCCCTCGATGGTCTAGATGCTGTGAATCATTATCTTGAATAAAGGAATATTAAATTGTTTCTAGCATCTTCTGGTTAAGGAGGCCATATACCTCCTAAAAGATTTTGAACCAAAAAAATGGTTAAAGATTTGACTTATTAAGAAGTAAGCCTCAGTTGTGTGAATAATTATCTATACCAGGCCACTTTTATGCCATTAAATTAGGTACTACTGTATAACAAAGCCTGCTTTTTCTTTTCTTTTTTTAAAAAGTAAGAAGTTTCCCTGGATAGACTCATCAAAGGTTTGTCACTTTTTAAAAGCTGAATGAAGGACCAGATAACATTTGCATTATAGAATAGATTACTTTTTCATTTTTCAGTGTTTAATATGTATGTAGAAATTAGACGCTAAAGATCAGAGAAAGACTACAATCACCTTTTTCTTTTATTGTGCAAGTACTAAAAGTACCTTCTTAGTACTTTATCTAAGAAGTCCCCAGACTTAGAACTAGACATTAGGAGAGGCATCTGTGGAGTAGGGAGTCATGGGGATGAAAGGTTAAAGACAAGAGAACTCTGAGTGTGGATTTTAATCCACTGGGGAAGCTGTCACAGCATAATTAGAAGAATAAGCTGTGTAGGGACCATGCAGAATGCAGCTGCTAAACCACAGCCTATGACAATTTAGAAAATCCATCTTTTTTAGCCTCAAAATAAAAGCTTTTCCCACATCAAGGACTGTCTGGAGAATATGTCTTCTGTAAACACTGCATGAAGACTGATTTAAGATTACTGAAAGAAGTATACAGCATATTTCATTGGGGATATATTTCTAAGTTAGAATAGCTTTTCTTTTATAGTGTTCCATCTTGTTAACTCTTCAGTGGTTTAAAGTTCTTGATTTTGTAAGGCTCATGTATTCCTATTTTTTGAAAAGATGCTTAGCCAAAGTCTAAAATATTTGGGAAGAAGAGTCAGCAATAGTTTGACTTAGTCAGCTCCAATAGCTACCAATTTCCAAGAGAAAAAATAGGCAAATAAATTAGCTGAGTACTATACTAAAACATCTAGACAGGCCAAACAATCTATTACCCAGAAAACCAGCACATGTCAGAGTAGAGGGAATGGCAAGAAAGAGAGGATTTTGGATTCTAAGCCAAAGTAGTAAACTATATAAATACTATAAGCTTTCAGGAGACTGCTTGATGTTACCATTAGGTAAATGTTATTATTGTTGCTTGAAAGAAAAAAAAAAATTACTCAAGCTAGTGAGACAAAATAATTTATTGAGATATTAATTTTTGGTTATTCTTCCTTAACTTCTTTCTTTATTTCAAATAGATAACCAGGCCTTTTTAAAATGCAGTTCTTTCCCCCTCTCTTTTATTTTGCCTAGTTTTATTGAGATATAATTGCTATACATCGCTGTATCAAGTGTACAACATAAAGGTTTGACTTATATATGTTGTGAAATATTTACCACAATAAGTTTAGTTAACACCCATCATCTCATATAGATATAATAAAAAGAAATGGAAAAAAATATTTTTCTCCTTGTAATGAGAACTCAGGATTAACTCTCTTAACAACTTTCATATATATCATACATCTGTGTTAACTGTAGTCATTATGTTATACATTACATTTATAGTACTTATTTATCTTATAACTGGAAGTTTGTACCTTTTGACCACCTTCCTCCAATTTCATCTCCCCTCACCCCCACGCCCACCTTTGGTAGCTACAAATCTGCTCTCTTTTTCTATGAGTTTTTTTTTTCCCCACATATAAGTGAGATCATAGTGTTTGTCTCTCTCTGCTGACTTATTTCACTTAGCATAATGCCTTCAAGGTCCATTTATGTTCTCACAAATGGCAGAATTTCCTTATTTTTTTATGGTTGAACAGTATTCCCTCGTACTTTTTATCCATTCATCCATCGATGAACACTTAGGTTGTTTCCATGTCTTTGGCTATTGTAAATATTGCTGGATAGCCAAACTCTATATTTCATATCTTCAGGGTTATTTGTAGGACCTAAATTAGAAGCTGCTTGAAGGCAACATCTCTCTCTATCTTTTGTGAAAGCCTAAACTCTTTGAAGAGATTATGTAAGGGAGGAGAGGAAAGGGAATGTCTTTAAGAGAGTTTAGGAAGGGCAAGGGTGAGGGCAAGAGCAAGAGGAAGAGCTTTTTTCCTCTCAATGCAGTGAGAGGATAGCCTTTGTGGGCTCTATTTGTGGTAGGGCCTTATTCAGTGCTCATGACAGTGCCATCAAAAGGGGCAAAACCTCAGAGGGGATGTAATTGTGGTCACCGCTGGAACACAAAATCCTCCTGCTTCACTTAAGTTTCACACACACTAAGCTCAGCTCAGTCTCCAAATCCCAAGAGACCCTGAGGACTGAGTTAGTGTGTGTCTCAGCAGTGACCCCTGCTGCCAAATGACCACTTATTGAAGGAAACTTCCTGAGCTATTGGTGTTGCCCAAGACCTTAGAACCTTTACGTAATACTTTGAGTGGGTGTGAGAGTGGGAGCAATAACAAGTGAGATAAAATCCCAGCCAGTATGGTAAGATAAGGGCTGGGAGATGGATTTAAGTGGACTTAAATAAAATCTGATGCTTCTCATAGTTTACTGATGAAGATTCAGACCCACTAAGGCAGAAATGAAAAATTTATCATAAGGATAAAATGATATTGTAGCCTTTCTTATATCTCCAAACCCACTTCATTCTATCACCCTCCTTCCTTACTATACTCTAGCCATGCTGATTACTTCCCAACCTGCCGTGCTCCTTTATACCTGAGGATCCTTGCCCTTAAACTTCCTTTTGCCTAAAAAATGTGCCTCTAAATATTTGTGTGACTGGCTTCTCCTCACCTTTCAGATCTTACCTTAAATGTCATTTCCCAGGAGAAGTTATCCCTTTTAACCCTAATAAAAAGAGCCGTCTCTTACACTCCTATGGCAAAGCAGTTATTCTTGATTACCCTCCTCTATATTCCTTCTTAGGATCATAATAAAGCAGATAGACAGATGGATGGGCAGATAGACAGATAACATATTAGTGTTCTAGGGCTGCCATACCACAGACTGAGTGGCTTAACAGAAATTAATTTTCTCACAGTTCTGGAGGCTAGAAATCCAAGATCAAGGTGTTGGCAGGTTTAGTTTCTTCTTGGCCTGTAGATGGCCGCCTTCTTGCTATGGCCACGTGGTTTTTTGTTTGTTTGTTTGTTTGTTTCTGTGTGTCTTTGTCCTAATTTTCTTTCTTTTTTTCCTTTAAAACTTTATAGGTGTGAACTTCTGTTTTTCATATTTATTTATTTATTTGGGTGGGCAGGGTCTTAGTTGCGGCACACGGGATCTTCGTTGCGGCATGCAGGATCTTTTAGTTGTTGCATGCGGGCTCTTTGTTGCAGCATGCAGGATCTAGTTCCCCAACCAGGGATTGAACCCGGGCCCCTTGCATTGGGAGTGTGGAGTCTTAACCACTGGACCACCAGGGAAGTACCCAATTTCCTTTCTTATAAGGATACTAGTCATATTGGATTAGTCAGATTGATCCACCCATACAGCCTCATTTTGCCTTAATTATCTTTTTAAAGGCCTCCAAATACAGTCACACTCTGAGGTACCAAGGGTCAGGACTTCAACATATGAATTTTGAGGGGATACAATTCAATTCATGACAGATAGATAGATAGATAGATAGATAGATAGATAGATAGATAGATATAGATAGATAAAGATAGATAAGATAGATAAATAAGATAAGTAGAATATCACTAGTTTATTCTGCTGGGGAGAGACACTGGTCTGGCTGTGGGACTAAGGGAGAGGTTTGGGGTACTCCTACTTACCCTATTCCTTACTCTCCCACCTTAAGAGATACCTATCATCTCTAATTTCTAAGCCTTATGGTGCTAATGGCATGAATCAGCTTTCTTCTTTTGATTTTCTGTACCCCACTTCTACTTTTTTCCTCTACCAGTCACTTACCAAATCATAGAAAACTCAAATCATATTCAGTAACTAGCCATCTAGCTGCTTCTTGTCTTCTGAAACATTGTTGACGTGTCTTACTTGCCATTGTTTTTTGATTTACTTTATCATTTTGATTTTATACATTTTTTTCTGCCTTTGCAATAATTTTTTGTAGGGTTTCATGAAGATAAATGGAGATAAATCTGCATAGTCAATGTTTCATGTTTAATTTAAATTCTGTTATGTTACTTTTAGCTTTGTTTAATACGACTTTAAGGTTCTTAACTCTTGTTTCCTGAATCCTGGAGAGTCCCTTATTATTAATTGTATAGAAGTTCTATTCTTAATGATCAATCCACTTATTTTTATAAAATTAATTACATAAGAAGTGGTATTATCCAGAAAATTATAAATATCACATCTAACCTTTAGTTACTGTGGATCCAGTGAAATTTTTATGTATAAACCTGGGTCAACATATAACAAAATAGTATCACATCACATAATAACATTTAGATCATTAAAAAAGATATTTGGCCCAATATAGCTTTCAGTTTCAGTTCTTGTTACTTGCATATACAAAACCTACGTGTAATCCAACCAAATTATCAGCTTTTGTCCTCCAAACATGCCTGCACATTTCAGCCTTTGTACTTTTGTTTAGTGTATTTCCTCATCTTAGAATGATTCATCCTCACTTGTTAAAATCCTTTCCTTTTCAAAGCCCTCCTCAAAAGCCACCTTTCCTAAGGCTTTTGTCTAGATGTTCTGTCTCTCCTTTGAACTTAGTATTTATACTTCTCTTCTGGTCCTTACCTGACTCTAGTCAAGTAGTGTAGAAACTTGGTTTATCTTTCTTACTAGACTACAAGCATATAGAAAGCAGAAAAGGTTCTAGTCAATTCTTTGTGAGTGCCTACTACTTTGCATCTAGTAAGAGCGCAATAAAATCTTTTGATGTAAATGGAACTCCCAAGTCACAGTAACTTTTAGTTGATAAGTGTTGGGACATATAAACTTATTTATAGGCCTACCTTGGTGATATCACAGGTTCAGTTCCAGATCACCTCAATAAAGTGAGTATTGCAATAAAGCGAGTCACACAAATGTTTTGGTTTCCCAGTGCATATAAAAGTTATGTTTGTACTATACTGTAGTCTATTAATTGTGCAATAGCATTATGCCTAAAAATCAATGTACATACCTTAATTTTAAAATACTTTATTGCTAAAAAATGCTAACCATCATCTGACAATGCAGCGTTGCCACAAGTCTTCAATTTGTAAAAAATGCAATATCTGCAAAGCGCAATAAAGCAAAGCACAATAAAATGAGGTATGCCTGTGAATACTAATCTCTACAAAATAATTAGAAAGCTAAATCTGTTGAAATATTCTTATGCATCCTCCTGCCAAATTAAAACCCAAACCAAAACATTGTAAATGCAAAATCATACTTCATTTTCATATTACATAGGTAATTTGGGGATTTGTTTTTTTTTGTTTTTTACATTTCTTAAAATTAGGGAAGTGTCTTGAAAACTGATTACATAGACTCATAGCAAAGGTTTTAGAACAAATTTAATATAGGCTTAAAGACTCGTCAGTCTGTTAAGTTCAAAAGACCTAAGGATTGTCTTTGATTATTATTAGAATAACAGAAAATGAAGAAGACATCTGTTTAAGAGATATTCCTGCTGAAGCAGAATTGGGAGCAGAGATCAGTAGTTTAAGAAGGGAAGAGAGCAGAACTAAGCAGATGATACATCTAGCAGTTTTTCCCCAAGAGGTTTTGAGTATAAAGAAGTGGCACTACCAATGTACTAAAAGCCCTTCAGGGAATCATGAAGCTTCAGTGCATTGATCTGTGCCACAGAATAGGATATTCAGAGGAGTGAAGATGAGACAGCCTCAATAATTTCAGAAGAGTTTGACTTCCTTAAAACCAACACGCATTTCAATATAACAAATAGTATGATTTATCAGCGTTGCACAGCATTATCAAGTGATAACCAATGATTTCTTCATGTTGTTTGTTCCATGGCTATGTCATCAGGGACAAAATAAAGCAAATTTTTACTTTCTGCACGCTGTATGCCTGACCAAGTAGTGATATGTGACGAGGAAAATGAAAATATAGGAAGATACAGGAATTAGCATTTTTAAAAATTAAGCAAAAGGAGTAACAGGCCAGTACTTTGTCACATTATATGTTGCAATAAATATCTGCTCAATAAATAAGTAATAGGTTAATGCCTCAAATCTGGTCAATGATGATTAGTATTAATCGATAGTTATAAGGTGATATGAAAGAAATAACACGAACTAATCAAAATATCTTTTTCTGTATTGTGGAAGTTAGCAAATCATGCTCCCTACATAGACAGCATGTTAGAACAGGTTATAACATCAAATAACTCATACTTCCTCATTATGCGTAAGGGAGCCGAGTACATGGATTGTTGCAGTCTTTTGTCCAGTGCCAAAAGCTAATTAGCCCAAAGCTAAAAGTCAGGACTAGAATTACAGCCTCCTCCTTTTTTGGTTCACTTATCATGCTTTTCCTACCCACCACACTGCCAAAAACAAGCCAGGGTTATTGAGAAATAGATGTAACAACTGTTCTGATAATTTACCAAAAAATCACTTTCAAGCTTTAATTTATTTTATCAGGACAATTTATACAATTCTTCAATTATCTTTATGTGTAGTGTTATACATTTATCTCCAGCTAGAAGGAATGAGTCATAACCATATGCCTTCATTCACTCACTGGACCAACATTTATTACTACGTTCCTACTGTGTGTTAGTTTCAGCAAAATCTATTGTTTAAGTTCATTGATGATATCCTTAATAATGATTTTTTAAAATTTATTTATTTAATTTATTTATTTTTGACTGTGTTGGGTCTTCGTTGCTTCGTGCGGGCTTTCTCTAGTTGCGGCGAGCGAGGGCTACTCTTTGTTGTGGTGCGCTGGCTTCTCACTGTTGTGGCTTCTCTTGTTGTGGCTCACGGGCTTTAGGCACGCGGGCTTAGTAGTTGTGCCTCGCGGTTTAGTTGCTCCGCAGCATGTGGGATCTTCCCGGACCAGGGCTCAAACCCGTGTCCCCTGCATTAGCAGGCAGATTCTTAACTACTGCACCACCAGGGAAGCCCAGTGATGGGTTTTTGATACAAACAAGTGCATTCATACAGTTTAAGGGGAAACAAATGGGCTTTATAAAGAATTTGGCCCTGTTTTACTGAAGATCTTTTCATTTGGCACCCAATCTATTTTCTTCTATATGGCTATAAAAAATTCCTTTACCTCAGCCAGTCATTTGTAAACTAATGTCCTTAATTCTAGAACTATTGGGAGTATGGATTAATCATTTCACATTCATTCAGTCTCTTACATGGTAAGTACATAGCAGAGTCATATTATTATGGACAGGGCTACAGGGAAACAGGACTGGTCTATTATTACAGATGAAATCCTTTGGTTTTTAAGAAAGATTGTACTAAACATAATGTTATATAAAAGCGAAGTAATCTTAATAGCTATTTAACTTCTCTTGTGGGAACTTGCTCGTTGGGTGGTAGTATGGAGCTTTTGAAGGGCATTTGTGGTGGATTTCTTTTTATAGCTTTCATGATTATTAGGCAAAAGCATGTCATGAGAATAGCAAAGCCATGCCTTTTGCTTTCTGAGCAGGTCTCTGTAAGCAATTTAATGTGGTTCACCGAGAGAGGGTAGGGTAGCTAGCCTATGTTAAGCCTAAACAAACTGCAGTAGAAATTGAAATGGTTGTTCCTGACTGAATTCATGCCCCTGGATTAAACTGAAATATTACCCATGTCATGTAGGGATATTGAAGAGAGTTGTAATTCTGTTGGTTTCAACTAGGTACTGCCAGCAGTAACTGCCATATGAAAAACAGTGAAAATACATCTCCCAAAGAATTATTAGTAAAAGGTGAAACTCCAACAAGGAGTGCAATTCAAAATAGCAATAAAGTAAAGAATAAGGAAAATTATTTGCTATCTAAAAGAGTAAAATTATGGAAAGCTGTTATCAGTGAAATTACCCTCCTCATAGAATTACAGAATTGCTTAGATTTCTTTTACTGCTTCTGTTGAGTAGGCTGAGTTTACATTGTTTCCAGAGATACACACATTATATTATTTCCCAAACTGATAAAATTCCAGCACCATAAATAACTTTTCCCACCGCCTGTATAGTTTTATTTAGTTTGTACATATTAATGCCTTCAATTACATTTCTATAGCATATTCAATGATCATACTAATAAAATCACAGTCGCTTCAATGACCTTGAGACTGAACCTCAGTTGTTCACCTACAGAATTTTTAAAATACAGACATAGAGGAGGCACAGGGAAGATGCATAAGTAATTGTGGATTCAAAGCATATGTTCATCTCTGGGAGTATTTGCTCCTCAAATGTTGTTAATATTTAAATATACATTTTCTGAAAGCAGCCATTCTCTGATAATGAGAACTCTTGCAACCAACTTAAAATTTTGCTGGCTGCCAATCTTCCAGGTAGACCCCTTTACTGTGCCAGCTTCTATAATAATAATTATCAATTTGACAATCCATTTAATCACCAAAGCACTTTGCAAATATTAACCAAGAAATCTCACATGACTCCTCTGAGATATAGTTATCTCCCTTCTTGGAGAAGGGACAACCGACTTGTCCTATAACTGCAAAAGAGAGTGAGGGACAAGACTGGGATTGAAATTCTGGGACCAGCAATTACTGAAATCAACACTCTAGTATTAGCAAAGCCATTTTTGGATTTTAGTTTCCTGTTGAGAAGTGAAGTATAGAGACATGAAGATATTAAAGACTATTTAGTTAAGCATATTCATACTTTGTCTTTGCCATGTAAGTTTATGTTTTTCTAATTCTTAAGAGTCAGATTATAATAAAAAGTAATGTGATTAACAAAACTCTAAAGTTATAATAAGCTTTTTTTATATCATTACAACCTAGAGTGAACCCAAAACTCACTACTACTCAACCCATCAGAAAATACTTGAAAAGAATCTCTTCTATTGAGGACATTCCAAGGAAGAACAATATAGATTTTGTGGGTATCAAATAAACTAAGTATTATCCCTGTTATCCCTCACCCTTTTTTAGCTCTAACATTACCATAGTATTTTTAAAGTGAGCAGATTAAAAAAAAGTACTTTTTGGATGGTTCTGCTGTTTTAAGAAAAGAATCAAATGAGGAAAGTATATTTTTTCAAATTATTTACCTTCTACAGAACATATTTACATTCTACATTAAACATTTTATTAAAAATTAAATCAATATATTTTTATTATGAAAGTAGTATACACTTATAAAACAGTTAAAACTAATATCATTGAACACTATAAAAACCTAAAAATTAAGGTTTGGTTACAGTTTACTTAAAGTAGAGGAGAAGATAGAAATATTTTTTAAAAAACCAGAAATTATCTACCAGGATAAGAATGGAGGAAGAGGACTGAAGAAAAAGAGAAAGATATGACTAACATTCTGGGCAATTATTAGTGTGCTCTACTTCCTAGAAAATTCTAAACCATAAGCTCACTGAATATTTTAGACCTAGAAGGAATGTGAGGGAGATTATCTTTTAATATGATATCTTCATTTAATACTGCATATCCTTGATTCTAAGACCCACATTTCCCCCCCCAACCCCCCATTTTAACATCATTGAAATTGGATGCATCTTACAATCAAAAGTATCTTATTTTTGCTGTTGGCCAATGTTTCCAAATTTCCAATAGATACTCATCTTTGGGATTCATGAGTGAAAAATCAGAATTTGGGGGACTTTTCAGGAATTCCCTTAACTATGTTATTCTTCCGTTTCCATAACACACTATTTATATGTTTCAAATAATAATCAGTGACCATAATAATAAACAGTGAATCATTTTTTGTATGGTAGGATTGTACTGAGATTTTCTTATTTAAAAACAACAGGAAAATGCATGGTTTATTGACACCATCAATGAATATATTTTAATAACCCACAAATCTCTATTTGATATAGACATTTCAAAATAGGACACATTTATAAAAGTAAATAAAAATTGTTTAAAATATGAAAAATTAAACTAAATATTTAATATTTAAAAGTTATTATTCTTAAAATGAAAGTTTAAAACACAAAGCATTACTTGCCCACCTGATAATCCTGATCTGTGTCTTGTAACAAATATTCTAGATGTAAAAATATCTTTCCATTTTGCATTGATGTTCATCTGATTGAATTTGAGTATGTCCAAAGAAACCTCAACTTTGTCAAGTTTGTTGTTAAGGCATAGGCTGCTTCATATGAGCTTTTTTTAAAAAAAAGTAAAGCTATGTTTTCAGCTTTTCTTGATTTTGATATTGAGATCAATATTGCCTTTGCTATTTCATATTTTAGATCTGTTTCCAATTTCATGTTGTAGTGTTCTACAGCAATATTTGCAATTGTTGCCTCCTTTTTGTTAAGGTAGTTACAAATACGTATACCTATAGCAAATATCCAAGCATTACAAAATGCCAGTGAATATTATGGGGTAGTATTAGAGTAGCATAACATTTGGATTTCCCAGCAAGATCAACACTCTTAAACAGATTCACATGGTGAAACTGATGATTTAAGGAGTAGAAATTTGTTGATTCTTAAAATACCACTCATAAAATTCGTATGAGTACACTATGCTTATAAACTTAATAATTATTTTATTTACAAGAATGGCTCATTGCAGAAAGTTACCTGCAAAAAGGGCCACAAACTCACATATAATATGGCAACAACTACAAGCAAGAATGATTGCTTAGTAATGTCTCTCTATTGATTGTTAAGCTTTAACTTTTATAGGAGAATTATAATACTTTTCTTGTTTTCTCTATCAATTTTTCACAAGATTTTGGCTTCAGAGACATATATAAATTTATTAAGAAATTTCCACGTGGAAATGCTACTCTCAGTCAGACAGCAGTGATCACACAGTTATTGCCTCTGATTTGTAAACATCAAACAAAACCATCATCAAAATTTACAGATGAGTGTCAGAAGCTTAGAAGAAAATTCCAGAGATAATTGTAGAAAACTCTTTTAATGCTTACTCTAAACTAAATTATTGTGAGAAAACGGTAGAGGAGGGGATATATCAGAAATGTTTAGTAAGATTCCTGAACTGAGTTTCAAAAGTAAGATAGTTTGACAGAATTGCAAATCCTGCTTAAAAACTAGCACTAAAGACTTTCGTTCTCTTAGCATTTTTTCTCTGCTGCAACAACAATAATTTTGATGGCACATGAGATGTTATAGTATAGGGAAAAGTAGATATCAAATGACTCTGAGTCAAAAAGTGATTCAGAAGAGATGGAGTTGAAAGTAAAGATCTTTTAGAAGGACTTTAACCAATTTAGTTTGCTTAAAGTTTCCTTTTTATATAGGTATATGAAAAATGAAAAATTTATATATAATTAAGTCTTAGAACTCTTTCCATAAGTATTAAATAGAATTTCAAATTGATAAAAAGTATAGCATTTTCTTATAGTTTAACTGGTTTTTTTTTTTTTTTTTTTTTAGTGTTTTTTTCCCTCTCTTATTGGTACCTAAAATAATACATCTTATAATCAATGTTATCTCAGATTTGATAAAATACCGTAGATGTGGAAACTGAGACTGAGAGATTAGATGACTTCCCAAACATATTTGATGTTTTGATAAGTATGCATACATGATCTAAGACTATATATGTATATGTTAAAATTGATTCTAACATTTTGAGGTCTACCTATATTTATACACATAGATCAAGTACATTAATTTTAACTCTTGAATAGTATTACATCCCTTGAACATCCCACACTTTACTGAATCCCCTACTGATGAACTTTTCTAATGTTTACTAATTATGGTGCAGTAAGCATCTATATTAGTTAAAGCAACATTAGCCACTCTGATTACAAATTCTCAAATATATCATAGCTCAAACATGATAGAACTTTATTCCTATCTCACCTAAAGACCAGAATGGATGTTTTCGATTGGTGGAGACTTTCCTCCAAGTAGGAGGGCCCAGGTACTTTCATCTTAAGACTCCACTATTTTCATCACATGTTTCTCAAAGTCTCTGTTTGCTTCAAGCCGTGGAAGAGAAAAGACCACGGGGATTATGTGTGGCTGTTTTTCTATGAGGCAGGCTTAGACATGTCGCTCATTTATTCCACTCACCTGTTATTTGCTAGAATTCAGTTGCAGGGCCACATCTAATGGGAAGGAGGTGGGGGAATTTAGTCTAACTTTATACCCAGGAAAAGGTGGAAATAGGTTTGGCGAAATGCTAGTCAATCTCTGCCACAATATTTTATACATGTCTCCTCTCACCCACTTATGAGGGTCTACCTAGGGCATATACCTACAAGTAGAACTGTTGGGTCTTAGTGAATAGATCTGCAACTTAAACGTCAGTCACTGTATAAGTGTTTTGCAAGTCTCACATCCTTGCCAATTCTTGAGATTATCAACTTTAAAAATTTTTGCCAATTTGATAACTGTGAAAGAGTATCTATGGCTTTAATTTGCATTCTCTTGATTAATAATAATGTCGAGGATCTTTTCATGCTTATTGGTCACTCAAGTGGCTTCTTCTGTAAACTCCCCATTTCTATCTCTTGCTCACTTTTCTATTGAGTTTTCTTTTACTTTTGAGTGGCATATGCTCTTTATATGTTCTAGATAATAATCCTTTGATGGTAATTTGCATTGCAAACATATTCTTCCAGTTGTGGCTGGTATTTTCTTTGTTTATACAGAAGTTAATTTGTTTTCTCTTGATATACAGAAGTTAATTTTAATGTATTTAAGTTTATTTTTCTTTATCCTTTATGCTTTTTTGTGTCTTGTTTAAAAAATTCTTTCCTCCCCTGATATCATGAACATATTTGTCTACATGTTCTTCTAAATGTTTTAAAGATTTGCTTGTTTATATTTAGCTTTCAAATCAGTATAAAATTTATTTTTAAATAAGTATAAGATAGAGATCTAACTTCCATACGTATAGCCAATTGTCTCAGTACCACTTATTTATCTTTTCTTTCCCAACTTATTTATAATTATATTTATATAACGAAGGATTTCCCATACATACTAGTCTGTTTCTAAGTTCTGTTTTATTGAACCTACCATATAGCCTTCAATATTTTTCATAGAATCATATACTGATGCACAGGTGTTTTTTAATATCTCAGTTTTTAATAACAATGAGATAATGATATGGATACTTTTTTTGCCTGGCTCTTCTCACTCCTCAATCCCTTTGTGGACATTTCTCCAAGTTTGTTGGTTTAGAGCTAATTCATTCTCTTTGATGACTTACATAATAGTTCCTTGTGTTAATATAGTATATTAAACTATTGTTGATAGGAATTCACTTTATTTAAAAATTTTTAACCTCTGAAAATAATTCTGACTCAAACATACTTATATATATGTACTAAGATCCACTACCCCCACCACCCAGTTGAAGTAGCATTTCTGGATCATATGGGAGCTGAATTGTTCTCCAGAAAAACTGTTACAGCTCCTATTTCTACCAACTACGCAAACAGTGCCTTTCCCTCCACTTCTCATCATGCCCAGCAATAGAATAGGTATCATTGCTTTTTTGAATATTTGGCAGTCAGATGCATGTAAAGAGTTCTTATACTTTCCATTTCCCTAAATAATAATGAATTTGAGTGTCTTGGCCATTATATGCTTCTATGTAAAATTTTAAATCAGGTTATCCAATTCCAAGGTTTGTTGGACTTTCACTTTAAATTGACTTCTGTTTATACATAAATTTTGTTAGATTGATATTTTTGATATTAAATTTTCCCAGTCAATACACTGTATATTTTCCCATTTGTTCAAATCTTAATTTCTCTCTTTCAATAAGATTTTATGGTTTTCTCTTGGTAAAATTTATTCCTAAGTGTTTTAGAGTATCTTTCTATTATTGTAAATGGGATAATTTTCCTAATTCCATTTCTCAGTGTTTATTGTTAGAAGAGAGAAAAGCTAATAATTTTTATATAATTATTGTATATCAATATACATATTGTATACAGTATATATTTATATATACATATAAGTATATTTATACCTATATATTTTACATTAATTCACTATCAAATTCTCTTATTAATTTCTTTAAATTAAACTCTCAGGTTTTCTAAGTAGATGATTATGTTATAGAAAAAAAAGAATAGTTACATCTTTTGTTTTCTATCTTGTTAAACAGTTCAGGTTCTCCTCCTCCCCCTCCTCCCCCTCCTCCTCCTCCTCCTCCTTCTTTTCCTCCTCCTCCTTCTGTCCTATTCCTTTTCTTATTTTTTGGTCTTATTATATTTCCTAGAATTCATGGGGAAACCCAATTGCAAAATTTTCCTAAATAATAAAAGATGAACAACCTTGATCTTTTATTATTTAGGAAAAGATTGCTATTGATTTTTTTTCTGTTTATATTTCACCAAGCATTTTTTATTAGATATTATTTCTGGATTTTATCAAATATGTTTATATCATCTATTGATGTATTTGTGGTGAATTAACTGATCCCCAATTTTTCATTTCTCCCTGGATCCATACACATGCCACTGTCTCATCATGGATGGAGTATTTTTTCATTACCTATTGACTTTGGTCTTTGTCATGTGACTTGTTTTGTTCAGGGATAAGTCAGTGGGAGTAACAGTATGACATTTGTAGGCCTTAAGAAGCCTTGTGAGTTTCCATTTGCCCTTTTGAACTCTATTATCACCATGAGAAGAGCCTATTTAGCTTGGTCCAGAATGAGCATACATGGAACAGAGCTACCACAGACACCATAGTTAGGAAGAGTTGCCCAGCTCAGCCCAGTCGAGATAGCAGAATCACTCCAGCTGGCCTGCTGACCCACGAAAACTAATCACTGTTATTTTAGGCACGGAGTTATCTTTTAATGTAGTTTTAATGTGTCAATAGTTAACTGATACTACTTGTGTAAAATAGTGGTAAAGTATTGGGTAAATATATCACCTCCTGTAACTTAAAAATAAAGTACCTGATGAACTTGTAAGCTTGGCAAGATGGTTTCCAAGCAGAATGTTCAGAGTGTAAGCTGGTTGCTTGTAATTGCATTTGATAATTTCCCTAAATGAAAGAGATAAGCTCAGAGAAGTATTAGATAACTTGCAAGGAGAATTTAGAGGGAATGTAGCTTGCAGAGTTGGAGAATTAAAACTGTTTTCTTATCATAGTTTCTGGAGTCAGTAAAAGATCCTCAAATCAAGATTGAGTTCAAAGACAAAGATTAGATCAAATGTGTGAGCATTATGTATATCCTGGTGACGTATAACCAGGCCAAACCAAGGAAGTAGAGTCAAAACCTTTGTTAAGACCTCTGAAATGGTTTCTAGAAAACTTGTAGTCCCATGGGAGCCTGAGGGGCCCAAAGTACCTGATTAAATAGAGAGAGAGAGGCGTGTCTAAAAAGGAATTTTAAGTGTGGCTTTTGACAAATGGCGTTGACTTGCATCAAATATATAGACAATCCATAAAGTTTTGAAGAAGGAACCAGTCGGAGCTAAAAGAAACTGAGCCTGTTGGATATTTAAAAAGGACTTTGGGCCCTCAAATATCTACAAGCAGGAAGCAGCTGAGAAAACCGCTCAGCGATCAAAAAAGAGCATGTTTTCCAAAGCCTTCATCACAAGTGGAAAATGAGAATGATGGACAGGGAAATAGCTCACAGAGGATGGAACCAAAGTCTGTGGATAGCAGCGGACTGGGAATACACTCCCAAGGACCAGAACCAGGACCTAATACACAAATATTTCCCATCCCGAGGTAGGGCGACTTGGAGCATTTGATCTGTTGGATTTTCTAAATGAGCAATGGCTGCAGTACGCTTAGCCTGTCCCTGTTCCACATTTGTCTATTGGGTGCCTTGGGTGGGAAATGGGGGAGGAGGAGGAGGGATAAGTTGTTTTTTTAAATTCATAGGTCTCTGGATTAAGAGAAACTGCATTTGGACCTGATGTAGATCATAAGATCCTCAACTTTGAGCCTGATGCCGTGATTGGATTAGACTTTTTGGAGTCCTTGGATAAGGGTGCTTGTGGTAGTTTGAATTACTGGCCTTGATTCCTCATTTCCTGTAGCATCCACAACCTTGTCATGCCTCATCAGAGTGTTTCCTTATTCAGACTTTGTGCTTGGCCACGTGACATTCCCATCTGACCCCTTGTATCTCCGCTCTCACCATGAGAAGAACTTCCCCCAGGTGGCTTCTTCCCCTTCCACCTGGACCCTAGAATGAACGCAAGAGCAGCAGAGCCATTCCAGACAACCAACAGGCCTTCATGAAGGAAGCAGAGCTGCCCAGCTGAGCTCATCCTAGATCAAGAGAGCTGTCTTAGTCTGCAGCTGCTTAAGAATGAGCAGTTGTTTTACGGCCGTGGTTGTCCAGCTTTTTCTCTAAAGCGCCAATCAGTAAATATTGTAGGTTTTGTGCATCAAGTGATCTGCAACCATAGACAATTCATAACAAATGAGTGGGGCTGTGTTCCAGTAAAACCATTTATGGACACCAAAATTTGAAATTCATATAATTTTCATATGCACAAGATATTAGTCTTATTATGATTTTTTTCAATTACTGAAACATATAAAAACCATTTTAAACTCACTGGCTGTAAAAAAAAAAAAAAGTGGGGGCCTCCCTGGTGGCGCAGTGGTTGAGAATCTGCCTGCCAATGCAGGGGACACGGGTTCGAGCCCTGGTCTGAGAAGATCCCACATGCCGCGGAGCAACTGGGCCCATGAGCCACAACTACTGAGCCTGCGCGTCTGGAGCCTGTGCTCCGCAACAAGAGAGGCCGCGACAGTGAGAGGCCCGCGCACCGCGATGAAGAGTGGCCCCCGCTTGCCGCAACTAGAGAAAGCCCTCGCACAGAAACAGGGACCCAACACAGCCAAAAATAAATAAATAAATAAATAAATTTATTAAAAAAAAAAAAAAAAAGTGGCAGGTTGATTTGGCATCAGGGCCAAAAACAGATTACAGCAAATATTCCTAAAAATCCTTTATAAGACACTTCCCTCTTGCCAAAGGTCCATTTCTTATGGTAAGTGTTCAAACTTCATCTTCCCTTTCTATTTTTTCTCTCTGTCAGATCCTATACCATTTTATTCCCATCAGTGTACCTCCAAGTTATTTGTTATGTAAAACTATTTATTCATTTATTTTTTCTTCCATCTTCATTGTATCCTTCATCTCTAATAAGCAAAAATCAGATGCTTTCCTTGAGACCTCCTCTCTCAGAAGGCCAAGTATATTAAAAACAATATTGTGTGATAAAACTAAACCTTTTTAAAAAGTAGCATTTCATACAGATAAGAATAAACAGAAGGCTGGACTGAGTCCCTCCTATCATGGAGGCAAAAAGAAAGGACTAACTGATGTGTCATCATTAAATGCAGCGACAAACCAAGAATTTTTTAAGGTGATTCAGCACTACTAGTATTTCCAGCTCCATTTCGGTAGATACTGACATTTAAACTGGAGTTTTCTGTGACAACTACAGGAAGCACTATTAGGTTACTCCATCTGCACTTGTTCAGACAAATGTACTCATCAAACTCCCTAATTTTCTTTAGAGGGATAAGGAAGCCCATTAACCGGATCTCATCACTGACCAGGATGGAACTGGTTAACACTTGTCAAGGACGGTTTTTAACATATTCCTTGGTACCTAGAGCTGTTTGACGTGCTAGTGGTATTTCAGACTGTGGAATATATTTTCTAGTCTAAAATCCAAATAAAATGAAGAAAGACAAAGTCAAGTGTTCCTTTCATTATTTTCTTTTCCTCCTGACTTCATAATATTTTAATCTGAAGTTATTTTTGCAGAATATTTTCTAGGACAAAGATATGGATCAGAACATCAACCTCACAATGGATAAGTTTGATTAATTTTGACAAGACTTCAGAGGGAGAAAGAAGAAAGGAAAGGAGAAATGAGAAAAAGAGGGGAGAGAGGAGATAAAGCCAGAGAGAGGGAGGGCAGAGGAAAAGGAGAAGGCAAACAGGGAGGAAGGAGTGGTAGGGAGCAAGGAAAAAGAGAATAGAACTTACATTAGAGAATAAGGGTTAATTTTCCCTGAAATCTCCTGGATACAGAGGAAAGAAGGAGCTGTGTCAGTTCCTGCCTGGTAGAAAAGACTTAATTAAAAAATTTTAAATTGCTGCTTCAACATTAACAGCACTTCTGAATTTTAAGCACAACCATTTTGTCCCTACTTCAGAAACTCTGGAAAAGAGATACAATTTTGAGAGTTCAAACAGGAAAATACCTCAGAGATTGGGGTCTAAAACTTGGAGGGCAGGAGTGGCATAATGATTCATCTTACCTGCCAACTCTCACCCATTGGTATGCAGAGAAAAAGTCCAATGCCATTTCTAGGTGTGGTGGACTTGAGATGCACCATCCAGGTCACTCTTCAGGCAGGATTTGTTGCCCCAGGTGCTGGGTGAGCAGTCAGCTGACAGCTCCCAGCATTCAGCTGCTTCAGGGTTTGCCTCAGTGGCAGAGAATCATTTCAGCCAAGGCCATGTCCTACCCAAGGCAGCCTACCTCCAGTGATCAATCATGGTGAGGATATGAAGGTCCAGCATTTTGGCCCATAGCAGAACAACTCTGATGGGTGTTGTCTGAGGCTTGTCAGGCCTGCATCAGGGTCCCATTTCTTCCTCTACCTTCCATGGTGTTGATCCCTAATAAATACCGTGGACCCACACTCTGTCTCTCTTGGTGTCTGCTTCCAGAGAGCTCAGCTCACAACCCTTGGTTCAGGGAAATTAATTTGTGATTGATTTGTGCTGTCTGCCATGGCAAGGGTAAGCACACTTTTCGCCAGGCCTTTACCATTGCTGTTAAGGAAGAAAGCTGTTCTTTAAGACTCAAACCACTAGGGCAGAAGAATCAGTAACCTTCTGGGCCTGAGAGTAACATCAAAGGGAATATTGGAATCTTGTGGGGAAAAAAAAACCCCAGAAAGAGTCAATCATTTATTCATAAAGCATTTATTGATATTAGCTGCATACCAGGTAGAATCCAATAGTGCATATAAACAGTTAAAATGTATTTTAATAGATACTGCCTGGAGCCCCTTAAAGGGGCTATGGAAACCTAGAAAACAAAGAGATAACTTTGCTAAGAGAGGTTGGAAAAAAGAAATGACACCTATTTTCCTACCATAGAAAGAGCATGAGAGGATAGGGCTCCTCAGGTGGAATATACACAGTCAGTGAGTCAGAAAACATTGTGTGTGCTTGGAGAATGGCAGGTAGTTTAGCATAATGAAGTGTAGGTGAGCGAAGCTTGGAAAGGAGATCAGGTTGGGAGGCAGAATATAAGACTAGAGCATCTGGTTATTACCATTGGGGAGGGTCTTTTTTGCCTTGCTTGGGAATTTGGACTTTATCCAGCAGCCAGTGGACACTTTTGGAAAGGAAACTGTGATTCTGTTATGTGTTTGTTAATGTTTTGGACAGATGTTAAGCTTTTCTTGTGCTATTCTGGATTCTGATATTGCTGTCCTTTGGATTAGTTTACACCTCTGGGGGCCCTTTATCCCCCAAAGAGGGTATTTCAGCTGTACCTCATTTAGGAAAGGCATTCCTCAGAACAATTGGAGAAGGAATTCCTGTTTCTCTCTGGGCTTCTCTTAGTCTTGGACCTGAATTCTAATATGCTCGAAGCTACTGCAGCATCCTGGGGTATTAGGCAGGGCAGGAAGAGGGCCTCTGACATGAAGAAGCAGGCCAGGAAATAGGAGAGGGGATCACAAACTAAAGATGAGTATGACTCATCAAAATATGACTCATGAATCAGATTTCTGAATTAACATCCTTTTTGTTATCTGGGAGCTTTAGGGAAATTGTGTGTAACAGTGTGGATCTGGGCTGGACCGGAGGTCTCTCCCTGGTGTGCCAGCAAGTGGAATTAGGAAACACCCTGCTGAAAGTCCTCCAGCTGCTCTGGGCAGGCTGTCTCCCCTACTGTGATAGGATGCTCTGGGACACAAACAGATGTCCAGCCACATTCCCCGATTTGTCTGGGTCTCAGGAGCCCCATAAGAAATCCATAAACTCATCCACAATTAGAGTTCATCACAGATACAGCTGATAGCCCCAGGGAGTGGGTGGGAGTTCAGGACAGTGGGAGGGAGAGGGGATGGTTCATGGAGCGGACTCTCAGGAAGTATGAATGCAGGAGAATCACCAGGATCCTTGGCAGAAACAACTCCTAAGTGTAAGGTGAAGGGTAGGCTCAGCAGCGGGGCTAAATGTGCAAAGGAGCAGTCATTCTGGTACAGCAGGAAGTTGTACTTGACATCTTCTCACAGCACTGATTCCTAGAGGAACATATGCTCCTGGAAGGAAAGGGCTAAGTGGTAAGATTGATAGGATTACTGCACAGGTAATTCTGCCATGAAACTTCATCAAAAAGAACTGGACTAGAGAAGGAGCAGCTATCATCCCCAGCTAGATAGACAAATGTAGTCCAGAGACTGGGAGGCAGGGAGTGAAGGAACTCACTAGTGTCCTCAGAGAGAAGATAAGGTTTTAATCCATGATAGAGACTTGACAGTGAAGAGTGAGCGATAACATTAATAGGACACTGTGGCATCAAATGTGAAGAATGAATGAGGCAGAGATCTAACAATGCCTCTGGAACTATTTAGGTAGAAAATGATATGACAGTTTGGTGAGGGATGCAGGTAAAACAACCAGAGGAAGAAAAGTGAGAAAAAGATGAATTTGATTTAAGGAAAGTTTTCATATGTTGGAGCATGTTGCTTAATTGTCTGATATAGTATTTGGGTTGGAAAAACACCAGGCAGTTAGGTAACTTGGATTAAGAACTATTAAGAGAGGTGGCAGATAAAGAATTAATATTGGAGATGGTTAAGAGTAGAAGACTGGGGCTTCCCTGGTGGTGCAGTGGTTAAGAATCCGCCTGCCAATGCAGGGGACACGGGTTCAAGCCCTGACCCGAGAAGATCCCACATGCCGTGGAGCAACTAAGCCCGTGTGCCACAACTACTGAGCCTAAGCCCTAGAACCTGCAAGCCACAACTACTGAAGCCTGCGTGCCTAGAGCCCGTGCTCCGCAACAAGAGAAGCCACGACAATGAGAAGCCCGCGCACCGCAACGAAGAATAGCCACCGCTCACTGCAACTAGAGAAAACCTGTGCACAGCAACGAAGACCCAACACAGCCAAAAATAAAATAAATAAATAAACAAATAAATTTATGGAAAAAAAAAGAATAGAAGACTGAGTAATACCATATTTAAGGAACAATCAGAGGCATGTAGAGAACGCATGGCAAAAAATATACAGGCAAAAAAGGGGAGATTCAGGAATAATTATTTTGTGGAAGTTTTGGAGATTACAGTTAGCCAGGAGATATGACATATTGGAAAGAACAAATGATAAGGGTGAGATCAGGTGGTCATGCAGTAAAACAAAAGGAAGGCATGGCCTGTGACACTGTTGACCTGTGATCACAGAGCTGGGGAAGTTCCCCCAGGGCACCAGGAATATCACGTGAGACACTGGGCAGGTATGGGTAGTTTGACAAAACATTTTACAGATTTTATCACGCATCCTCATGGTCGAGAAACTCCTGCTACTCAGGATCTGCAATCCAACCGTTTCTAAAGTACCAGGTTTAAGAAATTTTGTAACAGTTGGGGAACCCAAGTGGCCACCTAGTGAGGATTGTAGTGCCTCAGCAAGAACTGCTTTAACATGGTCATCAATTCTCCAACTACTCAGCACTATTTAGAAGGGGCTGTATGTTGGAACATGCTGCTTTTCCAGGATTATCCTTTGATTTAGATATATTTCTAGTTGAAGAGAAGAATCGGCTACCTCTCCTTTGTCACCCTTTCCAAACCCTGTCTTGGATATGCCAAGCTCTAGGGGAATACTTAGAAGTTTCACCTCATGCTAGTGCTCTCTCCACACCCTATACCCCACCCCAATACTCCTTTTCTGTGTGTGCTCAAGGAACTTTAGTTGCTTCACAAAAAAATGCCAAAATTGGGTATTGCACTGAAGAATCACATTCTGCCTCTCTCCAAAGAAGGGTAGATTTTTAATTTTTTGCTCAGAATTAAGGAAATAAACCAATGCCACATTGTTCTTGTTTTATCATGCACAGATAAGGAGGAAAACAAGGTTTACTGAAAGAGAACAGGTAAATATTTGTTATTTACAATGTGGAAAACTAAGTTAAACCAGCAGAAGCAATTTTGGCTCTTGTAGCCTCTGAATAATATTCACTTTTCTTGCAAATGATGTTTAGCTGAGATCTGGTTTTCAAACTGCACAAAAGCAGAATTAATTAAGCTATTTCCCTTTTTTATTATGTCTTTGTTTTGAAACACGAATGAGACATTTGCATCTATTAATAACTAAAAATGTAAATGTTATTATTAGCATAGACTAAGCAAAACTGAAACTCTTATAAAAGATGCTACTTAAGGATGCAAGAGAGCTGCCTGATGAAAATCAATCTAAATAAGTCCAGAAGTGTTTTTTCTACTTGGGCAAAGAATAATGTAATTGGTAATTACAAAGCCAGACTAGAAGAGAAGAGCTACTCTTTAAATAGTTGATTAAGGTTCAATGTGTTTCTCTATAATGTTTTGAAAAAAGTGACTATTTAGTAGGTAAAGGAGAAGACCTCCTGAGAAAAACAAATGGAATTAGGTAAAGACGTTTTCTCATTTATATCCAAGGTAGGGGAAATCTCATCATCCTAGTGACTCATGTTACAAACTAGTTTCATTTAAAAAATGAATTAAACTTACCATTTGCAAAGATTTCATGTTTCAGGTAAGTGTTTTCTTTCCCGAAGATAACTCATTTTTTGTTTTCAGCTCATTAATTGAAGGCACAATGAAATGAATTCTTAGAAATTCTCTGATATAATTTCTTATGGTATTTTAAGGCACAACACTTAGGATTTCCTGACATTTCTTTTCATTCATTCATTTGTTCTACAGATATTTACTGAGCACCCACAATGTTCTAGGCACTATGTTCAGAACTCTAGATAACTCCCCCCACCATTATAATTTTGCTTTATGCAAAGAGTTGAGAGGGAAAACATTTTTCCTCTCATAATCATGCAAGAATATAACTTCTTTTTATCTCTTTTCATGCTGAAATTTTTTTGGCATAAACATATTTTCACTTTTGACAACAGAAAATAAGTTTAATTCTCACCACTGACAAATCTAAAAGCAGCTTTTAAAGTTCTTTTCTTAAGTTTGATTATCATTTGCTTTGCCTTGCAGGGTGCTCAGCACTACAAGGGAATATACTTATCTTCCTTTCTTCTCACTGCCCTTTACACTATTCCTATTGCTCTCCTTCCTAGAACCCTTAGCTAAGAACTCTTATCTGGCTAAATACTAGCAAATGACCTTACTGGCAAACGTAGACCCAGGGTCTAGTTAAATATGTGTTGACCTGAAATGAATAGACAGATATTTCTCCAGCAAAGATGGGTTTATTTGGGATCAGCAGAGAACTGCAATTCAGAGTCTGCAACAAGGGTGAGCCACTTGCAAGCCCCTGCAGGGCAAAGGAAGGGGAACTCTTAAAGAGGGGGAAATAAATTGGGAGGGCTGTAGTAAACAATGAGTTCATGGCTTTTCATTGTCTGAGTCCTTGCCAGGAAAGAAGAGGAGTCTTTCTTCTTCCTTTTGGCTCTGCTATTGTCCCAGGGTATAGGAGCTCCCCATTCTGGTCTCCCAACACTATTTAGTTGAGGTTTCTGTATATTAATTTTACATATGTTAATTTCTCTAGTCTGTTTAATAGAAATTGACAATAGCCATGACAGAGATCACCTTAACCGTGGCCTTTATGGGCCACTGGAGACCACCAAATGATTATTTAAGTTTTGTTTAACTGAGGGAAAAACTAGATTTAATCACATTTAGACGGCAAATCAACCTACCAAACCAATAAACTAACCAACCAATTTTAGGGAGCCTGGAAACCCAACAGAATATGGCATCACAGATGATGAATGGGAGGGACCTGAGAAGGAGTGGGTTGGAGAAGATAGCAAGTCTCTTCTTATAATTAGATTTTGCAGAACAGTAGTAAGAAAGTGTTGATAATTCCTTGATACATTTGCAGCTGAGTGAGGCTGAAATTTCATATGAATGGAGGTGTGTGAGTGTGTGCACTTCCAGTGGACTTTGTAGTGAATTCCTGATCTCAGTTTCCTTATAACCGTTTTCCTCCCACCCTCCCTCCGTTTCCTTCTTCCTTCTTCTCATTTACTAATAAAGCCATATTATTCCCACTTTATGAAGATGAAAATCTCTCTGTCAGGCTCTCTCCGGGTCTTAGACAGATATTAATAATCTTATCCTCAAAGATGTCAGAGAGGTGAGTTTAGTAGTTAAAAGCATGAGTATGGAAATCAGATGGACCTAGGTTCAAGTCTTTATCACTTGCTATCTGTGTGGCCTGTAGCAATTTACTTATCCTCTCTAAATCTCGGTGCCCTCCTCTGTAAAATACAAATAATAATAGTAGTTACTTTAGAGGTTAGTTCTGAGAATTAAAATAATAAAAAGTAGCACTGAACATGTTATAAGACTTAGACAAATGTTGTAAACATCTTTGAATGAAGAGCTATGATACATGGCACATGAGTGCTGTAAAAAGTGCCTTGGAAATGGAGGCCTGGCATAGGTAGAAGGGGCTCTTCTGCCATTTACTGTTAGCAGGGTGCATGACTTATTTATCATTGTATTCCCAATATCAAGTACTAGTTCTAAAACAATAGTGGGCATTCAGTGTTGGTTTAGTAAATGAGTAAATGAATGAATGAATAATCTAGACAGCCAAAATAAATTTCATCTTCTGTGCCAAATCTGATTAATTCATAGGATTCAGAAAGAATTATTAGGGTAATTAGCTTGGCTGCACCAGTCAGTCTGCCATGCCTGTCTAGCCAGAGCATAGGTGCAGGGAGTAGCAGCATGAGTGCTTACTGATGCATTGACCCAGGCCTTGGCCCTTAATCTAGTAAAGAGGAGAAATCAGAAGTTGGAATTAAGGAGATGGTAGTTCCTTCCGTGTTCACTTGCTCTTAATTAGAAGAGACAAGTAATCTTACCACATTCATCTTGGAAGAATTGGCATCAGAGAAAGTCTGTGTTGGTGACAATCTAAAGCCCAATTATGTAAACCATGAGCACCACTTCTCTCATTATTTCTTTTATACTCAGAAGAACAGATGATCCTTCCACTTTAACTCTTCCCATTATTTTTTAGCTTCTATTTCATTTAGATACTGGAGCATCTTGTATCCAATTTGCTATTTGACAGGTTTGCTCCATTAAGCTAGATCAGATTTATCGGTAAAGATTTTTAAAAATAACAACAGACTCCATCATAGAGACTCAGAGTCACAGGTCTCAGCACGGCACCAGGTATTTGTATTTTTGGAAAGTTCAAAGGTGATTTTGAAGCATAGCTTAGTTGAGAACTATTAGGGTATGAAATGATTTTATTAACTTACATTTGAATTATGGTTTCATATATTCTTACTTATAGAGCCTCAGTTTCCTCATCTTTAAAATGAGAATAACATTCAAGAGTTACTATGATAATCAGAGATAATACCAAATATTAATCATTAATATTTGTATCCCTAAAGAGATGTTGTAAGGAAGATATTCTAAATCTGAAGGGATTTGAGGAATTTGGAAAAATATAATATTATTATCAATATTAACAGTATTTTAAATTTATAAAATGCTACTATTTTACCCAGAATGATTATGGAATTAGGTACTCTAATTAACTTATTTCCCTGGACTAACCAGAAAATAAATTTTGATTTAATTCTCATTGCTGAAAACCTTCCTATAATCTAATAGTCTATTCTGCTCAAGAAAATCTAGTATAGTGCACATAACTGGATCAATTTTGACAATTCCAATTCCACAGTGTTATCATTCAGAACAAAGAAAATTTTTATTGGATAGCAATGTAAGCATTGCTTATTGAAGAAGACTAGGATGCAGTATTCAGACACTCAGGATCTATCTGGGAGGTTGTTTTGCTACTTTTTGTTGGGTTCTTTGTTTTTAAAATAAACCATTGTTAAATTCATTCCTAGTTTCTTCAGTCATCTTGAGGATATAGTGTTAAGAAATAAATAGTCCTGTGCAATAGTATTTGATATTAGCCTAGAGAACCCCCTCCTTAATTAGGAATTTTAAAATTCTCTCTCCAGTCAAAAAAATGAAAACAAAGAGGACTGGTCCTTTGATATGTTAGCGCTTTGGGTTGTATTCTAGGGAGGATGGGAGTAGAGAGACTGAATTTCCTGCTATTACAAGCCCTGTGCTTTCAACACTACTTGGGGGCTATTATTTATATTCCAAACAGTAAAACAATCACCCTCTTACAATAATACTTGCCTTACCAAGTTCTCATGGAGATAAAGTGTGTTAACATTTGTGAAAGCAAAGAAGGGCTTGGTCCTTGTCTGTCTTGTTAACCAATCTATCCCCAGTGCCTAGAAGAGAACTTGAAATATATGTTGAGTGAATGAATAAATGTTATTCTTCCTTTCCTCATCGTCTGAACCACGCTTGAACTTTTACTGTACCTTTCTAATGGCATTTATCATTTTCAAAGTTGTAGTCTTGTTTGTCATATAATCTCTTGTATTATACAATAAGCTCCTAACAGGGCTCGTGTCTCGCACTACTTTGTTCCTCCACAGAATATAGCATAGTATTTGACGTAGGAACTCAATGAATATATGTTGAATGAATGTTTGTTGTAAGCAAACCCAACTACATAAATAGTATATATAATGAATGATCATCATGTTGTTTTCGTAAACAGCGTTGACTAATAATAGAAATACTCTATCCCAAACCTTCCAAGTGAATTTAGCAGGAAATGAATTACTGACAATATCTTATATTTTTCTTCAGCATTGTTGGATAACACTGCTCGGTTTTAAAACTCTAAACACATATGATGACTGTTTTAGAGATATTTAAAGTCACACAAATATGTAAGACCTATTATAATAGACTTTTTTGAGCACTGAAAGATATTCTAAGTAGTGCAGTTCTTTCTTTTTGTAGAATGCTGCCAGCATTAGGCTCAATGGGAAAGAAGGGGAAATTGAGTTGATTCTTTATTTTTAGTCTCCCTTAGATGATTGTAATTCATTATTTGCTAGGTTACCTGGGGGTATACTTCAACTGTGATGCATTTAGCATGCAGCTGCTTTGTGTCTCCTGAGATCCAGGTTTTCTCAGCCTACCACTCCTCCTGAAATCTCCCCACTGCCTCCCAAAGAAGTAGTGTGTCAATATTTTGCTTTTATTGATAGCTACACAATTCACATTCCACTTCTTTCCCTAAACTTTTTTCATTATGTGATTGTATCTGCTGGCTTAGCCCTTTCATGCTAGCCATTTATTTTGCCCCCAAGCATCTGGCCTTTAAAAAAATAATGCATCTTGCTGGCTTATTGAATAAGAGATATATGGCTGTGCTTATAGTCAGGAGTGACTGTGCTTACATACCAAGTCTTACCAAAGTACTTCAGCTTCCTCAATACTGTGTTAATTCTCATAATGGCCTGCCAAATTTCCTAGTCATTATGTGATTATTTTTCTTACATTGCATTAAAAAATAAGTTAGGCTTGATATTGGTTCTAAGACTAAAGACTTTGATACACCCCCCCCCCAAATACTGTAATACACTACTGAGGCCATCAATTTTCAGATGCAAAGTTATTTTGTACAGTGATGAAGGGATAATCCTTGTAAACAAAGCAAAAATGATACATGTAAAATATCTCATTTTCAGGAAGATTTGAGCCTGTCTCATATCATATTTTCATCCATAAACTGAAAGTTAATGGCTTAGAAAGCATTCTACTAAAATGTGAGTTCATTATTTGTAAGACAATTATAAAGAGAAAAAGGCAATTATATTTAGCTAACCTAGAGGACTAGCTTTAAATTCAGGCAATGAGTAGAAAATGTGTAATGTTTGATACTTATCAGTGTATATTTTTAAATGTTATTTTAGCTGGGTATTAGAGATATATTTTCAGATTATTAAAAATCTAGATAAAAGTTCTATAGAATTCATAACTTTGATATTATAAAAACTTTGACTATAAATTGTTCATCTAAAATGGTAGCATATCTAGGGATCAGTACCAGTCTAAATAGCTATAACATAGGGAGAAATAGATAGGCACACATTTAAGAAATTTTTTAAAAGAGCTGGACATCAGAGTGAGAGCACTAAACGTTAATTAGCTATTAGTAGGATGTGATACTCCAATTAGTACTTTTAGTGTCCTAATAACAGCATATTATAGCATTTATCACAATATATGGTAAAGATTTATGTGCCCATCTTCCCGATTCAAGTGTGAGCTCATCCTGTGGATTGGACTGTAATATCCATTGTTGTATCTGCAGCACCTAACCAAGTGCCTGGCACAGGGCAGGTTTACATTAATTTTTAAAATTAATTATATATTAATAACCTAATTAATTTAATAAATAGAATAGTAACTAAAATATAATAATAAAATTAATTTTTAGTAGTATTAAGAGGGAAGTAAAATTAAGAACTGAAAAATAACCTATGTACTATAGTTAACATTTGACAGAGTCTTTTAAATTATGGCTTCAGTTTTAGAATACAATTTATAAGAAAAATATTGAGAACCTTGATAGGTTAGAAAGAAAACAACATAACTATTTGGAGAGATGTGAAGCTTGTATTCACATCTGATCAACTCCTCTAAAAAATTCAGCAAATTCCCACTGAATTTTGCTATAGGGATTTGTAAGAGGGCAAGGCTCTTAATCCCAAGGTTTCAAATCCCAAGGTCTATTTAGTTGTTCTTAGTGTTAATTTTTAAGTAGATATTAAAATAATGATACTACTTTCTACATCAGTTAGGATCAGTTTAGGCTGCCAGTAACCAAGACCTGATCTCCTACCACCCACCCTGGTGACAAAAGTGGCTTAAATAAGATAGACATATATTTTTCTCTCATGTAAACTTATCTACAGTTAGTCCAAAGCTTAGCTCCATTTTCAAGAGATCTAAGTTCTTTCTCTCTTGCTGTTTTACCATTTTTAACTTATTGACTATGATTTAAAGTGGCTGATCAAATCAGTGATTACATTTACACTCCAGCAAATAGGAAGAAAAAAACCAAGAAGGGCCCATTCTTTCCTTCAAGGAGACTTATTGGAATTTGCACACAGATTTCTGTGTATCTCATTGGCTGGGTTCTCTATCTGTTAATGAGGGAGAAGCTCAGCTACATATGGAAAGGCAAGTAGCAGTTCCTGTGACATGGTTAAAAAAACACAAAATACATGCCCATGGTAAAAAAAATACAAATAAACAGCGTAGAAGGGTACAGGTGCAAAGTTGAAATTTCCCTCTCACTTTAATGGAATCTGTCGTTGTAGTCTGCTTAAATTTTTTGAATACCCTCTCTTCATAAATGTTCCTCATTATTATCCTCATTTTTTTAAAGAAGAAAAGAACAAACCTATATTTTATAGTTTTGCTTTCAGCCAGAGTACAGATATGTGAATTAGGCTACACCAATTGAAAGCATCTGTGTGACGCTTTGATTTGGAACTGAGTTATGTGGGGAAAGAGGTAGGGTTTGGGACACTCCTTAGCTAGAGCAGATTGTGACAAGACGCTTCTTGGTTCTGGAATCAATAGCTGTGGTGGCAATTTCCTGATTCAGCGCTCCCTGACTTTGGCACTGCAAATACATGTCAGTGTTTTTTACGTGTGTTTCTGGCAGCGTGGTTCTGAAGCTGGTAGCCCAGGGGCAGCTTTTTGATTCAGTAGCCCCTTGATTGTGGCAGAGGTAGCAGCTCCATTAGTTGGCTAATACTGTGGTGTGTGTCTCAGAGTCTTTTATGGATCCTCAGCCTAAGACCTCTGTCTTCAGCTTCTGCAGAAATACTTTCAGCTTAAGAAACTAAACATTCCTATAGAATCGAAGCTCGCTAGGCAGACCTTCCTGACCAGAATCTCTTCTATCTTATATACAACCCACTTCTTCCCATACCAAGATAATCACTATCCTGAATTTGGTGTTTATTATTCCCATGCATTTACATTTTAACCTATGTGTTTCTCCTTAAATATATAGTACATATATAATATTGTTTTTTGTGAATTTACTTATATATGAATGACATTATTCTTCAAGTATTCCTCTGTAGCTTTAACCACCTCACATTATACTTATGAGATTCATCTATGTTGATTCATGCAACTTTGGTTCATTCATTTTCACTATTGCATAGTATTATATTTATCTATATTCTGTTAATGTAAAAATTAGTTTTTGCTGTTATAAATAATCCTGTTAAGAACTCACCTTTTTAAAAAAAATCTATGTCCCCTTGTGTGCATAAGCACAAGTTTATTTAGGGTGTAAACCTACGGATAGACTTACTGGGTTACGGTGTTTACATCTTCAACTTTATTAGTTTTACTGTCACATTTTTCTTCAAGATGGTTGTATGGATTTACATTTCTACCAACAGTGTATAAGTGTTGGCTTTTATCCACACCTGTGTCAACACTTAACATTGTCAGGGTTCTTAATTTTTGCCAATATGATAGGTGTGAAAAGTATTTTATTTTACTTATAATTGGCATTTTCGTATCACTGAGATAAATCATCTTTTAATAGGCTTATTGGCCATTTGAGATAAACCCTTATCTCAATTACCCATTTTTATCCTTTTCCCATTTTTTATTGGGTTGATGTGTAGGAGTTTTCTTTTTATTATTATTCTGGATAATAATCCTTTCTTAGTTAAATGTGTTGCAAATATCTTTTTCCAAGTCTGAGATTTGCCTTTTCATTTTAAAATGATAATGTTATTGAATTTGCCAATATCTTTTTTATGGTTTTATGTCTTATTTTAAAAATGTTTCTCTGTTGAAGTCACAGAAATATCCCCCATATTACCCTGTGAAAGTTTTATAATTTTACCTCTCACATTAAAGTGGTATATCAGTTGGTATAATCAGGGAAACAGAACCACTACAAATGATGTAGAATAAGGAATTTCTTTAGGGACTTTACTTTCTGTCACTGTGGAATTTGGTAAAACAGTCTTGTTTCTGCTGTTTCTTCTGAATCTGGTGCTGAGTGTAAAGTCACAGGGCAGACAGTACAGAAGGAATGATAGATGTGAAATGCTGAGAGAAGGCAAAACTGGAACTGTGTGAAACAAGCTGGAACCCACCTTTGTTTCTCACTTGGCAGCATCGGCCTCTCCCATTTTCCAAGCCACCAACCTTGTAACTGAGGATGACCTGCAGGATGTGCCGGCTGCCACCCTTGTCATGGAGCTACAATGGCACCTGACCCAGGATGTGGGAAATGTAAAGGAAGATATCACATTGGAACTCAAGGAACTATGAAACTCAACTACTCTTCTATGCCAACAGATTGCAAAAATGTGCATGAGCTGCAAGAGACCCTGACCTACATTAACCTTCAGAGAGTAAACATGGCTTCTGTTATCTTCCTCTTTTCAAATCTCAAGCAAATTTCTCTGGTGGGTAAACCTAACCACCAAAGACCTATAGAGAAAGGAATTCTAGGAAACATAGTTCAATTTAGCCAAGTTGACTCTTTACAAAATCATACACAGAATTTATTTTGTGTATTCTATGGAGTAGTAATTAAAATCTATTTTGTTCCATATGGATAATTCTAGCCCCAGTTATCAAATACTCCATTCTATCCTCTGATTTGCAGTGCCACTTTTGTATCACATTACATTTCATTATATATTTTGTTTTGGAATATTTATTTTGTTCCATTGCTATTTGTTGATTTCTGTGCTACTGCCTTACAGTTTTAATTAGTATGACTTTATTCTAAGCCTTGATATCAATGGTAAAATACGTCCCACAATCTTATTTCATTTTCATTAGGAATATTTTGCCTCATCTGACTCTTTGCTCTTATATGAAATTTTAGAATCACTTGGCATTTTCACTGCAATTGCTTTAAGTTTATATTTTAATTTGACATCTTCATGATATTGAGCCATTTGATATATAAACATAATGTAGCTCTAAAAATATTGTCTTTCTTTAATGCTTTCAGTAAAGTTTTATAATTTCTTAAGATCATGCATATATTTATTATTAAATATGTTTTAATGCTGTCATTATTGAAATAGTATCTTTAAAATTATATTTTTAAAATATTTATTCATGATCTGTAGAAATACAATTGATTTTTGTATATTAATCTCACATCTAGAAACTTTTCTGAACTTTTTATTAATTCTATCGATTTTCTTGGGTTTTCTATATATACAACTAATATGTCTGCAAAAAAGTCTGTCTTTGTTCTTCTCTAAAGTATTATTCTTATAATAAAAATAAATTAGAATAAATATATTTATATTATATATGTTACATATAATATACAAATATAAATAAATAATATTCTTATAGTTTTACATACTCCAGACCTCAGGCATAATTTTAAATAAAAGTTTTTTGATGTTTACATCAAAGTTTGACAAGAACTGGCTTGTATTTATACCAGACTCACCTATTGTCACCATTGAAAAATCCTATTTATAGTCTATCTGCATAGTTACTTAATTTTTTTAAAAGACTGATATCTTAATGCAATATAACTACAATATTTTGCTTGTGAAAGACAATTTTAAAAATCACAAATATTTATACTTTGAATAGTTGTCATTTTTTGCAGCTATAAAGCTTTACATTTACAAAATATATTTTCTCTCATAATAAATATAATTTTTGATAGATTTTTATCACATATGTCTCTGAGATAAGAAACATTATACAAGTAATTTACAATAGAGTTTATTTCTGCTACACCTACTGAAAGTATTACATAGATATGGAAATCAGTAATGTTTTGCTAGTTTGCAAATGTTACATTATTTGCTACTAGAAATACTACATATTTTATAAAAACTTATATGTTGCTTGAAATTTGGACTTGTTAAATTGTTCATGGTTCACACAGTTATTCCTTTTAAGTTTTAAGCATAGCTTTGAAAATGTGGCATGCTGACCCTCTTTGTATCTAGAGATGCAATTAAAAATAATGGCCTAAATATTCAAGTAGTAGTGAGTGTTGGCAATATGACATTGAGGCTGTTCATTTGACCTTCTTTTGTGGCTTGCAGGCTTGCAGTTTGTTTTTAAATGGATGGCATGTTAAATAAAGATCTGCAGTCATGTCATATTTTTCTCTGACAATTAGTAAGATACAGAAGGAGAAAACTTTTCTGAAGAGAGATTCCAACTAGGCTACTACCCACAGATCAATAACATTGAGTGTTCCAATAATGTAAATATGCTCTAAAACCATCTCTAGGGATTGGAGAGAGATCAGCTTTGTATAAACACGTTTTTGATTAGATGAGTAGACAATAGATGAAGAAAAAAATGTGCTATGATTCTTCATGGAGTGTTTCTGGGGTTTGGAAATGATTTACAAATATAATCAATTAAAAGACAAGGCACTTTAGTTAAGTATGCCATAATTTGTAACCCGGGAAAAGATTCTGATTTTAAACATCCTCTAATCTCAATTTAAGAGTGAAAGAAATTTCCTCTGACCATCCATATTAAGTGCCCTATTTTGTATTCTCATAATATCTTTTCTTTTGTAGAGTTTGATATGTTTTTATTGATAATTGAAAAGAAATATGATTTTTTATTTAATTTCTAATGATCTGGATAATTGTTAGCTTTATGAGAGCAGAAATATATCTATCATTTTTCACTAATGTAATCCCAGAAACTAGCTTAGTGGTTACTTAATAAATATAATGAATTAATGAATAAATTATGAAAAATAAACATTGTTGTTTCTTGAGAAATAAAATATTATCTAACTGCCTTCAATTGCAACAACACAGAATTTGGGGCTAACATAGGTACAAAAGGAATTTCTTGGGTGGATATCGGGCAACTCATAGAATCAAAAGAGGCAACAACCAGAGCCACTTTAGGAGTCTAGACTGTGAAAACTAATGGACTGTCTCCCAAAGACACTGCTGTCAAAATAAGTTAAGTGTTTTTAGTTTTCATGTCACTTTGAGCAAGATTAAAATTCTAGGGAGAGAATAAAAAAAATTTGCTTTCTTTGAGAAATACAGGGGATCAAGGAGAAATTCAGTCTCTGCCTTTGTCTCTCTGCCTCCCTCCTTCTCTCCTTTCTGTCTTTTACATTTACTCACATACTTAAGATCTTCCCTGCTTTTATTATTTCTTTTTGATTTGAGTTACTGCTGAAATTTCCTTTCAACCTGAAATACTTCCTTTAGTTTTTCTTTTAGATGAGGTTTGCCAGTAACAAATTCTCTCAGCTTTGTTTTTGTGGGAATGATCATTATTTTAGTTTCATTTTGTAACTATAGTTATGCTAGATCTAGAATTCTTGATTGACTGGTTTTTCCCCAAGTAATTTAAAGATACCATTCCACTTCTTTCTAGTTTCCACTCTTTCTGAGGAAGAATATAGCCTTTAATCATGTTCTTGTTCCCCTGTATATGAGTTATTTTTCTCTTTCTGCTTTCAAGATGTTTTCTTTGTCCTTGTTTTTGAGCAGTTTGACTATAGTGTGTCTAGTGTGTCTAGATCCTTCTGTGTTTATTATGTTTGGAATTCACTTGGGGTTCACAGTATTCCTGGAACTAATAAGTGATTAAAGCAAGATGGAAGCATACAAAGTTGACCTACAAAAGTTAATCATTTTCCTATATACCAGCAATGAACAAGTGGAATTTGCAATTAAAACCACAATACCAGTTACATACATTAGCACCCCCCAAAAATGAAACAGGTATAAATCTAACAAAAATGTATAAGAGCTATATGCAGAAAACAATAAAACTCTGATAAAAGAAATCAAAGAAAAGAACTAAATAAACGGAGAGATATTTCATGTTCATGGATAGGAAGGCTCAATATTGTTAAGATATCATTTCTTCCTGACTTGATCTAGAGATTCAATGCAACCTAATCAAAATCCTTGCAGGATATTTTATGGATATCTATAAACTGATTTTAAAATTCATATGGAGAGGCAAAATACCCAGAAGAGCCAACATAATGTTGAAGAAGAACAAAATTGAAGAACTGACACTACCCAACTCTAAGACTGTAAGGGAAAAACTCTGTTTCTCCTTATTCATTACTCATCAACACTTCTGATAACACATGTGTGGAAATTCATGAATTCTCCAAGAAATTCTCCAATTCTGTGTAGACACCAACTGAGTGTCCTGCAATTCAATTCAATTCTGATACTACCTGGAATAAGTATCATATTACACAGTTTAAGAGCTCAGTCCCGAAAACTGTGTCTCCCCACCAATCTCAGATGCCAGTTCACAAGTCCAGGTGTTTCTGACTGACCAGCTCTAAATCAGAGGTTCCCATGACCCCCTCCCAAGGTTTGAAAATTTGCTAGAATGGCTCATAGAACTCAGGAAGACAGTTTATTTACTAGATTAGTGGTTTCTTGTGAAAGGATACAGTTCAGGAACAGACATATGGAAGAGATGTATAGAGCAAGTTATGTGGGAAGGGGCATGAAGCTTTCATACCCTCTTCAGGCATGCCACCCTTCCAGCACTTTGACTTGTTCACCAACTTGGAAGCTCTCTGAATCCTGTACGTTATGAATTTTTATGAAGGCTTCATTACATAGGCATGGTTGATTAAATCATTAATTCAATCTCCAGCCTCGCCCCCATCCCTGGACATCGATTACTTTAGGGCTAAGAGTTCCAATCCTGTAATCACATGATAGTTCCCCTAGAAACCAGCCTCCTTAGGGGCTTTCCAAAAGTTATCTCATTGACATAAACTCAGGTATGGTTAAAAGGGACTTCTTATGAATAACAAAACACACTCCTTTCCCCTTTATTGCTCTTATCAGTTAGGAAATTTCAAGAATTTTAGGAGTTCTAGGCCAGATATGAGGATGAAGACCAAATATACATTTTTTAAATTGTAAATCACAATGTCATAAAGATTAACTATAAAACTACAGTAATTAATACAGTGTGGTATTGGTGAAAGAATAGACAAGTCAGTGGAACCAACAAGAGAACCAAGAAGAAGACCAACATAAATATAACCAACTGAGTTTTGGCAAAGGGACAAAACAAAGACAATTGATTGGAGAAAAGATATTCTCTTCAACAAATGGTACTGGAAAAACTGGACATCACATGCAAAAAATGAACCTAGACACCTTTCACAAAAATTAACTCAAAATTGATCATAGACCTAAATGTAAAGCACAAAACTATAAAACTCCCAGAAGATGATATAGGAGAAAATCTAGATGACCTTGGGAGTGGTGACGACATTTTAGAGAAAACAGCAAAGGCATAATCTATAGAAATAATATTTGATAATCTGAACTTCATTAAAATTAAAAGCATGTGCTTTGCAAAAGACACCGTCAGGAGAATGAGAAGACGAGCCACAGACTGGGAGAAAATAGTTGCAAAAACTTATCTGATAAAGAACACTTTTATGAAACATATAAGGAACTCAAAAATAAGAAAATGAAAAACCTAATTAAAAATTGGCAATATACCCGAACAGACACTTCACCAAAGAAGATATACAAATGGCAAATAAGTGTATGAAAAGATACTCAACACCATATGTCATTAGGGTAATGAAATAAAATTCATATTTTATGGCAAGAGAAGAAAAATTTAAACGTGAAATTTTTCTCTGTCCATTTTGGCTTCCTCCCTCCCCTTTAGTGTCTACTGTGCATCTGCATTAACCCGACATCCTTAGGAGGTAACAATTCCTTCTTAATCTTGTAAGGGATCACTTTGTATGTGCCGATCTTGATTGTGTAAACTGTCAGTACGTCGTTAATTGATGTATAACATTTTGTCTTGTAAACATTTATAACTGTGCTTTGATCTCTGATGGGTGGAACAGTCCTCAGAGTTTTCTGAAAAACTGTCTCCCATGTTATAATCCTCAAGTTGACTTCAATAAAATTTTCCATTTCTTGCTTAGATTGACTATTGATTAATTTTTTTCATCAACATGAGAAATGCAAATCAAGACAACGAGATACCACTACATGCCAATCAGAATGGCCAAAATCCGAATGCTGACAACACCAAATGCTGGCGAGGTTGTAGCATTTATCCAAAGGAGTTGAAAACATGTCCACACAAACTTACACATGGATGTTTATAGCAGTTTTATCCATCATTGCCAAAATAGTAATACCCTCTGTTCATTCTTTAAATTATTCTTTCCTAAGAGTGCCCAGGATTTGATCTTTGTTCAGAAGCTATTTTCTTTATTTTAGTATTGTTTGCCATCTGAAGGCACCATAAAATTTCAAAACTACTAAGTCCTGGATCATTTTTGTTTAATAATCCTTATCTCTTTCCAATCACATTTTACTGCAAAAAACTTGAAGAAACCAGGTAGCACCTTCAACATTCTACCTTGAAATCTTTTTAGCTAGATCACCTGGTAAATTAGATACATTTTGTACTTTCTACATTAGCATAAGCAACAGCATTGCTAAACTTTCTACTATTAATGCAGGGGATTCCTATCCTCTGATTTCCAATAAAAGTTTTCTTACTATCATCTAAGTTCTCACTATAACCTCCTGAAAGCCATTATACATCTGATACAAATGATTTCTTCAAGGCACTTTATATTTTTACTAATACTCTCCTCAAAGTTCCCCAGTTCTCTGCCCAAGTACCAAAATCAGTACTTGTTATCTAGTTCTGCATAACAAGTTGCTCCATAATTTAGCAGCTTAAAAACAACATCAAATATATAGACATTGTTGCATTTTTCAGCCAACATGTACATAGAGATCCAAACTGAATCCCTGAGACAGTGTCATCCTAGAGCTGAAAGATAATATTTAAATAGCCTCTGAGGGGGCTGGATTAAATTTAGTCAGAGAAATATGTGTACAGTGGATTATTTCTAGATCTATTATTTCTAGGTATATTTTGTCCAACTGTATTCATACGAAGCAGGTCAGAGAAATGTGGAAAGTATAATGTGTGTGTGTTTTAAGCACAGAAGCTATAAAGAAAAGAGGGATTATTCATAACTGCATTTCATAACTGCAAATGAACTTTTTTCGAACTGGTGAGTTGTCTATTCCGTTTACAGGGGTATTAAGTGATTTGTTGATTGAGTCATATATATTTATATTACTATTTATATTCCTTTCAACTGGATAGATAAAAGGAAAGTAAGACTATAAGAAATATTCTGTTATTCACTAAAAGGAAAAACAGGAGTTCAACATAGCTTTTGTAATTTTGAATTTGGGCATGATGGGTGAGGATAAACATGGGACAGGAGGAAAAGGAAATCTCTTAGAAATTGCTTGAGATATTTAGTAATAAAAATGATATGCAACAAATCTAATTTAATTAAACTTAGAATCATAACAGACCCCTTTGAAGAGCTAGTGAAATGCCTTTCTTTTGGATAGCTCCTTACTGCCAAAATGCAGTACATTAAAATAAGAACAATAGATAGTTTCAAGTAATCTCATCTGAAACTCCATCTGATCGCATGAGAAGATTTTAATTAAAACTGGACTTCATTCAAAAAGAACTATTGTAACAAACCATAATTAAGTTGATTTTTTCCATAGTGCATAGGTCATGCGTTCACTTTTAAAATTGTATTTGGTTCTCCTATTGTTATATTTTTACCCTTAATATTTCTGTTTGTATTATTCATAATGAATTATGAATTTTCTATTTTTCTATAACAGGCATTATTCACTTATGTCAGTGATGATCCGTCTAGAGATATTCCATCTTTAGAAACTTTTGGAGACCTTTCCTTCCTTCATCATTCTCATTTTTAGTCATACCAATAAATAAGAAACCATTTCTTGCAAAACTCCTCTGCTATACAATTTCATATATAGATGTAAAACAAATATCATTATATTTCTGCTTTCTTCTATCAAAATTAAAAATAATTAACTAAAAATATAACTCAATAGCCTGATTTACTTGAGAATGAACAGTACACACACACACACATGACATAATATATGTTGCATATTGAACTGTATGAAGATGTGAATATAAATACAGAGGAAAATAGCTGATATATATGCATTCACTGCATGTGTTTATACCTAAGATGTTCCATCAAATTCTTATAGAATGACAATGCAGTTGGTTCAAACAATGACTGCTAATTAAAACAGTTTTGTCCAAAGACATATATGTGAAATAATAATAGCTTCTGGTGATTGGCTAGGTAGGGGGTCAGTATTCCACGATCTCACAAAGGAAATTGCTGGTTGTTTATCCTTTTCTTCAATTTTCATGCTCTTTTTAAAAGCCTCAAGTAAAAAAAAAAAAAACTTTTTATGATAACTTTTAATTTCAAGAACTCTGAGTTTTTAATTATTTAAATTAAATTTTGAGTCTATAAAGTAATATTTATAAAATATATGTGTATCATACAGCATGTATATGTATCCATCACATGGTTTTAAGAAAAGAATATTGCCTTTTACTTGGCAATCTCTTGTACGTCCTCTCAAATCCTAATCTTTTTCTTTCAACAACGTTCTGAATTTTGTATTTGTTATTCCCTTCCTTTCCTTTAGTCTTGCTATATATTTGTATATCTATACAATGAATTTACAATAATGTTTACTTTTGCATGTCCTTCATATTATAACATAAACGTACTTTGTAAATTTGTTTACAACGGGCTTTTTTCCCTGCTCAACCTCATGTTTCTAAGATTTATTCATGTTTTAGCATGTAGCAATAATTTATTCATTTTCACCACTGTATAGTCTTCTAACATATGAATATATCAAAATTTATTAACTTATTTTACCCCCAATGGATATTTTGTTTATTTACAATTTTCTGCTTCTACAACTAATGTTGCTATGTACATTCTTGAACAGTTCCCCTGGCACATGTGCATAAGTTTGTTTAGGATATACATGTATGTGAAATGGCTGCATTACAGAGAATAAGAATATCAACTTTATAAAATAATACTATATTATTTTTCAAAGTGGTTGTACTTTTTAAGTTTTGCCAATCTGTTGGGTATGAAATGTCGATTCATTAGAGATTTAAGGTTGAGGATGTTTTATGTTTATTGACTAGTAAGGTTTCTTCTTCTGTATCATGCCTCTTCAAGTCCCTTCTCTTTATGCTTGTCTTTTTCTTTTCCTCGATGATTTAAAAATAGTATATTCTATATACAGGTTTTTGTTTTTAATTATCATCTATTTGTCATTTGAATTTTTATTCTCTTTACTGTAATTTTCTTAAACAGAAGCTTTTGATTTAGTTAACTTATTCTTTGCCTACTAATGTCTTGTTTAAGAAATCCATCTTTACCCAGAAATCAAAGGGATTTTCTTCATATTGTTTTCCCAAATTTTACTTTTACTTTTCATATTTGACTTCAATTTTGTGAAAGTGATTTTTGTTTATGATGTGGGACAGGAGAGCAAGCTAGTTTTTTTCATGTACACAGATTTGCCATAACATTATTGAATGAATAATCCATTCTTTCCTACTGATTTGCAGAGATAACTCTATCATACTCAGGTTTATATAATTATTAGTTGATTTCTTGGTTCTTTATTTTGTTCAATCAGGAATTTTCTATTCCTGAGCAGTACTACAGTGTTTTAATTACTACAAATTCATAGTAAGTCTTAACATACAGGAAGAAAAATATCCCCCTATCTTTACTTTCAGAGTGTCTGGACCACTCTTAGCTATTTATTCTTCATATACAATATAAAATAACTAGTTAAATTCCATAAAGGAAGCATATTATGATTCTTATTTAAATAGTATTGATTCCTTGAGTTAATGTGGAGAAAATTAACATCTGTGTGACATTGAGTCTCCCATTTATGAACATGGCAGTTTACCATTTAGAGACCTTATTTTATATTTTTCAGTATAGGCATAAGAGTCCTAAATGTTTATTCAAATAATAGAACTTCAAAATATATGAAGCAAAAAATTGATAGAACTGAATGGGGAAATAGGCAAGTCCGCAGTTATAGTTGAAGATATCAATACCCCTCTCTCAATAATTGATACAGAAAGTTTACAGAAAATCATTAAGGATAGAGAAGATTTGAATAAAACTGTCAACTAATGTGACATAATTTTCATCTTTAGAAAATTACATCCAACACGAGATTCTTTTCAACTGCACAGAAAACATTTATCAAGTTAGATCATATTCTGGGCCATAAAACAAATGTCAATAAGTTTTCAAAATATTCAAAGCATTCGAAGTATGTTTTCTGACTACAATGAAATTAAATTTAAAATAAATAATAGAAATATCTGGAAAATTCCCCAATATTTGAAAATTGAACAACACACATACATTGGGTCAAAATAGAAATTAGAAATTATTTTGAAGTGAATAAAAATGAAAACAATATATCTGAACTGGTTGAGATTTCACTGAACAGTATTAAAGGGCAAATTTATAACATTAAACCTAAAGCTATAAAACTTCTAGAAGAAAACATAACAGAAAACACTTGTATGGTTGGCTTAGGCAAAGATTTCTTAGCCATGACACCAAAAGTTTGATACATAATCTATAAAAGAACAAATCAATAGATTGGGCTTTATTCAAATTAAAATCTGATCTTTGAAAGATGCTGCTTAGGATGAAAAGAAAATCCATAGACTGGGAGAAAATATTTGCAAATCATATAGTTCATAAAGGTCTGTATCTAGAATGTATGAGAATCTCTCAAAACTCCAAACAGTATGGAGATTCCTCAAAAAACTAAAAATAGAACTGCCATGCAAACCAGCAATTCTCAACCTGGGCATATATCTGAAGAAAATGAAAACACTAATTCAAAAAGATACATGCACCCCAATGTTTATAGCAGCATATAGTAGCCAAGATATGGAAGCAACCTAAGTGTCCATCAACAGATGAATGGATAAAGAAGATGTGGCATATATATATATATATACATACACACATTGGAATATCATTCAGCCATAAAAAAGAATGAAATTTTGCCATCTACAACAACATGGATGGACCTGGAGGGTATTATGCTTAGTAAAATAAGTCAGATAGAGTAAAACAAATACTGTATTATCACTTATATGTAGAATCAAAAAAAATAAAAACGAATATAACAAAATAGAGACAGACTCACAGATATAGAGAACAAACTAGTGGTTACCAATGGGGAGAGGAAAGGGGGAGAGGAAAGATAGGGGATTAAGGGGTACAAACTGCTATGTATAAAGTAAATAAGCTATAAAGATATATTGTACAACAAAAGGAATATAGCCAATATTTTGTAATAACTTTAAATGGAGTATAATCAATAAAGTATTAAATCACTGTGTTGTACACCTGAAACTAATATAATATTGTAAATCAACTATACTTCAATAAAAAACAAAAACAAACAAAAAACAACCCCAAAAATATGGGCAAAAGATTTGAACAGACACTTTACCAAAGAACATATACAGATGAGAAATAGAAGAGAACATCACAATCAGATGTCATATTCCTACACATGTTTTAAAATAGCTAATGTGAAGACTGACCATGCTGATTCTTGGCAAGATACTAGAGCATCTGGGACATTCATAACTTTGCTGCTTGAACTAACAATTCCTTTAAAAATATGTTAATATCCACCATTCTATTCAGAAATTAATTTTTTCTGTTTTTTGTTTCATGTAATATGTTATTGGGTACATACACATTTAAATTTGTTATATAATGTTATATTTTTCTTTACTAATGATTTTTGTCTTACTGATATTAATTGCTACATCAGCTTTTTTTTTTTTAACATCTTTATTGGAGTATAATTGCTTTACAATGGTGTGTTACTTTCTGCTTTATGACAAAGTGAATCAGTTATACATATACATATGTCCCCATATCTCTTCCCTCTTGCATCTCCCTCCCTCACACCCTCCCTATCCGACTCCTCTAGGTGGTCACAAAGCACCGAGCTGATCTCCCTGTGCTATGTGGCTGCTTCCCACTAGCTATCTATTTTACATTTGGTAGTGTATATATGTCCATGCCACTCTCTCACTTTGTCCCAGCTTACCATTCCCCCTCCCCATATCCTAAACTCCATTCTCTAGTAGGTCTGCATCTTTATTCCCGTCTTGCCCCCAGGTTCTTCTGACCATTTCTTTTCTTTTTTTTTTTTTTTAGATTCCATATATAGGTATTCACATACGGTATTTGTTTTTCTCTTTCTGACTTACTTCACTCTGTATGACAGTCTCTAGGTCCATCCACCTCACTACAAATAACTCCATTTCATTTCTTTTTATGGCTGAGTAATATTCCATTGTATATATATGTGCCACATCTTCTTTATCCATTCATCTGTTAATGGACACTTAGGTTGCTTCCATGTCCTGGCTATTGTAAATAGAGCTGCAATGAACATTGTGGTACATGACTTTTTTGAATTTTGGTTTTCTCAGGGTATATGCCCAGTAGTGGGATTGCTGGGTCGTATGGTAGTTCTATTTTTAGTTTTTTAAGGAACCTCCATACTGTTCTGCATAGTGGCTGTATCAATTTACATTCCCACCAACAGTGCAAGAGGGTTCCCTTTTCTCCACACCCTCTCCAACATTTATTGTTTCTAGATTTTTTGTTGATGGCCATTCTGACCGGTGTGAGATGATATCTCATTAAAGTTTTGATTTGCATTTCTCTAATGATTAATGATGTTGAGCATTCTTTCATGTGTTTGTTGGCAGTCTGTATATCTTCTTTGGAGAAATGTCTATTTAGGTCTTCTACCCATTTTTGGATTGGGTTGTTTGTTTTTTTCATATTGAGCTGCATGAGTTGCTTGTATGTTTTGGAGATTAATCCTTTGTCAGTTGCTTCATTTGCAAATATTTTCTCCCATTCTGAGGGTTGTCTTTCCATCTTGTTTATGGTTTCCTTTGCTGTGCAAAAGCTTTGAAGTTTCATTAGGTCCCATTAGTTTATTTTTGTTTTTATTTCCATTTCTCTAGGAGGTGGGTCAAAAAAGGATCTTGCTGTGATTTATGTCATAGAGTGTTCTGCCTATGTTTTCCTCTAAGAGTTTGATGGTGTCTGGCCTTACATTTAGGTCTTTAATCCATTTTGAGTTCATTTTTGTGTATGGTGTTAGGGAGTGTTCTAATTTCATTCTTCTACTTGTAGCTGTCCAGTTTTCCCAGCACCACTTACTAAAGAGGCTGTCTTTTCTCCACTGTATATGCTTGCCTCCTTTATCAAAGATAAGGTGACCATATGTGCGTGGGTTTATCTCTGGGCTTTCTATCCTGTTCCGTTGATCTATATTTCTGTTTTTGTGCCAGTACCATACTGTCTTGATTACTGTAGCTTTGTAGTATAGATTGAAGTCTGGGAGCCTGATTCCTCCAGCTCCGCTTTTCTTTTTCAAGATTGCTCTGGCTATTCGGGGTCTTTTGTGTTTCCATACAAATTGTGAAATTTTTTGTTCTAGTTCTGTGAAAAATGCCAGTGGTAGTTTGATAGGGATTGCATTGAATCTGTAGATCGTTTTGGGTAGTAGAGTCATTTTCACATAGTTGATTTTTCCAATCCAAGAACATGGTATATCTCTCCATCTATTTCTATCATCTTTAATTTCTTTCATCAGTGTCTTATAATTTTCTGCATACAGGTCTTTTGTCTCTATACGTAGGTTTATTCCTAGATATTTTATTCTTTTTGTTGCAATGGTAAATGGGAGTGTTTTCTCAATTTCACTTTCAGATTTTTCATCATTAGTGTATAGGAATGCAAGAGATTTCTGTGCATTAATTTTGTATCCTGCTACTTTACCAAATTCATTGATTAGCTCTAGTAGTTTTCTGGTAGCATCTTTAGGATTCTCTATGTATAGTATCATGTCATCTGCAAACAGTGACAGCTTTACTTCTTTTCCGATTTGGATTCCTTTTATTTCTTTTTCTTCTCTGATTACTGTGGCTAAAACTTCCAAAACTATGTTGAATAATAGTGGTGAGAGTGGGCAACCTTGTCTTGTTCCCGATCTTAGTGGAAATGGCTTCAGTTTTTCACCATTGAGGGCGATGTTGGCTGTGGGTTTGTCACATATGGCCTTTATTATATTGAGGAAAGTTCCCTCTCTGCCTACTTTCTGGGGGGTTTCTATCATAAATGGGTGTTGAATTTTGTCGAAAGCTTTCTCTGCATCTATTGAGATGATCATATGGTTTTTCTCCTTCAATTTGTTAATATGGTGTATCCCATTGATTGATTTGCGTATATTGAAGAATCCTTGCATTAGTGGGATAAACCCCACTTGATCATAGTGTATGATCCTTTTAATGTGCTGTTGGATTCTGTTTGCTAGTATTTTGTTGAGGATTTTTGCACCTATGTTCATCAGTGATATTGGCCTGTAGTTTTCTTTCTTTGTGACATCTTTGTCTGGTTTCGGTATCAGAGTGATGGTGGCCCGTAGAATGAGTTTGGGAGTTTTCCTCCCTCTGCTATATTTTGGAAGAGTTTGAGAAGGATAGGTGTTAGCTCTTCTCTAAATGTTTGATAGAATTCGCCTGTGAAGCCATCTGGTCCTGGGCTTTTGTTTGTTGGAAGATTTTTAATCACACTTTCAATTTTCAGTGCTTGTGACTGGTCTGTTCACATTTTCTATTTCTTCCTGGTTCAGTCTCGGAAGGTTGTGCATTTCTAACAATTTGTCCATTTCTTCCAGGTTGTCCATTTTATTGGCATATAGCTGCTTGTAGTAATCTCTCATGATCCTTTGTATTTCTGCAGTGTCAGTTGTTATTTCTCCTTTTTCATTTCTAATTCTATTGATTTGAGTCTTCTCCCTTTTTTTTTCTTGATAAGTCTGGCTAATGGTTTATCAATTTTTTTTATCTTCTCAAAGAACCAGCTTTTAGTTTTATTGATCTTTGCTATCGTTTCCTTCATTTCTTTTTCATTTATTTCTGATCCGATCTTTATGATTTCTTTCCTTCTGCTAACTTTGGGGTTTTTTTGTTCTTCTTTCTCTAATTGATTTAGGTGTAAGGTTAGGTTGTTTATTTGAGATGTTTCTTGTTTCTTAAGGTAGGATTGTATTGCTATAAACTTCCCTCTTAGAACTGCTTTTGCTGCATCCCATAGGTTTTGGGTCTTCGTGTTTTCAAGGTCATTTGTTTCTAGGTATTTTTTGATTTCTTCAGTGATCTCTTGGTTATTAAGTAGTGTGTTGTTTAGCTTCCATGTGTTTGTATTTCTTACAGATTTTTTCCTGTAATTGATATCTAGTCTCATAGCATTGTGGTCAGGAAAGATACTTGATATGATTTCAATTTTCTTAAATTTACCAAGGCTTGATTTGTGACCCAAGATATGATCTATCCTGGAGAATGTTCCATGAGCACTTGAGAAGAATGTGTATTCTGTTGTTTTTGGATGGAATGTCCTATAAATATCAATTAATCCATGTTGTTTAATGTATCATGTAAATCTTGTGTTTCCTTATTTATTTTCATTTTGGATGATCTGTCCATTGGTGAAAGTGGGGTGTTAGAGTCGCCTACTATGATAGTGTTACTGTTGATTTCCCCTTTTATGGCTGTTGTTAGTACTTGCCTTATGTATTGAGGTGCTCCTATGTTGGGTGCATAAATATTTACAATTGTTATAACTTCTTCTTGAATTGATCCCTTGATTGTTATGTAGTGTCCTTCTTTGTCTCTTGTAATAGTCTTTGTTTTAAAGTCTATTTTGTCTGATATGAGAATTGCTATTCCAGCTTTCTTTTGCATGGAATATAGTAATATCTTTCCAGCTTTCTTTTGCATGGAATATAATAATATCTTTCCAGCTTCCATTTGCATGGAATATCTTTTTCCATCCCCTCACTTTCAGTCTGTATGTGTCCCTAGGTCTGAAGTGGGTCTCTTGTAGACAGCATATATACGGGTCTTGTTTTTGTATCCATTCAGCCAGTCTATGTCTTTCGGTTGGAGCATTTAATCCATTTACATTTAAGGTAATTATCGATATATATGTTCCTATTACCATTTTCTTAATTGTTTTGGGTTTATTATTGTAGGTCTTTCCTTCTCTTGTGTTTCCTGCCTAGAGAAGTTCCTTTAGCATTTGTTGTAAAGCTGGTTTGGTGGTGCTGAATTCTCTTAGCTTTTGCTTGTCTGTAAAGGTTTTAATTACTCCGTCAAATCTCAATGAGATCCTTGCTGGGTGGAGTAATCTTGGCTGTATGTTTTTCTCCTTCATCACTTTAAATATGTCCTGGCACTCCCTTCTGGCTTACAGAGTTTCTGCTGAAAGATCAGCTGTTAACCTTATGGGGATTACGTTGTGTGTTATTTGTTGTTTTTCCCTTGCTGTTTTTAATATTTGTTCTTTCTATTTAATTTTTGATAGTTTGATTCATATGTGTCTTGGTGTGTTTCTCCTTGGATTTATCCTGTATAGGACTCTCTGTGCTTCCTGGACTTGATTCACTATTTCCTTTCCCAAATTAGGGAAGTTTTCCACTATAATCTCTTCAAATATTTTCTCAGTCCCTTTCTTTTTCTCTTCTTCTTCTGGGACCCCTATATTCGAATGTTGGTGCGTTTAATGTTGTCCCAGAGGTCTCTGAGACTGTCCTCAATTCTTTTCATTCTTTTTTCTTTATTCTGCTCTGTAGTAGTTATTTTCACTATTTTGTCTTCCAGGTCACTTATTTGTTCTTCTGCCTCAGTTATTCTGCTATTGATCCCTTCTAGAGAATTTTTAATTTCATTTATTGTGTTGTTCCTCACAGTTTGTTTGCCCTTCCGTTCTTCTAGGTTCTTGTTAAATGTTTCTTGTATTTTCTCCATTCTATTTCCAAGATTTTGGATCATCTTTACTATCATTACTCTGAATTCTTTTTCAGGTAGACTACCTATTTCCTCTTCATTTATTAGGTCTGGTGGGTTTTTACCTTGCTCCTTCATCTGCTGTGTGTTTCTCTGTCTTCTCATTTTGCTTAACTTACTGTGTTTGGGGTTTCCTTTTCACAGGCTGCAGGTTCTTAGTTTCCGTTGTTTTTGGTGTGTCCCAGTGGCTAAGGTTGGTTCAGTGGGTTGTGTAGGCTTCCTGGTGGAGGGGACTAGTGCCTGTGTTCTGGTGAATGAGGCTGGAACTTGTCTTTCTGGTGGGCAGGTCCACATCTGGGGGTGTGTTTTGGGGTGTCTATGGCCTTATTATGATTTTAAGCAGCCTCTGTTCTAATGGATGGGGTTGTGTTCCTGTCTTGCTAGTTGTTTGGCATAGGGTGTCCAGCACTGTAGCTTGCTGGTCGTTGAGTGGAGCTGGGTCTTGGCATTGAGATGGAGATCTCTGGGAGATTTTCACCATTTGATATTACGTGGAGCTGGGAGGTCTCTTGTGGACCAGTGTCCTGAACTTGGCTCTCCTGCGTCAGTGACACAGCCCTGATGCCTGGCTGGAGCACCAAGAGCCTGTCCTCCACACGGCTCAGAATAAAAGGGAGAAAAAAAAGAAAGAAAGAAAGAAGAAGATAAAGTAAAATAAAGTTATTAAAATAAAAAATAAATAATAATTAAGAAAAAAAATTTTTTAAGTAATTAAAAAAAAAATGGACAGACAGAACCCTAGGACAAATGGTAAAAGCAAAGCTATACAGCCAAAATCACACACAGAAGCATACGCATACACACTCACAAAAAGAGAAAAAGGGAAAAAATATATATATATTGTTGCTCCCAAAGTCCACCTCCTCAATTTGGGATGATTCGTTGTCTATTCCAGTATTCCACAGATGCAGGGTACATCAAGTTGATTGTGGAGATTTAATCCGCTGCTCCTGAGGCTGCTGGGAGAGATTTCCCTTTCTCTTCTTTGTTCGTACAGCTCCTGGGGTTCAGTTTGAATTTGGACCTGCCTCTGCGTGTAGGTCGCCTGAGGGCATCTGTTCTTCGCTCTGACAGGACGGGGTTGAAGGAGCAGCTGATTCAGTGGCTCTGGCTCACTCAGGCCAGGGGGAGGGAGGGGTACGGATGCGGGGCGAGGCTGCGGCGGCAGAGGCCGGCGTGACGTTGCAGCAGCCTGAGGCGCGCCGTGTGTTCTCCCCGGGAAGTTGTCCCTGGCTTGCGGGACCCTGGCAGTGCTGGGCTGCACAGGCTCCTGGGAGGGGCGGTGTGGATAGTGACCTGTGCTCGCACACAGGCTTCTTGGTGGCAGCAGCAGCAGCCTTAGCGTCTCATGCCCGTCTCTGGGGTCCGCGCTGATAGCCGCGGCTCGCGCCCGTCTCTGGAGCTCCTTTAAGCGATGCTCTTAATCCCCTCTCCTCGCGCACCAGGAAACAAAGAGGCAAGAAAAAGTCTCTTGTCTCTTCAGCAATTCCAGACTTTTTCCCGGACTGCCACCTGGCCAGCTGTGGCGCACTAGCCCCCTTCAGGCTGTGTTCACGCCGCCAACCCCAGTCCTCTCCCTGTGATCCGACCGAAGCCCGAGCCTCAGCTCCCAGCCCCCGCCCGCCCCGGCGGGTGAGCAGACAAGCCTCTCGGGCTGGTGAGTGCTGGTCGGCGCCGAGCCTCTGTGCGGGAATCTCTCCGCTTTGCCCTCCGCACCCCTGTGGCTGCGCTCTCCTCCGTGGCTCCGAAGCTTCCCCCCTCTGCTACCCGCAGTCTCCGCCTGCAAAGGGGCCCCTAGTGTGTGGAAACCTTTCCTCCTTCACAGCTCCCTCCCACTGGTGCAGGTCCCGTCCTTATTCTTTTATCTCTGTTTTTTCTTTTCTTTTTTTTTGCCCTACCCAGGTACGTGGGGAATTTCTTGCCTTTTGGGAGGTCTGAGGTCTTCTGCCAGTGTTCAGTAGGTGTTCTATAGGAGTTGTTCCACATGTAGATGTAGTTTGGTGTATTTGTGGGGAGGAAGGTGATCTCCGCGTCTTACTCTTCCGCCATCTTGAAGCTCCACTACATCAGCTTTTTTAAATTGGTGTTTGCTTTGTATTTTTTTATCCTTTTTCTTTGAGCATGTATGTAGTCTTATATTTGGGATGTACTTCTTGGAGATAGCATAGAGCAGAATGTTAAAATATGGCTTGAAAATTCTTATCTTTTTATGTTAACATTTAATCAATTTGCATTTTTGCTGATTAATCATGATTTTAATTTCTAATATCTTATGTTATACTTTTCATTGTTCTATTTCTATATGTTTTCTCCTCCATTCTTGCCTTATAGTGAATGGATTTTTTTTCTTTTATCAGTTTCTTTTGTATACTAGATTTTAAGTTATACATGCATGCTTTCCATGGTTAGTTTAGAAATTTTTAGCATATAGAATTAACATATTGAAATTGGAATATACTAAATATTTTCATTCTTGTTTCAAATAGTACAAGTTCCACAGAACACTTATTTTTATAAATTTAACTTACTTTTTAATTAATTTTTATTTGATTAAAAAAGTAGGTGACGATGTAGTCACCTACAGAGATGGGACAGAGGCTCCCACCCCAAATTTGTTCTGAATATTAAGACTAATGACACTGCACACACACGAAGAGGGTATGAAAAAGTTTGTGAATATTTAATGAAGTTTTGTGGGGAGATACGGCAGGTTCCCAAGCTGGTTTCAAAATGTTTTGAGGGTGCAGAGAAGGGAGACTGGATAGACTTTTATTTCAGGTTTGAGACAGGGGCAAAGGTTCCTGTGTGCTGGCCTGGATTTGTGTGATTTGAATTTCTTGCCAGTGCCAAAGGAGGGAACAAATGGGCTTTCTTATCAGCTTGCCCAGATATGGGTCAGATGGGGAAAGGAGATTGGTGGGGCTTGAAAGTTGTTAGAGGTCAAGCATCAAAAATGGAGTCAGACTCCTTGTTACATTTATTCCTGATATTTGACTGATGACTAAAATGTGCCATGTTTCATTTAATTGAATTTGACCTCCATTAAGTAAGACATTATGATGCTTTATGAGGACTGTAGCCTGAAACTGGTAACAGTGTTGAAAGTTCTACCGAATACTTTGTTCAAGAGCCCAGCATTGTATATTCTGAGAAGTGAAACTAGTGCCCTGGTCACTATCAATTATGTTTGGAACTCTGGAGGGGATAAGTGATAACTTAGTGTGAGGCCTTGTCCTATGGTCTTAGCACATGCAGGGACATGTATGACCTTAGTCTACATTTTGGATATCTGTGAAACAAGAGATACCTAAAGTTGTTTCTTCCAAAGGCAAAATCATGGATAAAGAATTGTTGCTGTCATCGACTGGATGAGACCCAGAAATTGGTAAAAATGTACAGATGAGGCTGACTGTTGGCCAGGGTATCCTATGTTAAGATGGCTAACTGACGTTCAGCCAATTTTGCTGACTCCTGGGTTCCATTCTTGATCTAGAACATGCGGTTAAAGGATGAAAAGCAGCATCTCTCCCATGAGCTCTGTCTCATGTAATGGTGGCTCTTCCATCCTTCTTATATAAACTCCCTTTGATGCACACTCAGTTGACATCAAGGGGCTCCTCGGGAGGCTAAAGGGGGCAGAAGAGGGGTGACCTCCTTTATCATCGTCAAGGGAATGAGGACAGGACACTACCCTTCTCCTCCCACCCTCTTCCCCACTCTTACAGGTGGGATAAGCTAGAGGGCCCAGGTTTGGCTCCATCTTATAGCAGGGAGACTTCTGTGGCTATGCTGAGCTCCTGAGGTGCTGCTTCCATGACCCAGGGCATAATGGGCAGCTAGGTGTGAAGGTCATAGACTCAGGTCCTGAAAAGCCTCTGTTTTCAGGATAGCTCAGTGTACAGACAACTGCTACTTTAATGGATATGATGTGGTGCCAGTGAGGGCAATTTCTTGTAACAAAAGCCTGTGGGCAACTTATGAGCATCATGGGTGGACCAGGGACTCTAAGGGGAATGAAAGGAGGTTGCTAAAGCCCCTAGAATGAAGGAGTCTTTGGGGGGTATAGTAATGGAAGTGCCTGTTACATTACAATTTGGACAGATTCTAGAGCCTTTTGTTGTATGATATTCTATTTATAGTGAACTGATTTGTGTGTAACAGTAAGTAAGATTTGTAAATGAGGAATATGTTGTCTCCAGAACACAAAGCCTAAAAGATCTAGGCTTTGTTTTCACATCTTGGGTGCTGAGAGGGTCCACAGCTATTTCTTGACAATGTTAGGGATGGAACAGCTCACAGTTTATCAAATAATTTTCAGGAATTTAACCGAAGTGGTGGGGACTTGTACTATGTGTGGGACAATGGCCCATGTTATTTTTGGGAACCCCTTGGTATTTGTATGTTCTGAATTAATGTATTAAATGAATTTCCTTGGAGAAGGATGTCATCAGTGTGCTGGCATACCTGTGCTCCTGGAGAAAGTTGGATGCAGTTAAGATTGTACCTGCAAAGATTATGTATGATCACAGGGAGGTTGAGGTAGTCCATGAGTAACCAGATAGGATGCACTATCGAGTCCCTTAGAAGATGAAAGCAAACTGCATCCAAGAGGCTATTGAAGTAGACACTGAACATATTAGCCAAATCTATGACTACCAAGTATTTGCCACTTGCTGGTTGGATGGAGTCAGTAATTTTGATAATATTGGGTATGGGGGCCTTAATTGGTGTGACTACAGCATTAACATTACAGTAATCCACTATGAGGTGCCTTCCATTTTTTCCAGGTTTAAAAGCAGGACTGTTAATTAGAGAAGCAGTGGAAATAATCACCCCTTCCCTAAATAGGTCTTACATAATGGGTTTCAATCCTTGAAGGCCCTATTTAAATTTACATTGGGCACTATGAACTGTTTTATCTTGGGGAAATGTCCATAGGGTCTCATTTTATCAAGCCAATTGTAAGTGCCAAAGACAATTTAATTTTAATTTATTGCTCATTGAGTCAGAACAGCCATGACCACTATGGGATATTTTAGAAAATTGGGCACTATGACTACAGGGAATTTAGGCAAGGCAATAGTTCCACGGCTAAGGTAAGTCATACCTGTTATCCTCTATTTTATGTTCAGTAACTCCCACAACATTATAGCAGTACCTTGTTTAAATGTCGTGTGATCTCCAGGAATAGGTGTAATTTCTGTCCCCATAATGATTAAGGCCACAAAGATTTGCCAATTCGTTAACTTCAGTAAATGTTAAATTTAATTTAGAACCTGTTATAGAGGCAAAATGCAAATCAGCACCCATTTATCTTTCTCCTGCATAAATCCTTTTAGTGAATTTTCGGTTTTCAGTTGGGTCAAATTTTGGACCTCTGTTTTCTTTTTTTTTTTTTCCCTCTTTTTTTTTTTGTTTAAGTTTATTTATTTATTTATTTATGGCTGTGTTGGGTCTTCGTTTCTGTGCGAGGGCTTTCTCTAGTTGTGGCAAGCGGGGGTCACTCTTCATCGCGGTGAGCAGGCCTCTCACTATTGTGGCCTCTCTTGTTGCAGAGCACAGGCTCCAGATGCGCAGGCTCAGTAATTGCGGCTCATGGGCCCAGCTGCTCCGCGGCATGTGGGATCCTCCCAGACCAGGGCTCGAACCCGCGTCCCTTGCATTGGCAGGCAGATTCTCAACCACTGCACCACCAGGGAAGCCCGGTAATTTATTTTTTTATTTTATTTTTTTCTTAACATTTTTATTGGAGTATAACTGTTTTACAATGGTGTGTTAGTTTCTGCTTTATAACAAAGTGAATCAGTTATACATATACATATATCCCCATATATCTCCCCTCTTGCGTCTCCCTCCCTCCCACCCTCCTTATCCTACCCTTCTAGCTGGTTACAAGCACCGAGCTGATCTCCCTGTGCTATGCGACTGCTTCCCACTAGCTATCTATTTTACATTTGGTAGTGTATATATGTCCATATATACACTACCACTCTCTCACTTTGTCCCAGCTTACCCTTCCCCCTCCCCATGTCCTCAGTCCATTCTCTAGTAGGTCTGCGTCTTTATTCCCGTCTTGCTCTTAGGTTCTTCATGACCTTTTTTTTTAGATTCCATATATATGTGTTAGCATACGGTATTTGTTTTTCTCTTTCTGACTTACTTCACTCTGTATGACAGACTCTAGGTCCATCCACCTCACTACAAATAACTCAATTTCGTTTCTTTTTATGGCTGAGTTATATTCCATTGTATATATGTGCCACATCTTCTTTATCCATTCATCTATCATTGGACACTTAGGTTGCTTCCATGTCCTGACTATTGTAAATAGAGTTGCAGTGAACATTGTGGTACATGACTCTTTTTGAATTTTGGTTTTCTCAGGGTATATGCCCAGTAGTGGGATTGCTGGGTCATATGGTAGTTCTATTTTTAGTTTTTAAAGGAACCTCCATACTGTTCTCCATAGTGGCTGTATCAATTTACATTCCCATCAACAGTGTATGAGGGTTCCCTTTTCTCCACACCCTCTCCAGCATTTATTGTTTCTAGATTTTTTGATGATGGCCATTCTGAATGGTGTGAGATGATATCGCATTGTAGTTTTGATTTGCATTTCTCTAATGATTAATGATGTTGAGCATTCCTTCATGTGTTTGTTGGCAGTCTGTATATCTTCTTTGGAGAAATGTCTGTTTAGGTCTTCTGCCCATTTTTGGATTGGGTTGTTTGTTTTTTTGATATTGAGCTGCATGAGATGCTTATAAATTTTGGAGATTAATCCTTTGTCAGTTACTTCATTTGCAAATATTTTCTCCCATTCTGAGGGTTGTCGTTTCGTCTTGTTTATGGTTTCCTTTGCTGTGCAAAAGCTTTTAAGTTTCATTAGGTCCCATTTGTTTATTTTTGTTTTTATTTCCATTTCTCTAGGAGGTGGGTCAAAAAGGATCTTGCTGTGATTTATGTCATAGAGTGTTCTGCCTATGTTTTCCTCTAAGAGTTTTATAGTGTCTGGCCTTACATTTAGGTCTTTAATCCATTTTGAGTTCATTTTTGTATATGGTGTTAGGGAGTGTTCTAATTTCATTCTTTTACATGTAGCTGTCCAGTTTTCCCAGCACCACTTATTGAAGAGGCTGTCTTTTCTCCACTGTATATTCTTGCCTCCTTTATCAAATATAAGGTGACCATATGTGCGTGGGTTTATCTCTGGGCTTTCTATCCTGTTCCGTTGATCTGTATTTCTGTTTTGGTGCCAGTACCAAACTGTCTTGATTACTGGAGCTTTGTAGTATAGTCTGAAGTCTGGGAGCCTGATTATTCCAGCTCCGTTTTTCTTTCTCAAGATTGCTTTGGCTATTCTGGGTCTTTTGTGTTTCCATACAACTTGTGAAATTTTTTGTTCTAGTTCTGTGAAAAATGCCAGTGGTAGTTTGATAGGGATTGCATTAAATCTGTAGATTGCTTTGGGTAGCAGAGTCATTTTCACAATGTTGATTCTTCCAATCCAAGAACATGGTATATCTCTCCATCTATTTCTATCATCTTTAATTTCTTTCATCAATGTCTTATAAATTTCTGCATACAGGTCTTTTGTCTCCTTAGGTAGGTTTATTCCTATTATTTTATTCTTTTTGTTGCAATGGTAAATGGGAGTGTTTTCTCAATTTCACTTTCAGATTTTTCATCATTAGTGTATAGGAATGCAAGAGATTTCTGTGCATTAATTTTGTATCCTGCTATTTTACCAAATTCATTGATTAGCTCTAGTAGTTTTCTGGTAGCATCTTTAGGATTCTCTCTATATAGTGTCATGTCATCTGCAAACAGTGACAGCTTTACTTCTTCTTTTCTGATTTGGATTCCTTTTATTTCTTTTTCTTCTCTGACTGCTGTGGCTAAAACTTCCAAAACTATGTTGAATAATAGTGGTGAGAGTGGGCAACCTTGTCTTGTTCCTGATCTTAGTGGAAATGATTTCAGTTTTTCACCATTGAGGATGATATTGGCTGTGCGTTTGTCATATATGGCCTTTATTATGTTGAGGTAAGTTCCCTCTATCCTACTTTCTGGAGGGTTTTTATCATAAAACGGTGTTGAATTTTGTCAAAAGCTTTTTCTGCATCTATTGTGATGATCATATGGTTTTTCTCCTTCAATTTGTTTATATGGTGTATCACACTGATTGATTTGCATATGTTGAAGCATCCTTGCATTCCTGGGATAAACCCCACTTGATCATGGTGTATGATCCTTTTAATGTGCTGTTGGATTCTGTTTGCTAGTATTTTGTTGAGGATATTTGCATCTATGTTCATCAGTGATATTGGTCTGTAGTTTCCTTTTTTTATGACATCTTTTCTGGTTTTGGTATCAGGGTGATGGTGGCCTCGTAGAATGAGTTTGGGAGTGTTCCTCCCTCTGCTATATTTTGGAAGAGTTTGAGAAGGATAGGTGTTAGCTCTTCTCTAAATGTTTGATAGAATTCACCTGTGAAGCCATCTGGTCCTGGGCTTTTGTTTGTTGGAAGATTTTTAATCACAGTTTCAATTTCAGTGCTTGTGATTGGTCTGTTCATATTTTCTATTTCTTCCTGGTTCAGTCTCAGAAGGTTGTGCATTTCTAAAAATTTGTCCATTTCCTCCAGGTTGTCCATTTTATTGGCATGTAGTTGCTTGTAGTAATCTCTCATGATCCTTTGTATTTCTGCAGTGTCAGTTGTTACTTCTCCATTTTCATTTATATTTCTATTGATTTGAGTCATCTCCCTTTTTTTCTTGATGAATCTGGCTAATGGTTTATCAATATTGTTTATCTTGTCAAAGAACCAGTTGTTAGTTTTATTGATCTTTGCTATAGTTTCCTTCATTTCTTTTTCATTTATTTCTGATCTGCTCTTTATGATTTCTTTCCTTCTGCTAACTTTGGGTTTTTTTTGTTCTTCTTTCTCTAATTTCTTTAGGTGTAAGGTTAGGTTGTTTATTTGAGATATTTCTTTTTCTTATGGTAGGATTGTATTGCTATAAACTTTCCTCTTAGAACTGCTTTTGCTGCATCCCATAGGTTTTGGGTTGTCGTGTTTTCATTGTCATTTGTTTCTAGGTATTTTTTGATTTCCTCTTTGATTTCTTCAGTGACCTCTTGGTTATTAAGTAGTGTATTGTTTGGCCTCCATGTGTTTGTATTTTTTACAAATATTTTTCCTGTAATTGATATCTAGTTTCATAGCGTTGTGGTCAGAAAAGATACTTGATGCAATTTCAATTTTCTTAAATTTACCAAGACTTGATTTGTGACCCAAGATATGATCTATCCTGGAGAATGTTCCATGAACACTTGAGAAGAATGTGTATTCTGTTGTTTTTGGATGGAATGTCCTATAAATATCAATTAATCCATGTTGTTTAATGTATCATGTAAAGCTTGTGTTTCCTTATTTATTTTCATTTTGGATGATCTGTCCATTGGTGAAAGTGGAGTGTTAAAGTCCCCTACTATGATTGTGTTACTGTTGATTTCCCCTTTTATGGCTGTTAGTATTTGCCTTATGTATTGAGGTGCTCCTATGTTGGGTGCATAAATATTTACAATTGTTATAACTTCTTCTTGGATTGATCCCTTGATTGTTATGTAGTGTCCTTCTTTGTCTCTTGTAATAGTCTTTGTTTTAAAGTCTATTTTGTCTGATATGAGAATTGCTATTCCAGCTTTCTTTTGACTTCCATTTGCATGGAATATCATTTTCCATCCCCTCACTTTCAGTCTGTACGTGTCTCTCGGTCTGAAGTGGGTCTCTTGTAGACAGCATATATATGGGTCTTGTTTTTGTATCCATTCAGCCAGTCTATGTCTTTTGGTGGGAGCATTTAATCCATTTACATTTAAAGTAATTTTCGATATGTATGTTCCTATTACCATTTTCTTAATTGTTTTGGGTTTGTTATTGTAGGTCTTTTCCTTCTCTTGTGTTTCCTGCCTAGAGAAGTTCCTTTAGCATTTGTTGTAAAGCTGGTTTGGTTGTGCTGAATTCTCTTAGCTTTTCTTGTCTGTAAAGCTTTTAATTTCTCCATCAAATCTGAATGAGATCCATGCTGGGTAGAGTAATCTTGGTTGTAGGTTTTTCCCTTTCATCACTTTAAATATGTCCTGCCACTCCCTTTTGGCTTGCAGAATTTCTGCTGAAAGATCAGCTGTTAACCTTATGGGGATTCCCTGTATGTTATTTGTTGTTTTCCCTTGCTGCTTTTAATATTTTTTCTTTGTTTTTAATTTTTGATAGTTTGGTTAATATGTGTCTTGGTGTGTTTCCCCTTGGCTTTATCCTGTATGGGATACTCTGTGCTTCCTGGACTTGATTAACTATTTCCTTTCCCATATTAAGGAAGTTTTCAACTATAATCTCTTCTAATATTTTCTCAGTCCCTTTCTTTTTCTCTTCGTCTTCTGGGACACCTATAATTCGAATGTTAGTGCATTAAATTTTGCCCCAGAGGTCTCTGAAACTGTCCTCAATTCTTTTCATTCTTTTTTCTTTATTCTGCTCTTCAGTAGTTATTTCCACTATTTTATCTTTCAGGTTACTTATCCGTTCTTCTACCTCAGTTATTCGGCTATTGATCCCTTGTAGAGAATTTTTAATTTCATTTATTGTGTTGTTCATAATTGTTTGTTTGCTCTTTAGTTCTTCTAAGTCCTTGTTAAACGTTTCTTGTATTTTCTTCATTGTATTTCTAAGATTTTGGATCATCTTTACTATCATTATTCTGAATTCTTTTTCAGGTAGACTGCCTATTTCCTCTTCATTTATTAGGTCTGGTGGGTTTTTACCTTGCTCCTTCATCTGCTGTGTGTTTCTCTGTCTTCTCATTTTGCTTAACTTACTGTGTTTGGGTTCTCCTTTTTGCAGGCTGCAGGTTTGTAGTTCCTGTTGTTTTTGGTGTCTGCCGCCAGTGGCTATGGTTGGTTCAGTGGGTTGTGTAGGCTTCCTGGTGGAGGGGACTAGTGCCTGTGTTCTGGCGGATGAGGCTGGATGTTTTCTTTCTGGTGGGCAGTTCCACACCTGGTGGTGTGTTTTGGGGTGTCTGTGACCTTATTATGATTTTAGGCAGCCTCTCTGCTAATGGGTGGGTTTGTGTTCCTGTCTTGCTAGTTGTTTGGCATAGGGTGTCCAGCACTGTAGGTTGCTGGTCGTTGAGTGGAGCTGGGTCTTGACGTTGAGATGGAGATCTGTGGGAGTTTTTCGCCATTTGATATTATGTGGAGCTGGGAAGTCTCTGGTGGAGCAATGTCCTGAACTTGGCTCTCCCATTGAAGAGGCACAGCCATGACGCCTGGCTGGAGCACCAAGAGCCTGTCCTCACACAGCTCAGAATAAAAGGGAGAAAAAAACAAAGAAAGAAAGAAGAAGATAAAGTAAAATAAAATAAAATTAAATTAAATTAAATTAAAATGTTATTAAAATAAGAACAGAAAATAATTATTAAAAATTTTTTTTAAATAATTAAAAAGAAAGAAAGAAAGAACAGCCAAAGCAAAAAACAAATCTACCAATGATAACAAGCGCTGAAAACTATACTGAAAAACAAACAAACAAAACAAAACAAAACAAAAAAACGGACAGACAGAACCCTAGGACAAATGGTAAAAGCAAAGCTATACAGGCAAAATTACACACAGAAGCGTACGCATACACACTCACAAAAAGAGAAAAAGGGAAAAAATATATACATATGTATATATCGTTTCTCCCAAAGTCCACCTCCTCAATTTGGGATGATTCATTGTCTATTCAGGTATTCCACAGATGCAGGGTACATGAAGTTGATTGTGGAGATTTAATCCGCTGCTCCTGAGGCTGCTGGGAGAGATTTCCTTTTCTCTTCTTTGTTCGCACAGCTCCTGGGATTCAGCTTTGTATATGGCCCCACCTCTGCATGTAGGTCCCCTGAGGGCGTCTGTTCTTCGCTCAGACAGGACGGGGTTAAAGGAGCAGCTGCTTCGGGGGCTCTGGCTCAGTCAGGCCATGGGGAGGGAGGGGTACGGAATGCGGGGCGAGCCTGCAGTGGCAGAAGCTGGTGAGATGTTGCAACAGCCTGAGGGGCGCCATGTGTTCTCCCGGGGAAGTTGTCCCTGGATCGCGGGACCCTGACATTGGCGGGCTGCACAGGCTCCTGGGAGGGGAGGTGTGGATAGTGACCTGTGCTTGCACACAGGCTTCTTGGTGGCTGCAGCAGCAGCCTTAGCGTCTCATGCCCGTCTCTGGGGTCCGCGTTGATAGCCGCGGCTCGCAAGAGAAAGTCTCTTGTCTCTTCGGCAGCTCCAGACATTTTCCTGGACTCCCTCCTGGCTAGCTGTGACGCACTAACCCCTTCAGGCTGTGTTCATGCCACCAACCCCAGTCCTCTCCCTGCGATCCAACCGAAGCCCGAGCCTCAGCTCCCAGCCCCTGCCCGCCCCGGCGGGTGAGCAGACAAGCCTCTCTGGCTGGTGAGTGCTGGTCAGCACCGATCCTCTGTGCGGGAATCTCTCCGCTTTGCCCTCCGCGCCCCTGTTGCTGCGCTCTCCTCCGTGGCTCCGAAGCTCCCCCCCTCTGCCACCCGCAGTCTCCACCCACAAAGGGGCTTCCTAGTGTGTGGAAACCTTTCCTCCTTCACAGCTTCCTCCCACTGGTGCAGGTCCCACCCCTATTCTTTTGTCTCTGTTTTTCTTTTTTCTTTTGCCCTACCCAGGTATGTGGGGAGTTTCTTGCCTTTTGGGAGGAATGAGGTCTTCTGCCAGCGTTCAGTAGGTGTTTTGTAGGAGTTGTTCCACATCTAGATGTATTTCTGATGTATTTGTGGGGAGGAAGGCGATCTCCACGTCTTACTTTTCCGCTATCTTGAAGCTCCTCCTCTGTTTTCATTTTTTTGTTTGTTTCCTCACCCTATATTCAGGTTTTTTATTTTGTCTTTTTTGATGGTTACTATATATATATTATATATGTATATATACATATACATATATAATATATATATACCTCTACTCTGCTCATATTTGTCTTTCTCCCTCCAGAGAGCCTCAAATCAGTATCATTAGGGTAAGGAAACTTTGCCAGTGTTATGTTAGTGGCTATTCCACAGGGATGCCATGGCTGTGTTCCCTATAACCCTGAGGATCAGGATCTTTGTTGTGACTGAAGCATAGCTAGCAGCAGCAACAATGGCATTTTGTAGGGTCCTAGTGAGCCATTTACTTTTAGTAGTATAACCTCAGCATGCTACATTGTAATTTCTCTTCCTCCATGTGAGCTATCAGCCAATGGGCTCATATATTGCACAGGGTATCAGTCTTTTTCCCCTGGACACTCTGTAGAATGGGACTAATGCCTGGTTGAGACACACACTCAATCGTCACAGGAAGTGTTGCTCCCCTGACCCTGATGTCAGTCGTGGCTTATACTGGAATAAGACACATACTTCAATCTGAAACACAGGTCCAGGCTGAGATACACTACCCATGCCATTTTAAGGAGGGCCCCAATCCTATGTTCCTTTCTCTAAACATTATCAAAAACTTCCAACTTAAGTTGGTATTGTGAACTTAAAGTTTGTGTCTTCCCAAAATTCATGTGTTAAAGCCCCAAGTCTTATCTGTGACTGTATTTGGAAATAGGGCATTTATAGGAGCTAATTAAGATTAAATGAGGTAATAAAGATGGAGGCCTGATCCAATAGGATTAGTGTCCTTATAAAAAGAGATACTAGAGAGTTCACTTTCTCCCTCTCTCTTCACCAGGTGAGGACACAGTGAGAAGATAGCCATCTGCAGTCCGAGAAGAGGGCTCTCACCAGGAACCAAGTTGGTTGGCGCCTTGATCTTGGACTTTGCAGCCTCCAGAACCGTGAGAAATAAATTTCTGTTGCTTAAGTCTATGGTATTTTGTTATGGCAGCTTGATCTGAGACAGTTGGTTAAATCTAAACAGAAGCTTGGTAGGATTTTATAAGTGCAGCACAAACCAGCACAGCCTAAAGCACAAGCTTGCCAGCATCCTCTACAAGCAATATGAACCCTCACCCAAAATTTAGTTCAGATGTTGAGACTGATGATGCCACACATGCCCTGAGAAGATGTGAATAAGTTTATTACTCACATAATGAGGCTTTCTGAAGAGAGAAGGGCAGGCTCCCAAGGTGATCTAAAAATGTCTTGAAAGAGCAGAGAAAAAAGACTGACTAGGCTTTTATCGTGAATAAAGGATGGAACTGCATAGTTTGAACTTCTTGCTGATGCCAAAGGAGAGAACACTTGGGCTTTCTTATCAGCTTGTACAGATGTGGGACTTGAAAGCCATCAACAAACATCAAAAAGGGAGTCAGATTCTTTATTACAGATGTTTTAACCATCTAATTCTTACTTCTTTAGCTTTTTTTCTCTCCAGGTTTGAGCCTGTTATTTCTCTTGCTTGGGATTCATAGAGCTTCTCAGATCTGTATGTTTGATATTTCAGCAGTTCAGGAACATCTCAGCCATTATCTCTTCCAATCTTGCTGCTGCCTCATTCTCTCCTCTTATTCCGAAACTCAGAATTGTCACGCATTAGACTCTTCATGTCTTCTAACCTGTCTTTCACATTTTTAATCATGTTTTCCATGCATCGCCCATACTATCTTTTGATCACTATTCAAACTCAGTTATATCTACTTTTCTATAAATACATTGATTGCTTCTTTAATTTAACAAATATAGTTACCATTTGTAGAAATTTTAATTATTACTTTTAATTTAATTAGTCACATTTTAAAGTTTCATTGTCAATCATTGCCTTTCAATTCCTTTCATTTATTCAGACTTTGATAATTATAGTACCAGAACTCTTTCTGGGTATTTTGCTGTGTGACTTTGCCATCTCTGTCTCACTCATAGTACTTTGTTTTCCTTTCATGTTTGACTGTGAGGTTATATTTCTTGGAAGTTTATCTGTGAAAATCCTTTGAGTTCTAAGAGGAAGATGGGTTCCTCTAGAGTATACTGGAATTTGCTTCTTCCAGGAGCCTAAGGCATTAATCTAGGGTTACTAGGGTTACATTAAATTCTTCACATAAAGTTTTTTGGATCACTCATGTAGTGTGCATTTTCATGCCAAATCCACTTTGAGGAAATATTTTGGGGTTAGGGATTCTTGAGGAAGATATTTTCCCCTCTCTATTTAGTATCAAAATTCAAGACAAGAAACTTTCCTTATAGGATCTTGAGTAGGGTTTGATTTATTTTGAATTCACTCCTATAATGAGGTTGCAGACCCACAGGCTTTGTTTACTGTTCTCAAGTCCCCCTGTGGCCTTAAAGATCAAAGTTTAAGTTCACCTCATTCATCAAGTGACCTCAAGACAAAAGTCAAATAAAGTGCTCAGAAATTTATCTTGGTTCAGTTGACTAAAAAAAAAAAAAAAAGGCACAATGTGAGAGTTGTGAGTTAAGTCTTATTTGGGGCAAAATGAGGACTATAGCCCAGGAAACAGCATCTCAGATACCTCTGAGGTACTGACTCCAAAGAGGTAGGGGAGAGATCAGTGTTACATATGATATTAGTGAAGGGGGCATACGTGCAGTCAAGCACACATGTTGCCAGAGGCTTGCTGCTAGTCACAAGGAGCAGATGACACCGTCAATGATTTTAGTGCTTTTCTAGATATGAGGAGATGCAAGAATTTGGGCTCATAAAATCTTCTCCTGAAAATATCTAACTATCTGAAGCTCTGTTCTGCCAGTTTTTCCCAGAGCACAGAGTGCCTCATTCCCAATATCCACCCTGAACTCCTTTCAGGGGGTGTTGAAAGTCCACTAACCACTGCAGTGGTTAGTGACTTAATCCTTGTAGAGGCAGATGGCAAGTGCCAATTTTTAGTTGGCAGTTCCTTCCTTCACTTAATTTTTAGTCTGATTGCACTTAATGTTTTATTTAACCTTATCAATGCATTTAGGCTAATTTAAGATATTTGGTTGTTTTCAGTGGAATCATCAGTCACTGTTTAGTTTACTTTTCATTTTCATATGCATTATTATTATTTGCTGTTCTCATAAACAACAAGAAGACGTTCTGAGTGAATTAGGTTTTTAAAACCCTGGCTTTGTTAATTTGGGCTTTCTTTTTGTTTAGAAACTATTTCTTAGGAGGGAAAATATATGGTTCTAAGTGTTTGGGAAAATGATTCTTACAAAATGCACATATGGTAATTGGTTTTGTTATTTTTTATTTATCTTTAAAAAATATTTATTTATTTAGGCTGCGTCAGGTCTTAGTTGCGGCACGCGGGATCTTGTAGTTGTGGCATGCGGACTTCTTAGTTGCGACATGAGAACTCTTAGTCGCAGCATGCGAACTCTTAGTTGTGGCATACATGCAAGATCTAGTTCCCCGACCAGGGATTGAACCCAGGCCCCCTGCATTGGGAACACAGAGTCCTATCCACTGGGCCACCAGGGAAGTCCCTGATTTTGTTATTTTTAAAAATCCACTTTAACAGTTGATTTTAGACATACTCTCCTGGATTTTATTAAAAAGTGACAATTGTTTTTTAAAAGTGAAGTTCTCTTCACCTGCAGTATTTCTTATTTACAGAATTGTTTTTGTTTGATATGTAAGTGGATAACAGGATTTTTTCTTCTTATCACAGAGTGATGCAGTAAAATGGAAATTTAATCTCATAGACTCTATGTGCATGTAAAAAGATATCTCATGTGTGGAGGCTATTATGTTGAGAAAAAGCAATAAATATGTCTCCTCCCCCTCACATTTATGTCTTTTGTAATGCCCTCACACAATGATTCTGGGCTTGGTCATATCAAAGTTTTGGTCAATGAGACATTTGCAAAAGTGATGCAAGCAGAGATTTGACGGGTACATGTACTTCCACATTGAGGCTTACCCTCTCAGAATTCTCCCTCTTGGAACTCAGGAGCCATTTTATGTTAGTCCTAGCTCTCCTGCTGGAGAGAGGTCTTGTGGAGAGGCCCTGGAGGATGCAGCATCACATGAAGAGCTGACAACAACAAGAATAACTGAGTTGACTGAAGCAGTCAACTCCAAGGACAAAATAAGTAATAAGAGAAGCATTCTTGGACCTTCCAGCCCAGCCGGTGTAGTTGAACACAACCTCAGAGTGACCCCAGTGGACCCATATGGAGCAGAAAAAGAGCCCAGTCAACTTTAGAAATATGAAAATAATACATCCTTGTTGTTTTAAGCCATTAAGTTTTTAAATGGTTTATTATTCCAGCAACAATAGATAAGAAACAACATATAAGATGTTAATTCAGACCTGGACACTGGGAAATTTTTCTTTCTCATGTAAAAGTATTACACTAAAAGTCAAAATCAATATGCATTTCCTTCATTCTATAGTATGGTCTTCATTTCCAAAGTACTTCAAAATCTTTACTAAAGTACAAATATGAGACATTTTTCATGCCATCACTCTTTCACCAAAATATCTTATTTGGAATGAAATCATTTGGCAGAACTCAAATAATTCTATTATTATTTTGATCTATCTTAAGTGAAATGTTATGCAAGTGTTTGCTTTAACTGCTAAGAGCTGCTGTTACAGGATTTATAGTCTATATTGATTAATAATTCCAGGCTGTGTTTCATGCCCCTTAATGAAATTTTGACCTTATTTGCTCTTAAAAATCTCTCTGCTCTCAAAAGCTGTAATTCTGTTGAATGGTTTCTCAAATGCTTGAGGAGTCATACTGGGTAATATTGGCTATACTTCACAGTGTGCAACATTATATTGTATGTGTGTTTTACTATTGAGTGATTTTATTTTGTAGTCTTGCTAGTACCATCATATAATTAAATTGTAATCTCATGTGGTGTAAAGGTCAGACATATTAAATGTACAAAAGCAAATCCTGTGTGTATTTAAGGTTCTACTCTTTGCACACTGAAATCAGTATAAGGAATGAAAAAATCATGTATGTTGCATTTGAAATTTCTAGTCTTTGAAGTAAGGTTTTGCAGCATCCTGTTGTAAACTATCTTACAGAAATTCTTCTAAACTATGCCTCCATTTTCTTGGAATACTCAACACACATTTGACAGCACACATTCCTGTTAGATATTTTCAACCTAGTTATGAATAAGACTGATCACTATAGTTCTTGGCTGCTTTTTTTCTTCGTAACAATTTCTCCTGTAAATACATCTTGACTTTTGCTTTGTGTTTACTTTCACAGTAGAAATATACTACAACTTTCTTTCTGATGACCAGAAATTTGGAAGATTATAGCTGACCTATTCTTTGTATTTTAGTTTTTTATTAAGTGGACACGATAATTTTAAAATTATTTCTTAAAGTGTTTCTTTAACCTTCAAGGGAACACATTTGCATATACTAGCTATATTTATTCCATTTTACCCTTTGCCATGGAGATTCAAGAGAAATCAAGGTTTATTTCATCTTGGGCAGTACTATTGATATTATTTGATAGACCACCAGGATATTAATATAAATAATTCTTAGTAAAAAAATGTTTGTTATTCTTTGAGAACATTCTGAATTGTATTTAAATAGGGCAGGTGCTAATATGATAAGATAATTAAATCATTCATGCATTACCTTTCAACCATATAGAAGAGCATTTAGAGGTTATTTACCCATTTATTTAGAATGTGAGAATTACCTTAGAGTAGATATGTATCTTAAAGCTTCATTTCTTCACCTGATAATTGATACCTTCTACCATAGGTCTTTCTAACTAATGAGTCCATGAAGAGGCTTCCTGATGTTAAATTACATGTATATATCCATATGTGTATTCATTTGTGAAGAATGTCCAAAGCTTTTATCTGATTCTCAGAGCTTTATAATTGCAAAAATGTTATGAACTTGATTATCCCTCTCAGGCTTTCCAACCTAGATGTGGGTACTTTCTCTGATGAAGAAATGTGATTCTTTAAATTCTCAGAGTAAGCTTAAGTATATTTCTGTATTGTTTTATTTCACCATTCCTAGTTTTAGCCCTTAGTGTCAATGAGAAAAAATCAAATTATAACATTCTAGTCCTTCAAATAATTGAAAATAACTATTTTGATTATTCTCATTTTAGAGAATTTTATTTTTTGTAATTTGTAAATGATAAAAACAGAGTTGCACAAAGTTGTTCATATTTCTTTATGTATTTCAAACTAAACTACAAAGCTCTGGTAATCAAAGTGGTATGATACTGGCACAAAAACAGACACATAGATCAATGGAACAGAATAGAGAGCTCAGAAATGAACCCATACTTATATGGTCTATGACATCTATGACAAAGGAAGCAAGAATATACAATGGGAAAAAGATAGCCCCTTCAATAAATGGTGTTGGGAAAACTGGGCAGCTATGTGCAAAAGAAACAAACCAGTCTACTTTCTCACACCATATGCAAAAATAAACTCAGAGTGGATTAAAAACTTAAATGTAAGACCTGAAACCATAAGAATCCTAGAAGAAAACATAGGCTGTACACCCTTTGACATCGGTCTTAGCAATATTTATCAGGATATGTCTCCTCAGGCAAAGAAAGCAAAAGCAAAAATAAACAAATGGGGCTACATCAAACTAAGAAGGTTTTGCACAGCAAAGGAAGCTATCAAAAAATGAAAAGGCCACCTACTGAATGTGAGAAGATGTTTGCAAACAATATATCTGATAAGGGGTTAATATTCAAAATGTACAAAGAACTCAGACAGCTCAATATGAAAAAAAACCAAACAACCTGATTAAAAAATGGGTAGAGGACCTGAATAGGCATTTTTTCAAAGAAGACATACACTGGCCAACAGACACATGAAAAGATGCTCAATATTACTAATTATCAAGGAAATGCAAATGAAAACCACAATGACATATCACCTCACACCTGTCAGGATGGCTATTATCAAAAAGACAACAAATAACAAGTGTTGGCTAGGATGTGGAGAAAAGGGAATCCTGGTGCACTGTTGGTGGGAATGTAAATTAGTGCAGCCACCATGGAAAACAGTATGGAGATTCCTCAAAAATTAAAAATAGAACTACCATATGGTCCAGCAATTCTTCTGGGTATTTTTCCAAAGAAAACAAAAACACTAATTTGAAAAGATACATGCACCCCTATCTTCATAGAAGTGTTATTTATAACAGCCAAGATATGAAAGCAATCTAGGTGTCCATTGGTAGATGACTAGATAAAGAAGACGTGTTATTTATATATGTATACACATGTATGTATATATACACACATACATATACATACAGTGAAATATTACTCAGCCATAAAATATGAAATCTTGCCATTTGCGACAACATGGATGGACCTAAAGGGTATTATGCTAAATGAAATAAGTCAGACAGAGAAGAGCCAGTACTGATGACTTCATTTATATGTGGAATCTAAAAAACAAAACAAATGAACAGACAACAAAAGAAAAGCAGATTCATAGATACAAACAACAAACAGGTGGTTGCCAGAAGGAAGGGGGTAAAGGGATGAGTGAAATAGGTGAGGGAGATAACCCAATTAAAAAATAAACAGGTCGCAAGATGAAATGTACAGCACGGGGAATATAGTAAATAATACTGTAATAACTTTGTACGGTGACAGATGATAACTGGACTTATCATGGTGATCATTTTGTAAAGTGTAGAAATATCGAATCATGTTGTGTACCTGGGACTAAATAGTGTTGTGGGTCAATTATACTTCAAGTTTTTAAAATTTCTTTATGTTTTTTATGTTCGTAAGATTTGTAGTGATGGTCTTTTTTTGTTTTAGTTGGTTACTTATACCTTTTATTTCTCTTAATTATTTTCATTAAGGTTTTATCAATTTTATTAGACTTTTCAACAAATCAACATTTGCCTTTATTGATCTTTTCTATTTTCTATTAATATTCTGTTCTATTAATTTCTGATATCTTTAATATTTTATTTTTCTATTATCTTTGTGCTTAATTTGCTCTTATTTTTAAACTTTTTGAGCTAGACTTAGATCATTGATTGATATTTTCATCTTTTAAAAATGCATTTTAAGACTACAAATTTTCCTGTAAGAATAGTTTAAGCTACATACTACATCACAAGGGCAGGAGGGAGGTGGCCAGCACTGAGGCAATGGGGGTCACAAGTTTGATTGAACAACCCTGAGCATGGTCTTCAGGGGAAAGGAAAAATATGATCAGCAGCTTGGAGCAGAGGACCCCGTGCAGAAGCAACACTTTTATTATTTGCTCTTAAGACTTTGTTGTGATCTATCCAAATGTATTTTTATCTTTTATGGAAAATTTTATGATGTAATATGTAATACATACCAAAAGGAATTTAAATATGCATGTACTCACCTTCCAGTTTAAAAACATAAAACATTACCAACCAGTGTTTCTCTCCCTCCTGCCCTCTCACCCTAGGTAACCACTATAACCTGAGCTTCAGAGTTATCACTGCCCTTAATTTTCATACATTTTTTACGTATGTTTGCACCCCTAAATAAAATACGTATAGTTTTCACATGCTTTCAACCTTCACATAAATAGCAGCATAATGTATGTATTCTACAATTTGCCTTTTTTCACCCCACATTTTGATTGTGAAATTGATCCATAATGAGTGATGCTTTATATTAGTCAATTTCAGCCTGTGTAATATTCCATTATTTGGATACACCAAAATTTCCATTTCTAGTCTCCTGTTGATGGACAGTTAGCTGGTTTACAATTTTTGCTACTACCAAAAATTGCTGCTGTGAACATCCTTAGACATATCTCTTAGTATACATTTCAGTGCATTTCTCTAGGGTTTATGCTGGAGTGGAATTACAAGCTCAAACAGTGTGTACAACTTCAACTGTAATTCTACAAAGTGATTGTACTAATTTATATTCCCACCAGCATCAATAAATATATTTTTTACAGTTAAAAAAAAAAAGAACACATAGATTCAACCCAATGTTGTATTTTATACAAACACACACACACACACACACACACACGCACACACACAAGATGACTGAAACGATGCCATTATCTTGAGTTATAGGGTAATGAGTAATATATATTTTTCTGCTTTTCCAAATTTTGTATAATAAATATATACAACTTGCATAATCAGTAAAAAGGGATTAAAATAAGTGATATTCTGTTTGTTTTCTATTTCTTTCACTGCTATATAGAGTAATTTGCTGAAGTTATTTAAGAATTTGGTGTAGTTTGCAAATTTTGAACATATTTCATCATCTTAGTGAGTCCACAAGTACCATTTACTTGATGAAAATGAGTAACATTCAGGTAAAGAGGTTGGAACATGTGATTAGAAAATTATGTGAACATGTATGTAATATGAGATGTTATTTTTTGTTAACCCACTCTTTTTCAGGTAGTTTATGAATCCACTTGATAACCTAGAATATATCAATATCTATACCAATAGAGGGATAATTATTATTCCAAACAAATATGCATTCCTTTTTATGTAATCCTTTCTGTATTTCTCACTATATACAGTTATTTCATTAAAAAATTATTTTGGAATTAAATATTTTATTAAATTCTAATGCTCATTTCTCAAGTAAGATCTAAAATTAACAATGTTAGCCTCCCCAACTGGTAGAGATGAGTATTTAATTGAATTCAAGAACACATATTAGAATTTTGATTTCACAGTAGCAGAACTCTTCTCTGTCTTGTTCTTAGTTGCACTCCAGTGCCTGAAATAGCATCAATCACATAGTAAGTATTCAGTCAATATTTGTGGAATTAACATATTAGGGAAAATCATTGTCTACAATGAACCAGGCACTGAACATACAAAGAGGAACAAGTCAGGGCCCAAGCCTTCAGGAACTTAGACTCTGGGGGAGAATAAAACCAGAATAAATAATTAAACAAATTAAAATATGGTCCAAACTTCCATGAAAACAAAGTGTTAAAAAAAAGATTTAAAATTGTGTATATAAGACAATAATTATAAATATATGCATTACATTTTTAATCATTTATAAAGATAAGATTGAAAAATTTTAGTGTACTGAAATGTTATTTAACTAAACTTGAAAATTCCTTTTACTATTGCTTTATTATCAGTACATTTTATTGAATTATAACATTATTACTATTGTAATTAAGTGTGTTAAATTATTGATCTGGATTAAACAGAATTTTTGGATAAATTGGGATAAGTTCATATACACATAAAAGCATGAAAGAAAATGTTACCCAGGGGCTAAAGCTCTGAGAGTTAAAAAAAAAGAATACTTTAGGACATCCAAAGATATATTTATAAGTCTTGAAATTTCAATGGCATAAAATGATTTTTTTGTTCTTCCACGTTTCTTTGTGGAAAATGACTTTTACCTTTTAAGTGAAGAAGCCACTAATGGTAAAAGAAATTGTCTCAAGTATTGTGCAGATGATGGACATGTGTGTACATGTAGGAAAACTTCTATTTGGCTTTCTGTGTTGAACCACACAGGGCAAAGAGGTTATTTTTCTTTTAATTCCATTCTCTCTTTTTCTATAAGAAAGCTGTTTCTGTCATTGCATAATCACTCTGAACATCTTACAAAAATAGATGAAGAGTGAAGTCAGCTAAGACAGAGTTTCCCCCACCAAAGTTCTCTATAGCTTGACAGGAAGAAGCAGATAGAGGCCTCATTCTCTTGTCTACAAACCATATAGACACAGTTGGCACAAAATAATAATGTCGGTATCTCTGAAAAACACGTATATTATTTTAAGAGAACTTAATTTTAAGAGAACTCTTGAATACACACTTTTGTGTTGATTTATATATAGAATATCAGAATTAGCATACCTGTCAGCACCACAGATTCACAATTAAGCATGTTTAAGAATTTGCTGACTAACAATATTAAATGCCTAGAAAACATCTTAATGTTAAATATTTGAAAAAAATTACCTTCTATCAACCCTTGAGTAACTGTAAGCTTTTCATCTCAATAAAACTTTAAGGAATTTCTTTAATTTACTCATATCAGCCAATAGAAAATTAGCAGCATATCAGGTTTCTGACCTTCTCTTTCATTTGCTGCTCTTTACTGATTGGAGGAATTTGACGGATGCCAGAGAGGAAAATTATGTTCTTTGGCTAAGAGCTCTATTCCAACAAGTGTAATGCACTCCTGATATTTACAAAGATACTATAAAAGTCTCTATACACAGCTCCTTACACAGCCCTGTTAGTCATGCAAATGAAATAGAAGCCAAATAAATTAAACTTTGAAATAATAAAATAAAAGCATTGAAAGTAAAAACATAAGCTACATACTACAAGCTTTGATATTCCATATTTTTATTATTATCAGTTATCATACTGTGTGCTTCAGTATAAATGAAGTTCAAAAACAGGCATGAGTAATTGGTGTTATAGAAGTCAGAATGATTGCTTACCTTTGGGAAGGATGGCATGGTAGAGGTGGAGAGTGATCTGTGTGGCACTCCTGGGGTTCTGGTACCTTCTATTTCTTGATCTGACTCATGGTTCTATGGGCATATACACTTTGTAACAATTTCTTGAGCTGCGTGCTTATGATTTGCTTATTTTTAAAAATCTCTGTATTCATAAAAATGTTTTTTAATATTAAAAATAAAATAATTACCATAAATAAAAATTTCACGTTGATAAGAATTTAAAATGCAGTTTGAAAATATCATTAACTTTCATTGCAGAAGGAGCTGCTGTGTAAATACACAATTTTAAAAGAGTTAAATTCAACACAAATAAAAAGTTAAAGTTCTCCAATTTCAATAAGTATCTAATTAAAAAGATCAAAACAAATTCAACTTTTACTTTCCGTTAATGCTTATACATGTAGTTTAGTTATTTTTCCACTCAGAGGATATATCAATTTTTCCATTTAGAATGGTTTCATGTGATTAATTTCCAGATTAAGAAACACTAGAAAGTTAAGTAATTAAGCTTTAAGTAAAGCAAATTGATAATTAAATATCCTTGAAATTGTCGTGATTGTCATTATTCTGGCATTATTCAGAATATTAGTAAAAAAGAGATTGTTAGTTACAGAAATATATCAATACCACATTATCATTGGTCCACTGCATTTTTCCTCTTAGTTAGAGTTAGGGCTTAGAAATACATGGTTGTACTTGATCTTTCAAGTTGTCATGTTTCATTGAAGATATGATTTAATGGACCATTTTATGCACAAAGTCTAATAAAAGAGGTTTTGTTTGTTTTGTAAATGACAGAAGATCATTTTAGCATGTTTCCTGACATATTTTCTCCACTATTAATTATAATCTCCAGCTTTTATTTATGCTCTCCGCTTCTTCCCCCAACAATGTTCTACTTATCCTCTAGCCTTTTCCCTGAAGTCTCACTTCTTCAGGGAACCCCCACCTCTATGCTACAGATTACATTAATCTGCCGTGTGTACGCTTCCCTAGCAACCTTCACCCTCACTTTATAATATGCATCTCACCTGTCTTTATTCATTCAGTGTGAACTCTCTTCCTAGACTTTAAACTTCCCAAGGACCAAGACCATGGCTGTGTCGTGCACCAATGCATATTTCAGTGTCTAGTAGAGTGTGTGGCTCATAGTAAGTTTCAATAAAATTTTTGTCGAATGGACAGATTAAATGTGGATGTCCTAAATAAAATAAGATTATCATGGATACTTTGTTCTCTGATTCTTGAAAGTCTGTCAAATTTTGGTTCTCCTGGAGAATCTGAGAGAATTCAGAATAGACGTTAATGTTTTTTTGTTTTGTTTTGTTTTTCCATATTGAAGAGGCTTGATGCAGCTGCCTCAAAGTTCAACCACTTTTGGACACATGAGAATACACAAGTGTTCTTACCACCTTTCTAATTCCTCTATGATATTCATAGTTGGGGGAAAAAAACCTACCTTCTACAACCTTGACCCATAGAGGGCTAGGAGTAGGAAAGGAAAAAGGAAAATAAAACTGACAGCAAAGATATTTGCTCATGTTGAGAGGAAAATCTTCAGGGAGAGAGTCTCAAGCCCTTGCATGGAGCCCAACATCTCCCTCCTATAAGATTAAGGTCATTATTTGATTGGAGATATTTGGAACCTTACTTAACACACTCATTCCCTCTACACAATTTTCTTTTGAGCTGCAAATGTAAATTCAATAGCTGGTTTAATACACAAGCAAGGGGAATGCAGACAGATGCTAAACATTATTCAGAAAATTCAAACCTATATTATTTTAAAACTGTATGAAACCAATATTAGGATAGTATATACACTCATTATTCTTGTCATTCTAAGAAATGTGAAACTAGAATTATTCTTGTTTTGATGTATCTTCTTGGACATCAATGTCCCCCAATTAGGATTACTAATGGAAATATATTTATGAACTGTGAAGCAGATGGCTTGGAACCAAGGCTTTTTCTTTTTCAGTGTAGCATGCTTTATGTCAAAATCCAACACCAGTTTTAACATTTAATGACTAAGAATATTCTACAAAATACTTTATTTTTCTAAATAGTCATTTACTAAATGATTATTTTAAATGATATTTATAGGATTATTTGTGGGTGATAGGTAATACAAGGAGGTATTTTAGAGTTAACCCACAAATAATTTATATTAACAAGACCTTGATTTTATGCAATAATGAAGGAAAATTTTGGCAGAGATGTTACAAAAGAGAAGTTATAAAATTATAATATGTTTGATCTTAGAATAGACATAGTACTTACTTTTGAATATTGATTTCCATCATAATCTTTCAAAAAAAATAATGGCTATAGACTGTATCTCAGGAAATATCTGAATAATCACCAGTATATGAACAAAATTTACAGATAATTAAATTTTAAAAATATTTACCTAGAAATGTTGGAAGCGAAGAGACATAATCTGCAAAAACTTGATTTATATGTTTTGACCTTGTAAGTCTTTCTCATTAAATACCTTTGCTTTTGTTATTGATTTTTGTTTTGTTTTTATAGATAGATATTTTAAATGTCTCTTGTATCTGAGCTGGGTGTACAGAGAGCACAAGAATGTCTTTTCCACTCTGGGTCAGCATTCTAAGTATATGTCAGGAACGGGAAGGAAAAGATGAAAATATCAACTGAAGATTGTATAGGATGTGCGCCAAGAGTTGACAGAAAATCTTGTCATATAAGGGCTATATTTCCTATAAAATTGAAATCGAGACCTGTACATAGATATAAGTCTTTCAAAATTCTTTATACAATGCTTTACAATTTAGAACCTGATTGGAAAAGAGTTATATCCAGTTCCTGCATTATTGAAATAATAAGTATTTATGAAACACAAATTCTTACATTTTGTATTATATTTTTTATGGAATTTTGTGGAACAGATATGTTCATTCTGTATCTGGCTAAGTACCAAGAGCTTTGTTATATTATGAACACTAATTTTTATAGAAAGACAAAATTACTTTTATAATTTGCCATGGTAATGCAGTATAATAGGACATGCCAAATTTGACTTCAGAAAGGGTATATTTAGAGAAGTATAAAAATAGTGAGTATAATGAAATCCATCTTCTGATAATAGTCTTTATTTCAACCATCTAACATCAACAGACTGCTACCCTAGAACTAGAATATTTCCTATATGAGAAGACAGCACCATTCACAGTTACCAAAACGTGGCTTTCTCATTTTCAAAATGCATGCTCTTAAACTTAAAGACTTTCAACATCTTTTATTCTTCTTGTGAATCTGGAAGACAGCCAGAAGTTGCCTGGAGGTTACCTTTAAACAAATTTCTGAATAATGCCAGAAAATGTTACTTTATGTACTTGCTATTACTTGACTCTAAATTTTTATTTACATACCAAAAATTGTATCCAAAACTGCTTTAGAAGCTGTAGTTTAAAATGAAATAAAGAACCCCAACATGGTGAAATATTATTTTAATGAGCCATTCAGAAAATTAGCTTTTAAATAGAATAAGCCTCCACATACTCATCACGCAGCTCTAATAATTTTGCCAATTTTTTTTTATTCCCTCACTTTCTTTTTAAACTGAAATATTTTAAAGAAAATCTCAAAAGACATTATTTTATCTGTAAATAGTTCAATATGCATCTTAAATTGATAAGGAATTTTATTTTTAACATAGCTGTCTTTCAATTTTCATGCTTTACACAATTAAAGAATAATTATTTTCCCAATGTTTAGAAGCTGAAAAAATATCAACTCTTCTGATAAAAAATTGTAAGAATAGTGCAGTGAACACCTGCATGTCCTCTTTTCACTAAGATTTAGCAGTTGTTAAAATGTGGCCATATTTGTTCTTTCTCTTTTTCTCTCTTGCTCAGGAGTGCTTGCACACTCTCTCTCACTTGCTTACCTTATCTTTTGAAAGCATTTGAGAATGAGTTGCAGACATCACAGTAGTTCATCTCTGAATAATTCAGCATGTATCTCCTAAGAACCAGGTATTCTCCCACATAACCACAATACAATGGCCACAAGCAGAAAAGTTAACATTAATATAATACAGTTGGCTAATATAAAATTTATATTCAGTATCTCTCAATTGTATAAAAACTCTCCTTTATAGCTGTTTATTTTATTGTCAATCTAAGAGCCAATCAAGGCTCATACTTTGCACTTAGCCTCCTTTAATCTAGAACATTTCCCAAGTCTGCTCCCCATCCATACCCCCACCCCCTTTTTTGTCTTTCTTGATCCAGAAGTTTTAAAATAGTTCAGACCAACTGTTTTGCAAAGTGGCCCTCAATTTGCATTTGTCTGAGTGTTGCCTCATGGTTAGATTTCAGTTAATATCTTATTTTTTCAGCAGGAATATTACGTGGATGCAACACATCGAGATACATGATGTAAATTTGTTCCGCTATTGATGATGTTAGATTTGCTCATTTGGTTAAGGTTGTGTCCAGCAGATTTCTCTACTGCAATTAATAAGCAATATGTGGAGTGAAACTTCAAGAATTTGTGAATATCCTGCTCCTCAACAAATTTTCACTCAATAGTAGCTATCATTTATTATATTTTTTATACCCAATCTTTATTCAAAACTTCTCATTTGCCTCATAAATAGTTGAGTTGTTTTGTTTGAATCGTGATGCAGACAAGGTTTACACATTTTATTTCATTTTTATGTCTCTTAAATTTCTTTTATTCTCTAACAATCCCACTTCCCACTTTCCTCACACTCACTCTCTTTTCACGTCCTTCACTGCTTTGCTAGATAAATTGGGTCAGTTGCACTGTAAAGTGATCATTTCCTTGTGTTATATTCAAGTTGATCTTCTGTTTCCCATATAAACTGATAAACTGTAAACTGGTATTGAGGTCTAGAGACTTGATTAAATTCCATTTCATATTTTTAAAGGCATGTATTTCATAAGTGATGTTAACAACTTTCTATGTATGTCTTAAAGAAAGAATCTTAATTGGTTTTATTTTGCAGTGATCTGACCAAAAACAACACAGTTCTATCCAGTGACTATGGGTTCACTGCTTGTGTAGAAAATGTCATCGCTTTTAGGCTTAATTCACTGTGTAAGGAATGGGACAAGTTTTGTTTGTTTTTTTTTTATAGATTTCCTAAGCACTAGTGTTTTAATTAATTTATTTTATTTTATTATTTATTTATGGCTGTGTTCGGTCTTCGTTTCTGTGCGAGGGCTCTCTCCAGTTGTGGCAAGCGGGGGCCACTCTTCATCGCGGTGCGCGGGCCTCTCACTATCGCGGCCTCTCTTGTTGCGGAGCACAGGCTCCAGATGCGCAGGCTCAGTAGTTGTGGCTCACGGGCCCAGTTGCTCCGCGGCATGTGGGATCCTCCCAGACCAGGGCTCGAACCCGTGTCCCCTGCATTAGCAGGCAGACTCTCAACCACTGCGCCACCAGGGAAGCCTGGGACAAGTTTTTAAATCAACATTTTCTTACTCATAAGCATCTTACCAGAGCCTATGACCATAAAAATAAAGAGGAACTGACAGGAAATGTAACTATGTATGCAAGTTCAAGATCAAAAGTGGGAAATTCTGAGCAACAACTACTTTTGTCCTATAAAAATCATATTTCTTCTGTCCTCATGGCACCCAAAAGAGGGAGAGGACCTTAAGAGCAGGACAAGAGGAATTTTTCAGCTGAACAGCTGTTTAACAGCTAAAGTACCACTTTTATGTACATCGATATAATGCAATGGTTTTTTAATAGAATCATAAATTTTCAGGACTAAGGACACAAATGCTATTGGCCCCCCAGCTTTTGCCTGAATATCTCCAATGAAAGTGTGCACATTTCTTTCTGAAAAAGACATCTCTATTGTCCAATAGTTCTAGTTCAAATCATACAATTTGTTCTTATGTTTTCTTCAAACCTGTCTCCCTCTAAACGCCACACTGAGGTTCTACTTATACGTTCTGTGAAAACTTAGAGTAAGTTCATTTTCTCATTTATGTGACAATCCGTAAATGATTGAAAAGCATTGAAAAGCCGTAGCTCCTCCTATCTTTTTGATCACATATAACCAGAGACTCACCCAGGGACATGTCATGATACAAACTCACACCACTATAGTGGCCAGGCTAGTGGCATGGATGTGTGCAGTTGGCTAGGCTAAGAAGAATTCATCCCTTATCTAAAGAGTGTAGGCAGCAGGTCTCCTGCTTTAGTCAGTTGTCACCAAAGGGAAAATATGAGCCTTGTGCTGCCAGATCTTTTAATTTTCAAGAAAAAAATAGAAATCTGGTTTGTATGAGAAATCTCTTGCTTTGTAAATATTAGCATGTATTCTAAACTTCAAAGCACTGTGTAATTCAGCACTGTGCAAGCCAAATAAAACACATTTGAATGGTTTGATTCTGCTTGTCAACTACCAGTTGTGAATTCTGTTTTAATCTTTCTAAAGCTGACAGATATCCAGACTCCTGGGCATCTTCCTTTGGAGGAGGTACTGTAATTCAGCTTCATGGAGTTGAAACCAGTCATGTTATGGTGCAAAGATCATAAGACTGCCCCTTCTACTAATTCAGCCTAGACATTACTCTCTCTTTTTTAAATCATTGTCTCATTTCAGTGTGGTCTACTAGATATCCAGATCTTTTTCACATAACTTGCTGTTGAGCCATGTAGTGTGTCTGCAATTGATTTTCTTCACATTAGTCTAACACTGTATCTGTTTTTAAAATTTACCTGTTCTTCGTTATTCTTAAACTTTTGCATGGCAGTTCCATGTCTTTTTCTGTAGGTAAATATGTTTACCTTTGAAGAAATAAAAGTTCGTAATGTAATAGTTAAAATCTAAACTATTTAATTTTTCTGTATGTAACTTAAGGAAAAAAGGTTGGGTGGATCACAGCAATATGACAAAGATAATTGTTACATAGACATATCATTGGGAAGAAGCAGTGCTTTTCTTTTTTTTTTTTTTTAAAGGGCAATGATTATTATTATTATTATTATTATTATTATTATTATTATTATTATCTTATTATTTTTGGCTGCGTTGGGTCTTCGTTGCTGCGCGCGGGCTTTCTCTAGTTGTGGCGAGCGGGAGCTACTCTTTGTTGCGGCGCATGGGCTTCTCATTGTGGTGGCGTCTCTTGTTGTGGAGCACGGGCTCCGTAGTTGCAGAGCACGGGCTCCTTAGTTGCGGTGCATGAGCTTAATTGCTCCGCAGCATGTGGGATCTTCCCAGACCAGGGATCGAACCCATGGCCCCTGCATTGGCAGGCAGATTCTTAACTACTGTGCCACCAGGGAAGCCTGCTTTTCTTTCTAAGCTCTGTAAGGAAGTGAAATAAATATTTATGTAAGATAGAAAGATGTTGTTTAATTTTATATTTGTCAGGATAGGCTGAATCTCAGTCTGATTATCTGATATAAGCTATTGTAATATCTGCTAAAAAATCACTCTGTTAATGACAACAAATGTGCAAATGTTACTTTTTTTACAAATTATGGAATACTACTGTAATAGTTGTTATTATCGCATTAGCTAAGATGTCAAGCAGTTTTTGTTTTGCATTTAAAAAATCTGTTTCTAATTTAGATCACTATCCCCTGGACGCTAGTGGAAACTCTGAAAAGTGAGTCCTTTTATTTTCTACATGGTAACACTTTGTTTAAGATCTTAAATACAAATTTTATTTTAAGATGGAATTAAAGAAAAATAATATACATTTAAATATCAAAGCATGATTGACATCAACACTAATTTCTAATAGATTTTTCAGTAGTCATTACTCTTATGTAACAAGTATATTGAAAAGAAGAAAGAAAAAAGAAGGTAGAGTCTTAACGTTTCTATATCATGTTGCAAAGTTCAGTTTTATTTCAGATTTTTATTGCTACATATTTGGTCACATATATTATTGCAAGTTAAAAAGAAATAAAATTATAATATTATTTCATATTCTTCCTCTTCTCCCATCTACTCTTAAAGTTTATTAATGTTTGATATCGGAACTTTGGAGGTTGAAAATCTGATTATCTGGAATAATGAAATGCATGATAATGAAACTGAAAGATTGAACTTCTATTTAAGCTCTGAAATTTAAATTTTACTTCCATTTGTTGATATATTCCCTACATATCTAGAAACAAGAACAAAAGAAAAAGTACATTTCTCGGAAAGCAACATAATCACCAGCTCTAACAACATTCACTCAAAAAGAAAAAGTCACATGAAAGTTGACTTCTATTTTACTTTTATCCTTCTAAGCATTCTACATTCTTCATGAAAATAATACTATGATTATGAAGGTATTTTTATGCAGATCTAAATTTTAGGTCAAGTTTATAAAAGAAGACCGTGGGTCTTAAAATTATGTATATAATGTTATAATTGATGTGGTATTTATTCGTACGTTAGTTTTTTTTTTGAGTGCTAACGGAAAGGTGCTCTCCAAAGTGCACTTTGCTAGCATACGACCAGAATGGGGTCTGCGTGTGTGCAGACGTGAAGCATATATTACCTTCCCACACAACATTTACTGTCAGTATTTTCACCCAAATATGTTCATGTACCTTATTGATAGTTAAAAGTGAAACTGTTAAAGGCATAATGAGGCCAAATGACAACTCCAAAGTACCAAGAATATAAGACATTTTATTTCTTTTTTTAAAATTGAAATATAGTTGATTTACAATATTGTGTTAGTTTCAGGTGTACAGCAAAGTGATTAAGTTATATTTATATTTTTTTTATTTATATTTTTTATAGGCTATTACAAGATATTGAATATAGTTCCCTGTGTTGTACAGTAAATCATTGTTGCTTATCTATTTCATGTACAGTAGTTTGTATCTGTTAATCCCATACTCCTAATTTATCAGTCACTCCCTCCTTTTCTCCTTTGGTAACCATAAGATTGTTTTCTGTGTCTGTGAGTCTGTTTCTGTTTTCTATAGAGATTCTTTTGTATTATTTTTTAGATTCCATATATAAGTGATATCATATAATATTTGTCTTTCTCTGTCTGACTTACTTCACTTAGTATGGTATTCTCTAGATCCATCCATGTTTGCTGCGAATGGCAATATTTCATTCTTTTTATGGCTGAGTAATATTCCATTGTATATATATATACCACATTTTCTTAAACCAGTTGTCTGTTGATGGGCACTTGTGTTGTTTCCATGTCTTGGCTATTGTAATGTTGTAATTGTAATTTCTAAAGATCAATTTTAAGACAAATATTATTCAACGGTTTCATTTATAATTAAAAACATAGTGAGTAGATTGTCTACTGCTCAAATCAATCAAAGAAAATTTTCCTGAAGAATAGTTTAATGGTTTCCTGGCGGGGGAGGGGTGATGCGAAAAGCAGAGTATGTTGGCCATGCCAACACATTGGGCTGTGTTATTATGAAATAACTAAAAAGTTCAAAATGTTTCCATTTGCTTTTAATTAGCAGTGTTTGTGCAAATTGATATATTCTCGTATGTTTCCAAGCATAATGACCCAGAACTTAGGAAGCTCTGAAATTTTGGGCACTGGCTGAGGTTGCCTCCAGATAGAGGAGAAACAAATAAACGATAGGGCTTCCACCAAGTTCTCCAGTTCAGTGTTACTACTGTGTGGTCTAGGGACCAGTCTACAATAAGATAGGACAGAAGTTAAGTGTGGGCGTTTAGAAGGTTTTACAGCACTTTGACATTTCTGCTATTTCTAAGCACGTAATCAGTGGGTTCACTTGTTAAATCTAATCATAAGTTGAACTTTTCTGTGTACCTTACTTCCTACTTTCACTTAATTTTTGTAATTTATTTTTATTGCATTTCACAAAGTAGTGGTGTACAATGGATTGAAAATTAAAACAAGCAAAACAAAAGATTCTTCACCACAGACAATTTGAGAAGCACTGATCTAACCACCTGGGGCCTTAAGTAGTCTGTTACCCTCTATTTAGAATCCACCCTGGAAGTGTCAGGGGTGTCCTTCACTGAACTACTGGATGCCTGGCTTCACAAATGCCAGCATTATGTAAAAATGCTAGTTATTAACTTTAAATTCATGGTTCCTTCCCAATTTAATTAAGGTGGATTAATTTAGGGATGATGATGGAAATTGCCAAGTGGAATTTGGAACAAAATTGATACAAGTTCAATCTGGTCACCATCACTTGTTACTTAGGCTCAGTTTTCTTATCTCTGTAATGTCAATATTATCCCTTGCAGGGTTGATGTGAGGATCAAGGGAAGAAAGTCATGCAGAGTACCTGACACAGAGTAGGTGTTCAACAAGAGGATATAGGTTGACCTTTTACCTTCCTTTCTCCTCTGAACACAACATATAAAGCTTAAGTTTTTTTTTTAAATGAATGACTGAAACTGCCTCAAATAATCCTGATCAACAATTTTTACAAATGCATGTTGATCTCTTTATAACATCTTTTGGGGGAAGTCCTATAGTTTCTTGCTTTTATAAAACTTTTTATGAGTGCAGACTGCTCTGAATATACAACCAAAGGAAAGATATAAATCTGTTAGTTTCTTTTTCTCTACCTGCTGAGCCCTATAGGAGAGCTGTGACAATGGACAAGGGGATAATATCATAAGCCATTATTATTATCTCTATCAATGAAATGATTTATAATGATCACGGGGCAAGCTGTGTGCTAATAATGAGGTCATTCTGTACAATTTGTAAAAGCCACATATGGTGATATACCACTTCCTACTGTTTTATGTCTATTTATAACTCAATCATCTGGTGTTACTGTTAAGGGGGTTGTTTTGAGATTGAACAGTAACTGAGCTGTAAAAATCTGTAAAAATGCTTTTAGCTTATTCTGTTACATCTCTCTCTCTTCAACCCAGTGCCCTGACTCTCTGATTTGGACAAGTAGTTTGTGTTTGGTTTATAGATTAAGTATAGTATTTCCTTTAATTTTCTACTTGTATGTAGAAAAGTTTTTTATATCTGGTGCCATTAGTGACATGATTGCATTGTTAGATCCAGTTAAGGAATAAATTAGGCTCATTTGAGAAGAATATTTTTTATATGCTGCTAAGATACGATTTCTGAAATTATCTTTACGGTGGATAATGACCACAAAAGTGTTAATACCCTCAGCAACGTACCTCACTTACTTCCTCAAGGACTCACTGGGAATCTAGGTAGCCATATTTGCAGCTTCTTTTCCTTGCATTCCTTTTAGTTTGAGCACTATAATAAACACTAGTTTTCCTTTAATCTACTGAGTGTGTGTGTGTGTGTGCGCGCGTGCGCATGTGTGCATGTGTGTTATGCAATTAAGTTGCATACTTCTTAACAGCGTTTAATGATAGTTATTTTGAGAGAGAATTGATTTTACTTTTTTAATTTGCCTTTGTTTATAGGTGTTTGATATCCTATCATATTATCTGGCTCTGAAGCAAAATAATTAACAGTACAGTGTTTGAATGGCTTGGGAATGCACTGGATAAATATTTCTTCGAAGAACACTGGCAGACTGAAAATGAATCAAACCAATCATTGGTATCCTACATTTATAGGACTGTTAGGAAATTACTCGTATTGTAATACACTGTGTTGCTTTGGCTTTCATACTAGTTGATTTGAGGGAATGCAACCAACTTTGTTATAAAGGGACACATCATTGAAGATACTACTCTATAATCAGACAAGTGCCTTAGTGGGACATTATGGTATTAATAATACCAGCTAAATAATGACAAAATTACTATTCTTTTTTTTTTTTAAACATCTTTATTGAAGTATAATTGCTTTACAATGGTGTGTTACTTTCTGCTTTATAACAAAGTGAATCAGTTATACATATACATATGTTCCCATATCTCTTCCCTCTTGCATCTCCCTCCCTCCCACCCTCCCTATCCCACCCCTCTAGGTGGTCACAAAGCACCGACCTGATCTCCCTGTGCTATACGGCTGCTTCCCACTAGCTATCTATTTTACATTTGGTAGTGTATATATGTCCATGACACTCTCTCACCCTGTCACATCTCACCCCTCCCCCTCCCCATATCCTCAAGTCCATTCTCTAGTAGGTCTGTGTCTTTATTCCCATCTTGGCACTAGGTTCTTCCTGACCTTTTTTTTTTTTTTCCCCTTAGATTCCATATATATGTGTTAGCATACTGTATTTCTTTTTCTCTTTCTGACTTACTTCACTCTGTATGACAGACTCTAACTCCATCCACCTCATTACAAATACCTCCATTTCATTTCTTTTTATGGCTGAGTAATATTCCATTGTATATATGTGCCACATCTTCTTTATCCATTCATCCGATGATGGACACCTAGGTTGCTTCCATGTCCTGGCTATTGTAAACAGAGCTGCAATGAATATTTTGGTACATGACTCTTTCTGAATTATGGTTTTCTCAGGGTATATGCCCAGTAGTGGGATTGCTGGGTCATACGGTAGTTCTATTTTTAGTTTTTTAAGGAACATCCATACTGTTCTCCATAGTGGCTGTATCAATTTACATTCCCACCAGCAGTGCAAGAGTGTTCCCTTTTCTCCACACCCTCTCCAGCATTTATTGTTTCTAGATTTTTTGATGATGGCCATTCTGACTGGTGTGAGATGATACCTCATTGTAGTTTTGATTTGCATTTCTCTAATGATTAATGATGTTGAGCATTCTTTGATGTGTCTGTTGGCAATCTGTATATCTTCTTTGGAGAAATGTCTATTTAGGTCTTCTGCCCATTTTTGGATTGGGTTGTTTGTTTTTTTGTTATTGAGCTGCATGAGCTGCTTGTAAATCTTGGAGATTAATCCTTTGTCAGTTGCTTCATTTGCAAATATTTTCTCCCATTCTGAGGGTTGTCTTTTGGTCTTGTTTATGGTTTCCTTTGCTGTGCAAAAGCTTTTAAGTTTCATTAGGTCCCATTTGTTTATTTGTGTTTTTATCTCCATTTCTCTAGGAGCTGGGTCAAAAAGGATCTCGCTGTGATTTATGTCATAGAGTGTTCTGCCTATGTTTTCCTCTAATAGTTTGATAGTGTCTGGCCTTACACTTAGGTCTTTAATCCATTTTGAGTTTTTTTGTGTATGGTGTCAGGGAGTGTTCTAATTTCATACTTTTACATGTACCTGTCCAATTTTCCCAGCACCACTTGTTGAAGAGGCTGTCTTTTCTCCACTGTATATGCTTGCCTCCTTTATCAAAGATAAGGTGACCATATGTGCGTAGGCTTATCTCTGGGCTTTCTATCCTGTTCCATTGATCTATATTTCTGTTTTTGTGCCAGTACCAAACTGTCTTGATTACTGTAGCTTTGTAATATAGTCTGAAGTCAGGGAGCCTGATTCCTCCAGCTCCATTTTTCGTTCTCAAGATTGCTTTGGCTATTCGGGGTCTTTTGTGTTTCCATACAAATTGTGAAATTTTTTGTTCTAGTTCTGTGAAAAATGCCAGTGGTAGTTTGATAGGGATTGCATTGAATCTGTAGATTGCTTTGGGTAGCAGAGTCATTTTTACAATGTTGATTCTTCCAATCCAAGAACATGGTATATCTCTCCATCTATTTCTATCATCTTTAATTTCTTTCATCAGTGTCCTATAATTTTCTGCATACAGGTCTTTTGTCTCCTTAGGTAGGTTTATTCCTAGATATTTTATTCTTTTTGTTGCAATGGTAAACGGGAGTGTTTTCTTAATTTCACTTTCAGATTTTTCATCATTAGTATATAGGAATGCAAGAGATTTCTGTGCATTAATTTTGTATCCTGCTACTTTACCAAATTCATTGATTAGCTCTAGTAGTTTTCTAGTAGCATCTTTAGGATTCTCTATGTATAGTATCATGTCATCTGCAAACAGTGACAGCTTTACTTCTTCTTTTCCAATTTGGATTCCTTTTATTTCTTTTTCTTCTCTGATTGCTGTGGCTAACACTTCCAAAACTATGTTGAATAATAGTGGTGAGAGTGGGCAACCTTGTCTTGTTCCTGATCTTAGTGGAAATGGTTTCAGTTTTTCACCATTGAGGACAATGTTGGCTGTGGGTTTGTCATATATGGCCTTTATTATGTTGAGGAAAGTTCCCTCTATGCCTACTTTCTGCAGGGCTTTTATCATAAATGGGTGTTGAATTTTGTCAAAAGCTTTCTCTGCATCTATTGAGATGATCATATGGTTTTTCTCCTTCAATTTGTTAATATGATGTATCACGTTGATTGATTTGCGTATATTGAAGAATCCTTGCATTCGTGGAATAAACCCCACTTGATCATGGTGTATAATCTTTTTAATGTGCTGTTGGATTCTGTTTGCTAGTATTTTGTTGAGGATTTTTGCGTCTATGTTCATCAGTGATATTGGCCTGTAGTTTTCTTTCTTTGTGACATCTTTGTCTGGTTTTGGTATCAGGGTGATGGTGGCCTCATAGAATGAGTTGGGGAGTGTTCCTCCCTCTGCAATATTTTGGAAGAGTTTGAGAAGGATAGGTGTTAGCTCTTCTCTAAATGTTTGATAGAATTCGCCTGTGAAGCCATCTGGTCCTTGGCTTTTGTGTGTTGGAAGATTTTTAATCACAGTTTCAATTTCAGTGCTTGTGATTGGTCTGTTCATATTTTCTATTTCTTCCTGGTTCAGTCTCGGCAGGTTGTGCATGTCTAAGAATCTGTCCATTTCTTCCAGGTTGTCCATTTTATTGGCATAGAGTTGCTTGTAGTAATCTCTCATGATCGTTTGTATTTCTGCGGTGTCAGTGGTTACTTCTCCTATTTCATTTCTAATTCTATTGATTTGAGTCTTCTCCCTTTTTCTCTTGATGAGTCTGGCTAATGGTTTATCAATTTTGTTTATCTTCTCAAAGAACCAGCTTTTAGTTTCATTGATTTTTGCTATTGTTTCCTTCATTTCTTTTTCATTTATTTCTGATCTGATCTTTATGATTTCTTTCCTTCTGCTAGCTTTGGGGTTTTTTTGTTCTTCTTTCTCTAATTGCTTTAGGTGCAAGGTTAGGTTGTTTATTCGAGATGTTTCCTGTTTCTTGATGTAGGCTTGTATTGCTATAAACTTCCCTCTTAGAACTGCTTTTGCTGCATCCCATAGATTTTGGGTCGTCGTGTCTCCATTGTCATTTGTTTCTAGGTATTTTTTGATTTCCCCTTTGATTTCTTCAGTGATCACTTCGTTATTAAGTAGTGTATTGTGTAGCCTCCATGTATTTGTATTTTTTACAGATCTTTTCCTGTAATTGATATCTAGTCTCATAGCGTTGTGGTCGGAAAAGATACTTGATACGATTTCAATTTTTTAAAATTTACCAAGGCTTGATTTGTGACCCAAGATATGATCTATCCTGGAGAATGTTCCATGAGCACTTGAGAAAAATGTGTATTCTGTTGTTTTTGGGTGGAATGTCCTATAAATATCAATTAAGTCCATCTTGTTTAATGTATCATTTAAAGCTTGTGTTTCCTTATTTATTTTCATTTTGGATGATCTGTCCATTGGTGAAAGTGGGGTGTTAAAGTCCCCTACTATGACTGTGTTACTGTCGATTTCCCCTTTTATGGCTGTTAATATTTGCCTTATGTATTGAGGTGCTCCTATGTTGGGTGCATAAATATTTACAATTGTTATACCTTCCTCTTGGATCGATCCCTTGATCATTATATAGTGTCCTTCTTTGTCTCTTGTAATAGTCTTTATTTTAAAGTCTATTTTGTCTGATACGAGAATTGCTACTCCAGCTTTCTTTTGATTTCCATTTGCATGGAATATCATTTTCCATCCCCTCACTTTCAGTCTGTATGTGTCTCTAGGTCTGAAGTGGGTCTCTTGTAGACAGCATATATATGGGTCTTGTTTTTGTATCCATTCAGCCAGTCTGTGTCTTTTGGTGGGAGCATTTAATCCATTTACATTTAAGGTAATTATCGATATGTATGTTCCTATTCCCATTTTCTTAAATGTTTTGGGTTTGTTATTGTAGGTGTTTTCCTTCTCTTGTGTTTCTTGCCTAGAGAAGTTCCTTTAGCATTTGTTGTAAAGCTGGTTTGGTGGTGCTGAACTCTCTCAGCTTTTGCTTGTCTGTAAAGGTTTTAATTTCTCCATCGAATCTGAATGAGATCCTTGCTGGGTAGAGTAATCTTGGTTGTAGGTTTTTCTCCTTCATCACTTTAAGTATATCCTGCCACTCCCTTCTGGCTTGCAGCGTTTCTGCTGAAAGATCAGCTGTTAACCTTATGGGGATGCCCTTGTGTGTTATTTGTTGTTTTTCCCTTGCTGCTTTTAATATGTTTTCTTTATATTTAATTTTTGATAGTTTGATTAATACGTGTCTTGGCGTATTTCTCCTTGGATTTATCCTGTATGGGACTCTCTGTGCTTCCAGGACTTGATTAACTATTTCCTTTCCCATATTAGGGAAGTTTTCAACTATAATCTCTTCAAATATTTTCTCAGTCCCTTTCTTTTTCTCTTCTTCTTCTGGGACCCCTATAATTCGAATGTTGGTGCGTTTAATGTTGTCCCAGAGGTCTCTGAGACTGTCCTCAGTTCTTTTCATTCTTTTTTCTTTATTCTGCTCTGCAGTAGTTATTTCCACCATTTTATCTTCCAGGTCACTTATCCGTTCTTCTGCCTCAGTTATTCTGCTATTGATCCCATCTAGAGTATTTTTAATTTCATTTATTGTGCTTTTCATCATTGCTTGGTTCCTCTTTAGTTCTTCTACGTCCTTGTTAAATGTTTCTTGCATTTTGTCTATTCTATTTCCAAGATTTTGGATCATCCTTACTATCATTATTCTGAATTATTTTTCAGGTAGACTACCTATTTCCTCTTCATTTGTTAGGTCTGGTGTGTTTTGACCCTGCTCCTTCATCTGCTGTGTGTTTTTCTGTCTTCTCATTTTGCTTATCTTACTGTGTTTGGGGTCTCCTTTTCACAGGCTGCAGGTTCGTAGTTCCCGTTGTTTTTGGTATCTGTCCCCAGTGGCTAAGGTTGGTTCAGTGGGTTGTGTAGGTTTCCTGGTGGAGGGAACTAGTGCCTGTGTTCTGGTGGATGAGGCTGGATCTTGTCTTTCTGATGGTGGTGTGTTTTGGGGTGTCTGTGGCCTTATTATGATTTTAGGCAGCCTCTCTGTTAATGGATGGGGCTGTGTTCCTCTCTTGCTAGTTGTTTGGCATAGGGTGTCCAGCACTGTAGCTTGCTGGTCGTTGAGTGAAGCTGGGTCTTGATGTTGAGATGGAGATCCCTGAGAGATTTTCGCCATTTGGTATTACGTGGAGCTGGGAGGTCTCTTGTGGACCAGTGTCCTGAAGTTGGCTCTCCCACCTCAGAGGCACAGCCCTGATGCCTGGCTGGAGCACCAAGAGCCTTTCATCCACACGGCTCAGAATAAAAGGGAGAAAAAAATAGAAAGAAAGAAAGAAAGAGGATAAAATAAAATAAAATAAAGCTATTATAATAAAAACTAAGAAAAAAAATTAAGAATAAATTTATTAAGAAAAAATTTTTTTTTAATTTTTAAAAATAGATTTATTAATTTTTTATAATAAAAAGTAAGAAAAAATTATTAAGAAAAAAATTTATTAAGAAAAAATTTTTTTTAATTTTTTAAAAATAGAAAATAAGGAAAAAATTATTAAGAAAACATTTATTAGGGAAAAAAATTTTTTAAGTAAAAAACAAAACAAAACAAAACAAGAAAAACGGACGGACCTAACCCTAGGACTAACGGTGAAAGCAAAGCTATACAGACAAAATCTCACCCAGACGCATACACATATACACTCACAAAAAAGGAAAAGGGGAAAAATTAATATATCCTGCTCCCAAAGTCCACCTCCTAAATTTGGGATGATTCGTTGTCTATTCAGGTATTCAACAGATGCAGGCACATCAAGTTGTTTGTGGAGCTTTAATCCGCTGTTTCTGAGGCTGTTGGGAGAGATTTCCCTTTCTCTTCTTTGTTCGTACAGCTCCCAGGGTTCAGCTTTGGATTTGGACCTGCCTCTGCATGTAGGTCGCCTGAGGGCGTCTGTTCCCCGCCCAGACAGAACGGGGTTAAAGGAGCAGCTGATTCGGGGGCTCTGGCTCACTCAGGCCGGGGGGAGGGAGCGGTACGGAGGAGGCGAGGCGAGCCTGCGGCGGCAGAGGCCTGCGTGACGTTGCAGCAGCCTGAGGCGCGCCGTGCGCTCTCCCGGGGAAGTTGTCCCCGGATCACGGGAGCCTGGCCGTGGCGGGCTGCACTGGCTCCCGGGAGGGGCGGTGTGGAGAGTGACCTGTGCTTGCACACAGGCTTTTTGGTGGCAGCAGCAACAGCCTTAGCGTCTCATGCCCGTCTCTGGGGTCCGCGCTGATAACCGCGGCTCGCGCCCGTCTCTGGGGTCCGCGCTGATAGCCGTGGCTCGCGCCTGCCTCTGGGGTCCGCGCTGATAACCACGGCTCACGCCCGTCTCTGGAGTTTGTTTAAGCAGCGCTCTGAATCCCCTCTCCTTGCGCGCCGCGAAACAAAGAGGCAAGAAAAAGTCTCTTGCCTCTTCGGCAGCTGCAGACTTTTTCCTGGACTCCCTCCCGGCTAGCACCGAAGCCCGAGCCTCCGCTCCCAGCCCCCGCCCGCCCCGGCGGCTGAGCAGACAAGCCTCTCGGGCTGGTGAGTGCTGCTCGGCGCCAATCCTCTGTGTGGGAATCTCTCCGCTTTGCCCTCCGCACCCCTGTGGCTGCGCTCTCCTCCGTGGCTCCGAAGCTTCCCCCCTCTGCCACCCGCAGTCTCTGCCCGCGAAGGGGCTTCCTAGTGTGTGGAGACCTTTCCTCCTTCACAGCTCCCTCCCACTGGTGCAGGTCCCGTCCCTATTCTTTTGTCTCTGTTATTTCTTTTTTCTTTTGCCCTACCCAAGTACGTGGGGATTTTCTTGCCTTTTGGGAGGTCTGACGTCTTCTGCCAGCGTTCAGTGGGTGTTCTGTAGGAGCAGTTCCATGTGTAGATGTATTTCTACTGTATCTGTGGGAAGGAAGGTGATCTCCGCGTCTTACTCTTCCGCCATCTTGCCCCTCCAAAATTACTGTTCTTTAAAATAGAATACATCTAATACTTATGCACTGTGGGAGTGTTTAATATATTAAGTAAATGATCTATAACACTCTCAAAGTTTATGTAGGATCCCCCAAGAAATAAGGGTGTTTAACAAGGGACAATGTCAATGACCTGCATCCATTATTAAAATGACTAAATATACAAATTAGTTAAATTTGGTAAGGTATTTTAAAAATATAAGTTATTTATTTAAGCCATGTCCTGCCACAAGCAAAGGAATGGTCATAATTGGATAAAAATAAAGGACACTTAAGGTCCTGTACACTTTTCTGGTTCAATGTGCAGAGTAATGGTCCAAACCAGTGCTATATATAGCCTGCGGTGCCTTGGTAGTAGTACAGTTTCCTTTAGTCATCTTCATAGCCAGTTGGAAGCTAATTCTCATGAGGGTTATGGAATAGAAAGAATACCATCTCCCCAGGGAAAGGGCTCGGGCTTGATGTGGAGATGGGAGTAGGCAGTGAGCTTGGATCTCTCCTGCTCTGCTTGGTGCTGCTTCGTTTAGCATTCTCACTCCCACCAGGGGAAGCTTGACCAAGTAGGGGAGAACCTCCCACCTACAAGTTGAACCCACCTCATCCTGGACCAATCAACATAGGCTGGTCCAGTGGTGGCTGGGACCAAGCTAGCCCAGAAACTCAGGCCTGCTGCTGCCATTTTTGACCTGGACGGTCATATCACTGCGTAAAGGCATTTTTTAAATTAATAAATGTTATTTTTCAGAGTAGTTTTAGATTCAGAGCAAAACTGAGCAGAAAGTACAGAGAGTTCCTATAAACCCCATCTTCCTCTGACTCCCTACAACTGCTCTTATTATTGACATTTTGCACCACAGTGGTACATTCATTACAATAAATGAACCAACATTGACACATCATTATCACCCAGTGTCCATAGTTTACATTCAGGTTCACTTTTTGTGTTGTACCTTCTATGGATTTGGACAAATATATAATGACATGTATCCACCATGTAATATCATATAGGATGGTTTCACTGCCTTAAAGATTCTCTGTGCTCCAACAAGTCATCTGTCCCTCTCCCTTAACCCTTGGCAACCACTGATCCTCTTGCTGTCTTTATAGCGTTGCCTTTTCCAGAATGTCATTTAGTTGGAATCATAGTATGTAGCCTTTTCAGCTTGGCTTCTTTCACTTAGTAATATGCATTTAAGTTTCCTCCATATCTTTTCATGGCTTGATAGCTTATTGCTTTTCAATGATGAATAATATTCCACCGTTTGGATGTACCACAGTTTATTTATCCATTCACCTACTGAGGAACATCTTGGTTGCTTCCAAGTTTTGACAATGATGAATATAAAGTTGCTATAACATCTATGTGCAGGGTTTTGTGTGAACATAAGTTTTCAATTCCTTTGAGTAAACACCAAGGAGCACAGTGCTGGATGGTATGTTAAAAATATGTTTAATTTTGTATGAAACTACCAAATAGTCTTCCAAAGTGGCTGTACCAATGCATTCCCATCAGCAATGAATGAGAGTTTCTGTTTTTCCACATTCTTGCCAGTATTTGGTGTTGTCAGTGTTTTGGATTTTGGCCATTCTAAAAGTCACGTAGAGGTATCTCATTGTTTTAATGCTTAAGGCAGTTTTAAAGGCTAATAATCTTTGCAAAATTTAAGACTCCTGTAAGAGAATGAGCATCCGCCAAAAGATTCCCATATCTAGAAAAGAAAGTTTTTTTATTACTGTAAGATTTAATTATTTTAAAGGAAATTGCTCTAACTATAGAGTGGTTGGAAAAATTACTAGAAGAAAAGGAGACTGAAAATTCTAAAGACATTATTATCAACCTAACTCCTTTGCAAATGTTCCATTCTAGAAAAAAAAGGCACTTTTGGCTTTCATTTATCTGGTTGTAACCATTTGTTACCTAAATGTATTTGCCAGAAAATGCAACATAGACGACAACTATTCAGAGAGTAAACCCATAGAAGATTAAGACTAAACTTTATGGCAGTACTTCTAGTCTATATGAGGTGTTTGTTATTTTTTTTTAAGATGATTGAAACCTTATTGAAATGATAACTTAGCAATGGAAATTCACAAGTGCATTTTTCATAGAACTAGAATAAAAAAATTTTAAATTTGTAGGGAAACACAAAAGACCCCAAATGGCCAAAGCAATCTTGAGAAAGAAAAATGGAGCTGGAGAAATCAGGATTCCTGACTTCAGAATATACTACAAAGCTACAGTAATCAAAACACTATGGTACTGGCACAAAAACAAAATTATAGCTCAATGGAACAGGCTAGGCAGTCCAGAAACAGACCCATGCACTATGGTCAATTAATCTGACATAGGAGGCAAGAATATACTATGGTGAAAAGACAGTCTCCTCAGTAAATGGTGCTGGGAAAACTAGACAGCTACATGTTAAAATAATGAAATTAGAACATTCTCTAACACCATACACAAAAATAAACTCAAAATGGATTAAAGACCTAAATTTAAGACCGTATGCTATAAAACTCCTAGGGGAAAACATTGGCAGAACACTCTTTGACATAAATTGCAATAATATCTTTTTAGATCCATCTCCTAGAGTAATGGAAATAAAAGCAAAAATAAACAAATGGAACCTAATTAAACTTAAATGCTTTTGCACAGCAAAGGAAACCATAAACAAAATGAAAAGACAACCTACAGAATGGGAGAAAATATTGGCAAACAATGCAACCGACAAGGGATTAGTCTCCAAAATACACAAACAGCTTACACAGCTCAATATCAAAAAAATCAAACAACCCAATCAAAAAATGGGCAGAAGATCACAAATGTAATGAGCTAACTGGACTACTTATGAATATGGCATGCATGAAAGTTACTATATAACTTCTATAGATCTTATTTCAAAAGCACTACACCTGAAGACCCAACTATGCAAATTGTACTAACATTGTCATTTTATACCTCATATTCTTATTAAACAAACAAACTTACCATGTGGAATCAAAATATCATTACTGTTTTAAGGTACCTGATATAAATTGAAATTCAGTTCAGGAATAAAACAATAAGAAAGCTTATTAATTAGGCAACACATGATTATTAATTGGCTAGTCCTTTGGCTAGAAGCAAAATAAGGAAACTAGCATTTTGGACTTATTTTTTCATTTGAGGAAAAGGTTCATATTGGGTAAACAAAATGCAATTACATTTTATAGCTACAGAATTATTTTAACAGGACCATTAATTGTCGTCATGATATAACAGGTAAAGTTTACTGCTAACAACAGTTTATTTTATAATCATCACATGGGAGCATTTTTCTTAAACTCTAATTTCAATAGATAGTGGTTTAATTTATCAGAATTCCCCATTATTGTATTTTTAGGTAAAGCATTAAGTTATTACTCAAACACAATGGTATCTGAGTTCCTATGTATTACAAACTGAGTGAGCAGACAGAAACAAAATTATATCTCATTCTAGTGAAAATGACAGGAACATTTTTTCTCTAATAGCATCCTGCAGGAGGACCAAACTGATCTGCACTCTGCTCTCTATTTGTATAGTTAATTAATCCAAAAGAAGCCTTTATTAACTTGAACTTCTAAAGCCTGTTTAATTTTAATTTTTTCAAGCCCCCTCTTAAGATTGCATATTATTTAGCAGACAAAAGCAAAAGAAGTTGAGGTAGGAACCTAAAATATAATTAATAAGGACATGTATTAACATATTCCCTACTATGAAAACCCATAGTTCCACAGTTTCTCTCTCTCTCTCCTCTTCTCTTTCTCTTCTTTCTCTTTATATGTAGGTATATAAGCGGGAAGACGGCAGAAAGGGAAGGAGACTGGATGTTGTATTAAGTTTCCTATTGTGGATGTAATCAAATTACCACAGTTATAATCGCATAAAACAATGCAAATTTGTTTTCTTACAGTTCTGGGTGTCAAAAGTCCAAAATAGGTCTCACTGGACTAAAATCAAGGTATTGGCAGAGCTGCCTTCCTTTCTGGTGGCTCTAGGGGAAAAACCATTTTCTTGACTTTTTAAATAGCACTGAACTGAGACTACAAAAAGGAATGAACCATTTGAATGATATTTTAATGCAACATCTTGCCTTAAAATTATACTTTTACCAAAGGTCATGATTAGACAAGAGTTTATGAGATTCAGAGGTTGGACATTTGTACCATAGTTTCAAATTTAGAATCTTTTTAGATTTGATCCCTCAGTAAAAGCTTAAAATACAAGTTCTCCCATCTCAAGTTATTAATACTAGAATAGAAACTCAATGACCCTACTAAATCATATTCTTCCTGCAACCTGAAATCTTGTAAGTGAAAGTTCCTTGTTGCTTGTATTCTCTGTAGATGTTGACCTGAAAAGTCACACATAATGAGAGCATTGCTGAAGTAGTAACACTATCATTTTTATAAAGTTTCAGCCAATAGTTTCCTGATATCAGCAATAGATTCAACAGATAGAACAAGTGACTCTCCTGAAATCCTATGACCTCAATAGAGTGTGAAAGTAATGAATGCATTCCTCAAGAGAAATGGTGTGGTAGAAGCAGCAGATATTTACAATTTGTCTGATAACTCTCAATAATAGGAAGTCCACAGATTCAATACCTAAATGAAATTACTTGTTGTCTGTCAAATATAGTATTAATAAATATAAGGAATTATGTGTAAGTGGCAATTCATACATAGATTTGACACAGATGGTTCATGTTCTGGTATTTTAGTGAAGCATATCAGTCACTCTAATGTCCTAGAATTTTTAAGATTTGTAAACATGTCATTTTAAAAATAAAATGCAGAATGGTAGTATAGAGTGATGGTTACAAGAACTGACTCTGGAATCAGATCACCTTGTTTTAAACATAGTTCAACCCATCACTCATGGATAAGTTATTTCACCTGTTTGTGCCTCAGATTCTCCATCTGCAAAATGGGCAAAATAATAGTCCTTAATATGCCACAGGGTTACTGTGAGGAATATATGAGAATTAAGTGTGCAATATGTAGCAAATAATCTGCACTTGATAAATGTCCAAAAATATTAACTACTATTACTCTATATAAGTTGAACTTATTGTAGATGTTTTCATCTAGAGTTATGTGATAATCAAATTCATGCTTGAAAAAAATCATAAATTTTTATTGCAGTTAAAGAACTCCAAAATACAATAGTAGATTTGTATGTCCTTGTTAAGCCAACATCGACTTTTAGACGTCAAGCTTCAAGAAAAAAATAGTCATGATTTTGTTAATTGGAAATCTTATGTAAAAATACTCAAAGAAGTCAGCAAACAGACATAAGATGTTCTAAAATTTTATTAACAAAATATGTGCATAATAAACTTTGAAATTTTCATTTTATTAAACCTTGACTTTAATGTAGAATTTAACTGTCTTTTTTTATGGAAAAATACGTAAAAAGATATTTGCTTATATAAATTGACTTTAAGTAGTACTGTCAGTATATTCCTCCTGATGCCAGGTATAAATTTTTTTAACACCTAACACTGAATTCAAGTAGGAAGTAAGGTTCACTGAGACTAGCTTCTAGTGTGAAAACTTTTTCAAGTGCATGTCCTCTGCCACTTCATCACACTAGGAAGTCAATGAAAGGGCAACATTTGTCGGTAGGGATTAGAAACCAATATCTGGGCACTTCAGCAGAATGTACTGAAAGATTTGATGTGGGGGAAATGGTCATTTTAGTGTGAATTATTCTCAGCTATTATCCAGGTGACTCAGGAATAGATTACCTGGATACTATTTTTGTGCCCTACACATCCTTTCCATGTCTTTTTGATTAGGCTATAAATCTCACTCTCTCATTTACTGTGAATATTGATTTTCTTTTATTGTTTTGTCAGTTTATGTTTTTATCAGTTTTTACTTCATAATATGATAATTCTATGAAGGCAAATGTGATTAATTCCATTGTTGTTAATAATGATCTTCTTAAAACATAGAGTAAATTAGCAGTCAGAAGAGGATAAAGTCATAGAACTAATGGAATATAGTTTGTACAGGAGCTCTGGTTTTTAGTCCTTTTGGTATATGATGACCTTGAATTATACTGGGTTCCTCAGACATGATATGTAGCAATGTTGTTTCAATGAAGCCTGTTGTTTCAATGAAGGAAAAAAATAAAAGAATGTGGAAGTGAAGCTATGACAGAATTTTTTTTTTTTTAACAGTAAACCACTTTACAGAGAGCTGTACTGGTCTGAACACCAGAGAGGAAGGGTAAATTATGGAGTTATCATGATACTTCATGGGGTTGCCCATGAGTTTTTACTATAGGTTCCAAGACCACAGAGCATGCTTTTCCTTAAAGCATGGCTATTATTTCTTGTCTTCATGGGGTACAAAGTGTTGCTTTTATCTGCTACGGTACATTTTAACCTTTGAGCTGGAAGGAGAAAATATGTTCTTTGAATTGTGCATCCTCCTGATGAAATTGTGGCTGTCAACCTAAAGTTTACATTGCCACTTTTGGTCATTTTGAGTGACAAATGAAAACCTTTCTATGGAAAATTCAGTAGTGCTTTGAGTCTAACCAGCAAATGTGATTGCAGAATACTGAGACTGGAAGAAATGTCTTGTACATTATGTTGATTACTGTAAAAATCTGAGTTGGATTAATTATGCAGTCTTGAGATGAAAATACTCTTGATGTGTGAGACTTCCAAAAAGGCTTGCTTTCTGTTATTTATCTGTTATGTATTTAGTACTCCAGTTTTTAACTCATGAAAAAAATTTTAGTCAAAATTTTGGTTTCCTTTTAACTTACCACGTCAGAATTTACCTTATCTATAATGATGTTTTCAGATATTAAACAGGACTGCTTGACCTGTGTCAGAACATGGTATTTCATAAATAATATTCTATCAACATAAAAATAAAGGCTGGCTCAGTTTATGTTTCATTTCTCCTTGTTCTTCTGAATATCCCTTCAGCTCATCTCAGACAAACCTAATTATTATCTGTGGTATGCAGTATTCTCAAACTGTGGGTCCTTTCTTTAGCTGCTGAATACTTTCATTTATTTACTCAGTTATGCTTTCAAGTGTACACTATATAAGTCAGATAACAAAGCACTTATTTTCAATAATGCTAATTTACTGATATTTATAGATAAAAATTTTTTAAATGTATTTCTGCTGTAAAGCTGGGTATCTTGCATGCTTTGTTGGTTTTTTGTTTGGATACATTTTCACCATAGCTAGCGTGACCATATAATTTATTGTCCATAACAGAACACTTTGAGATTGAAAAGGAAACCAATTAATAATTAGGTCAGGCCAATAGATGCAAAGTGAGCCTGTCCTGGGAAAACTATGTCCCATGGACCAAATCTTGTTCCATGGACCAAATCCAGGCCACCACCTGTTTTTGAACAGCCCACAGATTAAGAATGATTTTTATGTTTTTTAATGGTTAGAAAAAATCAAGAGAAGAATATCTTATGAAGTGAAATTATACAGAGTAATTTGTGTACATAAATAAAGTTTTATTGAAACAGGGTCACATCAAATAATTTATCCATGGTCTATGGCTGCTTTCATGCTACAATGGCAGAGTTGAATAGTTGTAACACACTGTATTGCCTAGAATATTTACTGTTTGGTTCTTCAGAGAAAAAGTGTACTGACCCTTGATGTAGAGTAATACTAACCATAGCCCAATTTAGACCATTTGTTTCAATAGGACAGGATCCTTATTTTCTTATAGTGCCCATGATATGGTGTATCTACAAATAATACTTACATTTATTATTATCTGTATTATAATACTGATGTTGATGATGGTGTTTCTGGTGATATTTTTATCTATTCTGTAGTTTCCTATTGACTAGAGACTCTTCTAGGTCATATTTTTGGCTCCATCATAAAGTCTTCCAGGAGATCTTTTAGTCCTTCAACAATATACTTTTGCATGTAGTTATTCAAGTCGTTACTTTTGATAGGAAGTAAATATAGTTTTTTCTTCAAGAACCAGATTGCTGCCATTTTCCATGACATAATATTACTGGGTGACCTTGAAAACAGTTTTGGGTTTTTGTCTGAATGCTTTTCAAAGTGTGGGGGTAGAGCAGTGTTTTAAGGTAACCTCATTCTGTCTCTTTAGTATTGAATCAAATGAGTTACAGGAATTCTACCTCACTGTCCAGTGGGCCAGATAAATTTTTCCCTTAAAATGAGTCATTTATTTGTTGGCTAAGTAACAAGCCATATGCTCTAATAGAAGTTGGCACAATTGGCCCATTTGCAACATTATTGTCTATTAAGTTTACCTGAACTGTGTGGCTATTGACTCTTCACCATCTTTCAGATTAGATTGGATCTGCCAGTAGGTACATGTAGAATATTTTAAAGAACAATTTAAAAATCATGTAGATCTAGAAATTAAATTAATTAGAAGTTAAATTACCAGCACAATAACAACAGATATATTGTCCTTGTACCTTTTATTTGTGGATTAAATATCCAAATGTTGACTTTTATGAGATATGGAACAATTAGCAAATGGTGGCCAGTGTGAGCTTGAAGCCTGTTAGGAATGAGGTCTGAATTAATATTCTCCTGGCACCAAAAATGTGCCATTCATACCTTTTCATTTGTAACACTAATTGCATATAATAATTCTAGGTTTTAGTTTTAAAAAAGAACCCCTCATGTATAGGGTACTGTAGAACTATTCAGTTCATATGTCAACCCTAATTAAAACTTATCTCAGAATTCATTAAAATCTGGCTCAACTGTTTAACATCTCTTACAGCAGTGTACCTTTAGATGAAAAACACTGCACCTTCAATTTTTTCCCTTTTCAGTTTTTGTTGTCTAATTAATACAAACCATTAATTTGAAGGGATGAATTAAAAATGGAATGAATAGTATAGGCTTTGTGTAATTCTCTAAAGGTTTTGTATGCCATAATCAAGGTGAAAAAAATGCTTATTGCAGATGTCCTGAGCTGACAGACTGTATATTTAGAATCAATAAGTCTGTGGTAACTAGTGAAAATAAAATGTATAATGAGGATAAAATTAAATGGATGATAGAATTAAAGCTTTAATGAGTCAAAGAAAAAAAAATCCTGTCTCCAGTTCATAAGTCCATGCTAGTCAAAGGAAATAAAGCTCTTCACTTTTTTTTACATTTGGCAAGAAAAATTACTGAATTAAGATGCTTTAAAATTTTATCCAATTTGTAATGTGGTGATGGAAATTTGTTGAAGAAGTGTTTCTAGTAGACATTATAAATATATATGTTAAAGAATACTGAGTCTTTTGCTATTCAGAGAAAAGTAAAGAGAAAACATGATTTGCTGAGTAACTGAGAAAGAAAATATATGCTTTCCATGAGGGCAGAAGCATGAGAAGTACTGTTTCTTCACATCAATACCAAAATGGTGTTCCTTGCATTCCAGAAGAAAACTTTGAGAAGACATCCACAGACAAAAGCCTCACTCATATGGATGTCTATAGTAATATATTGGGTGTCTTATACAAAAATCATTTATTTCTCACAGTTCCGGAGACTGAAAAGTTTAATATCAAGGTGCTGACATATTTGGTATCTGGTGAGAGCTGCTTCCTGGTTCATAGACAGTAGTTTTCTTGCTATTTCCTCACTTGTCAGAAGGAGCAAGAGAGTTCTCTGATCTCTTTTGTAGGGCACTTATCTCATTTATGAGGGTTCCACTCCCGTGATCTAATCACCTCTCAAACGCCTCACATAATACTATCATATTGAGGATTAGGATTTCAACATATGAATTTTGGGGGGACACACACTTTCAGTCCATAACAGGGCATTAATAACCTTGAAGGTGAATCACAATGAGGCTAATACCTTAGCTTTGCACAGGTTCTCTATCAGAGATTAAAACTAATAATGAAGGAGTTAAAATGATAGAGGTGAAAACTAGAGGTAATTGTTTGTTATTCTTTTAAAGAGACATAGACAAATTTTACCATTTGTTGATTTGTTCTGGAAATCTCCAACAAGGAATTTTAGAGATATTTAGGCTGGTCGTACTTTACTTCCTGCTCCTGGTTCTACCTTTAGCCATAAGGAATGAACTACTTGTATGTGGAATCCCCCAGTAAGCTCACATTTTTATCCCTGTCATGAATCATCCCTTCAGCTAAACTACTACTAGAAGCTGGAATCTGTAGTGCTTTAATGGAAAACCTATCTTGGAAATTAATGCAGTGGATAACAACACCCTGAAGACTCTGTCCTCACTCTAAGATTGCTTCTGGGATTTCTGCATGAAAAAAAATTCCACACACTAGTCATTCATACATAAATTAAAAAGATAATTTGACTCAATGCTTTGGTACTTTCACCAAAGAATAATTCATATAGTCATAGGAAACATGTTTCTTCTAATGCTTAAACATTTCATTAAGGACACATAGTTGATCACAGTGATATTAGGATTTATTAGTTGATTTCTTAAAAATTCATAAGAATGCATTCATATCCTCTTCCACTCCCCTGAGTCTTGAACATTTCCCAAGATTGGTATGGGTATATAACAATGAAAACTGCCTTTCACGAGCTAAGAGTGTAGTGGAGAAGACAGACAAGAAGTGTGTTCAAAGCACATGATTCTAAAACCAAGCCAAAGAAAGATAAGGCAGAATGAGTCTTTTATTTCTTCAAAACTATGCTATTTGTGTCCCTTTTTTCGGTTTTTGAAATCAAGCTATTATTATTAGAGCAAGAGTTCCCAGAAAATGAAATCCTCATGAACATTATATATTTCACACAATACTAAGACTTTCTTGTCATCATTGTCTTTTATATCATGAAATCTTAAGACAAAACAAAACAAAAATCTGCCCTCCAAATTGTAACAATCCTTTAAACTTAATAGTTATCACAGAAATTGGCTGGCTGCTTACCAGACTGATTTTCCTTTCTGTTAAGTACTCAACTGGACTTCATTTCTAAGCCTTTCCTAAAGTTGGGTAGGGCCTCATGACTGACGTCTGGCTCACTGGCCCACGGATTGTGAATGGAAATGATATATCCTACTTCCAGGCCTGGATCAAGAAATCAAAGAAAATGAAGAAAGTATAGAAATTTGGGAGTAGAAAGGGATGGAAAAATGGCTGCCATTACACTTCTAAAAATAGGAAATAAAATTGAAATAGCTTTGGAGTGTCCAGTGGCCTATGTCAAGCATCAGATTAAGGATGTGGCCTTCTAACTAAAGCAGGAATCAGGCTTCCAAATTCTCTACAGCCCCAAAGGAGGGCCTGATCTCTCATGCCAACTTCAGGTGTGGTGATGAGGATCAAGGAAGAAGTTTTCAAAGGATGCAGGAAGGGACCAGGGAGAAAAATGGATAAAGGAGATGTTCCCAGAAATTAAACTCAGAGCCTAATCAAGAAATTTGCGCCTCCTCGTGTGTAGGGGCCCTTTAAACGGTCAGCTCTGCAGGGCTTCATAAATCCTTGCCACGGCCCCTTTTTCCCTTTCTGAATGGAAGCTTTTATTGTGGTTATTTTATTTTTTTAACTACCTTCGTAAAGTGCGTATGTGTATAGTTCGGGAGTAGAGGATGAAAATGTTGTTTTATGTTCATAAGAGCCACATTTGAACTTAATGGAGAGTTTTTGTATCACTAGAAGATACTAAACTTAACGCTGAACGCAATGACTGGATAGGACTTTAGGAAAATGGAAGAATTAGTGCTGTATGTGGGAGCAAAATGGATATTTAGTGACTAAAAGAGAAGACTGCGGCAGAGACTGGCTAAACTTAAAAAAAAAATCTATTTCCTCTTTGTCTTTGGTACACATTTTCCAGACCTTCTTGTCATAGGTTGGAGCTGGAAGTCTGAGTGCTGGCTGATAGAATGTAGATATGATTTATGCCATGTCTAAGCCTAGCCCATAAAAACTTCCTGCATGCTCCTCTACTCTTTCTCTTCCTTTGCCTGGCAGTTGGATAGTGAATGCTTGAGTTGACTGTGGAAGCCATGTTTTGAAGATGGCAGAGGCTTCATCAGCCTGGTCCTTGAATACCTCCATGAAGGAAAGTACCCCTCACCTCAACCGTTCAGCTCTATATTTGGCTTTGGCATAAATGAAAAATAAACTTAAATTGAGATAAGCCACTGAGATCTCAACTTTTATCTGTTATATAAGTTAGGGCATCTAAAAAAAAATACCACTCAAAATAGATAGCTTTTAAAAATCCCACTGAAAATAGTAATTTTGAAGATTAAGAAATCTAGCATAGCTTATCGCTGATTTTAATTGAGATTGTTTAAAATTGTAAAATTTTGGATGATCATCTCAACAACTAAACAACTATTTCGTTTTCAATAACGTTGCTGTAATTGGCATGGTAAGTCAATAGAGTTAATTTTTTATATTCCAATGGAAATATTTTGTATGAATTTCTGGAAGGAAATAGAACATGAGGTGGCAAAAATCACAATATTACACACAAGGTTGACCATATGTATTTAGCAAATCCTTCAGTGGAGTGAATAATCCCAGTTAGAAACATCAAAACAAATAAAATGAGTCTTTGGCCAGGGTTAAAACTGGGTAAGCTTTTAGGGAAAGTAGAAGAAAAACTGGGAAACACATTCTTTCATGGAAAGAATGACAACATTTGTTAAAGTTCAGCTTCAGAACTGTCAGTACCTCAACTTCAGCTGGAATTCTGGTCTGGGAAGAAATCAGTGTAGACTTTGGGACAGGGATTCATGCCTTGATGTATTGCTCCCTTCCTTCTCCCAGTTGAAAGGGCCTCTGATTTGGCAAGAAATATAAATATTCACACTTCTTTTTTAGTAACTGCCTCAGAGCACAGAGGAATAAATACTCAGTACTGATACTGATTTCTATAATCCTGAATCCCTACATTGTATAGCACATATTTATTTAATAAACATTTATTGGGCATCTATTATGTGTCAGGCACTGCTTCTAAATATTAGAGATATAGTAGTGAACAGAACATACAAAAGTCTCTGCCGTAATAAAGCATACTCTGATGGGACAGAGAATAAAAAAGATAAATGGGTAAATTACATAGTGTTAGTTAAAGTGCTAAAGAGAAAAATAAAAAAGAAGAGGGATACAAATAATTGGGATGGAAATTACAATCTGAGAAAGAGTAAGATTTCACTGAAAAGGTGAAGTTGAGGAAAGACCTAAAGGAAGGTATGGATCTATCCGTGTTGATCTGCAAGGAAGTTCATTCCAGGTGGAAGGAAGAGCAAGTGTGAATACCTGAAGTGGGAGCATGCTTGGCATGTGTGAGAAACAGTATGGAGGCAAGTGAGACTGGAGTCAAATGAATATGGGGAAGAGTTGTAGGGAATTATGACATAGAGAAAATGAGATATTGGATCACATAGGACTTTGTGATTCATAGCAAAAATTTTGGTTCCACTCAGTGACATGGAGAAATATGAGAGGGTTTTTAGCAGATCTGACAGGATTGCTATGACTCCAATGTTGAAATAGAGTGAAGAAGCCTAGACTAGAATCGGTGACCAGTTAGAAGGTTATTATGAAAATCCAGGCAAGAGATGATGTGGCTCAGACCAGGGCAGTGAAGGTAATGAGAAGTCATCATGTTCTAGATGTATTTTGAAACTAGAGTTGACAGGACTTAATGATGGACCCAATGTGGAGTCTGAGAGAAAGATGAGTCAAAGATGACTCGAAATTTGAGGCCTTGAACAACTGAAAGGATGGAATTCCATTTCCTGAGATGCGGATGACAGCAGGAGGAGCTAGTTTAGAGGGAAATATGTGGAGATCAGATTTAACATCTTTCAGTGTGGGATGTTTTCTTGACATTACAAGTGGAGTTACTGAGAGTGTGGGTGGGTACATCAGCCTTGAGTTTGGTGCTGACTTTTCAGCTAGAGATACAGATATGGAGCAGCATATAGAGGCCACTTAAAGCTGAGAGATTGAATAATATCTCTTAGGGATTGAGTATAGCAGGAAAGGAGAAGCAAGGGAATGCACTCTCACATTTAGGCATTTGGAAGAAAAGGAGGAATCATCAAAAGAATCTGAAAAGGAAAAGCCAGAAAGGAGAAAAATAGGCAAATGTGGTTTTATGGAAGCCAAGTATTGAAAATACTTTTTAAAGTATTTTTAAGATGGAGAAAGCTATCCATTAACCAAGTCAAGTAAGACAAGGACTGAGAAATTACATTTGGATTTAGCAACGTGGAGATCATTTATGACACAGAGTTTTACCGAAGTGTGGGAACAGAAACCTGACTACAGGTTCAACAAGGATGGGAAGGAAGAGATAGTTGGAGGCAGTTAGTATCAACTTTGCATTTGATGTATGTAAGTGATAATGTTTTGGCCATAAATTAAAAAGAATTTTACCGTTTTGACATGAGGACTCCATCTCATATTTATCAAAATTTTACTGCAGTTTACAGTCAGCACAAAACTGTCATATTGCAAGATCAAACTTCAGTGTCTCCTTTTCTGTTAAGTCTTTTCTGCCTCCCTCATACAGTTAATTGCTGTGTCTTCTGTGCTCCTCAAACACTTCATAAATACATTTGCAGTGTTTGTGTTTAATACTGTGTTGCAAAATTTGTGTTCTAATCATTTATGTATCCGTCTCTCCCATTACATTTACATTGTGATGCCTCATCCTTGTATAACAACTCAGTGTTTTGGTAAAAGTATGCACTCAATAAATGTGTGGTGAATAAATGAATATCACATTTTAAGTCAGTCTAAATGATGTAGGGCAATGCAAAAAGGAAATTTATTGATTATTAAGGGTTACAGGTGGATACAGGGTCCTTATTCACTTTTCCAAAGATTTAAAGCCCATTACTTCAGGAAAATAATGGCACCTATTTCTCTGAATGTAGCCGCTCATTGTCCCTTTTATTATGAAATAAAGGACCTATAAAATAATTAGCCATGAATGTGCCATTCAACGAATTATTATGCTTTTATTTTTTTTGTTGTTTTTTTTCAGATTAATAATTTTTTGACTCTTTTTCTCATTATAACATCATTCAAATTATTAATTTAGGAACTTCATAGATAACAGAATCTAGGTAAAGTTTTTTCTCTGGGACAGAAATCTGGAATTCAGTTCACAGAGTTTTTGAAAATCTCCATATCATCAGAGCTTATCAGTGCTTAAACTAACATTACTATAATTTCAATTTAAAAGAGAGACAGTTGATCTGATTTGGAATACTGGGCTGTTCTGTGAAGCTACTTTCCCAAGGGTGATTAGTTTCAATATTAATTTTTAATATGACCCTTTTACAGCCTGCTTACACAAATGATCCTGTTTGATGCATTGAATTAAGAATACAAGAAAAATGCCTATTAAACTAAAATATTAAGGGTGGGGAGGATGGACAGATTGGGAGTTTGGGATTGACATGTACACACTGCTATATTTAAAATAGGTAACCAACAAGGACCTACTGTACAGCACAGGGAACTCTTGTTCAATACTCTGTAATAACCTAAATGGGAAAAGAATTTGAAAAAGAATAGGTATATGTACATGTTTAACTGAATCACTTTGCTGTATATCTGAAACTAACACAACATTGTTAATCAACTCTACTCCAATATAGAATAAAAAATTTTAAAAAACTAAAATATTAAATGTGATATAAAATATTTTATACTTCTCTACATTTAAAACAAATAATTGACATGGAAGCCAGACTACTCCTAAGAAAACCCTTACTTGAACTATGCACTGAAAGAAGTATATAGATTCAGGATAATATGCTAATTCTACTCTAAATATTAGACAGATATTTTGAGTGAGGGAGACTTTTTGTCTGGTTTGATTGTTGTTTTTAAAAAGGAAACTTTAAGCAAAGAAATGGCTTTCAAATTTTTCCCCTACTAGGAAACGTTCATGTTGAGAGAAGTTATATCTATCTATGTATCTATCTATGCAGCTATCTATCTATCTAAATATATCTCCCCAAATTGAATTTTTAGTACTTATGAAATATTAACTTTAGAATTTGTATCAACTCCACTATACTTTTCAAGACTACATCAAATAAAATATAAAATTCTGATAAATTGTTCAATATATTCATTTCAATGAGCAGCCAAAGAATTTTGTGTAGAAAACCCTAACTATGCAGGCATAATTAAACCATTTTCCCAGATAATAGTTAAAATGGAGAATATTCACTAAATTAGGTTGACAGCAAATGTATAATGGCTTTCCATGTACAACTTTTTACAAACTCACCTGCTTAGAGGCACGTGTAATGGGCAATTTTCATATTTTGACTAGATAGAATCTGAACACCCTATCACTTTGGAAATAGCTCCTATGAATGGATCTTAGTGAAAGAAAGAGCCCCACCTTCTGCTTCTAAAACTCAAGTGAGGTAGATTTTTCCTGCATCTGACAGCTTAGTTCTTGAGTGTAGAAACGTAGGTTTGGTCAACTGCTCAGGACTTTGGATCTTAGGGAAGTGAAGCAGATATGGGAACAGTTAGATATTACTCAGGGTAGCAGTAGTAGAGCTGAGATTCCAATGGAGATGACAGATGTCCATGAAGGTGGTATCCTTACCTGTAGCATGACCTTAGCTCTGTGCTTGGCTGCCTATTGGCTGCATTTTTGGTTGCATTTCCTGTCTTGATGTCATCCTGTTCTCCAGATTTTCCATCATTCTGAGAGCTAGCCAAGATTCTTCCAATGAATTCCTTTTCTGCTCAAATTAGCCAGTTTGTTTCTGTTGTTTGCAACCAAGACTGATAGACTATAACATGTGAATATACTGGTATCACAGATTTATAAAACATTGAGACCCCTTAAAGTAAAGTTTTACTTTATTTACTTTTGAAAAATATTTTTCAGTTTTTCTGAAAGCCTGAAATTAAGAGTGAAATTCTCAGGACTTTAGGGATTTTTTTCAAACATCACCAAAACTTATTCCTGACAATTACAGAAGATCTGACTCTTTATTTTACTGTGCCTATTTATAAAGTGGTAAACTATTCAAATTCAGCTTTTATTTTCTTACTAAGCAATTTCTTAGGAGAATTCACTACTATCCAAGTCACAGAGCAATGGATGTTTTATCACTTTCATTATAATATGTGCTGAAATACTGTCATATTTTCTTGAGAAAACAGTATGATATACTAACCCAAATATAATTTTAGATGAAGAGTAATTAAACTTTCAAAGAAACAAGAGGAATGACAACTTGGAAAATATAGAATAGCAACCTTTATTCACCTCACTGTATTTACTGATTATAAATGTGGAAACTGAAGTCATATTGCGAAGAAAAGACATTGTTGTTCATTATATAATAGATCTGGGCAGCAGTAAGTACACACACCAACACACACACACACAGGAAGTCTTTCTTTGGCAACATTTTCCTATTATTTTTCTGAACAGAAAATACATTGTTAATTTCTCTCTCTCTCTCTGTCTCTCTGTCTCTCTGTCTCTCTGTTTCTCTCCCCCTTCCTCCTCCTTTTCTCCTCCCTCCCTCCCTCCCTCTCCTCCTCCCCTTTTCCCTCTTTTTTCCCTTCTCCTTCTTTCTCTTTTCAGATTTAAGGTGAGGTTGGCTTCCTAGAGAAAGGATTAGAGAAACAGAACTTTTGCTCCAGTTTGGTGACTGTCTTCTAAACATCCAGATTAACTCTATCAGATAATTCCTTTTAAAATTATCTTCGAAGGTTACCAATCACACTTTCCTGTAGGATAAGTGCATGAAAGGATGGATGTCATGTGAACATTTTGAGTTATCTGACAAAAGTTAAGGTAAATGTCTTTTTATTCTAAACTAAGTTTATTTTTAACATATCCAAAATCAACAGATGACAGATTCTTCTTGAAATGATACTAGCCTGAGGAGGTACCTAAACATAAAAATGAAGCTCATTGTATAATTTCTTGTGTTACTTTGTAAAAGATATTCATTCCTCATATATCAAACTATGAAAGTTTTGTTAATATATTGTTACAACTGAATTATGAGAGAATAGAAATTTCTGGACACACATGCTAGTTGTCTATCTATAAATTGGAAATATACATTTCCAGCAAAAAAAAATATTCAAATAAATAAAAAACAATCTTTCTCCTTGTCAACATTTAAAATTATTAGACAGTAAGACTTTCAAAAGCATAAACTAGTTACATATCTATCAACAGGAAAAATGTATTTCCAGAAATAAATTTTATTCCAAAAAAATCTGTTTTTCTCCATGTCAGCATTTAAAGCAGGTGTCATCTTCTGAATAATTAAATCACAAGATGTTACTTATGTGAAAATCTTAGCAAATGAAACAAACAGAAACTGCTGGCTGCACTGTTGTCATTTCTTCTTTTTTTTGAATTATCCAGAACATCACATGGCTGGCTTGGAAGTTTATTTTCCAGATCACTGATAGCAATGTGATTTTGTGTTTGTATGTGTATGTGCTTTGTTTTGAAAGACATCAGCTTGAAGCAGTTTCAAATCTCTGGCAACAATTTCTTAAGGAGTATGTCATAAATGAGCTGTTGACCACATTTTTGCCAGGTCACTTGTCAAATGTGCTGTAGGGAGATATCAAGTTTCAGGGCAACCACAACCCACATTTATGAAACTACTTAGAAAACTATGTAAGAGTTCTGTGGATTCTATTAGGTGCTTTAGAACAACCAAGAAAACTTTATTCTTTTTTATTAGCATATTATAGTCTCCAAAGAATATTGTATAAGTTCTTTGTCTAAAATAAGGTCCCCAAATTTTCTCAGGAAATTCCATGTGCTTGGAGTATTTGTTTAAGCACAATTCAAACCTGCAGGAGGTAGAAGTTTGCTGCGTTTAGTGTAAAGTTAACTTTTTTGAATGCAAAAAGGTCAAAATTAATGAAGAAACTAGCAAATTCAAAGTTCCACTGAGGAACATCCCAATGCTTTTAGCAATTCACTTGAAATGAAGGAGGAAAACCACCCCCTTTAACATTTTGAAGCTTTGAAAGCCTAATGGACCATGCTACCTCCTGTAGTTTCTACCAAACCAAAATTTGCAAGGACTGGGCTCATTAGCATTAAGTGGAAGCAGACCATTCAGCTCAGAAATAGTCTTACAATGTTTTCACCATTACCGTTGATTTTGGTTGAAGAGATATTGCCATCTCAACTGCTACTTTATTTTCCTTATTGCTGTTCATATAAAATTCCTGTTATCCCCTGAATTAAATGCCCCTCCCTCCAAATGACAAAAAACTTTTTCTTTTAACAAGTGTCCAAAATATATTCATATTTCAACAAGGTAGATTCTTGAAGCAAGGCCATCCTTGTTATGTTTTGTTTATTTCTCCTTCTGTATGTTCCAAACTATTGGGTAATGGTTTGTGGATTAAGGAAGAAAATGAGTAATTAGAATATAGAGAATGTAGAATATTAGATATATAGATAACTTGGGTTTTTTTTTCTGAGTCATTGCAAGAGATATTATCAAACCTTAAAATATTGGCAATTCATTAAATTCAACTGCTTTTAAGATTTTTGCATCTCATCATTTTAGGGGAAAATTTGGATTGCAATGAAAAACCCATGCATTATTTAGCACACACCCATCCAGGTTACCTGGTTCTGATTCTATGGGGACTCCACCTTTCATTGCATTTGAACTATTTTACAAGTTGTAGATAAATGATAGCAAGGCAAAGTATTTCTTGTCAGTCAACACATAAATAAATTCTGTTGGTTAAAGTTTCAATTGAATTCTTTATTCTGGAAGAAGCCAGTTTTACCTCTATTAGCATATTAATTTCAATATTCTTGATCTATAAATGTGCCTGTTCTTTGGATTATCCTTTTATCTGGTTGTAACATCTTAGTCCTTCATTAATGAATTAATGTGTTCATTTTACATGTGTGTGAAAGTTATGCTTTTCATTTTTTTCAAACTAGAGTGATATTCACAGGATTTGCGTTATATTTATATTTTGACAACAAAATACAAATGTATTCCTTAGGTTGTATATAGTTTAATTTCTAAAATTAGAATCTTTCTCTTGTTCTACTGCCCCAGCACAAACAGATGTGCATATAATTAGTATTTTGATATAAATTGGCTCAAACAACATTGCTCAAGATTAAAATCAGTATTCTATTGTGAATTTTAAAAAAATGTGTATATATTCTGCTCTCCATTTCCCTAAGAATTCTGTTGATTGCAGATGCCTAGGAAATAGTCTTAGTGGATTATTCAAAACTTGGCAGGTTTTTGCAAAATGCTATATTAAAAAATACATATGATTATGACAAGATCCTCCATTTGGTGTGATGGGCCTAATATTATCAAGGGCTGTGTGTCCAAAGGCAGTTGCACCCCAAAAGTTTTAGATGAGATGTATAATGTGATTTGTCTTTAAACCACATACCCTTTGGAGGCATTGGAAAATAAAAGGATGGCATTAAAGGAAAAAAATTTATCTACATATAAACAGTTACTTATATATAAATATAAATGTACATATAGTTGTTTGTGAAGCTAGTAATGTGATCACATCCTTTTTCTATTTCTAAGAAGGCTCATGGAAACTGAAACAAATTGGGAGTATTTTTGCATTGCACATTTGGCTCAGATCTGCCACTTAGTGGAAGTATAATCTTTAGCAAGTGACTTAAAATTTCTGAATATCATGTTCATCATCAATGAGACAATAATAACATTTTAAAGTACATTTAAAGTCATAGTAGTAATGTCTGCTGAAGTACTTTGCCATCGTAAAATTCAAGGTAGAGGTAGCTGTGACCCTTCAGGAGTAATTCTAACTGCCACATCTGTCTCTGAGGTGGAGCACGTTTCTTAGATTGAAGACCTTGGGGGAGTCATGGTAGTCTTAAGAGGGCTGTGGGAGGAGCTTTTAGGGAGACGACTGAAAACTATTCCTTCTTTCTTCCTCTCCAGGAAGATTGGACAGTATTTATTTGATTCATTTGCCAATTTTTTTCTTTTTCTACTAAACATGTCAATTCCTAAATATTTTCAGTAAGTTTGGGATTATTAGACAAAAGCTTATATGAATGTGAAGGTATATGCTTCTTCGAAAGTTCGGGGGAGTACATTGACACTCTGGTGTTTGGATCAAATTACATTGTCTTGAATGAATTATTCTTGGAAAATTTTCTCTTAAAATTCTTAAATTTCTGCCTGCCAGGCAAAAGCAAGTAATTATTTTCCAAATACCTAGATGTCATTTTGAAGTATCTCTGTTTTGACCTATTATGTTCAGAGAGAAAATAGCTCTGCTTCATATGCTAGCTTTCAGGGTCTGAGACTTGATGCTTCTGTTTCCATGTGATTATTTGCAGAATAGAATTTACAAAGGGAGAAATAATGAGACAGTGGGAAAATCAGATGTTTATTAGTGTGTGTTTTCATTTTTTGAGGGGGAAGGGATTCGGTAGATATGGTTTTCCCAGAATAGCAATGACACCCATATTTCAAAATAGCCTGTTACACCAAGTACAGATAGTCTGTTGTTTAGTTTATCTGCCATATTGTTCCCTTTTATTTGGCTGATGAGCATAAATGGACAGATTTGGAAAAGATGGCTTAAATCATTCATTTGGGGTGGCTCTCATTTGCATATTATAACCGTCACAAACTATGGGCTTTCAGCCAAATCACATTTTGTTTGGAAAGCAAGGTGTTTTTTTACTGAAATTGTATCTGAATGCCTTGAAGTGGAGTATATACTCCCTTATACCCAGCTGTCTTATGAAATTGTACTATCTGCCTGGATGTTTAGCCTGAAAAACCAACAGGATTTCATCATCAGTCTCTGTTACTAACTTTGATGCATTTCAGCAGGTAAAAGTTCTAAATAATTGATAATAAAATCTTTCCAGAAAATTTCTTCTTTAGGCTAGATGTAGTTCAGCTTGTTAGACGCTTTGGGAATCAGCAATAGAGAGAAAGGCTACAAAATGGATCCTTTTAAAACTGTAGCATCTAACGTTTTCACCTTGTATTGCATTGGAGTATCTGAAAGACGTGAATGTGGTACAGTGGATGCAGCAGAAAATGAAGAAGGGAATAGCAGAAATATGTTTACTATTTCTTCCTTTTTCCCTTAAACTAATAGAGTTTTCAAATGAGTCAAATACATATTTTAATTGATAAACTGGCTTTATATTCACCTATTGGAAACAGTACAACATATTTTTACATCAGATTATGAAATACGGATGTTTTACTAAAAGACAGGAAGAGCTTGTTCCAGTCTTTAAAGTAAATACATATTCAAAGGATCTTAAGGCATACCATTTATTCATATTCATATCTATTGAAATACTGTACATCCACATACTTCAATAAATAGTTAAAAACCTGACCTCTTTTTAAATCATTTCTGAGTTTCAAAAAACAATTTTTATTGAAAAGATTAAATAGGTAACTTTTGGCTGTGTCACAAAGCTAAGCACAATGGATAAATTAACAATTATTCAGTAAATTTGATCAATATAGATAATTGGCTTTGATAAATTTCTCAGAGTTTTCTGAGTTCACACACTGGGGTATTTATATATATATATATTGTCCTGAATTATCTGGTAATTTTCTCAGTTCTCCAGTCTACTTTCTAGATATAGCTTAAATGTTACGATGAAGCATTAATTTTTCAGTTAAGTCTAAACTCCCCAAAAGTGGCTTTAAGTTTGACATTCTCTCTCAAATCTTTTAGTGTCACCCCATAATACAATACTGTAATTTGGGCAGTACTTTTTGTTATGTAATTGCTGCATAATAGGAACTTAGTGGTGTAACAGGACTTTTATGTTTCAAATGGGATCGTTGTAAAACATAATTACACCAGTTGCAGTTAAAAGAATGCAAATGTATTAAGTCAGCTACCCTAATATTCTGGTTCCTCCCTCCCTCCCTTCCTTTCTTCCTTCTTTCTTTTTTTTTGCTTCTCCCTTTACCTCTTTCCATTTTCAGTCTTTTTCTTTTCTTTCTACTCTCCTTTCTCAACTGCTCTTTATTTTTCTTTCTTTGAAAAAAATTCAGGGGCAACAAAAAGAGTCCCACAAATGAAACCCGTGGAAATATAATGCTGAAATGAATAGCTAGAAAAATTGTTATAGATCAAAAGATAAATCAGTTTCATAAAACTGCTATTTTGAAATTGCAACAATCTTGTACAATCAGGACTGATAAAATGGAGTAATCAGACGTTTCATATGTCCATAAATGTAAAATCATCTACTTGAACATTATATGCAATACATTCACACAAAAAAGCAAATACTGTAGCCTTATTTGAACAATATTGAACTCATAAATACTCATGATTTCACTCTGTCCAGGGGCCTAACAACTAGGAATGCTGCTTGATATAGAAAAACATAGTGAATACCTCCTCTATTTAAAAAGTCACTTAAGAAATTCTCTTCTAACATAAAGGCAAATACATATAGCTACTGAGCTATGACTGTACTTCTGTCACATCCTATGGGAAAAACACCAGACTCCACAAATTTGGAATCATGACAACACTTTGAACTAATTATTTGGTTCATCCATAGTTTATACCTCAATTTACCTCACATTTACCCTACAAACCTTACAAAGAGGAGGTATTTTTAACTCTAGGAAAGCGATCACTGTATAATATGCATTCTTGATCTGTTTCTTTCTCCCAAACAATGGTACTGATGGTTAACACTTTTGTGGTAGCACCACTATTTCTAGTAAGTAGATTATTATGGAGTGTGCCACTTTAAAGCTGCAATACACACACAAAATATTTTGTAGTTTACTCAACAATTCCACAAAGAATATTTTTAAAAAGCAAATCAATAATAATCAAAGTTAAAATGCAATGTGTTTAAGAAAAACCCTTATATCAGTCAAAATAATGTAATAAATTATTACAGTGAGTAAATTTAATAGCATTATGCCATATTATTGCCATTTTGTGGAAATATTGTACATTTATGCCTCCTCATTTAGGATTCACATTTCTAATTAAAACAGATTTATGGTGTACTTTGGGACTAAATTTTACTTACGTTTTACTTACATACATTTCTTTCAGGGCAAAATATTAGATATCTTAAATGTATACAACCTCTGTGAAATATCTTGTTTCTAACTATATTAGTAGGTGTTTTGTAGTTATTATGACTTGCAAAAGGGAGCTATTTGAAGAAATCTCTCTAGGTATAGTGAAATTGGTAACTTTATTAAACCTGTAAAATGGCTTTCAAGGCTATGGTCTTTCTTTAGTAAAGAGTAACACCAACAAACTATTCTTGTAATATAATACTTCTTAGAGTAACCGCATTTTCTTTCAAAAATGTAGTTTTCATTCTTTATGATAGGAATAATTTAATATCCATGATAAGTTAATAATTAGTAGATTTTAAGATATTCTTCATCACCGGTGGCTGGTCTTCATTTGAACACATCTTACATATATCATATAAGAAGAAATAAAGCATGGTAATTTTTTTTTTCTTTTTGGCCTTGTTTGTTTGAGCTGACATGGCTATAGAGAAATATTTAACTGCAGAATTTGTTATTTCAGGGATTGATCTGCTGCATACCAGCATGGAATATTTGTTATAATATATTTTGGAGCTTTTTTGGTATACAATATGCATACCAAACTATCAACTGAGTGACGTTTTCAGATGGAAAATAGGCAAAATACTCCTATCCACAGGAACACTATATCTAGCATACCAACTTACCTGCCACAGAACCAAAAACTTTGAGTGCTTACCAACTCATGTAATATTAGGTAATTGGACTTTGTGTCCTTTCTGACAAACCATCTTAAAAATTTTGGCCTGGAACAGTGAAAGGAAAAGATGCTGTATTGCTAGGCAATCCTTTGGATGGACTGTGCTATCATTTTAAAGGGAATTATTTCCCAGAGTGGATCTAACATTTAGCTACAACTAAAGAAATCATATGGTAGATTTACCTGTACTATGTTAGTTAAATTGTTTTTCATCACAAAACTGAGTCATCGTGGGGCAAAATTCTCAAAATGCTACTGGTAATGAGGGAAGAGATTTTTACAGCTTGATAACTCCTTTGTTCTTTAGAGACAGGATATAGTTTAACTTTATCATTGTGGTTTACTTTTGCTTTCAAATTGTAGAATTTGGCAAAAACACTTTTATTAGTTGGAGATGAAGAGAAAATTATTATTTCATGAAGGCACACCCATGCTGAACTTACAGGAAAGAGAAGCAGAGCTGCACAGCCAGTTATATTACAAGGCTCATTCCTGAAACCTGAATATCATGCGAGCAGAAAAATCTAGATATGTTATATTTTGAAGAAATGATCTGAAGGCAGTATTATTTGCTTTTTTATCAAAAAAGAAAAAAATGCATCTTTGTAAATGTGGATTGACTCTCATTGAAACAGGGAAATGAATGCTTGTATTGCAGCCTTAAAGAATCACGTATTCACTGCAATATTCGTTTTTTGTAAACTACAGCCTGCAACCTAGCAGACCATGACTGAATGCTTTTGAAAAGTTGTAGATTACAAACATGAAATCACAATTAATATCCTCTAAAAGTAATTTCAGAGCTTTCACGTCTTAAAAAAAGGACAATGTGTACTGCTTCACAAGGTAATGTAGCTAATCAAAAAAAGAGTAGAATTAAAGTATTTACATAATGAGCAATTCTACAGAAGGCGATCATCCCCATGTAAGCACTGCTGATTATATCCCACGCTGCTTTTAACAAACTGTACCAGATTGGATCCAGCCATCAGCACTTTCAGAGAATCCTTAAAAGCCTTTTATGGGTCTTTAAATTTATTGTAGAATGGCATTCTTCAGGTAGAATATGCTGGTGAAAGAGGACAGTGTCAACACAAGGTACCAGCAGGAGAAAAGAACGTCAGCGCTCCCGGTAATTCCATACTGGGCTGTACTTGGAGCTGGAAAGAAATGGAAAAGAATAAATCAAAATCTAATTTGTGTCTTTCAAGATCTTAACAATAATCAAAAGGCAGCCGGGTGTACTGGGGAGAACACTGGCATTGGAGTCACACAGACTTAGGTTCACATCTGGTTCTGCTGTATGACAATGTGTGGCCTATTCGACTAACCTCTCTGAGCTTCACTTTTCTCAAGGGCAAAATAGAAATAATATAATCCACCTGGCAGGGCTGCAGTGAGAACTGGAGATGAAGCACATGTAGCACATTGCACTGGGCTGGACGCACACCAAGTATTCAACAAATATCAGCTAACATTATTATTCCTCTTACATTCATTGTAAATATTTGCATTAGTGGACAATATTCATTTAGTATATATTTTAAATTTTTATTGAGGTATAATTGACTTATAACATTGTTTTAGTCTAAGGTGTACAACAGTGTTGATTTGATACATTTATATATTGCAATGTGATTACTACATAACGGTAGCTAATACCTGTATCATGTCACATAATTATCATTTCTTTTCTGTGGTGGGAACAATTAAGATCTAGTCTCTTAGCAACTTTGAAGGTTATAATATAGTATTGTTGTCTATAATCACTAGGCTGTGCATTAGCTTTCCAGAACTTATTTATCTACTGATTGTTAGCTTGTACACTTAAACAACAATCTCCCCAGTTTCCCCAGCTCCCAGCCTCTGGTAACCACTATTCTACTCTCTGTTTTTACAAGTTCTACTTTTTTTAGACTCCACATCTAAGTGATATCATACATATATACATGCATATCTTTTTGGATCTTTTTTATTGGCCAAATACTATACAAAATGCTGGAAAAACAAAGAGATTTTCTCTTCTAATATCTTTTCCAATCCTAGGAACATTAGAATTGCATGTGCAAACTGCAGTGACACAGAAAACTGTGTATTTAAATCTGCCTGGGCAAGGGAAGGATGATTTAACAGAGAGTTTTACCAAAGGGGACCATCATTTGGGTAGGGAAAACAATATATTCAAAGGCATGAGGAAAGGAGAGAGCACGGCATGTATTCTAGGATCTAAAAGTAGGTTAGTCTTGCTGGACTGTGAAGTTTGAGGCCTGGAGTGGAGAGAATTGAAATGGAACTGTAGGCAGATAGAATGATCTTGACTGTAATGAAAAAAAGTTTAGCTTTTTAGACTGAAGGAGATTTTGAAGAATTTGGAGCTGTTGAATTATATGATTACATTCATACATTGGAAAGATCACAGTTTTATACAAAGAGAAGCTCCTGTGGGTACTTGGCTAACAGTCACGTTGAATTTTCACTGAGAGGTTTCACCTAGAGATTCACCAAGCTTGGGATACTGTGGGAGTCCACTGAATGGATTCCACTTCATTTCACAGAGGACAGTTGCCTCTTTGAATGTGAATTATATTGTGTTACAGAAACTGTCACAGGCATGCTCAGCTTTGCTTGAGACTGATTCTCATTTACCATAAGAATAAGAATAGCAATAATAAAAAACTCCACCAACATACTTTTAACTACCTCTTCTTAATGAAACCTGGGTTTCAAGCACTGTTTCCTACTAGGAAATGAATAATGCAATTAAAAAAATACTGTTTCACCCCCAAATTCATAAATCCAGAAGCTGTTTTAGTCACACTGAGTTTGAATTACCAACAGCTAGTTTTTAATGGAACTTTCACCAATGACTACATTTTCATGTTACAAGAAGAATAAATTGTATTGTTTATAACTCTAAGAAATTAAAGGAGATGAAAGATGCATTGGCCCCTGCCAGTGGGGAGTTTTCTTGACAGTACAATTGTTGATTCAATGTGAGTGAGATTCAAGGGCTGAGACTACTACTCTTTAGTAAACATGGAGCAAAATCAACTCTTTGATGTTTTTATTTGCATCACAAATGAGTTTTAAACAAGGAGAAGATGATGAAGAAAATGTCTATTGTTGAACAGATAACTTTTCAAGTTTTGATAGGTAAGAAGTCTAATTTAAAACCACAAAACTCCTTAAATTATTTTCTCTTGTTCAAGACTTAGAACGATGTTTTATTTTTTAATATAAACAAATATTTAATTGGTCTGTTACCTTCTCAGTGACAGCTATTTCAGAGTTATTTTTGCTGTATTTTTAAGAATCTTGAGTGCAATAAAACTGGTATAATAATACAGGACTAATAATAAGCAAAGCACATAAAATGATTTCATAAATAAGAAATAGATCTTAAAAGCCAAGCACACAAAGCAAAGATAACATTTTTATATCATGACAAATTAAATAGTACATTAAGTGGGTAGAGTATAAAAGACTCTCAAAACTCCTTACTCATCCTTTAAAATGCATTTCTGGGGCAATCTTTCCTGAATCCCCTCTCTTTCTCCAACAAGCTGAGCAGATTACCCTATTGTGTCATTAGGTCACAATATATATTCCTTTTTATACAACTATCATACTGCATTGCAAATATTTGTGTACATATCTATTTCTCTCACCAGACTGTAAACTCTCCTAGGTCATGTTTTATTTATCTTAGTGTTTCCAGACACAACGTCTGGCAAGTTCTGGTACATAGTGGATATTCAAGAAATATCTGTTGAATGAACAATTCAATTAAGTAAATAAATAGGCCAGAGTTAAAAGGAGTATGTCTCTCCTACAAAACAGAATCTCTTCTGAAGCAAGCCACTTGTCTATAAGCTAGAGAATCTACCATATGCTTTCTTTCATTCATTCAGCAAATATTTATTAAGCTAGGTACCAGAGACTGTACTAAGTACTGGAAATACAATATATAATAAGGTGGGTATGATCCTTTTGTTACTCAATTTCATATATCTCCATATATATTCCTTTTTATCATATACCTTAAATGCCATCTTTTTCTCCAGTGTGCCTTTATCTTCTACTCAGCCTCCTATTGTTTTAGACATGACAAATATATATCATATTTAAAAATTAAATATTACTTTGTAATTAACAGTATATATATTTTTCCATGGATGTCTCAAATGGATGTATTTTTTAGTTGTTTGTGAATGCAATACTTCCATTAGTCCTAAAATAAAGTAGGAGCCTGTTGCAGCATTGTTACTTGCAATTATTGAATATTATAGAAAATGTACTGTAAAGTAGCTTTTGACAATTAGTAGGCCCCAAAATAAAGAGCAAAGTTAGTTAAGGGAATGTGAGGTCAGATATCTAATGCCAAGTCATATATCATGTATCATCTTTAAGTATACATCGGGCATTGTTTTTTGGTCCTGGGAATTGAACACAAGCAAAGATAAATAAAACTCAATCTCCTCTCAGGGAAGTTTCATTCTAGTTGGAGATATAAATAAAAAGGCAAATATTGAACATTAGGATTTATATAATTACTATAAGGATAATGAATGAACACGGGAGGGCTCCCCAAGGACTCATGGCAGGTAAGTAGTCCAGGCAGCAGACACAGTAACAATTATTTTTTACAAAATGCAGTGATATACACGTTAGTACATATATATATCTCCCTTTAAAAAACTACAGCATAGCAGCCCATTGACTTAGGTATCTTATTATTATGTAATGTTTATCTCATTGACTGATATTTATTATGTGTTTTGGGGGGACTTGTAAACTGAGTGATTTAGAGTACAAGGCTAATGGTACTAAAGTTAGGGGTCTTAGTACTATTTGGGCCACTTAGATTTGCTTGGCATGTTAAATCCCAATCAGCTATTTAAGAAATTAAAGAAAATGTTAAGAAATTAAAGAAGATAACTGTTAGCTTTAGAAATTAGCTTTAAGACTCAATTCAAATATCATCTTTAAAAAGTGAAATGTCTTTATAAAACCATATGACAAATTAATTTGGCATTATATTTAATATCATATTTACATATCTATCTTTCCCCATTAGACCAAGAATGTCTTCAAGCCAAGATTTATTATATGTATATTTTATCATTGGTACAGAACACAGAGTCTAGTACTTAGTAAGTGTTCAATTAAGTATTTGTTGAATGATGATAAAGTTCACATCCATTTCCAATATTATCACCATAAACACATAAGGGGACACAATATCTTGACTTCTTTTTTCAGAAGAATACTTTCATGACCCATATTTTATTCTTTCTTCTCTCTCTAATTTTAGACTCATTCTTACCTTCTAAGACCTGTACAGAGTCAGAATACCTTCCTTCAGCATTTCAGCAGGACCAGGAAGAAAGATCATGAGGCAGATTATAGGGGAAGAGCATGCATCAAACTTTGTAGCATCATCCTCTTGCAGCAAAAGACAGGGAGTGTAGAGGAACCTGGGCCCCCACATATGGTCCTGAATTTGGAGACATCCAGCTATGTCTCTGGGATGGTCAGATCTGTTGTATGTTTCCTGCTATGTTTTTAGTTGCCTATGAATATCATACTGCTACTCATTCTAAGTAGTATTAGAAGGGAAAGGGCATGTGATCACAGGTGTAGTTGGGCTATAGTGAGGGTTTGGTTTCCTTCTGAGTGATATGAGAAGCCACAAGACAGTTTCATGCAGAGGAGGCTAGCTGACATTTTAAAATATACTCTTGACTACTCTGTGGACAGTAGATTGTACTAGTGTAGGCAACAGTAGAAGCCTACGTTAGCCCCAGCCTTCAGGGGTTTCCATTGCCTGTGGAGGGAAGCCAAAGTTGTGTAGCTCAGCATTCAGGGACATCTATTATCTGGTTCTAGTCAACTTATCCAGACTCATACACACTGTTAGCTCCAGTCACATGAGCCATTTTCTAAACACACAGAGTGTTTTCATTATTCCCTGTCATTTGCACATGCTATATCCTTAAGCCTAAAAGGCGTTACTTCCTATTCTCCTTCTCCACCTATCAAAGTCCTATTCCTCCTTAAAGATCTAAAATACCACCTCCTCCATGAGGCCCCCCCAATTTCTCTAATAAGAATTGTTAGTCTCCTGCTTATACCCGATTTCATAAATATATCCTTTTTTACTTATAATAAATTATATATATGTATAATATATACATAGAAAGATATTTATATCTTTCTCTTCCACTGGACTATAAGCATGTTGAAATTATGGAACATTCCTCCTTGTCATATGTGCATTTGTATCTTATATCAAATGTGTTTAACAGATGTATTTTGAATTGAATGTGGGAAAATATTCCTAAATATGATTTGTGTAATCCATGACCACTTTGATAAAATACCCTATTTCAATAGTTGTTCCTATGATTTCTTACTCTTAAGGCAAAGTGTGGAAGGAGGAAACTTCTGTTTCTTTCTTAATACCTATTTAATTGTCTTTGGTTTCGAGGAGAAGAATGAAGAAAGGAGAAGACATTTAAATTGAGAAAGAAAGGAGAAAGAAAAGGGAAGGGAAAGGAGGAAGAAAACAAAAGGGCGAAGATTTAAAACTAAGAGAGAGCGAATGAGAATACCCAGCCCTTGAGCAATGTGTTAGATGCTTTCAAGTTTGCCATTTTATTTAAGAGAAAGAAGGAATGAAATGGGGTATGTCAGGGAGGCTACTTTGGTGTGGTTTACATATCAGAATTTAAAACAAAGAACAGAAAAGGCTGGTTGTTATTCTTCCCACTTTCCTAGTAAAGCTAAAGGCACTCTAGTTTTAAAATATGATGTGCATAATACATGGACTGTAGATCCAGATTTGGTTCAAAGTCCAGCTCCACCTCTTTCTAAATAGACTAACCTAGGCACGTTTCTTAGCTGTGCTTAGTTCAGCATCCTCATCTGCAAATGAGGATTGGTAGTATCTCAGATGTGATCATGAAGATTAAATGTGCTGATACATTTAAAGTACCCAGTACAATATTTAACACAAGATAAACACTCCCTCAAGTGTTATCTAAATGCTATTCATTTGCTCATTCATTTAGCAAATTTAGTGTGTGCTATGTGTGAGGCATTCTCTGAGTCACTGAGCCAAATAGAAATGGCTCCTGTCCCCATAGAGCTTTCTCTTTAGCTTGAGATGTTTTCCATGGAACAAGCCTATTTTACTTCATTCTTGATCTATACTTGGATAAATCAATGTTTCTTTGGTCTTACAAAGCTGTCCTCCATTTTATCTTACAAAAATATTTATTCTCTTCATTACCTTGGCTTCTTTCAGAGGACTTTAATTTAATGCCAATTACTGCTAGATAACTGGCCAGTTTCTTCTGGTTTGCAGGCTCCTTGAAAGCAGGGAGTATGACCTCTTCCATTTCTTCTTTTCCTCCGTCTCTTCCCAAGAGGAATAGTATGGTGCATGGCCTTGGGAGTGGTTTCAGGGCTGATCTAATGCCAAGTTTGGTTTCAGAGGGTGTCTCAGGCATGAAGGAGAAGTGTGTGGGCTATGTGTGGGGTCCAGACCTTTGGGATTTCTCCCCGTTGCCAACAGGAAGATCCAATCTGGGCTTTAATACATATCTTACATCTTGTCTAATTATGATTATCACTTCCAATTACTTACAGCTGCTGCATATTATTTTCAGTCTTGGCAGTTTTCCCTTGTATTGCTCCAGTTTTTATTTTTAGGCAAAAGCAAATGTAACTGTGAAATATTTAGTTTGGTATAATACCAATTACTTGCCTAGGCAATTTCCTTAAATTACTGAAGCTTTAACTAAACTAGCTTTGAGTCATATTTTTAAGATTCTTGTTGCAATCTTAGGTAGAGTTATTTAGCTACATTAACTTTGCTTCCATAAGAAAAACCTGTCCTCAACTTACATTTTACTAAGGAAGCTTATACCTTAATGGGAAGTGAACTATTTACACCTAAATTAGATTTCAAATAAAAAAAAGTGATTAACATGGATTCAAAATACAGTGTATATTAGTCTACTGAGAAATTATGCACCATGGATTCAATCCAAAACACAGTGCAACTCTGTTTCATTACATACTGTGGGAGGAGTTTGCTTGAAAGATAGTTTAATCCTCTCTTTAGCAATGTCCACCCCTTAACACCATCAGCTGGTGTCAGGGATAACACATCAGAGGCTCAGATCACACCCAGATTTTTTGCATCATTTAATTCTGCCTAAATACTGGGTGGAGATTAGGGGAGGAGAGGAGCACCAGGATGGGATATGCTTTACAACTGCATGTACAACTTTTGATTATGGTGTCTGGATGAATCATGCAAGCCTTAGCACAGGCGACATCATCTTATTATTCCTTTCTGCGCTATTTCTTGTGCAATAAAATGGTCCATGCCCTAAGATGGGATGTACTGCATTAAAGACACAGCACAAACCATGTCTTCTCAGGAACCATCCCACACCTATGGAACAGTGATTTCCGGGAGGGAGGGTTTTGTTTGTGTCATTACTGCATGTTCCTATACTATTGACCCTCCAAGATCTTCTTCCTCCCCTAGGCTTGGAATTGAGGAATGCCTGAGTAGCATAGCTGTCATGTGGTAGGGCTACCAATGTATAGATTTTCAGTTGTTTTTACTCAATACACCTTTATTGTGCCATACGTTGTTTCCTGAAATACAGAGGAATAAACATAGTATAGTCCACTTTTCAAGCAGCTCTCAGTCCTTCAGAGTAAGGCTTAATTTGTGAGCCTCTACCACGGCTAGCTCCACTCGTATTTAGGGAAAGACTTGGATAGCTGGCTTCGAATTCCTGCCAGTCAGTCTTCTTTTTTAGAAGGAATCAGGCTAACAAGTGCACATTTGTGCACTTTTCGCAAATTAGAAGCCTAATTTTATGGAAAATCTGTATTTAGATACTTATCCTAACATTTTAGATTTTTACTTTTTCATTTGGTCAAAAACTGAATGCCAATCTTCAGAAAGTTCTGACATTTTTTTACAAACTGATCCTTCACAAGCATAAAAATGTACAATAATTTTCACGAAAAGTATCTCCATTTTGTGTTATAAACAATGAGCAGAATGGCTAGAGAAATCACACCATTCCTTTCTCTTTCTGACTCATGGAATTTCCCTGCCAGCTTGTTCTTAGTAACTACTAAGGTATTTCTCTGGCAAACCACCATCCTTGAATCCTTTTCTACTTGCTAAATAGCCATTTTGCCAAAGTTCACGGTATACAATCCTATTTACTCAGCATAAACTACATTAGGAATTTTAAACATATGTTTGTCTCTGTTATTACCTATATTCAGAAATCTGCCTATTTGTAGATAAATACTTTTTTTCTGCAAATAACCAGATGAAACTCTCCAAGACTATTACCTCTAATTTAAGTGAAAGAGAATAAGTAAGCAATCACCCAAATGGAAAGAAATTCTGCTGCCTTTTTTTCTGTCCTTCATAATCATTGAAAAAAATTTCAGTCTGTATTATTCATCAGTATCTTCTAAATGTGTTAGATATTTTTATTTTTTGCAAGTCAGAAGTGATGTACGTGAATCTATAGTAGCTCTGTTTTGAAGTGTGTTGGCAACAGAGGTAATTTTGTATAACCCGAAATGGTTCTTTGAACTCGGGCAAAGTCCAGTTTTTCATTCCAGGTTGGTTTGCAAATGGGTTCTTTATAAGTGTCATTACATATTTTGTGTGTATGTGTGTGGGAGTGTGTATATGTGTTTTAAAAGCTGCCTTTGTTGTGTGAAATATATACACAAACATACAATACAAATTGCCTTGACTATATAGATTTTAGTTTGGCCCTTTAAGGCATCATCTAGCTGAAGAAAGAAGGTTTTACAGAAATAAAAATAGAAACCCAGCTGTGTTCTTAAGGTCACTAATAGTCACTGCCATTAGCTGTATCATCACTGTGACATTGCTAGTGTGGTAAAAATGGGTGAAATTGCAAACTGGTAAACATTTTTGCAAGTTGAAGGAGTTTGTAAGATTATATATGTGTGGCTATGTGGGTGTGAAATTATTTAAGTTTTTATATAAGTGTTTAAACTTGAAGCTTTAATGATCAAATTATCTTGTTTACTAAATTTTATTCTTTTTATCTTTTGCGTTAGGAAGGTTACCCCAAACGAGCTTCTTTTCTGTTATTCTGTAAAATGGTTCTTTCAGCATTAAGGATAAAGAATTTCATAGGGTTAGATTATTTTTTTCCATTTTTTGGAATATTCCATTTACCTTCCAATTTTTTTCTTAGCTTTTCAAATTCAATAAAGACCAGTGATTACCTGGCTCTGTAGTTCTGATTTACTTAAATTGTTCCACTTGTTATGCTCCAGATTCATTCTCAGTTATTCTCAATGATTCTCTAATCATTGCCATTATATTCTGGCTATTTAAAACACCTTAATAAAATCCAGATGCCTTTGTATGGAATTCAAAACCCTCTTTAAACTTTCCCAAAGTTACCTTTCCAGTCCTATTGCTGGCTGCTCTCTGACACAGCAGGCACACTAGGCAGGAAGGCTCTCTATTCTCAGGGCACGCCCATGCCTTTGCTGTATTTGCAGATTTGCTCACACTCTGCCTTCATCTGGGATGGGCTTCTGCATCGCTACATGTTGGAATAGTACCCATCTTTTAATGTTCATCTCAAATGCAACCTGCTCACAAAGTTAGAACCTGACAGAACTCTAAGGGATACTGGGGATCATTTAGTGCAAACCTTCACTTTGTAGATGAGGAGATGAGGCTGGTAGAGATTGAATGATGTGCTTCAGTCAGAGGCAAAAATAAGACTAGAACTCAAGTATGCTGAATCTCTATGCTTCTACTCCTATGTGGTATTATTGAATTACTGAATTACCACCTAACTCTAGTTGGAATTCATCTGCCAGTTCCTCTTTTGTCCCATAGCCATTTACTTTTACTTATACTTTATCACTCTGGTGTTCATCTCCTTCAATAGAGTCTAAGTTTCTTGAAAACAATGGTGATATTTAATTTACTTTTGTATCACTCACAGGATTTAATCAAGTGATTGGCACTGTCAAAATATTTATTATAGAGAACTATAGATGAATTATTTTAACTTCTGCAGTTTAATGAGGTTTTACTATAAAGCTCAAGAAAAAGAAAGGAGCACTATAGGGAAGGTAATATCATCAATCAATAATGCAGGATTTGGAAACTTTGACTACCATTGCAAAGGAAGGTCGGTTCTAGTTTAGAGAAAAGAAGAAACTTGTATTCTTTGATGTCTCTGAAGACATCATACCATAAACATACAGAGTTAAATACACACACACACACACACACACACACACACACACACACATCCTCCAAGAGAACTGTTAAAGAATCCCTCTTGTCTGTGACTTCTACTTGAATTTGTTAGTTATGGATGGAGACTATATTTATAACAATCAAGCACACCATGTACTAGCTTAGCCCCTCTGTGCCTTAGTTTTCTCCAGCTGAACAAAGGGGATAAAAGTATCTTCCTCATAGTGTTGTTGTGATAGGTAAATGAGCCAACTAGGTAAAGTGCTGAATACAGTGCTAATTTCAGTGTTCATTAAATGGTAGCTTTTAAGATACATTAGTATTTATACAAGACATACCAATGGAAGCCCCTACCTTGGTCCAAGAAGAAATATCCAAGTTGTTGGAATAAAGTCTGGTGTGCCTCAAAGTCCTATACATTTGAAACAGTAACAACCACACCAACAATATGCTCCATTTAAAGCACAGCTCTAAAGGTACAGATCAGAAAATTCACTCATTAAACAAATAATACTTGATTACCTATTAATACTTATTGAGCACTTCTATGCCCATTGTACTGTTCTGTGTGCTGGGGTACAGTCTTCGTGTATTGGTATAATTTCTCACGGTCCTCTAAGTAGATCACAATACTCTGAACAAACTCTACCCTTTACCCCCCTAGGCTGCAATCCTTGTTTCTTCTACTTGGCATCACTCTCTTCCACTTCCTCCCAATTTTCCAGCCTCTGTATGAAATAATTTTCCTTCTCCTTAAGAACCTAGTTCCAGGGTTACCTCTGTGATAACTTCTTTGACCCTTTAACCATTACTTATTCCTCCCTTGAGACCCCTTTGCATTTCAAACTCCTCTCTCCTGACCTTGCTCACAGACTTGCCACCTCACCTAGACTGAGTTGCTAAAGGGCAGGGATCATGTTTTGTTCATCTTTCTTTGCTTCTCTTTTTCTCTTCCCCAGAGGCTAACACAGTGACTGCTCCTAATGAGGGCTTCATAAATAACTTCTTTTTATCTTCATGAGATAAATTCGCAAAGTATGTTTCACTCACCTTTTGTGTCTTGCTTTACATCGTCTCATTACCTTTTTGTTTTAGCTGGTGCTATGACCACCAGCTGTGTGCAGGGCAAACAATTCTGAGATATGTTCCACCTGGCTTCTCAGAGGATCCCCAGTAGGATGGAGCCCAGTGACCCACAGCAGGGACCAGCTCAGTAACACATTCTTGGACTGGCTTTCCCTCCTTCTCTCTTTAACTTGTTCCAGTCTCCCACCACTCTTTCTTGAAATTCCTTTCCACAGTAATCACTTATAAGTGAGCTGCTCATTTTGGCAGGACCCAGACAAAGATAACACTCTTCTATGAAGAAGAGAAGAGTAGCAGGTTATTAATACTGTTCAATTTCACATTCCCCCACAGAGCATGGTGCTTTGCACATAATAGGTGTGCAATAAATTAATTTTGGATAAATAAGTCAATTGAAAGTCAACAATTATCCTATCTCTTTGCTTCCAGTTTTCTTGGCTCATGGTAATTCAGTTGCATCACTTTTTTGAGGTTGGCATTAATTATCCTATTAGGCACATACCCTTAATAATGAAAAAGGGGCCTTAAAATCTTAATTAAATCTGATATTTTTTTCCTCATAGATTTTATCCCAGGAATATTATCCACTGTTTTATGCTATCATCATTTTGGTTTCTGCTACAACAGCAACATTGCCTAATGAAAGTTCTGTCTCCTATTGTATTTCTTAAATATTTTAAAGCACTCATGGTCCTTATATTTTTATTATGATTTCAGCTATAAAATACTCCTCTCCCTACAACATCAAAATGCTCTTTTCTCGAGCCTCCAGCTTGCCTTACATTTTCTACCTAAAGTGATCCAACTTCTAAAATGGGAAAATGGTATATACAACTGCTATGAAAGGAACCTGGGGACATGCACACAAAAATCACATGCTAGGGAATTCTAGTCCAAAGGACAGTCCAGCAAAGGATGAAAAGAAAAAAGATGACTGCATTTGCATAGTGACTCTAACAATGAACATATTCTGCAATCTGGATTCATGTTTATTTTAAAGTATGATTAGTAATTTTCTTTCTGGAAAATAAAGACAATATGCTGCTCATAACTTTTCTGGACACTAATCAAGATATTTAAAAAAGAAGGGTGGGAATTTTTTCAACTATTACATCAGAACACCTCACCTCTGCCTCACTTTTATAGATATTGCAAATTTGGCCACTTACATTACTGTTTGAAAGAGTTTTTAACTGAAACTTAAATCAGGCTTCCTGGGACTACATTGGTAAGTTATTCAGTCTATCAGCTGTTAAGTTTATATCCATAGTTCCTTTGATCACAAAACACTAGGAGAAGCCTTGTCATTTCTTAAGACAAAGACTTTACTTTATTGAGATTTCTCTACTTTAGCACTATTTTCAATTATCCTTAACCTAAATATATGCACTTGAACCTCAAACTGGAAAATTAATCTTAGATAAGTCAGAAAATGAATAACTTAGGAATAACTGACTTTTATAACAGTAATCACATTACTTATTCAACAAATGCCTACAGAGCACCTTCTTTGTGACAGTCATTGTGCTCAGGGTTGAATACACAAGGATGAACAGGACCTAATCTGGGCTTTGAGGAACTTACAGTCACGTAGAAACAAAACATTCTACTCTAGAAGAAAAGGGATGATTTTCACCAAATCAAATATTATTAGAATTCTAGAGTTAAAGGAACTTTGAGACTCTATTAGCCTTTGTCAAACTATAATCAAATCAGAAATCTAGTTAGAGAAAGACATTTTAGGGTTATGCCATTTTAAAGCCAGAAGAATCTGAGGCCTAGAGAGGAAAGAGCTACATAGAGAATTAATGCAAGTCTCTAGACTTTGAGTTTGGTGTCCTTTCCAGAACACTGCACTGCCCACATTAATTTATTTAGTATCTTGTTTCAGGTTTTTATAGCTCTCACTTGCTTATTAATATTGAATGTATCAAATACAACCTTAAAATGTTTCTAAATAGAAAGTGATAAAAATAATTTTATAGTCTAGTAAACTATACAACAGTGACACACCACTTTAGTCATGTCAATCAATAAGATACAGAATGAGTTTTTCCTACATACACGCTAACCGTGATACAATTATTTTGAAATATCAAATGTTTGAAATAATTTCTAAGATCTGTAGTCAATGTATGTTTTATTTGCATCTCTCATTATGTGCTCAACTTGGACTTTTTTCATCCATCCAGCATATGAACCTCATAATATTTCTTTTCTTTTTTCTTTTGCCTTGAATTAACACATTTTGTTGGCAAAAACGAATCACTTGACCACACCTAACTTCAAAGTGGGTGGAGAAGTGCAATCCTCCCAAGCTCTCAGAAGGATAATCAAAATATTTGTTTGATAGCCCTAATGATTACAACAATGAACCCTTATGGTCAACAAATATTTGCTTCACTCTTCTTGTCACATGCAATACATTCTTGCTCTTCCTGTGAGCAGTTATTAGTCAAAAGAGATAGTTGCTCCATGCATCTTCTTCCCCCCCCACCAGTTTTATTGAGAAATAATTGATGTACATCACTGTATATGTTTAAGGTGTACAGCATGATGGTTTGATTTACATATATTGTAAAATGATTATCACAATAGATTCAGCTAACATCCATCTTCTCATATAGATACAATTAAAAGAAAAACAGGAAGAAAAGAATAAAAACCCTTCTCCTTGTAAGGAGAATTCTTAGGATTGCCTCTCTCAGCAACTTTCACATATATCATACAGCAGTGTTAGCTATAGTCATCATGTTGTACATTACATCCCTAGTACTTATTTATCTTATAACTAACCACCTTTCTCCAGTTCCTCTTCTACCCACCCTCTGCCTCTGATAACCATAAGAGTCTGATCTCTTTTTCTATGAGTTTAGTTTTTTTCTTTCTTTTTTTTTCTTTTCTTTTCTTCTTCTTTTTTTTTTTTGGTAGATTCCATATATAAGTGAGATCATACAGTATTTGTCTTCCTCTGACTTATTTCACTTAGCATAACACCTTCCAGGTCCATCTATGTTGTCACAAATGACAAGATTTACTCAGTTTTAAAGTTTGAATAAATTCCATTGTATGTATATATACCACAACTTCTTTATTTGTTCATCCATTGATGGACGCTTAGGTTGTCTCCGTGTCTTGGCTATTGTAAACAATGCTGCTGTGAACATGGGGATGTAGATATCTTTCTGAGTTAGTGTTCTCATTATCTTTGAATATATTCCCAGAAGTGGAATTGGTGGGTCATAAGGTCATTTTTTTTTAATATTTTGAGGATCCTCCAAAGTATTTTCCATAGTGACTGTACCAATTTACAATCCCACTAACAGTGTACAAGGGTTCCCTTTTCACCACATCCATGCCAGCATTTGTTATCTCTTATCTTTTTGATGATGGTCTAACAGGTGTAAGGTGATTATCATTGTGGTTTAAAATTGCATTTCCCTAATGACTGGTGATGTTGAGCATCTTTTCATGTATCTTTTGGCCTTTCAAATATCTTCTTTGGAGAAGTGTCTATTCAGGTCCTTCGCCCATTTTTAAAGTGGGTTACTTATTTATTTATAACTTTTAAACTAGAGTTGTGAGGTATGTACCACTCTTACCATATTGCAGAATCTAACTATGACTATATATTTACCATTACCAGTGAGATTTATGCCACCTTTTTGTGTTTTTCTGGTGTTAATTAACATTCTTTTACTTCCACTCAGAGAACTCCCTTTAGCATTTCTTGTAAAGCAGGTCCAGTGGTAATAAACTCCCTCAGCTTTTATTTGTTTGGAAAAGTCTCTATCCCTCCTTCATTTCTGAAGGACAGCTTCACCAGGTATAGAATTCTTGGTTGACAGTTATTTTCTATCAATATTTTGAATATGTCATCCCATTCTCTCCTGGTCTGAAAGGTTTCTGTTGAGATATCTGCCAATAATCTTATGGAGATTCCCTTGTATATAATTTCTCTCTTTTCTCTTACTGCTCTTAAAAGTCTTTCATTGTCTTTGACTTATGAAAATTTAATTATAATATATCTCAGTGTAGCTCTATTTGGCTTCAATCTATTTGGGATCTTTTGGGCCTCACTGATCTGGAGAGCCTGATGGATCTGGGTCCATTTCTCTTTCCAGCTTTCGGAAGTTTTCAGCCATTATCGCTTTATACTTTCTGTCCCTTTCTCGATTTCCCATAATGTGAATATTGTTTCTTTTCATTGTGTCTCATAATTCCTGTAGGCTTCCTTCACTATTTATTTTTTTCATTCTTTTTTCTTTCTGCTCCTTTGGTTAATTTCTAATGTCCTGTCCTCCGTTGCTGATTCTTTCCTGTGCATGGTTGTGTCTACTTTTGAAACTCTCTATTGAATTCTTCAGTTCAGCTATTGTATTTTTCAACTCTAAGATACCTGTTTTTGTTTGTTTGTTTTGATGGCTGCTATTTCCTTGTCAAACTTCTCATTTTGTTCCTGTATTTTTTTCCTAATTTTGTTTTGTTGTCTGTCTGTGTTTTCTTATAGTTCACTAAACTTCCTTAAGAGGATTATTCTGAATTCTTTGACAGTTCATAGATCTCCATTTATCTAGGGTAAGTTATTGGAGCTTTATTAGCTTCCTTTGGTGTTGTCATATTTACTGGATTTTCCATGATCCTTGATTCCTTACGTGAGTATGTGTGCATTTGAGTAATGGGGTTACTCTTCATACTTTACAGGTTTGCTTTGGCAGAGACAGTTTTTCACCAGTCAGCTCAGTTCGGGTTTATGGGTGTGTTTGCTGGTAAATGTCTTTGAGCAGGTGGGTTCTGCTATTCGGGTCTACTTTGGGTGAGACACCTTTTGAGCTTTGAGGATTGGGATTGGGGAGCATGCCACTGGCTGAGAACAGATGGATAGGACTGCTGGTTTGATCTCCTACCCAAGAGAGGCTATAGGATGGGCTCTGAAGTTGCCTGAATTCTCTGGTCAAGCTTACTAGATGGTCAGGACTGGGTACTCTATTTAGTAATAGATGGGACTATGAATTAGCTTTCCTGTCCTGGCCTATACAACTTGTTGTTTGGGGGCCTGAATCAGGCCTGAGTATGCACTGAATTCCCTGGGCAGATAAGAACACCTGTTTTGCTCTACACATAGGGGAAGCCTATGGGCTGTGCTCTCTGTTCAAGTGCCAATGTGCATAGGACTATTGGATGGGCTCTGCAGCTTCCTGTATGCTCTGGTTAGGTTCCCTGGTCAGGCAGGTTAAAAGCTGTCTTCAGTGATGAGCACGGTTATACATTAGATTTCCTGCCCAGGCTCAGCCGGAAAAGCAGTTCTAAAAACCTGTAAGTTCTTTGTTGTCTTAGCTCAAGCTGACCCACACCCCAAGTCCCCCGGCTGGACAGGGCCACTGGCTTTGCTCTGCAAACTATTGGCTCTGCCTGCCATTCTCTTGGCTTGAACACTGCTGGTCCACACAGCTTTCAGGTGTTTTCATCAACCCTTCTGGTCAGACACGGCCGAAGACACAGTGAGTGGGGCTATGGCTAGATTATGTCTTGATTCATCAGATTCTCAAAGGTACACATAAAATCAGAAAATTATTTAGAACATCTCTGCATAAAATGCAGGGTTTTGGTTTTTTTCTTCAAGCGAAGGACAAGCTTCAGTTTCTTATTCATGCTTGGGGTCAGGACATGAAAACTTGAAAAATGGAAAACGGGTTAAAGGAACCATAGATTATTAGAGAGCAAAGATTAATTTAAAGACAATTAATGTGTTAATTTGGTTTTACTGCAATAACATTTCTCCACCTTCCTAGTATACCGATAGCTAAGAGTAATTGCTAAAGAAATCAGAAAGCCGCTTTAAAACTACATGTTCTAATATACATTTTCCATTTCACACTAAATTTAATTATGATCACAATTAATAAGAAAATTTAACATCATCCTAGTGGTCAAAATGATTTCTAAATTTCCATGTAAGTTTATGTGTAGGATTTAAGGAAAGCAACCATAATGTCATTTCCTTTCCTGTGTATACTTAGAAACATGTCTTATTATAATAAGGTTTGGGCTACATAATTGCACTTGGGTGTACTTTTATTAATCTTAAAATTAGAAAAGACAGATGATTATTTTCTCCTTTCACCAAAAAGGGAAAAGATATTAAATGTTAATATCTCATTGTTACACATTTTTTTTCCCTGAAGATAAAGGGAAATAAAAAGAATGCAATAAGTACTGTGCATGTTCCTACTAATCTTACCAGAATCTCCTCCTATATTAAACTATTCTTGTCTATCCTATTTAAACTATTCTTCTGATATTCTTCACATATGACCAAGATGATGCTTTGCTAAGTTTAAGCATTATGGCAGCTACCAGCTTATGAAGAGTAATAGAGCAGCTTTTTCCATATGTGTGAATCAGAAGCAAGAAACTCACCAATAATACAAATAGAGTTTTTCATTAAGCAGCATGCCTGTTTATTACAGAGCAACAATAATAAATTTTTTGGATTTCAATTTAACATTGAAAACAAATCCCAATTCCCCCATCTCTTTGATGCAGCGGGCTGCACTATGCATAATGTCTGGTATACAATGGCAGTGTCTATTGTTACAGAACTGGCTTATTTGTGTATTGAAAGCTTCATTCAAATTTGTATGGTTCAGAATGTTCAATGAAATACACAAATTGACTAGTTCAATATTTCTCAATTTGTCATAGTGGTTTTTATGTGAGTGCTTTCCTTATTTATGACAACCATAATGCCGTTTTTATTTCATAGGGAACAAGGTGACAAGTCCTGTGAAATCTCACGGTCTAGTGCGAAAGGCAGGGCCCTAGGTCAACCTCAAAGTCACTTTTAGGACCATGAAAACCACCTCAGACTAGATCTGGGCTTAGCAGCTACAGAAAAATAACCCATGGAAAGCCTTATTTTATTGTTTGCTGACAATGAAATGAAATATAATAAGGACATATTATAAAAAGGAATTTGTAAGTGAAAGGGAGTGATTGAGAAGATGCAAGGTGAGTGTTGGAAAAGATACTGAAACTTAAACAATGCTGGGGGGAAGGAGTCATTCATCCAGGGAGACCCCACGATTGAAAACATCGGCGGAAGCACAAACGTACTCAATTTGGAGCCCTGCAAATACATGTCTTCACATTGGACACTTTGAGTCGTTTTCTATTCCTAGGTATGTTTACTAAATTATATGAATCTAGTAATTCCAATTATCCTTTGAATATCCATCCTAAAATGCATTTTACACCATTGAATTGCATTTGGTTTTGTTTTTAAGTTACAGAAAAGAAATCTTGAGTCAGTAAATATGGTTTGATCTCCAGGTCACTGAATCATGAAAGAAATAGATTCAAAAAGCTATTTTAAAATAAGGGAAAATGATAAAACCCTGAAAGAAAAAGTTGAATGTCACTATTTCTTAGGTGCTAATTAGAGACATGCTTAATTGCATGTTGTTCGTTTGAAGATATTACCTCTTCATCACTTCACTGGTAGGTAGAGATCATTGGTCCTTTTCCAGCTGGTTACACATGATGCTGAGAAAACTAGACTCTTCTACTTGACATAGATAACTTACTATTTTAATTCCTGAGGTGACATATTTCCAGTGTTAAATACAGACCAGAATAACAATTGCATTATAATTATCAAACATTTGAGCAAGGCAAGTAAAGGACTGCCCAGAGTACTCTTTCTTTTTTTAAACATTTTTTCACTTCATTTTGTTCTCTGATTACATAACTATTACCCCTCCTTTTCTTTTGCAAAGTAAATTGCTTTTAGAAAATTTTTAGTATAAATAATTAAGACCTTCAACAAAATACTGTGAAGTACTGTGAACCTCAATTTTCTGTCTGTAGGATGGGGTTATTAATACCCATGGGTCATTATGAGTGTTAGAAGAGATAACTACTTGTCATGTATAAATCAGTTTATAAAGGCAATTTTGTTCCAGGGCATAATTCTCAGATGCTGATAATTGGATCTTTAAAGAAAAAAAAAAACAAAAAAACCCTCTTAAATTGGTTGTCATTTGTTAAACAAAGAATGGTATGTCTTCAGGTGACCAATCACCTCAATCATGGCTGTAAGGTGAATTGTAATGGCCCCAAACTAATTTATTCAGGTAAAATAAAATTCTACTCACTTGGAGGCTCAGTTTTATCTATTAGTAATTGGCTTGGTAAGATATCTGACTTCTAAAAGTATTTTTATCATTCATTCATGCAGGCATTTATGGATTCATATAAGAAATATTTATTTAGTATCCACAGGGCACAGAATTGGCTGGGTGTCACAGGTACTCCCCTTCCCCATCTCCCAAGATTTCTATCCCCTGGTTGATCAAGCAACACTAATCTTGGTACTACTGTGAAAGGATTTTGCAGATGTAATTAAAGTCCCAAGTTAGTTGGCCTTAAAATATGGAGATGGTCTGGGTGGGCCTAACCTAGTCTCATGAGTCCCATTAAAAATAGGAACTTTCTGCACTGGTGGCAGAAGAGCAAGTCAGAGAATAAAACCTTGAGGGGGATTTGACTTGATGTTGCTGACTTGAGGATGGAGGGGCCCATGCGTTTAGAAATACAAGTGATCTTTAGAAGCAGAGAGTAGCCTTTGTCCAATCGTCAACAAGGAAATGAGACCTCAGTCCTATAATCACAAGGAACTGGATCCTGACAACAACCTGAATAAACCTGAAAGTGAATTCTTCCCTGGAGCCTTATAGACACCTTGATTTCAGCCTGGTGAGATCATACATAGAGAACCCAGTTGAGCCGTGTTGCACTTCAGGAGTACAGAACAGAACTGTGAGCTAATAAATTTGTGTTGCTTTTTTAAAACCACTGCGTTCATGGAAATTGTTTCATAGCAACAGAAAAAGAAAGCAATCATTGATCTCCTTTCATACTGTGACACATCACATAAACTACTGAAAACAATGCAAGGGTTAAAGAGGCAAAAGTTAGAAATGGAAAACCAAAAGACATGTCAAGGTGAAATGACGGAGCGTTAAATAAGCAGCACATATAGTAAGTGCTCTTAGTTCCAAGAAGGGTGTTTCACAGTGGGCTGGACTGTTTTGAGTTCTTCCTGGAGTAGGGGGCCACAAAAAGCATGGGAAGGTTTGGCAGGGCAGAATTTCTCTTATAGTTTCAAATAAATCTCTCTTTGATCCTATTTGCTATCTTTAATTCAAGTTTTTGTTTAGATGACATTCTATAATCCTGTGCTATGTCTGTTCTCCATGTTTCTTACAAAGCTTTCCTCACCTTTGCAAACAATAAAAACAAAGCCTCCAATCAGAGACTCCAGGGGTCAGTACTATTGTTCCATTGAGTTGAAAGGAAATCATCATAAGCCACTTATAAATCCAAGATTACTCCAATTCCATGCAGAGCCGTGAATGAGATAATATGTTCATATATGTAATCTCTATCCAGAGTACAAGAAAGCTTGACCAGAAGCCCTGAGTGCACTCTCCCACACTTTTTAAATATGAAATGCCTTAATCTGAACACTTATCAGTGAATAACTAATCCTAGTAAGCACATCACCATGCTCATTTTCTAACTCCTTTGTGGTCAAATAATGAATACAGATGATACAGAAAATAGGCACCATGGCAAATTTGGACAAATAGAATTTAGAGACAGTGACAGAAAGCTTAGTCAAGCATAATGGGCACAAAACAAAAAATAAAAATCAGGACAAAAACCATCAAACATTCCCCAGAGGCTCAGAGGCTCATGATTTCATAAGAGAGTCTGCCTCTAGAGTCCTTTGGCTTAGTGCGACCTCCTCCTTTTCTAGCAATCACACTCCGACAGCTAAAAGATGATTGGACTATAACACTCACTATTTACAGTAGCTATTGATGCTGCTAGAATACATACATACATACATAAATCAATAAATCAGTAAATAAATATGTAGAAGATAAAGAGTAAAGCCCTGGGTTCATCTTACTTCCCCAAGGTTGCAATCTAATTGTGTTTCCAGTGGGGAAAAAGGCACACACACATTCTCATAAAAAACATTTTTTTTACATACAAAAAGTAAAGCCAACGTACTTTTTTTCTTGTACCATCTCTCCATTAAACTGCTATTTGCTACTTATCATTCATGAATAGAAGAATGGATGGAATGAACAAAGCATGGATTTTTGCTGTTCCTGTCATGTAAAGTTACAGCAAATAAATCGCACAGAGGAAAGAATAAATGTAGAAATAACCTAAACCTTTTTATGTAGATGAAGTGAAAAAGCGGCCTCCTTTAGAATTGCTTCTTTAGATTATAATAGCAATTTATGTTAAAAGTCACTATGACAAATCAGCCCATAATTTATTTTAAAAAGTTAAACTAGCAAGATCAAGCGTACTGGAGGTGGTATTTCATCTTATCATATTAAAACAGTCTTCCCAAATGTAAAAGATAATCTCAACTGCTGTGTTCTGTAAGCAAGCAGAAAATTATGTAAATCTGATTTCCTTACTATGCATTTGCTATCTCTTCAAAGCTTACTAAATCATATCCAGATTTGTAAACACAAAAGCACTGGATCCAAGATACATTTGCTTTTCAAACACTCAGAATGAAAAAAGGTATTTTGCAAGGTGTAATTGAAAAATTCCTATCTGTTTTCAAAAGCTAACAAATCAACGGTTGTGTGAGATTAAAAAAAAAAAAAAAAACATCACCTCTTAACTTATTATGGGCTTAATTGCTTCCTCATAATGGACTGTGACAATGGGATTGCAATAAGAATAGCACCTGCCTTGAAAATCACATATCAAAGAGATGCCAGTGAGGAGCAGGAAACCCACACAGCAGCCATGTTGAAGTTCTTCATCTACTCCTTAGTTTGCTCCACCGCTTACCCATCTCCTTTAAGCCTATTTAGACTCATTGCCTGAATAACTGGTGTTTATTCTGTTAGCTCACTTAAAAATGTCTGCACCTGTATGAGACAGGACTTCTAAGTCTGAGACTTCTAAGACATAGAGGCACATGCAAGTAGTTGGGTATTTATCTGAGCCCAAACTCAGAGACTGTCTTCCTTACAGACACAGGAGCCCCCTGCATGTTCAATATTTATCTGAGCCCAAACTCAGAGATTGTCTTTCTTACAGACACAGAAGCCCCCTGCATGTTCAATATTTATCTGAGCCCAAACTCAGAGACTGTCTTCCTTACAGACACAGAAGCCCCCTGCATGTTCAATATTTATCTGAGCCCAAACTCAGAGATTGTCTTTCTTACAGACACAGAAGCCCCCTGCATGTTCAATATTTATCTGAGCCCAAACTCAGAGATTGTCTTCCTTACAGACACAGAAGCCCCCTGCATGGTCAATCTGCTCTCCTGTGTGAGAGAAGACAAAGCCGGTGAGCCAGATTGCACAAGCATCTCGAGTCAATAACCATGCCAAAAGGGTGGACTATCCTCATTCTTCCTTTGATACGAAGAAGAAAATTCTTTGATATTAAGGTTAATTGGTTAAGTTCATTTCTATTATGGATTTGCATTTGTTTGCATTAACGTAGCTTAATCTTTTTATATATATACATCTAATGCTATGTATTCTTTCACCAATAATTTATTTTGTATTTAGAGCAAGAGAGGAAATCCTTTACTTTTTCTATGAAGAGTTGACCAAGGACAATAAATCAATAGGTTAAAAGATATTTAACTTACTACTGGTTATGTTTCAGTTAATAGAAACGTATAGTATTTCATGCACCTTTTAAAAATGAGAATAGGGGCTTCCCTGGTGGCGCAGCGGTTGAGAATCTGCCTGCCAATGCAAGGGGACACGGGTTCGAGCCCTGGTCTGGGAAGATCCCACATGCCGCGGAGCAACTAAGCCCGTGTGCCACAACTACTGAGCCTGCGCGTCTGGAGCCTGTGCTCCGCAAGAAGAGAGGCCGCGATAGTGAGAGGCCCGCGCACCGCGATGAAGAGTGGCCCCCGCTTGCCGCGACTAGAGAAAGCCCTCGCACAGAAACGAAGACCCAACACAGCCAAAAATAAACAAATAAATAGATAAAAAAGTGAAATTCTTAAAAAAAAAAAAAAAAAAAATGAGAATAATAAAAACAGACTCTGTTTCCAGTTCCTGGCATTCAGGAGGTAGTTAAATGTTTGTTAAGCAAATGAGTAAGCAATAAATTCAGTAAGCAAACAAACATAAATTTTGGTTCTATGTTAATGAATCGTGTCAACTGTAATAAGTTAATACTCCATTCTAACTCTAATACCCTAGAATTTTAAGTGATAGATTGATTCAATGACATAAAGAGAGTAAAGAAAGAGTGTTCTGCACTTAGATATGGTATGAGCCATACAAAGAGAATGGCCAACAAAGACAGTAGGAGAAATAATAATGAAAGATGTGCTTAAAGGAAATTATGCAGCCATACATAACACATAGAGAAACTGACAACACCTCCCCCCGCCCCAAACCCCTCATAGGTACCAATGATTCAGAGACACACATAGACACTTATTGAAAGGGCAAAGGGAGACTGAGAAATATTACTATGGGCGGAGAGGGAGACAGCCCCAGCATGTGTGTTTATAGGATAATGCTCCAAAAAAATTGCAAGTTCCCTCTCGTAACTTCACAGCTGAAGATATGAATGGCAACATCAACATTTGGTGCTTGCCCTTCTGGCTAGATGACATTAAGCTAGGTGCATGTTTAGCCTGGGGGCTGAAGGTTTTCACACCTGCTGTAAAGGTAGTCTGTGTTCAGTCCCATCGTAAATAGCACACATGCAGTAACAGTGTTCAAACCAAAGCTTCACAAAAATAAGACTTGCCTTTATCCATAAAACTGCTGCAGTGGTAAGGCACTGAGTATAAGCTCTAATAATTTCAAATGCTGAGGACATTTCGTCAGTGCACTGTCAGTGAAAGACACAGCTAAAGAGAAGGAATAATTTGCATATTTGGGTATCTCTGGGACAGAACAAAATAATAAGTAGGCCTACTGTGTTTAAATATTGTTCTAAAAACTTTACATATATCAAAGTATTTAATCCTCCCAACAGTCTATATTATTTTCCCCATTTTATATATCAGGAAGACTGATACACATAAGCATTGGAAATCTGTTTTAACCCAGTCTGTGTGACTTTAAGATCTTTGCTCTTCCCCATTTTACTATGCTGCCCCTCAGAGATATAAGCACAAAATATAAAGGTTAAAAAAATTTAGAATAAGATCTGCCATTAAAAACAAACAAACAAAACAACCTTTGGAGTTTCTCTAAGAAAGAAAAGGATACTTTGAAAATCGTTATCACCTACAGGTAATAAAGCCTTTTTAAGACTTCTCTTTTACAAACAAACCAGTATGAAGTAAGGAGAAACCTTGGCATGATCAACGTATAACTTTTTGGTTCTATTATTCAGAGGTAACATCTGGGTAATTTTAGAATTTTTTTCATAAACCACGTTGACTAGAACTGCTGATACTGGCAAACATAGCCATGTTATTGTCAATGAACTTAGATTCAGTGAACAATCTATTTCTAAAGAAGGAACAAACTACCACCCAATATATAAATAAATTATTTTACAAGTCAGGAATATACATCACTATGTACCATAGCAGTTTTTATTATTTTTAAGGTAAAATTAAGACCAAAAAAAGCGCTAAAAGACATGTAAAGTCTAACTTGCATTTCATTTTTAATTCAAATGCTCGGTGGATTGCACAATGAAATCCTTATCAGTGAAAGATGGGCTGAGTAAAACTTCTTTTTGTTAGTAGCTTGAACCAAATCACCTGGAGCCCATGGCCTCTGAGGCAATCTGTCTAGAAAGCCGTCCATCGGAGACTTTCTCCATCTCTTAGGTCCACTGTACAGTGCATGCCATTTTGCTCTTGCCCTGGGAGCTCTCTAGCCATTCCTGGACCCATCCATACCTCATTATCCTGCAGTCAGACAAATGACAGCAACTATAACATCTTGGTAGGGATGACATACTATGGTATGGTTGAGAAGGCCCTTCCATTTTAAAAAAACACTGTTTTGTAGTGCTTAAAACTTTCCAAAAATATTCTTCTCGTGGAAACTTTGTGTTTTCTTTCAGCTCAAAGTGAATCTGTAAGAGAAATATTTAAGAGACCTGTTTTGTTTTAAAGTGAAAAGATCCTTGTGGGTTACCCTTACTTATTTATGAAGGATTCACTGGGAGGGTAATTTACACTTATTATTCAACAAAGTGTGTTGTGGTCTGTAAGGCTCAAGGCCCTTTGCCAGCCTCAGTCTTGGCCTCTCTTCTCGGAATACTAATTTCCTGGAAGGACAGGTAAAGCAAAGGCACAAGTAAATGTTACAGAAGTGCCAAGTCCCACCTCTCCTAAGACTGCAGGGCCACCGTTCATGACCAATACTGCAGTATCAAAAGGAGACGATGCCCTTCTATTCCACTTGGGCAACTCATTTCTGAACAATGAAATTGTTCTATCAGTCTTTGGCCACTGTGGCTTCTGATTCCTGGTTTGAAGACACTTTTCCTCTCTGCTTGGACTCTTTGGTCTCATTTGGATCTCAGCTCCTTTCCTGACTTGGCTCCTTCTCTTGGGTTTTGCCCTAATGTATCCTTTCTCTGCAGCTCTCTGCTCTTTTATTTTGGGGCTCAACTGGGTGACTGGGAGATGTATTGTGCCTTTTTTCTTGTTTTTATTTAAAATGAAATTTCATGTTTTAGATTCTTTCCAATGGAATTGAAACTTCTTGTACTTAAAGTAGCCATACCATATTTTCACTCTAAAACTTTTAGATTATCCAGATGTGCCAAAGTTTACAGCACAGAGTTGCTTATAAAACATCCAAATTTTAGCTTGGTAATACAGAAAGTGTATAATTCACACATTTTAACTATATTTTCATAAGTGGTGTGTCATAGCTTTTTACAGCTGTGAGTCTTCATATAAGAATAAAAATAGGATCAATTATTTTTTTGTAATCAGGCAATAGGTACGTATTCCCTGGCATTGTTTAGATATACTCAAAACCCCCCAAAACTGATTTTAAAGCAAATAAAAATGTCTCTGAAAATATGATGCAGCTATAAATCATGAATCCAGTTTATATAATGTTAAAATACACAAAAATACAGTTTGAATAAAGTAAAAAATGGTTGTAAGCTTCCAATTTTTCTAGTGAAACATGCACTAATGGAAGAAGAGGAGATGAAAAATGACTATCCAAGATCCTACTACAGAACGTTGGTGATCAAGCCTCCTCATTGCTTCCAATATTTCATCCACTGACTATAAAATGCCAGCTCTAAAATCAGGCTTGTAGTTAGCTTGTCTGATTAGAAAACTCTCTTTTAAATCTTTCAAAGTTTTCTTCAAGTTGAAATCAAATCAAGCATTCTTTTTACCTAAATGGACTCATATTATACCATATCAGAAATAATTTTAGAGCTAAAGGCTAATTTGTAGCCCTAAAAACAGAGTTAATCATTTTGAATTGTACTCAAAAATAATAATAATAATAAAACAGCTTATAGAAATTCCATACTTCTATTTTGGAGGTATTTTATCTGAAGGGAAGAGGATCAATATTTCTTCTCTTTCATTCATTCACCCATTTGTCCAATTAATCACCCATTCATTCATTCATTCATCCATCCATTCATTCAACATTTATTAAATACCTACTATTACTCCAGTACTACTTAAGCACTAGGGATACAGCAGTAAACAAACAAGTTTCTTGCTAGCAGGGAACTTACATGTGGGCAGGGAAAGGGAGAACCATCAGTCAAATGTCAGGTGGTGGTGATGAGTGTTAAGAATAGGATAAGGGAATAGAAAGTGAATGGGAGGGAAGGGTGCTATTTTTTGTATGATCAGGAATTTGGAGATTTTTGACTAGAAATTTGAATAAAGTAACAACATGAGCCATAAAAAGTTTTGAGGGAAAACTGTATTAAACAGAGGGACCAATTAGCACTAATGCCCCAAGGCAGGAGCATGCTTGATGTGTTTAAAACACAGCAATAAATCAGAATGGCTGGAGTACAATAGGAGAGGCCGGTGAGAGAGTGTTTGTAAGGGATAAGGGTATAGAACTGGGGACAATATTACACAGGCCACAGTGGGAACTTTGAATTTTATTTTTAGTGAGACAGGAAGCTATTGGATGGTTTTGAGCAGAGGAGGACAAGTTTTAAATACATCACTCAGGCTCTTTGTGGTAGAGAATAGATGAAGATGAGGAAATGTGGGAAGTAGGCAGATGAATTAGGAGTCCATAGCAATAGTCCAAGTGAGACATGTTTTAGCAGTTGCTTTTAAAAAATCTTCGAAGTGGACACCAATCACTGCTTCACATTGCCTTAAAACTTCCCTGTGTAATAAGGAAGGATGACTCCTGAAGCCCAGTGTGCATCTGAGACAGAGAGGTTGTCTTTCTCTGCAAGCTTAAAGGTTTGTTATTACTGGTAATAAGCATGGCAGGTGTCTATATTCCAAAACAACTTCATAAGCAGATGGAAATAATTGAAAATATATTTTAGTAAAAAAATATTTTTTAGTGAAATACATTTTTAAAAAATTGAAGTCATATTGAGGTTGTTGAATCAGTAATGAGACAATAAATTAGAAATAAGTGCTGTTTCAATGGCTGGTCAAAGTGTATTTATAAATATTCTTAACTATATGTTCATTCATAAAGCTTTAAACACAAACTGTAATAGCAGTCCTACAAACATTGTAGGTATATGATGTTGTAAATATATGGCTCGGAGAAACAAAATAATTTTTTAAGAATATGAAATATATTTACTTGTATAAAGTTAATCAGTAAAAATAATGATAAAATCCTAACATTTCATTTCCATGAAATGCTTAGAGTAGGCAAATATATAGAGACAGAAAGATGAGTGATTGCATAGGGCTGAGAGGGGTGGGAGGTATGTGTGGGGATGATAGCTAGAGGCTACAGGATTTCTTTCGTGAGTGCTAAAAGTGTTCTAAAATTGATTGTGGTGATGGGTGCACAACTCTGTGAATACATATACAGTTGATCCTTGCCCGACACGGGTTTGAACTGCACGAGTCCACTATACACAGATTTTTTTCAGTCAGTACTATAGCACTACATGATATGCGGTTGGTTGAATCTGTGGATGCGGAACCAGGGGTTCAAAGGGCCAACTATAAAGTTATATATGAATTCTCAGCTGGGCAGGGGGTTGGCCACCCTAATCCCTGCATTGTTCAAGGGCCAACTGTATTAAAAACAATAAAACGGTACACTTTCAATAGGTTAATTGTATGGTGTGAATTATATCTTAATAAAGCTGTTACCCAAAAGATAGTGATAAAACTGATGGATGAAGTCTCATCTATATAAAGCAATGGTCACATAATTCACGTTTTGTTTTACATAATTCATGTTAATTGTGAAAAGCTAACATATCAGTGAGCCAAGAAATTAACGTGATTCTGTGCTAAATTTCTTGAGAATGTTTACAAACTTTCTGTGCACTTTACATTTGTGAATGGGTATGTTCATCTATGTATTTTATATTATCTCTTTGGGAAAACTGGGGAGAAGGATTGAACATGAACAGATTGAACATGAATTCTTTGGAAAGAAAAAAGTATCACTAATCATCAGTTGACTATCATCTATCGTTAATTAACTGCCCCAAGAAAATTAAGTGTCTGAGTTTGTGTTTGTCTTAGATATGTCTAGAAGATTTATTTGAAGTATCCTTAGGGCTCATGGTAAATTTCTGGCAAGGAGTGCTCTCCAAGACAGGCATTGAGAAAGAATGAATTTCTTTAAGTTAAGAAAGGCGATCTATAATGAACACATACTTTCTGAAGCAACACTGCCTTTCAGAGGCTTCTTAAGAATTCTCCTTATTAGTAATAAACTTTTATCTGGAGATACTTTCTCACAGGGGCTGCATGCTCTGATGGACATGGTTCTTATACCTACTTCTATTACCTATAGTTGTCAATCCATGGTTCAAACCAGCTACCTACCGAATTACAGTATTTGTTGAGAGTTTTAATAGTAATAAGATCCATCCATGTAGGCTGTCTGGATAGATTTGAGGATGCACAAATATTATTTATGAGCCCTTAGTCAAAGACTGCTGAGCTTGGTGGTGTACAAATGACAAAATAACAGGTGTTCTGATATCTGGGGTTATGCTTACATTTTGCACCAAGAATTAATGGATCTTATGCAGAGGTACTTAGAACTGCTTCTTGTGAAAAGTACATCTGTACTTACATCCAAACTCCTAGAATATTTCCCTATCATGAAGCATTTCTATCAGATTATAATGATACTTCAAATGTGATGAATCCTAGCACCTTTTTCTTTGTGGTGCTGAAAAATTACCCTGCGTAATAAACTCTCTAAACAAACATAATTGCTTTCTCATCCCACTGAAAAGAAGGATAAGAACTACTTTCAGGGAAATAAATTAAAGGGTTTGTTGTTGTTGTTTTGTTTTGTTTTAGGTTGAAAGAGTACCTAGGCACAATAGTATTTTGTACTGGTTTGGAGTACCAGACAAAAAAAACGGCCCTGGATTAGGGTGCTGTGATGAACTGGTCTCAATCCAAGCTCATAATTCAATGAGGTTGTCAGTGAAGCCTAGACATCTCGTACAGACTGTCACAAGTGAAATGGGGCCAGGCACTCTTGAGAGAGCACCTAGTCCCACTGGATGCTATTATGGCTGGAACCTGAATATGCTGATGTGGAAGATGGGCAAGTGTCCCTGACCAGTGATGATGCAGTGGAAACCTGGCCTGTTCTTGGTACGTGCACAAGAGCAGGCTGTAGAGGCAGGAACACATGTGGACAGGTGCTTACTTACGTGTCTGGCTAAAGTATGTTTCTTTTTGTCCTGCCCTGACCAGCAAATAGCTAACTGTTCACTATCCTTAGCCTCAAATTCACACTAAAATTAAAGTTCCCCTACAGACTTTTCTGAGTGAACAAATCCCCAAATTCCATTTTCTGGAATCTTTACTCCTGATTTCATTTTCTGTCACTGTTTTTATTCTTCTCCAAACTACTTCAATTTTTTAAAAACTTTTTATTTATTCTTATTTTTATTTTTTAACATCTTTATTGGAGTATAATTGCTTTACAATGGTGTGTTAGTTTGTGCTTTATAACAAAGTGAATCAGCTATACATGTACACAAACTACTTCAATTAATGATGTCTTTCAAGCACTATATAGGGCTGTAGTCGATTCTGAGAAGGGCTCTGTGTTTTAGAAGATGAACTCATTTTACGGAAGCAAAAATTGAGAAAGGTGAGTGGGAAAAGTAATTCTGGAGGAAGGAGCAAAAGTGTAAAGTATGACTACAATTTATTGGTTGGGTTTCTGGGCCTTGAATGGAATTTCACCATGTTACCTTTTCTCCAAATAAATTTTAAAATATACTGAAATACTTCCACCTAACATTGATGCCATATGTTTCCCTTACCATGCTTTATTAAAGGTCCTAAACAGGATGCTGGCTGAGAGATTCTTATTTTTTCTTGTATAGGCTTCTTTAGCACGTCTCTTCATTTCTTAGGAAAATTAGTGCTTCCTGCATTGTTTTATTATTAGTACCCATTTCTGTTCCCTGGTTTGTAAGCTTATTGAGAATAGGTGTCATGTGTCATCTACCACTGTTTCACTTACAGTACCTATCACCATGTCATGTCCCAGTAGGTACTAAATATTTTTGAGTGACTAAAATAAGTGCCAAAATATATTGCACCTTATTCTACAAGTAAATTAATACATTTTGTTAGTTAATAAACACAACAACTGATGATTTATTATGAAGTGAGAAATACTGAATTATCAGTAAATTCTCAGGAGCATTACTTGTCCAGGTGTAATTCTGCATTAATTGCTAACAACCAGAACGTGTGATAAAGCAGTAGTTGCTATTTGATGAATATGATTTTATTTTGGTTAGAGATCTATCCCCAAAATATAATTTCTATTTATTTTCATCACACAAAAGTATAGCTGGTCTCTGATATATGAAAAAAAATCTACAATAATTTACATGTTGAGGTCACTTCTCATTACTTTTTTAAAATGCAGTTGTTAGAAGACTCATGGATAAAGATTTTATTCAGAAAAGGATACTAATAAATCCTTTAGATTCTTGCCATTTCAGTGTGGTTTGGGCACCAATAGCAATCAACATGACCTGGAATTTGCTAAAAAGGTAGATCAGGCCTCACCCCAGACTACTGGATCGGAATGTGCATTTTAACAAAATTCCTGGGTGATTCAAAAGCACATTAAAGGTTGAGAGGCACTACCTTAGGTCTTTATTTTTGTCATTGGAATTAGAAATGTCATATTTATAGAACTGAAAGAATCAAATCTTGTTGTGTCTGAATTTGATTGGCCCTATAACCTCAATCAGCTTAGCTGATGCAGGTGAGCGGCTTAGTAAGGTTTTGAATATTAATGCTTCCATATGATCAGAATCATGGAAACATATTGGTCACCTATATTTTGAAATGGGATAAAGCAGTCAGTTAAAAGGTAGCATTTATAGGGTGCTCGCTGTGTGCAGAAATTTAGGTGAGGGTCTCCAGGTCATCACAAATGAATATGTTTCTTGGAAGACATGCTTCCAAGTACCTACAGTTGAATATAGGACACGTAGGTCCAAAATCATTATCATACAAGTGAGGCCAGAATATACTTTTCCCAGGCAAAATGCATGGTCCTGTCTGGGACTGTGGTCAACCACATGACCAATGTGCCGTGTGATTAACAATTACTCAGAAGTAAAGTGAGGATATCAACTATTTTGAAATTAGTGTGGCAGAGTACAGAAAAGAGTCAGGAATCAGAAGAACACAAAATCATATAAATTTGCACATAACCTGGTGTGGTAGATTGTATTATTGGCCCCAGTGCTTTAGTCCTCTCTGTATCTGTGCCCTTTGCCATGTAATTTTCAGGGCCTCCCACTGTGGGTAGCATGTACTTCTCTGCCTCATGACTTTGGTTCAGCTATGAGACTTGCTTTAGTCAATGACATGAGATAGAAATGACAGTGTGTCAGTTCTGACCCTCGGCATCAAAAGAACTTAGTGAACTATTATGAGCACAAGTGCATGAACTGAGGCTGGGGAGATGAGCAGAGGTCAGAGCAACAGTAATAGAATTGGATTTTACTTTTAGTGATCATGGGTTTTTAAGGATTCCCATTCTGCTAGTAGCATAGCTGTCTGAATGCATGTTATCATCTATGTTAGATTTTTAGCTCCTTGAAGATGGGAATCTATATTATCTATCATTGAATACTTCCATGGAAGCCCATGGTGGGTATTTGGTAAATATGCCAAAAGGTAACTGAAATGGTTACATGTGTTAATATGCTACCAAGAACACAAATATGGACAAGCATTTACAAAAAAAGAAAATCCAATCAGAGGGGGAAAACCCTGCAAAATTACAAAAGATTGTTTTATCCTGCCCACATCTTTTGTACTTTCTGATCTTCGAAGATGGGAATCTAAATTATCCAACAATGAATATTCTCCATACTTAGCGCAAGGTTGATATTTGGTAAACATGTCAGATGGTAACCAAAATGGGTACATGTAATTTATAAGTCAGTGTTTTTTAAAATTGCTGATTATTACATCCTATAAAAGAAACTGAATCATTAAAAGTATAGGTGTTCATTTACCATGTTAGAAAACACATTTCCATGACTTACCTTGAAAAAAACCCACTTCTACATAGATGCATTAGCAAATAGTAATTCCACTTGTTACATGAACATTCCAATATGAAGCATTTGAAAATACTTTAAATGTTTAAAATAACTTTTTAAAAAAACTGGATATTATATGCTTCTTTTTTTATCTTCTATAAGCAACACAGGAAATATTTGCTGTTATTAAGTAATTAGACATTATAACCTCACATGGCACCATCCTAGCAACCTTTTAAAATTGCAGTGGCAGTAAGCCAGGGTAATGGAAATTAGTCATGGTTAGAAAAGCTTAAGCCAAAAAGGTGAGACAGTTCGGAGACAACACCAGGAATCCCTCTACTGGTCATTGTTTTGGTAGAAGGTTATGGCTGACTCCCACCTTCTGTCAGAAGCAGTTGAGGGTTACTTTGAACAGTCATCTTCCTACATGTTAAAGAGTCTGAGGTTTCAGGAAAAATCCTACGTTCCTTTTCTCCCTCTGTTCAGGACCCTACTGCGTTCAGGTTAATCCGTGATCTCTACAATCTGAGGCTCAGCCCTCAGTGGGAGATGGGTGGAAAGAGGGCAGAACTGATGACTCCCACCACTGAGTGGATATTTGTTTCCCTTGAACTTCCTGGTGGATCTAGGGGCAGGTGGATCTAGGCTGGCAATTTTACCTACTTGTGTCCTTTCTTTTCAGCTATATAAATTCTTAGTTACTTATTTATGCATCCAATATTTACTGGATGTTTATTTACACTTGAAATTCCTTTGTAAGCCTCTTCTCTACCAGGAAGCCTTCAATGACCACTCTAGATCTCAGTGATCCATTCCTCCCCACAACTGTTCCAGCCTTTATTTCCTATATTACTTATTTGACACTTAAAAAGGCATTGCCTTCAAATGCCTTCTGTTTTAAGTTAATATTAAAACCTTTCATTAGATCTACTTTTATTAATTATATATTATCTCCCCAATTAAAATGTTGCTGAGGGGCAGAGACAGTTTCTCATCTATCTTTGTGTGCCCACAGCACTTAGTGCAAAATAGCCATCAAAGCATTTTTGTTGATCAACTGCATGAATGAATGAATGAGTGGCTTTGTGAGGATCATTCATTAATTCTTTCATTAAATTATATAGTGCTTGTTCTTGTGAAGCTCATATTATAATTGGAAAAAGCACACATCCTTGTATTTCTATCACTTGGAAATATTTCATCTAATTCTAACAGTTTTTTTAATAATTTCTGAGAAACATACATTAGCTTACTTTTTTTCTAATGGAGTTAGTAATATTCATTTGATGTTTACAGTTTATAGAAGATGGTAATCTACAGCCAACACTTGATTAACTGATGTATAGTTTCTAGATTTTTCATTTGCACCTTCAACTGTGTTGGAGGATAAAAATGAGTAGTTAATTTCAATTTCTGTTGTAAAGAATTGTTGTTGTAAAGTTGATAGATGAGAAGCCTAGCCCTATTGATTTATGGGACTCTTGAACATCACCTGTGAACTTCATTTATGCATTTGATTCTTGAATCAATAATTATCAGTAACTTGAGAATTGTGTACTATATTTACAGATTCTCACCAGCAGGTGTGGAATACCATCTTACTCTTTCTCTTGTATCATTACTAAGTTTAATTATAGGAACCCCGGCTCCCAAAATCTAAAGTTTTGAACTTTTTACATGTTTTCAGGATACGGAGATTGCTGTAATCAGAGAATGTGAAGACAAATTCCCTATCGTTTCCAGCCTTATTTTTCAAAGGTTCTGCTATACAATTTATTTAATAGTTGCAACTACTCAACTTTGCCACTAGAACACAAATGCATTCATAGACAATATGAAAATCAATGGGCATACCTATGTTCCAGTAAAACGTTATTTCCTAGCACTGAAACTTTAAGTTTATGTAATTTTCAAGTGTCATGGGACTTTTGATTTTTAAAAACCATTTAAAAATCTAAAAACCATTTTTGGCTCAAGGGCCATACAAAAACAGGGCATGGGTAGCCTGGCTGCCTGTTTATTCCTTTACATGTTGTCTGTGGCTACTTTTGTGCTGCTACTGCAGCAGAATTGAGTACTTGTAAGAGACACCATAAGAACCACAAGCCAAAACTATTCACTATCTGGCCCTCCAAAGAAAGTTTGCCAATTCCTCATTTAGACAGTCATATATTTCCATCAAAAAGCAGTGAGCATTCAAATGATAAGCTGTACGTATACAACAAATAAAGTACAATATAAAACACAGTTTTAGCCCAAAAGGCAGCAAACATCCTAACACAATAATATTTATGCACTCAAATAATATGTTTTGAGCAGCTACTACGTGCTGAACACTATTCTAAGCATCAGAGATACTACAACCCAGGTAGGTAAATGGGCGGAATCTCTGCCTTCATGGAGTTTACATTTTTGGATGAGAACCACATAACACATGAACATGTACACATACAATGCATACATGTAATGTACAGTCAAAAATGATTTCCACAAACACTTCTGGCTTCTGAGAAAAATTGGAAATGACAGAAGGGGTACCAGCAATCCCCTTTTAGGGTTATCCAGGCTCGATGCTACCAGCCTGCCCATTTAAACTCTAATTGGGGTTAATGACTTATCATGAGGACAAACTTAAACCTTGTCTTCTCAGAAACTACAATAAATCAAGGAGAAAATACAAACTTAAGTTTAAGACACAACCTTAAGGCAATTTTTTTTAACTGGCTTAAGCTATCAAAACTGTCTTAAAGCCAAGATTGTAGATTATGGGATGATATAATTAGAGAAATTTGGAATTCTCTGTGGAACCCTAGAAATAAAAATCTCTAAATATTGTTGCACCTGAAGTTAGTTGAGGATTTATGTCCTTAGAGGAGGAGGCTGATGTACCATAAAACACTGAATTAGAAATGATGACTGGACATAAGGTAAGTGATCTGCTTGGAGTCTGACACACTGACTCCTGAGTGTTCTGACTCTAGAAAAGTTCTCAAAGCAGGAAACTTCAGTCTAAACTGAGGAAATCTGAGAGGAATTCAATTTATGATCCTGGGAAAAGAAGACCTAGGAAATTTATATGGCTTTAAATAAAAATAGAAAACCCCAATATGCTTATTCTTATGTTTCAGCAAGTAGTTGACTTCTTGATGGGAACCCGTGTGAGAGAAGTCCAATGGGCAAGTTCAATGTTGCAATCATGGTTATGTGACCTACTGGACATTCCCAAGGACATTTAGCAAAAGCTCTATCCGATGTGATTCTGTGGTGCAAAATCTGACACTGAATTTCCTAGCTTTCTGTTATAAGAATTGAAAAGGAATAAAAAAAAGGAAAAGAGACTATATCGTATCTTTATTTTCAAATTGTCCATCATATTTTTACATTACTTATTAGATCACCCTTTGTAAGGAATTATCAAAATAGCACTAAAATAAACACTACTACTGTTTTAAAATAGTTAAGACAACTCAGAATGTAAAGTTTGAATCATGTTACTATAAAGAGTTATAAGTATAGAAGACTTCATGTGGCCTTTAGCGCATCTATGACCACATTAGAAGATACTTTTCTCTTTACTAGAAGCCATGCTGAATCATTTGAGATGAACTCATTGGAAATCATTTTACAGAAAACTGTGAGGAACAGGAAATAGGAGGCATTTCAAATCAGTTGTGTATCAAATAGATTTCTATTTAGTTTGTTCTGAGACAGCCGTCTCAGGAAAACGGAGCTGAGGAGGTTTTGTGTTGTTTTAGAAGGAAAAAGCTATATTTTCTTAAATGTCATCAAATAGTGAACTGTTTCACAAAATCAGGAGGCAAGCCTCTACAATGTGCTCATTATTTTGCGAAAGTAAAATGAATTATTTTTGACAAAATTGACTTTTAAGAATTGCACACAATATTATTGAGAAGGGGAAGTAATTCAAAACTGACATGTTTTACATGGATTATGTCGCTATGACCAAATTAAGTGACTACAAATTTAGTTGGCATACTTAGATTTTAATTAAAGATGACAATATTAGGCTGTTGTATGTTCATAATAGAATCCAGTTACTCGTATTCCTTTATGCTCTTAATGTAAACTTATAATTGAAATAGATCAGAAATGTGCATAAATTGTAACTGTATAGCATGATAAGTTTTCACAAAGGAAATATAGCCATACAACAGCATCCAGATCAAGAAGCACTCCCGAAGCCACCCTTTCCCCCTTCTAGTAACTAAACAAATTCCTAAGAGTAATCACTATGTTGACTTCTAATTATGGCAATGTTTTAACTTTAAATAAATGGAATCAAACAATATATACTCTTTTGTGTCTGACATTTTCATTCAATATTATGTTTGTAACATTCAGTCATGATGTTGTGTGTAGCTGTAGTTCATTCATTCTCATTGCTGTATAAGATTCCATCGTATAAATATATCACAACTTGTTTATCTATTCTGCTGATGGACATTTGTGTTGTTTCTAGATTTGGGCTATTATGAATAAGACAACTCTGCACATTCTTGTATATAACTTTTGGTGAACATATGTCTTCATTTCTGTACGTATCCTTAGAAGTGGAATTGCTAAGTCATAGGGTAGGAATATGTTCAGCTTGGTTGATATTGTCTAACAGTTTTCCCAAATGGCTGTGCCAATTTACATTCTCATCCAAGTGTCTGAAAATGCAGTTTGATCCTAGCCAACCATTGTACTTTTTTGTCTTTTTCATATTTGCCATTTTGTTGGGTCTGGAGAGGTTTCAAATTGTGATTTTAATCTGCATTTGCCTGATGACTAATGCCATGGAGTGTCTTTTCATACATTTATTGACTATTTGGATATGCTCTTTTGTGCCTATTCACATTTTTTTACCCATTTTCCTATCGCATGGTCTGCCTTAATCTTATTGTTTATAGGAATTTTTGATATATTCAAGATACAGGTCCTTTCTTGGATATGTGTATTACAAATACATTCTACAAAACTGTAGTTTGCCTTTTTACTTTTTCTGATTGTCTTGTGTCATATCATTGAATAGAGATGTTGTCACTTTTTAACATTATCTTCAGTTATTATTTTTCTTTTACTCCCTCATTACAGTAAAACACACTGTGTGTCTGAGTTTTATGAAGCCCCAAATAGGAAGATCTGTTTAATCAACATCCTCAAACTTGGTCCATATTCCAAAATTCCATTTAGGAATTTTGTCCCAAATGTATGGTTTAGAAAATCAGGCTATCTAATATGTGTTTACCTTTTTAATCATCAAATTCATTTCATCCTAGTGTTTTACTTTGAAATTAATTCATACTAAAGTTCATATTTAAAATAGGATCTTTTTCTATTTTAAATATAAAGAAAGGCTCAAAAGACTTGAAGATCATTGAAAATAAAAATGACATTTTATTGGCTTTCTGACTACGGATGTCTCATACTCAGTATTTCTATGCCAAAACTTCTTCATCTACTATATGTGATGTGACTCCTTGGAGCTTGTTATATTTTGCATTTTCCTCCTGACTAATATCCCTGTACTGCCTGCTCTACCTCTATGTATTCTACCCTCTTCCCTGTTACCAGAAATACCTTTATAAATGTACATTGACATAAAACACTTCTCGGGTCAAAACATTGGGATAAAATTCAAGCCCCTTGGTCCAGCACATGAGACTGTAAATAATATGGTTGCCTCTCCTCCAGGCACCTGACTTTATTTGCAGTTCCTTGAAGAGCCAGGAAGTAGCAGCCTTCTGCACTTAGAATGACTTTACCCCCATTTTTTCTACCTGCCAGACTCTGACTCCTTTAAATCTCAATTCCTATATGTCTGAAATCCTTCCCTGACCTTCCTAAGCACAGTGAATTCCACTATCTGTGCTCCTCAAATGTTCTCACATAACCCATATTTATCTCCCTGTTTATACATTTTTCTCTCTAAGAAACTATGACGCTTCAGGCAGAGACAAATGTCTTATTCATTTTTGTGTTCACAATGCCTAGAATGGGTTTAACAAAGTGTCCTGTATACGTTTATTGAGCAAGTAAATGAATTTACCATTCTTTCCTGTAAGTTTTTTTTTTCCTTTCCAAAATACTTCAAGAATATCAATAAAATTTTATCACAGAAATTATATCTCCTACAATAAGGAATAATTCAAAGATAAAGAATAAAGGTATATATTTGCTATGGAGACTGGAAGAAGAAACTCCTGAATAAACTTGCATTTTTTGATACTTTCACAAGGCTGAACGATAACCCTATGGTAAAGAACAAAATGACCCAAGAGGAGAACAGTATAAACAACTTTTTCCTTTTGTCCACTTAGCCAAGAGAAGCCTTGTTTATGGGTTGTCGAAAGGTTATTTAGAAATTTTAGTATTTGGTGCCTTTGGTCAGTGTTGAAAGACAATTGCTGGAAGGATAAAAGTGAGGCTTAACAGAGCTTAGAAGAAAGAGATGGCTTGCAGTGCCTGCTGAGAAAAAAAAAAAAAAAAAAAAAAAAAGCCATTATTCCTTGTGCCCTGTCAGATAAGGGAAGTTCTTGGTAAGAAGTGGCTGAGAGAAATTAGAGAAGATGATGTAACATTCCAGAAGCAGAAAACTCTGAAAGCAGGTGGTAGGGCAAAGTCTCCCAATGGATGCAGGGCAGGCTTACAACAAATACAGTCTGACAAAAACACAAAGAAGGCTATGGTGCTCCCCAACTTAGATGTTATTTATACACTTGGCCCCAACTGTACCGTAGTAAACATTCTGTTACATCATGAAGAGCTTTCGGGAATCTTTTTTTTTTTGAGTATTTATTTATTTATTTTTTGAATTTAATTTAATTTTTTTATACAGCAGGTTCTTATTAGTTATCTATTTTATACATATTAGTGTATACATGTCAATCCCAACCTCCCAGTTCATCCCACCACCACCGCCCCCGCTTACCCCCCTTGGAATCTTTGATTACAGTGACAACTGCACAACACAAGGGCGTAGGATAAAAATCTCATTACTTCTCATTTTTTTCTCCGTTCAAGAGGCTTATAATATGGTTTGACGGTATGTCTTTGTCAAATTTATTTGAGTTGTGAAAGACTAATGTGAGATTGTCACAGAGATAGTCTGAAAGTATAATGCTCTCCTACTTAGTCTGTGTACGATTCACACGCAGGTGTCATGTTATAATCCATACACCCAGGCGATAGAGCTGTTAGATACTTCATACAGTCAGCGGCTCTTCTCAACTCTACAAACTCTAACCTGACACAGCGGAATTCATATTCACTATTGCAGTATCAAGGCTGGGAGAGGTATGAGAAAGAGTTAATGCAAAAATTCAATTGTCCATGTGGACATTGTATTGTTTCACAATATAAGCTAACCTGATTAGGAATTGCTAACGTCTATTAGTTTGACACTATTTACATTGACTAAAACTATATTCAGTGGTACTACATTTAAAGTTCTAAACAATCATTATTATGGAAAAATAACACAAAATGCATTCAAAGCTGTTATTTGGATAGAAAGGTCACCTTACTGATGTTCAAATCTGAGCGTCGAAACCACATCTGAATCTCTTTAACTTGGAAAAATACATGTTTTTTTTTTGTTTTTAATAACATCTTTATTGGAGTATAATTGCTTTACAATGTTGTGTTAGTTTCTGCTGTATAACAAAGTGAATCAGCTATATGTTTACATATATCCCCATATCCCCTCCCTCTTGCATCTCCCTCCCACCCTCCCTATCCCACCCCTCTAGGTGGACACAAAGCACCGAGCTGGTCTCCCTGTGCTATGCGGCTGCTTCCCACTAGCTATCTATTTTACATTTGGTAGTGTATATATGTTCATGCCACTCTCTCACTTTGTCACAGCTTACCCTTCCCCCTCCCTGTGTCCTCAAGTCCATTCTCTACGTCTGTGTCTTTATTCCTGTCCTGCCCCTAGGTTCTTCAGAACCATTTTTGTGTTTTTTTTAGATTCCATATATATGTGTTAGCATATGGTATTTGTTTTTCTCTGACTTACTTCACTCTGTATGACAGACTCTAGGTCCATCCACCTCACTACAAATAACTCAGTTTCGTTTCCTTTTATGGCTGAGTAATATTCCATTGTATATATGTGCCACATCTTCTTTATCCATTCATCTGTCGATGGACACTTAGGTTGCTTCCATGTTCTGGCTATTGTAAATAGTGCTGCAATGAACATTGTGGTACATGACTCTTTTTGAATTATGGTTTTCTCAGGGTATATGCCCAGTAGTGGGATTGCTGGGTCGCATGGTAGTTCTAAAAAATACATGTTTTAAAAGAAAGCGTGTGGCTTCTTCACAGTCTTTGATGTGTTTTAAATCTTTAACCTGGTCTAACCTCCAGTGTATTGGACTTCAGAGAAAAGTTCAATTCTTATCTTCTTTTCACCAGACCAGGAATTACCTTTCATTTCTTAGTCAATTACACCAGTTGGGCACTTAGAAGATGCCCCTTCAACCCCAAGTACTTCAGAGCTCCCTCAGGTAGGTTAGATCTGCTTCTTCAAGATAGGACCTTTCATAGCAGAAGTTCTTAAATTGTTCTAGGACTGTTTTAACAAAAGTCTGAGTTTCTTTTCTTTAGCCAAGTCCACAGGAGAAAAAATGATCCCTGGAGAGAACCAGCGGAACCAAGAGGTGCCCAGTATGTACCACAGATTTCACAGTAGGTGGTACCACTACTCATTCTATAGCCTGACTATTTACTGATCTTGAGGCCAATACTATGCATATAGAATAGCTAGAGTTCTGTTGTTGTCCTTGAGGAGACTGTGTGAAAACTATGCTAATGGGTTTATAAAAGCAAGTATTTAAAGTTCCTTTGAAAAGGGATATTTTAAATCTGATTATGCCCATTAAAAATATTCAGAGGGAGGGGCAAGATGGCGGAAGAGTAAGACGCGGAGATCACCTTCCTCCCCACAGATACATGAGAAATACATCTACACGTGGAACTGTTCCTACAGAACACCCACTGAACGCTGGCAGAAGACGTCAGACCTCCCAAAAGGCAAGAAAATCCCCACGTACTTGGGTAGGGCAAAAGAAAAAAGAAATAACAGAGACAAAAGAATAGGGACGGGACCTGCACCAGTGGGAGGGAGCTGTGAAGGAGGAAAGGTTTCCACACACTAGGAAGCCCCTTCGTGGGCAGAGACTGCGGGTAGCAGAGGGGGGAAGCTTCGGAGCCACGGAGGAGAGCGCAGCCACATTGGTGCGGAGGGCAAAGCGGAGATTCCCGCACAGAGGAGCGGTGCCGACCAGCACTCACCAGCCTGAGAGGCTTGTCTGCTCAGCCGCCGGGGCGGGCGGGGCCTGGGAGCTGGGGCTCGGGCTTCGGTGCTAGCCGGGAGGGAGTCCGGGAAAAAGACTGCAGCTGCCAAAGAGGCAAGAGAATTTTTGCCTCTTTGTTTCGCGGCGCGCAAGGAGAGGTGATTCAGAGCGCCGCCTAAACGAGCTCCAGAGGCGGGCGCGAGCCGCGGCTATCAGCGCGGATCCCACAGCAACAGGGACGCAGAGGGAAAAACGGAGAGATTCCCGCACAGAGGCTCGGCGCCGAGCAGCACTCAGCAGCCCGAGAGGCTTGTCTGCTCACCCGCCGGGGCGGGCGGGGGCTGGGAGCTGAGGCGCGGGCTTCGGTCGGATCCCAGGGAGAGGACTGGGGTTGGCTGCGTGAACACAGCCTGAAGGGTCTAGCGCACCACAACTAGCCGGGAGGGTGCACGAGAAAAAGTCTGCAGCTGCCGAAGAGGCAGGAGACTTTTTCTTGCCTCTTTGTTTCGCGGCGTGCAAGGAGAGGGGATTCAGAGCGCCACTTAAACGAACTCCAGAGACGGGCGTGAGCCGCGGCTATCAGCGCGGACCCCAGAGACGGGCATGAGACGCTAAGGCTGCTGCTGCCGCCACCAAACAGCCTGTGGGCGAGCACAGGTCATTCTCCACACCGCCCCTCCCGGGAGCCTGTGCAGCCCGCCACGGCCAGGCTCCCGTAATCCGGGGACAACTTCCCCGGGAGAGCGCACGGCGCGCCTCAGGCTGCTGCAACGTCACGCCGGCTTCTGCCGCCGCAGGCTCGCCCCGCCTCCTCCGTACCGCTCCCTTCCCCCGGCCTGACTGAGCCAGAGCCCCCGAATCAGCTGCTCCTTTAACCCCGTTCTGTCTGGGCGGGGAACAGACGCCCTCAGGGGACCTACATGCAGAGGCGGGTCCTAATCCAAAGCTGAACCCCGGGAGCTGTACGAACAAAGAAGAGAAAGGGCAATCTCTCCCAGCAGCCTCAGAAGCAGCGGATTAAAGCTCCACAAACAACTTGATGTGCCTGCATCTGTTGAATACCTGAATAGACAACGAATCATCCCAAATTTAGGAGATGGACTTTGGGAGCAGGATATATTAACTTTTCCCCTTTTCCTTTTTTTTGTGAGTGTAGATGTGTATGCTTCTGGGTGAGATTTTGTCTGTATAGCTTTGCTCTCACCGTTAGTCCTAGGGTTAGGTCCGTCCGATTTTTATTTTTTTTTTTTTGGCTTAAAATTTTTTTTTTCCCTAATAAATGTTTCCTTAATAATTTTTTCCTTATTTTCTATTTTTAAAAAAAAAATTTTTAATAAGTTTTTTCATATTTATTATTTTAAAAAATTAAAAAATTTTTTTTCTTAATAAATTTTTTCTAAATAATTTTTTTCTTATTTTTAGTATAAAAAATTAATAAATCTATTTTTAAAAATTAAAAAAAATTTTTTTCTTAATAAATTTACTCTTAATAATTTTTTTCTTATTTTTTATTATAATTGCTTTATTTTATTTTATTTTATCCTCTTTTTTTCTTTCTTTCCATTTTTTCTCCCTTTTATTCTGAGCCGTGTGGATGAAAGGCTCTTGGTGCTCCAGCCAGGCATCAGGGCTGTGCCTCTGAGGTGGGAGAGCCAACTTTAGGACACTGGTCCACAAGAGACCTCCCAGCTCCACGTAATACCAAACGGCGAAAATCTCTCACAGATCTCCATCTCAACATCAAGACCCAGCTTCACTCAACGACCAGCAAGCTACAGTGCTGGACACCCTATGCCAAACAACTAGCAAGAGAGGAACACAGCCCCATCCATTAACAGAGAGGCTGCCTAAAATCATAATAAGGCCACAGACACCCCAAAACACACCACCAGACGTGGACGAACCCACCAGAAAGACAACATCCAGCCTCATCCACCAGAACACAGGCACTAGTTCCCTCCACCAGGAAACCTACACAACCCACTGAACCAACCTTAGCCACTGGGGACAGATACCAAAAACAACGGGAACTACGAACCTGCAGCCTGTGAAAAGGAGACCCCAAACACAGTAAGATAAGCAAAATGAGAAGACAGAAAAACACACAGCAGATGAAGGAGCAGGGTCAAAACACACCAGACCTAACAAATGAAGAGGAAATAGGTAGTCTACCTGAAAAAGAATTCAGAATAATGATAGTAAGGATGATCCAAAGTCTTGGAAATAGAATAGACAAAATGCAAGAAACATTTAACAAGGACGTCGAAGAACTAAAGAGGAACCAAGAAACGATGACAAGCACAATAAATGAAATTAAAAATACTCTAGATGGGATCAATAGCAGAATAACTGAGGCAGAAGAACGGATAAGTGACCTGGAAGATAAAATGGTGGAAATAACTACTGCAGAGCAGAATAAAGAAAAAAGAATGAAAAGAACTGAGGACAGTCTCAGAGACCTCTGGGACAACATTAAACGCACCAACATACGAATTATAGGGGTCCCAGAAGAAGAAGAGAAAAAGAAAGGGACTGAGAAAATATTTGAAGAGATTATAGTTGAAAACTTCCCTAATATGGGAAAGGAAATAGTTAATCAAGTCCTGGAAGCACAGAGAGTCCCATACAGATAAATCCAAGGAGAAACACACCAAGACACATATTAATCAAACTATCAAAAATTAAATATAAAGAAAACATATTAAAAGCAGCAAGGGAAAAACAACAGATAACACACAAGGGCATCCCCATAAGGTTAACAGCTGATCTTTCAGCAGAAACGCTGCAAGCCAGAAGGGAGTGGCAGGATATACTTAAAGTGATGAAGGAGAAAAACCTACAACCAAGATTACTCTACCCAGCAAGGATCTCATTCAGATTTGATGGAGAAATTAAAACCTTTACAGACAAGCAAAAGCTGAGAGAGTTCAGCACCACCAAACCAGCTTTACAACAAATGCTAAAGGAACTTCTCTAGGCAAGAAACACAAGAGAAGGAAAACACCTACAATAACAAACCCAAAACATTTAAGAAAATGGGAATAGGAACATACATATCGATAATCACCTTAAATGTAAATGGATTAAATGCTCCCACCAAAAGACACAGACTGGCTGAATGGATACAAAAACAAGACCCATATATATGCTGTCTACAAGAGACCCACTTCAGACCTAGAGACACATACAGACTGAAAGTGAGGGGATGGAAAAAGATATTCCATGCAAATGGAAATCAAAAGAAAGCTGGAGTAGCAATTCTCATATCAGACAATATAGACTTTAAAATAAAGACAATTACAAGAGACAAAGACGGACACTATATAATGATCAAGGGATCGATCCAAGAGGAAGGTATAACAATTGTAAATATTTATGCACCCAACATAGGAGCACCTCAATACATAAGGCAAATACTAACAGCCATAAAAGGGGAAATCGACAGTAACACAATCATAGTAGGGGACTTTAACACCCCACTTTCACCAATGGACAGATCATCCAAAATGAAAATAAATAAGGAAACACAAGCTTTAAATGATACATTAAACAAGATGGACTTAATTGATATTTATAGGACATTCCACCCAAAAACAACAGAATACACATTTTTCTCAAGTGCTCATGGAACATTCTCCAGGATAGATCATATCTTGGGTCACAAATCAAGCCTTGGTAAATTTAAAAAAATTGAAATCGTATCAAGTATCTTTTCTGACCACAACGCTATGAGACTAGATATCAATTACAGGAAAAGATCTGTAAAAAATACAAACACATGGAGGCTACACAATACACTACTTAATAACGAAGTGATCACTGAAGAAATCAAAGGGGAAATCAAAAAATACCTAGAAACAAATGACAATGGAGACACGACGATCCAAAACCTATGGGATGCAGCAAAAGCAGTTCTACGAGGGAAGTTTATAGCAATACAAGCCTACATCAAGAAACAGGAAACATCTCGAATAAACAACCTAACCTTGCACCTAAAGCAATTAGAGAAAGAAGAACAAAAAAACCCCAAAGCTAGCAGAAGGAAAGAAATCATAAAGATCAGATCAGAAATAAATGAAAAAGAAATGAAGGAAACAATAGCAAAAATCAATGAAACTAAAAGCTGGTTCTTTGAGAAGATAAACAAAATTGATAAACCATTAGCCAGACTCATCAAGAGAAAAAAGGAGAAGACTCAAATTAATAGAATTAGAAATGAAAAAGGAGAAGTAACCACTGACACTGCAGAAATACAAACGATCATAAGAGATTACTACAAGCAACTCTATGCTAATAAAATGGACAACCTGGAAGAAATGGACAGATTCTTAGAAATGCACAACCTGCCGAGACTGAACCAGGAAGAAATAGAAAATATGAACAGACCAATCACAAGCACTGAAATTGAAACTGTGATTAAAAATCTTCCAACACACAAAAGCCCAGGACCAGATGGCTTCACAGGCGAATTCTATCAAACATTTAGAGAAGAGCTAACACCTATCCTTCTCAAACTCTTCCAAAATATTGCAGAGGGAGGAACACTCCCCAACTCATTCTACGAGGCCACCATCACCCTGATACCAAAACCAGGCAAAGATGTCACAAAGAAAGAAAACTACAGGCCAATATCACTGATGAACATAGATGCAAAAATCCTCAACAAAATACTAGCAAACAGAATCCAACAGCACATTAAAAGGATCATACACCATGATCAAGTGGGGTTTATTCCAGGAATGCAAGGATTCTTCAATATACGCAAATCAATCAACGTGATACATCATATTAACAAATTGAAGGAGAAAAACCATATGATCATCTCAATAGATGCAGAGAAAGCTTTCGACAAAATTCAACACCCATTTATGATAAAAGTCCTGCAGAAAGTAGGCATAGAGGGAACTTTCCTCAACATAATAAAGGCCGTATATGACAAACCCACAGCCAACATTGTCCTCAATGGTGAAAAACTGAAACCATTTCCACTAAGATCAGGAACAAGACAAGGTTGCCCACTCTCACCACTATTATTCAACATAGTTTTGGAAGTGTTAGCCACAGCAATCAGAGACGAAAAAGAAATAAAAGGAATCCAAATCGGAAAAGAAGAAGTAAAGCTGTCACTGTTTGCAGATGACATGATACTATACATAGAGAATCCAAAAGATGCTACCAGAAAACTACTAGAGCTAATCAATGAATTTGGTAAAGTAGCAGGATACAAAATTAATGCACAGAAATCTCTTGCATTCCTGTATACTAATGATGAAAAATCTGAAAGTGAAATTAAGAAAACACTCCCGTTTACCATTGCAACAAAAAGAATAAAATACCTAGGAATAAACCTACCTAAGGAGACAAAAGACCTGTATGCAGAAAATTATAGGACACTGATGAAAGAAATTAAAGATGATACAAATAGATGGAGAGATATACCATGTTCTTGGATTGGAAGAATAAACATTGTGAAAATGACTCTGCTACCCAAAGCAATCTACAGATTCAATGCAATCCCTATCAAACTACCACTGGCATTTTTCACAGAACTAGAACAAAAAATTTCACAATTTGTATGGAAACACAAAAGACCCCGAATAGCCAAAGCAATCTTGAGAACAAAAAATGGAGCTGGAGGAATCAGGCTCCCTGACTTCAGACTATATTACAAAGCTACAGTAATCCAGACAGTTTGGTACTGGCACAAAAACAGAAATATAGATCAATGGAACAGGATAGAAAGCCCAGAGATAAGCCCACGCACATATGGTCACCTTATCTTTGATAAAGGAGGCAAGCATATACAGTGGAGAAAAGACAGCCTCTTCAATAAGTGGTGCTGGGAAAATTGGACAGGTACATGTAAAAGTATGAAATTAGAACACTCCCTAACACCATACACAAAAATAAACTCAAAATGGATTAAAGACCTAAGTGTAAGGCCAGACACTATCAAACTCTTAGAGGAAAACATAGGCAGAACACTGTATGACATAAGTCACAGCAAGATCCTTTTTGACCCAGGTCCTAGAGAAATGGAAATAAAAACACAAATAAACAAATGGGACCTAATGAAACTTAAAAGCTTTTGCACAGCAAAGGAAACCATAAACAAGACCAAAAGACAACCCTCAGAATGGGAGAAAATATTTGCAAATGAAGCAACGGACAAAGGATTAATCTCCAAGATTTACAAGCAGCTCATGCAGCTCAATAACAAAAAAACAAACAACCCAATCCAAAAATGGGCAGAAGACCTAAATAGACATTTCTCCAAAGAAGAGATACACATTGCCAACAGACACATGAAAGAATGCTCAACATCATTAATCATTAGAGAAATGCAAATCAAAACTACAATGAGGTATCATCTCACACCGGTCAGAATGGCCATCATCAAAAAATCTAGAAACAATAAATGCTGGAGAGGGTGTGGAGAAAAGGGAACACTCTTGCACTGTTGGTGGGAATGTAAATTGATACAGCCACTATGGAGAACAGTATGGAGGTTCCTTAAAAAACTAAAAATAGAACTACCATATGACCCAGCAATCCCACTACTGGGCATATACCCTGAGAAAACCATAATTCAGAAAGAGTCATGTACCAAAATATTCATTGCAGCTCTGTTTACAATAGCCAGGACATGGAAGCAACCTAGGTGTCCATCATCGGATGAATGGATAAAGAAGATGTGGCACATATATACAATGGAATATTACTCAGCCATAAAAAGAAATGAAATGGAGGTGTTTGTAATGAGGTGGATGGAGTTAGAGTCTGTCATACAGAGTGAAGTAAGTCAGAAAGAGAAAAACAAATACAGTATGCTAACACATATATATGGAATCTAAGGGAAAAAAAAAAAAAAAAAAAAAGAGGTCATGAAGAACCTAGTGGCAAGATGGGAATAAAGACACAGACCTACTAGAGAATGGACTTGAGGATATGGGGAGGGGGAGGGGTGAGATGTGACAGGGTGAGAGAGTGTCATGGACATATATACACTACCAAATGTAAAATAGATAACTAGTGGGAAGCAGCCGCATAGCACAGGGAGATCAGCTCGGTGCTTTGTGACCACCTAGAGGGGTGGGATAGGGAGGGGCGGAGGGAGGGAGATGCAAGAGGGAAGAGATATGGCAACATATGTATATGTGTAACTGATTCACTTTGTTGTAAAGCAGAAGCTAGCACACCATTGTAAAGCAATTATACTTCAATAAAGTTGTTAAAAAAAAAAAATATTCAACAATCTTATTCTATATTCTAGCACATAATCTTGAAAAAAATGAGTCCCAAGTGTGATTTTATTTTTGAACGTGTAATCTTCACTAGACTGTGAAGATTACAGATTCTTTCAGGGCAGGGTCCATATCTTACATGCCTTTACACCCACATCTTATCCCCCAGCATCAGTAGGGGCTCAAAATTATCAGCTGAATTGGATGAATAAATTGCATTCAAACATCATAAGGGAGTTTTCCATGATACACTGAAAATAGTTGTAATTTTACTATGGGAAAAAAATACTAGTTCTGATGCCTGACAAATTGTGCCAATTTATAGACCAACCCAATACACACACACACATTCACACACATAGACTCACGATAAGCATGAACCTTTTTTTTTTAATTTTGTCCTTTTAAGTATCTGTTTGGATGGCTAATACTCACACTGTTAGATTTTCCTAGTGCAGAGATGCAAAGATAATCCTTAATGATGTCACTACACATGAAACTCTACAAAATGTCTTCTTGTTTTTTTTTTACTTTAACAAGCTTTTTGGTTAAAGTAGCCATCTACGTTGCTACAAGGTTTGAAAATAATTTGTCTTTTATAACTAAACTGTTGAAGTTTCTCATTTAATGGTCCAGATACAGCAGCGGTTTCCACAGGGGCAAGATCAAAAAATTGTCCCTAGACATACTCAGAGTAGGAGAAAATACTTCATGAAGACATGATTCATTGGGGAAAACATGGACTTGAGTAGGCATTAAATCCATGCCCCTGTCTCAAAGTTAAATAAGGTTCATACTGTCCTTTCAGTAGTGATTCTGAAGCCCATTTTGACTGACACGCCCCCATGCCTTTTTCCTGGCCATCAGATCACATTAACACTGCCTGCCATTTATCAAATTATGAAGTTTCAGAGAAATGAAGGTAGTTATCAATGAGAAAAATTGGCATCCATTCATTTAAAACAACTAAGAAAAGTGCATAAAAGGTAATTGCAGGGAATATACAACAGATAATAGTGCTAGTTCCAACAGTGTCACTTGTACTAACAACCTTTATAAAAATACTTATAGTAGGTTTATTTCACTAGCATAAACACTGAAGAGTCCTTTGACTTCCAAGAAGATGAAATAATGCGTAGGTCATGAATACATAAGTTTTATTTCTATAACCGAAAGTATTTCACCACTTCAAGAAGTATTTATGAGACAAATTACTGGAATAGTACAGAATTAAATTTGGTTTTATATGGCATCTTTCATATCCCAAGTATCTCAATAGCTTTTTGAAAGTACAGAAATGCAGTGACGATTGGAAACTGAAGAAGCTGTTATACATTTAAGGGCAGATGATACAGGCTTGGATTCAGAGAGGTGCTTTATGGATTCAGGGAACAGGATATTCTCATATTGTCCTACTCATCGTTTACAAGTTCTGTGTCATCTTTATGTTTTACCTGAGCTGCAATCAAGGACATGCAGTGGGGCTTTAGTGCAATAGCTCCCTTAATCGTACAGTAAACTGCCCCTGGGTTGTGGGGACAGGATTGCATGCAATATTAGATAGCTTTGGTTATAAGATTTGAATTCCTCAAATCTCTGGCCCTGTAACGAGTAAGTCATGATAGCTGGCATAGAATAGTCAGTGTAAAATGCCATTCAATATCCAGGATATAAATAAACTTACATTTAATTTCATGGGAAGACAGTAGTGACTAGACCAAGTTTTTATGCCAAGATGGTCAAGAAACGGAAAAATCGGAGACAAATTGGCTTTTCATGTGGTGGCATTACAACTTATACCAGGCTGGAGAAAGATCTGAAATAACACCAGCAGCTTTTTCAATAATATGTGGGGAAAAGTAATATAAACAAGTGCTATTGCCCTTCATGATATTTTATGCGGCAGAACTGTTTGTAACTGGAAAGTATTGTTCACGTCAGAGAGAAATTCCCAGGGAAATGAAGAGCTAATAAGTATCAGCATGGAATCTGGAATGGTTCTGAGCAGATTGTTCGCTGATGGGGAGCATTACTAAATGGAAAAAGCCCTACACTCAGCAGTGGAAAGGTTAGAAATCAGAATTGTACACAAAAGAAATAACCTCTGCCCTTTCCCTTTACTCTAAAATAAGCCCCAATTATGCTGCAAATGTTAGTTTCACATTTACCCACAAAAACTGGTGGCTGACTGCCCCACTATTTTACTTTTTTTCTTCTCTTCAGCCTTAATTCATGAGCTTGCTTTCTTATTTTTGAACTTAAATCTTATTCCATAGACTTGATTTCTCCATTTCTCAAGGACATTTATAGTCTTAATTTATTCTTGACCACTCTTAAGCAACTCTTTCTCCATCAGTATCAAATGACAGTTTAAATTACACATAATTTTCGCTAACTTGAAGCATTCCTGTGCATTTTTGTGTTTAAGAAATTCTTACTAAAGAGGATTTCCTGCTTTCCTTTTCTTTAGAGCTTATGATGCTAGGCTATTGTCATTAATTCTGGATCCAACTTTTTTTTTTTTTTTCTATTTGATTCAACTTCTTGTCCCATTATTTGATGGGAAGTCTTTGACATCTATAATATCTTCCACATAGATAATTTCAAGGCATTATTTCTACTCTCTCTGACATTTTCTTGTCTTCTGATATTCAATCACATCCCTTCTTTGAAACACTTTTTAATTTTTTTTTTTTTTTTGATATGGGTCCTTTACCGTTTACCCAAATATCCAGCTTTCCCTGTAAAGTTTCTTTTATTTACCTTCCACTCCTACAATGTGGATCCCAAAACTCTGAGTTGGGTAGAAATTTCTCAAGAGGAGCATGGGAAGAAAAGAGCATTAACATTTGTGACCAGAAGACCTAGCTTCAGGTTTTGGCTCTGCCACTTACAGTATAAGCTTGGATAAATCACTCCTCTCTATTGTCTTGTCTAGAAAATGAAGGTATTCATACCATCTGCCCTACCTATACCACAGAGTGAAGTGGGGGATCAAATGTGGTAACAAATGCGAAGAGGCTTTGTAAATTACTGCAGTGGACACTGGATGTGTCATCTTGCTCAGTATCCTTTCTTAGGACACCATCCCTTCCCTTTTGAAACTTGTGGTTTGGGTGGGGATGGCTCTAGCCTCCTTCAGCCCTACCCTGGGGGGAGGCGTGCTTCCAGGTTTGGCCAATCAGATCCATGTCAATTGCTTTAGGGATAGGCACAGCTGCAAGTGAGACAGTAAGACTGTCTGCCAGAAACTTAAATATCAAATAATAGTTGGGAATGATTTATTGAGTGAGCCCAATGACGGCATTCTGAAGAAGCTATCCATTATTTTCTATGATGTAGATTCCAAGAACTGATTTCCATCCTATTGCAAAGACAAGTTTTTCAATATTTCCTACAAGTCTAAGAGGAACCCAGTATTCAACCCAAAGAATCAACAGTGCTGAGGTTGAGAAACCTTGCCCTAGAGACTAGTATATAGTGCTTGATATATAATACATTCATTCTTTCACTCCTGACTCTCTCAGTATTAATTGAACAACTGAATGACTGGATCAATGAATGTAGGTGATCAGATAGAAATATAATGTCATTGACAGCTTTTTCAAGTTCATCCAGTTAGCTTTTAGCAAAGATGGTACGTGAGTTAAGATCTTCTATCAGGCTAGTGCTTTTATTTACACTTTCTTTGTTACCTTTCACATCTCTAAATTACAGTTCTTAACTTATAATTCACCACTGTCAAATCATAAATTTATTTTCTTATCCTCTTTCCATTTTCTGTGACTCATAAGCCCAAAGACATGAAACTCCAGGTTACAGTATATGTATGCTTCTCTGATAGATAATGAAGTATTTTGTGTTGCTCCACGGAAATTCCAGTTGGTTCAGAATTTCAAAATACAGATCTTCCTCAGCTTACAATGGGATTATGTCCTGGTAAACCCATCGTAATCTGAAAACATTGTAAATTGAAAATGCATCCAATACACCTAACCTACAGAGAACATCATAGCTTAGCCTAACCTATTTTAAACATGCTCAGAACACTTACATTAGTCTACAGTTGGGCAGAATCATCTAACACAAAGCCTATTTTGTAAAGAAATGTTGAATATCTCATGTAGTTTGTTGAATACAGTACCAAAAGTGAAAAACAGAATGGTTGTATGGCTACAGAATGGTTGTAAGTGTATTGGTGGTTTACCTTTGTGATTGTGTGGCTGACTGGGAGCTGTGGCTTTTGGTGCTGCTGCCCAACATCATGAGAGTGTGTGTACCCAGGAAAAAATCATAATTCAAAATCTGAAGTATGGTTTCTACTGAGTGTGTATCCCTTTTGCACCATTGTAAAGTCAAAAAAAATAATTAAATCCAACCATTGTATAAATCGAGAATTGAATGTATGGAAAAAGTTCCCTTAGTTATAACAACCACTTTTTCAACAAAGACATGTACCTTTGTAATTCTCAGAAGATGGGATTAAAAAATAATCATGTAAAGCAATGTCACGAAAATTCAAAACTGGAGTCAAATTAGAAGACTTCTAAGATCTCTTTAAGGTTTAAAAATGTAGTTAAATACTTGCTCAAGTACACATAGAAAGATATATCTTGAGTGATTCTAAGAAAAGTACACATAGAAAGATATATCTTGAGCGATTCTAAGAAAAGCACTGAAAAATCTGAGCCCAAAAGGGAATCATGGCTAGGTTTCAGTAAGGGTAATTTTAGTAGCGTGGAGGCTCTGACTGCCGGGTCCCTCTTTGTTCAGAGTGCAAGTAGAGAGCGTGTTGTCCAGCGTAATGAGGCACACTCAGATCTGCTCAGATGATGAGGGCCTTGACTATTTTGGAAGGTGGTAAATGTGTCTTAATCATTTATTCTTCCCCACAATGGCTGGCTCATGGCAAGTCTTCCTCACATATTTGTAGGATAGTTCCTAGGCCACTATTGCACAAAACTGTGGAAAGTTGAAAGGAATGAGACTTATCTATACAGAGGTAAAAATGGTGGTGACATGATCACTGGTGCTGCTTATAGTTGTGTGTCATGTAAGAAATCTGTGGGATTTTGAGAATTTCCTTTGCCTCTGAAATTCTTCTGTTCTGGGAAGCTCCTCTTATCTGGGTAAACCAGGATCGTTGGTCACTCTATCTTGCTTCGCTGATTGGTTTCTATTGGAAGCACTAATACCTTCCTCTGGTTTCTAAGAGTTCTTGCACCTTTTACTTCTTTCCCTCTCTCTTCATTTAGTCACTAGGTTCTGGGATTCTTCATTCACAAGGCCTCACATCTACCTTTTCCCCTCCTTCCACTCTCTTGATCTAATTCCTCCTCACTTCTCCCCACTACCTGGATGCCAGAACAATATTTGTAATGTACCACCCCATCACATCACTCCTTTGCTTAAGGGCTTTCAGTGATGCTTCACTGCCTAAAAGATAAAGCTAAGAACCAAAGAACAGGATCAGCCTCAGACTTCAATTTCCAATATTTGATCTCAGTTTTTTCTGACGTGAACTTTGCCACAGAAATAGGTCCACTCATGACACCCAAATCCACTTTTAATTTTTTCAGTTATTCATCACATGTTTATAGTCGTATAAGCTCCAGGAACTAGGAAAAAGAGGAAACAAGAGAGACCGGAACTCTGTCCTTACATAGATTGTTGTCTAGCAGGTTTTTCTTATTGCAGACTTAGTGAGGGAATTCGCATTTTATACATGCATACTTGGACCTGACTTTATAAATATTGTTTCCTTTAGTTCTCATAACAACTATGTGAAATAGGACCTCTTATTATTTTTCCTATTTAACAAGAAAGGTAACTAAGGCTTAAAGAAGCTACATCACTACTGAAAATCACGCATCACACACATACATATGTGTTTTATCTTAGATCTCTTTGCCTGCACGCTCATGTCTTTTTCCTTGTACCAAATCGCTACTCTGAGGAGCTCATTTATTCAATCCTAAATGACGTGAGACTCTTGGCAAATCCAATTGGTCCATTAAGGTGCAGCTTAAGATCTGGCTGCTCTATAATGTCTTCCCTTAGAGTCATATGGTCTCTAAACTCCCATAAACTCTTATTATCTGTACCAGTCCTTTGTCATTAGATTAAGCATTGTCTTGCTTTAACCTCTTGTGTATTTGTGTCTCCCAAACCCAGACAGATTATGGGCTCTTGAAGACTGGGATTGAGTTGTTTATTTTACAGTGGCCTCTATAACGTCCACCATAGTAGTGCTCATATGTCATAGCAGGTTCTTATTAAATATATATTTTTGATTGTCAAATTGCATTGCTCTGTTCCACATAATTTCACTGAGATTGTCACTTTGCTGCCCAATTTTGATATGGCTTTAACCATACCAGTAAGCCATAAGTATCTTGAAAGTTGGGACTATATTATCTTTAGTGAGCCCAGTTCCTATCACGGGGTCTGGCACACTTGACACACAATACGCATTCCTTAAATGGATGAATGACTGAATTAGGGGCTCTGACTTCCTCATGGTAACACGGGATACATTTTCTAGGTCCTTCTCCAAATGTTAATCAAATGACTTTGACGTGGACTTATATTGGATCCAGGACTTCGTCATTTTTTACCTAAATGACTTTAACTTTTTCTTTAAAGGCTCTCATGCCTCAGTATCTCCCAGTTTCCATCAGTCTCATATGTCTCTGACAAAATTATCTCCCCTCTGCCTCTTTGATCATGTCATCCCATTTCTCAAAGCTCTCCCCTGACACACAAAACCAAACTAAGTTACATACTGCAAGCTTCAAGTTCTTTATCAGTCCTGGCTATTTTTTTCTTGTCTTGTTTATCTCTTTTCATTGCTTTAAGCATCTTCTTTCTTTAAGTAAAAATTAAATTCGCCCCCTTCCATCTTTTAGTTGATATTTTGATACTATTCCAACTTGGAGATACCTTTTCTTTGAATTACAGCCATTCTTAGCTTTAAAAGATCAGCTCTGAGATTTTCTCTTCCATAAAGTCTTCTCTGACCCTCCTCTAAGAAAAAAGAAAAAAAAGTCCCTCTTTAGATAACAAGTTAATTTCTCAAATGGTTCGCTGAGATTAGAGTGATCACATGCCTCAGTTTTCTATTTTACTCTAATATAAAGCTGCACGATGAAATTTTATAGCTCTAATTATGTCACTTTCCCACTCCATATCCTTCAAAACCTTTCTGCTGCTCATCAGATTGGGCTGGCATTTAAAGCCCCTGATGGGCTAGTCCTAATTTACTCTATATCGTACCCGCCATGCCACTATCCTGGCAAAGCTTTCTTACCTCTGTTTCTTTGCTCTTAATAAATCCTTCTCCCAGGAATTCTCCCCTTGCCCCATGTCTTCATGTCTGAATCCTGCCAATCCGACAACATACAGGCTAAATGCCAACCCTTCAATGGGGCTTGCCCTAACTACCTCCAGCTAGAACCCCTACCTGAGCACTCAGACTGATTCCTTTGCACAATTTATCACATTCTGCATTATATATGAATTACTTATGCATGTGTCTTTCCCTACATGCTCCCATGCCTAGTATTTCCATACTGTTCTCTTCATGTAGTAAGTTCCTCATCCTTTGGATATTTTAATCATCACTTGCTCAGAATCCTAAGAATAATCTGAACAGGACAAATATCAGTATTATTGTCATTCATAGCACTGTGTACTTGTTCATGGCACTTGTCACAGTTACAATTTACTTTCATTTGTATGATTATTTCATTAACATCTGTTTCTCCCTCTAGACCATAAAAGCAAGTCACCATGTCTCTTTTGCCCCGTCAATGTATATATTTCGAACTAGGCACAGTACTTTGATTGTAGCAGTTATTTAATTAACATTAGTTGAATAAATGAATGAGTGATACATCTTTTATTTCAGGCTGAGGATGATGTTTCCTAGAAAGAATAATATATTAAAGTGATTTGTCAATTGAGCAATACCAACAATATTTCTGAGTTGGGCAGTGTCATTGAATGGACCAAGCACAAGCTCTGGAGCTAGACTGCTTCAGTTCTTTTAAATACTATTTGTGTGACCATGGGCTGCAAGGCCCAGGCTAAGGTAAGCCCAGGGTTAGGGCACAGAATTATGTAGGTTCTTACTCACAGCTCAGAGAGTAAATACCACCCTAAATTTTGCTTCCTAGGCGCCCTATTTCCTTTAGCCCAGTCTCCTAGCCCTGAGGGGCAATTTCCTTAGCCTCTGTCGGCCCTGATTTTCTCAATTATAAAATGAAGATTAAAAAAATGCATCTGTCCTATAAGGTTGTTTTGAATATTATATGAGATGGTAAGATAGTGTACCTGGTGTATAGGGCTTCTCAATAGATACTAGCTTTATTACCCATTGACGCCAAGCCTATAGTAGACTTGAGGCAAAGGGCTTAGGGTAGGTTTGGATGGCATGACAAAGTAGGGAAAATGTTGAAGTTATCTGGAGGAAGAAGTCAGAAAGCACTTTAGATAGTTGGAAGAAATATATAGACACCAGACATAAGAGAAAGAGGGGTAGAAAAATGCCAGAAACAGATTCATTTGTTTGCTGCGCGATTTGCCTAGGCCTGAACAATTTATACTAACAGTAAAAACAAGTGTTGGTGTTTTGGTTTTTGGCTTAATTCCAGTTGTATAATTTTTCAAAACTTATCCCACATCATTGCCATATAATTTTTTTTTTTTTTTTTTTGAGGCTGACTGGTATCTGAACCTGGAGTAAACTTATTTTGCCTTTCTCATGGATGATGAACTTTCCACTCAGGCCTTATTTGTCTTTATGATAGAAAAACTGCTGCTTTATTTTCAATCAATTGGTGTTCACCCAATGTTATCTATTTACAATATAAAGGATAAAACATCTTAATATAAAAATTGTTCATTGCTGTTCTCAAAAAAGCTGTTCCAAGTCTTTGGCTAAATTAACAAAAATATCATACAATTTTTTTGCCAATCTATCATGTCACAAAGTTTTCTTTTTTCCCCAAAATCATACGTTAGCCTAATGCATACTTTTTAAAAGTAAGAGAGATCACTTCTAAATGACTGTCCTTAAGATTTGCATAATTAGCTAAACTAAATTAACATCCTAAACTTGGTCATGATTGCCAAATTTGAAGGTCTTCTTCCATTTTTGTTGAAGAAGTT